>NC_090935.1:1319559806-1322059806 GCF_040938575.1 Ambystoma mexicanum | reverse complement strand
ACAAAGTCATACCACAATAAGAAATTACTAGACTGACTACATTAAAAACGCCAGTCTAGCTACATGACACTTATCATGTTTGCTTTAATGAAGATGCCAATAAACAATGTCATGGAACAGTAAGAAATGGCTAGACTAGCTGCACCAAAATGCCATTCCAGCCACCTAATAACACGTATCATGCTTGCTTTATCAAAGATGCCCAATACAAAATGTCATGCAACAGTAAGTCATGGCTAGACTGGCTGCATTAAAATGATAGTCTAGCTACATAATAAAACTTATCATGCTCGCTTTATCAAAGATGTCCAATACAAAATGTTATGGCACATTAATGAATGGCTATACTGGCTGCACAGGAACAGGAAGAAAGAGCTAACTGGTCCCTGCACATGCACGCAGGGGCCTGAGCGTGGGTGATGAAATTCCTGGCTCCAGCCTGCTCTGTTTGTATGTGCGAGGGGGGGCAGGAGTGCCCCCCTCGCACATAAAGACATGCAGCAGTTTCCCAGCCAGCATTTCCAATGGGCTATGCAAGGCTTGGGAAGCAAAACACCCCTGGCTTTGCATGGCTCATTGAGCATGCATAGCTGGGGAACAGAACTGTCAATGGAAAACCACATTTGCCTTTGACAGTTCAACCAGCCCAGAAGTGCTCCCTCTGCTGGAAAAAGCAGTTGAGGGAGCACTGAGTGTTTCATTGGGCTGGCTCTTTGGCTCCTCCATAATGGGTTTAGGGGGCCAGTTGGCCAACACCCCCTTGCCTATTATTGATAAGCCACCACTGAGAAACGGCTAGACTGGCTGCAACCAAATACCACCGGAACATTCCTTGCTTACTTCTACCTAGGTATGTGGGTGTTTGTACGGGGAAAGTGACTGGTAACTCTGTGCTAGACTGCAACCCTCCTGCCATTCTGTTAGCCCTGCATCATTGCTACGTGGGCCTGCATACTGAGCCATGTTCATCATATGTGATTCTGAGAATATGCTTGTAAAGGAAGGAGGGCACACCGCTGACCTGTGCACTCCACAGACATAGATTGCATCACCTGTTCATGAACTGTAGCTGGAAAACAGAAAGAGAACTTTCAGTACAGCAGTCCATGCACGCAGGCTTGGCTTTCTCCTCACTCATCCTGGTCTGATTTGATCCCTGTGCTCCCTTCCAGCTTCCACCAGTGGACTTCAGTAGTGTGCCATGTTTTGAATGAGAATGGCCATCAAGGGGTAGGGCATATCTTGGGGTTCAACACAACTGGAGAGGGTTGTGATTTCCACATCTATCTACACATTATATTGGCCCTTTAAAGCAGCAGAATCCTTAGTCAAGCCACACGACCGGGTGTGGTGGAGTAAGTCTGGGGGTTGCTCTTGACATCTGCCTCAGCATTGCCTAGTGGGTGGCAGCAACTGGCCCCCATGGCTACCCCACCCTTCACCTCAAGATTTGTCAAAAGTGCCCTCAGCATCAATTCCTATCAGTCCCTCATATCAGCTACTCAACAGGCTTGTGATCTGTCAATAATATGGATAATAATAATAAAAACACTGTTTATCAATCTCAATCTTCACTAGAGATTAATTCTAAGATGGATGAAGACGGAGTGAGAAACAAAATAACTGCATTCGTAAAGTGGGCTTACCTCTCTTGCTGTGAGGATGGAATAAGGAATTTCCAAGCACTATGAGTCCTTTATTGACTAGTGCTAAAGGCGTATCTCCTTCTGTGATGTATAAGAGGTAGCAAGCTACAGTGACGATCTACGAGAAAGCACATCAAAGGTGCGGCTGCTGAATTATCTACTGTTCTCAAGAAAGATTCTCATAGGAACGCAGTGTATAGACACGGCGTGATTCTCACCTGTGAGGACAACTTTATATCTTGGCAGACGTAATGTGATTCAAACGTCCGTAGATCTTATTCTGTATAGTCGTTCTAGGTAAACTGTGCACGTACCAGTGAACGGAGAAGCTGTGCCCCTGGCGCACTCTCTGGTGCGTTTTTCCATAGTCAGGGCAATACTGTAGGACGCCAGAAAACCAGCGCATGCCTCAGTACCCCATATGTTGCGTCTGAGCAATGAAAACTAAAAAAGGACTAAACAACGTCAGTATACTGCTAATCACCACCTAGGTCCCCTGTCAAGCTAGAGGAGATTTAGTATTTTTACATCTAATGTTTGATTTATGTTCGGTAATCCTATCTTTAACCGGTCTGGTAGTCTGGCCCACATATAATTTGCCACAGGGGCATTTAATCTCATAAGTGGCACCTACTGAAATGCAAGTGGCAAAGTCTCTCAGTTTGTATTTTTTACCTGTGTGTGGATGTGCAATGGTTTCACCTTTTATAACATTGTTGCAATGTGAGCAACATAAGCAGGGGTAAGTGCCCTTCTTTCTTGTAATCAACAACAATTGTTTCTCTTTTGGTGGTTTCTCAGCTCTCACCAGTTTATCTCTTAAGGTATGACCTCTTTTAAAGGCTGATCATTGGAGATTTGCTTATGCTTGACTGTAAGGCATAAAACTGATACACTCTCCATCCACGTAGTTGTTTTACAGTTCAATTTTGGCTCAAGAAGAAGAGATGGTTATCTCGAAACGCGTCAGCCTTTCTATTTGAACTGCATTTATGATTTGATGATATTCATCCACACAATCCATTACATTTTGGACTTTGTATCTGCATCGAAAAAGCAAATGAATAAGAATTTGTTTTACACATTAAATTACTGTGTTTTTTACCAAATGAATGTCCAGTATGTTGTTTACATCTTCAATTGTTGAAAATCAGTACTAGCCTTATTACAGAAATTTGGCGAACCGTCTTATTACGGAATAGTAACAGTGTGCCGGGGACGGGAGGGTTCCGATTTTCTGATCCTCTGTTCTTCTCTACATATGTGTGTTAGTGGTCCTGTGCCAGGCCCACTTTTCCTCCCCCACACCTTAAATCCTTAAATACTTTGTAAATAAATATAGAGTTATAGATTGTAGACCTTTTTTCCCAAAAAACTTGTGGAGTGCACCGACAAATCTCTTCTCACAGTTTGTTTGATCACTGGTTCCTTACCAGTGTGGCACAAATTGTAGGTAGCACCCTGATTCTAAAACGTGATACTCACTAGCATGTCTTTTTCACGTATCAATGAACTGATAGACAAACATGTGGCAACGTTAGCATTCGATGCAGATGAAGCCAAATGGATATTGTCACTAATCAAAGACACAAAAAAATCCATACAGAGTAGGGTCAGTCCAGACCGTCTCATATTCCAATTAGAGAAATTAATCAGGAAAGAGATTGCACAGAAATTGCATGCCAGCACACTGGTGAATACTTAAAATCCCAAAAAGTCCCAAGGGAATTAAAAGTTTACCTTAGACCCACATTGTGCAGTGAAAGTAAATCTTTTGTGGAAAAGGGGACCGTATATTGAACAAATGCTCTCTGGATTTGATTCTTTAACAATAGAAGAATTATCTAAATCCCTCACCTCAATAGACACAGAGATTATCACCTTAAAAACACAATTTAGCGAATTCAAGACATCTGAGGAATTAGCAAAACTATTGTCAGACATCAATGAAAAACTATCATCATATAAGTCAGACATCGAACAAAGTAAGTTGAGAACGTTTAAGAGAGACACCTTCAATTATCTGAATGATATTGTTTACAGTTAGCAAGAATATTATCATCACCGCAATTTAAATAAAACGAAATCCAGACATTCAGATTCTTCAAACTCAGGTAATGAGAGTAGCTCCAGCAGTGTAGGAGACCCGATACAACCAGGAACCACAGGTTCAACCACGAACACAGAAAGAAGAACACCTGCACCATCAGGAGGAGGACCACGACCTACCAACCCCAGAGAAACTACATCCCCTTTAACAATACGAAGATCAGATGATACTGGGTCTTTATTAGGACTCAGAGCCAAACCAAGAGAAAAACGAGGAGAGGGAAAGGCAGCACAAAAAGAAAGAACAAATAAGTGAAAACTTGGTGGTCAATATCTCAAATAAGATTCTTACGAGTGGCCACCTAGAAATGCTGAACCGGGGACTGTCCTTTGTCCCAACTAACAACACAACACTGTTTGGGGAGATAATTTGCCTTCATAGGGTATTAAGGAAACTCAGGCTTAAAATCTTTTTTGAGTCTGATGAAAATCTGGAATCCCTACAATCTGAAGGTGAAATGGTAGAAATTCGACCCAAAGCAACTTCGACCCACATATACAGAACTCAATCCTGAACGTCTTTGAAAAAAATGTGTTTGTGTTGTCTGATTTAAAGAGAATTAATTACCAGATATCCACACCCTTCAATGTGAAAAAATGCCAATTTGATCATATAGAGGCATTAGCTAAAGATGAAGACCTCACTATCAAGCCAGCAGACAAAGGAGGTGCCATTGTGGTTATGGACACGGGGGACTACACAAGAAAATGTCTGGAATTACTAAATGAGATAAACACATATATCAAATTGGATGGGGACTCAATCATGAGGATAAGAGCGCTCATTGAAAAGACAGTGGATGAACCTTTTGAAAATGAATGGATCAACAGCAAAATGTGTGAATTTCTAATTAATCAACATCCTATCACACCTGTGTTTTACGGACTGCCCAAAATACATAAGAACCATAGTGATCCACCCTTTAGACCCACAGTTGCGGGAACTGACAGCATATTCAATCCTTTGACCATACACATCAATCGATTAGTACAACCATTAATTAAGGACATATCTGAAAGACCGCACAGATTCCCTCAATTGCATTAAAAAAAATTACAGCACTTAGCTCAGAATGTGTATTGTTCAGTATGGATGTCTGTAGTTTGTACACATCCATTCCACATGAGGAAGGTATCCAAGCGGTAAAATGGCTTTTACTAAACTCACAAGCAACCAGAAGAGATCCACAATTCATTATGAAACTCTTGAGTTTAATACGCAATAATAACTATTTCAGATTTCAGGGCAACTTTTACCTCCAGGCTACCGGTACCTCAATGGAGACAGCAATGGCCCCTGTGTACGCAAACACCTTTATGTAAAGATTTTAGCACATGGATGTGCTAGATAATGCGGAATAGTCCAGTAAGATACTAATATGGAAGCGCTTTACAGATTACATTTTTGGTATCTGGTGTGGCACACCAGAAGAATTGACCACCTTTTTTAATCACCTGAACTCAGTACATCAGTGTATCAAATTCACAATGGAAATTGGGACACCATCCCTACACTTCCTGGACGTTTGCTTGGAAATTAAAAATAATCAGACTGCTACCAATGTTTACCATAAACCAACTGATGTGAACAACCTTCTACACTTCACAAGCTTTCATCCAAAATCCATGATTGTTAGTTTACCATATAGTCAAATTTTAAGACTTAAGAGGATAATTTCAGATCCAGCGGGACTTGATGCTGAATGTACAAAACTATTGGACAAATTTGAGAAGAGGGGTCATCCACACTCTGTCCTAGAGGAGGCTAAAGAGAGGTCATCGACTATGAGTAAAGATCACTTGCTGACTCCAAGAATAAAAGACAAAGAGATCCCATTGCTCTATATATCCAAGTATTCACGACAGAGCTTCCAAGTAGAAGTTTCCTTTAAGAAACACTGGGGTGTCCTGCAGAGTGACCCACTCCTCCATCAACTATTTCCCAAATCTCCAATGATGCCCTTTAAAAGAGGTCATAACTTAAGAGATAAACTGGAGAGAGCTGAGAAACCACCGAAAGAGAAACAATTGTTGTTGAGTACAAGAAAGAAGGGCACTTACCCCTGCTTAAGTTGCTCACATTGCAACAATGTGATAAAAGGTGAAACCATTGCACATCCACACACGGGTAAAAAATACAAACTGAGAGACTTTGCCACTTGCATTTCAGTAGGTGCCATTTATGCGATTAAATGCCCCTGTGGCAAATTATATGTTGGCCAGACTACCAGACCGGTTAAAGATAGGATACCGAACATAAATCAAACATTAGATGTAAAAATACTAAATCTCCTCTAGCAAGACACTTCACTGAAAATCACCAAGTTGTCAAGAAACCATACAGAGGGGGTGATTATCAGTCTATCCTCGCCCGCAGAGAAAGGTTCTGCATACATCTCCTAGACACCCTGAACCCAAAGGGACTCAATGAAGAGTTCTCCCTTAGATGTTTCATCTAATAGGCATTCAAGCATTGACACACATACATATCCAGAAGCTAGTTACCATGTAACACTGGGCAGGACATGATACTGTACTACAAGGTGGAACATCTGTAAAATAGTGGCTGTCTGGGGACTGTTTACTGGCCCACCTGTAACCATTTGTTGGTACAATCGAGTAACATTGGAAATTGAGTAGACAGGAGTTATTATTAATATAATGCACATGTTGGCGGTGGAACATCTGTTATAATAGTGCCAGCCCGGGGATTGTTTACCGGCCCACCTGTCACCATTTTATGGTAATATTGACTAACATAGGAAAATTGTGTACATGAAGAGTGAAGATTGATAGAAGGTACATGTGGGCGGCATTTTTGCTATCGAGACCATAATGTAATTAATGCAGAGCTAGATTAATGGTAGACAGAGATGCATGTGACTTTGGCTACTGTCCAAACCTATGGAGTTCCATGTGCAATTATAATTGAGTAACATAGGTTTCTTTCCATAGGCAGTTTTAAATTATGCAGCTTCAGGAACAACTATAATTGAGCAACATGTGTCATCTGCAATCAGTAGTCTATAATTACTTATCGCATTTATGACCATGTAGATACTGCACATTAGTACTATTTGAGCTCAGAGTTGGAGTACTTCAGTATATACATCCAGTGAATATTCTTACACTATCAGGCATTCTAAGATGGTGCCCATAATACACCCAGCTTGACAGGGGACCTAGGTGGTGAATATCAGTGTACAGATGTTGTTTAGTCCTTTTTTTAGTTTTCATTTCTCAGACACAACATATGGGGTCCTGACGCACGTGCTGGTTTTCTGGCATCCTACAGGGTTGCCCTGACTATGGAGAAACGCACCAGGGAGGGCACCAGAGGCACAGCTTCTCTGTTCACTGGTACGCACGCAGCTTTCCCAGAACGAATATACAGAATAAGATCTACGAACGTTTGAATCACATTACATCCACCAAGATATAAAGTTGTCCTCACAGGTGAAAATCACGCCGTGTCTATACATTGCGTTCCTATGAGAATCTTTCTTGAGAATAGTAGATAATTCCGCAGCCGCACCTTTGATGTGCTTTCTCGTAGATCTTCACCCTAGCTTGCTACCACATATACATCACAGAAGGAGGTACGCCTTTAGCACTAGTCAATAAAGGACTCGTAGTGCTTGGAAATTCCTTATTCCATCCTCACAGCAAGAGAGGTGAGCCCACTCTACGAATACAGTTATTTTGTTTCTCACTCCGTCTTCATCCATCTTAGAATGAATCTCTAGTGAAGATTGATATTGATAAACAGTGTTTTTATTATTATTATTATCCATATTATTGACAGATCACGAGCCTGTTGAGTAGCTGATATGAGGGACTGATAGGAATTGATGCTGAAGGCACTTTTGGAAACAGTCTTTGAATTGGGACGTTTGTGAATAGAAGACTGCATTGCTTTAAATTGGTGAGACCAATAATATTTTATAATCTACATTGCCTACAGACACAAGGGCTCCTTACTGATATTTAAATGCTATGTTCACAGTAAGGTTTCCCACCTCATGACAGGAAGGTTTTCCAGTCTTGTGAATAGAGGATCAGAACACAGTATTTCATCACCCCTAGAAGAAGTATCTTCAGGCATTTTAATGAAGGTACGCCTATTTCTTTGTGAAACTCTGCCTAATGTTCTTTAAATACAGGGTCACAGTGAATACATCTAGAGAAGTGGTACTAGACACTGAGGACTAAGACAGAGGTAGAAGATTTGATTTTGGTGGGACCTTTGTCTTCACCACTTAGGTTAATAGTACCTTTCATGAGATGTTTTGGTTAAACAGTAGAAGTATAAGCCAGAGAATGAGGATATGCAAAATTACATACTGGTCTCATTTATCGATCACACTATTGGATGTACCCTCATAAATCGCTAGCATTTTCCCTGAATCTGCTCCATCTCTTGTTATGGGATTTCCTTAGGTTTTCAGATGTTAGATTGTGCTATTTCTTAAAATCTCTTATGCTTGACTGTAAGGCATACAACTGATATACTCTCCATCCACATTTTTGTTTTACAGTTCAATTTTGGTTCAAGAAGAAGAGATGGTTATCTCAAAACGTGTCGGTCTTTCTATTTCAACTGCATTAATGATTTGATGACATTCATCCACACAATCCGTTTATTTTGGACTATGTATATGCATCGAAAAAGCAAATGAATAAGAATTTGTTTTACATATTACATTACTGTGTTTTTTACCAACTGAATGTCCAGTATGTTGTTTACATCTTCAATTGTTGAAAATCAGTACTAGCCTTATTACAGAAATTTGGTGAACCGCCTTATGACGGAATAGTAACAGTGTGCAGGGGACGGGAGGCTTCCGATTTTTGGATCCTCTTTTCTTCTCTACATAAAGATGTATTAGGATAGCATGTCTATTGCACTTAGCTTTTGTATTCCACCTAGAAGATTCATGATGTTAGCCAGTATGTTGTGCTTAGATGATTTATGAGGATATCCTATGTATTAAACATACAAGATATATGCGGGTAGCTTTGATATTGCACTTTGAAGATTTATGAGCATAACCTGTCTATTGTGCTTAGAAAATGTATTAGGATGTCCATGGAATACACATACAAGAGGTATGTAAGAGCCTTGATATTGCACCTTAAGAGGGTGGGCTGTCTATTATACAGACGACCGGACCACACATCTACATCAAAGATAAAGCTCCATCTGATTCTCAAGGTACATATTCACACACCACTTCCGTGTACATCTGCCACAGGCACGGCTACCCACCCGCATGCCTCAGAATGCAGCAACGCCCTACAACAAAAATTATGTCTAGCTGGACACATAATGTTTCCCCTCCATACACCAGACTAAAACTAAAAGCACACTACCTCTGCCAACAGAATGCAGCGATGTCCTATGACATAAATGTGGGCTAGTTGGACACATAATGAGTCTCTTGCACTCGTGCACTCTCCTGACCACCTCAGCACCCATCCACATGCATGTCCTCATGAGTAGCTTGCTGGAGCTCAGACAGCCCAACTAATTCCTTATCTTTGCCAAATGCACACATGCATTCTTATCCTTCTGACAATTTTCCCATACTTGGACTTCGGTCCCACAAAGGCGTTCCCACCGCAAGCGCGTTGAGGCCATACTAATGGGATAACAGAGCTATATAAATGACCAACTACTACTACTACTATTAGTACTACTTCAACTCCAAAATGCACACCATCAGGCAAGCCCTCCTCCCTGGTCTCAAACACCCACCCTCACTCCCAAACAATCCAACACATGGTACACCTTCCACCCAGTAGATACAGACACCCTCTACACCTTAGTACCAAAACAAAACCTGCACACGTCCTGGATTATGCATGTCCACCTCAGCCGCATTCAATTGCATCACCACCCTCGCTCCCCACTGGCTCAATATCATCAACTCTTGTCTCTGACATGGTACTATGCCTTCTGCTCTCAGAACTGGGCAAGTCTTACCCCTCCTCAAAAAATCATTTCTTGTCCCCAAATTCCCAAAAATGACCATCCCATTACTATCCTGCCATACCTCGCCAGAATCATGGTCCACTTTGTCGCTCCCCATCTGCAACAACACATCACCACAAACAACCTACTCAACCCCTTCCACTCTGGCTTTCGATCTGGACATACCACTGGGACTACTGCACTTCACGTCCTCAGTGACCTCCACAACATCACTGACAAAACACACACAGCACTACCCGTACTCCTCAACCTCTCTGCAGCCTTCAACACTATCGACTATGCCATTATAGTCAACATCCTGTCCCACAGTTTGAAACTCTCAGGGACCGTCCTTGACTAGATCACCTCATCTCCTTAATGACAGGATGCACTTTATCTCCATGCCCCCTTTTCGATCTGACACCACCCCTGTCAAGTACGGTGACCTGCAAGGCCCCTCGCTGTCTCCACTCCTCTTCAATCTATATGTTGAATCCCTTGGACAGACCCTTAGAAAACACAACATCCATTTCCACCAATATGCATATAACATAAAGCTGTACTTCAATTCAACACCCCCTTCACAACTCCACATCCTCAAAGCTTTCTCTCGACCATCACCAATTGAATGGCCACCCATTTCTTCAAGCTCAACCCTTCCAAAATGGAATACCTCATCATCTGCCACCCACCCGCCCCCATATCAAACCCCAACTCACCCCCTGAATCAAAGAACTCACCATGGAAAACCCACACATATTCCTCGCAACACCTGTCAAATCCTTTGGCCTCACCATCGACCTCCACCTTTCCTTTACACATCACATTGCTGCTGTCACCAAAACAAGCAACCTACAACCACACCTTCTACGAAAGATCAGACACATCCTTCCTCCTAATGACAGCTGTACCACAGTCCAAGTACTGGTTCTCTCTAAGCTGGACTAAGGCAATGCTCTCCTCGCTGAGCTACCCAGCAGCACCCTTCCCCCCTGCAAGCCATACAAAATGCAGCAGCCAGACTCTTACCAAAGCATTCACACATCACCCCAGCTCTCGCCCAGCTCCACTGGCTTCCCGTACCCCAATGTTTTGCCTTCAAAGCACTATGCATTATTTTCAAAGCCATCCACCACAAAACCCCATCTAAACTCCACAACATACTCAAACCCATCACCCTCACAAACACCCAACAACCCAACAAGCAAACCAGCATCTCCCACACATTCTAGTTTGCCAACTAACATGCACACAAAAGCAAGCATTTGCCCACTGGGCACCCAGGGCATGGAACACCCTACACGTTCACATCCACACTACATCTCCCCCAATCACCACACATAACCCCACCCTTCCATCTCCCCTGCTATGCCAGTTGTCTATCCTAATCTTTCTATCCTATCCTGAAAATATTTTGTAACTTCTCTTTCACCTCCCACCTGTTTACCCTTTGAACCTTGAAAAGCTCTCCAAGACATCTGGGTAGGGCTAACTCTGACAAACAAATCGAACAAAATAAATAGATAATAAATACTTAATATTCCGCACAGAGTCCTTCTTGTCCTGACCCACATGCTTTGTTTACATGGCTGGGAGCTAAGGGGTTAATACTGCCGGCTTTGGAGCTTAGAGGAGGGGCTGCCCATTCAAAAAGGCCTTTCCTCGCGGAGCGCGCGTAGTCCGCGCAGAGTCCTTCTTGTCCTGACCCACACGCTTTGTATACCTGGCTGGGAGCTATGGGGTCAATACTGCCAGCTTTGGAGCTTGGTGGAGGGGCTGCCCATTCAAAAGGGCCTTTCCTCGCGGAGCGCGCGGTGTCCGCGCAGAGTCATTTTTGTCTTTCGTGCTCCGGTGTGCTCCAGCAGAAGTCAGTGGGCACTGTGATCTTTTTGAGCCGAGCTTTGAAGACGGAAGCCATAGCGGGCCAACGTGTGTGAAGTGCATGCCACCAGAAGCTTAGCCTTCTCATTTGGACCCACCGGAGCTGAGCCTAGTCTGGCGTGCGATGAGTGTGAGGAGGAGCGTAACTAACTGTGCCAGATGCAGCCAGCAGGCTCGTAGATTTGCTATCGGGTGCACATTATTCTTATTACGAACAGCAAGAGGGTGGGGGGGGGCTCGTCGGACTCAGGCAGCTCCTTAAGCTGCCGGGTGTTCCCCACCCTCTGCATTGTGTATGCGTTTGCCTTGAGAGCTGGTTTTCTTATTGGGATGCCTTGGACTTTGGGGCCATTGGAAATGTTCTTCTTCTTTCTCCCATAGCAGTGATTGTGAGCCTGCTGATATTGACATTCAAAACCCGTAACTCATGTTGCTATCAGTGGGTTTGCAAAGTAGTCCTTCTACTCCTTTGAAGGTGTGGTACCAGATGTGCTAAAATCAGCTTGGATAACACCCCTGCTGAAAAAAGAAAATTTAGACCCCACCAATAAGGATAATTATAGGCCAATAACCAACATGCCTTTTATACTAAGGATATTGGACAAACTGGCCTACAAACAACTCCAGGTTCATGTTGAAGAAAACAAGATCCTTGGGACTCGACAGTCGGGTTATAGGGCTCGGCATGGTACTGAAACAGCCATGCTTGACCTTGCGAGCATTGCTGACAAGAATCAAGCCGCACTACTGATGCTTCTTGACCTCTCCACAGCCTTTGATCTGGTAGATCAGAGCTTTCTAGTGGCAAGGCTCGGAAATGTCGCAAATTGTTCCTCGATGGCATCTAACTGGATCGCCTCCTTTCTGGGCCCTCGCATGGTTAGGGTTTGTGTAGGGAGTCACCACTCCACTCCTATCTCTCAAACCTGTGGTGTCCCACAAGGCTCCTGCCTGTCGCCACTGCTTTTTAATTTGTACATTCGCCCTCTCTTGGACCTCTTAAACAAACTTGTTGTTCAGTATACCAACTACGCAGACGACACACAGGTGGTCATACAGCTTAGTGGTCAGTACAGAAATGATGTAGAGGCCATCAATAACATCTACAAAGCCAACCAGGAGTGGATGGCTTGTAACTCTCTAGCCTTAAACAAGAATAAAACCGAACTAATGATAGTATCCTCCAAGAACACCCAGAGCAAACTAGATACTGATTACTCCAACTTCCTTATTGCAGGCAACATCATCACAGTCCAGAGGAAGGTAAAAACTCTGGGAGTGGTCTTAGACAACGAATTATCCATGAAGCTGCATGTCTCTTACAGCTGTCTAGCTGCGGACTGATCAATAAGCGAATCAATTACATCTGTCCATTTCTAACAGCCAAAAACTGTACTCTTCTATCCACGGCATTGATAAACTCCAGACTGGACTATTGCAATAGCCTATTGTCTGGTACTACTGCCGCAAATATCCAGTCCTTACAAGTGGCCCAGAACAATGCCGTGTGGACCATCTTCACTCGATCTCATCGCTCCCATATCTCCATCTTCAGGAAGAAGCTTTATTGGCTACCAGTCAAACATCGCATTACACATAAAATGCTTGCTACGACACATAAATGCCTCTCTTTCAGCAGTCCCATCTACTTGTCTGAACGCATTAACATCAAGAGCAATGGAAGAAATCTTCGTTCATCCTCTGCCACAGTCCTTGCTTTCCCCAGATTTAAGACCGCAAAATTTGGAGCCACCACGCTTGACGTTCAGGGCCCTCTACTTTGGAATGCTCTGCTGGCAGGGCTACGACAAATGGGCATCTCGAGGGTGAGCAGTCCAACATCGAAGGCTCATGATAGTCTGACCCTGGACTGCTCACTAGCATGTGAGGGAGACAAGGTGTGGTTGGAAGCCCTTCTTGATGACAAATTAAAACCCCTCCAGTTGATCTTGAAATCCCTACGTGGACTGAAGGAGGGGGTCCTCAATACACTAGCAATTATGGAGGATTCCATAAGAGCAATATCAATGAAGCTATGTGATCCGGCTAATGGAGGGATGGAACGGGGTGGTTGATGTCGGGTCTTGTACTATGTGTGAGCTAAAAAAGAGAGGTCGCCCTCTGAGCTGTGACAGGGCTGTGGAAAAGCAAGATGAGCAGCAAATACCTGTTGCTGTCATAGTGGATGTGGAAGGAGGGCCAACAGTCAAAAAGGTGGTGAGGGAGCCTAACAGCATCGTAGAGATGGATAGGTTCCCTATGTGGGGATTAGCATAGGGCAGTTATGAATCAACTCTCTCCCTAATTAACAAGGCATCGCATTGGTTCAACTCTAACCTGATGGGGCCCAAGAAAGACCTTGCCATCATCTGTATGGTGGGAAGAGTGGGCTGGGTTGGCAGCAGGCCCAAAGATTTGTCGGGTGATTGTTTAGTAGTGACCTTTTCAGATGCAACTATGGCTAATTACCTTTTAAATTCTAACCTAGCACGAGGCCTTAAGCCACATGGAAGTCAACTATTCAGTAAGCTTCTTCCCTTGGATTATTTTTATGCGAGGGTAGGGGGGCAAGGGTTGTGGGTTCAGTCCAGGGGAGTAGGGTAGGGGAGGGGGTAAGGGGAAAGGAAACTCCTCAGTCTGTCCGGTACCAGACTGCCAGATAGTGGGTGGCTGGAGTAGGATCCCCTCTAAGAGAAGATACACTACTGACAAGGTAAAGGACCCCCCCCCCGGTGCTTTTGAATTGGCAAATCAATTTGAGATCCTGACCTCGTGTGAGGATCTGGGTTGACAGTTGGTTGCACCTGGGGGTTTCCAAAACACGGCAAGCAGTGTGGGAGAGCAACAGATTGTTCCCATTCGACCGGCGGTGCTCTGGTAAGCAAACCGATTGAGTTACGTCTGCTTTCATGGAACATTGCAGGTTCATCTGGAAAGATGAGTAATGGGTCTGTTGTTGAATTACTCCAAGCCAATGAAGTGGTACTCCTACAGGAAACCTGGGCGATGGACACCCCACACTTAGATGGCTTTGTCTCCTTTGGAATCCCGGCTAAGAAAAAGCTGAGGGGTAGATGCTACGGGGGTTTGTGTATCCTGGTTAAGTCCTCCCTAGTCTGTAGGATTAAGGTGATTGGCACAGGGATGGATTTCCTGCAGGTGGTCTTCTTATCTACAGCAAAGGGGGAATCGATTTGCATCATTAATTTCTATAACAGCCCACACATTTCGGAGGGGGACAGACTAACTAAGTGAAGGGGTTCATTGAGGACTTACTGTCTGCGGGCAGGTACAAAAATGACTTATATATATGGGGAGGTGATTTTAATATTAAAATGGGAATGGGTGTGGCTAATGATGCATTAGATCCCCTGGAGGACTTGTCAGTAAATATGTATGAGGGATGAGAGAGTGTGCTCCAAGGGTTTGCAGATGTGTTCATGGTTGTTGGAATGGGGATTGCGTACAATTAATGGCCGCCTAGCTCTGGATATCCCAGGCAAGGTGACCTTTAACAACCATATGGGCTCCTCAACAATCGACTACTTTTGTATTTCTGTTGGCCTATGGCAGCGTACTACAAGCTTCGAGGTGATCCCTGATGTGAACAGCGATCATTACCCTATACGCCTGTCCCTTGTGGGTTTGTTGGGATAGGGGTCCCACTGGACATGGCACCCTGCCCAATAAAGGGGATGACCATTGCATCCAGAAGAATTAAATGGGTGACCATCATAGAGGAGGAATTGCACTACAAATCGATTATGGAGAACAAACCCCTCTTGGTAGACATTTTGGGGGATACCCTACCTGCGAAGTAAATTGTAGATACATTTATGGAACTAGAGGGGGCTCTTACTACCAAATTTACTAAAGCAATTAAGGCCAAGGGGAGAACATTGCAGAAGGGTTGGTTTGATGAGGCCTGTAAAGGGGCAAAACGAGCACTAGTGTTGACTCTTAAGGACCCAGCATCCAGTAGAAGAGTGTGAACACAGGCTCATTATCAGAGTGAGCTCAAGAGAAGAAAAAAGGAAATTGAAGGGGTAGCTTGGGAAGGCTTTCTGGACGCTGCTAAAAGAAGGGACCAGAAAGCATTTTGGGAGTTTGTGAAGGGTGGTCCGGCTGGGTGTGGAACATATGTGGGTAGTGGGACCCATGTGGAGGAAGGGGCATGGATAAAGTATTTTGGGAGCCTGTTCGGGGCTGCTATTACCAAGGGGTGTATAGATCTAGCTGCGTCATCTTTAAAATTTGAAGTGGAGGAAGTCATGAAGGCCATTTACCAACAAGCCCATAATCGGGCACCGGGCCCGGATATGATTCCCCCAGACATGTTTCAGGACCCCTTGGATCTGTGGGCACCACTCTTAATGACCGTGTTCAATGCCTGTATGAAATCTGGTAACTACCCCCCCCTCGTGGAAAAGGGCCATAATCTTCCCCATATTTAAAAAGGGGGACATGGCCAGCCCTGGCGCTTATAGACCAATCTCACTGTGGGACTCTTCCTTCAAAATTTTTGGAAGAGTATTGTTAGCCCGCATTGAAACCTGGTTGGCGGAACAATCCATATTATCAGACATCCAGTTTGGGTTCCACCCAGGAGTTGGCACTATGGAGCAGAGTCTTAATCTATATCTCCTAGTGGCCAACTCAGTCTTTTGGAAGGGTGAGGTGGTGTACTTAGCGTTTATGGACCTTAGCACGGCCTTTGATAAGGTAGACAGGGCAAAGCTCTGGGCCGTGCTCAGGTCCTTGGGCTGCCCGGGGACATCTTGAGGGTGTTGGTTGACAGACATACAGACAATGAGGCATGCGTACGCAGTGGACCAGGAGGGACACTGTACGGCTTGCTTCAGTGTTGGTTGTGGTGTGCGGAAGGGCTGCGTGTTGGCCCCCATATGCTTTTGTTTGTACATTAATAGTCTTTCCAGGGACCTCATCAACATCTTGGCTGATTTTTTTTGGGGACAGGCTTTTCCTGTTTTAGCATACGCTGATGATACAGTATTGATAGCTAGAACACCGAGAGCTCTACAGACCCTGATTAGTGCCTATACAACATTCATGTGCGAATTGGGGTTAAAAATCAACACCAAATAGCTGCTGTGATGGCGTGCGTGGGGAGGAAGAGGCCAGTGGCAATGAGACTGATGTTATGTGTTGGAGAGGTGATACCCAGGGTAAAGGTCTTTGACTATCTGGGGATAAGCTTCTCGGAAGCTCTGACTGGAAAGGCACACCTGGCGAAACAATCTTCCAAAATGAGCCGGCAAATAGGGGGCATTTTCTGCTTTATGTCTAGGTGTGAGGGAGAACCACTCAAAGTGAACTCTAAGATCTATGGTGCCCAAACAATGGCAGTTACAATGTATGGCGCCCCATTATGGGACTTTCAGAGGGCTGATGAAATCCAAATAAAAGAGAACACATTTTTTAGGAGATTGTTGGGGCTCCCAAACTCAGCGGCAAGTATTTCAATTCATCGCGAATTGGGAATGGAGTTTTGGGAAGACCTGTGGGCGTTGGCCCCAATTTTGTTTTGGGTCCGGTTATGGGCAAATGAATTTGTCTCTCTTTGCCACTTCATCATTCGATCTGTATTGGGAAGGATGGGGTGGCAACAAATTCCTTGGCTGGGCTAAATTTCCAAAGCCCTTGGGGAGGCCAACCTCAGTACTCACCCAATGTATTAATAACAAAGGCTGAGGGGAAAAGTTATAAATTGGTGCTGGGCGAGGCTGTTACGAAGAAAAGAATACTCCTAGAGTATGGAAATAAATCTGGCCAATTACACAGCACAATTACACAGCAGGCCCTCTGCGGTTCAACCATACCTAATTTGGGGCTCCCATAAAAAAGACTGGTGGTTAATTACTAGGGCAAGGTTTGATTGCCTCCTTTTGCAAGGAAACACAGCAAAATGGAAAGGGTTCCCGGACTGTGCTAGCTGCCCGGTGTGTGGACATCAGCGTGAAGATCTGGTACATGTACTATTGTTTTGCATTGGTTATGCAGGGATTCGGAGAGCAACATTGTTACCGGCCCTAAAGGAGGCAGAGATCCGTAACTATAAACCAGCACTCATCTTTCTTTTGAGTGCGGACTCTATCTATACTGCCTGGGCATTGCTCTCTTTTTTGAGGAGAGCAATGTACTTCAGAAAGGGTACAGACGTGATGCTGTGTTGCGCCGAGACCCAGTCGTAACAAAGAGTATGATAAGTACAGGATTGTCACAAAAATTCATGTCCACAATTATTGTTCAAATCTATTGTTGAGTTCCATTTAATTGGTACATCCTTTCAAGTCTATTGTTGAGTTCCATTTAATTGGTACAGCAAACACGTGTTTCGACCTATGGGTCGTCCTCAAGGCGAACTTTAAATTCGGGGGATTTGTCCCATATATTAAGTCAATTAGGTATCTGGACCCATGTAAAGTATTGGTTACTGGATTGTCAGCAGTTACTACCGTTTTTTCTTGATGAACAACCCTTTTTCAACATTGTTCATATATCTGTACAGAATATTTTCGCCTTGAGGACGACCCATAGGTCGAAACACGTGTCGGCTGTACCAATTGAATGGAACTCAACAATAGACTTGAAAGGATGTACCAATTAAATGGAACTCAACAACAGACTTGAACAATAATTGTGGACATTAATTTTTGTGACAATCCTGTACTTATCATACTCTTTCTTACGACTGGGTCTCGGGGCAACACAGCATCACGTTTGTATCTTGTACTTCAAGGCTGGCAGTTGCAGCATGAGACCACGCTACTATTAATACCTGGCCCAGCGCACACCACAGTGTTATTCCCATTTTCAGACCAATAATGTATTCTTCAGAAAGGGGTTGATGAGGCTCCAGGGAGATGGGGGCTCTTAATGCAATGGTGGAATAGAAGGGAAAGAGTCTCCTTAGTGATAAATTATTTTTGTAAGGAATGGAACTTTGGAACAGTGGTTTTGTGTAATCTCATAATGTCATTTTTACCATGAATAGATTTACTAATGTATTTTATGGTTTTTTGT
This sequence comes from Ambystoma mexicanum, assembly GCF_040938575.1. NCBI lineage: Eukaryota > Metazoa > Chordata > Amphibia > Caudata > Ambystomatidae > Ambystoma > Ambystoma mexicanum. The sequence goes on along the minus strand of NC_090935.1, from coordinate 1,322,041,152 downwards.
ACTTGACTTTTAAGGACATTTTTATATATGAAATTGGATATTTTTTGGATGTGTGTAATGTTGTTTCTTCTGCATGTTTAATGGATCTTTGCATCCGAATAAACTTTTTTGACCGACTGAAATACTTTATGTCCCTCTCTTGTTATGTTGATGCAAATGTCTTATGCTTTCCTCGTTTGGGTACGGTCACTGACATTCAAGTGTATTTGTTTATTCCTTGTATCTTAAATTGTTTCTTTAATTTCAAGTGAAGTTCTTTACCTGCTTATGCCGGTTCTGAAAAGCAGATCAGTTCTCGGGGACAGGCCTCCTTTTCTATAAATATATATACGAAAACAGGACCAAGCTCCATCAGAATTAGAAGCTTCACAGAGGTTGACAACACCCAAGCATAGCTTAGATTTGCGCTAGGGGCAGATGTGTACAGCGAATGATGGCGAGTATGCATTTTAGGGGAACAGTCAGGCTACACATTCAGGGTCATCACGAGTTTGGTGGTAACCCTTAAATGCAGCGGTAACACTATTACCGCTGCATTTAAGGGTCCGTCAAATCACGGGTTTGGCAGGATGTACCCCCAGCTGTCAGCTGGGGGTAAATCCTGCACGAATTTGCCGATTTTCGCTGCAATTACTACGCGGTAAAACCGCTGACAGTAGTTGCAGCGAAAATTCCCGATTGGGCCCAATGGGGAGTGGGGAATTCCCAAATGGGCCCAATGGGGAATGGGGAATTCCTGTTCCGCCAAACCCACGATCCGGCGCTAATAGGGCCAGAGGGTTTGGTGGTAACACTATTAGCCCCGGCAATATCCCGGCGGTAACACTGCCGGGATACCGCCCTACTCGTGATGAGGCCCATTAGTAGAACAACAAGGACCAAATCAGGATGGGCTGTGAAATGGGTCTGGTCGCCAATTGGGCATTAATGACGTCTTTTTTGATTGAGGAAGTACTTGTGCACTTGGGCACTCACATTTGACATTTCGGAAGCCTGGGCCTGCTTTTGGACCTGCTCCTGTAAATATTTGCAAATGGATAAAACAAACAACCATAACTATAATGTCTGGCATTGTCCCATGTTCACACTATCATCCTCTCAGCCATCATATCCCGGTTTCTTTAATCCATCAGCAGCAGTATCGTGTAGCACACACACATGCCATCTGGCTGACACACACACACATGCCACCTGGATAGTAGAGCACACACATGGCATCAGAATGGCAAGCACGCACACGTGCCATCAGAATGATGGAGAGCACACACACAGGTCATCTGGATGGTAGAGCACGGAGACACGTGTCATTAGGATGGTGGAACACACACATATGCCATTAGAATGGTGGAACACACACGCATGCCATTAGGATGGTGTTAGGGGACTACACACAAGAGGTGATACCTGAGGAGGAGAGGAATAAAGGCTGTTCAAAAGCCAATCCTTAAGGGTTTTCTGGAGGAGAAGGTGGCCATCTGTTCATCAGATCAAAATGAGCAGTGAGGACCAAGGCTTGTATGAGAAGGACCTCCCATCTGCAGAGTCTTGCACATGATGGGACCGTTCAGGGTCTTAGTGCTAGAAGGGTTTGGTGGTTAGGGAAGATGGTGTTTAGCAATGAAAGCCTTCATGATGGACAACAGCCTCGGGTTCAGTTCTGTCAGCTGTGGGCACCCGCTGAAGGAAGAAGCACATGCACTGCACAAAGGTGGCTCAGCCATTTGGTCACTTTCATGCACCGATGCCGGGAACTTGCTCAATGTTAACAACAGTGTTTCCCTTCCAATTCAAGTACGTCCAAAAAGGTTTCAGCACAAAGGCTTTCAGCCTCACTGGGCTTCATCGCTGAGGTGCAGCCCGCGTCCCGGTCAAGACTGAAGCATGATGGTTGGAAGACTTTGAATGAATCAGAACCACTGGCATTGATCTGGGCACTCCCCAGGTCCCCCATGCGGAATAGCCGTGGAGTTTGCATGTTTTCCATGTTTCTTCCACCCCATTATGTATTTTAAATGATGTCTCATTTACTGCTTGGGTAGGTGTTAGGAAAGATTTCGTAATTGTAGGTAATTTTCCTTCCATGTGGCAACCCCTAAACTTTTTGCTGTTGTTTTACACCTTGTTCTTGACTTTGCCAGAGAAGTGCAGCCTTCTGCCGCACTCCTCTGGGCTTTCGCTCCTTTCTTACGGGGAAACTGACATGCCCTTAAGACAGTCAGTACCGGGAAACGCTGTTTTCCGTAGTTTCTTTTATCATGTTGCGGCTTTCGTGCAACATGACACAAGAGGGCACTGTAAGCTAAGTTACAGCTCTCTTGGGTCTCTAGCCTTCTACAGGCCCTAGAAACTCGTTTAGGATTGTAACTGATCGCTGCGGGTGATTCACGGACGGGAATGGTGGCAGCGATCGTTTCTTGTGTTTTGAGCTCCTTTTGGCATTCTAAGCGCGTTTCTCGCGCTTAACCCAAAATGGTGGCCTGGCTCCCAAAATGGCCAGACCACGAGGCTCCTTTGTCCTGTCCGCTGACCGTCTTGCTCCCTTCACCTTCCCCAGGTCGAGCCGACCCGGGGCCTTCCTTATTTGGGCATGTACTTTCCCACGAAGCACGGATGCTTTCGCGGGCTTCTACATGCCTGGTGTGTGCCTCCAGGATGTGGGCTGGGATGTCTGGTCCCAATACACATCCTGGGTGCCAGAGAGTCTAGGGTGGTGTGAATGCCTGGGACCACCGTGGTCCGTGATTGGTCCACGAATGGTGTGAGTGTTGATGAGCGGATCTCCCATTGGGTCCCCTCCGTTTTGGCGCGAAGGGAACCGTGGATAAGAGGGGGCTGGAAACACCACTACCATGTCGATCTCCTGAGTTCTCACGAACAAAGGAATACAGGAGCCAAGTATCCTGCAACCAAGAGGCTGAAGCGAGGAATCGCTGGTGACCCGCTGAAGGACTGCTCCTCTGCACTGCTGTCGCCTTCTGAAACCCTTTTCACCTTTGATCGAACCAGAAGGCCTGTACTGGTACTTCGACCCTTGGAATAGCGGGAACAGCTATTCTCGGCATCTTCACCATCTCCTGCTAGTAAGCCTTCGGAAGCGTCTCTGGGCCATCCAGCTGACTGACCAGCCTACACAGGAGTATTGCTCTGTAACCGCCGCCAGGTTGTGTAGTATTTCGAGTCCTTGTCACTATCACATGCTTCGTACACTTGGCGTTCCCAGGTCTGAAGTGAGTAGTGTACATTTGGCTCAGATACACACGGCCGCTCCGTTGCCCTGCTGTGGTAACAAACTGTGCGGGTTTCTTCGTTTGGGACGTCTTTTACTCAACTCTGCTGCTGCAGACTCAACACGACGACGAGACGTTCCCTGCTCTTCTGAACCTGCCAGCGACTGAAACTGACGCGGAGAAGCCTGGGTCTGCTTGCATCGGGGACCGGTGAGTAGCATAGCTAGGAACTGGTCGCCCTCCTGCAGGAGCCCATAGCTTTTCCCCGCTGTGTCAAAACAGCACCCTTTTCCGTACTCGCGCTCTGCTTCTGCCCACAGTGGAGGCTGCGCTTGAGTCGTGGAACTTGTTCTTCTTCATTTGTACACTAAACTGAACTTCCTGATTTCCCTCGAAGAGACTCCCCTTTTGCCCGTTGGCACCAGCGTGTGCAGATACTTTTGAGCACAAGGCTCCACTCTTCGCAGGGCTCGGACTTCCTTTTAGTTAGGTGCCTCTGAAGGCGGACTGGGTCTAAGCATTATTTCGCACTGCCTGTTTTCCTTCCCTTTTAGGTGGACTACACATTTTGTGCATCTAACGCTTGAGACTTGTTGTATTTGTATATATATTGTATTGGTATGGTATGTGTTGGTTTACTAGAGTTGTATTGTGATTTCTCGCTACGGTCATTGTTTTAAAGGCCTTGGAATAAATGTGTATATATTTTTAATATAACACCTGTTTGGAGTAATTTGTAAGGGTCCTTGCTTTGTGTGCTCATTGCGGGCTTTCAGTCACTCTCAACCCTCTTGAGACCTAGTCTTGACCACCGCGATCGCTACCCTGATTGGTCTGGCTTGTCCAGAGGTTACCCTGTTCCAAGTAATTAGGTTGGCCTTCTGAACTTCTTCGCCGCCAGGACAGAGTTCAGAAATCCGTCTTAACAAATTGGTGTACAGCGGTGGGATACGACTGAAGGTATCCAGTGTTGCGCACGAACTAAGGCATTTCAAGTTATTCCTAACAGGACACGTAGTGAATTGTTAAAGTATAACTTTAAAAAGGCCATAGTCCTATATAACAGTATGGAAACAAATACCTTGTTAACTTTAAATGCTTCCAAATCAGAAACATTGAAAAAGATGTGTGCGGAGCGAGGTGTTTCCTCTCAAGGCACGAAATTGGATATCATCCAAAGAATCGCGGCGTGGCAAGAAGCGCAGCTTGACGCTATAACTTCTGAGGACAGTGCGGAAGGAGGTGGGGCTGCTCTCACTGGTAGAACCGACGGTTCTGCCGCTGCACTGATCCACCGCGACCACGAGGACAGGGAGGATGTGATGTCTAATGTTTCCTCTGCCAGTGTCGATGGGGAGGCCATGCTTGAATTCAAGAAGCAAGAGCTGCTGTTTAGGCAGAAGGAGCTTGAGTTCAATATGGCCAAACTACAGGAAGAGCTTGAGTTCAATAGGGTCAAGCTAAAAATCGAACAGGCAGAAAAACAGAAAGACAGGGATCACCAGTTGGAACTGGCCAAGCTCCAGGTTGCAAATGGGTCCAAGGGTCCTGGACATGGGTCTGGGGCCTCCTCTCATCCACGGTTTCCGAAAGATCTGCTCAGTGTGTATGAGGAAAGGAATGACATTATGGACTGGCTGAATGCGTTTGAGTATGCATGCGAAGTTCAACAAGTTGACAATGCTGATAAGATTGCCTGGTTACTCAGCAGACTGCCCCATTCTGGCTGTAGTGCCATTATGGAAATGTCGAAGGCTGAGCGAGCTGATTTCGCAATGTTAAAGCAAACTCTCATTTTAAAGTTTGGGAAGACTCCGGCCCAATATTTGAAACGATTCAGAGAGTATAAGAAAAAGGAAGGTGGTACTTGGGTATCTTATGTCACTGAATCCTTGAAAAACTTAACTGGCTGGGTCGAAGGTTATAAGGTTTCTATCTTCGAAGGCATGATAAATCTTGTCATGCTGGAACACATTTTTGCATCTTCTTCCCCGGAGCTTAAGCAGCATTTGGCCGATTCGAAGGAGATAGATCCTAAGAAACTGGCCATTGCAGCAGACTTATGGGTGTCACATCGAGTGTCCCATAAGGACAAAACTCATCCTGGTAAGCAGGAGGAAGGGAAAAAGTCCAAAGATAAGGAGGGTGGGGAATCTGATAAATCTTCTTCCCAAAAGGGCCACAAAAAGAAAAATAAGGGTAAGACACAAGAGAACTCACAGGGTAGTGGAGGTCAGCCTCCGAAACAGAACTCTGGTTACAATAAGCCTCCCTACGTAAACAGACCCAATGGATCTTGTTTTGCTTGTGGAGCAACTGACCACATGAAGGGGGATCCCCGGTGTAAGGTTAGACCTTTGGGGGTCCACTCCGCTAATCTGGCCTTCTCCTCCTACGAGGAAGAAGAGATTACAGGAGCATCCTTCTCCTCAGACTCATTTCCCAGCGGGATAGAGGCTGAGGTAGTTTTAGTTTCCCTGGGTTCCTGGGAGCCTAAAGTCGCAGAGGCTTATGCTAGGATTCCAGATAATACCAAGCACTACTTTAAAGACAGTGTGCTGATCAATGGAGTAGATACTCCAGCTCTTAGGGATAGTGGGTGCAGTCGAACTGTAGTGGATTCTACCTTGGTAGACTCAGAGGAAGTTGCCAGAGCTACTCTGATGCCCACTAAGTTGGCTGACGGCCCACACCGTATGTTCCCAGTAATACCTGTAAATCTTACTTTAAATGGTACAGCAGTCAGGATTCCAGTGAGCATTCAGAGAAACGTCCCAGGAAAGGTCTTGTTAGGTAATGATCTCAGAGCTTTAGGGCTCGTAGGAGACACTGCCGAAAGACCCTACACACGGTCTCAAGCACGGGCAGCATTGGCCAAGACCAATACGCCGCCCCAGCCGAAGGGGAAACCCAAGGCGAAAGGAGTCAACAAGTCAAGACGAGGGAAAGAGAATATTCCCCCGAGCTCGCCTACCACTGCGGTAGAGGAAGTTGGTCAATCGCCCGGGCCTGACGAGGAGGTGGCGATGCCTGAAGTATTTGACCCCAACGACCATCCTGAACTAAAAGACTTGTTAGTTGAAGGAGGTCCTGATAGGGACGAATTCAGTAAAGGCCAACGTGAGTGCCCATCTCTGGAAGGCCTAAGGAGACAGGCCTGCTCCCAGCTTGAGGGTGAACCTCCTGGGACGCATAGGATTTATTGAGAAGGTGGACTCCTGTATAGTGAGCCCACAGAGTCTACAGAAGGAGACCATAGGAGGTTGGTGGTTCCCCTTGCTGTAAGGCCCTTCCTCCTGCAGTTGGCGCATGAAGTGCCCCTTGCTGGTCACCTTGGTATGAAGAGGACCAAGCAAAGGTTATCCATGCACTTCTACTGGCCCAAGATGGGGGTGCAAGTAGAAAGTCACTGCAGGAGTTGTGCCTCCTGCCAGTTATCTGGTAAAGTTGGCTCGACAATCCAGGCTCCGTTGGCACCGCTCCCAGTTGTGGGGGTACCATTTGAAAGGGTAGGGATCGACATCGTTGGTCCCCTTGACCCACAAACATCCTCAGGCAATAGGTTTATCCTGGTGCTGGTCGACCATGCAACCAGATATCCTGAGGCCATCCCATTGAAAACTGTAACTGCCAAGTCAGTTGCAAAAGCTTTACTTGGCATATTTACTAGGGTTGGCTTCCCTAAAGAAGTTGTGTCGGATCGTGGCAGCAACTTTATGTCGAAGTATATGCAGGCTATGTGGAAAGAATGTGGGGTCACCTACAAGTTCTCTTCTGCATACCACCCCCAGACCAATGGTCTGGTGGAACGTTTCAACAGAACGTTAAAAAGCATGATTGGGGCTCTGGAGGAACCTCAGAGAAGAAAATGGGATCTTCTTTTACCATGCTTACTGTTTGCCTACCGAGAGGTACCACAGGAGGGTGTTGGCTTCAGCCCCTTCGAACTTCTGTTCGGTCATCCTGTACGGGGACCCTTAGCCATAGTCAAAGAGGGATGGGAGATGCCCACTCCCGTGGTTACTACCAACGTAGTTGATTATGTGCTAGGGCTCAGAAAACGGATGGTACTTCTGATGGGCTTGGCTAGTGATAAATTGAAGGCAGGACAAGCGCTGGTAAAACATTGATACGACCAGAAAGCTTCCCTCATCAACTTTACACCTGGTCAGTAAGTCCTGATCATGAATCCCATAAGGCCTCGAGCTTTACAGGACAAATGGTCAGGCCCTTACACAGTGGTGGAGCCCCTGGGTGAGGTTAACTATTTAGTGGACCTTGGAAGGCCTGGACAGGCTCCAAAAGTGTTTCACGTGAATAGGCTGAAGGCTTTCGTCCCAAGAGTCGAAATCGCAGCACTGCTACTGGCTTCAGACGTTGAGGAAGAGGAGTCGGAACCTCTCCCCGACCTGTTCCAAAGTGGTCCTTCAGATAGCTCCTTTGAGGGTGTCCGAGTGGCCCCTCACCTGACTTCTGATCAGCAGGCTGAGGTGAAAAGTTTGCTTAGGCAGTTTTCCCCCCTGTTTTCACAGTCGCCTGGTTTGACACCTTGGTGCAAACATAACATAGACACAGGAGACAGTGTACCTACCAAAAGTAGGGGATACAGGATGTCAGACAAAGTACGGTCTTATATTAAGACCGTGGTCAACAAGATGTTAGACCTTGGGGTGATTGAACCCTCTAGTAGTCCTTGGTCCAGCCATGTGGTTTTGGTTCCAAAGGCAGGCACTTCTGAATTGAGGTTCTGCGTGGATTACAGGGCTCTAAATGCTGTCACCAAGACAGATGCACACCCCTTGCCTCGAACAGATGAGCTGGTGGATACTTTGGGTGCCTCCAAGTACCTCAGCACGTTTGACCTCACTGCTGGCTATTGGCAAATAGCGTTAGCAGAACATGCCAAGGAGAAGACAGCATTTTCTACTCCAGACGGCCTTTACCAATTCCGGGTAATGCCGTTCGGGTTGAAGAATGCACCTGCCACTTTCCAGAGGCTTGTGAATCATGTTTTCAATGGGTTGGACGAATTCTGTCTTGCATATATGGACGATATAGCAGTTTTCAGTGCCACCTGGGAAGACCATGTGAAACACCTCGGGATTGTGCTCCAGGCTCTTCAGAAAGCACACTTGACCATAAAGGCTAGTAAATGCCAGATTGGACAAGGCTCAGTGGTTTACCTTGGACATGAAGTAGGTGGAGGGAGGATACAGCAGTACAAGACTGGCCTACCCCCACTACACAAACCCAAGTGAGAGCCTTCTTAGGACTCACTGGGTATTACCGCAATTTTGTGGCAGACTATGGCACCATAGCTGCCCCTCTGACTGCCCTCACAACTCCGAAGAAACCAAAGAAGGTAACTTGGACCGACGAGTGTGAGAAGGCCTTCAATGGCTTAAAAGACTCCTTGTGCCAGGCCCCTGTCCTCAGGGCCCCTGATTATCAAAGACCTTTTATCGTGCAGACAGACGCCTCTGACACTGGGATAGGAGCTGTACTATCACAAGTAGATGAGAAGGGTAAGGAACACCCTATTGGTTTTATTAGCCGCCAGCTTAAGGACAGAGAGCTCAGATGGTCCACGATAGAGAAAGAATGTTTCTCTGTTGTGTGGGCCCTAAGGAAGCTGAGGCCCTACCTCTATGGGACCCACTTCACTGTGCAAACTGACCATAAGCCCTTAAAGTGGCTAATGAACATGAAGGGGGAGAATCCAAAGTTGCTTAGGTGGTCCATAAGTCTACAAGGCTTCGACTTCACTATTGAGCATAGGCCAGGTGTCCAACATAGCAATGCTGATGGGTTGTCCAGAATGTTTAACCGACCTGAACAAGAGACTCATCCAGGGGTGGATTAGTTCCCCCTGTCCACAGTCTGGGAGGGGCGAGTGTTAGGAAAGATTTCGTAATTGTAGGTAATTTTCCTTCCATGTGGCAACCCCTAAACTTTTTGCTGTTGTTTTACACCTTGTTCTTGACTTTGCCAGAGAAGTGCAGCCTTCTGCCGCACTCCTCTGGGCTTTCGCTCCTTTCTTACGGGGAAACTGACATGCCCTTAAGACAGTCAGTACCGGGAAACGCTGTTTTCCGTAGTTTCTTTTATCATGTTGCGGCTTTCGTGCAACATGACACAAGAGGGCACTGTAAGCTAAGTTACAGCTCTCTTGGTCTCTAGCCTTCTACAGGCCCTAGATACTCGTTTAGGATTGTAACTGATCGCTGCAAGTGATTCACGGACCGGAATGGTGGCAGCGATCGTTTCTTGTGTTTTGAGCTCCTTTTGGCGTTCTAAGCGCATTTCTCGCGCTTAACCCAAAATGGTGGCCTGGCTCCCAAAATGGCCAGACCACGAGACTCCTTTGTCCTGTCCGCTGACCGTCTTGCTCCCTTCACCTTCCCCAGGTCGAGCCGACCCGGGGCCTTCCTTATTTGGGCATGTACTTTCCCGCGAAACACGGATGCTTTCGCGGGCTTCTACATGCCTGGTGTGTGCCTCCAGGATGTGGGCTGGGATGTCTGGTCCCAATACACATCCTGGGTGCCAGAGAGTCTAGGGTGGTGTGAATGCCTGGGACCACCGTGGTCCGTGATTGGTCCACGAATGGTGTGAGTGTTGATGAGCGGATCTCCCATTGGGTCCCCTCCGTTTTGGCGCGAAGGGAACCGTGGATAAGAGGGGGCTGGAAACACCACTACCATGTCGATCTCCTGAGTTCTCACGAACGAAGGAATACAGGAGCCAAGTATCCTGCAACCAAGAGGCTGAAGCGAGGAATCGCTGGTGACCCGCTGAAGGACTGCTCCTCTGCACTGCTGTCGCCTTGTGAAACCCTTTTCACCTTTGATCGAACCAGAAGGCCTGTACTGGTACTTCGACCCTTGGAATAGCGGGAACAGCTATTCTTGGCATCTTCACCATCTCCTGCTAGTAAGCCTTCGGAAGCGTCTCTGGGCCATCCAGCTGACTGACCAGCCTACACAGGAGTCTTGCTCGGTAACCGCCGCCAGGTTGTGTAGTATTTCGAGTCCTTGTCACTCTCACACGCTTGGCACACTTGGCGTTCCCAGGTCTGAAGTGAGTAGTGTACATTTGGCTCAGATACACACAGCCGCTCCGTTGCCCTGCTGTGGTAACAAACTGTGCGGGTTTCTTCGTTTGGGACGTCTTTTACTCAACTCTGCTGCTGCAGACTCAACACGACGACGAGACGTTCCCTGCTCTTCTGAACCTGCCAGCGACTGAAACTGACGCGGAGAAGCCTGGGTCTGCTTGCATCGGGGACCGGTGAGTAGCATAGCTAGGAACTGGTCGCCCTCCTGCAGGAGCCCATAGCTTTTCCCCGCTGTGTCAAAACAGCACCCTTTTCCGTACTCGCGCTCTGCTTCTGCCCACAGTGGAGGCTGCGCTTGAGTCGCTTAACTTGTTCTTCTTCATTTGTGCACTAAACTGAACTGCCTGATTTCCCTCGAAGAGACTCCCCTTTTGCCCGTTGGCACCAGCGTGTGCAGGTACTTTTGAGGAAAAGGCTCCACTCTTCGCAGGGCTCGGACTTCCTTTTAGTTAGGTGCCTCTGAAGGCGGACTGGGTCTAAGCATTATTTCGCACTGCCTGTTTTCCTTCCCTTTTAGGTGGACTACACATTTCGTGCATCTAACGCTTGAGACTTGTTGTATTTGTATATATATTGTATTGGTATGGTATGTGTTGGTTTACTAGAGTTGTATTGTGATTTCTCGCTACGGTCATTGTTTTAAAGGCCTTGGAATAAATGTGTATATATTTTTAATATAACACCTGTTTGGAGTAATTTGTAAGTGTCCTTGCTTTGTGTGCTCATTGCGGGCTTTCAGTCACCCTCACCCCTCTTGAGACCTAGTCTTGACCGCCGCGATCGCTACCCTGATTGGTCTGGCTTGTCCAGAGGTTACCCTGTTCCAAGTAATTAGGTTGGCCTTCTGAACTTCTGCGCCGCCAGGACAGAGTTCAGAAATCCGTCTTAACAGTAGGTCATGTGTATGTTATTATTAAATAGAAGTTTAAGGAACACCTGCAAATTCCCAGAAAAGCCCAGGTTAGAAAGAGTGCCTGCATGTTGGTTGGCTAAGGAACCTATGCTCTTCGTGTCCCCCTTACATACACAGACATGGCACCCCACTGCGAGCCCCCAGGGCCCCTCGTGGACTCTCAGCCTCACTTTTCAAACTTTTCAAGCATGCCTCCCGACACCTGTGCTGCTGGCGCCTTCCTTTGCTGCGCGCCAAGGCTCTGGAAGCTTGCCTTGTCCACTAGCACTGAGCACGCGGGAGAGGAGACAGGCGCTGACACGGCCCCACCCAGAGAACCGCTGCAGCCTGCCACAAGCTGTGCTCGGTGCCCCTTCAATCGGAGGCAGGAGTGGGGTGCAAGGGGGGGGGGGGGCGCTGAATAAGAAAAAAGGTCTTCCGTTCAATTTTTCATTTGTGGCTTCAGCACAATGGGAAGACATGGGCCTGTGAAACGCAGGAAGTGCTTTCAGATTCCACAGGCTGCCTTTGGGCAGAGCTGACGATCCATACAGAATATTGCTTTATCGATTTCTGCCCTGAACTTTCTGCGCAAACATCGGGAGGGGCGGGGGGGACGATCTCGGTGGGGGAGGGGAGCGGCTTTCATTTCGGCCTTGGAAGACAGCTCAGTCTGCGAGGGGTCCGCTTTTGAAGAGATGCTTATTATTTTTGCTGTGCTATACAGCCTGCCAGAGCTGTCTTTATGGTGACATTTGTAATTTGTGTCAATATGTCTGAAGCTGTCTGTGCAGTGGGTAGCGCATGGCTGGGGGGTGCACTCAGGCTACGGGAAGTGGACTGGTGTTTTGCTAATTATGGTTGGTTCAGGCGTGGACGGGGCGAAGGGATGGAGTGCCTGTCTTCCGTGTGGGTCTGCAGATTTGTTTGCACAACCGGATCTATAGAACGAACACAGATGTTCCATTTTGCACATAGGCGAGTTTTATATGTATCTCAACATTGGACTACATGACTGCATGCATGAAATGACTCCAAACAGAAGATCCCTTTTCCCTGGGGGCACAGTAGGGTTCAGTTCTGGCATGGCACGCCAATTCCTGTGAAGCCTCCGTTGCCAGTTCACAATATTTAGTGTTGGATGAAATATGTCGAAGCCAACTTTGCCAAAGTATTCCTCTGTATATAGGAGTTTGGGTTGCTGTAAGGATACCTTGTAGTTCCACTCCCGTCTGGTGTGAATGCAGTCAAGCTTAGTTAATGCATCCTATCGTGCTGCGTTTGTTTTTAGCACATGCACGTCCAATCTTGTGGCCAGGTCAGTGCTACAGAGAAGACGAACAAGAGAAAGGGTGTGATGAATCTGTCCTTTTTTGTCACAGTGCTAGGTCATAGTCTTTCACTGTCTTCACAGTCCTTTGTCACTGTCTTTCATTCTCCTTCAGGACACGTCTCTTCCATCATAGCCCTTCTCCTTTGTCAAAGTCCTTCTCCTTCAAGTGTCTTTGAAAACAGACCTTTTATTTCATCTCAGCCCTTCTTCATTACAATACTTCTCCATTGTTACAAGCCTTTTCTTTCATCACCGTTCTTCTTCTTCTTCAAAGTCATTCATCACTGTTCATCTCCGTCAACAGTCTTTAATCACAGTCCTCCTTCGTCACTATCATTCGCCTCATTCAGAGTCCATCACAGACCTTCTACTTCATCACTGCCCCTTTGCTTCATCATAGTCATTTCCTTTTCATTATAGCCTTCCTCTTTCATAAGTCCTTTCCATTCATCATATTCCTTCTATGTCACAGTCCTTCTCAAAGTCCTTCTCCTTTGTCACAGTCCTTCACCACAGTAAGTCTGCTTCATCATAGGCTTCTCCTTTGTCATATTCCTTCTCCTTCATGAGTCCTTTGTCACAGTCCTTCATCACAGCCCTCCTTTATTACAGTCTTATTTTTGCTAGGGTCCTCCCTCCTGTTTAACACACCCCTTCTTCATCACAGTCGTTCTATCGCAGACCTTCACCTTCGTCCTAGTCCTCCTCCTTCATCATAGTTCTTTGTCACTGTCTTTCATTCTTTTCTCACACTTCTCTTCCATCACAGTCGTTTTCCTTTGTCACAGTCCTTCTCCTTCATAAGTGTCTTTGCTCACAGACCTTTTATTTCATCTTAGTGCTTCTTCATTACAATCCTTCTCCATCGTTAGAGGCCTTTTCTTTCATCACAATTGTTCTTCTCCACAGTCATTCATCATTGTTCATCTCCTTCATCAGTCCTTCATCACAGTCTTTCCTTCTACTTTGTCACAGACATTCTCCTTCAACACAGTCTGTCTCCTTGATTACAATCCTTAATCATAGGCCAGTCCTGTATTCATTCATCACAGCCCTCCTCTGATAAAGGAGAAGGATTGTGACACAGTCCTTTCCCTTCATCACAGTCGATCTCTTTTGTCAGCCCTTCTTCTTCATAGTACATCTTCTTCGTAAGTCTTTTGGCACTGTCATACTCCTTTGTCACATTCATTCACCTTCACCAGCCTTTTGTCTTCATCACAGTCCTTCTTCATCAGTCTTTTCTTTTTTCAGCACTTCATCCCAGATTTCTTGCTTTTATCAGTCCTTCTCCTTTGTCACAATCCCTCATGAAGGTCCCTCCTTTGCCCAGTAGTTTGTCTTCAAGAGTCTTTAGTCACAGTCCTCCTTCGTCACCACCATTCTCCTCGTTCAGAGTCAATCACAGACCTCCTTCATCAATGTCCATTTGCTCCACCATAGTCCTTTGCTTTTCATCATATTCTTCCTCTTTCATTAATCCTTCCCCTTCAACATATTCCTTCTATGTCACAGTCCTTTCTCAAAGTCCTTCTCCTTCGCCACAGTCCTTCATCACAGTAAATCTGCTTCATCTTAGTCATTCTCCTTTGTCATAGTCCTTCTCCTTCATGAGTCCTTTGTCACAGTCCTTCATCACAGTCCTCCTTTATTACAGTCCTTTTTTGCTAGGGTCCTCCTTCATAACGCATCCCTTCTTCTTCATCACAGTAATTTTATCACAGACCTTCACCTTCGTCCTAGTCCTCCTCCTACATCATCGTTCTTTGTCACTATCTTTCATTCTCTTTTCTCACACTCTTCTTCCATCACAGTCATTTTCCTTTGTCACAGTCCTTCTCCTTCATAAGCATCTTTGCTCACAGACCTTTTATTTCATCTTAGTGCTTCTTCATTAAAATCCTTCTCCATCGTTAGAGGTCTTTTCCTTCATCACAAGTGTTCTCCTTCTCCACAGTCATTCATCACTGTTCATTTCCTTCATCAGTCCTTCATCACAGTCTATCCTTCTACTTTGTCACAGACATTCTCCTTCATCACAGTCTTTCTCCTTGATTACAATCCTTAATCACAGACCAGTCCTGTATTCATTCATCACAGCCCTCCTCTGATAAAGGAGAAGGACCGTGACACAGTCCTTTCCCTTCATCTCAGCCAATCTCTTTTGTCAGCCCTTCTTCTTCATAGTACATATTCTTCGTAAGTCTTTTGGCACTGTCATACTCACCAGCCCTTTGTCTTCATCACAGTCCCTCTTCGTCAGTCTTTTCTTTTTTCAGCACTTCATCCCAGATCTCTTGCTTTTATCAGTCCTTCTCCTTTGTCACAACCCCTCATCAAAGTCCTTCCTTTGCACAGTAGTTCACCTTCAAGAGTCTTTAGTCACAGTCCTCCTTCATCACCGTCATTCTCCTTGTTCAGAGTCCACCGCAGACCTTCTCTTTCATCAATGTCCATTTGCTCCATCATAGTCCTTTCCTTTTCATCATATTCTTTCTCTTTCATTATTCCTTGCCCGTCCACATATTCCTTCTTTTTCAGAGTCCTTTCTCACAGTCCTTCTTCATTGTAAGTCCTTCTCCATTTTCCTTCATCACAGTCGTCCTTAGAGTCGAAAGGCCCTCCTCATTTGTCACAGTCCTTCATCACAGTAATTCTGCTTCATCATAGTCCTTCTCCTTTGTCATAGTCCTTCTCCGTCATGAGTCCCTTGTCACAGTCCTTCATCACAGTCCTCATTTAGTACAGTTCTTTTTTTCTAGGGCCCCCCTTCGTAACTCATTCCTTCTTCATCACAGTCCTTTATCGCAGATGTTCCCCTTTGTCCTAGTCCATCTCCTACTTCTTAGTTCTTTGTCCCAGTCCGTCACCTTCATTACAACCCTTCTCTTTCATCACAGTTATTTCCCTTCATCACAGTTCTTCTCCTTTGAAGGCCTTCATCACGGTTTTTCTCCTTTGTCAGTCATACATGACAATCCTTAATTCCCCTTTGTCACAGTCCTCCTTTGTCAAAGTCCTGCATCACAGGACTACGTCATCAGAGCCCTTTTCTGTCACGGTCCTTCTCCATTTTTACTGTCATTCTTTACAGACCTTCTCCTTCATTACAGTCCTACCCCTTCATGAGTGTTTGTCCTTCGTCATAATCCATCTAACTTGTAAGTCCTTCATCATAGTCGTACCCCTATCTCATTTTCCTTGTTCTTCCTCAGTCCTTCATCTTCATCACAGACTTTCATCATCAGTCTTTTTCCATCATCAGCTCTTTCTCCTTCATCCCAGTTCTTCTCATTCATACCATTCCTTCTCCATCGTGACCTTGATTTTCTTTCATCCCAGTCCTTCTTCACATTCTCCTTCATCTCAATCCTTCAACATAGTCCTTTCTCATCATAGTCCTTCTCCTTCATCGCAATCATTCTCTTTCAACCCAGTCTTTTCTCACTGTCACCCTTCATCACAGTTCTTCACCTTTGTCACAGTTCTTCACCACAGCCCTTGTTCTTCATCATAGTTGTTCTCCTTCATCATAGTCTTCCTCTTTCAACATAGTCCTTTTTTTCTTTTGTCACTGTTCTTCTCCTTCATGATATACCATCTTCTTCACTGCCATTTCTCCTTCTTTATAGTCATGCCTTTGATCACAGTCCTTCTTCACAGTCCTTCCCTTAATCATAGTATGGAATTACCACCACTTTATTCTCATAACGGCAAACTTGTAATAAGGCCCAATGTCTAGACCAGAATCTATAAAATACGAAATAACCATCCAAGGGCATGAGCAAGAAAAATGACAAATTCCATAAATAACTTCCATGACCTTTTCTTTCAACTCTCTGTAGCTCTCCTTCAGCACGGCTCACACATCTAGGGAGCATTGGTAATCCTTCTTTTGTAATAACACATTCAAAACTCAGGCAATATAATTCATAGTTATTTACAAATACACCAAATGTATTGGTCTGCCTATCTTGCCCTCCTACCAACTGAACTAAACCCTTGTGTATCTGCTACCCCTAGGATGCGCTGATGGTCCGCTTATCTAGGGTGAGGGGATAGATGTAGAAGCCTGCCCTGTCACTTGTCTAATTAAATTGTTACAGACTTTTTTATTTGTTAAAAGTCACATGTCACATAAGCTGCAGACATTTGTCATCAGCTTTACAAATAAAATAATGCTTAGTTTATTCGTTTTCTATGTAAAGCAAAAGTATTTCTACTAAAAATGTTGCCAAATTCTCTGTGTTTGTTGTGGAATCACAGCAAACAGCAACAGACCGAGTTATCTCAGTGTTTTTCCCACACACTATCTCAGAGTTTCTCTAGAGTTTAGACTCTTGAAAGTGTGGAGTAAAAGTCCATCCTCTTTTATAAATCATAAGAGGAGAAATCTATGACCTTTCACCATGTGGATGGTTCTTCTTTTCTTCTCCCAGGTCAAATAAAACCTACCGGTTTCAGTGGTGTATCAACCCTATACCACTTTCATCAGGGCTGAAAAACTACACAACACTGTATGGTATGCCGTGTTCAAAGTTATTTACAACATCTACTTGTCTTGTTCTGGAGAAAGCCCACCTGCAGATGGAAGGACAAAGGAGAGGTGCGAGGTAGATGGGGAGAGACACAAATGTGTGGTATGTGAGCGCTGTTGTGTCTATATTCCTGTTTGTGACATCTTTTAGAGGTGTGATGTATTTCTTACGGTCTTTTTTCAAAGTCCACAATCTGTCGGTCTGTCTATGCAGGACAGGGTGCAATTACTTGTAGATTACTTCTGGGCGGACGCCTTTAATTACGCATGCCGGACAACCTAGGGCATTAATGGATATCTATTAATCGCTAGGCATGGCTAGGCAGTAGGCATTAGGCTAGCACCTTGTTTATAGTTAATTATTGCATTTTAGTGCTTCGTTATTGGGTCATGTCATATGGGCTAGACCCGTAGATAACTGTACTAGTACAGATGCAGATTAGTTACAAAATTCCAATAAAGGTTGTAACGCATTCACAAAGGTTGCAGCAAAACTACATGTACCTTTGTTGATGCGTTTGCCACAATGGCCGTGAGAGAGATTGCCGTCTTGCTTACCTCACGGTGTCGGGCGGGCAGGGATCTCTTCCCTCGCTAGAGCCGGTCTGCTGTACTAGCTTATGTGACATGTGTCTTTTAACAAATAAAAAACTCTAACAATTTAATTAGACAAGTGACAGGACAGGCTGCTACATCTATCCCCTCACCCTAGATAAGCAGACCATCAGCGCATCCTAGGGGTAGCAGATACATGAGGTTTTAGTTCAGTTGGTAGGAGGGCAAGATAGGCAGAATCCAAACATTTGGTGTATTTGTAAATAACTATGAATTATATTGCCTGAGTTTTAAATGTGTTATTATGATTAATAGAGAAATGCTCAGGTGAGAGACCCTTTATGGTTCTACACATGTCTTTCTAATCCTTATTTTGTGCCAGGCCACAGTGGGATAGAGTGCCACTAGTTCAGTCATTCTTTAATCTTTAGTGCATGTGCAATATTCCATAGTCTCCTTTCAAATTTAAACTATTTTGACTTAAAGAGTTATAGGTGTCCCTTCTGTCTCCACCTGCAATAACCCGACATGCATAATAGTAAGAAATGCACCATGGTCTTAACAGCCGTATTATCCAATTGACAGAGTTTGACCCTAGACTCTTTGTCCCATTGTGCAGTGAGATAGCCAAGATGAGACATTAACATTTGAAGTGCATAAATGGCTTCCGGGCCTTCATCCCCTGCATATCCTTATGTTTCAGAGTCCATGACAGCACAGGGCTTTTTCCAGGTTACCCAACCTCCCCGCCCTTCTCACATCCGGAAATCTCTCCCTTATTTCCCAAATTTAATCCCTAGTAATCAGAGTTGGACCTTCCCACAGTGTTCCAAAAGTTAATAAATACAAACTTTTCTTCAGCCACGCCAGCCATTACATCTCCATACAAGCCTTAAATACAGCTCAATTATATACTCTGGTCATCTCCAGGTTGCCTCATATTCTAATCTAATATGTCATTGGTAAGAGGGTGATACAATCAGTCCTAGGGCAAAGCTCAGTCTGTAGATGCAGGGTTCCAGTCGGAATTCCATTTGATAATGAAAAAGAGATTCTAAGGAAGGACATTTCACCTACAGTCACAGCAGAATTTGGTTCCTATACCCACACATCAACGCCATAGACATCAAAGACCTGTGCATGGGAATACCCACAAACATCCTATTGAACCTCATAACCTGACCAGCAGATTGGCTCAATTTGTTCCTGTCTTTCTATCTGCAGCTCTCAGGCTGCTTTATCAGCATAGTGGATGCCCAGTTAGTTAAAGTGAGATACTACCTTAAACATCTACAAAAAACCTCTCCTGGGGCATTTAGCCTTGCCGATCACCCTTGCCTTTGCTTTGTTCTCAGCAATGGAGAGCTTCTCGTAAATGCAGTCATTAAATAAGGCACCTTATTAGATTATGCATTGCCATTTCTATGCGAGTGAGTAGCACGCTGCCATCCGTAAATATCATGAGTCGAAACTCCTCGTCCTTGTTTCCTACCATTGGCACATCCAATTGCTGGCTCCCATCAAGTACTCTACATCATTCCAGATCAGTCTAAATTGGGTGGGCACCAGCACCTACACCTGCCCGACACTAATGCCTACAGTAAAATTGCCCTGTCAGTTCTCCAAACAGGCCAGATCTGAGTCTTGCTACATTACCATTGTGAGATGCCTCTAACATATCAATGTACCTTTCGGCAAGTCCTTCCTTTCTCATTGAGTCCCAAAACAACTCTTATCCACAGAGTTGAAAGTCAGATCTAGATTTCCCTTTCTCCCTCTTTCCCTTCATCCCACAGTGGAGTGCAGTACTGCTCGAGGTGGAAATTGTGCAAGACAAGGCTATGGCAGTTTCAAAGGCTGAACAGTTTGTAAGGGGGGGGTGGATGCTGGAAGCATAACATTTCATGTAATGTGTGGGAATGTCACTCTGTTAGGCTAAAACAATGCTTGCCAAGCCTGCATATGTTAACTATACAAGACATTTATGAGGTCAGCTGTGTCAAGGCATTCAGCTCAGACTTGAGATCTGAAGTACTGCTCCCGTCAGACATCTGTCAGTCTTTTGTTATCCTAGCTTCTCTTGAGTTTAGAGACTCCGAAGGGAACAAGAATACACCCCATTCCTGGGACATGGCATCAGTGTCAATGACTTTATGATGGAGGTATGTTGCGGGGCTCCACACCCTGTGAAAAAATCCAGGAGGGTGCACAGAGCCCTCTTCAGTGCCGGTAATCTGAGAGACACTCATGATTGGCATGTAGGGGATTATAGTAGGGTTGGATACCATTCATCAAGTGTTTCAAGTGACAGGTGTCCCTGCCACTTTACCATGCCCATGAACACCTATACATTTGATTGAACCCCTATAACTTTAATGCACCCCCAAAAAAAGTCATGCCAATTTTATATAAACCTGCTGTGTATATAACATTTGCTAGAGATGTAGCTGAACCCGTATACATTTAATTGAACCCCAATACATTTGATGACCCCCAAAAAATGTATATACATTTTATATGAATTCTATACATTTCATGAGAATTCCAATGACTTTAATATAAAAACTGGATCTAAATGTACCTGAACCTCTATCAATGTAAATAAACCCCAATAAATATAATGAACCCCAAATACATTTTATATACATTTTATATGAATGTTATATAAAATTGATCAGAACCCCAATGGATTTGTTATAAACATACAATGTTGAGAGCAACCCCGTAGTTTGAATGGGTCTGTGTGCTAAATAGGTATATGTCTATGGGCGGCTCTAAGGCTATGACGCTATTTGGGGTGGGATCTCACAATACCGATATATAGTTGTTATTGTAGGCCTTGAGAACACATGTGCTCTTCAGACTTTTAGGGACTAGTGTGAGGAGTCAGACATGGGAAACGGACACAGAGTTTTCTCAAAAATCACCATTTATTATAAGTAATGGGTGAGACAAGTGCCAAGCTTTCCCTAAGCTAACAAGTAAAAACTAAAGGAAAATGTCTTAGTGTCCACAAAATGTCTATCCCTCACACTAATACATACAGCAAAAATCATGCAGGGATCATTTGGCTGTTTCAACTTTGCAAACAACATGTACATTCAAACATAAAGAAAATAGGAATCCGTGTGAGCAGGTTTGAATCCGCTTCCCTTCGATCAATTTATGATGTTTCAACCCAAAGTTTGCACAGTTCTTTTCATCCAGTATGTCCTTCACTTGGCAAAGTGATTATCTCAGTTACAAAAAGGTTTCTCACTCTGAAGACAAATGTTAAAGTTTTCACATCTTCTGTTTGGCAAACCAAAAGGACTCTTTCTTCATATATCAGATTGAAGTGTCCATGCAAAAAGCACTTTTCTCAAAAAGACAATTACCTTCTATCGCATTTCTTCTTCATAAGCCATACCTTAGTCAGGATGGATTATACAACAGTCCATTCGTCTTCATAAGCAATACTTTAGAGAGGATGGGTTATGCAATGGTTCATCAAAACACAGTAGTGGAATTGCCACCTCTTTTCCACCAAAACCTTCTATCTACCACAGTCACAGTACTTCAAATCATCTTCTTCCTGGTGCACTCATGAGCCAGGACTAACAACTATTTGTTCCTTTCCGGGTGTACTTGCCTGCCAGGATATAGCTCCTACTACTACAACGTGTACTCTGTGGTGAGGCTTGCTCCAAACTTTCAACACTTAGCTCTTTAATGGGGAAAGTTGAACCAACAATTGCTTCCTGAGTAAGTCTTTTGACTTGTAACATAATTGGCTTACAACTTCTTTTGCAGTTATGCTGTTCAAAAGGACAATGATTCTCACATTGATCTGTTTGCCATAGGCCATGATCCTGTCTACAAGGAGGGCTTTTCTCCTGCCTACTCTGATCTCTTGCGACAAAACCTTTTGACTGTTGGCAATGTAGTTTACAAATTTCTTCCATAGGGTATATCGGACTGCTTCATTTAAAATACCTTGTCACTCTCAGATTTCTTGACAATGCAGATTATAATGTCCCTTGGTTAGATATCTCCTTTTTGGAGAACTGTATTCACTTGGTTTGATTTTTGCCCCCTTTTGGCATTGGCAATATGGGTTACAATATTCTCCTTTCCAACAGTTCTCTCTTGGGAGATTGCATTCACTCTGTTTATATATTGCCTCCTCTTGGCTTTGGCAATGCGGGTTACAATGTTCTCTTGTTGGACGTCTGCCTTTTGGGAGATTACATTCGCTCTGCTAAATTATTGACCCCTCTTGGCTTTGGCAATGTGGGTTATGTCCGAGTGTCTCCGTCGGACCCGCTGCTTCTGCTTCACATGTCAGGGTCTCCCCAATGTTTGACAGTTCCAGTCAGCCTTCTTCTGCTCATGCTGTCTGTCATGGGAGCACCCCCAGCTCCACATGTGCTCCGGTGTAGACTTCACACCAAAGAGAGATGCAGGACACAGAGAGCTTAGCTCTCCTTTGGGACAGCTATCCTCCACACCACTTCCTGCTGCATGTCCTCTGCATCTGACTGGACCACTGACCTCCCCCAGTTATTTACATGGCGTCCTGTTACTGTCAATGAAGCAGCTCCAACCTCTGCCTTCTCCTGCTGCTTATGATGCTCCTTCTCAATGGCCCACACCTGAAAGGCCTTTAAATGCTTAAAGGTCCCACTCAGGTGTGGGTCATTGTAACATCTAGACCACACATTGGAGTTGTGCAACTCTAGACCCCTCCTCCTCGTCTCATTAATAAGAGCATTATGGGACTTGGAGTCTGAAATGTTCTTAGTTATTTTAAAAACTTTTAATTATCTTTGTGTAGGTGATTTACACAATGTATATTTAGGGAAAGATTTTAAAGGAAATATGTGCTTTTTCTTTGGTCCAAAACCTGAGCAGCCTGGAGAATCATTACTCCTAAAAGTAGTGGCATTAACTCCCTGACTCTTATGTACATCATTTCCATGTTTACAGATAAGGTTTTTATACTTGGTACCTCGAGAAAGTCTGTGAGGGGAGGCCTATTAAATATTCAGGCATTAGCAAAACCTCATCCTCAGAAGAAGATGAATACTGCCTCTCTCCTGACAGAGTCACCACATTCCCTTGACAGCCTTCTACCATCTGATCATACCCCCTGATACCACCCCCAGGGTTAGGATCAGGTAGCATCTGCTTTTCTCTGGCCACATGAAAAGAGACTTTAGGCTGGGATTCTGTGATGACTGTGCAGGATTCATGAGATTAGCCAGCGTGGTGTTAAGAAAACTGTAATTATGAACAGCTACAGTTGCGACAAGAAGAAAACAGCCACCAGCAGTCCCATCGATCCCAATGATAATTATGACCTTATTGTCTTTGGAGAAGATTCAACAGTCTTGATGTAATGGACAACTCACAGGATTTGATGGCGGCCCATGAAGAACAGGACCTCAGTGAGAACATGTCTGCAATTTCTGTGGCCGGTCAGTCGTCTCTCATCACCACTGTCTTGGGGGTGGTCTGTTGGAGATGTCATTCAAAACACTAAAGATAGTGCAGCCGAAGATATGGCTAATTTGCAAATGGCTACCAGTGCTGATGCCATGGTTCTCAAGCAGCCCATGGGGGTAGAGCCATTCTATCATATTTAGATATGCAACATGCTGAAATGAAGTCTAAAGAAAATGGATGTGTCCATGATCATGAAGAATGATGGGGTTGAGGTGGGGGAGAGTTACACCAACCCCCTGAACATTTGGGGAATACAGAAGAACATGGGGTGTCAATATCGGACGTTGTGCCAGCTTGTGGGTATATTTTTAAAGCAAACATTTGTACCTTTAATGGGTGTGACACCTAACCTCTATCTGGTAAAAAGGACTGCAATGAGGAGAGCCAAGCTGTAGCAAACACTGTCAAAATTTACTGTTTGCTGCTCAAATCAAATTGAAAACCTGGAGAATCTCAATAATAGACTGTGTAAGCAATGTATCTTGATAATGAAGAACGATAGTGTTAAAGACCATGCAGTCACAACAGTAATGACCTGGGATGATATCCTAGCCATTCAGGGCTTCACAGCCATAGTGGTGAAAGTATGTTTAAAAGAACACTTTCTCAAATGGTGCTCCAGGCATAAAATTGCTGATTCGCAGCAGGAGGCTCATGAATGTTTGTAAATATATATAGATAAATCATTCTGTTAAATATGCTACATGTTGAGCCCTGAATGTCTTGTAAAAATGACCCCTCTAATATAGCCATCAAGGCAGTTAAGGGTTGGGAAAGGGGTAGAACAATGGTGTCTAAAACGTTGTGGGCAATACAAATGGTGTAAAAGCCCCTCTTGAAAATCAAGCAGTTTAGACAGGGGTGTCTGCAGTGTTTTAGAAGTATAATTGAGAAAAACATTTGCAAGTGGGGGGATAAAGTATATTTAAGCCATTACAACAGAGAAATGTGCATGGTTCCCCAGAAATTGACCTATGAAGATTGAGAATGTAGATAATGTACATGTATTTATGCTTATTTGCAGGAAATAAATAATGAACACCTGTTGGGACCTGCCAATTTAATGTGAAACCTGCCAGAGGATGTGTACAGCAATTAATGTTGGCTTTACTTAAAGGGCATCTAGGCATTACATCCCTAAGGATGTTGTGTTATCTGCAAACACCACCGCGGGCCTACAAACGTGAATGTAACAATGTTTGATGTAAAGCGAACATATGTTCCAACATATTCAACCCTACAATGGACATCTACTGTCAAAATTGCTACAAAGAGGATTTCAAAGATTTAAGGCTACCTGTGGAACTTTAATTGAAGCTGGCGGCGTACAACATCGTATTCTAGCCATTAAAGGATATTGGTTGTTTGACAGGGAGCTCTATGAATTTCTATCAGCCACTGCTATACTGTGTTTGCTTATCGATGTGTAGGTTTGATTATCGACGTGGTGAACGACAGAGTGTGTATGAAATAATTGAGCATACTGCAGAATGTGTAGCCTGATTGATAACAGTACAGCAGCAGACAACCCCAGATATTCAATGTGCTTATCGACGTGGTGAATGACAGAGTGTGTATTAAATAATAGAGCATACTGCAGAATGTGTAGACTGGTTGATAATGGTACAACAGCTGTCCACTCCAGATATTCAATGTGCATAGATATCTGATGGTGTAAATCTGATCTGTAAATGTCAATAAAAATCTGTTGTTTGTAAAAATGGAGTTGTGTCTTTATGTCTAACGGCTATGGGAAGAACACGTCCTGCGTAAAGCTGTCCAAAGGATATCATGATGAAGGGGGTATTAGTAGTTATGGATGTGTTAAGGGTAAACTGAGAACTGATGGCGAGAATGTGTCATGGAGGGCTGTCGAGTCGTGGCTTCCAGATCAGGAGTCCTATGCGCTACACAAGTCGGTCCGAAAAACATTTTAAACGACGAATGACCATGGTATCTGATATTGATCAACAATGCCAGTCTGATCTTATGGCCGGTTCCAGGGAGACAATGATGTCTTCGGATATATTTGAGCCGTCATCAGTGTCCTATCAAAATACAACTGTGTTGAGGCTTTAAAAGACAAGATGGGATACAGTGTAGCAATGGCTTTTAAATGCAAATTTAACAGTGGGCGAGTACCCACTAAACTGCAGACGGATACCTGTAAGGATTTTCTAAATAAGCCACTACGGATCCTTCTAAAACAACACAGGGTGCACCATTTCATAACACACTCCAAAGTTAAAGTCTCCACTGTAGAATGTTTTATATGAACTTTTAAAGCAGGGATCTGGCCTTTCTTCACAGCTCAAAACACAAACGCAGTAGATATGTGAACATGTTACCCACATTTATAAGTGTGCATAACAACACATATAGATCTATTAAAACTCTCCCCGTAGCTGTAACACCCCAGAATTCCTTGGAGGTGTGCAAAAAGCTGTATTGCAAAAGACATTTTGAAAAGGAGACAGAAACTCCCCTTAAAAAGGGTGGTCATGTGTGGATCTCGAAACTCAATGCAGTCTTTACAAGGGGTATAAGTAGAACTACAGCACTGAGAGCTTTATCATAGATGGAGGGCCTTTCCGGAAAGGTCTTTATATATACAGACTAATCAATTACTTAGGCAAAGTTGTTCAAGGTGTTTTTTAAATGGAGGAGAGCCAAAAAGTCAGCAAAGGCCAACACAGAGGTTATAGAACAGAAAACATCATAAATAGTAAAGAACGAGGTGCTATGAAGCAATATCTTTTGAAACGGCAGGGGTGGCCAGTGAATATCAACAGTTGGGTGGATGCCAGCTCTCTAAAGTACACAACTGTATAGCGGGAAAGTCATGGAGTCTGCACCTTTGTACATTATGCTCAACAGTAACGCCTCTGCAGATACATTCCCAGAAAACAAACTATCAAACTTCACTGTGAAGCTGGCCAAACCCGTAAATTTGGAAGGAGAGTGGACTGTGATGCTAACAGAAGTTCAATCCGTCAGTTATTGGGATATTTTAGTCAGCAGGCAGCAGGGATGCCACGTTTATTATAAAACAAACAAACTCTCTGAGGCTTTCACCAGGACAGTTTGCCCAGGGGGACTATCCAAATATACAGGATCTTGTCAGAGTCATCAGCAAAAGCATATCAACCATACCAGAGTATAGCGATACAGTGTTACATCTAGGAACATTTTTCTCCAGGGGCCGGATCGCATCTGACAGGTTTTCAAAAACGGGGAGACTGCGTAACATACTGGGAACCGTGCAACATGTTGGAAGCAGAGAACCACTGGACAGTAGCTGAGCTGATATTAAAGGGGTTGTTAACAGTTTACTGATTTACAGCAATATAGTGAAGTATCAACAGGTGGGGGATAGCTATGGACCATTACCTAGAACTGGGGAGATCAGAGGTAACAACAATGATATTGTGAACATTCAATACAGCAAACCCGATTACATTCCCTTGTGTAAAAAACATTTTGACACCATCAACAATCAGATAAGAGACGATCAAGGGCAGTTTGTATCATTTAAACATGGAAAGACCCAGCTGTGGTTGCACTTCCGACCACTGTGGCTCAAAGACAGTGTTACAATGGCCATAGTGAAAAACTATGTGGACCCCAGGGCCTATAGGGAATACTAGCTGTACCCAGCCACGCGTTGCTGTGGCTCAGTCAGGTTAAATGTAAAAGAAAGATATGTTGCGTGTTCTAGAGTCGGAACACGCAACATATAATTGTCCATGTGAGAAGCAATCCGTGTCTAGATCTAAAACACACAATTCTAAATATTGGCCTTGAGCTTTGTTGATGGTGATTGCAAACGCAAGTTGGCATGAGTTGAGCTGTTACGATTTCTGCGCCAAACAATGTCATTTGGAAGTATGAGTTGTATTTCCTGATGTTAGATAGGAAATGCTTTGATTCTGCGGTATATCCGCCAAGCAAACTTTTTAATGGCTCTGGCGGTTCTCCAAGTTGAGGCAGTATAAGTTTCCCGGCAGCGCAACACATTCCTTTAGTTTCTCCATTAAATTTCAGAGCCTTGCAATAAGGACACACTTTAGTCATAGTGCCAATGAGAACATGCCGGCTCAAACTATAATCATCAGCTGGGTTGTACCGGAAAGCAAGGCGATTGTAATCGCATGATTGCTGAGCACGGAGTCGTGTTTGACGCTGATCTGCTGTTTCTTGTTAATGTCTTTCAGCCACTCTCAGCCTGTGGCGTTCATTCTGTTGAGAACGAAGCAGATCTGAAGCTGCAGAACGTGATTGCCGTGCTCGCAACCGTGCATCCTGAAGTCTGGCTGCATGTCGCTCTGCTGCTTCCTTGGCATGTATTTGAGCCATTCTAAATCGTAAATATTGAAATGGAATCGTAAAATATTTAGTATAGCGTGTGTTGCTTTTACGTCCACCAGATGGCGCTGTTTTTCCAAAAAGCATGTTTTTACCTGTCACAGGTGTGACATCTAAGTATGGTAGGTATGTAAATACACGCGCGTATTCAAATGCAATATTGTGTCAAAATTACAAAGCAATCAGTGAAGAACTTTCAGAGATTTAGGATTTTTAACAAACAAACATTTACATTTTTATTTATATAATAGATTATAGTACCCAGGCCGGCTACGGGAATCATCCATACTTTAGTGGGAGCCCCATAATGTATGGAGTGGGGCTCAGTGGTATCTTAAGAAGTCTCTTTTACCGCATAATGCCCTTCCTATGCTGCAACTTTGAATTAGCCAAACCACAAGTGAAAATGGCTTCCACCAGTATTGCAAAAGACGTCATGGGGAGTGTGACAACAGCCGTTGCCAGTCGTCTTGCCAAATAGAAAAAGGAGGGGCAGGACAGATCAGGCTTCATTTATAGACCTCATGTACATATTTAGAGGAAGAGTTCCAGGTGACATCTACACGGCCCTTTGAAAGCCATAAAAAAAAGAAGCTCAAGGGCCTAACACAGACATCAAAATTAGAAGAAGCACGTTAACCCTAAAACACGCAAGCGCAGTTATATCTTCTAAAGAACAATGGCCTTCTTACATGGTTCCTCCGGGGAGTGTGTGAAATCAGAGCTTGATCTCTTCAGCGTACCACCGACCCAAACCATCATCGAGATAAGATTTTTCATGGAAGTGTCATCCCTGGCAGCGCTATCACTGCTAGCTCCCATAGAATTCATTGTGCACTATGGTGTGTGAAAGGTATTGGGGATGAATGATTGCCTCCCAACCATATACGCAGGGGCTCGGGGGCTTCGGCAGCATCTGGGTTGCTCTGGAGGTGCGGTTTTTAGTGGGACTCCTCTGAGGTAGGAGTGTGGAGGCGCCAGCACCAGGCTGAGATTATTACAGTGGTGTGTCTCATCATCACAGGCAGGCCTTTGTGGGCACGAGGCTCCGGATGGGCTGAATGGCTCATCACGACTCCTCTGGTGGCTGGCACACCTGGAACCTCACGGTGAGCCTTCTGGTCAGTGAGGGGATCATTCTGGGGGGCTTGCTCATGCCTGTGTTCCCTCCAGCCGGATGGCCCAGCCCTTCTGGAACACTTCAGAGAAGCAAACTGGAGTTGATCCCATCGGGCCATCAGCAGTGAGTGCAGCGAGATGGCACTATACAGCACTTTGAGCACTGATTAGCTGGGGTCCCCATTCCTTCAAGCTCAGATTCCTGGCAGTCAAGGATTGCAGTAACACCATTCAGTGGAACTTACCATGCAGAGGCAGAGCATGGAGGCTACTGCTGGAGACGCTAGAGAAGGCAAGCAGAGGAAGCTGCCCAAAGACAGCATCTGAAACAGATACCTTAAGCAGCAGATTGTGGAGGAAAATAGGATAATCACAGAACAATTGGGTTCACTTAAGCAGAGCATTGCCCTCATCCGACATGAACTAGACAGGTTAAGGGAAAAGACAACTGAAGTGGAGCAACAGGTGTGAGAGGTTGAAGACACATTGGAGAGCACAGTGCGTAATGTAGCAGCACTGAAGTCGAAATACGCTGATCTCAAGGTTAAGGTAGTGGATTTGGGGGATTGCTCACACTGCAATAGTGTGCGCCTGCTGGGATTAGTGGCAGGCTCTGGGAGAGGCCATCTAGAAAGGTTTCTTGAAAATGTCACACCGACACTGCTGCCTGAGGAGAAGGAGTTACATGACCTTGCTATTGACAGGGCTCACAGAGTAGTGATGCAGGGGCCGGTCCCTGGTGCACCACCCAGTGCCATAATTATGAGATGCTTGAGGTACCAAGATAAGGTCAGAATCCTTGCGGCTGTCTGGGAGCATGGCGGCATTAAGTACAATGGTGCGAGGCTGCCGTTTTACCCTGATTATAGTGTGGTGACCCAGAAGCAGAGGCAAATCTACGTGGGTGTCACAAAACAACTCTGTGAGAAACACCTCAAGTACGCCTTGTTGCCCCCTGTGTGCCTGAGGGTAGATGCAGGCAGCCAGAGACACTTCTTTACTGACTGGAAGGAGGCATTGTGATTTGTGGAATCATTACAGAACTAGAGCGAGTGGATGATGTGGCCGGGTGCGCTGGGGTGCAAAGTAGTCTTACTAAGCAAGGCAGTGTGGTAACAAGTATTATGAGTTACGCCTATGCATAGATGAGTCCTACTA
Source organism: Ambystoma mexicanum (assembly GCF_040938575.1). Classification (NCBI taxonomy): domain Eukaryota; kingdom Metazoa; phylum Chordata; class Amphibia; order Caudata; family Ambystomatidae; genus Ambystoma; species Ambystoma mexicanum. The sequence continues at coordinate 1,322,011,362 of NC_090935.1, read as the reverse complement.
GTGAGTTTCCTAATGTCAGGTCCATAGAGTGCAAGGGTAGCAGTTGTGGCAAAACCAGGAAATTGGCTGCGCTTCTGCTCCGCTTCTATTCTTGGGGCCGGCACCTAGCTTGTCTACTGATCTGAGCTGGAGACTGGAGTCACGGGACCCATTAGGTTGCATAAGGTTCCTTGGTATGAGGAAGGGAGTACAGCCTAATACCGCTATGGGGATGAGGGGGATGTGCTATTGTTGCTTCACAAGATGGGGGCTAGAAGCACAGGTGGGTCAGGGGAGTTGGGGTTTTGTTTAAGTTGGTTGTTGAGGTGATTATTTGATCACACTGTGGCCTGGTGATGGAGGGAGGCCCAGCATTGCATTGTGGATTGTTAGCACTAGACTGCCAGGGCTGACACTGCAGTTACTAACAAGGCCACTGTGAGCTTGTCATGGAACATTCGGGGCATCAACAGTGTAATTAATATCTGAGGCGACATAGGGTTGAACTAACAATCCACCAAAAGACCCATCTGACAGGTGCTGAGCATAATAAATTGAGTAGTAAACTGAAGGGTCAATTGTATTTCTGGTTCTATGTTCATTCATCCGCGGATTGTTTTTCGCTGAATTATTTGCCCAAATTATTTCGGTGAAAAAACTAATTGAATTTCTTTTTTCTAAATTTGGGGCAGGGGTTACCTCCCCAAACCCTCTTCCCTTTTATTTATTCTCTATCCTCCCACCACCCCTACCCCCCATATTTTTTGATGAGTTTTCTTCAGCTGAAATGTTTCGGCTAAATCTCTGTGATAAAAAACGGGCGATGAATGAAAGTTGTACCGTATTTCTCCTCTTTTTCTTCTGCAAGTAGGGGACTAGCGATCTGGCTGGCCCTAATTGTGCATTTCCAGCTGCTAAAATAGTATTCAGACGACACTGGCAGATTTGTGGGTGTCAGGGGGCTGTTTTACCTGATTGAGGTGTTTTTATTGAACACATATGCACCTAATGTGGATGAACCTGGTTTCTTCATCCCGAATGCTCTTCGACTAGTCGGGAAGTCGGGATGTGTAACTGTATGGGGAGAGGACTTCAACTGCATCTTGGACAATAAGAAAATCTGGGGGTCGTAAGGTAGCAGTGCGCTAATTGATACCACTAATTATTGGTAGTTTATTGGTCTGCTGCGTTAGTAGCCTTCCACTAGCGCCCCCTAGAAAGCACCAGGATACATAAATCAAAAACTATGAAATGAAGGCAAGTCTAATGAGCAGATCCAGATATTGATTCAAAAGTCCAAGTTAAAGAACATGGTCATGTGCTTGTATGCAGAATGTATTTGTCATAGAACAGCCGACACGTGTATTCGACCAATCCGGTCGTTATCAAGGCTGTACATTAATAAAAATGTATATCATCATGAGAAAAAATGTGCCATTGATTACAAATAAAAAACGCAGTCATATATAAGCAAAGTAGCATCACATCCAAAGAAAATACAAAGAAAGAAAACAAGATCATACCGGTATGCAGTGGTTGGTTGGAGCAGGTAAGGAAAACAGTAGTGGTCCATGGATAAAAGAGCCCAATTAGTGAGAATTCATTGGCCGTAGATATATGCCAGAAAAAGTAAAGGTCCATAGATGTGCATGCGGGATAATGTGACATACCGTGTGTCCAGATGCGCGAAGAACAAATTATGAGAATGATTGGTGAATGGTAAATCAGGATGGCTACCTGAAAAAGTAATAATGGGATCCTGAGTGAAGCTAATAGTAGTGATTTATCATTGCGAATGGAAAGATGGTTAAAGTAAATACACTTAACATCATATGTTAATCATGGATGAGTCAGTTAGTGTAATTGTCTAAAAGAAAAAGAGGGAAGCGTAAGGCACTGTTTCCAGCTGTATATGGCAAGGAAAAAGGAGCAATAATGTTGTATCTAAGTAGAAATGTACCTGAATGGCATAAATGCTCCCCAAAATTCAGGGGTCCAATCCCCATATCAAAGTAGATATGTGTGCCCGATCTGTATCAAGTTGAGAAAACGCGAGCCAAGTGTTAAATGGACGCCTTGCTCTTCGTTAGCTACGTCACCTGCGTGACATCACACGCACGTTTTGCGCAACTGCATCTTGGACACACAGTTAGACAGTTCCAGGAAAAGTGGGTGCCTCTTGGGGCAGGCAGCGAGAGCACTAACAACGGCACTCAAGAGGTTCCAAATGGTTTTTGTTTGGAGAAACCTCCATCCAGGGGCAGCGGGGTACTCTTAGTAGGTGCACAATACATTCTTACGCATCAATTTGGTTTTCATAAGCGCATCCTACATGCAAAGGGTGGGTCAGGTGGATTTCTATATAGGTCAATATCTGACTATTCGCCGCTGTGAATGGAGGTGTGTATCGGGAGAAATGTTTCACAACTGTTGCAGCGGCGGCTGCAATTATCGGCCCTGCAGGATGTGGCTTTCAGGCACAAGGTTGGGGAAGAGTTCTGACAGTTCTTCGACAACAATGTCGGCACAGTGGCATCCAGTAAGGCATTGTGGGAAGCGTTGGGAGCCACCGTACGGGCGTTGATGTCCAAAACCTAGCGGATGCGGCACATGTTGAACAGGGAAATCACAGAGTTAGAAAGGGAGGTTCAGTTGCTTGACATCCTGCACCATTCACACCATATTGAAGCTACTCAGTCAGGGGAGGTACAGGGTGGCTAAATACAGCTAGAGACAGACTCTGCAAATTTGAGTACATGAAGTACATCAGGAACCAGCAGATTGTGGGAACTGGTTTATACTTAAAGTGGCTCAGCATGTCCTTCATTCAAACGCTCCTCACTGGTTTCCCCACCAGACAGCAATTTCTCTAGCTTGTGTGGAACTTTTCCATGCCTGCATTAATTGTTTGCTGACTCTGTCTCCCTCCTTGCTTAACTTCACATCACTATTGGGCTACTGTTTGCCCCTTCTCTTGCTTTTGAAATGACCTCTAGTACTTTTAATAATGATACTAATGTGTTTTTATTTTTTGTGATTTTGTCTTCTCTATTTGTCGTGGATTTTTTGTATGATGTTCTCCTTGGAACTGTTAAGTGCTTATGTTTTCTTATTTTCATTGTGTGTCCATTCATCCCTCAACCATTTGATGTCTTTTATTTGGAATTTTTGACATCTCATGTTTGATTTATCAACACACCCCAATGTAATGTGTGTACAGCCTAGATAAAGACCTAGAGGGTTGAAACTTGTGTCGGCTTTGTTACCCTTATGAAGTAAATTTGCTCAATAAATACCATTATATTTAACATGCCAGCACAGTGAGATAGTGTTAAAACTTGTAATCTTATTGTCCTCAGAGTCTGGTTAGGCACCGGATCTCTCCTACTCACTGTTACTTGCAGCAGGCGCCCTTTTTGCATTTTCCTTTTGAGTATTGTCAGAGCACGGGGGATTCTGTTTCTAGTGCCCACAATTGTTTGTCATTAGCCATCATATTGGCTGATTTGTTCATTTTAACGTGTGAGTGTCTCCCCAACCACGTCTCCCCAACCATTAAACTAGCACATGCAAATATCTAACATGAAGTATCCGGTTGAGAGGGTAGCCCTTAAAGTCTTCTTCATTCCTGTCAGTAGCCAGGGTACCAGGCAAGACAACCTGTTCCTGGGGCAACTCCCAAAAATAATCATCATGGGGATTGTTGAAACAGCGTTGATCACAGGCACATGTGCTTGAAACCCCTTTCGACTTCCAGCACTCTATCATGAATTATGCAGCATTGTATAATGATGGTGTCTTGATACCGGCCAAAGCATACGCACCTAACTTTGGACTTTCAAACATAATTAGACAGTATATAGGGCGGGTGTCTATTACATGGAAGCAAATACGTGTGCGGCAGTTGCATTCGCCCGCAATGACTATGACCATGGCTACATGTTACTGGCCTTCGATCTAAGACCTGACAATTCATCATCTGGACATTTGTACCTATTGAGGAGTGGGAACTTACAAGCTGATATAAAGTTTGAAGAAAACCTAGCAGCTACGCGCTCGCTTGTAGTGTGATACATTTTCAATAGCTTTCTTGAGATCAAAGCAAAGCAAAACATACTCTTTGATATTTAAAGGATATTCTACAGATAAAAAGATTCCTGAGTAACAAAAAACATGCCAGGAAAACATGTTACAGTGTATGCTAGTGATACATGACCCACGCGACTACCCCGCAGTCGCCATCTTAGCCTGGGAGTGAACACTGAACCGCAGGCCCCGGATGGAATGCATTGGAAAGTTCTACGGCTAGCAGGGGATATGCTAACAGTATTTGACAGTTTGGCATACTTTCTGCAACACCCCATATATGCCAGTGTTTTAAAGGATTTCATGAAAAGCATTGCAAAATAATTACGCTGTCCAATACTTTAAAGCTGTTACATGTGGACAACACTGTATATTCTTCATCAGTCAAATATCAGAATGGCGATCGCTGTCGGCTGTTTTGAAAATGTACTCAAGCAATCACAAACAAAACAATCAAATGGTGACGACATTTGTTAATAATGAAAAGACACTACACAGCGTGCATAGACCTAACAGACTTTTTACCCAGTGTCAGAAATGGAGATATGGGTGTTCTATTTAGTGTTATCTTGTATGAATAAAATAACTTTTTCTAAAATTCAACAAGTGTTATTTGTTACTATACATAGATATGCCAATGTAATGAACAACCAGTCTGTTTTATCACTTGTAAAAATATTTATTTATAAAAGACATATTTAATACAGAAAGGAGAAAAGGCATCAGTTATATTTAAAACTGTTATATTTAATACAGCTAATCAATGGGTTGTTGGCCTTAATCAGACAACCATGCTGGCCGTATATGTCTTCTGCAAGACCTAGGTGCTTCAATAGTATAGGTGGCAAGGTTGTCATAGTATCATGAGTTGGTAGGTAAAGAGTCTTTAAACCCCTAGGTATGCCACCTTGTTTAAGACTGGGCGATCATGATCTGTTTATAGGGGTGGTTGGCATGGATATATTTACAGTACTGTGTTTTTGTGGGGTAGTGGGGTCAACAGTGAAGCTAGGGCCCTTTAGGATGAGGTAGCAATACTTGGAGATGGATGGGGATGCAGAATTTACTCAAACTTCAATAATCAAACCTACTCAGGAAGTTGGTAAAACACAGTACTGTTTTATTTGCAATTATCTAAAACAGGGATTTACAATGGATATCAACGGATGTTCGCTTGATTTCTCTCAGTGCATTCTACAGAAAACACAACTCTTATAGTCGAATCTCGTCATAGGTGACGTCATACTACGTGGCAAACTACTGAAACCTGCTTGGGAATGTGATAGGCTTAAAGGGAACATCTAAGTATGCGTTCCATACTGATGGGGAAGTGATTGGGTCTCTAACATCTAGTGGACAACTAAGCCCTCCTCTAGTTCAAGTAATCTTCATCGTCACAAAATATATGACGATCCATTGGTTACACAAAATATAGGGCTCTTTGGTATGTGGCCCTCTACAATTGGTTTGGCACACTTGTACCCTTCTGGAATATTCCACACGCTAGCAGCACGCAGGCTACCAGTCCAGGTTCAGGGAGGGTCGGCAGGATCATGCTTCTCTCCCAATTAGCCCAACATCTATCATCACTCTTGCAGTCTGCCAGTCAATTAAGGCTTTGAACTTGCCCTTGCAGAAGTTCTCTGTGCCTGAGAATAAAATGGAGTATCTTCTTGGTTTCGATGTAGCTCAACCCAATGTCTATTTTGATCTGACCATGTGACTGGTGACCGCATTTTCAAGCTCTTTGCTACATTTAATACTATTAAATGATGAACTCCTTACACCTTCAGTGTTTTTCCATTTCACCTCAAGCAGAAGTTTGCTTCTTTCCCACGTTCATTGTAACAACTGGATGGACAACCAGGCTCACGGTGGCCTCGACTTCTTGGTGCTGGACCAGCCAAGCCTTTCTTGAATTTCTCCATCACCATTAGTTGTTTTCCAACTTCGCTACACTGAAACCCTTTCCAATCACTGGGTTTCAAACATTGCTAAAGTGCATTGTGGAACATCCAGATTCTATACATTCCTATTAAAATACATTGGCGCATCGCCGCAACTATTCACTACATAGCCAGACTTAAGATCACTTTGTCTACTTGCGTTACTGCATCTGTACAACTGTAAACTGACTCTGCATTTTCTTCAGCGTTTCTTTAAATAAGCATCTTCATCTTGAGCACGAAATGTTGCTCACCTTTGACACCTCCTCTTCAAATCTTATAGAAAGTTTATATTCTTTTGCCTAAGTATCTTTTCTGTGTGTGTCAGTTCTGCCTCATTTGATGTCACCAGTCTTCTTTTTCACTCACTTTCACACTTCTTACAGGACTTTATCCAGAAAGCCATCATATCTTCGTGAATGCATATAGGGTTTTCTCAATGGATACCATGTTTCAAGGATTTTTTGTGGTACAGGCATCCTTACTGGTACTAAACGTGTCGCAATTTCCAGTTCCCAACATATAGGCAACATGGGGGCAGAGCTTTTGGTGGGGGTACTTGACTTCTCCTCTACAACAGCATTTAAACTCTCCTGAAGTCGTGGTTGGGTAACATTACCTGCCATGGATGTTGGGATATTTAAATCAGCAACCTCCTGCATACACTTGTTCCAGTCGCTGGTGGCATTTTGTATAGAAGCCAGTTGTCAACATGTAATACCCAGTACTAAATCGTGCATGTTTGCACCCCTTACAACCCTACCTCGGTAGATAAATTCTCCCCTATCGGTCCATGGCCCACAGCCTTTTCAAGCTCCATTTTTTGTAGCAGTAGTTCTGCATTAGGTCTATAGTGCTGGCTAAATATATTCACCAAAGTCCGCCATGTAGAACCCTCACACTGTTAGATTCACCAGGTGGCATGTATAATGTTAGTTTGTTCTTTCCTGCATTGCCGTGCCTAGCGTGATTTAAGTATTTATGAAGAATGTTTGCGTATAAGACCGCCTTATCAGGATGCATGAAATCAGGCCTGTTTAAAACATCCTTCATTAAAGAGTCGAGCCACATGGTTGCAACCTTCCATATATCCCAATCCTCCAAGAGTGCGTGTGCCAGGCTTTCTCACTGGCGTTTGTCCACTGAATATATTTTGTGAGTGTGCTCCATCACTGACCCTGGAGCAATCTGGTGATTAGCGGTAGGGCTATGCCTATGTGAGATACTATAAATCCCCCAGCCTGAGACACCACTTTTCTTTTAGCCTGTATGGATACCTGCTTATTAACCAGTTTGTTGATGATGCCGTCCTTCTTTTTTAACACTTACTTGCCGTTGTGTTAAGAGGACATGTCCGTTTATATTGTTCTGGGCAATCTCAGAAATAGCGACCACCAGATCGTCGGAGGCCAAAGCTAGAATGGCCTTGCACTGCTGGATGGTGGCATATACAGGCATTTTGAGCAGCACAATGTTCCCCTGTATCCGGACCGACATGTTAAAAGCTGTAACAGCTACTGATGTGGTACTGTAGCTGCAGGTGTTTTCTAGATGTTTTAGATGCTTTTTAGGGGGTAGACAGCGGTGAGACTGGTTGGGAATATATCAGTGCGCAATCTATAATCCTGTAGAGTGGTTGTTTTTAAATCAACCAACAGATATCCGTAGGGTTTACCTGTAGTTTCTCCAAAATCCTCCATGAAGAAACGTATTTTGAATGGATACATCTGTTGAGCTATCATGGCTAGTTGTTGTTTATCACAGGTTTTTTTTTAAGAACACTATTTACCTAGCATTCAGTGTTTTAGATCTGTTGCTCCCATCCTTGTTGAATTAGTTCTGTAAGACATAGCAAATGCTTAGATTGTGGTGACGTGAATAGTGAGTAAAGGCCTTTTCTAGTTTAGTGCTCTGACCACCCTCTATCATAAAATCTTCAACTATTACCATATTTACCATGCTCGGTGGTATGAGGTGACCATCATCGAGACTGTCCGGTACCTTCTACAAATCAGAGGTGTTTAAACTGGGTCGTAAAGTTCAATAGAGTGGCTGCCAACAGCTGTAAAGCCATACAATATTTGTTGGCATGTGTGACATCGCTGTGTGTGCATTTTCTAGACGTTTTATGACAAACTAACTCTTGCCGTAGCTGTAAGGTCCGGCCAGCACGCAAACAGATGCTGTGATATCCTGGTAATCAATAGTCATAGGGATGTCTCAAGCCTCTTGGTGCTAACGTCCTTTATCCCTTTATAAAACACAATGCTGAGAGTCTTCTGTAGAGTACTCTTGCTAATTTCCCATTGGTTTTTGTTGCGCATGATACACAGATGTGTAATGGTAATAGCCCAAAGGTTGTTACACGCATCTCCCTGTGTACACTACTGTACAAAATCTTTCAAAATGTCAACAAGTATCTCAGCTGGACTTTTAACGTTCAGCGTTATGCCTTTCACTTTCATACTGGCAGTCCCTAGAGATGTACCATAGGTGTATGTTTTAGGCCCTGCAGATTTGAACTCCACAATGTACTTGCTAGCTCTGAAGTTAGATCCTATAGGTAATTGCTGGTGGCCGGATTGGCATCCCCAGGTGCGATGTGTGAGGGGGCAGCAATGCGAGGCAGACAACTGCTTGATGATTGTTCAACAAATGTCATTTTATTAAGGTAGAAAGAATAAGAACATGCCTCACTTTCCCTACTCTACTGTGTGTTTCCCTCCCTAACAAAACTAAGGGGAAACACTCTAACACAGGATTTCTGGACCTCACACTAAACATCAAATACAAAAGAAAATATATGGCAATTCCATTAACATCAACAATAAGGTTCACAGTATCTTCCTAACCTTTTAGCAACCTCGGTGAACTTCTGTCCCCAAGATTCAATGTTCACCAAAGAAATGATAAGGACATCCACTTAGGTAGCACAGTCTCTGTTCAGTTCTTGAAAGGTCAATATTAAGGTAAGGATTTGTCAAACGCAATTCTGACAACTAAAAAGGTTCTTCTTCTGATTAAATAAAGAATGTCCCCTTCCTCAGAATAGCACCAATGTTATTCTCAAACACAATGCCCTTTTACCACGTTCAGTTATCCACGAAGACTTGACACAGTTAAAACAGAAATAAATCTCGAATGTTGATGGAACAAAAGTCTTGGTTAATTGTAATGATTTGTCTATTCAGGTTAGAAATCACATGTCAGGATGACTTCTCATTTCTGTAGCTTCTACTTCAACAGCTTCACTTCAAGCACAGTTTACCATGAGGACATTCTCGTTGACCCCATAGTATTCCACTTCATTTGAACTACTAAAGTCTTGCATCCACTGACAACCAAAGTATACAACCACAGGTTCAGTACTTTGTATTTTAAAGACAGGTCTTGACAAGATTCACTTTAAAGCACTAAAACACCTTTAAATAGGCAAGGGACTCTTGCTCTGAATATCTCTTCAAAAGAGGCAGCCTCTTTGCCTCTCGTCTGTCTACAACCATGACAACCTCAATATTGTATATAAGCAGCAAGGCTTCCCTTCGCCAACTTTGCCTTCACCTCTTTGCCACTGTTAGCCAGAATTACCCAGAAGCCTTGGTGCCACTCTCTTGGCTTCAGGTAATTCTTGCACACTTGTATCTTGTGCAAGGTTGAAATACTTTTTGGCTCTCAGTAATTGTTTGGCCGTTTTCGGGCTTTTAGAAAGGCTGCTTTGAATATCAAAAAGGGAATACTCTTGGCTTACGCAATGCTTGTGCTCACTCCAACTGCGGATACAGAAGTTAAACACTTGACTTCTTTTACGAACAATATTTTTTGTTTCAATAAAGAAGAAAAGTTCACTCTTCACTTTGAAAATGAAATTAGGCACACGCGACCACTTCTTCATGAAGTTGAAAGGCTTTAAGCGTTTCACAATGGTGTTCCACAACATTCGTTCTGCTTAATAAGAGACACATGACCACTTCTACATAGAGTTAAAGGGCTGAACAATATCTTTCAGCAGAATTTGCTATCACACAAGTAAAGAAAAACAATTCCATTCACACACAAGTGCCACTTTCCATTTTTCCCTTGTTAGGAAATGCAGCAAAAAACTCCAGCTCGCTTCTGCTTCTACACAAGTGAAGATTTGACTGGATACTGTTGGCACCGGTTTCTGTTATCCTTGTTGTGAGGGATACTCGACTTCCACGACTTCGGGCACAACTTCTACTGCTTCTGGCTTCACAGGGACACACACCCTTCATCTGCTCAGGTGTCTCCAGCCTGGTCACTCAATTATGGAGCCCCCACCCCGCTCTTGAGACCTGCAACTTGCCCACAGCTCCTCATCTCGGTCTCCGACACATTACCAATGCTTATGGGGTTATGGGACTTGTAGTCCTCAACAACAAAATAATTCTTGTACGTATTTGCTTGACTTTAAGGGTAGATTTACTTCCCAAAAGGTCATCTAAAATCAAAACTTCAGAAGTCATTGTTACAGGGGAAGACAATTTATTTAAGGAAACATTTCTAGATTCCTTTACATTATACCTTTGGGAGTAAGTAGGGTATTTATCCTGAAATACTTTGAAGGATCTTCCATTGGTAAGGTTTTCACAGATTTTATGATACGTGTACCCAGAACCCCATATCTTATATGTGGGTCATGTACTTTGTAATGACAATAAGACATTACCTGTTTTGGTAACCTGGAAAGATTTTCCTTGTCAAAGGACAAATACTGTGTCTCATCCCACGGTATCTCCTCACCATCCTGGGCCTTTTCTCCTTCCAGGTGATCCTCCCACAGTACACCACAGCCAAGGTCAGGATCAGGAAGAATCCGCCTTTCCCTGATCACCTGGGAGGAGACTTTAGGCAGGGGTTCATTGAAGGATCCGTAGGATTCCTCACAGCTGGAAAAGATAACACTATCAGTATCATGATAAAGAACCTTCTCTTGCAATTGCTCCATCACACCGTACAGCTTGAAGCGAGTGTGAGCTGTTGTGAATGCAGCTATGAATATATTGGTGTTGTCAGAAGTTGTCGGGTATTCCTCAGCGTATCACCAGTACAAACAAGCTGTTTCATCATCTATGAACATGCAGCTGCTCACAATGTAGAAATTATCAAATAAATAAGCATGAAGCTACTCAGGATCTGTGGTGATGAGGACTGTGTTTGACAAATGAACTCTTTGTGCAAATTTGCCTGATAGCGAGTTAAGACATAGTTTTGCTAGCAGATGCTATACGTGGTTCTCCTCGATGTGTTCCGTATGCCCTGATGTTTGTAATAATCATCCACATAAGCCTCTTTAGTGGCATCATCCACACAGCATGACAGTGTTGTAGGAACATTTGAATGTATTCACAGAAGAGCGTTACGGTGAATGTTTTAAAATGCCATATCTCATGTATGCAGCACAGTCAATAGCCACGTTTGAAAGTGGCCTGTAACTCGATACCAAGTGCCTATTGTGAGAAACCAGAAGGTGGCTCACCTGCTAGTCCCCGCGGGTCTCTCTCTCTTTCTCGTGGCCAGGGCACCACCATCGCTTTTGGATCCAGACCATGGGGTGAACCAGTTTGGGAGGATCAGTGGGTGAGTGGGAGCGGGACACCTGATGGCAAGATGGGGTATCCCACCCTATAACACCTTAACTTCATTTTACCAGGTAGGAAACCTGCAACCTGTAACCCCCCCGCACCCTGCCCTTCCCTCACAAACACTTTCACACAGACAGCCCACTCTGGGAGAAAACATACTCATACCCGAGCATTGTACCTGACATGTCCCACTACTATGGTCCGGCAAAGTCAGGCAATTACTGTTAAAAACTCACACCTGACTTCAATTAAGCTTCCCCACATGGATAAAAGGCAGAGCACGAGAGCGCACTCAGAGCGAGGCAAAGCCCACGAAGGAACGTTGTTTTCCAGACAGCAGCTGAAACGGGAGAAAGGCAGCAAACTGAGAAGGGAGAGCAAGGAGAAAGATACCCTTGACCTTTCCGGCAAGAAACCGTTACTTTCCAGAAACCTTCAGATTAAAAAGCGTAAGGACAGAAAACCAAACTGAAGAATCCTGCATTGTGTGTTGGAGATACCTGGGGGCCCTCCTGCATGACGAGTTGGGTCAGGGAGGAGCAGCAGTCGCTGTGGTACCATCCTTGGATCCAGCATCAAAGCAGCGCCAGAGAGATCAACACAGCTGGTGAGTTGGGGAGACTGATGCAAGATTGGTCTGTGTTGAAGTCAAGGTTGCAAGCGGCAACATTGTATGAAGAACGCCAGCTTTCTCTTTATTACCAAAGATCCACAAAAATGCAATAAACCCACCCGGCCGACCCATAGTGGCCGGCATAGGGTCGATCCTAGAGCCTTTATCTATCTATATTGATTTTTTCCTGCGACCATTCATTGGACAAATGCGCTCGTACGTGCAAGACACCACATCCACAATAAAAAAACTAGACACACTGTCTGTGGGTCACAATGACTTTTTGGTCACTCTTGACGTCGAATCACTGTACACGAGTATTCCCCAACGTGAATGCATTGATGTTTTAGCCACCTACCTTAACCTAAGAACCAACATGCAACCACCAACTGCCTTTCTACTAGAATGTATCCGGATCGCCCTAACTGAGAACTACTTTATTTTCGAAAAAACTTTTTTCCAACAATGTCACGGTACCTCAATGGGAGCAACTTTTGCACCGGATATAGCTAACCTCTTTATGGACTCGTTTGAAGCTAAATCTATCTACAGCACAAATAACCCTTTCAAAGACCAGATAGGTTTCAGGGTACGCTACATCGATGATGTACTCATGACGTGGAAAGGAAATGAAGCCGAACTACAACAGTTCTTCACATGGCTTAATAGCAAAGACATCTGCATAAAGTTCACCATACAATCAGATAAAGTCTCCATACCGTTTCTACTTTTTACTGTATACAAAACCTCTACCAACACTTTGGCCACCACTTTATATCGTAAACCTTCAGCCAAGAACACTCTCCTCGAGTTTCGCAGTTTTCATCCGGCAGCACTTAAAGACAGCCTTCCCTTTGGCCAGTTTCTACGCCTCAGGCGAAATTGCACAACCCGAGATGACTACGACGCAACCACCAAAGACCTTTCCCTACGACTCAAAGAAAGAGGATACCCGAGCCATATCATCCGCCAAGCAAGAAAAAGAGCCAAAAACAGAAGCAGAGAATCATGTCTCTCTCCAACACCACGTGACTTGTGCAAAGACAAAATGATTTGCGTCACTACCTTCTCTCCCTCGAGTAACCAAATCAAGAAAAACATCCTACTTCACTGGAGTATTCTACACACAGAAACTTTTAAACCACCCAAGCCTCGCTTTGCCTTCAAAAGAAGCAGAAATTTGAAAGACAGATTAGTTAACACCTACACGGAACCCACTAAATCCACCTAAAGCCAGACCACCCTGTGGAACCTGCCACCGGTCAAAGGCCATCACAAATGCAGATCCTGCTCTATTTGTTGTTTAACCAAAGATATGAAATCTATCGAATTAAATGGCAAAACTTGGACTTTCGATACATTTTCAAACTGCAAAAGTAAATGGACAGTCTATGCCATTCAATGCCCATGCAACCTACTCTACATTGGCAAGAGCAAACGAGAGGTACGACAGCGTATCTGTGAACACCACTCATGTATCAAGAACGGAATCCCAGATAAACCAATGGTAGCACATTTCCAAAAGGAAAAGCACACACACAACGGCATGTTTTGGTTCATTTTACAAATTGCTAAAAATCCCTTTAGAGGAGGTGATACAGACCTATCACTGCGCAAGTTGGAACAACAATGGATTTATCGCTAGAACTCAGTCAAACAAGGCCTCAATGTCGCCATTGAATGGAACCTGTTTTTCAAATAACCTTACAATACCCTCCCTAACCCCAATACAACCTCAATGCCATCATCTTGGCACATTATAATCTCAATCTTTTTCTTGCTGTCTCTATTGTGCAAACTGTTTACTAAAGGTTGATAAATGTTCTCTCATGTAAAAAAATTACGACTTTTTATCACTCTTGAATATATACGTATATGTGCCGATCTATTTGCTAATAATATACAAATATTCCATTCGCTATCAAATAACAACAATCTGTTAATTATGAGGAAGTTTGTTGGTACATGTTGATGTGACCCACGTCTACACTATGCCTTCCGCCAATTCAATTGCTTTGTAATTGCCTCTATATCTCCTTTTGCAATCAATTGCGATTTTTTCATAGTGTAAGCCAGAGTGACACATTTGTTTCACCTAACATATACAAAGTACAGTGATAACGCACATTAATGCAGGCCATGTCCTACCGATTCACTGCGCATGCGAGCCCTATTCACCGATAGCATCTCCTCCCCATGCGCGCGCAGCATGATGAGGTTTTCCTTTCATTACCTCCGCATTCGCAACAGCTCTCCACCGCAAACACACGGCACCGCTGGAGCAACGCAGTTCTAAACCTTTAGGTAAGTTTTCCGACTAATACCGGCAACGCACCTTGTCTAGCCAGCTGCTACACACAGTGTCTCTGTGTAGTCTTAATTAAAAATATTTTGGGCTAATGATTCACATCGGTTAAGTCCACTGCTGCCAAGCAACCACACTAGCTATTTGATAGTTTGGTATCGCTGTATTCTGCCAACCACGACTCTCGACGCTCATTAATGGAGTCCTCACAGACAGCTATTAAACACGCTACACCAACCACGAGACACAGCTAGCCTTAAAACCTGCATAGTCACTATTCAATTACCATCACAGCATTTTGAACAGTCTTTCAAATAGTCAATTTCTTCTTTCTCCAACACAATTTTTGTGCACTTAACTTTGAAGGCATCATCTCACTTGTTTTGCCGCCTCAGTCCAAAACCTTATTAATTGGGTTTTTTACTCCCAACCAGTGCCATATTTCCTTGATCACTGGCCAGAACGGCATTCAATCCGTTACTCCAGGCCCACTCCCGGACCTGAGCATATCTACAACTAAGGTATGCCACCCTCTTATTAATCTCTATAAATATTGAACAAACTCAATTTAAGGTAACTAATTGTTACCAACTTTCTCCTGTAGACCCAAGCTACAGTCAGGGAGAGAAGGTCAGAATTTTCAAGTCACCTTCTAGCGCACCTAAAGTTAACGCTAACTATAGGTTAAATGATGTTCCAAAAATCATGTTTGTTGTATCATGAGGCTTTTTTATTCCAAAAATTATCCTCCAGAAATTGTTCTTAAATAGTAGTGCCCTCTACACATGTTTCACCAAATCTTTTGGCTCATCAGGAGAGATTTATAACAGAAAATTCAATTCAAATTCATTGATTAGATATAAACAAGCCTAATGATTAAAAATGTGCATTCATCTAGAGAGCTTGGTCCATGTTTGGATTCAAAATTAGTTTGAAATTGGAGTGGTCTTGGTAACATGTGTGTTTGGGGTTTCCCCTGTGCTGTTTTACCCCAATAGGAGTTTCTTTAAAGTCTTTCGGTTGAGACTTGAGAGCTTCTGAAAATCGTCTTCTTTCCTTGTTTCTCTTGTCAGGGAAAGAAGGATGAGGAAAGCAGGAGAGAAAGGAAAGGAGGCCAGCCTGGGAGAGGGAGAGAGAAAGAGGAAGAGAAGAGGAAGGTCTTGAGGAGTTTCTAAAACTTAAGGAACTTCGGCTGAAGACGGAGAAGGGCAGGGAGGCTGTTCCAGAGGGAGGCACCTGCAGAGGATAAAGCTCTACCCCCAAATCTCAGTTTGGAAAAGCAGCTCGCCCGCAAAGATTTGGAGGAGGACGGCGTAGGGCTCTAGAGGGAGAGTATTTAGGAAGAGAGTGTTGTAGATAGTGCAGGCCCCGAGAGACACAAGTAAAGCTCAATTGCTGATGGATGTTTGAACTTTCATATGAATCTGAGAAAGTATGAGACAAAGTAACAGAGTGGTCCGTCACCACGGGTGTGCTCAATCGAAGGTCTCTGTGTGATGTACCCAGCCAAGAAGTGGCAGAAACAAAAGCAATAAAGTGAAACTTGTGGATGAAGTGATTCAAAGTGGTCCTGCAATGGTTTAAGAAAAATCCATCGCACAGTCGAAAGTCTTCAAATTTTGATAACAAAAGAAAGCAAAGCAAGTGAGATCATATGGTCTGTGCCCAATCAAGGGAGACCAATTATGGACTTGTGTTTAAGGGGGGCTGAGCCCGATTGAGGGAGACCACTGTGGTTAACAGTAAAAAACAGAGAAGTTGTGAATGTGAAAATCCTGATGACAAAGGAACTTTGGTAGGCCAGAGTGTGTGCGAAGCTCGAGCGTGCCACCTTGTCACGTGCTGAAAATGTGGGGAAGGGAAGCCAACTGCTCAACTATCCTGACATATTGTTTCCTGAACACTTTTCTTTTACATACATCGTTTTCCCCCCACCATTTGCATTTAGAAGTAAGGGTTGGCAATAGGTTTATTAGTATAGGCTCTTTTATTTTGACAAGACTCCTCTAGTACTGTGTTATTATTATTTGATGGTCAGAGCATGCTCCAATCGTTAGATTTAGGGTCAGATAGGTGTTCAACCAACCCATTGAAGTTTAATAAACACCCTTGAACTGTGATCACTTGTGTCTGTCTTCATTGTTTGATACCATGCCTTCCTTACTCTATCAGCAGCCGCTCCTCATCCATGTGTTTACACCCAGCCTGTTTTGTCTCGATGCATGTACGACAAAGCAGGAACATTAGCTTGCCCCCACATCTATAGGGGAACACAGGTAAATAAAGGCCTCAGGGAGGATAGACCCCACCCACACTTGATCACACCGAAATACTGGTCTATACCTCCAGAATTGCCACAGATGATCTCTGGGTGTCCAAGAGATATGGGTTTTCATTGTTCACAGCAATGTATAAACTTGTGAGATCTATATAGTGTATTTGTTCACCCTCTGAGATGTGATAGTGTAACTTTAAAGCATTCATACAACCTCTATACAGTGCATCTCATGGTTGTATCAGGTCAGGCAATTTCTTCTCTTTAAGAAAACGACCCATTTTTGAGTTGCTTTGTACCATTGCGCGCCACTCATGTTCCCAAATACTGACAACGCAAACTCCTTCACAGGATAGGAATGTCTGTTTCAACAGGGTGTATCTATACAACAGCTCGTAAGAAGTACCCGTCAGAGAAGTGAAACCCCCTGTGGGATAACATTCAGGACACCCGTGATAAAAATAACTTGAATTCATAGGCTGTTTCCATACTGCAAACCAAAGCATATCCGTCCAGACAGTATTTACCATAGAGTTTCTCACCGCTAGCAGTTAGTGTTGTATCGCAATGTTTTCAGTTTCTGCTATGTATAAGAGCCATTGAATAGCCACTGTGGGATAATGTTTTTGACGCCCCGGTATGAATCCTGGGGCAGCAGCATGATCATTTCGGGCTTTAGTACAACTGTCTGTAGATCTGTATACAGCAACTAGCCTTCGTGACACTTTGAAAAGGATGGACATATGACACATGTATCCCCCCTCCCATGTAGAGGTGTTTCCTGATGGGTCATTTGAATGATCCCACCCCAACAAATGACATGCCTATCTTCAAATGTTGACATCTTCTTTACAGTAAGCCCTACATTTCTGGTGAAAGTCAAGTATGCGGTGCTCATTTGCCTTATACCACGTCATGAATTAGTCTTTCTCGCTAGTCATCAAGTACTGAAAGCCATATTGATCGGGGGACTGGGATTAGGCCTTCATAGTTTTCATTAGCTGCCATGTTGAGAAGATGTGGAAAGGAGCCCTTTGAACTGGGAAAACTAAAAGCTTTTGGGGGTTTACTGAGTTCCATGTGTAGGAAGTTCAAGGAGTCGATAAAACATTCTCAGCATGACCATAAGCATTGACATGAGTTTAGCATGCTGTATGATGTTTCCCTCTAATTCGCTCCTTCACCAATAGTTTGAATATGAAGAGCCTTCGTACTCTTTGGCATTATGAGTTAAAAACATGGATCCTGTGAATTTAGTTGTTACAAAGGTGCACAAGTTACATGTATCAACCCAAGTCAATCTGGATGCTGTGCTTGCCTTTTTCTGAAACATGACGTGGGTTTATATATATATCTAGTACTCATAAACACAGTAAGATATCTGTGGTTATATCTTCAGTCTTACAGTCCAGCTCGCCCGGGTTCAAGGCAGCAGTAATGCTTCATATTTTACTTGAATAAAATAGTGACATTGGCGTGCCCATCTGGTCACTGTTCTCAGAGAGGCACAGCTCCACCTCACTGATGATGCCCAACAAGGCTGAAACACGTGTGTGGGGTTGCTGTTGGTACTCTTGTTCAGAGGAGCATTGCCTAGCATTTCGGTGCTGGACTGCCCCTGGGCAGGACAAAGACTGATATGCAGAGATATTTCTTCTCTGTGAAAGGGACAGTGAGCTAAAGACTTGGTTGAGACTCTCCCCAGGGTCATCCACCCAAGAACAGGTCAATGGGCTGTGTTCATGCTGGTAGAGATACTCCGAGAACCCCCTTTGTTTTTCATTATAATTTATCTGAACCACATATAAGATCTGTGATGCTGAGCCCAAGTACGTAAATCCTGAGCCAGTCTTACTGACAGAAAGACCCTCTGGTTGGAGTGCGTGCTGTGGTGTAGTGGCAGAGGTAGAATGAAGAACACACAGTGTTGGCAATCCAGGCAGAAGTGGGAGAACCAAATTGATGCCAGAACATTGCTTAAGCAGATTTCAAGGCTTGTTCTGAGAGGGTCCTGTTTCCCTAGACTCTTAGTTGCAATTGCTGCACAGCGGAAGGTGGACAGGAAGACTGCCTTTTCCCAATTTAGCCTAATTGCAGAGTTTATGCAGCAAGAAGTGTGTTGAAAAGCGAGGTGAGGAGCTGTTGGAAAACCATGGGTCTCAGGAGCGGGAGGGGCTCCTTAATTGAGTGGCTGGACCAGAGACACCTTCAGCGAGGAAGGTTGTGCATCCCTTTGAAGCAAGAAGCAGTAGACATTGTGCCAGAAATCGCAGAAGTTGTATAACCCACAGAAAAAGGATCACAGAAGCTTGTGAGTCAAACCTGGTGTTCTGATTCCTTGCGCGAGCACTGCCGGTAACAGTATCCAGTCAAATCTTCACTCATGTATAAGAAGAGGCAAGCTGAAGTTGTTGGTTGAACTTTTGGTACAATGGGAAAGTAGCACACACGTGTGATTGATAATTTCTCTTTTCACTCGATGGAAGAGCAAACGTTGCAGACCGCCATTGTTAATCCATTTAAACATTGGAAAGTGTATGAAGAAGTGGTCATGTGTGCCTAATTTCACTTTCCAAGGAAAGAGTGACCTTTACATCATTAGTCACATGAGCATTAAATACTTATAGAAGAAGTGAAGTGTTTAAGCATTGTATCTACAAATGAAGAGAGACCAAGCATTGCCCAAGCCAAAAGTATTGCCTTATTAAGACTGAAAACAGCCTTTCTAAAAGCCAGAAAACAATACCATCAAGAATCTGAGCCCAATATAGGTTTAACCTTATCTGAGATACAAGTGTGGAAGCATTACCTGAAGCCAAGAGAGTGGCACCAAGGCTTCTGGGTAATTGTTTGGCTAACATTTGGCAGAGAGATGAAGGCAAAGTTGGGCAAGGGAAACTTGCTGCTCATAAATATATTTTGTAGTTGACACAATCTATACTGCCAAATACTAGAGAGAAGTGGATCATAAAGGCAAACTTAGATTGTTGTTGTGGCAAGCAGACAGCAGAGGCAAAGCAGCTGCCCCTTTTGATGAGAGCTATTCACAGGAAGAGTGCCTTGCCTGTTTTAAGCTGCTGAAGTGCCTTAACGTAAATCATGTCAGAACTAAAACCTGTTATAAATTACAAAGTACTGTAGCTGTAGTAGAATCACAAAGTACTGAAACTTTGGTGGTTTGACACTGTTGGGGAGTCACAAAGTCCTGAAGTTGTGTTAGAGTCACAAAGAGGCGAGGTTTTTTTTATTTTTTATTTTATATCAGTGTTTGGCCTGTAAATGCAAACCTCTCACCTAAAAACATTCATATCAAAATACATAACAAATCATGACCTTTTTTGACTCAAAGAAATTCATAACACATTTCATGTCATACAAGAAAAAAGAATGAAACATCCATCATTGTTAAAAACATCCTTTAGTGTTAAAATAAGTGAAACTCTTAAAACTTTACTGATTTTGAATGCAAAATCCCTCCACCAGCCTTTGTTGGAGTACCAGCTTCAGAGACCTGTTTGACTCTAGGAGGTTCTATTAACATGGCTTGTCAAACACTTTGCCCAGAAATCTTAAAAAAACAATAATCAAGGAGATTCTTTACCCCACATGAACCCATGACCAGAGCTCTTCCCCCGTCACTGTAGACACTTCCTCCAGGAATTTCCCCAGATGTCTTGCCCTGATATCTTTCAGACCTCGACAGCCCAAAACCATGTGCTCTAATGTTTCCACTACATCCTTTTTTTTTGCTAAATCTGCAATCTGGGTTACTGTTGCCATTGTGTCCTTGCCAGCAATACTTCTTTTGTGGGGTACAAAATTAGCCATAATATTAGGAAATTCTGGTGCAACAGGTTACAGTGCATTTTCTTTAAATACCCAGGCAGGATCCACCAGGGGGCGTAGAGATGTGCTGACGCATCTCAGCTCGTCTTCTCCTTTGGGCACCGTTTGTGGGTCTTGAGCCCCCCCCCAACACCCCCGGAGTGAGGAGCAAACCATACCCCCACCTTGCCAACGTTGGTGGGCACACCACCCCGAAATTTGAACTTCCGCAGTGGAGCCGCTGCGAAACCGCGGCCCGTTGAAGTTTGGAGGGAGAGGGACCCCTCCCCCCTTCGGCACCGCGGCTCCACAAGAAACTACGCGGAGCCCGGGCTAGAGAGCGGCCTGTGACTAGGCCTAGCAACGCTGGCTGGCGCCTTCCCCCTTCTCCCTGGAGGGAGGTAGTGGTGGCAGGGCGCACCCTGGATGTAGCTGGACCCGCTCCCCCTGGGACAGACGCAAGCCCTCCGCAGTGTCCGGGGAGGGCCCAGAGCGGTGCCGCCGGGTCCCCCGGTGCCTGGAGAAAGCCAGTGGGGAGGCCCCCCTGAACACACGCTTCCTGGAGGTAGGCCCCTCGTGTCAGAGATCTCCCGGGGGGGCCTATGAGCTGGAAGGAGGCACTACAGAGATTTCGCCGCCCGTCCCCAGGCCTCCAAGTAAGTCCTGAAATGGCGGCACAGACACACCAGGAAGCGGCGGACACCAGCACTGTCACCAGGGGCATGGCGGCCCTCCTGGAGGAAATTAGAGGCTTCAGGGCAGATATAGCGCTGCGACTGGACACCCTGGATAAGAAAGTTGACAAAATAGACGATAGAGTTCTAGCGCTCGAGAATAACACTGCCTCCAACGACATCCTCGAGACCCAATTCGATATGCGCCTGGCGGAGCTCGAAAGGAGGGAAGAGAAATGCTCCTTAAAGTTGGACGACTTAGAAAACAGGGAACGTCGGTGCAACTTGCGCTTTCTAGGTTTCCCGGAGCACGAAGGTGAAACGCAAGCGGACATTAATAAAGCCGTCAGCGCAGTGGTTGGTCTGCTGTTCGAAGGAGCCAACACGAATGTGCCCACTATCGACAGGGCCCACAGAGCGGGCGCTTCCTCCAGAGGCCCCAGGTCCATTCTTGTTCGCTTTCACTATTTTGCCGAGAAAAGTAAGATCCTCGAACTGGCTCGTAAGACAGGCCCAGTGGAGTGGGAAGGGGCCCGGATCTCAATCTACCAGGACCTGTCAGCTTTCACACTGGCAAGACGCCGACTATGCGCTCCGTTGACAAAAATGCTCCAGTCCAAGGGGGTCCGGTACAGATGGGGATACCCCTTCTCACTCTCTTTCGAGCTTAAAGGCTACAAATACGCCATAGTGACGGAGGATGACATCCAGAGAGTGTCCAGCGAACTGTTGACCGGTCCGAATATGGAGCTGGGCGACCAGGAGGATGAGCGAGCACCAACAGGCCCAAAAGGGACCAGGGCCCCAAGGGAAAGACGCAGGGTTCGAGGCCAAAGGAAATTCAGGAGACTGGCCCCGGCATCCCCGGGGCTTCCGGACACATGAAAGGGTCTGTGGTGATTAATGAAAAAGCCTGCAAGCGACTTCGTGAGTGGATGGGGGAAACAATTGTTTATACCCAAGGACGACCTTGGGGGTGGGGGGGGCTCGAGTTGTTGTTAATCAAGAGTTATTGAGCCCGGAGGGGGAGACAATGGTGGCCTGGTTGGCGATAGGATGACACCAACGACCTGCCAGGCGATCAAGGGGGAGGGGGGAAGAGGGGGGAAAGTAAGGGGGTTGGGATGTTGGGGTTACAGTTATGGAATGCCAAGTTTTGGGGTCTACTACGCACCCCCAGGGCTTTCACGAGCCTCTAAAGGGGTAGACAAGCACTGTGGGAACAGGAACTGTTGCTGTTTGTTGAGGGGAGCTACGAGCTTTTACCAATGTATTAATGGATGATTCGCTCCAATACTTGACAGTGGGATCGCTAAATGTGCGGGGGCTTAACTCGTCCACAAAGAGATCATTGTTGGTGTGGGAATTTGCGAGGCTCCGGCTTCACTTCTTTTTTCTACAGGAAACCCACTGGGTCTGGGGCAAGGAACCAAAGCTCAGGGCTAAAACTATTGATCAGGTATTCACGGCATCTTCTCAGGCAAAGAAGCGAGGAGTAGCCTTGGTTGTATCCCCCGGGGCCCATTTTGTGCTTAAAGCCTTGAAATCAGATCCAGAGGGACGATTTCTCTTGGTTAAGGGGGAGGTGCGGGGTCGGCTGTTCACACTGGTGGGTATCTATGCCCCGAATGAAGCACAGGACACCTTCTGGTTTGGAATGAAAGAGATAATAATATCATTCTCGGTGGGTACCCTATTGGTTGGGGGAGATTTTAATATGGTGCTATGCCCCGAGAGGGATAGGAAGTCTGCTAAACCCTGCCCGAACATGCGCCTTCACGAGAGACTCGCTGTGGCCTTTAGCGAAGTGAACAGGGTACTGGGCCTGAGCGACGCAAGCACCTGCAAGCAGGATCGGAACCCCGACTATACTTTTTACTCAAGGCCTCACGCAGCTTTCTCTCGTATTGACTACATTTTGGTCGAGACCTCGCTTCAGAGGGAGGTCACTGACTCGGGAGTGGAGATTGTCCCTTGGACTGACCACGACATGGTAAAGATTAGATTGGGCCTCCCCCCCGCCCCAGCAGTAGGATCCCGGTGGAGGTGTAACGACCTTCTTCTGCAGGACAAAGAAGTCCGCCAAGCCCTTCTGGTGGCCATCGAGGACTACTTTTCCCTCAATGATAACGGTGAGGTGGGGGTCATGGGAGTATGGGAGGCATTCAAAGATACTATTAGAGGTACCCTCATAGGGATAGGATCGGGGAAAAAGAGGGAAAGAGCCCAGGAGGAGAAATCACTAAGGGAGAAGATAGAGGCAATACAACCAGGGGGGAAATTAAAAACTCAGATGTTCCCTGGGAAATGGGAGGAATTGCAGAGGTTACGAACCAGATTAGCAGACCTCCTTGTGGGACAGACGGAGATGAAACTCTCTTTCTTAAAACAGAAATATATGGAAAAGGGGGAAAAGGCGGATGGGATACTGGCTTGGAGGCTCCGTGAGTTCAGAAACAGCAGAAGGGTTAATTCCATCCGCACCCCGGAGGGCGACTTGACAGTACGGGATAGTAAAATCGCGGAACAATTCAGGCGATATTATGAAAGGCTGTATAGCTCGGAATACGTGGGTGACGGGAACGAGGTTGACAGCTTTCTCGACTCCCTCCCGATACCGGGCCTCCACCCCGACAAAGCGGAG
The DNA here is from genome assembly GCF_040938575.1 of Ambystoma mexicanum. Taxonomy (NCBI): domain Eukaryota; kingdom Metazoa; phylum Chordata; class Amphibia; order Caudata; family Ambystomatidae; genus Ambystoma; species Ambystoma mexicanum. The sequence goes on along the minus strand of NC_090935.1, from coordinate 1,321,987,412 downwards.
CTATTGGAGCTGCCCGTAACCCCACAAGAAATAATAGATACCATATCCTCGCTGAAAAGCGGAACAGCCCCGGGGGACGATGGCTACACAGTCAAGTTTTATAAAACATATAGGTCCACGCTTGCCCCATTCATGGCTAAGATGTTCAATGCCGCGCTGAATCAAGGCTCCCTCCCACCCACGATGATGTCGGCTTTGATTGTAGTGCTCCCTAAGGAAGGAAAAGATCCCGCCCGATGCCAATCATATCGCCCCATCTCCCTTCTTCCGATGTTAAAATTCTAGCTAAACTCCTAGCAAATAGATTAGCGAAACTCCTTCCCTCCCTAGTACATGGCGATCAGGTGGGTTTTGTTTCGGGGCGCCAGGGATCAGACAACATTAGGAAAACCCTCGATCTCATGCATGAAGCTTCAAGACAAGAGGCGGAAGGCTACCTTCTTTCGTTAGACTCAGAAAAGGCCTTCGACCGTGTCAAGTGGCCCTACATGGGCAGAGTTCTCCGCAAGATGGGGTTGGGAGATAACTTCTGTGGGTGGATCGCAGCACTTTACAACGGCCCTTTAGCGAGAGTACTGGTCAACGGAGGCACCTCAGAGCCGTTTTCCCTCTCCAGGGGCACCCGACAGGGATGCCCCCTCTCTCCCCTTTTATATGCCCTAGCGATGGAACCCCTGGCTATAGCAATCAGGACAGACCAAGAGATCACGGGGATACGGTGTGGCGACTGCGACTTTAAACTATCCCTGTTCGCAGATGATATCTTGGGCTACCTAACCAACCTCCGGGTCTCCCTACCACAATTATTTGATCTCATACACCACTTCGGCTCCTTCTCGGGACTGAAGATAAATACGTCCAAATCTAGCGTAATGCCCATGGGACCAGGGGAACATGAGATTGAGGGCAGCACCGAAATACTGGGGGTAAGAATAGAGCGGGAATCCACCAGATACCTGGGCACCACCATCCCCAGAGACCTCTCCCGACTATACCATTGCAACTTCCCGGGGATCTTGGCTCAGGTTAGTAGCGACCTTCAACGATGGGCTCCCCTTACACTCTCTTGGCTGGGGCACATGGTTACGGTGAAGATGAATATCTTGCCCCGCCTCCTCTATCTCTTCGCGGCACTCCCTGTGGTGATACCCGAGGCCTTTTTTGAGGTTCTCCAATCCAGGGTCCTCCAATTTATCTGGAATGGCAAAAGGACGAGAATCAAGACTTCCACTTTGACCCTACCAAAGTCAGAGGGTGGATTCGGTCTCCCGGACTTCAGGCTTTACTATAAAGCAGCCCAGCTCCGAGTAATGTTGGAACATATGAGGGATGACATGGGAACATATTGGACATATATTGAGGACATTCACGCCCACCCGAGAAAAGTTAGAGACCTTTTGTGGGCCCCCCCCTAGTGTTCCCCCCCCACATCTTAGGACTCATCCCACCCTGGCGGCTCTCTGGGCGGTTTGGAGGCCTAACACTGCTAACAAACGACTATCCTCTTGGCCATCCCCCCTGACTTCGCTTTGGGGCCCCCCTATTGATCTAGGTTCCAAGGGATTCCGAGACACCCAATCTTGGTCAGACATGGGCCTGGAGAGAATCTCTCAATTGTACCGTGAGGAGGGTTTTATAGAATATGATAAATTGACCGACGCATTGGCGGATAACCCTCCCTCAGTCTTCGAATAACTACGCTTGAAGGGGATCTTGACCCACCCTCGCTGGGCCGACCGTCTCAAACGCCCCCTCGCCCCTTTCGAGACAATCCTGACCATAAGCACAACGCGGAGAGGCTCCCTATCTAGGTTCTATGGTGTTTTGATTACGGCTGACCTGGAGGGTAGGCAACCTTTCAAGGAGATCTGGGAAACCAGGCTGGGCATGCCTTTGGATGATCATACGTGGAGGGCGATTTTCAAATGCATTTCACGGGGTCTCTGTATACGGCTGCTATGGAACATAACTTCAAAATCCTCCATTCATGGCATCGCCCCCCGGCCACCCTGTCCAAAATGTTTAGGGATGTGTCCCCCTTTTGCCCCAGTGGGTGTCTCCAACGGGGCACATGGTTTCATTTATGGTGGGAATGCCCAGTCATTCAGGTCTATTGGTCGGAACTACTTAGCTGGATCAAGGAAATCGAGGGGTTCTGCCCGACCTTACTGCCATTGGAAATCCTCCTGGGCACCCCCGCACCCGAGACAGAACTTAATGCGTTCCCTAAGGTCACTGGGGCCATGTTGAGAGCGGGGAGGCTAGCGCTCGCCCAAAAGTGGAAAAGTGTACTGGCCCCGTCCAAAGAGGAATGGCTCTGCAAACTCAGGTCGATCTTCATATATGAAAAGCTTACCGCAATAACTAATGACACCATGACGGACTTTGTGCAAGAATGGACTGCAGTTCTTCTCCACGAGGATTGTATTTCTATGCGCCTGTAGATTGTATTTTAGGTTGCCTCCACGAGATGCCTACCTCCATTCTTCCTTGAGACTGTGATTGTATCCTTCTGTTTAACTCTCAAGCTGAACCCACTGTGTCAAGTGATTTGTCTAATTGGTACTTGGCAAGTAACCGTTCTCCCCAGAGCTATTACTGTTCGTGAACTCTCAAAACTTGGTGTGTTAATTGTGGGTTAGGGTGGGAGGGAGGAGGGTGGTGGGAAGGGAGTTAATTTTGGAAAAACTGACAACCTGTCTCTCTAATTTTCTGTGTCTTACTGATGGAACGGTCCGTTTCGTTCAGCCTTATATGTATGTTGTCAATAAAACAAATTGTTAAAAAAAAAATACCCAGGCAGGACATCCCTCTCTCTCGATTCCCAAGCTGTTATGGGGAAGAGTTTGAAGCCCGCTCTTTGTTGACATGTTTGAACCAAATCCCTTTTCCATAATCTTTTTTTTTACGAACGTGGGATTTTGCACCAGAGTTTCTTCATTCACGTCAAACTCACTTAGAAAGGCTAGGCAGCAGGCTTTCCATTTCTCCAATGTTTAATTGTTTCCCTTTTTTATTGCTTCCCCCAGGATTTTAAATCCTCTTACTACTTCTTTCATTATATATTTTCACCAGATGGAAAGAGTTTTCCAGGTTACCATTACTTTCAGAGATAATAGTGCCAATTCATGTCTAATAACCTGGATTGGGACTCCTCCCGGGAGCCTCAGCACTTTCCTCCAAAAGAGGCCCTCAAGGTTTCCTCACATCTTTGTTGGAGTATACAGAGCACCTTCTGCTCCATAGGTCACTGTGGGAACTACCTTTAAAAGATAAAAGGTTTTCAATGGAGTTAGGTTAAACTTACAGTACCTCTTTGAGAGCAACAATCCCTGTCCCGTCAAACTTCTCATTTTTGCCCTAAGTGACTCTGCCATTGGTGCATCAATTTTGCTACCATTTAGGGACATTCCTAGATATGTAAAAGTTTCCACCCTTATGAACCTTTCGCCTTCTAGAACCCAATTTCTCAATTTCACACTTTTGCCCTGTAATGGCTTCATGACAAGAATCCTGGATATGTGATGTTTTTGGAGAGTGCGTCCAGTTTTCTTTGCAAGCCCACTGGTGTTTGGTCTAAGAGTACCAAATCGTCTGCATACACAATTTGGCCTATTTACTTTTGGAGGGAACCCCCTTGCCAGTGCTTCTCCCGTGTCTGAGATGAAGAGCGTCAACAAACTAGGTAGCAACTGGCACCCCTGTTTGAGTCCACTAGACATTTTATGGTTCTGGACAATAGCCCTGCTCCATTCAGCCTGACCCTTAAGGTTGTTCCCTCATGAAGCGCCCTAATGGCAGAAACCAGATTACTAGGACAATCCCACCTGGCCATTTTCTGCCATAGGGTCAGTCTCTTAATCAAATCAAAGGCCTGAGCCAGATCTATGAACGCCAAATATATTGTTTTTCTTTTCAGCAGGATCTGAGCCTTCAGAACACTGAGCAGCAACAAATTACAGCTAGTCCCCATTCCCTTAATGAAACCTGACTGCAAAGGGTAAAATAGCCCCTTTTCTATGACCCATTCTTCTAGTTTCTGCTGGAGTGAACCTGTACAAATTTTCCCTATTACATCCAGCAAAGAAATCGGTCTATAGTTTCTTGGGTCCTCACAATCTCCTTTTTTTAAAAATTGGTATCGTGATCAATTGTTTCAGAGAGACTGGGACATGGCCAAACACCAAGATTTGATTAAACAGGTATGTTATAAACTCCACCCATCCCAAAATGTCTTTTTTTTAGCATGATGTGTGTTATCCCGTCAGGCTCAGGTGCCCTCAATTTGCTTGCCTTTTTTATGAGCATCAAGATGTCCGTTTTGTCAAAAACAATAGACCAACCCCCTTCACTTCCAAGGCGTTTAGATGTAATTGGCCCCTCAGCTGTGTTAAACAATTTTGTAAAATGGTCAATCCAATCGTTCTCTGCCACAAGGTTCAATTGAATTGACTGTTGGGAGGACTCGAGTGAATTAATCAGGTTCCAAATTTCTCTTGTGTTTTTGGAAGTTATTTCCTAAGCATGGCTTCAGCAGATTTCTGGAGTTGCAAGGAGTGCCTTGATCTAGACCAATTTCTGTATATTTGGTGCATAGGCCTCAGGAGACTCGACCTTTCCTTCGGCCGCAATAGATGATTGAGATTTAATTGCCTTAATATCTTTTCTTAATGAGCGCTTTACCAGGACTATTACCCTGTTGCATACATGCATTTTTACAAAGCCTTTTGGTTTATTCACCCCCTTTTTTTCATTGAACTCTGCCAGGAGTACCTGGTAATCGACAAAGGAGCCACTGATGCCTCCCTTGCTTGTTTCCACCTCCCACTTGAGTGTCTTTGTTATGTGCTCAATTTTCCCTTTGTTTAGTCTCAATCTGTTGTGGCCCTGTGACACCTCCAGGTCTTTCGGGCCCCACTCCTCTTTTAACTGAGTACCAATACTCCAGACCATTTTCAGGCAATTGTGATCACTATTGACTGTGTCAAGGACTTCCATAGTTATCACTTGAGGGAGAAAGTTGGCTGAGACGTAAATGTGGTCAAAGGTTCAACTAGACTCTCCTCTCTTACGGGTGGGCCTACTTGGCACATCACCTCGTACCGACCCATTTAAAAGATGCCTCTCTTTCAACCCTACCTCCTCCATCCAGACTCTCTCTCTCAAATTCACCCCCTGCCCTTCCATCTCACCCTTATCTTACTCCCCCTCCTACTCCTGGGCAAGGCATATTGAAATCCCCACACAAGATAAAGGCATACTCTGAGGTCAACTCAGTACTGGCATTCAAAATATCCTGCAAATCCTGCAGAAATGATTGAACGGATATAACTTCCGGTCGCCAGTATATATTGCATAAGAGTAGATCTGTTCCCTTACAACTGAGAGCGTCTGGTAATCTAATCAATAGAGCCTGGATGAATAGGTTGGGTTTAAAAGAGGCCATTGTTGACCATCACAGAGCTGATCTAACTGCATTTAGAAGTCCTGACATCAGCCATCCCTTTAACCCTTTCCTGGATGGGTTAAAAAAAACAAATAATCATTCAAAGTTGGGTTTTTTGTTAACCACGTTTCTTGGAAACATACAATATTGTAATGGTAAAGTCTCTGTCCCCCTCCCCAAACAAGTGAAGTGAGCAAATCTCTTGTGTTCCAAGAGCACATAATCCAGCTTCTCTGACCTTCCCCACCCTTTAGCTATCATTTCCCACGCTCGTCAGACAAGACTCTTGGTAGCCAATCCCATCTTTCCACCCCTTCGTCCCTCACTGCTCCATCTGTAAGCGGTTCAACTGTCCTGCTCCTGACATTACATCCATTGATAATTACCTTAAAAGCAGGTGTCTAATCCCACTTAAAGGAAACTCGTTGGCGAGTCTTATCTCTCACTTCATCCATCTTCTTTCCCTTTCAATCCTTCACCATCCCATTTTCCAGAGACCCCCTTCCCTTTTCACTCCCCTCCAGTACCTCTCCCCTCTCTCGCAGCCCATCCTTCTCTGGCAGCACATCAGTCAAGTCAAACCCCAGGGTCCGGAAGAGGGCGGTATCTGCCATCAATCTCTCTTTCACCAACTTAGAGGCCAGACATTATTTTACATTATCGGTGTGCGTCGTACTCATAAACTCCACCAACTCAATGTCTTTTGAATGTACAGCACGTAGTTTTGGTAGGTGATGAAACAACCTGAGGACATTTCCCCTGTTTAATACCAATCTGTCATTTATTCCAGAATCCTGACTAATACGATGCACCTCCCTACATTTCCCGTTGTTTGAGGGGCCCTTAGATCTTTTATTTTCCCCTCCCTCTCATCCAGGTCCAAACCCTCCTGATTCAGCTAAGGTACCACTGTCCAAGTACTCAGAATGTTCTTTCGACACTGCTCCAGGGTCTTGATCTCTTCTTTCTTTGGTTCACTTTTCCCCTCAAGCGGTCTCTATGCCACCTCCATTATTTCAATTCCGTTGTGGCTTAATGTTATCTCCGGAGGATTGTTCTGGCTTGAACATGAACCACGAGCAGCCACAAAACCTTCCTGGTCAGTGGAGTAAGTAGACAAATTCATGAGCTCCCTCATATTGTTCGTTGATGAGCCATTGGCCCTCAGGGATTCATATTCCTCCCCATTACTCATGTTCACAAATATAACTTCTTCACTACCCATCTTGTTTTTATTTTTCTTATGAGCGTTGGTTGTTTTGCTGTCCCCCACAGGAATCTTTAATTTCTTTGTTGGCAGAGGAGTTGACAGTTGTCTTATTGCTTTTCTTGTCACATTGGATTTATTTTTCTTCCCCTCCGGCATATTGTTTGTCTTTTTGACTGTCGAGTCATCCTGACAGACCTACTGTGAATCCTAAGTTGTAAATAGTGAAATAAGAACTGTTAACCAAGAACTGTGTTTCACTAACAATTGTAGAAGTTGCTTTTCTTTTGAACTGGGGCAAGTCTTCTTGGATTATTGGAAGTCGTGGCTGGGAATACCATTGGTGCACGTTTTGAGGTAGTGGAAAGTCTATATTTCACCAAGAAAAACAGACCTGATATTGTTGGAACGTTGGTTAACAAAACTTTAGCTTGACATTGAAACATCAAGAACTGATTTGAGACTATTGTACCTTCATGGATTTCCTTGTTTCTTTTTGTTGAGCATTGGAGTTTAATTCACATTGAATCCTGGTGAAGGAAATTCGCCCAGGTAAATGAGAGGTTATCAAGAAACTGTGGATGTTGTTGTCATTTGAATTGCCATACCTTTTTCTTTGTATTTGATGTTTAAGAGTGAGGGCCAGACATCCTGTGTTAGAGTGTTTCCCTTTAGTTTTGTTAGGCAGGGAAATCCTCAGCAGAGTGGGGATAGCGAGGCATTTAATGTCATTTTTTCTTTAATAAAATTGAATATTTGGAACAATCATCAAACAGTTGTCAGCCTCACATTGCTGACCACTCACACTATGTTCCACAGTTTGAGCATTGCATGTTGCACTATATGGATAGTTTTGCTGGCTTACCATGGATGCCCCACAGCGCCCTGCCTCTAAGGCTGTAGTGCTATGATCCTGCCATTTTATTAATGTAGAAAATACCTGCTCCGCATATTGAAAAGAACCCCTGATATCACGTTTCACCAATTTAGTTTTACAATTGGGCATCAAAGTTTTCATGACAGCCATAATTTCTATTGCTCTGTTTTAAGGAGGGGTGTCCACATATTTTTTCTGTTCTTTTTCGCTGGAGTTGGGGGGTTTTGCACTATACTGGGGCCCGCACATATGATGGATGTATATGTGCAGACATCGGCTGTGTCTATATTGTGATGATACTAGGATTAAGGCCATTTTGAATGTAAGTGGGGTCCACCTGGCGATTATCACACAGCACCTCCACGACATCAACACTACTCTTCAGCAACATGTGCCATTTACAATGGTGATAGTGACGGCCCCACCATCTTGAATGTCAGTGGGGGCAGCATGTGTGTTATCACACATATAACTTGACGGAAGTGTGTGAGGAAGTGTGCTGTTCGCTGCCCTTCTGTCTTGGACCTGAGATGCGTTCTCCAGCGACATTCTATATTGGACATTTTATTATTAAGGTGCATTATTGGAAGCCATGCCCCCTAGTGCTACAAAATCACAAGTCTGCGTGCAACTGGCACGCACGCAACGGAAGTACGCTAGGGAGTGTGCTGTTCGCTGCCCTACTCTCTTGGACCTGAGATGAGATATATGCTCTCCAGCAACATTCTATATTGGACATGTTATTATTAAGGTGCATTATTGAAAGCCACTCCCCGTGGTGCTACAAAATCACGTGTCTGCCCGCAGCCGGCGTGCGCGCAACGGAAGTGCGCTAGGAAGTGTGGTGTTCGCTGCCCTACTTTCTTGGGCCTGAGATACGCTCTCCGGCGACATTCTATATTGGATATTTTATTATTAAGGTCAGATAGCTGTAGCGTTAAATAGACAATGGCCCTCATTACGACCCTGGCGGAAATCGCGGTGCAAAATGCACCATGGAGCACGGCGGAAAGCTGCCGATAGCGCCATGAGGGTTGGCGGATTTTCCGCCCCATTCCGACCTTGGCGGGGCGGTAAATCCCCATTCCCCATTTTACCCTTCCCCATTCCCATTTTTGCCCCATAGGGTATAATGGGAGTGGGGAAGGCGTTAATTACGCCACCGTAAAATACGGTGGCGTAATTAACAACAAGGTCCCGTAGCGCCATGGATTTCTCCGCCCGGAAAAACCAGGCGGAAAACGCTCCATGGCGCTACGGGAACTCGTAGTAGGGCGGACGGGTCCGCCGCGAATAACGCTGGCGTAAACCCACTCCGCCAGGGTCGTAATGAGGCCCAATGACTTGACTTTATATATTGACTTGGAGTTAATAGCATTTTATTTTTGTGTGTTTAGGTGCATTATTGGAAGCCACGCCCACTTGTGCTACAAAATCACGTGTCTGCGTGCAACCGGCGCGCACGCAACGGATGTGTGCTAGGAAGTGTGCTGTTCGCTGCCCTCCTCTCTTGGACCTGAGATACACTCTCGAGCAACATTCTATATTGGAAATTTTATTATTAAGTTCTGATAGCTGTAGCGTTAAATAGACAGTCACTTGACTTTATATATTGACTTGGAGTTAGTAGCATTTTATTTTTGTGTGTTTAGGTGCATTATTGGAAGCCACGCCCCCTGGTGCTACAAAATCATGTGTCTGCGCGCAACCGGCATGCACGCAACAGAAGTGCGCTAGGAAGTGTGCTGTTTGATGGTCTCTGGCTCGCGGCAGCAGCAGCAACAGTTCCATGAGCACTCCCGTGTACCTCTTATCGGCAAGTTTATGTAGTTTAGGGTAAGCCAAGTTATTGTAGCAGTTTATTTGTTCATTGTCCATTCTCCTAACTGACTAACCAACTCCATAGCCTACTTTCCACCCTATCGGATTTTGTTTCCCCCTGTGAGTCACCATCTAATCTCACACAGCGCGGGTGCTGCGTCCCAGGATAACCAGCGGCAAAACCTGGCGTGGGAGACACTGCTGGTTCTTATGATTTAAGTGAGTGCTAAACAATGAGAGTCGGTTGATTACATGTACGGTTGATTGCCCTATGTTTTACAGTGGACCGCTCCTGATTAATCATTTAACCTGATACGACTACCCGGCTATATGCCACACGTTGAAGCTCGACTCTTGGTCGAATTACGGCTTGACTTTCCCTGTTATCTCAAGATTGTGTAGTGCACACAAGCAGGGAACGCCAACATTTAGAATTATGGAAGCTCCTCCTCCAATAGCACGCACTGATAATAGCAGTATGCCAGCTGAGGAAGATATAAAACCGAAGCGGAGAAGCCGCCAAGTTTGCCCAACCAAAATTATTTCTCAACCTGATCGACAGGTGAACACACATAAATTAACCACTTATTTCTCCAAAATTGCAACGCTTAACCTTGACGATATTAGCAACGCTGCAAACACAGTGACTAAGGAGCTATGGGTCTCGTTAAGCTGCTTAGGATCAAAATTAGTTAATACCCTTACCTCTCCCTCCGCTGCAATCTGGCAGAAATGCCCACACCTGACATAAGTCTTGCCCGTACTGAAATTGTGGTGCCGTGTTCCACACCCGGTTGTTCAGAATCCGTTGGAACGCAAATTATGAATATGCAAATAGCTTTAGTGTTACCCATGATATGCAACCAGTGTTGGGCACAATCCCGGCCTCCGCTTTGACAACGCGTGTCCTAATCCACACACTGCCAGGACCCATCACCAGTTTGCCTGGTAGCTCACTGCACAGTCTAGATATGAACCAGAGTACTTGTGATGTTGAATTTCTGGGACCTCACCTGGATGGTTATTTTCCGTCTCTCTCAGTGCTAGACCAACCCACTCCTTTAGCACTAAAATGTGAACCCGGTGTTGATTCTGTGAATGAGGTATGTCCGATACCAATTAACCCCGAAGATATGCTTCATCCTCCCCTCCCTATCCCCTCCTTTCTGGTCCCCCTTGGTCCCCTGCCTGCGTCCTCTCCTGGATAAGGCTCCCGACCTTCCTGCCCCTTCCCTGGTTCCTTGTCCCACCACCTCTCCTGTCCTCCCGTGTCACACCCCCTGCAATGAAAGCTTTTCCAGCACTAGTAGCATGAACTCAGACAAAATTTCCAAGTCTCTGAATGGTTCCGCACCACACTAATAGATAAAAGCGAAAACATTGAAAATAAACTAGATCTACAATCACTCTTGCTAAACAAGAGTATTAACAGAGGGCGGAAACATGTGCAGGTCCAATGGACTAACACAGACCCCTCTGACATTGGCTTAGCCCTAATGATTCACCCCAACCCTTTAATATGTTCTGCCATTCCATGTCCTAAAGTAAAGTCCACTACAGTATGCCCTAGTGCCTGTAAACTCTTGGCAGGCATTCCAATCACGGCCAAACAGAAAAAAAGTAATATTGCAAGCCGTGATGTATGCCAAAAGACCTCAGACCAATTTAAATCCAAGCACCATGTCTAATCAAAGTACACAGACCAAACCTCTTGCAGTTGACCCCCAAGCTCCTTCGGTCTCAGACTCAGAAAGGTTACAGATTGAAACCCCTGTGCTACCCAGTGGTAACTGCAACTTAGTTCCACGTCCCAATGCGGTATCGTATGGCCAATATATAGATCACAATAAATGCCTCATGTAGATTTGAGGCTGCTGGTTCCGACGAACCTAGATTAACTGACTCGTGATCAACTGCTAATGCTAAGGTGGTTACAACACCCACAAGCACTTATGTAGTGGATGCAAACATAGTTACGGTGAAGTTATATAACGCACGCCAACTTCAAGCTATCCCCGCAACATGCCAATCCCCTCCTTTGAATCGTGCTGCAGTTTTGAGTTTACTTCATATTATTGCCCCACCGAGAGTGATACTATCAAATGACATCACAATAGTCAATCAAGTTGATCACAGCCTTAATAATATATCTAACATCCGGTTTTGCTCTGATTCCCTGCTTGAGTACGTATTGTCCTTTCAAGATTCAAGATTTAAATTGGGATATCAGTGCTCTATCACTCAGATCGCTAGCACTAAACAACAGCACCAAGCTGGGAATAAAGGCCCTTTAAGTACAAAAGTCAGACCCCTACCACTTGTTAATAAGCTTGTCATGCCTTCTACTAATCTGTCCAGGAGCAACGAGCATCAGAGCTGCCATAATATGTGCATAAACAGCTGTCATTCGCTGATCACCACTCAAGCGTTGACAAATACCAACAGATTAACTCTGACAGATACAAGCCTGGTAGATACAACTGCATGCCCCAAACATCCCCTTCCTGAGCCTGCTGTCAATGATTCTGATACCGGACACTGGCAATGGCTCCCCTCCGTTTTTAAAACTCACTTTACTCAGATGTCCCGATGACATTCAGATCATTATGTCATGGAACACCCGAGGATTTGTGCACGTATTTGGTGATGAAGGGCTGGTATCTTATTTATCCAACGTTTCAACCATTGCCCTCCAAGAAATATGGTTATCTGAACCAGTTGAGTTTGACGGACGTGCTACCATTCAAAAAGTAGCGTCTAAAGGACCCAAAGGCCGACACAAAGGAGGATTATTGATATCAGTGGCTTCGCCTTGGTGTCTCGAACAAATAGATAGTGCTTTACCTATGATATTAGCTACCAAATTGCAACACCACTCACAACATTTTATACTTATTAACGTTTATGACCCTCCTAACAACCAAGCTAATATCGAAAACGTAGCGGTAATCAAAACAATCCTGAATACATTTCATTTGACACTGCCTATCATCTTAGTGGGTGATTTTAATGCCTTAATTGAACTAACTAGTCTGTCACATTGGTACGATCATATATCGAAGCTGTTTAAACTGTGAATCACAGATTGTTAATGCTAACAGGATGTGAATGGTAAAAGATATGGCTATTTTACTGTGATCCGAAAGTGATCATTTCCCCTTACGTCTTTTGCTGTCGGATATAGACAGTTGTAACTCAAAAACACTAAAAGATACTTATGGGGATATATCTACGAATCTGCAGGGAAACCATATCCGATGGAATGAAACAAATCTAGCAAAGGCATCTATGGTATCGAATGGTTTGCTTCCCTCTTTTATAGCTCGTTTTCATTCCGCGTCGCGTGAAATGCTAGAGGAGATAGTGCCTGTATTTGCTAAGTTGGTCCTCCAAATTAAAGAATCCACAATTACATATCGCCAATACAAACGTGTAGCAGAGAGAACCAAGAAAGCGATAGATAAACGGGTGAATTACGATCCGGTTTATAGGACTAGCCAAACATAATTTACGAGCTACTATTAGCACGGTTTTATATTATGACATCAGTTATCTTCAAGGGACGTAAGTTACCATATCAGAATAGCAAAGCAGAATTATCAAAAATGACTCACTAAACATTGTTACACTCGTAACTTAGAGAAATGGAAAGACATTGCTAATTTAGCTTTACAAAAGGACAATACTAAAATATGGTCAGTTTTACGGAGTGACCGAACCTGACTAGTTGAAGCATATTGCTGGTACATTAGGTGTGAATGAGGGTGATGATGACCTAGTTCCTATTCCAAATGCAGTCTGGAAATGTCAACTAACCATACTTGACATTGTAGTCATCAGTGAACACCTTAACTCTTCACGAGTTGCTGGACCTGACGGTATCTGTAATGCCCTTGTCAAAGCTGCTCCTGGATTGTGGGCACATAGTTTATACCTATTATTTACCTATATAGGTAAAACAGGCAGTATCCCCCAAATTTGGTGTGAAAGCCATATACTGCCAGTCCATAAGAAAGGCTCCTGGTATTTAGCATCCAACGACAGAATGCTTGCCATGTTGAATGTTCCCTCTAAGATACTTGCAAAAGGGCTCTTAGCTGAACTAAATGACTGGATTACTGCAAAGAATATCCTGCCTCCCAAACAGATGGGTTTTATTAAAAAATGAAACACTGCATACAACCTGCTTATTCTTGTAACCTCGATCGAGTATGCTTTGAAGTGCAGAGATACCCCGGTCTACGCTGCATTCAAAGATTTCTCAGCAGCTTTTGACTCTGCTTTGCAACAGACTCTGGAAGAAATTGATACAATGGAACATCCCACCAAGTCTGCTTAAGATGTTGATGTTACTCTATACCAACACCTCAGTTAAGATCAGGTTAGATGCCGAAGGCACATTATCACCTCCAATACCAACACGACATGGTGTAAAACAGGGGTGCATTGTCGCGACCACGCTTTTTAATCTTCACCCGTCTGATCTTGGTATAGCCTTTAACAACTTGATAGGTTGCCTAGTAAAAATGGGATGACACCTCACTAGCTGGCTGGCATATGCCAATGATTTGGTCTTGATAGATCATACTCCCAGGGGCTTACAAAGTTTGATTCTAGCACTAGGTAAATATGCAGAAGCAAATGGTCTGTCTGTTAATAGAGACAGAAGCAAGACAATGGCATTTGCCCCATCCATTCCAAAATGTTGAAATATTGTTTGTACCCTCAATGGACTGTAACTTGGAAGTGTGCCCTCCTATAAGTATTTGGGTATACATCTACAAAATAATATGAGGTGGGATATTCACTGGCAAGAAACCAAAATCAAATGCAATAGAGCAGAAAGTACCATTCCGCAATTCATAGGCAAACTAAGTGGGATTTCCATTGATACAATCCTTCTATTATACCAGACCAAAGTCCAATCCATCTTATTCTATGGGATCGAAATATGGGGAAATAAATAAACAATTTGAAGTCTCAATATTGTACAAACTACTCTGTAAGCCATCGACATTACCCATAGAGTAGATGTATTTAGAATTTGGAATTGCTGGTATTTTGGCTGATCCAACTTGAAGTCAGTAATGTTTTGCGATAATCTGCTAAAACTAGAGAATGGTACTATGACAGGGAATTTTGCAGGTGCATTTTGTGAAATTGATAATTGCCATACAATGGGGACATTGGGCCAGTTCTTTACCCTCTGCACTAAATGGCATGAGGGGTGCTGTGGCCTTACGATACATAGGGTAGTCTATGTGATCAAGGCTCGTTTAAATTCTAAACTCCTGTTCTATAGCAAAGAACAACACCTTGTGAACTTGTTTTAAGGGAACAACAGTACTTCTTTCCGTGAGGATATCACTTCTCGAGTGAAAAAAACCATCTTCCCTAAGCGCATTCCCAAACAGTTCTCGCGCGAGACAAAACGTGAGGCTTAGATTTAACATTAGTATACACTAATGACCCACGGTGCGTGTTTAGGAATTCCGCACAATGCTCGATATTGAAGGCTATGAGGCACAGACGTCGCTTAAACAATTGAGAACTTGTTAACAGCCTGTGAGAGCCTGCATATGTTACGAACTAGCTACTTGAAATCTTACAATAATGGGTTTAACTTAGATTACCTCACTTTGACATGGCCTTTGTTTTTAAATGGTTGTGACAATAATTTGATATAGTATCTTGTAAAATTATATTGGGAATGCATAGAAATAATGAATTCAGTAGCGTCTTGACCCTTGACCACCTGGTGTGTATTGTTGTGAGAAGTGGCGAAATACATCATTTTAATTGTTTATGCTAATGTTAGTTTTATTTAGTCATGATGTTTTTAACATGTATTATGTAATATTTATAGCCGTTGTAGGTCAGTTTCTCATGACTAACAAAGAAAAACCTTTTATTTCAGTGATTTTATTTAGGAAACCATGTCTTTATGTGTTCTTAATTGTAATAATTTTTATAACTGTTTATCTTGTATTCATTGTTGTACATGCAAAGCCACTTAAAATTAACAAATAAAACATTTAATTTGAAATGCTGACACAGTTCTTTCAGTTTCAAAATTATGATCATTACGTGCGCTTGTGTGTTTAGTGCTTGTACTCGGGTCATTGACAAATGTTCTAGGGGTCATTTGGAAGAGATTGTAAGCCATTTCACAAACCTCCGGAGTGGACATATTAATACAGGGTTGTAATTCAACAGCTCTCAGAGCACCCAAAGTTGCATCTATAAAATTAAACTGCATACCCTCATTAACAGGTATATCACAAGCCCCCACAAATACATCCTCACACAGGGTGTTGTTTTCATACGCAGAGAGACAGGCTCACACTGGTGAATAGATTCTACATGTGCTGGCGAATGACCAACCCTGGGGTCTGGTGGTGTAGATGGATGGGTTCATTGGGACATTGACAACAGTATTTGCAATAATTTCACCTTTACAGTTACCTATATTATTTTCTTATTCACAACTAATATCTGTTGCGCGTTGTCCATTAGTTAACAGTGTAGACCAGAGGTCTTCAAACTGTGGGGCCCCCAGCGCTTTCTGCAAACTGTTTGGCATTTTACACAATTTATTGTTAAAGTATGCTCTAAAATGCTACATTTTAACTCATTATTTTAAAACAAATCACAGGGGTAAACGCCCCCGAACCACCCTTGATCGGTTCAGGCTCCCTCGCTACGCTTGGTCGCTATGCCATATCTCGGGGAAATATTTATGCCCCTCCACTTAAAAAAATCACCAGCTGCCAATAACCCTGGGACTATGCTGGGAGCAGGGTGGGGAGCCCAGTGTCTGTGGTGGGGTGGGGAGAGCCCAGGGACTCAGTAAGATTGGGATAAAGGAGCCCAGAGACTGTGATGGGAGCAGGTGGGGGAGCCCAGGGACTATACTGGGAGCGGGTGCGGTGACGGTGCATGAAAGTTCATAGCCATTTGGACATACTGTCCATGTGGTATTTTTGGGGGGTCCATCTTGCCCACATTTTGATCAGGGGGAGCCCATTCCTAAAAGGTTTGAAGACCAATGTTGTACACTGTGTTTTAGCATCATCATCGTCGTTGATTACCACAGCTTGGGCCGTGTCATCACTTTGTTGAACACGTAAGTGTGCCACCTGGCTACAGCAGTCGTCTGTTGTTGCTATAGCCTAAAGACCAGGTGCATCGGCATAGTCCATAGCAATGCCGTTTGTCAGCGTAACACTGCATGTCCCACTTCTAGGCACATGTGTATTTCTTTTATGGCTCAAGTGTGTCCCTTTAGGCCTTGCCCCCACTTCAACATGTTCCTTTGTAACATCATTCTGTTCTGGGACTTGAGGCTTTTGTCTTTTGTGAAAGTGGGCAGTTAAAACAGCTTTTGTATCTACACAACCCATCTCGTTCTTCAGCTCCAGTTTCAACTGAGCTTGTTGAATGCTCTTGAAGTGTCATTTTAAGCCCAAACTATCTACCGTCCTGTATGATTGCACAGGCTTTGCAAGCTGTTCCAACCCCATTCCCACACCTACAGTAGCGGGTTGCACACGTGAAGGAACTGACGATCTACATCAATTGGGTTTTTTGATCTTAGAACACAGATCAGTGTTGGCCATAAAGACATCATGTGGTGTTGTAGGGGGCCCGGTTCCAAGGCCCCTTGATAAAGCAAGGCTGCGACCTGCAGTATCCCCATGATGCCAACCAGTCCCCATGGAAAAGGCCCTCTGATGTGCTGTAGGGACCCTGGTTCCAAGGATCCTTGATGAAATAACACTGCTGCAACCAGGTTCGTCCACATGATGCAGACCAGTCCACATTGAAAAGACCCTCTGAACTGTTGTAGGAATCCCGGTTGCAACGGTCCTTGATGAAGCAAGGCTGTGACCTGCTGCATCATCAGGATGAAGACCAGTCCCCATGAGAAAGGCCCTCTGATCTGTTGTAGGGACCCCTGTTGCACTGGCCCTTGATGTACAAAAAAAGCAATTCTGATCCGCTTTAGCATTCTCTACACTCCAGGTATAGAGAGGCACCAGAGGTACTCTCCGACTTCTTATAACAGATCTAGGATTGCTGTTGATGGGTAGGCTTCATTTCATGTTTGCCCAACTCCGTAGATCCCCTACTGATGGCTGTGCAGTCCCACACATGGAATCCATTGTACCTTTCATTTGCATTTAAAACATGCACTCAACATGTCAAAAAACAAAAAAGTTGTCTTTAAAAGGTTACAATAGCGATTATCTTCAAACTGAGTGCTTTCAATAAAAAATATAAGCAGATATGACAGTAAAATCATATCAAAGTTTGAATGTCACTGCTATAGACTAATTACAGAAGGCATGACCTCTGGCTATATGTTCATGATGATGCAGCCCAGAGTATGAAATCCATTGTAACTTTAAAGAGAGTGCAGGAAAGTTTGGATTTAAAACACGCTCTGAACATGTCTATAAAACCGCTGGCTTTAAAATGCTAAAATGTTGAAGTAGCTATTCAGAACACACTAATAACATAAGACATGGCATAGGGCTGTTTTAAGGAACATTCTCTTACCCAGCCTTACAATAGGGCTGTCCAGTAGCGATGTAGGACTTGTGTCTTACAGCTATGTCCAGTGAAGCAGGGAGCTACCAAGCTCTATCTGTACACGTGCATCAACACGGCATCATGCACGGTGGTGAAAAGGCTCTGAAGGCTTGTTATTTCTACACAGACCCCAACCCCGCTGTAATCTCTGTGTGGCAATAGCAATGCCTAAAGAAACAAAGAAGGTTTGGATTTTAAAAATGCAATCTCAACATGTCAATAAAACAGATGTTTTTAAAAGTTACAAATCGCTATAGACTAATAACACAAAACCCAGTCTCTGGTTATTTTAAGGATTATTGGCTTGCCTATTCTCACTGGAGGGTTTGAGTCTTGACAGTCACTGGCCAAGTCATGCAGCGCTCTCCTATGGAGGGGCTGTTTTATCTCCACAGGTGCTCCAGCAGAGGGTTGCATCCTGCGCACGGAGAAGGTGATGCTCTTCAAAGGACCCAGCTCATTGTTATTACCATGGGCCAGATCAACTGCTGTCTCAGTGTACCACCCAACGATCCCAAGTGGTCTTTTTAAGGCTATGTTAACGCCCTGCTAAGGCTTATCAGATTGTGCCCACATGACTTACAAGGGAGGGTTTGCAAATGTGCTTTCTCATACGGCCCTCTGATGACCCTCAGCTGTCGGTTGAGCTGTTTATTTTTATTTTTTGAAGTGCAACCCACCCTGTAAAACTTAAAGACTGCATGCTCTGTTGATCACAGTAACATCTATAATACACTCATTACACAAGCCTACAACCAATGTCATTATACCCTCAATACCATTAGACACATGCATTGACAGCTATCCTCTATAACAACAGCTATAAAAGTTTTGTATTGCTATGAAGTGTATTGATCTGTTGCAAAACACATAAATACAGCTGTGCGCTGTTCTATGAAGTCTGTGCAAATATGTAAAACGTCCTGAATGTGGTGGCCGGCGACCAAATGGCTAAATATTACTGTGAAATGTGGCAGATTGTAGGAATAGTATGTAATACATGTGTGCTTTTTAAAAAATGTTATAGTTCAATGTCAAACCGCTAGGGTTGCTCTCAAAGTTGGATTTTTATATTGAATGTATTGAGGGTCTTATCCAATTTATATCGAATTTATACATTTATATAAACAATTTCGGGATCATCCAATGTATCGGGTTCAATCAAATTTATATTGTATTTATACAATCATTTTTGGTTGTCATCACATGTATTGGGGGTTTAATCAAATTTATCTCGACTTCATATAAACATGTTTGGGGTCATCACATTTATTGGGGTGTAATCAAATTTGTATAAAATCTATATAAAAAAATTGTGTCATCAAATGTGTTGGAGATCAATCAAATGTGTATACATTTTTTTGGGGTTCATCAAATTCATTGGGGTTTAGTCAAATGTATATAAAAAAGTTGGGGGTCATCAAATATATTGGGGTTCAATCAAATGTATATCGAATTCATGTAAACATTTTTGGGGGTCATCACATTTGGGGTTCAATCAAATTTGTATCGCATTTATATAAAAAAAAGTTTGTGAGGTCATCAAATTTATATAACATATATTTGGGGTCATTAAATGTACTGGGTTCAATCAAATATATATAAGAAAAATGTGGAGTCATCACATTAATTGGGGTTGTTATCAATTGGAATTCTTATCAATGCATATAAAATTCATATAAAATGCATATAATATTTTTGGGGGTCATCACATTTATTGGGGTTCAATAATATTTATAGGGGTTCAGGTACATCTCTATCAAATGTTATACACACTACAGCAGGGTTCTTATCGACTTTATATAAATGTATATAACATAACATTTTGGGGGGAATCAAATGTACAGGGGTTCAATCAAATTTATAGGAGTTAGGGGGCATGGTGAAGGGGTGGGGCCACATGTCACTTGAAATGCTTGATGGAAGGTACACCTCCCTACTTACTACTGCTGGTCTTTGAAAGCAGGGGACAATATGATTGTTAGCAGCTGGATGGCATCCATTCACACACCAAAGTAACAACTTCCAACCTGTAATAGCCATCTGTTGTTGGCTTAAATGGTGGCAAGTACATTTTACGGATCGTATTTTTTTTATTTGAAAAAGCAGCATGATTGTTCTTGCTACCAATACCAACCTCTCTAAAAATAGACTCTGCTACAAAGTAAAAATATTTTATTAAGCTGAAAACCACAAGTTGATTTCCGTAACTTACAGCACTTTATTTTTGTTGACGGAATGCAACTTGAACATCAGGCATGCATAGCAATAGAATTACGAATGTTAAACAAGAAAACAAAAAAATGGGAGTAAAAAAGTCAATATTTGCAGAACGTCATAACTATTACAAAGTACAATCTTAGAGCTTTGATTTGATGTGTTTATGACAAAATCAGTGCAACTACGCACACTGTCAGTGGGTAAGGCATCAGTTTCCCTTCTTTGAGACTATTGAGAAATACATTGGAGATGGAGGACCAGAGAGCATTTAATGTAAAGTCCTAACAGGGAACTATTTGAAACCCAAACACCTGCCGACTCTGCTTTACCCATCCCCTGACTTGTTTGCAACAGGCCACTATTTTCGGTGATGATACTGCCTGCTCAGTCAAATGTTCTGTGTTTAGCCTGAAACCGGCCCATTACATTTAAAATCGAGAAACCCTATTCGTAGGGGCTCCAGTTTAACTATTTCCTGGACTGACACCTCCTGCCCAGTTTGTTAGTGGGAACACTAGTCTTGGGCAACCTTGCTTAGGTCAGAGGCCAGGAAAATATCTCTGGGGTATAAGGCCACAGGCATTCTGTTTGCCCCCCTGCCCAGACAGATGGGCATGAGATGACACAATGTTCCCCATATTCAGCCTCAGAAAGACAAAATGCAATACAAAGTTGTCACTTGCAAATAAATCACTGCATAGAGTGAATCTACCAACTGTGTTACATTACAATGTTTTTTCAAATGATCCATTCTATGGGTTTGTCTACTTAAGGAGAGGGGAAGAATGAGGGTGTATAACTGTAATTCTGTAGAGGATACTAGCATAAACCCAAAAGGCAGTTCAATATAACTGGGCCTTCTACAATGGGACATTTACCATTTAGGTGGCTTCTTGAAGCTATAGAAGTAATGGAAGTAAGACCCATTGCCTCCAACACATCGAAGCCAATCACACCATTCAGTCCTAACAATCTGGTTTCAGACCCAGATGCAGCATAGACACGACTACCATCAAGATTGATCGATGATGCCCTTAAAAGCTTCGATGGTGGCCATCCTTACCTCCTAGTTCTCCTTGACCTATCAGCAGCATTTAACACAGTAAACCACCAGACTGTCACCAACAATCTACATTGCTGCATGGGGACCAGCGAGATCGCCCTCAGCTGGTTCAAATCCTACCTTGCGAACCATCAACAGTTCGTACAATGGATTCTTCCAGATCACCAACTCTACCCATCACCTGTGGAGTCCCACAAGGATCCATCTTGTCCCCCGTGATCTTCAATCTTTACACAGAACAGCTCTGAACCCTCCTCTCTCCTCACAACATCCACATTCACCAATATGAAGATGACGCGCACATCTATCTCAATATATCCTCCATCGAAGACATCCACTAGCTCAAGGCCTTCCTCACATTGATCCAGTCCTGGATGACCAGTGCTTACCTGAAGCTCAACCCCTCCAAGACTGAATTTCTACTGCTGACCAACAACACCGAACACCCTGACATCCAGAACTGGCTCTCTGCTATGAACCTCGAGATATTCACAACCCAGCTGCCCCCCTGAGCCAAGTCCCTTGGGTTCAACATTGACAGATTCCTCAGTTTCAAACTGCACATAGCAAGGAAGACACAAATGGCCTGGTACCAAGTTTCTCTCCTGTGGAAAATCCAGTCATTCATCCCAGAAAACAACTTCTGATCCACTGTCCAAACCTTGGTCCTCTCCCACCTTGATGGTGGCAATGCCCTTTTGGAAGGCCTTCCGGTGACTACCCTGCCACCCCTGAAATGTGTCCTGCATGCTGCAGCAAGACTCATTAAAGGGCTGCGTAATTCAACCACATCACCTGACACTCTTGAACTGCACTGTGTGACGAATCCCTTGATGTTGTCACTTCCCATGGGGCCAGGGATCTAAGGCTGCTACCCAATAGTCCCCCTGAGGGTGGTATTCAGCGGGCGGAGGGAGGGGACTCCCTCTGTGGAGGAAGTGAAGACTATCAAGGGAGAAAGTGGTATAACAACTACCACTCTGACCCCAAAAGCACATTTCAACACACTGTTAGGGCCAAAACACTCCCATCCTCTTTACCTACTCTTTCTATTCATTGTTACTTTATGCAGAGTAGACCTGTCTATGGGTATGAGAAAAACCACACTGGGAAGAGGAATAGTAAGGAAAACTGGGACAGATATGACTCTATAGATACTGGCACGAGGAAGAAGAAAAGAGGATTGAAGAACCCTTCATGGAAACAAAGCAAACAGACTAGTTTTTAACCACACACGATAAAAAGAGAGTTCCAGCGGAGCATGCCGCTGGGAATACGGGGACCACAGCAGGAGAAACAGGGATCCAGCAGCGAGCTCGAGAGCAGAAAGAGGACCTGCTGTACCTGTGACAGACCAGCTGCATGACTACCAGGGGCGAGAGAAGCCCAGAGAAGCTGGGAGTTGGAGAGAGAAGTATCCAGCAGAGCTGGGTTAAGGACCAAGCCCATGGGGTTGACACAATCCATAAAGAGAACTATGTTGATAAATTGGGAATTGCTCTACAAAGTAGGGGACACTTCAAAGACCCTTTTGAGACTGTGAGGGGAAAAGTTAAACCAAGTCAGGGCAAAAGAAAATTCCCAGGGATGAAACTAATTGTTGAGAACAATCAATAAGAGTACAAGAGTCGCCATCTTCCTCGTACAATTTCTTGGAGGTATCCTAGAAAACTGTGTACGAGAAACAGTGCCTGGCAGAATAGTGAACCAGGCTTGATTAAGAGACGTTATAAACTTGAGAAAGAGGTCTGGGACCCAAAGACTAAAAGGATTGAAGAGCTATATTTGAGAACCAGTGCCTGGCAGGATAGTGAACCGGGCCTGATTAAGAGAATATTGGGCCTCATTACGAGGTCAGCAGTAACCCAAAGGTGCTACTGGCAGGATGCCGGCAAACCTTGTAACAGTTTTTCTGCCGCCTGATATGCCGGTGCCACTGGGATATTACAGGTCCCTGTGGACCGGGATGTCAGGCGGCAGGAACTGTATGTCCCCATTCTTGTGGAGTCCCATAGACTAACGGTACTGGTGCTTCCGTGAAAATTATGCCTGCAGATGCCGGTGCTCATGGGAGGTCAGACCTGCTGGGAGCACCGGCCCCTGCAAAAAAAAGTGTGCTGGTAGGCTGTTCCCTGCACCCTTATTTCCAGACCGCCAGACTTGTGATGAGGCCCATTGTAAACATGAGAAAGGGTTTTGGGAAGCCAATTCTGAAAGGATTGAAGAGTTGTATATGCGAAACAATTGCTGGCAGGATAGTGAACCAGAACTGTGACCCACATAACTGGAAGAGAAGACCAAGGGGAGAGGAATATCATTTGGCAAATGTCAAGAGAAGCCCATCGGAAGAGAAAGCTATCCTCTGGCAAAACCACACACATCATTGGGAATATTGAAAGAGAGCCTAAGAAATGCTTGGGAAGGGAGATATTTTCCCCCAATCTTTGTGGAACTGAAAATAATTGCCTAAGAAGGCCTGGGAAAGGGAAACCTCCCCCTCCATCTGTGTGGAACTATATTGAAAGGCCTAGTGACAGCCAGGTGAAGAGGGATACGCCACCAACAGCCAAAAACTGCCTAGTTATAGAGTTTTCATTTTTAATTGTGAGCGCAGGAAATAGGTTTGGGACATAGGTCAGTGAACTATATTTCTTTTGACAAACATTCTGACAGCATACTTAATTCTAATTTGAGGCAGGGAAACCCCTCCTAGATATAGGTACATAGTATTTAAAACTTTCTATTAAATAAAAGTTTATTCCAACAAGTGTGCAACCTCTGTGACCTGCGTCTACTTCTGCACCCTAACAATTGACTCCCACTGCAAACTTGTACTATCTTCACATCCTGTTGCGTCATCTACAAGGCTGTCGTCCTGAACTCTGCAAGCTACCTCACTGAGAAACTCAGCAGCTGCGGAGGCCTGAGATCTGCCAGAAGTAAGGAAATGGGCAGACTTGAATTACAACAGTGCAGGAAGGAAATAATCAGAAGATAGGCCTTCTCTGTCTATGCTTCAAAACCCTGGAACCTCCTCCCTTGTCAACATCAGACTAGCCCCCATCAGTTCTCCAGTTCAGGAAAGAGCTCAATACCTTCCTATTCAAGGAATGGCTCTTCCTTAACACCTAGGTCCATACACCATGTCCTCCCCACACTACCTGAGACTCTGTGATCTGCTCCCCATTGTCTTCCCCCATGCTGCCAATTGCTCACCCTCCTCTGTTCCCCGCTGCTTTTTTCCTCTGCTTCCCTCACTGTGTTCTTCCCCCTATGATTGTAAAGTGCTCTGTTGCTTTCCGAAGCTAGGTCCGCGCTGAATAAATACCTAAATAATAATATAATTGCTCTGGCAAGTATTCCATATCATCATTTGTGCCTGTATGTGTCATTACAGAAGGGGCCAGCCATATGCAAATCAGGCTTTGTCCTGCCACAAACAGGAGCAGTCCAGTTATACCTGCTAGGTCATTTCCTCTCTACATAGAACACAAGCCACTCGGGACATATTTGTGGCCTACCAGTTGGCCTAGAGTGTTCACATTGGTGGCAATACCAACACAATTTTATTTTAGAAAACAGTTGTGCAAAGACAAATGCTTTGTTCACAAAGTGACCTGGATGTAAGAGTCACCTCAAAAGTTTGTTCTCTAGCTGCTGAAAATATAATAAGATGGTGCCGCGGGTAGTTTGAGTGTTTTTTCTGGGTGACACAGGATGATCTGTTAATGGTCATCTGCACTCCTGCGTAGTTTATTCAAAGGGTGCCATTAGGGCCAGGGCTTTACAACTAATTTGCTATTCTGGATTTAAGTGTTTAATGTTTCCTATGAACTCCACCTCAACACACAGGGAAACGTTTGCGGTAAACTGTTCATTTGATGAGTACATTTGTAGTTAATATTAAGATTAATCAGTGAGACATTTTCAAATGTCTTAAACTTTTCTTTAATTTACAATATATGAATATGGCATTACCTTACCTCTTTAATACAATCAAACTAGTACTTTAAAGGAAAACCTGTTCCAGAATGATATGATCATCGAGGACAAATTTATCATGTGCCGAATCAGGATGAGTTCACTTTAGTCAATAAACAAACTGGAATATCGTCTAAAAACAGTGCTGAAAATTTGCTGTAGCCATTGCCGAGTTACAAGTGACTCTTGGTGAGTAAGAAAAGGTGTGCTTTGAACATGTTGAGCACTGAGGGGTCATTGATTTTTTATGACTGCAATTTAAAATGTTGACCCCTGGGCTACAAAACAAAAACTCCACGGAGTAAAAGATGTACAATCTGCGCACAGTTCAAGCTCAGTTTGAAAGAATTTGGACTCAACCAGTATGGGTACATAATTTGCCTACTGTGAGAGATCTGAGGCGATCCTCACACCTACTCCCCTTGCATCCTCATCTCAGGTGGCCAGGGACAGGCCATCGCTTTTGGATCCTGATCCTGGGGTGGAGATGCAAGAGAGGATCACCTAGGTGGAGGATCCTTGGGTATTGGGGAGAGGATATCCGCAGGCAAGACATGGTATCCCCCCTTTTCTGGTGCAAACCAACCATACCCTCCCTCCTGCCTTTATAGGCTGTTGCCAATCACTTCCCTTCATTTACATTCATTAATATCACTATAGTACCGGGACGAGGAAGAGGCGACTAGGAGTAGTACACACTAACTTGTCATTTCACCACTCTGGTACTGAGACAAGGAAGAGGCCTGAGGACCGTTGTGAGGGTCAGGTGTGTCCTAATAACTATGATCAGGCAATTGCAAATAAGAACTCACACCTGCAACCTGTTAAATGGTTGCAGGTGTATAAAAGGAGAAAGGAGCAGCAGAGGAGAGAACCTGCTGGGCAGGAGAGTTCAACAATCCGAGATGGGACAGGCAGAATATGGGTCGGTGAAAAGGACAGCGACAGCAGATAAGCCAAGAAGACGCTGAGGCCAGAGCGAGAGGGTCTGAAGCTGTGCAGAGTCCAATACTGTGTGTTCCCATTGGGAGTTGGGAACACAGAGGCTTCTCTGACGCCACTGACTGGTGCCGGGAGGTCATGAGGAAGCAAGCACTGCTCGCTGGAGCTCCTCTGGAGTGAGAGAGGAGCCAGCGGGAAACCAAGAGCGAAACCAGAGTACCCGGAGGAGTGGCCACACACCAGTGAATGACAGGGAGGAATCACTTAGGCTGAGGCGCTCCAGGGGCATGGTGTGTGTAACGGCGGATGCCGGTCAATCAAGAGTATATGACAGAGGGGTATGGAGACCAAACGTGAACTTTTGAATATCGAACAAGTTGCAAAGTACGTAATAGGTTTTGAATGCTGACAAATGGGTCTGGAGACCAAATATGAACTATTGAATACCCAACAAGTTGCTAAGCACGTAAAGAGTTTTGAATGCTGAACTGAGGAAAACATATGACAATATTGCACAAATGAATCAGAAAGTGATATGCATTTGCGAACGAGATGAATTTAAAGAGACAACATTAGGGAGCAAAGTTTTACAAGTAAAAAACAAAACACAATTGGATAGTGTGAAAGCAAGGTGGTAACCAGGAGAAATACCACGACGGAAAGAGTGTGAGAGTCACATGTTGGTAAAGGCAAGAAGCTGTTAAAGGGAACCAGAAGCATATGTGGACTCATGACATAGATGCAGAAACAAAACCTGTGGTGTCAGGGAAATCCTATGAGAAAGAATGAACTGCTGTAAAGTGGCCTGTTTGGTCTGACAACTGCGCCTAGACTAAGGAACCCTTCCTTGGAATAAACCAAGGGAAGTCAAGAGGCTGAGGCTGGTCGGCCTAAGATTGTTCAAATGACAGAAAGAAAAGGCAATCTACGCAAGTTGATTTGATTGTGAATTTGAAGCCAGAAGATCTGCCTACTTGGGGAAAGGAACCCCGAGACCAGAAGTGGGTGGGAGCGGTTGGGAGTGGTGCTCCTCTACTTTTTTAAATTAAGTTTTACTGTTCCTATACTTTTATTTTAAAAAGGAACCATTCCAGAATAGTTTTGTTTTAAAAATAAAAGTGTAGGAAGAAGTTGAAACTTGAACTTCAGTGCAGTGCACTGAACGTTCCCTTAAACAGCAGGCATATGTGTTTGAGGGTTTGCATTATGCGTGGGATGGGGCGTGGCAATGGGTTTTGTGTGGAGCGTGGGGCAGGCCAGTAGGGAGCATAGTTCCATGACTTCTTTTCCTACACTTCCACCACTGCCCGGGACCCTTTGTGTGAAACTGTGTTGAACTTGGGGAAGGCAACCACAAGACCATTCTGTAGAACTGTGTTGAACTTGGGGAAGGGAGCCAAGAGCAAGCCAGGAGCTAGGAGAAGCTCAGAACTTTAGTTTGAACACTATTCCTTTGGTTGCTGACATCCCTGCACATTGTTTAGCTTTAGTTGTGAGGGCATGTATAGGTTTTGGACACAGAAAGACTATTAATTTGAACTTACTGACTCAGGCTATCCTTAGTTTATTTAGGTAGAGAAATCCCACCTTAGCATAGGCTAAGTTAGGCCTTGCACCATCCTGACATTTGAGTTGATAAGGATATCTGGTTTGAACTTTGAATCTTGTCTGTGTCTTGCTTCATGATGCCTTCACACTACATGTAAGGGTTGTCCTTGTTAAAGGCCTACTTTCTTCCTGCGGTGATATTGCTAACATGTGTCTGGTTTAGAACATTAATGCCGGCTGGTGTGCAGGGCAGGTTAGTTTTACAGGCTGCTGTCTGGTTATGAGCACTGCTGCTGGCTAGTATTAATTGTGGAGAATGTGTGGCAACTGTTGTTTTGATCAGGCTTCGTCCAGTTTGGGACATTAATGCCGGCTGGTGTGCAGGGCAGGTTAGTTTTACAGGCTGCTGTCTGGTTATGAGCACTGCTGCTGGCTAGTATTAATTGTGGAGAATGTGTGGCAACTGTTGTTTTGATCAGGCTTCGTCCAGTTTGGGACATTGGGCCTCATTATGATGGAAAGCTACCAGTACCATTGTTACCAGACCAGCAAACTACTAGTTCTGCTCGCGGGTGCCTTCCCACCCTCCAGGACTGGCCTGGCGGACGTACCGGCACCCACGAGCAGAGCATGTCGGTTGCACCGGTACCATTCTGAATGGTGCCGGTGCATCCGACCTCCCCATTAGGCTCAATGGGAATGGGGAGCATTTTTTCCAGCGCCCGCGAATGGGCAATCACTGGGTCCGTCGGGGCCGTAATGACCCGGCAATTGCCCATTCGCGGGTGCCGGTAAAAATCACAAGTTTGTCGGCAGTCTGCTGGTTTTACTGGCAAGCCTACCACCAAACTTGTAATGAGGCCTCTGCCTGTGTTATGGTTTGGGGTATTGATTCTGATATCTGTATTGTTGGTGATATTGTTTATATTATTTATGATTAATCATTCATATAAGTGATGTTATAATTCATATAAGTGTGCAACTGCCTGCTCGTCTGCCCTCTTGCATGATGAGGTTAGGATTTTTGGTTGTTGCCTCCATTGTAAGATTCCAGGTGTTGAAGAGAACATCAAGTTAATTGTGTGGTATTATCCTAGTGGTCCCTAACCTACTGGATGTAGTTTTTTGGAGATTAGATCTATTTTCTGGCAAAATAGCATATGTTTCATAACTGCCAAACATTTGTTTTGTATCGAATTGACATGTGTTTTGCGCTTCATTTTGGCCACATTGCCTGGTTTCTTCCTCTATACGTTTGAAGTGTCTGTATTTTGGTGTCTGGCCTAAGGCCAGTCTCTTCATCTATTCCTTCTTCACTGTCTGCTGCTCTAAGCCCCCTCCATGTGCCTGAACACAAAACCCTGGTGATGGTCGAAAACCTGCTTTCATTGGCTGTCTGTTTGTAGTACTTATGCATCTTTTATTATCATTACTATTATTATTATGATATTTATTGAGTGCAGAGTTAAGTTCGAGAAGCAACGGAGCGATTTACAGAGGTATACAACAATACAAATACACAACAGAGCACCTTACAATGGAATACAACAGTACAGGTGCATAACAGAGCACTTTTCAGAGGTAACAACAGAACAGATATACAGTGGGGGTTGGATACAGAGGGGCACAAAGGACGAGTACAGCTGTACAGGATGGCAAGGAGGAGAGGAGTGGATAGACTCTAGTGAGTCAGGTGGCATGGGGGCGATGTGATGGCCAAAGTATTGAGGAGGAGACACTCCTTGAAGAGATGGGTCTTGAATTCTTTTCTGAATTATAGGAGAGTGGAGTGAGTCTGATGCTGACAGGGCGGGAGTTCCATATTCTTGGGGCATAGGCAGAGAAGGCTTGTTTTCTAGTCCATTCCTTTTTGAAGCTTTATCCTGGCTTCTGGTGGTGTGCTGTCCACCGGAGATGCTGAGTTTCTCTGCGAGGTAGCGTGGTGACTTGAAGGGTGGTGCCTTATAGATGATGCAGCAAGACTTGAAGGTGATTCATGTGTGCAGTGGGAGCCATGGAAGGTCAGTAAGGGCTGGGTGGATGCAGTCGTATCTGCCTAGACCCTTGATGAGGTGTACGTCCATGTGTAGGACACTTCTCAGTGGCACAAGGGAGGACGACGCAAGGCCTTAGAGGAGGGTATTGCCCCCATCCAGGTGGAATAGGACCAGTGCTTGAACGGTGTATCTAAAGCTGTCTGGAGGGAGGAAGAGCTGATACGAAGCTGTCTGAGTTTTCTCAGCTATGTGTGCCTTGAAGGAGAGGTGTTTGTCGATGTGGAACCTGAGGAACTTGGTGCAGGAGGTGAGCTCGGGTGTGAAGAACCCCGGGTTCATGTTTGACAGCCAGGTCTGTATGTCTGGGTGCTCCGTGTTGTTGGTGAGAAGTAGGAATTCAGTCTTGGAGGGGTTGAGCTTCAAGTATGCGCTGGATATCCAAGACTGGATCAGCGAGAGGCAGGGTTTGAGCCTGTGGATGTCCTTGATAAAATCGATCTTGAGGTATAGCTGTGTGTCATCAGCATATTGGTGGATGTGGATGTTGTGTGTGGCTATAAGGGCTCCTAGCGGGTCCATGTATAGATTGAAGATCACTGGGGGTAGCTTGTGATTATTTTATCCTAAGAGGATGCTGGTGTGTCTGCCCACGTTTCCATATCCTTGCATTTTCTTTTGGATCATATGTATTCTATCCCTATCTCTACGTCCTAATGGAGTTTTCCAGACCACAAGGAAAAGGACAAGAGCATGCCCAGCACAGCATGAAATATATTTGTGGTCCCCTGGATGCGTAGGTCTCAGCCCGCCCACATACGCTGTGGCACTCCCATGAGCGCAATTATGACCAAACCTGTCCCTGTGCAACACATGCAGTTTCATGTCCGCCTACATCTTACTCCTCATTGCTTTGTGATCCCTCCCTCCCTCCCTACCCTTCCTAGGCCTCAACATTTTTCTGATGGCCTTCTTCCATCACCTAAAGCAACGATGTGAACCACCTATAGTGACAGTGTCAACCTTCAAGTAGTGGTACTCCCACACCCTTTTTTAAACTAATAGGTCAAAGCGTGTCAGTTCTTCCTGCAATACTGCTTTCCCATTTTTTACCCCACTGAACGGTGTGCAAAACCGGATCACTGAGGCTCTTTGCACCTGGCTACAGTTGCTCTTTTCTCTGAAGGATTTCCCACAGTTGTCATCAGAAAGTTATCACAGGTAAGTATACCTCTATTCTTACGCACCCCACCCCAGTGACTCACTTTCATCGTCCACTGTGGGTGGGAATCAAAGTCCTGGAAGGATTGTCTTCTATGACAATTATAACAAAATTACCACGTTTTGATCTCAAGGCCACGTTGATACCACACCCTGAGGTGCTTTGGTGGTCTAATTGCACTGGCAACCACACAGAGGTGCCAGCCTGGAATATGTTTGCTGATTTCTGAACAGCGAACACTCCTGGTGCCCCATTACGCATGCATCCTTCCTCCTCTATAACCCAGTCAACTATTTCTGCATATAACATTACTAAATTCTAAAATTAACACAAACTGCACTCGTTTTCCACCTCATTGGGCTGTTTGTTACTCCAATTATACACAAAGTTGGGGGTATTTGATGCTTATCAGTTGATGAAACTGGGTTATGTCCAAGCATTGTATTTTAGCACAAAAGAGGCGTAGGGCATAGCACCCATAAGAGTCAGCAGGTAGAGATAGGAGCCATAAGCAAATATAGCAAACAGAGAATTGAGAAATGACAAAGTGAAGTGCTTTTCTCTATTTTTCCTTATTCTATCCACTATTAGATAGGCGGCCCATCAGCAGAGGCACAACGATGCAAGGCTAGATAGAACTGTCTCTGTCCCCCTTTTCCTCCTCTTCATCACTACCTGCAGAACAGTCACACACATTCTTTTTCTTTTTCTAGATAGTGACAGGTAGTAACTAATAACGTCTGTTCTTCCCTCAGTAGAGATATCTTCAGAATACCTAATCACTGAGAAGCATTATAGATGCTCCCCCTATTCATACCATGAGTTTTATGGGTGCTGTCCGTTACCCTGCCGCTTTCAGCACACCCTACAAAAAGAGTTTGAAGTTCTACTTGCCAAAGCCCCTTTGTTTGGATCTGACCCTTGTCTTCCACTTATTTTCCCAAGGACCTCCCCCAAAATCCCCTTAAAACTGTCCAGATAGGATAAATGCCTCTTTTTTGCAGGCTAGTTCTTCTAAACTTCAAGGAAGCAGTTGGCAAAGATTTCTTAAAGAAAGGAAGGTTAGAGCCCGCTGATATCGTAATTACTTCTGAGTCATCACAAACAACAGATTTATATCAAAACTCACAGACAAAGGATCTTATATCCAACTACTATTTCACTGTAAAGTACAACTTGCTGGACACGGCACATGTAGACTTCAGTCCCAGACAAAGAATTAGTCTTTCTTTCTGTCTGGAATGACAAGGTATCTTACAGGGCCAATGACATTGTTTCATGCTAATCTTGCTTGACCGCTCAACAGCTGTGATGAGTCCTATACATATAGTCTAAAGCGGAGGAAGAAACAAGGGAACCTAAACACAGTGAAACATTGCATTTACCACTGCGCACTGATTAGGTCCAATAAGACCATAACAAATCTGGGGCGGCTTTTGTTCCCAAGCGGAGGAAATGCACCATACATGACCAGTACTTTACATTGGTGGCGGGGACCAAGAGCTTCATCACGAGTTGGCCGGTAGCGCTTAAATTCAGTGGTAATGCTATTATTGCCGCATTTAAGGGTTGGCTCAATCATGAGTCGGGCAGAGAGTTGGAATTTTACCTCCAGATTTTTGCTGGAGGTAAAAATCTCAACTTTCCACCTGTTTTTGCTCTATTACCACAGCAATAATTGCACCGGTGCTAACAGCCCCGAAAAACAATCAGGAATGGGGATTTACTGCCATGTCGCTACTCGTGATCCGGCGCTAATAGCGCTGGACTGTGTAGCATTTACGCTATTTGTGTTGACGGTATCCCGGCGGTATTATGGCTGGGATACAGCCATGGCCTTGATGAGGCCCCAAGACTGATTTGCAAATGACTGTTCCCCTTCTGCAATGACAGAGATGGGCTAAAATGATGATAGTATGGAAGCTTCACGAGTGCAATGCTAGTGATTATGACTAATGTAAAACTTTTGATCCATCAGTCTCCAGTTTTGGCTTAAAGTTGGTGAAGCCAAGATTGTCAAAATATTCATATGAAGAGGGTGATTTCAGTTTCATGTAAGGATCAATGTGCGGTTTCCTTCCTGTAGACCAAACATCGTGATAGTGTCAGACAAACCCTGGTTGGAAGAATACTCCTGCCACCCGACTAAGACCTGTGACTTTTGGACTAAAGCGGGCTACTTTTGCTTTAGACAAGAAATCCCTAGTGGCTACAAAGCCAAAATCCATATTGGTCAGGAACACTAGTAAACTATCAAATGAATCCCTGAAACCCACCCTGACAGCTATTCTGCAAGTGGACCCCCAGCCGGCTAACCTTAATCCTACCAACATCGCTGACCACTACCATAATTGTCTCCTCATCACCATGGACAAACATGCCCCTTGCCGAACTAAATATTCTAAACCCTGTAAGAGAATCAACAGTTGATGATGACCTTATCTCCTTGCACAGGAAGGGAAGAGAATTAGAACACCTCCACAAAAAGCCCTCTCTGAAACCAGCACTGCCCTGGCCACTGCCATCTGCAAATACAAATCAACTGTCATCAACACCAAAGCTAACATCTTTAATTAGCGCATTAATAACAATGTCTCAAATACCAAAGAGCTCTTTGTCATCCTGAGAGAGCTTGAAAGCCCATCCCCACTCCACCGCCCACCCTTTCAGACAAATCATGGTGTACTAATATCCAAGATGCATTAGCGCACAAAACCACCACACTGCGAGTGAAAATCAGCACAAAGAAAGCCAACCTGTCCACCAAGGCACCCGCTGCCATCTCCCCTAACTCGCCACTGAAGGTCGACCCTGCCAACATTCCCCCATTCAAGTTTAACAAAGCCTCACTAGATGAAGTGTTTGCAGCTATCCTTGCCCTCAAACCAGCCAATTGCAAAGGAGATGCCAGCCCAGCCCATGTAGTCAATCTTTGTGCTCCCACCCTGGCCCCCATCATCACAAGTTTTATCAATGCCTCCTTCCTTACCAATGAAGTACTGCTCAACATTAAATCTGCATGGATCACACCTCTCCTAAAGAAAACTACCTCGACCCTACCATCCCCACCAACTACCGCCCAATCACCACTGTACAGGACAGAAGTTTCTCAAACACACACACCTACTTGGTAAAAGACAATCAGGCTACAGGCCAAAACACAGCACTGAGACTGCACGCCTGGAAGTCAAAAATCAAATAGACATCATCAGAGACTCAGGCCATCTCAGTATTCTCCTTCTCTTAGAGGGCCTTTGACTTAGTCGACCACGGCACACTCTGCCAACATCTAAGACAGCATTTCCACTTCTTCCCTGGCAGGCCACCACCTGGATAATTCCTTAGCGATTGGACCACTAGAGTCATCATAGGGGAATTGGCTGCCAATCCCATTCCAGCCCCATCAGGTGTACTCTCACCTACACCCTACAATACCGACACCAAACCCCTTTTCTACCACCTGGACATCCTAGGTGTCATCTACATCAATTTTGCAGATGACACCCAAATACTTATTCACATCACAGGCAACTTTTCTCTTTACACAAATACCATAAACTGTGTGTACAGCACCATTCAAAAGTAGATGGTGTGAGGAACTCATGGTGGCAACAAGTAAGACAGAAACAACTGATCACAGTTTAAGGGTGTTTATTGAACAATGGATGTTGTATGCAGGTTGGAAAAATGCCTAATGTAAACCTAAATCTAATATGTGAGCAAGCATGAAAAATAAGGCAGTCCTAGTGGCGTTGTGTCAAATAAAAAGACCTATACTAAGAAACTTATTGCCAAACCTCACGACTAATACAAAAAGGGACGTGAGATGGTTCTTAAGAAAAGAAAGAAGTGTCTTCAAATAACGTGTCAGTATGTGGTAGTCTGGGTCTCCCTTGCCCACGTTTTAGACACAGGGTAAGAGGGGAGCTTGGAGCACAGTACAGTTTCTGGCTTCTCCAGCACGAGACGACAGTTCCAATGGCAGTTACATAGTACAGTCTCAGGCTTCTCCAGCACGAGACGACAGTTCCAATGGCAGTTCCATAGTACAGTCTCAGGCTTCTCCAGCATGAGGTGACAGTTCTGATGGCAGTTCCAAGACCGTCGATGGCCAAGTCTCGTTTTCTTGTAAGTCTCTTGCTTTTGGGGCCTGACATGTTCAAATAACAAAAACAAAAGTTCCTTTAACCAAATTAAAGTTTGTTTTCAATGTTTGCTGGGTGATGGGTTCACCCTTGGGTCCCTCTCTTCTGGGCACTGACCCTTCTCGATTGTTTACTACAGTTTCACCTAGGGTGCTGGCTTCACACCTGGGTCCCCCACGCCCAGGCACTGACCCTTCTTTATTGTTTACAACAGTTTCACGTATCAGTTCTTTTCCTACTTGATGTTTGGATGATAGCTTCACCCATGGATCTCCCTCCATTGGACTCGGACCCCTCTTGACTGGTGGTACTCGGATGATGGCTTCACCCCTGGATCTCCGTCTGCCGGGCTTGGACCCTTCTTGACTGCTAGCACTTGGGTGATAGTTTTACCTCTGGATCTCCCTCTGCCGGGCTCAGACCCTTCTTCTGTGTGCATCCCTTCTTCAAGTTCACTCTCACCATCTCTTAACTTTTGCTTTTGCTTTTCTCAATCTTGGGGTGAAAACATTTCACCCTTGGATCTGATTCTCAGCTCACTTCACTGGGTTTACTGGGTTTACTGTGTATCTCGATCAGGGTGCTAATAGCTCACCCCTGGCCCCCCTCTTCTGGGCCCTAACCCCTCTTTACTCTCAATATTATCTTTTTCCACTGTTCAATGTTTGCAGGACTCATTTTCATTTCCCTTTCTTCCACAGTGCTTGTAGATCAAAGTATTTTTCGATTTTACAGGGATTTTGCTCTGTGTGACCACTTTGACCTATGTCGCTGGCCCTTCTATGGCCTTCTGATGGGGATCAACAAGGGTCTTTTGAGTTAACACCCATGTGGTGCCAGTTTCCCTCTGAATTTGGTTCAAACTTGCCACTTTATGATTCTCTCACTCAACACAGCCCGGTTCTTATCTGTTCTCCCCTCGACTCACCGTCTGTGATGAACCGCTTGGCCTTTTGGTTTTTCTGGAGTCAAGGCCGGTGCTGCTCCTCCTTATCGGCGTAGGCATGCCCCGTGTACCGTTGACATCTGCTGCAAAACACTTGTTCTATTGTTCGCAGTTTTAGGCTTTCTTCATCAAAGGTTCTGTGGGCCTGGAATGAAAAGGCCAAGGTCACTTTTCTCCTCGCCACCCTCTCGATTCCTGCCGCCTTCCTTCTTCTTTTGAACTGCCATGCCTGCCTACACGTCTCATGCTGTTTGTTGTGCTCGCCTTGCTCGTACTGTGCTCTCTTACTCCACCTTCATACCTGCGGGGAAAGGAAAGGGCCGCCAGGTGTGTGTGATTCAGGTTAATTGGCTGACTTTGCCTGATGACAGGGTTGGGACATGTCAAGTAGACAGGGTTTACATTAGTCTGTTGTCTTGGGTGTATAAAGGTGTTTGTGTCGGAAAAGGGGGGTGGGGGGCTGGAGTGTCAAAGTATCCTACCGGGTTGGAAGGGAAAGAGGTGTCATATGGGATTATGGCTTTCGCATTTGGGTTTGGGGTGATCTCGGAAGGCTAGGGTTTGCAGGGTTTTCGAGAAAAAAACGATAATGACTGAAGTTCTTATCGTGACCTGAATATGGAGGATTGTGGGAATGGTAGTGAGTTGTCAAAGCAGCCTGGGAGCTCGGAAAGTGACAATCCGAGGGACGGGATTGGTACGGTTCTTGAAGAAGACGGGAATAATTGGGATTGTGAAATAAACCAGGGGGATTATTGGAATGATAGTGCCTAACCCAAGTAGAGTGGGTGTTTGGGACAGAGTAACTAGAGGAATGTGGAATAGAATGTCCATGAGCATTCAGATAAGAACCAAGGAAAATGGGAGCTGTGCTTCATAACAAGTTTTACTAGATGTGAATGGGTTGTCGGCTTTACCTTTGGGTAAGGAAGATTCAATGGGTGGAAGAGATGATGAGTAAGAACACCTTATAAAAGCCACCTCCCTGTGATGGTACTGTGTCTCACCTGTGGTATTCCCACAAGCATAACACCAGGTTCCCTTAACGAGGTGATCCTCTCCCACTGGTTCACCCCCAGGAACTAGATACCACAGCGATGGCCTTGTCCTGGCCACCAGAATAACGGATTCTCACGGTTTTACTGGGAGAATACCCTCAGGTTTCTCACAATGGACACAATGCATGCCTGAATGATGAGAAAACCGAGCTCCTCATTGTCGGCTCCCCCTACTGCCTAAAACACCTAGTCCCCTCCTTCACCTCCATCTGTATAGATGGTACCACCATCCCTGTCCTGAAGAATGTAAAGTCCCTAGGAGTACATCTTGAAGCTGAGCTTACGTGACAAAACACATAAATACACTATCATCCTCCACGCCTATACCTCTCGACTCATCTCACTGAGCAGACAATTTCAGACTTCAACTTACTGCCTCACCCCAGCACAGGCATTAATCCTCTCGAAATTGAATTACTGCAACATGCTCCTCATGGGCATGTCTGCCGCCAACCTAGCTAAACTGCAGCTTCTACAGAGTAAAGCGATGAATGCCGTTTTAGGATTAAAGCGCACAGACCATGTCCCCTCCATCAGAACATGGGTACACTTGCTGCCAGTAAAAGCTTGGATCAAGGTCAAAACTCTCTCCCTCACACACAAATGTATCTGCAAAGTAGCACCCACCTACCTCAATGATACACTTACCCAAAAGCACAGAGTTAGAGTCTTCAGATAAAACACCAGGATCTCCATAGTCACCCCTCATTTCAGAAACAAAAGGGCAGGTGGCTGCAGCTTTGAGGTCACAGCACCCTCCCGCTGGAACACCCTCCCGATGTAAATAATCTGTAAACAAATTATGTAATGTAACGAACGCTGTTATACCTCAGGGTTTGGGCGTTACATAAATGTCAAAATAAATAAATTAAATAAATCTGAGGGGCGGCCAATACATCGCATTTTAAGACCACATGTTTGATGGTTTCTATTTCTTTATTGCAATAGCAACACATTTCGCTATCTCAATTAGCTTTTTTCCAGCACAGGCAATTTTCACGAGTTGGTAGTAAATGTAGTCAAAACCTTAATATAATATTCCCAAATTGCCTAAACAGAAAAATACTTATATGGTGCACATACCCCTAACCTTTTAAGTGTCCTGGTCAAGTCTGTGAAGAATTTGTACCTTCTTAGGGAATCACATGCAAAGCACCAGTTCAAGAGCCAAAGTCGTTTTTTAAAAGCTGCCGGGTTCTCAAAAACGTCTTTACTATCAAAGCCTCATTGTTCTAATTTTTCAGCAGACTTAGACAAAAGGGGGGTAGGCGTGATCTGACTGTTACCTGTGAAAAACTCAAACAGTGAATCCCTTGGGCGGACCACAAATTTGTGACATAGAAAGATTGTGATCCCGAATTCACACATGTTGAAGGAAACTAAACAAAACTCAAATCGAATTACACTCATAGGATTTGACTTAGGGATATCTAAAATATTTGTTTCAAAAAAGACCCTCTAAATTCACAAAATCTTCATCCAGGAGTGAATGATGGATTTGAAGTCCATACATAATTGCTGGCACTATTTTAGCTTTCTAAAAAATGTTCATAGGTCAAATGGAAACTTTCCCGTATATGCTATTGACATTTTTGATTAAAGGTGTTGACTTTTCATATGAATTCTTTAACAAAATTGCCTTTCCTGGATTGGAATACATTCAAAAACCTAAATACTTGAAATCCACTAATCTTCCTGCAGCCTGCTGATGTTGCCAGTATTTGTTTTTTGTTCACATGTATCAGCAAAAGCTTTTAAAAGAAGCTGGAGACCTACCCTAGAGCAATTTAGTAATATGATGTCATCTGCATATGACATCCAATATATCTTAACTCCACTGATGTTTGGAGCTACAAATGACACCTTTGCCAGGTGTTGGCCCAAATCCGATAGATATATATTAAATATAAATTGAGGCAATATGCATCCCTGGCAGAGACCTCTAGCACAGGGACTTTTTCCCAGAGAAGACCTTCTCAATGCAGCCAAATTTTTTATGCACTGTCATTGTGCGAATGAATCAACATAGCTAGCAGCCCACCGGAAAGTCCCAATTATCGAATTTTGCCCACAATTTGCTTTGATTTACTCAATCGAAAGCAAGCGATAGATCGATGGTAGCTGCATAGACCTCTTTAACAGACTTCTCCCAAGCAAGTTGCTGCACTTAACCTATTACCCAACCTCTGAGGGTCGTACCCACACCCGCTCTAAATCCAACCTGGTTAACCTTCAAGATTTTATTAATAGACGCCAATTATTGTAAATATTTTAAAATCAAAGAGGTGAAGATCTTAGAGTCTGCATCAAGAAGGGCGATTGGTCTATAATTCGATGGAGCACACTATTGCCATTCTTGAAAATTGGCACAACGTGAGCTAGGCTACAGGTGTCTGGGTTTTCTTCCTCAAGATAATGGAGTCAAATAGCTTACATATTGCAGCCCACATTTCAGGATTATTATTAAGGACTCGGTTGCACAAACCATTTAGTATTGGGGCCCTGGAATTGCTGTTTTTCTTAATAAGAAGCGCAATGTCACTATGGTTATATATTAAGGTCTAATCCTCTTCTCTTAGAACACAGTTCACATCTATTGTTTTTGAGGTGTCATATAACTTCATAAAGTGTGTTAGCCACTCTTGTTCAGCAATGGAGTTTAATTGGGCTGTATATACTTGGACATGATCCTTATTGTTTACCATGTTCCAGTAGTTAATATCTCCTTTTTCCATAATGCAATTTAGCATTATTTCACCTTCCTTTTGGTACAACATACAGCATATAGATTTTAATTTCTTTTTATAGCTTTGTTTCAACTTCCTTATCAGCTTATCTCTTATATCCCCGTCTGGGTTATTTTTTTAACCCTATAAATACTGTTTCTTAGCAATCTTTTTAGGTCCTGTTTGTCTTTGTTAAAATGCCAAGGCCTCGAGGAGATGACAAGTTTCTGAAAAATAAGCACGTTCTTTACCAAAACTGGAAATAGTTCCAATGGAAAGTACTGCAAAATAAGACTCCCCTCTTCATCAGACATAGGGCTTCATTATAAGTTTGGCAATATCCCGCCGGTAAATCCAAACACTAATACTGTTACCGGCACCTGGTCTGCTGGAATTACTGCAGACTACATGTGCAAATAAGGGTAGGTTAATCCCCATTCCGAGGAGCCCCAAAGGACTCTATGTGGGGGATTACAGGTGCTGGTAACACCAGCTGTTTTTTTGCCAGTGGTGTGCCTGAGTTACCTCCAGCTCCCTGCTGGAGGTAAAATCAGGCCACCCCACCTGCAAAGTGTAGTTTGCCAGTCCAGAAATATGCCAGTAAATAGAATTACTGGCACGTTCATTCTGGACCGCCAAACCTATAATGAGGCCCTATAGTTTCTTTAATATGAGAATTAAATGCATGAATGCTTTGGAAAGACCAGCAGAGACTGTTCTTTCCCCTGGAGACCGTTGTTTCTTGGCCCCCTCCCCTACTGAATCTTAAATGTAATGTTGGGAAGTTTACACACAACCTGTGGTTGTCGCTAGTTAAGAAATCACAGTGATCCAACCCGAGGTATTCTGAGACGATAATGAAATTAATACAGGAAACTTGGTTTTTGACGGTGCCAGGTACCATTTTCAAGATCCCCATTACGAAGGTTGGCTATGATGGTAAACAAATTCCAGTTTTAAAAAAAGCTTGCCCAGTTTATACCATTTGCATTTTGTTTTCTTAAATGTTTTTGTTTCCTTCTTTAAGCAGCGTATCACAAGCGTGAGCACCAACGCAGTGCGCATTAAAATCTCCTTAAATATAATGTAGCCTTCATTGCATTGTCCTAAATATAGTAGCAATATCTGCTCCAATTTCTCAAACATCTCCATTTGAGCCACATCAAAATAACTGCAATAAATATTAATAACTAGGATGTGTTGGCCACTACTTTGCAGTTTCACATGCAATGCAAGTATGCCAGAAACCTCTGAACTCAATATCCGCATCTCATGGGCACATGTTGAATGTATTGCTGTCAGGATGCCACCTTTACCCTCCGCGTTAATCCTTTGACTGCTTTCTGTTGGCAGATATGATAACTATCTAATACAACATCCTTGTTAGAAAGATCTCCTGCATCAGTATCAGACCATGTTTACATAATTTGCCACAGGTATCCTTATTATGGAATAAGAGTTTAAAACCTCTGGAGTTCCAGCTACATATGCTTAAAAACCCAGCCCTTGTATAATGTCATTCACTCCCTGGATGCTCAGGGAAGCTGGCAGCCAGGACCAATTTTCTGGCCATCCTTTGGTTCCTTCATCATTCTTCTGGATCGAAACAATACGTTAAGAGGAGAGCCCAGTTGTACAAGATATTATCAAAGGATGATCAGAATAATTATAATCCTCTGGGCTCAATGTATTACACAACGCATTCCCAGAATGGATATGAATATCGAAACCGTGCTGCTGTATTTCATCAACCAATGTCAAATTGTTCGTTAAGTATGATTGGCAAAATCGCACTGCGGTTTAGTGTAATATTGTCCTCCTGTGAGAAGACAGCCTCCATAATTGGACACAGATTTTCAGCATGATCTTCCAGCGCATCATTCCTTTTCGCATTGCTTTCTCACGCTGATCTTCCAATCCACCTCAATAGCCACCGTTGAGATCTGAGACTCAACTAAGCAAGGAAACATTCTTGGAGATGCGTCATTTGACATGGAGTTTAATACAAAGTTCAGGGTGACTAAGGTCAGGGGGTCAATTTACACTCTTAGCTGGTGAGAATATTCCGCTGAGCTTGACATTATTGATTATTTTGTTTGATCGTTTATTTTTTCTGGAACGGGGAAGTTGAATAATTCTCGGATATTGTATCTTGCTGGATCCGACCAGTCCCTGTCTCCGCCACACGTATACTACTGGTTTCTGTTATTCCACTGCTCAAATTCTCAGGGTGTGCAGCTTCCACTAACGGGGGGCGGGGTAGAGAAAGGTTCTGCAGGAGTGTTGACTTCACTCGTACTACTCACACCTCTCCAGTCGGGAAAAAAAGTCTGTCTTTTTTTCCTGATATTTGTAGAAGTTAAAGTTAAGTACAACTCTGTGCACTAAAGAGGTACCGTTCTTAACTGTGCTGTTACTGTAATATTCCCCTGTAAAGGTTGCACCAGCAATGCTGGAGGGACCAGGGACACTGAGGGGATATAGAAGCAGTTACAGACCCCTTCGATTTCAGAGGAAGGCAATGAGACTCCCAGGTTCAACTAATCCGTTTCCACTCTGCTTCTCAGATTGTACATTTTGTTCTCAAGACTAAAGATTTTCACTTGCTTCACTTCAAATGGATATAGCAGGACTCAAACTCGCACCTGGGAAAGATCAGAGTCTTCCTATTATACAGCAGCAGACTCTTCCTCCCTCTTCCTGCCACACAATTGCTCCACAACTGTGCTTGCCTGGTGCTTCGCTGGCGCTCAATGGCGTGGCAGTTTTCATCTCTCAAGCTACGCCTTCGGTCTCCACCGATACACTGGTCACTGGCATGCATGGCAAACACAGAGAAACACCACTCAGGTGACTTTAGCCTTCATACACTGCTCCACAAATGCACATGCTTTGTATATCACTGCTAGTACCACTGTCCCTTCCCCAATGTGTGTCTCCCTCTGGTCTGGCATGGGTTCTCTTGCCTTTTTCAGAACCGCGACTCCCAAAATGTACCTGGGTGCAAGCAAGACAACTCAGACTGGAACCAGGGGAACGGATTCAAGAACAGGAATGGAATGGACTGGGATGTGTCCTGCCAAACAGAGAGGAGACACCCATCAAACGACCTACAAACCCCAGACTCCTTCAGGGGAAGAGTGGGGCAGCAGAAAATGATCTTGGAGTGAGATGGGACTGCAGGGGAGACACAGACATCCTCGCCAAACCCAATTGGAAACACAACTCCCCAGCACATGGAGAAAGCCACAAGGAAAAGAAGGAGCCTGTGCACATTGCCTCCACTCTGCAAATAGAGATTGCAAAGGGGGCCGGGCTATACCCCTCCTTAAAGCCTTCCTTAGTGTGGTGTCTGTACCTTTAATTCAGACACGCGCGACAGAGTGACGTAACTCTGCCACGTGTGGGTAATAAAGGGGGTGGACACTGTGAGCGCCAGTGCGCCTGTAGAGCCGGAACTGAGAGCATTGCATCCGGTGTGCTCTGTTGCCTGAGGCACTCACAGGGGTGCCAGATGACAATGGCACATTACCGCATTGGCGACGAGGTCGCTCTGATGCTTGGACCCGCATGACAAATGCAGCAGTGAATTTATTTATTTTTCTTCAAGCGCAGCTCATTTATTTCATGCCACGAGTTCGACGAACACAACACAGACGGCTGCAATTTTGGATATCACCTGTTGAATGTTGCGGCCCCGCATGGTGTGGGGGGCTCATTTTCACCTGCAGTGGTGATTTTCCCTGTTCCCGGGCCCTGAAATCACCGGATGGCAAGGTGAGGAGGAGGGAGAGGCACACAAAGACAAAGGACAAAAGGAGATAGGATTTTCTTTTTCTGTTCTTCTTTTCATTTTCATTCCTAAGGAAGTCCCATTTCTCAGAGGGATAGCTTAGTCAGAGATTGGCCTAGTGGAGCATGAGACCAATAGGAGTGGGAGGAATGTTAGAAGAGGTTAGGCTGAGCAGAGGAGAGTGAACAGTGTTCAGGTGAGATAAGGTGAAGCAGTGGTGGTTCAAGAGGTCAAGTGGTGGATGGATGGTGGAGCAGAGTGCTGAGAAACTGTGGTAGTGTTTTGTGAGAGTACATGCAGCAGAAGTAGTAAGTAGTGTCATGGGGAAGGGTGTGTGAAAGAGAAAGCATAGGCGAGTTAGAGAGAGAGGGAGAATGATATAGAGAGTGTATGGTAGGAGGGTGGGGAGAGTGCCTTGTGACTATGTGAGTAGTGGTGAGGACGAAGTGAAGTCGGGCTCGTAGTCAGAAGAGATAGGTGGAGTGAGTGTGGTAATATCAAGAGATAGAGGAGAGAGAACAAGGGATTGGAATGTAGAGTGACAGAGGAGAAGAGATTGGGAGAGGAGCGAAGATACAGAGAGCAGGGGGGAGGAGTGGAGCTAGAGAGAGAGGGGGAAAGTAGGATGAATTTGGTAGGAGGAACACAGAAATAGATGCACAGGGAGAAACAGGCAGAAAGAGAGAGAAAGGGAAGGAGAGAGGGTGAGGGGGAGAGATCGGTGGAGAAGCACTGGTGAAAGCAGTCTGCTGAAAAGAGGGACAGGATTACTTAGAAAGTCCTTGAGGGAGATAGAGAGAAAAGGATCCCCTTCCAAATCAAAAAAGAACTAGATAGTAGTGGTTACCATGCTTTAGAATACATTGGGGAACAGTCTGGTGGCGAGGGTGTCTGTGCTAGGGTTGAGGGAGCCCACAAGATGGTTGAGTCGACCATCCCAGCCTTCCCAGACAGTTGTTTAAAAGGTTAATAAATCACAATAAAACACAACACTTTGTCTGAGATACTTGTGACAGAGCCATTTCCAGAATAGATTTGGATTATTGTCACGTCCCCGGTCACACATCGCACTACCACCATGTCCCCATGTAATTCCCGACGGCGGTTGGACTACAGCTCATGTTGGCATAGCAAACGACTCAAGAGAAACTCCTTTCTGACACGATCCCCTTACCCAGTGGCGTTTACCATAGAGACTGTCCACTCCATTTCATGGTCTTCGGATTGGTGTTGGGACCCGTTGCGTTAAGCGACACGTGATGAGGAAGTGACAGGCTCGATTGGTTACACAAGACG
Source organism: Ambystoma mexicanum (assembly GCF_040938575.1). NCBI lineage: Eukaryota > Metazoa > Chordata > Amphibia > Caudata > Ambystomatidae > Ambystoma > Ambystoma mexicanum. Next base: position 1,321,942,532 of record NC_090935.1, on the reverse strand, counting down.
AGGAGCACGCATCATCGGATCAGGAAGGAAGCATCGACGCGCTCACGTGACACGCAGTATAACACGTGACGCGCTCACGTGACTTTTCTGCCTTTCAAAAGGTTCGAGCAAATGCTCACACGTTGCTTCACAGCTGCTGACAGCAAGTTTTTGTAGAGTGTTTTTCCTGCTTTTGTTCCTTGGAATTCTTGATCACGGACTGCTTTCACGGACCTGCTCTGCTTTTCCTTGGTACCTTTGCTTTGGCGATCTTTCCTGGATCAAAATACGAACTTGGTTTTTCCCTCGGATTTGCTTTTGGATCATCCATTGTTATTGTCGTGACCAGCCGGTTTTTTGATCAAGGACTTCATCTTGGACTGATTACGGATTTCCCATCACAGTACTTTGCTCACGTTTCTTGGCAAAATCAGGTCTTTCTTTCCATCAAGAGTGCCACATTACCATCTGCTGTCTACCGCCGTCGACCATTATAGAATCCTGCCCAGTACTTCACCCAGGGTATCTGACCACTGCCATTGGGGTAAGAAAGATTGTGACTTGTCATTGTAACCATTCACTGTCTTGTCTTGCTTTCTCTAACCTAGTTGCTTGCCTTACAGTGGTCAGGGGGTTCACTTCCGGCGTTCCTGGTTCCAGGCTGACGGTACTCCACACCTGTGGCCCCAAAGATTGCACGGGCAGTTATATTCTATACTTGTCCGTGTCGTACTTGGGGATGGAGGTTTCATCATCTACATAACCATCAAGTCTTGACAGGTATTTCTTTTTCAGGGGCATTGCTTCTCTGCAGAAAGGAATTCACAGTCGAGTGTGGAATGTTGCACCTTTTATCAAATGGGAATATAACTTTTAAAACATCCAAACACATTCAACCTTAAAGGCCTGCTTTCTGAAAGTATTGTGTCTCTGCCAGGATTTTCACTGAAAGTGTCTGGCGATAACATGAGGGAAAGGGTACCAGTGTGTCCCAATAGTGAGGTTGAATAGAAACCGGGAATTCCCCTCTTGCTTCTAAGGGGTTCATCAATAAGGCGCTTGGTGTCAGGTGGCAAATGTAAATCAACTGTATCAAGTCCCTTCAGTGTCTCAAAACTAAAGGAAGTGTCCATAAAGCCTTCCTTCCTCCAGGAGGGTGTCTCCAGCCTTGCAGGGAGCAGTAGGTGAGAGGGTGTATTGACCTCCAGCCCTCTTTTTCCCTGTTATTATGGTACTTCTCCTTCTCAAAATACTTCTCTCTTAGCTCCAAGTCTTCTCCTACTCTACTCTCCACCACAATACTCTCCTCATAGATCTTGACTCTCCTTCTCCCCAAGACAACCCTCCAAACCAGTGCTTTATTTTCTCCTATTTAAGCTGACATCTTCCTTCTTTCTCTCCCAATAAATACCTATCATCCTCCTTCCCAGAGGTATTTGCCTCTTACCTCTCTTTCATGGTATCTTCCTCCTTCATTTTCACTCTGACAACTCCTTCCACCTTCAACATGAAGACATCCTTCATCAACTCCTTCTGGGTAATCTTTCCCTCCTGTACCATCTTCCTCTCTTCCACTATTGAGATGTTACTCCTCAACTTCCTCTCTAAGGTGATACCCCAGTGTTTCTTCTTTCACACAATATCTTGCCCTTCTAGCAAATTCAAATGTTTGCCTCCAGCAATAGATTCCTGTCTCCAGCAGACTGAAGCTCCCTCCTGTACCACGCTCTTACCACTACTCCCCTCAATTAGCCACCAATCTCCTTTACCATCAAATATATCTCCCTTCCCTCTACTCTATGCTTCTCCCACCTTAACACAGACCTGGGTCTCTTCCTCCCAAGTCTCCACTGTCAAACGCCCCTCAGATGGGGTCTCCAGCACAGGGTTCTCCCAGTTTCTGCTGATCTTCTCCTGACAACTTTCCTAAAGAATTACCCTGATAGACTTGCCTGTGTGTTTTTAAAAGTCTGTTCACTGTACCCATGGGGTGATGCTTGACGTTATGACCTGAGCCTGTCTAGAAAATGCTGCCTTTGGCCTCCTATTGTGCCATATGATTGGGGCCTGGTGGGCTGGAGAGGTGCTGGCCTGAACCTATATAACAGACTGCTGCCATCTTGGACCTTAGATCAACCTTAGAGATGTGCGAGATCTCACATCTTCCTTCTTTTGTTCCTACTTCTTTTGTCTGCTTCCCTCTGTGTCCCCGGATATCCCAAGCCTGTGAATAAAGACTATGAAAACCCTCTGGTATATGTGGCAGACTGTCAGGGCTGTTAATGACTTCTTGGTTATGGGGAATTTTCAACTTTGTAACTCCTGAAATTTACCAGAGCAGGAGAAAGGGCTGTGTTTGTTCTCCCTAACTTGCATACACCGCAAGTTGGTTGCAGTTTGTCTCTGCAGTTGAGGTGTGGTGGGAGGCTGCCTGTTTGTCCTTTCCTTTTGCCAAGCATGGAGCTATTGCTATTTCATGTGGGCCCACAGGGAAGAGGTGTCCAAGTTGATAGCCAGCTTCTGGCACGTGATGCATTTTTGCATATGCATGGCAGGTGTCAAAACTTGCTTGTTGTTGTCTGCTGTAAAATAGCTCCACACTCCCAATCATTCGGGCGGGCTGAGATGGGCCCTACCGTATCTTCCTTTCGGCGGCCTGCTCAGTGTAGGTTGAAACGGGTGCTTTGTGGGTGTTGTTGACTGAGGAGCAAATGTGGTTGATGTGACTGATTGCTAAGTTGTACTACTAGTAGCATGTGGGTTTTAAGCAATTTGTTTTAAAAAAGACTGTACACTGGCAGAAGTTCCCACATACTGTGCTTGTACTTGACAATTGCATGGGTTTAGCAATGCTTGCACCTTCTATTTCTGTCCTTTGCGTGTACCTTGCTATTTGTGGTATCGTCAAAGTGGAGGCATTGGGGTCACGATCTGGAATTAGAGGGTGGCGCATAATCTATTTAATGTTCTTTTCATCCTTTTCCAAGGACGTCAGAGGTGGGGAATTTTCAGGAATCACCTCTTCTTCCTCATCTGGGGATAGCTCTGTTTGTTGGTGGGCCAATAGTATATCTTCTCCCTCTTGCGCCTCAGCTGTCGGGAGTGCAACTTCATCATTCTCCTCCTCCCCCTCCTGAACTCTACCCACTGACACCTGATTGCCTGTCCAAAGGCACTGCAGGTATATTTACATTTCTTTCCCGATGTAGCAGATTCTTTTGAGACAGTTACCCCTTTTCTTTGTCGTGGAAGAGATATTCAGATCCCATTTCATTGATTGACATGGCCAGCGCAGAGACCCACGTACTATCTGGGATCTCCAAAGCAAACAGGTGAAAAATACAGAGCAGACAGATTCAACCCATGCCCTTCCCATACCAGGTTTGGGTACTAAAGCAGAATCCGACATATTGGGCCTCATTACGAGTATGCTGGTCCGATAACAATGGTGCCGGTAAGCTACCGGCACCGTTGTTACTGCACTGGCACACTCCGAGTTCTGGCGGGCGGAACGGCACCCGCTCTCAGACTTTGACGGCAGCACCGGCGCTGTTGCACACGATGCCGGTGCTTCGTTCCTCCCCATTTGCATTGAGTCCAATGGAACTCGAATGGGAATGGGGAGTAACTTTTTCCGGCGCTTGGCTTTGGGAAATTACCGGGACACCCGGGGCTGTAATGCCCCAGTAATTCCCCTAAGACAGGCGCGGGACAAAAACACGTCTCCAGCGGCAGTCATGCCATTTTTACCGGCACGGCTACCACCGAGGTCATAAAGAGGCCCATTGATTTATTTCACTTCTTCACTTCAATAAATGCATATCGGATTCTCAGTGCTTTGGCCTTCTCTTCCACCTACTAAATGCATGTAGGTTTTCTCAGTACTTCGACATTCTCCTCCTCCTACTAAATTAATGTTGTGTTCTCTCAGTGCTTTGCCCTTCCTTGCCTACTAGAGATATCAGGGTGCCCTTCCTTGTCTACTAAAGATATCAGGGGTTCTCTCAGTGCTTTGCCCTTCCTTGCCTACTAAACATATCAGGGATTCTCTCCGTGCTTTGCCCTTCCTTGCCTACTAAAGATATCAGGGATTCTCTCAGTGCTTTGCCCTTCCTTGCCTACTAAAGATATCAGGGATTCTCTCTGTGCTTTGCCCTTCCTTGCATACTAAAGATATCAGGGATTCTCTCAGTGCTTTGCCCTTCCTTGCCTACTAAAGATATCAGGGATTCTCTCTGTGCTTTGCCTTCCTTGCCTACTAAAGATATCAGGGATTCTCTCTGTGCTTTGTCCTTCCTTGCATACTAAAGATATCAGGGATTCTCTCAGTGCTTTGCCCTTCTCTGCCTACTAAAGATATCAGGGATTCTCTCTGTGCGTTGGACTTCTCATCCAACTTCTAAATTCACCTGGGGCTCTCTTTGCGTTGTCCTTCCTCGTCTGGCTACTAAATGCACGTGAGGTGTATAGCCACCCCACCCACAGTTTACACACCTCACCCACAAGTCATGTGCACTTAAATCCACGCAGAAATTCCAACCTAATTCTACCTATGCCCTATTAAAGATGTAAATCTAACCTAAACTATCCTAGCAACCTATATCTTCCCTAACACTCTGGAGCCCCTTCTGCCTCTTCAAATGCCAACCATCAAATGCCTGCCTTTATATAGACGCACGATCGAACCCAGTGGAGCCTTATATGTAGAACCTCAGGGAAAACGTGTTAAAATTGACCTGGTCGATCCCTCTGAATTTCTAGGGGTTCTAGTTTTGCTCAAACAGTGCTCCACATACTTATGTTGGCCAAATAGGTGGAAGTAATCAATGTACATGTATCAAATAAACTTGCATGTTTAACCTTTGGCATGCATACACTCACATGAATAGGTCGGCAATGTCGGTGTCTCCAAAGCGGTCCAAAATTAGAATGAGTAATGCATGTAGATTATTTTTTTATTTGCATTTTTAAAGCGCTCACACAGCCCGGGGCATCGAGGCGCTGTTACCAAACATGTCTTAGTTGCGTATTTATAACGTGCTTAATACCCAGAGGTTTTTAAGTGCGGACCCGGGGTTCGAACCTGTGTTGTTTAGTGTCGTCTTGTTTCTAAGGCGAGCACGCTGCCACTGAGCTATCCCCCAGGGACATGCACAACGCAGTATACACCCAAATGTGGATGTGGATGTAAATGAACTCCCTAGATTCTGGCCTTCCAACATGGCACATTTTCTACCTGCAGTCTCAGTAGTAATTCAAGCTGAATTATTGCTTTTGCCCCAGATAGCGACAGTACAAATACAGATGCATTCTGCCTGCTTTCACTTTTGCTTATAGCTCTGATTGTGAACAGTTGTATTACTTTTCCTGCCTTGACTCTAACGATGCTCTTCACGTGGCCTTCTTAAGTCATCCATCAGGAGAAGGCAGCGATTGCGTAATGCAGCTACTTGCAGACATGCAGATACCTGGCATACCAGACAACTGAAACAGGAAAACACAGTGCCAGCAGAGCAGTGCCATGCTATTTCAATTTCAGCGACGTATGGTTTACAAAAAATAACTATATTTATCTTCTACTAGAAAATACCCATTGGCCATGTGAAAAATTAAGGAGTAAAATACGTTTTGCCTGGAGCACTGGCTACTTGTCTGGGTATGACGCACACATGAAGGGACCATGTATCTGTAGCTATCCTGCCTCGTCGCGCCTTGAAACACTTGTGTATAGGCGCGTTACAAATGCCATATCATATCATATCATATCCGTTCTCTTTGCTGGTTAGGGGTCCAAAAGTGCATACATAATTTCACCCTTTGGTGTATAAAATCGTCCGTAGGGCGCCCCAGCTTCCATGGTGTCCAACCTAGAACTACATGTACCTCAGCTGCCCCTGAGAGCTCCCTTGTCTTTGCTGCTATCGAGTCCTGCTTTTAGACACACTTCCATCGAGGGCTGATGTGTTCTGTTTCAAGCAGGTCAACTATGGAACAGCCTTCCTTTGGAGACGAGAGACATATCCAATGTTCTCCCTTTTGGGAGAAATAAAATCAAAACTTTGGCTCGTCTCCCTTGATATTTCATCCTCTTTCTTAGCTTTATAAATATAACAGAAAAGAAAGAGAAATAAATAGAGTCTTTATGTTTATTTATTTTTTCAGTCTGTATAGAATCCACATCTAGCCTCTGGAGCGAGTTTATGTTTTGAACACCAATTCCCATTGCATGAAGCCTTTGGGCCCAGATAAAAAAAAAACTGCACGTGTAAAAAGTTCTAAGAATACCCTTATTTTACTTTCATGATTTTAAGAAGTGTGCATGTCACCATACTCATAAATGTGGCTGCCACGTTTCTGGGAAGATGAGCAGTAGTGCAAAGGATGTGCTGGGTGACCCCTCTCCCCTTGCTGGCAACATTAATGTATGACAGGCTCTCAGACCCTTGACAGTTAAATGTGCTCCTACTACACTTTCATTTGTCTTTATGTTTTGTCATTGTCAAAAGAAAATGTTCTAGCCCTGTTTGAGGGACAGAAATGCAAGTGAGACATTATTGGCTCATACTGTTACTGTACCACTTAAAATGAATTCATGAAAGGGTCATAAATGACCCTCTCATAAATTGTAAACCTTCCTGCTCCTGTTACAAACAGACACAGGGAAACGTGCTTATTTTCTGTGCTTTGCAAACCACATTCTGCTTGTGAATTTGGGATGCGCTTTGAAATGTGCACAAACGATCCCTGCTTTGTGTAGTTGTGCAGAAAGCGGGGGCGTCAGCATGCAGGTGTATCAGGGGTACTCCAAAAGTAGGTAACTACAGAGACATCAAAAGTAATCCAAAAAGGACTATACACCAAGCAAGAAATAACGCTGTTTATTACAGCTGGGCAATCACAAATCAAGCGGTTGATAGGAGCAGACAAAACTGGCCACTGCGGCCAAATCTTTTATAGATTTACACTTTAGTTGCATAGGCAGAAACAGTTGTAAGCATTGTTGCAAATATAAGCCGTTTACAGGTGCCCATGACATTCATGTCTGCCCGCTATGCAGGGCCTGTCAGTGTGACCCCATAGTGTTTTACTTACCTGTGGTTTCTTGCCTCACGATGGCTGTTATGTAGTTCACATTGTATTGTACTACTCTTTCTACCCCTCGCTTCTGCCCCGAGTCCCATTGTCCCCATGTGTCCCCCTTGAGTGCTCCCACCCCTGTATTTCCCCCCAGAATGCTGGATCTGCATATGTGCACTTTGCGCACATACTACACATTGCAGCTGTCAACAATGTCCCTTCCCCATCTATGGCTACCCCGTCCCGACTTCCATCATTCCCGCAGCTGGTAGCTGTGCCCCCCTTGGCAGCGCTGAATATGCACTTTCACTGCATTTCCCCCTTTAATCTATCGATCAACACTTTTTTACCCACCATGTATGTGTTTACCGATTTGGGAATCCATAACCTTGTCATCCTGTTCATTCCCCCCCCTTCTTCATACCCTTCCAAGGTGGATCCTATTGCCATGCAGTCCCACCAATCCACCTAGCATGCTACCCTAAATCCATCATAATCTTCTGAATTAATTGGTGGTACTGAAAAAACTGCCTGCTATCGAATTTATACATTTCAAAAGATGAGCTGTCTATCTTGTTTTCTTTTCCTTTACCCTCCCACCATCAGTTGTAGAAATCATATGGCTTATCCTTTTCTTACTTCAGTTACAGTTTTTTAGAAGTAGCTGGCCCGCACAGAAGGTGACAAGCACCACAATACGCATGGGGACTGTCACTTTAAATGTCACCGCCAACCACATGGGCACCCATGTGAACAGTGAATCCAACTGTCCTGTGTGATGGTGTATGTCTCTTTTGTCATCTTTTCATGGAGAGTGCAAATTTCATCAATGGCCTCAGTCAGTGTCCCATTGTCTGCATCGTTGGCAGGGATCGCCGTGCAGAAGCTGCTCCCAATTTTGTGAGAGACGCCGCCCTCCATTGCTGTGAACATGTCCAAAACAAATCTGTTCTGAAGTGCTACTAATCGTACCACACACAATTCTTCCCATAATGCATTCAGTCCTTTTTCAGTCAAGCTGGCAAGTGTTCGCCGAAGGGTATTAGGTCTGCTCGAGGCACTACCAATGCAGAGCTGTGGAGCATAATGAGGGAACACACTGCTCCCCAGTCTAGAGGCAGCTGGGCATATGCCTTGGACCAGTGAGCCCACCAGTGGTCCATCACCGGTGCAGTCCCACTCTGCAGTCCCGGGGTGCACATCGTCTTCACGCAGCCAGTGTTGACCCCCAATATTGTTGACCCCGTAGCCCTGAAACATAAAGAAAATTGCGTAAGAGGCTTTATGTGAACTGGTTGATGTTTCTCATCTATCCAGGTCAAAGCATGCACGTGCCTGTTGCACACCGCCTGACAACTTACATTTGTTTTTGCTGCCACATCTTTCTCAAATCCCACCAACCCCTCTGCACAACACTATACCATGCCCCCTTTGCATCTTCCATGATGAAACACTGATCCCTGTATTCTCATCAGGTGACCGGTGTGGCACCATGGAATGTCATGTTCTGTAGAATTTTTACAGTGCACTCTGCATTGGGTCATAAACAACTGCTCCCCCCTTCTTGCCCTCTCTATTGCACATTCTAATATTATATGCTTGGTGGCTTCTTTTCTGGACATGCTTTCCAACTGTATGTAATGATCTGCGTACCCCTCCTTCCCTTTATCTATCCAGTGAATAGATACCACCCACCCTTGAAACAGTCCACAGGTTTTATACAACAGCTGCAATATGCAGGCCTCTGCCCCTGCTGTTACTTCTTGGGGCAAGAATTGTTTGGGTGTCTGTGTAATGTGTGGGATTAGGGAGCACACATAGCAGGTGCCGTAAGCACTCTCTCTCCTAATATGTTTCTTTTCCTCATACCACATGTTCCTGGATGCCATGTCCTGCCTTCCCCCAATTGTGTCATGAAACCTTTCTATGTTAAATATACTTCTTTTAGCTTATGTGTTTTTATCCTTTTCTTTTAGCATGCTGTCTGACTCTTAATGTGGAAAAAAACAAAAAAGGAAAAGAAAAATAGGCAAAATAGTCCTACACCCATCCAAAGTGCATCCTTTTTATACTTTGTCCCATTTCCCCACTGTCACCATGCACAACTTTCTCCTCCTACACGGGCCTTCTGTAAAATCTTGCAGCAGAGAAAAACCTTAACGATAGCTGGCTAATACTCCCCATCAAGTTGTCCCACTCTCCTCTTCTCCGGAGGGGGCAACACTGCTGTTTCTGCGAATGTCCAAAAAGGATCCATGCGCACCTGTCTTTAACTTTCACTGCTGTAGGTGTTGCATATACTACTTCATGAGGCCCAGTAAACATAGGCTCTCTCCATCTCATGATGAAATTACATATTCATATTTTCTCTCTTGTATTGAGGGGTGCAGCTTTTGGAAACATGTCTTCTGTTCGTGCATTTTTGAGAATTGTTTCGTTGGCTGGCCTCCTTGTTCATGGATGTACCTGATGAGATATTTATTTTTCAGCTTTAGTGATTTCAGTCAGATATGCGTTGAATTCCTCTCTCAATACCTGTGCAGTTTTATTAGCATCCAAAATTGTATGAGTAGGAGAGTAAGGCGCATGCATTCTTCAGTCAGTAACAATTTCATGCAGAGCCAAATGATGATCCGTGGCAGGTGAGTTGTGTAATGCAAAATACACGAAAGGACAGCAATAAAGCCAGTGTTTGCTCAAAGTTGTTGTTAGCTTTGCTAAGCATTCCTTAAGCAGGCCAATTAATTATTCCAGAATGTTGTTTGCTTGTGGACAGTACACTGGACGGTACACTGTGCATAGGCGGTGCTTTACCCCAAGGAGGTTTGTATCTTGCATGAATAGGTGTTGCCCATTATCTGACCTCAATTCATCACATATTCCCCATCTTGAGAACACCCCCTGCACCAAAGATTTTGCCAGTGAATTTGCATCAGTATGAGCACAGGGTCCCGCTTCAAGGCAATGTGAGAAAGGACAGACAACGACAATCTGTAAGAAGCACGTCTATCTTGTATATCGACATAGTCAATATGCAAGAGCCGGAAGGGCCCCTCCAGTCGCAGCCATGTTCCTTTTATTCTTTTTAATGTGTGTTCTGCCAAAACGGATTGACATGTCAAACAATTTCCCATAAATTCTGCCACCAGTTTGTCGAGCCTTGGGACAAAACATCTTTCATTTCTTTCTGCCGCCATGTGTTTCCTGTGGAAAGTGGAGCTACTCCAACACTACAGCCAATAGTTTTCTGGGCATTACTGGTTTCCCTGTGCTATTGTGTTTCGACACCAAATCACAAGGCAAGAGGGAGCACCCCCTTTGTACCCACAAATATTTTTCTTCCTGTGGCGCTTCCTCCTGTAAGTCAATTATCTGTATAAATAGCCACAAAAAATGTGCAAACCCCAAGAAACTCTGGATGGTTTTGACGTGGGTGGCTGAAGGCCGCTGAATGATTGCATTGACTTGGCGGTTGTCCATGCAAACTACCTGCAGTGTCAGGATGGACCCCAGAAACTGTACGTCAGTGACATGGAAAGCACATTTTTCTAACTTTGCATAGTCTGTGTTACCGTAGTTTCTCAAGAACTGCTCTTACGTGTTGCACATGGTCATCGTGCAAGGCAGAATAGATCAAGATGCCGTCTATGTAAATGATTGCAGAGGCGCCAGGAGGTCTTGTAGAACGTTGTTCATGAAGTACTGGAATGCTTCAGGAGCATTGCTTAAGCCAAACAGCATCACAGAATACTCGTAAAGCCCAAATTTGGTGTAGAAGGGAGTCTTCCATTCATCATCAGACTTAACATGCACCAGATGGTATGCCCCTCTGAGATCCAATTTCGTATGGATGTTAGCATCTTTCACTTGGTCTAGGAGTACCGGTATTAGGGGAAGTGGATATTTATGTTTTACTGTGATCCAATGTAATTCTCTATAATCTATACAGGTACATATTTGCCCCTCCTTCTTAGGAACAAAGAAGAGAGGCGAGGCTGCAGGGGATTCCGATGGCCGTTTGAACCCATTTGCCAGATACTGATCTAGATAAGTATGGAGATGCTAATTTGCTTGCTCCGTCAGGGCATAGATGCAACTGCAGGGTATTTGTGCTCCCGGTATGAGATCAATTTGGTAGTCGTAGGGTCTGCGTGGGGGCAGGGTGTTAGCTTGTTCCTTTTGAAAGATGTCCTGATAGTCCTCATGTTCGGGTGGCATTATGCCCACAATGCCCAAGACATGGCTTGAACCCTTCGATGGCACCGGGGAATGAGTCTGGGTGACAGCTGATAGTGTGTAGCAGATGTTCATGCAGTCGTTTGAGAAGGTCAGGGTTCTAGCTCGCCAATCGATGCCTGGATTGTGGGACTCGAGCCAGGGATGCCTAAAATGTTTTGGAACTGTGGAGCGCTAATAAGATCAAACACAATACATTCCCGATGTCCATCCTGGCAGAGTAACACAACTTCTTCCATGCACTGGGGCGGAGGTTAACTGTGTGCCATCCATGGCTACTACGTTATCTGCTGTAGTTTTCTGTCGCAACGGGAAAACAATCCGATGGGCCTTTGTCGAATCCATGTAATTGCCCATGGTCCCACAGTTCACATATGCTTTGAGAGTGTGCATTTTCTGTGGTTGCTGAGGACAGATGAGCACAACGAGTAAAGCAAGATGCGAGACCTACTGAAGAGAGGGTACCTTGAATTCCCCTTCTCACACCCATGAACATGATGGCCCAAAGAGAACGCAAGATGCAACTCACTGTTTGGACAGCCCCCAGGAGGGCCATTGGCATCCACATATGCAAACAGATATTCACTGAGGCAACCATTCAAACCTTATCCACTCAACGTCTTCATGGATACAGGTGCCACAACACTGATCATGGATCAAAATGCCTCAATGGATCCAATTGACTAATAACGAAAATCCATTGTGCTGACATCATTAGTGATGCCAAGGCATAGCACTGTTAGTCAAGAAGCAAACTGTCACCCATGCACAAAGTTACACAGACACACATGTGCACACATGAAGAACATGCTTGCACAGTTCTGTAGATAGAGGACAGATACATATACATACTGTCGAAAGCCTTTTTTATTTTTTCATTAGCCAAACACAGAAATGTAGAATGCAAAGCAAGAAGAAGAGATGCAGAGCAAACTTGCAGACACTTATTGCAACTAACCATATGGAACTACATGATCGTACAAGGAACCTGGAAGAAACATACCATGGTATAGATATATAGAAATCATAGTATAACTGTAGTGAGGTTACATGAGGCCAAAGGCCTCGAGACAAGAGGCGAAGAAGACCAGAATCATGCTGTACGTATCACCAAGCCAGGGTTCACAGCCAAGGTCAGAGACGAGCAGAACATTCCTGGGCCTCAGAGACAAGAAGTCATCTGCAAAATGCTAGCATAAATCCTCACAAATTGCAGACCAGAGAGCTCAATTTTGCAGTCCTCGAACACGTGGTTGGACAGAGCCTGACAATGGTCATTCACCCATGGTGGGAAGATGAGCTGTTCCCAGCGACACATATATGAAGTGAAACATGGATTCTTTAACAGTGTTGCAAACCTGTGAGCACTCTTAAAGGCAAAAGTGGTACTACTAACAGCTATACTGGGAAACACAAAAGGCCTCATTCCGAGTGTGCTGGTCCGGTAACAACGGTGCTGGTAGGCTACGGTGCCGGTAGGCTAGGTTGCTACGAGTGTGCCTGCCAGAGTCACTGTGCCCAGCAGGCCTGCCCGGCCGGGCACAGTGACCACAGTAAGCAGACCGTAATGGAGGCACTGGCACCGTTATTTACAGTGCCAGTGCCTACGTGTTCCCCATTCCCATTGAGTCCTATTGGACTCAAATCAGAATGGGTAATTACATTTACCGGCGCCTGACTTTCCTGAATGCCAGGGTCGTAATCCCCCAGTGATTCCCGCAAGCCAGGCGCCGGTAAATATTGCAAGTCCGGCTTCAATCTGCCGGTTTTACCGGCATGGTTACCGCCGGACTTGTAATGAGGCCCACAGTCTTTTCCATCACCTTGAAAAGGTGCACCGAGCGCTGAGAACAGAGCTGGGACCCAGGCCTGGGAAAATCAGCTCCAGCCAATTAGGGAACACAAATCCAGGGGTGAATGGCAGAGGGCAAGAGCCAATGGTAATCCTACGACCCTGCAACAATGTTTTTGTGGGCAACGGTCAGGTCAGCCACCTGACATGTGAGGTCCAATAAAGTTACTTCTATAGGTGCCATGTATAGGCACTGTCACCCCAACTAGCCAATCCTGTACCCTTGTAGGTTTTTGGGGAACAGCCCCATGGTGTGATGCATTATCTGAACAAAATTGCCCAGCACAAACTCAGGAGCTGTTACTTTGGGAAATTCTCAATGTCCTGTATGATCCTTGTCTGTGTGTGTAACAAACGACAATTCTAACTTGCCCGTGGCTGAGTCCTCTGCCTGTGAACTGAGGTAGGGTTCGTTGGGGCCCTTTGGTGAGTGAACGGTTAGCTTGTAGTGTGAACCCCTGTTCCTCTGGTATATCTAAGTCAAAAATTTGGTAGCAGAGGTATGGTTGACTATGACTGTTCAGCATAAACCCACCTCTTCCGTTGCAGCACCTAGAGGGCTGTGAGGCGCCTCGCAGAAGGTGAGTCCCACTGGAGGTGCACCTCCGTGCAGAGACTGTCAGGAGCCAGTTTGGAGAATATCCTGCCCCCGGTCCGTGAGGAGCCCAGCAGACCAGAAGCGTGATGCGGTAGCTTTGGGGGAGCCAGTAGCCTAGCAGCATCAGTGGATCATGGAGTGTAAGTATTGACTCAGCCACACGGCAGCTGAGGGTGGTGGTAAAGAAATGTTGGGTATGTGGTGGTGACGAGTGTTGTTAAGTATCTTTGAAGTATTGTTTAGTAGTATCGAGTACTGTGAAGTATAGTAGGAAAAGAAGCAGAGGTAGATGTCATTTTGTGTATCTAAGGAGCATTCGGTCTTGATGGTAAAATGCTAAGGCGAATAACCCAGAATACTGACTTAAGGGTACGGCTGACAAAAGTTATGTAAATATTAGATTCCCCGTGGATTGGGCATTTTAGCTAGGGTCATGGATGATGGTATCCACGTGTATAGGGCCTAGCAAATGGAGCTAGCTTAAATTGCAAAAGGTATTCTTCTGGTTAAGACTTGCAAAGGTGTTTTATCTACAAGACAAATATGTAGCTACAGATTGAGCACGAGAAATATTGATATCCCTGTTAGGAGGCAGGAAGACAGCTGTGGGTATATGTCAGGTTTGTGAAAATGTCTATGTGATGGAACAATAGCGTTGTGAACTTTGTTAGTGATTTATACCAGTCCCTTTTGTAGTGAAGTTATGACGTCACCCAGAAGGCCTGTGCATAGGACTATGAGAGCACGACGAGGTGTAGGAGTTGATGTATACAGTTTACAATTGACGGAATAAGCTGTTCTGTGGCAGTGCACGGAAGGCGCATGCACAAGATTAATGGGTGTGCTTGAGGCAGCAGAGAGAGTTGTAGAAGGGCGGTGCGCGGAGCATGCCTCAAAGGTTGGTTGGGAGCCAGAGAGGCTTGTGATAATTGACAAGAACTATGAAGTTGAGAAAAATAAGATTTATAGTATTTTTGTGTTTAAATAATAAGGGAACTGTCGAAAGCCTCGACTTGACGTCAAGTGAGTATAAAGCAATGTATCAGGGGAAGTGCGGGGGCGATATACCCCTACAGCACCTATGTATGGCCCTTCTGCGATATAAGGACAAGATTTGAAAATATAGCTTGGAATGGATGAAAAACACAACAGTAAATTGACCAAGCCATGCCACAATGTGGGAGCTTTCTCCACATATGTGCAGCAATCACTACACATACACGCACACAAAAGGCTTATAAGGGAAAATGTTGAGCAGTGGTATAGCAATATTCGAACTCTGGAAAATCTTTCAGGAGGACAAGGGGTTAGTAGCGAGGCGTCAATGGATGCTGAGCCAGCTGGAGACACCCTCGGCCCCCGCTCCCGCACCTCCTCCTGACCATGAGAATGAAGGGGTTACAACAGAAGCACAGGGGTTATACCCTATACGGGAATTAAAAGCAGCGGAGAGGTACACAAATCCAACATTAGAACATCCACCATATATCAAGGAGGAGGGGCAGAAAGGGGCATGCAGCGAGACCCAGACAAGCACCAAGTAGGAGCAGGAAATATAGCATCGGATGAGTGGGTAGGAGGGCAAATACTATTGAAATTATATGGGAAGACAGTGGGAGAAAAAGGAGGGGCAAGTAAGGAAACACCTGGGTGCAAGGGAAGCAGTGAAGCACGAGAGTGGGCAAAGATAATGGAAGAAGGAGAAAGAAAAGAGAAGGAAGACAAGGAAGAACACGAGAGGGTGCAAAGAGAAAAGCAAAGGGAAGAGGAGAAAGAGCGAGAGCAGCGAGAGATGAGGAGAAAGAGGGAGCTGAAGGAGATAGCGAGGTAAAGAGAGGAAGACGAGAAGGAAAAGCACATTTTGGTAATAAGGGAACGGTGGAAGTGGGAACTATAGCAGCTTGCAAGAGAGTGCAAACGAAAAGAGGAGGAGGAACATGCAGTATGAGACATAAGATTGAAATCGGGATTGACCACGTCTGACGATAACGCAGGGAGAGATAGGCAAGCAGAGAAAGATTGCAGCAAAACATGTGATAAGGCAGCACGCTGCCAGAAAAATAGCAGCACAGGGTCCTCCATGAGGGGGGATGGCAGAAACCTGATGGATTTAGTAGAGGATCCCCAGGGAGGCAAGCTACAGAGGAGACTAAGCTTCTGTTGTGTTCTTGTCTTCCTGCGTTCCCTCCAGTATACGTATGTGTAGAGTTTAGGGTATTGCAGTGGAGAATGTTGAATGAAGAGGCTCGAGGGAAGAGTGGATGGTTGAGAGAGTGGATGCGGAGTTAGCACGGGGTTGTTTATGAAATAAAGACTTTGAAATCACTTTCAAGTTTGTTCCGTCATTTGCAAAGTGCTACATTTTGGTGATGAGCATAACGACTCTGCTGAACCCGCTCACGGAGCACTGCAGCCACAGAGAGCCAGAAGCTCCCTCTGAGTTCATCCACCAAAAGGCCAAGAGTCACTGAGTTTACAAGTAAGGCACGCTATGCCAAGCAGTCAGCAGCAGCGACTACAAGCATTATATTTAAACAATTTTCTCCCATAAACTATTGTAAGTGCGAGCGCAAGTGGATCAGTTGGACAAGACGATGTTGTCGTAAACATTAGAGACAAGCACCTAAAAGCATCATCACGAAAACATGCTGCCATCTTGGATACTTCAAAATAGAGGTCAATTGGAAATCATAATTTATTCCGCTCTTCCTCCTCACAGTACTAAAGGGGAAAACACATGTTTTTTTTTCTTTCTTTTTCTTTTCTCTTCCAAACATGAGTCATGCAGCGTAAACACAGAACTTAAGAATAATAGCAATAGACAAGAGAAAGGAATCAAGGAATAACAGTACATCCTCCAGAAAGTTATTTACCAAATACTGGTCAACCAAGTGCGGTGTGGCCAGAATGGAGGGAGTAGTGCAAAAACTATATGAAGACAGTAGAATAAGATGGATTGTCTCCACAGAATAAAAAGTTGCTGTTATTACATGCTTTGGGGCTTGAAGGACAGCGTAAATATAGAGAGTTACCAGAACTGTCGGGAGATGAAGCGGATGACATGGATGAATATGAACAAGCACTAAGACAATTAGGCAAATACTATGCCCCAGAGGTAAATGTTGCCATTAATAGGTACATCCTTTACACAAGATCACAAAGGAGGATGAAACAATTGAAGAGTTTGTGTCAGCTCTAAAGAAATTATCTCAGACTTACCGTTTTGGTACAGGCATCATGCTGGATGAATTAATTAGAGACCAGATTATCATACACACCAAAGACCCTTTGATTCAAGACAAATTGTGGATGGTGGGTAACCCCACATTGCCGGAAGCTGCAGCTACAGCAAAAAGGGTGAACATATGCACCTCTGTTCGAAAGACATGAAGAGCACGAAGATGGAAGCAATACAAGCCAAGAGTGGTGGGCAAGGACAGGCTAAGTCAGCTCAAGAGTATGGAGAGCACTCATCTGCGAATGTTGTAAGGAGCAAAAGAGAAAGGAAAGAGGCTGATGAAGCAAATGGGAGAAGTTATAAGTCTAAAGATCAGGACCATAGAGAAAACAAAAAAAACATGAAAAGGCCTGCGTTCAGGAATGAAGGCAGAGACAAAGACAGATGCTGTAAGTGTGGCAGAGTAGGTCATTACGCCAATTCAAGGAACTGCCCGGCCATTAATCAGACATGTGCGAATTGTAGAATGAGGGGACATTTTGCAGTAGTATGTAGAAATAAGAAAAGGGTGTTGGTGATACAAGAAGATGTGGATTCCGAAGAGGAGAGAGTAGTGGTGGTTCGTGAACCAACTGGCAAAGAATTCAAGTGTCCCTGATGTGACATTTCGTTCGAAAATTGGAAGCTTTCTGTGATGGTGGACAGTTGCTCCCTGTCAGTGGTCGAAGTGCACGAAAAGAAGTAGTGAACTATGTTGCCTGCTGGCCTGCACCCACTCCCCACAAACCCCATCATCACGTCCCCTCCCACACACAATACACACCACCAAACACTTGCACCTGTTCTTTAAGGGAGTGTTCAGTGCAGTGCACTTAAAGGGCAAGTTTCAACTTCTTCCTACACTTTTATTTGAAAACGAAACCATTCCGGAATGGTATCTTTTTAAAATAAAAGTATAGGAGCTGTAAAAGGTCATTTTAAAAAGTAGAGGAGCACCGCTCCCGACCACTCCCGTTCACTTCGACCACTGCTCCCCGTACAGCATAATTACGACCAAGACATGGGAAAGGTTGGCATATGAAGTGTTGAAAGCAAAGGTGTGTCCACCGGATATTAAGAATCCTGGATGGTTCAAATATTCACATCAAAGGCTGGTTCAAGAGTGCTGTACAGTTCAAAGGTCGCCAAGCAAATATCAAGGTTTATATAACTGAGAAGGAAGTAAATGTTCTTGGCTGGAGGGATCAAGCAGCATTGAAAATACGGCTAGATCCATGCGAAGAGGAACCAGTGCTGTTAGTGAAGAGCAGCAGTCCTAGTGTGGAAAGGAACTTAAGAGAGGATACTAGTGACGTGTTTCAAAAGCAGTTGGGATTACTGAAAAACTATGCACAGAAGATAGTGTTGAAACCCGGGGGCAAGACCTGTTTCGCATAGCAAAGCCAGGCCTATACCATTTGCTTTGGTGGATGGGGTTGAACAAGAATTAAACAGAATTGAGAAGGAGAATGTTATAGAGAAAACTGAGTCATTCCAATTAGTGAGTCCCTTGTTGTAGTAAAGAAGAACAGGAAATTGAGGATTTGTGTGGACATCAGGGATGTGAATAAGAAAATATTGGTGGACCAAGTATCCCTTACCCATTATTTCGGAGATGTTGAACTGCATTGAGGGAGCAGACACATTTACCACGCTGGATTTATTCAATGCATATAATCAAATTAGTCACACTGAAGACTGCAGAGATCTTACTGCATGTATTACACCATTTGGGTTGTATCGTTACAAAAGAATGCCATTTGGATTTGTCTCTGCAGACGCAGTGTTTCAAAGGATCATGACCCAAGTACTTAAAGGATTTAAGGGGACAGTAGTTTACCAAGATGACATTATTGTGTTTGGAAGAGGGGAGTGTGAACATAAGAGGTTCAAGAGTGTGTTGTCAAGATTGAATGAAAAAGGATTGAAAGGGGAGAAGCGCAAAAGTTTAAAGAGGTCGAGGTTGAGTATTTAGGACATGTGGTTAGTGGGAAGGGTTATAGACCCAAACTAGAGGCCACAAAAGCTATCAAAGATGCACCAGATTCCAAGAATAAGGAAGAACTCAGATCATTTTTGTGTCTTTGCGAATTTTATAACAAATTTGTACAGAATTTTGTCAGCATAACGGAACCCATGAGAACGTAGCTGAAAAAGGAGGTCAAGTTTGAGTGGGATACTAAGTGCGGAAAGTCAGCAGCGTGCATCAGAAAAAGCTTGTGTGAGTCAATGGATCTGGGTGTATTCGTGTTTGGAAACCAAACCAAGATCACTATTGATGCGAGTGAGGTTGGTTTGGGAGCCGTTCTTTCACAAGTTTCGCAGAATGGAAGTGATAAAGCCATATGCCATGCGTCGAGAGCAATAACAGAGATAGAGAGTAGGTAATCTGTACTTGAGAGAAAGATGTTGGCTTGTGTGTGGACAGTGAACTACTTCAGGAAATATGTGTGGGGAAGTAAATTTATTGTGTGTATGGATCATAAGCCTTTGGTGGAAGTGTTGTCGGTGCGAGGAATGTGCAGGGCATCCCCCAGAATTGCTAGGTTAAGTTTGAAATTGCAAGATTATCACTTTGAAGTGAAATATGTGCCTGGGAAGAAGAATCAGGTTGCCGATTTTCTTTCAAGATTGCCTCTCAAAGTTGAAGAGGTAGAGAAGGTTGATGATGTGGAAGGTGTTGGTGCAATTTTGGAAGTTATTTCTAGGGAAAAATTGATTCAGGAGATACAAGAGGATGAAGTTTTGTGCAAACTTACAGAATATACAAGGGAAGGTTGTCCGGATAAGAGACTAGTAGATGAAAATTGCCTTCCGTTTTGGGAAGTTAAGGATGAGTGCTCTATGGAGGATGATTTATTACTGAGGGGAGACAAGTTGATACCGCCCCGGAGTCTTAGGGAAGGGTTAATAGATAGAGCTCATCAGGGGCATCCGGCCTCCTTCGGCACCAAACGCAATGTTCGCTCCAAATATTGGTGGCCTGGTGTTGATCTCATGGTAGAGTGGTTCTTGGGGTGTTGTTGGCCTTGCCAGAATTCCAATAAAAGTTGAAAGGTGTTGAAAACGGTGTCCATTACTATGCATAAGCCAGAACAGCCATGGGAGCAGATTGGAATTGACATTTTGGGTCCATATGATAATTTGGCGAATGATTTTTTTTTTAAATAATCACGGTGGATTATTGTTCAAGATGTATGGAGATTAAAATGGTAACTAGTGTTGACACCCATAAGGTCATTAGATTCATGGAACATGTGTTTAGAAGGGAGGGGTATCCCAAGGTGGTTATTAGCGACAATGGTGTGCAGTGAGAAGTAAAGAGATGATGGAATATGCCAGAAAGGTAGGTATTGACTGGAGATTTTCTGCCAATGATCATCCTCAAACCAATGGGTTAGTGGAGAGATGCAACAGGGTGATTGTGGAAGCAGTGGAGCACGTCTTGACCAATAATTTTTCAGTTGAGAAGGCACTAGAGGAGAAGTTGTGGAGTTGCAGAACCTCTGTTAGGGCGGATACAGGTAAATCACTGTTCGAGTTGATGAGAGGCAGGGAACCCAATACTGTGTTAAAACCGGTATGTGTGAATCGTAGGAGACAAAAGGCTGGTAGCAATAGAGGTTTGGATTATAGGAGGACTGAGTGTTCGTTGAAAGCGGAAGTGGCGCCTGTGATCTTGCCAGAATAAGAAAAGGGAGAATGGTGAGAAAGGGGGAATCGAAGTACACCAAGCCTGTGAGAGTTAAGGAGGTGTTCAAAAATGGCATCTTTGAAGATGGTTCCATGTGGAACCTGGATTGTGTGAGTAAATGGAGATGACAAGGAGAGACCATGGGTGTTGAGGAAAGTGAAGGAATAAAGCGTAATGGCATTGAGTTGTTTGAGGAAGGGAGTGAAGGGAAGGAAGTTGGAGGAGAAGAGAGCTTGGCAGTGGTCCTGGAAGACTGGGGGAGTAGAATGTAAACGAGACGACGGGTGTCTCGAGAGGTAGGATCAGGAAACTCCTGGTGTGGTCGAGAGACTGCGTCATGAAATAATGGTAAAGAATATATACATCTTCTTTCACTTTATTTTTTGTTGTCAGTTTTATTGAATATGTTCACATACTGTTAACATTTAAGGTTTTGTCTTCTAGGTTGCTTTTTGATGTTGTTAGGTTGGGAAAAGGGGTGTGTGTGTTGTGTTCTTGTTTTTCCTGCGTTCCCTTCGGTATACGTATGTGTAGAGTTTAGAGTGTTGCGGTGGAGACTGTGGAATGGAGAGGCTCGAGGGAAGGGTGGATGGTTGAGAGAGAGAGTAGATGCGGAGGGAGCGCAGGGTCGTTTATGAAATAAAGACTTTGACATCACCTTCAAGTTTGTGCCATCATTTTCAAGGTGCTACACTTCCATGACAATTTTGACAGTGACCTGGGAGACACCGAGTTAGAAGACGACTTGGTAGCGAGTGAGAACGAGGGATCGGGCCACCTATCCATCGATGGACAGGGAATAAGACCGATTGCAGCTCGACATGGGGAGCAGACAGAGACGCAGGAAAATTGCACAGCGATAAAAGCAAGAGACCGCGACGATCTAAGGATACATCGTGCAGCCTGGATAACCCCATATGCGCAGAGGCTTAGGGACCTCCCAGCAGAGGGGAAATGGTAAGGCTGTTTACTGCCACCAAAGACACCGGGGGATCAGAGAGGGAGATTCTTTTGACAAGAGGAATGGACGGGGAGATTGGGTCACACAGATGCCCTTTACTGGAAAAAGGATGGGGGCAACCCCAGTACATACCATGGAAGCATATATAGACAAGGAAAACTTGAGATGTAGGCTACCCTCGTTGACCGCGGGTGCAGGAAAAGGATATATGAGATGGAAAGGATGATGGCAGGACAGAAATTGGCAGTAGGGGGCGTGAAAGGTTTGTTAGTGGCGGTCCTCGGAGAGGCTGCCGATGATGTATAGAAAAGGGCAGAGTACCAATGAGTATCAGCATAGAACACGGTGGACAATGGTTCGCCGTTCACTAACTGCTGAGCAGCTGTATGACAAGCTCTGTGGATGCATTACCCAGACACATCAGAAGGTATCCAGTGATTGCATTGAATGCCAAAGCATTGAAAAAATGCATTGAAAAAAAAGCATTGAATTAATTTTTTTCAAAGGTAAAGGTTTTAATTTAATCATAATGGGTTTTAAGGGATAAAAAAAAGCAGGGGTTGAGGAGGGGCCCCCTGATACGCTCACCTGGTCTCCACGGGGGCATTGCACGAAGCTGAGCAATGGACGACTGCGCGCGTCTCTTCCTGTCCCACTGCTTCACTCATGCTTGGGCGCTATCCTAAAATGATGAACTGCAAAGCAATAGGAACAGAAAGCAATGAGCAATGGTTTAGAAAACAAAATGGTGATTCTTGTTACATCAAAATGGCCGTTCATTGGCAAACTCAAAAACCTATATTTTGTCATATCGTGCATGAGACGGTTGGCCCACGGCCACCAAAATGCGTTCGCGGTTTCAAAGTAGAGGTATCCATATTTCTAGACTGACAAACCCTCCTTTGGCCGTGTGCCAAACGTCTCATCTATTTATTGAAACCTCCTCTAGTGATGATGAATCTGAAGTACTTATGTCTGAGTCTTGCATGCTATCGTGGACATCATTGTCTTCATCAATATCTATTGCCATCAACTCTTTTACTGCTCTCATCTCATTTGGGTCTGGGCTAGTTCGATCATGAGGTTGTTTTTTCTTTGTTATCATATGCATGCATCCTTCCGTACATCCCTCAGTTACCTTAGCGCAAACTATGGATAAACAATGTATACAACAACAGCACGTTAGGAATATTCCGAACACCACTACTAATATTGACATCAACTTCCATCCCCAAGATCGTAGTATTCCCCAAAACCAAGATCCTATTCCCCAGCTCCCTTCTCCAGTAGGGAGTTCAGAGCTTAGAACGTGCATTTTCTTTATTGCTTCAAAGATCGTGGGGGAATAGTCATCGACATAAACGCAACATGCTGATCCCACTATTTTGCAAATTCCCCCACGATCAACCAGGATCACATCGAGAGCCATTCTATTTTGCAGCGTTATTAACCTGATCCCTCTTTCTTCCAACGTCATGTTAAATAATATATCTGTTGTTGTGTTTATTGTATTCTTTAGGATTCTGGACAGTTGCCTTATATTATGGGAGTTCACTATCTGTCCTAAGAATGGAATGAATGATTTCGCTACATCAGTTGCTATTAAAACACCTTCGTCAGTCCTTTTGACTCTAGTTTTGGATAATCTGGCCATGGCTGCTGTTTCTAAGAGGAATACTCCTGGGAACAGTAGCCCTAGGTAACATGTACCTCCCCAGTTTCTGGGCAACCAAGGGTATGCTTTCTCTCCACATATAAAATAAACTGGATCACCTACGTATACTGGTTCTATTTCCCATCTTAGTACCACTGTATTCATACAACCAGTATATGTTCCGACTGAAAAAGAGCCTTTCTTTTTTAGACAAAAAGGGACAGTTCTTGGGCTATAATTCACCGTGTAAAATGGGAGAATTGCATATTTGTCCCCTTCTGTTCTTACACGAAACGTCATTACAGATGTTTTTTCTAGCGGGGTCAATCTATCTCGTCTATTTTGTCGTGTTATCTTCCGTGCATTTTTCCTCATAGGCTCTGGGGCTATTACTTGCGCTTTATGGAAAATGGAACAACCCACAGGCTTCATTATTATCTCCTCAAACTCATTCATGTTGGTTCTGTCTAATTGACCCGTATTACTCGCATTCCATTTCCCATAGAACATTGCACCTAAAGATGCACTACATGCAGAACTTAATGGTGATGGCTGCACATACCACCCTATTCCTTTCCCGGCATGCTGTGGTAAATGGGCACATACCCAGCAGTTTGTTTTCTTCAGGATTGCATGTGTCATGTTCATTATCAGCAGTAAGGTGTTATTTCCAAAACCTTCCCTGTGTTTTTCTTCCATTGGGGGTAGGGTATAAGTGATCACCTAAACCGGGCTTTCAGTAGTGGATATATTAATTATTGGTAAAAACATTTCTAATGGGTGTATTGTTTCTACCCACTATAATATTAGGGCTGTCGATATTGGTGCTAACCACGCTCATAAAGCACATTATTATCGTTAGCACCAGCATACTATTTGTTTTACCATGCGTTTTTCTTAAGCTTATAATCTTGACTCATACTCATTCTCAGCGGTGGTGGTGCAGGAGGAGGCTGGAACCAGTCCCGGCATGTTTCTCGTTGTCCTTCTTCTTTTTTATCACAGTTCATTGTGGATATCTTTCTTCGTCGCGCTTGCTCTGATGTTAATAAGTTCAATGTAATTGTCACAGTTCAGCTCTGCCTGCCCTTTTTAGCCTGAATTCGATTATTCATTTTTAGGCGAGATCACTTGTCCCCTCTTTCACTGCTCAGAGGACCTTTGATAAGTTATCGCCTCAGTATCATGTGCGCCCAGCTTGTCCGCTCTGGTTCCGGACACATGTACTGTTAATCAGTTATCTCACTTGCCATAGTACCATGTGCGCCCAGCTTGTCCGCTCTGGTTCCGGACACATGTACTTCTTATGATCGCACCGAGGAGCCGCGAGTCTTGAATTGGCCGACTTGCACAATTCTCACGCTTCTCTCCTCTACACCTCTGGTTCCTTCTCCGTCCATGAGCTGAACCAGAGGTTGACATAAACACCAAAAAGACTGCAGATCACTTTGTCTCCTGAGGCCGCAGGTTGTATCGCCTTGCTCCTGGTATCGTATGATCCGTGAACAGTGCCGGTGCACTTTCAGATTCAGGCTTGAAGTCAGCCTGTGGCGCTACTGCAGGTGCTGGTGTGCGCCGCGCCAATGATGCAGATCCGTTCTTTGGCGTGCTGGCAAGTGCTGGTGGGCGCCAAAGGGGTACACAATTTGGTTTTGCTGGTATCTGCAAGGCAAATTTTGCGTCGGTCAGCAGTGATGTCGATTTTCCTGGGCAACATTGGGGCACTCTTTGCCCTTCCCCCTCTTTGGCAAACGTCTCAGGCTTTGTTTCAAGTTTCACTTCTCGTTTTGGCAGATTAGGTGGCTGCTTACTGGCAACAGTTTCTTTTGTTTCTTGGACCGCTGTCTCTTTCCGGTCATCAGTCTCAGGCAAGTCTTTCAGTGCAGTTGGAATCTTCTTGGCATGGGTGGCATGGATCACCGACTTCCTTCCATCCACCCGTATTGCCGTCTGCGTCGCCAAAAGTACTTGATGGGGCCCGCGCCACCTGGGTGCTAATGATGACTTTCTTTCAAAGTTTTTTAGCAGCACCCAGTCTCCTGGCTCCAGCGCGTGCCCCGAACCGGTGTATCTCACTGGTAATGCCTCCTGCACCTGCTGATGAATCAAATGCAATTTCTGCATTAAAAGGCCACAATAAGTACTCAGCACAGGATGTTCTATCTCACTAAGTCGTTTTGGCTGAGGTGCGCAGCAAACATTTGCCGGCCTCCCCATTACGATTTCGTTTGGGGAGAGCCCAGTTTTAGCCTGTACAGACATACGCATGCTTAATAGTGCTATTGGTAATGCATCCACCCAACTCAACTTGCTTCCCGCACAAATCTTGCTAATCTTTGATTTAAGAATCCCGTTGTGCCTCTCCACAAGACCGGCAGAACTCGGATGCCTTGAACTATGGAATCTCTTATCAATCTGGAGACCAGCACATATCTGTAATACCACTGCACCCACAAAATGCGGTCCATTATCAGACCATAGGACTCGGGCAAGCCAAATCTGGAAAAGTACTCCTTCAACATTACTTTTGCCGTACTTATTGCTGGGCAATCTTTCAAAGGATATGCCTCCACCCACTTACTGAATGCACAGATCATCACCAAGACGTATTTTAAGTTTTGGCACCTCTCCATCTCTATGAAATCAAAATGGATTACCTCAAATGGCATGAAGGGCGGGCCAAAACTGCCTGTTGGAGTCACTGTTCCCTTTCCTACATTGTGTTGTAAACACGTGATACAGTTCTGCACCAACCTCTCTGCATTCTTTTTTATGTTTGCATTCTGCCATACTGTAGAAAGGTGCTGTATTATTTTTCTGGCACAGATGTGCGTAGGGCTGTGGGCCATTGTGACCATTGCAGTCACATACGAATTTGGCAACATCCAGTTTCTAGTTCCCTTGTCCACCCAACAACCCTCCAGATCCAACTCAGCAGATACCTCTGCCCATCCCTGTATTTCACCGGCCGTAGCCTCGGCCTGCATTTCTTTGACAGTCGCAAATCCATCTTCTATCATACAGGGTACTTCCTCTGTCTGAACCGTCATCATCTTGGTATTCAAATCAGTGGCAGTTTGTTTCGCAATTCTGTCTGCAAACGCGTTTCCCTCTCCTACTTTGCATGTTACTTTTTTATGTGCCTCGCATTTCACTATTGCTAGGCGCTTTGGAAACGTAAGTGCAGACAGCAATCGTACAATCAAAGGGCCATGTTGAATTCTGGCACCACGTGATGTCAGAAACCCTCTCTCAGCCCAGAGTCGACCAAAGTTATGAACCACTCCAAAAGCATACTGACTATCAGTATATATATTCACATTCAAATTTTCAGAAATCTCGCAGGCTCTGGTCAATGCTATTATTTCCGTGGCTTGTGCTGAATTATAGGGGATTCTTTTACTTTCTACAACACTCTCTGAAGTAGTGAGAGCGTATGCGGCAGTTGTCGTGCCATCTGGTAATTTAAAACATGAGCCGTCACAAAATAACTCTCCATCCGGCTCTTTCCGTGGAATATCACTTAAATCAACTCTTTCCTTAGTTTCTTCCTCAGTGACCATTAAGCAATGGTGGGGGGGGGTGATTCATTCTTCCCAATTTCTTTTAAGGTCAGTGGCATTAATTCTGCAGGATTCAAAGCGCTACACCTCATAATTTGGATATGGGGCGCGAACAAGATAATCTCATATCTTGTCAATCTAGCAGAGGTGAGGTGTTGCGTCTGTGTCCTATTTAATAGAACGTCTATGGCATGTGGCACCATCAGAATTAAAGTGTGCCCCAATACCATCCCTTCCGTTTGTTTCACTGACGCAGCAGCCACCGCGACAGATCGCAATTATCGTGGTAGTACGCGCGCTACAGGGTCCAGCGCAGAAGAAAAATAGCCGCACGGCCTATTTCTTCCACCTCGTTCCTGTGTCAAAACCGCCAATGCACATCCTTCGCTTTCACACACAAATAGTCTAAAAAATGTCTCATAGTTCGGCGTACCCAAAACTGGAGCCGAGCATAATGCAGTTTTCAATCCATCAAATGCTCTCTGACATTCCTCATCCCACTGCAAAGGCATAACCACATCCTTTCTAGTTAAATTCACTAATGGTTTCACAATTAACGCAAAATTACCAATCCATTGTCGGCAATATGAAGCCATGTCTATTATGGCTCTGACTCTTTTTTGTGTCTTTCGAATAGGCATACAAGAAATACTTTCTATGCTTTCTGGCGTTAGTCTTCTCCCTCCTTTCGAAAGTAGGTAGCCCAAATAAGCCACCTCCTTTCGATTATACTGACATTTCTTCAAACTAGCTTTATGGCCATGTGCCGCTAGGTGTGACAGCAGTAATACAGTGCTTTCTTTACAAATTTCCTCTGTGTCTGCAGCTAGCAATAGATCGTCTATGTATTGCAAAAGTACACAACCCATGGGTAATTCCAGCATGTCTAGCTGTTCTTTTAATGCTCTACTGTAAATACTTGGACTTCCCGTGTAACCTTGCGGAATCCGCGTAAATGTAAATGATCGTCCTCCTAATGTGAACGCAAACAAATATATACTGTCCTCTTCCACTGGAATACTTAAGAATGCATTTTTCAAATCTACTACACTAAAATATTCTGCTGAAACAGGTATCCTTGTCAATATTGTAGTGACGTCTGGCACTGGAGGAAATTGCGGATCTACTACCTTATTCAATGCGTGTAGATCAATTATGAAACCGTATGGTACCTCATTACCTCCTTTTTTATAAACCGGAAGAATCGGGCTGTTGCATGTACTGCCTGTGATTTCCTCGATTACCCCTAATTTCACCAAATCAGTAACAATACTCTTCAATCCTTTCTCACCTTCAACCGAAAATTTGTATTGGGGTATTCGCGGTAGGGTAACACCTTCTTTCAAAATAATCTTTACTGGCTCTATCTTTAAAATCCCACATCGTTGTCATGCATTGCCCATGTACAGGTTGGTACTTTACTTAGTTCCCCTGGTAACGCTTCAGACATGAATTCTGACACAGGGGCATCGTGTGGCCATATCGTTAGAAACACTCCGTCTGCTGTGCAATGTATAACAGAACCTAGTTTTTTCAACAAATTTAATCCCAACAAATTTTCTCCACAATTTTCTGTTAGAAGGAAAGGACAATGTTTGGTAAATGGTCCTATGGTAACTGGGACTGGTTTGGACACTGGGTTTATGACTGGTGTACCTGCGAACCCTATGGAAATATTCTTTTGCCCTGACAGTGGTATATCCGGAACCAAGTGATGGTCTATTGAACACTTCTGTGCTCCTGTATCTACAAGAAAGCGGTGCTCCTCATTCCCGACTCTCATTTCTATGTAGGATCCTCTCTGATTCACGGGAATAGACACTGGTTCCAACCCCTGTCCTGGGCTGTCCTATTGGGGAAATAACACATTGTCCGATGTGTAATCATTACTATTACTGTAATACGTGTTTGGCTGTGTATCGAAAACATGTCCACTCTTCCCTCTATTTCCCCCACACTGATTTCCAAATTGTTGATTTTGCTGTCCCTGACTCTGGTTTGGGGCATTTTAGTTTTGGCCTTGGTTTTGATTACCTCCGTTATTATGATGCTGCTGCATACTATTCCTATTTGGTCCATTTGCTCCTGGGTGTCCTTATGCTGTCTCCTCTGACCAGACCCATTTCTATTCTATAGATGCGGGCATTGCGCTCGCTAATGTCCTTCCTCTTTACAATATGCACACTGATTCGGTCCCACTGTTCCCCCATGCATATTCAAACTACTCCTTCCTTGTGCGTTCCCTCGCCCTATATTATGTCCTGTTACTTGCTGCAATAGTACCTGTGTTCTTATTAGACATTCTTTCAAGTCTGCCCCCACCTGTTTTAGCAACGATAATTTGTTCACCATCTCCTTCTGCCCCGGCGATGGTAATTGCTGCTGTTCATTATGCGACCCCTTTTCCCCCTTCCCAGGTCTCCCGATATCTCTACTCCTGTACCCAGGTGCAGTAAACATTTCAGCATAATCATTATCTAATTCATCTTTAAGCTCAAAAAGTCTATGCACATGTTCTCTCACTTCTTCATCCCTCTCCCTACAGCGTGCTAATGCATTCAAATCTAACAATCGCTGCAGTGGTAATTTCCCAATTAGCTGTTTCCATTTCTCTACCAAATATTCACCCATGCATTCCAACACTACCTGTCTTTCGTTGCTTCTGCGGAAGTCATATATCGAAGCCACTGCTGCCGTCCCATCATTCCCATCTATATACATCTCTGCCTGTTGCTGCAATTCCACCTTACTTTCTTTGCTGATTGCGCTGCGGGTTACCCTCGTGCACCCCCCGTTGGTCAGTCCCGCCTCTTGCCCCCGCGGTTTCAACTTCAACCCCGGGAGGAACGGACAGTACCGAGTCTGTGTCTAAGGTGGGAGGTGCGGATGGGACAATGGGAACAGGGAGTGTCTGTTGTAGGCCTGGTTGGCTAATAGGAAGTGTTACGTGCGCGGTCTGTGGCTGTGGGAGGGCTTGAGCTACCGGAGGGGGAGCTTGAGCTACGGGCGGGGTCTGGGCAATAGCTACTGACGTGTCTGGTCTTACTTCTGATCTTGGGCCTTGTTTTGTATGGGTCAATATATTTTCTATCAATTCATCTGCTATGTCTAATTCTCGTTGTGGGTATATCTTTTCTATATTCAACTCTTCACGCCTGCCTGCCCTTCTTAGACTCTCAGTCCACTCCTCCTCTTCTTTTTCTTCCGCTACCTCACCTTTTGATTTATGCCTGCGCGCATGCTTTGATCTGCTTTTAAATCGGACATTGCTTCCTTTTTCCAGTCTTTAATAGTCTCAAATGCTGCAGGATGCACTTTCTTTCTTATCAACACCCTTTCCAGGTTATCTATCCTCGCCATCTCAAAACTACCATTAATCGGCCACTGATGGTCTTGTTGCTTTCTGGTTTGCCTATGCCGCGTTCCACCAGGTGGTACAATTTGGCCTTCTTCCAAAGATTGTCTACCACAGCAGAAAAACCCTGCTAGGGTGGACAATACCCCAGGCATGTTTGAACCTTCCCCCTGGTTAATCAACCTTACCTAGGGCGTTTGATTTTGCAAAGTCAACTCTCAACCAATATCAGGATGCTTTGAATCGGGGAATGACTCACCTGATAAATCAAGTCGTCTGTATACTGACGCACCAAAGGACGTCGTGTCTGCCTTTCTTGGCTTCCGCCTCGTTTCGGGACCCTCGCCTCCTTGTTCTCTAGCCAGGCACGTCGATCAGGGATCAGATGTGTGCAGATCTGCAAAGGAGTCTCTCATCACTTTTACAGGGCGCCCCGAACACCTCTTGATCCCGGCTCGATCGTCCCGTCCTCGCCGTTCTCTGCCTTTCTCAATTACAACGTTACGCGATGGAACAAGTGGGGGAGGGTCCCTATTCGGGCGCCATCTTGAAAGGGGCCCCTAGGGGACCCTGACGTCTATGGAAACCAGGCGAGTCACCACACACGATAGAGACGCCAGACACGAGGTTGTATTCCCAAAGCTAGGGTTTTATTGCAAAGCAAAAGTCTCAGTTGGCCAACTCGGTCTCACACCCCGCGACGTGTATCTCTAGACCTCGAGGGACGCAAGAGCCATGAATTATGTACATCAGTTACATATATACAAAATGCATATCAAACAATCAGCTATGACATGTTTAACACCCCCCTTTATTGGGCTTCTTTGAACTTGGTGTGATGATGGACATCTCCGACCACTATGACACCTTCAAACATCTATTCTAGTAACAATTTGCAATTTGTGAGTGCGAAGGCATCTTTCGGTTAATGAATAGAACATGGCGCTTCTGTTCTTGGAAGCGAACTACATACGGGGGGGAGTTGCATTCCGGACCTTGCTATCTATCAGGTGCTATTCGCATCCTGAGAGCCAACATGCTCTAGCGGGGATCAGCAAAGGGGGGCCGTAAGAAAAGCATAATTCAAGCCTTTAGCTGTATTATTCTAACATGTTCTACCATATAACGAGACTGGCTGGCAGCTGTGAAATGATTAAATGCCCTGCAGCTCTGCTTCAAGGCTACATTCGGGAGGGAGCCGAGCATTCTTCCTGGCGCTGCCTACGTTTGTGTTTCAACAAACTCTTGTTATCCTCACGGCCCTGCGGCCTTGTCCTTTTCACATACAGACAACAATGTTTCACAGTCGAGCAGTGTAAGCGGAAAATATACTGCGAACCAATAGGAACAGAAAGCAATGAGCAATGGTTTAGAAAACAAAATGGCGATTCTTGTTACATCAAAATGGCCGTTCATTGGCAAACTCGAAAACCTATATTTTGTCATATCGTGCATGAGACGGGTGGCCCACGGCCACCAAAATGCGTTTGCGGTTTCAAAGTAGAGGTATCCGTATTTCTAGACTGACAGGATGATGGCAGGACAGAAATTGGCAGTAGGGGGCGTGAAAGGTTTGTTAGTGGCGGTCCTCGGAGAGGCTGCCGATGATGTATACAAAAGGGCAGAGTACCAATGAGTATCAGCACAGAACACGGTGCACAATGGTTCGCCGTTCACTAACTGCCGAGCAGCTGTATGACAAGCTCTGTGGATGCATTACCCAGACACATCAGAAGGTATCCAGTAATTGCATTGAATGCCAAAGCATTGAAAAAATGCATTGAAAAAAAAGCATTGAATTAATTTTTTTCAAAGGTAAAGGTTTTAATTTAATTATAATGGGTTTTAAGGGGTAAAAAACCAGGGGTTGAGGAGGGGCCCCCTGTTACGCTCACCTGGTCTCCACGGGGGCATTGCACGAAGCTGAGCAATGGACGACTGTGCGCGTCTCTTCCTGTCCCACTGCTTCACTCATGCTTGGGCGCTATCCCAAGATGATGAACGGAGAAGTTAACTTGCTGCATTGTGGGCAAGACTCCCACCTCCCTCAAACCTCCAACCGCTTCCCTCTGTGCTTATGTCTCACCTTAGGTATTTTAACGATGGGCTCTCCGTCCTGCGTCTGAATGCAGGGGCGCTTTAATGTTCTTAGGCACTTTCACTGTAGTTCCTTCACTGATCCTACAGCCTGTAAGTGGAATCCAGACCAGCTGTGACTCTGTAAGTAAGTCTTGGTACCAATTGGTTCTTGGTAACTGTTTTTGTTTAATGTGTTTCTTCTTGTTTCCAACGTTTCACTATTGTCCTTATTATTTTGCAGGAGCAGTCTTGGAGCTGCCAGGTTAAGCAATGGACTCCTAAATGCGGCACTGAGCAATATTTATGCAGGTGGATGTTAGGGCATGAGTGCATCATGACAGCACTCCCCCCTAATGCCCCTCTCTGGGTGGGTTCTCTATCTGGCCCAGGCTTGTTTGGATGATTCCGATTGAACTTTTACACCAGGCGTGGTGCATGAATATGGTTGCTAGGTTCCCATGTTCTTTCCTGTGGTTCATAGCCTTTTCAGTCAACTAAGTAGAATAATTTAGATTTGACAATTTCGGAATCCAGAATATCCTTAATCTCAAATTCGGGTTCCCCGTCGACCATGATTGGCTTTGGTGTTTTTTTAACTCGAGTTCCTGGTTGCACTGGTTTGAAAAGTGAGACGTGAAATACTGGATGGACTCACATATGTGGTGGTAACTCCAATTTCACTGCCACTGGATTAATGATGGTCTTAATGCTATATGGTCCTAAATATCTGGGATTAAAAGTATGAGTTCCTCTTACTGGTATATGTTTGGAAGCCAACCAGACTTCATCCCCAATTTGATATTTCGGAGCTTCACTCTGATGTTGGTCTGCAAACCTTTTGTGTTTTTCTTTAGCTTGCTTCAGATGCTTCTCCGCCTTTTCGAAGGCTTGTGTGATGGTAGCGTGTAGATTTCTTACGGCAGGCATTTCCAAGAGTAGAGGAGGGTCTAGGGTGGAGGTTGGTGGATATATTCCATAAATTGTATAGAACAGACTTTGCCCAGTGCTAGAGTGTAAGGAATTGTTATAGGCATACTCGGCTATCCATAGCACATCTTTACAATTTCCTTCTGTTTGGTGTAGCATACATCTTAAGTATTGTTCCAAAGTTTGGTTGGTCCTCTCGGTCTGACCATCAGTTGATGGTGATGGCTAGTGGAGAGTCTTTTGTCGATTTGGGCTAACTTGCAACATTTCTTCCAAAAATGACTGCCACGATCTGAAATCAGGATGGAAGGAATCCATGTATTTGAACAATCTGTTCTAGGAATTCTTTTGCCAGGGTGGAAGCTGTGGGTAGGCCTTTTAGTGGAATGAAGTGGGCCATTTTGGAAAACAGGTCCACTACCACTAAAATGGTGTTGAACCCATTACAAGGAGGAAGGTCGGTGATAAAATCAAGAGAAAGCGTATGCATGGGTATAGGTCGAATGTCTAAAGGTTGAAAAAGACCTAATGGTCTTTTCTTTGGAGCTTTGTTTTGTGCACAAATACTGCAGGATAGCACATATTGCGTGATGTCTTTACGCCAAGTTGGCCACCAATAGTTCCTTTTAATTTTAACTAAAGTTTTTGCAATCCCAGGATGACCTTCCACTAGAGATTCATGGTAATTTGAGATGACTTGTTCCTGTAGTTCTTTACTGGGTAAATAAAGGCGCCCTCGAAAATATGGCAGTTGATTCGCAACTTTATGGTGTTCGCTTTGGGTAGACCAATCTTGCAAAGTCTTTGCATCTATTAGATGCAGAATTTCCTTTTGGATGTCGTCCAAGGTCAGATATGTAGTAATTCCCATGATTCGTACCCCTGGGATTATGGCTACTGGATCCGGGGTTGAGTATGCATTTTCATCTACGCCGATACGGGAAAGAGTGTCAGCTTTTCCGTTTCGACACCCGGGTCGATATGTAATCACGAAATCATATTCGGCCACGAATAGGGCCCATCGGAGATGGTGAAATGACTGGGCTTTTGCTGTCTTTAGGTACTGCAGATTGCGATGATCAGTGATCACTGTGACGGTGTGTCTTGATCTTAGGAGGTAATGCCACCAAGCTTTAAAAGCTGCTTTAATGGCCAAGAGTTCTTTGTCTGTCACAGCGTAATTTAGTTCAGGTGCTGAGAATGTTCACGACCAAAAGGCCACTGGATGAAGTTGACCCATCACAGGATCTTTTTTGGGAGAGAACTGCCCCCATTTCGAGACTGGAAGCATTGGTTTCAGCCACATACGGGAGATGTGGGCAAGGGCGTTTCAGGATTGGGACTGAGGTAAATCTTTCTTTCAATTCCTGGAAGACCTTTTCCGCTTAATCCAACCATTGAAAGCATTTATTATTTCGCAGTAAGCGTATGATTGGATGCACAATTTGAGAAAAATCCGGAATGAACCGGCGATAAAAGTTTGCAAAGCCAAGTATACTCTGGACTCCTTTGATTAATGTTGGAGAGGGCCAATTGTGGATGGCATACACCTTACGTGAGTCCATACGAACACCTCAGGGAGTTAGAACAAATCCAAGAAACTCGACTTCGGTGACATGGAAGGAGCATTTTTCTAGTTTAGCCTATAACTTATGTTGCCGGAGTTACGCTGCAGGAGTGCAGATAACACGAAGCGTGTTCTGCTCTTTGGGTGTGGTTTATATAGCCCAGGTAAAGTAGTCCCAGGTAAAGTAGTTCCAGACCCAGCCACACCCTAGAAACTAGACTGCAAAGCTCAGTTCTTCAGGACTGGGCTATGTGTGCCTCCCTGTTCACTGGAACCTCATTCCATGTGGTCAAATAGTATGAGCCTGGTGCCAAAGGCGCCAGGACTGGCTCCAGGAGATCCTCTGATATCGTTTTGTGGTCTTTAAAGCCCCAATGGAAGCCTGCAACTTGGGAAGGCAGGTTTGGCCCTGAAGACTGGGGACATGCATCATTACACTCCCCATTAACAAAAATGAAGAAAAGAATGCATTCAATGCTTTTTTTTTTACTATTGCTTGTTTTTCGATGCTAAGGTATTCAATGCTTTGGCATTCAATGCTATCACTATAAACCCATCAGACATTAGTGCAATTATGGCATGCAGAATGGAGGAAGACGAAGACCCCTTACAATATATCCAGGTTATTCAAGAGTTATGGCGCCTTGAAATGTGAGAACTGTGGGATAAAGCAGTGGCATTATTCTATCATATACTATGCCAGGAGTTAACAGAACTGGTGCAAAGGCAACTAAAGAAGTTGGTGGTCAGAAATACAACTCACAATAGTATATTACTGCAGGCTAATGCAAGAGAATGCAAGAAAAAAGCCAGAGGAAAAAAAGCAGGAGGAGGCCAAGTAAATGCAGCGGTAGCTGTCTAAATACACCATTGGAAGGGGAAGTTTTAACAAGCACAGGAGGACAAGTGGCACCACAGACACAGTACGTACCACCACCCATGGAGGAGGGTTCATGGGGTGGGGGATGTGCAGTATTGGTTTAGAGGAAGGAGGGGCCACCAAGAGGACAACAAATGCAACAGAGCCAAGGGGGATTTCCAGGAGGATATCGAGGATATGGTCAGCAAATGCAGCAAGTTCCAGAGGGGTTTTCTGGAGGGTATCAGAGGCAAGTGAGAGAACCGCCCCAGAGCTGGGTGTGTGGACAGATAGGACATATCTCAAGGGTATGTAGAAGCAGAGGAAGGATTCAACAGAATGGAGGAATGCAATACCAGTCAGCATAGCCAGGGGAACAGAATGAGTTATATGCCCAGGACCAGATGCAGCAACAAGGACAGACAATGAATGCATACCCGCAGACACACCAGACTATGACACAGACATGACAAATGCAGGCGCCTGTACAGCAGTATTCGCAGGCACCACAGATACAGCAGATGCAGGGTAACACACAGCAATTATACATGGCACAGCAGATATCACAGATGCAGAATAGCACACAACCAATGTAGCCGTACATGGGACAGACACAGTGATCGCCGTGGCAGAAGGATACTGGTTGACCATAGTTACAGACAAAGAACTATTCAAAGACAACAGATCAGATCACAAGATGGTGTTCAAACTGAGCATCCCATATTGGGTGAGAATAGTTCTCGCACAGAGAAGTACCACAAAGAATGGTGATGAGGCTGAAAGCAACACCAACGTTTCTCAGAGAAGACTTGGCAAAGGTCCCCATCATCTTATGGACCACAAGTCCTTAAGATGTTGGGCTTCTGAAAGGGATAGGAGCAGTGAAGATCAAGCTGAAGCCAGGAGTTATTTTACCAAGAGTTAGACAATATCCACTGCTGAGGGAGGCAGATGAGGTTATCTATGATACCATTGCAGCACTAGTGAAGCAGGGCATCCTAGTGCCATCGAATCACCATGCAACACGGCTGTGTACCTTGTCAAAAAGGCGACAGGGGGGTTGTGGGGTTTTATGCAGGACTTGCACCCTATTAACCACATTGTAGAAGCAGAATTTCCTTTAGTTCCAAATCCAGCAACATTTTTGTGTAGCATCCCCATGGAAGCTATCTACTTTATGGTCATAGATTTGAAGAATGCATTCTTCTCTATACCACTACACCCAGACTGACAGGACTTAACTTCATTTCTATATAGAAATAATAAGTGGAAGCATTCAAGACTTCCTCAAGGGTACTGTGAATCACCTTACATATTCAACACATTACTCCAAATGGACTTATGCAACATACAGATGGAGGGCATTGTTATACAGTATGTACATGACATATTAATGTGCAGCAAGATGGAGGAACAGTGTAGGAACGACTCAGTACACATGTAACAGTACTAGCAGAAAAGGGGTACAAGGTAGACAAGACCAAACTACAATATTGCCAAACAGAGGTGTTGTACATTAGACAGTTGATATCCCAAGACGGAAGAAAAGTGACACCAGAAAGAGCAGAGGCAATACGCATAACAGAAAAACCCACAACTGTAAGACAGATGCAGTAGTTCCTAGGACTATGTAACTACTGCAGGGCATGGGTATTCGACTACAGCACTTACACTAGACCCTTCTTCAGTGCACTGAAAGAAGCACAAAGAGGGGAGAAGACATTACAATAGACAACAGAAATGACTGAGGCATTTGATGGAAGCAACATGCACAGCTCCAGTATTAGGGATCCCAGATTAACAAAAGGAATTTTTCCTGTTCTCACACTCCAATGAAGAAGTGATGACTGCAGTACTGACACAAAAGACAAGCATGGCAAACAAGCCTCTAGCATACTAGAGTGGGAAATGAGTTCCAGTAATGAGAGGACACTATGCATGCGAACACGCATTGGCTGCCGCCAAATTCACAGTGGACAAATCAGCGAGTATTACTATGGGATGGAGAACCACTCTTTATGTGGAACATGCTCTCTTTGCAGTACTGGAAAGACCGAAAAGCATATTGATGACACAAAGAGCTTCAGGGTATGAGGTGTTACTATGAAACCCAGCTCTCAAAATAGTGAGATGCAGACTTGTCAACCCAGCAACTCTCGTCACAGACATCTTACAGGTGGGTGACTATGCATACAACGGCACAGCAAACATAGAACAATTCAGTGGCACTCGCAAAGTACAGGAGGATGCACTTGACGGGGTAGACATGCTTTACACTGACGAGTAATCAACAATTAACCAAACGACTGGAGAAAGACATAGTGGGACAGCAGTAACGAGATTGAGAGAGGACGGGACAAGCAAGGTCGTGACAAGCACACGTTTACCATCACATTTTTCAGCACAAGCAGCAGAATAAGTAGAGTTAATATTGGCACTAGAACACAGCAAAAGAAAGGAAGTGACAGTATATTCAGATTCAGCCTACCTGACATCCACAGTGCATTCGGGGCTGTCACGTTGGCTGAGGAGGGGCTTCAGATGTGCTGATGGGTCACCGGTGCAGCATGCACTGATATTGGGCAGACTGGTAGAGGCAATAGACCTCCAACAGCGAATAGCAGTAGCGAAGTGCCAAGCACACATGAGGGGGGAGGGCCCTATCTCCAGGGGCAATGAAGCAGCAGATGCAGAAGCAAAACACACCACCTACTTTGGGGACATTTTAGAAATGGAGGCTTTGTCCCATGTGTGCAATTATGCGTGAGCAATGATACTAAAGGAAGGTTATAACACATTACCAGTGACACCGATTATGGAGTTGCAGGGAGCTGCACCCAGGGAAGAAAAGGAGATACAGGGCAAAGACTTCCTACACATTCATAGTAAGGGCACACTGTATATTTGTTATTTTTCTTTCCGCACACATTCATCATGAAAGTGCAACTCTTTTCATTGTATTTGTTCCATGATTCCCCATGATCCTCATCCTGAAACGTTCCAAGGGCAATTTGTCCAATTTGTTAGGATATTCAACAGTACCCAGAGATGCCACACTAATGTGTATTTCCGCTCCTCATAGCTTAGTTGTCCCAAGTATAGCCCCACCTGGAAAGGGGAAATTAATCTGTGCTCTTAGTACTCTGTGGCCCCAGAATAAAAGCTGTGTGCTATGGCAGACTATTGTGTTCACGGGCATTGAGTTAATACAATATTAACACA
Organism: Ambystoma mexicanum; assembly: GCF_040938575.1. Taxonomy (NCBI): domain Eukaryota; kingdom Metazoa; phylum Chordata; class Amphibia; order Caudata; family Ambystomatidae; genus Ambystoma; species Ambystoma mexicanum. Next base: position 1,321,903,692 of record NC_090935.1, on the reverse strand, counting down.
CTAACGCTTGTTTTACGCATTTCAGGTGGGCAACTGATATCTTTAAACTGCACAAGGATCCAAACAGTTATAAGCTATGGGAAGCATTTTTAAAAGAATGATTATTGTGCCTTGTGTCTTATTCTCATGTGATATTTTCAACCTCATCTTTTGGCCAATATGTTATGTTGCTAGAAATACAGCTGTATCTTCAGGAGGATAGCTCAGGGGCAACGTGCTCGCCTTGGAAGCAAGACGACACAGAGCAACACAGGTTCGATCCCTGGGTCCGTGCTTAGAAACCTCTAGGTATTAAGCGGGTTATAAATAACCAATCATATCATATCATACTAACACAACCCCAACTCTACCATGTCAGGTGGACAGGTAAGCACTGTAAGTGCAATAAAGTGAGTTAGATGCAGTGCAGATGCAGACATGGTGGTGGAACTCTATCTCATTGATACTGCTTGAGTATATAACAACATGTGGTACAAGCACATGACTAAAGTGGCTAAAGAAACCACTGGGGAGAGCTGCTATGGCTGCTCACTAATCCCCTCTGCCATGAGTGCCTCCAGGACGTTTATAGCAACTAAGATACCAGCAGCAAGAGCACAATGCCTTATTTACCTATCCATGGTTACAACCCGGGAAAGATTCCAAGGGAGAACAACAACATTGAGATGGATGTCCAAGGCAACATTTCCATATGAAGACGGTTATATAAAGACACTTGACATGATGAACAATTACTGGCAACTAAACCAGGCTATACAATACGTAACTGATGGCCAACAAAAAGGAGAGACAAAAAAATAACACTAAAAGAAGTACCATGCCCTAAGAGAGACCTAAGGAAATAGAAAAAGTACTGGGATGTTGGGAAAGACCACAAATGCTTGTGTGTGGTCAAGTATACACAGCTGACGGATGGAAGGAGGAAGTAGTAGGTAGCAAGGCACACACACTGGTACAAGCACCAGTAAATGCAGTGCAATGAGAAAATGAAAAGTTCCTGAAAGAATGGGATCCAAGCACAAAGTTACTAACCTGGGTGGACAATGAAGCTGGACCAATGCCCATAATACCACTGAAGAAACCAGCATTGTGTTTCCAGAAAGATGGAGCAATAAAGGCTGGAGAAAACAAGGACTGTAGGTACACAGAAAAGCATTCAGCAAATAAGATCGGGGCGGCAGTATTAATGATCACTATTGGGCGTGCAGATCTAAGGCGTATGAGAAGCTGCCGCCCAACGGGGGAGGAGTTTGTTTGTTGGTAGACATCAACATGCCAGCACTAGAAGTACCCCAGAAGCATATAAAAAAAAATGGACAATACGAAAAGAAAGAAGAGGTTAGTAGAAGTGAGTAGAGTGAAAAGAGATAACTATTTCTCATCTGCATCAGAAGCATCACTGGACGATGTGCCATCTGAGCACCGGCTGTTCAGTAGGACAGAAATGTTTTTCACATCAGTAGTTCCATCTGTACAGACACACACAAACGAGAATGGTTGCAGATAATGAAATGGAAGCTGATGCGGACAATAAACTTAACAGTGAATGGCTTCAACACGATGAAAGAAGAGCTTTGAGCAGTAAGGTTGATGGCTCTCCAGAACAGATATGGTCTAAACCTTCTCACAGCAATGGAAGGAGGAGTTTGCGTCAAGATCAGGAGTTGCTGTTGCACATTTGTGCCCACAAATGACAGAGAAAATGGCACACTGACAGAAGCGGTAACAAAGTTGTCGAAAATGCACGCCAAAATGGACTAGGAAGCCAAAGGAACAGGAAAAGACCAGAGCTGGCTGTCATAAATATGGTCATGGATGCCAACATGGATGGCAGATGGAATATAAGTATTACTAGGAACACTGATCCTAGTACTAGTAAGATTGTGTGTGATCAAGATCTGCATTAAACAATGCTGAAAAGCCACTGAGAAAACAATAGGGATGAAAATGTTAGTTGATATAAATGTTGAAGAGAACAAGGGCAATATAGAAGAAAGAAATAACCTGAGGACAAAGATAAAGGATTGCCCACATTTCCCAACTGAGATGATAACATTCGATGATCCCTTTGACAACAACCAATATTGTGTGAAATGCGTATGGTGCAACCCAGAAGGAGACTGCAGTTCCATGACAGAGTTTTGATGACCATGCAAATTACCACAGACATCTTGGAGGGGTGACGAAGATATGGCTACCAATAACAACAGTGAGTAAGTATGATGGTTACACAGAAACACATGTGTACACACGAAGGACATGCTTACTGTAGATAGAGGACAGATACATATACATACTGTCGAAAGCCATTATCATCTTTTAATTAGATGAACGCAGAAACGCATAATGCAAAGCAAGAAGAAGAGATGCAGAGCAAGCTTGCAGACGCTTATTGCAACTAACCATATGGAACTACAGGATTGTATATGGAACCTGGAAATACCACAATACTACTAAACTATAAGAAAAGTAGCATGGTATAGATATATATAAATCATAGTGTAACTGTAGTGAGGTTAAAGAGGCCATGAGAGGCGAAGAAAAGCAGAATCAGGTTCCACGAAGCACCAAGCCAGGGCTCACAGCCAAGGTCAGAGACAAGCAGAATATTCCTGGGCCTCGGAGACAAGCCATCTGCAAAATACCAGCATAAATCCTCACAAATTGCAGACCAGAGAGCTCGATTTTGCAGTCCTCGACCACATGGATTGGCTGAGTCAGACAATGGTCATTCACCCATGGTGGGAAGATGAGTAGTTCCCAGCGATGCAAACATGAAGTGAAACATGGATTCTTTAACAACGTTGGAACCCTGTGAGAACTATCAAAGGCAAATGTGGTAATACTAACAGCTACACTGGGAACACATAGTCCTTCTCATCACCTTGAAAAGGTGCACTGAGCACTGAGAACAGAGCTGGGCCCCAGGCCTGGGGAGATCAGCTTCAGCCAATCAGGGAATACAAATCCAGGGGTGGATGACAGAGGGCAAGGGTCAATGGTAATCCTGCGACCCGGCAATAATGTAATAGATAGTTTTATGGGGAAGGGTCAGGCCAGCCACCTGACATGTGAGGTCCAATAGAGCAACTTCTATAGGTGCTGTGTATAGGCATTACCACCCCATCTAACCGATCCTGTACCCGCATAGGTTCTTAGGGAAGAGCCCTGTGTTGTGAAGCATTATTTGTGAAAAATTGCCAGACAAAAGCTCAGGACTGTCACTTTGGGAGATTCTCAATGTTCTGTATAATCCCAGTCGGTTTGTGTAATAAACAACAGTTAGCTTGGCTGAGTCCTCCCTCTGTGTACAGGGGCAGGGTTTGTTGGGGCCCTGGGTGATCAAATAGTGAGCTCGTAGTGTGAAGCCCAGTTCCTCTGGTATACCTAAGCAGACACAAATATGCCTTCTCTTCGCTCGACAATCTGGCCTCTACGCTTGTCAGGCAGCACAGTTTTCCCAGGGCTTTGTATGGGAGATTGCTATGTCTACAGTCCCCACTGTTTTCCTAGGTGGTTTGATTGTACAGTCCCTCAAGAAATGCCTGGATTTGCCATGGTATAGGCATAGTTGGTGCTGTCTGCATCTATCCCTCTCCTCCCTAGTTAATGGTCCTCGAACACTGCTGAACTGCATGGGTTCCGGTATGTTCTGCATGTGGTGCATGCTATTTTCTTAGGGAAGCACGAAAGAGCGGTCGGTCTTGCACTCTTGTAGTTGATGGACCAAACAAATTACCAGGTCTATGTAATCTGGACATCGGTCAGGTGGATTGACCACTTGGACTATGACATCCTAGAGCTCTGCTCGAAGCCCTCTGTAAAAAAGTGTGGTTTGTTTATCTTCTGGCCAATTTGTCTCTGCCACTAATCTATTGAAGGTAGCAATGTAAGCTAAAAGGTCCTACGACCTCTGTCAAAAAGGACAACAGCTCATTGTCGAGGGCCTGCCACTGTGTTTTCCAAGCAAAGAGCTTCTCTAGTTTTCATTGAAACCGTGGAAGGTTTCGCAGAATGGGGTAATCCCTGTCCACTAATGGAATCGACAAGTTAGCCGCATGACCTCCCAAATAAAACAGTATGTATGAAGGCTACTTTCGTTTGGTCATCGGGGAAGGTCCCAGGTCTGCAAAGAAAATGGAGCCGACACTGGTTCATGAATACTGCATACTTATGTGGGTCTCTTGTGAAGTGTTCTGGGGGGCTAAAGGGACAGAGGCGGGAGTGAAAACCTGGACGGGTACCTGCTGGGGTACCTGTGGTGTGGATGGTCTTGGTAATAGGGCTTGCCCTACCTGTGCCTGTGGGAGTTGTCTGGCAAGCTCTTGTGTGCAGTCTCTATTGAACACTTACTCCCTCCTCAGGGCATTGGTTTCTGATCAGGCTGCATGCACTTGAGCTCTGAGCTCCCCTAGCACTGTGGCTAGGTGGTCTACCTCAGAAGACCCCATGACACTCTGGCAGGGTTTGTAATCATGTGCTTTACCTTCTGTAATGCTTACCTGATTCCCTGCAGAAGCATCTGGACCTTCTGTTGAGTGTCCCACACCACTCTCTACCCCAGGCCTGTGCAGTGTTTTGATAGTACACTGCCGGGTTTAGGGAAGGAGCTGCTGGAAATATGAGGAGTAGTCGATGCCCCGTGGGTGAAGCCCCAGATGGAATGGAATAAATAATGATCGAGGATTCCCCTAAAACCAAACGAACAATTACTACTATGCTTATTACCGCCTTCCCTCCCAGGGTCCCTCCTCTCCTTACTTTGCCACTAATTATGTGTTTGCTGTCTTTTCTTGCAGGCTCCTGTTCGATGGACGGAAAGATGGTGCTAAGGGTGAGTATAAAGTAACTGGAGAACTGGCTGCAGGCAGAAACAACGCGAAGCAGGGTGTTGGGCTAAGGGTGTGGTTTATATAGCCCTGGGCCAATCCCTTGATGTCTGCAATGCATTGTTCTGTATGTTTGTGGTCTATCCGGCGGCCATGTTGGATAACAGATAAAGTCTCAGAATGCAGGCCATCTTGGAGCAGTAGCATGTCTCTGCTGCCACGATGCCAGTGCCAGCAAAACATGAGTGAAGTCCAGCTCTCCTCTGTGCTAGGGTTACAAGTACTCCCACGTGTGTCTGGAGTTCTAGGGGTGGCAACATAGGTCGTGGGGGGGTACCTAGACCCCTTGGATCCTGTGATCATGACACCGGGAGGGACTCAGACCTCTTTGGGTCTTATCACTATATTTTCTCTAAGAGAGGGATGTTTCCTTTCTTCTCTTTTCACCCCTTCCTTAACGCCATGTTTATTAACCTTAACTGGTTTTCTGATAAGATGTTCCTGGGGTTTGTTTTTATTTCTCTCCGGCTCTCCTACCTGTAGGGCCCTTTTCTTTTTAGAGATTTTGCCATGAGCTTTGGGGTTTCTATAGTGGTGTTAAAGGTTAGTTTACTTAGCTGTAGAACCGCTTTTTTTAAATATGGGGGAAGACTATTAGTTAACTGTTCGAGAGCCAAGACCTCCATTATATCCGGCAATGTTTTCGTTCCCATCCCTTGGAATAATGTATTCTGTATTCTGGCACCCAGTTCTAATGGGGTTTCAGTAGAGCCCAAACATAAGATAACAGGTCTTTCTTTCTTCACTCCATCCAGACTGTTCGGCAAGCCTTTCAAAATTAAAAACAAAATGTCCCATGTCTTCCCTATCCCGATAAGGCTGGATGATGCCATGCAAGAGAATTGGTCGATGTTGGCTAGACGCTATTATTCCCAGTCCCTTGTGAAACCTTTGGTCTTCCTGTATTTGGTGGTTCACCAGGGATTGCTCTTGACTGTTTCTAATCGGTCTTTAAAGGATTCCTCTGGGCTTTCCCAGTTATCTGAATCACTAGGCAAGGACGACGTGAATGGAGTACTTAGGGGAGATGTGACTGAGGAACTTGTTAAGCTCGGTTTTATCAGAAAGTTTCCTATTGTAGGTAACTGTTCACGGGGTCTAGCCATATAGTTTCTAGTGGTCCCTCCACTTTGTTTCAGGTGGACAGCGATCCAACTCTGACACCATATGTGGCAAGATGGAGCAAGGAGGCTGGCATGGTGGTATCCTTTTAGCTAGAGACTTTTATTCAAATAAAGAAAATAATCTCTTCTCTACCTATTTCTAGAGGGGGTTTCCCTGCCTCAACCTAGAATGACTCGGGTGCTCGTCAGGATGTAAGTCAAAAACCAATATACCCTCCCCTGTCCAAACCAACTACTCTATCCCTACCTCTAACAAATAAACCAAGAAACAAAGGGTTCAATTAACTTCTTATCCAAGCCACCAGGAGAATGGCTTACTTCTCCTTGTGAAACAATCCAGTCTTAGGCTGACTTAACAGCAGTCTCTTGCAATAGGGTCCGATTTACCAAATATCGCTAGACCAGGAGAATGACTCCCTTCTCCTGGTCTGTCTGGAAGGGTTTTGGAGACTGTCCCTTGATAGTTCTTTGCACACATTTTTTAAAAGTCTCGTCATTTCCTCCCAAGGATTTGCAAGCAACAGCCACTGCTTGAAATGCTATTCTGCCCGAGCGCTTGTCTAGTCACTTGTTCATGGTCCTCAGCAAAGTAAAGCAAGTATTCATAGTTGTTTCGGTACATTACAGATTTGTACTAAAAAAGAAGATACTATTTATTTTTGTTTTTCTTGGATCTGATGCCTTTTGATTTAGGTTCAGCGTGAGAGTATCTTTTTGTCTCACTTTCCCATTGTATCACCTACATACCCTCAGTACATAGCCAACTCTTGGCTCTGAGACACTTCTGTCAATTGAACTTGCCTATTCCAGCCTGTAGGAATTCTTATCACGGGAGAGTTTTGACTTTACCATTTGTTATAAATAGCGACCCAAACTATCTGGAACTCGCAAAAATGTTGTAAGACCATGACGCATCAATAAGCACAGGGAGATCATGTAGTGTGGGCGTCTACCCCCACACCAGTGTACCACCAAGGTGACAGACGCCACTCACTGAAGCAGCCCTACAGACCATAACCGGATGACATCACCAAAGTAATCATGAGGAGGCGACATGGCTAAACACACACACACATAGATGCGTTAGACATTAGGCACACTGGCTGTCATGATGCCTACCCCCGGAGCACCAGGCCAGGCCCAGCACCCCCAGAAGCAGGCATCATGCCCTCGGGTAAAAGCCCAGCGGCCCCTTATAGGGGCTCTTTGGACTCAGTCCTGGTGCCTTTGGCGCCAGGCTCATGTTGGACATCAGTCCTGGCGCCATAGGCACCAGGCTCATAAAGGGAGGTGTTTTGTGCACTTACCTGATGCAGACCATGCTGCACGCTTCAGGCCTCCCTGAGACCTGAAAGGGACTATTTTTTCATAGGGACTATTTTTTCACTCGGGCGTGGCCAGGGAAGGATACATACCTAGTTGGGGAAGGATACATACCTGGGACTTCTTTGGAGGCTATTTAAGCCACGCCCAGACAGCAGCTCATGCTTCGCGTTGTTCTGCTTTCTGCAGCTTAACGCTCACCGTGTCTGCTCCTGCTCCTGGACTCCAGCCACGCCCGCCTCGAACCTGGAAGACCTGCAAGGAAGGAAGAGAAGGGAAAGGTGAAAACCAAGGACTATTTCAAATTTCTTACCTGCAACCGGAATCTTCTCGCCAGCATCCCTGAAGAAAGACTTCCATTTAAAAGCATCGCGTTGCTCGCTGCAGCGCCAAGCTTCACTCACCTGTCCTCGAGACATCTCCCGGCTCCATCGCGGCTGTCAGCATCGGACGCCACATCTCTGCACCTATGGGAGAGAGGAAGAAACAAAAGGTGAGCAGAAGGAACACAGAAGGAAAGCCTGATTAACAGCCATAATACTTACCGGCTTTTCTTCCACATTTCGGGTCGGCGCCGCCCCGTTGGCAGGTACCGTACCCCGGCCCCTATGGGGAAAGGACAAGAGACATTTCTGGGGAATGATAAGGACATTTAGAGGGATCGCCCTCATCACTACTCACCTCGGCAGTTTAACCCCTCGACGCATCGCCGTCATTCTGCACCTGAAATAAAGGACAGATCACAGGTTAGAAAGACAACATAAAGGGGGCCTCACTTGAACTTTGAACTTTCATACTTACGGCGCATCGCTCAGGAAAGTCAAGTGGATTTTGCCAGCGCCATTCTGAAAACCAGTGAAGTAACTGGACGAACACGCGCCCCTGCACCAGAAGCAGGATGGAGAGTTAATCCTTCCAAACCATAAGGTGAGCTTAAACCGGGGTTTGGAGGAAGTTAGAGAGGAACAAAGGGGGAAGGGGGAAAGGGGGGAGCTAGCACACTATTCTGCAGACTGTTAATCCCCTTTCTCATCTGCAGAAGGATATTCCTACGGGCCAGGCAAGCACGATTTGGAGGTCCTGTCCAATCGGTGTTCCGGGTCCTGCGCATCACACTAGAAGAGGCCACAGCAATCCAGACTAGACTAGACTAGACAATCCAGACTGCCCCCGTGGGAACCAGGTGAGCGTTACAGAACGCAAAGCCTTCCTACAAATTCCCACCCAGGTGCTATGGAAACTTCCGAAACTGACCAGTTGGCCCAATTACTGGGGGAATTACGGGCCGAAGTACACGCCGCTCATCAAGAGACTAGTGCCCTCAGGAGGGAAGTGATTGTAATAAAGGATAGAGCTGATGTCCTGGCTAGACAGCTTTTGCAAGGTCAAGCTGGACAAACTCCTTTACCCGGTTCCGGGGGGAACCCCGCTCCTGTGGTTTCCAGTAACCCGGTGCAGATTAATCTACCTGGAAACATGCCGCTGGCCCCACCTGAACGCTTTGCTGGGGACCCCAAACGATTTGCCGTATTCATGAATCAGTGTCGTTTGCACTTCCTATGCAGACCCGGGGCCTTCCCTAATGATCAGACCAAGGTAGCCTTTGTGTTGTCATATCTCAGCGGCTGTGCTGCCGATTGGTCAGTCCCACTGGTAACTCAAGATGACCCGATTCTTCGTGATTTTCAAGGATTTCAAACAAGCATGGAAAGGTTATTTGCTCAACACTCCCAGGGACAGGCTCTGGATGACGAACTTCTATCTCTGCGACAGGGCAATCAAGACCTTCTATCCTACATTGCAACCTTCAATAGACTAATTGTGGAAACTGGTTGGCCAGAGGATAAAAGAATCACGTTATTCTATCGAGGTCTACGCGGAGAACTTAAAGATGTCCTGGCACAAGTTGTAAATCTGCCCCAAGAATGCACTGAATATATAGACTTAGTGGTCCAATTGGAGGACTGCAAAACAGAAAAGCAGATCGGTCCAAGTTTGAAACCCAGGTGTTGGCCAAGACCCGCGCTAACCCCAAGGGGGCTGATGCCTCAGAGCCTATGCAAATCGGAGGTGTTAAAGGACCCCTAACTCAAAAAGAACAGGAAAGAAGACGACAGATGCAATTATGCCTTTATTGTGGGTCCTCTGGACACTTTCTACGAGATTGCCCGGTTAAGCCGCCCAAGAAGGTGGTAGGAGCCGCTGATAAAATCCATGGAAACTCTGTATCGGGAAACGACCACGCCCGGCAAGCGTAGGGGTCCGCTTGCCGAGCTTGAAAACTAACTCTCAGACCTCGCATTTCATTGTGCCAATGGTCCTCGTAGATCCGGAACAGCCTACACGGTTGCATGCTATAAAGGCATACATCGATAGCGGGGCTATAGGAAACTATGTGGATCGAGAATTGGTCTCTAGGATAAACCTCCCTCTGCGTCCTAAAACCAACAAAGATGTCATCACCACAGTAGATGGAACCGAAATTGCCTCTGGACCGGTAACACATTCCACAGCTGAGGTGACACTTGTAGGTCCGGATGGCCATTGGGAGGCAGTTGTGTTTGATGTAATCAAGGCTCCACAGTGTCAGCTTATTCTCGGAATCCCTTGGTTAGAGACACATAATCCTCGAATTGATTGGCGAGCGAAGAGAATAACCTTCCCGGATTGTGCACAAACCTGCTACCCAGAAAATCCAAAGATTAATATAGCATCAGTAACCTCTGTCCCCGTGCAACTACCTCCAGAGTACCAAGACTTTCAGGACGTCTTCGAAAAGGAACAGGCCAACACGTTACCTCCCCACAGATCGTACGATTGCCAAATCGATCTGGTGCCCGGTGCACAACCCTCTTGTAGCAGGATTTACGCCCTTACTGAACCAGAGAATCTGCATTTGAGACAATATTTAGATCAATACCTCGCCAATGGTTTCATTCGTCCGTCAATGTCCCCGGCATCCTCAGCTTTGTTCTTCGTGCCTAAAAAAGAAGGCGACCTTAGAACTTGTATCGATTACCGCGCATTGAACCAGATAACTGTTAAAAATCGTTACCCTCTGCCTCTGATCCCTGAACTCCTTGACCAGGTGAAGGACGCTTGCGTATACACCAAGTTAGATCTCCGGGGGGCTTATCATCTGGTACGAGTAAAAGAAGGCGACGAATGGAAAACGGCCTTCCGTACAAAATATGGACTTTTCGAATACCAGGTGATGCCTTTCGGGTTGTGCAACGCGCCTGCAGCCTTCCAATTCTTCATGAACGAAGTCCTTCGGGAACTCATCGATGTCTGTGTTGTCGTGTATATCGATGACATTCTTGTGTACTCCTCTTCGGAATCTGATCACAGAAAGCATGTCAGGGCCGTCCTAGAGAAACTGCGCCAGCACAAACTGTTTGCCAAGCTGGAAAAATGTGTTTTCCATACCACCGAGGTTGAGTTTCTCGGATTCATCCTGACAACTAAAGGGGTCCGAATGGATTCACGGATAGTGGATGCCATCCTCAAATGGCCATCACCTAGTTCGGTGAAAGGTGTCCAAAGCATGCTTGGTTTTGCCAACTTTTATCGCAGGTTTATCCCGGAGTTTTCACGTGTGGTGCAACCCATGACTGCACTCTTGCGAAAAAATAAACGTTTTGAATGGACCGAGGAAGCCGAACAGGCCTTTCAGGAGTTGAAAGCTAAGTTCACGTCCGCACCGATTTTGAAGCACCCGCGTCCCGATCTCCCATATATAGTCGAAACCGACGCGTCCAGCTTAGCCATGGGAGCTGTCCTGTCTCAGAGAGACCCTGAAACCAACCAACTGCACCCCGTAGCATTTTGGTCCAGAAAGTTCTCTCCGCCGGAGATAAATTATGCGATCACCGATAAGGAACTATTAGCCATTAAGTCCGCCTTCAAGGCTTGGCGGCATTATCTCCTCGGCGCCCGGCATACCATCACCGTGATCACTGATCACCGAAATTTACAATATTTAAAAACTGCCAAGGCTCAATCGTCTCGACAGCTCCGATGGGCTTTGTTCTTTGCTGAGTTCGATTTTTGTAATCACCTACCGCCCCGGCTATAAGAATGGTAAGGCGGACGCTCTATCCCGAATTGGAATGGAAGAAATAGACACAAACTCAGAACCTGTGCCGATAATTCCCGAACAAAGAATTTTGGGGATAACCACTTTACAAACCCTTGAAGACATTCAAGCATGAGTGAAACAATTCCTGGACTCTTCAGCCTTGCAGGATTGGATCAAAAGGGGGTCTAACTTTTCAGTCAAGGATGGCTTACCTTACTTCCAAGGACGCTTATTTTTGCCAGAAAAGGAATTGCAAGAACTGGTTATTTCCCGTCATCATGATACCCTGATGGAAGGACATCCTGGCATTGCCAAAACAGAGGAAAAGGTTAAACGACAATTCTGGTGGCCTTCCTGGCGAAAGGATATTAAATCTTTTGTGATGTCCTGTGGAGTTTGTGCCCAAAACAAAGGTCAAAAGACAAGACCCGCCTGACTTCTTCAGCCCTTAGACATTCCACCAGCACCTTGGCACACCCTGTCACTAGATTTTATCACGGACCTGCCCTCTTGTAATGGTTACAATACTATTGTGGTCGTGGTGGATTTATTTTCCAAAATGGCCCACTTTATTCCGTTGAAAGGATTACCTTCAGCCTTTGTTCTTGCCAAAGAATTCCTCGAAAATATAATCCGTTTGCATGGATTCCCGTCCATACTAGTCTCCGATTGGGGAAGCCAGTTTATTTCTCATTTTTGGAAAAAGTGTTGTCAACTGGCACAAATCGACGTAAGACTCTCGACCAGCCACCACCCACAGACCGATGGTCAGACGGAGAGAACGAACCAGACCCTTGAACAATATCTACGATGTATGTTGCACCAATCGGAGGGTAATTGGAAGGACATTTTATGGGTGGCAGAATATGCATACAATAACTCGATACACTCTGGAACTGGTCAGAGCCCCTTTTATACCATATATGGACATCACCCTCGTACTTCAGACTTGGACTCACCTCTGTGCCTTGAAATGCCTGCAGTGGGCCAATTGCATTCTACGATTACTCAAGCCTTCAAGGATGCAACTGCACATTTGCAACATGCGAAAGGGAAATACAAAAAGAATGCGGATCTGCATCGAAGAGAGGCGCCTCCATACCAAATAGGGGATCAAGTATGGTTGGCTACCAAACACCTATCACTCAAGGGGCCTCGAACTTTTAATCCAAGGTATTTAGGCCCTTACTCGATCAAAGCTATAATCAACCCAGTGGCAGTCAAGCTCGATCTACCAGCTAACATGCGGATTCACCCCGTTTTTCATGTGTCACTTTTGAAATCAGTGCACCCAGGAACCAGATTAACAAAGCCACCAGAACCGATTCAGATAGATGGGGAGCCTGAATTCGAGGTGAAGAACATTTTGGATTCTAAGATCTCAAAATCAAATCTATCTAATTGATTGGAAAGGGTACGGGCCTCAGGAAAGGTCTTGGGAACCCAGTGATCACGTACATGCACCTCGGCTGGTAAAAAGGTTCCATCGGAATTTCCCAAACAAACCGAAACCTCCAGAAGGAACGACCTTGGGAGGGGCCTTTGGGGGGAGTGCTGTCATGATGCCTACCCCCGGAGCAACAGGCCAGGCCCAGCACCCCCGGAAGCAGGCATCATGCCCTCGGGTAAAAGCCCAGCGGCCCCTTATAGGGGCTCTTTTGGCCTCAGTCCTGGCGCCTTTGGCGCCAGGCTCATGTTTGACATCAGTCCTGGCGCCATAGGCAGCAGGCTCATAAAGGGAGGTGTTTTGTGCACTTACCTGATGCAGACCATGCTGCACGCTTCAGGCCTCCCTTAGACCTGAAAGGGACTATTTTTTCATAGGGACTATTTTTTCACTCTGGCGTGGCCAGGGAAGGATACATACCTAGTTGGGGAAGGATACATACCTGGGACTTCTTTGGAGGCTATTTAAGCCACGCCCAGACAGCAGCTCATGCTTCGCGTTGTTCTGCTTCCTGCAGCTTAACGCTCACCGTGTCTGCTCCTGCTCCTGGACTCCAGCCACGCCCGCCTCGAACCTGGAAGACCTGCAAGGAAGGAAGAGAAGGGAAAGGTGAAAACCAAGGACTATTTCAAACTCCTTACCTGCAACCGGAATCTTCTCGCCAGCATTCCTGAAGAAAGACTTCCATTTAAAAGCATCGCGTTTCTCGCTGCAGCGCCAAGCTTCACTCACCTTTCCTCGAGACATCTCCCGGCTCCATCGCGGCTGTCAGCATCGGACGCCACATCTCTGCACCTATGGGAGAGAGGAAGAAACAAAAGGTGAGCAGAAGGAACACAGAAGGAAAGCCTGATTAACAGCCATAATACTTACCGGCTTTTCTTCCACATTTCGGGTCGGCGCCGCCCCGTTGGCAGGTACCGTACCCCGGCCCCTATGGGGAAAGGACAAGAGACATTTCTGGGGAATGATAAGGACATTTAGAGGGATCGCCCTCATCACTACTCATCTCGGCAGTTTAACCCCTCGACGCATCGCCTTCATTCTGCACCTGAAATAAAGGACAGATCACAGGTTAGAAAGACAACATAAAGGGGGCCTCACTTGAACTTTGAACTTTCATACTTACGGCGCATCGCTCAGGAAAGTCAAGTGGATTTTGCCAGCGCCATTCTGAAAACCAGTGAAGTAACTGGACGAACACGCGCCCCTGCACCAGAAGCAGGATGGAGAGTTCATCCTTCCAAACCATAAGGTGAGCTTAAACCGGGGTTTGGAGGAAGTTAGAGAGGAGCAAAGGGGGAAGGGGGAAAGGGGTGAGCTAGCACACTATTCTGCAGACTGTTAATCCCCTTTCTCATCTGCAGAAGGATATTCCTACGGGCCAGGAAAGCACGATTTGGAGGTCCTGTCCAATCGGTGTTCCGGGTCCTGCGCATCACACTAGAAGAGGCCACAGCAATCCAGACTAGACCAGCGCCCCCGTGGGAACCAGGTGAGCGTTACACTGATCCCTGCACGAAGTTACACAGACACTTAGGCCACACTGCTCTTAGACACAAAGAACATGCTTACAATCGCTAAAATAGAGATTACATGCATACTATCTCTCTTATGCGGACAAGCCAATCACACAGGAATACACATAACTGCTTGCGTGATGCAGAATGCAGCCAAACAGAGCAGCCATGTAAAGCAAGATGGAAGACACAGCCATAATAGATGAATGGGAGCCATTAGTTGGGAAAAGTTCCAGTTGCTGAGCCAGTGAAAAGAGCCACAGCTCAGACATCAAGTACATGGTGCCAAGGTCATAATGAAAAGGCAGGTTTGAGCCAATTTTACAGACAGTAAGCAAATCACAGGTAAGAGACATAACTCTATCTGAATAAACAAGAAACTAATGTTGCAGAACTGTCAGGTTCTCATCAGCTCACACCTGACACAGAGGAGGAGGCAGCTTGAACAAGTCCCCACCAGCTTAAGTCCTAACAAATCATTGAGCAGGGCAATCCGAAATGCGGTCCCTACACACGTGATTTGCAGTGGCAGAGAAGGACTATTCATAGAATTCATTTCAGTGGGACAAATGATAAATTACAGTATGAAGTTGAAAGCTAGAATGTCCTTGCTTGCGACCAGGGAAGTCAGAGGGTGGTAACCTTATTGGGACAAGGCGGCACCCTCGGGTTGTTCTCCCCAACCACCATTGTGCTCATTTGCTGGTTGCTTTCCCAGGCTGAGAAGGCCCACAATAGCCAATCCCTACCCACCGTCCACACTAGTTCACACTTTTTTGCAAGAACCAATAGAAATGTGCCAGCCTGGCATGCCTGCATTTGCAACATTTAGGAGGTGGTCGCATGTGGAGCCACCAGATAAAGTATATCCAATCAGAACACTAACCCCGTGTATATGCTATATGTAGTTTGCACCACTAGCCAATCCCATCCCACCTTGGGTTTGTGAAATGTATCATTTGTGTGTGACATCACTGTGCCTTAAAACTCCATGGCATGCCTGTTACACACTTCCACACAAGCAGGAGCTCACATAGTGACGACCGTGCTGCAGGTGCAGCAAACTGGATGCATTGTGGATCATGAGTAAAGGTAAGCTCCAGGCACTATCGGCATGTGCCTGAAAGCCCCTTCACAACATCTTTTAATCTGCTACGCCACGACAATACATTTGCAGCAACTTCCACACTAGTATTTGCAGTATACTAGCGCCACCTTCCATAACGGAGTTCGTTGCTTTTGCCCAAAAAAGGAAACTTCCACCATTGCATCACAGAATGTGATCTACTTGATAAAATGGCCGCCACTGTTTACCCCGGCCACCCTATCGGAAATCTGAGCCCATCGGCTTACTAGCAGGTCGCAGATTGTCTACTCTCCCTTTCTTCAGCCAATCAATCAGCGCCGGCGGGCAAGTGCCGTCCCTGCGAATTAAGGCCCAGAAAGAAGGCTCCTGTCCCGAGTCTGTCCAGAGTATTCCAGAGACCAGGGCCCGTCACCCTATCCCTTCACCTCCAGACAAGGATTTGTACCATCTACAGTACACTACGGCTTCACTAGAGAAGAGAGAGTCACTGTACTTCGCAAGGTATCACGGAATGCACTCACTGCAGGGTAAGCACACACCTAGATCAAGTACCCCTGACCCTTGCCCTCCACGCCACACTAACACTGACACCCTTCATTCCCTGCCTGGACTAAGAGCCTATCTACTTGCGCTGTGCTTACCATCACCCCAAACTGCCGTTTGCAAACGCTTCGGGTTTTGCAACCGCCCTCTGCCCACGTTCGTATTATACTGATGCCATTGCTCACAAACACTTAATTCACACCATGTCTCCTTTGTCCCGTGCTCTATTTTGCGACAACCCCCGTATTACTGCTTGTATCATGGCATGAAATCTGAATTAACCGATGCTGCTCATGCCGGCATTACTATGTGCCATCTAGCGTGATCACCTGACATATACTAGACACACCGCACGGCACAGCATTATTCATACTTCAACTTATATTGCCTACTAAGACTAATGTTTAATTCATATGTGCCTACTAATCGTGTACGTATGTTTAGAACTGGCCCTTCCATAAGGAATCTACCAGAATACCACCCTTAGTTGTTTTTTTCGTTGTAGTATTTCTCATCTGGCTTTATCACTCTACCGAGGTGATCTTACAAGTATATAAGGCACCCCTGCAGCTGACTTGACCCACTGAACTTGTGTACCCCATTTGATTTGCTCCATTGCATTGATCTATACTGAATTATACCATTGTATTTTTTTGTGCCTTTGATTTGCACCATTGTGCCCATCTGATTGCACCACTGCATTCGTTGAATTATGCCTTTGCATTTTATGTGCCCCTTCTGATCCCAGTTGATTTGGCCCGTTGATCCCTGGCTCATGCTCGTCCACTCCCTATGTATAGTGCACCTTGATTTTGATGATATAAGTTGTACACTACTGCATGCACCATTTGACCCAATCTGCTCTGCCCTCTGCTTAGATTTCACCCCACCATGCATATCATTTACTTATCTTGCTGCTCTCCTCTACTACTCTGTATGTTAACATCTCTGGCCTCGACACTCACCTACTACTGCAGGGCCCTACCAACCCAGCGCACCATTACCGAGAAACTGAATCTCATTATGCTATGCTCAGTCAGCCACCTTGGTTCTAATTTGCCACCACACCAGAGTGTACCACCCCTTAACCCCTCTTGTCCGCCCTTTGGTCAGCAATACAGCATTAGCACTTGAACTATACCCATGGCATTACCCTTTAATCCCTACCTTAACACCCCTGCCCTATGGTTGGAACACTTTGCAGCCAAACCCACACCCAATCTACCATGTGCTCTACACCTCAGGAACCTCAGATTAGGCTCCAGATTCACCCGCGCTGCCCGTCACTGACTCACTCTCAATACCACCTCTAAATCACCTCTTACTCTAAGCACCCCGCCACACACCACTAACCTCTGAGATATTAAAAACACCTCTCATGTGTTTCACGACCAACATCAACACAAGTAAATCCCACACCTCTGAAGAGGCTTCCATTAAGGGTGCCCTTATTAATTCTAGATCCCTCCCCGCTCACACGTTGGATATCCCAGATTTCATCACAACTCAAGATTTAGATTTCCTAGCTATTACGGAGACTTGGTTACACGCGGCCTAGGGACCCTTACTCTCGTTCGCTATCCCCAGCGATTATACCATCATTAGATGTGACCGCAATACCAGCCAATCTAAAGGCAGTGGTGCCATTATTCACAAAAGTTCCCTCTATCTTAGAGTCATCCCTAATCAACAGATCCCCTCAGCAGAGTTATTGTCGGTCAAATTACCCATTTCACCAAACCAAACCGCCACCTTGCATCTCATCTCCAGACCACCAGGACCTACTATCACCTTTGCAGATGATATTGCATCCATACTAGCAGATACAACTAAGACCAACTCTCAAATTATCCTATTAGGGGACTTCAATTTGGGCTCCCAAGACCCCAATGACCTCAAAGCACTGGACATTGCCTGTAGTCTTATTGATTTGGGCTTTTCCCATCACATCCTTGGCCCTACCCATAACAAGGGGAGAACCCTTGATGGGCTGGTCGATTTGAACTGCAGTATCAACCTAGTGGCAAACTTACCCTGCGCTTGGTCTGACCATCACATGATTACCTTCAACATCAAAGCCAACTGTGCAGGATGGACCCCAGCCGGCCCATAGGACTGGGGGTTTCCAAGCAGCACTTTAAGATGAGCAGCAGCACCCTTGAGATGGATGGGGATGGGGATGCAGATTCGTACTCTTGCACCAATTCAATAATGACGACTCAATAGTTTGGCAAAGGGAGTCTGTTTAATGACAAGTACAAATAACGGGGAGTTCAATCAATATCAGCCATCGCTCGATCTTCCTTCTCGCTTCAGCTTCACTTTTCAGAAAAAACATAACATTCATATTAAAACCTCCTCATCACTGACGTGTAACTCTCAAAACTTAGCATGCAACTTGATTGGTTCTAGGAAGGTAACTTTAATATAGGTACTATATCTGTATATGGTAACGGGGAGAGTGGATTGGATAAACAATGTCAGGTCGGGCACCTAAGCCCTTCCTTCAAAATGGCTACTGTAAACGTCACTAAAAGTATGACGTCTCATTGGTTCTACTAACTATAGGACCCTAGATTACACGGTCCACTATGATTGGGTTGACATCAACCCCACTCATCCTTTTCCACTTGCGCTTAGCAGTGTTCAGAATAGCCGGCCAGGTGCAGGGAGTTCGTCTGCACCCCAGCTTCCCTCCAATTATTGTTACAATCAATAATCCCCTCAATGGTCATGTGTCAACTATTTCTTTGTGGTTGACCACAAGTCTGCTTCTTGTTCTGGGAAAGTTAAGGCGTCTGGGTATGGTAAAGGCCCATGCGTAGGTGTGAAAGTTTCATCCCTTCCTGCTGGTCTGGTCATGTGATTCCGACACCATAAAATCAGCCTTTCCTTCATGCAATTTCATATATTTGATTTAATTCTGCCAGTCGTCTGCCATCTGTGGCTTATCTTGACCTTCCCTGAACAGGATACTCTGTTCTTCTTCTCTTTAATTGTATCCACTGTTGGTCTATTTCAGCTTGGCTTCTTGGCATGGTTACCTTCGTCTGAGTTTCTCTCTGTTTTTAATTCTCAATTTGTTTGCTGCAAAACTCTCCTCTTGAGACCTTTAGTAACCTTTGGTTGATTCTGCTCTTGTGCATAGTGGAAGTATAATTATTTATAGTGCTCTTTTGAGGTAGATATGTACAGGTGGCGCTTGCCACAATCTATCTAACTACTAAGCAAATGCAAGCCTCATGATTTCTGTGCTTCTTGCGGTTACTTTGCATATGTACACGTTTAAACTAACTGAATATCTTCATCGTGCATATGGCGTAATTTTCTGACATCTTGACATCAATTGTTTCACTTAGGCTCAGGATGTCACTTATCCATGGTATTTCGTCTCATGTCATCATTCTCAGGTCGTTATATCTTCTATATGTGAGTCAGTCTGGGTTCTTATGATATCACCATTCATCTTCCTTCAGTATCTTCTAAGCTTTTTCAATTATTGAATTCTGACAATCGTCACTGTCTCACTTGTCGATATGATTTTCTCAGTGGGTACCTTACTGTCCAGGTTTTATTAGGTGTCGGTACTTCAAAAGGTGCTGTTATTCTGATAGGTACTGGACAGAGCCCAACTGCGGCTCTATGCTGGTTTATTTGCTCATCATACATCACATATTTTGGCGTGAACGTACCTGGTACTGCAAAATGGGTGGTTGTAGTGCGAATCAAGCTTGGCACCTCCTCTACACTCCCCCCTCTGGGCGATTCATCGACCACTTTCACTTCTTCCTTTGTATTGACCTTTATTTCCTCCTCTGGATCCAAACAGAGAGGTCTGAAGAAATATCTCTTTGGGGTACATATCTTTATGACTCCCTTCAAGCTTCCTGCTCTTCTCATGTGCTCATCTTTGTTCCATGTCATTAATTGACATTCTCCACTTGGATTGCAATAGATCCATCTTCCCACATAATTTCTATGTTTCCTTGGGTACCAAAACTTTGTTCCTTCTGGTGCATAAATGCTGGCTTTCACAAAATCTCTTATTTCTGCATCAGTCAGGTCCTTAGGCTTCCATTCTGACTCAACATCAATCATGATCGTCATCCCTATGATCTTCTTTGCAGTTTTCTGGCACTGAGATATTATTATCTTGATAACACAGAATCCAAGCAATATCATCACTAGCAGGGCTCCAAGGAATTAGAATGCATCTGCCATCCATTGCGGAACCCATGAGAACAGTGATCCAAACCAACTGTCGTCATCAACATCGTCGACTTCGTCTATCATCTGATTCTGTAGGTTTGTCAGCATACCTATGGCTTCTGTTAAAGTTCCATTCTCATCATTGTGCGAAGGTATGAATGTGCAACATGATTCTCCAATTTTTGCAGAAACACCTCCATCCATAGCTGTGATCATGTCAAGGACATATCTGTTCTGGAGAGTCATTAGTCGAATCGCCCTTAACTCTTCCTTGACTGCATAGAATCCTTTTATGGTTGTGTTGATGGTCTACAGTAACTCCCATCTGGTTACCTGCAACCATTTAGTATTCGCTCCAAATTGAATCCTTTGCAGCAGAGTTGTTGTGAACACTGATGAGGTTAGGCTGAACAACCTGTGTTCATTCGGGATAGCATGAAAGGCTTCTTCTGATTTAGCAGAAAAGTAATTCTCTCTCTTCATTCGGTTCATCAGTTCCACAGATCTCTTCTTTCTCAGGTGAGCATCTGCTTTCGGGAAACTGTCAATGTTCAGATCACTTTTTGGAATCACCAATGCTGTGACTTCAACATTTACTAATGTGCATATACCTTCCCAATTCTTCGGCAGTCTGATATATGCTTTGGATCCACATGCCCAATACTGATCCATGATCACTGCAGTTCCATGCATCATTCCTGTAGCCTCAAAGATGTGTCCACATTCTGATTTTATCCCATTTTTCTTCTACCATTGTTTCTGAAGCACAATTTGGAATTCTCCAATGGCATTATCTCCAAGGGTCCTCCTCTGTCTTCGACCCATGTTAGCAGTCTTGCAAGTCTCGGCCATAATGGCTTAAATCCATTCTGTACTATGTTAATAGTAGCCTGGTAACGTCCAATCACAACCCATGCCCTGCAGATCCCTACTCCTTTCTCCCATCCGTCTGGTGAAAGCACATTTCCCCAAATTTGTATTTGAACTCTGTTCTTCCAACTCCGAGCTTCTTCTGGCATTTTTCCTTGAACGTTCAGTCTTTGGTTTGTCTCTCTTCTGATCTCTGCTCCTTTAACTCCAGGCTTCTCATATCTAATCACAATGTTCTTTGTTTTTCCACTGTTTCTTGTCTTTATGTCCTGGACATAATCAGCTTCATTTGGATCAGTTGCTCCAGTTGCCCATTTGAGTGAAGCATCACTTCCCATGAACTGGCCTCTGGTCTTGCATATTGCTATGTGTGATAGACAGTGTGCAGTCGTGACATCTATTTCCACAGCTACAAAGATTTTCGACTTCCCCATGCTGTATTGTAAGAGTGCACAAACAAAGCATTCTTCCTCTGAAGTTCGCCTTCCAACTTCTTTCATATGTTGGTACCATATGTTATTTTCCAAGTGTGCTGTGCTGTCCAGGTAGTCATTTAGTTTGTTGTTGTCTTCTTGTGTATTTCTTCTGATTCTTAAGGTTTTTCTGTAGTTGGCTATAATCACATCCTTAATCGCATCAATATAGCTTCTTCTTGTTGGAGGATTCTCAGGTATCTCCATCCATGGTGCAGGCATTTTCATCTGTACCATTTGAGTAGGAGAAAATCTGGTAATTCTTTCCTTGTCCTCTTGTATCTTTTTTGCTCTGGTTATGAATGTCCACATTGACTCTGCTATTGTTCCAGCATGTGGCTGTATTGCAGGACTTGTACTTGTCCCTTTCGTTGCTGGATTAGGGGTGCTTGTCAATGCTGTCTCTGTTTGTTTATTCTCTAACTCCTTTTGTTTCTTTAAAAGTTCAGCTTTCTCCATTTGTCTTTTGGCTTCACTTGGCGTGGAACTTCTCATTGTAGGTTGTCCAAACTTCACCCATTCTTTGTACTGTGGTTCTGCAGTTATTGACACTAGACCAGGTGTATGTGCACTCATCATTTGCGTGTGTGTGTTTTTTATTAATCTCCTCTCATGCTTGCTCTGCCGACCCTGTCTCTGGCGGTTCAATTTGTTTTTTACCACAAGTCTGTGTATATTATTGCATAATTTACATCCATCTCAAGTTCACACATTCCTCTATCAGACCTTTTAGGGACTGGAATGACTATGTAGGGTCTGGGCACTTTTGTGGGTTTCATGCATACATCATTAGGTGGGTGCACTGGAATCTGAATGCTTTGTGCACCTATAAAAAAAAGCAGTTTGAATCTTCAATGACAGTAAGACAATAATGAACACTATGCATAGGTAAATGGTTACTCTGTAGGTCAATTTACAGCACTTATTTCTGGGCCAATATGAGCGCCTCTCCTCCTGAGGGAGGACGAGATTACTACTTTGGTTTCCCATCTCAATCATCTAAGGAAATAAGATTAACTCTTTAATACATTCCAGGTAATGTCATTGTATCCGGGTCCTGCTGTTTCTGCTTGTAGGTTGCAGATACTGGAACAATTATTTTCTTTGCCTGAATAATAGATTGTCTCTTGACCCTGGAAACAGTTTTCTTTTCCGTATTTGAAAATGTCAAATAAGGTAATAAATTCAGCAAGTTTTTAATTTGCGTGTTCAAAATAAACAAGCTCCCAATGAATGCCTCTTATCTGTTTCACTCAAGAAGACATGTTGTTTCTTTGTCAGCATAAGCAGGAGTGAAGTCCTCTAACAACACTTTTGCGATCTGTCCCTCGACGGAAAGTTTACAATCTTCTCTCTCCGGTAATTCTGATGATGATTAAAAAGTTTGATCTCCATTACAATACCATGCAGGAGCATGCTCATCTGTGTAGAGTTCACTGGGTCTCTCATGAAAGTGAGGACATCAACACTGGCAGGTCTCCCCACATGCTCTGGAAAGTCCTCAATCAGGCGAAAAAACACATTGCTTGCTAATCTGCTTTTTTCTAGTGACAGGGACATTTGTCTTGTTTTCCCTGCACTCCAGAAGCAAAAAGAAACTGCTCTGCAATCATGATGAGCAGCCTCCTTATTGTCTTTTTGTTTTCAGGGTCCTGAAGAAATTCGGTGATGCTAGTAACCTTTCCCACTAACGACGGGTATGACCTCAATACTAACTTGACATAGATCAAAACGTCCTTAGTGATGTCACTACTGCGTGACACCATAAGTGAGTCCGAATAAGGTTTCTGTGTTAAAAGAGTCTGGATACTGTATTTTCTTCCAATTTATGTGTCCTCGATCAAAATTTGGCATATCCTTTCTTATCAAGGCTTCACTATGCCTCAGTCCAAATTTCAAAGTCAACAGACTATGTTGTGGCTTATACATGTAATTTTCCTCTTCACCCTGCAACTAGGATACACAGGGTGTCCGTGTTTATGTCCTTATCCTCTTGTTTTGCTCAGAGGAAATGTCCAAAATTAAGCCACAACTTTGAAAAAAGTTCTTTGCCTTTGCTTTTCTGGTCATGCGTCCTTCTTCCACGTCATGGATCTCGTCTGCACGTGCTGTGGTTCTTCCCCATTGTCTGTAGACTCTACGCATTGGGGTGAGGGCAGAGGGTCTTCTCCGTTGTATGGCTTGATGTCACCCAAAAGGATCCAAGCTCTACTTCCCTGTAACTTGACTGCAGAGGGAGTGACGTCCTCCACTCTGAAGGGACCGTTGAACCGTGGCTCGTCCCATTTTCTTCTTGTGTGGTTTCTCACCAGGACCGTGTCCCCAGGGAACAACTGTGGTACGCATAAACTCTTAACTTGGTTTGTTGCAATATCTCCTTTTGTGTTCTGTGTTCTGTGCTGCCCTGCACCCTTCTTGTCGTTGCTGCAGCTGTCCTGAAATTACAGTAAGAAAAGATGTCATGCAATTCAAGTCATTTTTCATTTCTGATCCTAACACTTCCCCTGTCGGCTGAGCATCACATCTAGCTCTATCTCGGGGTGTTAGAGGCATGTGCTTCCTTCTGCCTGTAACGATTTCATGTGGCCTGTGATGGTGGTCAGAACCAAGCTGATTTCTGAGCGCATACAGTGCCAGTGGAAGGCAGTGTAGCCATCCCTTCTTTATAGTAAGCTTCAACTTGGCTATCCTTTCCTTTAACAAGCCATTGAACTTCTCGCATATCCCATTTCCTTGAGGATTATACCAAGCAACAAGCTGATCTGTTCAAATACTGCATTAACAAAGTGAAGTCCATTGTCAGACTTCATGACCTCACATACTCCCCATCTGGGAAATACCTCTCTCACCAGAAATTTGGCCACACAGATAGAGTCTGGGTGTGTACATGGACCTGCTTCTATCCATGTAGAAAATTGACACACCACAACAATTAGACACCAGTACCCATTACATACTTGAATCATATCGACATAATCGACATGCAAGTGCTGAAAAGATCCATTGGGCCTTGGGATGACTCCTCTAATTACACGTAGTGTATGCCCAGCCATGAACTGTTGGCAGATAATACAGTTCTCTATAAAAAATACAACGTGGTCTGCCAAGTTCGGTATGAACCAGTCTTCTGCAATTGTCGCTGCTAGATTCTCCTTTGCATGTGGGCTGGATAGTGTAACTGTTCAGGTGCTATCCTTAATAAGGCTTTATGGATCACCGGTTTACCAGTGCTGTCTTGTCGCCACAAGCTCTCAGAGGGGTTTAAAGAACACCCTTGCCACTTCCAAAGGGTTTTCTCTTCCTGTGGTGTCTCTCCTTGGAGCTCCATTAACTGTTTTTTCTCCATATTACTATAACCTTCAAGTTCACTTCGTGCAACAATCATTCTCTCATGCACATCAGTTATTTCCACATTCATTATTATTTCGTCTTTGGTCGCCACTCGTTTGGCTTCCATAATTGCTGCTTGATTTCCTCCCTTTCGTGTGGGCAGCACATTTCATGACCGCTATGCCCACTGGGAGTTGTAGTGCCTTAACAAGCCTATCCAATAAGGCTGCGTGTTGCACTGGCGTGCCATCCGCTCTGCGGTAGCCCGTCCTTTTCCAGCGTGCTAGGCCTGCGTGTACTGTTGATGTTACATAGGTGGAGTCACTGTACACCGTCACTTACTGTTCTGCGTGATTCTCGAGTGCGAGTATCAACGCCAATAATTCTGCAGCTTGTGCTGAATAATGAGATGTTAATTGTGCACTAATGAGTACTCGAAATTCTCCACTTGCCGTGTGCTTCATCACAGCGGGAGTGCCTGTATATCTCTGTCCATCATTTTGATCGATTCTCGAAGAACCATCAACGAAGACGATTTCTCCTTCTGCTAATGCATTTTCTTTCACTCTGGGAATGTCATCATAAAATTCTTCATAGTTCGAGCAGTCATGGATTGGCTCCCCTTCAGTGACTGGCTCTGCTATAAACATAGCTGGGTTCACTATCGTACATCAAATTATTTTAATCGATGGATTTGATATGATCACTTCATAAGCTGAAGCTCTCTGAGATGTCAATGTGCCTTTCGGTTTCTCTAGGAGGGCAAATAGTGCGTGCTCGACGAACAACGTCATTGAGCATCCCATCACAGTGGTTGTAGCATTCTCTATGGCGAACACTGCGGCAGCTAAACTTTGTTCACACGGAAAGTGACCCCTCATCGGTGGGTCTAGATTCCCACTGTAATATGCCAGAGGCTTGTACCCTAACGTGGTTCTCATTGTGAGTACTGCTGTCATGACACTGCCATTCGTATGTGAAAACAGGTAGAATTCCTCTGCATGATTGGGAATCCCTAAAACTGGTGCCGTGCAAATAGCCTTTTTTAGTTCAACAAAACCTTCTTCCATAGTCTCGGTCCACTCAATTTTTCCTTTCGTCACGTGTGCTTTCTTTAGGGCTTGTAACAAGGGCTTGGTATAAGAGCTGTAGTCAAAGACCCATGCCCTGACATAATTGCATAATCCTAGAAAACTCTGCATATGTTTTATCGTGTGTGGCTTGGCTGTGCTTAATATGGCTTCAGCCCTTTTAGGGGTAACCCTTTTCCCCTCATGTGAGATTAGCTGGCCTATGTACAGCACTTCTTGTTGGCAATATTGTAACTTCTGCTTGTCAACTTCATATCCTTTCTCAGCCAATACAGTCAATAGCTGAATAGAATCGTGTCAGCACGTTTCTTCTGTCGTGCTGCAAATTAAGATGTCATCCACATATTGCAAGACAACACTCTCTAATGTAATATTGCTTAAGTCCATCTGCAGGACTCTATTAAAAATCGACAGAGACTCGCAGTACCCCTGAGGTAACCTTGTACTTTTCAGACGCATTTGTCTGAACGTGAATGACATCAAATCTTGCGAGTCTTTGTGCAATGGGATTGAGAAAAATGATTTTTCAAGTCAATCACCGTGAAATACTTCGCCTTAAAGGGTATAATACATAGGATTGTGAACGGGTTAGGGACTAGAGGGAACTCGGCCTCTACAATATAATTTATCGGTCTCAGATCTTTAATTAAACGCCAAGACCCTCCCTTTGATTTTTTGATAGGGTAAACTGTGGTGTTGCATGACGGCTCTGACGTCACCAAAATACCTTGCTCCATCATAGCAGATATTGTTTTGAAAATCCCTTCATCTGCTTCCCTAGGCATCGGATACTGTCGTGCTTTTGGTAAAATTGCTCCTGGCTTCAATGTGTTCTTTACTTCTCCGACTCCTTTCAACAAGCCTACGTCATAAGGGCCTGTAGTCCACACTACGACAGGCCCCTTTGCCATGTCGTCATCAAAATATTCAGGACGTTTTTGTGCCAGCACCATTCTCTGGGGCATTTCTCTTTTGATCATTTTCACCCAATAAGTGAGATTAATCTCAACCGTTGTTTCATCTACACCTGTTTGCTCTTCAAACAGATCGTCAGTCAATCTGTATCCTTCCTCAATGGCGATTACTGTGCACCATTGTATGCCTTCGTCATCACAACCATCGATCAATGCCATCTTCCCTCGCACTATGGCTGTGTGTATTGCCAAGGGAAACACTTGTCCCTTTTCGTCATGCATAGGTATTCTTGGCCTAAATAGGAACTCATCTGGGATTCTCATTGGTTTGTCTACAAGGCCTGGTAGCCATGACAGTAATATATGCACGCCATACCCATAACATTCCCATCACTGTGTCTCAAGTTATCAAGACATTGGGTGGGTATCTTGAACCTAGCACGACCATGGAGAGGCAGGTTAATGCCATCGCCTCCTCAGCTGCCTATTATTCCAAACTGTTCAATGCAGTCAGGCCTTTCCTATCACAAGAGAACTGTATTAGGGCCATCATCAGGTCCAGGCTGGATTACTGCAATGCTCTCTTTGCTGGAACATCCCAAAAGAATCTGGCTAAACTCCAAGTATCTCAGAATAGTGCCTTGTGGGCCGCAACTGGTATCGCACGTAGGGATCACATCTCTGGGGTCAGAAGGCAGGTGCATTGGCTACCTGTCAAAGAAAGGATTCTTTTCAAAACACTGGCTATTGCACACACATGTCTCCATGGATTAGCGCCCATTTACCTAGCTCAAAGGATCATTAAAAAAACACTGTCTAGACCTTCCAGAACTGCATATGCCAATCGCCTCATTGTTCCTACTACATGAAGAGTGCGAGCCAGTGTTTCCAGTTTCCCAATCCTGGCTGCAACCTACTGGAACACCCTCCCAGCCCAATTAAAAATGATTGAATCTCATACAGCCTTTTGTAAGGCTTTAAAAACAAGGCTTTTTGTTTGATTCGCCTCCCCCTCACTGCCATCGTCTGACTTTCCTGCTATGTACTGTACCTTGATATGCAACACACTGTAAACTAAGCAACTGTATTATTCCATTGTACTGGGCCGCTCTCCTGTAACCCTGAAGCAAGCCTGCATACATATTCTTACAGCACCTCTATGCCTGTGGGCTGTAGTGCGCTATGCAAATACTAAAAATGTGTGTCCTGCGTATGCTCTAATCATTTCGCATACGGCCAAATAATGCATCCCTGGAGTGGAACATACTATGCCCTTCTCCGTGAAAGAGATTGTCATGTTTAACTTCGTCATTAGGTCTCGTCCCAATATATTTACTGGGGTTTGCCTTGAAAACAGCAGTGGCACATTCATGTCATATTCTCCTATAGAAACTGGAAGTTATTTTGTAAAAGGAACACGACTTGTTGCTCCTGTGACGCCCTGAGTATTTATGGCATCGCCGGAGAAAGAAAACTTGCCTTCGCGTATACACAAGCATGTTGCACCTGTGTCAACTAAGAAAGAATTCTCTTTATCCCCTATAAGGACATCTACCCTTGTTTCCTCGTGAGGGTTTGGTGTCACTGATAGGATAGAACACATCAGGTTTCCCAGTGAGCTGTCCTAATCCATATATAACTTTGTCCCATGTTGAGTGAATGGACTTCCTCCATCCATCACCAGTGTTATTTCTTATTCCAGAACTCAGTACCTGTTGTTTGTAACAGTTGCATCGGTGAATGTTGAGACTGTCCTTGAGGAAAATTAGTCATATTCGAGGTTGCAAGCGTTGCTGTGCTCCCGGTGCTTGCTGCTGCACCGTGTGATTTTGTGCAACTCCATTTCCACCATGTTGTAAAAACACAGGTGGAATCGCCATCCCATCTCTTGTTCCATGGTCGTTTTGCACCATGCCTTGACTTCTGCATGTGCGTGCTAGATGCCCTGTTATCCCACACGTCCAACATATTGACAGTGGTCTAATTATTTGTCCGTTTGACATATCCTGCCATTTTGCATGTTTTGGAAACCTCCCTGATTATCTTGGAAACCTACCTGATTACTCTGCCATTCTCTTCCTCAAAAGCCTCTCGCCCTAGGGTAAAACCCGTATTGCCTTGATCACCCTGCCCTTGATTATTGACCTGCTTCATGTTTGATCCGTCTGTGTTAGTGATCATTGCCCCTTCAATTGCATATTTTGACAATTTCTTCTGCACTCATTTTGCCTCTTCAGATTTTCCTGCAGTCTCTTTTTTGCGATTTTATTTCTTCCAGCAGCCTGCAATAGTGTGCTATGGTCAACTGTATTTCAGACCATGGTTTGGCCTCTATTCCTAACAATTTCTTGAGTTGCTTCTGTACTTGATCTGACAGCCCTTGGCATAATATATGGTAAAACATGGGTATGGATTTCCCCCAAGATTCGCAAGTTTCCAGCACCCAGGTGTCCGGGAAATTCTGGATGTAAAGCAAAGGATCCTCTGAATCCTTCATTTTATGTGTTATTATAGCTCTCAGGTCTGAAGTGTCCGGGTATAGCAATCGTAATGCCCTCCATACCGCAGCTCTGCAATTGTTGAACGGTGCCCCATCATGCGCAGTATTAACTGTAGTCACGCCCGGGTATCCTGCACGTGTCCACATATTGTGAGCTCTGTCACCATGTATGGTGATTAAAAGACCCTTAATATTCCCGATAGCTAACGTCTTCCCTCCCATCATCTTTTCTAGTTCATGTATCCATTTTCCGGCTCCCGATGTCAACATTGGAAGCTTATTTTTCAGATTTTCTCGATCAATGTGTGGCCAGGGTATGTACTGTGGCCTCGTTCCTCCCTTTTTGAGTAACAGGAATTGTAACACATGGCACTCTTTTTCCTCCCTCATCATTTTTCTATCCACTGCAGGGGTAATATTCCTACATCGCCGTCTATCTGAC
This sequence comes from Ambystoma mexicanum, assembly GCF_040938575.1. Lineage (NCBI taxonomy): Eukaryota > Metazoa > Chordata > Amphibia > Caudata > Ambystomatidae > Ambystoma > Ambystoma mexicanum. The sequence continues at coordinate 1,321,873,849 of NC_090935.1, read as the reverse complement.
AATGTCCTTAGTCTGCTCACAAAGGGTGGGGGAGACACCCCCCTCTGACCGTAAGATACTCCTTCATGTCGGTCTGATTGTGTGGCTGACCGCAATACCTTTGGTGCAGATTCACTAGAATCTGACCATCTTATTCCTTTTCCTCTAGAGAAGCATTTTTTGCATCTTCTCTCATCTTCTCTTTCCTCACATTCCTCTCTTTCTGCGTCTGATATTGTCTGTGCCCAACTCGTGCAACTTCTCTCATCCTCCTCATTCCTGTTTAGTGTCAACCTATCTAGGGACAGCTCTCTATTTCTGCTGCTTCAGGAGGCGTCCTCAGTGTCGTACAACTGAGTACTCTCCAGATGCTCGTCCTCTCCTTTCCCTTGCGGGACCTGTTCTAGCCCCATTTCATCATATATTCCATTGATTGTCTCTCTGATGCTTCTGGCGTCGAAATCATCTTCCATATTTGCCCTAGACGTGCCTGGTACTGAATTGTACTCAGAAAATAATTCTTCTATGTATTCCCAGTCTACTACTGGATTGGGTTTTTTAACCTCTCTTTCCAGATATTTAAGATCCCGTGCTCTCTGTCTTTGCTTACGTTCTATGTCGTCACTGAACTGGCGGAGCTTCCTCGCTTCCTCTCTGACCCTATCTTCTTCTTGTTTCCTCACATCTCTTTGTTTACTTGCCCTTCGTATTTCCTCATCCCTTTGTCTTTTTATTCTCTTCTCCCGTATTTTTTGTTCGCCTTCTTCTATTCTCCGTTGTCCTGCCTGTCCTGAGCTGTTCTCTGCTTATGATCATGTTTCCTTTCTTGCTCTTCACGATATAACTACTTTTGTTTCTGTCTGTTCTTTTTTCTGATTCCTTCGTCTCTCAATCCTTTTTCCTTTTCCTTCTCTTTCCTTTTTGAATCGTCTGGCTCATCCTTTTGTCTCACGTCCTCAATGCCTTTACCATCAAGTTTCAATAAAATCGGACCTCCCATCCATTCTTTCTGTGTGAATGCCATCTCATCAGTCCTATTCTCATCTCCTTTCCATCTCTTTCCTCCTCTACCTGTATCTAGAGATGTACTTGCTTGTGTGCGATCTCCTTTTTCTTTTTCGCGTCTCTCCTTGTCCCTCAGGACTTTGGAGACAATATCTCTGTCTCTGTCCTTGTCTGGGCTTTCGTCACTAATTTGTGAAGGTGACTCATATGACGGGTTGCTATATCCTGTGGCTGCTTTAAGTTCCCTCAATGGGAATAATCCTTTGTCTTTCCTAGCTTTGCTTTTTGTTTCAGACGGGGTGGCTGGTGCAGAAGGCGTTTCACCCCCCTTTGTGCATATGTTAAGTATCCACTCTAACTGTGGCTCCTCCTCCTTTTCCTCTTGGTACATCTTCCAAAGCTCTAAACTAGCTAGGCGTTTAACTTTTTGCCAGTATACGTGGCGTGCAAATATGTTGTCATGTGTTGCAGGACCGTTTTAGATAGCGATCTGCCTTGGGGCCATGGCATAAACATGTTGTTTGCAGTTCCTTTAACCCATTCTGCACTGTACTTTTTCAGCTTAGGTGCATGTTTTGGCAACTTTTTGCACAAGTGTACTAACGGGGTAACGTCTTCCATGCTTAAATCTGTTTATCTTCTCCTTATCTATAACACTTTGTTACGCTTTACGTTTCACAAACAAGATCAACAATACAGTCAAGCACCAATCGTCGCAACAACCATCAATTCATGCCATACAACATTTTGCCTATTCAATCGCACAATTTTCATGCTATTTCCCCCAAAAATGTTCTTACCTCGTGACGTCAGAAAAAAGAAAAACACAAGACAGACACGACAGACTAGACAGAGCCCGGCCGGCTACATAAAACTCATGCCATCTGCTTCCTCAGATGCATTTCTTCCCCTATTATTATTCCGACATGGAATGTCGTCTCATGTCATCATTCTCAGGTCGTTATATCTTCTATATGTGTCAGTCTTGGTTCTTATGACGTCATCATTCAGCTTCCTTCAGTATCTTTTTAGCTTCTTCAGGTATTGTATTCTGACAATCGTCACTCTGTCTCACTTGTCGATATGGTTTTCTCAGTGGGTACCTTACTGTCCAGGTTTTCTTAGGTGTCGGAACTTCAACAGGTGCTGTTATTGTGATAGGTACTAGACAGAGCCCAACTGCGGCTCTCTGCTGGTTTATTTGCTCATCATGCGTCACATATTTCAGCGTGAACATTCCTGGTACTTCAAAATGGGCGGTTGGAGTGCAAATCGAGCTTGGCACCTCCTCTACACAACGACCAATGCACTAGACAGGATATCGCACTCTCTGTTTGTGCAAGAAACCAAAGAGACATAACGAGGGAGAAACTGCTCCCCCTCATCCTACCTATATTAAACAATGCATCACTGTCATGCACAGACCTTACAGTCCTAGTGGATACCTTCTCAATGATATCATGCTCAAAGCGATGAACTCCATTGCCCCAATTAAATCACGGAAACCTAAACCTTGTGCACACCTTTATTCGTGGTTCACGGCACAATTGAGAGTGCTACGCAAAGAAAAGAGAAACTCTGACGCCTGCTGGAAAAGTCACCCCTCTGATGCCAATAAGGACAGACTCATTATAGCATCCCTTAGCTATAAAGAGGCAATCTTCCAAGCTAAAAAACAATACCTAAGAGCTTTTTAAGATACTTAAAGAACTTGAATCCCCAACCGCGCCTCCTGGCGCCTGTAGCAAAGAAAGTACATGGTGCTCTAATATTCAAAAAGCGCTCTGCAACAAAATCTCAACACTCCAATCCAAAATCAATGCTAAAAGAGTTGCCTTCAGTCTGACCTGCAGCTCAATTCTCCCTTTGAAAAAATCACCCGGATCCTACACATCCATAAACCCTTCAGCTTTTCACCTGTAACTATCTTAGATGTGGAAAACATCATTAGCAAACTTAAACCTTCCAATTGCCAGGGGGACACATGCCCAGCTCCCATCATCAAGGCGGCTACCCATGAACTAGCTCCGTTCATCACTGCCCTTTAAACTCCTCATTCAGTACAGTCATCGTCCCTGATAACCTCAAGGACGCTTGGGTCATCCCCCTTCTCAAAAAAACCTCCTTAGACCTGAGTCTACCCACTAATTACAGGCCCATCACCACCATTCCTTTTTTGCTCAAAATTATGGATCAGGCTGCTTATTTGCAGATCCAGGACTATCTGGAATCTAATAAACTCCTTGGTCTCAGACAATCAGGCTTCCGTCCCAGGAATGGAACAGAAACTGCCCTCATCGATCTAAAAACTCAAATTGAGGATCTGAAAGACAATGGAAAGCTGGCCCTCTTATTATTACTTGATTTATCCTCAGCTGTTGATTTGGTGAACAAACAAATCCTCTGCTAACATCTTAAATCAGCAGCCCACTTTTCAAACAAAGCCACCACCTGGATTAGATCCTTTTGGCCAATAGATCTACGAGGGTCTTCTCCCCTTCTGCGTCCGCTGAACCATCACCAGTCCTGTGTGGGGTCCCACAAGGATCCTGCGTCTCACCTACGGTCTAAAATGTGTTCACGAAACAGCTCTTCAATATGCTTGACTATCTGAGTTTCACCTACACTAATTACACAGATGACACCCAGATGGTCTCCAGTGATGGGACCCACTATGTGGTCCCATCACTGGAGACCACATAGTGGACCCAAAAGCCTTAAGTGATATATATTAGGTCATTCAGGCTTGGATGGCACAACACAAGCTCTGTCTTAACGATGATAAGACAGAGTGCCTCATCCTGGGCTCCCATCACCGATTTAGCAGATTAGACCCTATATTCAAATATTTTATCATCGATGGCAACACCATTAAGGTTTCTAAAGATACTAAAACCTTAGGCATCTACCTTGACACTACCTTATCTCTCTCGGGACAGGCCAATGTCGTTAGCTCAGCATCCGCCTACACGTGCAAACTCATTAAAGCCTGCTGTCCATTCCTCACCACAGATAACTGCACTATCCTTGCCAGAACTCTTATTATGTCGAAATTGGACTACTGAAACACCCTTTATCTAGGGACAAGTCAACGAAACCTAAGCAAGCTCCAGGTCACCCAAAACAACGCCATCAGGGCTGCATTAAATATTCCCAGGAACCAACACATATCTGACACTCGACACAGCTTCTGTTGGCTCTCAGTAGCCCAAAGAGTCTCCCTCAAAAGACTTGCTCTTATGCACAAATGCCTGGCCAACCAGGCTCCTAATTATCTGGCGAGTCGGTTCACACCACACACCCCCAGCCGTTCCTCAGAGAGTAGCCCAAGCTCACTGTCTCTCTCTACCTAGGTTCAAGTTACAAAAAGCGAGGGGGCCCGTTTCCAGTCCTTGCCACCAAACTGTGGCATTCGCTTCCCAACCCACTTATATCAGAACCCGCCTTCAACTCCTTCAGCTAAATTGTGGCTCATCGCTCAAGACACTCACAACCAACACCCAGCACTGTAACCTTAAATTCACCTATTATGACCAAGTACTCTCGATGCAATTGTCCTCTGATTGTAAATACAATGTACATTTCTTGTAATTATTTTGAAATGTATATTTTGTCTGTGTGAGATAATGCTCTTGGTGTATGTTATGTCACTGTAACCTAAGATATGTGCCCAGATGCCTTTGGGCCAGGCGCGCTATACAAATAAATAAAATACAAATACCAGTGAGAGAACATTGGAAATCATGCGATATTCACGTCTTGATCCCTGTTTTAAAAGCTTTAAATAAACAGAGTTTTGTCACATTTCTGGACTCTTCTGTTTTTGAGTGCGCAGGATTTCCCCTGGACCATTTCCTCTTGCTTGTATCTGGGGAAATTAATAGACCTTGTGCTTTACTTCCTTACTTCAGTCATTTGTGGATTGTCAGGGGTAGCAGCTGCTACCCCTGGTTACCTCTCTGGTACCCCTAGACCTGTCCTTGCAACCCCTCGGCCACTGGGCAAAGAAGAAGTGCCAAGAGTAGATATCTGTGTTGCACCTGAAAAAGGCGGTTGCAAATGCAGCTAAATGTGCCACAACTTTTTTCACTTGGAATCTAGATATCGTTAGCTGGAAAAATAATGGGGATGCAGGAAAAACCATGAAGCCGCCACCACTAACCCGTTGGCAGCCCGTTAGTGAAGAATGCCTGAATGGTTGGGTTCAGAGGTAGGGCTGTCTGTGCAGGGCATACCCAATACTGTAGCAACAGGAAGGTTATGGGTGCTAAGTCTACCTAGCTGGGAATGGGTAACAGCAGCCTGTAGCACTCATTGACAGCACAGCACAAACGCAAATCTCATCAGAGTTTCTTGTTATCTGCTTTGCACATCCAGTTAGCCACTGGGCCTGTGACAAGAGGGTTGTGCCCCATTGACATCTGCCACCAACCCTGCCTGGGCACTGTGTGACCTGACCCAGATCTGCCAGGCCTGCATCACAGGCACACTGTAGATATACGCATGGTGAGATAATTAATATACATGAAGTTGCCCTCCACCTTTGAAGTAAACCATGTGTTGCTGCCTCAAGCAAAAAAATATGTTTATTTGGCCCAGGTGCAACGCACTTGCTTTGGGAACAAGGGGATGCAGTTCAACATGGGTTCTGTTCCTGTTCCAGTGCTTAGAAGCTGGAGGAGGCTGGCATTAAGCAAGATATAAAGGACCAAAGAAAATAATAAAATTGTCCTTTTCTAGGGGAGATGTCATGGAGCTGCTGCTGTTTACATTTTAATTTTTTTCAAAGTGCACTTACTGTGACCTGCAACACATCCTTCCCCTCTATCTCCCAAAAACGGTGGGTTACTTACCAAATAAGCAAAACACAAAAGTGATGGCTAGAAGGTTTCAAATCATTCATAACTGCAGGCACAGCTCTGGGCAACCCTCCAGAACATTGTTTTTCTGGCTGGACTTGTGTTGGTCAGTTGATGTTTCCAGTCTGTGGCCAGCCACTTGGCAGGCACTGGGAGTCTGTGCTTTGAGGTTTAGGCCTCTTAGAGATGCTCTGTCTGTTTACAGTTTATCCCAAGTGATGTACAAGGTTGTTGTGTTGGACCTCTGCTTACATTCACAGTAATTTGGTAATGTGGGCCTATACACACAGATATTAACGCTACATATAGTGATCCATTCTTGTATGAAATGTATATCATATAACAGTGATATTGTAACCATATTTTTCTTAGTGTACTGAGGAATAATGCTATGTAATACACTTCAAGTTTTGTCAAGGGGTAAAAGGCTGTGTGCTATCACTTCCTGCGATGTCACTTGGGGCAGGGTCAAATTACATCACTTCTTGTCAGGCTTGTGTGATGTCACTTCTGCTACCCCTGGTATTTTGGTGAAATGATGTCCCTGCATAAGCAGCCTTAATACATTTCCTCAACACACTTACTTAATTATGAAAAACCTAAAGATGAGGTTGGCCTTAAGGTTGTCTCCTTCTCCTCATTTCCTCTGTCTTTCCTAACAAACAGCTATACATCCAGGGACGTCATTTCGCCAAAATGCCAGGGGTAGCGGACGTGACATCACACGACCCTTAACCTCTGATGTCATTTGTACCCACCCCGAAGTGAAATCACGGGAAGCGATGGAATACAACCTTTCACCCCACGACAAAACAGGAAGGAACTGTGAATGCAAGCAGACGTCCAAGGCCAAACAATAATGATGTGTTATGATATAGCACTTATGCTTAAGTGCTTCATATAGAACAAATATACATACAATATCACCCAAACTGTGTTGGTAATCATTTATCAACCGTAGCAGGATAAAAGGCTAAGTTGACCTTGCTGGGAGGCGAACCTGCAACCTGCAAATCGCACATAAATTACATCGCTCAACCCACTGTCCTATCTTACCCGCTATAGCCATCAGAAAACCAGCCACTCCAGAAACAAAGGGCCACATGCTGCTGGCCACAGCCCAGGAGCCTCAATGTACCAACAAAAAAATCATTTTTTGGGGGGGAATTCTTTTTTTAGGGGTAACAAGGGAGACCCGTGGCAACCCCTAAATGACGTCCATGTATCGTCTCTTACGTACATGCCTGCTCACATGTTCATTCAACTTTGTGCTATTTTACCCCAATGTTTGTTACTCAAGTGTGTTCCATTTTGTTCACCCATTCTCCCCCAACGTAATTTATGCTTTCCTTTTTTCCTCTCTTCCTACAAACTACGTATGGTCTGGTTTAACACCCTGGATGGGGCACAATTCACTCACCCGCGGATAAGGATTTTGCCCTTCAAGGCCATTATAACGGTGGTTCACGCAATATAAAAGCTAAATAACATAACATCCCAATTACAAGAGGCATTTGAACAAAATAACAACATCAACCCATTTACATCCAAAAGCCCTAGTGCATTTCATGCAAAAGACGTACTCGAGGTAGCCAAAGTATAGAAAATACAACTAAATAAATGCCATTAACTTCCTCGAATGGAGAACAAATGTTTAGGGGGCACACAACATTTATAATGCTGCCAATATCTCGAAAGCAAGCTCGAGTGACACTGGTTTTCATTTCCATGATCGCGGTTTTCCGATGCATATATGGCGCGGAGAGGACGCATGTGCTGACCTCTTCACACACCAGCGCTCCTGATACAAAATGGCAGCCAAGAGACACGCTTCGTTCTGAGAGCTTTTCATTGGAGTAGGGTGAGTGAGAACAGGGGCGTTGCTAGGGGTGGGGCTGAGGGGGCTATAGCCCTGGGTCTTTTGGTTGTAGCCCCGGATAGAAGCTCAGGGACTACAACCAAAAGGCTAGCTAGCCCCGAATCCCACCAGTCCTGACATTAGCGTAGCCCTGTGTTGGGGGTTGCTGGCGCCCTCCTGCGCATCGCCGCAAGCCCCGGCACCGAAGGACTCATACAGACACGTCCTTCTAGGTTCGGGCTTCCCAGCCGCTCTGACGCGGCCGGGAACGCCCCGTTTATTTATGTTGCACACGGAGGCGTGCAACATCACGCCGCCGCGTGCGCGCCCAGTCATCAGGCAGCACCACACTCCTCCTTTTTCCGGGAGAACAATAACAATACTAATACTAGACACTGCAAACCACACCAAAACGAATACTTAACATTTCACAAGGCCCCATGTTCAAAACACCCCTTTATTGACATCCACCCGGGTCCCCTTACTTAACAGCACTCATCGTCAGGACAATCAGCCAGGTGACCCAACACGTGGTCGCTGAGGTGAGCAGGTTTCCCTCGCCCAGCCCTCTGGTGGTACCTCCTTCTCACCTCCAGCACGGGTGATCTGTCCAAGGGCATGACCCGGGCCGGGGACTCAGGCAGACATGGTGTTTCCCCTTCGTCCCCAGGGATTTCTCCTGGGTCTGGATCAGGAGGTGGATCAGTTCTTGGATCCCGCAGTTTCTTGAAGAAACTCACATTGCGAGTTACCGCCGACCGCCCGTCCGATGCAGTCACCATGGATCCCTGGACGGCGACAACATCCAGCGGTTCCGGCTCATACGGTAGAGAGAGCTTCCCATGGGGATGCCTATTCCGAATGAGGACCTCATCGCCAGGCTCCAGCCGCTGCGGGCGAAGCCCTCTCCGAATGTTCTCTTGCTCGATCCTCAGCCGCCGGTCCATCTCGACCTGTTGGTCATTGATCACCCCAGGTTCCTTCTCTCCTACCTCCGGTAGCAAACCCTGAGGACACCGCTTGAAAACTGCCTCCTCCGGGGCCATTCCAGTGGATGCATGTGGCGTGGTGCGATATACCCTCAGAAACTGGTACAGGGCTCTCTGGAGTGACTGCCCCTGTCCCTGAGCAATTCTAAAGGTCTTATTTAGAGTCCTCATAAGCCGTTCTGCTTCACCATTGGCCCGGGGCCAGAGGGGCATGATCTTCCTGTGCACCGCCCCATAGCTCTCCATCAGCTCCGAGAAGCGTTCGCTCTGGAACGGCACCCCATTGTCCGAGCACAGCGTGCGTGGGAAACCATGGGCCGCAAACACCTTTTCCACGGCCACCACAACATGCTCGAATGCCACAGAGTCCACAAACTCCACCTCGGGGTATCTCGAGTACTCGTCGACCAGATCTAGGAAGTGGGTGCCCATGGTGGTGGATCCAAAGTCCACATGAACAGTCTCCCAAGGGCGCGTCCCCCTAGGCATTGTCTCTATTGCAGGTTGTCGCTGCAGGGGAGATGCCGCCTGGCACCACACACAGGCTGCCACAAAGTCATCCACCTTGCGTTCCAGCTCCGGGAACCACACCTTCAGCCGTAGACGTGCCTTGGTCTTGGCGGCACCCTGATGACCACGGTGAGCCAAGGCAATCACCTCGTCCACGTTCGATTGGTGCACCACAATCCGATCTCCACGGAGCAGAAGGCCAGATGTTGAGAACGATAATTCCTCCCGGACTTTCCATAGTTGCTCAAGTCCGGTTCTGGCCTCCTGGGCGTGCCCCGCCAGAGCCTCCAGCACTGACTCCCAGGAGCCCTGTTGCATCGAGTGCCTTAGGATCTGGAAGCACTCATCTTGCGCTGCAGCTGCCTCCAGCTCCTGGAGAGGCATGGCATTTGGCGTGGCTGCCTCCACCACCACACGGACGTGCTCTTCTGCTTCTTCTGCACAGGTGTCCTGGACTTCGCCTGCGGACGCCCCAGGGTGTCTGGAGAGATAGTCTGCAGCGTTGTTCACCCCTGGCCGGTATACCAAGGTGACTCCATACTCCAAAAAGGCGAGCATCCACCTCTCAATGCGTGCCGGTGGCTTGGATGACGACCCTGCTAGGACTGGAAGCAGCAGCTTGTGGTCTGTCACCACCGTCACCGGACGTCCAAGGACGTAGAGCCGGAATTGCCGGCATCCCCACAGTACTGCCAGCGCTTCACACTCGATCTGCGAGTATCGCTGCTATGCATCGGACAGGGCCTTGCTGGCATATGCCACCGGGCGGACGCCCCCACCACTGTCAATTTGTGTCAGCACAGCGCCCAGGCCGAAAGGGCTGGCGTCAACGATGATCTCTGATGGTAATGCTGGATTGAAGAACGACATGGTGTCTTCAGCCGCCAGGACACCCTTTATGTCCTCAAAAGCCGCCTGTTCCAGCGGGCCCCAATTCCATATGACATCCTTCCTGGTCAGTGCCCTGAGTGGTTCCGATCTGGAGGCCAGATTTTTAATGAACCGTCCACAGTATGTAACCATGCCTAGGAAACTTTGCACCTCAGACACGGACTCCGGAGGCTGCGCCTTCTTTATGTCCTGCACCTTCCGGGGATCAGGAGACACCCCCCCTTCTTTGAATACAAATCCAAAGAATTCTATCGATGGTCGGAGAAATTCACACTTCTCTTTGTGGAGGGTGAGTCCCAAGGATTGTAGTCTTCTGAACGTCTTCGCTAACCGCCTCAGATGGTCTACCTCTGTTCTTGCAAACACCAAGATGTCGTCGCTTATGTTCAGAACGCCCTATAGATCAGCCAGGGCGCCCCGAATAATGTTCTGGAACACCTCTGCCGCCGAGGACACACCAAAACTCAGTCTCTTATAGCGGTATAGCCCTCGGTGTGTCGTGAAGGTGGTAATGTACCTCGACTCGGCGTGGAGGACAACCTGGTGATAGCCCGCTCGAAGGTCCAGTTTCGAAAAGAAACGAGCGCCCTGTACCTCTGCAATGATGTCATCGATCGTCGGGGTGAGGTGTCTCTCGCTCTTAATGGCCTTGTTTGGGAGCCTCATGTCGACGCAGATTCTCACAGCATCGGGTTGTTTAGGCTTCCGTGCCACCACTATCGGGGACACCCAGGGCGTCGGGCCTTCCACCTTTTCTATAATATCAAGATTGACTAAATTGTACAGCTCCTTGTCGACAAGGTCACGGAGGTGGAACGGCACCCTTCGGTGTTTCAGGGCAATGGGCTGCACCGACTCATCAATGTGTAACCTCACTGGGTCACCGGCCATCTGCCGGATCCCCTTGAACAGTGCGGCATACATCTCGAGCAAGTCAGTAATGTCCTCTAAATAGACAGAGTATGCGAAGCTGACGATGCCGAGAGCCTCTGCTGCAGCACAACTTAACAGCATGTTGGCGCTCACCGGTGTCACGTAGAATCGTGCAGTGATTTGGGAGCCCTCATGTTCCACTTTTGCCACAAACACACCGTCCAGAGGGATGGGGTCAACACCACCAAAGGCAAAGATGCGGGCCTTGGGAGTAGCCAGCTTGGGGGGCTGGTCCATGGCATCATAGTGACCACGGGCCATTACATTCACTGACGCCCCAGTGTCCACGAGGACGGGGACTGGAGATTGGTTCACCTCAACCACGCACCTTGGCTGTCTCCTGTTCTTACTTTTCAGGATCCCCACACTCGAGACAAAGAAGACGTTCTCTTCGTCTTCTTCTTCCGCTTCCTCCACCTGGGCATCCTCCTCAGTCTGATCCACCTGAGCGACGTTGGATGGTCGACCCTGGCGATAGAGACTGGACCGCCCCGGGCCCCTCGGTACCAATACCAGCATTGCTGCTTTGCATACTCTCGAGAAATGATCGGGTAGCCCACACCGTCCACAGGTCTTTCCAGTCGCAGGGCATTCAGCAGGGTGGGGCAGGTCATACCCACATTTTTGGTAGATTTCTCCTGCCCTCCCGGCTCGATCCCGGGGACTGCTGCCAGGTCTTCGGGTGCCCCTGCCACCTCGCCACATCGCACATACCTCTTCGGTCTTGATGGGGCGCGACCCGGCTTCCATTCTAGCTGCCCTTGCCTCCGACACCTCATGGCACCTCCCCAGTTCAAGGATGCGCTGAAGCGTAATTCCAGGCTCCCTTAGCACCTGGCGCCTTAGTTTGCCTGATGAACAACCCTGGATCAGCATCGTCCTGATCATGTCCTCCGCATCACCCCAAGCGCAGGCCAGCGAGAGACGCCTTAGGCACCCATAGAAAGTGTCCAGAGTCTCATCGTCTTTCTGTATGGCAGAGAGCATGACAAAACGTTCATAATCTGCATTGGCGAGAGGTAGGAAGTAGGCCTGCAGAACGGCCTACACCTGATTAGGGCTGTACCGAATAGCATATTTAGTATTCGGCCGGATACCGAATAGTTTGTCAACTATTCGGCCGGAGCCGAATAGTGAGCCGAATAGTTTTTTTTTTTAGGCAAACATATTCTAGGGCTTTGCACCGGTGGCCCGACAAACACAACATTATTGCGGTGAGGCCGCGGGGCTTCCCTGAGGCCCCGCGGCCTCACCGTGGTGAGGGGGATGGGGGGGCACATTGGAAATCGAGGCCGCCGGGGTCGGCAAAGTGCCCCGGCGGCCTCATGAGTCTGGGGGGCCGCTCCTGTAGGAGCGGCCCCCCAATGCAAAATAAACGTCGGGCCACCGGCTTTGCACCGGTGGCCCGACAAACACAACATTATTGCGGTGAGGCCGCGGGGGTTCCCTGAGGCCCCGCGGCCTCACCGTGGTGAGGGGGATGGGGGGGCACATTGGAAATCGAGGCCGCCGGGGTCGGCAAAGTGCCCCGGCGGCCTCATGAGTCTGGGGGGGCCGCTCCTGTAGGAGCGGCCCCCCAATGCAAAATAAATGTTGGGCCACCGGCTTTGCACCGGTGGCCCGACCAGCATACATGCAATTACTGCGGTGAGACCGCGGGGGTGCAGGGCACCCCCGCGGCCTCACCGTGATGAGGGGGTATGGGGGGGGTCACTTACCTGGTGATTTCTCTGGGTCCGGGTGCTGGCATCTGCTGGAATCCGTCTGTTGGCATAGGAAGCGAAGGAAGGGAAGAACTGTTCCCTTCCCTCGCTTCCTATTTCAACACGTTAGGCTGGTTCCTCTGTGGTCAGACTGCAGAAGCCAATAGGCAAACAGCTTGTTTGGCTTCTGCAGCCTGAACACTGTCAAACATTCTATGATTGGCTGTCATCTCCCAAACAGGGAGAGGGCAGCTAATCATAGAAAGTGGACTTCGGCTTCGAGTCCCTAAACAGAAACTATTCTGCCGAAGCCGGATAGCTGTATTTCAGCCGAACTTCGGCAGAATAGGGACTCGAAGCCGAAGTTCGGTACAGCCCTACACCTGATCATAGGATCCATCCCCTGGCGGAAGCGATTCAAAAGTCTCCTGGACAGATGGACCTGCCGAGTACAGCATGGTTGCCAGCCGGGTATCATCATCCACCACCTGGGCAGCCCGAAAGTACATGTCCAGGCGGTCCACCCACCTCCTCCATCTGGGCCCCAAACTGGAAGGTGGGCCCGATACATCAAACTCTGGGATGGGCTGCAGAGCCGCCTGTGCACGTACCTGAGCTATAACGTGGAGAATCTGCTGAACAACAGGTGCTGCCACAGGCTGCGCTGGAGGTAGAGGACCCTGAAGGCCTGCCTGACCATCCAGAGGCTGCTGTGCCGGCTGCACTGGAGGCAGCAAACCTAGAGGTGCTGCTGGTGCACATGGAGGCTGCTGCACCACCGCTCCGACCTGGTCCTCAGTATCGCTCATCAGTTTGAGCGCACAGGCACCCCCAGCGTGGAAGACAGGGGCCGCAACTCAAACATCCAGCCCAAATACCTCCAGCCAGCACCAATGGAGAAAACAGCTGCTGCACCACACCTCTGTGATGATGAAGAGGATGAAGATCAGTGGGGCCAGCAGTCTGATGATGAAGAGGATGAAGAAGGCCCCCAGCCTTCAGCTGCTCCAAAAATTGGAAGAAGAAAATGTGTGGGCTATACAAACTCAGACATTATGGCTCTCCTTCTTGCTTTCACTCGACGTAGAAGACCCAAAGAAATGACAAAAATCCTCTTCAGGCACATGTGCATGCAGGTATGCCTGCCTGCAATCAAGAGTTCTAATTAGGCCTGGGGCCGCTTCAGAGCCCAAACCGGAGCTTTGTGAAGTCCCACAGCCGTTTGACAAAATGGCCGCCAGCCGCGTGGGTAACACACTACCCGCGGCGTGAAACGAAGTTTTCAGTCCAACCTCGTTTCGGTGAAAAAATTATATTCATAGTCACCGCGGTGCATCGTCTCCCCCACTCGTCGCCACTGTTGGGGGTTGCTGGCTCCCTCCTGCGCATCGCCGCAAGCCCCGGCACCGAAGGACTCATACAGACACGTCCTTCTAGGTTCGGGCTTCCCGGTCGCTCTGATGCGGCCGGGAACGCCCCGTTTATTTATGTTGCACATGGCGGCATGCAACGTCACGCAGCCGCGTGCGCGCCCAGTCATCGGGCAGCGCCACACCCCGGATCTTTTCCAGACCTAGCAACACCCCTGAGTGAGAACCAAGTTCCTGTTAACGGCACTACTCACACAACACCGAAATGACACTTTCAGATCAAAATAAAGAAAACGTGCAGGCATGGAGTAAAACATTTGCTCATGAAAAGCACGCCACACTACGTTGTACAGCCAACACCCTTCCCTTAATCAGCTACATAAACCAACCTGTGACCAACATTTTAAATGAGCGTTGGCAAGGTTATGCTTTTGCTGGGGAGGTTAGGGAGTATGGTGCCTCGGGACAGCGTGCTGCAGTGGGCAGGTAACACGATAGGGAAAGCGTCTCACCTTCCTCAGTACAAAGGCGTGCAAGAAATCATGGTACACAGGTTTCAGACTGATGCGTGATCCGTGATTCACTCATGACTGCGGACAGCAGACAGGAACTCAAAATCAGGCTATCGGTATAATTAATCGATAGAAAAGAACAAATGGTAGATTTGTTCGAATTTCGGCTGTACGAAAATAACGGACAGCCGAACATTTCGAACACATCTACCATTCTTTACCAATGTAGCCAATAAGTGGAACTCGCACCCGTGTTTGTTACAAAGGCTTCACGGGTTGTGGTGTCCCCCGCTAAGTCAAAATAACGTTTTTTAAAAGGACCCTGCAGCGTGTTTCCCATGCACGTAAGTGAAGGGAACCGGCATCCCAGAGGGATAGAGTAGTCAGCTACACACACAGTGAAGGTTACCAGAAATGTTAGGGGGAGTGAAAACCTAAAGTTATTTTCGATCAAATAACTAATTTTTTTCTTCTTCGAACAGTTCTCATTCGGTTAAATCATGGGCATTCCAAAATCATCACCATATGTTGCAACAGGCGAGTAAACTACCTTTTAATTGAAGCTCCCGTTTAATGATATTAATTTTTTCAACATTTCCACCTGTATTTCCATATTTTTTTGTCCATTTATCTGTATTCATCCACATTTATATTTGCTCTTTGAAAAAATGCTTTTCCGCATTAATTTAAATTGTAGCGCTTTGATGCATGAAATGGGAAGCTCATAGAGCTGGGTTCTTGCACATCAAGTCAGGATCCTGTTTCACCTTGGAAGCACATAGCTGCTCCTTATGCTGATGTGATGAACATCTCTTTAACCTTTCAAACACCTTCAAGGGGAAGTAAATCACCCTTTTAGCCTCTCCATTGTGTTGCTTTGCAGAGGCATTGACCTGCAAGGTGCAATTGACAATCTGAAGGGCTAATCAAGTCACATGAATTTCCACTTTTTTGTTTTTTTCCAAATAAATACACAAAGGAAACAAAGTGATTTCAGTCTGTATTTGAGTGCACAAATCAGTAAAAATTGACAACTGGGAGCCATACTTTAATACCAGTACATTAAGGGAGATTTGACTAACAAAGCAAAACATGAAGGAGAGACCCAAAGAGATAAGACGGTCCATGTACTTGCTGTAGTATTTCAGAGCGGTAAATAGGCAGCCCAGCTTCAGAGCGGTCTAACCGTCACAATCTAGACCATTCAATCGTGCAAGAACAAGGCAGCCTTCTCTCACACGCCCATGGCCACTCAATGCTTAGTCACACTTCAGCCATTTTATAGTTAAGTTCATGTGCTTCTGGGAGAAGTCGTATGAATGTGAAATGAAGCAATGATGAAATATACCTAAGAAGAGCCCCCCCCTTCAATTTACCTTCAATTTACCACCCCATTTTAAAGCACCGGAAATATAACACGTCATAGATGTGCCAATGCCAGCAATGTAGTATGGAGGTGCCCCAACAAACACTTTGCAATATATAAAAACATGCACCCTTGGGATCCACGGACGCTATGAGTGCCACAGGGCCCAGGATATCTCCTGTCACTTATTCCAGTGAGGGAACCTGGTTGCTTAATTCACACTCTGTGCACTTTTTGTAGCCACACAGTTCACGGGGCCCGTGTCCTAGTCGATACAATCATTGCAGGTTCCAACGTAGTAAAAAAATATGCGACTATAAACGGTATAACGTAATGGACCAGAACAGTGTATCTTGCTCGGTGAGCCACAGAGACTCCTGAAATGCTCAAAAAGTAGTGTACGCAAGCCCGGCGCTGCCTCTGAGCGCATGCACGGTCTCTTGTCGGCACTGCACCCAACGGCAGCACTGTCACTTCCCACAAACTCTACGCTCTAACACGTAAGTGGCCTGAGCCTCATCAAGTATTGATCATCCGGATATCTCCGCTGTGCATTATCGTCTGATCTCAACCTTGTGTTGGGAAACAAAAGCCTTGTAAAATCATCTCATGTCACTCAACGTTTTTCCCTCGCCCTCATCAAGAAACCTACCTTGGCTTCGCTCGTTCTGTGCAGCGAGGTGGCTTATGAAGAGCGTTTTAAAGGAGTCTTGCATGAAATCTAGGACTGGCTGCCTCACTTCATACTTTCATAATGTTACCTGACCACGCACATAACCATCGATTACTTGAACTTCCGCACTTGTTTTTATAAAAACGGTCTCCAGTTTCTCAAATAATGTACTTTCTCTGAACTCGAGTACAAGATATTGAAACTGAAAATGGGCCGGAGTTTGGTCACAGAGACCATTTTTGACATTAAAGACAGTAAAGACTGGACGGGGTATCTGCATTTCTGCTCTGTAGGGTAAAGGCACAGAACGCCCCAGCCAGGGCTCTCAATTTGGTAGCAATGGACGAGCAGCCAGGCTTAAGCTTTCAAAATATGATGCCGGCAGGTTCTTAAGTACAGCAAGTCCCAAGCTCCCACAAAGGAATGTCCACACACTATGTTAGGTGATCAGCTTCTTTATATAAAATAAGAATCAGGAATATATACATTTAAATAATAACACTTTGTACCTGGGCAACCTGTAATGGAAAAGTTAGGGAGTAACGTATCTTGTCTTCAACAGCCCAGACCAATATTGTTCAATAACCTTCTGCTTTCTTTAAAAGGGTCTACCACCCCAAAGTTCCTGAGAAGCCACCGGAGAACAGGATGCAAGATGAATCTGGGACGTTGGACAACTTGTGAGGATAGAAGATGCTCTTCCACATTACAGTACCTTTGGTGCCTTGGCAGGCAAAGCTGCAGAGTTTCTCGCTTTCACTCGACGATTCCCTCTGAGGATGGACCCCCCCTTCATAAAAGGAGCCACTTGGATGCTGAGTCCAAGAAGAAAAATGGAACCAAAGTCTTTCTGAAATGCAGCAATTTTACTGTTCGCGGTGCTCTCCTTTGGTCAACAATTTCTCTGGCTGTAGAAGTCCTGTGAAGATGAAACTTGCTGTGGGTTCCTTATAGGCTTGGCAGATGAGAGTAAGACCCCTGGGACCCTTCGATGTCTTCTGGCGTTGACGGGTGCACAGGTCTCTTTTGGTGTCGGGTTTCGGAATATCGTGGTTTTCTGGCTTTCGGTTCTTCGGTGCAGCAGCCACAGCACGGACCTCTGGATGGCTTCTGGTGACCTGGACTCAACCACTGGAGTGTACCTTGGACCTTCACCAAGTCTGGACACTCCGAACGTCTTTGTTAGCTTCTGGTGACGGGAAACCCACCAGCAAACCTTTCAACGACTCCAGACTCTCTCCTGCAGGAAAAAGTGGTCAGTGATGATAGCAAGGATGTCCCTTGAAATGTTCTTAGGCAGTTTGAAACGTTTTGCAGCTCTGGGTGTCCAGCAGCACTATGCCAGGGTGCCCCCTCTTCTGGGCAGTAGACAGTACTGGCTTCCAGCAGTCCCAAAACACACCTCGGGACCCTGGGTGACACCAATGGACTTCTTTGACTTAAAATGTCTGGGTACTCCCCTTCAGGACTCACAGAGACCCATTCGCTTTGGACGGCAGGCACACAGGACTGGTTTCCAGGGCACTTCAGACGAAGAGTAGCAGGTTGCATGATGGAGCCTCGTAGCTCGGGGAGAGGTCTCCTTCACAGGTCCTCCCTGGATCAGTGTTTGGAAGAACCGGGTAGCTTTTGGATTTCACAAAGAAAATGCAGAAGCAGACTTCTCCAGCTGGGCTTCCAGAAAACAGCTTCTTCTTGCTTCAGCTTCGTCTTCAGTTTCTGAACAAATTGGTAAATGAGAGGTCCCCAGATATACACATCTGTTCCCCATTCACTCTGGCTGAGACAGGCTCAGTCAGCCAATTGCGCAGAAGGGCATTCATGCAGGCAGGAAGCCAATCAGGCTCACAGGCATTCAGGCCATTCACTGCACCCAGACACCCATAACGAAGAATGTAGATTGGGGTAAGTACCCAGCCTTTCAGCACACTACACTGCATTCATGTCAGTTTCAATCCAGGCTATCTCATTTATAGTGTCACACACACACGCAAACCAGATAACAAACATAACACAGAATGTGAGTTCACTTCAGACTCCATTCATACAGGTCCCACCCCTAGGGTGTACCCACAACACACAGCCCCTGCATAGGCTCCAGTCAGTCTGACAAAAGGCAGCCCCAGGGCCATATATGATATTTCCACCCAACAGCCAATCAGAAGGAAAGGGAACAGAGACATATATGATGTTTCCACCCAACAGCCAATCAGGAGGACGGGATAGAGACAGGGCTTCCCTAGACTTTGGCAAACAAGGTAAAAGGCAATTGAAACCAAGAGGCCACCGGGCCATCTTGCCTTCTTCCAGGAATCCACTGACTCCTATGGCAGGGCCTTGGTGTCCCAACATGGAGGACACTCAGAGCCACTGCCAAGTCAGCCTGTAGCTGCCACCAACCCACACCCTGCTCTGTGGGCAACACACAAGTGCCCAAAACACACATAAGAGGTACAAGGGTGTACCCCCACGCATGGGTGCCATACAGGTATCCCATAGGTGTTGTTCACCAAAAGGAAATCATGAAGAGCTGCACAACCAGATGTCCAGGTTGGACCTCAGTGGCAGACAACATAGAGAAAAAACACTGAGAGAAGTGGGAGCACAAGAGCTAGGAGGCCCTGTCCCTCCATAACACATTTCCAGCATAAAAGGTACAATCTCCAGAAACAACTAAATCACTGACTCAAAAATTAATGAGGCTTATACTTGGTCAGATGTCCCCTAAAATCAGGAAAGGGAAAGTGACAAGGGGCACGCACTGATAAAACAGGGCATAAAACAAACTTATAAGGATTAATGGAAACTAATTAAGCAGTACTCTAGTTCAAGAGGCCCCCTTTCATTACCAATCTTTTGGAACATAGTCCCTCACTTTGGTGCAAAAATGTGAAACTTTCCTTTAGGTGCTAAAAAGCTGAAAAGTTCCTGTGTGCGCGACATGCCCCCATTCTGCTTATATGCGAACATGCGGCATTGCTAAGCATGGATGTAGTTGAGACAAGG
Organism: Ambystoma mexicanum; assembly: GCF_040938575.1. NCBI lineage: Eukaryota > Metazoa > Chordata > Amphibia > Caudata > Ambystomatidae > Ambystoma > Ambystoma mexicanum. The sequence goes on along the minus strand of NC_090935.1, from coordinate 1,321,854,195 downwards.
ATTGTAATTTGGTGTTGGGCAGGAGTTGGTTAATTGAGAAGAACTAAGTTATTTACCGGTAACTCTTATGCTCCAGCATTGGTATCTTTGATGGATTCACATGCTCATTGAATATTCCCCGCCGTCGGCCTGGGAATCCTCGGTTATTTTAAAGTAGTTTACCTTTAAAGTTTAAAACTACTTCTCACTTTAGTACTCTAATAGTATCACTTTGGGTCATACTGCCCAGAGTCAAGTAGACAGGTCCCCTTAGCTCCACCCCTGGTGGCCATATTCAGATTTGGCAGCACACGTAATGTGGCAATAAAAGCCAATAAGAGTCCGAGAGGAGTAGGAGGGAGGGTCACATGTGAATCCATGAAAGATACCAATTCTGGAAAATAGGAGTTAAAGGTAACTAACTTGTTCCTTCTCCAGCACTGGATCTTTTATGAATTCACATGATCATTGAATACGATCATACAGCAGTACATATACACAACCAAAAAAGGTGGAGGTACAGCTCAACAGAAGTAACCAACACACCTCTGGAACACTCACCTCATGCGAACAAGTTGCAAAGCACTGCCTGGTCGACTGGGGACTTCTCCCTGGAATCCCTATTGATGCAGTAGAACCGTGTGAAGATATGGACAGACCTCCACGTGGCTGCCCTGCAGATGTCGAGCAGGGGAATGCCAGACAGGAAGGCAGTAGTAGAAGCCACGGTTCTTGTTGAGTGCACTCTTGGGTTTCCTGGAAGGGGCCAGATGGCAGTGTGAAATGCACGCCCACAGCAATCTTGAAATGGAAGATTTTGCCAGGGCTTTGTGCTTACCGACTGGTCCGAAGATAACAAACAGCTGTGATTACTTGCGGAACACCCTTGTGCGAGCCACATAAAACCTGAGGGTTCGCACAACATCGAAAGAGTGTAAGGCTTGCTCTGCTAGAGATGAAAGAGATCCAAAGAACATGGTCAACATCAGCGGGAAGCTGTGGGAACTTTCGACAAGAAGGAAGGGTTTGTCGGGAGAACCACCTTGAATTGGTGAAACCTCAAGTATGGAGACAATGCTTGCCGTCCACCTACTCATCAGGCTGAAGTGATGGCAACTAGAAACACTGGGCCTCATTCCGAGTCCGGCGGTAACCCTGCCGGTGCTACCAGCGGGTTGCCACCAGACTCGGAATGAATTACCGGCGCCTGACTTCTCAGTGCCACCGGGCTATTCCAAGTACACCGGCCAGGAAGTCAGGCACCAGCAATTTCATTACTCCCCATTCCCATAGAGTCCTATTGGACTCTATGGGGAGCACTGGCACCGGTTAGCAAAGGTGCTGGTGCTCCTGTGACAAGCCTGCCTACCATGGCTGCCGCACACAGCAGAGTCTGACCTTTCGGGCACATCGGCTCTGGCAGGCAGACTTGTAGTTTGCCGGTCTGGAAACAACGGTGCTGGTAGGCTTACCGAACCGTTGGTTCCGGGGCAGTAAACTTATAATGAGGCCCACTGTCTTTTAGGAGAAAAATTGCAACAGAGCTTGGTGAAGATGCTCGAACGGAGGGCCTATTAGATTTGAGAGGAGTTCCTAAACTGGAGCGAGAGCTCGAACAGGGGGTAACTCATGGAACAGTCCTTTGAGCAATTCCTTTATCAGCTTCTGCGACCAGAGGGAAGGCTGGCTTGCGGGGCGCGTCTAGCTTCAAATGGCTGCTAAAAGCACTTTGATAGATGAGTGTGTCAAACCTGCTTTTGCTAAAGACAGGCAGTATGGCAAGATTTAAACAGCTCGGATGTGCAACGGGTTTGGCTGCTGTGTTCCACACCATGTGGCAAAACATTTCCACTTGTTCTTATAGCAGGACAGCGTAGAGGATGCTCTAGCTCTAGCCAGAATCTGTTTTCATTCAGAAGGCAGTGGGATGCTTCCCAATTCTAGGGCTCAAGGAGCCAAGCCATCAAGCTCAGGGATGCTGGATCATGGTGTAGCACTGACCTGCCGTTTTTGGAGAGTATGTCGGGAGAGGAGGCAATTTGATGTATGCAGCACCACTGATAGGTGAAGAAGGTGAGAGTACCAAATCTGATGTGGCCATGCTGGGGCCACCAGGATCATCTTGCAGCAGTTCTGTTTGAGTGTACATAGAACTCGAAGCATTAGAGGAATTAGGGGGAAAGCTGAGAGGAACAGTCCCTCCCATGTGAATAAGAAGGCATCCCCCATGCTCCCTGCTTGGGGATATCAATTTGCAAAATGAGTACACTTGGTGCTGGTCGCTGTGGTGAATAGGTCGATCTCTGGATGCACATTTGGAGAAGAGGTGGAGAATTTGACTCCGGTGAAGTTCCCATTCCTACCAGGACCTGAGTTCCCTGCTGAGCGAGTCCACAATGGTATCGTGGATCCCTGGTAGATGGAAGGGGATGGGATAAATGTTCTGTGCCAGCATCCATTTCCATAGTACTTGTGCTCCTGCAGAGTGGGTACCCCCCTGCTTCAGGATTTAAAACATGGTAATGGTGTTGTCCGTGAAGATGCAAACAACCTTGATCTGAACTTCTGGTTTTCTTTGAAGGACTTCAGGGCCCAGAACACCACCCTCAACTGTAAGACGTTCATGTGTAGGACTTTTTCTTCGGGTAGCCGTCCATGGCCCCCTGGCGCTGCATTTTTCTGTATTGGCTCTGCACCATTCCAAGGAGTCATCCATGGTAACTGGGACCTGGCATATCAGATGGTGAAAAGGAGCTCCCTGCGTGAGATTGCAGCAATGGCTCCCCCATTGGAGAGCCTTGAGGAAAGATGATGGGAGGAAAAGTTTGTCCGCCCAGGACGCTGATATTTGCTGCCAATGTCTGTCAAGGAATTCGTGCATTGGTCTTACGTGGAGCCTGCAGTTCAGAATCAAGGGGAGGCATGAGGACATCATTCCTAGAAGGAACTTGAGGGAGCAGACTGCTGCAATTGGCAAGCTTGACAGTCACTAGACTTTTAGCAGTATCGCATTGACCCTCTCTTCTGAGGGAGTGGCGAGACATGGAAGGGTGTTGAAGCGTGAGCCTAAGAATAGCGCATCTTGAGCAGTCTGTATGCAGGACTACGGAAAGTTGATTAAAAACACCAGAGATGTCAGACACCAGTTTGTATCCTTGGTGTGCTGTGTTGCTAGTGGCAGAGATGGAGCATGCACTAGCCAATCGTTAGGTAAGGATAAATGTAAATGCCCGAGCCACGGGGGTACGCTGCCACTGGGGATAGGCATTTTATGAACACTCAAGGTGCTGACTTCAGCCCGAAGGGGAGTGCCTTAAACAGATAGTACTTTCCCTGACTACAAATCGGAGGAAACACCTGGCTGTCAATGGATGCAGATATGGAAATAGGCATTTTATAGGTCTAGAAAGGAGAGGCAGTCCCCTTCTTCCAGCTGGTCTAGGATGTGTTGTAGTGTGACCATGCAACATTTCTGAGACTTGAGGAACTTGTTGAGTCTCATGAGGTCTAGAATAGGTCTCCATCCTCCTGACTTTTTTCTCACCAGAAAGTATCTAGAATACACTTATTAGGGACTGTACCTCTTGCAGGAGCAAAATTGGTGTTGCTCCTTCTTTGGGATGGGAGCGATGGAGGGACATTTCCCCATGAATTTTAGGGTATGGCCATGATGAGTGATGTTTAGTATCCATTTGTCGGTGGTGATGTCCTCCCAATGCACAACAAAGTTGTTTAACCGCCACCTTCTTGGGAGTGTTGAAATGGGGGGTCAGGTACATGGCCTAGTGAGGCTTGCTCTGGAGCTTGAGCACTGCAAGAAACTCTGCGTCGACGTTGGTTTCCTCTGTAGGACTGGGACCTTTCCTTGTAACTCTCCTGGATGCCAGTGTCGGATGTTTGCAGCAGTTAAGAGGACCTATACTCCCTTGAACTCGTTGAGAATGTTGCTTTCCCTGAGTGAAAGGATTGGCGGCGTTGCTGGAGAATGCCTAGCGAGCGGGCTGTGTCATTTTCGGCTTTGATAGTCTGTATGGATTCATCCACCTTTTTCCCAAAAATGTTGACACCGTCAAAAGGCATATCTACGACTTGCGATTGGTCGCCAGCCAGAAGTTGGTGTCCTTCAACCATCCATGGTGCTGTAACACTGCCCCATTTCCCATTTGACAAAAAACAGTATCTGCAATGTCTATCACAACGGAGATGGCATGGTCTGATGCTGCTTCCCCCTCATGCAGCAGTGCAAGTGCTTTGTCTCACTTGTCATCCGGGAGAAATTCCAGAATTGGTCCAATTTTAAACCAAAGCTCATGATTATAGTGTGAGAGAATCACCAGCGAATTAGCTGCTTTGATGGTCGTCGCAGTAGATTTAACTCTCTTCCCAAAAGAGTTGAGCTGTTTGCCTTTCTTTTCTGGGGGCACCCTGCAGGGGGAGAAAGGGTTGGCAGAATGCTTATGTGCCTGCAGAAATGACAGAGTCTGGGCAAAATTGCATATGCAGGCATTTGGTGCAGAATCAGGGTACTTTGTATTTTTTTCTCAAGGTGGTCCTTCTGAGGGGTAACTGAAAATAGGTTTTTCATGACAAGAAGACAATCCTACCCTGATATATTCTAGCATGGAGATGGAAACCATAGATTTCCTGGAAGATTCTCGTCTCTAATAAAGAAAACCTTATTTTTTCTGTCCCTCTGATATACGATCGAACAGCTTGAACACCCACGTCATGAGTGAATGAAAGGAGCCAATTTCATCTGGTGGTGAGTCTCTTTGTGGTAGTTCGGCTGGTGCATCATCGCCCGGCACTAGGTCTTCAAACTCTTCTCTGGTGTGTGTGCCTGGAGAACCATCTGACGGGTAATCATCAGGGTCAGTGTCGGTATCAGTGAGGGTGATACGTGGCAGAGATGGAGCCTGTGGAAGAGGTCTAGATGGCAGGGGAGGCTAAGCCCTCTCTTGTTGGGAACACACAAGGTTGTTTATGAGGAGGCAATGATGGAGCAGGAAGACGGTGCTGGAACTCAGAAACCAGAGTTTGCAAAGTGGACAGTATATCCATAGAAAGGTCTCTGGAGCCAGAAGGAGCTGTCCATCCATTGGGATAGGCGTAATTGGAGAAGGTTGTGCCACTATAGGAGGTTGAGTAGGGCCTTGAGGTGTAAGAAGGCCTTGTTTTGGAGGAGCTGGTGGAGGCGTGCTGAGAAGAGGTATTAGCCTATTTGACCTAAAACATTTGACCCAATGACCAATTTGATCATTTTTTGCACTGGTGATTTGGCCTTCGGGGTAATTTGGTCCCAAAATACCAACCCTGGAGAGCAGGGGTGTCCCCCGCTCTCCCATGTTTGATATTTTGTCATCTCAGGGATGCAGGGGTATCCCCTACTTGCTTAAAATTGGAAACGGGGGACAGTAAAATAATGCACGTGTGTTTAAATTGGGCCTCAAGCAGATAAATTGCAGTCAGTTTGCCGCAAACAAAACAAAATTTGGTCAAACACACCCAAACCCTGGGAAGAGGCAGGACAGCTCCTTCTTGTTCTTCCTCATAGTGAGAGAAAAAAGCCTCCCGAAACTCAATGTCCGATTCCTCAACCTGCTGTACAGTTCCTCAGGAGGGGCCATGGACGGACAGGCGGTTGTAGGCAGTACATAGGTAGCCAGTGAAAACAGTGGCTGAGGCTGTGTAGGCCTTGGTAGGAATGCCAAAGCAGATGGTACCTCCCTGTCGATGCTAATTCCTCTTGGGTATGTGGAAACCACGGCCCTCTGGACTGGTGTGTAGATGATGAAGACAATGGTTTAGACAGCAAAGATGTAAATGTGTTTGTCATCGAGAAGCTGGTCGACGGAGTAGCAATGGTTTTGCTCATAGTTATCTTGGTCGTCAATGAAGTGGTAGTGATTGATGAGGTGGTCGATGGGGCCGTTGATGGAGTGATCGACGAGGTGGTCGCCCTCAAAGAGGACTTTGTCGTCTACAATGATTTGGGCTGACTATGGGTCATCAATGGGGTAGTCGTTTATGAGTGGGTGGTAGTCGCGGATGAGCGCCACTATTCAGGAGAGTGCTTTATGTGAGAAATCTGAGGGTATTCTCCGCAACCCCTTGGATCGTCTGCGCAGGTGGCCAGGAAAAGGCCATCGCTATTGGATCCCAACCCTGGCACTGGAGAAGCAAGGGAGGATCACCTGGGTGGTGGGTCCTCGGGGAAGGGGAGCAGGGTGCCCTTGGGCGAGACATGGTATCCCCCTTTTCTTATTGACAACCAACCCAACCCTTCCCCAAACGCCACACAGTGTTATAAACCAGTTCTTCTCATTTCTCCAGCGAGGAGGATTGTGCAAGCAGCAGGAACGGAATGCTAGGACGCTGTGGATCAAGGAGAGAGGTGGTCCATGGAAGTATGATGGGGAGTTGGAACTCCCTGGGGCAGCTGAGCATGGGGAGGGGAGCCGTGCAGGAAGGCTGCCTCCGTTCTTGTTGCTTGAGGTACTTGTTTTCCTGTGTGAGAGAACCTACACAGGGGTGTCTGAAGGGCAGGAGTTTGAGTCCTAAAGCTAAAACTAGAAAGCTGTGTGATCCATGCTGCAAAAAGGGCTGTGAGAAAAAGGCTGTGTAATCCTTGCTGCAATAGGAGCTGGGAAAGCGACCAGTAAGTTTCTAATGAATGGGAAACCTGGTGCGCGAGTGTGCGAACTTTGCAATAACGTGGAAAAGTTTTTCAAAAGTCTCTGATCCTTCCTTGTCAATTACCGAAAAGCAGGGAAAGCTAAAGATACCTTGTGTCGGAGTGGTCACGTGTAGCAAGAAACACGTTTTGAAGGTCTCCAAACACTGGGCCATCCAATTAAAGGGAAATATATGCTTATTGAACAACAGATAAAGCGCAAAGGAATAATAAGCAAAACAAATGAATATTGAATACCGAACTGAATCAAAACCTTGTTACTAATCAGAAATTAGAAAAGCCAAACAGAGAACAGAACGTCGAATTTAAATAACAGATGGTATATTAAATATTGGAGAGAATACCCCTTTAAAGAATAAACAAACCACAGCAACTTGAGTTCTAAATTGAATGTGACTTTAAGAAACCTACAAACAAAAGTTGTTGCAAACTGAACTTTGGAACTTTAATAAGGATACCTTGCTTTTTCAACTGTGTTACTGAAATCCTGGGGAAGGGAGGGAACCCTGGGTCCTGATTCAGACTATTTCCTTTTAAGTCTGCAGAAGATAATTTTGAGACTTTTTGTGGAACGGTTTCACACTTGAGGAAGGGGGCTGAAAGGGAGCTGCAAGCTGGAAGAAGCTCAGAACTTTGGGTTAAATACTGTTTTTTGGTTGCTGACATCCCTACACATTGTACAGATTTAGTTGTGAGGGCAAGTACAGGTTTTTGTACACAGGCAAATACTTCAGCTGAACTCAACAAGGTGATCGTAGAATAGACAGGATCATCAACGAGTTGGTCGATGGTGGAGCAGCCCGAGCATGCATCACATGTCCCTTCTTTGCTCTCTTCCCCTGGGAAGATTCCTTGCGGTAGCTCGAAACCTTTGAAGAGGGAATGCGCTCTAGTGGTCTGCTTTGCCTGGCGGAGGCATGACAGAGGCCAAGTCAGAGGCCCGATGAGCTCATACAACCAGGCCACTAACCTGCAGGGCCGGTTGGATTAAAACGATTGGCAGATGGAACAACTATTTTAAGTCATGCTCTGGATATAGGCAGTACAGATACTTCTCATGAAGATCTTCGATGTAGACATACTTGAGGTTACATCTTGAACAGGCCATGAAAAGGCTTTTCTTCCTCGTGTCTGCCATGTCACAGATGAACAAAGGCTTTAGATGGGACAGAAACTCCATCAGCGGTGGAAAGGGGCTAAAACCTCACTGGTAACGGATCACCATAGTCATGAAGCGATGGGGTACTAAACCACAAGATGTTGAAAAAAGAATTCATTAAAAACAGATTAGAAAACATCACATTTCTGAAGAGATAAAATGAGAACTCCCAACACATAATGTGTGGTAAAACATCTGAAAATGGCCACAAGGGGTGGAGCTAAGGCAACCTGTCTAATTGGCTGTGGGCAGTATGACCCAAAGTGGCACGAATGGAGTACTAAAGTGACAAGCAGTTTTACACTTTAAAGGTAAACTGCTTTAATATTACTGAGGATTCCCAGCTTGATGACAGCGAATATTCCATGAGCATGTGAACCCGTGCATGTGAACCCATGAAACATCCAATGCTGGAGAATAGCAGGATTGTTATTAATTAGACCCCACATCCCCTGCTGAAGCCATCAGCCATTCTGGCCACTTTGTGAACCTTACCTTGAGCTCTGAATCTCCCTGTATTCTGAAGAGGGAGACCTGAATGTGGCCCTCATTGTACCGGTCCCACCCTCATCTCGACGGCACAGAAATGAAATGTGTGCATCGCTCCCTGCCCCCTCGTCCCTATCATTGATGTACCGCAGATGTGAGAAACACTATTCACTCTTACAACCATTCAGACCCTATCGTGATGATGTTGTTGAAGAGATAAGCTTGCAATCGATGGAGCAAGTAAACTGAATGTTAGTGTTCGAGAAGCTGATGTCGTCACGACTGAGACTTCGACATAGATGCAGTAGACATGAAGCACATATGCATCCCTGCATGAAGCTACACAGACACAGATTAAATTGCTCTTAGACATGAAGAACCTGCTTATGATCCACTTATATAGAGAACAGACACGCCTTTGCTATGCAGTAACTGCATGTTGCAGAAGAATACATACAAACCGCATACTGACACTAAAAGCAACTAACATGAATGGCCATGTAACTCAAGATGGAAGCCACAGCCGCATTGAAATGAAGGGAAGGCACTGAAGGGGCTCGGAAACACTGAGGGAGGCATGAGATGCTGATTAAGCTGAGAAACACAGACCAGGCTGTCAGTGCAGTCATTGTGTACATTCTTGCCAAGGATGCCGAAGCAGAAGAGATAGGACACCTGCATGTTTAAAAGATGAAAAACCTCATAAATGTGAGAAGAGAAAAAGTAAGTTTGTGGTCCCTGCACACGTGATCTGAAGCTAGTAGACAAAGCCTATGCATTCCATTCATACAGAGAGTGTCGGAATGATGACAGATGATACAAAAGTAATACCAGTAGGAAAGCTTAATGTTCTGTCTCAAGGCTTAGAGGATCAGAGATGGTATCCCTATTGAGTAAAGACAGTACCTTTGCGGTGGTTCCCACCACCTTGAAATGCTGCCCCTGGGCTGGTAACTGTCCAATGCGCCAAGGCTAAGAAGACCCTAACTAACCAATCCTTACCCACCTTCCACATTAACTCACACTTTGTTGCAAGGCCCAATGGTAGAGCTCTAAACTGACATGATTATAGTTGCAATATTTAGGAGGTGGTCATAGGAGGAGCCACCAGATATTGTTTAGCCAATTAACATGTTAACCTATGTTTTCCTATATGTAACTTAACGTACTAACCAATCCCATTTGGTATCCAGTGATTTTAGAGAATAAAAAATAACGAATTAATTTGTAACAAATAAAAAATACTGAAAAAATACTGAATTTCTGATTCAAAATATATGTGGGGGTGGGCTAAGGGGCTAAATACTGTGGGGAGGAGTTTGGGGTGGGATTTTAAACAAGGGGAAGCCGTGGGCTAATTCGGTATTTCTTTCAGCATTTATGTTTTTATAAAAATGCATTCTTTGTATTTTTATTTTTTAAATCACATAGATCCATTTACAATGCGTCATTCATTTTGTGACATCACTGTACCTTAAAACCTCCATGACATGCCTGTTACGACTGAGAGAGTATTGGAAATCATGTAATATACATTTCTTGATCCCTGTTTGGAAAGCTTCTAAGAAACAGAGTTTTATCACATATCCATTTTTGAGTGTGGAGGATTTCCTGTGGACCATTTCCTCTTGCTTGCATTTGGGGGAAATTAAAAGACCCCATGCTGTATTTAAAGTGGTAGCAGATGATGGTCGCTAAGACCCTGGCGAATACTGGTTTTCCCGCCATGTGCCGGAAGGGATGTGTCGTGACCCTCGAGGACTGGACCACTGACCACGCATGGAAACCGAGACAGTCGACAGGAGCCCCCTCGGTGAAATTCCTGCCAGCTCCCTGTGGGACACCAAGCAGACCGGAAGGCAGAGTGGCAGATTGTGGGAGTGGTGGGGTCTGAGGGCGTCCACGGATCCACAGAGTGTAAGTATGAGTCCAGGAATCCAACAAATATTGGGGAGGGAATTGTTGTGTTGTGATATGTTTTTGTGTGATTTATTAGAGAATACCTGTTTCTAGGTGGTTATCTTAGTTTACGGATGATGAAATGAATACCTGTTTCTAGGCGGTTAGCTTAGTTTATGGATGATGAGACGAATACCTGTTTCTAGGAGGTTAGCATAGTTTACGGTTGATAAGATGAATACCTGTTTCTATGCGGATAGCTTAGTTTATGGATGATGAGACGGATTGCTGTGTCTAGGCACTAGCTTTGGTCATGGAAGGTGGTACCTTTTTGAATTTTACAGAAAAAAGAAAAAGAAAAAAAAACAGATTTAAAGGTAATCCTATACTGCGGTGTAGAAGAAGGACCACTCCCCTGAGTAGGCATTTTGAAAAGATGGTTTCCCATGTGAATAAAAAAGCAGGATGCTGGCCGTGGGGTATTTATGGTGTGATGTTTTTTGTGTATTGTGGGTTTTGGGTGAGCACTCGAAGTACTTTTATGCATAATGGTTGGTGACGTCACAAAACAAATTTGAGAAAACATCTGCAGGATGCCCAATGTCTCTACGGAGGTTTGCTGTCAGAATGAAGACCTGCTGTGACTTACAGACATCCGTTCACAGACACACAAACAACGCATAATGCCACATTCACTGCCCCGCCACTGGAAACTCTTGGCCACCCACATGAAACACCAAACCTGCAACACTTTTCGGGCCTGGCACCATATCTGGCCTTCTTATTCTAAAACATCACAAACAAAAGCCATCCACTTGACCACCCCCTGCAGTCGACCCCCTTTTTTTACAGATATCACAGTGTCAGCCTTCACCCTCCATCTCAGCTATATCTTCCCTCCCCCTCCTCCATGAATTTCCTCTCCCCTCCCAACAGCTACCCCTTGGAATTTAAACCTCCCTAACTCTAACAAACAACTAACCGGTGACCTTAAGTGCATTATAATCAATGCCAGATCCATAGCTAAAAACTGCCATAACATTTACAACCTTATTTCATCGGAAGGCCTTGATATCCTCTATATTACTGAAACTTGGTTCTTCCAAGACATCTGGCTGACTGCACAGGAAGCCTTCCGCCGGGCTACAATCTTATTGTGCATAACAGAACTAGCAGGGTAGGTGGCATCACCATCCTCCGCAAACCCTTCCTCTCCATCTTGCACTTGAAGGAACAAGCCTGCAGCTAAGACTGTAAATCTATTCTGGTAAAATTTCTGCTCACACCCTAGCACACTCACAGCTTCCTGCTTATATATTTCAATAAATATGTATGTTATTCTTGTACACTGGTATTGTTCCTAGCTTATTGGTAGTACAGAGGGTACTGCTGAATGATATTATATAGGTTGCAGGCCCCAGTAAACTTGAATCTGCTAAGCGCTTGGTTGTGCGCCACCTTGCTTGGGGTGAAAAAAACTCCCTGGTTTGAGAGTGACTGTCTAATAAACTGTGACAAATTGGGGGCTCATCTGGGATTTGGTGGAGAGTTTTCACTTGTGACATTTGCAGTAGCAACAGACTATTCATCTGGGTGTAATTGCATTGCAGTGGATAGGAAGTTGTATTTGCATTGTTAAGATGCCACTCAGACTTGTACCCTGGGTTCTAGGGAGGTGTATAGAGAAAACAGATTTGAATAGAACTATCTTGAGTTGACATTGTGAGTAGAAACTAAGCAGGAACGTGCAGTGATTTTGCCCCTGAATAGAGAGTATATAAGGTTGCAGAACACATTTAAGAATAAGCACCATAGAAATCAATATGGCCAGGAAGCTCCTCCTATCCAATTTATCTATCAAAGGTCAATGAGTGGAGGAAGAACATGAAATGTGGCAAACCAGAATGATGCAGGAGGTTACCTCTACAAATGTGGACATTTGGCACAGTAATGGTCTGTTACATCAAGCTCTAACAGACTTTTATATGACACAAACCGCTAGAGGTGAGGATACTAAAATGGCTCAGGTCACGGCATATATGTGCTTGCATTTGCTGATAGTGGAAGAACGACATTGAAATAGTATGACCTCTGCTCAGAACCAGGCTGAGCTTTTTAATGAAGCCCAGCAAGAGCTTAAACAATTAGAAACTAAAGTTCAACAGAGCCACATGATAGAGCTAAAATAAGAAAGTCTCATTGAGCAACGCATAAATTAGTTAAAAACACAGCAATGAGAAAATGCAGTGTGCGCGATGCAGTTCTCTGCACTGCAAGAGGAGCAATAACAAATGTGTTAAAAATCTGGGAACACTGCAACACAATTAAAATGATCATGTTAAACATAATAGAGTCATGCTGGAGGAGATGATCACAGTACAATTGCAAATAAAACAATTGAAAATCGAAAATAGCCAATTAATTATAAAAGAGTCCCAAGGAAATTTTGATTAAATGCATCAAAATCTGGACACCTTAAAACAACAGAGAAAGCAAATGACAAAATAAAAACACCTATTGAACCAAGAAAATAGTGTCCTTTACCAGGAAGTGCGACAGTTAAAGACACATGCAGAGAAAAATGAGTCAGAATCTCAGGCACTGACTGACATTAGGAAAGAAAATGCACAACTAATAGAATGTGTGAGGCAAGCAGAGATTGACCCAGTGTAGGCAGCACAGGGCAGAAATGTACAAGAGGAAGAGATTAGTCTGTGGAAAAAGAAATGCTCTGAATATGTGCGCATGATGCAAACCTCACAAAATGAAAATGAGTTCAATTATGAAAAAATCAAGGAACAAAAATATTGATAAATGGCCCAAAGTAATGTGCTAGAAGCCACTCAAGCATGTGTGTCAGAATTAAAATCCCAGGTATCTGCATCCCACCAAGAGATAGGGACTGAGAAAAATAGGTGTGAGAGGTTGGCAAATGAAATAGCCAGATACAAACAGGCTTTGGGGCACCCTGACAAGTCAGGGTATGGAAAAGCACCCTCTGATCATGGTGGGGTGACCTCTCTACCAGGAACCTCAAGCCAATTAACCATTTCATATGTCCAGAGTGTGGCCAACCTAATGCGTACCATTTATCAAGAACAGGGAAACATGAGGCAGCTGAACTCACCCAGGCCTAATCAAACTGACCCAGAAAGCCAGTCCTTATCTGACATTGATGAGGATTCAGAGTTACCAAACAGAAGGGAATGTGGCTGGACCAGTGGGCTCTGGGAAATCAAAAATACCCTAGTGAGTACTTCTGACCAGGAAGATTCCTATGATGAAAAGATCAGGGAGTTGGACTGGCAGAAAATGAAACTGCAAAGGGACCACTGGTCCACTTTGCAAAAAAGAGAAGAGCCAAAATTTCAGCTGCAAACATCCGACACACATAGGCAAAAACCTACACACATTCAGGGAGATGGAGGAATTCCCCTGCATACCTGAAAGGAGGGATGAGGAGGTCGAGTACTGTCCTGTGCGAAAAGGGAATTACAAAGGAAATTACCCTGAGAATTAAAAGCACCACAAGAGTCCAGACCCCGTAATTTGGGGAGGTTTTCCCAGTCTCATAGAGGTAAGGAGCACCTAGAGGACCGGGAATGGACCCCCAACAGTAGCAGCTCTGAGTCAGAGGGTAAATGGTGCAGCGGAAAAGGAAGTCTGCCAAACAGAAAAAAGGCCATGTGAAAGACCCAATTCAGCAGATAAAGGCCATAAAGAGCTTCATGACTTCCTACCATAAGAATGCCAAATATTCAGTATGGGAGCATCTAGAGCTTTATGAGCAAATGATGACATAATTTTGGAATTAAAAATTATAGAAATTGCAGGAGTTTGTCAAGTGGACATTCTCCCCTGAGTCCTCCAGCTTCTTTGCAGGGCTAGAGGAACAAAATCACCATAAATGGCCCACCTACAAAGCACTATTTTAAAACATTTCTCCGTTCATAGAAACCCACAGGTTCGTGCAGGAGTTGAAACAAGCATTTGCCCAGACTTCTAAGCGGGTGAACACCAATGGCATGGAGTTCATCAATGCATACTTCGATGCGCTCCCGAAATACATTATGACCCAAATAGTAAGGGATTCTCATGAGCGTAGGACCCTGGATTGGTTGACTGAACAGGCCACCAGGATCTATGAGGTCAAAATGCCCTTTGAAAATAAAAATAACCCTAAAACCCACAAACCATCCAACACACCTGGCGCTGAGAAGGTGGCGGAAGTAAAAAATACACCTCCATTGGACTTGGAGATGGGGGGGCCCTAAAAACACTCCTTCTGCCAACAAGCATAACAACCAGGAAGAGGAGACCCCCAGATTCAGCCCAATCGATGGGGGGTCTGGCAGGATAGCAGACAAATGACCCTTCTGACCATGCCACCTATGTAAATCCAAAATACAAAGGTACAAACCTATATCCATATTTATATGGACTCCACCGGCACAAGGAGGGGTTCCATTCGGGTAAGTACCATCCCACGAAACCTCCCTCCGGAGGGAAGTCATTCTCCACTTCCCAACTTGAACTTCTTTCTCAGGTACCCCCGAAGCCTAATTTCCAGAATAATCATCCTCTCTCTCCCTGCTTACAGGAAATAGATTCCTGAACCCGGGAGAAGGGAGACCTAGGACAGAAAGTTATCAGGGAAGCTTCCAATGCCGAGCTACTCTGGGAGGAGGGTAGCAGCAAAGGGATGAATCAAGACCTCCCTACCAACCAGAAAAAGTCTCATAACTAGAGCGACAGGTCCAACAACTAACCCAAGACATGGGTTGAATGCTGAGGGCTCAGTCAAACCCGTCAACTGGAAGCTGCCGCCCAGAATAATGTAACATCCGGGTCTGAGGCCCCTGGGGGGAAGTGACTGGAAGAAAATTCCAACAACCAACAAGTTCCTGAGAAGGAGGTACGGGGAAGGGAGGTGCGAAGCCCTAGAGAAAGCATCCTTTCCCACCGGAACAAAACCCCTGGAAAACTCTGAGCCTGAATATGAATCTTCTACTACCGAAAAGCTGGAACCTAAAGAACAGAGGGTAAGTAGGAGAAAGCAACAAAAAAGTCACTTTGTGGAGGAAGTCCACATCATCCCTTTTTAGAAGGAGAAGAATCCCTGGAGGATTCAGGAAATAAAATCTTCTCTTTCAGGGATGGAGGGATGCCCTCAAGGAAAAATGGGTCCCAAAAGATGGGGTAAGTATGGAGACCGACCCAGAAATCACATAGGTATTCTCCCCACCAAACAGGTTCTGGGAACTGTCTCCAGGAAAAGGGGGACAGCAAAGAATCGGGGAAAAAGGGGACTTCCCACTCCAATCTGTTTCTCAGTAAAAAATCTTTTTTTTGCAGAGTCCCAGACTCTGACACAGAAAACTGTTCAAGAAAACACAGTGTCAGAGTTCAATATAAACAAGTTAACCAACAAACAGGCAAATAATGCTAATTTTCTTTGCCCCCTTGAGGAGAGAGTAGGAAGATGTTATGCTCCTGTCAAGGTACAGGGTCAGTGTGCATTATCAGCGCGGGTGGATAATGGATCCAAAGCCACCCTCCTGTCCAAAAATGCATTCAACCAACTAAATTCAGGAAGGGGGAGGGTCACCCAATTCCCCTCACACCTCTTCCCGGACAACTCCAAAACTTCAATGGGACTGATATTTCCATCAAAGGGACTGTGGATCTGGAAATAGAAATTGGGCAACATGAAACATGCAGTGATAGTCGTGACTCCCAAGGGCACACCTTGTCTATTGGGGAATTACCTCCTTAGGAGGTTATCACACCTGATTGACTGTGTGAACAAGGTCCTCTGGATCCAGAATGACCGGCCGATCAAACTAAAACAAAGCACAAATTACGCAAATTTGAATGGCACATGCCATGTGATTGAACAACGGTCCGACAAAATAGAATTCCATTTCAGGAAAAATCAAGTCCTAGACATCAACGTCATATCTGTAGGAGAACAAACTGGTGATGGGAAACCTTCTCCATTCTTGAAAATCAACCTCCCTCCCAGTTTTAAGTGGCATTCCACATTGGAGCGAAATACTCTGACATTTTATACCAATCCAAAATCAGAAGAAAACCCAAATCCCATGACAAAAGATGATTAAAACCTGTCTCAAAGTCTGAACGACATCCAGATAAAGGGTGAATAGCTGTTTCTCGCCATTCAGATAAATGAGGGGGAGGAGCCTGTTCTCACCAGACTATGCCTGAATAACAGAAGAAGCTTCATCAGCAAATCATTATTCAGAAACACCCAAAAGATCGGCCCATTCCCAGATTTAAATTGATGGATAAGTGGGAGGTGGGCCTGGAAACCCCAAATTCCAAACATCTCCTGCTTAGCAGGTGCAGGCAAAAAATGTCCATTGGTGACAAAAGCATAGAACATAATTGTTGGGTCATCAGAGAGGTATCTTCTGCATTTTACTTAGGCAGTGACAGTCTCAATCAATTTGCATTTAATTTGAACATAATTAATAATAAAGCCTGGTCCCGACTGGGGGGAACCCCAGGGGCTTTGACAACACTGAGAAAGCATTCCGGTCTGCTCAATTGCTGCCTTATGCGGTTGAAGTTCAAGTGAGAGAAGAGATTATCATCCCAGGACAGGTACAGCAATTTACAATTCCCCGAAAAATGAAGCAAGGACAGAACCTCAGAACTCAGGACACCTATATGCATTTTAATTATCTCCAACAACAAGGTTTGCATTTACATCCAACACCACTAGGGGACCTAGAACACAACACCATTTGAATATTGGTAGATAACAGCAACCCTCGAAGTATCATTTTGGGGCGCAGACACCTTTATTGGAATGGCGGTTGATGCCCAACATTATTCTATTTATTTAGCTAATGAGATCATTGGACCAATTCCAAATGACTGCTTCAGTATAAACATTAGTATCCCTCCTGAAAAGATTTTCACCAGACAAGTGGGGAATTTCTTGGTGTACTCTTTCTGCCCTTATGGAGTGGGAGAGGTGACCTGTGACATAAGGAAGGATGAGGTGGTATTCCGAGTCAACAGTATCTACCTCCTATCCTTGGAACCTCATGTCCAGGTCAACATCATAACGAGAGATCGCTCCACCCAACTGGAGGATACCGGTGAAATTGCTAAGCCCACGGTCTTTCCAGGCTATAAGCAGATGGTCAAAGAACGGATCAATCTTGCTGATGCCTATGAGACCGAGGAGCTAAGACAGAAGCAAAAACATGTGTTTCTCGATTTTCATGAGATCATTTCAGTGCACTCATATGACTGTGGGCGCACAGGTACTCGACCACCATACCCAGAGAACCCGAAATGGCTCCAGTATTTGTGAAACAATACCAGTTACCTCCCACACCCATGGAGTCACTCACAGAGATCATTAAAAACTTAGAATCTTTTGGGATAATTCATCCAATCCACAGTACCTTTAACAACCTGGTTCTGGGGATACTCAAACCCAATGGCCAATGGAGACTATGTGAAGACGTGAGGGAGTTGAACAAATGGGTCCACATGTCAAGATGACCACTTTCCTACATTGATCAAGGGCGGGTACAGGTCCAAGGGTCAAAGGTGTATACTGCCATTGACCTGACCAATGGTGACTGGACAGTAAGTAGGGAAGATCAGTACAAGCTTGCCTTTCCCTTTGAGGGGCAACAATACACATGGACCAGAACCCCCTTTGGCTACATAAACTCTGGCAATCAGTTCGACATCTTCTTACATAAGGCCATGCCAAATCAAGGGCTGGCACACATCCAAGGGTCAAAGGTGTACACACCATTGACCTGACCAACGGTTACTGGACAGTAGCCGTGAGTAGGGAAGACCAGTACAAGCTTGCCGTTACCTTCGGGGGCAGCAATACATATGGACCTGAACCATCTTTGGATACATAAACTCTGGCAATGAGTTCAACATCTCCTACATAAGGCCATGCCCGATTTGGGAGAAAGGGGAAACCTGGCCTATGTGGATGAAGTTCTAATCAAGAGCTCAACTGTGGCGGAACATATAGCAGAAATACGCTATGTTCTGACCCAGTTGCAGAAAACCAGAGAAAAACTGTCCTTCCAGAAGGCACAGTTGTGTAAGACCTGTGTGAACTTCTTAGGGCATCAGATCACACCTGAGGGTCTCAGTTCCCAGGCAAAAAAGGTGAAAGCCATATTGAACTTGAAAGACCCTACTATTCTTTGAGAATTAAGAAGCCTTCTGGAACTCACTAATTATAGTTGAAGGTTCATTGAACACTACGCAGAGGTCACTCAATCTTTGGTACATTAATTAAAGACCGGAGTCTAGTGGGAGTGGGGTCCAGAACAAACCAAGGCTTACCCCATAAAGAACAAGGGGCCTCATTACGAGGTGGGCGCAAAGGGATACCGGCACCATTAAGGACATCGGTGCCAGCAATCCCTTTGCGCCCTATTCCGATGTCCCTTAGCGGGTCCCTTCCTTAATGCCTGGTTTTACCAGGCATTATGGACGGGGCCCGTTAAGGGACTTCAGAGCTAATAACGGTACCGCAATTTGTGGTACCGTTATTAGCGCCTTCCCCCTTCCCATTGAGCCCTATGGGGGCTGAAATGGGAATGGGGAATGGCTTTTACAATGGGGACTTACCTGACCCGCAAAGGTCAGAATAGACCGGTAAGTCCCCATTGAACGAGGGTGGACTCGGTACCGGTATTGGAGGAATTCAATTGGATTTGTGTATTCTTAATTTTCCTGCTATGTAAATTACTACTTTAAGTGCTGATTAAATCATGATTCAACTCATATATTAAAAAATGTATCAGGTTTAATAAAATCCTTTGATACTTGGTCTTTAAATTTGATCCTCTGGACTTTCTTTCTGAGATTAGTTGTGACACTAATACCCTAACCCAGAGTGTGGGGTCTCCTGTGACTTTCAGAGATATAATAATGAACTCTCAACTGCCCATTGGAGTAAAGAAATCCCAGATGCAGATTTGATTACGGCACAAAAAGAGGACCTGATTATTGGAAAATGTTATCAACATATTGAAGACTATGTGAATTTTCCTTTGACAGAATCAGATTATATTGGCAAAGAGGATCTCTGGGTGCTGAAAAAGTTTGCCAAAATGTTTCGAATCCAAGACAGTTTGTTGGTACAGTGATCGCTATCTGGATGTGACCAGTGGGTGGTACCTACCTCATTCCAAAGCCTGATGTTGAGTCACGCCCATGACGCAACCACTGCCAGTCATAGGGGGTTTCATACGACATTAGAAATCTTGCACAAGGTTGCATACTGGCCAGACATGGGGCAGGACCTTGACTTCTACTCAAAGGGGTGTCTGGTGTGTGCTCAGTTTCAACCAAGTTTTCTCACACACCAAGTTCCCCTACAGAAAAGGGGAATGACACTGCCTTGGTTGGATTTGCAAGTCGATTTCATTGGGCCAGTGATTTGCACCTCTAGAGGAAACAAGCACATGTTGACTGTAACATGCTTGTTTACCAAGTGTGTAGAATGTCTTCTGGCCCTGAATTGTAAGGCGGAGACAGCTGCCGCAATAATGATCAACCACATCTTTTCTTGTTTCAGCTTTCTACAAGGGATTGAGTCGGACTGAAGAAGTCGTTTTACCAGCAAGGTGATCACCAAGATGTAAGCGATTTTAGGGGTAAAAAGAAAACTCCACATTGCTTACCGCCTAGCCTCGAGCGGGGGAGTTGGAAGGTACAATAAGACATTTGTGGGCATCTTAAAGAAGTTTGTGTCAGACTCTGGACCTAGTTAGGACATCCGATTACTGCTTGTCCTGATGGTAATTTGGTCCACGCCGTCTTCTGCAACAAAAATGTCTCCATTTGAGCTCTTGACTAGATGAAAGATGGTGCTACCTCAGCATCTGCTCTATAGAACTCAAGAGCAGACCCTGATAAACCTGTCTACTCCCCATGAGTACATTGAAAATCTAAGGAAACACCTTCAGCACGCTTTTGCTTATGCTCAGTGCAATTTAGAAAAGTTGGCAGAAGGAATGAAAACCTACGACGACTTAAAAACTACCAAGAACGAGTAAGAAGTAGGGGACAGAGTCTACCTGTACAACTTTCAAAGGAACCAGACCAAGGAGCGGAAGTTCCTCCCCTCTTGGTGCGGTGCCTTTGATATTGTTGATAACATCTCACCTGTTGCCTATAAGATCTGCATCCCTAAAGGAGAAATGGGTCCATATCAATCAGTTGAAGAGCTGTCACCCTAGACAGGCTTTAGGACTGATTTAAGAGACCAGCGAGGGTAGAGCTCCTTACCCATTTGAAGAATGAACAGAAAGGATGTAATCCTGAATGGAGAATATCACAGATTTACAGGGGGTAAAACAATTCATACTATGAGGAATGTATCCAAATAAGGGAACTGTAATGTTTGTAGAAATGTTTATGTAAAGTGAAATCAATGTTAACGTGTGGTTGTGATGTATAAGCATAAGTAAGTTTTGTTTTCAAATTGTATGTCTGGTTACTGGGGAAAGAAGTACTGTCTAATATACTTAACCACTCTTTTACACCTCTCTGCAGACTCAATAACTCCTTACTTTCACAGCCTGGGGGTAGGAGGTTTCAAAAAGGGAGGGGTTCCAGGACAAAAACCCAAAATCCAAAGAGAGGGGAGAGAAGACCAGAGCACCCACTCCCTCGGCATGGGAAAAAGAGCATATGTGCTCCAACAATGAAATTCCTGGAAATAATAAGCTAAAAGAAAACAAAAACCTTACTCTCCATTGCTCTTTTCTACAGGTCACCCTAGTCAAAGACCCGGGCGAGCGGAGGGGACTTGTGGGGCAAAAATACAGTCCCATAGTGACAGAGATTGAGAGGCCATGCAAGGTCCTATTATAAAAATTAAGCTGGGTGATGTTAATACCTATTGGAATATGCAAGCCAGTTCAAAAACTTGACTTCCGACATAAGGGCTAGTGAAGGAACAAAAATGGGCCTAGTTCAACTTTCCCAAAATGGACCGGCGCTCAAGTGAAGGAAAAGGCACCTGAAAAACGAAAACTACTGGAGGTGTCCAGTGCATGGAGAAAACACACATGTGGCTGAAATGCTATTTTCATAAAAAAAGGAAAGCTACAATTTCACTTAAGGAGACTATAAGCAGCATGTTACATTGACTACAAGGCAGCACAAGACTGTGATTCAGAGCTCTAAAGTGAAGCCAAGCACTTTGCATTTGTCACAAATAAAAACACTTACTTTCATCATACAAAATGACGTGATTTAAATAGAGAGGCCTATTTTTCTTACAGAAGTGAACACTGGTTTCCTATGTTAACTGTGGGCTATGGTTGAATAATACCAAAGGTGAATTTATATCTTTTCAAATAGTGTATTAAAGAAAAAATGTAGTTATGAACAGCAGGCCCAGATGCCATACTCAATGTGACATGTAAGCACATCTTGTCAATTTAAAAGGCTATCCTTTCAGAATTATGGATGCAGCGAAATCTATGTGATCACCGCGCCTCACATAATGTTGACAATTAAATTGCTGACTCCCAAAACCCCACTACACCACTACACCAACAAAGGGGAGCGGTGTAATGGGGGTCAGCATTTTAATACCACGCAAAGGTACGGTAATGAAAGGGTTGCAATTTTCGGGGTGACATTTTAGTAATAGTCCGATGCAGCTTGTGCCTTCCCACTGAACTGAAACTGTGACCTCAAGACCTTTGGCTGAGGCCCACTAGGAAAACAGGCCTGGTTTTCAGCTTAAAATCCAAAGAAATATAAAGAGTTGATCAGAATTGTGTAGATTACAGACAAGACGGCCAGCAGAAATGACCTTTAAGGTTAAGGCCTCCCCATTAACCGTGCATTAGCTTTGAACAGAGACCTTTGAAGACACTAAATGGCAGGGCGGAATAACATGAGCCAGGCAGATGTCTGTGTCATGTGACTGGGAAGAAATGAAAGTTATGAGGAGAGGGGGGCTGGATGTGAAACTCAGGGGCCCATGCGATGCATTGCCTATGATTAACATTGTACTACTTTTTCCTTTGTAAAAAGGGAATTGTGCATCCACGTGAGCTCATCTGGGGCTCGTATTAAAGGGCATAAAAAGCCTTTCAGTTCCATGTGAACATTAACCATGTGTGATGAATAGAATTTGAGTTAGAAAGAAAATCCTGATTCTGGCCTTCTCATAGTTCCAAGGAACGGAAAGTTGGCGAGGTGATAGACTGTGTAATTAATGTTTGAATTGTGAAGTGGCATAGTTTTCACTATTTCTGCTCAGGAGGAAATCGCAAAAAGCAATAGCTCCTCCCAGGGAGGGCGTGCCAAAGTGAAATTAGTATTTCCTGATTGGCCATAAAATGTAGAATTCAAAAATATAAATGTTCATGCAGTTAAGTGAAAAATAAAGATAGTTATCATGTAGGGATATTTAGAAAACCAAAACTATAAACGAACATGTCATTTTTGAGTGATGCATTTTTCTCCTCCCTTCAGTCTCCATAATCCACACCTCCCAACTCCTTGTCCTATCAGCAGGCAGGGGGTGGAATTGGTGGGAGGGGCAGGGGGAGGCAAAGACGTAGCCAATCTATACCGTGGAATATTGATAAAGTGTAAGTGTCACCAGCACTATATAATATCAATTTCTTATCTGAGAGGAGATTCTAGTGAGGAACAACTAATCCGAGAGGCAAGGAGAGCTACCAAAACCACTGGGATACCACAGTGCCAGGAGAAGAGCCGTCTACCTGGAGCGGCCTTAAACCTTGCATGGGAGGTGGCACAGGGAAACCTAGAAGCTAACCAGGCCTGAGATTGGAAGTGCCAGATGAGGACTGGGTGCTGGTGACTATTGCGGACAGAAGCCTTTGACCAGATCTGTGCTTTCCCATGATGAGTCCTGGTGTTTCCCTGAGTGCACAATAACCAAGGTGTCCCATGTAAGTAGATTGATTCAGATGACGACCGAAGTGTGGGGCGGATTCTACCAGTCTTCATCATCTTCTTCTATAGTGGGTATGTTGGCAAAGCTATGTAGACCCTGGCCATATTTGACTAACAAGTTAACTCAATTAATTCCTCATAGAAATACCTGCCTTAATCCTGTCCATTTAATTGTGGGTGAGGAGGGCAAAACTGGGTAGACCCTTAGCGCACTTAATTAAAGTTAATTCAACTCATTCCCATATAGAAAAGATCACGGAATGAGTTTTGTTACAATTCAAAACTAACAAATGTCATGCCCAGTGTGTTACAGTCATTATAGTCAATAAATGAAGTGTTACTCACCAGAGTGACTAACGTACTCCTAGCCCATACTCCCCTTTCCTTCCTGTATGGGCGTCCCTCGCTAGGGACGAGAACTAAACTATTTTTCACTAGACAAATAACACTTTCTCACAAAATGTATATGTGCCCAGGGACGCAGCCCTGGGAGCATGCGTTCCACTAACCCTGCCTACCGGCACCATGCCTCAGTCCCCTTTGACGTGTCGGGTGTATTGACTGTTGAAACGTACTACTCTTTATTTAGGTCGAAGGATGGTGGGACTTATGGAGGAAAGGGGACTATGGACTAGGTGTATGTTAGTCACTCTGGTGACTAACACTTAATTACTCCTATTTCCTGTCCCCTTTCCTCCATCCTGTAGGGACAGCTACAACTGATACAATCCCCCTGGGGATTAGAGCTTGATACTCTATACAAACAGATTACGGAGAACAGCCTGGCCAAATGCTGCATCAACACTAGCACTGGTGCCCAGACAGTAGTGCTTTCAGAAGGCCAATGGAGTGCTCTTCTAATAACCTGTCACGGTACATGATGTTAGGAGGCAACATCCACTGCCTTGGCCCTGATGGCCTGAGCATGCATGCCCCTTGGTGCTTTTTTGCGCTGAGCCTTGGATGCCTGCGGGATGGCAGCCGTCATCCATCTGGCTATTGAAGCTTTGCACGCTTGTTGTCCAGGCCTTGAGCCTCGACATGTGACAAATAAGGTGTCCGTCTTGTGAAAGGCCTGGGTTCTGTCAAGACAAATGTTTTAAGTTTTTCTGACGTATAAACAGTGGAGAGCCTTCTCAGTGTCTATCTTGTGGCTTGGAAAAAAGTGGGGAGCGCAATCTCTTCGTTAATGTGGAAAGAAGAGACCACCTTTGGTAGGAACCTGGGATGAGTGCGGTGCACGACCTTGTCCCGATAAAACATAGTTAGGGCTTGGAAGCCACCAGAGCCTGAATCTCGCTAACTCTGCGAACTGACGTAAGCCCCACTAGTAGCGCTGTTTTGAGTGTGACCAATTTGATGTCCACTGTGGCCATGGACTGAAATGGTTTCTGCGCAAGGGCGCTCAGAACAATGCTAAGATCCAGACTGGGTGCGTGCGTCTTATAGGAGGGTACAGCCTGGTTATTCCCGCTAGATGCCTCTTCACTACTGGATTGGCCGAGGAGAAGGTAAACCTGTCCGAGTTCCTGTATGCACCAATGGCTGCTAGGTATGTTCTGCAAGTGTCGACCTGGATCACTGATCTGGCTAAATACACTGAGAAAGAAAACACATGGTTGACAGTACTGGATAGCAGGTCCACTCAGTTTTCATTGGACCAGAAACAGGTCTGTTTGCTCTTGTACTGCTTTCGAGTAGCCTGACTCCTGGATCCCTGGATGATTTCTAGATTGTTTCAAAACAAGCGGCGATGTTAGAGAGTCACCTGCTCAGGTACCACACTGCTAGGGGTAGCCTCTCCGGACAAGGGTGAAGCACTGCCTCCAGACCCCCCCTCTGCACAAGTAGCAGGCCCTTCCCAGGGGGGAGAGAGACCTCTGGTTGGACTGGCAGCTGCCGAAGGTCTGACAACCATGGCCTGGCCGGTCAAAGTGGCGCTATGAGGATGAGGCGCAGATGCCGGGACTGTCTGATCTTACAAACAACCTTATGGATGAGCGGGGTAGGAGGAAAAGCATATACCCACATCCCATCGCAGGGGATCTGCAGTGTGTCCCTGAGAGAGCCATGTCCCATTCACCCTCAGGACACGAACTGCTGACAAGTCCAGTTGCTCTCCGTCGCAAACGTGTCTGTGGCCGGGTGACCCCACCTGCTGAAAATCTCTTGAAGGACTCTCTCATTCATTTGCCACTCATAATTGTCGGAGCCCATCTGACTGAGTCTGTCCACCTCGAGGTTTGATTCTCCCAACAGATGCACCAATGAGATTCAGATGTCCTGCACGAACACCCACTCCCATATGCTGAGGGCCAGCCTGCATAGGGGTGGGTATCTAGCGCCCTCGGCTTGTTTAGGTAATACATGCAGGTTTAGTTGTCCATTCGAATGCAAACTAAGCCCCGTCTCGGGAGGATAGCTCAGGGGCAAAATGCTCACCTTGGAAGCAAGAAGACATGGAGCAACACAGGTTCGATCCCCAGGTCTGCGCTTAGAAACTTCTGGGTATTAAGCACGTAATAAATAATCTATCATATCATATCATATCAAACTACACTGCTCCTGATTAATAGGAGGAATGCCTTGAGTGCAAGCCAAATGGCCATCATTTCCAGTCAGTTGATGTGGTTTTGTTGGTCAGTCTTGGACCAGAGACTGTGTACTGAAAGTGTCCTCAGGGTAGCACCCCACCTTTGGAGAAAGGAATCTGTAGTCATGGTATGATCCATAGGAGGTGGTCTGAATGGTCTACATACCATGAGCTTCGCATCCTGCCCCCACCATGTGAGGTCCTGCGGTAGGTGCGGGGGCATAGTGACTGGGGCTCCTTGATGACCTGACTCCTGGTCCCAGGATGCCAAAACGTGAAAGTGCATGGAATTACAAGGCTTGAGGCCAGGAGCACTGGTGAAAGCGGTCCGCTCCCGTTGACGTAAAGAATAGGACTGAGGTGTGGTGCTGGTGGCCGGGGTTAGGGGAGCGCATGCTCCCAGGGCCACACCCCTGAGTGCATATACATTTGGGAGACGTGTTTTTTTTTCTGGTGAAAAAGGGTTCCGTTCCCGTGCCTGGCGAGTGATACCCATACAGGATGGAGGAAAGGGGACGGGACGTAGGAGTAAGTAATTGGTTGACCCTATTTTCCTGTAACCACTGGCTTCCTTACAGATAAGGGGTGTCCTGAATCCCAAAATAAGAATCCATGCACCCAAGACCGAAGTTATAAGCACTGACGTTATAAGCCAGTATGGGTGTGATATGCTGCGGTGGTTGTGGGTGTGATATGCTGCGGTGGTTGTGGCCAGAGTCTTGGGTGCATGGGCAAAGGCCATGCACCCAAGACTGAAGTTATGTGCATTGAAGTTATAAGCCACCATGGGTGGCTTACAACTTCGCTCTACCTGGATGAATTCTCACCAAACTTTGTAGAAAGTGTGATATGGGTGGCCCCATATAGACAGTTAAAATGTTTGATTCTATGGGTGTGATCTATGGGTGTGATATGCTGCGGTGGTTGTGGCCAGGGCCTAGAGTCTTGGGTGTATGGGCGAAGGCCATGCACCCAAGACCGAAGTTATAAGGACTGAAGTTATAAGCCAGCATGGGTGTAATATGGTGCGGTGGTTGTGGGTGTGATATGCTGTGGTGGTTGTGGCCAGGGCCTAGAGTCTTGGGTGCATGGCCAAAGGCCATGCACCCAAGATCTAAGTTATAAGTACTGAAGTTACAAGGCACCATGGGTGTGACATGCTGCGGTGGTTGTGGGCAGGGCCTAGAGTCTTGGGTGCATGGCCGAAGGCCATGCACCCAAGACTGAAGTTATGAGTATTGAAGTTATAAGCCACCATGGGTGTGATATGCTGCAGTGGTTGTGGCCAGGACCTAGAGTCTTGGGTGCATGGCCAAAGGCCAAAGGCCATGCACCCAAGACCGAAGTTATAAGCACTGAAGTTATAAGCCAGCATGGGTGTGATATGGTGCGGTGGTTGTGGGTGTGATATGCTGTGGTGGTTGTGGCCAGGGCCTAGAGTCTTGGGTGCATGGCCGCAGGACGTAGGCCATAGGCCATACACTCAAGACTCTAGGCCCTGGCCAGAACCACCGCACCATATCACACCCATAGATCACACCCATAGAATCGAATATCTATCAAATGTTTGAAATCTACAGTTTCTGTACTGTTTGATTTGTATAGTTTGTATGTCAAGTTTTGGCTGCGTCATGTCATTAAGATTGTAGAGTTTGGTAACAAGCACTGTAGTATAACATATCCATGGAGGTGAACATTTTGTATTGTGGTGTATGGTTAGATGTTTGCTTCAATGGTTCTGTTATGCAGCAGTATTTATGCGTTGTATTAGAATATACTTACTGTTTGCTTTGTTGAGATTTGATATTTTTTTCATGCGTTTGGTAACTGGAGTACACATTCTTTTTCAATTTCTGTGATGAAAGAAAAGTGCATGTTAGTGTAAGTATTTTAGAAAGACTTATTACATTGCATAATAGACATTTCAGCTTTTTTTCGACCCTCATATTTAGTAGTTTACAAACCAGTGTACTGTGCAATTTGCTCAGTTTCTGTGTTTGTTTTTCAAATCATTGGGAAAAAAAATCCAAGTTGGATTAAAAAAAAACTTTTTTTGTTATGCTACAGTCTATTTGTTTGTTTGTTTTCAGCGTTCACTTGTTGTTTCTGGCTAATGTTCTATCTGTTGGCTTGTTGTAGATTTTTGGAGCAGTTAGATACCTGTTGGCGTATTCTAACTGTCTATTTTTTGTTATAATTTAGTGGTATTCATTTATCTGTTTGTTATAGAATCTTGGGGCAGTTAGATACCTGTTGCCGTATTCTAACAGTTTATAGTTTTTTAATTGAAGTTTTGTTAATGTTTAAGTACAGATTAGTTATTAAACTTTGGTTTTAAGAAGATTAAATAAGCGTTTGTAAGATTTGCTGGTAATCTCTGCTTTAGAGTAATGGTACTATCATTACATTCGAACCATCCACATTTCTTTTTTATATATGCAGTGTAGCGACCTCCATTGGTTGTGGCTCCTGCGTGGTAGATTATACCTATTGTTGTGAAGGTTTTCTTACCAAGTGTGATACTTGGTACTTGCAGTTTGTTTTTGGTACCATCGGCATTGTAACGTAGAAGCATTTGTATTATGCATTTACTATGTGTTTGTATTAGTAAGGTGGAGCGATTATCTGAATTGCAGGTAGTCCATAATCTACCATGGTTTGCATTTTGTACAATTTTCTGAAATGGAACAGATTCACAATTAGGTATGGATACATACACGAAGCGCTCATTAGGGATTTGTTCCTGTGTCAAATTGTTGCAGAGAGTGCATGTATGTTTCCACATGTATGAAATCTGGAAGATTTCATTTATAGGTATGTTTTTGTTTCCCAATACTTGTAGTAAGTACATTAGAAATTCTTGTGGATCTTCTTGTGAGTTTTTAGTGAATTTCACCATTCGAGCACGGTAGTCCAATTCTTGTCTTATTCCATGAACACTATACGTGTTGTTAGGATTGTTTGTTGCGTTTCTATGAAGGACTAACATTTGCAAACACAATTGCTCTGTACTGTGTAAGTGAATGATGTTAACAATTGGTGACAATTGAAATAGAATATTCATTGCTACATTTATGTAGCAACTTATACCAGTTATATTTGAAAATTTGAATGGACCAGATAGTTCTGTGTCCAAGTCATTTTTTCCGAGTGTGTGTTGCTTCTTTGAAGAGTTACTTTGAGTAATAGGTTCTTCTTTGGTTGTGGTAATTGATGAAGTATTAGCTTCTTTTACTCTCTTTGGAGGATTTGCAGTGAGATCCTGTTGCATTTCTGTTTGAATTAGTTTTCTTTTACAAGGTTTTCCTTTTTGTGGAACAGGATATGTTTTTATATGGGGGATGTATAGTGAGAGTACTCTATTGTATTCTATAATGCAAGGAATATCAGCGTTTACTTTACTTGCATCAAAGTTGATTATAAATAGACCGTCAAGTGTACGTAAGCGTGATAGTGCTACGTAGCTCATGCCTTCTTTAAAGACTGTGTTACCAATATCTATCAATGCTTTGTCTAGGGTAAGACCTTGTGATTTATGAATGGTGATTGCATATGCTAGAGTTAGAGAAAATTGTTCTCTGGGTACATACATGTCTTTGAAGAGAAGGAATTGAGCTGTTGAGCGCCCAATCCTTTTTACTTCTGAAAGTTTGTCAAAGAGAATGTTGACAAACTGAATGTTGTTGTCACATGGGTATGTTTGAAAGTCAACAACTGTACCCAGTGCTCCATTAAGTAGTCCTTGCTCTACGTCAAGGTTACATTTAAACATTACTCTACAGTTTAAGTATAATTTTAATATTTTCTCCAAACCAGCTGTGTGAATTTTCTAAGGTATTTAGTCCTATTGTGGATTGTTGACACATGGGTAGCGTCATACCATGCACGTCCAGTTTGTCTGTGGAGCAAATTTCAATTATTGGTTGCATTTCTTTTTTCAACATTGTTTCATTGAATTTGGAACAGCTTGCAAGAGTTGGCATTAAGGACATACAATTGACCTTTTTGTGTGCTAATTGTTCCATAACATCAGTAGCACATGAGTTATCGCCATAAAGTGCATGGATGTGCCAGGTTTTTAATATTGCTTGTGCTTCTTGAGATAGTACACCAACTGTAATACTTTTTAAAATGTTGGCTTAAGTGAGGTCTGCAGATTGGCACATATTTTCTGTTAATTCTCAGTATTGGACATTTTGCCAAAGGTTGAATTTTTCTATACCTCCAACAGTTTTACGGCAGAGTTTGTGTCCTAGGGTTTTAAAAATAGGTTCACCTTTCACTGGTGCCAATTTAAGAAGATCACCGACAACAATAATGTGTTTTCCTCCAAAGAGCTCTTCGTAGTTTGTTTTTATGTACTTCTTGCAATCTGAGGTGAATCAAAGCCAACATTAGGTTGGAGACCATGCTCACTTCATCTATTAGTAGCATTTTCATTTGTTTTAACACTCTGCGTAGTTCCATTGCAGCTTCTGTAGAAAGTTTGTAATAGTCTAATTTGTTTTGGTGTTCTACTGGTAGGAGTAGTAATAGGTGTAAAGTGACACTGCCTATGTTGTAGGCAGCTAAACCTGTGGGGGCAGTTACAACAGCTGACAGTTTGTTGTTTGTCAATTGTTGAAGGAACTTGCTGATGATTTTGATTAAGAATGTTTTGCCTGAACCAGCTTCACCACTGGCGTATAGTAGTATAGGTTTGTAATTTTGACAGGTGCATTCTTTGTTTTCATGTTGTACACCATGTGCAATTTCTTTTGTTACTTCTTGAAAAATGGTGTGCTGCTCTTTGTTCAGTTTTGATTGTAGTACAGTTAAGTCTTCTGTATCTTCTTCATAGTGACAGATGGTGTTTTCTACTTCTGTCATAGCTAATTCTGCTTCATTTGCTATTAGAGGCTGTCCCAGGGGTTCTTGGCTTCCTGTTACAGAAGGTTGACTACTGTTGGAGTGTCCTTATCTAGTTGGGCCTGGAGTTCTTCTTTGTGTTGCTGTTCATTGTGCAACATTGTTTTGTACTGCGTAAAGTTTACATCGGTGATAGTGCTTTCATTTGCTTTGAAAGCGTCTTCATAGGAGTCATAGTTATCTAGTATCTCTTCTTCTTTTCTCCATGGTTTAAAAAGTTGTAGCAGGGACATGTATTATAGTTCTTTCTGTTGAGGAGTTTTTAATGACAATTTGATATGATTAATTAAGCTTTGTTTGGTAAGTTTCTCTAAGCTGCCTTCACAATCTGTCACTCTATATCTACTTTTTTTTCATCAGGTTTTATATTGTTTTTGTATGCAAAGTTTTGGGCTATGTGGTATGGACACATGGTTTCCAAAGTGGTACTCCTGTTCAGGTAGTATGTGTCTAGTAAATTGTTTTTCAAAATGTCTTGGCTGTTGGGATCATTTTTGGCTATTGTTTCTATGTCCTCATATGCTTTGAGAACTCTTTTTCTAGATTTAGCAGTACCAAGACATAGCCATACTATATTTTCAGATGTTCCATACAAAGCAGTACCGGTTACACAATCTGCAACTTCATAGCAGCCACATTCTCTATGAGAGAGCATTTTTATGCCTAAGCTGTACAATTTCTGAGATCGTGTTTTGTCTGTTGATAGGTAATTCCAGAGGTCTTGAAGCTCTGTTTTTTCTGCTTTTGTTAAGTAGGCTGTAACATATCGTACAACTCCAGTGGAATTGTCTGCACATCTATGTTTGCATTCCATAAGAGGGCAATGATTGCATTATAATCATTGATATGTTTTGATTCTTCTGTTCTTTTTATGTAATACGTGTTCTTAGGTGATTCACCTTTAACACTGTCTCTAACTGAAGATATGAAGTTGTTCACTTCACCTGTGTCTTTAACTGGTCTAGGGAAACCAAAGCGGCATTTGGTGTAGTATTTCCCTTTGTTTTTGTATTTGAGAGGACAATATTTGCCACATTTGTGTCTTTGAAATTGTACAATTTGTGCATGAAGATCACTATTTGTTGCTTTTGATGGAATTTCACAAGTGACATATTTTTCGATAAACTGTAAAACAGTGGAATCACTGTCTTGACCAAATTTAGGAGCATCTTTAATCCATAAAAGCATATGGATATGCGGTGCTCCTCTGGCTTGGTATTCTTTTCTCCAAAAGAAGTGTTGCACTTCTCTGAGGGGAGGAACATTTATATATATGTTTGTTTTGTCTTTGTTTGATATGCGTAGGAAATCATGTAAATCTTCCCATGCATATTCTGCACAACTTAATGTAACAAACCAAGTGGATGGGCCAAGGTTTCTTATCATAAACGTACATCGCTGTGATGTCGGAACCAGTACTCTTTTGTACCACGCATGTTTGCTAACAGATTTGTAATGCTTGATCGTAAAACCTCATCTTTTTCTTGCACTTTTTGTATGAATTGTGTAGCTGACATATTTTGAAAGTGGGTTCCTGATTTCAATATGTGTGCAACTCCGTAACATAGAGTTGCTAGTTCACTTTCAAATGGTAGGCAGAATACGTATTCCACATTTTGTCTAAATCTGGGATCTTCAGAATAAATTTGTAACGAGCGGTATTCTGATGCTGTTATCTGAGTGGGTCTATCATCGTACCTTCCTCTTTTGCTAGTAGGAAAGAGTAGAGGAAAAGCATGTGCTTCTATACTTTTTTCCCATATGCTGATTGGTGATCCTTTGGTTTGTCGCATTTGGTAAGTTTCTGGTGCATCATCTATGGTGTCATTAGAGTGTAATAGATAAATTGTATAATGGTCTAAAATATTGGATACTGTAGCAGGATCTAGAAGTTCAAATTGACCAGTTTCTGGTGACTCTTGAATTATTTCAGTTGTTTCCTTTAAGTGTTCTTCAATATTTATTTCTTTGTAGAATTCAATATTGTCTTTTAGATATTGCAAGGCTTGTCTAACTTTATGTAAGTCTACGAGTTGTTGCCAAATGTTTTGGTCTTTTGTTGGTACACCATTTACTAAGACAATTAAAGATTGCTCTATTGGACGTTGCACTCCCAGAGTGTGCACATTTCCTTTCAGATCTAATGGTAAATAAATTACTTTGCCACAAATGCCTTTAACCAATTCAGAGGGAGGTCATTTTGCTGTTTTTGGTTGAAGGCGTATTATTGCTTGAAATGGGTGCACTGTTTGAATTATGATGCTCTCATATAGATTGAGTTGTTGCAGGGGTTTTGGTATTGGGAATAATTCCAAGTTATTCGTGATAGCACGTGAAGGAGTTTGGTTGTTGTCAAGTTTTGTAGTGCAGTAACTGCAAAGTATTAAGGGGTCAGTTATTTTGTATTTGTTTTCTGCTATAAGGTAGAGAGCTAATTCAAACCATTTGGAATCTTCATTGTCTTCTATTTTGTATGTTACGTCTATAGTTTTTGTGTTACTTTTATAAAAAGTTCTGTGGCAACACACACACACACATGGTTTGGTACTTCAGCGGATGTACTTTTCAATTTTAGTATTTCTTTTTTGTATGTGTGCAGTAGAAGGTTGCTATGTGCAGAATTGTTGCTAGCCTGTTGTAAAGCTATTGCATTTTGTAAGTGGGTTTCACTTCCAAAATATTTTCTCTGGATATGGTGGATTTCTTCGAGTAGGTCTTTGGGTGTACCATGTAGAAGAGTGTTATTTAAATTGGCTAGTGCTAAAACAGGACTTGTACCATAGGACAGTTTATAGACTAGATTTCTTATAGTTGAATGATGTGTTGATATCATTTTGATATGATGGAAGGTGCTTTGCAAATAGGTCCTGAAATGCAGGCTAATGAATGTCCTTGTAGTCCTGTGTATTTGCGCACTGGACAGGTATCCATATTTTGCAGCACTTTCATTTTGATTTTGTCTTTGCCTTTCACATACTGATTGAGGAACTGGCATAAAGATTTGAAAGATTTTTTGGGAATGTTACACATTGACGTGCATGGCCATTTGTATACTGGATGTTCTGGTTCAGTTGAATGGAGAGGTAATTCTGAGTTTTCTGGGGATATTTTTGTAAGCAGTATTTCTTGTTCTATTATGGTATTTTTAATTTTTTCATAACCTCGTCCACTGCTATGGATGTTTGTATGCTTCTTCATTAGAATATGGTTCTGTGCTCGTGGTGTGACTCCATTCACCTCCATAGATATTTAAGAAGTTATTTTTGTTGACATTTGGTTTATTGAGAAGTTGTTTTTGTAATTTAGTAGATAGTTTTGTTATTGCTTTCATTCTGTTTAACCCTAAAATGAATAACTTTCTTTTGAGAAGGATTGCACTGTCTATTAAAGCTTCTAGGATTAATTTCTACGGTAGGTTTGAAGGGTTGTGCACGATTTGTCTCATTACTTACATTACACTATAGACCCTCAGGCATGAAGACATGGACAACACAGAAAGAAGAGCAGAATAAAGTCCCCTAGTGCCCTAGAAATACCAGAGACGATATGGGTGGTACTGGGGTTAAGTGTCAAAAGAGGAAGGTTTTAAGAGCCTTCTTGAATTTAACAAGGCAACCAAGATTACGCAAATAATCTGGCAGATTGTTCCATAGACTTGGTGTCTTAAATGCAAAGGCCCCATCTTTGGCCTTAGATGTCCTTGCTCTAGGTTGCTCCAGGAAGTTTTTTGAATCCGACCTTAAGGATCTCCTAATGACTTTATCTGTAATATAACAATGAAGGTACGGAGGCATCAACAGCATCCGACACTTAAAAGTAATTATCAGCGTTCGGAATGTAATTCTGGCTTCCACTGGCAGCCAGTGAAGACCTCGTCTGGCCTCTGTAATGTGCTCCCATCTAGAGAGGCCGACAACCACTCTCACAGCCCAGTTCTGGACTACCTGTAGTCTCTGTATGACCCCCTTACTGGATCCCAGCAGAAGACTGCAACAATAGTCTGCAACTTGTCCCCTTTTATTGCCCTGGCGATAGTTTCGGAATTTTTTGGGAGATAAGAGGCCTCAAATGTGACAACAGTTTTACATAGCATACTGCTGAGGATACTACAGAAGACACATGCGCTTTCATATTAAGGGATTGATCTAATGTAACACCCAGTATCCTGGTTTTGGGGAGAGGATTAATGATGTCATCCCCTAACTTAAAGGCACTGTAAAATGGTTTTATCATTTTAAGTGCCTGTGGACTCCCTACAATCATTAATTCAGTTTTGCTCCTATTGAGGGCAAGATAGTTGTCTAACATCAACCTCTCAATTAGGCTGAAAACTCTATTTACTTCAGCCTCATCCTGTCCGTGATTGCCTGTCAGTGGAACTATGTATTGAGTGTCGTCAGCATAGTTTGAGAAGACAACCCCCTCCTGTTCCAACATGTACTTGCTAGTATATGAAGATTTATAGGAGCAGTTTTAGCAGTAGTGGTAGCCGAATTCTTGTTAAGCATTTTTTGTTTCATTTTACATTTTGATAGAGGAGGCAAAGTTTCTGTACTGGAAGCTTGTTTTGTTTTGCTAAATCACTGTATTAGCTGTTTTGTTTGAATGTTTTGTACAAACTCTGGTAGAGAGGGATGCTTATTTTGGACACTTATTTTCATTTGCTCTATTTCTGCGTTGCTTTCTATGGAGTTGCTTTTTGGTAGGCATTCTTTGGGGTCTGTTGAAAAACAAAAAGAAGGTATGAGTTGGGCCGTTCTGCAATGTATGTGTGCTGTGTGCATGAGTGTCTGAGTATGATGGGAAAGATGTATGTGGTGGTGTGTGATTGTGCATTGGGCAGTTACAATTAGTTTGGAAGGCGATTCTTCTATTTGTGTGTTACTAAACTGCGGTTCAGATGAGAGTAGAAAGTGAGCTAGTGGTGAGGAGAAGCATTAATAGTAAATCTAATGGTATAAAATTAAAACAGTTCTTTGTTTTGTAGTGCTAACATTCTCAGGGTTGAGTATGTTATTTGTGTTCCAAAAAAACGGGGATTTGTGTGCCATTCTGCCTGCTAATCTTTGTTTAATAAATGGGGATTTGTGGGCAGAATGGTTTAGAAATAGCTGTTTTTTTTGGTGCACAAATTACATGAATGAACCACACAGTGTGTTTGAGGAACAGTAAGAATATTAAGGTAGTATTGTACTTACTCTTTTTTTGTTTGTGCTGCAGATTTTCAGGAGAGTGGTTCTCACTGCAATTGTAAAATAAAGAAGTTAGTAATTTTGTGTGTTTATAGCACTGATGTTAATGTAGACGATCATTTTTAAGTTTTTGTGGTAGTATTCTTATTTGATATCTGAACATAGTGTATTCATGCATTTCATTTGACTATGTGCAGCGTTTGTATTTTATTTACAATATGTTAGTGCAACATGCTTTGCAAATGAGTAGAATTTTAAGTGCATGAAAATCACTTGGTTTTTTAAAGGTGTGTTGTAGATAGCAGACAGGTTTGGAAGTGACAGTTAATTATAGTAGATGGGAAAATTTCAATAAGTTCATTTTATAGGTAGACATGCCAACAATCGGGAGCACCTGAGAGGGAGATTTCACCACAGCAATCGGGAACATTTATTTTTCTCATAGGATTGCATTGGGATTAGCATTAGATTAGCATTAGATTAGCATTAATTTAGGTGGGAGACAGTTAAAAATAGTGTGATTTTTCAATGAAAAATCGGGAATCTCGCACCTAAATCTGGAAGGTTGGCATGTATGTATAGGTTATGCGGGAGACAGTAAAAAATTGTGCAATTTTTTAATGAAAAATCGGGAGTCTCGCGCTTATATCGGGAGGGTTGGCATGTATGTATAGGCTAGGCAGGTTTAGTGGCATTACTCTGTTAATATGGATTCATAACACTTGTACATGTACTGTGAATAAAATATGCATGCCTGTAGTTTGTATTCATGTATGTGGATATGAATGCAGCAGTAAGTAGAAATCTTGGAGACTTGTAGAGTAGTTTTTGTAGTAGGTGCTTTCCAATGATATGAGACTTGTACTCAGAGTGATGAACAGTACATTTGAAGTGCGGAACTCTGATGATGGAGTTAGATGTAGAGGTCTTGGATGTGATTGGTCGATGGTTGTGTGACTGCTTAGCTGTATCCAATGAGGGAATGGCACCGAAAGTGATGTGGAAAGGGTAGAAGGGCTGGCTAAGAGTTACGTGCCGTGCGGACACCGCGGCTGACCACAGGTAGGGCATGCCACATCCGGGGTTTTCAGCAAATCCAGTATGGAAAGGGGACTTTAGGAATCAGCCAATCAGATGTTGATGTTGTGGATTTGTGTAGAAAGAGACTGAGTGTAGTGAAGATATGGCAAACAATTTCAATATTAAAGGAGTGGAGGTGGTGTGGAGCGCTGTGCCTGATTGCAATATAGAGGGAATTCTACAAGTTTGTGAAGATATGCGTAGGATGAACAGTCCCCATCTGGTAGTTTTGCACTATGGTGCTTTGCATTTGGGCTACGTGAGTGCCCCTACTTTGTTGGCAGATTTGGAACAGTTGGTTCAAGCAGTAATGAACATCCTTCCAAATGCGAAAGTAATTCTTTCTGGATTACTACCTAGGGCAATATGGGACAATAGTTCTGTTTTTTGTCCTCAGCAAAACATTGCTAGGTGTGCAATCAATCGAGGCATGTGTGCTTTCATGCTTAGAGCTGGTATGTTTTTCTGTAATAATGAGAATATTGATTCGAGTAATGTTGTTTATTTTGAAGAATATGGTATTTCTTTATCTTTTTTGGGAAATGCCATGTTGTTTTGGAATGTAAGGGTTGCTTTGGAGAAGGTTATGTGAAGATTTTAGTTGTAAAGTAAGAAGAAAAAAAACCTCAAAAAATACAAAATCACAGGTGTCTGTCAGGCATCTGCAAAAAAAAAAAATGGCTCTTTTCAGAGCCCACCTAAAAGGGGAAATGGGGCACACTATTTAAATGTACATTCACCACGCTCAGATCTTCGATATGTCTGCGGACATGGCGGTAGTGTGCAGACAGCACATATTACATACAGGGATTCTGGGGTGGAGAGGCATGCAAATGAGAATGAGCGAAGCTAGGGATTGGTCAGTAAAGTTTAGTGGGAGTGTTGTGTAAGGAGAGATTTTGTGAGAACGTCTTTTTCCAGAGAGAAGAACAGATAGCTATGGCTGTGTGTTTTCGAAAACAGATTATCTGGATTTTGGGAGACTCATGGCTACATTTGTTGGAGGTGCATGCAGAACATTGTGGAGTAGCTGCAGATCTTGGATTCCCTCATGTGGAAGTGCACTGTCATGGAGTGCGTGGAATGAAGTGGCTGGACTTGGTACCTCTCTGTGCTACTTTAGAGACAGAGCATCATCCGGACATAATTATAATTCATTGTGGAGGGAACAGTTTAGGACATGTGTCTGGAATTTGTTTGCAATTTGCAATGAAAGAAGGACTCGAGAAGGTCATGGACATGTTTCCAAATTCCCAAGTAATTTTTGCTCATATTGCACAAAGTCAAATGTGGCTGCGTTCTTCTTTATTTGGTCCACAAATGGAGAAAGCGAGGCGCAATGTCAATAAAGCTGTTTGTGCCTTTCTAAGAATTGTTAGCATGTCCTCTTTTCACAATGAAAATATTATGTTCCGTAGCACATACATTTTTCGCAGAGATGGAGGCCATTTTACGTATGCTGGCAATCAGATTTTTCTGAGAAATGTACAAAATGCATTGCAACCTTTTTTGGAATTAGAGTGACCTACTTTGCAGTAGATGTTGACGATTCCAAGTTTTTCAAACACACAAAAACACCACCAAAAGGTTCTTTTCAGAGCCACCACTTCTTCCCAGAGAAAAGTGCATTGGTTTTGCTAGAGCAGCGCCCTAACATTTTATATGTCCTAGGACTGTCTGCTGACTTTCTAAAAATACACAGGGCCCTGCACTGTTTATTTGACACTTCTATTTTTAATCTGTGAAAGGCGGCTCTGAAAAGAGCTTTGTTTTGGATTTTTGTTGTTTTATATTCTTTTTGGTTTTTTACACATGACACACTAGGAGAGGAGGGGAAAGGAGGGTAAGGAAGGGACCCCAACGACGGGGATAAGAAAGGGCAGTTGGAGAGAGGAAGATGTAGGGTGGGCCCTACTTAGGTAGGTAGCAGGTCTTTTGGTTTTCCGTGACCGTAGTCTCGAAAGCACTTCGAAGACTCTCCCCCCTGCAGAGTACTGTGTCGCAGTACATACAGAATATTGTGACCCTCGAAAGGTAAGGGTCAACAGCATCGCAAATGGCCTGTGAAGCAGCTGGAGGGATGCGCTCTCCCACAGGAATGTCTCTTGTGGTGAGAGGAGCGGAAACGGAGGATGCTGTAGAGGAACTCAACCTACTGCATTTATCACAAGGTACAACCTTGCGAATGTCCGCACTTTGGAACGAAGTTAGGTGTCGCTTCATGGATGTCGTACCAAAGCTGTACGAACCACGTCTCCCACGACTCAGAACCAATTTGCACTGGTTACAGGTGACCTTGTTCGCACGTGCTTTTGGAACATTACCATAAACGGTAAACAACCGTCACACCCAAGACTCCCAGCGAGGTCATCAATGACATTTGTGATGTCATCTTTGATGTCCTGGGGGTTAGTCTTAGCATTGCACGGTGGTGGCGCGAGTTATGGTTGCTTAGCTTACCATAACTGGCAATTTCAGGGTTTTTCGGTTTTACTTGGAACCATAAGGTCCCTTTAACAAAGTGTTTTTACTGAATTTCATAGGTTTTTAGTAGCGAAACTTAACCATAACGTCCCTTTAACAACGTTTTTTCACTGAATATATATATATATATTATTACTATACACCGGCCTGATTACTAGCATTTTGGTGGTACAGAGGGTATCTGCTGAATGGTATTATATTATATAGATTGGAGGCCTCACAAAAGTTGAATCTGCTAAGTGCTTTATTGTGTGCCACCTTGCTTGGGCGGGAAAGGAACTCCCTGGGTTGAGAGTGACCATCCAATAAACCGTGACAGATGCGGATCTGACCCTATCACATCACATCAACTCCATGATAAAAAGCTGCTACCAACACATTTGCATTCTACTTAGCCTATTTCCCTTCCAGACCTTCCCTCACAGAGTTTCTGCAGTCATGACTATCATCCTTTCATGCTTAGACAATGCCAACGCCCTATACCTGGGAGCCATGGCAACAAAACTAAGAAACCTTCAACAGGTCCAAAACAAAGCCGCAAGATACCTCCTAGCCTAGGCCCCAGAGAACACATCTCACCAGCCCTCCAGGTCCTTCACTGGCTTCCAATTGGGTGACAATCTACCTTCAAGGCAATGTCATCACCCACTGAGTCTGCACAACTTTGGACCAGAATACCTGCAGCATAAATCTACACAATACATGCCTAATAGAAATCTCAGATCAGGTGCAGCACTTCTCGTCATTCCAGTGACAAAATCAACAAGAACAGGGGGTTCCGCTTTCTCAGTCCATCTGGAACTCAATCCCACTAACCATCTGTTTTATAGAAGATCACCTAACATTCATGAAGGTGCTCCAAACCTGGCTCTTCTCTCTGACCGCCGGACAATATCAGTCTATCTCCTGGATGATGTATTACTCTCACTGATGGGATTTCTGAGGCACTTGAATAGTCAACAAAGGGTATGGGGGGCACATTTCCAACCCCATTAAATTGAAATCACCCTACTTAGACCTGCAAGATCTTGGCCTTCCCGCTGTCAGCCTCTCTTCAATGGAACTTCAAGCATGCCATCACAATAAAACACAACCGTACCTGCAATGGCACAGTCCACTCACTTGCATATATCTCAATAAAATCTACTCGATTACGCACACCAAAAAACACACACCACCTCATCCAATAGAATACTGCTGAGACCCACGCAAAATTTAGACCTGCTGTTCACATAATCTGCTCTTTCTGACTATCCCACCAACAATATGTCATGACAACCCTTCTCTCACCTGATAACCATTGGTTGCTGCAAGGGACTTAGCCATTCCTTACCCACCTTTGTGCTGGTACAAATGCACACACACATTTTAGAACTTCTTTCTTCACCTCTTATATCTCTGACTATGGTCTTCTAAAAGGTGTTCAAACCCACAAGGCTTCTAGGCCAGGCACTATATAACTGCCATATGACATAACATCCAAACAAGAGTACGAAGTCAGTGATACGGCCTACCTATATACTTGCCATTAGGAACTAATCAAAGGAGAAGTGTTTACCTTCTTGCAGAAGACCCTTTAAATGTATAGACAATGGGCCTCATTACGAGGAGTGCGGTAGGGGGTTAACAGCGCCGCTAGAGCAGATGGCGCCGTTAACCCCCTACCGCACCATTACGAGGTTCACTCGTGGGACCCGCTAAGGACGCCTGGTTTTACCAGGCGTCCTTAGCGGGTCCCGCAAGTGGACCAGGATGCTCACAACGGGCCCGTCATTAACAGGCCCGTTGTTAACATCATCCCCATTCCCATTGAGCCCTATGGGGGCTGAAATGGGAATGGGGATGTACCGGTCTGGGTTCCCTGAATGGGGAAATACCGGGCCCTCCAAGTTCGGAATGGCCCAGTATTTCCCCATTCAGGGAACCCGGACCCGGTACCCGGAATAGGGGTAGCCATGCCGTAAAAAGTGGCATGGTTATCTGCATTCTCGTAATGAGGCCCAATATCTCCACCGTCGCCTACAAGATGTGAATCCTAAAAGGAGATATGATCGAGGAACTATCAGTCCACATCCACCAGTTAAAAACCTGTCATCCCCAACCCACCTTCAGACTGATTGAGGAACAATCTAGGACCAGGATTTTGATTAACAGGCAAATAGCGAATGTTGGGATGAAGTAATGAATGTAGGAATATTAATGTCTAAAATTCATATAATTAATAGCTGCAAGAGCTCCCAAACCCTAAAATATGAAAGCACTTATCTTGTTTTTCAAAATGCGATGTAACATGATGCCGTAGGAGAGTAGATCTTTGAGAAAATCACCAAGAAAGTTTAGAACTCTAAAGAGGACTCACAACTATGAATGGTCAGTAGGAAATCTGAAGGTTGCCTCCATAGGAGGAGTTGAGAGAAGGGCTGCCTGTGGCTGCGGAGCAAATGAAACAGAAATGACTGACAGATCACTAAAGGAAGTGCGGTTCATGGTTTGTACAATGGAGACTGCCATTTATATAATTGTGGAGTCCCAGCTTGAGGATTTGAATTATTAATCAGCATGTGAATATATGAAAGATCAAATGCTGGAGAACCAACCTTTCTACCCTTCTATTTAATTAACTCACACATTTTTCGAGATGTTGGAGGGGTGCAAGGAGAAGGCCCCCTCCTAAGAAAACCCTGATGTGTCAGAAGGAAGAGGGTCCCTAAAAAGAGTCAGCACTTTCTGAAAAAGGGAATGGTAGAAGAAAGAAGATAAAGAAGAGACTTATTTATTTTGGGAAACATTTCACTGGAGGGCCGTGGCCGAGTTTTCCCTTGGACTGAATACATATGCTCATATGTCAAAATATAACAAAGAAATCAAACCCCTATCCCTGGCCCAGACAAATTTGTAAAATTAAAGGTCCTAGGGAATGCCTTGTACCAATCATTTTGCTTACAGAAAACTCTGCCAGAGGTGCTTATTAAACGTTTTCCCAGAAAAATGTGAAGTTTTACAAACATGCCAGGACATCAACAGTATATTGTGATAAAAGCTTACCCTTTTATGCAGAATACATTATGAAGAATAAAAGTGTCAGGCTGCTTTGAGAATTTAAGAATGAAACATTCTGATTGCTTGAAATGTAACTTATCAGAAAATCCCTATTAGAGAGCCCCATGATATGTTTGTGTTGTGCAAGACAAAACATGAAAACGAGGTGTTACTGAGAAATGTGCAGTGTGTTCCATTCAAAGAACGAAATGCACACCAATGGGGATAGGAAATGAGGGTTTACAAGTTAAATAAAAAAGTCAAATCATTTAACAAATTAGACATAAGCTAAATTGATGTTATATCTGTATATGAGATTACTAAATCCATTAAAATCTATACCTATTTCCACGGTTGTAGACCCAACACACATATTAATATATCTTCTGTGCCTAAAGTGAAGTCGAATTTGGTCCTCTTGGTAATATGTGCTCTGTGTTTGAATTCTTGAATCCAGCTGCATGTTCAGGCACTGTTCATGTTTGACTCTAGCTGCTTTCCAGGCCCTATTCTTAACTGTAGCTGTATTGAATATCACAACTGACGGGATGCTCATACGTCCACACTTCCACTCCCTCTTACTCCTCCTCACCATCATCTCTGAACTCTTCCAATACCCTGGGCCTCATTACGACCCAGGCGTTAACCATGGCGCTATAAGCGCCATGGTTGACGCCGGATTCCGCCATGGTGAATGGCGGAATTACCGCCCCATTCCAAGGTTGGCGGGGCGGTAATTCCCCATTCACCACTGGCCCTTCCCCATTCTCATTCTTGCCCCCATAGGGATCAATGGGAATGGGGAGGGTGGTAATTACGGCAGCGCAAATTGCGGTACCGTAATTACATCCAAGGTCCCTTTGCGGGTCCCTTCCTCAACGGCTGGTAAAACCAGCCGTTATGGTAGGGACCCGCAAAGGGACCTCGTAATTGGGCGGTAAGGGATTACCGGTACTGGTACCCTTACCGGTACCGGTAATCCCTTACTGCCCGGGTCGTAATGAGGCCCCCTGTCTGCACAACTCACCTGACTCCCTCAGGCCTTCTCCAGGCCTAAATACACACAGAGAACCCCTGCCACCAGGCGTCACCTTCTCCTTCTAAAGCCTTCGGGCAGCATCTTTCTCCACCATGCCTCACACATCCCAGAATAGAGGTGCATGCTGGCAGGGGTGTTGCTAGGGGGGGGCTAAGAGGGCTATAGCCCCTGATCTTTTGGGTGTAGCCCCGGATAGAATCTCAGGAGCTACAGCCAAAAGACTGGCTAGCCCCCAGTCCCAACAGTACCGACATCAGCTTAGCCCCAGGTCTTTTACAGACCTAGCAAGTCCCCTGCATGCTGGCATTCCAAAAACCGGACCATTGACCCTCTCTGCCACTCTACCTCCCCGCCTCCATCACCCCGTCTCCTAACACCCGATATTCGCACCTCTTTCCCCTTATTTCCCACTCTACCCAACACTCCTCCCCCCCACCTTATACCCACCTCGCATCCACCTCCTCCGTCCAAGCTCCCACCCACTGGAACTCCCTTCCATTGAACATCCGCCAAAATGAGGACTACATCTCCTTCAGAAAGGCCTCAAACCTGGTTACTCCCCAGCAAGTAAAGATCTCCCCCTTCTCATTCTTATCTCATGACACCTAGGCCTTGACACATCTGTGCCTCCCCAGTATGTTCTACAGAGCAAGATAAAGTACAATTCTCTGAGTAGATGAGATGACTTATATCACTCAGCTATACCAAAGGCAAAGCACCAATGGAGCCT
This sequence comes from Ambystoma mexicanum, assembly GCF_040938575.1. Lineage (NCBI taxonomy): Eukaryota > Metazoa > Chordata > Amphibia > Caudata > Ambystomatidae > Ambystoma > Ambystoma mexicanum. The sequence continues at coordinate 1,321,809,941 of NC_090935.1, read as the reverse complement.
CAAGGTATGTAGTCATGCACCGCTTTGGTGGACAGCAGCTGCAGGCACAGCCACCCACTCACATGCATTTGCCTCCATACACCAACTCAAGCACAAAGCATAACATCTCTGCCTTTAGAATGCAGCTACGACCTACGACAAATGATTCGGTCTAGCTGCACACATAATGAGTCTCTAGCACTTACTGAAGCACGGCTAGCCCACCCATCTCCCTATCTGAGCCTAATGCACACATGCATTCTAATCTTTCAGACTTTTATTTTCTCCATAAATTGGACTCCGGTCCCTGTGGGCGTTCTCCCACACAAGTGCGTTGAGGTTATACTAATGGGATAAAGGCAGTGTGCTGCAGTGTGTGTTTTGGAGAACCTGACTCACGTGGAGTTTCTTTACACTTTCTACTCTTGGAGGAGGCGGCTTTCAGCTCATAAACTCGCTGTCTGCCTGAGCACAGCAGTGTGCTGCAGTGTGTGTTTTGGAGAACCTGACTCACGTGGAGTCTCTTTACACTTTCTACTCTATGATATGATATGATATGATATGATATGGTATTTGTAACGCGCCTATACACAGGTGTTTCAAGGCGCGACGAGGCAGGGAGGGGAGGAACAAGGGTAGACAGACAAACGATCCTACTAGGCCAGGTGTCATTCAGATCGCGCAAGTGCAGGGGTGAGGAAGGGGGAAAGTGCAAGGGGAAGGGGAGGGGGGGAAGTGCAGTACAAGGTAAGTGGCGTAAAGTAATAAATAAATAGGGCCAGCTGGTGGCAAGTGCAAGATAAGTGCAGAACAAGTGCTGGGGAAGGGGGGGGGCTGTAGGGATACAGAGACAGTCCCGCAGTGCAGAGGGGTTCCAGGGCATCAGTGCAAGTGGAGAGTGGCTGGGCCCAGGACCGAGGCCGTTTAGAGTGGTCCAGTTGCAGGATCAGTGCAGTTTCAGTGAAGAATTAATTAGCTGTTCAGCAGGGGAGAGGGAGAGAGAAAGCAGAAGCAAAGAGGAAGGTTTTGAGGTGCTTCCGGAACCGGAGATGGTTCTCCTCAAGTTTCAGGGAGGCAGGAAGGCTGTTCCAGAGGGAGGCCCCTGCCGCGGAGAGAGATCTACCCCCAGCTCGTTGCTTCGAGAAGCGGCTAACCCTGAGGGAGTTGGAGGCGGATGAGCGAAGGGCTCGGGAAGGAAGATATTTGGGAAGAGAGAGTTGAAGGTATTTAGGACCCAGGCCCCAGAAGGCCTTGTGGACAATGCAGAGGGTTTTGAACTTTATCCTCGCAGCCACTGGGAGCCAGTGTAGAGATTTCAGTCCTGGAGAGATACGGTCCCTGGGCTTGAGGCCAAGGACAAGTCTCGCAGTTCTGTTCTGGATGAGTTGCAGAGGGCGGAGAGTGGAGGCAGGCAGATTAAGATAGAGGCTGTTACAGTAGTCCAGCTTCGAGAGAACCAGGGCTCGGGAGACAGTGAGCTTCTGGGGGAAGGAGAGGAAGGGAAGAATACCTCTGAGGAGGTGCAGCTGGTAGTGTGACCTCTTGGCGACGTCAGAGATATGAGGAGAGAAGGAGAGTGTGGAGTCGAAGATGACCCCAAGGTTTTTTGCCTTGCAGGTAGGAGCAGGGAGGGGGCCAAGGGAGGCAGGCCAGGGAGCTGCAGGGAAGGAGGGAGTGGGAGACTCTAGGAGGAGGCGGCTTTTAGCTCATAAACTCGCCGTCTGGCAGAGCGCAGTGGTGTGCTGCAGTGTGTGTTTTGGAGAACCTGACTCATGTGTAGTCTCTTTACACTTTATACTCTTGGAGGAGGCGGGTTTCAGCTCATAAACTCGCCAACTGGCGGAGTGCTGCGGTATGCTGCAGTGTGTGTTTTGTTGTTCGGGAGTTGGGGAGACAGGGAGCGAAGTTGCCTCGGTTTGGACAATAGCCTCAGGAGCTGGGACAAGCAGATTCCAGAGCTCATCGGCGCAGTGGCCCCATACTCTCGTGACCGACTCTCCGTTCTACGGTAAGCACACACCCAGTTAACATTAGTGAGCGTTGTATTCCCCTTATCTACTGCTTGAGTTGTCAATCTGAATGTGGGAATTCCTGAGATCATCCTGATAGTCTCCACCTTAGGGGAATCGCTCAATCCTGCCTCCAAAAGTGCCCTATAAACAAAGAATTTAGAACTTGCGAAACAATAAAAACAAAATGCGTGGTAAGGTGAATGGCTATAAGAGAGCAACCACCCCGGTGCTGCCAGCCCCCCTCGCCATAGACTGTGACAGATAAGCTCAACACACTTGCCGGGGCCATAACACCATGCCTGGGCACTGGGCATATTACAAAGTACTTTAAATCGAAAAGTACCAAACCGGCAAGAGTACCAGTGGAACCTGCCCCAGTGGCAAGAGATCAATAGATCAACTGGAGTTCTCTCGCTGTGGGCAAATTCAAATTTGACATTTGGAGATATTGATAACAACTCCCTCCTAAGATTATGTTACCAGATGTGCTCAGGGGGGTGCTCAGGTCAGAGATGTTAACCTGTCCCAGGCTATCTTGAACTCCTCAGGAATGAACCAGTAAAATAGCACCTCTGCCCCATCTGGTCCTCTCCATTCAGTCTCTGATCACGAGCAGTTATAAACTTGTTCTTCTCCCTCTGCTTCTACTCCTCTTTGACCTAATCCTCCTACAATGGTTCAAGTCCCATCTCAGTGGCTCTCAGCTTCCCCTAACTTATTTCACTCCCCTAACCCTGCCTCTCAGTTAGCTGGTGAGGAGAACTGGCGGGAGCAAGACCAGTTGAGAGGGACGGCTCACCCGGTAACGTGGCCTAATGGATCTGCAATGGGCGACCACTCAACATAACTGGAGGTGGGCACCTCTTGAGATGTTCTGAACTTTGCGGTTAAAATCCTGCTCAAATTATGCGGCAGGATACATACTGAGGTACTTAAACAAGGTGAGCATATGGTAGTACTGCAGGCTGCACTTGAGAGTTGCCTGGAACTCACACGCTGAGACATGACGGATCCGGGAGGCGCTCCTCAATCTGAGGATCTGGCTGATCGACCCGAGGACTACATTATTATTATTACCGCTCAAAGTATGGTTTCGAACAGCAGCGTGTTGGACTTTTCGGCACACTCGCTAACCCAATGCGAAAGCAGCAACGATTGCAGAACAAACTAAAGAAAGCTGCTACAACAAAAGGCAGATCCAGCTTTGCTTGTTAATGCCCAGTCCCCGCAACTTAACTCCACTATCGTATCAAGGACTAGCAAGCACAAATTAGTGAAGCGCCAAAAAAAAGGGTAGCCGTCAAAAGAAGCGCCGCAGAGCGAAGGAACTCTGACAAGTTCGCTGCTCAAAGATGCAGAAGAGGAAATTCCGCAATTGCTGGAGCCATTGGTGTGCAGGCCGGTTCTAGTCGCTCCCAGCATTCAGGTACCCAGAGATGCTTCGATCCAGCAGAGGGCTGACTCCAGGGTCATACCAGAAACTGGTAAAGCTGCACAAAGGGATTTAAATGTACCCCGGTTGTAGTACCTGCTTCCGGGTCGATGTTGGAGCTGAGAGAATTCACCATTGGGAGACTGGGGGTGGGGGACAGCCAAGTAACAGCATATTAATACAGGTGAACTCCTCACAACCTGTTGCAAAAACTCGGTTCTGTGCATTCTTAGTTTTGCTGACTTTGAGTACGTGGAACCAATGAAGGACGAGGGCATGAAGGGCTTCTGGGTGCATTGTTGTTTACCTGTCACAGCCTCTCTACTAAGAGCCTAAGTAGAATCCCTGCAATCCTTGGGTTACGAGTCAGACAACAGGTTTGTTCCCCCGGTACAATGTAGCTGCTGTAATTGTTGTATTAAACCCCGAGCCATGTTGAGGAGGCCCCTATCTCTCCAAGGAAGAGTGTTCTGTCTGCTGCTACGATAGATAATGCCCGGGGCTGGAAATGGCTTTGGGCTATTTTTGCTGGGGTGGAGGGTCCGCCACAATGAAAATTAACCTTAGCCTCCTGGAATACCAGAACTCCATTGCCATTTTCTTCAAAAAGGTCCCTCAATGGATGTTTTATTGCAACATGCTGCATTTATGCTTCAAGAACCCTGGCTAGTCGACCAGTTCTTAGTCGCTGGTTTCTCTGTGCATCAGAAAAGGGTCCGATTGGGCGTCCTGGTGGGCTCGTAACTGCGGTTAGCCACAAGCTTGAGTCACGCACTATTCTCCCCAGTGATCCAGAAGGAAACGTGCTGCCAGTTGAGGTGCTACTAAAGGGGTCATACACTTATAAACAATTGTTACTGATTAACATCTATGACCCCACTGGTGGCTCCTTAATGGACAGAATGTTTTCCTTTGTGGACACGACGATTTCTAGCTGGGGTTTTGTCCAGGAAGAATTTCCCAATATGCTCTGGTAGCAGAATGGAGCGAAAGGATGTAATAGGAAAGGGAAAAAGTGGTTAGAGTTTATGGCTAAGTGATAACTGGTAATTCTTAATGGTAGAACATCTGGGTACATCCTGAGCAAAACAACTTGGCACGCTGAGGCCCGCTGAGGTTGAAACCTAAATAGCGAGTGACCACGCAGCTTTGAGTGCCACATGGACCCTGGGCCGACCAGACCCGTCTCCAAAGGGCCCTTCAAACCTGTCGGCCTCTCAGGCTGGCAATAGATTGGCATGGACAGAAGGTAATGCCTTGAGGGGCTGTCGTAAGGTAGAGGTTGTCTTGTCACAATGGTCCCCCAACGAGATCGAGCAGTGGTTGGAGGCGATTGCCGTCACTACTGGAGTAGAGAGTGGCAAGACAGTCATAAAGTCTGCAAAAAAGTTTATCCACCATTACATTAACATGGCAAAAAGAACTCTCAGGAGATAGCTGCGAGGTTTAATGAATGCAGTTTGTTCCGCCTCCTTTCTGAAACATGAGAATGCCAGCTTAAAGAACCAATACAGAGGTTTGAGGAGGCAGAATTTAGAAGGCCGTATTGGAAATTGGCAAAAGATGATAGAGGCATTGATGAGTAGCAATCAGCAATTTGTTCCAGGGGGATAGCTCTGTGGCAACGTGCTTGCCTTGGAAGAAAGACGACACGAAGCAACACAGGTTCATTCCCTGGGTCCGCGCTTAGAAACTTCTGGGTATTTAAGCGCGTTATAAATATGCAACTAAGACAACAACAAAAAAAATTCTGTAACAGCGCCTCGATGACCCCAAGCTGTGTGAGCGCTTTAAAAATGCAAATAAATAGCAATGCGGGTAGTATATGGAGGATACTGTCGTCTGCAAGAAAGTCTGATCAGTCAATGCTGAATCCTATAAGGGAGAGTGTCTGGGTTGAGTTTGTAGAGGGCAAAATGTTTAGCATACTTAATTCATTTCGCCGGCCTGGCAGTTAGCTCCCCATTGGCCTATGAAGTTTAACATCAGAAACATTTGTGTCCATCTAAGGAAACTCAAAAATTCAAGAGCCCCAGGCACAAAGGTTTTGTCAGCGGCGGTCATTGATTTATGGGCTGGTGTACTGTGCCCTTTCTTCACAAAAGTCTGTTTGACCAGAGCCATCCCGGACTCCTGCGAGAAGTCAATCTTGGTCCCAGTATATAAAGCTGGGGGACGTCTGGTTCGAGAAAACTACAGGCTGTTATCCCTCCTTGATATTGCTGGTAAAGTGTTCTCCTTGTACGTTTTGGAGCCTGGGTTAATTCCACTCTATCGTGCTAAAAAACACATAAAGCCGTTCCCGACTATATGTGTGTCTGCCATTTTCCGGATGAAATTCTAAAATCTTTAATGAGCTTTCTCTGTTAGGCAGGTGCAGGAATGTCTATTATAAAGACTGGAGAGTGTGCATTATATTCTCCAGTGGGTTCCTCTTTTGCATCTGAGCATTGAAGAATCTTGTAGGGTCCTTGATATTTGTTTTTCAGGATCCTAATAGGGAAGACCCTGCCTGTGCTATTTACTGGAGCACTAGGTCAGGTCTCACAATAGCCGACCGGTTTCTGTGGTATGAAAGTGGTTACACCACATTCCTCAGGGCTTAAGGAGGCACACAGTTAGGTTCCTCCTAGTTTGCAGTGGCAGCATTGTCTGCATTATTTAAGGTCCCCTCCCTGTAGGGGTGACAAGAGGGGGCGGGAGAAAAGAGGGGGGGGGCAGGTTAACATAATCAGTGCCTTACCACCTAGTTGATCTTGTCTATAGTTCAATTTCGACATACTGCACATGTTCAGTATAAAAGGAAGGGAATTCTTACCCTTTCCATGTGGTAAATGATTCTATGCATGGATGGGTGAGGCAGCCTGAGACCTAGGGGCCAAAAGCGCAGTGAATAACGGGTTAGGGTACGTGCTTGCACATGTGTAAGTCAAATCACAATGTATGTTAACATTGTGTACATTTGTTTCAAACTCATTAGGTAACCAAAAATTGCGTAAACTTTTTGTGCGTATGGCCGCGCGAGGGCGTGCCATGTCCCATTACAGATCTCCACATCTAGCCTGGAGCCGGGCATGTGTCGTGTGTGCCCGCTAATCGGAGGCGAGCGTCTGGTGCTCGTTGTATAAGGTAGGGGCTTACCTGCTGCTTTCGTCTGTAAAGAGGTCTGGCGGGCTGCACGCGGCGTATTCTCTACGCCGCCGCCCACCAGACCTCTTTATGTTGACGATTGTCCTGACGCCGCCGCATTGGGCATGCACGTGTTGTACAACATGGCCGCCTGGGGATGTCCCAGGACGGCCATCTTGGAGTCAGGCTTCACATCGGACTCTCTATTGACACACCAGGTTTTTTGGAAAAGCGAGATCAAGTGTGCGCCAAAGCAGTGCGCTTTCATCTTATCTTAGCACCAGGCTACGCCGTGTAAATGGTGGAGCACATGAATGGCTGGAACTAGAGGTCTAGTCATGTATACAAATGCTGTCCTACTGCATTAGCTCGTGGGATGCTACACACAAAGAGGTCCCCATACATCGAGACCATCTCATTCACACACACATCCTCATGGTCTCTAGTCCAAGTAGCCAAGGTCATGGGTTGATGTTCACATAGTGGCGAGTGTTAGCCAACTGGTCGGTTCATTCAGTCCGATCCTGTCCGTTTTCAAACGAAAAATCCACAATTGTTCTCTTCTATAGAGGAGGTCATGGATGTTACCTCCTCTCGTGGGTATCACCATTTTCTCGATAATGGACCAAGTGAAATCTGCTGGATTATGTTGACGTTCAAGGAAATGTTCCACCATCGGTGCAGTTAACTTCTTAGTTTGTATACAAGATCGATGTTCTGCAAGCCGTACTCTGACTGGTCTTGTTGTCATTCCTACATAGCGCTTGGTACAAGGGCATGTTATGATGTAAATTACGTTGCAGCTGTTGCAGTTTGTGAGATTCTTTTGCGTCCATGGGAAGTGCCAGCCAATCTTGATACTAGTTGACCTTTTGGTGCTCGAACATGCACTACATGATCCACAAGGTGTGTGGCCTGTTGCTTGGGACATGTTCCAAAGGGTGTTGGTTCTGGGTGTTGTATCCTTATATGAATGAACTAAGGAGTCTCTCAAGTTCTTCCGTCTTTTGATGGCAAATCTAGGGGTGTCCAGCCTTTGGGAGCCGACATTGAGAATCGGCCAGTGCTTCAGAACCTCTTTCTTGATTTTATTGGTGAGGGGTGAGTAGCTAAGTACAGCTGTGATTTGCTCGGCAGATGCGTTTTCCTTTGTGTGATATTCTAGAGTGGTTTCCCTCTGGATATTTCTTACTCTTTTTCTGGCTTGTTTGACCAGTTGTTGTGGGTAGCCCCTGTTCTTTAGTTTTTTAGCTAGGGCTATTGACTGTTGATTGTAGTCAGTAGCTTGTGTACAGTTGCGGCGATACCGAAGGAACTCGCCAAAGGGTAGATTTTTTCTCATACTGGGTGGATGGTAGCTTTTGTAGGTGAGTAACGAGTTCCTGTCTGTCGGTTTGTTGTAAACGGTACTTGTGATGTTGCCGTTACTGATCTTTAAAGTCAGATCCAGGAAATGTACTCAGACAGTGCTATGGGTTTCAGAAAATCTGAGAAACGGGTTTTGCATGTTCAACCAATCCATAAAGGAAACGAGATCGACTTCGTTGCCTGTGAAGATGAGTAATACGTCGTCAATGTACCTTGACCAAAGTTCTATTTTGTTCAGCCCCGGATTGTTGTGGTGATAGATTTTTTCTTCCTCGAAGTTCACAACATAGAGGTTGGCGAGACTGTGGGCAAAAGTTGCTCCCATCACCGTTCCTGATACTTGTTCATAGTGTACATTGTTGTAAATGAAGAAGTTTTTTGTTAGTGCAATCTCTGCTAGTTGCATCACGAAGGTTACTGGGATCGGGAGTGGCGGTTCCCTTTCTTGTAGAATTTTCTCTATAACTCTAAGAGTTGCCATCTGTGGGATTCTGGTGTACAATGATTCAATGTCCAGTGTGACTAGAAGATTATTAGTTGGATTGAACGGTCGATCTTGGAGTAGTTTGATGACTGCTGTTGTATCTTTCAGGTACAGCCCCATTTTACTTACTTCGGGTCCCAGGAAGAAGTCCACAAACTGTGATAATGGTTCCAGAATGGAACCAATCCCGGAGACTATCGGTCTCCCGGGTGTTGGAGAAATTCCTTTGTGCACTTTCGGAAGTGCGTAGAAATCTGTTTTTATTGGAAATTTAGGATTAAGGAAATCGTATTCTTTGTTACTAATTATCTCTTCGGCACTTGCTTCTTCCAAGATCGGTGTTATTAGCTGTCTAATTGCCTCTGTATGATCGACCACTAGTTGTTTGTGAGTTCTGTGAGTTCCTAGTGTGACCAGAGTATTGGGCAACCCACAGTCGGAATACCCAAAACAGTCCCTTGTGTTTTACATAGTCCTTGGTTGATTCCAACAACATACTACACCCTTTTCAGACAGGCTTCCGACCTGGGTCCAGCATCGTTCATAACCTCAGGGTGCGGGAACCCATTATAACTTAGGCAAAGACCAACTATAGTACCTTGGTCTACATTGCATTTGGGGACTTCAAGTCCGCCTTTGACCAGGTTGATCGCAGCATTCTGTGGAGCAAGATGTGGACTTGGGGGTGTACGGGTGGCTCTTTGAGGTCATTTTGGCCATACACACAGACAATTTGGCTCGGATTCGACTTGGATACACAGATCAGTTATCTGAGGAGATGTGTATTAGCAGGCGGGTGAGACAGGCATGTATGCTAGGCTAGCCCCCTTGCTTTTTAACATCTACATAGCAGACCAATTAGACAGGCTGTTGGCTAAAGCAGACTGTACGCCTAAGATAGCATCATCCCTTTTGGCGGAATGCTCTTTGCCGACAAGCTAGTTATATTTGACCATCTTTTGAATGGAATAAAGGCCATGCTGACTGAACTAGAGGTATATGCAAATGAAAATTGTCTTGCAATAAATGTATCCAAAACCAAAGTAATGTTGGTTGTATTAATTTAAAAAAATGAATCGAACAAAGGTAACGACCTCTGTGGGCACTGTCGAATATACTGACACCTATAGATACTTGGGGCTGGAGATGCCAACAACATCAGGTTACACTGACAAAATTGAGGCCAAGGTCAGAAAAGCGAGACAAATTACATGTATCTCCAAGAGGTTTTTAGCGGAACATGCCGGTTTTTCACTCAAGGGGGTTGTGGTATTATACAAACAATGGCAGCTTCCTACAATGCTATATGGGTTTGAAGCCCTGGCCTTGAGAGACCTGCGATGGTTACAGGGGGGGAATCCATTTCTGGAAAAAGTACTGGTTCTAACAAGATCAACCTTGATCAAGTGTGTGTGACTAGAGTTTGGTCTTCTGTTACTGAGAGCACAACTTCTGTCCCATAGGGGGTCCCTGATGTTGAAGGCAAAAGCAGCCCGCATTTGCCCGCTTTTTGGAAAACTGGGTGTGAATTATGATCTTGATGGGGTCGGGAAAGCCACTGTGGTTGAATTTTTTTGTGATTTGTGTATTGCAATTGACTGGTTTCCAGATTTCAGACAGTGTTCCGTTTTTGCTATATTAAAAGGGGTCTTTAATCAGAGATTGACGAAATGGGACTGGCTATGCAATTACAATCACCTTATACACTCAAGGGTTTTGGTAGTGTGGTGGCAGTGGAACACCATTTAATGAAACCTGAAAGGTACTTATTTCTATGCCCTAACCCAGCAGTCCGTAGCTTTCGACTAAAACTCCGGACAAACCAACTCCCAGTTTTAGCGGTGTGTGGCCCGAAATTCAATATACTGTTAGAAGCAAGATTCTGCAGAATGTGTAGAGTTGAGCCTAACCAAGACACGGCCAGACATGTGCTAACAGAATGCCTCTACATGCTGCTGCTTGGCTCATTTGTTTACAACTATAAGAGTCCATGAATGTTCCTTTGGCCGTATTTGGGGTCTGGCAAAGGATTCAACCGTTATTAAGTAAATGAGGCCTGTGCTGGTAACTCAGCATAAAAATAAAAAGCACAGTGGGATCTTAGCATAGGTTGAAAAGAAGAAACAGTATGAATGTCTTTTTAGATTAATGTGTGTGCATATTTGTGAATATGAACATGAAATGTGAGATTTTACTGTAAATAGATAATTTTATTGTAGTTGTATTTTATTGTTTCTCGATATCTAATACGTATTTTTACTGATGAACTATGTACAATAAAATCAAATAAAATAAATGACAAACTAGTACTACTAATACAAAGAAGCATAGGCCATGTTGAAAGCTGTTTTGCCTAAAGAATGACTGTTTTTTCCCTTACAATCACATTAGAAGAATAATGACTTAACAAGTTGTGCTTAGCAGGGACAAGAAGGCCTAAGCCGTTGGAAACGTTTATTTAAGTGGACATGAATCGGCCTGTTTGGGAGCTGGGCGCCATAATAATTTGTATCTCTGCTGTTTAACTCACCAACAAAAAAAAAAGAATCTTCCCAACATAATGATTTTCATGGCAATGCTTTTTCTAGGCTGGCAATAAAATGCCCATTATATCTGACAACAGCAATCACACTATCCACCAAGTGTCTTAAGAAACAGTGGGCTTCATTACGGGTCCGGCAGTAACCGTGCCGGTGATACCGGTGTGTTGTCGCTGGACCTGCAAATATTTACCCACGACTGACTTCCCGTAACACTGGGGGATTACAACCCAGGCAGACCGGAAAGTCAGGCACCAGCAAATTGTAAGTCCCCATTCCCATAGAGTCCAGTGAGAATCTAGGGGAATGGGGACCACGGAATGACCGGCACCATTGTTAATGGTGCTGGTGCCACCGTGAAAACCCTGCAGGCAGGTGTTGTCCCGCCCGGCAGGTCTGACCTGCCGGGTGGGTGTACACCCGCCCGCAAATTGTAGTGTGGAGGTCCAGAAACAACAGTGCTTACACTATATGTATTACACAATGAGGTTGTGATACACTAAAGTGTTATCTTTAGGCCACTCCAACACCCTCATGATTTTCCATATGAACAAATGAAATGTCCGGCCTGCGATAAGTATTCAAAATCTAAAGCTAAAGAGACATCAGAACTTAAAAAGTGCCCTATCGAATGTATATGTTGACAGAATGAAGAAAGCCTCTAAATATGCCACATCGCAGAATAGTCTATCCCTTCAATATGGAACCATATCTGCAATGAACATCTGAACGCTCACAAAGGAATAAGTTGACATGCTTGCGTTTGAGTGTCCGACCATCGACCACAGCGCAAGGCCTCAGGAGGAGTATGGAGTAGCATGGTTGTTATTGTCCCTTTAGTCCACAAGAAAGAGAGAGAGAGATGCTCTCTCCTTTTTTGTTCTTTGGCCCATTTGGTCAGAAAATAAGAAAGGAAAAGGGCATCGCTAGCAGGGTTTCCGAAAAGCAACAGGTCATGAGCGTGGAAAAGAAACAGACTCTCTTGAATTCTCTTTATTTGAGGAAAGGCTTTGTTCAATTGGATGGCTATGACAGTTCTTATCAACTGGATATGGTGTGTGTGCTTATTGGAAGGCATGGAGTCATTGAGGGAGAACTGCAGGTTGTGTGACATGCCCATAACTAGCTGTGTTGATGGATTGCCAGTGCAGACAAGATTTTGGTGAAGACGTAGGTTGATCCCACCACACAAGTACTTTCAATGCCCATGAAAATAAAGCATGACTTTAATGTTCATTTCTTTTTTAGTTGCTGAGCCAAGCCAGCTTCATTGTCACTTGAGACCATCATTTTGAGTAAATATGCTATGTTCGCCTGCAATTGATCTAAAGCCTCCTCTTCCCTTTATTCTAGTAAGATACTATGCCCTAGCTGTGACCCAATTAGAGAGAGTGCTATCATGCTGTGGACTTGCAGAAGCTGCTCCAGTGAGTTTATTTCAAGCAGAGGCAATAAGGGGAGACGTTGTGCAAGGTGTATTTTAAAACCTTTGAGTGATGTGGAGATCCTAGGAGCTACAATTGATGAGTGTTCAGGATGCTAAAAACTGCAGGATTGTCTACTGCAGGGATGGCAGAAAAGCATTTGTTGAAGAGGTACTTCGGTGACACTCAGAAACCTAGACCAATGTAATGGACCTGACTGGAAAAATCTTTGAACTATTCAAGCCATTCTCTTCATGGAACCTTTCTTGAACTCATAAAAGACTAGCACTTAAGTTTATGGACCTTTGGTGTGACGCATTTAATGATAAACTGTTTTAAACTTTACTGATTAATCTTATTGCATTCGACTGCTGCTCTCACCCATCTCTACCTGACTTTGAACTGTCTACTCTTAGCTCTATCTGTTTTCGGTCCGTCCTGTATTGTCTTTCCTATGTGTTCTGAGGCCATCAGGCATGTGGTGCTGCATATAAAAATGTAAATAAATAAATAAAGTCATACACAGTTTGGTAGAAGAGGTTGTTGCCATCAAAAAGGAAGTGGAAGTTCATCGTTGTGTGCATTTCGAATGAATACTGAGTTCAGGCACGCCTATGTTCTCATGGTCATCATGTGTGTCATAGCCCTGTCTGTTGTACACACCTCATCTCAAGGCATGGCGATCAGTTACATTACAGACTGATTGTCAGCTCCAACCAAGAACTGGAATTCCTATTTGGGCTCTCAAGTGAGGAGCTATTTGAGCCTGGATATTTAATCCTACAACATATGAAATGTCATGACAGGAAGGCTGAGTGACACATCACTGAAGTTACATGCATGACAGGTCTACGGCAGGAGTGGTCCTTCAAGCTGAATGGGCTGTAGATGAGGGCATGGTCGCTTTTCCCTGCAACAGGGGAGCAAACATGGAAACTGGCTTTATTGGGTACGGGAAAAGGTTGTAGACTATACCAGCTATATGTAAAAATTCGGGATAAGCAAGCCGTGCAGACTTGATAGCGTGCCTCAAGGCCAGCAAGGGGAGATTAATAACTGGCTTGCATGGAGGTTTCCTGATTCTCAGAGGCTGAGTGCTTAACCTATCTTGGGCACATGTGAGTAGAAGAATTGTGTATGGTGGGGAGCACTTATTCGCAGTGTGATAACTGACGAGGTGTTGGTCAAATTAAATGGGTCTTTGGAGCAGTGTGTGTGGCACAAGCTGAGGAGCCAATGTTGAGAGAGATTTTAAAGAGGTTACCCGGTATTTGAAACATCCTTCTCAACCAACTGCTCCAGCATAAGTCTTTTAAATAATGGCAAACATGTGGAGCGCATGCCCAGTTTAACAATCTCCATACAGCCAACAGGAGCTGGATTGGATGTCGCCAAAGGAATTCCTAAAAAATGAATCGTTCTTCAGCTGGAGGAGATGGAGCTGGAAAGGTTGGGCTTCAACCACTGCTGGCCACTGACATAACATCCCCCTTCCCCTACTTGTTTCCCCCTCCGCCCCTCCAGTACTATCTGAAATGTTTGCAGGTCTAGTACGATAGTCGCTTGTTTTGTTCCTCTCCCTCCCTTTCTCCACCCCTCTCCCCACCCTCTTGCAATTCTCTGGCTCTACCAGGAATGTAGTCAGGCCTAGTACGGTAGTCGCCTGTCTGTTCCCATTCCCTTCCTACCTGTGTCTTAGCTCTTGCACTACCTGAAATGTTGTTGGGCCAAGTAGATAGTTAATTTCACATTCTTGTTGTTCATGGCCTGTAAGAATGTTATTGTATTTTCCCTTTTTCCCTCCCTTGCTGTGAAGTGCTTTGAAACACATTGTGTATAGGCGCTATATAAATAATCTATCAGATCATATCATTGCAAAATGTATAATCCATAGTGTTGAAAAGGTTGAACTGGTAATCTGGCATTTCGTCAGCCACACTTACCTCGAACACTGTTAGTTCGATTCATGCTGGTCATATGAACATGGGGACTCCTCCCCGCATTAAATGTAAAAAGAAATAGGTACAACAAACAGGAGTCGAACTAAAGGTGATCGAGGTAAATGTGATTGATGAAGCCACATAGAGCCAGTTAAACGAAGGCAAGCAGGAGCCTAAAGATTTAGACTACATTAGAGTATCCCCTTCGGGTAAGGTTGTCTAGCAGATCAGAAGTATTCCATGGGTTCAGTAGTAGTGAAGATGATACTATTATTGTGCACTGAAGTTTTTGATGTCAACGTGCAGGTGTACTTGTGCCATAGCAAGAGGGCACTGCATAATTGACTGGGTGCCATTTCTATTAGCACGAGGCACGGGCAAAGCTGATGCAACTTCCTGGTGCCCTTCACCATTACTGAAGTCCTGAGGGCAGGAACTGGAGTAATTAGGTGGCCTGGTTCCCTGGCTGATGACTTCCAATTGGATGTCCCATGGGTGAGGAACCTCTATAATCACACTGCTCAGACTCTGGAGATTGCTCCCAAGGGGTAATCCCACTACTGGTAAGCAGGACTACCAGACGCGAACCAGGTTTGGATGTTCCAGAGGTGCACACAGACCCTATGACGGTCGGTTGTGGAGAGCTATCTCCCAGTAAGACTGTAGCCATCATAGATGTGGTTGGGCAAGCTCAGCAGTTAGCGGAAGTAAGGAAGAAAAGGTAACATGGTGAAAACACAGAAAAGAGTGCAACAAAGGTACCCGTCTTCACTGTTCATTGGGAAAGAGTTATCTGGGTTATAATACATGCAGAGGACACCATAAAGCAAGAGCCAAAGGACTTTTAAGTGAGGCAATTTGGGCAACTTTAAAAGAAAGCCAGAGTTTTTGCTCTTAGTGCAAGATGCCAAAAGGTTTCAGTCTGAATGGGCAATGGGATTGAGTGAGATCAGTACAGCTAGTGCTGCTCCCTGTAGCCGGCTCTTCTAAAATGTCACTTTCATGGACACCCTGTGTAATATTCTGGTCATAGCACTTAAGTTTATTAATGATAATCCGTATCCGCCGCACCCATCGATCAGTACCACGTTGTACTGCAGCATTACATCCGTCAATTTATGTGTCAGTCTGGGCCTGTAGTGCCTAAGAAACAACTATCCTTGCACAACAAAGAAGTGGCAGATCCAGCCACTGTATCCCTTTGCCTTCAAGGGAGATCATCAATGCCATGTGAAATGAAGACATTCTGACCTGTGCAATGTTAATAAGCACAAAGTATTGACCGGTCGATTTATATGAGAATAAAACAGTAATGATTACTGCCCAAACAACTGGTCAAATGCACTGCAGAACAACTGGTCAAATGCACTGCAGAAAATCCAGACTCCCCTACTTTGCGTCAAGCAAAATTCTTGTATGGAGTGCTTATGTGCGAAACACACATCAGCTTGAAATGGAAAACCAGTGGCACACAGTTCAGTCAATGGATTACTAAAAAACTGCCTGAAGCAAACACTACAGACAAACCTGATTACTAATCCTCCTTTTTTGTTAACTCTCAAGTAAATGGGCTGAATGGACAGGGACTGTGCTGCAGAGCCCAAATTTCTAACTTTCCGTTGGTGACATTCTGAAAAATGTCCTTTTTTGTCCACAATGCAAAAGCTAGTCAGACTCTGTAAAACACCATTTACGATCTTGCATGGTATTCAATATAAAGTTACAGTTCAATGCTTATGAATGAATCCCGCACTAAAAGAGGTATTTATAAACTCTGTCACGCCACCGCCGCTGCATACTTAATCAGAAAATACATTATTGAGCTAATTAGAAATCAGAAGTCAGGTGTTTCCCACACACACCAAATTGCCCAGGAGGAAGACAATCAAGAGCAGTTACTCGGCTGTCCAAAAAAGTGTACTTGCCCGTTTCTTGCTCATTGTGAATGTACCTATATACAAAACCACTGCAAATAGTCCTATCTGTCTAATATGTTTTCTATCTGACAATAGACTGTTAAATAGCTGTTCTTTCATACTATTTCTGGGGCTACACATTTCTGGGATTCGTCCATCCCATCTATGCAGTTCTGCCAGGTTCTGTAATATTAATGAGCAATCCCTGATCTTGAAGAACACATATAACAGCTGATAGATAGTGATAGTGGGTATCAATTCTTCCTAGTGCTCACTGGAAGTAGCATAGGAAGGTTTAAGTTACTTACCTGTAAGTATTGTTCTCCAGCATGGGTCTGGCATGGATTCACATGCTCAAGAATATTCCCCGTCATCATGCTGGGAATCCTCTGTAAAAGAAAAAACTTTCACTTTCACTCTAAAACTGTATTTCTCCTCTAAACCAATCACTGTCCTCTGGGTCATACTGCCGCATCAAATGACGGTCCTCTCCCTAAGCCCCACCTCTGGCAGCTATCTTCAGATTTGGTAGCACGTAAAGTGGCAGTATGACCAAGAAGAGCTGGAGGGGGGCCGGAGGGAGGGTTTGCATGTCAATCCATGACAGACCCATGCTGGAGAACAACAGTTACATGTAAGTAATTTAATCCTTCTCCAGCATGGGGTCTGGCAAGGATTCACATGCTCATGAATAACAAATACACAGCAGTACGAACTACACAACCAGAGGAGGTGGCAAGGCTACACAGAAGCAATTAACACTTACCCATGGAACAGACTCACCTCAAGCAAACAGGTGGCACAGCACTGCCTGGCCAACTCTGGACTTCTCCCTGGAAACCCCGTCGATGCAGTAGAACCGATATGCGTGGAACTCCATGTTGCAGCCCTTTAGATGTCAAGCAGCGGCACACCAGAAAGTAACGCAGTCATCTCAGCGATTGCTCTGGTACAACAGGCTCTCGGACAGCCCGGCAGAGGCCGGTTAGCCAGCCGATGACAGTGCATGATGCAGCCGGAGAGCCATCCTGAGATGAAAGCCTTGGACAAGGACTTCCCATGATTTACAGGTACAAAGTTCACAAACAATTGAGAAGTCTTCCAAAAACTCTTAGTGCATGCCACGTAGAATTTCAAGGCACGAGCAACATCCAGCAAATACAAGGTCCTTTCTACCGGCAATAAAGGGTTCATGAAGAAAACAGCCAACACCAAAGGCTTGTTGAGGTGGAATTCCGACGGGATCTTCTGCATGAATGTGGGGTGCGTATGCATCACCACCGTCGATTTGTGAAAAGTCAGATATGGCTGCTTGCAGGACAGGGCCTGGATCTCACCCACTCGTCTGGCCGAGATGATGGCCACAAGGAATGCCGCCTTCCACGAGAGAAACTTGAGTGGGGCTTGATGCATAGGTACGACGTGCCCCCATGAGTTTTGCCAGGACTACATTGAGTTCCCATGCCGGGGCAGGCGGCTTCACTGGCTGGAAAGATCAACAAAGCCCCCTGAGAAACTCCTTGATGAGTTTGCGGGACAACAATGAGGATCTCCCCAGGGATCTGGTGTAGCGTGAGATGGCCGTCAGGTGTACCTTGATGGAAGCATGTGCCAGACCAGCTTTTGCCAAGGAAAGCAAGTATGGAAGAATATGTGTGGCCGTGAGCGTCAGAGGGGTAATCTTCTGCGACTGCCACCTCGTAGAAAAACACTACCACTTACGGTCGTAGCACTTTAGTGTCGATGACGCCTGGCTTTGGCGAGGACCTCCTTGCAGTCTGCTGGCAGCGCATAACCTCCAAACTCTAAGGCTGCAGGAGCCATGCCTTCAGGTTCAGGGATCCTGGGTCATGATGAAGGATTGTACCTTTCTCCCTGGTGAGTAGATCCGGAAGTACCAGCAACTTGACTGTAGGCGTCACTGACAGACTGAGTAGGTCCAGATACCAAATCTGCCTCGGCCATGCCGGGGCGATGAGTATCATCTTGCACCGACACTGTCTGGGTGTGTTGATCACACGTAGCAAGAGAGGAAACAGGGGGAAAGCATACAGAAACAGACCTTCCCACAGAAGGAGAATGCCTCCCCCATGCCCCTCAATTGGTAGAATCTACTGGCAAACTTCTGGCATTTTGAGTTGGCTGCGGTGCCAAAAAGGTCAATCGGAGGTCTGCCCCATTTGACAAACAGACGGTCCACCTGATCCTGACGAAGTTTCCCCTCGTGGCAGGAGCGCAGTTGCCTACTGAGGGAGTTGACAAAGGTGTTCTTGATGCCTGCCAGGTGGAACAGGATGAGGAGCATCCCCTGTCCAATGGCCCAATGACACACGCCCTGAGCTTTGTTGGAGAGTGCTGGGGATCAAGTGCCCCTTTGCTTCCTGGTGTAGATCATGGTGGTGGTGTTGTCCATGACTATCCTTACCACCTTGACTTTCAGAGATGGTAGGAGAGACTTTAGGACCAGAACACTGCCCGAATCTCCAGGATCTGTGCAGATCCTTCTCCTCCAGAAGCCACAGACCTCTACCGTGTAGTCATCCGGTGTGAGCTCCCCAACCTTCCAGAGGGCATCTGCGGTGTCCGTCTCCTGGTATGGCAGAGTTTGAAATCCCATCCACTGGGCAATGTGCGTGTGTATGCCCCACCACTCTTTCGCCCACCGGAACTTCTTGTTCAGGGGGATCTTGTCTGCAAAACTACCGGACACTTGCATCCAACATGCATCCAAGAATTCCAGAGGAGGTTGCATTTGCAACCAGCAGAGATGGACAGGGTAGATGCAGGACGACATCCTGCCCAGCAATGACTTGACGGCTCGAACTGTGGCCGTCTTTGCCGACAGTCGCTGCACCTTCCCTTGACTGGCCACTAGCCTCTCCTCCGAGAGGAATGCAAAGCAAGTCACTGTGTTGAATCTGGTGCAGAGGAACAGCATGTTCTGCGATGGTGTTAAGCAGGACAGAGCCCCAGCTCTGTCACTAGCTGGACGGTCTCCTTCGTGTGCTCGTCGGTCAGCACCCATGAGCAGGCACGTATCAGCCAATCATCCAGGTACAGGTATACATGTAAGCTCTGCAGGCGCAGGTGGGCTGCCACCAGGACCAGGCATCTTGTGAAACCATTGGGGCTGACTTTAAGCTGAACGGTAGGGCCTAGAACTGGTAGTGTTGGCCTTGTACCATGAACCGTAGGAAATTCTGATGTTTCTTGTGGATGGGGACAGGGAAGTATGCATCCTCGAGGTCCAACAATGTCAAGAAATCCCCTTCCTCCAGTTGGCCGAGCACGTGTTGCAACGTGACCATCCTGTATTTTTGGGACTTCAGGTACTTTTTCAGATGGCATAGGTCTAGATGGGTCTCCAACCCCCTGCCTTCTTTCTGACCAAGAAGTATCTGGAATAGACTCCGGAGCCATTGGGAAATGGGCTCTATCGCCCCTCTCCATAGAATGGCTCACACTTCTTCTAGGAGCTGAGGAATGTGCTGCTCCTGATGGGGTACTGATGGAATACGAGGGCACCTGCATTGGAACGCCAAGGTGTATCCCTGGCCAAGAGCGTCAGGCACCCATCTGTCGTGGTGATCTTCTTCCACATGCTGACGAACCTCGTCAGCCGGCCTCCCATTGGGGTGCATGAGTAGGGGCCCGACGTCTTGGCCAGTTCAGGATTGCTTGGGCACCGGCGCCCTGGCCTGTGGGTAACAGTGATGGTTACCTCTGCTACCATAGGCCTGGGAGCGACCCCTGTAAGCTTCCTGCGTGCAGGATCAGGGAGATTGCCTGTATGATGTGGAGTATGCCTGGATAATCTGCTTGACTTTCCCCTGGAGGAGCGGAAAGATGACGAGCGATGCTGCTGTAGAGTGCCAAGGGACTGTGCCATCTCAGTGTCCATCTTTATGGCTTGAAGAGATTCGTCAACCGCCTTCCCGAACAGGTTTTCACCATCGAAAGGTATATCCAGCACCTTTGCATGAACGTCCTCTTGAAAGTTAGTGGCCTTCAACCATCCCTGCCGACAAAGGCAAACACCATTTCCAATCTTTGCTGGATCCCTGTCAGTAGGGTGTGGAGAGTTGACAGGATGTACATGGATACGTCCCTCGGCTGTGTAGTGAATGATGAAGTGCTAGGCCCCGCGCCGCCTTCCTCCTCATGGACTGTATGGACGGATGGACGCTTGGTCTTCATTGTCCGTGGAGTAGATATCCATTGGCTGATCATATGGAACTTTGGAGGGCTGCTTTGGGGCCTGCCCCCCTTTTTCCCTCCTGAAGGCTGTGTACCAGGACATGAACCAGTGCCTTCCCCCCACCCATGGGTGCCCGCAGCCTTCGCTGCTGCCTCAGCAGCCATGTCTCTCCTGGGAGGCAGGGATACTCTCTGCGCTTTAGGGACCACCATCACTGGGTCAGTACCACCTGCTGCAGCGGTCATCGCAGAGGATGTCGATAAAACGGTCGACGGTGTCTTTGGATGAGCCAGGAGAGCATGTTGTGAGGCCTTCTTCTCTTCCTCTGGCCTTTGTTTCTCTGATTTGTCCCATAACTTGGCCGGGAGGAGGACTTCCTCTTTGAGGAGGAACCCAATGACAGGCTGGCCGAGGTGGCGGAATGCGATAGCGATCTATCTGCCCTGGGACCCACATTAATGTCGAACCCAGTGAAATTGTCCTTGTGGTTCTTGGCCTTATCTTGGACCCCCATGGATGGGGCGTCCTCAAAGGACTTCGACCTCCTCCCAGAGGGTGATCGCTCCTTGGGCCGACCGGTCCTAGGTGATGCATGACCCTGCTCGGAGGAGGGATCAGGGGCCTTGCTCAACTTGAGCCATGCCGCCAGCCTGCTATGCCTGTCTTACTTCGTTTTCTTCAAGAAGCCCAGGCATACCTTGCACCGATCCTCGTTGTGGTCCGAGTGCAGGCAGTACAGACACTTTTGATGTTTGTCCTCCACGAAGACATTCCTTAGCCCACATTGGGAGCAGGGCCTGAAAAGGGTCTTTCCCTCCTTTTTCTCTTCCATCATGGTCGGAAGGTGCGAAGTAGGCCCAAGTCGGCCATCCAGAAACTTTGATGAACAACGGCCCTTGAGGGCGTGCAACTTCACTGACAACGGATCCCGATTGTTGGCCAATGTAGATAGGAGCACAAAGGCTCTGATGGAACAAAAATAGAATTTTTCTGTGAAAAAAAGTAGAAAAAAGTACAAAATAGCTCTGAGAGAAACTCGCGGACTCACAACACTGAACCAAGAGGTCAAAATCTGAAGATGGCTGCCAGAGGCGGGCTTAGGGAGAGGACTGTCATTGGATGAGGGCAGTATGACCCAGAGGACAGTGATTGCTTTAGAGGAGAAATACAGTTTTAAAGTGAAAGTGAAACTGGTTTTTCTTTTACAGAGGATTCCCAGCCTGACGACGAGTAATATTCATGAGTGAAGAGGGATGGGCAAATTCACCCCCTCATCCCCCTCCTATAAGGTACATGACACGGAAGAAGGCTAGGAGATACTGTGAACACCAATACTATTTCGGACCAATTCCTAGTGCTCCAATGATCGATAAGTATGTAGAAAGGTACCCTCTCAGCCAGCCCTACAGGCCAGGTGTGTTACAAGTCTACCACAGAGTGGATGAGGAGCCCCAGGCTGCAACCAAAGAGACCTAAATTGACAGTATTGACTAAAGCGCTGAGAAGCAACGTTACTCATGTCGTTAGAGACACCACGACTTAGCAGCGTTAGACATAAAGCACACGTGCCATCCGCACATCTGGACACAAACACATACCCGAACACATGAAGAACATGTGCGTGTAGTTCTATAGATAGAGGACAGATACATATATATACTGTCATTGCTTTTATTATTTTATCCATAGCTGAACGTGGCAACACAGAAACCGCAAGAAGCAAGAAATCCTGAGTAAAGCTTGCAGATGCTTATATGCAAATAACCTTATGGAACTGCAGGAGAACCAAGGGGACCTGACGGAGCCAAGTGTGACTAACGTATGGAGAATATATTAATAGTTACTCACCATAGTGACTAACGTACTCTTAGTCCATAGTCCCCTTTCCTCCATACTGTATGGACGTCCCTCGCAAGGGACGGGAGATGGAACCTTTTTCACCAGAAATGTCTTCTTCCCCCTTAAATTTAGAGGCGCGCGCAGGTGTGTCCCTGGGAGCATGTGCTCGCCTGACTATGCCCACCGGCGCCACTCCTCAGTCCCCATTGACGCGTCAACAATATTCAGCATTGCCTAATGACATCATTATTAATGGGGGGGATGTGAGACATATGGAGGAAAGGGGTCTATGGACTTATAGTATGGACTCACTACAGTGAGTAACTATTAATTACTCTTATGTCCCGTCCCCTTTCCTCCATACTGTATGGGCGATTACAACTGAATGTAGCCCCAGGGTGGAGAGGAGACCCTCCTTAAGAAAACAAGTTTCTTAGAACCGCCTGTCCGAACGTCGCGTCTGACCTAGAGGCGGCGTTCAAACAGTACTGCTTACAGAAAGCCAAAGGGGTGGCCAAGGTAGCCACCATGCTGATTACCTGCCCGGCACATGCCATTGGAATACGACGGCCATGGACTTTGCTCTGGCCGCATGGGCATGTAAGTTAGCTGGCACAGGTTTTTGCTGCCTCTCATAGGCCTCCCTGATGGCCGCAACCATCCACCTTGCTATGGAGGCCTTGGAGGCCTGGTAACCAGGCATTGCCCCACCAAGAGTGACAAACAAGGCGTCTGACTTGCGGACGTCCTTAGTCCTGTCCAGGTAGTATTTCAGTGCACCTCTGACATCCAGACGGTGCCAGAGCCTCTGAGCCTCCTCCTTGGGGTCGGCGAAGAAAGTGGGTAATACTATTTCCTCGTTGAGATGTAAGGAGGTGGTCACCTTGGCTAGGACGTGTGTTAGCAGGACGACCTTGTCCTTGAGGAAGGCAGTGTAGGGCTCTGAAGCCCCCAGAGCCTGGATCTCGCGGACTCTGTGAGCTGAGGTGAGACCTGCAAGCAGGGCTGTCTTTATGGTGACCGGCCTGATGT
The DNA here is from genome assembly GCF_040938575.1 of Ambystoma mexicanum. Lineage (NCBI taxonomy): Eukaryota > Metazoa > Chordata > Amphibia > Caudata > Ambystomatidae > Ambystoma > Ambystoma mexicanum. The sequence goes on along the minus strand of NC_090935.1, from coordinate 1,321,786,648 downwards.
CTGCGGACACCATTGGCTCAAAGGGTTTGTGGGCCGAGGCGCCCAACACAACATTAAGGTACTGCACCGGGTGTGGTTTCTTTATAGGCGGGTAAAGGCTCTGCAGGTCCACCAGATGTCGCTTGACCACCGGGTTGGAGGAGAAGAGGCCCTCCACAGAATCCCTGTAATCCCCCATGGCTGCCAGATAGGTACAGCATGTATCCACCTGTACGCCGGAGTGGGTGAGGTGTGCCGAAAAGGAGAGCACCTCGTCCAAGGTGCAGTTAAGAGGGTTGATCTCCCTATAGTCAGCCCAATGACAGAATCTAGATGATTTACTCTTATATTGCCACCTAGTAGCCTTGCTTCTAGCGCCCTGATTGACCTCTAGGTTAGCCTGAGATAGGCTCAAGTGTTTCAGTGTGACCTGCTCAGGAACCGCGCTACGAGGGCTAGTTCCTGAGGAGCAGGGGTACTCTGTCCCCCCTGCTGGGCCAGGAGCTCATACTTGTCTGCCCCCCAGTCCCCAAAGCCTGTCCACTTCCAGGTTGGATTCCCCCAGGAAGTGGACGGCCATGAGGTAGATGTTGTTCTCCAGGACCCATTCCCACATGCTGACTGCTAGGTTGCACCGCAGAGGGGATCTGGTACTGCCCTGCTTGTTGACCTAGTACATGCTGGTGGGGTTGTCTGTCTGGATAAGAACTGCCTTGCCCTCGATAAAAGGGAGAAATGCCTTGAGAGCCAGCCATATGGCCCTCAATTCTAGCCAATTGACGTGGGACTCCTGTCGAATTCAGACTCCCTGGACACTGTGGTTCTCCAAGGTACTCCCCAGCCCTCTAGGGAAGAGTCTGTAGTGACTGTGAGTGCTTGCCCTCCCGCAGGTTGCAGTCCATAGACCACCGCTGGAGGTCCGAGTGGAAAAAGGGAGGAATGTTGACTGGCTCCGCTTGGGAGCCCTTCTCCTGATTCCATGAGGCTGTGAAGTGCAGCTGTAATTTCCTCACACTAAGTCTTGTGTGGGGTACGACCAACAGGACTGCTGCCCTAAGACCCAATAGGTGTTGGTACCACCAGGCCGAGGTCACTGGCCTGGAGAGGAAGTGAGCTGTGGCTCTCTTGATAGCTACATTCTTGTCCTGTGAGGGAAAGACTCCCACGGAGCTTGTGTCCCAGATGAGGCCCAAGAAGGTCAGACTCTGCATGGGCTGCAGCCGAGACTTCTTGAGGAGATTGATAGTGAACCCGATGTAGTGGTGTTCATCAGTGCGGAGGCGGTATGGTGAACCACTTCCGGAGAGCTGGCCAGTCATCCAGGTATGGGTAGACTTGGTAGCCCTGGGCCCTGAGGAGGGCTGCCACTGCATTAATTAACCTAGTAAATACCCTGCGCACCGAGTTGCGGCCAAAGGGTAGCATCTTGTATTGGAAATGGCAGCCCCTGATCCTGCAGAGCCATAAGGAATGATGCGGCTGCCAAATCCGGACATGTAGATAAGCGTCCTTCAGATCCAGGGAGTACATCCAGTCTCCCCTGTCCAGTGTTTCTGCAATAAGAGCTGGCTTAACCATCTTGAATTTTTGAAGAGGGAGGGAGAGATTGAGGGTGGAAAGGTCCAACACAACTCTCGGGCCAACATGTCCCGGATGGCATCCTGGAGGATGGCCCCCAAATGGGGAGTTCGCATCAGCCCTAGGAACCTTCCAAAGAACTTGTCATCAGAGGCTGTAGAGTTGGCAGGTGATTTTGACTGAGTGGCTAACGGTTGCTGGGGCTGGGGCCCACTCAACCAGGGGTGCAGGGGAAACCTGCTCTGCACCACTGATGGATAAACTGTAGGTCACGCACCTGGTTGGCACCAGTCCCACCTTGTGGCTCGTTCCTCCACCCAATCTGCCAGAGGCGCAGCCATCTTGTCTGGCACGGTGGCCATTTTGTTGAGCTGCGTGTCACTTGCCGAAGTCGTGGTGCCTGGCTTGCTGGAATCAGCCCCGTCCAAGACGCTTGGTGTTGGAACATAAGGCCAATCCCGCACCTCAGGCCATGACCTGTAAGGTGTATTTGCACCGGCAGAGCTGCCGGTAGTGCTGCGTGAAGGCGCCCCGTTGGTTATGATGCCAGTACTAGGGCGTTGCCCCTCAGGAGTAATCCCGGTAAAAGAACATTGCGGTCCCTCAGCACTAACACCGGAAGGATCCGGAGACCCCTCGGCCGTGAGGCAGATAGCTGGACTAGCCATGGTAAATGTGCCGGTACTAGGGCCTTGCCTCTCGGAAGTAATCGCAGTAAAAGAACCTTGCGGTCCCTCAGCACTGACACCGGAAGAATCCAGAGACCCCTTGGTCGTGAGGCCGGCAGCTGGACTAGCCTCCGTACATGTGCTGATGCTAGAACCCAAAAGGTTCCTCCTGGTCGGGCGCTTCCTTGGGGTCGCCTTTACGGGGTGCAATGTTAAATAGAGGCCTTACTATCAGCCTCAAGCAATGTTTGATGAAGTCCTTCAGGTCCTCCAGAGGCTCTGGAAGAGCTCCCTCAACCTAGCTAGCCTGTTCTTCTGTGCATGTGGCGTGAGCGCATCGCACGCGGAGCAACCCTCCCAGGCGTGGTCGGGGCCAAGGCAGCTGGTAGTGTTGGGCATGGGGGTCGGACATGGGGAAGAGACCCTTGCAGGCTGGATACCTGCTGAAGCTCGCTGAAGTCGACATGCGCTGGGGAGGAGCATGGCGTCAGAGTACCTATTGAAAAGACAAAGATAGAGGAATATCCGGGGAAGAGCATATGGTAGTACATGGCCGAAGCCAAACCCATGAGAGGTGGGGAATTCGGGCCATTCCCATCGACTCGGAAAAGGGGACTGGGGAGGGGCGCCAGTGGGTGGAGTCAGGCAAGCCCATGCTCCCAGGGCCGCGCCCCGCGTGCCTCTAAATTTAAAGGGGATGAAGAAGATTTTTCTGGCGAAAAAAGTTCTGTCTCCCGTCCCTCGTGAGGGACGCCCATACATTATGGCGGAAAGGGGACAGGTTATAAGAGTAAGAATAGCATGGACACTGTAAGAACCGCATAATGGCTTAGGAAAATTACAGCAGGCCACAAGTCTCTCAGCATGAGCTGAGCCGAGCTGAATTCAGGCTGGAAAAGAGCAAATGTGTGAGACAGGACCTGCTGCCAAGGCCACCAGATACGAGTGACATTCCATTCTCTGAATGACAGTAACACTGGCTGCAATCAATGCAAATAATTCTTTATAATTCAGAGCTGCAGAGCTCCAAATAATGGTCTCCGAACATGTGACCCAGCAGACTCAGGCACTATACAGAAACCCACGTTTGGAAAGGGAGTTGATCTCACACCAACAGACAGAAGCTTGCAACAAAGATGCTACATTGTGAGACAAGTGTTGCACGAGATGAACGAGCACTCTCATAGTCTAAGGTGCTACACACAAGTTACAATGCAGACACATAGTCGTGCTTATTACCTTGAGAAGGCACACCAAGAGCTGATAACCTTTGCGGCCCCTAGGCCTGGGCAGGTCAGCTTTAGCCAATCACAGTTCAAACTCCTAGGGGTGGGTAACAACGGGCAAGAACCAATGGTAAGACCATCACACTGCAACATTCTTAGAGATAGCAATTTGGGGATGGACCAGGCCAGCCACCTGACATGCGAGAGCCAGTAGAATAACTCATATAGGTGATTATATAGATTATTAGGCTCCTGACGACCAATACAATAGTGCAATAGGTTTCCTGGAGAGGGGCCCAGGTTGTGACGTCACTATGATGCAACTTTAGGACAAAACTGGCCTGCGAGCCAGAAGATGTTGAGTGGTTCACATATTTCTTCAATCCCTGTATTGATCCCTGTTGGTTTTGCTGTAATAAACTGTAGTTTGAACTTGCTGTCTGACTAGGTCTATGTTACTTTTGGGAGAAGGTGTTGGGCCTTCCAAGATTCCGCAAACTCCTAGTGACCCTCTAGTCTACCTGGGAGTTTGTCCCAACAAGTTGGTAGCCAGAGGATGGTTGGCTGCAGCAGCCTGGCACCAGGTCTACTCAATCGACGCCGAATCCAAGAGGCTGCGGGACCCCTGCATATTTCGAGAGAAACAGGAAAATGCATGCTTGTTTAAAGGTCATCAGGAGCCCCTTGGAAATCATCTTGCCCTAGATCAGCGAATTGTTCAGGCAGGAAAGGACGAGGAGGCGAGTGCCTTGACGGGGAGCCGAGCAGCACCAGCACAGCACAGACCTTAAGTATTGATCCAGTACGACAGCAACTGTGGGTGTGAGGGAGGGTATTGAGTAATGTAAAGTATTGTTTAGTGTTGTTGTGTATTGGTGAAGTATTGTTTAGTAGTGTTATAGCATTGATTAGTGCTGTTACAGTGAGTAGGGAGAAGAGAGGAGGTAGAAGTCCCTTTTCTTTGTTTAGGCACATTTGGTCTTCGAGGTAAAAGGTTCGGGTGAATAACCTAGTCTATTGACTTAAAGACTTGGATGACAAAAGTTCTGTAAATAAGGAATTCCTGTGTGGGATGGGGGTTTTAGCTCGGGTCATAGATGATGATATCCATGTGAGGGTTAGCAAGGTAACTAGCCTAGATTGTTGAAGGTGAGTCAACTGGTTAAGTCTCCTGGAGAGAGGCGTTTCACACGTTAGGTGATGCAACAGGTGCAGTACGATCACAAGAGAATAGTGGCATACTCTGCTTGGAGAGCAGCAAGACAGTTGTGGGGTTTTGTGTGAGTTTGGGAGTAACAGGTTATTAGAGTGTGCGCGCAATATTTAATTTACCTATATTGTTTTGGTAGCTTGGTGACGTCACCTTTAGGTTTGTATATAGGACACTATAGGAGAATTTGAGAAGGCGAGGAGCCAGTATTGAGGACTTGAGACTGGTAGATGACGTGAACCAGTGGCAGTGCGCGGAAGGCGCATGCGCAGGATTGTGGTTGTGTGCCTGAGGAGGCCTGATAAGTTGTGGAGCCGGAGGGGCTCATAGAAGCTGGAAAGTATTATCATTGCATTGTGACTTTTATCCCTGAACAGCAGATTATCAAAACCCTCGACTTGAGGTCAGGTAAAGGTATTCATATGTATCAAGGTAACAGTGGGTTACATTTGTGTAAAACACTTCCGCCTTAAAAGGAAAAAATATGCAAATATTGCATAGAACTGTCTAAAAGTACAGAAGGTAAATTAACAAAACCATGGCCACTGTGTGGACGTTTCTCCAAGATGTGCAGTAATCACTATTGACACACATACAGGGTGCCTATAAGGGGAAGAATTTGATCAAACGCATGGCCATATTTGAGTTGTGGTGCATGTTTCAGGAGGGCAAGGGGAATGCCGCGAGGCGTCAGTGGATGCTAATCCAGCAGGAGTTGAAGGATGTAGAGGCCCATCCTTCCACACCTTGCTGTGCCCCTCCAAGTATAGTATCTGATGACACAGACAATGAGTAGGGAATATATCCAATGAGGGAACTTAGGGCAGCAGAGGGGTACTCAAACCGGACATATGAGCCACCACCTACACTAAAGAGGATAAGCAGAAAGGCGCAGGACAGCCAGCTAGTGATGCAGGGGCGAGCAGTGAGGCGCAGCAGTGCGTGAAGGAGGAGTTCGAGGGCATAAGCACAAACAAATGGATAGCAGTGCTGGTACTCTTAAAGCTTCAAGGGAACACAAATGGGGAGGCAGAAGTGGCAACCGAGGCAATAGGAAGCCTGAAGAGGGACAGCGACATGACAAATTGGGCAGAACTGATGGAGGAGGACGACAGATGGGAGACTGACAGGGAAGGGAGATTAGAGTGTGAGGACAGAGGGAGAAGAGAGGAGAAATTGGAGCGGGAAGACCAGGACCGAAGAAGGGAAGAAGAGAAGGAACATTTGGAAAGGGACCAAGAAGAGGGAATAGAGAGGGATCTCAAGGAAAGGAAGAATGTGGAAATGGAGATGAGGAGAAAAGGGAGAGAACTAGAGAAGGCAGAGAGAGGGAGAACGATAGCAGAGCAAGAAAAACACAAGTTAGCAGAGAGGGAGCAGAGGAAGTCGCAGTTGGCCATATTGGCAAGAGAACAAGCACACAGGGAAGAGGACGAGCGAGCAATAGAGCGGTGAAGACACAAGCAGCAGTGAATTGACACAGGATTAAACGGGAGGAGGACAGATGAAACAGAACCAGACAGCACAAACTCACGAGCAGGAGCGCGACAGAGGGGAGTGGAGCAGGCCTAGGGGCCTAGGCAGGAGGCAGTAAATATGATTTAGTAGACATCAGACTTAGCATGAAACCCAACACAGACTTGACATCAAGGATACTACATTTTGCCAATGATTTTTGTAGCAACATGGACACAGGATCTGAGAACAAGGACAAATACAGCGAGGACGAAAGGGGGGAAATGTAACTAACACAGTCCAAAGGGCTGGTGACAGACAAACGGGTGTCATGGGAGTTTGGGACACATGCTCAGGGAGGAGAGGAAAGTGGCTCAGACGAGCAGACATGACAGACAGATGATCTTCGCACCTTGCACAACACATATGTTAACAGACTGAGGGATCTCCCTGGATGTAGGAGGGGGGAGACAGCCATAGCATGCTCAAGATGACCATTGTCCAGAGCTTATGACGATAACAGGAGAGTACCCACATTAGAACCAGTAGATATATGTACAGACATTGAGGACGGGAGAGGGCCTCAGCAAATAAGACTGTACCAAAGGACACCTGAGGAGGTGAAGGCATATTCACAGATGCCTCTGTTAGAGAGAGGAGGGGCGAGACCTCAGTATGTGCCATGGAAGCACACAGAAAAGGAGAATGGGAAGTGTAGGTTACCATCATTGAGCGCGGGAGCAAGGAAATTGATTTTTGAGATGGGAAGATGACAGCTGGTCACAGACTATCAGTGGGTGACGTAAAAGGACTGTAAGTATTGATATTAGGAGAAGCAGCTGATGACGTATGGAAGATGGTGGAGTTCTCAGGGGTGATTAAACAGAGCACAGAGCATGATGGAGCGCCATTTGCAAACTTCAGGGCAGCAGTATGGCAAGCCTTATGAATACAATCTCCAGACACTTCAGACATTGGGGCGAATCAGTCAAGCAAAATGAGGGAAGATGAAGATCCTGTGCAGTACATTCAGGAGATTCAAGAGCTTCGGCGCATCAAAAACCGAGAGCTTTGGGACAAAACAATAGCAATATTTCACCATATTTTAGTGCAGGGACAACCGGAGTCAGTACAGAAGAGTTTGAAGAAACTGGTGGGGATGGAAGCGAAGGGATGACCAGAAATACAGCTCACAATAGTGCATAATTGCAGATTGTGGAAGGAGAAGGTAAAGCCAAAAGCAGAAGATAGGAAGGCAGATGAGGCCAAACTAGTCCAGCGAAAGCTATCAACACACGCTATGGAAGGGGCGATAATAAACAGTCGCACCCCACAAACACAGCAACCACACCAACAACCACAACAGTTTGCACCACCCATGGGAGGAGGGTACATGCGGTGGGGCAGCCCACAGCAGGGATTTTGAGGAAGGGGAGGATTACAAAGGGGGCATGGCTTCGGGCCATAGATGCATCACAATCAAGGGGGGTTTTCAGGAGGATTTGGGGGATATGGACAGCAGATGCAGCAGAACCCAGGGGACTTTTCAGGGGGCGGGGTTTGGGACAAGGGAGATATCCACCACAGTGCTGGACTTGCGGCCAGCCAGGACACATTTCACAGGCATGCCAATTTAGAGGGACACAACAGAATTGGGGAGAGCAGGGCCAGCAGCAATATCAAGGGGGCCAAGAAGATTATGTACAGGATTAACAGCAAAAAGGGCAGATGCAGGGTACATATCAACAGATGCCACAATCACAAGCACAATTATAAGGCCAAGCACAACCACGAGTACAGATGCAGGCAACACAGATGTCAGGACCGATACCACCGTATTTACAGGTGCCACAGATTAGGGGAAGTGCACATTAACTAGCACAGATACAAGATGACACCACACCGGCCCAGGTGGACACAGTGCCAACAGTACCCATCCAATGACTGGGAGGAGTTACCATGGTGGGGAACAACCCTTTCACAGGGAATGGGTTATCTATGTACCCCCAATAGGAGAGCCCATAGATGAAATGGATGTGTCCCATCCTGTCGATCACACCCAACCCCGCAGTGGAACCTCACACAGGGGTGGCGATAGGTGACAAAACATTTTCCTTTCTTGTTGACACTGTGGCGACTAGATCATGTATTAGGGAAGGAACATTTAAGTTGTCAGGCGATGCCATGAACACTCAAGGATTCTTTGGGGCTCAAGAAGTGTTTCCTTTTACTGATAATATCTTGCTATCTATAGGAGATCACGATTTATCTCTACCCTTGCTTTACTCTTAAACCCCGGTACCTGGGGCCCTTTAAGACGAGGTAGCAATACTTAGAGATGGATGGGGATGCAGAACTTACTCATACATCAATACATCAATAATCAGAAGGACTCAGGAAGTTGGCAAAACACTGTACTGTTTTATTAACAATTATCTAAAACCTTGGAGAGGTTCATTATGCCTGAAAATAAAAGGGAGTGTGGCATGCTCTTATCTTTTGGTTTCGGTGTGGCTCGACCCAAAGTCTATTTCCATCTTGACCATGTGACCAGAGACCATGTTTTCAAGCTCTTCACTGCATAAAATACTGTTAAATGATGAACTCTTAACACTTTTAGTGTTTTTTCCATTACACCTCAAACAGGAGCTTGCTTCTTTCTCACGTTCATGTAGCTTCTCAAGCAGATAACCAGGCTCACGGTGGCCCCGACTCTTGATGCTGGGCCAGTCAGCCTTTCTTGAATTCTCCTTCACCATCAATTATTTCAACTGCGCCACACTTCAAGCCCTTTCCATTCACAGGGTTTAAGTTTGCTAAAGTTCATTGTGGAACATCCAGATTCCATATATTTCCTATGTTTGTACATTGGCCCATCACCGCAATCTATTTACTACGTAGCCAGCCTCAGGATTACTTTGTCTACTTGCGTTACAGCATCTGTACAGTTGTAAAATGACTTTGCATATCCATCACTATTTCTTTGTACGAGCAATCTTCACTTCGATCCAGAAATGTTGCTTTATTTCAATACTTCATCCTCAAATCCCATAGAATGTCTATATTATTTCTTTAATTGTATCTTTTCTGAGCACGTCACTTCTGCTTCGTATGACGTCATCAGTCTCCTTTCTTATTCTTCTTCACACTTCTTCCGGGACCTTTCTTCGTGAATGCATATAGGGTTTTCGCAATGGATACCTAGTTTCAAGGATTCTTAGCGGTATAGGCATCCTCACTGGTACTGCACATGTTGCAATTTCTGGTTCCCAACATATAGGCAACATGGGGGTGAACTTCTGGTAGGGGGGCTTGGTTCTTTCTCTACACTCCCCGCTCTGGGCTATTCATCGACCACTCTCTTATCAGTCTTAACATCAAGACATCCTTGTCTAAAGAAGTGATTCTTTGGAGTCCATATCTTTATGACTACTTTCAGACATCCTGCTGATTTCACATGTACGTCAACAATACAGGTCATAAGACTGCATTGTCCATTCGGACTGCAGTAGATCCATCTTCCCAAATACTTCTTGTTGTTCTTCAGATACAGGAACTTTGTTCTTTCAGGTGCATGAATACTGGCCTTTATGTAGTCTCCGATTTCGGTTTCTTCATCTGTCAGTTACTTGGGTTTGAACCCAGATTCAACATCGATCACGATCTTCATTCATACTGCTTTCTTTGCAGTCTTCTTGCATTGTGCGATTATTATCCTGATCACACAGAATCCAAACATGATCATTACCGACAAGGCTCCAAGAAACTTGAAAATGTTGACCATCCATTGTGGAACGCATGAGAAGATTGACGCAAACCAGCAGTCATCAGCAATGTCTTCCACTTCATCTTCCATCTTGACGTGCAAGTTTGTCAACATCGTTATCTTGTCGTTTTGAGAAGGTATGAATGTGCAACATGATTCTCCGATTTTGGCACAAACACCTCCATCCCTGGCTGTAATCATATCCAAGACATATCTGGTCTGGAGAGTCATCAGGCATATGGCTCTCACCTCCTCTTTGATGGCAATGAATCCCTTTATGGTGGTGTTAATCATCTGCAGAAGCTCCCGTCTGGTAATCTACAACCATTTGGCATTCGCCATTGTCTGAATCCCAGGCATAAAGATAATAGTGAAAACTGAAGCAGTCTTGCTGAATAGGATATATTCATATGGATTAGCATCGAAAGCTTCTATCAATTTGGCTGAGAAATAGTTTTCCCTCTTCATTCGATTAAGAAGTTCAGCAGATCTCTTTCTCAGGTGAGCTTCTGCTTTTGGAAACTCACCAATGTTCAGGTCACTCTTTGAAATCACTAATGCTGGAAATGCACAATCACTGTAGAACACAGTTCTCCCCTAACTCTGGGCAGCTTCATGTAAGCTCTGGATCCACAGGCCCAGCAGTGATCCATTATCACCACTGTCCCATCTTTCATTCCTGGTACATCGAAGACCACACTGCTGATTCTCTCCGACATTTCTCGTGCCATTGTTTCTGAAGCATAGCTCTGCACTATCAAAATGCACTATCTGAAACGGGCATCCTTTGTCTACAACCCAGGTCACCACTTTTGCAAGTCTCGGCCAGAGAGGTTTGCATCCTTTTTCCACTCATTTATTAACTGGCTTGTGATGACCAGTTACTGCCACAGCTCTGCATACTACTATGCCTTCCTCCCAACCATCAGGAGAAAGTACTGTCCCCCAAATTCGCATCTGGCCTCATTCCTTGCAGGTTTGTATTTCTTCATAAGTTTTTCCTTGACAGTTGAGTTTCCTGTTTATTCCCCATCTAATTCCAGCTCCCTTCATGCCAGGCTGTTTGTATCTTATCACATGATCTCTGGTGTGTGCTCTTTCTCTTGTCTTCAAATCTTGAACATAATCATCTTCTTCCGGTGCTGACCATTCTGTCACCCATACCAAAGATACTGTTGGACCCTGGAACTGACCTCTTGTATGACAGAGTGCAAGGTGAGTGAGGCAATGAGCTTTTTGGACGTCTATCTCTATAGCTATGAATATCTTAGATTTTCCCACAACATAAAGCAGGAGAGCACATACATTGCAATCCTGAGAAATTCTGTTCCCCACTTCTTTTAAGTGTTGATACCACATGTTGTTTCCGAAATGTGCTGTACTGTCTAAATAATCATTTAATTCATAATCATCCTCCCTTGCACTTCTCTTAAGTCTCTTTCTAATCAGGTGAGATCTCAGAAGCATCTCATTGAATACATCAGTATACATTCTTCCTACAGGGGGAATCATAGGAACACTTGACAGTGAAATAGGTGCATTCACATGTATCCCTGGTGGAGGAACGATCACATATGGCCTTGGCCTTCTTACAATGTCTAGTTCTGCAAAGGTCACGGGAGTGGGAAGGATTAATGGGACTCCTTCCTTTTTGGGACCAATAAGATATACAGTATGGATCAATAGGAAGAGAAAAACGATGATAGATGCTTTATAGGTATATATTATACACCAATACATTAGACCCCACAATCAGTGTCTCTCCACACGTTGTTGACTCTGTTCACACTCTGGATTTGCAATATGTTCAATAGGCCACATCATGCCTGTGATTACTTTTAAGGAAGGAAAAACTCTTTTTAGTCAGGCAATCTCGTTAAATGCTCAGGTAGCTGTCTGATCTGTTTTATAATTGCTGCCAGTAATCGTCGAATCGCTGGGCCATTTTTAGGATCTTGGATAGAAGTATGCACATCAGTGCTGCACCCAACAAGAGCAGAGTACGCTCTCAGTATAAAAATGAAGACAGCAAGAAGTAGTCTGTGAACATCAACATCAAACAATACCATTTGGGAGTCCAAAAAGAAACTTAGTGAGAAACGAATCTGGGAACTGCTCCCTTTTGCAGTCATTGAAAAGGAAGTCTAAATCGGGCCTTTTTCATTTACTTCAGCACTTCCCAAGGTCCAATGTTAGATTCCTGTGTCTCAGGAACAATAGCTTTCTCACTTTCTGCTAAAATATCTGTAAGGAGTGTCCAGCGGAGCCACAGTCCAAATGCACACTTGCATTTATTTATTCCACAGTCTATGCATCCTTCCTCCTTGTCATTAATCAAGTCTACACATGCTGAACTTCTTATTCTTGACTTGCTTCCGAATGGGGTGTGGGTGTAACGGTCTCACCAGCGTAGATATTTACATCTCCCAAGTGGATCCAAGCTTGCCTTCCTTGGACTTTAACTGCTGAAGGAGTAATGTCTTCTACAATATAAGGACCACTAAATCTGGACTTGTGCCACTTCCTAGTGAAATTCCTAATTAGAACAGAGTCTCTACCAAAAAGTTTAGGAACACATAACTTTTCAAGTCTGGTTGTTATATTGTCTTCATCTGTGTCCTGTGACTGACACCACTTCAGCTTGAGTTGGTCTTTAATGACAGAGATACTAGTGGTCATACATGTTAAGTACGTATGTAACTCATTTCCTAACAATTCTGAAGTTGTCTGGGCATCAATTCTATTCCTCGATGGAGGAGTCAGAGGCATTCTCATCCGCCTCCCTGTAACTAGCTCGTGGGGCATGAGGTGGTGGTCTGATCCAGGCTGATTTCTCAATGCATATAATGCAAGGGGGCAGGCAATGTAGCACCCCTTCTTCAGTGTCAATTTTGGTTTTGCTATCCTTTCCTTGAGAAGACCATTGAGAGTCTCACATATCCCGTTTGCTTGTGGGTGATGAGCAGAAGAAAACGTGTTTAATACTAAGCAATAGGCTAATCGGTTTGAATACCTCATTCATAAAATGGGGCCCATTGTCGGATCTCAGCACCTCACATACTCCCCATCTAGGAAATACTTCTCAGACTAAAAACTTTGCAGCGCAAGTGGCATCAGGATGTGTGCATGGACCAGCCTCAATCCATCTCGAAAAGGGTCACTAACCCTATCATATGCCTATATCCATTACATACTTGCATCATGTCAACATAATCAATATGTAAATGCTGAAAAGGACTGTTTGGTCGAGGAATCACTCCTCTGACTGTTCGCAGTGCGTGCCCAGCAGTAAACATTTGGCATACGATGTCATTTACTACATAAAAAGCAACGTGTTCTAACAGGTTCGGTACAAACCAGTCCTCCACTATGGTTGCTGTGAGGCTCTCCCTAGTTAAATGCGCAGGTTAGTGGAGCTGTTCTAATGCCACCCTTAATAAGGCTACAGGCATTACTGGTTTACCAGTGCTATCCTGTCACAACAATGCTTTGGACGGGGATAAAGAACACCCCCTAAGTGTCCATAGCTCTTTTTCTTCCTGTGGAGCATAGCCTTGGTCTTCCATCAATTGCGTTCTTGACAAATGATTAAACCCTTCATGTACAATCATAATTGTGACAATTTTTTCTTTCACTTCAGGAGTATTAAAACTAGAAATATCAGATGAATAGGCAACCCTTTTGACCGCTTCGTGTGCTGCTTGGTTTCTTCGTGAAATAAAGTCAGTTCTCTTAGTATGTGCTGCGTACTTAACTATTGCGATAGCTACTGGGAGTTGTAGTGCTTTAATAAGCCTATCCAATAATTCTGCGTGTTGCACTAGAGTGCCGTTCGCTCAGAGGTAGCCCCTCCTCTTCCAATGTGCCAGCCCTGCGTGCACTGTTGACGTCATATAGGCGGAGTCACTGTACACGTCACTTCCTGCCTTACGTGATTTTCAAGCGTGATAATAAGCACCACCAGCTCTGCAGCTTGGGCTTAAAAATGAGACAGTAGTCTTGCACTTGCTACAGCTTCAAATTCCCTGTTAGCTCTGTGCCTTACAACAGCTGAGCCTGAATGCCTTTCTCCATCAGTTTGATCGATTTTCAATGACCTGTCAATAAAGAGAACCTCCCCCACTGCTAGAGCATTCTCTTTTACCCTCAGGATTTCATCATAGAATTCCTCATAGTAAGAGCAATCATGCACTTGCTCATCCACTGCCAATGGTTCTGCTAAAAACATGGAAGGATTCACTATTTTACACCTGACTATTTTGATTGCTGCATTCAATATAACTACCTCGTAAGCAGAAGCTCTCTGAGACATCAATATACCCTTAGGTTTCTCAAAAACAGCAAATAAAAAATGCTCAACAAATAAAGTAATGGAACTCCTCATCACTATGCTTGTAGGCTTCTCAATAGTGAACGCGGCTGCTGCCGGTGTCCTCTCATAACTGGGTCTACAAGTGTCCTCTGATAACTGGGTCTAGAATCCCACTACAATAAGCTAAGGTTTTGTACCCTAATGTGGTTCTTTGTGTGAGGAGTGCTGTCATAACTGTTCCATTTGTGTGCGAAAACAGGAAGAACTCCCCAGAATAATTGGGAATTCCTAAAACTGTACAAATTGTTTTTTTCAATTCCTCAAATCCTTCCTCCATTTCCTCAGTCTATTAAATGGTTTCCTTATTCGCCTGTGCTTTCCTCAGAGCCTGCAAAAAGGCTCTTGTATATGAACTATAGTCAAATACCCATGCTCTGACATTATTACACAGTCCTAGAAACTGTTGCATTTGCTTTATTGTGTGTGGTTTTGGCGTTTTCATAATTGCCTCAGCTCTTTCAGGTGTAACCTTCATTCCTTCATGCAAAATTAACTGACCTATGTATAACACTTCTTCCCGACAATATTGCAATTTCTCCTTATCCACTTTGTATCCTTTGTCTGCTAGAATAATGATTAATTTAATCGAGTCTCGTCTGCACTACTCTTCTGTTGTGCTACAGACTAGAATATCAGCTACGTATTGCAGCACAATGCTTGGCAAATCAATATTGCTTAAGTCCATCTGCAGGACACTATTAAAGATCAATGGAGACTCAAAGTACCCTTGGGGCAAACGTGTGCATTTCAGTTTAGTCTGATGGAAAGTAAATGACATAAGATCTTGGGAATTCTTGTGCAACGGGATTGAGAAAAACGCATTTTTCAAGTCAATCACTGTGAATATGGTGCCTCTGGGGAATACTGCATAGAATCGTCACAGGATTCGGAACTAAAGGAAACTCTGCTTCTACAATCTGGTTAATTGGCCTCATGTCCTGAATTAAATGCCACAACCCGCCCTTCAATTTATTCACAGGTTATACTGCAGTATTACACGGTGACTCTGACGTTGCCAAGATGCCTTGTTCCATCATAGCAGATATAGTCTTAAAAATCCCCATGTCTGCCTCTCGAGACATTGGGTATTGCATTGCTCAAGGTAAAATTGTTCCTGGCTTCAGCTTAATCTTAACTTCTCCCACCCCCTTCAACAGGCCTACGTCATAGTCCATAACGTAGCTGGCACTTTTTCCATATCATCATTCAAAAATGCTGGACGTTGTCTCACTATCATCATTTGCTGTGGGGTCGCTCTTCTTTCTATCCTAATCCAATAATGAATGCTCATTTGAAACACCACTTCATTGTCTTTAAACATATCCTCGTCAGTGAGTCAGTCAATCTGTACCCTTCCCCAATGGTAATTACCATTTTCCATGGCCTGCCCTCATCATCGGTTCCTTCGAGCATAGCCAATTCCCCTCATACTGTGGCTGCCTGTAAATCTAGGGGATTAATCTGTCCGCCCTCTTCATCCATAGGAACCTGCGACCTGAACAAAAATTTATCAGGTATTCTCACAATCTTGCCCACTAAGCCGGGTAACCATGTCAACAAAATGCGTACCCCATAGTGAAAGACTTCTGGCTCTAATGGTGTTCCTCGCAGAGCTATTTGCCCTGTAAATGCCATGATCATTTTGCCGATGTTTAAATAATGTATTCCTGGCGTGGAACACACTATACCTTCGTCAGTGAAAGAAATCGTTATATTTAGCTTTGTCGTGAAATCTCGGCCCAGAATATTAACTGGTGTCTGCCTTGAATACAACAATGGGACAGACATATCACATACTTCTATAGAGACTGGTAATTGCTCAGTAAAATGAACTCTACTTGGAGCTCCAGAGAAGCCTTGAGCATTCATGGCACTTCCTGATAATGAAAATGTTACCTCTCGTATACATGAGCGAGTTGCCCCTGTGTCTATTAAAAAAAGAAAAGGATTTGCCTCCTATGGTAACATCAACCCTTGGTTCCTCTTGAGGATTTGGCGTCACCCATAGTAATGAATACATCAAGTCACCATGTGAGCTGTCCTATTGTGGGTACATGCTTATTCCCGTACCTGTAAAAAGACTCCTTCGCAGGACAGTGAAACCCCTTACACTAGGAGTTAATAAATGTCCTGTGTTTTCATTCTGCTGTATCTGCATGGGTACATGCTGTGACTGCCCTTGCAGTGTATTCAATGGTGCTTGCTGTAGTTGTAAAGCCTGTTGCAATGGCGGCGCTTGCCCCTGATGCACTGTCTAATCTTGGGCGAATCCATCCCTGTTTTGTGAGCAAAATGCTGGAGGATAAGCTGTCCTCCCTCTAGAGAATTGCCCATTCTGTACGTACCCTTAGCTTCCACATGTTCATGCAATGTGCCCTGTCATTCCATGTGTCCAACACACAGGAGTGAGTCTTCTAATCTACCCTGTCTGCATGCTTTGATAATCATTCTGTACATTCTGAAAAACACCTTGGTTACTCTACAAGCCTCCTTGATTATTCTGGAAACCTTCCCTTCCTCAAGTGGTTCCACTGCCTCTCGGCATGAATCCATTTCCTCCCTGATCCAATTGATGTTGATTATTCGTCTGTGACATACCCGCTGCTTGCTGCATTCCCAGGACCTTCTCCGCTTGTCAGTACCACTGCTTCTATAGAGTACTTTGACAATTTCTTCTGAACTAATTTAGCTTCCTCAAGTTTCCTATCATCTTCCCTCTTCTTATTCTTTTCTTGCAACAATCGGCAATGATGCACAATAGTAAACTGTATTTCTGCCCATGGTTTCGCCACCATTCCCACTAACGTCTTGAGCAGCTTCTGGACCTGTTCTGGCAGTCCCTGACACAAAATATGATAGAATACAGATATTGATTTCCCCCACGGTGCTCGAGTTTCCAAAAACCACAGTTCCTGAACATTTTGAATGTAAGCCAGCAGATATTCGTCCTCTTTCATCTTTCGTGCCATAATTGCACCCATATCCAACATTTCAGGATATTGTACTCTAAGTGCACCCGCTCTACAATTATTGAACGTCGCCCGTCATGCGCTGTGTTCTGTGCTGTGACACTTGAGTATCCTGCTCTCGTCCAAATGTCATCAGCCCTTTCCCCAAGTATAGCTGCTAGAAGACCCTTAATGTCCACTATAGCTAAAGTATATCCTCCTGTCATTTTATCTAACTCATAAATCCATTTTCCCGCACCCGCCGTAAAGCTCGGAAGTTTGCACCTTAAATTGTCTTTATCCATCTGGGGCCAGGGGATATACTGCGGTCTGACCCGTCCTTTCTCTAATAAAGGGAATTACGAAATCCCAAAAGTGCAATCGGCTCCCATCGTCTGCCTATCCATGGCAACAATGGTTCCTGATCGCCTTCTACCTTGTAATGACCTTAGTCTGCTCACATATGGTGGCGAGTTCCCACTCTCACTATGTGATCAGCCTTTAGGTCACTTTGGGTACGCCATAGGCTCTGGCTTCCTTTCATTAGGTTGGTCCAAAGCTGACCATCTAACTTCCTTGTCTGTCTGAAAGCATCCCTCAGGACTGCATATACTTGCACCCTCCTCCCCACGGAAGGTGCTTCTGCCTTCGTCTGACATATCTTGTCCCCAACTAGTATGACTGTCATCTTTCTCGTCTCTGTTTAAAGTCAGTATGTCCAGAGACATGACTCTGTGCTCAAGGTTAAATGGACTTCCCTCTTTGCCTCGTGATTGAGCAACTATAGATCGATCCTCTCTTCCCCTGTTCCTCAACTCACTTTTTGTCCTCATTTCCTGATAGGCTTTATCGATTCTGTCTCCGATATCTCAAAATTCTCCACTAGGCTTACTCTAGATGGTCCTGGCATTGCTTCTTGCGATGGGAGAAACTCCTCTATGTTGCCCCATAATACTACGGGGCTTGCTTCCATTAGCTCTTTCTCAATGCAATCAATGTCGCGTGCCCTCCGTCGTCTCTTTCATTCCATTTCCTCATCAAATTCCCTTCGTATTTTTCACTTCCCCTCTAACCCTTTCTTCTTCCTGTCTTTTCACCTGCCTTCTTTCATTTGTCCTATGCACCTCTTTGTCTCTGCGTCTTTGCATTCTTTTATCTCTTAATTTTTGTTCTTCCTCTTCTCTCTTCTTTTCTAACCTATCTTGTTCTTCGATTGCTCTTTGTCTATTGTCGTATTTTCTTTGCTCTTCTGCTCTTTCTTAGCTGTTCTTCCTGATACATCTTCCTTTAATCTGTTGTCGTCTTTGTCTGCTCTTTCTTGTATACTCATCTACTTTCAATTGTTTCTCTCATTCTGTCTTTTTTATCCTGTTCGTCTTGATCTTCTCTTTGCCTTACTTCCTCGACGCTCTTCCCATCATGTTTGAGCAATATCTGTCCATTCATCCATTCATTCTGTTCAAGTGCTATGTCGTCAGCCTTGTCTCTTTCTCCATTCTATCTCTTAATTTCCCATTCTATTTCTAGGGTCACACTTGGCTGTTCACTTTTCTCTTGTCCTTTAAGACTTTAGAGATCACTTCCTTTTCTGAGGTCCTTTCTGAACTCTCATCACTGCTATAAGCAGCCGATGCATGTATCGGATTACTATACCCTGTCACTGCCTTTAATTCCCTTCAAGGATATACTCTGTCATCTTTTGAACTATTGCCATTAACTTCAGGTGCGGTAAGTGGAGCAGAAGGCTTAACACCCCCTCTTTACACTGGTTAAGGATCCAGTCTTCAGGAGGCAATCTTCCCGTTCCTCCTGATACATATTCCAAAGCTCTAAGCTAGCTAACCATTTTTCCAATCTCTTTCCCGTGTACACAGCATACAAGTATGTGGTCATGTGTTGCAAAACCGCTTTGGACAATGATCCCACTTGTGGCCATGGCATGAACATTTTATCTGCCGTGCCCTTAACCCATTCTGCACTATATTGCTTAAGCTTGGTTCAGTGTTTTGGCAATTGCTTCCACAGGTGCATTAGTGGAGTAACATCCTCCATTACGACAAGTCTTGATCAACTGTCGATACTTACTGTTATTTTACACAAAAGTACATTTCAGAAAAACCATAGATATGAGCGCGCACCAATCGTCGTCACTCCAAGCCTCTATGTCACACTTTACTTTAATCTACCTATTAAGTCAACACCAGCAATGACTAAATAAATAAACTATTTGGTCTCAACCTCTTAACACAACCTATTGTTTGTCGCTCTTCGACAGCTCACTTTTCTCCTTATACATAAACTACATACAATACCCAAACAGACAGACTGGCCGGCCCCAACATATACCTTTAATCAGTGCTCCGTGCTGCTATTCTTGCCCCTAAAAATACTCTGATAGGAGTGTAAGTTATTCCCTTTCACAGACCTTGTCCATGTGTCATCTATTTATCTACTTGGATTCTTCTAAACATTCCTTGAATGTAGGACTCTGGGCTATCTGCGACACTCCTCGTCATATACCTTCTGTTCAACGCTCTTCATTATTGAGTAAATACCCAACCAACCCACTGTTACTTTTTCCCTATTATCACCTTCCCCAATTATTATTCATTCATTTTTTGCCACCTTTGTCAATCTACTCACCATTTTCTTTTCATCTTGTGACCATCGGGGATCATCTAATCCTCAACCGGCCACTGTCGCTTTCGGTCCGCTCAGCTCCTTGTGGAAACCAGGAGGGGATTTTGTGAAAGAGGGACCTGTCCCACCTATCTCTATTGTCTTGCAAGAGCTTTTAGGTCGGCCGCTATCCACAGGAAGCCTTGTGGTCCTCCAGCTAAATGGCAGAGGATGTCCAATGTTCCGAGACACTTAAAAGCCTACTTGGTCGACAGATCTTTAACCATCCTACCTCTGCTACCACGTGAACCCCAATACCTGGGACCCTTTAAAATGAGGTAGCAATAATTAGAGATGGATGGGGATGCAGACCTTACGCATACATCAACAATCAGACCGACACAGGAAGTTGGCAAAACACAGTACTATTTTATTAACAATTATCTAAAACAGGGAGTTACAACGGACATCAACGGATGTTCGCTCGATTTCTCTCAAAGCATCACATGAAAAAACAGCATTCTTTTACTAGAAATGTGTCACTACTGACGTCATCCTACGTGCCAAACTAAGAAAACCAACTGGGGATGTGATAGGCTTAACCCCTTCAGTTCCAAGGGCGAGGTATCTCGTCCTTGACATTACCTTGGTAGTGCCAAGGACGAGATAGCTTGTCCTTTTTGGCACCTTGTTTTGTGTGATCCCTGCAAAGCAGGGATCACACAAAACTGTAATCCAACCCCCGGGCTATGTGAGGAGGAGGTCCCCCTCACTGCCAGGGGGCTGGATTACCTTCAGTTTCACGTCGGCGTAAAGCACGCCGACGTGAAAGTGAAAGTAATTTTCACCGCAGCAGCCCTTTCGGGGGGGGAGCAGCAATGCCCACTAGACACCAGGGATGTGTTTACAGTGGGGGGGTTAATGGGGGCTGCTCCACCCACTGGGGGGCCTGTCCCACAATTTTTGGGGGCCCTCACCCCCCTCACCCCAAATAGGTGGCAGGGGTACCTCATGCAGGCCTCGTAGGAAGGGGCAAATGGGTTTTCAGTGGGGGGTGAGGTTCAGTAGACCACCAGGGATGGCTTGCAAGGGGTGGGGCATGCTTGACAATTATTTGTTTTTGCTGGTGTGACCGTAGGTAACACATATTTTTTGTTTTGTTTACAGCTTTTTCAATGCGAGCAGCTGCAATGTTATGTGAGTACTGTTTTTTATTATTCTATGGTTAGGGCCCACTGTCAGTGGGGTGGGTGAGACTGGGGCTGGATTGTTGGTGGTGTGGGTGGGAATGGGCCGTCTGGGCAGATATGTTGGTGGGCTGAGACAGAATTGCAGGGGCAGGCCAGAAATTGCCCCCCATGCCAGCAGAACATTGGTGTTTCCCTGGGAGTGGATATCTCCCATGTGGGTTGTCCTTCTGCAAGCCCAGGCTCCACCTCTGGCTGTGCTACATTACAGATGTCACCTCCGGGTCCCACAGGTGTCCCGATGAAAACGATACCTCATATGTGTGGGCGCACTTACCGGGGCGCACAAGGAAAAGGCTAACCCACTGGTAACCCCAAGCCTTTCGGCACAGCACATTTTGTTCATGTGGGCAACATACAGATTTGGGCCTAGGGTGTCGAAGCCAGCAACGAAAACAGGGAACCCCATGCATTCTTTTCAGTGCCACTACACCCTGACTCACAAGATCTAACCAGCTTTATTTACGAAAATCAGAAGTGGAAACACACTTGTTTACCACAAGGGTACTGTGAGTCACCATCTACCTTTAACAGAGTGATCCAGATGGATCTCAGCAACAAAGAGACAGAACGCACAGTTTTACAGTATGTAGATGGCATTTTGATTTGCAGTGAGACAGAAGACGAGTGCAGAAGGGACTCAGTACACATGTTGACAGTGTTAGCTAACAAAGGGTACAAGGTGGACAAACTACAGTACTGCCAGAAGGAGGTGCTATATATTGGACAAATGAGATCTAAAGACAGCCGACACATTGCCGCAAAAAGAGCAGAGACAATACGTAAAATGCCCCAGCCCATGACAATAAGGGAAATGCAACAGTTTTTGGGGTTGTGCAATTACTGAAGAGCATGCGTCTTTGATTACAGCATATACACCAGGCCACTACTGGGAACTCTGAAAGAGGCACAAAGAGGAACAGCAACACTTACATGGACCACAGAGATGACTGAGGCTTTTGAAGAACTGAAGGAAGCAATAAGTATTGCTCCAGTGTTAGGGCCACCTACTATAAGAAGGAGTTTTTCTAATTTTCACACACTGACAGAGTAGCGACGAAGGTGGTACTGACAAAAAAGACAAGCATGGGCCATAAGCCAATTGCTTACTACAGTGGACAACTTGAGCCAGTGATGAGAGGACATTATCCATGCGAACAATCATTGGAAAAGTCATCAGCGGTGACAATGGGGTGCACCACCACATTCTACATGGAGCATGCCCTCTTTGCGATACTGCATAAGCCAAAGAGCACACTGACCACGCAGAGAGCGTCAGGGTATGAGGTGATACTATCAAATGTAAGACTGAAGATAGTAAGGTACAAGACTGTAAATCTAGCAATGTTTTTGGCAGATGTCCCAGAGGCAGAGGATTATGGACATGACTGCACAAAGAACCTAGAGATGTTCAGTGAGACATGCAAAGTGGAGGAAGACGCACTTGAATGGGTAGAAGTGCTGTACATTGACGGTTCGTCAACAATTGATCAAACTGATGGGATCAGAAATACTGGGACTGCAATGGTAAGACTGAAGGAGGACAGGACAAGCAAGGTGGTTGTGAGTGTGGGAATACCATCCCATTATTCACCGCAGGCAACAGAACTAGTGACTCTTATATTAGCACTTGAAAACAGCATAGAGAAGTATGTGACAATTTATTCTGACTCCACCTATGTGACATCGACAATACACTCCAGACTGGCGTGATGGCTCAGGAGAGGGTTCAGGAGAGCAGATGGGACCCCAGTGCAGCACAGCTATTATTGGGCAAATTGATTGAAGTGATTGAATATCCAAAACAGCTGGCACTAGTGAAGTGCCAGGCCCACACAAAGAGGGAAGGGCCTATCTCAAGAGGAAATGAAGCAGCAGATTATGAGGCAAAGTGTGCAGCGTATTTTGGGCAGTTGTGGGAACTAAAGGAGAGACCAAAGGCTCAGGGAGGAGTGAGGAACATGGTGATGAGGGAAGGCTACAATACACTACCAGAGACACAGATTATGGAACTGCATGGAACTGCATACTCGGAGGAGAAGGAGCTATGGATTAAGAGTGGATGCTCCATGCCTCAAACAGATGCCTTATGGTGACAGAACAACACAGGGAAAGTGGTCATGCCACTGGCATTACTAAAGACAGCATTAGTACAATTGCATTATTCAACAAACACAGGGAAGGAAGACATTGCTACACACATTGGAGAAACGTGGTTTGGCCTAAATTTGAATGAACATGTAACTGATTTTATAAGTAACTGCTCGACCTGTCAGCAGTTTACAGCAGGACATACTTTGAGAGTTGTGAGAGGAGCCATACCAAGACCAGTAGGCCCATGTCTGCATCTCCATGTGGACTACATGGACATAGTTCAGGTTTGCCAAGGATACTGCTACATGATAGTGGTTGTCTGCCCATTCTCTAGGTGAATAGAGGCTGGGCCCTGTTCCCATGCTGATGCCTTTAGAGCGGGCAAGTTCCTGGTCAGGGACGTTTTCCAGAGATGGGGCATGTGTGAGGTCCTGCGGTCTGACAACAGCCCTTACTTCGCCAATGAACTGTTTCAGCCCATCACAACCTTGCTAAGCATCAAGCACAAATTCGCCTGTGGTACCACCCACAAGCAAATGGGGGGTGTGAACGCTTCAATGGACTCCTAAAGGAGTGCATAGCAAACACTCAGCAGAGCACCAAGAAAAACTGGTTGCATTGTTTACCTTTGGCCTTGTTTGAGTGGCACAATAAGCCAGGGTCCGACCATCATTAAATGCCCCATGAGGTGGTGACCGGAGCATTGAAAGATTGCGAGAACAGTGCAGATGTGTTAGGACAGGAAATGTACAAATACATTACTTTTCTCGTTTCTGGTGCTTCTTTTTTCTCAAGCCAGATACAGCGGATTCAGGGGGGCCAGAAGACAGCGAAGATGTCGACAGTGGCGGCACACCACCAGAGAATGAACTAAGGAACTCTGTAAAAGTGGGAGACATTGTTCCCCTGCTGAACTTTGTGTGGCGCTGGAATGTGCCAAGATTCAACGGACCTCACGTGGTTGAGGCCGTAGCAGACAGAGCTGTTAAATTAGTATGGAAGTCCGTCTGGAATTACCTTCAAGACATCAAGCCCTACAAAGCAGTGGCCTCACCTGGCAACAGAGTCTCAGTCACTGACAGAGGCAACGTTCAGAACCTCGATGAACTACAAGTGTGTGCGGACCTCACTCAGTTTGGCACAAATGGACACCCCATGGTTAGACAATCCCAAGCAGCAGAAGTGGCCACTTGTGCAGATTGATGAATGAAACACTGTCTGGTTGTTATTTTTCCTTTTCGCACATGCAGATTAATGCAAATGTTGTAAGGGTTGTATAGGTTGTTGTTCTGATGCTGCCTCCCGTCCAACACCCCGAAGGTTTCTCTAACCAGTGTGTTCACTATTTAAGGAGACCTGGACGATTTAGAGCATGAGCCCCTGACGTATATTTCCTTGTTTTTGTAGAGTACTTGGCCCAAGCATACCCACAACTTGAACACAGTGAATTCCCAATACCGCCTACATTGAGAGACCCTTCAGTAAGAAAGGTCTGTGAGGAGGTCTTTGCCTTTGCAATTAGTTATTATTTGGTTCATGTGGCTTGAAGGTACTGACAAATACCAACACAGTAACTCCTTCTTTTGCGAATTTCAGGCAGGCAACTTTATCACCAGGTTGCACGGATCAAGCAGGGTAAGTGGATATGAAAGAAACAAAGAACATTATTATTATGTTGTGTCTATTCATTTCCAGTGGCTTTATGGGATTTGTATTTTGGAAATTATATGTTGTTGTTAGCACTACCACTGTACCATACACTAACATTCCCTTGACCCAAGCAGGAGCGACGGCCATGTTAGGTTGACAAGAAGACACTGCTGATAAGGTAAGGAGAGGTAAGCGCAGTGTTGACACAGACATGAAGGAAGTTGACATGTATCTCAATGACACAGCAAGAGTATATAACAACATGTGGTATAAACACATGACCAAAGTAGGTATGGAAACCAATGGGGAGAGCTGTTATGTCAGGTCTTTAATCCCGTACGCCATGAGTGCCTCCAGAACATTCATGCAGTGCTTGATGCATCTTGCAATGGTGCAAACGCAAGACAGATTCCAAGGGAAGACAGCAACATTGTGATGGGTGTCCAAAGGGACATTCCCATATGAAGATGAATACATAAAGACACTAGACATGATGAACAATTATTTGCAGCTAGATGAAGGTTTCCAGTACATAACTGACGGACCTGAGAAAGGAGAAACAAAGACTATCACACTGAAAGAATTGCCAAGTCCCTGGACAAGAGTGAAGGAGATAGAAGGAGAACATGGATGCTGGGAAAGGCCACAGATATTAGTGTATGTATGAGTGTACACTAACAATGGATGGCAAGATGGAGTGGTAGGATGCAAGGCACTGACTTTAGCTCAGTCGTTGGTGAACAAGGTGCAGGCAGAAAATTACAAGTGCCTAAAGGATTGGGAATGCGAGTGCAAAGTTGCTGACATGGGTGGAGAATGAAGCTGGACTGATGCCAATAATTCTCCTCAAGACGGCAGCCCTGTGCTATCAGAACAATGGCTATGTTGAAGTGGGCAAGAACGTAGGATGCAAAGCAATTGAACAACTTGTAGCAATGAAAGCAGGAACAGCAGTTCTGATGGATCACTACTGGGCATGTGGATCAAAGGCATATGAGAAGCTGGCACCTGAGTGTGGAGGACTATGCTGATTAGTACACATCAACATCCCTGTGTTGGTTGTACCCAAGAAAGATGTGAAGCTCGATGACTTCCCAAAGATGAATAACAAGAGAAGGAACAGATCGATCAAGGTGGCACCAACAGCCCAGATAGAGAAGGAGGAGAAGCAGGATGGATTGAGCCGAGTGAAAAGAGGGGGGAATAACTTCTCAGAGGCATCCGAAACGGCACTGTATGAGATCCCAGAGGAACACAGGCTGTTTAGCAGAACACAAATGTTCTTTGCATCAATAATACCAGGAATACAGAGGTACACAAATGTCAAATGGTTACAGAACACTTGTTGGGTGCTGATGGTAATAAATAACTGTACAGTGAATGGGTTAAATGCCATAAAAGAAGAGCTTAGATCAATAAGGAAGGTTGGTGGCGCTCCTCACGGCCATAAGGAGGAGGAGTTTGTGCAAAGATAGAAAGTTCCTGTTGCACATTTACACCAGCTAACAACAAAAACAATGGAACTCTCTCAGATGCAGTAGCACAGTTGGCCCAGATGCATGCGAAAATGGAGGATGAAGCATGAGGAACAGGGAAGGACAAGAGCTGGTTGGTGTACATATGGTCATGGATGCCATCATGGCTGTCAGACGGACTGAAGGTGATAGCAGGAGCACTCATGCTGGGAGCAGCATCAGTGTGAGGGAGCAAGATTTGCATGGCAAGGTGCAAGAAAACAGCAGAATAGGCTATAGGAATTCAGATCCTGATGGATGTGAACATAGGAGTAACAAAAGATGAGACTGTTGCAGAATGAGACAAGCTGAGAATGAAGATTGCGCAGTGTGAACTATTTCCAGCAAGGACCAACAAGCTGGACAATCCACATGATCCAAAGCTTTATGAAGGAAAGTGGGTTTGGTGCAACCCTGCAGGAGTGTGCTGTTACTGGTCATTCGATGACCACACAAACTATTATGGACACCCTGGAGGAATAACGAAAATATGGCAACCCAGAGCAAAAGGACCGTCATATAAGGATGTGGTCGACAAGTAAACCAGAGGAGGAACTGAAGAGGGATGGGCAAATCCGTCCCTTCCTCCCCCTCATATAAGGTACATAACACGGAAGAAGGCAAGGAGATACTGTGAATGCCCATACTATTTCGGTCCAATTCCTAGTGGTCCAATGATCGATACGTATGTGAAAAGGTACCCTCTGAGCCAGCCCTAAAGGCCAGGTACGGTACAACTCTACCCCAGAGTGGATGAGGAGCCCCATGCTGCAACCAAAGAGACCTCAATTGACAGTATTGACTAAAGTGCCGAGAAACCACGTTACTGACGTCATTAGAGACTTAGCAGCATTAGACATGAAGCACACGTGCCATCCGCATATCGGGACACAAACACACACCGAAACACAAAGAATATGTGCATGCAGTTCTATAAATAGAGGACAGATACATATACATACTGTCATTGCTTTTATTATTTTATCCAATGCAGAAACCCCAAGAAGCAAGAGATCCTGAGTAAAGCTTGCAGATGCTTATATGCAAATAACCGAATTGAACTGCAGGAGCACCTATGGGACCTGACAGAGCTAAGTGTGACTAATGTATGGAGAATATAGAATAGCATGGACACTGTAGGAACAGCATAATGGCTTTGGAAAATTACAGCAGGCCACAAGCCTCTCATCAAGAGCTGAGCTGAATTCAGGCTGGACAAGAGCAAACGTGCGAGACAGGACCTGCTGTTAAGGCCACCAGATACGAGTGGCATTCCATTCCCTGAACGACAGTAACACTGGCTTCAATCAATGCAAATAATTCTTCATAATTCAGAGCTGCAGAGCTCCAAATCATGGTCTCCAAACACCTGACCTAACCAACTCAGACAATAAAGAGAAACAAGCGCTGGGAAAGGGATTTGATCTCACGCCACCAGACAGAAGCTTTCAACAAAGATGCTACAATGTGAGACAAGCATTGTACCAGATGCAAGAGCACTCTCATACTCTATGGTGGTACACACAAGTTACAATGCAGACACATAGTCATGCTTATTACCTTGAGAAGGTACACCAAGAGCTGAGAACCTTTTCGGATCCCAGGCCTGGGGAGGTTAGCTCTAACCAATCACAGTTCAGTCTCCTAGGGGTGGGTAGCAATGGGCAAGAACCAATGGTAAGATCCTCACACAGCAACATGGTTAGAGATAGCAATTTGGGGATGGGCCAGTCCAGCCACCTGATATGCGAGAGCCAATAGAATAACTCATATGGGTAATTATATAGGTTATTAGGCTCCTGATGACCAATCCAATCTATGATGTAACTTTAGGACAAAACTAGTCTTCGAGCCAGGAGACGTTGAGTGGTTCACGGATTTCTTCTATCCCTGTACTGATCCCTGTTGGTTTTGCCGTAATAAACTGCAGTTTGAACTTGCTGTCTGACTGGGTCTACGTTCCTTTTGGGGAAAGGTGTTGGGACTTCCAAGAGTCCGCAAACTCCTAGTGGCCCTCTAGTCTAGCTGGGAGTTTGTCCCAACAAGAGCATGTGAATCCATGCCAGACCTCATGCTGGAGAAGTATTGTTAGTGGAAAGCACAGATGGCGGTGACAATCACAGGATTCCTTCTTCAGAAAATGGTGACAACTATCTGCTCAGGTAGGTAAAGAGAACTCTCCTCAAAGAAATCATGTGTTCCTGTATATCTATGCAGAACAACCAGGCCTGGCTGAAGATGTGTGGGGGCCCATTTTAACATGAAGGTTGGTGCTCGATTTGTATGGATCGGAAAACAGCCTGGGGCACCCGTTGGGTGCATACATTATAATGGAGACAAACATATGGTTAACAGCTGACGATTATCAGAGATGGCCAGTCAGCAGGGAACTGAAACACTGAGGGGCTCATGAACGATTGAGCCATAACTTGAATGCAAAGCGTAAAAGCCTTGAGCAGAGTAACATGCGACCATGGCAATCGGTGCTCACAATGGAAAGGAAACGCTGCTTGGCATTCTAGCATGCAACACTTACTCCCATTGCACTGTGGAGTGCAAATGAGAAGGGGAGCCATCTTTTGCCCTTTACATATGCCACGCAGTGCAAATGACGAAAATGTGGTGGAGGGGACCCGCTTATGTTACAGTGTAAACTTAACGGGTCCCCGCTACCAAATTGCGTACAGGAGCAACATGAGCTAAATGTCCACTGAAAAGCTATAATCCTTTGTCTGCAAGGGGATGATGTGGAGTAACCGGTGTTAAAAGGCAATGAGGCGATAACACTTCTGCATACCCTGAGGGAAGTGATGGATGGAAGGGTTCCAGCAAACGCAGCCTGCAAGGAGAGCCTGCAAAGCCCACATTTGAAGCTCCTGAACTAAATATCGTGGTCCACCATATTAACATACGGGGCAGACGCAATGCTTAACAACCCATAGTGATATATGGCCAAAGCTGGAAGGATACTTTTGGAGATCAGTATTAAGCCTACCCAAGTCAACTTCCATCGCAGCTATTAGACGTGAGTTGGGTTTACTTTCGCTGAAAGCCACGGTAGAAGCCAGCAGTATGCGGCTCTATAGAAAAATCCTGGTTCCAGAAAGTCCCTCGATTTATTACCTGATCGATAAGGAGGCAAAAAGGGGTCGCTGCAAAATGCTGAACAACTGGGTCAACAATAAAAAGACTCAGTTGAATATGATCCAATACACCAAGGAAGAACTAATCAGGAATCCACAAAGAATCAAGAAAAAAATGGAGGAATTGGACTGGATTCATACGAAAGAACTAGCGGAGAAAAATAAACTGCTAAGCCACCTTCCGACGACCGTAAAAAAACTAAATCAAGTTCAAGAATACATTAAAAAATTCCCAAACTAAATTCTGAGGAATATTTTTCTAAGAGTGCGACTAAATCTTCATGCTACAAATGAAATTTTGGAAATAAGATCTCTCTCAAACTCCAATAAATGTAGACTTTGTGAAGACCAACAACAGGCTGAGACTTTAAGACATCTTCTTTTGCATTGCCCTGAAACTAAATCTCTGAGAAGAACAAGTTAATTCTTACCTTGTAATGTTCTTTCGATGGGATGTTCCTCCGACGTATTCCTTATCTTAGATATCTCCTTCCAGCTCTGCTGGCCTCGGAAAATTTTTCTCTAGAGGACGCTGCGTGTCGACGTCCGCCGAGTCTATGTCCCTCGACAGCCGCCGTATCGACGTCATCCTGCCTATAAAGGCCGCGCGCAGCGTCCGTTGCTCAGTTCCGTTTCGTAGCCCACAGTATTTCTGTCTGGACTAGACTAATCACCCTGAAGGAGCGTAAGCTGCAACAACAAGGGAAGTAGAACTGCGGGGATGGATGGGAGGGTCGATAAGGAATACGTCGGAGGAACATCCCATCGAAAGAACGTTACAAGGTAAGAAGTAACTTGTTCTTCGAAGGGATTGTGTCCTCCGACGTATCCCTTATCTTAGATAGGCTCCCATAGCAGTATTCTATTATTGGAGGTGGGAGTACTGACTTCACGCTGCCTTCTATTGATGAATAGAGTGCAATACAGCCCTTCCAAACCTAGTCTCTTGACTGGAGGAGGAATCCAAGTTGTAAAATCGTGTAAAGGTATGGACGGACAACCATGTGGCGGCCGCACAAATGTCTTTAACCGGCATTCCTCTTTTGAGGGCCGATGAAGCTGCAATACCTCTGGTCGAATGAGCCCTAAGGTTTTGAGGGGGCTCTTTTCCTGCCAGTTTATAACATTCCAAAATGGCTAGAATGATCCATCTGGAAATGGTCTGCTTAGTTATTGGTAACCCCAGCTTGTGACCTGTGTAGCCTACAAACAGCTGGTCTGCTTGTCTTATCCTGGCCAGTCTACTGATGTAAAAACTTAAAGCCCTTCTAGGGTCCAGCCTGTGTAACCTCTCTTCCTCTTTCCCCGGATGAGGAGGAGGATAGAAAGATGGCAGGGTAATCTTCTGAGTGATATGGAATTCAGAAACCACCTTTGGGAGGAAATTAGGCTTCACTTGCAGGACAACTTTGTCTTTGTGAAAGATTGTATTAGGGGGTTTACAAGAAAGAGCTTGTATCTCACTCACCCTTCTAGCAGATGTAAGTGCTATTAATAAAATAGTTTTAAGGGTAAGAAATCTTAACGAACAAGAATGGAGTGGTTCAAAAGGTGTGCCCATCAGGAAAGTTAGGACTAAGTTTAAATCCCATAGGGGAACTTGGAATGGTCTTGGGGGATAAACGTTGGTTAACCCCTTTAGAAACTGTATTACCAAGGGTAACTTGAAATAGGATGGTTCTTCCGCAGTGCGCTTAAAGATGGATAGCGCTGCGAGTTAGCCCTTAATGGTGCCAACTTGAAGGCCTGAATTCGCCAAATAGAGTAGGAAGGACAAAACCATTGGTGTACCACATGAAAAGGGGTCGATATTCTTTTCTCTACACCAGCTGCAAAATCTGTTCCAACGGCAGCGGTATAAAGACTTTGTTGCTGGCCTCCTTGCCGAAAGCAACACCTCCATAACATCATCAGGGAGGTCCCAATCCTTGTACCTCAGCCTTTCAGAAGCCAAGCGTGAAGGTTGAGGGTTTTGATGTCTGGATGGAGAACCTGACCTCCCTTCTGTGAGAATAGGTTCTCTCTGAGTGGAAGTCGAATTGGAGGGCAGATGGACAAGTCTAGAAGGTCCGGGTACCACGTTTGCCTGGCCCAATCCGGGGCAATTAGAATCATGGTTTTCCGGAATCTTCTCAACCTCCTGATCATTTGAGGAATGACAGGGACCGGTGGGAACGCGTACAGAAGCGGAAACTCCCAGTCCACTATGAACGCGTCTCCCAGAGCTCCTCTCGGGGGAAATTCCCTTGAGCAGAACAGATCGCACTTCCTGTTGACACTGGTGGCGAACAGATCCACCTGAGGGGTTCCCCAAAGGGCGAAGATCTCTTGAAGGACTTCCTGAGCTGGTTCCCACTCGTGGGAGACTGTGCTCTGCCTGCTCAGAGCGTCCGCTGTCAAGTTCTTCTCTCCGGCTAGGTGAACTGCCGATAGAGAGATTCCTTCTTGGATTGCCCAAAACCAGAGCTGCATCGCCTCTCTGCACAGGGGTAGTGATCCTACGCCTCCTCTTTTGTTGAGGTAATGCATGGCCACTGTGTTGTCCGTCATTATCAGGACATTTTTCCCTTGTACATCTGGCAGGAACGCCTTCAGCGCAAGTCTGATGGCCCTCAGCTCTAACAGGTTGATATGTAGTCTGGACTCCGATGGAGACCAACGACCGCTGATGGTCAAGTCGTTGGCGTGGGCTCCCCACCCCGTGAGTGAGGCATTGTGACTACTGTTATCTCCGGCCAGGGTTGCCAAAACTGTTCTCCTTTCAGAATGTTCTCCTGACAGGCCCACCACTGAAGGTCTCGAGCCACCCTGTCGGGAACCTGAAGAAGATCTGTCATTCTTCCTGAGAATTTTGACCACTGAGTCCTCAGTGCCCACTGGAGGGATCTCATTCTCAGGCGAGCCTCTGGCACTAGGAACATGCAGGATGCCATGAGGCCTAGCAACCTCAAAAAGTCGAAGGCTGGGAGACGTTGGGCATCTTGGAACTTGGTAACCATCTGTCGAATATCTTGAGCCCTCACCTCTGGTGGCGAGGCTTTTCCCAGGGAAGTGTCCAGGATCGCTCCGATGAACTGGAGTCTCTGCGATGGTATCATTTGTGACTTCTTTAAATTGAGGGAGAAGCCCAGTCTGTGAAGGGAGTGGCAAACGTGATTTAGCAGGATCTGAGCTTGTTCCGAAGATACAGCCTTGATCAACCAATCGTCCAGGTAGGGGTAGACGTGAATCCCTTCCCTCCTTAGACTTGCCGCCACTACCGACATTAACTTGGTGAAGACCCTCGGGGCGGAGGTCAGCCCAAATGGCAGCACTCGAAATTGATAATGAGAGTTGCCAATTGCGAACCTCAGGTATTTCCTGTGTTTGAGATGGATAGGCACATGGAAATAAGCGTCCTGAAGGTCCAGAGATACCAACCAGTCCTGGAACAGAAGGGCCTGAAGGATCTGAGAAAGAGTTACCATCTTGAATTTGTCTTTCCTGAGGAATTTGTTCAATTCTCGCAAGTCCAAGATGGGTCTCAGTCCTCCGTCTTTCTTTGGAATGAGAAGGTAAGGGGAGTACCAGCCCTTGTTCCTCTCCGCTACAGGTTCCGGTTCTATGGCACCTTTCTCTAGCAGGTCCACAATTTCCTGCAAGAGGAGCGGATCTGGAACTTTCTGAGAGCTGATCCCCGGTGGATGACTCTGAGGTATGCGTAGGAGAGGCAGGCAGTAACCTTGGGCAACTGTTTCCAATGCCCAAGCATCTGACGTGATAGCCTGCCATTCCGCCAGATGTTGAGTTAACCTGCCTCCTACAGGTGTCCTGTGAGGAAAGTCCTCAGAGTGGTTTGGGGGCGGCATATGCAGATGCCGATAGTAAAGAGGCACCTGCTGTTGCTGTGGCTTTTGAATATCTACCCCGTCCACCTCGGGTAGTTCTTCTTTGTCCCCTTTGAGCCGGTCGTCCTCTACCTCTTCCGAATGCGGAGTAGAAGTGAAAGTACTTGCCCCTCGCAGAGGTTCCTGTGGGACAAAAAGGTGTCTGACGGATTGCAGCGCCTAGGGATTTTGCTGCTGCTTTTGATGTTTGCAGTTTATCTAAACTGTCATCCGCCTTTTTCCCGAACAAAGAAGAGCCATCGAATGGCATGTTCAAGAGCCTGGCTTGCACATCTGGGGCAAAACCAGACTTTCTCAACCAAGCGAATCTCCTGGTTGTTGTACTTGCCGCCATTGCTCTGCTGATACTGTCAGCCGAATCAATGCCCGTCTGGAGGGATTCGCACATAGCGTCTTTACCGTCCTGTATGATATTTAGGAACGCCTCCCTTTCTTCTCCCTCCGGGATGCAGTCAGCCGCTGTAGAAGCACACTCCCAAAGTGTATGGCTGAATCTAGCAAGGGTGCAAGTAGCATTAACAGATTTTAACGCCATGCTATATGCCGAAAAAACTTTCTTTGCCATAGCATCATATTTCTTATCGTCCCTGTCCTGTGGGACGGTAGGGTAAGCAGTCTTAACGTCAGTAGAAGATGCTGCCTGTACCACCAGACTTTCTGGGGATGGGTGTTTTGACAAAAACTCCGGGTCTGCAGAAGATACCCTGTATTTTGTAGACAGTTTTTTATTTACTGCCGGGATGACATCTGGAGTTTCCCAGTTCGTCATAATCTTCCTCTGAAGCGCTTTATGAAAGGGCACTACAGGATCCTCCTGTGGACCTTTGTCAAGAATATCCGTGAGGTCATCTTGTTGGAAAGCCTGTGAAGGTGTATACCACCCCATAAATTCTGTGATCCTGGCCATTAAGGCTCTATAAGGGGTTTCAGCATGCTCCCCCGGGTCTGGCCTAGCAAACTCCACCTCAGGGGAAGTGTCTAACCCACTTGCCTCATGTAAGGAATCATGAAGATCCTTTAACCTGCGTTCTTCTGAGGATAACTCCTCTCTAACTGGGGTTGCAGGTCCCTGCAACTCAAATGTGTCTTCCTGTTCAGATAGTTCACCCTCTTCCATAATTGAGGACATAGTTCTCAATTGTTCTGAACTCACAAAGGGTGTAAACCCCATCTCCAAGGCAGAGGGTGCCAAAATTGTCATAATCGGCCTCGAAAACGTCGATGTCGTCGACGCCGACGTCGAAGGCTTCGGGCGTGGCGTCGAAAACAAAGGCGGAGGCCTCGAAGACCTCGACAGAATTGGGATTCTGCTCGAGGAAGTCGACAACCTCGACGCCATCATCATCGAGGACCTGGGGATAGCCACTGGGTGCGTCGTAACCGTGACTTTCCTTGGCGTTGACGCCGGTGTCGAAGATGGCGTCGAGTCGACAGACCCGTGTGTCGAAGGTCCCTTCGACAACGGCGTCGAAGACACCGACCTCGGCGTCGACGGAACCTTCGTCGATGGCGTCGACGGAACCTTCGAAGAAGGTTTTGAGGTCATAGCTTTACTCGAGGGTTCGAGACACGCTCGAGAAGCTTCCTTCGCCGGGTACTGCGACTCGCGGCGTTTTTGACCTTCGGGTCTTTTGACCAGAGCATCGCTCTCGGCAGTCTTCGAGGGGGTCGAGGCCGCTTTCTCGAAGACGCTCATCATATTTTTGCGGAATTCCTCCCATTCAGCCCGGGAACTATGTTTCGTGGGGCAAGGGATTCTCTTCGGAGAAACAGAGGAAGAGGAGGACGGAGAAGGGGGATCTTCGACGTCTCCTCTTCGAGTGCTTCGATCTCGAGGAGTGATGGGACCCACTCCGAGACCTGGAGCGCGAATGGTGACGAGGAGACGAATGTCTCGACTTCGTCGAGGAAGAAGAAGCTTTTAAAGTCTTACCTTGCTCCAGCTTCCCCCTACGCTCCTTCAGGGCCTTAGCTGTCATGGACATACTGTCCTCGCACTCCGAACAATGGTGTTCAGCTCCCAAACACCACAGACAAACTCTGTGAGGGTCAGTCAGCGACATCTTTTTCCCACAATCTCGGCATTTTTTGAAGCCGGACCGAGGAGTTGTCGGTTCCGACGAGGAAGCCATCGAGTACGGATCGAATATCTCGAGGTAAATAGGATTAAATTGACAAAACTGAGCAACGGTATTCCGAGGCACTAAGTAAGCGCGGAAAAACGGAACTGAGCAACGGACGCTGCGCGTGGCCTTTATAGGCAGGATGACGTCGATACGGCGGCTGTCGAGGGACATCGACTCGGCGGACGTCGACGCGCAGCGCCCTCTAGAGAAAAATTTTCCGAGGCCAGCAGAGCTGGAAGGAGATATCTAAAATAAGGAATATGCCAGAGGACACAATCCCTTCGAAGCACATATGTAAAGCCTCTGATTTCTTCATCTACGCTTTGTGAGGAAGATGTTTGGTGGGCCCGTTTGATTTCTGGAGAAAAGACAGTATGGACTATTGCCACTGCAAAAATCCTACAGAATGTATTGAAAAAATAGAGGACGTCAATGTTTCATCTACAATTTTGCCATCCACTGATAGAGGATAAGATTGAATGAATGATATATCATTTATCCTTAATGCCATTTCACTTGTCTCCTTTTCTCCTCTCTCCTTTTTTCGCTGACTTTAAGAGGACATGCCACATTACAGAAAGTAAAGAAAGTTATATCACATTCCTTGTAAAAATCTTTCATTGATTCCAACAAGTAAATACAAACAAAAAATATAGAAAGAAATATATTGTTGTGCTATAAGACTGCTGACTGGCATCCTGGATGCAGTTGCTGGGGGTCCCCTGAGGCTCAAGGCCCCTCTCAAATGAAAGTGTTGAAAGGCCCTGACACCCTCCCTGGTAGCAACATTGGTACTGTTGCAGAAACAGAGTAGTACCGAAAGTGGTAGACCAGATTGACATTCCCAAAAACGGTCTCCTCTGCCCTCCCCTGTAATCCCCTCAGAGCAAGGCCAATGCGCAGTGGATACGCGCGCACGCCACCCCACACTGGGAAGAGCCGGTTCCTTCCTCACATATCCAGCCCCATCGAAAGAAATCAGTAAGCAATTACACATTTATTTTGTGTTTGATAGCCAAGTGCCGAGCCTGAAAGCACACTATTAGTTTGTGTCCCCGCAGGACCACTGCAGTAAGTAGCCGAGAGAGTTGGGACCGAGGAGGAGGGTGTTGTCTGCTGTTAGTGTGACAGTGCTGTATGTAGCAGCCATATTACCGGAAAGTAATAAAGTGACAAGTGCGTTATTAGAAAGATATGAGGAGAAATTGAACTGCGTCGTCTCGTTGCCGCTCGGGCCATTCTCATTTCATTTTTTTCCTCGCTGTCTTTTTAATCTCCACCTCCCTCCCTCCTGCTGCAAACTACACGCACACTTGATGTCAGATACAAACATCAGCGTTTACGTTGGAATTAAAGGTCAGAGCAATTTACAGTGATAGCCCTCTAGATTTCGCAACTGCAAAAAAAAATAGTGGACGCACAAGTGGGATATGATGCTTTCTGTAAAGCATTTCCATGTAGAGAAAAGATTTTTGAATAATGCACTTGTCAAAAGCATGCTAAATACCATGTAGTGAAGATGCCCAGCCTTTGCCAGCTATTGACAAATAAGAAAGAACTGCGGCTTGCCAAGGAGAGCCAACGCAAAGGACCTGGGCGTTTCCAAATGAAGAAAAGGTAGGGAACAATTAAGAACTCCACACACACTTTCTCTTGCTTTAAAAAAAAAAAAAACACGTGTCCGTGCGTACACAGGTGCAATAAATGAAATGCACTGAGGCAAGGCGTCCATTCGTTCATATATTTCTCTATGCCGCCAACAAAGTCTGGGATGACACACAAAAAAGGGGTTGCTTGGTGTGCAAGCGCGGCCTGTTTCCATCTATCATCGCTTTCACTTCTCTTGTAAATGACCAAAGAGAAAAGCAGTCTATGATATTGTCTCAGGTGAACACCACCATTACCTGCTTCACCCATGCTACAGGGCGTCATCTTGATGAAGCAGTGTGGTGCTGGCCTCTGGGGCTTTTCTAATCATCAAGCCTTGATGTCTTAAAAAGAATGCTTTAAAAGAAAATCTATATGCCACTTTATGCTAATCACAGTGAGTTTGGGAGTCTCGTGTTTTTCGTATTTTTTTTATTGTAAATTTCAGTTTATTACAAACTTTATTTTACATTTCTTTACATTTGTTTCCTTAAATCTCTCCCCCTCTCATATTCATTTAAACTTATTATATAAAGCTTAAACAACTTTTATTGTGGATCTCAATTTGAAATAACCCTTCTGCTGATTTTACTCTGGGTTTGGTCCAGAAAATAATGAGGAGCGAAGTCAGCCACAAGATTGTCTAACAACTATGAAAGATGCCCTGAACCCATTCTGCCTGCCTGGCTGCTTCGCAGACCCTACAGAAATAGTAGTTTACCCACCGCAGACCGTGATGAACGTTTCAGGCAATTAAGTGAATTTGAGATAAGGAGAGACACCAGAATTATTAAAGCCATTGTTCTGCTCATCTACCTCTGAAATCACAAGATCAAATAGAAAAGTCTCTTTGGTGGATACAAGCACTCATTCCTTTCTGATTTAATTTAGTTTGAGTATGTTACCTATCAGTACCATGATAAGGAAGAACACAGGGAAACCCAAAGTAGAGTGCATTTGCAGGTGTGACCAAAAACACCTAACACCAAAAAAGAGGTATTTTCTACCAATTTTGGAAGGAAGAAGCATCTCAGGATGTCCATTCTTTCTGACCCAGTTAGGAACACTTTTGGTTTGCTCCCTTCTGGCATTCCACCTCACTATAGATTTAAGTACAAGAGACAAGGTGTAGCAAACTTCATATTGCTTACTTTGCCAACGATTAAGACATAAGACACAACTGAGCAAATGTCCAATATGAAATTGGTGGACTTTTCTGTGACACATATTGTCATTAAAGCTTAACAGTCATTATCCAAATATTTTAGATGTTGAATTGTATGTGATTTTTAAAAATAATGTAAATGGATGGATTTTGGAAATTGTTTTGCTTTTTTGGAACAGTTCTGAAATAAGAGATCAATTGATTGATCATTTTTTTACATGGAACTTCATAGTGGGTTATGACCGGTGCTTTTATTCCTGGGTACTTTTGACAACAAGACTTGCATAAAGAGATACTCTCTTACAGGCACCTAAGAATTTCTGAAGTATGAAAAAACGGCTGTGTACCATTTGAACATACTGAAAAAAGCCACCCAAAAACCTTCTGCTCAGATTTGTGTGCAGATTCTGGTAAATGAAAATCTTCTATTCCTGCATGCTGCATGGGGACTCAAAAATGCCTATGCATCACAGGACTGCACACACATCTTCAGTTCTGATGTAGGTGTACAGTATTTTACAAACATTTGTGGACATAATCACTAAACCACAAAATTGATAGCATCCATTACAAGGTGCTTTACTGAAGAAGTGGACATGGACTCATTATTTCTATTTCTTTTGTTAGTTTATCAATTTTCAGTAAGAGGTAAATTCTCCCGCCTTTTCTCCCCCAGAGACATTGTCATTGTAAACACTTTCATTTCCTTTTTGCACAGGTAGGAACGTATCACGTATAACTCAATCATACCTTGTTTCGCCCTTCATTACATTTTTCATTTCACGTATCTATTCACGGACAGGTGGGTTATCTGGAAATACCTTTGGTGAATACGAAAGGGTTCAAAGACTTTCTCTTCATTGAATGGAGCATGTAGTACATCACGCTTTTTGCTTTGTCCAAACGAGAGCTGGGCTCGTCAACCGGATCATTCAATAATAAAATCACAGTCAGGTGTTCAGATTATTCACAATGAAAATACATTTTATATATTTGCATATAATGAATTTCAGTGCACATTATTTCCTTACTTGTTGGTCATTCTAGAAACGATGACCGAATGTTACTATTCCGTTGAGTCAGCAATTCTAGTCCTACATATAAACCCTAGGCACAGGATCTTTATGGCAACTTTCAGAAGAAAACTGTGATCAAGCATACAGTTATGATCAATACACGCATGAAAAGCCTCAACAGTAGTCGCTCAGCATTTTGGGTCTAGGTATACAATTGATGGGACAGTCAAGCGTTGGATGTTGGCTCTGTGGCACTCGCTTGTCTGTGGATATGTGATTAATAACCGAAAATGTTAAGGGAAAGACAATTAAGTTCTTGTGGCAAACTCGAAATACTAGCTCGTGCCACTGTCCAGATGAGGTTTCAATGTAATGCTGCACTGCTATGTTATGCTCTGCCATGTCCTGTTTTAAGCTGTAAAAACATGCTGTGCAACGGCGTGTTCTGCGGAAAGAGCAATGTGTTCTTTTCCCAAAGATAAATGCTTGTTAACTTGATTCTACCCGAGTGCTACTGTATGTACTCATTCACTCCTTTTTGGTGGGGTTTGCTGTGATGTTTGTTTCCTTTTATACTCGTTGGTTAGGTCATGTTATATATATTATGTTGGAGTTTCATTATGTTTTGCTTTAAATGTCTAATTTTCAAGCGCCTTTGATGAAGCCATCGGAGAGCAGGAAGCAAACCCCTAAACAAAGAAGACATCTAATCTGTTAACTAGACCACACACCCCTCATTTGACCTGACAGGTGCTTGATGCCCTCTATTAACAGTACACAGTAACTGCAGCACAGGATGAAAAGGCTAGTCAAAGGCTGAATTGGGTAAATTAACTCCCATAACACCCCACCTCACTCTAAGAGGATTCCTGCCCCACACACCAATATAAGGACTTGTGAACCTCCAGGAAGGCCAGATGGGGCTTCTGCTCCCAACAAAAGAGCACCCTCAATTAAATGTGCCAATATTTCCTTTCCCCATCTAAAGAACCTGGCAGTTCATGTATTAGGGGAGTAATTAGAGTGGCATCACAGTGTTTTTCTTGGGCATGGTTTTTCCATGCCTTGGCTCACCATGACACTGTGGGAGGCTCAAACATCTGACCATAGCCAGGCTCTGTGTCCTTAAGCACTTCATATACAAACCTTGGGTTTTGGTAGCCATGACATAAACGAGAAAACAAAAAGGTGATTAGCTTATTCAAACTTGGAAAAATGTAAATTTCTGACATACAACCCCTCCCAGATATTGTTGGGGGCCTAGGGAAGTAAGTAGAAGGGCTCTGTCGTCTGCGTTTTCTCGGCAATGGCTTCAACCTGCCCAGGCTCACCATGCAGTGCGTAAATTCCAGACAACCCCACCCCACCCCCGCCTCTGGAGCAGAGAACAACTCTCCAGCTATCTCTCCTCTTGGCGCTGCACCCCAAAGAATCCAGTTGTGTGCCACATTACATTTGGTCCAATTGTACACATGGCTCCTCAACCCTTTCCTTCTCCGGCCTTCCTGTAAATCTTGTCTATCCCTCACCCACATCCCAACTATCTACCTGACACTGCTTACCCCTACTGAATGTTCTATCATACTCCTCCTTTGCCTTTCTGACAGGCAAAGTGTTTTGACGTCATGGCAGAAGGTGCTATACAAAAGCAAGATAACATAACAATGTAACATAACTGGGTCTTTTATTGCTCGACTGTTGCCATTTTAGCACCAGAGAAAAACAGCATTCCCTGGATTCCAGGGAATGCCTGTTGAACCCAAACAATTTCCTTTGTTTTCATAGATACCATTGTACCTAAAACCTTTATTAACAATTCGAACACATGGCCTGAACATCTCTAACATCTCAATACTTAATTACCACAGACAGATACTATACTAACAACACTACAGTGAACCACATGGACAACCATTGAAATGGTAAAGCTGAAATGCTTTATTCAACAGAAGAATATGGCTGCCAAGGTTGCTTAGATTGTTGCAAGTGAAGACCCCTGTTATTTCGTTGATGAAACTCCATTTTGACACATTTCCCAGATGCCTGCATAAGTATTACTTCCTGTTAAAAGGAAAGACAGGTCCAAGAGCGCTACTTGAGCAAACATAAAAATGGCATGTGGGTGGAGAGTGGAGGAGGTCACTTGGAGGAGCATGCAGTTGCTTGTGGGATAACGATTCTTTGGCCAGGGAGGAGCTAGTCACAGTCTTGCAGCTGGACAAGCTGATCCCCATTGCACACAGCAACTACGGACAGTGTTTTGCTCCGTTGCCACAGCCACCATGATATAGTGACAGAGCAGCGATATGCTCCAACAAACCATGCCCACCATTCACCTTTGGATCCCCTTTTCTTCAGAGATGTATTTCATTCAAATTTCCAGCAGAAAGTATTTTATGATAAAAGTGAAGTGCTAAAAGTGATGAAAAAGGGGCTCATTTTGAAAAGGAAGAATATGCATGTGTTTGAGCAATGCAGAGGAATGTTTCATATACATATCCTGAAAAAATATTGTAAACCAGGCAGAATCAATTGGCTGTCGCTCAGGGTAGTGGGAACATATTTTGAAGTGACTCTCCGCAGTTGCGTTGTTATACATCCTCACAAAATATAAACGGATACAAAAAAGAAAAAAAAACATAGGATCCAACTGAATGGGAAATTGAGCAGTGTTATCGTTCAGTTTGAAATTTAATCTCGAACAAATTCGACGATATGGTAAATGAAAAGAAAAATTACTCTGTAACACATCAGTGAATGTTGCACATTTTTCAACGATGTAGGTCTTCGGCTGACGCATCATGTTCTCATTTATTCTGACTATTTGCTTGGAACGGTTCCTGTGACCCACTGAGGAGCTCAGTTTCAATGAGCCGTGAAGTAAATAACACGTGTTAAGTCTTGAGTAAGACTTTTACTCGTGTGATTTACTTCACAGCTCATTTTCAACCATTGGAACGCAATTTGCATGTGTGCCACCTCCCTTCTTCTCCGCAATACAAATGCTAGAGACTTTGCGCCAGCATGCATTTTCATGCCCGTCCAAATGCTGGGGGTCCCTATCGGATCCGCAGGCTTTATGCACCAGCAAAAAGCAGGCGAGCCCCATTTTAAGTGCCTCTTGCCATGCATACATGGCAGGCAACATTTACTTCATTTGCACGTCGAAGTTCAAACGTGCAGGGCAAAAGGCAGCGACACGCTTGTATGCTGCTTTTTGCGCTGCACTTATGCAGCTTGCCGTGCAAATGACCAAAATTTGGTGGCGAGACCTGCTTACGTTGAAGTGTTAACGTAACGGTGGCCCCAATCAAATACGCAGGGACTTGAAAACTAGACCCTGACTGTTCTTTCTCTTGAGAACTTTGACACTGACAGGCACTGCTTAAATGCTGCAGTGAAAAGCTTTAAGAAGTAGAGGGCCAAAGGGATTAATGTCACTGGGACACTGCTTTGCAAGTCTTTGATTTTCATTGAAGAAACCTTTGCATTTCGTGAGCTGTAGTCTTATTAACTTACATAGTTCAAATTTACCTTGAGTAGCAGAAATGTATGATTTATTACTATGATT
The DNA here is from genome assembly GCF_040938575.1 of Ambystoma mexicanum. Lineage (NCBI taxonomy): Eukaryota > Metazoa > Chordata > Amphibia > Caudata > Ambystomatidae > Ambystoma > Ambystoma mexicanum. Next base: position 1,321,743,767 of record NC_090935.1, on the reverse strand, counting down.
ACAGGACTGGAAAATTGGTGTTCTAGTGACAGAGTAATGCTCTCTACCTACTACTAATGTTCTGTGATGGTCTGTGTTTATTAACCAAAGGAATACATCTTTCCTCATTTTAATCATCCCTGTTATCCTCTACGGGTTGGAAGCAAAGCCCCTCCTCTGGTATGGCAATTGGGAAAAATAGGAGGGTCTCCTATAGAAAGATTTTCTTGGGCTAACGTTGAGCCTTCCTATGTCAAGTCTCAGATTTGAATTGGGATTGCGTTCTTTAAAGGCCCAAGCTGGATGGAAGTTGATCTCTCTCCTCCACCTTTTGATAACAGCCAAAGGGAGATCGCTATATGCGGATATCAACTTGCAAATGGTAAAAGAAAGGTCGAGAATGCTTACAAATCAAGTTCATGGGCAGAGGAAGAGCTGGCAAATGCAAACACAAATCTCCAAACTCTAATTGAGAACCCAATGAAGGTTAAGAAACGGTGGGATGAAATGGACTGGAAAGTCACAATTGACACCATGCAATACTCAGGTCACGCCAATGTATTCCTGTTAGCTGACAAAAAGCAGGGATACTTGGCTAAATGCCTGGTAAAGTTCCGGTATAGGAAGACTAGGAATACGTTTCATAGAGTTTGTTTAAATGTGGTACACACAGGGGAGGTCCTTTCTAGTAGAAACCTAGGTGCCAACTAGATTGCTCTATGCAATGCATGCAAAAATCCAAAACAGCAATCCTTAAAACACCTGTTAATGGAATGCAAGGGAACTTGGCCGTTGAGTTCTGTGCTTTTGCAAGATTTGGGTTGGGAACGGCACATTTTCTGCCCAATATGTTCTGGGACAGACTGGTCTCAGGCCAAGTTCAGGCCCTCACAATTGCAGTGGTTCAGGTGTTGGAAAGAAGTCAGATAATGTTCTAACATGCTCAGTTAAGCATTGGTAGTAAAAACTTCAGCCTCTCTCAATCCTTGCATTCAACATTTTTCTTTTGTTTTATCTCTTGTTTTTCTGCTAAATGGTGGGTACATGATTTTATGACAATTTCTTTTAAGTGATGATATGTTTTTATATATGTCGATGGTATTTGATTGATTTATTTCTTTCCTAAATTTTGTATGGTAATATATATGTTGTTTTTGTAAAAGGTTCCTTTTAAGCAAATACAATTTAAAAAAAAAAATAAAAAAAAAAATGTAATTGATTGTTAGCCCATGACTGAACATCATGGACTTTTGGGCACAACATTTAATACACATTTTGCAAATTATTTTTTTTGTCTAAATGCTTTAAACATGGCTGTCTTTTTCGGACGTCTAAAATGCAAAAGAGGTTGAGTTGGATACACTGGATCTGGCGCTAGTCTTATTGGAGGTAATGATAGGCTGTGGTCACATCATTGAATACTGAAATCTAGGGACTAGGCCCCACATATATCACTTTGCATGCAACACGTATAGACAGTGAGATTTTGAGACACAACAGTTTTTTTGCACAATTTTCAAAAAGACCTGTGACTAGGCCGAAACACGTGTCAACAGCAAGGGCACCTTTTGTAATAAAGGCATTGATTGATAACCATTTCTTATCGCTGGCTTCTTCACTAGGAGATCTTTGGCACACAGCCTATCATTCATTACCTGCAATAAGACGAGTGCCAGATCCAGTGTACCCAACTCAACCTATGCTCACCGCGTTAGGTCTTGGGTAAACCTTTCCGTTACCCGGGGCAGGCAAAGTCCAAACTCCACCAATAGCTTAGTACATAACAACGTTAATTAATGAGTGAGCAGTATTATCCAGACTCTGCTTTTTAAAATAAAAAAAAGAAGAGTTTTAAAAATGTTTTAAATATTACATTCATTGTAGTTTAAAGGGCTATTTCCGTCTCGCCTTCAGACGGATCTGAAGTGCCATAATTCATTCCCAGAGCTTCAAAATGTCATAGCTCTGCGCTTGAGCTTATTTCTGGATCTCTAAACACAGGGGTTGGAAGAAGTATTTTTAAGTGAAAAATTCCTGGAGCCAACATTCCTTAAAAAAGTGTAATCGCCCAATTGGCAGGCGGCACTTGTAGATAAAATGAAGGACGCCCTGAAACAAGCAGCCTGGTGTCTCTTCCGTTGTAGATTTGTCATACAACAAGAATCGTTTTTTTCAGAGTTTAACCCAAAAAGAACGTTGCTCTTTAACTATTTGTTGGCAAGTCCACAGCATTTTATAAATTGATATGAACAGAAGGCAAATCTGGCGGATATGCAGCAAATGTATCCGTCAGTAAAAGTTATCAACTTTAAGCACAAGTGTAACAAGAGGACGAAAACATGGGAATTTCAGCACAGAATGGCATGTATTTATTATGTACCTCAAGCCATGGACATGTTTTCAATGCATTTGTAATAGTGTTTTTATTATTTTATTAATAAACATGATTTATTAATAAACATGTTATTTATACCATACAGTGCGTAAGTCAAAAACTGTGCTTTTCAATATTTTTTTTTAAATAGTGAAATTGTTTTTTTGTCGAAAATAATGTACCTTTTTGGATCTCTCCGGTAGTTTAGGATCATGGCAACAGCGCAGTACAAATAACGAAAACACGCTTGGTGAGAATGAAACGAGCACACATTCACTGAACTGGTCCTGGCGTCAACATATATATAGATACATGTGCTACATGTATGGTATAAAAACAAAGCATACGTCCAAATCAAACGAACAAAGAAAAGCACGTAAGACTCTGGGGAAAGGTCTAGAAAAAACATCATTTAAAAATTCCTCAGCTTTTTCAATGTAAACATTAGTGTCAGATGCACGTAACCTTTCATCAGGTCTCTTGTACTAATTTTACAAAAAAAATGTTACAGGTTTCACTCACTGAAGACGAAGAGGAACCAAAAAGCATGTCCAAAAGAAAGTGCGTACTCTTCCACACTGCTGTCGTCCCCGGGGTCTCCCAAAAATACACTGACTGCGTCTCACAGCTCTTAAACACAACAAGGAGTACTGTTCCTGGAATATTCCTTGATGCAAATACTGACATATCTTCTGATGCATAGCCTTTAATGGGAAGGAACGAATACTGCGAGCTTGAATTAACCCAGAGACTCGAGCAGGGGGGTTGGAGAGAGGGTAAGATACTTATTGTTTCCCTTGGCAAATTTAACTAAATGCATGCACATATGAAGAGCAGTTAAAAGGCGTGACCCGAAAGTCACATGTTGTGAAACCAAAACAACGTTTTTTAGGCCGCCGCCCATCAAGGGACTTGGTTTTTAATGCAACCGATAAGGAGAAAAGCACAGAGTCCCTGTATGTGCTACCATAAACTGAGATATTCCATGTAACAGATAGCTTTCTTCAAAACAAGGCGAGTTGGCCCATAAGCCATAAGCACTTGCCTGGTGCTTGAATTGTCTTGGTTTTTAAGTGCTTCTGCCCAGGCCTCCACTGCTGCCTCTGAGCTTCATCGGAGCCATGAGCTTTCTTTTCGCATCTCAGCCACCCCAGTGCACATCCCACAAGATTCTAATCGGCCACGAAGGGCTGCACACGAGAGCTTTTCATTTTCGATAAGACATCTCTCAGCAGCACCGTTTAGAATAATAGCATTTGACCACTGCTTTGAGTTTAGAAAAGTTCTCTTCATCAGCTAAGGTAGACAACGCCTATTAACACACACTGCTTCACGGGAACTGATAGGTCTGGGTTGGGAGGAAGGTGGCCGAGGTCTCGACTTAATGGAATGTTTGGTGCTCCCTCACAAAGCAAGTGCTTTCACATAGAATAAGCTCACCCCCTTTTCTTCAGCCCATCAAACATGCAAAGCTTGGCTTAGGACTGTCGAGTCTGTCTGAAATGTGGGCAAAGTTGGCAGCTTTTGCCACAATTATAATGAATACTTTTTTTTGTGTAACTTTGTTTTGCCATTCAAGCTACTGGCCACGTGCTGGTTGCCGTGGTGTGCGTGGAGAATCGATGGCAATTGTCTATGAACTTGTGTAAACTTTGCAAAGTGTACTCATCCCTTTGTAGTGTTTGGAAGGGAAGGGAAAGTGCATGATTGGAGGAATGAGATAGTACCAAGCCAAAAAAAAGCTTTAGATGAGGCGCTGTAGGCATGCCAACACCTCTGAATGACCATAGCTAGAAGGTAGTTCAAACTAACATGAGCATCTTTTTTTTACCTTTGCAAATGTGCACCGAAGCAAACATAAATGAAAAGAGCAAAACTCGTCTTCTCGCGTACCAGACATCTGGATGTAACTGTGAAGGAAAACAAGGTAACTGACGACTACCATTGATACAACTCGTTCATACCGAGGGCTGCCGCGCCCAACTATTTACAAGTCAATCTGCCACGCGCCACTGAAGAGTCCCTGCAAGCACACAGAGACAATGGAGGGAGGCTGCGCTTTGTGAAGGTCCTTTCTTCTTGTTTTCTGTTTGCAGGCAAAAGTTATGGGTAGATCACACTGTCTCTTTCCAGACGACCCATGAATCAATTTTTTTAATAAAAAAAAAATTGGGAACGGGAAGGGGGAGTAAGTGTCCACGCACTTGACTTGATGAGTGCGTTTCAATTCTATGGTAAAATAATAATATTAATACAAAAGCACCTGTTGTGTGTTTCCTTTTTTGTAAAAAAAAAAAAAAAGAAATATACATTTGTTCATACACACACACATATATATAGATATGTATATTTATATATATGGCAGTTCAGACACGTGAGCCATCTTTGAGAATTGGTGCTTCCAGAGTCCATTTTGGAACTACTCTACATGTGTGAATGGAATGTTTTTGTGGAGATTAGGGTTCTGGCTGTGCCGATTCCGGCTGCGTACTGAAGAAAACATCATGTTGCACCCCAGGACCTTGCACTTGTGCATTTCCCGGAGATGGACAGTCTTGTAGTGCACTCGCAGTGTGCCCTTGTTACTGTAGAGTTTATGGCACATGTTACACATTATCCCACCATTGGCCATGCTGTTGAACATGTGGGAATCTGGCGTCTCAGCGTCCCCGCCAATCGCCATGGCATCTGCTTTATGGGAGTACTCTGCGCCATCGCTGGCTTCATCAGTGTCGTCCAAGAGGATGCCCTCGTCACTCCCTGCATCCGATTCTCTCGAGGAGTGGATGCTGCTACTCGATTGGATGCTGGACGTAGTGCTCAGGTCAAGGACCACATAGTCTTCAGAGATTCCCCGGCCAAACCCATTCATGTGGGATTCTTCAGCACCAACAGGGGAGGAGGTCTCATCGCGGACGTCAAAGCCCATGTGGTGCTGCCCACCATAGATCTTCATCAAGAATTCGTCTCGCAGCGATGGGTGAGACGTATCGATCCCCATGTCATCCAGTTCTTTGGTCAACAGCTTGCGGTGTAGGTTAATGTTGGCACTGTGTCTAGGATGAAGGAAAGAGACAAAAGGGAAGGAGAAAAAAGAAAAGCCCAATTTAAAGATCACAGATTCATCAGTTATTTGATCAAACCTACATCTGCAAATTGCCATTTACAAAATGTCTGTACATTATAGTTTATGAAATCCGGTCCTAGTTTAGCTGTGGAAAATGGAAAGTATGTCCTGGTTTACACCTTCAAATTCGAATTTACTTCTCTCAATACTAACGTTCTCACCTTTACACCACCCAACTTTTCTCTAAGTGAGCACTTGGGGTGATGTTCTGTGTTCTGAGAACAAAGGCCGCTCACACCCCTCTTTGCATGCATATTCTATAGTGTGCATGTTCTGCACCCCAAGAGACAGACTACTGTGTAAGAGAAGAGATGGAGAATGTTTGAGACATACTATATCAACAATGAAATCTGGCCAATTTTCCGATCAAGGTTTTCCAATGCAACCTTTTAAAAAAAATGTTGGCTGAAGAGCAATTCCCACCTTTCCGCACACAGAAAAACAAGTCTGTTCAATTTTCTTAAATGATTAATCTACCAAGAGCATGATTTCGTGAGAGGGCTTTGCTAAGCTGGAGGCAAGGCCATGTGCTTTTGTTTACATGGGAGATCACTTGGTTTGTTAATAGTTGGGTTCCAAGGGTGTGGCTGGGAATTTAACAGCTTCACAATACAGCTCATATTGTATTTTACAGCTACAACTTGTTTCTATTCATGCACATTCGACTCTCTCCCACTGTCACCTATGTGCCTTCCTGTCTCCTGCCCATCTCTTTCCTCTCCGTATGTCTCTTTTCTCTTGATCTAGAAATAAACAGACACTCCAAGATGTCACTTTCTCCATCCCGTCACCCTGGCGCTCCTCTTATCCAGTGCCTCCTCTAAAATGAAGCTAGACCGATAAGACACTCTTTGAGATACCATGTCCTTATTAGCATTAAGGTTAAAATTGCATGGATGCTGTGCACAGTGAACATAGAACAAGTACAGAGAAACAAACCCTGATGCCTATTATTTTAGCCTAATGTCATGATACAACTCTGCTGCTGTTCTCTACTTTTAGTGGGAGGTACCATGAGAAGAAAAAAGCATTTTAGTGCCAACCATTGCATGCTATCCCCTTAGCCCGCTTTATGGTAGAGTCCAGATTGCAGTTGCAAGCCTGTACATAACATACACAGACCCACCGGAATAGCTGATTTAACAAATATAGGGTCACCACTTCCAATTATGGAGCACAAATTCCTCTTCGTGAAAGGATGGTCTCTTTAGTTTTAGCTCAACTTTTTTTTATCTTCCACCCTTCAAAAATAAATATTGTTCCCAGGTGCATGCCATGGCAAGGGGTCGGCACCAGTACCCGATGGCCTTCCATTACAGGAAGTACCAACATAGGGATATGAAGCAACAACATAGGTTGTCCTGCCAGAGTCTCAGAACCACCAGCGGGCGGGTATGGAATCTGGTACTCCAACTTCCCAGAACATTTCCCATTTTGTTGCTTCTGGATTTTATGGATTTTGGAAGGAAGGTCAGTAAGAGGGGACAGCAGGATCACCATATATGGACATTGTGGTTATGCGCATGCATACATCTACAAACTTGGAGAAATGCTCTTGGTCCAACGTCCATGAAAAGCAAGAACTTCAACACTTGGCGTCTAATGGGCCGCAGAGCTAATTTTGCAATGGAATAAAAAGGAAAAAAGAAAATAGGTCTTCGTAACAATGGGCATCATTGGTGTAGTTAATTGAAACAACCAAAGTGTAACAGTCGAAACAGACAACAAGGAATTAATAATTGCCCCTTCCTTCACTTCAGAATCATGGGTTTTGCCATGATTGCTCTTTAAATCTTTTGGATTAATATGGGTTAGCTTTAAAGTCCATTGCAGATACCCCATCTGGGGTACATGTGCAGGCACCACGACGCAATAATGCAGAATGAGGGGGCAAGAAGATTAGAGGTCTGGTAGAGAGCGTGAGACGGGAGTCCCATAGAGGGCACAGTAACAGCTAAGCCGTGCATTTGGATTCTCCTGCTCATTTTCCTACATTGCTTCTTTTCACTGGAACCAGAGGGTGTGCTGCAACCACTCCTGAATCCACAAAATACCTCTCGATCTGTTGCTCTGTATTGCTGGACTCCCCTTAGTCCTTGTTGTCATGGAGCTGGACAGTTGTCTACCAGCGCACCCATGCTGCCTGCCTATCACCCAATAGCCTGGACTACCAGCACATTCAACTCCATTGAGCCTGCAACACCATCACAAACGAAGACCAGAGATTCTCAGGCAGTGTTACAAAACTGCTGACCACCAGAACCGCCACGCCCCCCAACAAGGCACCCAGATCATCATCTGCAATGCAGCTCAAGGCAACCTTTGCTGGACAGCCGGGTTACAACTTGTGGGGGAAGGATAGCCTAGGGGCAACATGCTCGCGTAGGAAGCAAAACAACATGGAGCAACACAGGTTCGATCCCCGGGTCCGCGCTTAGAAACCTCTGGGTATCAAGCACATTATGAATAACCTATCATATCATATGATTCTTGCTGCTTTAAAAAAAGGTTTACCTGCCCTTTCAGAAAGGTTCCCACCTCCAGATGGTGAGAGTGTCGGCACTACTAGACAGTAGAGCTGGGAGTGCCAGAGAACTCACGGGTAGGGCGGAGCCAGTGTGTCCAGCCCTGCTCTACGAGCCAAGTGCAAGCAGATCCAAGGAAATGGCCATGTGGTTGTGGGATGTTGCGGAGGAGGAGAGAAGAGGGAATGGCAGCGCTGGGAATGGGTCGGGGGTTGGAACAGTGGTATGTCTTTTGGATGGCTCAGGGAACGCTGCTGCGGCAGAGAACAAGGGATTGTGGTGCTGGGGGGAGGGATAGAAGGCAGGGACAGCACCAGTGTTTTTTGGATGAGGTGAGGGGCTAAAGCAGAGAATGAGAAAGTGTATGGTGGAGATGGAGGATTGGGAGATGGTAGGGAGAGTGCCAGTGGTTTAAGGATGGGGAGGGGGCTGGGGCAGAGAACAAGTAAAAGGGGATATTGGCCCGAGGGGATAAGGGTTGAGACAGTGCTGGTGTTTTGTGGATTGCACAGCGGAGGGTGCAGGAACAAAAGGATGGTTTCACTTTGGGAACAGGGACAGAGACTGTGTTTTTTGGATGATGCAGGGAATGGGGGATATTGGAGATTGCGGCTCAAGCAGAGGGGAGTGAGCGCCGGAGGAGCAAAACGAGGTGGAACAAACCTTTGAATTTGCTGCCATTCCACCCACCCTATGTACTGCCATACCAAGAGGTGCTCCTGTGTCCTGTCCTAGCCCAGGACAGAAAGTCATGCAGTAATGTTCCTGTAAGTGCTGTCGTCACATCCGGAACAAATATTTGCAGGCACAGGCACTAACCAGAACGTAGGGCAAGTACAGAGCTCAAGTTATGGAGGGAAACTTTGCCTGACTATTCTGACCACTAGCTGACACTTTTGCACCATCCCCCAATCCCCTATGATCAGTTTAGATCATACATTTTTCTGGAAATCTTCAATACGTGCAGGAAAAGCTAACTCATTTTCAAGTGAAAGAATGCCAGAGATGCTTCTGTGGATGGATGCAATAACTTTTTATACACCTCCAGCAGGCACTGACATTGCATGCTGTATAGATGTATACTTGACAGAATCTCCCAGCTTCGTCTACCCGTATAGCACTTGTTGTATGTCCAGGAGAAATCAGTACATTATTTTCTGGCATACTCACGGGCTTATGACACATTTATTTGAGGGCATGCATCTCAGGGGACAAGCAACTTGGACTTGGGATCAGGATGTCTAACGTGGGCATTCAATCTCCTTCCAGGCTTCTCCCAGTTTGCTCAGGGATCACAGTCTGTTATGATATGTTCCAGGTGGGGCACACTGCATTGCCCACCAAATGCCCAGGTGCTGTTCCACTTCATGTGCCCATAGTACAATATTTAGCACATTTTATGAGCCCACTGTGGGGAGGAACAGCAACATACACTGTATCCTTCATTACTCCACTTTTTATAGGGGTATAGCCAAGTCTGACATGAAATGACAGACGTCATGCAATAGCTTCCACTAATTCACTTGGAGCTATGTGCCCCGATCAGGACCGACACACGAGAAGGCGCAAACAGAAAGACATAATTCATGGTCATCAGCTGATCCCTGAAAGCTCGGTAAAACTCTGCTATACTTGCATCAGTCTCAAAGCCCTGTCATCCTCAAAGCCCTACTGTAACCTCCTCTAACTTGCACAGTGATCCAATGCTTCCCAGCTAAGTTCATGCATGCATGCATACATACATACATAACAAGTCTTCCATGACTAAAGAGCAAAGCTCTCCTACCAAAGTGACTATTATTCATGTCCCAGCCCAGCTTTGTGCTTGTCGAAAAATACTTAAGTTGGGATGACATCACTAGTTCATTGGACAAATGAAGTTAGATGCTCAGGCTTTTGTCATCTGTTTTTCTCAGCACCCAGTCAACAGGCTTTTGGGCTGTATGTACAAAAACTACAACATATACTCAACAAAGGGCATACTAAAAGACTTTTGCTGTCTAATGAGTTTATATGACATAAATGAATTGTCCAGGAGGCAGTAGAAAGCTATGGCAATATTAATGTCCTCAATTGCGTTCCCATCCCATAGTTGGTCTTTCACTTGGTTTCCCATGCAGACAAACTAGGGCATACAAATCTGGTTTTACAATCCAGGGGTGGGGAGTGGACATATCTGTATTTGCACTTTGCTGTACAGGCTTATTTCATTTCATCTGTACTTGAACAGTTTGCAGTCAAATGCATTCAGTAGACATTGAGATCAATATTCGCGGTGCTTCATCTAATTTTAAGTGGGTATCGACTGGCACCAGAAGTGGGCAGAGGATGTCGCTGCTCGATATAAGGAAGCTTGGTATCCCAGATTGTAGAGGACTACAGCATGCCGTTTGAGACCAGGCAAACAAGTTCTCTTTGACGCACGCTTGCAGTGCAAGCAGTCCCAGTTAAGTTGTTTGGGTAAACATGGAGATCCATGCACAACAAGTAGACAATGGTAGAAATATTATTTTGAATTCTGGACAATGGGAAATGAGATCCTGGGCAATGGCTGGGCATTGTTGGGCATCTTTAATACCAACAGGCATGGGTTTGGTGACCACACCAAATTAACTAAGGACTGGTAGAGTAGCTGGTGTCAGGACCCCGGGCATTACGAATGACATTTTTGGATAAACTGCTCAGAAGGTCTACCTGTTTGTGGACAGTCTGCAGGGGGGAATGCCCAATCATGATATCTCACTGGGCTTTGCTGCTGCCATTGTACAGGGTCGCTAGGGTGCAGAAACTATTAGCGCCCAAGAAGACCAGCCACAGAAGATTTGAAGACAGCTCACTGGTTGCTGAATGGGTCAGGAAGCTCTGGGGTTTTACATTGAGAGGTTTATGAGAAAAGTCTGGTTATTACCATAGAAATGCTGCCTGGGAAGAAGGATTATGTCTGGAGGGGCACCTTTTTTAACGTCAGGCAACTTCAATATGAAAATGTGCTGTTAACGGTTCGCTATAGCCTCCAAAGGAATAAACCTTTCTCTTTCTCACTATTAGTATTGCACGCAGGGTCGCTTGCTTTTGGTAAAATCACAAGGTTAGGCGCTACTGAAGAGTCCAACTGTTGACCTTTGGGTTTGGATTTCCTCTGACAAAAATAAACTTATACCAGAATCAAAGAGCACAAGAAAATCGCAAGGAGGGTTTGGGGTGTGACACGAATTAACTTCCGGGGCACCAGTGGTCCAGGGATAAATATCGGTTTCTAAACCAGCAATCAGCCCCACACTTCTAGTACACCAGAAGGGATCCAAACAGATTGGAAACACGGCAAATTATAAATTTCTGTTTCCAATTTTGGTAACGTGAAAGGAACGGCAGGCTTATCACTGCAAGGTAGTGGATCGTTGGTTAGTTGCAACACAGCGAAAATACAATCATTACCCAATGATAAAAGGGACTGTCCAGTCAAGGTTGTATAAAAATATCTACTTTATTATTATTATTCAAAACACCATTCTAGCACACTACAAAATACAACCCACGCTGTAAAGCAATGCAGAGGACAGTTTCAAGAACGAAAATGTACGCACTCTGGATACTGACAGGAGGGTAGTCGGTAAAGTAATTAATTGCAGTAGTGCAAGGATACTTGGTTTCAGCACAAAGGGAGCAAAGGGTCATAAAATGTCACAAGGGGCCTCCACAGAAGGACCTGGGGGACAGAACCATAATGTACCTTGTGCTTGTAGAAGTTCTAAATGGTCAACAGTGTAGATTCGGTCTCAGGGCTCTTTGCATCTTCTGCAACAGCGTTCAAGACGGGAGACAGCTGCAGGTATCAGGCGGCAGCAGTTCACTGAGCGAGGCTGGACAGACGGCTGCAGGCTGGCCTACACCGCGGCTCAGGGTCAGGAATACTTTCAGAGCTGGTTGGCGGGTCTGAAGCACTGGTTGAGGCATCTCACGACTGCGGAGTGACAACAGTCAGCTGTGTAGTCGGTTGCAGCTCGAGGTGTTCGACCGGCTCAAAAATGTCCTTTAAGGCAGACGCTGGTTGATGCTTGCTGATGCACTCATCCTAGCTTCTTCACTGGGTTTATGTCGTCCTTTAAGGTGGAAGGTCCAAAGATGCGGAGAGTGTTGCAGGCACTGGAATTGTCCTGGGTTTGGTTCAGAGACTCGCTGGCACTTCCCACCTACGAAGCTTGCTTACAGAGGCTAGCAGGGCACCCTGTGTGCTGGCTGGGTACCAGTTCTAGAGCTGCTGGAGGATCCTCTGGAAATCATGAAAAGGGGAGTATTGCTGTGCCATGGGTTTTAAAGCAAACGGGTTAGTACATTTTAGTAACCTCTTCTTGCCAACTCTCCATTTTGCAGTAAATGCGTTAGTGCGCGTCACATCTATTCCTTTGACAAAGAAGAGAAAACACCAGAGAAACAGGAAAAGTATATATATATATATATTAAAATGATTCTGTATTTGGTTGCACATAAAAGGGTTAGAATAACTGTTGACTGGTGGTATTCAACCCAAATATACAGTACAGACAACCAGCAAAAAATAGTGTAGATAAATACAAGAAGCAAAAAATGATATTATTAATAATGAGTTTGTAAATCAAGAGAACACACACATATACATTCATGTTCATTAATCACAAAAATGTAAGTTTAAATCAAGGAGGTGGAAAAGGAAAGAAGGGGAAATGTATGGAAAAAGAAGTAGAGAAATTAGCAAAGGTGTAAGAGGACACAAGGTGATAGTAGCAAGAAGGGGACAGAGTCATTCCTGTCCTATCATAATACTAAAAGCAGATCATTAAGCTGAACAATACTTATGCAGGTAAAGTTTTGGAAGATCACTTTGTCAATCCCAATTTGAATCTAAAGAGGAATTCAAAAATTGCAAACAAAATAGTAGTGGTACATCTCAGGAGTAGCTTCGTTTTCCGAGGTCAGGATTCAGTATATCCCTCTGTTCCCTGGGAGATATAAAGGGGAGGGATCTTGCTTCCCTCTTTGAAATGTCTTGCATCACTGGCAGAAACTGCAAAGCAGACTGTACCTTCAGCCAGGGTCCAAATGAGTTCTTCTTGTTACTCCTTGTGAAGTCTTCAGATGATTTGCCCAAAAGAGTGGCTCAGCACTCTTAAATCTGGGTGGGCCACAGTGATTGGTGTAGGCTAAGCCTACCTTAATGAACCAATCCTGGGTCCCCACCAACAATCACTTGTATGCATGAGGTCATAACCTGAGTGTTTTGCAACAGAAAAGGTAAAGGGGTGAAAACATGTAATACTAAGTCCCACCCACATTACTGTCTGTTGTGGATCAAAGGGTCTTCTCTAGTTAATGGTGGTCTCTGTGGTTCCTGAATAAAGCGGCAGGTCTCCCTTGAAGCTGTGGTGCGAACAGACTTTCTGTCTCCATCAATCCACATACTCGTACCTTCTTAATGGGGTCTCCCTGCGGGAGGCGCCTACGGTAAACACATAGTCCCAGACATGGAAGGTCACTTCCCTTGATACTGAGAGGCGGGAGCTGTCTTCAGGTTGACACTGATGCATATCAAAGGTTGTTGGGGTTTCCGGTCTCCTTTGTTAACCTATGCAACCATGTCCCATCTGTACCTGTTTGAAGTATACTTTATTAGCATGTTAATTATGTTAATTGATACCACCATCTGCAGAGGGTAAACAAATGGACAGGGTGGGTCCATGGAGCTTTTGAAGCTAATTAGGCTGGCCATGGCAGATGGAAAGTATGGAAGATGGAAAGTTTTGGCCCGCCCCCTCTGAGATGCATCATGCACTCCACCTGTCAGATCCCAACTAAATATGACAGGGAGGACTGCACTTGTAGGCTGTGTCCACCCAGAGTACACAGGTTTATGTGTATGTCGTGCAGTGAGCATAGGAAAATGTGTGCAGATTAGCCCCACGCATTTTCCGGAGGTTGATCTAACATTATTCAATTTCATTTAAAATGTCAAAAAAGCCCAGGCGAGCACACACACAATGTGCAGATGGTCGAATTCCTCACAGGGCGCAAGCAGGTGCAGTCATGGGGCCACCTGTGTACTACTTGTTAGCACCAATGGAAGGCAAGTCTGAATGTTGTACCCCACAGGCAACATTGCTGTACATATAATGTGGCTGCCTGTCAATCAGCGATGAGGATGGCTCATGAAGGTGCTGGGCATATGTTTGCATATGTGGGCACTGTCAAGAGTCATGTGGGGTAATAACCTTGTCGTGAAAAGTGCATGCTGACTTGGTTTAGGTGCTAGATGGCTTGATGAAATGTTACTCTATCGGAGGGCAACTGCCGTTGGCAGCTGGTACTGTCTGATGATTCTTTGGAGGGTCTCTGCCTCTTGGTGATAAAGCAGGACTAATGCACATTTGAGGGTAAAATAGGAACAAAAGAATAAACAGGACACAGTCTCTAAATCTACATAAATGCGTGGTCTATGTTAGCCTGATCAACACGCAATTAAAATCCGCCTCTGCGGACAGTAATTGCTCAAGCCCAGCAGGAAAACCTGGGTAGTGTGTGATTACAGGCATTTCTGCCTGGAGTGACCGTGGATTGCTCAGTGTCAATTTCTTTGCTTGGCAGAGCAGACAATCTGGGGCACTCCGTAACAGGGCCAATTGCTGGCCCCTCCAAAGAAGTGAGAAAACGAAATAATTTCATTGAGCAGGAGGCTTATCTAAAGTTTAGTAGTGTCTTTCCAGGTATTGTTGGTTCCATGTTAACGCTTTCGTACACAAGAGACAGCAGAGATTCAGGGCATGCAACATCTCGATGCACATGACACATGACACTGCACCTGCCAACGGTAGGAGGATCTCGACGGCAAGTTATCCCTTTCCTGGCAGAAGTCTTTACCCAAAACCACCAGCCTAATAAGACGGATCTCCCCTTCCACCTAGCGGTAGACGCGGCTACCGTCAGGCTGTATGAATCACCATTTCCGATGGTATGGGCCAGTGTACAGAACAGGGTTAGGCAACACGAGGCAAAAGTGGAGAGGAAGTATTGAGGGTGTTAGCTGTTACAGGTGGTAAGGGTTCTGCCTCTACTTTAAATGAGCAAATATTGTGGTCAAAGTTCCACTCTTGGACAAAATGATCACTGCTATAGATCAAAGGGCCTGTGTTGGAGGCACGCGCCTTGTCTGACTAAGCGGCAGCCGTGTGCATGCCACAAGCACACTGTATTGGCACGATGTGCATATTTTGGCTCATAGGGCCTCATTACGACCCAGGCGGTAAGTTACCGCCTGGGCCGTGACTTTACCACCATGGCGTAAACTACGTTTACGCCATGGTGGTTGGCGGACTTACCGCCCCATTCCGACCTTGGCGGGGCGGTAAGTCCCCAATCCCCATTTACCCTTCCCCATTCCCATTTTTGCCCCATAGGGCATAATGGGAGTAGGGAAGGCGTTAATTACGCCACCGTAAATTACGGTGGGGTAATTAACTCCATGGTGCCTTAGCGCCATGGATTTTAACACCTGCTAATAGCAGGTGTTAAGTCCGCCATGGCGCTAAGGGACCTCGTACTCAGGCGGTAAGGGTCGGCGCTGTTTACGCCGCCGTAAAACCCTTACCGCCTGGGTCGTAATGAGGCCCATAGTCTTTGGCTGGGAAGTCAATTTCCATTTTCACCTGGTCTTTGGCTTATACCATTCTTCAATATTTAAGGACAGGACATAGGTCTAAATGGTCTCTTCATTGCGATTTATTCTGCTCTCGTTGTCCTCTTAGTTTTAGAGTCATTAATGCACTTGCTTTTTTCCATATATCCATAACCAAATTGTTGCTAGAATCATCTGATATCAAGAGAAATATAGTCAGATGACTGGAGCCACAGCAGACAAGCAATATTGTGTATGTGCTGTTTTCAGCCAACGGATGATGTGAATGTGCAAACTGAGGGCTAGAAAAGAACAGGCCACGCCACCAGAAGCTGGCCTCCTATGCAGCGGTCTCGCTAGCATAGAGGTCGTCAGTCCGTTTTTGGAGAGCCACACCCACTTTCGATAAAACCTATTATTCTCTGTTCCTAACACTGGTGACCCATGTTATGTCCCATGTTAAAAGAGATGCTGACATAGTTAAGCCCTATTGTTACAGGTCGGGATAGCAAGAATTGTGTGGCCCTAGCTGGTCTGTACAATATAAGAATGCACAAACACAGCCTCTAAACTCAAACTGGGACAAATGAAAGAAAAACTTAGATAGGTTGCCATGTCTTGGATGTTTTTCGGCAACCGACTTGAAAATATGAAATCTCCTTTCTGGTCATTCCAGGTGACTAGTTACAAATAGGCATCAGGGAAACTGACTATACATGACCAGGAGGGCGTGTGGAAGATGCACTGAGTAGCTAGAAATACGCTTTAAAATCAACATACCCCATCAAAATACAATAGTTTATTCCTGGGCACAATTAGAGCAAACTGGAATTTCTTGAACAGCGGTTCACTAGCTGTCCAAAGACCAATATGCAAAGTATCTGACAAATGCTTATAATGGAAGAGCTAAAACTTGTTCTGTAATAAGTTGATAACACAATGAATTGATGACTGAACTCTCGATTTTATGGAATGTTAAATATGATGTAAATTTATGTATTCTTGTTATTAACATTTTGTGTTGCCTTTATGGAAAAATGTATTTTCCGAAAATAAACTCTGAATTGAAGTACACAATCAAAGTTGTACTTCCCTTTTCACTTATCAACTGATCAGTATTACTTTTCTTAACCTTGCCAGTTGTATGTATTTGTCTACTTGTGACGCTGGCGGAAGAAAAAGTTACCGTAGTGACTTCCATACTCTTAGTCCATCGTCACCTTTCCTCCATACTTATGGGGTGCCCGTCCTATGGGTCATAACACAAAATGAATTGCCTTTTTACATATTCTGTGTTGCCCGAGAGGCACCGAAGCGAGGGTATGGCCAGCCCTGCCGACTCTGCCCACTGTCTATCCTTGGAACCGCAAGACAGGAAAACCTGACTAATATTTTTAGGGGGAAGGCGGGCGGGGCTTATGGAGGAAAGGGGACTATGGACTAAGAGTACAGAAGTCACTATGGTGAGTTGTGTTTTCTTACTCTTACGTCCCTCCCCTTTCCTCCATAGTTAAGGGAGATTATAAAGCATTAATCTGTCACGGTGGCTGTAAAAATGGTTGTATACGAATTGTTCGTTTTACAACTGTTCGAATGACAATTGACCTTTTCACAATTGACCAAATTGTGAAGGTCAATTGTACCATATATGTGGGGGGAAACCCCTCACAACCCCCCACCCAACGCCAAACCCCCCAACACCCATATATATATATATATATATATATTATCAAACCGATATATATATATATATATATATATATATATATATATATATTCGGTCAATTGTGACCCCTTAAATTGTTCATTCGGACAATTGTAAACGAACAATTTGGGTAATACCGTAAAAATATTTCAAGCAAACAGGATCTGCAGAACTACCAGACCAAATTTGCATCCGATCTAGCTGTTGTATCCATACAGTAAAAATAGGGGAAGACCAAGTTACTGCTTTACTAATGACTTCCCATGTAATGTTTCTTTGGACTGCCACTGCTGTTGCTTTAGCATGAACTGCGGGAGCATGCAACCCTTTAGGTACTGGTTTGTTCTGAAGCTTGTATGCCTCCTCAATACAAGAGACAATTCACCAAGCTATGGTGGCTTTTGAAGCTTGAAGGCCAGGCTGTTGCCCTCCGAAGGATATGAATAAGCTATCTGATTTCCTGAATTCATTGGAGTGGTCAAAAGAGAATTTTAGAGCTTGCCTCAAGTTCACAGAATGATGGCGTGAATTAAAAAACATTGGTAGAATCATCTCTTGGTTTAAGTGAAAAGCAGACACAACCATGAGTAAGAATTTAGGATGTGTCCTAGGAACAACTTTATCTTCATGAAAAATTCTGTATGGCTCCGATGAGGACAGCGCATGATTCTCGCCAATCCTTCAAGATTTATGTTAGCCGTTGACATGGGTTTGAACGGCTCATGGGATATTGAAGACAATACTGCATTGAGATCCCAGATGGGTGAGGTTTTGACACTGGTGGATAAAGCTTAAGTAGACCATCAAAGTGCCTTTTGATAATTGGATTAGATGCAGATATCATACATTCGGTAGAGCTAATATAATCTCTGATAGCGGACAGATATGTACGTCAAGATTGAATGTTAACTCCTGTCAATGGTAAGAGACAAAAGATAGGATGTTGTCTAATGAAGAATAAAGGGAGTGTTCCAGCATCCAGAAACAGAAGCGAGTCCATGTGCTCTTTAATTGGGAACTTCTTGACTCCTTGTAGCTTGCATGTAGCCATATTATCCTCTGACAGGCCCATCCCAGCAATAACTAGGTTGTCAGGTACCAGGCTGCTAAGTTGATTGATATCAGGGAGGTGTGGAACACCTTCCTTACTTGCTGAGAGAGTAGATCCTGAGTTAGAGGGAGGAGACACGGTCTGTGAGGACTGAACAGTAGCAGATTCGAGTACCAAATGCTGGTTTGCTAGTTCGGTGCTTTAATATTAGAGTGCAATGAATTGACCACCTGACCTTTGAAAGCATTCTCAGAATTAGGAGAATTGTGGGAAATGCGTAGTATGTCTCGCTGCCCCAAGGAATTTGTAGAGCAAAGGATTGTGGACTCTGCCCCAAGAGGGCTGCAGAGAATGGACACTTGCGGTTTTGAAAAGTCACAAAACGATCCAACTAAGGCAGACCTCTTTTCAGGAAAATTTGGCAGACAACTGGTTGCAGTGTGAGAGACGGCTTAATTTGTCCACCCTCGATTGAGGTCTCTTGCTAAATGAACAACGTGGAGATATATGTGGTGTTGAACTGCCGAATCCCAAATTTGTATTGCTAGATGACACAAATGAGGGGATCTTGTTCCGCCCTGTTTGTTCACATAGAATTTAGCTGTTGTGCTGCCTGTTCTTATGGGGACTGTGGCATTCAGAACCAAGGGAAGAAAAGACTTGAGAGCTTTGGAAATCGCCAGACGTTCCAGGCTATTTATGTGTCAAAGGTATTAATCGAGAACAAAGTGCATGAGTTTGGAACTGACCCAATATGGCTACACATCCCGTCAGAGAAAAATCTCAAATTATAGTGTGCAGATTAGGAGCGTCTTCAAAAGAAACTCTTGATCTCCGATTTATTTCATCCCTCCAACACAGTATATCTGGTTTCAAGCTGGTGTGAATCAGAATAATTTTTAATTGAGGCTCGCTCTTGAATCCAGAAATGTGCTAAATGTAGCAGGAGGAAGGGCTACAATAGATGCAGCCACAATGCTGAGAAGATGCTGAAACCCCCACAATGAGGCGGCTTTCGCCACTAGAATTGTGAAATTGCCTGTTGTACGTCTTGTATTCTATGTTCCACTGTCATATCCAATTGAATCATATGAAGGTGATGTTCTGCGTTGGGACAAAACAAGACTACTTTGGTTGCCAGAGAGCTCCAGACTGAAGAGTAGCTCCAGCAGCTGTTGTAGGCAGGCTGCTGTTGCCCTGCATGTATCCGACCTGACGAGCCAGTCGCCAAGTAGGCATAAATGTGAATACCCTTTGTCCTTAGATGTGCCGCCGTAGGACCCATCGGTTTTGTAAATACCCTGGGAGCAGCATTGAGTCTGAACGTGAGGACCCAATACTGAAAATGCTGTTGACCAAGGGAAAACCTGAGGAATTTCTTGTGCAGTGCACCTCATATATCGGGACATGAAGATACGCGTCCTTTAGATCCACTGCACACAACCAAATCCCAATGGTTGAGGGCATTCCGAAAGTGAGCTGTGTGACCATCTTGAACTTTTCTAAGGGACGATATAGGTTTATATAGGGATGGTCCAATACTGTCCTCAGGTCTGCCTGGTTTTTCTTGGGAACAGTAAAGAGGTGACAGTAAAAGCCGAAACCTCTTTCCTGAGGAGCAGCTTCCTCGATCGCATTGATCGCTAAAAGGTTGGCAATCTTGAGAAGGAGAGGTGCTGATCCTGTTTGAATAAGAGGGGGAGACGAAAGAGGGGAGGAAGGGATGGGTAATCTGTATCCTCTCCTGAACACTGACATGGTCCAGGAATCCTTTGAGGTGGTACGCTAGGTTTAATGGAAAGCTGAAATCCTGCCCCTGACTGCGGAGGAGTAGATGTGGAGGTACAAATCATTGCTTTTTAGCACCGGCGGATGATGGGGAGGTGTAGAAAATCCTCTACTGGAGGTTTTTGGCTGCTTCCTTCTCTGAAAGATGTGCAACCTGTCTGGTTGATGGTTTTTTCTCTCTTAGTAACCATGAAAACAACAGAAGGATTTACTTCTAAAGTTTCTCTGTGCTTGCCTGGAAACTTGAAAGTGGGGTCCGTTTGTAGGAACAGTAAGGGATTTGACTATAACAGTGGACGTTTTCTGTTTATTTAGCTCTGCATCGGTGGAGGAGTGAAACAACTAATTTCCCTCAAAAGGTAAATCAAGATTTTAACTTGAATGTCCTTATTGAAGTGGGTAGCTGTAGCCCAAGCTGAACGCCTGAGGTCCACACCAACAGCTAACGCTTTAGAGGCAGTATCGATATGGTGAGTAGCTGACTCACTCATCTCTTCTGCAATGAGTTTTGCTTCAGCTAGTCCTTTCTTGAAAGCTGCTACACTGTCTTGAGGTAAATACTGCTGAAAGTCTGCAATTTATAGCCATAACTTGTGATTAGTTGCTGATAACAATGTGTCAGAGTTATCTTCTTGACATGTTTCTAAAGTGTTATCCTCTTTAGAGAGTGGACCTGAGCTTTGTGCAGCGTATGAGGTCGATGGTGACCTCGAGAACATGGTTGCTGATGCAACTAGGTTGCGGGTTGGAGGATAAACTTGGGGAGTCTAAGTATCACTTCTTGTATCTGGCATCAATTATTTTACTGGTAGCCGTTACTGTGTTAGGATTTTTCCAGACAGCCTTGGCTTCGGCTAAGACATCCTTTTGAAAAGGAATTCCAGATCTCTCAGACTTGGTCAGTGACAGTACCCCTGAAAGAACTCCAGGTTTTGAATTATATTTGTTGGCACAGGGAACCTTTGGAGGTCCTGAACAATGAGGCTTCCTCCTTGCCTTCATCATCATCACCTTTGTCTGTCCTTGTAGTTACGTCTTTAATTGGTTTTGGCAACCCTGGTACAGAACTGTGATGAACCTCCTGCATGGGTTGTTCTGAGTTTGTATCAGTGGTAACTGAAGGCGATGCAACAGGAGGAACGGGGTCGGGGGGCAGGTCCATAAGTGGTACTGGCACAGCTGGAGGTAGAGGCATGTTTAGATGCATCACTTCCTTTATTATGTTTTTGAAGTGATGCTTCATTGGATCAGAGTGCATGATCCTTTGACAATTTTTCAAAAAATCTATCCTCCGAAGATTCAAAGGTGCCGCAGGTGAGGGAGTTCGAGATGAGTAGGCGGATGGAGAGCGAGCTGATGCCGGTCTAGGATACCAAGTTGGTTGCCTAACTGGAGGAGGTGCTCCAAATCTGAGGGACGAGGATGGTATGGGGTAAGATGTAGGCCATGTCATCATAGGAGACCAATCAACTAACAAAATACTCTTTGGAACCATTGGAGGAAGAGGGATCTGTGAAGATCTCGAGGGAACCGATGGTCCAGACCCTGGTGAGGAAATTTTGGAAATATCCACAGCTGAGCGGGAAAACATGACAAATGAATCAGTGTATCTGGACTGGTCCATGGTAGCCATTTTATGGGGAGTCGGTCACTGACCCTGTGCTGGCGTCCCCTCCTTGGAAGGAAGAGACATTTTCTGATAGGTTGTACTTGATTTGGAACCTGTTACCAAAGCAAGTGAAGAGCTGCAAGGAGTCTTGCTCAATGCAGAGCTCTGCATCTGTTGAGATCCTGATGGACCCTTGGGGTGATCCCCGGTAGATTTTAATGAATGGAAATCCTCTGATTTTGCTCCGGTAGGCCGATGGCCCTCAGTCTTCTGTTTTGGCCTGGTAGATTTGCGACACTGAGGCGTCACCTCGGATACGAACGGTCCGGCTTAGACCTAGGAAGGTCCTCAGTGGTTGCATCGGTGCATGGCACAAGGGCCTCTGAGAGAGGTCCAATGTAAGCTCCCGAAGGAAACTCTGTGTTCTTACATCGGTAGAAGCCAACTTGGAATAGGATCGTACTCTAGTTATGCAGTGGTTAACCGCTACAGGACTGCCATCCCTCATGCTTGTGCGGGGTGCCTAATTTACCTGATGTCTCCACGAATGTGAGGAAAAGCACTCCTTCTTATGACGCGTGTCACAAGAGGAATAGGCCACTCACCTGTGTTGGGGGCCCAGACACACCAGGCAACGTGTGTGGGAATCAGCCACCACAAAATGCCTGCTGCATGAGGCAAAGGCTGTGAAACCCTTGACACCCGCCATAAAAAACGGACTGAAGTTGCCAGTGGGCAAAGACATCAAATGTAAAAGGCCTAGAGATATAGTTGCACAGTACAAAATTGCACGCTGTGCCAAGCATCCAGTCCCGTCGATGCAGAAAAAAGTACTGATGGATGTTGCTGGTGGGTGGAGTTGATGGGGGTGGCCACGCCCTCGCCTCGGTGCCTACTGAGCAACACAGAAAATTAAAAAGGGAGAATAATTTTGTGCAATGCCAAAAGTGTACCGGTCCCATCCCCATAGGATGGACACCCCATAAGTATGGAGGAAAGGGGACGGAATGTTAACGTATATCTCAACCATGGTGCTCATTAGTACTCCAGCATGTCACCAGCAGTCTGTGTGCGTGCTGTGCTGCTCTGTGGGATGAAGCCCTTGGCTGGCCCATCTTTCTTTACACCTTCTTTTTGAGGACAATAAGGTTTTATAGGCACTACAACAGACGGCAATAAATGCAGCTTCTTGAGGATGTATAGGGAGGCAGATTGTAAGATCTGAATCTTGCCACATTTCCACGGGAATCCCAGGGGATTCCCTGTGTAAGACAAAAACGTACCAGTTCAAACGCACTCCCCAGCCCCTCTCAAATCTCTCCCACTTCACAGGTGGTTCTCTTTCCCCCTCACCACCTCGACTAATAGAAAACCACCCTTTTCCCCCTTCAAATATCATTTTGAACAGTTTTCTTTTTCAGCTTCTCCAGGGATTACCACAGGATTTGCTTGCATGGGGAGGGAAACTATTTCATATTTTAATTTCTATAAAGTCTCTCTGATTTAATGCACCATGAGAGAAATATACACTTTTTTGGGCTCAAGAGGCACTCTTTTGCGTTTCAAATTACTTTTAAAGTACTGGATGGATTTAGACCAAAAAAAAGGCACATCTTTGATGCTTTGTGCCCAACTTATTTCTTGTTTGGTGCAAATCAGTCCAACAGATTCCGTGCGACGGTTGTTCAATGGAAGCACCTTTTTCTCTAAGGAAAAATGTTTGGGAGGTGGCCAAAAACAGCATTTTTGGTTTTCGTAATGACTTTTCAACCATGTATCGATTTTTTCTCAAAATTTAAAGTTTGGAAAATGTCCTTCATATCGGTCCAGCGAGTCAAACGTTATTGAAAATAGAATTTTGAGACATGTTAGGTGGCATCTGCTGCTCTAGAAAACAATTACATATATATATGTGTGTGTGTGTGTTGTGTATATACAGAGACACACCAACGCGCGCACACGAAATGCGACTTCTTTCAGCTAAAATAGGTGGCTTCATGTTCCGAATTGCCTGTGCGGCTTGATCAACAGCTCCCTTAAAGTTGTCATCCGTGACTTCAAGAAGAAGAAAAGAAACACATTCACTTGCAAGTTCACGATAGGATGATAGGAAGCGGCTGTGGCGTGGAGCGCATCAGCCTGTTGCCTCTCACACATCTGCAGCGCCTGCTTCCGCGGCCGACTGCTGGGAAACCGCAGCCAGGGGTGCAGGGGAGCAGGAGTCGAGGCAGGCTCCATAACTTCTAGAGGCGCTGAATGGGGAGGCGGGAATAAATTAACACTTGTGCAAAGGACGCGCTGATCCCCAGGTGGACGCGTGCCTTGCCGAAGACGGCTTGCGAAAAACACCATTCCTGCAGGATGCTGGGATCGGAAGAGGCGTCTCCTTGAGTCTGTTCTCGCTCACAGCGGTGGAAGCCTGTAAGCTAATTAGGCCCGGTACCCGTCGTCCATTGCTATCTGTCAGCCAAACGATGCGCAGAAATGTGCGGACAAGCTTTGGCGCTCTGCTTAGCTGTGTCCCTTTCCCGCTGTCAGCAGTCCCACCGGCTTCTCCTAATATAATTACATTGACTTTTATTCAATTAAGTGCCATTCCTGGCCTGAAAAAAAGCTGCTTTTTCAATTGATTCGAGTGTAATACAATAATAAAGATGAACTCATGGCAGTGCATTAGCTCTGCTGTTCATAACTTCCCCACGCCAGTTCATTCATGCCAGTCGATTTCCATTACGCCACCTCGGCTCAAGGAGAATTGATTCCCGTCTCCAGTCACTTCTTAATCTATTGCGCTTCTGTTTTTTAATAACCTTCCCTGATGCAATGTGCAGGACTCGGCCCAGGGGAAAGCCAAAATGCCAACTGTGCAAGGGGGCAGCGGCAGCATGTCAGATGAACCAGGGAAGTTCCTCAAACGTAGGCGTCGGTGACATCTTGTCAGTAATCCCGCCGCCATTGCAGGCGTTTCTGAAGGGACTGCGAAACAGCATTGGGTCTCGGAAGGATAGCCCAGGGGCAACTTGCTCGCCTTGGAAGCAAGACAACACGGAGCAACACATGTTCAATCCCCGGGTCCGAGCGTAGAAACCTCTGGGTATTAAGCGTGTTATAAATATCCTATCATATCATCAGTAACTGCCATGCTGATACATTAGGGCGCCTGGGTGTTGCACGGGCCACATTGGAAGTGCAACTTGCTGGTGAAATGGGGACAAGTGACGTGGAATGTCGATCATCCGATTTAATAGAAGTTCAGCCACGTCAAGACTAAACCATCCACCCGACCATGTCCTATCCAGTGCATAGAGCTCCATATCAGAATATGTACACCCCGCCCCCTTTGGTGAAGTTAGGAGTACAATCATTTTTATGAAACACGTGTAGTTCTCGTTCCCAGCTGCCATGTTTTTAGGCAAGTACAAGTATTTTTTAATTTGACAGGATGTGCATTTTTCTTTGCATCTTAAACATTCTTAGTAGCTGGCAATGTCTGTAAAGGGAAAAGAGCATTTTTATCATACAGGCCGCCTTCAAGCCAGGCAGCAGTAGCGCAACCCCTGAGCAGGGCGAGTGCCGGATGGCAGACCCATCATCCTTACTCCTTATTTGTCCTTGTTAGGAGCACTAGTCAGATTTTACAGAAAAAAATGACACAGTTAGAGGGCTTTTCTGGAGCCCTGAAAGTTCTTAATACAGAGGTAAACATGTTTTTAAGCACAGCCACATTTCATTTGAACTATGGAGTCTGCGCTGAAGTGAGACATGGTGATTCATAATTTGGGGCTCTGTGTAACCATGGGGATTGCTATTAGCCAAACACATGCAACCAGACCTTCATTGACTGGCCTAAGTGGAACCTCTGTTATTAGAGATGGGAGGGGTAAACCCCCATACTCCTCTTGCCTTCCTTGCTGTGTCTACCCGTATTCCCCTCCCTATTGAAATCCCACAATCAGGTCCTAAATAAAGTTCACTCAGCACTCGAAAGTATCATAGTTTGTGTTGAGATTTGCAAGATTAGGCATGCCACTGGACCCCTTAAAGTGCTGAAGTGGGGAGGCTGGGACTTAACCACATCTTCATATGTGTCGGCGATGCACCGAGTTAACCAAAATCTCCCTCTGTTTTTTAGATTTGTTTTCCTCCCCAGGTTATGCATATATTATTTAGAGTTTTGTTTGGCGGGACCCTCTTACCTCTTGCAGCCAAAGTGCTTCAAACTTTTAAGAAAATTTAGTAAATAATAACTGAAGGCAAATGAATAGCGTTCCACTGTTGAAGACATAGCTACAATGTTCTATAAAACCAATCATTCCAAGATGAGGCTCACATGGATGTTTTCAATCCATCATCTTTAGAAGAGGAAATTCCCTTTTTGCTGTTCTAGGCTTTCCATTTTTTTAGAGGGACGGGTTTCTCAATTTTCAGCACTTTAGAGAGATTACGCTTTTCTTCATTTTGTGGTTATGACGTTTCATACCTTTGGGGTATGTGACTGCAGAACATTTGTGGGTAGGAGAAAGGCAACAAATGAATACCTTAGCCTTTTCAGTTTTTTTTTAAATGTCACATCATCATGTGAAGGCTTATCATCTATATGCCCCCTGTATTTTCAATGAGTGCAATTAAACACAGATTGTGAGGTCGATCATGACATATGGCGTTATGAGTTAGGCAGGCCGGCTTGAACCAAAGCTCCTTCTCAGGGTAAAGCCAAGGAATGCCCATCAGTGGCAGAGTGACAAAGCCACAATGACACCCTTTAGCCTCCCACAAGTTACTGTTTGGCCTGCAGTACACTAATCCCACTCCGGTCGTTGGGAGCACCTGACACAGGGCCTTATTACGGGTCCACCTGCACAGAACCAGCTCTGGAAGAAGTTTGCAGTCTTTATTTTTTGTATTGCATGTTGTTTTCGAGGAGGGAACTGAAAGATTTTGCATGATGCATAATGGGTGGTACAATGTTAACTGACAAGCTCTGATATCGACTGTTTGGTGTCTGTGGACTTTGTACTGGGATATCAGCAGTAACTCCAGGTTAGTTGTGGTTCTTTCGCCTGAATTCACGTATGTAAGTGGGCATAAAAGGCACAAGCCTGGCTTCCCTGTCTGTTTTTGAATCAATTTCCAGGTTCTCTGCCTCGTCTAAAAAAGTCTGCACAGACCTGGTCCTAAATACTTACAACCTAAACTCTCAGAGTAGCTGCCAGCGCACCCACTGAGATCCGAGAATTGCAACCTACAAACTGTCCCTAATACAAAATGCAAAAACCAAGAGGGCAGGTGCTACTCAGTCCTCGGATCAGCACCATGGAATGATCTCCCGATGCCTTGAGATCTTCACCAACTTGCTCCAGAGCTATATTTAAAACTCGCTTTTCTAACATTCCCTATTCCATCATCTCCATTCTTCTGCTCTGCTTCTCTGGTCTATCTTGAAGTCATAGCAGATATAAACAAAATCCAGTTTGTAGTGTGTGCTAAATAAATGCTTAAAGAGTATCATACAACTATACCAGTCAACAGCCAGTCTATTTGCTGTGTTATGTCATGCATAGTTTCAACACACATTTATAGCATGTGCCATTGTCATAGACCTCTCCGAAAATGTCCACATTGAAATTAATTTGTTCTGGGGAAAATGCTGATGCACGGGGAAACCTCGGCACGTGGCACTGGAATGGAACCGGAAGGGTTTCAGTTACAAACGGCAATGAACTTTGCAATCATGAGGGAAACGAGTCACCGGCCGTCCCACCCCTGGTATCCTGGAATAAAAGCGCCGAACCCATGAATGCCCACTCTCAAATATGTGGTGTCAAATGCGGCGATGAGCTCCATAAGCCAAAGCAAAGAGATCCCATCCTCTCCCAGTGCCGTGGGATACTCATGGTACTGAGTTCAAGGAGAACCACCCCACAGCTATTGGGAGAGCAACGGATTCTTTACAGACTTTCACTGTTGGAGCTGCTACTATGGTAGCAGTGCATCTTAGCCAGTCAGTTTTTGAATCACTATGTGCAGATTAGTGATATATATTTGCACTAGTGCAAAATATATAGACAACACAATTTTCTACGATTTCTGTTGCTTGCCTGAGAGGGAAAAGAACAAGTAGTTTTTGCCCCACAATGTGTTCAACCAGTTTTACCCAAAAAGTTTATTGAGCAGTGGAATGGTGCACCATTTCTTGCAATCTTTCTTTTTAAAATGATTATGAAAGCAGCAG
The DNA here is from genome assembly GCF_040938575.1 of Ambystoma mexicanum. Lineage (NCBI taxonomy): Eukaryota > Metazoa > Chordata > Amphibia > Caudata > Ambystomatidae > Ambystoma > Ambystoma mexicanum. The sequence goes on along the minus strand of NC_090935.1, from coordinate 1,321,715,735 downwards.
AGCTATTTTGCTCCAAGTGCCTAATGTAAAGATCCTATTAGGTGCGAGGAGAAAATACGTTGCCCTGTGTCTTATTATGGAAGCCGCAATCATGTCATAATAAGCATGCCTTTGCCCCATTTTTCTTCATGCTTTATGGACAGAGTCAAAACATGTTTGCTTTATTTCTTATTACAAAAGTAGAAGAATGTGTTTGGCTCTTGCTTTAAGGTACTTTATGGAATATGGTACATCATGTGGAATATTGGTGTTTCTGCCCTCAAAAGCACCCACAGGTGAGTTTGTCAGATTACAGCCACTAATGAATGAGGAGAATTATTATAATTATTTTGTATACGATATTACTGGGGACTGGCTTCTAAGCACGAGACCGAGATTCAATATGCGTTGTTTTGCTTCCAAGACAAACGCGTTAGCCCTGAGCTATGCTCCCAGCCCTGATGGAGCTGGCCATTTTACCGATTTGAGTATTGCCACACCTACTTACCCATTCGCTGCCGGGCAGGGCTCAAGGTTAGGGAAGGCAGAGGGCAAAAGACTAAGGGCAGTGAACCTACATGTTAGCAGAAGCTGAGGAAAGGTGGTCTACTAGGCAGACTTTTAATAGCTTCAAGGGGACTCTGCACTCACAGTTACCAGGCTTTAGTCAAAGAAATGAAGGCTGGTTATGAAGCAGAGGCTTGATTATGTCACATGGCCATTTTTTAATGACTGTCAGCTGTCGGGACAGTTTTAACGCCAGTTACAGTGATTACCTGACTCCTTAGAACTATTAATGACAGGAGCCGGTAAAACCTTAAGATTCACCAATAAGGGGTTCTCCTGTCAACAACTCTCTATTGCAACATGTCAAGACTATAGCAATGAGTTGTTCTGGAACCGAATTGAGCCCCATGTAAAACATGATGCTCTCTTTTGCAATAGATTTATATCAGCGACATTAAGGGAGTCATTGCAAATGCAGAGTGTATATATGCAGCTTAGCAACACTGCTATGGAGAGACCATAAAGCTATTGGAATGGACCATTGTGCAATAGCAGACACCCTCTCGAGGCAGAATACACTCACTGCAGGGAGCGAAGACATTAGAGCCAGGCCATGGTCTTTCAAGGCAAAAAAAATGGCTCCAACACGTCACTGGCCCATGAGAATGTAAGAAGGAACTTTGAAATCCTTGCATGGGCGAAGGGGCTCAGCCATGTTACATGTCACGTGGATCAGGGAATGTCCTGGGCTCTGCAATGCAACTGACCTGTCAGCTTAACTCTATGCATTACATCACTTATTAGCTACCATCTTGCCTCATGTCCTAGCCCTAGCCATTCCATATAAGTAGGGTTAGGCAAGAGCATTCTGGATGCTCATGGGAGTGATATGCTTTGTGCACACCACAATACCACCTAAAATGGAGGACAAGGCTTGTTTTTAAATCTCGGCACAAATTCTGCATCACGCAGTGTCTGTCACTCAGTGCAGCGTTGTCACTCAGTGCAACGTGGTAACGTACATCTGGGCCCCGAGCATTCAGAAATGCCTCTGATTTATTCACATTGTTCCACATATTGTTTCTTTTTCTTCTTTCTTAAAACAGAGCATGTGAGCCAGCAGAAGTACTTCAGAAGAAAGACCAATCGCCTCTGGGCTTTCACTTAAATCTCGCCATGCACCATCCACCTGCAGACACATCTGCGGGATCCCCCTCGGGCCCAACATCCATTCCAGGACCGCGGGAGCGGAGCGCAAAATCAATGTGCTCCGGGCTCCTTCCATCACCCCCTACAACTCCCGGGCCATGCCTTTCATCCCGAAGTGTTGGCAGCCCTGTCGTATATTGGAAATCAACCTGTGTGAGTTTGATGGCTCTCCCTAGAACCTGACAGTTCATCAATGCCAGCAGCAGAGTCCACGGGCTCCGGAGACCCTCTGCTACACTTCTCTCCAGTCTGCCCACTCCAACTGGACAACACGCTCATGACAGATGACGGGAAGCACTTGTCATGTGGCCGGTTTCCCTGCTCCTGATCCGGAGCTACCAAAGGGGTCGGTGAAGGCTACTAAGCGTAACCAAAAAACAAAATCGTGCTTTATCTGATAGCCAGAGTATGGGATACAATGGAGCAGCAGGGCTCATGTCTCCAATGTTAAGTGTCCCTGGATAGATTTTCTGGCAATCTCGTGATTATTTTGCTGTATAAATTCTTACAAGCAGGTCTGACGATTATGCAGCATGTGATTGCAGGCCTCTCTATCCCTCTGCTTGTACTGTCCTAACTTCACTTCTACATACAAAGGAGCCGAGGGATGTCATTTAGGGGTCGCCAGAGGTCGCAACTGCGACCTCTGAGGTCTCCCTTGCGACCTCTGAAAAAAAAAAGTTATTTTTTGTAATGCAAGCTCCTGGCTTGTGGCTCTTTACTTCTGGGGTGGTTGGCTTTCTTGTTCAGGCTCCTTAAAAACAGGAGAAAAATAAGAACAGGGGTGCCACAAGTCTAACACTTTCAGCACTGACCCTACATAAGAAATAATAGGAATCCAAATAATGTGTCTTTCTGAAATTCTATACAATAATTGCTAGGCTCATTAAATGTTTATTTCAGGCACACTTCAGTGGTTGAGTCACTGATTTAGTCTGTTCTTAAATGCCTCACTCAGTCTTTCATCCTTCTGAGGTCGATAAATGAGTACCAACACAGGTTGGGTGATATTGGTTGTATATTGGGTGTATATTTTGTCTATATAAAGCGCTTAAGCGTAAGTGCTAAATAATAACACATCATTATCATTTTGGTCATGGACGTCTGCTTGCATTTACAGTAATTTGGTAATATGGGCCTACACACACTGATCTTAATGATACATATGGCGATCCATACTTGTATGAAATGTACATCACATAGTGATATCGTAACTATATTTTTCGTAGTGTACAATGCTATGTGATGCCACTTCCTATTTTGTAAACGGGTGAAATGTCGTGTTCCATCAGTACCCGCGATATCACTTCGGGGCGGGGGTCAAATTACATCACTTCCTATGATGTCATCAGGGGTTCAAGGGTAGTGTGATGTCATTTCCGCTACCCCTGGCATTTTGGTGAAATGACATCCCTGAAGGAACTCATTCACGCTCGTGAAGAATTGCCCCCCTGTCCTTATGACTGAAATTGTCTTCATGTTGTGCTCTTCTGTGAAATGGTTTCCCTCGTCTGCCTCCTGTCGAGCCTACTCAACTGCCTGATCGTCTGTAAAAGTCCTAGCTTGTTATATGAATCTGGTCTGGTTACCCAGTGGCATTGGCAGGCAGTTCATCCCCTTCAACCCCCGAGTCGCCCTGGTTCAGCCCAAGGTGGATAGTGGCCAGGTGGCATAAAAAGAGATAGAGGGCCCCCAGGCTCTGCCCAGATGCCTGCTGGGAGTGACCAGAGTGTTCTAGCAGACATTGTTGAAGGGTGCTGAAATGGAGGAGGGGCTGTACACTGTACCTGGTCCTTTTCACTACCCGTTACTGAATGGGTCAAGGAGGCAAAGCAGGCTCAAAGTCAGCAGAGGACATTTAATTTGAACCTGGCCAACCGCACTTATGGTTTTGGGAGGTCTGCTCTCAGCAACTGTTTAATATCATGCTTCTTTAAAGGAGAATGTGCTTGTGGACAGGCTCTCTCTGGGGAAAGGAGCACTCATGCGCTCAACTCCCCAGCCAGGCCAAGATGAGAAGATTGGGGTGCGTGCACTCTGCACTTCAATGGAGAGGTGGTGAAAGGGGGTTTGCCAGTGCACTAAGTGGAAGGAGAGGGCATGGATTTTGTGGAGAGAGGATTTCCCACTTGAATAATTGAGTGATCCTGGGCAAACTACTTTATGTCCCTGTACTTTGAGTCTATTTTAGGCCAAATTGAGAAGACTTTAAAAGATGGTAATCTCAAATCTGAATTTCTGTGTACGTGAAAATGTTGTGCTCATAGTGAAACAAGAACAAAGGTGGTGCATCGCCTAGGAGGGGTCTGCAACATTTGGCTTGTAAGATGTGTAGGACTGCATCTCCCATCAACCCTAGATGTCACATTTAATGCAGAGGGATCATGGGAGTTGTAGTCCAAAACATCTGGAGAGCTTCGGGTTGCAGTGCCAAAAGGAACTCGTAGAATGGTGTTGCCAGGATTAGGCTTCTGTGATCCGCTTTATATTCAGCATGGACCAGCTGACAGTCTACCTGCATTAGTAGTACAGTTAAATAAAAAGAGGTGATGGCCGGAAGGTTTAGAATTAATCTGAACCTCTGGCGCTGCCCTGGGCAAACCTCCAGACCACTGCTCTTCACCTGTAAACCATTACAGAAAGGGGAAAGACCATATGCAAATCAGGCATGGTCCTCCCCCAAAAGGGGCAGTCAAGCCCAAACTGCTTGGTCACATCCCTTCTACACGAGACCACAAGCATCCCTAGACCTGTTCCTGCCTCATTGGGCATCATCAGTGAGGTGTAACTTGGGTCTCTAGGCCCAGCAGGCACGGGCATGTCCACAGCATACCTAGGCCGACATTGGCTGTAATAAACTGTGGCAAGCCCTATCACATCTCGAGTTCTCTTTCTGATTCCTAATTGAAAACGAGATTGTGGGAGAAGAACTGGCATGGGCAAGTGTCCTTCAAGCTTGTACACTGCCAGGCTATCAGCAATACTTTTACCTGGCTGGTCAACAAAGGAAAGTAAGGGTTTGGAAAGGGGTTGTTGCGGCTGCAGCATTTTGGTAAAAAAATGCCCCAAATTGTATTATTACAAAATGTGAATCAAAATAGCCTCCTTGGACCCCTTTTTATAGGAATTGGAAGGGTGATAATGATATGATGGAAATACCCATCACCCCCTTCCACCATAGCTATATAGGAATGCTATTATCCATAAAATTGATCCATAAAATTGCATTCCGATAGAGCTAGGGTGTAATGGGGCGATAGCTATTTGCACCCCAGACGAACTTCGTTTGAATGGTTTTATTGGGATGGGAGATGGGCTGCGTTTGTCTTATCAATGCCCAAACTAAGGTAAAAAGACAAGATGGCCGCCACCATAGTGACTAGAAAGGGGATCTAGTCACTTTGTGTCATTTTGATGTCCAAATCAGCCACGTTTCTAGCCTTTTTCCTGTATTATGTTATATGTTGGTGCCAAGGCTGGGGTACTGTACCGTTTAAGCATCAAACCAGACTGCAGAAGGGTTCCCAGTCACAACCTCAGAGTGTAATTTACATAGATTGAAAAAAACGAGAAATTGTTTTTTCATGTACTGACCTCATGGAAGGGAAGAGTGTGGGCTTTATTACCAGGGGTGGACGTGCTTCTGCCTGATTGGAGACAGTGGGCCTTCTATCAAAACAATGTTTTACGCCAGGGCCTTTTGCCTCAGGTCACAGCAATCCATACATACATTGGAAAGAATTATATGTAAAGTGGAGGTCACAGTCTGCCATTGCTGATGAATTATATTATTGTACTCACCATGATCGGACAAAAACCAAATGAGCACCTTTGGAAATGCCTGGTCAGCTGCTCATTTGGCCTTGCTCAGAAATGTGCTCTAGGAGTTACAAGCATTGAAATACACAGTACATGCAAACGAACCAATAGCCAGAAAGCCTGTCACGTGACTTTCCACACCCATCTCATTCATAAGAAAGCAAGCACACTGAAAAAACAAGATGGCCTCTCCGAGATCTGGCATGCCTGGTAAGAGATGGCATGAAGTTGGGGGTTTCCACATTTGGGGAGTAGGGAAGAGGAGGGGCAGAAACGTGCTCACAACTTAACACTCAGCACTCGGGAATCTTATGAAAAAAGGATATTTACCCATTTATATTTCTAATTTTCCCACTGCCCCATTTGCTCCTTGATCCTCCTGGTGCAATCCGGATGCTCTGTATCAAAAACAAACAAAAAAGAGACCACACCCATAACGCTGGAGGTATGACCGGAGGGTCTGGAAGGCGCTCATAGCACAGCTTCTCTATACAAACACGTTCTCCACAGTCAATAAGTCATTCGCATTGCCCACCCGACTGCCTCCTCTGGACCCCAGCCTATGGAACCAGTCAGTAATGACATTCAATGTTTCACCATCCAAATGGCATGGGGTTCATGCTTTATGAAGGGGATCTAATGTTATAACCTACTATACAAAGGCCCATTTCAGCAACATTACCCCGGGACAAGAGTTGCATTTTGTAAGATCCAGTGAGGACTCAAACACACCACGGATGCAGGCACTGCACCCTCCATTACACTTCCTGAAAATGACCAGGTGTTGTTCTTGGCCCTGGGATCAGTCCATATTTGTTATCAGAGAAAGGGAGGAGAGAGAGCCCCTGGGTCCAGTGACGCATGGTATGATCTAGTAACTGCCATAGCAGGAGCAGTGCCCTCACCAAAGGGCATTCAAAGATCATTGTTGACAAAAACATTGCACACATTCCCTCTGATGAACTTGCTAAATGCACATTTTCTTTATTTCCAAAAAAGGATATTCTGGCCCAGTTACACTTCAGTAACCAGTAACTAAGCTACGAAAATAATATTTTACAACAATTGCCATGGCTCGGGAGAACTACAGAATTGTTTGCAAAGAAAATACAATCTTTATCTGAAAAAAGTGCAAACACTTAAAAAGAAACAAAATTTCAAACCAAACCAACATAAAAAAGAATACAAAACATGCAGGAATGAATGGGTAGACTAGTCCTTGAAAGACGCAGTGTTCCAACCAGTTAAATCTTCTAATGCGTAGGGAATCGTTCACAACGGTTACGCAAACACCTCCCTCTGCACTCAAATTATTCACTTGAAGATCAGCTCCACCAAACTCTTTGGGGCTTTGGCTAATTTAGCGCGCAGATAGGGCCCGTCGCTTGTAATAACAGGCAGGATGCATTGGGGTCGGCCATTTATCAGAATTAGACTTCTGTTCTCAATTCACAGCGAATTACCCTGCCTACACCGCGCCTCCCTCCACAGAGCTCTCCATCCCCTCATGACCGCCTAATGTGGCAGGCAAACAAAATTGACAGTCTCATCTTGTCAATAAGGGGGAGGGGAGGGCCTCTGGGGGGAACATTTAACTTTGCATGGAGAGCGGGGCATTAATGCGCCTGTCCCACGAATGTTAATCATCTTCAGGCTGCCGCTAACTTTGACAAGAGCGAAATCACCAAATTTGTTTACTAAATGAATTGTAATAGGCTCATAAGAGAGCATGACATATATGGTGGAACCAAACAGATGGTTTGTTTACTCCACTTTGCAACTTTATAAATGTTGTAAGTCTGAAGGTTTAGTGTGAATTATCGGTTGGCTGGCGGAAGTGCGCCCTCCTCTTGCATACTAAATACGCAGAAGGATTTGGAGCGCAATTTGTCATCACTATGGATGGCATAAAAACATGTTAATGCTGTCGGATGCTATCTAAGAGGGCAACTTGTCTGCTAGAACTTTTTTTTTTCTAGAGCATCTATGTGAGCATGCTATCGCCCGGGGTTAACTCAAGGTTTGGCATTTGCCAGTGCGGTTATGGTTTGTGAGTACTCACTAACTTCTTTTCAAATGAGATCTTTAATTTCATAGAGGTATGAAAGCCGGTATTGCGGAGGTTGGTACTCTTGAGCAGCAGAGTGAGTGGACCTCATCCATGCATGCACAATAGGAGTCTTAGATTAGGAACAGCACTGGCATGCAGGCGTGGCATGAAGAGGGCAACGTATAACGGCTTCTACAAGCCTCTGCCTCTAAAGGCATGCTACACACCAAGCGTAAAAAGCATTTGACAACACCCAAAACTACAAATGCAAATTACCACACTTAGTTATTTGCTCAGCGACCTCCAGTGCATCACGTACAAAGTGATGATGCGCCAAGCTCACACTTTACCAATTGGTCAGTACCAACCACTTTGAGATTACATACCAGGCAGTGCTCCACCTTACATTCTGATTGGTTGGTGATGTTTCCAATAAGAATCTGAGAAATGTTCATTTTCAGAGGGGCCGTTCTCTAAACAAAAGTTGTATGTCTCCCACTACCCTGCACTGCACTTGGGGTTCTGAAGAGAGTCCCTGTGAAGCACCTTTCTGCATCTGCTGCTCCCCGATCTTTCCTGCCCACTGTGTACAAAAGAGTGTGAGAGATATAGAGAGAGAAACTGACACTGGGTAGAGAGTGAAAGTGGGAGGAGTGTGGAGAGGAGGGCATGCCGTGCCTCGTTCTACCTTCTACGCGTCTTGCTGTGCCTTGGGATTCTGCATACTTTGCTTGGAGGTTTGTGGGGTGTGATGGTGGGCAGACACAGTGACTTACACTGGCGTAACATGTAATAATAACTTGATATTTTTCAATTCAATGTTCTTTTTTGCAGGTGCAGTGTGTGTGTATGGGGAGCTTGCTGCTGGAGATTCAACCGCATGTGTTTTCTAACAGCAAGCAAAAGCGTGAGAACGTTTTTCACAAACTACAACCTGTTCAACGCTCACACAGGTAAATTGTATAAGATGTCTTTTCAATAACGTTTAAACATATGGCATACAGTCTTTATACCAGATATAATAAATACAGGTGTGCAGTTATAAAATCGAGGAAAAAAAGTCGAATGTAAAAATGTCGAAAAAAATTAGAATGTGTTTTTTTTATTTGTATGTTTTTTGGGGGTTTAGGTAGTAAAAATAAACGGGGGATTGGCGGGGAACCCCCCATTAAAAAAAGAAATAAATTAAAAAAAAAAAACGCATTTTTTTTTTACATTCTTTTTTTCGACATTTTTGCAGTCGACATTTTCACTATAAACCCCTCATAGCATTCATGTTGGTTGTGGAGTTTAATTGGCATTCAATTGGTTGAGGCGTGTAATGTGCTACAAGCGCCTTTTCAATGGCAAGATTTGATGATAACCCCCAATGATGGTCTGTCATAGGGCCTGCTCATAAGTAGCCCGCATGACTGTTTTCATGTCCTGGAAGGATATCATTTGGCAGCGCCTCCTGAGCTGCATGTATAACTATGATTGTACATTGATAGCATGAATGCTTCACTGACAGGTGTTTGTGAGAATCAGCACTCAACAACCCCTTCTTCACCAGCATTTCCCATTGCAATAACATGCCTGCGCACCTTAGAGCATGCATTCCACAAGCAGGATTTAGTCACTTGCCCCATGTCTGAACTGTGTGCACCTGGGAGAGGCCCCTGCTCGGTCATTGTTTCAACACTGCTCCACTCTCAATAGCCTTGAAAAGGGGCATCTGTGATTAGCGTGGCCTGTTCTTCCAGAACCCATTGTGTCCCACTTACAAGGAGCTGCCTTGTGAGGTGTGCATGCAGCATTTAGACAAACAGAATATTTTCTGTAACCTGGCCAGGAAAGGTCTTTTTCAAGACACCTATGGGTTTTTTGTTTTTTTCTCACAGTCTTCATTACTCCTACGTCCAGTCCCATTACCTCCATATTGCATTGGCGTCCCTCGCTAGGGACGGGAACTGAACCCTTTTCACCTAAAAAAGTCTTACCTCTTTAAATGTAGCTGTGTGTGGGGGCGTGGCCCCGGGAACATGTTCTCATGACTCTGCCCTCCTATGCCACACTTCAGTCCTCTTTTCTGCATCGACAGGAGCGGACTTGCTTCACCTATGCTATGTCACGCGTGTCTTTCTTCACATAGGCACCTTTGTCCCACAATTTTTTCTTACAATTTTGAATTCCTACGAACTTTGTTAAACACCGGCCATCTGGTGCCTCACCCCTCCCCGGCGCATGTCGGCCCAGGCAGGCTTGAGTAGGAGCCCTTCCTGCAATGGATCCTTTCCGCCATCGGACCCCATGCGCTCTGCCTTCACTATCTCGGCAAATGGAGAGCATGGTGAAAGGGATTATTGAAGAGATGCTTCCACCTACGCCTCCACAGCCTTCGGCTCCAGTTAACCTGCAGCCAGCTTCACCCTTAGTCCTGGTGCTCTCCCAGTCTACACCGGGCCAAGTTCCCATGCAGCCTAGCATCACAACACTGTCTCCGCTGCCTGTGGCGCCTCAGGCCCCAGTAGGTCCACCAATGACTCTGCCCAGTGATCCTGCAGACCAAGGAGGCACGGCCCCCATGTCCAGGAACCAAGGGGACACAGACGAGGAGGATCCAGACACCTCCTCTTCAGCAAGGGCCTTCCACGACAGGGTAGCAGGTTTGACGGAATACCTAGGCATCCGTCAGCCTAAGAAGGAACAACCCGACGCGGGAGCCCTAGCTGAAGTTCTGACCATCAAATCAGCTACCAGATCGAGCATTCCTCTCAAGAACAATGTGGAAGCTCTTGCATAAAAGGGCTGCTCCAAGCCCCACTGAACACAGTCCACCAACAAGCTTTTTGATGGCAAATATAGGCAGGTCAAATGAGATACTCTTCTCCTATCGGTTCACACTCAGCAACATTCCTCTGTGATAGCTGCAGCTTCGATGTATGCCAAACCACAGGTGTCTGCATTGTCCTCCTCTACCACAGCATTGTTGGGCAAGGAGGAGAAATCTCTGGAGGCCTATGGAAAGAAAATGTATTCCAACGTCGACCTCCACCTGCAGCAAGCAGATGCAATGCTGGCTGCTGCTAATCAGAGACTTGAAGGGAAATTGCAAACTTTCTTCTAGATCTGCCAGTACACAGAAAAGCGTCCTTCAAGGCAGGATTGGCCAGTTGCACAGGACATAATGGAATCGTGGGTGGCCCATATCCAGACGGCAGGAAGGGCCATTTACAGGGCCACTGATATGAGATGGACGCTGTGGCTCAAAGCTACCAGGTTTAACCCGGTTGTTCAAGGCGGTATCCTAGATCTCCCTTTTGAAGGGGAGATTTGTTCCATTCACCCACAGATGAGGAACTTAACAAGAAAAAGAACAGTTCCCAAACCGCCAAGTCATTGGCTATACTGGCAAAGCCTGCATCCAAGAAGTACGGTCAGGGGCCAGGTCGATCAGACCGGAGAAGAACGTTTGGCAGATTCAGGGGCTTCCAGGAGTGGAGAGCCAGGCGGTCTTACAGGTCCCCCAGCCTACACAGGTTCAAGCACCTCCCAAAAGGGCTTCTTCCAGTCCCCCTCCCAAGCACCAGCCATGGGGGGAAAAAAGCAGTGATGCTGTCATCAAGGTCCACAATTCTCCAGTGGGGGGCAGGCTTGCTCTTCACATTCAGTCCTGGCTGACTTTCATTCGCAGATCCATGGATTCTATCAGTGGTTTCCCGTGGGTTTCCGCCTCCCTCTCCCTCCAAACCCCCCATTCTGACCACCCCTCCCTCGGATAGGGACACCACCTCTCCTTGCAGAGATTCGTACACTTGTAATAAGTGGGGCAGTAGAAGAAGAACCAGGCAGGCCTGCAAGTGGTTCTCGGTCTATCCTTCTTAAACCTCTCCCTACCCTTCCCAGCTCTGATAGTGGAGTCTGGGCATGATCCATTGACCTGAAGGATGCATATCTGAACGTACCAATTTGGCAACCCCATCGTTCCTACCTACGTTTCCGAGTGATGGGCTCCCATTTCCAGTACAAGGTATTTCCATTTGGTCTTAATTCAGCCCCACAGGTATTCACGTGGCTCATGAAGGTGGTGGCAGCACTGCTCAGGTCAGAGGACCACCATGTCTACCCATACTTCAATGATTGGTTTGTCCGGGTGGAATACCTGGGGAGGTTCAGAATATGGCCTCCAGACTGATGGATATCCTTTACGATCTGGGATTCTCCATCAACCACAAAAAGTCTCAGTTCCAGCCGACCCAAGCCTTGGTCTTCCTTGGTATGAAATGGAATACCGAGGAGCAGAGGATCTTCCCCATGATGGAGAGGGTGGGAGTGCTGAAGGCGTCTACTGGACATTTTCTCAGCAGGTTGACAACTTCGGCTTGGTGGTACCAGCATCTGTTGGAGTTAGGGTGGCATGCCTGCTGGCAGCTCCGCTGTTATGGCTTTAAACAAAACTTCACTGTATCTCATTCAAAACGACCCCGTGTGAGGATTACATAGAAACAAAAAGGTCTCTCACCTGGGAAATGGAACAAGGATTGATGAGGATTAGAAGACAACGAATATCCAGGTGGAGATTGATGTCTATTTCGATCTTCCGATGACAATTAGAATTCCCCCCGAGAAACTCCCAGTGAGCCGGCACAAAGGCCAGGGCAGAGGAAGGTTCCCAGGGAAACCCTCTTGGGGAATAAAACCCTGTGGAGCTGCTAGGGAACGTAGACTCCTTGAGAAGTCCCGTGGACGTAGGTTACGCTATCCCGGGAGTTTTGGAGATGACTGGTCGTGTCTTTAGAAGATCGGGGCCAGAGCAGTAATGCCAGGCCGGCTGATGAAAGATAGAGAGACAGAGTGATTAGTCTTAAAGCTGCCTAGAAATCAGATAGATAACCCCTGAAGCAGGAATCTTACCAAATGATCAGTTGGTAACACGGCCTTGCAACGAGAATAGTAGAAGACCAGGGATGGACTAAGAGACTGGGCACGCTAGACAAAGCAGAGCAAAGCACAAGAATGGTAAACAAACAAATGAAAAGGAAACTAGGAGCCACCTTTAGTCAAGGAGAAGACTTGAAGGCAATCTTACCGAGAATGACCAGAAACCCTCTCAATATTTAGGGGTAACAGATGTCCCGAAGGAATGAGGTCAAAGGGTGGTGGATCTGTGTTATAAATAAAAACTAAACTAAGAATCCACAGGTAAAGAGACCAAAACCCCTCTCAATGCTCCAAACTAAACAAGTGCCTACCACAAGGGAACCAAGCCGGTAGGATACGGTGGCAGGAAACACATTCTTCACAAAGCTCAGAGAACCCACAAGACTGAAAGGCACCGAGACGTCCTAAACAACAAACACACATCAACAACAAGGTTCTGTAAGGATCAAAGGAGCGCAGTCATAATTATTAGAAATGAACAAAGGCAAGTCTGAAAAGAGGGAGTAAGAGATTCCCTAACACGAACTCACGTAGCGTTCGCCAGCTCCTAGGAGAGTAGCAACGCGTCCTTGTCTGGGATGTGCAGGTTGATAAGCCGTCGGCGTTCCATCCCGGAAACATCGCAAAGCATGATGGGGCGCAACGACTAGACTGCTACACACACTGTAGCGGTCCGCGAGGCCCGCCATGTTGGAATCAGGCATGTCAGTGCAACCCGCCATGTTGAAGTCAGGCGTCGCACTGTGGGTAAAGCGAATAGCCGTGACATCCGCATACAAGGCTCAAATTGAGGAGGGTTCAGTTGCACCTCGCAGTCTCCTAGAACCAGGAGATAGGCTCCCAGGCAGCTTCAGTCCTATTTGCCACCAAACAGAGCCTGGCGATGCCAGCAGTTTTCTTCCTGGCTGGGCCAGGACAGAGACTCGCCGGGGGATGCCCTACACCTGCAATGGGATGGGATGTGGGCTTACGCATTCCCCCCGGCCCCACTATCTCACAAGGCCATCTGCAAGATCAGAGAAGTGAAGCGCTTGCATTTAATTCTGATAGTGCTGTAGTGGCTGGCCAGACCATGGTTATCGGATGTCATGAGGCTCACAACACAGGACCGTGCTTCTTCCAGTCGGGGGAAACCCGCTCCTCTCTCAGCAGGAGGTGCTGGGGGAATTGTTTCACCGTGCCCTGGAGATTTGTGCTCTAGCAGTCTGGTTCTTGAGCACGCAACCCTGCAGCACCTTCAGCTGTCTCAGGACAACCTGAAGATAATACAGAAGGCAAGAAGTGACTCCACCAGAAGTCAATACAAGAGCGAATGGAGCAGGTCCTACTGCTAGACCAAGCAAAGGGGCGTAGACCCATTGGCGTACACACTGGATCAGTTGCTGTCATTCTCGGGCGTACAGGTTCACACGTGCCGTACCTGCCTGGCAGTGATAGGAGCTTACAGAAAATCGGACAATGGCTCCTTCTCCACTTCCAAGAGGCATCTAACAGGTCTGACAAGGTTGTACCCCCCTGTCAAACGTCCACACCCGGTTTGGAATCTCAATGTGGTGCTGGACCCCATGGCACATAAACCATTCAAGCCCATGATGTCCGTCGACATTAGGATGGTCACAATTAAGATGGCTCTTCTGGTGGGCCATACTTCGGCACACAGGGTCAGCGAGATTCAGGTCCTCGTGGCCTCAGAACCCTATACCACGTGCCATTGGGACAAGGTGGTGCTTCACACCCACCCTTCGTTTCTCCCGAAGATGGGTCCTACCAATGTTCTTCCCCAACCCAAAGGACGGGGCAGAAAAGATATTGCACTGTCTTGATGTCAAGAGAGCTCTGAAGTTCTACCTGGACAGGACGAAAGGCTTGCGCAAGTGAGATGCATAATTCATCACTTTTGGTGGTTCAAAGCCACATTGTCAGGCGTCAAAGGCCTCGATAGCTAGGTGGATAGTTGCAGCCATTCAGCAGTCCTACAAGGGCCAGCATAAGGAGGTACAAGCAAATCTTCAACTCATGCGGTCAGGGCCAAGGCCACGGCAGTCGCCTTCCAGAGGCATGTGCCGTGGCAAACAATCAGCAGGACGGCTACCTGGGCCACCCCCTCAGCATTCTGCAACCATTATTGTCTAAATGGCAGTGCATGCTCAGATGCGACCTTCGGGCAAGCTGTCCTGAGGAACCTGTTCTCTTAAGGTCATCAACGTCTCACCTCTCTTGGGCTTCAATCAGCGGTAAACGCCCATGCAGTTTAGAGGAAAGGGGACAGGACGTAAGAGTAATTGCAAGTTACTGTAGTGACTAACGTACTCCTAGTCCATAGTCCCCTTTCCTTCATGTGTCCCACCATCCTCCACCCTTAAAAAGAGGAACGTAGTAAGCAGTTTTATCTAGCCGACGCGTCAAACGGGGACTGAGGTGTGGTGCCGGAGGGCAGAGCCAGTGAAGCGCATACTCCTGGGGCCACGCCCCAACGCGCAGCCTAATTTAAAGAGGTACAATTTCTTTTGATGAAAAAGGTACAGTTCCCGTCCCTAGCGAGGGACACCCATGCAGTATGGAGGAAATTCCAGACAACGCACTATCACAAGCCCAGAAGCCAGAAATTGGCAGAAATAGAAGCCCAGAAAGCAGACCCTTTCCTGATCTCTGCCTGCACTGTGGTACAGCATCGCACCACACATTTGCATGGCTCCACTGATACTTCAGTTCCGAACTGAAGGCCATACTCTTCAAAAATTTCCTCAGTTAGTGCCAGGCAGCATACCGCCCAGCACCACTCATGGCAGACACTGTGCCAAGGGTTTCCTCTGAACCCAGTAATTCTTACCCTGTACCGCACCACAGTGCGCACCAGTAAGGTTTAGAGAACAATTATCTGTAGATGCTTGTCCTCAGTAAATAGAAATGTGATCATGGAAATGTGAGAGGGGCTAGGCAGCTTTGCTTCGCAGATAGATTTAAAACCTGTTCTATCGTCCGTCACCTGTTCTTCAATGGAATGTGCGATTTTAACATATGGCATTCAAGAAATATTGGGGCAAAACTCCCGGTCTTCGAAATGAGAACTTAAAATCTGATCTCAAAAGTACCTAAAATATATATATGAGGTGTGGGGGAGAGCTAACATTAGGGTTTGGGGATCAATAACGGTGATGTATGTTGGGCAAATCCCTTATATGGGGAGGTGAAAGGAGAGAAAAGGCAAAATCGAAGAGACGGGATGGGAAGATAGCTGGATTTGATGAAATAACAACATCATTCGTGCACAGCATCTTTTTTAAACAATCCCCCATTCTGAACAGTTAGTCTAATCTAAGGAAACTAGCATATATAAATAACACACACGTGGCATACATGCACAGAATACATTTTGTTATGATGAATTTGTTTAACGCTGATATTTTAAGTGTTTGATAAGCCAACTACTTGTTTTTCTTCCCTCTGTGTGTCTGTGATTTCCTGGTATGCTTTTATTGCAGTATCTGAGCAACAATAGTCACACAAACCTAATGTCTGCCTCCTCACTCCTCCAGGCCGATCTAATGTCTGCATCTTCACTGGTACAGGCTGATCTAGTGTCTGACTCCTCACTGCTACAGGCGGATCTAATGTCTGCCTCCTCACTGCTCCAGGCCGATCTAATGTCTGCATCTTCACTGGTACAGGCTGATCTAGCGTCTGACTCCTCACTGCTACAGGCTGATTTAATGTCTGCCTCCTCACTGCTACAGGGTGATAATGTCTGCCTCCTCACTGCTACAGGTTGATCTAATGTCTGCCTCCTCACTGCTAAAGGCTGACCTAATGTCTGCCTCCTCACTGCTACAGGGTGATTTCTGAAAATATAAGAATTGCTTGCCCCACGCGTGTTTGAACTGTGTCTTTAAGATCCATCCCAAACTTGACAATACCACTTTCATATTGTGTTGTGCAACTTCCTGAACATATGACAACAGTCACAGGCAGTGCACTGATGTTATTTAAGGCACGGCAGTGCTCTCTGTGAAGTGAACGTACACTGCAGCTGGCAACTGGGTGTGCCTTTGAATAAAGTAACCAGCGCATGGGAGTGTATATGTTTGTAATGTACCCTAATGTTTGAATTAAGAAAATTGTTTTTTCAGGTTTTAACCTGGACAATATTTAACTGCAGTTTTTAACACAATATAAAACGTGGCGCAGAATCCCCTCCATTCTCATCTGCAGCATCCTATAGCAAGAGTATATTAGCTCGATGTTGTATTTCAGTTGAATGTCCAATTTCTGATTTTTTTGTTTGTTTAAATACAATGGACCCGATTCATGGAATTTCGTTTTTTTCACTGTTCAAAGTGACTTTGCACTGCTGAAAAGTGACTTTGTACTGCAGACACAGACCCTGATTCACGGAACTGTGCGTGTATTTTTGCAGTGCAAAGTCAGTGCAAAAATGACTGTGCACTGACTTTGCATAGCACAAATACACTTTGCACAGTTCCATGAATCAGGGTTTGTGTCGGCAGTGCAAAGTCACTTTGAACGGTGCAAAGAATTCCATGAATCGGGCCCGATGTGTGCAGTATCAATGGCAGAATTTTATCCCAATTCCCTCGGGTGCTTAATGATTAGGTTACATTATATACCCTGAAAAGCTCACAAAATGATTGTAGCATCCATTCCTATCTCTATTCTTGCACAGTCGACTTCCCCTTTCCAGTCACTCATTCCACTTCACAAATGACTGGCAATGACGTCAATAATAATAATTTAGTATTTATATAGCGCTACGAACCCTCAGGTATCAGAGCGCTGCTTATTATTACCCACAGTGTGTGGTGCTCATTTATCAACTTCAGAAGGATGAAAGGCTGAGTTTGGCCCTGCTGGAATTCGAACCTGCGTCAGCAGACTCTGCACAGATGTCAAAGGAGCACTCTACTCGCTGTGCTATTGGACTGGCTCTAGGTATAATCTAGCGTTAAATCACAACTGTTCGCCATTTTGCTTAATTAAAATGGTCATTGTCACTGTGGTTTGTCCTTATTGATAAATATCGAAATGGGAACTAAACTGGAGTCAAACCGAAGGAAAAAAAAGAGTTCTGAATTCACATCAACTCAAATTTGCATTCCTCTATTTAGGTATTCCATTGACCAGCTTTTCTTTTACCAGCATTTGTTCTAAAATTCATTAAACCTGAAACTTGTTTTTAAGAAGAACGAATTTTTATCTGACACCTTATTACCCCTTCTTCCATTTTGCTACTTGCCGATTGATTGAACCATGATGTTTTAACAGGCTGAAGTGAGAGATATGAATGTGGCCCTAGATGCTCCGGTACCTCCCTCGGCTTGGTGTCACAAAAATGAAAGGTGTACCTCGTTTCCTGGCCTCCTCGTCCACGTCACCGCTGGTTCAGAAGATGTGAGAAATGCTATTCACTCAGACAACCACATAGACCCTACACTGATGATGTTGTAGAAGAGATAAGTGTGCAGACAATAGGGCAAGTGGATTGATTGTGACATTGTAGAGTCAATGAAGTCACGACTAAAACCAAGACGTTGATGTGTTAGACATGAAGCACACATGCATTCCTGCATGAAGCTACACAGACACTTAGGTTAAACTACTCTTAGAAAAGAAGAACATGCTTTTGACCCACTTAGAGGACAGATACTATTTTGCTATTCTGAATGCAAGTCGCACAAGAATAAAACTGCTTACTTGACGCTGAACGCAGTCAACATAAGTAGCCATAAAAATCAAAATGGAAGATGCAGCCACATTGAAGTGAATGGAAAGCACTGAGAAGGCTCGAGAACGTTGGGAGTGGCCTGACTCGCTGATTTAGCAGGAAAGCACAGACCACACTCGTTATGCAGCCAGCATGCACATTTTTGCCAAGGCCATTTAGGGGAGGAGAGTTTCACATCGGTACTCGCAGGTGCAGATAAAGACAGCCATAAGAAAGTCTTCTTAGATCAAGAGAGATACAAATGTCGTTGGAAGGACACACCACATTAGCTGAAAATCCTTGTAAATGCTGAGCAGGAAAATCAAGCCTCCGGACTCTACACACGTGACATGAGACTGGAGGACAAATCCTATTCATTCGAGGCAGACAGAGCCTGTCGTTCCCATCCAGCTTAGGACAGACAATACAAAATAATACTAGGTTCAAAACTAAATGTCCTGTCTCGAGGCCTAGAGGATCAGAGACGGTAACTTTATTGGTAAAGGCAGCACCTTTGGGGCTGCTCTCATCACCTTGAATTGTTGCTCATGGGGTGGTAACCATCCCAAGTACCAAGGCTGAGAAGACCCTCACCGACCAATCCCTGCTTGCCTGATACGCCAGTGCACACTTTGTTGCACCACCAATTATAATGCACTAACATGACATGTCTTTGTATGCAACATTTAGGAGGTGGTTGCAGGTGGAGCTACCAGACAAAGTATAACCAATCAGAAAACTCACCCTGTATAGATGCTATATGTAGTTAGCCCCACTAACCAACCCGAGCCTGCCTTCCAATTTTTGTAGAATAACGTGTCACTTCTGAAATCACAGCCCTTCATAACATGTTGACCAGCCTGTAACAAGCTGAGAGTGCATTGGAAATCCTGAGATGTCCATGCCCATCCCGGTTTGTGAGATCTCTTTATAAACAGTGGTTTTTGTCACACTTCTGGACTTTTCTTTTTTGTTTTTTTGGCATTGGGATTTCCCCTGAACCAGGCCTCTTGTTGTTATATTGGGGGCTTCCCCACCCCTCCACTTCAAGGGGTCCAAATTAAGATGCCCTGGGCAGGAGCTAAAACTAGCTCCTGGGTACTGGGCATCATCTGAAAGGAAGGAGCTAGCCATAGAGAACCAGGAGCTAGTACATAGCCTGCTGCAAATCTAACATGTATGTGAGAAGCAACCTGAAACTTTGTGTCCATCACATACCATCCATGATGCTTTAAATTCATCTAATGCATCTTCATAGTCATCCCCAAATACAGAAAGTTAATGTCACATAGGTATGTTTGTATGGTACCAAAGGTCCTCAGGAGCCAAGCGTAGCGCCTGGTAGCTGTAGGTGTCAAGCTATCCAGGCTCTCCAGTGCTAGAAGAAGGAACTAAATGGCTCTCGGCAATTCCGAAACCAGGGCCCAATTTATAAAAACGTTTTACAACGACACACTCCCATTGAAAAACGCCTTGTAAATCAGCCCCCCTCCGCATTTAAATAAAACCTGCTACTTCTGAAGAGAACACACAATTGAACTGTGCAACCTTTCAAGCAGTATGAACTGGCAGCTTGTGAAGGATGGCTGATTATTTATTTTAATTACTAAAAGCAGACACACCCGTCAATGGGAAATCGCTGAAAAAAACTGTACTTTTGGGATCACCCATACTTTCAAAATGGTTCAATCTGTATGCACAATTTTCTTTCATGTCTATAAACATCAAGACATTTTGTGTGAAATTCAAGAAGATTTTTGTTGGTCAAAGTTGCAATTAATTAACCATTTATAACCGCTTAATACCAGAGACCAGTCTCTAACTACGGGGACCAGGATTCTGACCTGTGTTGCTCTGCAGGGCTTTCAAGATAAATGTGTTGCAGCTGAGCTACCGTCCCAGCCCCAAGTAAACTAATCATGAATCATGGAAGGGGAGTTTGATCTTTGACTCTGGTATGAGTGGGGTTTTAGCCATTATGTATTAGTGCTCAAGTTATGCTACGTATAACTTGTGTATATTTCAAGGCCATTTTGCGGTTAAGAGGACCAATGTCAAAAGTGAACCCAGCATCATGCACTGTCTCGCCTAGATCAAGAAGCTGCCCATTTACCCATCACAAATTTGGCCAAAGTTGGCTCAACCCTTCAGATGTCCTACAAGGGGATGGGTGAAAATGGAGCTTCTCTTTGGTTAAAAAGGGATGTTTGCTGCACAACTTTGCATAAATGCCCCTTTTTGAGAGGGCTGTGTGTAAAAGTATATTTTGCTTCACATTTTTTAAATTGTCACTAAGATGAAGATTTTCATACACACCTACTCTTCAGTTGTCCAGAAACTATTTATTTCCGGCTATTTTAAACACAAAACAATGCATGATTCTAAAGAGGCACATAATTCATGATTTTCCAAAGGCTTATAGTACATTATTGAATGTCTTGCTTTTAATAATAGTCATCATTAAGTTGTTCTATTTTTTAGAGAGGACATTTCACCTTTGATTTGTCATCTAAAGAAATATTAGGAAATTATTAACTTTAGGAATGTGTCCTCGCGGTCATTTGAGATAAGATACGTCATTCAAATGGCTTTCTGTACCACGTTTAATGAGGTTAATGAATTAAGAAAACCACAAACATACACGTTATTCCTACAAATACCATTTAAACCCCATCCATGTAATAGGCACAGTGTGCCCTCATTCTAGAGGCCGCAGCTTTGGAAGTTGGGCACCTTAGCTTAAATACCAGGACACTCTATCATTCCACACACTGAATATACCATTGTAACATGCACTATAAAAATATCACATTTCTGTATGCAATAATTTCTGGATGGGAGTGAACTTTGTTTGAGATGTTGTGTCCCTATTTTGCTGATTGTCTGTGTCATTTCTCTTTTTTGTCTCATGTCACTGTGTAAAATTCATAGAATTGCAATTATTTTTAAATTTAAATGTAGCTAGGCTGTAGTTAAAGTAACAATGAAGATGGAACTAATGGAGAAAAAGCCTAGCAATTCAGATGAGTGCGATGCATGCTCAACTGATGACCGCTAGCAAATGTACCGTCACAGGCAATACAGTTGTTTAATGTAATACACATACCCTTCAATATGTGCTCATATATGGGAGAGGCGGCATGAAAGGCAGCTGATCACAGATGCTTACCCTCGAAAAAATGTATGTGGGTGTTCCTCCATATGCTTTAACATCTCTGTGCAGGAATTTGCATTCTACACTGCCTGCAGTGAGCCTTCAATGCTACTTTGCAACGGTTCCAAAACACATGGCCATGTGCTGGTAGCGGATCTTGCTAGATCAAGCGTCACAGACCTGGGGTGATCGAAACTCTTGGAAAGTGTTCACCTAGGGACTTCACGCTCTTGGGGATCTCTTCTCCTCGGTCAAAGACTCCTTAGGCGACACAGTGCACAAGAACAGAGCTGTAGCTAAGGTGACTGCTCCTTTTTTTTACGCTGCTCGGCTCCGTGCAGCTTTGACCGCAGTAACCGAGGAGGATTGGGGAAAGCTGCAGTAGTGCCACTCTCACAATGCCACAAACCAAGGCGCTGGTCTATGGTTGCATTGGGGCTTTTCATATCTTATAGGGGGTAAATAGGGTCCAGAGATCGTGATAGAGGAAATGAGGCGGGGAGCCAGCGGGTGGAGAGAGCGAGAGCGAGGATGCAGGAGGCAAAAGCAGAAAAGAGGAGAACGATTTAAGAGTGAGAGAGCAAAGGAGACAGGAGGATGCCAAACCGGTATCCATTCTGCACTGTTTTCCAGTCCACTGGCGAAGTTCCCAACAGAACTGAAGAGTACCAGGCCACCATGCTGCCAAAATAGCGTACCGTCAGCAGCCATCTCGGCCCGGCTCTTCCAAATCTCGTTTGAGGAGCGCAGTCGCTCCTGACCGGCAAAGAAAATTTCAATAGAGGACTTTTACCAGCTTAGCAGCATCTGCGCTCCTGGGACTGCCCGAGTGCTCAGCCTCTCCCGAGGAGGGAAGGAATCAGCGCCGGAAATATAATTAACCTTCCATTCTCAATGCAAACTGCCAGGCACCCGGGCCCTGCGCGTTATTAGCAGAGTCCTAACGGCCAGCAGACAACGGCAGAACCGGTCCGAGAAAGTTGGCTGCTGTCATATTTTTAGAATTATGATTAATGGCACTAATAACGCGGATGATTACTGATATGTGTCTCTCGCAGTTTATCATCCTGCTCTGCCTGCCTACGTCCACAATAAACACGCTATCATTTACCCCTTTATTGAAGGCAGCGCTTCTCCGAAAGCAGCCCGTTCTAATTACTCGGTAATGTTTTATGTCTTAAACATTCTGCAGCATTGGACCTCGCCAACTGCTTCGTGTCTCCCAATGATTAATTACTCGGTGTTTAATCAAAATGCGCAGCCTAATGCAGTCATTTGCGAAGAAGGGCTGCTGCCAGAGGAGTTCGGCTGCCATCCCAAGTTTTTGGGAAGTGTGGGGTTCAGAAGGAAATCCCCAGCGCGCACACCGTTGCAGAGGGCGGCCAGAACGCCCCAATTTTGCTACCGGCTGCCAAAGGAGGTCCGTTTGACCAGACACGTGGACGATATTTCTTGGTCAACGTCAATCGATATTTGTTTCCTCCGCTTGGCACGCACGGCAGGCAGCTCCAACGTGGTCTCGTCACAGTCAGTGCAAGACGTCAATGTTTTCAAAGGGGTTTAACACTGTGGCAAAAAAACGCTGCTCGAACAAATACCCGCTGTTCAATTTTTCCCAATGTGGGTTTTTATGGTTTGTCATAGAACTATTCGCCGTTGAAGTTAAGTGTTTCTTTTTTTAAATGCCATTACTGAACTGCTAAAATGGATGCTAATATAGCTTGGAGTGCTGGTGTCAAGTCCCAGTAATAAAAAAGACAGACGGCTGAATGAAATCATTTTCAAGTAAAAAAAAAAGATACAGAACAAAAGTGCTTCTCCCCCTTCCCTCTTGTGCCCCCGTCCACATGCATTCCCCTCTCTCTCTCTCCACTTTTATTGAATTGGGACTGACTGAGCCAATTGCGAAAGTCTGTAAAACACAATTACTGGTGAGCCGGCTGACCCAGCGGTGCCCTCTCTTGTGACAGAGCAAGCTAAAAAGGAAGCAGCACGAGCGCGCCGCCCCTCTCTTGCTATCTGACCCGTGAGGCGGATCGGTTGAGGCTGTAGAGCGAGCGTGGCTCCCAGGCCTGGGAGAGGGTTCTAGCGAGGCCGCGCGGTGGTTCCCTAGCGCCCAGACCTGTCTCCTGTGCCTCATGAAATCTTCATACCGAAGATCATCCATAATAGATTAGTTACATGCACCTCCTTGCAAGATCAAGGGTCCTCTTCCAACCTTGCAGCCTGGGAGTTGAATTTTTTCTGATATTTTTAATTTGTATGGGCTCAGTTTGACAGAAGAACCTACTTTGTATGTGCGGTGCTTCAAAGGATGAAACAGTCTTCCTCCTTGGTCTAGTATGCCAGGCTGATCAATCTTATGAAGTTGTTTTTTATTTTTATCTAGTTGGAGTAACGACCCCTAAATGCCACCAAAAATGAGGTAAACGAACGCAGACAAGGGTGATGCTTATCTTAGCAAAACTTGTTAAGCACAACGAACGTCCGAAGGCAACTTGGCGCTAACCTGAACAGAGCAGTGGAATGAGAAAACTAAGAGATATGTTTTTAAAAAGCGCCTCAAAGGCAAGTAGACTGTCATTTTACGGAGGGCAAGAGTCACCTTCAATTCTCGCCCTCAAGTCACCCAGCCACCTTGCAGACACTCAGCATCTCCGGCGGACAGCGCACCACCAGAAGCCAGGACACGTGCAGACTTGAAATCTGCTGCTGCAAAAAGCAAAGGACCAGAAAACAAGCCTTCTCTTCCTATGTCCCAAGACTACGGAACATCCTCCACGCCAGCATCAGACTCACCCCCACGCGCCTACAATTCAGAAAAGAACTCAAGACCCACCTCTTCAAGGAATTTCTCTGCCTCAACACCTAGGCCATCAAATCCCTCGCGCCACCTGACTGGCTAGACCACGCCTGCCCCTTTCCTCACAACCACCCGGGTACAGCTGTACCTCTCCTCTGTGCCCATCTCTATTCCACCCCCGCTGCATATCTGTTCTGTTACTTCTGAAAAGCGCTCCGTTATGCACCTGCATTGTTGTATACCTGTGTAAAGTGCTCTATTGCTTCTTAAAGCTAGGTCTGTGCTCAATGAATCCCATAATAATAATAATAATAATAATAATAATAATAATAATAATAATAATAATAATATTAAAAAGAGGAAGGGAATTCCAGAAGGAGGCAGCCGTTACTGAGAAAGACTGGCCACCGACTCGGGTCAGTCTGAAACGTGGAACCTCAACCAAATAGGCTTCAGCAGACCGCAAGGCCTGGCGAGGAACCTAGAACTTTAATTTTGCCTGCAAATACAGTGCTCCAAACCCATTCAGTTCCCGATGAACTAAACATAGTTCTTTGAATTGAACGTGCTTTGCAACTGGAAGCCATTGCAAGCTGCGTGAAATGGGAGAAACATGAGCAGAACAGCAAGTCGCAGAGTTACATTTCATAAAAATAGAATGACTTGTCAACAGAAAAGGATATTTACTGTTTGCTCCTGCCACCATCACGTGTGTGAATCTTGAAGTTAGGGTGTTTTCCCCCAGAATGCAACGCAGTATTTATTACTAGGACACAACCTATTATGTCATCCCACAAAGATGAAAACAATGGGCCTCATTATAAGGCCGGTACGGGACCGGCCCCTTTCATTCCGGGAGCACCGATAACGAGCTTCCAATCGCGGGACCCTGATCGCACGCCTGGTAAAACCAGGCGTGCTTTCCGGGTCCCGCGAGGAGAAGAGGGAGGCAATAACGGGCCAGATGTAATCTGCCCGTTATTACCTCCCTCCCCATTCCCATTGAGCCCTATAGGGGCTCAATGGGAATGGGGATGGGTTCCTGCAAGGAGGAATTAGCGGGTCCTCCTATGTCGGAGTAACCCGGTAAGTCCCCATTGCAGGAACCCGGTAATGGAGCCCGGAACGGAGGCAGCCATGGAGCTAATCGCTCCATGGCTACCTCCATTCTCGTAATGAGGCCCAATGTATTATCAATGACAAAATTGGACTGCTTCATGCCAAAAAAAGGCCCTGGTACAGGTGCTCCTTGTCTTTGTTGGGAGCAAGCAGTCACCCCTGTGTGTCCCTATCCCAGTTCAATATTGTCCACTGTGCTAATGGACCACAAGAATGGGAGTACATGTAGTGCCACCCCCGTAGCCCTAATTTCTGACATCGTTTGTAACCAATGAGCCCTGCCTGATAGGAATTGCAATTACAACAGTGCATGTCCTGGAAGCACACCTTTGGAGCACTTTCTTATTTGTATTTCTGGAGAAATAGCATCTGAAAATAACAATTTACCCCAGCATTGTTTTTTTTCACTGCTGAGCCATGTCAAACAGTCAGCCATTTTGAAGCTAAACAGAAGACCGACGCCATTATTCCTCTATCCCTGTGTAACCTTTGACTCTTGATTTCCCATAATGCATCTCTTCTTCGGATGTACATGAGAGGGGTCTTTATTTATGACTGGACCCTACTTTGTACAAACTACCCAGAGTCCAAAATAAAGGGCGATAATCATAGACATATTCATTTTTGACAATGTTCTAGGACAACGGCACTAGCATATACTCCAGTCGAACAATGGCTGAAATTCCCAGTATAATAGGAGGAAGAGAATTATCCTCTCAGGGACATCTTCAGGAAACACATACTTTAAAGGGCTCTCAGCATGCATGCTGAGCCCCCCATGACCATGAAGACTCTACATGCATACAAGAGGCCAGCATTGTGCATGTGTGGAAGAGGCCCGCATAGTGCATGCGTGGAAGAGGCCAGCATAGTGCATGCGTGGAAGATGCCTGCATTGTGCATGCGTGGAAGAGGCCCATATTGTGCATGCGTGGAAGAGGCCCGCATTGTGCATGCGTGGAAGAGGCCCGCATTGTGCATGCGTGGAAGAGACCAGCACTGTGCATGCCTGGAAGAGGCCAGCACTGTGCATGCCTGGAAGAGGCCAGCACTGTGCATGCCTGGAAGAGGCCAGCACTGTGCATGCCTGGAACAGGCCAGCATTGTGCATACATGGAAGAGGCCAGCATTGTGCATACATGGAAGAGGCCAGAGCACTGGGAAAAGACATTCCTATAAGCAGATCACAATGGCAAGGATCACTCAGCAAGTCAGGGCGGATGGATGGATACAACTCAAACAAGAAGAGAAAGAGAAGAGGCATTTCAGCACTAAAAGTTCAAGCTGAAGCCCAGATGATGGGAAAATCAGGAGCAACGCTGACACTTCTGTGGCCTCTCATATGCAGCCTGAGGCATTTGGAAAATAAAACATATAAAGAACATTTCTCACACAAATGCAAATCGTGGAGTTGGAGTTCTGGCGGACATACAAACATGCCTGAGGTTTTTGGGCAACTGTTTCAGCCGCTGAACAGTCTATTTTAATTCTTCAGCAGATAGGAACAATTGAATGGTCACAAGAAATAACAAACAAATCACTGCAAAGGTGTAAAACACCAAATCCATTGGTCTGAATGGAACATTTTGATAAGATGGCAGAATCACGCTGCATCTCAGCAAGCAGAAGGGAGCGCGATACAATGAAAATTCCCCGAAGGACCAACTCAAGCCTACCTCAAAAAAAGCCTGGACGCTATTAGCAAAAATAAGGTTTGAATCTCATTTTAAAGAGGGTTCTCCCACAGATGGAAATTCCACAATTATGTCCAGCTTTGCTTGGGAAATCTCAAAGGCAAGCCATTAAGCAAAAGTAGACAAAATGGCGCTCAAATCACAATTGTTCTTTAGGTCCTTCTCATCCCGTGTGACAGAATGGAAATGGGGCTGGGGGAGGGGGAAGGAGCTAAGATCAAGCAGCTTGTGTTGTCTTAAACAAAAGAGGTGTCTTTTGAAGGGTTTCCGAATTTCTCGAAGTCTTGGGAAAGGAAGCCATTGCAGACTATAATGTCTTCACATTCATTTTCAGGGTGTGTCTTGACAATATTTGACTAAATACGGGGTGTAGGGTTTTTCTGGGATAAGAGGATCATGCATGCATTGGTTTCCTTGGAGAAAGGAGGGTGCTTCTAGGGTGCTCAGCAACACCTTCCGTCCAGTTTTGCCAGCATCACGTTGGGGACAGACGGTCAAATAAATCACGGGCAAGACTAGCCACATTCATTTCTCCAAGATACCAAGTATCAGGTAACATCTTCTCTGGCGTTCGACATCATGACTTTCTCTTCTGGCTGTCCAAGTCCTCTGGCACTGAAGAAACAGCTGATACCTTAAACAGTAGTGGACATCTGTGCTTCAGCATTCCACACCCCTTACGGTTTCTAGTGTCCCCGTCGTATTTCGCAGTGCAGTAGCTCCAAAATGCCATACCCTTAACATGAAAAGTCATTTTCAACCAAATCACGTTTTAGAATGAAATGTTTGACTGCAGCCTACTGGATCGTGTTCTGTTTATGAGCTTCAAAGTGAGAGTGCTCCATGGGTGCCTCAATTGCATGGCTTCAGGGTAGCTGGGCAGGAGGGCAAAGGAGAAGGTGGCAGTGGATTGCTGTAGGTGCGAGGCGAAGAGGACTAGGACTATGAACCCTTTGTGGGTTTCCCAGGCCACTACCTCTTCTACATTACATTGGGGGCCTCCAGGGACTCGTGCGATTGGACCTCGCCCACGATGTGTGATGCGAGAGGTAGGGTCGGACTGGGCCCTAAAATTATCTCAGTACCCAAGGTTGACGTTTTTTTGATAAAATGTGCTGCAAATTGTGCATTTTAAAGAATATTTATTCAGCTCCACTGGTCAAAACTATTAGCCGCATGATGAAGTAGGTCATTAAACTGGTCCACATTGGCCAAAAAAACTGGCCCATACCAGCATTTTGCATTTTTGGTTCGGCCATAGGCCTACTGCCCTATAGGCCAGCCCGAGCCTGGCGAGAAGGCACATACACCTCCAGAGGGTGAGATGACGATGGTGATTATGAATCCTTTGAGGGCTCCCATGTCACTACCTCTTCTACATTATGTTAAGGGTTGCCAGGGACTCAAACTAGTGGACCTCGCCCACGGTGTGTGGCCCGGTGGAGCACATACACCTCCAGAGGGTGAGATGACGATGATGATTATGAATCCTTTGAGGGCTCCCATGTCACTACCTCTTCTACATTACCATAGGAGTCTCCAGTAACTCTAGCTAGAGGACCTCGCTCATGGTGTGTGGTACGGGAGAGCACATACACCTCCAGTTAAAGTGTGATGAAATATACGGTTGTGCACCGTGGATAACTGAGTGAATGGGTGAACATCTATGCATCATTTAGGGAGGGATGTGACGGCCAGGGAGTACACAAAGCAGGATGGATGGGCAGACAAGCCACAAAGGTTGGCAGTTTGGGCAGAACATCTAGATCCCTGCCCCTTGGTGTTGCAGCGAGCTCCCTGCTTGCTAAATGCCCAGGTACATGGGTGGAACACTGCACACCTCGGCCACATTAGGGAAACTATGTGGGCCTTACCTTTTCCTGCTGTGGCCGGAAGGACCATTGGTCTGAGCCGCATTCATCACGGCCTCATGGAGTGTGGGGTCACCTGCTGGCGGAACACGCGCACTTCTTCTGAACGGACGAAACCTAGGCAGAGAATACACCCGTTATGAGAATCGGCAAGGCACAAAGGCTTAGTGCCGAAAAGGTAGGTAGACATGTCATGCAGCAATACGTGCGCAAAGGAACACCATGGGCTGGGAAGTGGAGGGAGGTTGGTAGTGCATTCAGCAACACTTTTTACTGAGTGAGACTTCCCATAGTAAGACTAAGAAATGCTTAAAGATTCAAACCACCACAGGTGAGATCACCCGGAAGATGAGAGCATGGGGGTTATGCAGAACATGATATGTGGCATGTGCAAGCACTGGTGGATTCATGTCTGAATCATAAACATTTAACCCCTTAGTAGAAGAGTTCATGTGGCGAGGGTTGTGGGTACAACATCTTTGTGGCAGGAATTAGATTTTGCGTCTACAACTGAACATAAGTGATACAAACTCGTCCCCCATTATTGCAAGGGTTCTAGTGTGAATCCCAAATAAACACGCTATCTGCAGAAAAGCCTAGTTGAAATTAGAAGTTAATGTATAGTGTAAACAATGGGTGTAGAGTTTAATTTGTCCTCCAATTAAACGTGGGGGTGAGCATCCCTCAAGATGTTCAATCCTCTAGGGCAGCAAACAGCAGGTGCAGCCTCAGGTAAGCTGGTCACCTGCATGCAAAGCTGCCAATTGCTCCTGAGCAGAGACCCTCATGCCAAGACACGCGTGGCCCTGCAGACGTCTATCCGCGCCAGCACCCTCCAGGCAGACTGGCGCAAGGACCCACTGAGAAGAAAACAAGCAGGTGCCCTAAACACTGCCCAAAGCTCAACCTTTTGGAAGGGATGAGCCTGAAATCGAGGCCAAGTTTGCAGATATAACACCTGCTTTTGGGCAACATAAATTGGAATCTCACACACGAACTTCCAAGGCATACCTAAGGGGGGACGCTCCGCTGCAATGGCAGTCTTCCTGCTCCAAATGCAGTGCTTAAAGTCTGCTACTACGCATGCACAGGAACAATGATACAGACGGAAACTGGAGTGGGAGAAGTTAGAAAGTGAAACAAGCCTTGGCAATTGCAACGGTTTTGTCTTTTGTGTTGAGATAGACTAGATTTGTGCCAGGTGTTACCATAATGGTGCTACGTGACCATAACAAGGTAATAGACGGCCAACGATCTGAGTACCTGGTCACATGACGGCAGCGTCTGGCAAATGCCTATACAAGAGCCAAAACGGTTGGCTTTGCGAATGCTTGTTTTTAGTGCAAGGAACTGGCTGAAGGCACACTTTTTCAGACATGTATTACACCAGGAGCTGTAATTAAGTCCTTACCCTACAGACAACTGTTTATAGTGTTTTTTGCCCCATAAAAGCCGATAGTTTGATGTTACTGATCGACAGAGCTAACTCAAAGAGATCACAGGAGGGTGTGTTTTGGGTGGGGTTAGGCATGTGGTGAGCACGAATGGCCGCAGAGATTACTATGGCCATGGGCAGTTAAACATTCAAATAACACTCATAAGCAGTGTGTCCTGCCTCACATCCAATCTCCCTCTTCTCTGTACTCTTCAATGCCATAGTTTCGGTTTTATAAGTGACTTTCAATCACAACCTAATAGACAAAACTACGAAGAGGGGCTGAGGGGGGCGGATCAAAATAAAAGATAAAATCCAATTCCCTAAATTGCACAGACGCACCTTGAGGCCAAAACGAGGAGCTAGTAAATACATTGAAAAGGGGAATACGAGGCAAACCCCAGGTCATCACTTCTTGTGGGGAGAGTGTGTGGGAGTGGAGGTTGAGGGGGGGACAGCGACTCGTCACAGTAGTACCAAAGAAAGCATGCAATGTGTATGCAAATAGTCTGGTACACTCAATGTCAAGACACCAATCGTCTTCTAATTTCAAAATCACAAAGTAAGTTTCCAAACTTAACAGCAGCATTGAAGCACCAAAACATGCTGCAAAGAAGCACGGCAAACAGCAGAGGGATGCAATTCCCTGCCCGCGTACACGACAAACAAGCCACGCGGCAGGAGGCCGAGCAGTTTTTCTCAAGATTTTTGGGCTACCACCCAAAAATACAAAGAAACATTTCCTCAGGAGTCAAAATATATGGAAACACAATGAACCATGTGTTGTATGCTAGTTAACTAGTGTTGGCGGTTTTTGTTGTGGTGCTGGCATGGGCTCTCGGTTTCGGGTTTTCTTTTTCATTTTGTCACTTGCCAATTCCTGTCTTTTTTTTTTACCAAGCATCACGGGCCACAAAGAAGGCCACGGCTGGAATCACATATGGGTCTGGCACCAGCTGTTCATCACAAAATAGGTACAGCATTTGGGGGGTTTGGGGAAATGTTGTAATCCCAAACTACGCTGCTTATGATTTTGTCATCTTTGGCAGTAAATGGGAGTAAACTGTTGACTTCCAATACGTCTGCAATAATTGCACACACGAGCCTCCTCCACGTGTACCCCCACCCCACCACCCGCACACTCTGACAAAGGAACCAAAATATGACAGCGTTAACTCAAGAGGCAAGAGCCTGGGACCTTCTTTCTATGGCACCAAGATACTCCCGTGAGGGTGAAGCGCACTCTACAAATATAGCTGTTATGGTATATACCGAATGGATTAAAAAGGGCCACTTTGGAAGGTAAGAAGGTATGCTCTCCCACACACACACATTTACCAGCCTAGGCCCAAGGAAGGTTGGAATTCAGACTAATTCAGTGGCGGGTCCAGGTGTGTGTGGGGATGCAAGGGGGCTGAGGAGACGGTTGTTCTTCGTTCCTAGGTGTGTTTATGAAACAAATGTGTATCCCCACCAGACAGCTGCAAAATAGTGAAATGGGATTGCCTTGTGGCCCAAGAGGCTCTTCACCCCCCAACCCCCTAGCACTAAAATCTGTCTCTGCCACCGGCCGAATAAGGACACTTAAGTTGCGTCATATACAACTCTCTAATACTTGAACGACTAAGCAGAAGACAGGCGTGAATTTCCTGTTCTGTGTGCTTAAAAGGAGCATTCAAAGTGCTAGGCACTGTCGCCAAAGGAAAACTATTGGCCATTTACAACAGAGAGCTGCTTAGACTGGAGTGGCAGCATCATGGACATGGCAACCAAACAGATCAGCCACCCACAGACACTATGCGTGAGCTCAGCTGGGCAAAGCATCAACTGAAGCAGTGGCACTTTTGTGAGGCTCTGTCTGCATGGACACCCAATTGACTGGGACCCCACTCTCTGCAGCCCATTCGCTTCCTGAAGGTACTTCCAGTAGGTTCCGCCTCTGCAAACAGAGCTTATTCAGGCAGGTTTGGCAAGAGATATCCCTCATATACCGAGGTCCTTTTGTTTCCAACTACCTTAGCCAGTTTACGGGTATGCATCCCAATTATGACAGAAGCAAAAAGTGCAGGGAATGTGCGCACGTTATGAATGAGGGACACCCTATTAGTGGTGCCAAGCAGTGCCACTGTAAGCATGGATTTGGAGATTCTAGGACATGGATCGATAAGCACAGATTTGCACTGACGCTCCTCCAGTGGTAGACATTGTGGATCAGGAATAAGGTGGCATGTATAAATCTGGGCTGCACACAGGCATCTCTCAATTTGCCCCAGAGAAAGTATCTGTGGATCACATTCACAATGTTTTATCGGCACACCACCAAATGATCTGCCTGGTTTTCATGAGAGAATATGCAGTGGATAAACTGGATGGCCAAATAAAGAGGTGATTATGGATATTGAAAAAAACAGCAAAGTTCTGGGCATTGTATGGTGCAAATGCAACACTAGGGGGAGCACGGTGGGGAAAACTTGGGTCAGTCAGCACAATAGGAAAGCCTAGTAGCCTTTCAGAAGAGGCGGATGGAGACTGCCTTCTAGGTATTGGTCCTCATTAGCTGTTTGAGAATCTACGGAAACCATTACAAACTCCTCTCTCTGTCCGGCAGGTCTCCCACATCAGACACAAGGGTTCAAATTGGACAAAAAGCAAATCTTTGCTTTTTTTTACATGGTGCCAAGTATATTGTAACGTATTCATTGGTGCATTTTTTGCCAGAGCTAATGATAAGGGACACATTGAAGCATGAAATGAACCTAGATACAAGGTGCAAAATTTGCACTTGCCACTAGCCATACTTGGTGAGTAAGCACAGTAAGCAATGGCGTGTTGTCTGGATGTTAATGTTAAAGGATATTTGTACCGCGCACTATCACCACTGGAGTGGCCCCCTGGCGCTCTGGCGGCTCTGAAAAAAAAGAGCGGAGGGAAGGGTGATGAGTTAGTGGAGATAAGCTGTAAAAGTGCAAGGGAGCAATGATGTGCTGTTGGCAGCCTCAGCCCGGTGGGTCTGTTGGCTGGGCTTGGGATGTTTTACGGTCGGTAGTCGTCGTGTGCTGTTGTGCGAGTCTATGTATGGTTTGTTTTGTTGTTACAGTGTAGTGAAGTTTGTGTAGGCTTGTGGTTGTGTTTGGTAAGAGTTTGAGAGGTGTATGCAGAGGGGTGAAATTGTTAGTGGATTGGTTAATTGGCATTGCTGTCCTTGTAGTTATGTCTAGGTCTGATGCTTGCTATCATTCACTATTCCATCTGGGTTTGGCACTTGCTAATCTTCAATATCCTATCCTATATCTAGATGCAAGGCAGGCTAGTGATCACGATTCCATCTAAGTGTGGCACATGCTAACATTCACATTTCTATCTAGATGTGACACAGGCTAAAGTTAAGAATTCCATCTATAGAATTAAGGTGAGGAGTGACTTTTTTATGTGGGCTGGTAGCTTGCAACATGAAATGTTACACCCTGCGAACATATATGCCACCGGCTCTGTGTTCCTAGTTTGTGCTTAAAAGCCGGGAGTTAGATGCACTGGTACATGGTTATCTGCAATGCTTAATTTAGGCTTTCACACAGATAATATACTATTTTTTCAAGATAAAATGTGAGCATTACTGAGTAAATAGGTTAACAATTGGTCTGTGTGGGTGGATCAGCCCCAATCCCACAGTTGATTATGCAGATTAATAGTTTTTGAGAGACAAGAATATATCAGAATAAACACAACCCGAGACCCACAATAGCTGTCAAATGATATGGTACAGTCCACTTAAAACGTCTCTAATAGAGAACACCAACGAGAAATATGCATTTGTACAGGTAAAAAACAAGCTTCCTACCTCGGAGAATAGTTTCACTTTTTATTTGAATTATGCATGCTTCTCACTTTTCTCCTCCTTGGCATGGCTTTAAGTGGGCTGGGGCTAGCAGGGTTCCTTCTGTTCTCCACTAATAAGCACCAGACTGTTATTTCTGTTGTGCATGCCCCATTACCCCTCTCCATGTGATTTCTCTTCTTCCCGGTGGGGAATCTGAAAGAGTGGTGCTTCAGTCGACTTGCAGTAGTTGAGAATTGCAGAGACTGATCAAGGCATTTATAAGCCGGGATTGGAATGCATTTGAGGAAATGAGAAGTCACCCTGCTCAATCCTCACACCAGAAAGCAGAGTCTGTCCAAATGAATATATATGGTTCGTGATTGAGGACATTTTACTGCTGGGTTAGTGTTGTGACAAATGAAACCAGCACCAAGACCAGCGTGCATTATATGATCAGAGGGGTTGCATGCCTGAGTCATTAGTACAGACATATCTGTCCAATAAAAACACCTATGGTCATTCTCAGGTTCTCAACATGCTCTTTGATTTTATGCAAATAAGCCAGTAACCCATTTTCCGCCTCCACTTTCTCAGAAGCGATTATTTGCAGAATGTGGGTGAATTACCCCCTGACTGAATTGTGTGTACACTAAGTGAGAGAGCGATGTGTTTAAAAAACCGAGGCAGGGAGAGATTTATCTACTCAGTTAAACTGGACATTATTAAGAGCACCTGAGGCCATGCTGAGTGACCCAAAACACATGTTTACAGGGTCTTATGGTGTGTTGTTGGTTTATTTATTTATTTATGTATTTATAGAGCGCCGCAGCCCGCAGGCAACAGGGCGCTGACAAGAAGACACAGGACAACATAGGTGAAACAGGACAAGCGGAACGGTTCAGTCAGTTAGTGGGACGTAGCTAGGTTTGGAGCTGGTGCACCCCTTTAGACCCTACCCTAGCATTTAGACTCACGGTACTGAGGCATCACCCCTTGTTAGAGCCCCCACCCCTGATTTCCCATCCCACTTAAAAAGAACTACTTCGTCCTTCAAGCAAGGGGCGGCAGCGGGGTGAGCGTGGATGGTGCATTCTGGGATTTCATCATAAGAGTGCACCAAAGTGCAATGCCATGCACAGAGTGCTTTGTATCAGCATATGATATTGTGACTCTGAAATTATTTTTATTTTGATATGCGCTGCCATGAAATTCAATAAGTTTCCTTGTATATAGACATCCGTACATTATTTTTTTTAATTCTAAAAATGGCAAACTCTTCACATTTCATTTGGCATAGGATGTGGTGGTAATTATACATATTTTAATGCGCTGCTCTTTTCAGGCAAACCATGCATGCTGAAGAAAATGGAACAGTTAAAATATATGGAATGTTGGATACTATTCTGACCCCACCCTCCCTTCAGCCGAACAGAGAGCCCAGGAGGAGTGAGGTGACACAGAAGGGGCCCACCAACGTGGGTATGACCAGACGGGCCCCCCATGCAGCTAATGAAGTAGACCACTTCTCCCTGCTTGGGGTGAGGGTGCCTCGGGAGGATATAGGTTGAGGCCTTAAACGGCCCACAGGCAAGTCACCATATTCCAGCCTTCTGCTACGCCTTACAGATAGGGGGCTCCGAGCACAATAACAACAACGCACACTGGCACTATATGGGAACAAAATGCCTGAAATAACCCAAGCGTGCACGCGCGTGTGGATAATATATATCTCCTGGGTAGCCCTGGCAAGCCAAGCCTCATTTCAGCCAGTGGGTTACTCAATCATGCATTGAGCATGAGAGGGCGTGGGACAGCATTGCTTTCTTCATTATTTTTGGGGATGATCTAGTTTGAGTTCCTTTAGTGTGCTGGATGCGCCATCTGGATGGACTCATGCTGGGGCACACTCAAAGGTTTCCCCAACTTCAGCTAAGTACTTCTGTGCCTGCTGGTAAAACATCTCAGGAGGTTGAGCACTTGCTCGCTGATGCCATCTGTTGGTGATCTGCAGGTTGCAATTTCCAGTCCAGGCAAGACCAACTCAGCCTTTCATCCTTCCGAAGTCGATAAATGAGTACCAACTTTGGTCATAAATTTCAAGTACATTTTCAATGTAGGTGTACACAGCAAGGGGGGCCTATGGGATACATATCAAGCAACACAACATTTCTACCAAACTATTTTAATAGTAAATACATTTATTAAATACTCAGCATGGCAGAATAACACTGCACTACCTGTCTAATATGTAATAACTCATGAGTGTAAATATTTAATCAATTTAATACACTCAGTCCTTCAGAATCAACCTATACAACTAGTCTTATTGAAGTGTTCTCACATTCCATAAAAACTCACACCCAAAGTGTGGCACCACCTAAAATACTCATAGAACAGGCTTCAGACTGAAACCTACAAAAAAGTTGTAAATAAGCAACCACTGAATACTATATCCATACTAAGGTTAATCACCATGGAATCAAAAAATAAATCATCATGGTATTACAAAATGCAAACACCTATTTGAGATATGTTTAAAGTCGAAACTGGGAGTTAAGCCCCTTTTTATCTTCCCCAAGCAGACCATACACCACTATGAGGAGCCTATGCACCATACAATTAGGCTGCCATACAATGAAACACCTGAAGTTACTACATGGTCTCCCAACATACAGTGGAGAGCCTAAACATGTCGTCATGGCAGTAAGAGGCAAAGAGTTCCTCTCCAAAGTGAAATCTGCATGTGCCCTAAACACACTGAAAGGAGTCTCTGTGTAAAAAAGTCTCTCTATAAAAAAACAATGTTTGAGAATATAATTCCTTACCTTTAGTCAGAACCATGCTGGATAAA
The DNA here is from genome assembly GCF_040938575.1 of Ambystoma mexicanum. Lineage (NCBI taxonomy): Eukaryota > Metazoa > Chordata > Amphibia > Caudata > Ambystomatidae > Ambystoma > Ambystoma mexicanum. The sequence goes on along the minus strand of NC_090935.1, from coordinate 1,321,678,788 downwards.
AAGGACCCGATTCATGGAATTTTTGCACGGTTCATTCAAAATGACTGACAGACTCTGATTTTTATGCAACTGTGCAAAGTGTATTTTTGCCATGCAAAATCTGTTAAAAGTTATTGACTATGGGAAAAATACACTTTGCACAGTTCCATGAATCGCAGGTTGGGTCCGCAGTGAAAAGTCACTTTTCAGCAGTGCAAAGTCACTTTGCACCGTCCTATGAATCGGGCCCAAAGTGTATTGACCAAAATAATCTGTGCTGCTAGCGTTAGAAATGAAAGAAACTCTAAAGTTGCATCGGGAAGCCAGCACAATATCCACTGCAAGATTCTTCATGAGAATAGAAAGAGGAAGCCTTCCCAGTGAGGTTTAAAATATAGGTGAAACATAGCAACCATCTTGGAATAGCAAAAGGAAGCTAGGAACAGATGTATTACACACATGCTGGACATTTTTCCACCAACGGATTCAGGCCATGCTCAATTGTTTTGAAATTAAAAATACAACTTTGTTCTTTATATGAAAGTTCTCAGGCAAACAGATCACCATTGGCTGCACTCACTTTCTCAAGGCAAAAACAGGGCATGTCGTCAACAGTGTGGCCCATTTGTACACAAACATGGCACCATAGGGGCAGATACTGTCCGGATTTTAAACCGTGTTCATGAATTCGTAGCTGCACTGCCTGTGATGTCTTTCCTGCACATATCTTCTTACATGGGTAGACAACGGAATATATTACATGCTTACTTTTGCAAGTAGTATAGGTATACACTTGCCATGTGCGCCCTCCATGTTCGATAGAGATAGTGCATTAGAAACTTTTCAAGCTCTGCATGACCAGCAAGGCACACGGCCTATGAAAGGCACACTCCTCAAATTGGGGAGTGATCCACCATATTTAGAATGAAGATCTCGAGGCCTTCACCAATTTTTTTTTCAGGCTTTTTTCGTAACTCAGACAGAAGCTTTTGACAAATTTGATCTATTTCTCGTAAAATGAACCAGTTCTTTAGGATCGCTCCTTTTATGGCATTACTTAATTGACAGAAAGTGATAATGCAAGTAAGGCCTCCCTATCGGAATATCGCAATTTCTTGCAACAGTTTATTTTGCAAAAAAAATTCTGTGACCCTGTGCTGGTAGCCTTTTTTGGAGCATCTCCGCTTTGGCGTCACAAGCAGAGCTTTGAGTCCAATTTCTCTGTTCTCACAATAGGAGTCCATATGGGAGATTGCAGATCAAAGCTTTTGGATGGTTACTCGAGGAATATAGAGTCGGACTGCGCTCAGTTGGTTTTCGGAAAAAGGTCTGTCTGCAGTTTTCCGGCATGGTGTCTTTTCAAGAGACCTAAAAAGGTCATACATTTGGAATTGGATTTGCATGTAAAATGCAGATTGTTATCAAAACTGTTAATCCATGTGATACAATGTTTGAGATTGGATTCAGTGTCCTCCCAAATTAGGAGTATATCATCGATATACCTCTTACAGAAATGTATGAAGTACCTAAACGGATGATTAGAGGCAAAAATGTAGGTCACCTCAAGCGCTGCCATAAAGAGAACGGGCAAGTTGGGAGCAAAGTAAGAGCCATGTTCTGAAGCTCCAAAGGCCCTGTCCTGGGAGATGTTGGTATATTCGGATTGAGGGAGTCAAACATACATCCTTCAATAAGAGTGATCACATGGCTGGTGTCTTTTAGACACGCTAGTGTCTCCGTAGCCAGAAGTTTTAGAAAAAGATTGACAAACTTGGACAGAGGTTCTAAAATACAGCCCCAATTGCAAACAATATGGCGCCCACGTGGCTTAATGGCATCCTTATGCCTTTTCGGCAGATTGTAAAAGAGGGGAATTCTCCCTTCGGAAGTATTAATGAAATCGCTTTCTTTTTGGGACAAGCACCCTTTCTCTCTTCCTAATGGAAAGAGTTGTGCAATAAGCTCTTTCATAGCATTAGTAGGATTAATGCCATGCCTATGGTAGTGTCCAAGGATAGTCAATAGGTGGTACATTTCGGCATCATATTTTTCGTAGTCCCCTCCCACAATACCCCCTGGCATGTCGTCGGGTTTGATGACACTGGAGGTGTTCCCTCTCAGGGAGGCAATGGCTTGCTATTCAGACCTCTTAAGGTTGGTCGGAAATGAAGTACTCAGGGCACCACTTAACCCTTCCTTTCTTTTCTTCCGATTCCAATGGTCATGCCCCCATGCACACCCTCTTATTTTACGCTTTGCACCCACTTCCACCCTCCCCGTCCCCCACCTCCCATTCTCATTCTTTCTGCTCTGCCTTTCCAAGTTTGTTCTCCTTGTGGTCTGCACTGTTGATAGATTTGACAGATAGACATGCAGGCGGGCAGAATACATCAATGCACTTTGAGTAAACATTCTTGTAAGGCAAGCGCAGTCTCAGCGAATGCTGCGAATGCTGGCGCTTGTGCATCCAGATAGTTGTGGCGGTGAGGTGTGTTTATGTAGGCAGCGCTAGCACTTCCTCGGAAACACCCTGAAGCTACAAATAATCGGCAGCTTGCTGGAACCCAGGCAGGCAGACCTGTGGAAAGGCTGGTAGGTAGGTAGGTATGTAGGTAGGTAGAGGCATCTTGAAGGATATGTGGGAAGGTAGACAGAGGGAGAGTACTGATAGCTAATCACATGGATGAGAGAGGGGGTTTAAAGCAGACTGACAAACACAGTCAGAGAGGGGAAAGCCAGGCCGAGGTGCAGATAATTGCACCGATAGCTTTTAATAATGAAAAGTGCAGCTGGAGATGGGCAGGCAGGCATATGTTGGTGTGAATTGTTATTTGTGGGAACTGATGGGTACCAATACCAATTATAACCGAGATCTAAAACGTTAAACACACCCTAACTACGTTAATGGCCCCAATAATTAACTACTTTATGTATTGTACTTTAGAACTGCATAGAAATAAATGCCAATTAAAAGAACATGTTGTACTTGGCTCCCAATTGATTTCCCCTTAGTAGCCAGTTTGCACTTATTCCTGAACATGGAGAGTATTGTGTGTGTTGCCTTTTGTTCTTTACTTCTTTGCATGTAGATGGGCAGAAAATAAGCTTGAAGGATAACGCGACGGAAGTGGTTGAATTTTGGATTTATGTTTTTGATATTAAAAAAAATACCATCAGAGTTATGGTCGGTTTAAAATGTATGAAAAAATAATTTCTACCAGAGTGACAGTAGAAAGGGCAATTTTAGTTAACAAGCACATATGATATGATATGTTATTTATGACGCCCTTAATAGCCAGAGGTTTCTAAGTGTAGTCTTGCTTCCAATGCGAGCACGTTGCCGCTGAGCTATCCTCCCAACACACATGCCACAGGCCCACCCAGCATCCAAGACTAGAAATTCACAGAGAGTTCGGAACCACTCGGCTATACAATGTGGATATACGAATTATCTGAAGAGCACCTACATAATTGGTGCATTTGAGAAAAGTGTGTCTATGCTTAACCCAAAACAGACTGCTCTCAAGGATGTTCACTCTCTTTGTGGTTTCATCGGCGTGGTGCATTGTTACATCTTTGTGATTTGAGCATTTTGACATGTTTACTCAAAAGTATAGAGGTTATGGTGGGTCTAAAAATAATGTATGATCAAATTCCATTCTACCTAAAATGTGAGAGTAGAATGGCCCATTTCAGCTACGACGCACGTGTGCCACAACGACAGACAGCAGCCATGCTTGGAAGTACTCCTCCAGTTCTAAACCGCACAGCACTGCATTAAGCATGGTTAATGAGGCAGATGCTGGCGGAGGGATGCTGGCGATATTAATAGGGGCAGCACAGCCATACACTGTTTATATGAAAGGCAGTTTCCAGTATTTACAATGTAGAAGGTGGCGGCTAGGCCTGGGCTCGGGGAGCATTAGGGAGGGATGAGCGCACTGTGTCTTGTCGGGGGTCCTTCTGGGGTGAGCAGGTGCATTTTCAAGGGGATCTTAAACCCAGAAATCGAGAGAGATGGTATATAAATGTGTCAGGGGATGTGAAGTTCCAGTAGTGCAGAAACAGAAGGGTGGCCGATCGGAGGCAGGAGGCGGCATAGGGTGATTGATAAGGGCTTGATAATGAAAAGTGCAGGCAGGATACGCTGCCATCTGGAGGGGGCTAGGCTGGGCGTGGTTTGAAGACCGGAAGAAGAAAGTTGAAGAGGGAAGTTGCGCCTGGAAAGGCAGCCCATATGGAGGCAGTACGCAGAGGTGGGTCAGGCTCATGGCAGCTTAAAGAGGGTACATCATGCATACGGCAGTATTCAGTTCTTTGTATTTATCAGTTGCATTAATGGTATCTTTTTATAAAATAAGTCTCGTTTTACTAGGTAGGTGTTTTAAAGTGAAAATAGCCGATACCTATGGTCCCACGAAGCTGTGGCTCAGGAATTTGCGATCACAATACTCCGCTGGGGAGAGCAGCTGCCAATGGGACTGGAGAAGGCACTGGAGCACGCGAATGCAGCGGAAGACGGACAGGCTGCCTCCCCCTATTTCTAGAGAGAGGAATTTTTTCTCAGATGCTTTTGGTATCTGCCCACACCCTTTGAGGTGCTCTGCTTGAAGCTTGCCCATGCCATGCCCAGCACCGAGGGAGGTCTGCTGCAGGCAGGGGGCAGCATCTCCCTGCCCATCAAGCAGTGACCCACCCAAGCCTTTTCCTACAGCGGACCTCCTGCCACTGAAAGTAGTACTCCAGCAGCAACAGGACATGGGCCTTCCATGACTGCTGTCCTGAATGGGAACCCTCAAAGTGCCTTGATGTCCATTGTACCCATTCCCTAACACCAGGCGCTAGCCTTGCACATTTGTCAGTGAAACGCTAGCAGTGACAGATTACCTCTTATGAGTGTCGTTTTATTTTTTCAGACGACGTGTTTTGTTTACAAAATGCTTATGAAGAATTGTGTGCAATGCTTATGAGTGCGAATCTGGCGAGTGTAGAGCGCAGGGCGTCTTCCACGGGGACGAGGCCGGGAGCATGGAGGCCGCATGCATGGAACAGGCCTCAATTTCCCTGTGGCAAACAGCAGCCCCTTTTTAGTTTCAAACTCAGCGACATGGCTCTGATTTCATTTTTTCTCATCGAAGCTTTTGTCAATAATTACAGAGTACTTCCAATGAATGCCTCTCCAAAACGTTTTTAAAATAGATTTTTTAATTGTAATCGAGCCATTGGCCTTTCGACCGACATAACTGTCAGAGGTTTGCAGATGTAAAACCTCCCTGCATGGCGACGGGCTTAGAGCCATCTGCAGGCACAAGGCTTTCCTTTAAAAAGAAAAATAAGGAGTCTGTGAGGGCGTGGCCCTTTCCGGAAGTCCATTCAATCGACTTCGAATAGAGTGTTTTTTCTGTCTACGATGTTGTCTTCATTTAACCAAGCTCCCAGAATACTCTCTGCGGTCTGATTTGTAGACTTTCTGTTTTACAACTAACTGAGCTGCGTTTCCCATGGAAGTGTTTCCTCTTGCAGTGCAGGGAGAGTGAATCAGACCCATGAATAATGTACAGAAAATATCTGCTTCAGGTAACGCATAAATAAATATGAGCCGCATGCCTGTGCCAAGTGAGATCTTACCATCTGATTGCTGGGTAAGTCAGTCCAGATCCCAACATGTAAACCCCTTGATTTCTGTGCAATAAAGGCATCTGCATCTGGTTTATTAAAACCTGCTGATGCCTAGAGAATGAAATGTGCCCCGCCGCAGGCCCCCGGGTCGCAGCCGCGCGCAAGGATCGCGGCCTTCTGGTACTGCGGCGCGCCAGGTTACCTGACTTGGAGCCCGTGTACAGGTGTGCCTGAATAAATTGACATGACACACCTCCGACGAGCCACCGCATACATTAACAGGAGAGGTGAGAGTGAGAAAAACATGCTACCTGCCTCCTGTTAGCACCTCTTCCCTACAACCATTTCCAGTTTGCCATACACCACAACGTTCTGAAAGTTGCCCGTAGAACTTCACAGCAACAGCGTAAAACAACAACAACATCCAGAGGGTAGAATATTTCATTCCAAGTCTGTCTGCTAACGAAGAACATTTGGCATGTTCCAGAGTTGGGCACCTCCACCAGATCCCTTCGGAAGGGCGCACAAGAGCAGCCTTATTAATACCTTTGCGCCCACTTCACAAGGACTGCGGGAGGTGGAGTGGACTGATTACTGTAGGCATTATTCCTTCACAGCATTCTTGTAGAGCTTCTCCCTCTGTGGAGAGTCGGCCTTGGATCTAGTTCTAGTTCTTGGCCGATGGATTGATCATGGGGTCTGCATGATCGAGGTCAGTTCAGCAACCCCTTAGTTTATATGTTTTACCTTGCCAAGAATGTTTTTTGGTTTTCCTGCAAAAGGGATTTATTTTAGACGGGTTACTGCAGTCTTCTCTGGTGGATTCTGTCTGCACTAGTAAGTTAAAGCACCTGTGGCAGACCTTTTTATTGTGGTGAAATATCAGTGTTCTGGTCAATGATACCTGATCCCGAACAGCATTACGGTCCTTGATAAACCCTGGGCCGCAAAATGTGGTCTTTCTCTGGTGATTGTCTTCATTTTTAACTTTTAGCTCTGCTCCTGTGAGTATACATTTGTAGACCCCCGCCCCCTTTGCTTCTACCAGCCCCACAAGATCACTTTTAGATATAGGGGAGGGTGCATTAAGGTGCATGTTGCGGGCGACAATGACTGAAACTAACGGTGGCCATTTAAATGCACTTTCTTTAGCTGTGTTTTCTTCAGCCTTGACAGTACGGTTGTACAACACAGCATTGCGGGTGGAGTGGAGGAAAGACACAAACAAGGTATGGAGTTTGGGTGAGTATGGGGTCGGTGGGGCAGGAGTAGGGGGCTGTGGAATCATAGTTCCAATACTTTTATTTATACACTTGGACCCCTGAATTTGATGAAAAGAAAGAGTGAGAAGAGGCACTACTGGAAAGATTCCTAATAGTGTGCAGAAGGAAAGGTTTAGAGGCGCACAGTTCCAGGACGCAGGTTCTGATGACTTTCCACGGAATGCTTCTAAGGCGCACCTCACTAAGCCACGATTGGTGCCACAGGGAATGCGACTGTCAATCAAGCATCTACTAGGTACCTTATTCCTGGAAATTCATGTTCCACTCTGCCCGTAACGTTCCACCAGGAACTAAAATGCGAAAGTCTTCTTCTACCCAGAATTTCAAGCTAAAGTGACAACAATGTAATTTGAGTGATTTTATATCATGACTCCTCCTGCTTATTCTTGATCCCCTCCTCCCGAAAGCACAAGGAGGAGTTCCTTTAGGGTCCCAAAATCTACGTCAAAGCTAACAAGTCCCTCCTCTGCCACCTGCGCCCTCACTGAACCGCTCACACGTTGATTACTTGGTGCTCTATGGACTCATACTATGCACTTTGTTGAGAAAATATTTACAGTTTGCTGAGTGAATGGTCTTTTTCTCAGCCAATGCTACTCTGTGGCACCACAGAGCCTCTAGAAGAATACAGTGACCGTGGCTGAAATCGGAGTCAGTGGCCCTGATCAGAGGTTGGGCCTAGGGCGCCTTCTTTGAAGAGGCTGAGAAGAATGTGGCCTCTCCCACCTCAGCAAGAATCCTTCCAGAAAAAAAGTGAATCTTCAAGACATGTACTCGATTCATGGCATACCATAGTTCAAAATAAAATGGGAGCTGTGGAAACTGTGTGACGGGCAGGCATAAGAAGCGATGCACGACTGGCGCAGATCTGTCACCATTGCCTTTTCTATCCTACACCTCTACAGACATTTTAAATATGTATGATATGATAAGTTATTTATAACGCACTTAATACCGAGAGGTTTCTAAGCACAGACCCGGGGATCGAACCTGTGTTGCTCAGCATCGTATTGCATCCAAGGGGAGCGTGTTGCCCCTAAGCTATCCTCCCGAGACAATATGACACAATGTGACCATAGGGCCGCATTCTGGGCCTCACTTCACATTTGTTTCCAGTAGCTAAAATAGTCAAGGGAGAATGAGAGGAAGGGGTTGTAGTTGTTAACTTAAGTGTTTGTTTGAAATGGTGTGCAAGGCAAAAGCAATGGAATAGAACGCTTGCGATTCAATCCGTTTTGTACAAGGGTTTAGGGTGCAAATATATAACATTTAATCCCTGTAGATGGGCACATACATGCCTTCGGACTGGCAAACAAGCAGTTAATATATGGCAGAGGTTGCTGTTCACATCAAATCATGATTCCATATGACGACTCCTCGAGGAGGCCCGAGGTGTGGCCGACATTTTCTGTTTTTCCAACCTCATTGAACCTCCTCTCACTACTAGCCCAGGCTTTACATCTTCCCCCGTACCTCAGGAAGCAAGGTGAAAATAAACACATACAAACAGGAACACTTAAACAAAAATAAAAGTCCAAGCAAAACGATAACACTGCAAGTGCATGTGTGAAATAAAGAAACAAAGCCACAGACCAAAATTAAACAAAAGTAGCAAAGCCATAAAAAAGGGATATTTTCAAAAATAGGAACCAGATGATAAGATAGGCAAGGAACCATCAGCATAAAAAAATACAAACCCAAAAAATCGACTAAAGCAGCAAATTAATTAACGGGCAAGAAGAGAAAACTGTGGCAAAATAATAAAGCCAGGGTTTCATTTTGCAGTGAGAAAGACCATTTGCTATTTGGTAAAAAAAAAACTCTATATGAATGCAGTAATTCAGCCAGTGGCGAAGGCCAGCAAAACATCCCTTTCTGTAGATCAAAATAGGTGCCCCATTTTAGACCAGGTTTATGAACACGAACAAACCACCCCCCGCGGTGCACCTCTGAGAGAGGCAGGTGGAGTCGAGCTGAGGTATTCCTGGAGACCCTTATGCTTCAGATAAACACTTTGTTATCTGGCCATTAGTCCCTAACAGAAACAATGACATTTTGGGGAACATTACAAAAAAGGGTGCCTCTTGCACGGATCAAGTTCATTTTGCAAAATGTTGCTGCTTTCCGAATGACATGTTTTGTAAAACTGAGAGTAAGGACCTAATTTTGTGATAGCAGCGCTAAACTACTTTTCACAGTGCAAAATAGATTAACACCAATGCAAAAATAGCTGCACTACATGACTGTAATCTTTATGCTCAATAAAGGTACACCTATATGCCACACTAACCCCTGGGTCCATAATTGGCGTGGGTTTCCTTGAGCCCCCCCCCCCAGCTGTGACAGGGTGTAAGGTGCAACCACATACCAAGATGAAATGAATGACACAGGGTCCCACTGAGCTCATCCCCCCTGCTACCCGCCAACCCCTTCAGAATCCCACCTATGGCAAAAGGTGTTCACCACAACCCTGCAACCCATGCATGCCACACCGAACACTGGGCACCTCATGAAATCTAGTGCAATTCTGCAAAGCACCCACACACGCCGGAAGAGGTCCGTATCAAAGGCTGCCCCTATGTGATTGCCCTGAACTAAAGTTTTTTTTAACAAATGGGTTAATTCACTCTTTTTTGTTCATGGGGGGCCTGACTCTTGAGGGACGGATCAATTAGAAAAACAAGGGAAGAGAGTCAAGGCTGCCCCACGCTTAAACACACAGGTAATAATAATGGCCCACAGAAGGCTAAGCTGTATTTCCCTCAGCCATTTATGAACAGGCTAACAATTTTCAACACTGTTAAAATGAAGTTTATTCTAGATTAATGATGTATCAACATTAAAATAACATATAAACCAATGCCAGAAGACAGGACTGCAAAATTCATTCGTAACACAAAGAACAGTGTCAATCTCGACTCAAACAAGCGAGGTTAGTAGCTAAAAAGTGATTATATGTACTGCAAACAATGGCAGCACGTTGCATTTTTCGACACTTTTGCGTATTTCCGATTTGGGGGTAACTCGGAAAGAACCTGGCTTCAGTGTTTGTGCTGTCCTCAGGACACTGGTGCTAAGAGCAGTGTGAGGTAATTGACGAAACTTGTGGATGGGTGTTTCATCAGATCTACATGAAGGTAAATGAAAATGTGTCGGAATGGTATGTACAGTGCACGCCTGATCAGTCAAGAGGCACAATGTTGCATTCTGGGGTCTGTGGGCCACTACCTACCTATTATTCCTTTTCTGTGTCTTGGGCAGAGTTTCCAAAAGCTGCCATCTGTGCAGTAATCACTTTTTAGCAACTACATTACTTGTTTCAGTCAAAATTGTTGTAGATCTTTGTGTTACGAATGAATTTTTCAGTCCTGTCTTCTGGCATTGGTTTATATGTTATTTTAATTTCGATACATTATTAATCTAGAATAAACTTCATTTTAACAGTGTTCAAAATTGTTAGCCTGTTCATAAATGGCTGAGGAAAATACAGCTTAGCCTTCTGTGGGCCATTATCATTACCTATGTGTTTTTAAGGGCGGGGCAGCCTTGACCCACTTCCCTTGTTTTTCCAATTGCCCTGAACTAAAGACATTAAGGGGTTTCATTTGAGTCATTCTTTTTGAGGGGAAAAGTCTTTTCTGTATGAGTCACATGCCATTTTTGGTGCCTGTGCCACCATGTTTTTATTAAAAAGGCAATATTTATGGTCGGGGGATGACTTGTCTTTTGATTATTGAACAAGCAGCAAACACAGAGCAATAGCAATGTGACCACCTCAGGAAACATGTTATGTTCACTGAAATGATGTGGGGGGTGAGTGGGAGGAATTGACTTAGGAAGGCTATCTTTCAACGCGTGGCCGGCATCCCATGTCAGCATCTTCTATAGGTTTAATATACCATCATCAAAAATCTAGCTTCCTGTCACTCTTTCACTAGACGATCAACACATTTTGCACAGATTTCAACAGAATGATGTGAAAGACAATGAACGCATACTGACCGGTCTCTGCTTCTCCGCGATGGGAACGCTGCGTTGCAGCCAGCCACTGTGCAGACGTGCATCTCCTTTAAGTGAACATTTCGGTAGTGAAGTTTCACACTGTAGGAACTCTTAAAACTCTTCTTGCACACATAACAAATTTTGGGATCTGGGCTGCTGCACAGGTCACCGTCCGGAGAGTACTTGTGGGGACTGCCATAGTTCAAAGATGAAGCAAAGCTTTCGTGAAGTGCGGCCATGCTGGCAGAACCACCATTAAAGAGTCCATATTGGCTCATGTAAAACATATCGTACGTTGGATCGGAAAACTCCTCCTTCACTTTTAGCCCAGCCTGTTGGTGAGAGTCAATATGGTTTTCATGTTGCTTATCACTATTCCTCATTGCTCTTTCGTGATGATTTTCCCTATGAATCTGATGGTGTTCATCACTTTCCATAGATTCCTCACAATATTTTGGCTCAGAGATGTCAGACTCATTTTCAAAGTCCCTTTCATGCTCTTGGTCTTCTGATGTCATGCTATCAGCTCTTATATTAGTCCGTGAAATGCACCCATGACCACTAGATTTGGAGAAGCCCTTCAGAGACAATCCAGGGCTCATGTCATCCTGTGAATGACTGTGAGTATCATGGGCAGTATCGTTAACCAATGCGTCATGGTCATCGTCCTCATCAAACTCATCGGCCGTGTCAATAATTTCTTTCTCAATCTTAACAGGCATGCTGGATTTCCTTGGTTTCTTTTTAGGGGCAAGGTCCGTGTTCGAATCATGAGTTGACATTGACATCACATTTGTCGGGGGATCTGTGGGGGCTGGGGCCGGCTGTTCCATTGGAACTGGGGCCGATATGATGGGACTGGTGGGAAGTGAGGATGGAGAGCTACCCATATCTCCCGGGGTTAGTAAACTTCTGTAAAATGGAGGAACGGGCTGTACAGTCTTTAAAGTTGGAAACACCATCTGGCTAGGGAGGGAATTCTGAAGAACTGGGTCGAGTGGGGGAGTGGAGAAGCCCATGGGAGGTCGGCCAGGGCTTGACAATGTTAGCGATGACTTGGTACTCGCTATGACTGGCGTGGCTGCTCCTGAGGTCGCACGGATTAGATCCTTGTCTCTGTTATTTCTTAACATGGGCATGTGAAGTCGGGGATTGGGATTAGCACTATGCCGGTTGCGACTTCTCAAGGAGCTGAATACCATGTTGCAGCCATCAATGGTACACCGGTGTTTGATCTTAAGGTGAACTGCATTGTAGTGAATTTTGAGCGTACCTTTGTCATAAAAGGTTTTCCCGCAAGCGTTGCAGAACACTCTGCCTTTTCTCGATGACGAGCCCATCCGCCTCATTCTGTGAATCCTGAAGGAGCTTTTGGTGTGCTCCTGCTTGGATATTTCGCTGATGGGTGTTGCCGTGCGGCGAGGTGAGGCATTTCCAGGCTCGGATTTAGGCTCCACGTTTGTAATGCTGGACAAGGCGTTCCTGTTAGATGGTGGCTCACTCCTGTTATAAGGCATTGGAGAGACCTCCGACTCACTGGTCTCCTCAAACTCATTCTGAGTGGAAAGACTGGCCTCGCGCAGCCTGAGACTTGGCTGCTCAAGCAAGAGGCCATTGGGTGGAAGGCCAAGAAGAGGGGCAGAGACTGGGTTGATGTACTGGAATGGAAGAAGGAATGCCAGGCTGTTGGGCATGTTTTCGAAGTGGTGAACGCTTGAAGGGTTGCTGTTCTCCAGGTGTGTGAGCAGGCTTGGGCTCCGGGTGCGGTTGTTGCCTTCGATGAAACTCCTGATGTCTGAATCCACCTTTGAAGATGGCACGGCCACGGCCTGCCCTTCTTTCTCTTGAATGGCCATCAGCTCCACAATCGACTTTGTTTCTCCAAACCTCAAAAACTGCTGCAGAGTGATGATTTCCTCTTCCCGAGACATGATGGCCCAGCGGTCCAGCACCTTGCCAGCAGCATCCTGGAGGCCACATCAAAAGAAACAACAGACAAGCAGAAAGAAAAAAATCTTATTGAATCTGCAAAATTGCACAACATAACCACATATATCAGCGAGGCAAAGCAACATTCAGAGCGTGTTGCCCGCCTCACCATGCGCACTTTTCTGCCATGCAAATGCAGTCATTAAAGTCTCAGTTAGAAAAAAGGATCGAATGTATTAAGGTTAAGGCAAACAACATGTAGACCGCTGGAACTCTGTGTGCAAACCACCTTCAGAAGTGCTTTCTGCAAGCACAGTGATCTACACACTATGCAGCTGTTCAGCATGCATTAGTATTAGGTGTGGAAACGTGCTGTGCCACCCACGGTACCTTAACTGTTATGAAACAAAGCACGAGATTGAGGAAATAGCAAAATGTGCACGCTGGGTGGGATTCGCAGCTCCAAATTAGGGAGAAATTAACTGTAATAACATTCATGACAGAAACCGTTGCAGGAAAAGGCGCACTTTTAAAGCTGGATGAAAATAATTCATTATCAGTGAAGATATACAGCTTTGAATGCCTGGGTTGCATAATTTCAAGGGTGGAATGTTTAGACAGGGGTATTGTCCCACCGCATCAATAACCCATAAACCAAAGGGGTGCCAGCCAAATGTTTACAAAGACAATGGGCCTCATTACGAGTTTGGCAGCAGCCATGGAGCTATTAGCTCCATGGCTGCTGCTGCCAAACCGGCTCCTTTACCGGGTTCCCTGAATGGGGAATTACCGGGCCATTCCGAGTTCGGAGGGCCCGGTAATTCCTCCCTCTGGGAACCCGGACCTTCCCCATTCCCATTTGAGCCCCCATAGGGCTCAATGGGAATGGGAGAGGGAGCTAACAACGGGCCGATTACTACCGGCCCGTTGTTAGCTCCCTCTTCCCCTCGCGGGACGCGGTAACGACGCCTGGTTTTACCAGGCGTCCTTACTGGGTCCCGCGAGGGGACCTCGTAATCAGGCGGAATCGTGTTAATGGGCCCGCCACCATTAGCAGAGCCCATTAACCCATTCCGCCTGACTTGTAATGAGGCCCAATGTGTGCTCCAGCTCATGCACTCTACCATACGATCACAATTAAACGTGGGAGGAAAAGGCAACAGATAACACTTTCATATGAAGCATTATGGGAGTGAAGGGTTGCACTCATCGTCCACGAGATGGTTGCATGTACATAGATGTCAAGTGACATGATGTCTTGTGTGACACCATCATTTATATTTACCTCTGGATTTTTAGTCAAACAAATATTGCATTCTGGTACTTTTAGTTCTGATTTATTTACAATTAGGACACGGGCCTACCAGTCCCAGCATGCTTAGGGCTGCTGGCTGAAAAGCCAGGGTGTGTGCCAGGTAGTGCACGTGATACGGGGCAGATATGAATTGAGCTGCAGAGCAACTACCCCACTAATGAACCATGAGTGGAGGTGGAAGGTATGCAGAGGGTGCGCTTTACCTCCAAATGTACTAGTAACTCCTTTGCAGAAATGTGTGAACATTTGAGAATTGACAAAATCTCTCAGTCCAACAAATGTCTATCATGGCAGGTGGTATGCGTTATTCTTTATCATAGCCAACAGTGGAAGTGAGCCTCCCCCCCCCATCAGATGGCTTGCTTCTGAACTGTAGTGCAACATACACAAGTGGGGAGCAGTTGGGAAGTGTGCTTTACTTGCAGTCAAATCGGTTCTAAGGCGTGAAGTCCACATTTTAGATTTTTTTTTGTCAACCTCTGTTTATTCATTTTAGATATGATACAGGATTTCAGGCATACATCTTTTTCTGCTGCCTAAAATGTAAACATGTGTGTACGTAGCATAAGTGTCAATTTTACATCCTGCAATGAAGGCAAAGAGGAGCTGCGTGGTGAAGGGAAGTCATTATTCACCACACAGTCCCTGGTTAAATATACATTAAAAGAATTTCACACTTTATTTTTTATCAGCAGGTATCGGATTTGCCTGTAGGTAAAACTTAAAAATTCTGTGTGGTTAAGGCAAGAAGTCCAGTGCAGCACGCATTGATACCAAGGCTTCTCAAACACTGGTCTAGAGGCTGTGCTGCTTTATCTGAACTTACCCCTATAGCAGGTCAAATAAACCCCTGACATCATCGTCAAGAGCCCCTCGGTGGGGGAATGACAGAAAAAGGCTGAGACACCCAGGCCGCATACCGTTCACTGAAGCAGTGCGCCCCTCGGCTAACACATCTATATAACACGTCAGGGAAGACACAGACTAGTCCAGTGATGTCCAAACACTTTCATATTCCGTGGGATGCTCACGCAGAGCATTTACTTTCATCAAAGACAAGGAGGTTGTGTCTTCGGGGCTACACCTAAAAAAGAGGGTGGTGTGTTCAAAGTGGGCGGGAACTAAAGAGTACCATGTTCCATTACTTTTCAGATAAATCTGTCATCATTCCCTTACTTTATGTGACCCGCGTACTGTCCAAGAACAGTAGGAAAGGGCACCTTTGTTTTTAACTTGGCTCTTCCAGTAACAACCCAGTGTCATCTCATCTAATTGCGCTATCTCGCAGGTGCTGGATTGACTTTGTTCATTTCCATACACTGCTTGCGACATAAAGCCCATTCCCAAGAGGTGGTCAGAAAGGCCAGCTCAACAGCGATCTGCAAATTGGGTTCTATGTGAAATCACATGAAAAAGACCAATTTATTTTGGTCGATTTTGTGCGGCCCTCAAAAAGCCAAAATATCATGAATTCAGGGGGTTCCACCCACCAAGCTCCCCTTTCGCCTTTGCTCTCCTGATCCCTCACTGCCTCCTTTTGCCCCAAGCATACCGCCTCAATCACCACCACATTCACACACGCAAACATGCAACCGGGTACATTTACCTCCTGCTCCTCACCCACCCCCTTCACAAACATTGCTTTTGCACACGGACAGTCACTCACACACTTACCCTCGGACTCCCGTGACTCCCCCTCAGGTTCCCACCATGCGTCAACCCCTGCGTGCACTCGTGTCGCAGGGACTGACATACCGATTTACAAAGACCGAGTAGTCTTTCTAACTAGGTCTTTTTTTAAATGAATTATTAATAATCGATTTTTTTCACGTAGTACTATGCATTGCTGTGTTTGCAGGTAATGGGAGGGGTTTGTGTGTGTGGCTATAGACATGGGCATGTCCCTTAAGAGGTGGAATGGTGGGTGAAGGGGAGGCTGCATAACTCCACATGCTGAGGGGTACAATGACACACTAATGCTGGTCATTTAAATGCATATTATTTCACTGTGTTTTTTCAGTCTGGCTAGAACTGTTGTAAAACACAGCATTGTGGGGTGCAGTGCATGAAAGAAGGACCCAGGTATGGTGTTTGAATGGGGGGGCAAGAGGGGATATGGGTCAGCGAAAGTAGAAAAGGGGGAAGGGCAGAGGGGACATCGTTCCATTCCTTTTTTTTTTAACACTTCGACCAATGCTGAAAGCTCATGCACAATTCCATCACTTTACTTCTTTTGTTGGTCCAAGAGAAGGTACTTAAATACACCTTATTTAATTAAACCATCAATAAACCCCACAATTCTCGTGTACCAGAAGGGATCCGAACAGATTGGAAACACAAGCAAATTATAATTCTCCTTGTCCAATTTTGGTAATGTGGACGGAACGGCAGGCTTATCTCTGCAGTTCCATGTGTTAATATCCCGTCAAAATATCGCCATACAAGAATGGCACTGTTTTTTTTGCGGCGATATTAACCCATGGAATCTGTAGGGGACACCCCTGCAAACCCCATACTTTTTTAACGGGAGTGCAGAACACCCCCACAACCCCGCTCCCATTTACCCCATAAATAATGTCGTCTATGCCGTTTCTCGGCGACCATATATATGGCAACATTATTTATGAGGATAATATTACCTGATACCATCTCTGCAAGTTTGTGGATCGCTGGTTAGTTGCAACACAGCGAAAATACAATTATTACTCAATGATAAAAGGGACTGTCCAGTCAAGGTTGCACAAAAAATATCTACTTTATTATTATCACAACAGACTGTTCTAGCACACTACAAAATACAACCCACCCTGTAAAGGAATGCAGATGATTGACAGTGTCCAAGAAGGAAAAGGGATGCACTCTGGATACTGACAGGAGGGTAGTCGGTAAGGTAATTAATCGCAATAGTTCAAGGATACTTGGTTTCAGCACAAAGGGAGCAATGGGTTGTAACATGTCGTTAGGGGCCTTTTGAGAAGGACCAGGGGGACAGAATCACAATGTTCCATGTGCTTGCAGAAGTTCTTAGTGCTCGATAGTGTAGGGTCGGTTTCAGGGAAATTTGCAGCTTCTGCAATAGAGTTCAAGATGGGAGACAGCTGAGGGTATCAGGCGGTAGGCTGTTCGGCAAGTGAGGCCGGACTGACTGCTGCAGGCTAGCCTACACGCGGCTCGGATTCCGGAATGGTTGTCTCACTGCTCGTCGGCAGGTCTCAAGTACTGGTCGAGGTGTCTCGGACAGCGTTAGTGACTGTAGCATAACAACAGTCAACGGTTCAGTCGGTTGTAGCTCAAGGGTCTCGACTGCCTCAAAAATGTCCTTTGAGGCAAACGCTGGTTGATGCTTGTCGATGCACTCCTCCCTAGCTTCTTCACTTTAAGGCGGACGGCCAAAAGATGAGGAGAGTGTTGCCTGCAAGAGCCTTGCCCTTGGTTTGGTTCAGAGACTCTCTGGCACTTCCCACCTAGAAAGATTGCTTGCAGAGCCTAGTAGGGCACACTGTGTGCTGGCTGGGTACTGGTTCTGGAGCTGCTGTGAGGTCCTCTGGATTCTGTATCTCTCTCTGTTCCCTGGGAGATGTTTGGGGGAGGGGTCTTGTTTCCCTCTTTGGAAATCCAGGCCTTCCTTAACTGGTTGAAGCTGTAAGGCAGACTGTACCTTCAGCCAGGGTCCAGATGAGTTATTTGTGTTACTCCTTGCAAAGTCTTCATATGATCTTCCAATAGAGGGGTTCAGCCCTCTTTTAAGGCCAAATGGACCCCAGTAATTGGTGTAATGTAGGCCTAACTTAATGAACCAATTCTGGGTCCCCATCAACAATATCGAGTATGCGTGAGGTCATAACCAGAGTGCTTTGCAACGGAAAAGGTAAAGGGGTGAAAGCATGCAATATTAAGTCCCACCCATCTTCCTGTCTGGTCTGTTGTGGATCAAAGGGTATTTTTGGTTAATTGAGCTCTCTTTAGTTCCTGATTAAAGCGACAGGTCTCCTTTGGAGCTGCAACGGGAATAGGCCTTCTGTCTCCATCAATCCACACACTGGTACCTTCTGAATGGGGTCCCCCTGCCGGGCTGACTACTGTAAATACAAAGTTCCAAACATGGCAGGTCACTGCCCTTGAAACTGAGAGGAGGAGGCTGACTTTAGGTTGACACAGTGCATATGAAAGGGGTGTTGGGTTTTCCAGTCTCCTTTGTTTTAGCCTCTGCAGCCAGGCTCCATGTGGGCCTGTTTGAAGTATACTCTATTTGTATGTTACTTATGTTAATTGCTGCCACCATCTGCAGAAGGAAAACAAATTAACAGGGCGGACACATGGATCCTTTGATAGTTAATTAGGCTGGCCATGACAGGAGGAAGATTTTGGTCCTCTCGCTTCTGAGATGCACCGTGTACTCCACCTGTCAGATCTCAACTAAATATGACAGGGAGGACTGCACCTGTAGGCTGTGTCCAACCAGAGTACACAAGTCTATGTGTACGTCATGCAGTGAGCATAGGAAAATGTGTGCGGATTAGCCCCACACATTATCCAGAGGTTGATCTACCATCATTCAATTTCATGTAAAATTTCAAAAAAGCCCAGGGCAACGCGAACCCACCATGCGGATGAAAAAATTCCTCACAACATCAACACTTAGCCAGCTCCAATTCCAAATGTCATCCTATGGAATCCCATCCCAGGTCTCGCACTCCACGTTCCAACATTCCAAACATTCCACATACTCTGCAAGCAGAATACTACATAATGCTTGTTAAGCATCCATTGACAATAGCACATATGCTCTCAAAGACCACAACTTGTAAAAAAAACTAAAGCAATTTATGTCGAAGGAGGGAAATCTGGGTGAAGGCGCCCCCATGTGGGGGAAATGTGCATACTTCTTTCACAGACCCTGCCATGTGAGGATTAGTGATTTAGGGTTAGGATTAGTGCAAAATAAATCTTGGTTTTAAAAGTAGCCAGCAATACACCCAACGTAACTGAAATATGTGATGTGCTATAGCTGTGAGCTAGCATTTGTGCACAACAAAAAAACTGAAAATTAGTTGTTGGTTTTACACCATTTAGGTAATTAAGGATGCCATTTTTTCTCTATCTTCTTTGTGAATCTCTAATTGTGCCTTTTTGTGTCAAGGAAACCCCTTCTATGTGCCCCAATCTCAACTGTTCCCTCAGAATACATATACAACCCAAAGTCGTATCGTCTACACATCATCTCACACATACAGAGCTCCACTGCAGCCTGAATTTATCCTTGTGTCACAGAAATATCCAAAATGAAGGTTTTAAAAAAGAAATCTGTGGTATGCAGCTGTACTCAGCTAATAACTCTAGTGTTGTGTTATTGGACATGTTGCTTGATACAAATCCAGTAATGCCGAATACAACGGTTGGACAGAACATACTGTCTTCAGGCGATAAGATGCGATCTTGGCACTACCCACTGGCAAGTGATTACTCACTCTTAGGTTGTACAACATGGTTTGCTCTGTTCATGTGGGAGACTAGCCTTCCTCCCCAAGGTGAGTGTTTATTATGCCTGGTTAGAAGCTTGCAACTTGAAATGTATCACCCCATTCTTTTTTTTAAAGAAATCCCTGTTCACTTAAATAAAGCAGAGGGCACTAAGGTTATTTTAGAGTATGAGCTGTTTCGGTGTGAGCAGTCCCAACAGAAGTGAATTGCTCCTCTATGAAAATGTGAGACCTTGCCGTGTACCCTCCGTGTTCTTGTGTACAGTAAGGAGGTGCGATGATTGTCCGCTTAAAGAGTAACCCAACCACTGGCCTTATAATAGAGAGTTTGTGAATTTATAACGGATTATCAGTTGTGACGAGGCCAGTTTTCTGGTCTTGTCAGGAGTGGGAGGGGAGCCAGTCTTGGTCTTTTTGGGGAAGAGATCTGGGGGTCGGGGAGTTGTTGGGGGTCCAACCCTTAATCCTTCCCTTTGTGCCAATATGATTTTCAGCAAATAAAACGTCTCACACCATGCCTCAAAAATACCATGCTCGCCAGAGTTGTTCTGCTTTCCTTACAACTCAACAATCAGTGGACTGGTAGAGCAAGAAAAAGCAGCCAATGCCCGTCCCTACCCGAGAGAGACCAAGGCCCAGTTCTCAGAGGACATCCCTCCCCAGTCTATCAGCTGCAGAAAAGCGCCAGCAATGAAGAGCACAGTGAGAAAGAGAGGTGAAGATCCACCACTGTGCCTACATGGCCGTGAAGCACATTACACTCCTCTCCCGTGCTGCAACCAACGGCTGTCACCCGGGCTACAGTGAGCCCACTGGACCAGAGACTATCCCAAAGCCCACAGACCTTCCTATAGGGGCACTTATCTTAGGGTAGGCCAGTGGTGAGCCCCATAGGAGGAACTTGAACACTGAACTTCACAAACTGCCTCTGACATACCGGAGCGGGTCATCACGGGATAAGGGGGAGAGAATTAAGAGGGATTTTATGCCTTTATGGCTCTGCAACAACTCCTGAGTGGGTGCAGTGATGCAGAATTGGTCGAGAGTTGGCCAATCACAGGAATAGGGGAAGGAAAAGGAAGGCCACAAGAAGGTGGAAGGTGTGGGTTGCCCGGTAAAGGTCAGAGGAGGAGAAGGAGGACCAAGAAACCAGCAGGAGGAAGGAGGAAGTAGTACGTGGTGGATTGCAGAGGCTATTGTATCAAAAGGTGAGGTATTGGTTTAGTGAGTGCAAGGGCACTGCCATGTGAGTGACCATGAAGGCCAGCGAGTGAGGCTAGATAAGTGTGAGGAGTGTTTGAGAAGTGGTTGTGAGAGTGAAAGGAGAGTAGTGTTGTAGAGTATGGATGGAGTGATAAGATGAGAAGTTGTGAGGTAAAAGGGGTAGCAGTGGGGTAGGAGTAGTAGTAGTAGTAGTAATAGTAGAGAGGAGGAGGAGCAGTAGTGTGGAGGAGGAGCAGTAGTGTGGAGGAGGAGCAGTAGTGTGGAGGAGGAGCAGTAGTGTGGAGGAGGAGCAGTAGTGTGGAGGAGGAGCAATAGTGTGGAGGAGGAGTAAAAGTTTGCAGGAGAAGTGGTAAGAGTCTTGGAGTAGCGATGACATTAAAGGGGGAAGGTGAGGAGTAGGAGGAGTGAGTGAAATCAGAGGCAAAGAGAAGGAGGATGAGAGAGCAGGGAGTAGCAAGGTGGGAGCAGTGGAGGAGGAGAGTAGGGAGGAAATACCACCAGAGAGAAGAGAAGAGGGGAAGTAGTTGTCTGAGCATTGAAGGACAGCCCCAAGTGCTCCAGAGGCACATGTCACTATCCTTAGAAAACCTAACACCAAGCCAGAGTGAGCAGTTTGATTTTGCCCTGAGGTAGTTCAGAGAGCCATCGTTTTAGGCAGACATTCCTAGTCGAAGATGGGTGATAGTTGATTTCCGGAGACTGGAACTTTCTGGCGCCGACCTTGAGCACATGCTCATCTCTAGATTTTATAATCTGCCCTAAAACTCTACTTGTTATAAGCATCATGAGCTCTGCATTTTGCTCCTCTTCCCCCTTGTCTTCTTGTTAAACCTCTTTCCCTCCTTCATCTCTCGCTCCCTTTTGTTCAGAATGTCCCTCGCCTCTTCACCACTCCATGTTTTGAATAAGCAGACCCTTGCCGCTCGTGCTTATCTTGGGATGTATAGTGCCTAAAGGCAATTGAGTTGCATTGGGCACTTTAAAAATTACATTAATAAACATAAAAAGTGTATAATGCCGCAGGACATATGTGGAATGTAGGTATACAGTGGCCAGGGGAGGACAGGGAAACAAGCAGTTAAGAAGCACATTCATTAAATAGCCCAGCAATCTGTGGTGAAATGTAGCAATTGGGAAGGCGAGGCTATAATCAGGAGTTTAATGCATCAATCAGAGGCAATTCAGCAATTAGCAGGCAATGCAGGAATGGGGACAATGCAAAACTCAAGGACAATCAGGGAATTGGGTGCAATAAAGCAATCAACTAGGCTATGGAGATACCAGAGGACAATGTAGCAACGCAGGGGCCCAGCCGATGTTGAATCACTAAACAATAAATCATGTATAGGGCAGTGAACCAGTCAGAGGGGCAATTCAGTAATATGTGGTCAGCCTGGGGGCAATGCATAAGCTAGGATGTAATACGGCTAAAGGTTAAGATGTCATACATTTGAATTGTTCTTCAATGAGAACAGGCTATATTTGCCCTTCCTTTCGTTTTTCTTTACTTATTTTTTTTTAATTTTTGCTCCTCTTTTAAAATAGAGTGGGTGTCACCCTTTTGCTTCTTCATCCCTTGAGCACCCATCCCCTTCTGCCCCTTTTTTTCAACCCATTTTAGTTTGGGGTATTAGGTGTAACTTACGACGACACCTATAAGTCAAAACTATTGCATTAGAGAACAGGGAGGAATGGCATATGAGGAGAGACACACAGCCTGTAGGTGTCTGGTCATTTGCCTAACCATTGACTGCCCATGGCCATGCTAATCCCTATGGCCTTTCCCACCCAGTTCCAACCCCTGCGACTCCCCAAAAAACCTCCTCATGGGAGCTCGTTGTGCTTGCTTTAAACAAGCCTTACCATCAAACGCTGTGCCTGGAGTGCCTGCCAGTGTTTTTCAAATAAGTCTTCTGAGAGTTAATGACTTAGTTTTAGTAATAAACCCGCTATTAGTGCAATAAAAACCAGGTCTGCATTCACCCACTCGATTTATAAGCACACTGCCTGTCCTTCACTGAAATCCTGTTAAAAACCAGCATTGGCAAAGCTAAAGGTTTTGGCTTCTGTATAAATATTAGGCACACACCCCTGCATCCTGTTTCTGAGAATGCTCCTTGTAATACTGTGCAAGGGCATCACACAGCCACGCATCCTGTTTCTGAGAATACACAGTGTAATAATACTGTGCATGGGACTGCATCTCAGTGCAGTGCAGTGGATTGAGAAAGCCAGCTTCACTCAGTATTTTGACCCAGGCCCTTCAATACTACTTCAGCATGTTTCACGCCGGAGAGAGACTAGGTCCTGGGCTTTTCGCTTGGTTTTTAGGAATATCATTCCGGAAGTGATGGACCCATGCGTGCATACTTCTTGAGGCCTCTATGAATGCCTGCCCCGCCATCGACCCGCTAGGCTGGTTAGTTACGGAAGGGCTTGAAAACATTGTAGAGCGATACCGGCTTACTGGGATTAGCCACCAGCTGATGCTAAATTCAATATTCCCAGTGTGGCGAGGCCCATGACAAGGACACGGTGCCGCCCCCGCGCCTCCCCAGAGTGCTCAGAAATGCACGCTGGTAGCCGCTGCAGCTGCAGGATTCTGTGTCTCGGATGGCTAACGTTGCACCAGTCAACGACAACAAGACATCGCAGAACATTGAATTTTCTGTCAGTGATGGAAATATTTAGTTTCGAGCCCTCTTACCTTACTTGCACGCACAGGCGTAAAACAAGCACATCCACCCAGTGTGATGCACACGACAACCGTCATTGTGGAGCTGTGGCGGAGCATGGTGTGCAGCAGGCAGGAAGAAGCACCTTCAAAAACAAGTAACACGTACGTCTCTCCTGGGAATGACCCAGCCAATCAATGAATTAGATCTAGAAATTGCACGAAGTGCTACATCCAACATACATACACACACTCTCACCCGCGCACACAAAACATCCTAATTTCTACAATAAAGCATTCGATTGGACACAATGAAGGGGTTAAAAGTAGGGGCGTTGCTAGGGGGGGTAAGGGGACTATAGCCCCTAATCTTTAGGTTGTAGCCCCAGATAGAATCTCAGGAGCTACAGCCAAAAGGCTAGCTAGCCCCCAGTCCCGACAGTTCTGACATCAGCGTAGCCCCAGGTCTTTTCCAGACCTAGCAACAACCCTGGTTAAAAGAGATGTGAATTTATTTTTTTACTGGCACGGCAGCCATCTTTGTGACAAGCATTCACGGTGTGACTCAGAGAACGGTGATGCTATTTCAAGAAAGGAGACACAGGCCACCCAATTTGTGTTTTGTCAGAAGCCAGTCATTTTAGTGGTGACCAGAGCAATGTAAATGATCCTATTTTTTGTAACAATGGGAAGGCTGCGTGTTCGCCCCTCATTACCACATCCAAGAGGGAGTGGAAGCAGAAGGAAGGGGTCATCACAGGAAAGAACTGGCGACTCTTCCGGTGATGGCCGCTGTAGCCAGGAGGCTCCCTTTTTCTGGCAGCACTTGGCAATACTTCAATGCAAAATAAAGCCGCACCACCAACAACATGGAACCAGGCCAGGCTGTAAACTGTTGGGCCACCGAAGTGCCAATAAAGCAAATAAAAAACAAAGAGGCGCTTAACCTAACGCTAGCAGTTGAAGGACACTGCAGAAGTGACCAGTAAACAGGGTCCATATATGGGACAGCAGTGAACTCTGACCCATAACCTTTCCCCTGAAGTCATTACATTGATTGTGACTACTGCGAGTTCAATGCTGATAACAATGCGTGTCCTTGAGTTGCACACACTGTGTTCTGAACCTGCAACCTTTCACCCTACACAGTGTTGTCTATTTCTTGGGGAATGTGTTAATGCGATTAAGCCCTGGTCAATACCCCGAAAAAAGGCTTCTACTGGTAGTCCAAAAAGGCACATAGAAAATAATAGAGGCGCCAGCAGGTGGACATATTGGGTCTTGAATGTGGAATAGGATAAGGACAGACTTCCAACCAGGGCTGCCTAACACCGCTTCTTACGCAGACTCTGTACTCTACAACACAACACAGCACAAAATAAGGATTACCTCAATTACAAGAGACAGCTCCATCTCCTTTCCAAATCTTTAAATGATACGGGTAAGTGCCCTGAAGCAGTACAGGCACCCATTTTACCCTCGGCTGTAGGCAACGTAATGTGCGCTATGCCGGATCAGAGAGAGTAAAGGAAGCACAGAACTTTACATCGCTTCATTGTGTCCAAGTCCTGGCTTAAATCCGAGCACTAAGGATGTGTTCACCCTTTTCTACAACTTGGCATTGTCCATACATGTGGGAATACGCCATATAATATAGCATGGACCTTGCTGCTCTGTAAAGAAAGCGATTTAAGACATGTATGAGCCTGCTTCATACCTAAACTGAGCCGCTGTGATACTAAACTCTGGACCAAGCAATATATCTTATAGATGCATCAATGATTAAGAACATGTCCCACTCAGTAGCCGGTGGCATACTACAGTAGGCAAACGTATCTGTCATTAGGATTCTCTGATGCACTGTTTCCCCGGATAATAGCCTCCTCCATCCGATCCAGGACCCAGGACCAATTTAACCTTTTTCATGATGGGATTGGTCA
This sequence comes from Ambystoma mexicanum, assembly GCF_040938575.1. Taxonomy (NCBI): domain Eukaryota; kingdom Metazoa; phylum Chordata; class Amphibia; order Caudata; family Ambystomatidae; genus Ambystoma; species Ambystoma mexicanum. The sequence continues at coordinate 1,321,653,343 of NC_090935.1, read as the reverse complement.
CTGATAAGTTTCACAATCTGCCAAGGTCGGGATAACGTCATTGCTTTATCATTCAGGTGGCTAACTTGGACTGGTGCATATGGCAGCTTTTTGTAATGCACTGTCTAGTAAATATCTGTGAAGCACAGTAGTGAACTACTCTAACCATCTTCCATTCCCTGAAATTAGATCCACGTATTAAGTCATCTGTGAAGAATTCTTGTATGCCAGCACTGCTTTTTAATTTGAAGTACAGCTCATAAACCTAGTTGGTCATAGCTGAGTATCTTCAAAATATGTCTAACAGGTCTCAGTAGAAAAATAAGTCACATTAATAGTGTGCGTTTAAGCAAATCAACGCTTTAAGTCATCTATTCAACACAAAGGCTGCAGCTCTTTCCCCCCTGCATTTCCCTACGGGTAGCATCAGAGGTCTCCAGCTCAGTGCAAGTAGGCGGGCATGTCTGCAGGTTAATGAAGTTAGGCTTTTCTCCCCGTAAAATGGTGCAGTAATACCTTATTTGGGCATGTGATCAACAACGACTCAATAGGGGGGTTTTACATGAAGCTCCTTGGAGACTTTTTACTCAAGGTTTATGGAAGCCGCAGACAGTGAGCATTGCAAAGACCCTCCAGCCATTCCCACAGAGGAGGCAGGAGCAGCCTAGAGGAAAGCCCACCCAACATTAAACACAAGGATGGTGAGCGCTCCAGGTGGGTGAGCATCTTGAACCCTAGAGTGGCCATGTGAAAAGCCACCCAACTATAGTATAGACAGAAGGACCAAAACGGAAGCAAGTGAACTGAAATGGTGTCAGAAAGTGAGGCTCCTGAGAAGTTAAAAATGTGTTACAGATTGCAAAGTGGAAAGAATGCAGGAACCATGACGCAAAGGACCACGGGATGCATAGGCAGGATAGACCAAAGGTCAGGGGTGGGCATGATTGCACTCCATAGCTCACCCATCTAAGGGATGTATAAGGAGTTTAGGCAAGTGGTGCGTTGGCTTGGTTGACGCACGGAACGGTAACATCCAGTCAGGCTTTCAAGGTATCCAGAGGCAGGAGGAAAATGGTATTTATTTTCAAATGTGTTGGACACCATGAAACTAGACTGAGCTACTCAGTGGGCAGCGAGCCCAGCTACAGAGGAGTTCCACACACAGACATGACTTTTATTTCTCTTTTTTGTAACTTTTCTAAAAGGGCTTTTACAGCAAATCAGTAGCTTGACATATTTCTAACTGTGTTCAGGAATATTATTTTTTATTCCAGCTCTCTATTTGGGCTGCACTTTTCTTTCGTGCCAAGCGTGCAGGTTTTACACTTTAAGTATGTGTACTTTATTAATTAATTATTTTAAGCTTTTGCTAAGGTTATATAAGGTGCTTTTCAGATGCTTTATATCGTCCCCAGACGAGCGCATTTAGGGGTTTGGGGGGTCATAAGAAAAGAGCAATAGTACAGTTTTGCGACTACGCCATCGGTATGGCCTACTGTTTTGTCCGAGATATATAACTTTATGATCCATCAGGAAGGCTTTGCTTTTGGGAGAAAGCTGTACAAGCCTTGCTGAGAAAGGAGAAACCCACAAAGCTGCATCCTTGCTCTTTGTCAGAAGGCTTCTGCATCATGTGTCGGGGGCCAAAAGGGCGCTCCATTGGCTCCCCATTGCCGTCTCCTTTGCATCACACATAAATGCCTCCATGGCGGCAGCCCCAGATATTTATCCAGCAGACCATCTTGGCTGTCGTCACAAAGAGTGCCGGGATCCAATAATGCGGGCCTCCTACAGGTGCCCAGAGTCAAGCTCAACCTGATTTCCCAGGGGTCCTTTTCCTATGTAGCACCTGGAATCCGGAATGCCCTCCCTCCTGACCCAAGGACAGGCGCCTCACTAGCCAATTTCAAACATGGACTAAAGACAATTCAATTGATTCTCATCTGTTTTTTTCCACTGCACTTGCCCTGTTAGGTTTATGTTGTCTATGTCTCTATGTTAGGGCTTCTATGCTAGCGGGCCTGTTCGCAGCGCTATACAAATTAATAAAGTAAGCAAAGTCTCCTGTGGTGGTAGAGAAGAGCACATGCAGCAGGGCATCCCAGAGTTCCTGGGCACTTCTGTATCATTGCTGGCATTGTGTTCTATCAGATTCTCTTCTCTAGTCTCGGGAGGATAGCTCAGGGGCAACACGCTCGCCTTGGAAGCAAGACGACACAGAACACCAGAAACCTCTGGAACCAATCATATCATATCTTCCAAAGGGCGCAACTGACAATCAAGAAGCACCCGCAAAGTCCCCACTATGCAAAAGCCACCAGTCTAACCCATGGCCTATGCATCATACCTAAGTGCTGGGAACATCAGGAGCCCATTACAAGTGTAGTTGGGGGCACATTGTTATGTAATTCCACTCTCTCCTTAATGTTCCCTCAACAGGGCCTGGCAGCTATGGGAATGAGTACTGCAGATGCCATCCTTATACAAGTCACCCAGTTAAAGAAGGGGATGCTGAGCAGAGGAAGAATGCATGCCATGGCCAACATCCGCTACGCTAACCGAACCAACAGCGGTGTGCTTTGCTGTAGGCTGTAAATTCTACCGCTACATCGTCACGTGACAAAAAAAAAAGCCCTCAAGCTAGACAAAATGTCATGGGATTTGGGGGGCAGGAGAAAAGTGCTGCCTGACACAGCTTTCCATAAAGATGAATGCAAGTGCAGGCAGGGGTGTTGCTAGGTCTGGAAAAGATCTGGGGCTCAGCTAATGCCAGGACTGTCCGGACCCGGCACTAGCTAACCTTTTGGTTGTATCTCCTGAGCTTCTATCTGGGGCTACAACCAAAAGACCAGGGGGTTATAGCCCCTAAGCCCCCGTTAGCAACGCCTCTTAGTGCAGGTGAGTCAATGGGCAGTGGAAACACAACAGGCCTATAATGGATTGTGTCTACACTATTGACTCAAGTCACCAACAAAAAAAAAGGTCAGCAAATGTCTACAGTGTTGCTAATACTAATGACAAAAAGAAATGTGTTGCTGTGAAGAAGGAACTAATAACTGTGCCTGCAGGCTTTAATCCCCTCCTGTCCCAGCAGCCCTGCCTTTCCGAGCAGCCCACTTCTCCACATTAACCGGAGTCATTTGCAGAGCAGCGAACGTGCCATTAGAAGCACTTTTACAAGTGTATATTCATCCACCAATTAGCTTAATGTGGCCGCTTTCTGCATATTTTCTATCCGGGCCCGCGCAAATCTCATTAATATTTCCCCCTAGCGCTTTGACAGATTACCTTGTCATTATGCATCCTGGAGCCTTTTAAACAATATGGGTAAACTACTGTTTGCGAGGTTAATGACAATTATCCCTTAATTACTGCATAAGTCACTCAGTGCACTTTATCTCATGGGCAGGGGTTCTGCTCCGTGTGTCTGCCGCGGTGTCACTGGAAATGAGTCTTGCACGGATAGATGTATCGGCCGCCGCTACCGCCTTGTAAATTACAATGACAGGAGAAGGAAGAAATTACAGCTTGCCATCACTCTCATGCAGCTTATGAAAAGCACACACATGCACGCACAACAGGGCCAGCCCTTTCAGTCCGAGCACGACTGTGAAAACAAAACAAACGCTCTTTCACGTTTCTGTATAGAAAAGAGCAGATACATTACACAATTGTGTGGCAGACATAACAAGTCACGTTAACAGGTGGCAGGCAATTTTGCCATATGCCTTCATATATTTAGGACAGTGGGTACAGTGTACAGCTAGTTTAAAAATGTTGTAATGTTAAGTAATGTAATTTGTCATTTGTATAATGCCTTTTCCCACTGGTATGGCCTCAAGGCCCTGTTGGTTGAACACCTTTGGGGGACGGAATCCCAAGGTATGGGAAATTCATCAGAGGAGTTTAGAATGCGTGTGTGCATTTTAGCCAATACGACAGTAGGTAAGGGTGGCCATGTCCCTGTTAGCCACCAATGTCGAGCTGGCATAAGGCTGGGTGCTTAGAGGTAGCTTGGAGAGTATGCGAGTGCAGGAGACTCATTTTGTGTCCAGCTAGACTGAATTCTTGTTATGAGGGATGGCTGCATTCTTATGACAGAGGTGTTGTGCGATGTGTCTTAAAGTGGTGTATGATAGCAAATGGGTGCGGGTAGGTGGCCTTCCCTTCGGCTATCTTCCATAAGCATTGAGTGTGATACAAACCTGTGTGTGCTGGTTGGTTTCTTGGTTTGTAGCTGAGTTCAACACAGAGATTAAACTCAACATGCAGCTAAGTTTGAAAGTGGCAAAATTCAAATGCAGTTAAATTCAGCATAGTTGCTATACTCAAAATGCAGCTAAGTTTAAAGCGGCGGCTAATTCAAAATGTAGCTAAATTCAACACAGTGGGCCTCATTACCAGTTTGGTGGTAGCATTGGAGGTAAAACCGGCAGGCTGCCGCCAAACTTGAGATTTTTTCCGGCAACCGCGAATGAGCAATTACTGGGTCATTACGGCCCCGCAAATTGCCCATTCCTGGGAGCCAGAAAAAAATGCTCCCCATTCCCACTGAGTCCCAGAGGGCTCAATGGGAATGGAGAAGTCGGATGCACCGGCACCATTCCTGAATGGTGCCGGTGCATCCGACATGCTCTGCTCTGGGTGCCGATACACCCGCCAGGTCTGACCTGGCGGGCGAGGAGGCACCCGCAAGCAGAACTCATAGTTTGCCGGTCCGGTAAGAATGGTACTGGCAAGCTTACCAGTGCCGTTGTTACCGGACCGGCAAACTTATAAGAAGGCCCAGTGACTATACTCAACATGCATTTAGATTTTAAATGTGGGCAAATTTAAAGCGCAGGTAATTTCAGCACAGTGACTATACTCATCTCCACTTTGATTTATCTAATCTTCTCAAATGCCCCTAAACCACCAACTATCAAACATGGACAAATATATTTTTGTTCTCAGAATCGCTGAAGGAGAAATAAATATAAAAAAAACGTATTTAGTCCTGCATGACAGGTTACAATGCTATCAAATTACGAACGGTTATAATGCTATCAAATTAGCGCACATTTGGTCCCTGAACCCCATACCAAGATGCAGACACCTAGTCCTTGGAGAGTGGTGAGGCAGTCCAGGATTAGGTGGCCAGGTCAAGCTCATGAGGAACCTGGCGCAGATGTAGGTTATCGTACCAGCATGATGGGTGCAATGACATCAATGCTTGTTTGATGCCAATGGCCAGCAAATCTTTACCCTTTTTCGCGTGCAAATCGCATACGTAAGATCCACCCACATCTCTTTGATTGAGCTACAGCACACAGCTGTGGCAATATTAGTTGCAATCAGGCAGGTTAAGGACAGACAAGGACCAGGGACTCCCCTTGAGACATCATGGCCCTCAGGATTCCCCTATACTTATTTATGACCATCGGGATTGTAGGGACTGAGCAGGCTCATGGAAACAATCAAATTGATGGTGGCTGGAAAGTCCAGTGCATCCAACACTAGTAAACAAGACCAGGTGATTTCGGCATATGAAGAAAATGCTCAAAAGGTATTGGGTTTCAACCCCAACAATTCAATCCTCTCCTTTAAGACACCGGCTGGTGAAGGCTCTTTTCATTTACCTAGGTCAACGTTGTATGATCTTCCTTGACTCAGTGTTCAGGTGTTTGTGTGTGATTTAAAGTGTGTGTGTGTGTACACTGATCTGTGTGGGGTACATGCTGGGCAGGTGAAACAGCACAGATAGGGTGGGAGCTACAGTTCTTGTTTTACTGCCGCCCCCAGTTTCACAAGAGCTGGCCTCATAGACGGCAGATAGCTGGGCACGTGAAAATGTTCACCTTCTCACTGGGAGGGGTTGCGGATAGGTACTTAGACAGCAAACAAACCTGAAATCTAAAGAATAACACCAATGGGGGCCAAGACCCGGGTCTGGGTGACTTGTGTTATACCTCCTGGTTTATGGGACCAATTTCTGTTCCATCAACAAAACGCATGAGCAATGTTTCTTCAGCAAAGCGTAATCACACATTTTTCAATATATTTTCTGATTGTTTAATGAAGAAGGGAGCAAACAATTTTTGCTAAAGGGTCATAATCACCTAGCAAATGTAGTACTAAAGCAAAAAAAATGTGCAAACTGATTTTGCACAGTTTATGCAATAAGGAACTGAGCAAATTTCCCTGTATGCAGTGACAGATCCATTCTATCCTCACATCCTAAACCTTAGGGTGTCCGCACAAGTATATATGCTTAACGGTTACAAACACATACCGGTTAGAGTACGTTTCTGAAAAATTCAATGAGCACTAAGCCCAGCATGCATTAGGAACTTATTAATTCAGTCATACAGCCCTTTCACCACAGACACGTGTCAACTGTAAAATACCAAAATGCTTCGCTCTGGCCTGCAACTATGGGCCCCAGGGCATTACCTGACTCAGTAATGCCCCCGCGGCTCGGGGCTTATTGCTTAGGTAAGGATCTTTTTTACCTAAAGAAATAAAGGTCTATAACCAAAACCATGACACTTTTGTGTCAGCATCCTTCGTGGACACCCTTACAGATGCATGTTCTTTCGTGTTAAGAAGCATGACACTATGCAACAGGCAAAGGCTATGTGCGGCTTACTGTCACGGCCATCGCTCTATCCAGAGTAGGCAGGCATACTTAACATTGTGGAGAGGTCAGAGATTACCCTGAATGGCGTAATCACTAAATTATAACACCCAGACTGCCCCATTCATGGTGACATTTATGCTGACACATTGACAGACTGGAACTCTGGTTGTAGCCTTCCCAGTCTATGCTTTTTTTTGGGCCCGGCCTTTGCGTGATGTTCAGCATGTTCGTCCTTTCAGGTAGAAATAGGGATACAAAAAAAATAATCACATATACTGTTTCTTAAAAAATCTATGTCAGGAATTCTGGTCACAGCAAAACATCAAGTGCCCCTACGCCTCTGCAACTTCTCAAACTCCATAGCATGGGCTGCGAACAACACAGCAAGTATAAGAAGTCACTAAGAACATCCACAAATCCTGCGGCAGAACTGCTGGGCGAGAGCAGCGCTATGACGTGGGAACGTGTGCAGGCCTTAATCTTATTGTGCTTACACAGAACAGCGTGACAGAGGGCTCCAGAGTCGAGTGAAAGGGAAAAGCGTCAATGCCCTCGAGGATAGGGAGGAAAATCGATCCCCGAGTAGGCAGTACCTTGCGGGCCATGGTCCAGGCAGGCGCCCCGCGCGGCCCCTGCGCCGTCAACAAGGCAGCAGGACACCGACGGCCAAGTGAAGGCCGTGTCTGCAGTACCCTCACGCCGCGGAGAAATGCACACTCTGCCAAAAGGAGAGACTGCAGAGGCTACAAAGACAACCCGCAGGATGCTCGGTGAACTGACGTCTCGAGCGTCGACTTCTGAAGGGCTCTTCCCCACAGGCAACCAGTGGGGAGGGGCCTCTTGCTGAGTACGACACAAAATCGTTCACGTTTCTTCTTTTAATCAGGTTCTTCGGCAACCTTTAGCTCGGCTGATGCCAAATATTAGCTTCAGCCAGACAATAAAAACATGTATCTGGTGTTCAAAGGATGCCTGCCACATGCCAGTGGAATTGTGAAGAGGACACGAGCGGGTGGGGACTATAGGGTCAGGCAGCCGCGGGTTTAACGTGGCAATGGAGAGCGGATGGCGTCGACGCAGGGACTGGATGAAATGGCAGCAAAAGCGTGCACACCAAAACCCCGAGAAGAGGGTTCCTGGAGGGGGGTCCTGGTGGCAGGGAAATTGGCACCAGGGACATTAAGAAAATGCTGTGCCGTGCGGCAAGTTGCCACCAGAAGGCAACACTGAGGAGATAACAGAAACGAGAAGTACATCATTTATGCTCGATAATATCTGCGTGGCTGTAGCCCACCAGATGAGCGGCCTAACAGCCTGTTTAACTCCCCAAAATGAGGCAAACACTAACCCTCGTGGCCCGCTGCGCTGCCGTATTGCCAGGTTCAAACCAGAGGCCTTGGTTGCATGTCACACACAGGAGCTCTCCTATTGTTTTAACTGCAGAGGCCAGAGGCGTTGCTGGGGGGGGGGGGGTGTCTGTGGTGGCTATAGCCCCGGGTCTTTTGGTAGTAGCCCCAGATAGAAGCTCAGGGGTTACAACTAAAAACGCTAGCTAGATTAGCATAGCCCTGGATCTTTTCCAGACCTAGAAACACTCTTGGTTAACTGATCCGAAAAAGACCCATAAGCACAACAACAAAAAACACCATTTCGTGTATGGGAACTCCTGGGCACAAAGAAAGTATATCTTACAAAAAGACTTTTTAAAATGTAAATATATTTTACATGCCTACACATATCCCAGTCGACAAAGACCACTATTTTTTTTAACGCTCTGAAAAACCCTTTCACTTCCAACTTCTAAAAATAATCCTGGCTGAACTTTTTATAAGGAGCAATAGTCAGCATTGCAGTCTGCAAAGACCCTCGGTGTAGGACTACCCTTTCTGCTTTCATCCTGTTTCTGTTTGTGGCACCGGTTTTTCAATTTGCTCTACCATCCTCCCTAACAACTTCTGGGCAACGTAGCTCTATGCCCTGCACTCTCATGCCTCGGTTACTAGGGATAACCCTCCCAGTTTCACAACAGTGCATCCAATCCTCTGATTACTTTTGCACAACTTGAATATCTACAATACCCAAACCCCATCTTCATTGTATTCGTGCTTATAGAGGACAACTCGGCTTCGGAGATCTCACTTTAGGTGGATAGTGACAAACTAGGTATGAAGGGTGGTCTCCTCAGTTCTTTAAGTGGCACAGAAAATGGAAGGGGTGACTCTTTGAGGGGGCGTGGCTTAACACAGGAGTGGCATAAAGGGGCATAGCATAACGGGTGGCAGGCGGTGTCGGTAAGGGATACCTCCTGCCTCTCCTTTTGCTCCTTATTTGTAGCACCGACCCCCATCAATCATCCCTTTGCAGCGATTTTCACTCCCTCACCTAGGGTGCAAGTGTGATGATCCCTGCATTTCAGAGATGCCTGAGAAATACGTATGCGTGATAGATTCAGGCTTTCGAGAAAAAAAGGCCATTGCCTCTAGCGGCCTGAGGCTACCAGTTTTTTTTTCTATTGTGCATTTAGTTAAACAATTAAACCTTAAGCACATTTATCAACGAAATATGAAATACAAAATACAAGATACAAATACGTATACTTATTTCCTAAACTTATCAAATTAATACAAATTGTTACAAACATAAAAGGAGTAAAGGGAAATTCATCCATATAAAATAGTTCAAAAACGGTGACAAATAATTCATGTATCTCCTACAGCTTTGTGATCAAATGCATAAATCACTCATATAAAAACCCAACTATTTACTATTCCAACATTTTGTTTCATCCAGCTTCTAAAACAGGAGTAATCTAATTTATGTGCAATAGCCTTCTTTTATCATTTGCACAGCTACCTTCCAGACATTATAAGCTGCACCGGTCGCCACCACTGAGTTAGGTCCTTTCTAGGCGCTCCAAAATGGATCATTTCCAATGTCCGACATATGGCCCACATATTTCTGATATGCCTTTTGGTAATTTTCCTGTAGGTAAGGGCACTGTGTCAACACATGTCTCACCGTCTCTACAGAGACTTTGTGTAATCTTCAGACTCTCTTAGCATACAGTATTTTTGACCATCCTCCAATATATTTGTATGTGGGTATAATATTAAAACGCATATAAAAAATCTTCTCAATTCATTGGTACAGATTTTTGTTATGTAGGTACAGGGCTTGATGGGGCAAATCTCAGATACGCAATAGCAGTAGATCTGTCCAAAACTGATGTTTCTGTCTTAAGCCATTTCCATACATTGGGGTCCATCTGGTCTATAGCTGCATCAGAGCTGATATCCACCTTCAAATCAATATTATTGAAATGACTGATAGCTGTTTTCCACACAGCTGTCAGAAAAGGATTAACACATGTACTTTGGTATCTACCATAAATCAATGAGTCAAATGTCTTGACCTCTCTTTGTGCTGTGATAAATGAGAGGTATAGTTTGCTGCGCTTGATGCTCCAATAGGAGCGTAGTGATTGGAGACCTAGTACGCAAAGTAAGGCCTCGACTGGCACTGATTTGGGTACTCCTAGGATGGATCTAAGTATTTTTCCCTCCAGTGCTCCCAGCCAGAAGATGTTCTGCCAAAAGCTCAAAACCATACGTTATACCAGGAACTATGCTGGAAGTATATACAGCCAGCAGACCCTCCATATTATCTCCACCCCATTTTTTTGCAAATCGTTTAATCATATACCACTTTCTCATGACTTATTAGTTACATAGGGCCTCATTATAAGTATGGTGGTAAGGCAACAACGGTGCCGGTAGCGCTACTGGCACGGTTGCTACCGTACTGCCATACTATGAGCTGTGTTTGTGGGTGCCTGTCAGCCCACCAGGTCTGACCTGGTGGGCAGTGCGGCACCCGCGAGCACAGGATGTCAGATGCACCGGCACCGTTGTTAACGGTGCCGGTGCATCCTACGTCCCCATTCCCATTGAGCCCTATGGGGCTCAATGGGAATGGGGATTTACCGGGCCCGGCACCCGCGAAAGGGCAATTACCGAGCTCGGCTGGGCCGGAATAGCCCGGTAATTGCCCATTCGCGGGCAACGGACCCGGATGCGAGTTTGGAGGTAGCCTTGCCAGTTTTATCGGCAAGGCTACCTCCAACCTCGTAATGAGTCCCAAAGTCTTCATAAATCCTGAAGCTAGGGTGCGTGCAGACAAGGAATCCCAGGTATATGCTTATTGAGCGTTGCAACCCTCTAGGTGTGCAGTCTACCAGTGTAGTGTCATCTGCATACATTATCCACAAAACCTGCTCGCTTCCTATTCTGGGAGGAGAGTTACGAATGTTTACCATTTTCTCCTCCAGATCCGAAACGTACAAGTTATACAACAACGGTGACAATGCAAATCCCTGTTTCGGTCCGACATTGGTGTAACATTTGGACGAGACTTCCCCCTCTTGATTCAGTCTCATTGCTACTGAGGTGTCTTGATATAAAGCTTTCATGAGATAACGAAGCGAGGAGTCCAGCCCCCATTTCTGCAGTTTAGCCCACAAAAAAGGACGGGAGACAGTAACAAAAGCCTTTTTGTAGTCTATATGGCAGGCATAAAGTCTGCATTAAGAAGCAGACATCTCACAGTCCATATATTACAACGCACAAACACTGTAGTGCTGTGCAATTTTCTAAATCCCATTTGAAATTTCTTCAATCTGCCACTGGTCTCAGCCCAGTTTCCTAGCTTCTTCAATAGTATAGAAGCAAGTAACTCAGAGCTGGTATCCAGGGAGTTTTAGGGAGCCCTGGCAGAGCGCCGCGCCAGAAACACTTTTCTGAGTCTCCCAGGGCTCTGCCCCTGCTAGCTCCGGCCCACTTAAAGACATGGGTCTCCTAAACATGGAACGCACCTCAAACGTAGGCTGGCTTTCATTTTGTATCCCCTTGCTAAGGCAAGCAATGCTGAGCAGGCAATATGCCAGGTTGCACCTTGCACTGCTGACACTTTGCAGAAGGTGACAGTCACCCACCCCCACCTTCCAGCTCCAGTTCTTTGCCACCGCATCAGAATTCAAAGCTTTTGGGAGATGGGATTATTTTGGTAATTTATCAGTCCTGGTTCCAATACATCTCTGGGTGCATGCCTGCCTTATCTCAAGTCATCCACGCGTTGAAGCCCAATGAGATGCGACGTAGTCTGAGGAACAGCTGTCTTTTTTTTTTGTACTGCATTTTAATTACACAGCTTAAACGTCAACACACATTTTATTCTCAATACATTTTTAAAATTCGGCTCTGACGCCTTGCTAAGTGACACGGGGGGAAAGTGTCCGCGACATCTCGTCTTGAACACCCTGGCAGCCAGACGGAGACAAGTGACGCTGCGCACACCTGGGAGCGTGCGCAGCGCCAGCTCAATGAGGCTGCAAAAGCAGAGCAAGCCTTGATGTCAGATACAATGTTTTACATAGCTAGCAGGTCAGTGGCTGCGGGCTCCCCGGGGACCGCTTCAGATGCAAGTGTATTCCGTCTTGCAGCAGCCGCGCTGATGCAGGCCTGCCCGTCAGATAACGACAATGCACGGTGGGGGGATATGGAAGTAAGCAGCCCGCCCCACCACTCGTTCATTTACCTGATAACTCCAAGAGACCTGCCTCTGATAACGTTTTTTGTTGTTGCAGGGATCAGCCGCTTAATGTTTGCAACTTATCCACTTCAGAGACACTGAATTTGTGTACGAGAAAAGCAGTGACTTTGTGCGCCTCGGCGTGTTTCAGACACAACAGCCCCATCCGCCATCCAAGAAAGCGTCCAACTGCTTGTCCTGCAAACCTATTCATTTATTTAAAGCAAAATGTCAAGCGTGAGCTAAAATGTCCACATATGTCAGTTCTCAATAGAGGGCTAGATGATTCAAGTATCCCTCCGCTTGCAAGAGTGGCTCCAACTGGCTTGTAATCTCTCCTCCCAATCCCCACATTTACACACTAAGGGCCCGATTCATGGAATTATTTGCGCGGAAAATAGGGTGCTTGCACGCCAAACTGCGCGCAGATACGCGTTTGTCGATGAATGGAATAGGATGTACAGTACTTTGCCAGGGTTTACGCAGAGTTTGCGGAAGCTCGGCATGTCTCTGCGAGCTGTCGAGCGCCTTGCACACCACGCAGTGCGTGGGCGAGGCCTGCACAGAGGGCAGAGTAGGGGGTGGAACATGAAAAATGGGGGAGAACATGCGAAAAAGTGGGTGTTACAAGAGAACGCCCACAGGCAATCCCTTGCACGCCCACAATTGTGCGGAATTACACATATTCATGGAACCACCCGCACAGCCACTTGGCATAGTAAAACTGCGCGCCAATCCGCATTCATCAATTAATGGAATCGAATGTGCAGTACTTTTCGTTCACTTACGTGGAGTTTGCACAGGCTCGATTCGTCTCTGCGAGCCATCGAGCGCCTTGCATGGGACACTGCACAGAGGGGACTATGGGGCCGACCAAGGAAAATGGGGAAGAACATGCAAAAAAGTGGCCTTTATGAGGGACACCCCAAACCGCAGGCAAACTCACGCATGGCCACAATTGCACCGAATGACATGTATTCATGGAGCCACCCGCACAGCCACTTTGCATAGTAATGGCCATGCAAATCACAGGTAGGTGCAAGTACACTTGCGCTTGGGAATCGTAGCGCAGAGGTGGGTTTGCATGTCGGATATAGGGGTGCATGTAAACAACTGGGATTCCGATCTTACTTAAGGGTGTGCGTACGCAGTTTAGTGGGGAGCAGGAATGGTTTACAGGGGTTCCCAGGCAGATTTCCCATGTAATTACAAAGGCACGATTTTACATATGCATGTTGTCGGGTGCTGGCAACGGTTAGGGGGCACCCTGCACAGGGTCCCCGAAATGCAGGCCTGCTTGCAAGGGACCCCACACACTGAAGGGTGCGTGTATTCGCACCTGGTGGAGCATGCAAATGTAGCCGTTCTGGCTGTTAATTCTTTGCGTGTGGGGGCTTGTCGGGGACGTTCCGGGCGCGACTTGCGTATTACGGTTACTTTGCCCAGTTAATTCCATTAATACGCATGGCATGCATTTTGTATTGTGCACGCAGGCTCACGCAGTGTCCTTCTCATGCGCGGCTTTGTGGGATTTCTGCGCACATTTCCATGAATTGGGCTCCAAATGCGGACGTCCTCACATGAAGAAATCTATGCGATTTCCAAATGACTATCTTTCATCAACTCTAAGAACTGTTTTTTAGGCACTTAGACTTTTCGGCGTAAATCCATGACTGTCATTCTATCACCTATCACCCCAACTGTTCTCCCTGGCGCTTTCATCGTTTAACCATCTCTCTTCTCCATTGCTAGCATCCAACTTCACCAAAAAAGTACCTCAAACATGACAGATGGGTACAAACAAAGGCAATTATTTGTACATGTATACATCATTTTTACAAATACATTTTATAATGAATGATGTTAGGTAACTTTGATAGACATTATCACCTTTCATGGCCTGTCTGAATATACATTTCTCACATTAGGGCTGACGTAGACTTCCCAGACTTTTACTTTTTTATCAAGGGGGCAGGGAGCGTGTGGGATCCTGCAGGGGACTATATGCGTTGGCGTTTTATAATATGGCCAAAGTAAAGTTTGATTTCGAGCAAGAACCAGTCGCAAACAGCATGTTCCCACTGGGCACCAACATCCTCCCGGCCTCCCTCAGAAAGTACTGTGAAACAGTTGATGCAAAAAAAACTTTCGAGCAAATACATATTTGTCGCGCCACAGTACCCTCCCTTCCAACAGAAGTAACTGCATATATTTTTGACCGAGCAAGTTAGGGGATGTAGGGTATTAGCCCCCAAAACTGCTTTCAGCTGTGCTTTTTGAGTCCTCATTCAAAAATGTGAAAAAGAGAAACACTGCGAGCGTGCCAGCAGAACACCTATAACGGGCTTCGGGCCCTGCCTTTTCTCCATCAATAAAACGCGACTAGTTAACAATTGCAAACAAGTGCAGTTGTACAGTTATAACAGATGTCATATCAGTCAGTTAGTTTCCTACCTTTAATTTCCCACAGTAAGATATTTAGAATTTCAAAAACTGTGATGCATAAGCGGCAAAAAGTGACTCCCTAGCATTGTCCCCTTGGAGGTTCCCCGATCAGTCTAGGCCCTCACTCTTGCCACTTCCACCATTCACACTCTGGGCGAGTTTATAAACAGAGAAAACAATAACAAAAAATGGTGTAAAGCTCCTGCAAAACTGCAAAAATGCATTTCTGAAATAAAATCGAAATTGTAAAACAAAACAGAGGTGGGTGCGACAGAGGGAGGCCAAGTTAAGATCTGCTTGGCGGGAGTGCCATTGTCCCATCCCCCAATAAAAGCAAAGCCTACATTATATATAATGTAGAAAATGTGGTTCTGCATTTTGGCCAAAAGTGAATTTGGGAACAAAAGATCCAGACTCCCTCCCCATATTTTGAGGAGCACTGCTTTGGAGGACAGCGATGTTGGGATTCAGCATGAGACTATTCAGAAGAAGACTCGGTGAAGCTCATTTCGCAGAGATGTTTCTCTGCTCCACCTATTCTGGTGTCAAGGAAACCTATCAGGGGAGTGACTTGTTGGCAACACCTCCAGAAAAGAGCATATCTTAAAATAGGCCTCATGGTTTACATCTTCCAGTCGAAAATGACTGTTGTTGGTATGCAGCAGATTCTGAGATTGTAGAACTGAGTGTTTCTTGTGATGCAGTAATCTCACAGGTTTCCCAGTGCGTGCTAGAGGTCCTTTTTCAATGAATTTACTCGTACCTGTATTGTAAAAACTCATTAATGTATTTCTTTCTTGGAAGATAATCAGAGTGATCATTAAAAAAAGCTCCTTCTAAATTGGGGGTATTGGGGAGACTCTTCAGAGAATGGAGCAAACATTTCGATACCAGCATTCACCCAAAATGTCATGTATGAATGCAATGGTCAGAGGTCTATCCTTTCTAAATGGTGCAGATTTTACAAGGAAAATTAAATCCAAGCTGCAGATCCGCTCACTGTGAAAAAAGAAATGCCAATATAATGGAATCGGAAAATCAGAACCATGCAAAGGTGTGTTTAATCTGAAATCATTCTGCCCGATAACATTACTTTGGTCTACATCTGAATTTGGGAAAACACTGCACAACTTTTCCCTCCTTATGAAAGATTACACCATTACCCTGAGTAAAATCAGGTGATCTTCTCCCTTCCACACTGGCATAACTGAACTCTTCTTCTCACCGCTTCCTCAATGAGCTTTCAGTAAGATTAAACAAAAAATCAAGTGGGGTGAGGGGGGCGCAAACAGTCGCAAAATGATATTTGGGGGCAGGCTCTAAGTGTCTGGTGGATTCTAATAATAGCAAGCAGCTAACAAACCTTCAAAAGGCATGTGGGCATATGTAAATAAAGGCGTGACCTGACAGACCTGCAAAGTTTTCAGACCTGGCGAGATCTATTCTACAAGGTGTGTTAAATGTGCTATGAAATGGCAGTGGATAACATTGACTACAATAACAATATTCAATGATAAAATTAAATCAAATCAACGTAAAGCAATACAAGCTCTGATCTCTTTTCAAGGAAATCCATGATCCTCATTCATGAATTTATTACATCAAATCACTCTCCTGACAAGCCTTCAACATAATTTGTTGCAAAAATCAAACAATGTATTCACTAGGTTATATTTTCCCTCCAGAGTATTACAAAACTAATAATCCAACTCCAAATGTCTGAAACTGATGCTGTGAGTCTAAACATGGGTGATAGTGACATCTACAAGGGAAAGCAGTATTGTCCCTCCTCATCTTTATTTTTGCTTTAGCTCAGAGAAAACAGTTCAGGGAGACACAGCAGAGTCCTGGCACGAGGACAATTTTTTGACTCTGTTTGGGGCTTAGCACAGGTGCCCTTAATGTCCTGAGGAAGGGCCATGAAATATCTGAAAATACAAAAAGATGCTCGGCAAACTTGAAGAAAAAAAAAACGCATCGAAATAGGAGCACTGCCTTTTGGGGGGTTTTGACCTTTCCCCTTCTAAACTTATATCTCATCAGCAGTGAGCCCCTGTAGTATCTGCAAAAGGCATGGGGAGAAGCCAAAGAAGCTGCCTGGGCCATCTCCTCAAAGAGAGGAATTTAGAAGTGTTATACTAGCTGCCTTGGTATTTCTAGGCTGTGCAGAAAAGTTGCGGGCGGGCCACGTGGAAAAATTGCAATATGGAATGGTCTATCAAGAGTTATGTGAGAAACCAATGAATGAGCCCAGGTGTTCTCACAGGCTTAGTGGGGGTTGGGGGTGGTGGTGGCGGCGGGGGATATGGTAATTCTTTTATATGACCTGGAATTAAAATAATAACATTCACCAAATCAAACATATGACAAATGATTTCCAAAAATCTAGCATTAACCCCGGAAGTGCCCTTAGGGTGTATATATGTCCTAATTTGCTTAGGCTATTCTTGTATTATCCTATTAGGTACCACCCGACCAAAACCATAGGGGGCCGCGGCACCAAAAAAGCCTGCAATTTACTAAGCCTTCTTGATAAAGGATACTTCACTCGACATGTGAGGCCCACGAGAGGTTGATCCCAACTCCTGGCAAACCACATCTTCTGTCGGCTGATCGTCATTGTCCAATAACCATTCATCTCCTCTGCAGAAACCAGGGTTGAGAAATGAAATACTGTCTGGCGGCATGCTTTACCAGATTTCCTCAGTGCAAAGGAGGACCCAGCAAAGCATTGGTGAAAGCCTGGAGAATCTCTGAATAGAAAGCATTCACCCTCCACGGTAAAGGCTAGTTTCCACATTAAACGGTGCTTAGCCCGAGAGATTGGTCTACCCACCAAGACCAGCGAAGGCAGGTTTTGTCAAAGCGCAGGCTAGTGTACTGCACCTGGCACCAGGTTTCTCCCACCACTGCCTGCTGCTCTGGGCATCGAATCTTTTACTTTCTCTGGCACAGAAAGATACAGTCATAGAGAGAAGCTCGAATTTGTGAGGGAGTTTCTCTTTAGTGGGAGTCTTGAACATGCATGCAAGGGCCACGCATGGCCTTGTAGTGCTCAAACCACTTTTAATGCTGATACCTCCATTTCTGGTCCCAGACACGGAATTGTGACATTCTGACTAACTGTGAATTATACCTGGTTCACAATTATGAAGAACCTGCCTGAAAACTAGGCGGTCAGAGGCACACGCTTATAAAGTAATGTGCTTGCAACATCCGTGTTCCCTCGCTTTATTAACCTTACCCACGCCAGCGCATAGGAGTGCAGAGAGGTATTCTCCCGGTTTTACTTGCATATGCACAAATTATATCGCTGCTTGTATAGTACGCTCCTTGTATTATATGTATAGACACACTTACTATGTACCCTCTTATGATGTACCTGACAATTTGTAATCATATGCCTTTGTAACCTAAGTTGAAAGTCTCCTTTTATGCTCTGCGCTCTGATACCTTTGGGTCTGGTGCGCATTATAAATAAATAAACAAACTTGCAGGAGGACAATAGAAGTCACGAGAAGAGGTTGCAGAAGTGGTCTGTAGAGACAAGCAAAGGCTTACCATCCACGAAAGTACATGCAGGCCTGGGGACATCAGCTACCTTAAACCATCACCTTTTTCTCATCTTGTAGTGGATGTATGGGGAAGGGTCACTTAGTGGGGAACGAATGTTGCAGGACTGGGGGGAGGTGGGGCGGTAGGAGAAAAAACCTACAGTCTGCTTAGACTAGCTGTCTCTGCTGAGAGAGACCCGCAGCAGAACAGGCAGTGCAGCTGCGGGTTGCAGGCCCAACGGGTGGATCCCCCCTGGCAGTGTTATGTCAGAAGCCTGCCCGCGCAGTCCTTGGCTTTATCCAGCGCTATTAGTCCTTTCACTAATGAGCACTTACAGTTTACCAAGTACACTCAATTATATAAAAAAAAGGCGAGTTATCAAAGGGACACAGGCTAAGTCAGGCTTAACTAATGAGTCATTGCGTCTTTGAGGGATTTTTTTTTTTTACTTCTGTGAAACCCTGCTTATTTTTTGTCCGCTTGCCATACATGGCATTGCATTTAGAAGACATTTCATGACAAAAAGTTATTTCAGGGCGCACAATATGTTGCTATGGTGCGATCTGCTGAAGAGAATAAGCTAATGGGCTCTCTACATAATGTGATTAGAGCCATTATTGACATAATGCCAGGAAGACGAAACCATTAGCATTACACTACAGCTCACACCAGCCTCCACCCTCGGCTAGCATTTCAGCCACCATTTTAATTTTATTCCGTTCTATTCAGGGCTGCGCTGCACAAAATGTATAATTAAAAGCTTCTGCGATTCTCTACACTTCTCAAATTAAAAAGATGGCAAACATTTGCCGTTGAAAACTGCCAAATTAGTAAATCAAACATTTGCCTTTTCTGACATTTCCTCAGTACAGATCGCAGATGCTGGAAAAGCAATGTATACCAGCGGCGAAGATGCTTTCTGTGGACAGAGGGGGCGCTATCAGAGTAAGTGTCTCTGATTTTGGCATTCATTACTTCATCTTTCACAACGTGCTTAATACCAGAGACCAGCCTCCAAGAATTGAGCCGGTGTTGCTCTGCGCTGTCTTGCTTCCAAAACAAATGCATTGCCCCCTAGCTGTTCTCCCGGCCGGGGTAGAATAAGTATTTATGCTGTGGTTTAATTGCAAAAATAAAATTCTATTAACGAATGAGGTGCTCAATTCCATACATGATATGATAAGTCATTTATAAAGAGCCTGTGCACAAGTGTTTCTAAGCGTGACATATATTTATATATATTCTGTAAAAAAAACTTTGTTAAAGGGACGTTATGGTTATGTTTCGCTACTAAAAACCTATGAAATTCAGTAAAAAAACTTTGTTAAAGGGACGTTATGGTTCAAAGTAAAACCGAAAACCCCCCGAAATTCGGCAGTTATGATAAGATAAGCAACCATAACTCGCGCCACCGTGCACTGCTAACACTAACACCCAGGACATCACAGATGACATCACAAATGTCATTGATGACATCACTGATGACATCACATGTGCATTTACTTTTCATGAAAACTCTGTACAAGGGATTCGTATAATGCTGACCAAAAACTGTCAAGGATCATTGGGATAAATATCATGAGCTAATTAGTGCATTAAGCAATGCATTGATATAAATAGCATTCTATTATGAAGTTCTATCCAGTATAGTAAGCTACTTATGCAGAAACATAGGCAGTGTGTGCAGCATACATGATGAAGGTGCAATATTCATAATCTTGCCATGTTGAATAGTGAAATGATAACTGCTTTCTTATTAGAGTTTTGCGTACTGTGAAGGTACCGTAATTAGCACCAAGATCCCTTTGCGGGTCCAACCCTTAACGGCTGGTAAAACCAGCCGTTAAGGTGGGAACGCGCAAAGGGACCTTGTAATCAGGCGCTAAGGGATTACCGGTACCGGTAATCCCTTAGCGCCAGGGTCGTAATGAGGCCCTTTGACTGTTACTGAGCAAAACCATGTGGCCTTGATATGTCAGTAAAGGAAAAAAAGGTGGAGCCAGACATGTGATGTCATCAGTGATGTCATCAATGACATTTGTGATGTCATCTTTGATGTCCTGGGTGTTAGTGTTAGCAGTGCACAGTGGCGCGAGTTATGGTTGCTTATCTTACCATAACTGCCGAATTTCAGGGGTTTTTCGGTTTTACTTTGAACCATAACGTCCCTTTAACAAAGTTTTTTTACTGAATTTCATAGGTTTTTAGTAGCGAAACTTAACCATACCGTCCCTTTAACAAAGTTTTTTTTACTGAATTTCATAGGTTTTTAGTAGCGCAACTTAACCATAACGTCCCTTTAACAAAGTTTTTTTACTGAATTTCATAGGTTTTTATAAGTGCAACATAACCATAATGTCCTTTTCAATGGAGGAAGACCACTAGCATCCTAGGTTCTCAAAGTGGGAACCCGGGGTGGTAAAAAAAAGATTTTTCTTCCCAAACCAGGACACCGCAGGCAGGCATCCCGGTCTAGGAAAGAAAATCTTTTACCAAGATGGACACCAGGGAAAGGGAAGGCAGGGTGTATAAAGAGAACACAACAGGGCATTGGCAGGGGGTCGGGAAGACCAGGAGAGAGATACGGGGCATGAGTGGGGGGTAACACGAGGGAGACATGGGGCATGAGCGGGGGGGGTGGCGGGAGGGGTAGACACACGGGGCATGAGCAGGGGGTGGGCGGCGGGAGGAAGAGACACACGGGGCATGAGCGGCGGGAGGGAGAGACACACAGGGCATGATCGGGGGGTGGGCGGCGGGAGGGAGAGACACACGGGGCATGAGCGGGGGTGGGTGGCGGGAGGGAGAGACACACGGGGCATGAGCAGGGGGTGGGGGGCGGAAGGGAGAGACACACGGGGCATGAGCAGGGGGTGGGCGGCGGGAGGGAGAGACACGGGGCATGAGCGGGGGGTGGGCGGCAGGAGGGAGAGACACACGGGGCATGAGCGGGCGGTGGGCGGCGGGAGGGAGAGACACATGGGGCATGAGCGGGGGGTGGGCGGCAGGAGGGAGAGACACACGGGGCATGAGCGGGGGGTGGGCGGCGGGAGGGAGAGACACACGGGGCATGAGCGGGGGGTGGGAGTTTTAGACACACGGGGCATGAGCGGGGGGTGGCGGCGGGAGAGACACACGGGGCATGAGCGGCGGGTGGGTTGGTGGGAGAGACACACGGGGCATGAGTGGGGGGTGGGTGGTAGAGACACACGGGGCATGAGTGGGGGGTGGGTGGGAGAGACACACGGGGCATGAGCGGGGGTGGGTGGGAGAGACACACGGGGCATGAGCGGGGGTGGGTGGGTGGGAGAGACACACGGGGCATGAGTGGGGGTGGGTGGGTGAGACACACGGGGCATGAGCGGGGGGTGGGCGGGTGGGAGAGACACACGGTGCATGAGCGGGGGGTGGGAGAGACACACGGGGCATGAGCGGGGGTGGGCGGGTGGGAGAGACACACGGGGCATTAGCGGGGGGTGGGTGGGAGACACACGCGGGGGGTGGGTGGGAGAGACACACACACACACACGGGGCATGAGCGGGGGTGGGCGGAAGGGGAGAGACACACGGGGCATGAGCGGGGGATGGGCGGGAGGGGGAGAGACACACGGGGCATGAGCGGGGGGTGGGCAGCGGGAGGGAGAGACACACGGGGCATGAGCGGGGGTGGGCGGCGGGAGGGGTAGACACACGGGGCATGAGCGGGGGGTGGGCGGTGGGAGTGAGAGACACAAGGGGCATGAGCGGGGGGTGGGCGGCGGGAGGGAGAGACACACGGGGCATGAGCGGGGGATGGGCGGGAGGGGGAGAGACACACGGGGCATGAGCGAGGGGTGGGCAGCGGGAGGGAGAGACACACAGGGCATGAGCGGGGGGTGGGCGGCGGGAGGGAGAGACACACGGGGCATGAGTGAGCGAGGGGTGGGCGGCGTGAGGGGTAGACACACAGGGCATGAGCTGGTGGTGAGGGGGGTGGGTCGAGACACACGGGGCATGAGCGGGGGGTGGGGGGAGGGGAGAGACACGGGGCATGAGCGGGGGGTGATCGAGACACACAGGGCATGAGCGCGGGGTGGGCGAGACACACGGGGCATGAGCGGGGGGTGGGTGGGAGAGACACACGGGGCATGAGCGGGGGGTGGGTGGGTGGGAGAGACACACGGGGCATGAGCGGGGGGTGGGTGGGTGGGAGAGACACACGGGGCATGAGCGGGGGGTGGGTGGCTGGGAGAGACACACGGGGCATGAGCGGCGGGTGGGTGGGAGAGACACACGGGGCATGAGCGGGGGGTGGGTGGGTGGGAGAGACACACGGGGCATGAGCGGGGGGTGGGTGGGTGGGAGAGACACACGGGGCATGAGCGGGGGGTGGGTGGGTGGGAGAGACACACGGGGCATGAGCGGGGGGTGGGTGGGTGGGAGAGACACACGGGGCATGAGCGGGGGGTGGGTGGGTGGGTGGGAGAGACACCCGGGGCATGAGCGGGGGGTGGGTGGGTGGGTGGGTGGGAGAGACACCCGGGGCATGAGCGGGGGTGGGTGGGTGGGAGAGACACCCGGGGCATGAGCGGGGGTGGGTGGGTGGGAGAGACACACGGGGCATGAGCGGGGGGTGGGTGGGTGGGAGGGAGACACACGGGGCATGAGCGGGGGGTGGGTGGGTGGGAGGGAGACACACGGGGCATGAGCGGGGGGTGGGTGGGTGGGAGACACACACACGGGGCATGAGCGGGGGGTGGGAGACACACACACGGGGCATGAGCGGGGAGTGGGTGGGTGGGAGACACACACATGGGGCATGAGCGGGGGGTGGGAGACACACACACGGGGCATGAGCGGGGGGTGGGTGGGTGGGAGACACACACAGGGCATGAGCGGGGGGTGGGTGGGTGGGAGACACACACACGGGGCATGAGCGGGGGGTGGGAGACACACACACGGGGGGTGGGTGGGTGGGAGAGACACAGACACACGGGGCATGAGCGGGGGGTGGGCGGGTGGGAGAGACACACACACACACACACGGGGCATGAGCGGGGGTGGGCGGAAGGGGAGAGATACACGGGGCATGAGCGGGGGTGGGCAGGAGAGGAGAGACACACGGGGCATGAGCGGGGGGTGGCCGGGAGGGGAGAGACACACGGGGCATGAGCGGGGGGTGGCCGGGAGGGGAGAGACACACGGGGCATGAGCGGGGGGTGGGCGGGAGGGGAGAGACACACGGACATTGGGGAGAGACACACGGACATGAGCGGGGGGTGGGCGGGTGGGGAGAGACACACGGACATGAGTGGGGGGTGGGCGGGTGGGGAGAGACACACGGACATGAGCGGGGGGTGGGAGAGACACACGGGGCATGAGCGGGGGGTGGGCGGGTGGGTTATAGACACACGGGGCATGAGCGGGGGGTGGGCGGGTGGGGAGAGACACACGGGGCTTGAGCGGGGGGTGGGCAGAGACACACGGGGCATGAGCGGGTGGGGAGAGACACACGGGGCATGAGCAGGGGGTGGGCGGGTGGGGAGAGACACACGGGGCATGAGCAGGGGGTGGGCGGGTGGGGAGAGACACACGGGGCATGAGCGGGGGGGTGGGCGGGTGGGGAGACACACACGGACATGAGCGGGGGATGGGAGAGACACACGGGTGGTGGGAGAGACACACGGGGCATGGGCGGGTGGGAGAGACGAGCGGGGCACGAGCGGGGAATGAGCGCTAGGAAGAAAGACACACGGACATGAGCGGTGGGTGGGCGGGAGGGATAAAGACACACGGACATGAGCGGTGGGTGGGCGGGAGGGATAAAGACACACGGACATGAGCGGGGGGTGGGCGGGAGGGAGAAAGACACACGGACCTGAGCAGCGGGGGGTAGGCGGGAGGGAGAAAGACACGGGGGGTGGGCAGGAGGGAGAAAGACACACGGACATGAGCGGTGGGTGGGCGGGAGGGAGAAAGACACACGGACATGAGCGGGGGGTGGGCAGGAGGGAGAAAGACACACGGCGTTCGTGTGCAGGTGGCAGATCCCGCTCCTCGGCCCTCCG
This sequence comes from Ambystoma mexicanum, assembly GCF_040938575.1. NCBI lineage: Eukaryota > Metazoa > Chordata > Amphibia > Caudata > Ambystomatidae > Ambystoma > Ambystoma mexicanum. The sequence continues at coordinate 1,321,629,112 of NC_090935.1, read as the reverse complement.
CTGGCCACCGTGTGCCGATGGCGTGAGCGGGGGGCTGGAGGAAAAGGGAAGACACGGAGCATGAGTGGGGGTGACAAGAAGGACACACGGGGCATGAGCGGGGGGGTGGGAGGAACAGGAGACAGACACGGGCATGAGCGGGGTTGGGGGACTTACTGTGCAGGCGGGATACAAAGCCTCTCATGCGAGGAACAAAGATGGCGGGCGTCTCTGAAGCCAGACGCACTGCACGCTTTCACATCACGCAAGTTGCTTGCCCAATCACTGTCCTGTCCGCGGAGCAAACAGGGAAGTGTGTCCACGAAGCGAACACAGATATCACTCATTTTTTTCACTTACATTTTTGTCATTTTTTTAAAAACTACTGGACAGATTTACAGCAAATAAAGCAAAGCACGCTTTTGGGACCAAGCCGCCGCTCCTGCCGCAAATTTGGTGTAAATCCGTCCAGCGGTTTGGGCTGTAGGCATGAGCAAAGTTTTTTCCCATTATGTCTATGGGAAAAAAAAAAGTTTTGGGACCCCCCCTATAACTTTGCCCCCCCCTGGACGAATCCTCACCAAAAATTCAGAGTGACCCAAATACTTTTTTTGCAAAGTTTGGTGAGGATTCGTCCAGGGAGAGCGAAAGCTGCCCAAAAAGTGCTCTTCCTATGGAAACACCAACTTAACCATAACTACATGTCCACTACCGTGGCCATGTAATATATATATATATATATATATTAAATTAAAAAACTTTGTTAAGGGGACGTTATGGTTTCAAGTAAAATCAAAAAACCCCAGAAATTCGCCAGTTGTGGTAAGCTAAACAACCATAACTCGCGCCACCACTGTGCACTGCTAAGACTAACACCCAGGACATCAAAGATGACATCACAAATGTCATTGATGACATCAATGATATCACATGTGAAATAAATTTTTATGAAAAGTCCCTACAAGGAGTTGTGTTTATATTGTTGGTAACAAGATGTCAGGGGTGATCGGGAGACCTATCATTAACTACTTAATCTATTAAAGAATGTAATCATCTAATATCATTGGATTGGATTGGAGTGTTGTCGTTAATACAGAAACCTAATCATATATAAACATAGGAAATGACTGCAGCATGCACCATAGAAGTACACTATTTATAATCTTGTAATTTTGTATAGTACAATAATGAATGCTACCGTATCAGAGTTTTGAGTAATGTTAAACATGTAATAATTATCTAACAATTCAAGACTTAAAGCACTTGTGCTGGTACAAACAATACATATGAAGAACCACAGTGCATTTAAATCAGAGGCACATACAGGGAAACTAAAGTAAGGAAGAAAGAAACTGCATCATCAGAAAATGTTAATGACATTAAAGTTTATCTTCATGTATATAAATGAATTGTGTGTTTGAGGCCTGCTCATTTCCCCATGTATGTGCAGCATGAGCTGAGACCAAACCCTAAGGAAAGAACTTAAAGAACATATGACAAGGTTAACGTCTAGATATATAGCACCGTTTTCAATTTTATTATTCTGACTGCCAGCGAACAAAACCTCCTGGCCTATATATGTCAAACAAAAACAAGTGGCCCAGATATGTGATGTCATCAGTGAATTTCTGGGGTTTTCCGATTTTACTTGAAACCATAACGTCCCTTTAACAAAGTTTTTTCTATGAATTTCATAGGTTTTTATTAGTCCAACATAACCATAACGTCCCTTTAACAAAGTTTTTTCAGTGAATTTCAAAGATTTGTATTAGTGCAACGTAACCATAACGTCCCTTTAAAGTTTTTTTCATTGAATTTCATAGGTTTTTATTAGTGCAACTTAACCATAACGTCCCTTTAACAAAGTTTTTTCATTGAATTTCATAGGTTTTTATTAGTGCAACTTAACCATAACGCCCCTTTAACAAAGTTTTTTCAGTGAATTTCTTAGGTTTTTACCAGTGCATGCTATGTTCCTACAATTTACTAATATCATACTTACTCAATATAGCAATGTTTGTGTCCAATTTACAAAGTATCACCTGAAAACTCTGCCATTTCCCACCTTCTGGAATCATTTTTAACACTTCCATACACTTTTTGCAACTATTTCAACTAGTTTTGCATCCGTAGACGTCTACGAACATCTAACTTCATAGCGGACCTTCCGGACAGTGCCACATGACCATACGCTGGCGCGTGGCATGATGACGTGTCCGAGAACCCATCCGCACTTCACGATAAGATATCTGCTTCGCGGACAGTTCAGAACTGCATTTTCTACTGATCTAGGAACTTTCAACTTCAGAATTTCCTTTGCACCGCTCCAACACCTATTCCTACTCATTATCCACTAACAATCTAGTACACCGTACATATTTTTAGCAAAACTGCTATTTATCTTAAAATGGCATCAGCTAATGCCATCCCTCCTCCCCAAGAGACACCACCACAGCTGTAATCAAGGAGCATGAGAAACGCTGCCCCTACCTTAGAAATAACACACGCGCAACATTTTCCCTTGTCCACCTACCCTTCCATAATTAGTGTTTGGTTCCTTTCCCTCATTTCCCTCCCCACTTTTCGTTCTCAGCTCTCCTGCCAAAAAAATACATCCAAAAACAACAAAAGACATATTCCCTTAGGAACCACCTTTCACAGTTAAAAAATAGAACTAAAAAAAAACGTATAGACTCCATCTACTTTACATTTCTCAGTAAAGTACATAGACTCAATAAGATTTTACAGAATTTCCATTTGCATTTTGTGTTATGCTAATGGGAATATTGTGGCGTTCATCCTCCGCTCCAGGGACTGGAACGGTGGATACCTGCCCAGCAGCCCAAGTTATCAGCCCAAGCAAAGCGAGGGTGGATAACGAGTTCTCTGGACCATTATCCCCCCATTCCAGCCCCTGAAATGGGGGATGAAGGCCATTAGCACCCTAGGTTCCCAAAACGGGAACCCAGGGTGCTAAAAAAGAGGATATTTCTTCATACATGGGGACGCCTGCGGCGTCCCGGTGTAGGAAGGAAAATCATTTTCCAAGATGCCCACCATGGAAAGGGAAGGTGAGGGTTCCATACAGGGCCCCTCTTCGCTTTCCATGGCAGCCTGCAGAAGGCAAAAAGAGAACCCTATGACCATATTACCACAAGCACATTTTTCTTCCCTTTCAGATCTATCCTAATTTCGAATAACTTTACCACAAAGCCAGTCCCAGGTGGAAACGGCCACTTTAATCCTATGTTTTGTCCCTTGTGGTCATGGCCAGTAGCCAGATTGTTTGGATCATGACCTTATTCCATTACCCGGACAATCTGGCCACTGCCCATGGCCACAGGCTACCCCTCAGTCACTAAAGGTGCTGAGCCAAAAACCGCTATTTTTTGTAGCTACATTATGACACTTGTCAAATAATAAAACACTGGCACATTTGCAAAACCATGCTTGTAGGTCCTTGCCAAATGCTCCTTACGCAAGTTTGCTGGAAATCCACCCATGTTTTATTTTTTCAAAAGTGTCAAATGTATGCACACACAATCGTCATATAACCTAGCCCCACTTGACAAAATCAATTCCGACTTTACGAAAACATCTATATCTAGATCTATAATCGTTTTGCAAACATTTCTGTAGATTTGTCAAATGACACCACATTTATAAGCCTTTACAATATTTTGGGACCCCCCCTCAAATTTTGCTCCCTCTTGACAGAATCCCACCAAACTTCGCATAAACATGTATATCTAGATCTTTTATCAGTTTATCAAATGAAGTGTAGATTTGTCAAATGGCACCTCATTTATAAGCCTTTACATTATTTTGGGACCCCCCCTCTAATTTTGCCCCCTCATGACAGAATCACACCACACATTGCAAACTCCCTCAGAATCAGGTCAGAAATATACATGCAAATTTCATGCAGTTCCATTAAGTGGCGCCAAAGTTATAAGCCATCCAAGGACTACATTTCACCAACCCTGTAATGTTGAGGTGTCCGCAAACTTTCATAGGACTATTCGCGAACATCCGAACTGTTTGAGGATTTTCGTGGCAAAAAACACCAATTTTTTTGCTTCTTGCAGCCATATTGCATCCCATCCTCATCACCCCTCACCTCCCCAGAGATTATTTGGTAAGTTTGACAAGTGCAATGTTGTGTGTCCACGGACACCGGCCGCTGTCCGCGAATCCAAGATGGCGGGCGTTTCCAAAAATCTGACGCACTTCACGCTCTTCAACATCCAATCAGCGAACACGTTGCATGTCCGCGGACATGACGCAAGCCGATTAACTAATCAGTGTCCTGTCCGCGGAGCGAACAGGGAAGTGTGCCCGCGGAGCGGACATAGATATCACACATTTTGTGTGACCTACTTTTTGGTCATTTTAAAAAAAACTACTGGACGGATTTTCACCAAGTTTACAAAAGCACGATTTCGGGACCAAGCCGCTGCTCCTGGGGTAAATTTGGTGAAAATCCATCCAGCGGTTTGGGCTGTAGGCGTGAGCAAATATTTTTCCACATTCAGTCTATGGGAAGTTAGTGGAAGGGATGGAGACCATGTAAAGGCAACAGCTTTACTGCCCGGTGTGGAAAGGCCTGGTTGAGTGGGCCTGGTACCCCATAGACAGGCGCACAAGGATCATTTGGCCAATGGGGCTTTAGTCCCTGTCTCCCTCACCGAAATGCTGGGTTATGTTAACTTGACCTCGCTCACCTGCATAGTCGTCAGCAGGTAGGACGGGACACCGTTGATAAACCATGTCAAAGGCTGAGCTGCTAACAAAGGCCGGGCATTTACTGATGTGAAGAATGACATTGTTGGCAACTGCGCTTTTCCCTATGCATACATTTTTAGGAAATTGAAATGGTGATGGCATGTTAGCACTTGCATGTCAGGGGAGTACTCAGCCTCACAGCAGTCCATATGTACCTGGTTTCAAACATGAAGTGGCGCGCCAACTGCTTTTAACATTAAAGCTTCACCGAAAGAGTCTCCCTAGAATGCGCAAAGAAGTTAGATGCTCTAGAGCGCCTCGGGACCAATTCCGTTGGTGACGGTGCGCTATCTAAGTACCCATAACATAACATAAACACCACATTTGGCCTAGAATGCCTACGGAAAGAAAGTGACTCACAAAATAAAGCTTCTTTTTAAAAGGTGGGTTTATAGCCTTGCGGTCTACTGATTAAGATGAAAAGAAAACTACAACTGTGGCGAGAATCCGGCTTATATGCAATTATAGTGCAACGCAACCGGATATGCACAATTAACTAGCAGCTGATCAAGCCAATCACACACCACATCACAAATACAGCATTACTATCCCGGCAAGTATCAATACAAAGGTGCATTTTCTCCTGTTTAGAGGCAGTGACATGGGCCCGATGTGCTTTACATTGCACAATTGCTGCTAACTTGACAATACTTTCCACAAACATGCCTTGGTGGGGAGCTCCCCACATAAGTAAGTTTGCCCCGCCCCCCACTGTCTCTGAAGTTAGCCCTTCTCCCAACATTTGATGGGTTAGCCACAGCCCCAGAGGTTTTATTCTAGTTGTACCCCTGTCCACTGAGCCTGTAGAAAACTAGCCCACATGCCTCAGCATAATAGACTTGGTAGTTGCTACCCTCAAACATGACCCTAGGAGCATGCACAAATTAATAGCTTCTATCCACATCCGTAGGAATTCTTTAGGCATGAATTCAAGCATATGGATGATGAGGTCGCCAGCACGTTTGCCTCCTATCCATAATGCATTGGTCCCTATCACACATTAAATAAACAAGAGTTGGTTGGTCCTATAGAATTAGGTTTGTGTTTTCTAACAGGGTAGCCTTCCCAACAAACACCTGGAGATATTAAACTGCTTAAAGTATACACAGGACCCAAGGGTCTCGTGAAGAAAGGTACCCCTGCACACACGTCTTGCCAGCTGCATGCTGGGAAATGTGAAAGTTGTGTGGGAGGCTTACTTCCTCCTCTTTACTGTGAGACACGCACAAACCATCTTACCCACTTGTAGGGGCGCACCCAACTAACCCTATACCACAGGATGAGTCATATCCAGACCTTTCGACCAAGACTTCCGGATCGAAATTCTGGGAATAACACAGGCCCAGTATAGAATAATTGTCAATGTTAAATCCATGCTAGATGGAAATAAGCTACTAGATGCCAAACAAAGGCAGGCAGGTGGGGGGAGGGCGGAATCCCTCATGCTGTTGGGGCACCGTCAGCTTCATTCCTCAATTATAGAGGCAGCTTCTATGTATTCTAAGCCACAAGCCTCCACATCTACCCCAACATCCATCCTCCTAGGAAAGGAAGAAAAGCTCTTGGTGTCCTATGGAAAAAAAGATCTATTCCAATGCTACGCTCCACCTTCGACAGGCCCATGCGGAAGCCATGCGGAAGCCATGCTTGCAGCGGTGAACCAAAAGATTTGGCGGGAAATAGCAGACTTCCTCCCTGAGCATCCTGCACACAGTCAGACAAGATTCAAGGCAGGTCTGGCAGAGGCGAAGATAGTGGCACAGGATATCATGGAGTCGACAGTGGCACATATAGACACCGCAGGCAAGGCTATTTGTGTTGCCACTGATATGAGGAGGACAGCTTGGCTGAAGGCAACTAAGTTTAACCCCGATGTGCAGGAATGCATTCTCGACTTGCCATTCGAGTGGGAGGGTGGGCTGTTTCACTCAACTACGGACGAGGAGCTTGATAATAAGAAAAACAGCTCCCAAACAGCGTCCCTGTTTATCTTAACTAAATCCGTTGCCAAGACCTATAGCCAGAGTCACCCACGCTCTGACAGAGGTCGTACCTTCAGCGGCTTCAGGGGCTTTCAGGCGCGCCGCTCTAGACAGCTGGACCGGTCGCCCAGTCAACACCGACGCAAAGAGCACAAATCATCAAACAAGGGGTTCTTCCAGTCCCCCAGGCACCAGCCTCAGAAGGAAAGAAACAGTGATAGTACCGTCCAGATCCAGAGTTCTATGGTAGAGGGCAGGCTTGCCTTTCACATTCAGTCCTTGCGGGCAAGGTTAGCAGACCCATGTATTCTCTCAGTGGTTTCATCAGGCTTCCGCCTGACAATACCTCCATCTCCTATTTCTCCTCCCACTCCCACAGATTGGGACATCAACTCTGCTCGCCCATGGTGAGTCAGGCGGTGGAGATGGTTCTCTCAGTGAGGCATGGGCTTCTATTCCTGTGTCTTTGCCATACAGAAAAAGAACAAGGCTGGCCTCAGAGTTGTGCTGGACCTGCCAACCTTGAAACTTTCCCTACCCCATCAAAGGTTCAACATGATTAGCTGAGACACTGTGTGGGGGAGACTGGATGTTCTCCCTGGATCTGAAAGATGCTTAATTGCATGTCCTGATTTGGAAGCTCCATTGGTCCTTCGTCCGGTTCAGGATCATGGGCTTTCCTTTCCAATACAAGGTCCTACAATTTGGCCTCAATTCGGCTCTGAGAGTCTTTACAAGATTGATGAATGCGGTGGCAGCCCTGCCCCGAGCGGAAGGCCACCACCTTTATTCAGACCTCGACAACTGGCTAGTACGAGCTGATTCTCCTGAGGGAACGCAGAGCACAACGACCAGTCTCATGCACACACTGTACGAGTTGCGGTTCTCCATCAACCTCAAGAAATCAGTTACTTCCCACTCAGTCCTTAACATTCTTGGGCCTAACTTGGGATACGAGGTGGGAGAGAATCTTTCCCTCCCAGGACAAGATCAATGCTATCAGGTCAGCCACGGGGCATTTGCTCAGCAGATCAGTAACATTGGCATGGTGGTATTAACACGTGCTCGGAATTATGGCAGCATGCCTCCTGGTGGTGCCACACACAAGACTCAAAATGAGAAGGCTGAAGCTACACTTCTCAGCCTCCTGGAATCAGGAGACAGACTCCCAATCAGTCCTTGTCAGCATACCACAGCATTTTCACCAGGATCTCTTGCAGTGGAGGGCAGAGACCAACCTGTTATTTGGTAGGCCCTTCCGGCAGCCCCTATCATCGGTCACCATTACCACAGACTCGTCCCTGGAAGGATGGCGAGCTACCCTGGACTGTCGCAGTGTTTGTAGACTCTGGTCAAAGCAGGAACAGCTAGAGCACATCAACTGGCTCGAGATGATGGCCATCTGGCTTGCCCTGAAAGCTTTCCTCCCTATTGCCAGCAACAAATCAGTCTGCATTCAGACAGATAGCTCCACCTGCATGTATTACATCAACAAGCAGGGGGGTACTAGGTCTCCTCCTCCCTGCAGGTTGTCCATCGACATATGGTAGTGGGCTCTGTCTCACAAACTTTACCTTTCGGTGGTCCAACTCCCGCGGGAGTCCAACCTGGAGGCGGAAAGACTCAGCAGGTTGGGGGTCAACAACTACGAATGGCAGTTGAGCGACCAGGTCCTGAGCAAGATCTTCACCCGGTGAGGCCATCCTTAGATGGGCCTATTTGCCACTGGGAGCAACAGGAGAGGTCACCAGTATGCTTCCTGGAAGTGGCAGGGCAGAGGCTCACTGGGGTACGTGTTACAGATTCAGTGGAACGACATGTGGGCATACGCTTTCCCTCCGACCCCGTTGATACACAGGGCCATATGCAAGGTCAGGGAGTCACAGCAGCTTCGCCTCATCTTGATTGTGCCGCGGTAGTTGGCCAGGTCTTAGTTCTCCAAGCTCCTCTGGCTGTCGTGTCAGCCTCCAGTCCTCCTCCCAGTGGGACCAGCGCCACTCTTATCCCAGCAGGGCGGCACAGTGATACATCCTGCACCAGAGAAGTTAGCCCTAGCAGCTTGGTTCCTGAGCACGTCACCCTAAGACATCTACAGTTGTCACAGGACAATTTGGACATTATTCAAGGGGCCAGAAGCCAAATGGACCAGGTTTTGTCTCTGGGCCCATGAAAATGAGATAGACCCTCTGACATGTACACTAGACAATGTGTTGTCTTTTTCAGCACACTTAGCTCACTCAGGTGTCCAGGTGGACACCTTCCGTACTTATCTGGCGGCCATTGGAACTTATAGAAACTTTGGAGATAACCTATTTTCTCCTCCAATCTGGTGGTCAAAAAACACCTAGTGGGCCTGACCAGATTATATCCTCCAGTCAAGCGACACACCCGGTCTGGGACATCAAGTGATTCTTGTCGCCCTGGCCCACAAACATTTTGAGCCAATGGCATCAGTGGACTTAAGGCTTGTTACCATCAAGACAGCGCTTCTGGTCGGCCTCACCTCAGCACCCAGGATTAGTGGGATCCAGGCCCTGGTGGCATTAGAGCCATATACCACATTATACTGGAACAAGGTGATGCTTAGGACGCACCCTTCATTCCTCCCAAAGGTCGTGTCATCCTTGCAACTTAACGAGGAGATAGTAAGTGCCGAGCTTACTACCGTGTTGTGTTTGCGACAGGGCAGCACACTTACGGGCGAGCCAGGCGACCACAGGATCACAGAACGTGTGATGTAAATATACTTTGCATACAAAGGTTAAAGTTGTACACCTTAAAAATGTACTGGCATAGAAATATGCCCTAATGAGTGGTTAGTGTGCTTAACATTGTATGCCATAAATACAATGAATAGAACTCTGGGAGCCTCCAGAATAGTCAGATCCTGCAGCAGGAGCTCAGACCAACTGAGCTATCCTAGCATGGGCAATCCCTGAGAGAGTAATGGAATAAACTTGAGAGAGAGAAGATGCCAGTGAAGAGGACAGACAAGGGACCGAGGATTCAAGTACTTCAAACCTTCTTCCCAAATCCGATGGATGAGGCAGAAAAAGTGTTGCATTGTCTGGATGTCAGGCATGCCCTGAGATTCTACCTAGACAGGACTAAGACCTTCCGTAACTTGGCTGCCCTGTTTGACACTTTTGGTGGGTCAAAGCCAGGCGGCCAAGCATACAAAGCGCCAATTGCAAAGTGGATGATGATGGCCATCAAGGAAGCTTATGAGGGGCAGCACATTACCTTCCCAGCAAACATGCATGCCCACGCGATCAGGCTGCATTTGCGGCTTTCCAAAGGCATCTGCCACGGCAGACAATCAGCAAGGTGGCTACTTGGGCCTCTCCATAGGCCTTTTGTAAGCACTATTAATTGGCGGCCAATGCCAGATCAGATGCAGCATTTAGCCAGGCAGTTTTCAGATTTTTCTTTTCATAAGAGGGGCAACTCTCCTCCCCGGGGCTTCATTCTGTTTTAATTGCCCATACAGTATGGAGGAAAGGGGACGGGGAGTAGGAGTAATTTCCTCCATATGTCCCACTATTCTCCCCCTTAAAAATAACCAGTGTCATTACGCATTGTAACATAGCCAACACATCAAAGGGGACTGAGGCGTGTCGCTGGTGGGCGGAGTCGAGGGAGCACATGCTCTGGGGGCCGCACCCTGTGCGCATCGACATTTAAAGGGGAAGACAATTTTTTCTGGTGAAAAAGGTTCTGTTTCCCATCCCTCGCGAGGGACGCCCATACAGTATGGAGGAAAGGGGACTAAGGACTAGGACTATGAGGAAGTTAGTCACTATGGTGAGTAACTTATAATTAATTGCCAACACTAGCTTTTACCCTCTAGATATTGAATATTGCCTCAAATATGTTCTGAAATGTTCCTTCAATTCTTTTGCTCTTGTGTGCGTGGTTCTTCAAATGTTTACTTGGTGGTCTTCCATCAGGGCATAAGTCCTCAAAAAAACAAGTGGGGGACCCCGGCATACTCGAATATAACCTGAAGTGAATTATTCACATTTCATTCAATTTGTCTTTCACAATTGAAGAGAATGCACAGGACAAGAAGGTATTTTCTTTAAATAAGCCAAGAGAACAGATTTTCTATGAACATTGCTGGCTAATTATAAAAAATATGCACCTTTAAAAACCTAACAGTCTGAATCAAACAAGTCTGGAAACAGCTAAATGCCAATATAAGGCCTTTTACAGTTTCGTCAGCAGCCGTTTGCTTGGTCTTGGGGTTAAGTGTCTGGTCCCTGGTGTCTGCTCTCCGTCACTTGTGACCTGGGTTTGGATCCTGACTGTGGCACTGGTCACACATAGTTCAACTGACAACTTGCATTATTAATTTAGTTTTTAATTCCTCTCTAAGTGGGCGTATGACATCTGCTTGCGTGTACCCACGAAGTGTGCTCTGCCCAGAAGTGTTTCCACTTCTACGGAAGTTCTGTGTGTTGCACTTTCCTCACATGCCTGAGTGGCTAGAGGTGCCTTTGGTTATGCACGGGCTACTTTCCTGTTTTCTTTGGGAATAGGCAATGGTCGAAGTGTACAATAAAAGTAGTGGAACGACGTTACTTCTGCCCTGCCCCCTTTTCTGCTCCCTACACTCGCAAATACTCACCGTCAGCCCCCCCACTCAACCTTGCCCCTCAATTCAAACCGCCAACCTGAGTCCTTCCTCTCCGGCCAGGTCTGCAAGATTGAAGAAAACACAGTGAAAGAATATGGATTGAAATGACCACTTTTAGTGTCTCGTTGTCCCCGCTCATTATGCAGCTTTATGTGGAACACCCTTCCAATCACCCAACATTCGCACCTCTCAAATGACATGCCCAGGACTATAGCCACTGACATGCCCCTACCATTACCTGCAAACCCCTCTGTGCCTACACAAGCACCCTAGTGCCAACAGCAATTCCCAGATTGCTGGCTGACTGCTTGGGAATGGGCTTCATGTGCAAGCAGTCCATTGAAACAAACAACGGTTAGCCAGCACTTGTGAGCTGGCACAATGAGGTTTCACACAGGATTATTACCGGCAGAGCGTAGGTTCAAATCCCCTGAAACATTATTTAAAAAGAAAAGAAGGGGCCATGCCTACCGTTCTGGAACGGTACTCCAGGTCACATAAAGTAAGGGAACAATGGCAAATTTAATGTTGTACTCTTTATTTCCCTCCCACGTTGACCTCTGGGAATAGGTCAATACCCTTTTCAGCTTTGCTGTACTCAGTGCTAATAAAAAGGTGAGTGGAGAGGAGCCATGCAGCATAGTGTGGGTATTTTGAGGGGAGGGGCATGCGGCAAGCTCGGGAATTTTTCGAAACGTTTCCCATGCCGCAATGGAGCACAGGATAAGTGCATCCTCAAGCAGCCGACTACACCCTGCCCATCAGCTTGTGCGTATTCCCAGCGTGTGCTACAAATGTTTTTTGAAGAGAAACAATGGCTTGCCTCGGGTAACAACAGCGTTGTGTTCCCCTATCGAGGGGAATGTGGGCTGTTATGAGCCAGTAGCCCGAATTATGGACCCAAGGGTTGCCAATGCCCGGTGAGTGGTCCTGGGTAGGATGCAGTGGCAACACGAGGTGGAGCCACGCAACACGATGGGTACGATGAGTAAAAGCATGCGGACATTGAGTCAAACCCGAACCACAGAGTTTCTCTCTTGGAAACTCGGTCTGTACGGCCTGAGAGTGGAGGCTGAAGTCATGTTAGACGTTTAACTATTTGCAGAAAATGGGTTAAGGTAAGAAACCCAAAGGTATTTCCGGATGAGAAGTGGTTTTGGAATGTCAGAGAGCATTGGACCACAGATTGCAGACCATCGTCCCACTGAGATGGGCATACGGTCACTGATCTTGTGAATGAAGCTTATTTGAACCATAAACTCCTCAAGTATTGAAGGCAGGTCCCCTGTTTGCAGAAATGCTTCAGTGCTGGCTCATCTTTGCTGCGTATGACATCATTACATAGTGGATGCTGGGCTTCAGCTGGAGATGTGGTTAGTGTCTGGCATTGCGTGCTATTTAATAGTGATTACAGAGCACACAATATAGCGATTACAGAGCACACAATGACACGTGTTGTTTCTATGAATGACAAGTGTGTTGAACCATGGAGCGTGCTCTACACAAAAGGATATCACTTCTAGTTGTCCGGCATACACCTTCCTTGATGAATTAGCACGTAATGCCAAGAGAAGGAGAAAAAGTGCAAAGATTTGGCATGTAACCTCACACCTTAATATATGTCACTCAGCGATAAGCTTACTATCGTGTTGTGTTTGCGACAGGGCAGCACACTTACAGGCGAACCAGGCGACCACAGGATCACAGAACGTGTGATGTAAATATACTTTGCATACAAAGGTTAAAATTGTACACCTTAAAAATGTACTGGCATAGAAATAGTTGCCCTAAAGAGTGGTTAGTGTGCTTAACATTGTATGCCATAAATACAATGAATAGAACTCTGGGAGCCTCCAGAATAGTCAGATCCTGCAGCAGGAGCTCAGACCAACTGAGCTATCCTAGCATGGGCAATCCCAGAGAGAGTAATGGAATAAACTTGAGAGAGAGAAGATGCCAGTGAAGAGGACAGACAAGGGACCGAGGATTCAAGTTCCCTTAGTTCCCATAAAAGCAACTACTGCGGCCTAAAAACAGTTTCCAGAAGCATTTGTCCATGCACCCCTCTTCTGCGTTCCCCTTCCACTGGACTCCTGTGAAGGTGCGCGTCCTGCAAATCAGCAGGTTTCCTCCCCAATAATTAAGGCCCCTGAAGGGAATTTCTTACAGAGGGGCCCCTATGCACACCAAGGGGTACGCCCGTTCTGTAGGGGCAACTTCCATCAAGAAATTAGATGGGACAAGCCATTGCTCTGCACCCTGACCATAATAATGCAGTTAGATACTATCCTCAACGTTATTTATTTGATGTAAATTATGCTAAGGTAGTAAAACTTCTAAGCTTACACTTTTTTTTACTTTAGATTGACTTGTAAAGCATTGGGTAAAATACATTTTTTGGGCTAATTCTTCTAGTAGTTGTGAAAAAAAGAAGCATAAGTGTGTATGTGTGTAACACTTGCTGTCGGCTCTCTTGCAGTCTGGTCTCTTGTTTTGCTTTTATGTCGTGCGAGCAGCATCTATGAGCCTTGCCTGGCGTGAACAGACCAAAGTAGTGGCATACCGAGCCGAGCCATCGAACCGACCATACAAGCGGCCCACTGAGCAGAGTGGAGCTGGAGCTGCCACCACGAGGGCATTTACATTGTGCACCAGTATCTTCTTCCATGACATGTACAAGGGAAGATGTGTCTGCCCTCCTCCACAGGACAAACACAAAAAGGAATCCCAGCAATTAATTTTTAATGACTTTTAAGTTGTCAAATGAGGGAAATTAAACACACCTAGTTGTGGTTTTAATAATAATGTATTGATGTCAATGAAAAGGCATCACATTTCCAAGAATACACACAATGTGTAATGGCAATAAATTCAGCCTACAAGACATCATACAACAAATCTACCAGAATCTATCAATGCAAAATATACATCACAACCAACATCAAAGGCTTAAGCTATTCATTATTTGACTTATTACCTCTGTAGGAAACACGAAGGAGGATGGTCATGGAGCGAACTAAAGATGGATGACCGTTCACAGACAGTCCATGTGTAGGGTTTTTCTTGCTAGAATGTTTGATTATAACATACAATGCAAATAAATAGAGTCTCTTAACAAGAAACACTCCAACCTCACCTACAACAATTTAAGCTCATCACATACAATGCTTGCATACACACACATACCAGATGCACTACACACAAATACATTTAAAACGTATGGGTCCATAGAATCACCATGTGTGCAATTGATATTCAAAGAACCATGCACAGTTGTTTTACCCCAGTGGCCTGTGCCTATTAACAATTTTGGGATAATATTATGCAGGTCTTACTAGTTCAATAAACAACTCTCCTCAATAAATCAGGAGTTCGAAATGTGATAATGTTGTCTGTCAACTCGAGTTTCGGCTGTAAGCGGTCACAAGAAAAGCAGGGACCAGCCAACTCCAGGACAGTGCAGTTTGAGTCGATAGGGTGCATATCACAGATCATTTTCATGGCCTGCAAGGAGAACATACACATGCGTCTCATGCCAATGACCATGTGGTGTCTTCATGGCAAGAATTATTCATTAGACACAGTCAGTGAAGCAGACATAAGCATTCACTGATCATGCATTGTATTCCCCTGGCATCCCGCGTCCAGCATGTCAAGACTGAAAAACCAGTCTTCACCACGCGTAAAAAACGGCAAACAAAACGACTCACTTTGTTGACTGTGCGACGTTGTGCTTGAAAATATACACATTCACGCATTTGAAAATGTTGAAACCAGGGCTACATGTCATCAAATCTGTTGGGCGCTCACAGCCAGAAGCCTGCCATGACATGTATGACAAGCACTTTAGAGACTGTACATTATGACAGGGACTACAGAAAGGTGCCCTGCCACAGGAAATCTACATGTTAGCCAAATAACGAGCCATACCTCATGTGGATCTCGCAACTGGAAGAAGGGGGCCTGAACGCTGCATTGAGGCTTCCCTTCACATGACAGACCCGAAATCTAAATTCCGAGGTCTCCCGAGACGTTGCACGATTGCCAAGATGACCACCATTAGTCAGGTTGTCTCAGTGACTGTGCGAGCATCAGCAAACTAAAATCAGAAGTTCAAACACGTGACGCTGTAACGCCGTGCTTGACCGTGCTATGACAAATAAGTGTGCGGAACTCCTAATGGCCATCTTGTGAGGGCCACAGCCCTGGTATGGAGATATCACTCCGGTGTATACAGTCTGGGTGTGCATCCCAAAGCCAGAAACACAATGTATGCATTATCATAGTGGAAACTGATCAAAGATGCCCCATAAATTACATTTGGGTGCAGTATTTGTCTGAGCAAAACACAATGGAGGTCATTATTGGGACCATCCAGATAAATGCGCAACCGAAGGCTGAAACGCGCTATGATAAATGAGCGTGTTAATCTCCTGGCAGTCAACTTATGGGGCGCAAAACCCTTGCATGGAGATGTCACTCTGGTACACGCAGTCTGGTGTGGAACCCTAAACCTCAACCAAACAGAACACAAGCTATGCAATATCATTGTGCAAAATTGTCAAAAAGTGCCCTGTATCTGACACCTGAATGCAGTGCTTATGTGAGCAGTGCAGACCAATGAAGGTCATCATTTAGATCATATACATGGGTGCGCAGCCAAAGAATCCACTGCTTTTCTAATTTTAATAACCTATTGGTTATGGAAAAATCACCCTGGGTGCTTTTGAGTTGATCCATAACTGCCCACCACAAATCATCTGCTGAGTGGTTCATTGCGAGGTAGCGTTGAACCAACGATGCAGTGCACGTTTTGTTGCTTATCTGTGATCAATGTTCATTGATTCGTGTCCCTACCTTCCTGATGGTCATGCCAATATAAAGAAGGTCACAGGGACATTTGATGATGAATATCACATTTTTAGACTGACAAGACAAACACATCTTACCCTCCACATTTAGAAAGCCAGATCTGTTGGCTTTGCCAATGCTTGTTTTTACATGCCATTTACACGTATGCATGCTCTGAGTAAGTGCATGCTGTTAAAGTGGGTTTCCCCCTCAATACATATGCTACTGCACATGTGTCTGAGGATCAAAAGAGCAGACAACAAACTTGGGTCCACCCCTCTGACTCTTATCTCACCCCAATTTGTTCAGCTTACCCTTTTTAAACCTTCACTTTTTCAGCATGCCACATATCTCAAACTTCAATGGGATTTCCCTCCAAGCAAACTGTCCTCGCCCACACAAAGAGGGCTCCATCTGCGGTGGTTTCAGTCAATCTACAGGTTGCGAGGTATGGCCATCGTAGACCCTACTCTTGGATTAAGAAAGGAACTCTAGCAAACCACTCCACTAGTGCAAAACGTGGGACACGAGCAAGAGAAAAGAGTTACATACAAAAGAGTGTTCCTACATTGGCAATCAATGCAGGGTCTGGAAGAAGATTGCTCATCATTTGTGTGAAATTCTAACAAGTGTAAAAAAAACAGCACTAAATAAAGCTGGGGTCTTCGGATTCTAGTAGAAAGGGTTTCTTGCTCAAAGAAACTGACAAAGA
Source organism: Ambystoma mexicanum (assembly GCF_040938575.1). Lineage (NCBI taxonomy): Eukaryota > Metazoa > Chordata > Amphibia > Caudata > Ambystomatidae > Ambystoma > Ambystoma mexicanum. Next base: position 1,321,612,164 of record NC_090935.1, on the reverse strand, counting down.
AAGCTCGCTCAGTGGGTGGATGAAAATTCTGTATAATGGATATGTACGAAAAGGTACACATTTGAATCCTAGCATGACCGGTTCAGAGACACACCCATTCACGCCAAGCGAAACGTGAGCGGGTCGGATAATAGTAACACTTTTTTAAGCAAGAAAAGGGCAATTTATTTTGCTTTCTGGTGTGTTTTATAGAGTTGGCCAATATTATTAAAATATGCAGCACTTACAGCGGACAGAGTTTGCTGCACACTCTCCCAAAGCCTAGCCAGGTATCGCTAGCAACATGGATGTCACACAAATATTCTCTGAATTCAGATACACTTTTAAAACCGAATGACGCTCCTCAATGCATGTTTGCCAATGAAAAAATAAGCACACTCCCAAATACAGGGGGACAATGTCCACGCAAACTGTGCTAGAATAAATGTGTCCTGCCGAAATGAAAAATACAGACTGCTTTCATCTTATCTTCCGTCTCTCCCCATCAGGCCGATTAAATGTAAAACACGTCATATGGCCCTCCGACCTACAGCCGACTGAAGGCAATGGGGTTTCTCTACCTGCATTTGCCCACGGTAAACTGTACGCCAAGTAAACCCGATGCAAATACCTCGACAGGTCCACTCGTTCCAGTTAGGCGTAAAGCACTTTCCAATAGCGAAAGGGGAGGTCGGCTTTGTCACAGCATTAAAATTTCAGAACTCCAGCTTCTCAGGAGCAGTCTCTAGCCTTGCGAGGGATGGAACAGAAATAGAGCAACCGAGTCACTGAACCACACACTGTCGACTTTAAGTGAAAAGTCATGCAAAGGTACACAGGCCGCGGGTCTCTGTGGAGAGCAGGTGCGTCTCCCACGGACTATCGGCTCGCTCATGTGCTAATAAAGGCCCAGCCATCCACCCGAGTGGGCACATTTGCTCCTTGCAGGTACAAATGGCTATTTGCTGTACATGTGCGATTACACTTTCACTCCCTCTGCCCTGAGCTAACAGCATGTAAAACAAAAAAAAGTGGCATTTCCTATACACAGAGGCACTTACCGTAGGCTCCTGGGCCCGGCAATACAAAGCACTCTGAGCGAATTGATGTGCGTGTGGTGGGGACAGCGCGGGAAATGGACACAGCGGCACGTCTCCTAGGACAATGGCATAATGCTTCTTCATTTGTGGGAGGAACCGCGCGATTCGAGGCACGGGCCTTGGCAGCAGCGGCACAGAGGCAGCAACAGTTCAAGAAGCCCACAACAGGGCCTATGCTCTATGCTGAGAAGGATTTCACAAGGACTCTGTGGCACTGTCCTCTATTCATGAGAACTACGATCAAGCAAGGGCTGGTGCTCAAAGAGCTGTGGGTTCTGGTCGAATTTCAACTGGCCAAATCCTTTTTTACTGCAGCCGTCACCTACCCAGCCTGTCTCCTTTCTACATTGCCCAACCACAATCCACCGTCTTCCTTTATTCAGTATGAAACAGTAAAAAATATTCTGTAAAAAAACATACAATTACATTTTGACAAAAATACATGAACCCGTGATCAAATAAATGCACAAGTCACTGAGCAGAGGGAGGTTGATCATTAGATATTCTCCAAGCACAAAGGAAAGGCAAACTTGAGACATAAAAAGCCACTCATTTTTGAAGCAATATGATGTGGGTGGATAGTTTAAAGCTTCATCAAGGATTTTGAAAACCACCACCGGTGGTGTTAGGGACCACCTGTGGAGGTCTGAGTGGGCAACAGACCTCATTCGCTATGCGTGGTCCAATTCTTGATCGAATGGCCGGGTGTCACCACTAACATTTAGTACAGCCCGGGCTCCTCGTTCAGAAAAACCGCACCAATCAATTCTCTGAGTACCTCCAGTTGAGTATGGTCTTCATCCAGCCACAGAAAATGTGAAGAAATACTCATTTGTGTGGTCTCCTGAGGGCGGAGAGAGCAGGTTTCCTCAGGAAGCTGGTACATGGTAAAAGAGCGCAAATTAATGACAAGCAAGGTTTGGTTCTGAGCAGACGGCCACTTGCAGGGTCATCAACTCGCACACATAGTAAGCACACTCTTATCATACTCAAACTCGGGTAAACAAATTCCATGCTGAGAGCCAAAAGATTTTGTTTTTTTCCCAAAATTGAAACATTGTTTATGTTGGTGACATCCTCACCTGCCAAACTGTGTATATGTACAGGCTACAAAGAATAGTCTGATGGCAGCTGAAGAAAATTTAATTGAGATAAAGTATGCTGTAATGTTGCGCACAAACTCAAAGCATAGAACGAAGCCCAATTGGCCCTGCATCACTGGGTACACATTTACGTAACTCCTTTCATTAGAAATTGTAAAAAGGCACAGCCATGGAGAAATTCACAAACGGTAGAGGCCTGGGCTTCATTAATTACAGCTACCCTGGTAATTCTGCCCCAGATGGTGTCCACATGTCAGATGCAGGCACAGCCCTATTCATTCAGAACCAACATCACAGAGGCTTTGTCAAGATCGGGCTGTAGTTTGGACTGTGACAAATCAACTTCCGGTGCACCGGTCGTCCAGGGCTGAATATCGTTTTCTAAACCATCATCACCTCTAATACACCAGAAGGGATCCGAACAGATTGGAAATGCAAGTACATTATAAACCTCCTTGTCCAATTTTGGTAACGTCGACGAAATGGCAGGCTTATCTCCGCAAGGTCGTGGATTGTTGATTAGTTGCAACACAGCAAAAGTACAATTATTACCCAGTGATAAAAGGGACTGTCCAGTCAAAACTGTCTAAAATTATCTACTTTACTATTATCACAACAGACAGTTCTAGCACTCTACAAAATACAACCCACCCTGTAAAGGAATGCAGAGGACAGACAGATTCAAAGAAGGAAAAGGAATGCACTATGGAAACTGACAAGAGAGTAGCCCATAAAGTAATTAATCTCAATAGTTCAAGGATACTTGGTTTCAACACAAAGGGAGAAATGGGTCGTAAAATGTTACTAGGGGCCTTCGGGAAAGGAACAGGGGGACAGAACCACCATGTACCTTGTGCTTGTAGACGTTCTTGGTGCTTAACTGGGTCAAGTCGGTTTCAGGGCGCTTTGCGACAGGAGACAGCTGTGGGTATCAGCCAGCAGGCAGTTCAGTGAGCGAGGCTGGACGGACAGGTGCAGGCTGGCCTACACGGCGGCTCTGGGTCAGGAATCGCTGTCTCGGTTCTGGTTGGCGGGTCTAAATCACTGGTCAAGGCATCTAGGATGACGTTAGCGACTGCAGCATGACAAAAGTCAGCGGTATAGTCGGTTGCAGCTCAAGTGACTGGACTGTCTCGAAAATGTCCTTTAAGGCAGATGCTGGTTGTTGGTTTTCGAGACACTCCTCCTAGCTTCTTCACTGGGCTCATGTCGTCCTTTAAGGCAGACGGCTCAAAGTGGAGGAGAGTGTTGCAGGCTACAGCCTTATCCTTGGTTTGGTTCAGAGACTCTCTGGCACTTTGCACCTAGGAAGCTTGCTTGAAGAGCCAAACAGGACATGCTGTGTGCTGGCTGGGTACTGGTTTTGGAGCTGCTAGAGGGTCCTGTGGAATCAGTATATCCCTCTGTTCCATGGGAGATGTTTAGTCGAGAGATCTTGCTTCCCACTTTGGAAATCCTGGCATTCCTTCACTGGCGGAAGCTGTAAGGCAGACTGTCCCTTCAGCCAGGGTCCAAATAAGTGCTTCTTGTTACTCCTTGCGAAGTCTTCAGATGATATGCCAAGAGCGTGACTTGACCCTCTTTTAAAGCCAAATGGGTCACAGTGATTGGTGTAGGCTAAGCCTACCTTAATTAACAAATCCTGGATCCCCACCAACAATCTCCTGTATGCTTGAGGTCATAACCACAGTACTTTTGCAACAGAAAAGGTAAAGGGGTGAAAACAAACAAACAAAAACAAACAAACAAAAAACAAAACAAAACAAACATGTAATCCTAAACCCACCCATCTTCCTGTCTGTTGTGAATCAAAGGGTCTCTCTGGTTAATTGAGCTGTCTGTGGTTCCTGATTAAAGCGGCAGGTCTCCCTTCAAGTTGCGGCGAGACCAGACCTTCGGTTGCCACCAAACCACATACTCGTAGCTTCTGAATCGGGTCCCACTGTGGGGATGACTAATGTAAACAGCTGTCCCAGACATGACAGGTCACTGCCCTTGATATTGAGGGGCTGGAGCTGGCTTCAGGTTGACACAGTGCATATCAAAGGTTGTTGGGGTTTTTCTGTCCTTTTTTTAGTCCTGCGACCAGGCATTACATGAGCCTGTTTGAATTAACTCTGATTTGTATGCAAAGCTGCCACCAGCAGCTAACAAAAGGCAGGGAGGATCCACAGAGCCTTTGTTAGATAATTAGGCTGGTCATAGCAGGAGGAAGGTTTTGCCCCACCCCTTCCGAGATGCCTTGATGTACTCTTGGCTGTCATATTTCAACTAGGTATGAGATGGGGGATGGCGCCTTTAAGCTGTGTCCACCCAGAGTACACAGGTCTATGTGTATGTCATGCGGTGAGCATAGGAAAATGTGTGCAGATTAGCCCCACACATTATACGGAGGTTGATCTACCATCATTCAATTTCATTTAAAATGTCAAAAAAGCCCAGACGAGCGCACACCCACCGTGTGGATGGTCAAATTCCTCACAAGGACAAAGGCGAACCGTGCAACTTGGGGGCCTCGGGTGATGCGGCAGACAACACTGATGTTTGGAGGAATTATAAGGGGATCCCAAGTGAATAGAGTGATCATCATGCAGGGGTATAGACTTTTGGTTTTCCCAGCGGAAAAATAAATAACATGTCCCATTGTAATGTTTAGGGACTTTCACACAATTGGCGTTTCCTGGAGGCGGCCCAGGACCCGGAGCACCTGCATACTCAGCAGCCATGTTATCAAGGAAACTGCAAGTTGGCCAAAAAAGGCCCAATACCCTTCAGTCATAAACAGGCCTGTGTGGAGGGCTTCAAGGCAAAAGGCAAAAGCCACAGTGCTCAAATCCAAGTTGGAAGTAAGTGATCAACTGCTGGCCCCCTACCACGACCAGGTTGGCCACGTGGGCCTAGAAGACCTCCCCTGAAGGAACAGAAATGAAGTGACCCTTGTCTCAGAGCGAACAAACTAATGAGCCAGAAGTGAAGTCCTTCACCTGCAAGCAGTTAACTTCAGTGTAATAATCATCTTCTCTCAAAGAATCCAATACTGATTACGAAGAGGTCGCCAGTAAGACAACCTCACTTTGTTCCTAACGCAGCCTCTTTGCGTATCCCAGCCTCAAGAAAAACAAAATGATGCAATTAAAAGAGCGGGATGCATATTGTAAATGTACAGTTATTGTAATCAATGTGTTTTTTTAAGATTACAAAGATGTACCAGGGCTGTGTTACTACTAGGGGACAGTGGGCGCGTGGACATTTGTTTTTGTGAAAAACTGCTTTGCGCCCCACAGGCAGGCGTCTATTTTTCCCGCCAAAGTCACTCCATAACTGCGCTGTTCGAACGTATTCTGCTGCCGCCCTGCTCCGCGTTCCTTTGGAGATTTGCGCTCTGATGTGCAGGCCACGCGGGGCCCTTTGAAACGGGCCCGGTGTTAAATTCTGAGCCATCTCCGCTGCTTTCCACCTCAGAGCTTAGAGCAGGCGGCTCAGTGGTTGCTTTGCAGATGTGACAGAATGTTTTTAATCCACCAAAAGACTCCCTGTTCCTGACATGCCGGGGAAATGTACAGCGAGAGAGCGCTCGAGGCGAAGACGCCACACCAGCCTTACATCTGTCGGCTTTCATTTGTCTACAACTGTGCTTACGGATACAACAAGCCTTGCAGATGTCATCACAGGCCGCGCTCAGAGGCCGACTACAGTCAGGCACCAGTGTTCCCTGCCAGCACGACAGAGATGTGAAACTAAAATATTTAAACTCTGCGCTTCCCAACACAACTTTGAGTGTCACACAGGATCTTAATTCAGGATTAATTAGCGTACGCCTTAGCGAGGTACCCTTACAACATGTACACATAAGTGGAAAGCACTTGCTATGCAAGCACGGCTCAAAGCTGCTTTGATGCAACACGGCACCGAGAGACTCTTTGGGAAAGTGAAGAAACCTACGCCGCCTCGGCTGCAGCCATGTATTATACATTTCTAAATGGACCATAAGCACCCCCTCTTCAGCACAGCTTCAAAAAGCAGAAAACTACTGTGTAAATATCTAATGCTCGGAAAACTCCGTAGAAAATGTTCACTTGGGACTTTGCTAGACGCACAGCACGCACTGCTCCTGCCAATGCCTGGCTCCCCCTGGGATTTCGCCTTCAGCAAACCAGCGTCGCTGAGCGCTGGCCCCAGGAAACCAGGACAGCAGCCATTTTGTGGTATCTGACCCGCGTGAGATAGGAAGTGTGGGAGTAGGGAATACCCTTACAAAAGAATGTTCATCAAGAAGAGGGTGAAGAAAGTGCCTGCTCCTAGTGCTTAATTTCAGGCTTTGCCCATGGCCATCGCTCCGTGATATCTCCCAAAATTCAAATCTGAATTAAGTGAAGCTATTATAGAAAGGAGTTGAATTTAGAAAGGAATTCTGGGGAAAGTAAAGTATTGATGAGCCGACGTTGCACCTATCAGGTGGGTGACCAGACGTCCTGGCTTTCCCGGGACAGTCAGGGGAAATCGCCCATCGCCCCGGGATTTTTTTAATTTTAAAAACCCGTCTGGGGTTTGCAAGGTGGGTTGTTACAGCCCCGCTTTTTGCCAGGACCCGATTTCAAAATCCCGCAATCGGGTCCTGGCGCAACTCTTGCTACGCAAATGGGGGTGTGAAATGCTTTTCACGCCCCCATTTCCTCCCTCTTCCCCTCCCCGGTGCTCTCCTCCAATGAGAGGAGTGTGCCTGTGAGCACACATCCTCCTCACCCCCTGAAAAGGGCCAGCGACATAGAAGTAGGACTACCGTTTGATTTGTATTTACAGTAGTCCTACTTCTGTGTCTATGGCCTTTCCAGTTTTTTTTATCTGATCACCCTGCTATCAGGGCAACCGAGTATAACAAGTTTGATACCTACACCTAGTGCCCTATTTTCTTCCAGAGTGAGCAGATCCTCTGCAGCGTTCAGGCAGCCACTGTGGGGCCCGCTGCCCGGCCCATGGAGCAGATGCACAGGACCGGTGGGTGTGGGCCTTAATGCTGTATCCACACTCTCCTCCGCTCTTGCTGCAAAGTCATGGGGACATGTATGTTTTCAACATGTGGGAGCAAATTATTGCTGAAAGATGAAGCCAGCGAGATGAGGTCAAAACGTCCGATCCCAAGGGGTGGACAAGGGGCACAACACGCAAACTTCTTTGGCAAATCACTCAGATGCATGAATTATAAAAACTTCAAAAATAAAAAAGGTTGACAATAATAACCTAGCTAAGTCTCATATACTCTCTCTCTAACAACCATCATTTCTCTAAGCAACACACTGCACATCTACTAGGGCAGCAGGAAACACAGCTCCACTATTTCTTTTCATACACTCCGAACACTGATTTTGTTTCAATGTACGTGATGCCTCGCACCGACCTGTTCATTGAAACAAAAGATGGCCGACACGGATCTGGAGCCCCTCTTCCATTTCCATGGTGACCAGAAGGGACACATAGCAGCAGCAGCTGGAGAGGGAGCCGCTGACAAACAAATCAGTGGGGTTTGGAGTAGGAAGGGACGAAAGATCTGAAGGGAAGGCAGGGTGGATCAGAAGAGTGTGGAGCTCAGAACGTGGGCTGAGATTGTGGGATTCAGCCCAGGATCCAAGCAATTTGATTGGTTGTCTCTCTCGCCTGGGTGCTAATCCAGAATCAAACAGTGTATAATTTTTCTTTTATACATTTTTTTCATAATTTTTCTTTTATAACGCGCTTTATACCAGAGACCAGTTTCTTAGTGTGAGTACAGGTCAGCGGCACAACGGGGAACCAAAGTGGTCAATGCATGAAAGAGGCAAAGTCCAAAGCTGCTTCCTATTAAGTCTGAATTATCACCAAATCTCACACCCTCCCGCGTTGGGGGTCAGGTGATATCATGGGATCCCAGCATTCAGTAAATTAAGACAATACACATTAAGGGGTGGATCAGCTTGGAATAGCATACATTCATAAACCTGAGATGACAACATGCTCGCTACCTGCTTTTCTAAAGGCTGCACATTACTGTATCTGTTGTTACATTTCAAAATAAAATGTTGACGAAGTAAGTATTAAAACCTAAATGTCTGAAAACTAAAAGTGAAAAAGTGAGCAGAAATTTGAAAAAATAATCAGCCATTAAAGTAATTAGCACATGGAAATCGTTATTGACCTCCTACAGCCAATCAGAATGTTTAGAGTGCAGTCACTAACTACTGGTATTAACTGTATTCTGAATATTTGTTTTCAGAACTAAACAAGGAAACAACAATGCAATTTCCAGGCAAGATTTCGTTTCAACAAAACACATCTTCTGTGGGAGGACCTTTTTTTGCTGCAACATGCTAATTAGCAGACAAAAGAGAACGAGAACAATATTGGAAAATGCTTTCACTTTCTTATAGAGAAACCATTAACTTTTAAATGACATCTCATGCATGCTAAAGTTAAACCTGTTCCAGTTCAACAAGTTGCAATTAAAATGCTTAACTTTCAGACCACCATGTTATTTAAATACCACAAAATAAAACCAAACCACATTTAATGAACTCATAAAGCACAATGTTTTACTTCATTACGAAAGCTCCAAAACACGTATTTCTTCTATCTGCGTGTGCTAATATCCTTATACACCTTGAGACGGGTCATTATCACTTGGGATGATGACCCCTCCCTCAGGCTATAAGGATATATTAGGAGGAGGAACCACTGCCCTTTACAATTGAAATACCTCCTAACCTTCAGCCATTTTCAGAAAGAGCTTAAAACGTATCTTTCCAGGAAATGTCTTCCCTGGTGGTTTTGCGATTCCATACATCTGCCTTTTGCCATTAACCAAGCTTGCACGGTAATACTTTCGGGTCTGCTGTGCTACATAAAAGATCTTAACATAACATTTAATATTTGCACTATATCTACAGCCTAGCATAGCACCTAAATCGGCAACAGCATAACAGGCTCAGCTCAAACTAGCACAATTAGATGTCCTCTTAATAAGTCAACAACCACAGAAATCGCACTGTGTGTTGATATTTCAACTGGTGGGTTGTTGTTGTATCAATACTAGCCCCAAAGGGTGCAATATTGACCACAGTCAATGCGGGTGATATAGGCACAACTGTGCGTTAAACGTGTTATAAGGGTTGTGTAGCGCTTTATAACGTTGACATCTCAATGCACTTAGGATGATGACGTGAGATGAAAAGAGATACATTACAGGTGGGCATTTTTTTAAATTCATGTGAAATGGTAGCTCTGGAGAGCGCAGAACAGTTCAAAGAAAATATCTTTCAGAGGAGCATTTTGTTACAGAATCCGTAGAAATGATTGAATTTAAAATAACGAATGGAGAAATCATCGAATTTTGTAACACATTTTTTGTTTGAAATTCTGGGATATTTTACTAAAATATAGGCGTGGGGTAAGGGTAATAGTTAAGGTGGGGGGTGGGAGAAGGGAAGCAGGGGTCTCCCCCCACATTTTTATTTTTAATCCTGCAATTTCTCAATTTGGTTATTTCATGGTAATACTTTTGTTATCAAATGCTTGTGCTTTCAAGAACATCTGAATTTTGAGATGCGACAAAAATGTAAAAGTGCTGCCAACTCTACTTGCTTATGACCTGCTGTTGCTGTCAGTCAGTCGTGTTGGTTACACTTCCGAGTGGCCATTTTGATGGGTAGACATATGCATGAAATGCATGCGCCCTCCACCCTATTCAGATATGTTCAGGAGATGCCACCCATGCTTTTTAATGGTCCTCACCCACCATATATATAGTATTAGCACACCTATATACACATAAGTGGTGTGCAGATCTGCCTTCTTCCAGGCACTATCCCGTGAAAGTGAAAGCAAAACACATGATAAGATCCCTGTGTCAGGAGGTGCCAGCATTTTACAGTTCAGGTCATATACGCCTTCCATAAAAGGCCCTACCATGTATCCTACTTTCAAATTTTTTTGTAGAGCCTGTGGGCCTTCTGGCAGGGCAGCAGAACATAACGGAGGTTCGTGTGATATCAAGCACATCGCAGGGCTTGTTGCGAACCACTAGGTCAAATCAAAGTTAGAGGAAACTGGGTCTGAAATGCCCAACTTCAACATTGCTTCTAAAGTGGCGAGGAAGTGTGGTAATGTGGGCCTGTCAGGTCGTGTCACCATTGTATACTCCGGGTGCGAGTATTGTTACTCCATGGAGAGTGCTAGATATGCTATCAGGAGTACCACTGCCCCTTACTTACTGACGTATTAAGCAAACCTGCAAACGTATTTGTATTTACTTCTTGAAAAAGAAAGTGGTTCGACAAGGCGCACTGGGCAAAGGAAAAGGGCTTATTAATGGCTAGGGCTGTCCTATTGCTGGGTGGTATCTAAACCTTTACAACGTCATGCTATAAAATTCTTTGACAAAACCGTCTGGTGGGGACTGCCGTCGAAAATGTGTTCATGAGGACAGCACAAAACAAACTTTAATTAGAACTAGTGTGTGTTGGCGTATGTCTGTGTACGTAATTCAGCGGTGACGTGTGGAAAGAAGGTGGCTTATATGCGCAATCGTGAAGCCAGTCACTGATTCAGTACTGTACATTTTATTGGATAGAGTTTTCCATTGACTGGGTGCCAAAAGGGTGCAGGAGCAAAAAATGGGAGACAACACGGCACAGACAGGAGTGGATAGGATGAGGTGAGCTTTGGAGCAGGTAGTGGGAGGATAGAGTCGGCCAGCTGTGGGGCAGGGTAATACCCTGAACGGATTTTAAGATAAGGAGTCGCATCAAGTCAGTGCTGCAGGTGGGCAAGGTATGTGGGAGGCTGCAGAGGGTTCTGGTAGCAAAGTTCAATACCTTGTTGAAAACCGCAAAGAGGTAGCAGAGAAGTCCCAGCAGGGGGCAGGAGCTTTAATAGAGCTGGCTTAGGGACAGGATGGTACTGACTGTTTTGGTAGCGTAAAGGGTGCGATGAGGGATGGATTTTACGGGTGTTCAGGAGTGTAAGTCTGGCAGCCACAGCAGTTGAGGTGATGAAGTGCTGACGTTGCAGGTAAATGTCAAAGAGAAAACGCATATTGGGGGTCCTTACGTGGACAAAGTATTTAGGAGAAGGAATAAGGGACATGGGGTGAAGGCCTGGAGAACGATCACTTCAGTTTTAGAGGGGCTCAGCACTGGGCAGGGCAGTGCACCCACTAACAAGCAAGAGTAAGGAGGCTAGTGCTGGTGTGAAGGAGGGGAAGTTGAAGAGTTCAGCATAATCAACAAGTAGATGATATGAGAAGACAAAGGAGGGGAAGAGTTTGCTGAGAGAGGAAAGGAAGAATGCTAAGAGGAGCTGGGATAGACTCTTGATTGCTTGAGGAGGTGGTCCCGATGTTCTAGGAAAGGAAAAGGAGTGAACCCGCCAGCTAGGAAGCAAACCAAGACAGGACACCACCTGAAGGCCAAGATGAGGGAGAATCTGATGGGCTGAGGGGGATAATTACCTGTATCAAAGGAAGCAAAGAGCTAAGGGTGAAAGAAGATAGATGATAGTTGCCATCATTGAGCCGTAGAGAGGGAGCCTGAGGTGTGGGTGAGTGCCATCTGCGCGCAGAGGCAGCTGCAGGACCCAAATGGTGTTGCCGAGTCAGTTGGCCTTCAAGCAGGAAAAGCCAGGTCGAGGCAAAGTGTGACAAGGTTGTGTTGGATGAAAAGGTATGTACGCATTTCCTGGTAGGCCACCACCTTTCCTGCTTTGCACTGCGGTTTTAAACAACTGTGTGGGTGATTCCCTGCAGAGAGACAAAGTATTGCCATAGACTTGAAGGAAGACAAAGTGCAGCCTGCGTTGGTGGGTGTCCAGGGATGTCCTGAGGACTACCCTTCCCTTACGGCCTGCATGAGCAATCATCTTAGGCTCCTTATACCAGCAAAGGAGGTCATTATACACTCAATGCAGAGTTTAGCATTAGCACATCAGTGACATCAAACCTATATGATGGATGCCCAAAACAGTTGCAGGTGAAGTATGGATTCTACCACTATCGCCGTATCTAATCAATATAGATTTTTAGTGCATTTTTAAAGGCACCATTAATGGCTACCTGGCAAGTGCAGAAATTCCATCAAAAGGGAGTACTCATTTTGCGAATAGCTTGGAGCAATGCCCACGTTTTCTTACCCACTGAAGTGCTTGGCTGAAGGTCAGTGATCTTTCTCATGCTATTTGAGTATCCATTTGGAATCGCTTAAAAGACAGAGATGTGCAGTTATCCACATCAACCTGTGGCAGCAGAAGTGAATGAGGATTGACCGTCCCACAGCCAGCGACTAGACATAGGACTACCGTGCGGCACTAATGCACAGCAAGAAATGAGCCGACTCGCGTTACGGCTCCCCGCGGCTCTACGCCCTGCATACATTTTGATCAAATAAGCATCAAGGCTTCAGTATAGTTAAATTAGCTCATCCGTTAGCGACACTGTGGTCAAATTGTAACCCGCGCTGAAACAGTTCATCCAAATACTTAAGCTATGAAGACTATAAGTCAGCTAACTTTTTTCAAGGTTCTTCCACTTAAGTAGTCTGTTCTTTTGGGAGTAGATGTTATGACCCCTCTTTTGAGTGAAGTGAAAAATATGCCATTTAATCAGCATGCTGCAAACAATGGGTGCTAAACCCGCTTCATATAGAGATTAGGTAATTATTTGTGAGTATATTTCTCTACTCTGTACGCACGTGTGTTCTTGTTCTGTTAAAAAATAGTCATGTAATGCTCCCCCATAAACAGGCCATTCAAACCGTATGGTATTGGACATTGTAAATTTTTTAAGATAAGGACATCGTTGTTTTGCTTTTGTACATTCCATTTTTTCTGATAGGGCTTTGATTTTAAATGTTTTAATTATTTGCAATGTTTTAAAGAAAATGTTTATCATACATCGAGGAAAGCATGAAGAAAGTTTATGCCAACCAAAAAGCCCTTTCTGGTCCACACTTCCAGTGGATAATGTGAAGTATTCCTTAGCTGTTATAAAATAGTTTCTCATCATGTCATTTGTAGCTGAGTGCTCTTTTACTGCTCTGTTACATTGTCCAAAGATGTGGGTTTTTTCCTTTGCTATAGCTTGTGATGTCGGTTTCTCTCTGCCGAAATGATGCAACATACAACAGAGCAGAGTTGTTGTCTGTGTCAGTGCGTGGAAAGAGCTATCTGCAAAGCATGGATAGGTTGAAGTAGTTGGGCCAAATTGCATTTTTTTGGGGGGTTCGAGGGGTTAAGGAATTGCTACAACGGCTCTTTGTATCCTTTCCATCAGCATTGCCTTCCTTGTCTTCTCACCTGCTTTCTTCGCTCCTATTGAGTTTTGGCACAATACCGCCCTCTATCCACTGTCGCAGCCATTATTCCCTGATTGTGGCTCTTGCTCGTCCCTCAATGACCTAGTCTTAACCAGCACTTCTCAGCAAATGCAAAAACCGTTTGCGTTTGCACTACTGCACTAACCTGCTCTTTCTGCAGCCTGAGATTGTATAACTATTGACAGGAGTTATTAAATACATTTTTGTTTCCTAGTCGACACTTGCCTGTACCATGAGTTTCCGCCGCCATACTGGGCCTCTTTATTAGCAGATAAAGCTCTGACACAGGCGTCAGGTCATTAGCAATATTTAAGGTATACTATGCTAAGGGCAGGCACTACCCAACATCCTTAGCACTTAACAGGTTTTAGCCATGTACGCGCTGATATTGTAGGGCCCTCGTAGCCTCCATTGTGATTGGGTGCCAGGGGCAATAAGTGACTGCTGAAGTTGGCCAGTCACAATAGAGGTGCAGTAGTGCCATGACCGCGACCCCTCCAGTATTGTTGTTTGTGGACATGTGTTTTAATCCTATTTCTGTGGGAATTCGGGCATGCTTCCATGAAAAAGAGGAAGCCCAAAGTCCCTTAGAAAGAGAACCAGAACACATGAATATTCACAATGATGGTGAGAGGGTTGCTGTGGAAACCCTTGGACCAAGAGAAGTCCACTGAAGCAGGTTAGCCAGCAGAGTGTCAACTTATGGCTAAGTCAAAAAAACAGGGTCTGTATGCATGCATGTTTGACTGTATGTTAATGCATGTGCAAGCTTTTGAATATGGGAGCATCTATGTTTGTGTGAGCACGTCTGGATATTTATTTGGGTGAGTACCTATGTGCGTAAGTGTGTGAAAGATCTGTGTGTGCATGTGAATGTGTTTAGTAGGGGTTACTACATCAAACTGAGTTCCTGGATACCATGAAAATGAAAGAGGTGCACACATACATTAACATAACATATTTATAGAGACAATAAAGGCTTATTTTATTTATTTAAAGTCATCAAGGTGCTATATTGGGCATTCTGGTGTAGATTCTGGCTGCAGTTTCATAAAAGTGATTTAGAATGAACCTACGGGCAAAGATGAAGTGAAATTATGAAAGTGATCTAGAGTGACCAAACTGGCACAGACTGCGGCCGAAGCTTAATGAAAATAATTTTTAATTACCATACTGGCATAGATTATGACTGCAGTGTCATGAAAATGATTTACAGTGACCATATGAAAGTGATTTACAGTGACCACTTCCTGCAGCTTCATTAAAGCAATTGGCAGTGACTTTACTGGCATAGAGTGTAGGCCCAACATCAGTGTGATTTACAGTGGTAATGCTGACATGTACTGTGGGCGCGAGTGCATCAAACGCACTTATAATGGCAATGCTGGCATGGGATGTTGATAAAGGCATTATGAAAACATTGTACTGTTGGTGACACAGATTTTCTGGATTTCTTTCTTTTGTTACCCTACGGAAACAATTGTACATTGTATGGTTTTTACCTCATTTTGTTCAAAAAGTGTACTGTAAAATGCACAATTTCAATACATTATTTCAAATATTTTCTTGGGCGGAGAACCCAATACCACACATTACTTGGGGTTCCCGTGCTACTCGCAGTCGCTCACACTAATTTGTGGGAAAAGTTAATGCCCCCTCACTAAACATATTCACCTGTCTTCAATGACCTTGAATCGTTTAGAATGCTAGTACCCCAACAGGAACTGCTGCCCCCTCAGGCACTGAAAGCTACCTCCTTCACTATCATGCATATAGTAATGTTGCTGGTCATGCACTGTGGCACCTGATATGTTTTGGTCACAGGCACTGCCCCTCTTTTTTCGACACTAGGTGAAACATGTAAGGTTTGGTAAAAATGTACGTACCACTGTCACCTGGTGTGCCACGCCTCTATGGGAACAGGAGCATCATGTGTATTGCACATGCGTGTTGGCAAAGCTGGCACGGGTGTCTGGCTCTGACTGCACTTCTTCAAGGAGCATGCTGGGCCCCCTCGGCAGAGCTCGCAGGAGGCCCACCACATTTTGTCTTACGCCATTGCATCTGTCGAGGATAACTGGAAAACAATGCACGTTTATTGTCGGATATTTGACAGAGGTGTTTTCCTTTTCCTTTTTTTTTTTTAAGGCACGCACCACTTTTTAATTCCAGCTGCCATCATTATCCAATTCAATGGTACTAATTTCACTTAACAGGGCAGAATAAAGGGCAGAGTCGGAACTGCCAGGATTTTAACCTATCAAGCGCAGGTTAAGCTCCACAGCAGAGGCAAACACTTAACCTGTGAGCTATCCTCCCAGACCACAGGAGAAGTGAAGGGTCCTGAAGCAATCGCAAAAGCATTATATTAGCAACCAATGCAGTGTCACATCCCGTCCTCGCGTTCCCTATTCTGTTCCTCCTACTCCCTACTTTCTTCTCTCGTATTCTCACTTCCCTATGTCCTGTACCATCAGCGCTGTTATATGGTACCAGTGGTCCAGGTGGGCGGGTGTGGTGCTCCTCTACTTTTTAAATTACGTTTTACTGTTCCTATACTTTTATTTTAAAAAGAAACCATTTCGGAATGGTTTCGTTTTGAAATAAAAATGTAGGAAGAAGTTGAAACTTGCACTTTCCAGTGCACTGCATTGTGTGTAGGAGGGTGTGGTGATGAAGTTTGTGGGGAGCGGGGGCAGGCCAGCAGGGAACACAGTTCCACTACTTCTTTTCGTACACTTCGACCACTGTGTGGTACTAGGGTGGCAAAACGCTACACACGCAGACAACATAACACTTAAGTGCCAATGCTAAGTCACGGACTATGCGCCCCATGGCATACATTTAATGGTAGCGGGCACGTGGGAAAATGCAGAAGGTGCCAATGGTGAAGAGTCCAAGAAGACTTCCATCAACCTTAAACGTCAGCTTCTACTTATGGTACCGAAAAAACACGGTCCTGTGGAGGTAAAGAGGAGATTAGAATGGGTTTTCCACTTCCACCATTTTGTAAAGTCATGGACTACGCCTCAAATATGTGTTAATTCTCGAGTAGTCGAAGACTACGACTTTTGTGGCCTTGTCACAGAAGGATGACTTTCAGGGTAGGGGCATTCCTTCGGTACGGAGGTAGGCAAGTCTTCTGAGAGTAAAGGTCCTCTGCCTGTGTTACTACTTCCCCATACATCTTGACTCGCTTTACAAAATCAATTTACTTTCCATTCGATTTTAATCGTATCCATTTTATGCCGCAGCTGACGACTTATTCCTCAAACAGAAATGGCTCCCAGGCCTTGGCTGCCACTTCTCCTTGATCTAGGAAAGCGATTCGTGAGGTTAAAGAACACATGCTGCCGGAGAGCAACACAGCAAGAAGAAGGAAAAAAGAAAAGGGAGGCAACGTTTTCTTTGGAATACTGTTTTGTTTGAAAAAAAAAAGTTCAGATTACAAGCACAAAGCCGAAAAGACAGCCTCGCAAGAAATCAGCACGATGCGGAACATTCTTGAAAATAACACCGTGTGAGAATGCCCTGTCGTTCAGCGCGGTCTGATGGACCCACTGTCCCTCCGTCGCTCGTGGCGGCAATACCCACACAGATATGGTCTCAATTTGCAACTGCCAAGCGGAAGCCCGCTCCGCACCTTTATTAGCCTGGGTCACATGCTCATGCATGTAACCAGGGGAGCCGACTTATGAATTTCCCAGAGCAGGGGGGGGCCCAAAGACAGAAAGTGACATCACTGGCACTTATAGGACCGCAAATTTGCATATAGTCGCCAACTTGGTGCAACGGCGCGTGGGGGGTTGGAGGAGCGCGCAGCGCAGAACAGTGGAAACATTGGCTTGCATGTACTGCATATACTAAAGTCAAGTAAGAAGGAGATTTAAGCCTTCGAGTTGCATTCCAGTAGGCCATCACTGTCCCTACTCCACCCCTCTATAATCATCCAGGTTGTAGAAGCCCTCGAAAGGCAGAGCAACACTACTAGGATGGGAGAACAAAATGCCGTCCCATCCTGTGAGTGTGTCAAACGTCAGAGCAAAGACTGTCTGTGTGCCTCCTACCTTGGAGCACAATCTCACTAATTTGGTGCAAATCTCGCAAGTGGGAGCAAGGGAATCCCCTGCGTGTGTGTGGGCTGCAGACCACGGATCACATGCTCACTTCTTCAGTTTGAAACTCTGGCCAAGGCTCTTTGGGCAAGCATTCAGGATGTGTCTCACACATATAAACAGTGTGATATATTGAGTGGGCACCTCACTCCTTGGAGCATAGTATCAACCGTTGCTGGTAACCTCACAACTGAATGTTTCACTCTTGGTCATCTCAGTGACCCCATGTATATTAATGGAGTCAGTCTCCCATCTGGGAACACAATTATATTTCTGTTAAAACACTCTGAATTGTCACTCCAGTTTTCTCGATCTATAGATCGATACCATATTGATTCAATGTGTGTGCAGGGGTGATAACTTGTGTCTGAGAGAGCTCATTCTTTCATTCAGGAGAGATAAAGGGGTACCAACCCCCTGTATGTGGGATCAGGCTCATTTTGCCCCATGGCCTTTCCAGAAGGAGTGAGCAGGGTTTAAGACCCTGCTGATTCTGCTATCTGACAGGCTCGAGCCTTCTATCCCTTGCCCCATCATGGCTCCCAATACCCTGAGCGGCAGCTTGTGGACAGCAGGCAGCTCCGGACATGCCTGTTGCCAATTGAATGTAGACAGATCTACTATTTAGACACTGGGCGAGAGCCATGAATCCACATTGGTGGCGAAGAAGCACTCAGCATACAGAACACAACGATACAGTGTTGCAGTCCTGCTGAGAAATGACAATTCTGAGCATGTGAGCAGTAGGCTGGATCAGAGCAACACAGGTTCAATCCCTCGGTCCGCGCAACACAGGTTCACTCCCTCGGTCCGCGCAATACAGGTTCGCTCCCTCGGTCCGTGTTTAGAAACCCCTGGGTAGTACACGCATTATAAATAACCAATTAAAATAAAAAGAAATACATCTGTAGAGATGTGCTGGGGCCTTGTCAATGTGTAGCAGCTCAACTGAAAAGTGCTGATGTTGTCCCATCAAAAGTATAGCAGCCCCACTAAGATGAACTAGCATTGCCTCAACAAAAGCATACTATTATTGCTGAGAAGATTCAACAATTATAGAAGCCCTGTAACAGCAGTACTATCGCATCAAGAGTATAGCGAGCTAACTGAGTAGTACCAGCATTGCCCCATTTCAAATATGGCAGCTCTACTAGAAAGTGCTGGCTCATACGCCTCCGCTCCCCGCCCTTAGCATTCACCCTCACCACGTGCACACTCAGAGACATGCAGTCTCATTTGCCCCCCTGGTCCCTGCCCCCTCCCTCGCTTTGCATCGGTACCTCTATTTCTAAAAATCCTTCTGTGTTGGGTGTACCTCTACATCTGTTCACCCCTGTTGGCAAGAGGGGTGCACAGATGTACAAATACACTAAACCCAAAACGATTTTTAGAAATTGAGGGACAGACTTGTTTTGCATCTGTGCCTCAATTTCTAAAAATCCTTCTGGGTTGGGTGTACCTCTACATCTGTTCACCCCTGTTGGCAAGAGAGGTGCACAGATGTACAAATACACCCAACCCAAAACCGTTTTTAGAAATTGAGGGACAGACTTGCTTTACATCTGTGCCTCCATTTCTAAAAATCCTTCTGGGTTGGGTGTACCTCTACATCGGTTCACCCCTGTTGGCAAGAGAGGTGCACAGATGTACAAATACACCCAACCCAAAACCGTTTTTAGAAATTGAGGGACAGACTTGCTTTACATCTGTGCCTCCATTTCTAAAAATCCTTCTGGGTTGGGTGTACCTCTACAGAAGTATACCCAACCCAAAACGGTTTTTAGAAATTGAGGGACAGATGCAAAGCAAGAGCCTCTTGCTTTGCATCTGTCCCACAATTTCTAAACATCGTTTTTCCCCGGCTTTTACCTGGGCCTCCAGAGAGAGACACAGTATGGATGGAACACAGGGGCATCCATACTGCATCTCTTCTCTTCGGCCCGGAGGGGGGCTCAGCCCCGACTTCATTCTGCGGGGCGGGGGGCCAGGCCCCGCAGCCCTTCCCGTACTCAGCGCCCCTGCATGTAACCCATAGCATGTGAGTGAGCACGAGCCCTGTGGCTCGTTGCTGACGTCACAAAACTTTGCTGCAATTGGACACCACAAGTACTGTAACCACTGGAAGTTTTCATCAGATCCACCACCATTTTTGGAAAAATAATGATCAGCCATTAACTTCCTTGCCCCTGATGCTACGGGCTCTCCAATTGCTTAGTTTCCCATTGAACAGTGTGCTCTTATGGTATGCACCATCAGTGGCGTCGCCAGGAATCAAATTTAGGAGGGCACAGAGGGGGCAACAGACAAAAGTAGAGGGGGGTGCCTATAAAAGGCCAATGTGTGACGTCAGAAGCACTCCTGCAGAGAATCTTTTATGCACACCAACTACCACACCCCTTTTGTGCACCTCCCCTCCCATCAAATGTAGGCACTAAACCATTAAGTCACTAATGACCCATCATTAGCGGTTTTGTGCACTACATTCTGATTGGAGGGGCTGCTCTCGGCTGCAGGGTGACTTAACAGCTCTTCATTGATGTGCAGCAGCATTGATTGCGGCCCTGTGTGGCAGCATTGGTTGCGGCCCTGTGTGGCAGCATTGGTTGCGGCCCTGTGTGGCAGCATTGGTTGCGGCCCTGTGTGGCAGCATTGGTTGCGGCCCTGTGTGGCAGCATTGATTGCAGCCCTGTGTTTGTGCTGTGCAGGCAGACACAGCACTGCAGTGCAGAGAAAGTAGCCCAGCAGAGGTGGGGGGGGCACAAGGGAGGGAAGGATTTCAGAGGAGGGGCCCAGCTCCCTCCCACCCCGTATTCCCTCCAGCGACACGACTGTGCACCATAACTGCCACAGGCAGGTCTGGGAACTAGTGGAAGAGCCACTTGATGATGATAAGCTGTGTCTTTTGATGTTGATTCCGTCTGGCCTGGTGGAGTGTGCCAGCCGTAACTGCTGTCTGAGAACTCTAGGGCCCTCTCCTACCTCCAACGTGAGGCTGGGAGGGGTTGACCATTTCCTGCCTTATGTCACATAAGGTTTTGTCATCGCGTGGGACTTTTTGTTCATTGGCTGGCTTTATAATGATGGTGGCCCGTCTTATAACTGTGCCCACATGTGTTACCATACGCACAGTGATAGTAAGATTCAGCAAGCTGCAAAGGGCAGCAGGCATATGGTGAATGCATGCAATTGTGTTACTATTAATACAATAGAGCTACAGTGAACCCAACTGTGTTACTTTACACAGAACAATGGTAGCTTGCACACAGTGGGCCTCATTCTGAGTGGGGCAGTAAGGGATAACGGGCACCGGTAAGGAGACCGGTGCCGGTAATTCCTTACCTCCCTACTACGAGTTCCCTTAGGCGGGTCCCTCCTTTAACGCCTCGTCTGACCAGGCATTATGGACGGGACCCGTTAAGGGAAATCAGAGCCAATAACGGTACAGCAAATTGCGGTACCTTTATTAGCTACTTCCCCATTCCCATTGAGCCCTATGGGGGCTCAATGGGAATGGGGAATGTTTTTTTCAATGGGAATTTACCGGTCCCGCAAAGGACGGACTACACCGGTAAGTCCCCATTGAACGAGACCGGTGCCGGAACCGTTATTGGAGGCAGTCATGGCGCAAATAGCGCCATGACTACCTCCAATCTCGGAGTGAGGCCTAATGTCATTATTGTACACGCCTGTGCTCTTAGATGGGCAATCAGGTAATTGTGGACAAGAACATGTTCAAATACACACCTGTTACAATACTTAAGTATAACAGTATTTAAAATTCACACACACTTGTATACCTTACCCACAATCGATTCACTGCACTGAGAATAGAAGGGGGCGCAAGGGTACATGCCCTGGGATGATAACCCCGCCACTCTCTTCTCAGTGTGGCCAAAAGGGAAAAGATCGAGGGTTGCTGACAAGCGGCTGCGGGTCAACAGAGAGATGTCAATGTGTGTAGAAGTCTGATTTGGAAAACGAAGGTATCAACATTAAAAATAGAACATATATTAATATAATAACTCAAAACAGTAAAACACACAATAAAAATAAAAGAAATGGGCTGAAATGGCTGGTGCCTGGGAGCCATTTAGCTCCTGTCTGCTTCGACCCTAGTCAAGCCGGGTTAGCTTAAATCCAACAGTTACTAGGGGCTACTTTTGGATCCCGAGGCCAACTGGTGCTTTACAAACATGTATATTGGATATTAACTTTGAGTGTTCGAGTATGGAAAGAAAGAACAACTATGACACATATAGTACACATTTGAATATAATAGATCACACATAATGGGCAAAAAGTTAAAGTGTGCATCTCATGTGGAAGTTACGTTTGCAGTGCACTGTGTACTCGCTCCTGGCTCCCCCAGGGGTAGCTTCTACCTACTGAGTGATGCCCGACTCCCAGGAGGTGGTTTTAGCTCATGCTGCTCATCGCATCTTAATTTCCAATCCTGAAATGTACCAATAATAAAGGTATCACAGAACTGGGAAGAAGGAGGCTGGGACAGCAAAGCTTGTGCTGCAAAGCACCGGGCTCATGAAAGCACGCGTTTGTAACGTATGATACGAGTAACCAGGAAACCATTACAAAAATGGATTATGCACAGACCGCTTTCTCCTCATGAAGCAATATTCCTCTTTAGTCTAAACCATACTTTGTTATTGTTAGCACTGCTGCCTGACACAACATCTATGAATCGGCAGCGTGCTGTGCACCCTATTCACTGGCGCTCAATCATAATACAGTCCGAGTGGCCTGTTTGCTATGTCCACACGGTCATTTAACAACGTCGCTCACAGTAATAACGTACAAGGTCTCCATGTTTTTTGAGTCATTATTGATAACAGTGCCAGGCCCTGAGTGCTGCTGACCTGCGCCCAGGGGTCTGTTCATATAGTCAACTGGCAGTGGGCAATTATAGGACTACAATTGCATCTCAGATTGACCTAGCGGTCCTGTGCGGAAGGGATGCCATGAAACGGACAGGAAGTGACATGGCTTGGTTAGAGCTAATGATGGGATGTGACAAGGCGACACATGGCGCTGGTCTCCTCTATAATTACCTATGCTCTGCGTCCACATTCCATCTGCACACGCTCATCATATCCCTTTCAATCAGTGTGGCTGAAAACAGACACCAGTACAATTTTGCAATAATGCAGCCTTATAATTCGACTAAACAATTTTGCTGAGTTAAGCCATCCCTACTTATACTAACAGAGTATGACAAACAGGAAATAGCAAGATTTTATTGCATTTACACATTTTTAAAAAACAGTCAACAGTTACGTAGATCTCTCAGCCACCTAGCAAAAGCAACAACCCCTATTAAAACAACTGACCCTGCACAATACAAACTCTGAGGTAATTCAATTAGCCGTTTTGGCATGGATAAAAAAGCTCTTCAGACAGGTCAACACATTAGGCCTCATTAAGAGGTTGGAGGTAGCCTTGCTGGTAAAATCGGCAAGGCTACCTCCAAACTCGCATCCGGGTCCGGCACCTGCGAAAGGGCAATTACCGAGCTATTCCGGCCCGCCAAACCCGGTAATTGCCCTTTCACAGGTGCCGGGTCCGGTACATCCCTATTCCATAGGGCTCAATGGGAATGGGGAGGGTGGTAGCACTGGTACCGTTAACAACAGTACCGGTGTTACCATCGTGTTCATGTTCTGCTTGCGAGTCCCGTATGGCCACCAGGTCAGACCTGGTGGCTCCAAGGGCACCCACGAGGCGAACTCATAGTATGGCGGTACGGTAGCAACAGTGCCGGTAGCAGTGCCCTTGTTGCCTTACCGCCATACTTGTAATGTGTCAAATTGGGTCTTTTTTTGCTGGGTTGGGTAATTTTTTGTGTGGCAGTTCATGTGAAGCATAGACATTGGGGCAATCGTTAACCATAGAGGCTGAGGTCATATTGGATGTAAAAGACAATGATATTTTTTTTACAGAATTTAGAAACACATAATCACAATGGAGATTATGACAAACCAGGACTGGAGCTTGCCAACTGTTGGCACGCCACATGTTTTGGACTGAAACTTCCATTCGGTTTGGCCAATATATTCAACAGTGAGGGTCATGGAAGCTGCA
The DNA here is from genome assembly GCF_040938575.1 of Ambystoma mexicanum. Classification (NCBI taxonomy): domain Eukaryota; kingdom Metazoa; phylum Chordata; class Amphibia; order Caudata; family Ambystomatidae; genus Ambystoma; species Ambystoma mexicanum. The sequence goes on along the minus strand of NC_090935.1, from coordinate 1,321,588,435 downwards.
GACTAAATCGTATGTAGAACAAGGATGCTGCAGTCCAAAATATCTGCACAGATGCTTTACATGTATCAATATGAAAACAGTTGGCAAGTAAAAACTCTGAAAAATATACAAAAATGTCCCAGAATATTCTGCAATGACTTCTATTGATGAATATTCTTACATCTCTAGTGTTCAGTGTGTTTACGCAGAAATATCATTGATCCAATAATCTCTGCCATGACAATCACCACCCAGAATCTGGAACAAGAAACAAGCTGTTTATTTTGAATTTGATGTCTCTGTTTTACCCAAATAATAAATCAAGAAATTAGAGACTGGCAGCTTATTTACTTAAAAGAACACACAGCCTGCCTACTGTTGTCTCCATTATAGTTGCATCATAATACAATATCGAACTTATTTAGCATAATCACAACTTCCATATATATTATCTTCTAATATTTGTGGATACTGAAAAAGAAATACTTTATCCTCTATTTAAAAGGACACATAACTCAGTTTAATAATATGATGGGGGATAGTTCAATTGGTGCTCATCAAATTGTACCTAAAACCTATGGTGTCTAATGAGAAAGAGAAGTTCCTGATATTTCACACAGTAATTACTAAATACATTTCATGAAAAGTATATGATAATCTAAGTAAACCGTTTTTACATCATTACCATGGAAAAGGCTTTTGGGAATGACTCTGGTTCCGCTGTTGAAATATCGGGAAATTGCTATAAGGTAGAAACTTTTTATTTTTGAGAACAAAATGCCTTGCTGCATTAAAATGTCACATAAGCATGAGATTATAAATTGAAATTGAAGAGGAATAAAACACTTTAATTACAATTGGCAGTAGTAGTCCATGTAAGGCAGAATTCTTTTATTTCTGCACAATCATATTTAGAAAAATGACGTTGCTTATTTAAATTTACATTCTTTTTTTCTTGGGACTGAAGGATTGAAAAAAAACCTGTTCAATTTAATGAGTAAAAAACTACATTCAGGATTATTTAATATAAATATGGTTTCACAGCTAAAGTATTTTAACAAATTGCTGAAAACCCTTGAGATATATTGTACACGGCACACGCAAATCCCGATATAATATGCTCATGTGAAAACGTAGGAAATCAATTATTTATGAATGTCAGAGACATAAAGAATCTGCACAATTATAGATTCTAGAACAATCGGTTTAAAATATACTTCCACAAAGTTTTGTTTACAGGTCCTGTCCCATCCTTCAGTTACCTATTGTAAAAAGGGTTCCCTACAATACTTGCAAGTACTTTGTGGGATTTGATAATTTTTTTGGACATTTGTCTAAATGATCAGAGATTATTGTATTCACTTCTGGTCTGGTTTGTCTTGCAAAGGCCCCGGGACATCAACCGGCTTCTGGCATCACCACCAGGTAGGCTTGTCCTTTCATCCTGTCCACTTGCTCCCAAAATCCCTCTGAGGTACTCTAGCTCTGTCTTGGGAAAAGCCTCTTCATTCAGACAGCAACAAGGCCTTAACAAGATTTTCCATGAGCTATATCTAGGCAAACCCCAATCCGCTTTTCTCTTGTCAAACATGTTCTATTCTCTTTCATGTTTTCCCAAACGTCTGCGCTATTCCTATGTGTTTAAGTTTAAATAAGCAGCAAACTTCACCCATGCAACATAATTTGCTGCAGCAATTTTAGGTTGGACAGAGCCTGTGATAGGATCCCATCACTTATTCACACCTACTAGCAGACCTTACAAAATCTCCCTGCCCACTTGCATAGTTGAGGAGATTTTATGAAGGGTGATTACCATTTGGATGCTACTCGACCTTGCTGGCATGTAGGAGCATGTTTAGAAACTTTATTTGACATTCAATGCAAACAAACTCGGTTTCCATTAAATAACAAATAATCTGGGTGGCAGAACTGCACCAAAAATGCAGTGTGCTTACAGTGACATAAACCATTCCAAGGAAACTACTTGTATGTGTATGTCCCCACTAATCATGGGGTGAATGCATTTGTCTTAGGTCGAGTATGAAAACTGAAGAACTACATGACTAGTGGAACATTTAAGAATGTACAAAGCTGGACTAAAATCCTTCCCTTTGCTTTAACTGGCTCATTGAGTTGTGTTTGTGATCAGGAGATATGATACCTATGAGATAGCCATCTCCTTAGGAATGTAAAATCAAAATTGGACTGGAAGAATTGACTGCATGCATGTAATTAAAATATGTAAATATATGAACAATTCTGGCATTTTAACATATAATTTTATATTCATGCCCTCATTGTTTTATTGAATTTAGATGTATTTTTATTGTTCAAATCAGCAAACTATTTTAAAGTTACAGGTGGAAAAGCATGTCCCAATTGCACTTTAAAATACATTGTTTTTGTGTGCCACATTTATTTCTCTTGACTTACATGCATTACTATTGCCCTGGTATCAACAGAGACATCTGCTGTTAAATACAAAATGCCATTCTAATTGGCTACTTTAATTGATCAGGATCATTCTGCATGAGACCTTATTCCTCTGACAGGATAGGCAGTCAGGGCCTGCTTCAGGTCTCTGTTATTAGGAATACACTGTACTGATCCACCAGACACTGAACTTGTTGACCTTCCAATAATGTTCAAACTACAAGTCCATGGAATTGAGCTGAATTCAAAATAAAGCTTGCATTTAGTGCAGTTGCTTGGTCATTTGGGCAATGGCTTTTATTCTTCGAGTAAATACAGATGTGCCATTGACCCTTTTGATGGCTTGGTCACAGTGAAGGTAATTGGGCCTGTTCATTTCTGGTCTCAAGAAAGCTAAGCTATGCATGATCATTCCGTTTAGGTGAAACACATTTCACAACTTGTGTTCACAGTAGATAAAAGCTGCATGAGCTATTTGTTCTCATTTAACTGAAATGGGTTATTTAACTAATCTAAATGTATCCTTAAACTTTAGCTCATTTGGATTAGCTAATTTCGTTTTTGAGTACATTTGTTATTTTTAACATTAATTACATGATATTTCAGTGCAAGATAACATTCTGAGCGGTCATGATTCAATGGAGAGCAGTATATTCACTCAGATAATACTGTACTACTCTCCCAATGGTACCTCTTATTTGCAATATATGTCTCTCAACGTATTCATCTTTTTGTCCATAAACAACGCCTTATCTAGTGTGCCCATGCTAGGTTGCAATTTTTGTTTATATAATTCAATTTCTGCAGGGATATCTTAAGCATGTGTGTTCATACCCAGTTTCATCAGTATGCCATCACTTCTTCGATTATACGTTCCTCTTGAAATAGCATTGATATTGATCATTTGTACAGCGCTTACCACAAAATGAATTGTCCCTTGGCAATAAGTATTATTAACCAACACAGTGGTGATCATGTTATAGAGCTCAAGAGGATTTTGCATTTGTATTTGATGGAAGGCTGAGCGGGTACTGCCCGGATTCGCAAAAATGTGAACTGCAGGTTATGTGACTGGCCTCTTTAAAGAAGCACCATCTATGTCTATACTGTAAACTAGAGAGCTTTGCAAAATGTTATAGCAATCCAATAACGTTTCAGAAAATAATAGCACTAGGGAGACAATGCAAACAAGAAGCTAGTGTGACAGTGAAAAGAGGTAAGCTGTAACAAGTCTGGGAATGTAAGGTGTGACTCTAGGGAGATGTGACATAATCAATTCTCGACTTGAGGAATATATTACATTCCTGGTAGTTGGCTGCAAAGTGAGGCACCACTTCAACTCTCAGATATGGAAGAAATGCCTGCTGACCGGAGGAATCTCAGATGCACAGGATTTTCCTATTGTATGAGTTAATGGCCAGAAACCCTTTGAAGGATGATTCCCCAATGATGGCTGAAACTTGACTGCGTGTCTTGCAAAAGCTGCCCTCAGGGAATCTCGCCTCCTCCTTCTCTAGTGTGAAGAACAAGCTGGACACAGGTTATTTTTCCATAGCACATGTGTCGTTTACAGTCAAAGACCTGGAATGCCTGGCACCTCCTGCTTCCCACACTCACTGGTAATTTCTCTTGACTCCCATAGGTATCACACAAAAGCGAACGGCATGTGCATGTCTCTTTTATGGTGCCAAGCTGTTCTAGCTCGCAGGGATTCCTGCCCCCAAGACAACCCTACGGCACTTGTGTTGTTTACCCACTTCAAATGAATTAATAGGTCACAGCGTCAAATTAATAAATCACAACCTGTAACAAACAAAACATACCCCAAATCTAACTCTATATTCTCACCACCTCCCTGTGCCCTTCCTACTCAAATGCTCTAACTCCAGACCATAAACCCATTCCCTACATTCCTTAAGCCTAACAACTTCCTGCCTCTCAGAAAGCCACCCAAGACTGAAAATGTACTCCAAACAGAGGCCCCCCTTTATTTCCCACGGGGTAAAACTCGGGCAAACTTCTCAAAAACTTGAAATACAACCTGATGATGAACTCTAAGAAATTCTGGTGATTTGGGTTCAGCCAAAAAGATTTGTTGCAGACTAATCAGCTGCATCTCCAACCAGTTCTGCATGTATAGCGAACAGCAGTTTGCATACTGGAGGGGCCGTAGGTACAGTGAGAAACGTGAAGATACAAGGCAAAGGGCAGCAAAGGGCTGGTGTAAGAAAAGCCAAGCCAGATAACTGATCCAACAACTATCGTTAACCAGTGATAATGTTGCTGTGAAAAAGGCCGCCAGGTGGCGACAGTTCCCTAAAAATGCACCCTCCAGACAATCAAACACTTTCCCCAAATATTCTAGGATTGGACGTAATGATATATAATTATACCCCTCTCTGGAATATTTGGAGAAACAATTTTAGGGATCAGGAAAAAGGTTGCCTACCTGGCGATTTTTTCACAGCGACATTATCACATGGAACCCAACTTTCCTGGTTGTCTTGGGGGCGGTGGTCTGAAGACTGGAATCACCACGCATATGGCCATTACCGGAAGCTAATAATGAGCACTGCTCAGTGGGTGGTGTGGAATGCGGAGGCAAGCAAAGGAAGCACCTGGTCCAACCTCCTATGACCCCTCCCACCTACCATACCATGAGGGCCAAAAAAACAAGTGCTAATATTTCTGGTGAGAAAAAGATCGGGAGGGCAGGAGGGGTGCTGCAGTGTAGTTAGCAGGCACGCAGCAGCGACGGGGATCTGAGGGAGGGACGGTGTCAGCTCCTGCGAGTCTGCAGTGTGAAACGGAGCTGCTTCAAAGCCGAGTGGGCTGTGACCTGAATGCTGCACATCCCTGCACTTTGTGAGTGCAGTCGATCAATGGCAGCGCTTGGCAGGCTCCAGTCATCCCCCGTGCTAATGAAAGCAGCGCTGAAAGGTATGATACAGGGCCTGTGGGCAGCCCAGGGCCTGGCATTAGGAGAGCTTGTTAGAAGCCAGCACTGAAAGGCTTCCCCCGCTCTTCCTGCAGCCACCCCCTCCTTCTTCTCCCCCCTCCTCCTCTTCCCCCCTGCTGGTGTTAGCCCTCCAGCCCCTCCTGGTTCTCTGCTTTGTGTCACTCAGTTGGGATGGAACCCGTTAAAGATCTGACGCTGCGCGAGGACCTGGAGGTGTCTGGAGCGCCTGACTCTAATCATAAACACCACAGCTGGCAATGATGTGGTCAGGGGGAAAAAAAACACAAAAAATAATATATCACCTTGATCCAGCGCATAGTCGCTTTGATGTCTCTGCAGCAAGTTCACTGCCCAGAGAAAAAGGTGCAGCTGAGAATAAAAAAAATATCAAACTCGACTTTTCCAAATCATAACCACATGACTCCCCAACTGAAGAAAGAAAATGCATAACATTCTGTTCTCAGAGACACTAGGAAGAGGCATCTGACAACGATAACATGGAACAGGTTTAAGATAATGGCTGCTCGTGAGGAAAAAAAAAGACTTCCAATTGTTTTCTATCCTCTTATAATTTAATTTTAAGCTGCCACTACCAAAAATGGAAATCTTCAACGAAAGCCTGCAAAAACTGATGACCTTACATGATTCGAGACGGTGTGGTGGATGACTCCAGGGAATGCAAAAATAGCTGTGCGTGTCTAACGCCACAGCTTCCTTCCAGAGCAGAGACTTGGACACTGCAACACTACACACAGACCTGTAGGTGCTCCCGGGAACGACAGAATCGTCCAGTTTACTTTTGTGGCACTTTCAATAAAATGTACTCAGCCTATTTCTAGTGCTACCAGTTCTATAAGTGTAATGAGGCAGAGAAAGAGATTAAGGGCTTGATTCACATACGTATTTTACAATGGTGTAATCCCATAAAAAAACGCCCTGTGAATGAGGCCTTAAGGGCCTAATTCATGGAACGTTTAGCATGGTGCAAAGTGACTTTGCACTGCCAATAAACACGTTCAATCGGGCCTAATTCACAGAGCAGTGGAACTTGCATTTTTGCGGAGTTGGTGACTTTGCACTGCCTAAAGGCCCATTTAGTGCGGTGCAAAGAATACTTTTGCAGTGCAAAGTGACTTTGCACCGTAAAAATACACTTTGTACCGCTCTGTGAATTGGGCCCAGTTCAACGTGTTTGTTGTCAGTGCAAAGTCACTTTGCTCAACGCTAAACGTACCATGAATTAGCCCCTAAGTGGTAATTGCCCATGTTTATAGAATTTTGATATAGTTGGCAAGCTGGGAATGATGCAGACCTCTCCTGGTTCGAAGCTCACAAAGTTACACTTCAGACTGCATCTACTTTTTGAAACATTCAAACAATACCGTCTGGTGCCATACTCTCTAATGTACCACATTTCCACAAAACACATCACAATGTGAACCAGGATAGGAAAACCATTACAAACAAATCATGCCTAAACTCAAAACAGTCCAAGAGAATAACGACCACATGAGCTCGACCTACCCTCTCTTAAGACTAGAAATTTTACAATACATGCCATCCAAAATGGCTGACGAGTAGATCATCTCAGGAGGAGCACACTCAACAAGGAGACAAGTGCACCACTGGAATAAAGACCAAGCACAGAGAGAGTTGTGTCCCTTGGGTTGCGTATTTAAGGCACCATTACGCTCCCTTTTTATCTTTACCCACTTTGCACATATTGTAGGGACTGTAGAGGCAAGATATATTTGGAATAAAGAGTGTGATCTTCTAAAAGTCTCTCGATACTGTCGGGAGCGTAAAGTTGGCCGCTCTTTTTCAGTTCTTGCCCCTGTGTTCTGGAACTCTCTTCCTCTGCGATTGCGTGAAGTCACTAACCACTCAAGCTTTCGTAAGACCTTGAAAACTCATTTATTTTGGCCGTTGTTGGTGCTTTAGAAATTCAATACATACATTTCTAGAGATTGGAATTGTCTAAGCAAGCTAATACATATCATTAATTTATTTCCCCATTTCCAGGTAGCCAACCTTATCTCTCATGCTCCTCTTATCTCAAAGGCCGTTTTTTGTTACTAATGTGCATTTGAATTGTCTACCTTTGAACACAATGACGGCTATATGGTGTTCCAGTAACGATAAGGTTTAAGTTACTTACATGTAACTATTGTTCTCCAGCATGGGTCTGGCATGGATTCACATGCTCATGAATATTCCCTATCGTCAGGCCGGGAATCCTCTGTAAAAGAAAAAACTGTTTCACAAACTGTATTTCTACTCTAAACCAATCACTGTCTTCTGGGTCATACTGCCCCCATCCAATGACAGTCCTCTCCCTAAGCCCCTCCTCTAGCAGCCATCTTCAGATTTGGTAAGCACGTAAAGTGGCAGGATAACCAAGAAGAGCAGCAGAGGCGTCGGATGGAGGGTTTGCATGTGAATCCATGCCAGACCCAGGCTGGAGAAAAATAGTTACAAGTAAGTAACTTAACCCTTCTCCAGCATGGGGTCTGGCATGGATTCACATGCTCATTAATAACGAATACATAGCAGTACCACATTACACAACCACGGGAGGTGGCAAGGCTCAACAGAAGCAACTACACTTACCCCTGGAACAGACTGACCTTGAGCGAACAGGTTGTGTAGCACTGCTTGGACTCTGGACTCCTCCCTGCAATCCCTGCCGACGCAGTAGAACTTTGTGAAGGTGTGCGTGGACCTCCACGTAGCAGCTCAGCAGATGTCCAGTAGGGGCACACTAGACAGGAATGCTTTCCTTGCAGTGATCGCTCTGGTGGATTGGGCTCTCGGACGGCCGGGTAGGGGTCAGTTCGCCAACCAATGACAGTGTGTGTTGCAGCCGGAGAGCCACCTTGAGATGGAAGCCTTGGACAAAACCTTCCATTGGTTCACATGACAAAGTTCATGAACAGTTGAGAAGTCGTCCAAAAACTCTTTGTGCGTGTCATGTAAAACCTTAGGGCATGAGAAATTTCCAGCGAGTGCAAGGCCCTTTCAGCCGGTGACAACGGCTTTGGGAAAAACACAGGTAACACCAAAGGCTTGTTGAGGTAGAATTCTGACGTGACTTTGGCATGAGAGGGGGGTGTGTCCGTAGCATCACCCTTGATTCGTGTGAAGACAGATATGACTGCTTTCAAGATAGGGCCTGGATCTCACCCACTCTCCTGGAAGAAGTGATGGCCACAAGGAAAGCAGTTTTCCACGAGAGGAACTTGAGACGGGCCTCGAAAGGGACCCACATGAGCCTCATCAGCACCACGTTGAGTTCCCACACCGGGACAGGAGCCTTCAATGGCGGGAAAAATCGAAACAGTCCTTTGGAGGAACTCCTTGGCGAGTCGATGAGACCAAAGTGAAGATCTTCCTGGAGGCCTGGTGTAGCCAGAGAAAGTCTCCAGATTTACTTGGATGGAGGCATGCACCAGTCTGACCTCGGCCAAGGATAGCAAGTATGGATGAATCTGCGGAGTGTGACCCTCAAAGGGGAAGACTTCTGAGACCGGCACCATGTTGCAAAACATGTCCATTTGTGACCGTAGCATTTTCAATGTCGACAACGCCCTGGCCTTGAGAAGAACTTCCCTACAGTCCGCCGGCAACTCATATCCTCCAAACTCTAGGGCTGCAGGAGACAAGCCCTCATGTTCAGCGATCATGGGTCGCAGTCAGGATTGCGCCTCCTTCTCTGGTGAGAAGGTCCAGAAGCACCGGCAGCTTGACCGGAGGTGACACCGACAGGCTGAGAAGGTCCAGATACCAAATCTGCTTCGGCCATGCCGGGGCAATGAATATCATCCTGCATTGGCACACTCTGCGTGCATTGATGACTTGTAGCAGGAGATGCAATGGAGTAAACACATACAGGAAAAGGCCTTCCACAGGAAGGAGAACGCGCCCCCCAGGTTCCTCAGTCGGTGGAATCTGCTGGCCAACTTCTGGCATTTGGAATTCGCTGCCGTCGCACACAGATCTATCTGCGGCCTGCCCCACTTGATGAAGAGGCGGATCACCTGGTCCTGCCGAAGTTCCCACTCGTGGCAGGAGCGCAATTCCCTGCTGACGGAGTCTGCAATGGTGTTCTTGACTCCCGCCAGGTAAAGAGGAACATCTCCTGTCCGATGGCCCAGTGCCACAAGTCCTATGCCTCTTTGGAGAGGGCTGGGGATCGAGTGCCCCCTGCTTCCTGATGTAGATCATCAGGGTGGTGTTGTCGGTGAATATCCTCGCCACCTTGCCCTTCAGAGATGGAAGGAATGACTTGAGGGCCCAGAACACTGCCTGTGGCTCCAGGATATTTATATGGAGATCCTTCTCCTCTTGCAGCCACAGGCCAATGCCATCCAGGGAAGCGCCCGTGGTGACCATTTCCTGGTATGGGGGTTCTGAAACCCTGTGCCACCACTGTATCACCCGACGGAAGTCTTTGTCGTGAGGGATCTTGTCCGCGAAGCTTCTGGACACCTGTATCTAGCGAGCATCCAGGAACTTCTAAAGAGGTTGCATCTGTAACCGGCAGAGCTGGATAAGGTAGATGCAAGACGACATCATGCCGAGCAGCGACTTGATGGTTCGCACTGTGGCGGTCTTCATTGACAACAGGCGCTACTCTCTCCTCCGAGGGCGACACTATGCAGGAGACCATGCTGAGTCCGGCTCCTGCGAACAGCGCGTTCTGCAATGAAATCAAGCAGGACTTCAGATAATTGATGGAGAACCCCAGATCCGTCAGCAGCTGCACAGTCGTCTCTGTGTGTCTGATGGCTAACTCCAGAGAGCAGGCCCGGATGAGCCAGTCGTCGAGGTACCGGTATATCACCTGTAGAAGCAGATGGGCTGCCACCGGTGCTAGGCACTTCATGAACACCCTGTGGGCCGACTACAAGCCGAAAGGAAGGGATTTGACCTGGTAGTGCCGTCGCTGCACTACAAACCGTAGAAACCTTTGGTGGTTTTTGTGAATGGAGACTTGGAATTAGGCATCCTCCAGGTCCAGCGATGTCAAGAAGTCTCCTTTTTCCAGTTTGCCGAGCACGTGCCTTAACGTGACCATCCTGAATTTTTGGGACTTGAGGTAATTGTTCAGATGTCGCAGGTCCAGAATGGACCTCCAGCCCCCGGTCTTCTTTTTGACCAAAAAGTACCTGGTAGCCCCAGAGTCATTGGAGGACCAGCTCTAATGACCCTTTACATATCTTGGCCATCCCTTGTACAAGAGCTGAGGGATGTGCTGCACCTGCCAGGCCACCAGAGGGATCCGCAGACACCTGTGCTGAAACACCAGAGTATGTCCTTGGAGGAGAGCGTCCAGCACCCATCGGTCGGTGGTGATCTTTTCCCACTCAATGACGAATTACATCAGCTGGCCTCCCACCGAGTTGCACGTGTGGGGCCCTGATGTCCTGGCTGGCATTTACTTCCTTGCGGGCAACAGCAGCACTGGCCTGGGGCCAGGGATTGGCCTCTGTAGGCTTCCTGAGTCATGGATCTTGAAGGTTGGTGGCCGGATGATGAAATGCCTTTTGACAAACTGCTTGCTTTCCTCTGGAGAAACGAAAGGAAGAGTGGTGCTTTTGGAGCGTGCCCATGGAACGGGCCGTCTCTGTATCCACCTTGATAGCCTGCAGGGACTAGTCAACGACTTTCCCAAAAAGGATATCTCTGTTGAAAGGCATGTCCAGCACCCTCGCCTGGACCTAAGGGTGGAAATTCATGGCCTTCAACTAGCCTTGATGACGTAGGCAGACACCGCTCCCCATCTGCCGGAACTTAGTGTCGGCAATATCCAACGCCATTGCGATCGCCTCCATCCTCTTGTTGTTGGGGAGGAAAACAAGATCGGGCCCAGCTTGTACCACAGCTCCCTGTCGTACCTAGCTAGGATCGCCAGTGCGTTGGCCGCCTTGATGATGGACGCCACAGTGTAAATTACCTTCCTTCCCATGGCATCCATCTTTTTCCCTTCACTGTCCAGAGGTCCTGAAGATGACGAGGACGGGTTAGCCGACTGTTTCCACTGAATCCGGCGATGGTTGCGACCTCAGGCACTTGAGTGCGGATTCCGGCACCCGGTACTTCTTCTCCAGTCTATCCCGTTTGGCCGGAGCCATGCAAGCGTTCTTCAAGAGGGCCAGGCCCTCCTCCCACACGTCATCAAGAAGGGGCACCGCAATCATGGTCTTCCTCTTGGTCTTGCACCTCTGGTACAGGGAACCCTCCTTCTTGGTTTCCTCTGGCACAAGCTGGAAAAGCTCAGAGGTTTTGGTGACCGTGGAATGGAACAATCTCACCTCATCCGGTGGGGACGCCCTCGGCTACGTGGACCCACCACCCGCTGTTATGAAATAGTCGCTGTCATCAGTCGTCGCCATTTCCGGGTTAATCGGGGGTGGGGGCTCCAGCGCGGATGTGGAGGCTGAAACGGGGGCATTGGATGACGCTTCCTATTCTTTGCCAGAGCTTGATTGGAGGCCTGGGGGGCCAGGCCCTGCAGCATCCTCTTCTGGATCCCCGACACCAAAGCATGGAGGGTCGACAGAATGTCTAGGGATACATCCCTCGGTTGAGCTGGCATGATCAGACCACTAGGGTCTGCGCTTTTGTCGTCATCACTGGCATTGCCGTCATCGTCCTCCTCCACGTCCTTGTGGACCATGTGCAAGGACTCCAGGCCCTCGACTGTGGATGAAACTTCCCTGGCCAGGGACATGGCCTGGGGCTTTTCTGGGTCTTCCTTGCCCCCCCCCTTTTTTCCACCCTGAGGGGTTGGAGGCAGGACAGAGATGGCATCCTCTTCTCTGGCATGCCCACAGACTTCGCCAAAGTCACTGCAGCGGTTTCTCGCCTCAGAGGCAGGGACAACTTTTGCGCTGTGGGGGTTACCTTTACCGGGTCAGCCCCTTTCACCTTCGTGAGAGCAGCCTCCATCAGCTCTATCGTCAACCAAGACTTCTCTTGAGCCGCTTGGGCCTTCTTGGGCAGTTTGGGCATCTTCTACTCCGTCCCTGGCTTCTCAGGATTCTCCCGCAACTTAGGGACGATTTCCTTTTTGAGGACGAGATCGATAGCTGGCTGGCAAAGGAGGCGGTTGGGATGTCGATTGCGCCCTGTCCATCCCATGACCGGCTTGCGCAGTGACCCCCATGGAACTGGACTTGTGGTGCTTGGCCTTGTCTTCAGTCCCCACGGATGAGGCACCCTCAAAGGACTTAGAAGCCTGCTCCTCGGACCGGCCGCTCCTGGGTCAGGGATAAACATGCTCAGGGGCAGAGGCATTGGCGTTCAGCCACGTCACTAGTCCACTGTGCTGATCCTTCATCATCTTCTTGGAGAAGCCGAGGCAGATCTCGCACTCTCCTTCCTTGTGGTCCGGAAGAAGACAGTCGAGGCATTGGAGGTGTTTTTCCTCCACAAACATGTTCCATAGCCCGCACTTGGTGCAGTGTCTGAAAAGGGATCATCCTTCCTTCTTCTCGTCCGGCATGGTCGGGATGCGTGAAGTAGGCCCGATGGCCTTCTGGAAACGTCGAAGAAACTTTGACAATCTTCGACCTTGAGGGGCACTGAAAAATTCACTGAAAATGGATCCCTGCTGTTGGCAGTTCGAGAAAAGAGCACACAGGCTCTTTTTAGAACAAAAATAGAACTTCTTTCTGTCAAAAAACGAAAAAACGTAGACGTAGCTCATGGAGCAAAACTCGAGGACTCCCAACATTGAAGCGTGCAGTAAAAATCTGAAGATGGCTGTCGGAGGAGGGGTTTAGGGGGAGGACTGTCAATGGATTGGGTCAGTATTACCAAGAGGTCAGCGATTCGATTAAATGAGAAATACAGTTTGTAAGTGAAAGTGAAACTGTTTTTTCTTATAACGCGGATTCCCAGCCTGACAACGGGGAATATTCATGAGCATGTTAATCCATGCCAGATCCCATGCTGGAGAACACACAACCCCCAGACGAAAATGCCATATTATCATCAGAGTAGCTGCATGTTGCACAGGGCCAGACCTCCTTGTTGGTTGTTGAGCAGCAGGGAGATCTCCACACCCCCAGCACTTACAGGAGAGGAACCCGGGGCAAAGTGAACAGGAAATAGGAGGAAGCTACTGGGGCCTCCCTGTTAGCAGTGGAGCAGCTATTGCAGGATAGCATGGCTCAATTAGCATATGCTAGTATTTATGTATTTTCCATAAAAGTATTACAGATGATCCAGGCCTCACCTGGCAGCAGAGCATTGAATGTAGGTAGATCAAAATGTGGTTGAAAACAAGGATATTGAGACAAACTCCCCAAAGACGGCCACCACAGGGCTAGTCATGAGCACATCAACACTAACCGAGACATGACTTAGCTTTCCTCTTTAGCTCTCTCGCACTCTTCCACATCAAAGGCTGACCAGACCAAAAAGTGCAGTAGTCTATCAGATCTTGGCCTCTTCCCTATGGATAACATACTTCCAAAATTGTCCACCAAACTCATAGAAAGCAAATTGGCACTCAGGAACCAGGTACTTCCGACCCGCGACCATCAACGTCACAGGATTCGCACCAGCCTTTCCCACTATCCCACTCATGAAGCCCACATACCTTTTTTCTTGCAGAGCCAAGCGCAACAAGGCTACCAATAGACGCAGATGGGCGCCATACAAGACCTCTTACAAATTACCTATACAAAAAGCAAAAACATATATGCCTTTGTTAGTACTTGTTTTTAACCGGATTTAATTGCAGGGAACCGGTGCAAGGGCACAATCAGTCTTATTTTAATTAAACCAGGAACTCATTTACATGCACAGTTGAGGCATTTAATCTCAGAAGGCTGACTAAAAATAACATTGGTAGGCCCTATGCAACACACACCTTGGTGATACTATATGATAGAAGCAGCCAGATATCTAGAACTAGACACTTCCCAAGCACCACCATTTGGACCTGACCATCACATGGCAAACAGTCAGAAAAGGGTGCAAGTGCCTAACCATATGTCGGTGCCTCACAAATCCCAGCGTGTGCACATGCATGCCTGTAGACAGGTCAGGGTAGACTAAGGGACCTTTTATAGCGCCATTCGACAACCTTATACCCTGCTTACAGAGTGGCCTAGGCACTTACAAAATGCCCAATCCAATCCCCACGAATGCTGCTTTTCTCACCTTTCAGGGAGCTGCAAGCTTCTTCTCTGTGTTGCACATCCCCTGTTTCATAGCTGTTTTAGCATGAGACCAGGAGGGGGTGGGAGGTTATGGCCCATCGCTTCTGTGGCCACAGATGGCACACACAGCAGCTGCAGAGTTGAGGAGGAGTCTGGGGTTCTTCTGCTGCCTTCACTCACATTTCCCGAAGACATCTTACAACTTGTACAAAAGTTGTCAATGTAATAACACAATTCAGTCAGCACCACAAGTACATCAGAAAGACAACCCGGAAGCCCCTTTTCTACTTACCTCTCTTCTGTAGTGTAAATAGCTGTTCATAAGTCAGGCTGAACCTTCCCTGGCTCCAGAAGTCCCCCTGTGGGGAGCAGCACACACCTTGTGCATATGCTAATCCCTGACAGCCCCTCCCTGCCCTGGGAAGGACAGCCCTTGGAATCGTGATGAATAAAGCATGGCTGTCTTTGCCCTGCTCCAATCATGTTAGCTGCGGCACAATTAAAGAAAACCCTGTGAGATCCTTAGCTAGAAAAGGGCCAGAGAGATTGCGAACTCGAAATGGCAGTTTGTTTGAAAGCCCACCAAATGCCCCAGCTCCATAACCCGTGTCTGTCACTGTCAACACACTGCTCTCCACACCATTCTGTGGCCGTCGCACTTCCCTGTCCCCTTTTTTACGTCGAGGTGCAGCACATTTTTTAAAAGGAATCCCCTGCAGGGCTGCAGCATCACTGATACCAAAGGCCTGGTGCCATGTCACAACCTGGTGACTGCAGACCCAAATTTCAAGTAGCCCTTTCTGCCTCAGACAACCCTTAACTGATGCCTTTGGTAATTGACGGGAGAGAGAGAGAGGGAGAAGGAGAGTGAGAGAGGGAGAGGGAGAGGGGGAGAGAGAGAGAGAGAGAGAGAGAGAGAGAGAGAGAGAAAGAGAGAGAGAGAGAGAGAGAGAGAGAGAGAGAGAGGGAGAGGGAGAGGGAGAGGGAGAGAGAGAGGCATGCAGTGTCAGTGTGAGCTAGTGAATTGGGACCTGCATGCAAGAAGCCAGTGGCAGGAGTGCGGGGTTGCAGGTTGTTTTACCTTGACAACATGTTATTCAGTGTGCATGTGTTCTGAATGTAAAGTATAGCAGAGCCCTCAACATTAGGCCTTTGCCCTAGGGATTAATAGACTGTTTATACCCATTCCCCCTCTTGCACTAAAACCCATAGAATACAGCTGAGTGCCATGAAAAATTCAGTCCAGCTGTCACATAGTAACTGACATGGCAAACATCTCTGCACCTGAACACAATGCCATGCATAATCTGTATAATGATTTCAAATAACATCTTTGCTAGTAATTGAATAATCACATAATTCAAATTACTATTTGCATGCAATGCAATGCTCTTTTATTTCCATGTTTGCACAGACTACGGTCTTCTGAAGAGCCTTCCACCCCATAGCTCTATGAAGCCATAACAATGGCAGTAGGTGCTTTACATCATGACATACTAGCATGCTAGGTTAATGATTATAGGATGCCCCTGGATATTCATGGGGAGATAAAAAGACACTAAGATATTTACAGCTCCAATTAAGTCATTAGCTCTCAAGTGACTGCTGTGAGAAAAAACCCACTGGCGGGCACTTAAAGCACCAAGTTTGATGGTAATGCTTGACAAATCTAGCTCAAAAAGATCCTAGGAGTAAGTATTTTGGGCAGAGGGCAGCAAGTGGTGGGAATGACCATATGGATTAGCATGTGCAGGCAAAGAGTGGGTAAATAACCGAACAACACCTACAAACTTTGTGTCCCTCCACATATACCATGTATCCCTAGCTGTACTCTGATCCAAACGTTTTGGGCTTATAGGTGGAGCTTCAGCACCACCTAATAACACAAATTAAAGTTGAAAAAAACAGTTTCCTCTGGTAATTTTTTTACTTTGTCTATGAAATGTCAACAAACTTAGTTAAATCTCCTTTGTGTTATTTAAGAATGTAAAGACCAAATTTGGAGAAGTTTAATCAATGTGATCATAGTTTATAAAACAGAGTAATAAAACATAAATGTTTCATTTTTGATAAACTGGGATTTTCCACGGACCCTAAAAAAACATTCTTACTGGGCAAATATCTCCAGATGTTTGTGATTTTAGCGTGCACCTACACCTTATTAGAAACGGAAGCATGCAACAAAAAAAAATGGGGAATACCAAATTCATTAAAAATGTGCAGTTAAGGCTAAAACCTAGAAAAAGTAGTGTTTTTTTTAGAATGCCAACGTAAAGGTACACACAGAGGACATATGTTCAATTAAATCAGTGTTACTGGTTTTACATCACATTTTTAACGCGGATGTTGAGAGTAAGTTTAATTAAAGTGTGCCTTTTTTGTCCTCATAATCTGTGTTTTAACCAAATGTGCAGGAATTTTGAGGACAAACTAGTTAGCTCTTGTGTTCTTGGTTAAAGTCTTGTGCAGTAATCGAAGTAGCACACACTCAACCCTGAAAGCAGAAACTAGAAAGGGGAAAGGATATGCCAGGGATTTGCAACCTTCGGCTGTCCAGATGAGGACTACAACTTCCATCAGCCCTAGCCAGCAAAGTCAATAATGTGGGATCAAGGGACTTGTAGTCCAAAACATCTAGAGTACCAAAGGTCGCAGAAACATGGGGTACGCAATAAAAAGACAGAACCATCTTTCAGCAAGCCTTGGCTGGACATACTGTATTGGTAGAGACACACATGGTACCTAAGAAAGCAGGACGAACAACACTTTAAAAAGAATGCAGTCATTCCAATGAGTGATGTTGGCATGTTCCTCAGTTGTGCCTCGCTATCACAGTCCATCATGGGATGATTCTGCTTTCAATCGAAATAATTTGCCAGAGCCTGCGATGGGGGAAGGAGGCGCTGCTTATTTTCTTGGAGAGTATAAAGTATTTGGTTCATGTTCAAAACTCCACTGCCTCCCACTGACAGCAGCCAGCCTAAAACAGCCACGAGATCTGTTTACGGCGCACAGCCAAGGCTTCGCGCCCGGGGAGGGGGAGTGGAAAGAGTACCACACCGATGCAGACGATGCTGCGCTTCTCTCTTGGACATTCTCATGTGCTTCTCTGACAACAGCAGGCAACGAAATCCAACCCCCCACCCCTTTCCCCCCTTACGTTCAGGGAAACGCGAACTCTAGGTTGAGTGGAGGGCAAGCCCCCTGCCGCCACCCTCCAGTCTTCCAAAAAAAGAGCTGGAAGCATTTGCCAGGGGCAGCGCTTCATCGGACCAGCCGAAAACCAGGGAGAAATCGTCTGGCAGTGGCCGGCGGATGCCCGCGCGCCACTCCCAAGGTTCTGGGTGCATTGCATGCAGATGTCAGGTACTTTCACACAGAGAGCTCCATTGTGCCGGGCCCCGGCGCTCCCCTGTCGCTCCCAGCACTCCCTTCTCCAGGGAGGGAGGTGAGGCAAGCGCTCCAGCTGGGCTTGGAGCCTCGTCCGAGTCAGGAAAACCGCAGCTCAAGAGCAAAGAGGAAGCAGAATGTTCTACAAGGACAAAACATTAGCAAAAATGTCACTCAGCCCTCATTCCACATGTTGGCTGCCGCGGCCTTCCCCTCCGAGCATGCCCGGCTGATATGAATCCCATCTGCTCGGCAGCCAAGTGACAGAGAAGAAATGCCGGCATCTGGCCTCTATTGCTGTCGGGTTTTTTGTTCCATGTTAGGCCTTAGCGAGAAACATGTGAGGAGATGAAGGTGCTGGCAGGCGGCTCAAAGGCTGCACTGGCACAAGAGAGACTTTCTGATGCTTTTCACACTTCACTAGGGCTTTTTCTTTTAAATGAGAGAAGGCGGGGGAGGGCCGATAAACTCAGCTATGGCAGCCAACAGGACTGGAGGGCATTTTTTGTTGCATACGTGTTTTTTTCTCTTTGAGCAAAACGGTAAAGCGAAACAACGTGCGTGCATTTTTTTTAAAAATGTACTTTAAAGTGAGTGCGACAAAGGTAAAAAAAAAAGTCCTACAAGAATGCTCATCTGCAAACTTTCTCTCTCACTCCTCCTCCTTTTCTTAAAACATCCACTGGTTTGGACCCGGCCCACAGACACTTTATATTCTCCAGTCGAGCAGCTGGAAAATGCCTGAGACTAAACCACTGGCTCTCTTAACTCCATACTGCCTGCCACTTGCTGCCTCACGTCTGCGCACGCAGAAAAAAGGGACAACACACACACACCAGGCCTGCATCCGAAAAGAAGCGCCTTCTCGAGGAAGGGATTAGGCCATTAGAGGCACACAGGGCACCACGCTCTCAGCACGCCCTGCTCAGGAGCAGACATCACGTGCTCATGCAGAGCACTAGGAGTTCTTAAAGGGCCCATCTAGTTCAGGGAACACATCCAGTTGTCTTTATCCAAAGCTGCATGATCAACAATCATCAGTGATAAGTTTTTCAGAATTTCTCTTTTTCCGATGATAATGTCTGGTTGGGTATTGTGACATCATTCACTAGACAGTCTCTTTAACCTTTCGAGCACCCACCAGCCCCCATTGTTTTACCCGCAGAGTGGACATTTCCGGAAAGATTTGTTAAAAAATAAAAAAGTTACTAAGAAAAGAAAAAAACACGTTCAGCCTAGTCCCCGTTCATTTTCCCATAGACAAAAAGGTACATTTGTGCTGGACTGCACAGTAAAAACCGCTGGATGGATTTGAACCAGGTCCAAAACAAGTTGTGCACAAAGCGACGACTGGCGATCCTTTTGTGGTTTGGGTTATTTCGTCCAGCACATTTGAAAATATTTGATGAAGAAATGGGGGTGACACTTCTCTCGAAAAAAATAGTTGTCTCTCCCATGGTGCATATTGCAGCATGAGGTTTTTCAGAAATGGAAAAGCCGCCATCTTTTTTTTTTTAACTGATGCAAGAGATACCCGCGGCTATACGAGAGGGTACAAGAGAATAAAAAGCACCAAAATGGCATTTGGAGGTGGAAAAACAGTGAAAAGGAATGAGGCTAGAAGTGGGCGGGGAGAGGGCACCATATGAAATTTGACAGTTGGAGGTGGGTTGGAGTATGAGTTTGCAGCACAAATGCTTTCCAGTAGCCACAGGTATTCGGTCAGATATCATCGGCTACCCGCAAAGACGAGATTGGGAAATGAAAATGCATCACATGGTACAAAAAGTGTTTGAGGGCCTACGGTAGGGGTCTGGAGAGGCAAATGGGAGTTGATGGGAGTGGGGGAACTTGCCATGAGGAGAGGGGCACTTGGTGAGTGAATGGGGGTCCAGGGCAAAGTGTTTTGTTTTTTGTCTTTTTCACGATAATCGCGGCTATATGAAAACTACGGATAATCGTGGTTATACGTAGTAAATTGATGTAAAAGCTGCAATTATGGAGAAAACTTTGTTCTTTTATGGATATTTATACAGCTGTAGTGAAGTCGGGGGAGACAAATCAGTGGCCATGGCCGAATGGCTTGGTGGCGCTTTAAACGTTGGATCGCCTGGTAGTGTTGTAAAATTCCGGTTTATGGTATTTATTTTTCTGGCATTTCTGTCTGTATTTATCCATATTTATTTTTGTGCCTTTTTTTCCTGTATTCATCCGCATTTATTTTTTGTTATATAAAAATACAATTCACAACCAGTATTTTTCTGTATTTATTCTAATAAAAAATACATTTATTAAAGAACACATGCAGCCATAAAAGAAATAAATGCTAGCTCCATTTTTTCAATAACAACAAATGTTTGCTCCTGTGACTGCTGCTGCCTTAAGATGTATGCTGTCAGCAATTCTAAGATCTCTAATGATATTTTTATACAACTTTTACATGCTGCCAATCTTAAATACGACTGGCCTGTGATGTATGAGTGACATCACAGAGACCCAGACAGAAACACCTGTTTAACAATTTTTTCAATTTTTTATAAATAAATGCAGTCAGAAAGCTGATTGATATCTGTCTGTATTTATGTGTAATAATCAGTGAAAACAGAAAACTGAAAGCCTTAAATATAAAGTGGCCATGTCTATTGAACAGGGAGTGATGGCTGTGCCCACTGACATGGCCTTTGGCCATGGACAGTGGTGCTGAAAAATATACAGTGGTGGCGAGAAATATACAGGGGGCATGGCCAAATTCTGTGGCCACTGTCTGTGGCTGAATGTGCTGAAAAATATACAGTGGGTACGGCCAAAAGCTGTGCCCACTGACCATGCCAAAGTTGCGCCAAAAAATATACAGTAAGCATGGCGGAAGGCCCGTGGCGCAGAAAAATAAAGTGGGCACGGCCGAAGGCCATGGACAGTGGTGCTGAAAAATATACAGTGGGCTTTGTTGCAGTAAATCTGACCTCCTTAACACTCTTAACCAAGGTTTATTCACTGGCCGTCAAAGGTTTTGTTGCTATGTATTTTTCATGTTAAATCTGATCACCATAACTCTTTCTTAGCTACTGTTTTTTCTCTGAATTTAAAGGTTTTGGTAATGCTATAGTTTCTTAGGCTTTTGGCCATGTCACTGATGTAGGACTCTGACTTGTGCAGGATGGAGCCAGCAGTGTGGGCAGGGCGGTCCAACCAGGAATTGGGAGCATGTATTTAAGTACGCAATGAGGTGTTTCAGACAGCAATGTATTTTACAGGGCCATGTTGACCATGTCAACAAATATCCTAAAGGCTGCACTGAGGTCATGGAGACAGAAATGGCTTCTAATTGAGTCCCTGGGAAGTTAAGCAAAGATAGCAGAAAGTGAAATAGAGCTAGACCCCAAAGCACGCAAGTTGGGGGTGGGGGGAGCACAAGCCTATTATGGTACAAGATCAAAAAGGACCAAGGAAGATGTGCCAGAAGAGATGTTCTTCCTAATACATCCAACGTGGACATGACGGCAACACTTCTGTGTTGCCGTCATGTCCACGAGTGCTGGAAAACTATATATGAGAAACTGGGCTGGTGGTAGAGAGGTAGACCCTTAGAATGGCAGCAAGTATTCAAACTAAGGGAGGTAAATAGGCAAACATACTTGTTGGAACGCATAAGGATATAACTTCAACATACCTTTTTTCTTATACTCGAAGTTATTGATGACCTTTGTAGTGAATCGCCTTTTATGAGGCATTGAAGTATATAGGGAGTTTCTGGACCCTCCATTCACATACTTTAGTGTACATACTTCATTGCATATATTTTGCGACAGCGCGCCATCCATCTGAGGCGTATACAAGAGCTCCATGTCTGCAATTTTCCCTCTGTATGCTGTATGCTGACAGAATGGTGAGCTGGGTTACTAATATGTAAAACGACAATGAGACCAAGCACAGAGATCACTGGGCAACAATGAAATTATGGGGTATGTGTCAATCAGTGTCCCACAAGAAAAAAGTTCTGAGGCCTATGGTCCTGTCAGTGTTTGTATCAACGGCACTGCAGTGAACTGGAAGGAAAGAGGACTTAAAGGCTTCACGGAACAAAAGAAGCTGGGGCATATGGTGTTGAACCTTGCAGTTGCTCTATTAAATTATCTAGTAGTTTCTAAACAGAGTGATCAGACATCATAGACAAGCAGGTGAATAGTGTGGTTCATAGTCAAGGGATCAACCAGAGAAAAACAACATAATGGCGACGTTTCAAGTGGAGTACCGTGTCCTTATCTAGAGGCCACACCTATGAAGATCAAAGAAGAATCAGAGAAAGTTCACTGGGGAGATTCTAAAAAACTTCTAGGCCGGCACCAAAAACACCCAAACGAGAGTTCATCTTCTGTGCCACGGTATGATGTAGAAGGAGCGGATCGTTTTGTGTGAAAGCTGAGGGTCCCAAGTTCTGAAATACACAGGGCCAGCTCAGGTTTTCGGCTTTCCAAGATTATGACATCAATGGCACCTGGCTGGAGCTTCCCTTTAATGGCCAACTAGCTCAAGGTGATCAGCCCATGTAAAGGTGTAAATAGTAATAGTGTTTCTGGGTAAAAAAATACTTTCTTTGAAGAAAGGGTGCATAAGGTCCTGCACACTTTTATCAAAGGGAAGCCATGCACAAACAACGTGGCAACTGTGGAAATGCCACCATGCTTAACAGAGTAGTGTTGGCGCAGTAGGAGAGGACTTAGCGAGTCAAAAGACGTGAGGCGGCTGCAGGTGAGTGTGGGAACCAGTGGAGGGGTAAGTGGGTGTCGAGTGGATCAAAGAGGCATAGTGAAGCAGGGTGGGACACGTGGTAAACCAGCGTACACCTCCCTCACAACATATTTTTTCATGACTGGAATCAGGCCAACATCCGAGAAAGCAGAATTGCTGGCTCCCTTGTGCTGGGTGCTATTGGCGGAATGAGCATGAAGCTGAGTCGTGTCATAACAGCCCATTTTCTTTACGTACTTTGAGACAAAATGGCTTCTGTAGTGCAACATATACTAATTTATAACATAAGTTCAGAAATACATTAAGGGTGTAAATTCAGTAGGTGAGAGTAGGATATTCCAGAAAGGATGAGTTTAGAGTTTACAATAAGTAAATGTTCTAAGGAGGTTCCAAATAAGAAAAGGAACCTTTTTCACTTGGAGGGTGGTAAATGCAGGGAACTGTATTTGCAGCAGGATTGATGGGAGACAAATCAGGGTCAGAATTCAGAAAGCCCCAAGACAAACAAAGGGAAAGCATGCGTTGTGAGAAGGGGGCATAATGGGCGGGGAGGGGCTGTGGGTCTTTACCTGTCATCTATACAATCTGCTTCTTACTTATCTCTGGGACATTAGGTCGGTGGCAGAATGCCTCCTGTGGGGAGTTGTGGCATATGCGCAGCAGGAAGTGGTGGTCCAACACCTATAGATCCCCACACGGACTGTGTATCACTGCAGTGTGGCACGCATAGTGTGTCACTGCAGCATGGTATGAACTACTTACGTGGATGAGGAAAGCAACATGATGGCCAACATGCATGGTCACTATGCCTCTTCGAGGAGGCTTACAGGCATTTTAACTAATGTCACCTCAGCCTACTTACCCGTCCAAGCAACACATAATCATACAGCAGAGTTGGTAGGATTTAAAATCACCATATATACACCCAAAACTGCCCAGAGAGGCAAGGGGTGATAGCACAAGAACATTTCAGAAATGTTGTGGGGAGTGGGAGAAGGGCTCTGATGATGCATTTAGAGAGCAGTAGGGCTGACCCTCACAGACGCATTTAAAGCACAGGGGTTCAACAGCAATAGGATCTCCTTCAAGTAACCCATGGATTTTTTTGTTCAACAGGCGATGCCCAGCATTTAGCTCCGCCATCAATAAAATGGCATGAAATTTGGAGCCCTGTCTTAGCCTGACCACGACGGAAAAAAATCAATAAGAGTGGTGGGGGCATGCAGCAGAGTATAAACCAAAGAGGAAAAAGCAGTTATGTAGACAGATGTGTGGCGAGGGGGAAGTATAAAGGGACCCCCATTAAAATTTGGGGAGACAAATGAAAATCATAAATATTGCTGGAGAATGACCTAGAGGGGGGTAAGAGGGCCAGCGTATGGTGATCATCCGGCAACTGTGAGCCTATTCACAGCTTTGCATGTATGGTAAAGGTTGCAGGTTGGGCTCTTGAGCACGATATAGTCTAGCAGAGAGTATGTTTCAGGATCTGGGTGCATGGAACAGTGAAACAGCCGGCAGGACAAAATCATCTCCATAATCCCAGTCCCTTCTCAGGAGCAGAAGTTCTACTGCACATTAGAGCACAGGAACACAACCTCAAATCCAGGCCTGGTCATCTGGCCCAAAACAGTAACGCTCATCCGCCAACAGTTGTACCTTCTGCATCAACCCATGCAGAAAAGTTGCACAGAAAGGTGCTGCAAAGCACACTGGTTTTCCGATTAGCAAGCTATTCATGCAAACAAGGGTGTACTTGAAAAAAGAAAGGGAACAGTTGCGCAAGGGCGGATGGGTCAAAAATAAAGACAGTTTACCCATCTCATTATTTTGGAAGATGCTGGAATAACGCAACAGATTGCCCTCTCGGTCATGTGTTGTTGTTTTTCCTTTGCTAGT
Organism: Ambystoma mexicanum; assembly: GCF_040938575.1. NCBI lineage: Eukaryota > Metazoa > Chordata > Amphibia > Caudata > Ambystomatidae > Ambystoma > Ambystoma mexicanum. Next base: position 1,321,563,853 of record NC_090935.1, on the reverse strand, counting down.
AACAAATCATACTGTTTCCTCCAGACCATTTCCTCCTAGCAGAAAAAATGCAAATGAATCTTCAACTTTTTAATGCCTGCCCTTTGGTTTTAGAATTAAACATGAATAAACCTGGAACTTGAAATGTGGCTAGGAACAGTGCTAGAGCACTGTATCCAGAAACAAGGCCCATGAGAGGCGTATCATCGTGCATGCAGTGCTTTAGGAAAGACCTAGCACTCGGTGACCCACGGTAGCCACCCTTCCATCAGGCAATAAAGCTTTTGTGTTGTCTCTTCAATTCACCCCAAGTTAGTAGTGTATGAAGCAACAGTAAATCCAGGTAATGCAGAATAGGACAGTTGTGGGACTATGCAGCCAGTGAAGTTGAACTAATGCGACAGAGAACCTTTGACCCAATTCTCAGCATTCCTAATTGTCCCTGATAAGAAAAGAGGGTACAGTGGAGAGCAGAATGCAAGGACGTCACATGCTGCTATCCTTCACCTCACTCCTTACCTGTATACCTAAAGACTGATCTTACATGATAAATACAAAAAAAGAGCTGCATAAGCAAGAGCTTTTTCTTTTGGTTTTTAAAATAAACCCGTGAGTAAAGCAGAGGGAATGTGGTTCTCGATGCACGCACCCTACTGGTAATTCTGGCTATTGCCCCGTTGAGAAACGCCCAAGTCTTGCTGGTTGTAGCCTTGGAGCACCAACCGAATGATGCCAAAAATAATTTAGCAACCATGTGTGGGTGACATAGCCCTGTGAGCAAAGATTGCATCTAAATTTGGCACAATAAAATCCACATAAAAAATGGAGTAGACTTGAGAGGTGTATGTTGTATCCTTTGATCATACAATGGAATTGCCCAGTAAACCAAACCACTTTGGCTATCGTGGCCCAGCCAACCAGCATGAATGCCAATGGTGCCGCTGCATAAGGACATTTCTGAAAAGGATGCCTAGGCAAAACCGAGTGCCGAATGAGCCGTGTGAGGGCGCAAGGGATGCCCGCTGTGAAATCCATCAGTGTAATTCGCCCGCAAGTCAGGGAGCTGAAACAATACAGGTGCTGAGAGGTGAGTGAGTAGCTGAAGGAACTGGCGCGAGCTCCCGTCGCAGGCCAGGCGCTGCTCTGCCATGAATGACAAGTGAAAGGCCGAATCGCGGGGGAACGGGCGATGAGTTATTAATGGTGACAGGTACACTACCTGGGAGACAGGCTGAGAGGGGGAAGAAGATTATTTATAAGCGAATAGTTAACAGCTGTACCTACTGCTAAGCATTACATGGATGCCACGAGCTGCGGCCTTCCGAGTGCAGATCGTTCAAGCACGAACAACTGCCTGTCACCAAAATGCAAAACATGGCTGCAAATGAGGGCGGTAGAGGCATGAGAAGCAGTAGCGCTCCCTGTCTTGAAGGAAGCACTGTCAAGTCAGTGCTTGAATAAAAGCCGTTGAGAAGGTAGCCCTCTCTTCTGAAATATGACTGTTAATGAACACCGGCAAGTTGCAGGAACAGATTCTCGTCGAGGTTTTTTTTAAATGTTTTTTCCCCGGGGGTTCCTAGCAAAAGAACAGATGCACAATGTGTGGTCCACTGACGAGTCCAGGAGCGAAAGGTAACCGTAATAATCAGCAAAAGACATTCTGCTTATCACGGGAAAGTGTCTGGCCGTCATTTCCTTCCGAAAGAGGCTCTTTGGCAGCACGTGCGATATGAACGCGTGACTGGCAGCCATTACCGAGATTTTGAGCCGAGTTTTCTGCAGTTTCCGGAATCATTTGCTTCGGTTAATATGGATGTCTTCCAAGCACATTCTCTCAGTATATAGAATCATTTCTACAGCTTCACCAGACCAGGAGGGTCTACTCTCCCGGTTCCCAACGAGGCAAGTCCTTCCTGCCCAGTGTGGGGGGAAAAACCTGCTAGAAACCTCTGAGATGAACTTTGAATAGAATGAAAGCTTGCAATCCTCTGGGTTTGCTAACCTAAAGCAGTATGGTCTCACTTACTAGAGTGTGAAATGGTGGGTCTCATCGACTGCTCCTGGAGGTGACACACAGGTTCATGAAGAAGGCCCCTAACTTTATTGCAAGGCCTATTGAAGAGGTTGGTTAAGGCTTCATTTCGACAAACAAGCCGCAACGAGAAAGGCGCTCCATCGCATGTTCTCTGCAAAAATTGCAAAATACCAAGGTGGAGTTATGGAGTCATTCCACAGCTTGTCTCTGTGTCCTCAATTTCTGGATAGATTTTTTGGGGCAAACTGTGGGTTCTTTCTTCAGAAAAAATGTACTTTGATGTGAGATTTATTTTCAGTAACATTATCATTTTAAATTACATACCCTGTTAAATGAGCTTGCTTGACCACGTTCCATGACATTTGCGTGTGCATGTACATATCCATATATACTGAAGAAGTGGCGATAAATATCCTAATCCCATGCGGTATGGGGATTAAAAACATTCTATGCACAACTATGTGCCGGCGAACCCGGGACAAACCCTAGGTACCGCTCCGCCCCCCCCAGGATCTAAGCCCTCAGTAGGTTACGCAAAAACGACTTTGAACTACAATCATATTAACAGAAGCTTTCTCCCTTAAATGATACCTGTACTTTTTACATTTTAAGATGTCAACCATTTACTGTGCTTTGATAAACACTAACAGAATTAAAAGCAAGAACCGTTTCAACGTGAAAATGCAGCTGCACAAACAAAACCTGAATCTGGAAAGGGGACCAGCCAATAGACACACTGGCATCTTAAATCCCTACTATTATTCCAAAGTCACTGCTAGACCATCGGACAAACTGGTATTAGAGTATGAAGGGAAATACTATGCATGCGTTTATAGAAATGGTGAGTGTTACCCCGTTGGGTAGGGAATCGCACAAACACAACCCAACTTAAAGGCTCTCGATTCAGAAGATGACCAGAAGCGGGTCCCGATAAAAGGGCTCTAGTTGGATCGAATGTGCATCGAACACAGAGCCCTAGAACCATGAATAGGAGGCAGACAATTTGCCACCACCACAGCGATGTGTGCTGAGAGCTGTGGCTTCCACAGGACGACAGACGACGGTGTAAGAAAAATCAACGTGACTAAGGACTGGCTTTATTGATACACGTCCTTCCACTGGAGCTCCTGCCTTAGACGCGAGTAGATTATAAGTAGTGGAGGTCCACGTTCTAACTCGCAGGAAAAAAAACAATGGTACATTTCTATGCTATGAGGCAGACACGTGCATTCGGACCAACCGGGCTTAGCAGAGGGTTCTCCACCTTCAAAGAGGAACACATAGCTTGCCAGTTCCGAGCAAAAGGTACCAACGGCCGTTAGGCAAGCCATCTCCACACTCGTGCTGGAGGCTTGAGGGATACAGAATCGAATTTTGGTCAAAGCATCTCGATCGTGTGCCTATAGGTTGGACTCTATTTAGGACATCTGCGTTAAGAACTGTTTCCATCCTGCTAAGCAGTGAAATACAAAGATTATTCGTAGGAGCAGGCATTTCAGAAATAAAGAGTGATGTGCAGTCAGACGACAAACGCTAAGAAAACAGGGACTTTCAGCAAAGCAGCCAGCCTGTCTGCCCTTTGCTTGCCTTCTATTGTCGACACATTTAAAGAATGGCAGTGAGTTCTGAATAGTGGGTTTTAATGTGAAGTTTTTTAAGAAAGGGTTTTCCAGCAAATGTCGTTTTCCTTTGTACAATTTCCCTATTCGGGTTTTGTGGTGTGGGGAAAAATAGTGATAACTGATTTACAGCCACGTTTACCACACTTCCATATTCTTTCGTGTGGCAGTTATGTTGAGGGAAGAAACCCACTTGCATTTGGCTGAAGGTTTTTCCTCCACATTGCATTTGGTAAATGGGTGAATTATCAACCACGGAATTCCCGCAGGATAATAATTTCATCAAAACCCCAATGGAGTTTTAACGGGGAATATCGCCACTCCACCAGTCATATTCTTCCAGTTTTACCACCAAAAACAAGCAGTGATAGGGGTATTTGAGTTTTTGTAATGAGGCCAAGTGTATTTTTCCCATTGTCGCATAATTTTTAGCCCTATGGTGCTGCTTTTATCTTTGCGGTACATGACAGGGAATGTACAAAACAGGGGAAGACAAGCTTGCTGTGTTTCTTCCCCGCTCTGTGCTAATTTGGATGTATTTCCTGGATGAAGCTGGGAGCTTGGGCTTTAAATACTAGTAACACCCGTTTCTCTGCTGTCTACAGGAGAACCGGAACTGTTTTCACCCACACTTTATTTTGATGCGGACAAAGTGGCGTGAATGCTCGTAGATTCCACCTGCTATTTACAGAAGAAGCATGTGGAATCCAAATAGTAGGGATTCACTGTAATGCAGTTCGCCATGCACATGCATGTCAGCCGGCCTAAATGCTACTTTTCTGGTTGGGGTCCAGAACACCATGGGAACTTCAAGGACTGTGCAGATTCCTGTATCTTTTGCACATGCCACCCAGAAAATTATCAAAAGCCCACACTGCGGTCCGCAGACTTGTTTTCCATGGGATTAACATGTCATGGGTTATGTCCTGTGTACTACACATTATTTACAGGCCCTTATTTTAAGATAGTGAAAGATAACAGGAAAGTCAACATTCTTGCCGCCTCCCCCCCATGCACCCTTAAAAAAACATGATGCCATTCCACTCGCCTGCAGCGCTCAGGACCGTTGATGCCTATGGGTGAGCAAGGGTTGTGCTGCACGCCAATCCCTTTGAGAACTCCAGTCGTTGATTATTTATTTATTTATTTATTTATTTATTTATTTAACGCCCAAACCCAGGGGTATCACAGTGTTTGTTACAATCAGCAATATAGGGGTCGAGGGATAATACATACAGGGGATAATGTATCATAGAAAGTAGGTTACCGCAGGATGTCAATCGTATTTGTCAAAGAGCCAGGTTTTGACACGTCATTAAAATTTGTTGTAAGATAGTTAATTTCTAATGGATGTCAGCAGAGAGTTACATAGAATGGGGGTTGATTTAATGCACAGGAAGGCATTTCAGGAGTTCTTTTAAGCAATTCAATGATACCGATTTGGAGACTAGGGGCCTGATTCACAGAACGTTTTCCTATGAGATTGCGCCATTACAGAACGGCGCCCAATCAGGCCCAAAGTGTGAATAGAAAATAAATTGCAATTTAGGGAAAGGACCCCAACAGGCAGCATAGAGGGCAGAGCCCCCAACTCTGGCAAAATAGATATACAAAATGCATTAATTCATGCAATTAGGTGTCCTGAAACTTCGTTGAAATGGCACATGTCTTCCACACACCTTCAGCAACAATTCTCTTAATAACTGTGACCAAAAGATGATTGTCAGCAGACCTTCCAACATCAGAGCCTAATGATATGCCTGCAACTTTGGCACAACACAAATTCAAAATGCAGTCATCCATGCAATTGAGAATTGCTTTGACCAATGTCCTAACAGAAGTGCACAACGCTTCCAAGTACATCCAACAGACCTGCTCAGAAGCCAGCCCATCCTTGCCTGTTGACAGATTAATAATAATAATAGGTTTTTACATAGAGCTTCAAGCCAGAGCACGACTGCGTCCAAGTACTTCAACAGAAGCGGTTATCAGTACCCAAGTTAAAGGTACTTCATTTATCAACCATGCAAGGCTGAACGGCTGAGTCGGCCGTAACAGGTTTTCAAACATTTGACATGTAGGCTGGGCCCTTGTCAAAGGTCAGCTTTGTGGTTCTGTAGCTTTAACAGTGAAAGAGCACGTTTCAATGCGAACAAAAAAACAGGATTCCTCCGGATGCATCATAATATATATATATATATATATATATATATATATATATGCGTGTACTTCTGCAAATGCATTACCCCCTTCCTTATAGGAAGCAAAGGTGTGGTGATATTCAAACACAGCAGCTCTGATTTGAAGTAAAGAAATCAAAAGTGCTGCCATCCATAGTTTTTCTGAACCACTGTTGTGTATGCATAAGCCAGAAGAAGGTGCAAAGTGGCATGCCGTAGCTTGGCCAGAATATGGAGTCACACAAGGCCCCCGATCCGATGGGTGGCCAACAGGCTGCAGCTTCCAGAGGCATAATAGCTGGCATCCAGAGTGATGTCTGGAGGAGCCGATCCCGGGTGCAAGGCCCTGGTTTCTTCTTCTGCCCCTCCAATATGAGTCGCACCAACTCCCCATCTGCTTTTCCCCACGAGGCCCTACAAACAAATCCCCTACCACTCTCCAACGAGGCCTTTCTATAGCACCAGGGACATAAACGGCAAGTTCTTTCTTACTGATGGGTCATTAGAGTAAATATTGTTTCTGGAAAGTTCCTGATAAGTTTTAATGTTGGGATAATACCATCTGTGGCAGATGCATTTCCCCTATGCAGCCAACACAAAATTCCAGCTAGCAACCCAAAGTTGCGCCTTCTTGCAAGACAATGGCAATGTATCTTTTGGTCAATAAAATATATTTTAATTCTAAAACAGGCGTTTTTGAAATCCATGTGTCCACCAAAGTAATTCATGCAAATTCAAAGATGCATTTTTACGTTAGTTTCCCTTCAGATCGGGCAATAACTGTATTAATGCTCCGTCCTCTGGCACTGCCCTTGCTGCTACCACCGATCCAAAAACATCCATGGAGCTGTGTGGGTGGAAGCAGAGGGCAGGTTCTATGTGTCAGTTTTTAAAAAATGTGTATTCCCAGTAGCCATGCCCCTATGTTTCCTTGTTGGGAGTATTTGCCAGAGTTGGGGAGAAGCACTGGCTATTACACCAATTATCTGTAGCTATACATAAGAATAACAGTGCCCATTCATATAATGCACATCACAAAGTGTATGTGTCTCTTGGCTTAGTCAATGCAAGTTCCTGTACGGATCCCCTCAAGTATCAAAGACCTATGGCACTCAGAGAGGCGACATTTTCTTTGATGACATCACACATTCAAATTAAGGGCCTCTAGTCTTCTTTTTCCAAGATGGGTGCCTAGCCAATCCTAGAATGGGTCCTGACTGGGCGTTAATGATGGGGGATTGTTGGGTGGTCCTCGCGACCCACTTCCCAGACAAGAGAAATCTAGGTAAACCCCAACCACAGAACTGACACTCCTTGCAGTCTGAGGCGGAAATAAAAGCTCAAAGGAAGAGCAGTGCAAAGGGGGGTGTATAAGAAGACTTTTGACACACACACAAGGTTAGACTTGGTTTCTAAAAACTATTAACGCGATGTGTAGTTTCTGTGCTGCAGCCCATCTGAGGCAAAACTTTCACTTCCAGGTCATCAAAACGCCGGCGCTTCGCATGCGTTCTTGGCTGTACTTCCGCGTGGCATGCCAGATCTGTTAAAGCGTTTCTTTCCCCCTTTTACATTTCTGATTCCCAAATTGCTCAAAGATGCTCCTTTACTCGGCCAAGGTTTACAAAAGTCCGAGTGAGTTCCACGCTTTTGTAAACACACAACTTCGCGGTGCTGTCTGTGGGTTTCCATCTCGGGGCCAGGGAACCGAAACACGAGCAGAAGAAGCCACAAAATAATTATAAAGCGAAAACCGCGGCTGTGTTTATTGTACAACAGCTCACATTATTTACAGACTAATCTGGGCAGCATTAACGCGCAGGAGCTGCGCAAAAAAATAAACCCAGCCTTTGTTTTCTTTTTCCCCACTCGAACACCGCGTGAGCTTGCCAGCACATCTGAAGGGGAGATCTGTTTTCCCAAACAGAATACAACGCGTTTTATTTTCTGTGGCTTTGTAATGAACTCTTAAAAGACGCGAACTAGGTGCTGCCAGCAGCCATAAAAAGCCGGGATGCTGGAGCGAGCGCGCGAATTCGGGAGGGCGCCGGAGTCTGACAGAAACGCGGGCTTTAAAGCCTCTCTCGCGGCAGCGCGTGGCGCACTTCATTATCCAGCTATCTTAATCTGTCTTGCTAGAGTAACCTGCAGCTTGTTCACGGATACTATTTCTCACTCATGCCGTAAATAAACTGTCTACGTTTCCTAGAGTTAAGCTGCAAACACTGCCAGGCAAAGCCCTGCCCCCGCCCCCATAAGGGCAGGCTAGTGCGCGGCTATGATTATGCGTTCTGTGACGGCACAGGCGAAAGGGGTCACAAGGAGGCATTTTAAGTTAACGTGGAAATCGCTCAAGGGCGCCTCCCCTCGATCACAAACAGGAGGTGCTGGGCTTGGAGCAGTACTAGTGTGCAATTCCGATTACTGAAGCCTGGATAGGAGGCGGTGCCATTGGAACAGTACACGCCTTCAGTGCTCGAAATGGACACAATTTACTGGGGGAATCCCCCCTCCCTCCCTGCAAGGAGGAAAAAGGGAGGATTGCCAGTCATGTGGGGGAGGTTGAGAGGCTTAGATGGCTGTAGAATAAAGGGATGACCTGGGAGAGGGGGCGGATAGTCATAGTGATGTGGATGGGGTGGAGTGGCAGAGCTAGGTGTAGAACAACGGGATGCAGTGAATGTCAGATGTTGGCTGCTTTGCATAAAATCAAAGTGTATTTTGGGAACATAAGTATGACCATCAATTTGACAAATATGTCTGTGGCATTAATTCAAGCTTGCAATTCTTCTGAGTATGTAATGTACACATGGTGTGATGCTCATTTCAAATGTCAAAGTACTCACCCTGAGAGTAAAAATATGCACAAAATGATATATATATATATGCATAGTGGAGTCAGTTTCACCGAGAGAGAAATAAAGGAGAACTTCATCTATAAAGATGGAAACCGCCGGGTCCTAGATTCGAGGCTCCTAGATTCGAGGAGCCACCCGAAGAATAAGGACCATGCTATAGTTTGTACTTTCGCTTTCCTGGTGAGCAAAGGATGACTGCTTGTAAATCCATTGCATATCGCAGCACACCTGCAAGTTTCCTAGGGCATGCTTCCCAACAGGGTGCAGAATACATTTCAGAGTGCTTTCATAATATGGGGGTTTTTGGCCTCGGACTTCCAAGGAACGACGCTCTGGCAAGACTGGTATTGCCGGAGCACAGCTCTGCCTTGTTCCGTGCCAATTCCTACCCTGCATCGCTTGCAATTTGTGGCACAAGGAGACTGTTGGGAAGGGGGGAGACGATTGTCCCAGGCTCCCCAATGCTTTGGGAGGAATCAGAAGCCTGGAAGTGTGGAGTAGGGACTCAGGGGGGGGGGGGAGAAAGCGGTAGAGGGGGTGGTAGCAAGGGCCATAGTGCAGGGAGGATGGGGGATGTTTTTGTTCTATTGAACATGGGGAACCAAACGCCATCTTAGTAGCAGCCATATTGGAATCAAGGCCTAACTTTGTGCTGCAGCCAGGGCCACAGGCCTGAGCCACACACATAGAAATAAGTGCATGCATTCGGGAATAGGGTGTAGCTTGGGCACCGGTGAGAAAGGCCAGAGTTGCAGAGATTCAGAGACCCTTCATTGTTTCATGTTGCCAGCATTTTGTATAACTGACGGAATGCACCATGCAAGGCCACAAGGGGGCTGAGAGCTTTCTGTGAAAAGCGATCCCATGAGAAAGAGGGCACGAGCCTCCGACCTTCCCTGTCCCAGCTGTAATAGCACATAGATGCCCCCATCCCAAGACCCTCAGCATTCCAAGGCACCAGTCAGTCCCAGACCACTGACCATAAAACAGTTGGACCCCCAATCGATCAAGAAAGATCAGAAAGCAGGGACCAGTTGCCTTCTCCATAGGTCACGTGATTTGTGCTGCAAGGTGCTAGGAAGGGTAAAACAACAGCTAAAATGAGGTTACGGAGCTTTGGATGGGTGATGATGTGTCTGGAATCGAGTTAGTGTGTGCGATGCAATGGCCTCAAAGTATCCTCTTAGCCTTTGTCTGCAGTACCAGGTGCACGTCAGGTTAGAGATAGAGCCTGCATTGTTCTTCTTCGCCTAATAAGCAATTAAGTGTAGCCTCATGTCTGATAACACACAAGGAGCCCACGTGGAAGAAGACAGACAGAAGGGGCTGGGACCACATGCGTGGTATCCCCTTTGGAGTAGGTAGCCTATGTACAGGGTCGCACCAACCAGCCATTTGGATTAGTACATTCATTTATGTCATTGATGACCCTGTGTGCCTTCATAAAGCGTTGCTCATACTGATTTTGCCAGAACGTTTCGTGGCAGCAGAATTCTTTGCTGTTGCATTTCTATTTTTATGGAAATAAAACCTTATTCTCCTTGCAAGAGGTGTGCTGGGCATTTTTCCCTAGTGGGTTGCATTTTTTCTGTTGTGAGCGTTGAGGGGTTTCTCTTCAAGACAAAGTGATTTGCTCAAACCACAGGATTTTTCACCAAATGCCACATCTAGGGTAAGGTCTCAGACCTGCAGGTTTCAAAGGAAGGAGCTTGGGCACTATACCTTCATTACCTATGGTGCATGCTTTCTAGGTGAAAAATAAGTTCTGTTTTCATGTTTGATATTCATGTGTTGGCACCCTGTCACAAAAATGGAACCGCTCCCTCGGAAATTGATGCACTGCTCAGTGAAGAGGGATGCAACAGCCTTTCCTGACCCTTCTGTGATATACAATTATGGCTTTGAACATTTCTGAAGGTTCTGTGTAAAAATATTTTTTTCCAGAGGCTGAAATGCACATGGTGAGTCACTGAGTGTCAGTGTTTTGGCCTGTACTTTCTAGAACATCTTATAACATACTGCATGTCTCCTAATCTAACTCCCACTTGCATGCCAAAGAGAAACCACAGCATAAGCTTATTTTTGTAAACTTAAAGTGACCATTTATTTCTTAAGTCGGGTGATGTTTAAACAGCACTTCACTATAAAACAAGAGATGTACCCTTCCTATATTCATGATAACGACAGAAATACAAGGACAGGTCAAAACAATTATTTGGCCTGAATTCTTGGACTGTTTATGAATATAGAAATGAGTTGCTCAATTATAGCAATCACTATAGAGGTTAGCCGCTGAATGCATATTACCACCCCCTCAGGGGGTTATTACTAAACATGCAAAGAAACAATAGATCATTGGTACAAGAATTAAAAATATATATGTAGGAAAACTAGAGAGATTAAATGAAATGTTTTTACTACTGAATATGGTGACTAAAGCATTTTGAAAAGTTCAAGGATTACAAGTGCTTAGATACATTGAAAATAATCGGCAGATTGTGAAAGAAATTGAAAACAAATGGTAAAAAACAAATTACATACATCAAAGGTGAGATAAAACAACTCAGAGAGGATAGTGCTTCAGATTCAAATAACTAACATATATTTTGATATTGTGAAAACAGAAATATAAATGCATGTGCAATTTGCTAATGAGTTAATTGCATCATGAGTCCCCTTATTTGGTAAAATAGTTAATTGTTGACATAGCAAAAGTTGTTTGGTGGGGAAATCAATATATGATACAGGGTCTTTTGATGCAAGATATCTGTTCAATTGCCTAGATGTTGGCTCTGGGACACTTCTTGTATAACGCTATATGGTTCCTAATCCATGGACTGCCCTCGTACATCCATCCCCAATGAGAGAGGTGGGCTGGAAGGCAGATTAAGAGCCAAAGTACATCATTTTTTTATCATGTGTCCTAGTGATTAGAGTCTCATGAAAAAGCAAGTGTTTCCTAAACCCCACAAGGCAAAAAATTGGAAAAAATAGTCAGTGTGTGGTCGATGGACGAAGGCGTTTTGGGAATTTAAAAAATAAAAGTTCCTCTTGGTGCAAAATCATTTGTGGAATATAACTATGTGCCCTCCCCTCTTCCCCTTTTGCGTTGCCCAGATTCACCTTTTCATGGCCAGCTTTTGTTTCTGGCACATCTTCCATGCAGCTTGGCACCACCAGATTTTCCTCCTGGTTATCAGGAGAAGCATTATAAAATGTTCTGCAAATGAAGCCTCCACATTTCACGAGAATGCTTGAGAGCAACTCAATCCTTCACGCAACTATGTGCTGACTAATTCTAGTACCACACCATGAGTGTACTAAAAAGTGCCCTTGGGGAAGTTGCTAAGCATCACCCGAGGGTTTTATGCACTTTCTTTCCAGGCAACCTTTGCTTGAGCCACTACCTCTTTTTCCTCTCCTCTGGACTCTCTTTATCCAACCTCGACATTCTATCCTTCTCGTAAACCCCCTTAATCTTGGTTTTCCTCTCATCTTTGTGCTATGCGACGTGCTCTCCGACGCACTGAAAGATGCTGGGGCAAGACCAGGTCAGAGGGGGATTACCTGTCCTATTTCTCCTATCCCGTTCTCTACGATGGAGTTCTGCTCTCAGCAAACATTTCTTATTTTGCTGACCTTTTGCAAACTCAATCAACCCATCCTAGATGATTATTTCAAACTCTTTAATGTCTTCTCTCTCCACCTACTCCTGACCTCTCTCGTAATTCCAAATTGTCTGTGTCTGATCTTGCTTCATACTTTTCCTCAAAGGTGGCCTCCCTCTGTGCCGCCATTGAGTTTTCTATTTCGACTACTACCAGTTTCTCTGCTTTGTTTCCTAACACCACTATTTCCTCTATCTCTTATTTCTAATGATGAGACATTTATCTTGCTAATTTTAGCTCACCCTACTGCTTCTACTTTAGATCCTATCCTATCTGTACTAATTGCTAAACTCTATCCTTCTCTTGTCTCTTATCTTACCTCTTTCATAAAAATGTGTCTTTCTACTTCTGTCTTTACTTCCTTCTTCAACTTCAAGCATGCTTCTATTGTCCCTATTCTAAAGAGACCTTCTCTAGATCCTTCTTTTCCTTCTAATTTTCATCCTTTTCTCTTCTGCTGTATCTTTCTAAATTACTTGAAAGTCTAGTTCATCCTCAAGTCTCTACTTTTGTCTCGGATAATTCCATTCGTCCTTGTTTTAAGTCGGGTTTCCGGCCTTTTCATTCTACCGCTGTCTGTGACTCTTAACTCTCTGCTCGTTATTCTTAACACTTGTCTCTTTTTATTGTTTTAGATTTGTCAGCAGCCTTTGACACTGATCACCTTATGTTACTTTCTTCTCTCTCTCTTCTTTTGGGTTTTCTGGTTCTGTTCTCTCCTGGTTTCGGTCATTCTTATCTCAACTGACATTCTCGGTATTCTGGGCTGGGTCTTCTTCATGATGTTCCTCAAGGTTCTGTAATTGGCCCTTTTCTTTATTCTCTCTTTGCCTCTCCGTTAGCCAAAGTTATTTAATCTTTTGGTGTATTCCATCACTTTTATGCAGACGACACCCAACTTGTCTTGTCTTTCTCCTCCATTACATCTAGAGTTCATGATAAACTCTCAGCTTGCCTTTTAGCCATCAACTCTTGGATGTCGGATCACTTTCTTATCTTAAATAGTGCCAAAACTGAGGTTCTCTTCTTTCCTCCAAACAGTTACCTTAGGGTTAGGTGCGCGTTATAAAAAAATAAAATAAACAATCCCATCTCCTCTTCCTCCTTCCTTTATTTTGTTTCCACCCTCCCAGCTTTCTATTTCACCCTCACACGCCTGTCGCTGCTATCTGTATGATTTTCAAAAAGCTTGTCCTTTCTTAACTTTTGATGCTATGAAACTTCTGATTTCTTCATTAATTTTCTCACAACTCTTTTATTGCTCTGCGTCTCTGTTTGGCCTTCCTTTCTCTCATCGTGTGCCTTTGAAGTCTGTTTTCAATGCTTCTATTTGACTTCTTTATCTTCTTGCTCCTCGTGATTCTATCGCTTCCTCTGCTCAGTCACGTTTCCGCTCATTTACCTTCCTATCTCCTTTTCGTTGGAATGCTCTTCCACTTTCTCTACACTCTACCATTTCATATTCTCAATTCCATGTTTCCTTGACGATGTACCTTCTCCAATCTGGTGTGTAATGCAGATTACTCTTTTGTTACTTGCATTTTAATTTTATTGTACTGTTTTATGATTCTATGTACAGCGCTCTATAAATTCCAAATAAAATACAAAAATACAAATATCACACTTTCATCCCTTATACCACAAGCATACACCCTCCTCTTTGACCCCACTGTACCTTTCCATTTGTTTGTCTATTTCATTTCTATCGTACTCCTGCTTCTGTTGTATCCTCTCACATCTCCTTCCCAATTCCTTTCCACCAGACACCATGGTCAAGCTGCATGCATTATCGCCTACCACACAAGCTCAAGAGCACTAAAGGTCATTGCCACATTTATTTATTTACATTTATTTCAGCGCACCAAGTCCTGAGGCATCTAGGCGCTAATTACATAAAGTGCATAATAAATTACTGATGTGCAAGTATACGCATATAGTTACAGACAGAGTTGGTGTGTGCATACAACCTGGCAAAGCCTCGCCTCTTATTACGGGGAGCTACGTCAAATATGCAGTACAGGTAAGCAAGGTCACAATAGGTATGGTGGCACAACCTGGCAAAAGCCACGCCTCATGTACATGATACAGAACAAAAATATTCACAGAACCAGAATGGAAAGCACGGACCGATATTTATGAACTTTATTTCCCATATCGTGCCCCCCATACTGTCAAAAGCAAAGGATAGAAAGTGAAAAGCCACATGATAGCCTGCTCGTCTATCTTGAGATAGGCAGATAAGATGACTTGTATACTGGCACCTCCAGAAACACATCTTCCAAAGTGCAGTGTGCTACGGTGCATAACCACAAGAGAGAAAATAATTTGTTGCAGGCAAAAGGGTTTTTAAAAGTGCCTACAAATTACACTTTCAAAGCACGGCTGTGGTTAGAAAAGCATCATGGATTGTTTATTCTGCGTTTGGTGGCAAGATTTGTGTTACGGAATCTCGCGGATGAAGCCTTTTTCGCCTTTTTCTCCCTGCACGGCGCTCCTTGGCTGTGCTCCGGCTGCCCGCAAGGCCACAGAGTCGTGTTAATCATATTTACCCCGTCTAATAACAGTCATTCACACTTCGCCGTTATTCCTTGTTATTGCGCTGGACAGACACTGGCACCTCATTGAAAGTTCAGTGCTGCGAGGGAAAAAGTCCCCCTGGGACCCTTACGATTTCGGGGAAAAAAACATTAAATCAGCTGATGCAGGTGAAATGACAATGTGGATCCTCCGGGGGGCTCTTCCCCACTCCTATGCCTCTGTGATCACAGGCTCTGTAAGAGCCCGAAGCTGTTTTTTGCAACAGATGAGCCAATCAAAACTGGCCCTATTCACATGCCCCCAAATGAGGTTGTGTGGAGAGGCGCCTTAACGAGAGGACGAGGTCTGAAGGGTTTCCAATTCTGTTCGTCGCCAGGGCTGACGAGGCGGCAGGGAGGGCAGGCGGGAAGGCTACCTACCGGGAGACTAGTGCAACGTGAAGCCATCCGACCAGGGTCCAGCCAGAACAAGCACTTTTGTTTAGTTCATTGGGGAGAGAGGAGTCAATGCTGACTAGAAAATGTGCGTCTGGGTTCACGATCTTGGCCTCTCGGATGTTCTCTCTAGTATCTGGGGTGCTGTGCTCTACTTGCAGACTCGGGCTTCACCGGCTCACACTCTTCTGCATACACAGCTCTGGGAATACCAACAAATATGCACATTTGCATTTCAGATATCGAAATTCCCCGGATTATGCATTACTATGAGAGCACACATTTTTACTGTTAATCTGATTGAGTCAATATTTGTTATCATCTATGTTGTTCGCCCATAATATGTGCATGTCACCCACTAAAGCAGCATATTTTATTTATTTTTGGTTCCTTCAGCTTGAGCGCACACCTATCCGAATGGGCAAGTGTCAGCCAAGCCACATGTGCATGCACCCCTCCTAAATTGTAATGTAAACGAGAGCCAGCATTACACTAAATTGCAGCCCAACATATATCCTGGGCCCAGATCGGGGAAGAGCAAGAACTGAGCAACTCCCTGATGCAGTTAAACTGAACTACCCCTACGGCCAGTTCACGTATGCCTCCCTTTACCCGCGAATGCAATCCATAGCCAATTGCTAAGCAAGTCAATATGTAAGACCTGTAACAGCCTCCCCTCCTAACTTGCCACAGCAATTATTCTGCTTTAACTGACATAATATTCAATATGCCGTTGTTGAACGCAGTAATAG
This sequence comes from Ambystoma mexicanum, assembly GCF_040938575.1. Taxonomy (NCBI): domain Eukaryota; kingdom Metazoa; phylum Chordata; class Amphibia; order Caudata; family Ambystomatidae; genus Ambystoma; species Ambystoma mexicanum. Next base: position 1,321,547,790 of record NC_090935.1, on the reverse strand, counting down.
TAAAATTGATGCCCCGAGGGCTACGCTCTAGTACGGCTGGAATTGTGCCAGGTGAGCTGATTTTCGCACTAGCAGTGTAACGATGGGGCCTTTACAGAGCTAATCTGCAAAGAAACAGTGTGATCTCACAGCCTGATCTGGCGCTTGCGAAGCAGAATGGAGACACCAGGAAACGCGCCCTGCCAACATACTACTGGATCAATCAATTGGCTTCTCGTGCTATTCTTTACCAGACGGGTTCAAAGTGGCAAATCACCCTGCCACCAGAAGGCAGATATTGAAGCACGTGTTTAGCTAAACGTGTACCTGTTATGTCGTAGTGTATTCTGTATATGTATTTATTTGAAAAACTGGTATGTCAATTTCAATTAGAAATTACTTACAATAACATATTTACAGATGGCAGAAACATTCCCGCTAAGGGTGCCTTTACAATAGCACATTGCTGTGAAGACGTGGTGAGCCAGTTTACGAGGTGTGCAAAATAAAGTGCACAAATACCACACAAAAAGAAAAATATATACAATATGGAATCCCTGACTGTGTCCAGGAAACAGCTGCAAACATTCCTGTTTGAGTAAGATCGCATTTTGAGTAGCTATCACTATGTTTAATGTATAATAAATCAAATCTGCGCCTAGATGTGGCATGCCACTTGGTTCTTTTGGGATATGCGCGTTAAAAATCTAAAAATCAAATCAAGAGGTGACTTATAGAGGTAACATTAACTATTAACTTAAGGGGGCAAGTGCCTCAAACTCAGGACTAATACAGAAATATACCAAATTACATTATTAAGCGTCACTGGATGGAGTGGTGGGGTCCGGTAAGGGGGGGGGGGGGGCAGGGGAAGGCCATCTTTGTCAAGTAAGTGAAGTTTAAGCCATCCTTTGAAGAGATGCATAGTTGTGCTGGATTTGATTGTGATGAGCAGTGGGTCTCTGTGCCACATGATTAGTTGCCAAGTGCGTGCTAAATTGCCCCCCACCTCCCCACACCCAGTGATGCACTAAGCACAACCGGTACTCAGTGCGGGTCTGTTGCATTCTATGGACATGTTCACATGATTCGAGGAGGGGGCTATACTATAGGCCAGAGTGCACCAGTGCACACAAGTATCATCAAGGCCATGGGAAAAAACTAACATTCATACCACCAATAACATACTGATTTGTGATTTTCCCAACTGCATCTTGGCACTGTAAAATAGCATTGCTGTACTCCTGGTGGTTTCAGAAAATACATAACTGTAGGTGCATTTATTTTTTTTAATTCATTTTTTTTAATGGCATGCATCCTTTAGTGTTACTCATGCAAACATCTGGCTACTACTGAGGGGCCACAGTAAAATAACTGTACGCCTGGTGCCACAAACACAACTTATCCAACCCATTCAAACACATTCGACTGCGCACATGACCACTTTCGAAAGTCTTGTTTTGCTGTGCATACATTGCTTTAGTAGGCCGTCTTGATGCCAGAACATTTCAAGAGTCTGAAGGAAGTGGGACTGAGCATACTAGTATGTTCATTGTCAGCAAGAGGCAAGTGTGTGTACTTGGTGCACTTAGCTCTAATGGCTGGCGGCTTCTACTACTCTGAGGAGAATGGCCAGAATCCGGCTTTAAATTAGGTCTCGTTCTTGCTGCCGGGGCAGGGATTGGAGGAGCATGTAATGGGAAGAATGTGCAGAACCCCGTGGGTGGGGCCTTAGGAGTCAAAGTATGGGCCTTGCCATGGCCTCTGCAGATCTCCAACGCCATGCTGACGCTATCCGTAGGCTTTATTTATTGGAAAACATAAATGAACACTGGCCAAGGCACCTGTATAAAAGCCAGAAAATAAGGCATTTGGAGAGCACCTGCCATGGGGCAAGACCTGAAAGCATGGTTCCTACTTTGAGAAGCTGTTTCCCATCCTACCACAATGTGCCAGCAGTAAAGCAAGAAGCAGTAGCAACCAAGGGCTCTGCACATACAATCCAGGGCGAATCAATGACTGGCTTTCTGGTAAAAGGAAATTGCATTTATTTTACGAAAAAAAGAGATGCAAAAAGGGGATGTCCACGCCAACATTTTAGCTCACAACCACCTGAACTACCTCACAAGGAACAATGTTGTTTAAAGTTTTCGTTTTTTAAATCCTTCGCACTAACAAGAAGGGCTGGGCCTTACAGTCTGATTGATGTAGTCTTGGCTTAGTAGTCTTTTTGGCAAGATGTCTGTGCGATCAATCGGCGATGAAACTCGGTTTCCAAAAAGCATTTGATAGGATCACTATGGTTGATGAAGACATGTGGGTGATAACCAAGCAGCTGCAGGATGGCACAGTATTACAGAGGTACTGCCCAACCTGCTTTGGACGGAAGGCCACAGAATAGACTCCATCTCCCTTAAGCCCAATAGTATTGCATGATAACACTTTCAATTGTGTAATTTCTGCTGCAGCACAAATTCAGTGAATGGTAGTCAGAACAAAATGTTTGCGGGTACCACTAACATTGGCTGTCCTTAATAGCACCCTCTTGCGGGGGTAAGAATGGGATATGTCCTGAGAAACTGGGCCTCAGCCTTCTTCATTCAGCTGAAATATCCTTTGAAGGGGCAGATAGTACCTGACTTACTCCATTTGTAAACAGTGGTGGCTTTCACAAGCTGCACCGCCTGGGAGCTGGACTCTGTAGCACAGTCACCATCCATCATCAAAGAAAATAAGACACAAAGTGGTTTGTTACCAAAAGATCAAATACACACGTGCACAATGGTGAAAAGCAGGGCTGAGGTTTAGAATGCCAGGGAAGTACGGGGCATTGTTGAGAGGGGGAAGCCGCAGGTATGATGTCATGGTATAGAAGTGCGGTGCACTTTTTCGGTCCTCTCACTTGGCGGCTTATATTGGGAACATTACGGAGCTCATCAATGGGGTAGTTGATTATTTGGGCATCTTCTTTCCCTGTGCACATTTGCTAGAGTCACCATCAATGGCATAGGCACTAGACCAAGTTTGGGAGCATCACAATTCGTAATGTCATGTTCACTGATGCCCGTATTCACACAGTCAATCTTCTGGGTGAGCAGTAAACACCCTTACTAAAAGGAGGCTTTTCTCATTTTAATAATGCCCTTCAGCCAGCCTTTTCAAATGTCAAAGCTTTTTTGTACATGCCTCTTACGAGGACTATTCTGCATCATTTTAATTCTTGTGTACGTCTGTAGTGTCTGGTCAAACTTTTAAAACAGAGAAAAGAGAAGTTATACACTACTGAAAGGAAAGACATAAATGCAGTCTTACAATAGTGGAAGACTTGCCTTCATCGCCCCACACTTACGTGCTAGCACCATGACCAACCCAATGTGCTGTGCATCTACCACTTACCTGAAGAATGTATCCACGGACGTAGTCGCGGAGGGTCCAGCCCAGCCCGTGCAGAATGTGGAGCACCTCCTCTTGCTTCAGCACGCTGAAGAGGCGGTCCAGCAGTATCTTCAGCCGCACAGGCACCGCCTGGGTCCCGTACAGCATCAGGCTGCTGATGTCAAACACCACGTTGGACTGCACAATCTCCACTTGCGTCGGATGGTAGAGGTGCTGAGTGCTAAGCTTGTCCAAAGCTAGAGAGGAGAAGTGGAGTGGGGAGAGTCAGGGAGAAAAGGGGGAAGAAGAGATCACGTGAGTGAGTTTCCTCTGCTGACATTGCTCATAGTCATGCTTCAATTTACAGTAAACAATTTTGCAAAAAGACTGTTGATTTTAAGTTGATAATAAGGTTGCAATTTTTAGGGTGAATATGTTATAGCATTGCATACACAGGCATGTTATGGACAATGACCAATCAAATTCTCACATTGCTTCAGCTCTTGAATATTAACAGAAAGAAAACACTGCTAGGAAGTATAAGAGAAAAACAATTCTTGGGAGGATCCATCCGTTCAGCTTTGGGAAGAGAAAGTGCTTTCTCTTGTATGCAAGGAGACAGAAGGCATGCCCTTATAAAACCACTGTGACAAGCCAAAGGGCAAAGCATAGCCTTCCCAGCTCTGCTGTAGATTTAGGGAGGCCTGCAGGGAATGGCTTCACTCTTTACTTACATTTACTGAAGTAAACAACTGATAACATAGAATCTTAAATTCTGAGTTTTACCAATAAATCGAGTCTACAGATGTTCCAGTTCAATTACCATTGAGAAGATGCCACCACTCCAACCCAAAGTTCAGTGACTCCATCCGCAGGGTGAGAAAGATTGGTGTCACAGCTAAAGAATCAAACGCGCAACTGGTGCCAGAGAACAGCATGCCGGCACTTCCATTTGCAGTCTAGCTTCTGCTTCTGCTCTGAAAGTGCCGCTCCCGCTTTTCTCTTATTGTGTTGCCCTGAAGTCCCTGCTCTTATGCTTCTGACCAGGCAGTGATTTACTCCAAAGTGCTGTGACTACTAAAATGTGCTCCGAAAGTCCTGTTGCCAGAATTCTGAGGCTGTTAACCTGAAGGCCCTGCCACCTCTTTATGTGTGTTATGCCATTGTGGCGCTCTCTGATATACTGTTTTACTCAAAGGAGCACTGCTCCTGCATTTCTCTGGTGAAACGCAGCACTTCACTCTGGTGGTGGTGCTCCTGCGTTCAACCAGGCTCAGCACTTCACTCTGGTGGTGCTGCTCTCAGAGTTCACCGGATGTAGCACTTCGCTCTGATGGTCCTGCTTGTGCGTTTTACTAGTCATTGCACATCACTTTAATGGTGCTTCACCTGTGTTTCACTGCGGTACAGAACTCCACTTCCTCTATTTTTCACCAGGCATAGCACTTCATTCTGATGCTTCTGCTCTCGCATTTCACCAGAAGTAGCACTTCACGCTGGTGGCACTGGTCCTGCGCTTCACCAGGTTCAGCACTTCACCCTGGTGGTGGTGCTCTCGCATTTCACTCGGATGGCGCTGCTCCTGTGTTTCACCAGGTACAGCACTTCGCTCTCTTAGTGCTGCTCCTGCATCTCTCCAGGCGTAGTGCTGATATATCTGCTTTTCCCATCTACAGTGTAAGTTCTTTGCTCTTCTCGCATGCTTGGCAAGCTATATCCGAGCAGGCCATTCATTCTCACAGGCCGCCCAGGGCCTGTGCAGCACTGCCGCACACAACCTCCCCCGAGAACTGACCTGCTCACACCTCCAGGATAATGACTACCTCTTTTTCGCTCTTGGGAAGTGTGAGGTGGATATTTGCACTACTAGGAACTCATGTCATTGCACACTATTGTTTTCGAGCTTCTCCCTCCATCCTGTCCTTTTCCCACCAAAGACGTCCTGGGGGGGCACTGGATTGAAGAATGCACTTTACATGAATGTGAAGAGCTTTACAGAACTGGATGTTGAATTAGGAGTTGCTTTCCAAAATGAAACACTCAGCACAGAATAATTCTGTTGCCCTTAAATGTGTGCTCATCTCAGTGTGCCATCACTGCACGCACCCGCTCGGCCTATTCCGATGGACCTTTTCGCTGCAGTAGGTGCCGCTTCAGAACCCTTTTCAACCACTTCTTCTTCGGTACTCTTGGTTCTTTCTTGACTTGTGGTCACAGGGGGTTTCGCATGGGTTTGATAAATTGCTCTCCTCTGTGCGCACTGGTGAAAGTCCTTATCCTGCAGCTACTGGCTTTATTCCGCGTGCTCACCCTGTGGAATTGTTTGTCAAAGATCTTAGCTTTGCTCATACTTCATGTCTTGCATCTGATTCGAGAAATCTCTCCTATTCTTGTGGCTAAATCAACTTTGAATACAGTGCTTTAAAAATAATGTAATACTCATTAAAGATAAGTGATTGGCAAGCCTGGGGACCGGAGCCCACTGCGCATGCGCAGAACACTTGCTGTGAAGGGTGAAGATGTGTAAGAGAGCAGTAGCAAGATCAGACGCGCAAATGTTAGAAAAGGCAATCAATGTGCCGGGAAAAGATCAGCCGGGAACTCGATTGAGATAGGAGTTCAACCATATTCCTACTTCCATTATCTCCCAAATACAATATTAAATACTCTAGCATTTGAATAGAGTGCACGCTAGCCAATAAATAGAGAACTAGAGATATGTCTGCATTAAAATGAATGTGTGCAAGAGATCGCAGGATGTGTGCGCATTCAAGATACAATTTCGAAGTGAGATTATTTAACTCCCTATTTTTTAAAGTTGGGAGTAAATTAACTTTTTAGGGAGTAAAAAGGTAAATCCCGTTCCTAATGGGATTATTTTATAAGCGAGTAAAAAAAAAGTAACAGAAAAACAGAAATGTTTTTGTAATAAAGACTTATTTGTACCTAGTTATTTATGCACATTAAAAGATACATTTGTACCCATTTAGATCAGGCAGTAATAATAGTAGTTTCTTCCTGTGGCACTCCATATACTGCTTGTCCAAACATATAGAGCTGTGTGGCTGAAAGGAGGAGGACATGCACCTCATGTGTCTGTTTCTGATTTATTATTGTGAGTATTTGTTCTCAGTATTTGCCCATCTTCAGGGAGTAAAAGTAGCATCTTCAGGGAGTAAAAGTAGCATATACACCCCTTATCCGTGTGTGTGTTATCTAGCTTATTAACACTGCAGACCTATCCGGTCTGTAGTGCATATTAAACAGTCTAGTGATTCTAACATAGCATATTGTTTATTTAGGCCTTTTGCACAGCAACAGTAGGTTACCTTTGTGGACACTTTAGATCAGATGAATGGAGATGCAGTAGTAGATTCCCAATAATACAGAAAGTCCACACAAACCAACGAGTGACTGTTAACATAGCGCCCACCTGTTATTGTGGCCAAACTGAAATCCCAGATAAGAAGGCAACAGTGCCTGGAAAGTTGGTCCCTGCCATTTCAGTACTTCCTATGGAGCAGGTGCCAAAAGCAGTGATCTCCTGCTAGGAGCCTCTTGCAGTGCTGTGCATCCCAGGAGTAGGTTAGGCCTTGAGCTCCAGCGGGCTGTATAAAATGCAACCCACTTAATCTTGGTCATCTGCGGTGGATCGGCACCGATCGATTCGAGAGCTGAAGAGGCGGGTGCTAAAGACGAGTATGTTTGTCCTGAATTCTCATAAGGAATCATTCTGGGCTGTCCACCCTTAAGAAGTGCACGGCCACGGTGGCAGCTATGCCGCACCAAAAATCAGGACATGGAAGCTCCGGGCACAGTTGCGACAGGCAATATCCTTACTGCCATTTGCCGATTAAACACTGATCACGCGCTCAACAGTTGGAAGTAATTAGTCGCCAATATGTTTAACAAAACATAGCCTTTGGCATTGTAGCAGGTTTTCTTAACTCCAAGTGTGTGATCATTTACAGAAGGCAAACAGAGATTGCTGTTGACTGCACAGCAAGATCCCATTCATCCTGGAAGAACAGCAGAGGACAGAAGGCCCCTGTAGCAGGAAGGAGCGTGCATTTAGTGCACATCCCCAGAGATCTCACGTGCAAGAAAAGGACGCGTTTTGAGGGAATTCCACTAAAATGAAGACAGTGTGTGCCTCCTTCAACGGAAACAATCCCATACCTGTGTGTGCAGAAACACATAAAAACTAAGAAGCACCTAACGCACAACTCGTCCTGTGTTCGTAAATAAATATACAAATTAGTTATACGAGACCTTGACCTATTTAAAAATTAATGATTTAATGCATTTTAATAAGAAGTGTATTTTCTGGACATCCAAAATATCTATCTTTCAAAAACTCTAATGTTGGGAAGCACTCAGTACAATTAAATAGGAGATTGTGCACGTGGAGAAGCCCCCCCAACATTTAGAATAGGACTCCATCAAAGGAAGCCGCAAAGACAGGCGTTGCTAGGGGGACGGAGGGGCAGGGCTGAGAGGTCTTTTGGTTGTAGCCCCGGATCAAAGCTCAAGAGCTACAACCAAAAGTCTAGCTAGGCCCGAGTCTCGACAGTCCCGACATTAGTGTAGCGCCAGATCTTTTCCAGACTTAGCAACACCCTTGCGCAAAGTTGAGATGAAATTAGAATTATCTTGAAGGGGACATATGTTGGGCGAGGAGGAAACATGCAACGTGGCAAGAAGATGTCCTTTTAGACAGACCGCAAGCAGACTCAAGTCTAAACAAGAATTCCCTTTCTGCTTTGCCTTACTACTAGGAAGAGGCAAATGTTCCTCTCATTGCCCCACCGTGCCCATCAGAAGTCCTGCCTCTCCAGGCATCACACAGAAACCAGAAGGGATTTAACTCACTCACAGGAGCAAACCTTTCCACTGTCTCACCTGAAATGCCCTCACGTCCACTGCACCCAACTGGCAAGACTGAAGCCAAGGTTCTTTTTGCTGTTTGTAGGTCTGGATAATTTCAGACAGTTTGTGTACGTGGGTCACCGAACAATGACATAGACGCATTGTCACGTTTCCACACCCTCTGCTAGATGTCATGTGAGATCCCAATAGGGCAGGGCTGGATGGATGCTTGTGTTAAGAGTTCCTGATCATGCTTGCTTCATGAGAAGCCTGAAGCCAAGCCCCCTTTTATAAACTGTTACAAGTCACTAACTAGATAAGAGAAGGCTCGGAGAAAATGCAGGGATGACAGTGTCCTGCCCATCCATTTAAAGAGCACTGGACAGTATGTTTGTATGTCCGTGCCTTGTTATAGTCACAGTCGAGATCCCCGCCATGTCCCTACAATTAATGTAACAAAGCCCATTTTTTTCTGTCTGTAATTAATGTATATATATATGTATATTTTAATTTGCACTATATTTTTTTCTTCTAATTTCATAATAAAAATATTGGAAACATAAAATACACGCAGGTACACGACACTTAAATTCCATATCCTCACAAATTTAGTAATTGGTAGAGACCAAGCAAGACTTTCTAAAAAGAAACCAATAATTCCTTTCACAGCTCGGATTTGTTCTTGTGTGCCAACATTAGTAATGTGTGTGGTGTGTGTCCTTCTCGTGGAATAAAGATGACAACATTTTCAAAGAGTCATCCCTTTCTGCGGCCTACGGAAATTATACTCTTTGGAGAAGACACCGATAACACGGTTGGTTTCCAAAGGCCGTACAGCTCAGTAATTGGGAGCGGCCGCGGCACTATTAAGTATTCAGAGGCACGACAATGGGTTGCCCCGTGGAAGCTGGCAGCGAGGCTTGCAGTGTGCGAGTTATGTTTAAAGCAGTAACAGAACCACGTGGCAACGCGGGAAGTACCCATAGAAGCGCCCTCTATTTGTGTAGCAGCACGCTACGCGCGCACTCTGTTTTCACCTCAACTAAACAGGAAGGGGAAAAAAGGTGCATTCCCGGGTCTGAAGGCAGTGGGCCCTGCCATTAACGAGCAGAGCTGCCGCCTGCTGACTTCGCAGCACTCTGGGCGTGTGCAGTAACCGAGCGCTGGCTGCTCAATTACCCTCCAGGCCGTGGAAAGGAGACTTAATGAATCTCAAAACCACACACTTTGCAGAGTAAAGAAGCTGACATTTATGCGGAAATGGCCTGAAAAGGGCCCTTGTTTTATGCCAGAATTACATACATTTCTGTGGCGAATTCTAAATTTAAGGTGCTTAGTTCATAGTTTCTGACTAGTGAAAAATATGTTTTAAAAGTTTGTTTTGGTCGAACATCAAATCCACATTAACATGCTAGTGTTACTGAGATCTGCAGACAAGTCGCTTTCCGTAACTCCCCACTTTTTTTGTCCCCACCTCTGTCTCACTTCTCCCTCTCTCTCTTTCCTTATATAAAAGGATTGAAATTAAGATTTCATGAGCAGGAGATAAAAGCAGCTCCTGGGCATCACCCATCACCCACTGAGAGGTAATGAAGAGCAAGTATGGACCAGACTGCAAATCTAACTTCCACATAACACGCACACTATCTTGCTTCTTTTTCCCTATAGGGCCCATTCATCTTTACATGCCTCCTCTATATCAGGGTTCGAAATTGGTGGGAGCTCTTTAGCCCCTGCTTCTACCCTAGGTGAGCCTGGTTAACTTAAAACCAACATTTAACCAAGAGGTACTTTTGGCTCCACACGGCCAACTGGTGCCTTAATAACATGCATATCTGGCATTAGCTTGGGTGCTTGAGAAGGAAAATAAAGAGGTATTAGGGAACAAGTAGGACATATTTAAGAATAATGGATCATACATAATGGAAAAAAAAGTGTGCATCTCATGTAGAAATTAGATTTGCAATGTGATGTGCACTTACTCCTGGTCCCCAGGGGTAGCCCATGCCAACTCGGGGACACCTGCCACCCAGGAGCAGGTTTTAGCTCCTGTTCATTGAATCTTGATTTCAACCGTATATGTGTCATAATATTCCTGTGTACGTACGTACGTACGTACGTACGTACGTACGTACGTACGTACGCGCACACACACACACACACACACACACACCCCCGCCCCCCACCCCCCTAGTGTCACATAGTCATACATGGATATATGCACAACCCAGTTGGCTAGTCAAGTCAACTCTAGCTCTTGGTGTGAAACTAAGCAGGGTCTTCTAGCAGGGCTCAACATTTGCACTCGTCACTAACCATTGTCAAGTGATAATTGGCTCTTGGCAAATAAGACATGGTGTGACACGTGCATGTGGAGGATTTATGAGCCAAATGACTTTATGACTGGCTAGTAGCGGTATCAGGTAATATCCCCACCAAAAATATCACCATATATATGTTCATCGGGGACGGCGATAGGTGATATTTTTTGGGGGGATAATATTAGGAGCGGGGGTTGCTGTGGTGTCCCTGCTCCTTTTAAAATAATACAGGGGTTGCAGGGGTGTCCCCCGCAGGTTCCATGCCTTAATATCCCCGCAAAAATATGGCGATATTTTTGTATGGCGATATTTTTGCAGGGATATTAACACATGGAACCCTAGTAGCTTGCAACTTGATATTTTTACCCCCGCTTCTAGGGCCCAAACAGGGGCATAACTAACTCCATGAAATCTGTTGTCCTTGCATCTTTGTGATTTAACGCTGCTCTCTGTGGACATTTATTTGGTCCTCCCCTGGACCATAGCTCTTCAAAAATTGTCAAATCAGTGGTAGAAACACCTAGGTTCCACCCACTCTACACTATGCTCTTAACTCATCATTAAAAAAACACATTTTAAAATATTTCGTAGATTTTATTTCTGTTACACTAATTGTTGCATTTTTACCTGTTTTAGAACACTCATTGCTGTTTGCCAAAGTAGTTTCCATTTTTAAGTGCATCGTTCACAAAGATTTATATTTGCAGTATTAAGCAGCCATGTTCTTTTTAAGAGGTTGAAACAAACACCCGAATGGAAAAATACACATACACACACACCCACCCAGACAACAGTCTATGGATCTGTCTCTTTAATGCAGGGAAATAACATCTCATCATAGCAGGCACCATAAAAGTGCATCTTAACTCATTACTACATGCAGAGACGGTCCCTCATAGATTTAAAACCTTTGTCTGGTGTCTTTTGAAAAGGCCTCCACTGGATCTTCCTATCAGAACATTGGGCCCTGTTTCCAAAGATGATACAGCAACACGCAGTGAGCCATCTACTTGACATTAGGCCAGCCTTCGGAACAGAATCTTCGCTCATGCTCTTCACACTCCTCACATTAACGTTGATGGTGGGGCTGTCACCGTTCTGATCATATAGTTTGCCTTCAGCACCATCAACCATGCTATTATAGTCAAACATCTCTAACAACTTGGTACATATGGTCATGCACTGCACTAGGCACCCGCCCCCTTTGTCGCACTAAAGATTGCCACGCTCCACCTCCTGCTTTATCTATCTCTCTTGTAGGGTTCTCCTGGGATTTTCAATAGTACCAGTTTTGTTTAACCTGTATGCCTGTCCCATGACCCACCTTAGTCACACTTGCGACTTTCAATTTGACACCGCTGCAGCAAAAACTCTAATCCTACATTGCCTATATACGATGGGTGGCTCGTGCTCTCAGTTCAGAAGGCAGGTGCATAACAAATTGCCAGATGTGTTCATGTTTTGGTTACTGCAAATGGGCTTCATTCCATTCTGTAAGGAAGGGGTCGGGGGAGGGGGAGATTATCCAGTCCTTTGTTTTCTTTGCATTCTGGAATTTCCCATTATAAATCCTGGACTACAAGTTCCCAAATGCAAAGAAAAAAAACAAGCTCCTTTCAAATGGAATGGGGCATGCATGCCTTTCTTATGTCATACAGTCCCATCTCCATGCGTGAACCCTTTTCTTTTCCTTCTGTGGAAAAATCAGGGATGCTTCCTAGATGTGGGGAGCCCACTAGCAACGTAGGTCGATGCACTTGCTTCAACCAGCTTTCTCCCGGGCATATCCCCTTTGCAATGCACTCCTCCACTCCCACCCCCATGCACAAGCATTTCACATTCAAAAAAGGCTTAAAGACAAACTATGACTTCACAAATCTCTGGGAGTGCCTAGGGCAGGGTTGGTCAACGTATGCGCTACAACCTTTATACATGCATACATTATCATTTTAAAATGACATTAGCAGTCAGATAAGTTACCCTAAAGGAAATATTTTCAGTCTATTCTCTGCATGGTCGTCCTTCACTTCCTTTTCCGCTTTCTCTTGCTTCCCTTTCTCTACTCTTATGATGATAGGCCTTTCGATGTCATAGCTGCTGTCATGTGAGTAAACGCTTTTAAAAACTTTGATTTCTCAACTTTTGTTTAATTGGTGTTTAGAACACAATGCACACCCGCTATTGTGCAAATGACTGAAAGGTTTGGTGAATACTCTTAGCAGCAACAATATTCCGAAGCAAGCATAATCTTAATATCTCCTCAAAAGCTAATGAGTGACTGCCTAAATGGTGAAAGGAAAAGGGGGTGGAAGATATGCGTGCCCCATGGTCAGGCAACTGACCCTGTCAAGGAGGGATTGAGACCCCTCTCAACCTAGGGAAGGAGGCCTACCAGGGTGTTTGTCAGAACCAATCCTGGGCCAGAGGCCGAGTGAGGGTGCTGGGAAGGCCCCACTGTCCATCCCTTCTACATGTACCTGGAAACAATTTTCAAGTACCACTTTTGCTTGTCCCATACCCGTCATAGCCACCCATGCCAGTGTTTTCTTTCTTGTATTCCAGAACTATTTAACAATTCTGGATGAGAATTGAAAGGTCTTTATGCCTTGACCTAACAATTTTGGATGAGAATTGAAATTGGTTCTTTACGCCTTTAAAAAACCCCTGACTGGGAGAAACATCAGCACGTGCTCCAATTGGATAATATTGGCACCTTTGTAAATATGCAAGATATATGTACTTTGCTAATAAATTCACACGGTACAAGGGTATCTTTGGATTACTGGTTCATTTAAAACCAAGAATAAGATAAGCACGATCTAACTGCCTATGCTTTAACTGTTTATGTGTAGAGACTTTCCAGTGAATAACAATCCATATTAGGTTTTTGAAGCTTAAATGTTTTGTTTAACAAACCGAAATGAAGTGAGTTTGGTAATTGCAATAGTTGATCGGTGCATTGCTTAATATTCACTGTTGTAGTTTAAATCTTTTAGGGTTAAGGCTGGGTCTGGTCCCCTCTTTTCCATCCCACCTCCCATGGAGCTAGAGAGGGGTGAGGAATCCCTTTTTGGCAAAGTCAAGGACTTCACATGACTCCAAGACAACTTAAACAGTGGAGGTAACCATGCCAAAAACTGCACAGAACGGGTCTTACCAGAAGCAAGAAAGATTGCAGAGATCGAAAATTGTCAAAGAAAGCAAAGGCCCCCTAATTACAGCATTTTCCCACCCAAACATGCACTACTGCAGGTCAGACTGCCTGTTTGCCCAACCCGCCAATATAAAGGCCTGTGTGGTAGTAAGCAAGGAAACAGACAGCTCTAGATGGTAGAAGCAACCCAAAAAATGTACCAGAGCAGTGAGGGTAGCAAAAGGAAACCCAAATAAAGCTAGTAAGACACCCCAATGACCTCTTGACTTCCTGCAGTGATCCGCTGTGCAACCCAAATGCAACAACATCAAATCCAGACAGATCTCACCCCCCACAGTGCTTAATCCTTGGAAGGCTTACTAAATGAGCGACACTGAATTCAGTAATAACTACGCCTACTAGTAAGCATCATTTTAGCTTGTGGGGTGCGCTACATAAATTATCATCATTTACTATAGAGCTGATAAGGCAAAGGAAGCGCCCACTGTACACAGTTTACCCACATTCGCTGGTCTTTCCACTCAAGCTCTAAATATGGGCCTAGGCCAGTTGCAGAAACCCCAACCAGGAAACATTATTTCAAGCAAGCTCCATACAGACAGAGAGAAAGAGAGCTTATAGCGAGCAATAGGCTTCATTTCCTTTTTTCCATTGAGCAGAAAAAAACGCAGTGGCACTGCAAATCCATTTACCCTCTTCGGGACGCACACAGGAGCCACCAATTTACAACTTGCATATCCAGATGTTCACACTCGGTAAAACGGCCTCCTAATAGCTTCTTTTTTTTAAATTAAAAGTGAGCTGTTGATGTTTTTTTTAAAAAACATAGCCAAACACCACTTCTGAGCTGGCAAATGCCTGCTTTTCTGCTTTTCATGCCTCGCCATGTTTCATGCCGTAACAAATTCGCAGCATGGAAAAAAGCTGCTCCAGTTGCAAGTACATACAAATAAGCGGCCTTGAAAAAAAAAGTCTGAATGGAATCTTTCATTAATTTCTCCCTGTGTGATCTCCTTCCAAGTTGAACATTTTAAGATTGCCACTAGGTTTGTGATGCCGGAAGCAGGACCGCAGTTTGCTCACAGACGAGGCTGTCTGCAGTTTTTTTTCTCCAATTCTGCAAAACTTTGAACCCCGGCCAGCCTTGACACACTGCCTCCTCTTCAGTTAATAACTATCGGGTCCCCCCTCTTGTCTCAAGTCTACTTTTCTTCGAGGCAACTGCGAACTCAGCACCCCAGGATAATCACAGACACACCAGCAGATAAAAGCGGTGGCATTGATGTAATTGTCTGCCTGCCTCCCTTTAGCCTAATCTTGTCTCCCCCTTCAGGTTTGACTGCTTGTGTGACACCTGTTTTTGTCTCCTCTGATCCCACGACAGGTTTTGCGCTGACAAGGTTTTTGCCTGACAGAAACTCTGCCAGACCCGAAGAGCATCATACAAAAAAAAAAAAGAACTGCCTGTCAAGATTTTCTGCCACTGTCCATGCGAAGGAAGTAGCAAAGCGGTGCGGGGGTGGGGGAGCACCAACATGGGCAGGTGCAGAAAAAAGGGTTATAAATTGACAATGCGCTGTTGCTCGCAAACATATAGAATATGCAGGCGGCCAGAGGATCCATGGATCAACAGCAAATGCGTTGGATTTAAGGGGATTGTTTATATAGATTCGACCACAAGAAAAAAAAAAAATGAACATTACGTGAATTCACTCACCAATGTGCATGGCCAAAATTACATTGGAAAAGTCCACATTTTCACTCAGCTCTCCAAAACGTAGATCCAATGCTATGCGATGAAATAAAAAAAATGACAATATTGATGGTTTTGGTGTTTTCTATGGTGATTACAAGCTGCCTTCCGGTTGCTTCCGTTTGTGCCGACTGCCCCACTAAACTGAGCAAGCATCCGAGCACCACGTGAACTGGGCCTCAGATACAGTCCCTGAAAAGGACCAAAGTCCAGATGACCCTGCTCTATGGGCGGCATACGCATAGCAATGACATATGAAGATGAAAGCTCTTCGAGTGCAAAACTGTCCATTCTACTGCTCAACTAACCATTGCCAGTATTGATGGAAGGTGAAACTAACTGAGCACTCGTAACTCACACTCAATCCTTCATATCTCCAGAGTGTGCCTTTTCTGGTGGCTACCTCCTGCAAGAGCATCACCTATATACTTCGAGACCATATCAAGTATGTGATCCCACATGTGCAGGACAGCTTCTGGAATTTTGTCCGCCGACCTTTCTGATGTCATCAGGTCCCATCCAATTTCAACCCCTGTTTCCACAAGAGCAATGGAACCCATCTTTATGATCAATATGTGTTTGCCTCTCAAAATCCACACATATCTCTAAATGCAGGGTTCCTGTGCTGAACAGAGAGGGCCGCAAGAGTAGATCCTTTGCTACGCAGCTAAAAAGTCAACACTGCCTGTTTACTCGTAAAAGCCCAATTTGTCATACTTTCCCCTCCCCATAACATTGCTCCAAAATTAGCAAAATGGGGATTAAAAAGGCCCCCTTCATATTCTGGTCACATTGACACATATCAGGAATCTCCTCAGGCACATCCCTCTGATATAGTCAGATATGAATACGTATGTGGTCTTAAGTACAACTTTCTACACAAAATGTCCGTACACACCTCGGGTGATAGGAGGCGTTTTACAACGTCAGCGTGAGACAAGGTGTCATGCCATACTGTTGGGGCCTTTCATTCTCTTTTGTGCAGAATATTGCAGCTCTTAAAACAATCAATTGGCAAGTGTAGTGGATGCAGCCCATGGCCCACACAGGCACTGCACAAGGGTGAGCAACTTTTAAGTAGACACATCTGTCAACTTCCAAACGCAGATCCAGGACTTAAGTGTATATTTCTACCAACAGTCTTTCCGTCGCTCTGTAATCGTACGCACTTTAAGGCAATTCCAAACATAAGAGGCTTACAACTGCAGAAAGGTTGGCCCACCTTTCCAGTGTTGACAACACTAGAAAAAATGTCTGAGAAGAAAAAGGACCCCTTTGTGGTTCTCCAAAGTCGGGCACTGGATCAGGGAACCAGTGGCAACTCCTGCATTTTTAATCTTGGCATTTGGTTGGTCATCATCTGAAGTGTTGAACCAATTGGGGTTGAAATGTTAGTGGACGCATTAAGCAGGCCACGACCGAGCACCAAACTCACTTTCGCTCATGTCTGTGGTTCTTCCCAGTGAATCCCGGTCTGGTCACATGGGAGTCAACTTGCAACAAATGCATGCTGGCGTGTTTCATTAGACGTCACCAGTAAAAGTCAGTGGGGCCTATTAGGCTTTACGATGCACTGGCATTTTCGTGGCAAGCTATGACTACAAATATGCCAGAGCAAAAAATCAAAGACCGACACTTGGAATCAAGGCACCGCGATTGCTAAGAAGTCAAAGTGGGAGCTTTCAAAATCTGAATTTGAAATGCCCAGTGAGTAAGATAATGGACAAAGCAGACACAATAGGTCAATTGCAATTTGAATTGCTAAAAACCTGTAGGGCTGTACAAGCCTCGGTGCAAGACGCTTGCTATTCTAATGCCGAGTGAAACACTGGAAGCTCATTTCTCGACTCTGTGATCCTGGCCAAACCACATCTCCATGTGCCTGATCTCATAGATCCCTAAATACCTTGGAGTGCTGCACAAGAAGCGCTATACAACATGTCAGCAATTACATTTGTGTGTATGATATGATGTGGCATTTATAATGCGCCTATACACAAGTGTTTCAAGGCGCGACGAGGCAAGGGAGGAGGAACAAAGGGAGGACAGACAACTGTCCTATTAGGCCAGGTGTCATTCAGATCACGCAAATGCATGGGAAGGAGGAAGGGGAGAGTGTGGGGGAGACGGAAGGGACAGTGCAGTGCATGGGAGTAGAGTAATACCAATAAGTAAAAGTAACGGCCAGCGGGTGGCAAGTGCAAAGGTAAGTGCAGACATCAGGTGTCAAGTGCTCGTAGTGGGACTGTAGAGATACAGAAACAGTCCCCCAAGTGCGGGGGTTGCCAGGCAGGCAGTGCAGGTGTGTGTGACTGGCGGGGGAGGGACCTGGGCCCGAGATCAGAGGGTGGCCATGTAACCAGTGCAGTATCAGTTCAGCCAGGATGTCAGCAGGGGAGAGGAGGAGAAAAATCAGAAGCAAAGAGAAAGGTTTTGAGGTGCTTCCGGAACTAGAGATGTTTCTCCTCAAGTTTCAGGGAGGCAGGGAGGCTGTTTCAGGGGGAGGCCCCAGCTGTAGAAAGAGATTTACCACCAACTCGTTGCTTGGAGAAGTAATTCATTCTGTCTGGAAAGCATGCTGCTAATTCACTGCTAAGAATAATACTGATTTCCTTCATGTTTCTCATTCCCCATTCTCTTGTCCCTGATTTTAATTATCTCCTTTCCACCAAACATGTCTCTTTCCACATTCCTCTTCTTGAGCAAATTACTAATTCCATCACATTCTTATTTTATGTTGCTCTCCTAATCTATTCATAATCCCAAATCTCTCCTTGAGAGCTAAAAACCATCAGCATTGAGCAGCCCTGTCATTCACCCAGAACTGGCCCAATGTTGTGAACGAGGTCAACATGTCAAACCATCTGCAGAGGTATCTATATGTCTGTGAGGAATCCGACCATCTGCACAGGAGTGGGCGCTCTCATGGGCTGTTTTGATTTTTTGATAATGAAAATGAATGATGGGAGATCAACCTCCCAAAATGTGTGAGGTCATTCTGCACACATTTTCTCTGCTCACCACAAGAAACGCATAGTCACGTGAACTCCGGGAGGACACACCCTACAGGTGCCGTCCTCCAATACCATGTTCAGATGGAATGTGACAGCCACGGATACATCAAAGCATCTCAAGAAGGGGGAGGCACACCTTCCTCCGGCCATGGGCATCCTAATTAAAATATCAAAGGCGCCATGGATCTGCTTTCCTATTGTCTAGTTCGGCTGGTGGCAGTGCATACTGATGAGAGATAATTGAGGCAAGCCTGTCGAAGAGGCGTGGTTGCCGAACAGACAACAGGAAAGTGGGGCTAACAACCCTTTGGTATGTAATGTGTCAACTTGGAGCTAGTTCCCACCCCAGTTTATGAAAGGCAGTGAAATGCATGTCCGGATCCACTATTTACCATAGGCAAACCCCTGCAGAGTGACCCCCTTTCAGAGAGAGAAGTATGTGCATTGAGGGAGACAGGAGGTCTGCTCCCATCACAAACCTCAAGGGAGACCTGCACTTTAATCAAGAGTCACAGAGGGCTCGGTTAACCAGAGAGATACTTTGATCTACAACAGACAGGAAGATGGGTGGGACTTAGGTATATGTAGTCAGACCTTACCTTTCCTGTTGCAGAGTACTCTGGTGCCCATTTGGCTTTAAAAGAGGGATGAACCCCTCACTTAGCAGATCATCTGTCGACTTCCAAAGGAGTAAAAAGGACTCATTTGGACCTGGGCTGAAGGTACAGTCTACCTTACATCTTCGTCAGTGAAGGAAGGCCACAATTTCCAAGAGGGAAGCAAGATCCCTCCCCTAAACATCTCCCAGGGAACCGAGAGAGATAGCAGACTCAAGAGGACCCGTCCAGCATTTCCAGGTACCCAGCCAGCACACAGCATGCCCTGTTAAGTTCTGCCAGCAAGTTTCCTAGGTGGGAAGTGCCGGAGAGTATCTGAACTAAGGACAAGGCTGTTGCCTGCAAACACTCTCTTAAGCTTTGGGCCGTCCACCTTGAAAGAACGACACAAGCGCTGGAGAAGCTAGGAGGAGTGCCACACAAGCATCAACCAGTGTCCACCTTTTATGGACATTTTCGAGACAGTCGAGTCCTAGAATCGCAACCGGCTGCACCACTGACTTTTGTCACGCCACAGTCGTGGGAGCCGTCCAAGAGGCCTTGACCAGCGCTCCAGATCCGCCAATCAGCACAAAAACAACGATTCTGGGCCCTGAGTGTTGTGTAGGCCAGCCTGCAGCCGCACGTCCAGCCTTGCTTGGCGAACTGCGTGCCACTTGAAACGTGCCGCTGCCTCCCGCCTCGAACTCTGTCTCAAGAGCTGCAAAGCACCCTGGAACCGCCTCAATGCTGTCGAGCATCAATAACTTCCTAAGCATCAGGTACATTGTGGTTCTGCTCTCCTGGTCCTTCTCCAAAGGCACCTAGAGACAGTTATGACCCTCTGCCCCTTGGTGCTGAAACCACATAATCTTGAACCGTTAAGACGGATTACTTTACAAACTAGCCTCCTGTCAGTACCCAGAGTGCTTCCCGTTCCTTCCTGAAACTGTCTGTCCTCTGTGTTTCTTTACAGTGTGGGTTGTAATTTGTAGTGTGCTAGAATTGTCTGTTGTAATAATAATAAAGTAGATATTTTTAATACAACCTTGACTGGAAAGGCCGTTTTTATCAATGGGTAAAAATTGTATTTTCGATGTATTGCAACTAACCAACGATCCCCAACCTTGCGGAGATCAGCCTGCCGTTCCGTCCACGTTACCAAAATTGGACAAGGAGGTTTATCATTGACTTGTGTTCCAATCTGTTTGTATCCTTTCTGGTGCACTAAAGGTGTGGGGTTGATTGATGTTTTACAAACCAATATTCATCCCTGCAACACTGGTGCCCAGAATTTGATTCATCACAATGTCTCCTTTGTATCGTAATCCAAAGCATCTCACTATGAGATCCCGGCTGCCCAAATCTAACTTGCCAAACCAGCTCTGTTGCCCGATTCTCAGTGCCTGATTCCATCTTCCCACCGGTGTTGCCCTTTTCTTACCCCCAATCCCTGCCACCACAGTGTATGTCCCTCTATGAGATCAACGCTGTTTTCACTCCTTACAATGAAGGGTCAACCTTTAGCCACCCCCATTCAACCACACCGCCTACATTTGGGGGAACCTTCATGCCCCTTTCCTTTCTGCCACTTGTCAGGGCACCGCCATCTCTCCCCCTGCTCACCTAGCAAGCTGGTGGCCACCCAGCGCTGCCTCCTCCTCCTAAGGCCTCGCAACAACCATATATGTGCTCTGCACCAAGCTCCACGGAACTAGAAAACGGATCAATATAGGCTCCTACTAAGCAACCAGGTTATGTGATCAAAGCCAGTGGCGTTGCTAGGGGGGGTGCCCCCCACTGAAATCCTGGGCTCCCCCTTGTACCATCCCTGCCTAAGTCAAGCAGTGATCGTGTTCTCTGTTCATGGTGTCATTTGTGACATTACTGTGATGCTGGAAATGCATCTGAGGGACAGGGCCTCTGAATCCTTGTCCTTTTACTGTTTTTACCGTGTGTTCTGTTATGTTTTCTGCCCCGGAGTCCATGTGGGACTCCTGGCAGTGCAGCTCTCTCTTTTGGTTTGGTGAACAGACCCATGGGATACCCTTATGGCACCCATGGGTAGGGGTACAACCCTCTGCCCCTAGTGTATGTTTTTGGGCACCTGTGGGTGACCCCAGAGCAGAGTATGGGCTGGTGGCAGCTCCGTGCTGAGATTGACAGGTGCTCCGGGTGTCCTCCATTTTGGGATACCCCGGCCCTGCCATTGGGATCTGTTGATTCCTGATAGGAAACAAGATGGCCCCTGTGGCCTCTTGCTTTCTTTGGCCTGTTATCTTGTTTTCCCAAAGTCCTGGGAAGCCCTGTCTCTGTCCCTTCCCCCTGACTGGCTGTTGGGTGGAAGTTCCATGTATGGTATTGTTGTGAAGGCCCAGCTAGAATGACTGGAGCCTTCCCAGTGACTGTATGTTGAGGGTACCTCCTGTGGGTGGGACCTGGGTAAATGGAGTGTGTGACCAACATACACTCCTTGTTGTGGTTGTCTGGTTTCTGGCATGAGAGACAAAGACTGAGACAGCCCTGCCCGAAACTGGCCTGAATGCAGTGTGTAGTGTTGAATGGCTGGGTACCTGTCCCAATCCACATTCCCTGTTGTGAGTGCCTGGAAGGGAGGAGTGTGGCCTGAATGCACTGTGTGCCTGATTGGCTGACTGACTGCATGAATGCCCTGCAGTATGATTGGCTGCTGAGTGTGTGCCAGCAGCGTGGATGAGAGAGAGGATAGTGTATCTGGGGACCTCTCACCACTGGAAAAGTGTTCAGAAGGGACCTTTGGTTGAGAAGCGACCATTGTGCTCCTAAAGCAGCCAGGGAGCTGAGTCTCCACTCTACAAGTAACTGGAACTGCTGATCCTCGACGTCCAGCTGGAAGAAGAAGACTTGCTGTGGCATTTGCTTCGACCGATCCGAAGGCTGTCGAATTCGTCGAGGGCTGACCCGAGAGAGGACCTGGTAAGGCGCCCTCTTCCCGTGCTCCGAGGGACCATCGAGCACCGCTCCATCTTCGCCGAAGCGCCCTGGAAGACAGACCCTCGAAAGGCTGTCGACCCGAGACGGGACCGCTGAGGAGATCGAAGTGAAGCACCCGGACATCGACGCCGTCGAAGTCCATTGCCGTCGACCAGGGTTCGCAGGTTTGTGTAACCGCTGGAGGCCCGTCGAAGTTGTGTTGCCCAGCCGTGGGAACCACTTGACGCCGTGCCGCCGACGTCTGGAGCCGTCTGCTCCTTTGCCTAAGAACATTCAATCGAAGGACTCTCTCGACCGCATCGTCGACCGCTTATCCTGCCGGAGAAAGTCGAGGACGACCAAGGCGCCGAGGAGAAACCTGCCGGTGGGTTTCCCGCCACCCGACGACCTCAAAGACTCGGACGACTCGACGCCCTTGCTGGGCCTCCGTCTCTACAATCTTTGCGGTCCAGAACTATTGTCACCGAGGTGCCCGCACGCCTCCGCCTTGCAGGACGCCGATGCTCTGACGCCGACGAGCACCGCTCGGACGAAGCTGCCGCCTCATCGACATCGTTCTACCTCGTTTGTCGACGGACGTTCGACGCCCCGTGCCTCCCGCTTGAAAGGGAAGGCATTCAAGAAGGGCCGTCGATTCCCCGTCGCCGAACAGCGAGTTCCTCGACGTTTGTCGACGTCTCTTCAAGGAGCTCGACTCCACCAGGTACATTGGGGGGGGGGGGTAAAAAAACATTATAGGAGAGAATAAGACTTGCAGAGCAATATATGGACTGGGCTTGTGCTATATCTTTATTTACAGGTTGCCCAGGTGGGGGGATCTCCACACAGAACTGTGTTCAGTGGTAGGGGCCAGTATTCTGCCTATTGCTCAACCATCTTATTTTCTCTCCTCTCTCTATTGCTGGTTTCACTCTATTGGTCTGTGCGACATTGTACAGTATTGTTCATGCACTTTAATGAGATCTAGGGTGGTACCACTTTAGGATTGTATATATTTGCCATTGTTGATTTTTCCGGAGTACAAAGTGAGTTATTATGATAAATGTACATAACCTTAAATATTGATTATATAAAGACTGTGTTCTAACCAATACAGAGTGTGGATATTCTTTTGTGGGGGCTTGGGGACTACACTGTACTTAAGAACCAGCCTGCATCACCTCCTGAGAAGCTAGGCCTTGATTGCTCGCCCATTGCTACCGTAATAGAGAATCTTGGCTGGGGTCTCCTGTGCCTCTCCTCCACCATATAGGGAGCGGAAGTACAGACACCCCCCACCGGTCGTTGAGGCCCTTCTCTCACACACACGACAAATTCTCCTTTTGGCGCAAAGCCAGCAGTGATCTTGGTATGCATTCGGCAATCGGTATGAACATGAGCACGAGCTCTAACTAAAATTCCAACTTGCAAAAGAGGCCTTGCTGGCCCACTCCTTACTTAATAAAGGAGTAGGGAGGTTGAAACCCTGCCCACTCCTGCGGCTTTGTGATTTGCCACCGAAACAGGAAGGACTATGGTTGTTCTCACTAGAAAAAAAGAAGCTGCTACGGTCTGTGGAGTCACCATTAACCCAGACAGCCCCGTCTTTTCCCCCTGCAGGTGAACGCGAACGAATACACATTCTCGTGGAGACAGGCTCTTCTGGTGCGGGAGGCTGCCCATGGGCCCCTCTCTGCTCTGTGCTCACCCTTCTGAACCACAGTTAATTAAGATGTTCCGACAAACAATTAAGCTTCCTGAACAATCGTTTACCAGCTATAAAAAAATATGATGAAATAAAAAATGATGAAGTGGTTAGCAGATCAAAGCACTTTTGTGTGCAGTGGTACATGCGAGGAAACAAACAATATGTTGGCAATTTACAGCTCTGGAATCACTTAAACTAACCACTTTCTGCAGAAACACGCCGCCTGAAGAACCCGCATGTTCTCATTTTATTGCAGATGTGCGAAAAATGCAGAAGCTAAATAGTTTTGGAGCGTTTCATAACATCCTCCCACTCCGAACTTCGCTTGCTTTCGAACATGATACTCACAAAATAACAGTGCAACACCTCAAATTGAAGGTGAAACCCCTAATGCACCTTTTTCATCATTTAAGTCCGATTTCTTTACACTTCCTGCCCAGTCCTTCCTTCATGCAACTTTGGAAATAATCCAGAAGCGATGACTGTTCGTCCATTGGACGGGGCATTACGTCTCAGGCGTCGGACACTGCCACGTTCACAGCACATCTTTACATTGCCTGCTTGGGCTCAGTGTTATTCTACTTGGTCTCCTGGACTGAATTTACATTCATGAGCGAGCAAGTCCGCTTGTATTTTCTGTTTTGACTTTGATTTTTCCACACAACCTTCTGGTTGACTCAGAGTTGGGGGAATGGTCGCTACGGTTAAGAGGCGCGCCTGAGCCGAGGACACACTTGGTTCTTCAGTGAGCAGACGGACGGTCTGCGGAACACGGCCATTGTACTGGACAGATTTTGGACCAGGACACAAATGGAACACACTTCATTTTGCACTTTGACATGCGACATCAGTAGAGTGTGAGCATCAGCGCCTGAGAGGCCCGGCAGGGGCCACGCTTTGCGCCACACACCGGCCTTGTCAGTGGAGGACAGTGATGCCTAGCCTGGCACGTGGCCAGTCCAGGAGAGTGTCCCTTTCACGCCCCTGCAGTATGATTCAATAATGAGGCCAAAAAGTAACCCAAGAACGCGTGGATATCAGCTTGCAGAAGTTCTGTCTAGTTTGCACGCGTGGTCAGTCTAACCTTTGAGACCACAATAAAAACAATTCGAAAGCGAAGCCCCTAGCCTTCCATGTATAAGTTAGTTGGAATTTGGAGCTGTATTCATGTGAAATGGTGAGTCTCCCCTCGTCCACTACTTGAGTGCACACAGAGGGAAGTGTTCTTTCAAATATTGTAGCTTTCAGGGTCATAACTGGGCTACCAGAGGCTGTGCTACAAGAAGCATTGGTATTGGCACAAAAGCAAGCCTTTTATTAGATCTCTGATTGCACTCCGGCACGGCTCCTGGCACGGCTCCTGGCACGCATTGAAAGAGCAAAACTTGTCGGAAGTAGTTCGTCGCAAGAAGCACGCAGACAGCTTCAGGTGAGGAAAAAGAAACACAAGCAAGACAATGAAAACAAAACAAACAAAACAGCGAAAAGCAAGCAGCTGCTGTGTGAAATAATACCACAGCGGCCGCCCGCCCTCTTCCACCGGCCAAGAATTCAAGCATTCAAATAAACAATTGCAGCATATATTAGCAGGATGTTTCAGGCCAGGAATGCCAAATACTAAAACCGGTGCTAACATTCTCTGTTTCTCCAGTAACATGCTCCAGGAGGAACGACCACGTTCTCTTTTTCTCAGCATATCAGGCTCCTCCTTCCTCCCCAATCACAGCTACCCGACTCACTTCTCTAGCATCAAAGATATTGAATTATTCATCATCATCAAAGTAAGTTTATTCGGATAAATCCATCAAACGAACAAATCCAATACAAAAAAGCAGCAACTTAACAATAGTAAAATACATTTCTCTCATTAAATAGTATATGAATCAATCAATAAAACAGCAAAATATTACGAGGTTAATGGTTTGACAATCAGACAGCCAGATTCAAGAGAGAGCATCCAAACAAAATTTCCTTGCCCTCCAGGACTTCCTCAGATAAGGTAATAATCCCCACGCGACACAAGGTCAGTCTGCTTGCAAGAGGAAGACTAATGCAGGGCGACATTATACAAATGCGTCTAGGCTCAGTAAAGGGATAATCGTCTGCTTTCTCAAGGCCAAATAAGGAACAAGTTACTTACCTGTAACTGTTGTTCTCCAGCATGGGTCTGGCATGGATTCACATGCTCATGAATATTCCCCGTCGTCAGGCTGGGAATCCTCGGTAAAGAAAAAACCAGTATCAGTTTCGTTTCTGATCTGTCTTTCGTAGTAATAACCAATCACTGATCTCTGCGTCATACTGACCACAGCCAATGACTGCCCTCTACCTAAGCACCGCCTCTGGCAGCCATCTTCAGATTTGGAAGCACGTGAAGTGGCAGTATGACCAAGTGAAGAGCCGCAGAGGGGTAGGCGGGAGGGTTCGCATGTGAATCCATGCCAGACCCATGCTGGAGAACAACAGTTACAGGTAAGTAACTTGTTCCTTCTCCAGCATGGGGTCTGGCATGGATTCACATGCTCATGAATAAAGAATACATTGCAGTACACACATGCACAACCACGGGAGGTGGCAAAGGCTCAACATTAAGCATCACATCAACTCAACATTAAGCATCTTACCTCCTCACCAGGCTCACCTCAGGCGAACAGGTTGCGCAGCACTGCTTGGCCGACCCTGGACTCCTCCCTGGAATCCCGGTCGACGCAGTAGAATTTCGTGAAGGTGTGCGTCGACCTCCACGTAGCAGCCCTGCATATGTCCAGCAGGGGCACACCAGATAGGAACGCCGTGGTAGCTGCGATCGCTCTGGTGGAATGGGCTCTCGGACGGCCAGGCAGCGGTCGGTTTGCCAACCGGTGACAGCACATGATACAGCCGGAGAGCCATCTGGAGATGGAAGCCTTCGAGAGAGCCTTCCCCTGATTGACAGGTCCAAACTTCAGCGCTCTAGCTACATCCAGCGAGTGCAAAGTCCTCTCAGCCGGCGATGAAGGCGACGGGAAGAACACAGGTAACACCAAGGGTTCGTTGAGATGGAAGTCCGACGGTACCTTGGGCATGAAGGAGGGGTGCGTCCTGAGCACTACCCTCGTGTCGTGGAAAGTCAAGTACGGGGCCTTGCAGGAAAGGGCCTGGATCTCTCCCACTCGTCGTGCGGAGGTGATGGCCACAAGAAAAGCTGTTTTCCACGATAGAAACTTCAACGGGGCCGAGTGCAGAGGCTCGAACGGAGGTCCCATGAGTTTGGTCAGCACCACGTTGAGCTCCCACGCCGGGGCCGGAGCCTTCACCGGCGGGAACGATCTGAACAGTCCCTTCATGAACTCTTTCACCAGACGATGAGACCACAAGGACGTCCGCCCCGTGGTTCTGGTGTATCGGGAGATCGCAGCAAGATGAATCTTGATGGACGCGTGTGCCAGACCAGCTTTGGCCAGCGTCAGCAGGTACGGCAGTACTTGGGGAGCCGTAATCCGTAGAGGGTTAATCTTCTGTGCGTGGCACCAGACAGAGAACCTCTTCCATTTGTGTCCGTAGCATTTAAGAGTCGAGGACGCCCTGGCCTTTGCAAGAACCTCTCTGCAATCGGCCGGTATGTCGTATCCTCCAAACTCTAGCGCTGCAGGAGCCAGGCCTGCAAGTTCAGCGACTTCGGGTCGTGGTGGAGGATGGCGCCTCCTTCCCTGGAGAGTAGATCCGCGTCCGCCGGCAGCTTGATCGGCGGGGACGCTGACAAGTCCAGAAGGTCCGGGAACCATATCTGCCTCGGCCACGCAGGTGCGACGAGGATCATCCTGCACCGTGACCTCTTGAGCTGGTTGACGAGCCGGATTAGCAGAGGCAAGGGAGGGAACGCGTAGAGGAACAGGCCCTCCCAGGGGAACGAGAAAGCATCGCCCATGCTCCTCGTCTGGGGAAACCTGCTGGCGAACCTCCGGCACTTGGTGTTCGTCGCCGTCGCGAACAGGTCGATCTGGGGTGTGCCCCACCGTCGGAAGAGGCGATCCACCAGATCCTGCCGTAGTTCCCACTCGTGGCACGAGCGCAGCTCCCTGCTGAGTGAGTCGGCGATGGTGTTTTTTATCCCTGCCAGATGAAACGGCACCAGAAAAATCCCTTGGGCGACGGCCCAATGCCACAGGTCCTGCGCCTCCTTGGACAGCGCTGGGGACCTGGTTCCGCCCTGTTTCCTGATGTAAAACATGGTGGTGGTGTTGTCGGTGAAGATCCTCACCACCTTGCCCTTGAGGGACGGAAGGAAGGACCTGAGGGCCCAAAACACTGCACGGAGCTCCAGGACGTTGATATGCAGGGACTTCTCCGTCGGGAGCCAGAGTCCCCTTGCGTGCAGATTTTCGGTGTGCGCTCCCCACCCTTCCAGGGAGGCATCCGTGGTCACAGTCTCCTGGTGGGCTGGGGTCTGGAAGTCCATGCCCGCCGTCAGATGCGCGCGGGTGCCCCACCACCGTATCGCTCGTCGGAAACTCTCGTCGAGCTTGATCCTTTCCTCGAAGCTGCCCGTCGTCTGGATCCAGCGCGCATCCAGGAATTCTTGCAACGGGCGCATCCGGAGCCTGCACATGGGAATGAGGTAGATGCAGGAAGACATCATCCCGAGGAGGGACTTGATGGACCTCACCTTGGCCGCGTCGGCCACCAACATCCGTTGCACCTTGCCCAAGATGGTCCTGGTCCTCTCCTCCGACGGGGAGGCCAGAAGGGACACTGTGTCGAGCCTCGCTCCCAGAAACAGTGCGACTTGCGCGGGCACCAGGTGGGATTTGGCGTAGTTCACGGAGAATCCCAGGTCCGTGAGGAGTTGGACGGTCCTTGCCGTGTGGACCACGGCGAGCTCCCTCGTCTTGGCGCGGATGAGCCAGTCGTCCAGGTAGGGGTAGACGTGAATCCCCTCGCGGCGCAGCTGCGCCGCCACCGGTGCGAGGCACTTGGTGAATACCCTGGGTGCCGACCGTAGTCCGAAGGGAAGGGCTTTGAACTGGTAATGACGCCCTTGGACCACGAATCTGAGGAATTTTCGGTGCCCCTTTAGGATGGGAATGTGGAAGTAGGCATCCTCCAAATCCAACGACGATAGGAAGTCTCCTTCCTCCAGCTGACCCAGGACGTGCTGGAGGGTGACCATCCGGAACTTCTGCGCCTTGATGAACTTGTTCAGACGTCGCAGGTCTAGGATGGGGCGCCATCCTCCCGTCTTCTTCTTCACGAGGAAGTATCGCGAGTAGACTCCGGAGCCCCGAAGCCTCTTTGGGACGAGTTCGATGGCGCCCTTTCTGAGCATCGCCTTTACCTCCAGGAGAAGTTGAGGGACGTGAAGTTCTTTCCTGGCCACGGGGGGGACGCGCGGGCACCTTCTTAGAAACTCGAGCGCGTGGCCCCGGGCCAGGGCGTCCAGCACCCAACGGTCGGTGGAGATGGACTCCCACACGCTGACGAAGCCCGCCAGCCGGCCTCCCACCGGGGTGCTTCGGTGGGGGCCCGACCCCACGGCCGGTTCAATCCTGCTTGGACGCGGCCTTGCCGCCTTGACCTCCTTGGCGACGACGGCGGGGTCCGCTAGACTTGCCTCGTCCTCTGTAGGCCTCTTGCGACGACGAGCGGGCCGCTTGACGGTAGGAAGCGAAACCGCCGCCGGAACCTTTGGAGGCGCCCTTGCCTCCGCCGCTCCGAAAGGGCGTTCGTCGTTGCTGCAGGACTCCAAGGGCCCTGGCCGTCTCAGTATCCGCCTTGATGGCCTGAAGGGAATCGTCCACTGTCTTCCCAAACAGGTTGTTCCCGTCGAAGGGCATGTCCAGGACTCTGGTCTGGACGTCCTGCCGAAAGTCCGTAGCTTTGAGCCATCCACGACGTCGAAGGCAAACGCCGTTGCCCAGCTGGCGGAACCCAGTGTCGGCGATGTCCGTCGCCACGGTGATGGCGTGGTCCGACGCCACCTCACCTTCCTGCAGGATCTCAAGGGCCTCCGCCCTCTTGTCGTCCGGAAGAAAATCCAGCAGGGGAGCTATCTTGTACCAGAGCTCCCTGTCGTAGCGGGCCACGATAGCCAAGGCGTTGGCCGCTTTAATCGTCGTCGCTGCCGACGAGATGACTCTACGTCCCATAGCATCCAATTTCTTTCCCTCGCCGACCGGCGGGGAAGTCGATGTGGAGGCCGCACCCCCCCCCGCTTTCTTCCTGGCTGCCGCGGAGACGACGGAGTCCGGGGTAGGCTGCGCCCGGAGGCATAGGGGGGCCGTGTCCGGGACCCGGTACTTTTTCTCGTACCGGTCTCTTCTAGCTGGCGTCGTGGAAGGGTTCTTGAGGAGGGAAAGGCCCTCATCCCAAATGTCGTCCAACAGAGGCACTGCGAGGACCGTCTTCCTCTTGGCCTCGCGCCGCTGATAAAGGAAGCCTTCCTTTTTCTTCTCCTCAGGGCAGAGTTGGAAAAGCTCGGACGCCCTGGAGATCATGGAGTGGAAAGATCCGATCTCGTCGGGCGGAGAAGCCCTGGTGGGAGGCGACGACGGAAAATCCTCGTCGTATGCCTCGTCGTCCGTACCCGTCGCTGCCGTGTCAGTCCCCGTATCATCCCCTCGGGTGGACGGGGAGGAGGGCTGGACGGGGCGCGACGGTTGAAAAGGAGGTGGTGGATGGATCCTTCTTTTCTTGGTAGGGGGAACACCAGAAGGTCCCGGTTCTGGATCCCCCGACGGGAGAGGTTCCTCCGTCGGTAACGGTAGCCTCGTCCTTATCTCGGAGCATAAGGACTGTATGGCCAACAAAATGGCCGCCGAGTTGTCTTGCGGCTCTGGCAGAGGGGAATCCGACGGGCGAGCAGGGGCCCCGTCGGTATCCTCGACGATGTCGTCGTCGTCACCTGCGTCGGGGTCCATTCCGACGGGCTGGCCTTCTTCCACGCCTAGGCCGTGGCTTAAGACCTCGATCAGCTCCTCTTCTGAGGTTGAGGCCGAATCTACGACGACGCCCTGCCCCCCCTTCTTCTTCCCCACGGAGGGTTTCACGGGGGTCCTATCGATGGGCACAAACGAAGACTCCCTCCGAGGAGGCAGGGAGATTCTGGGCCCTGAGGTCGCCACCACTGGTGTAGCCACCACAGGCTGAGCCAGGGCCGCCGCGACCGTTTCGATAGAGGGCTTGGTCGGATGGATCAAGGCCTTCACCACCTTAGGTGCGCTCACCGCCTTATCCTTGAGGGAGGGGGCACTGCCACGCTCCTCCTCTGCCTTAGAGCTCGACCGGGGCCTCTCCAGGAGCTTCGCCGGGTGCTCGGCCTTCCTCTTACCCGACCCAGAGCGTTGGCTCGTGGTTGATGGTGCCGGGGAGGGTGCGCCCTGCCTGGCGCCCGTAGAGCCCGACCGTTCGGCGCTCCCGGTGCCAGCGGACTCGCGGTGCTTGGCCTTATGTTGGGCCCCCGTCGCCGGGGCGCCCTCAAAGGTCTTAGAAGACCGCTCGGATTTCTTCTTCTTCTCGCCAGACGGGCTCTTGCCCTCCAGCCAGTTGGCGAGACGTTGATGGCGGTCCTTCATGGTCCGTTCCGACATGTTGCCGCAAAACGCACAGTCCTTCTCCACGTGCGTCTTGTCCTCATGAAGGCAGTAAAGGCAGAAAGAGTGTTCGTCCTCCTTGAAGACGTTCTGCAGCTGGCATCCAGGGCAGACCCTGAACAGCTTTCCGGGCGTCGAGCTTCCCTTCTCCTGGGCCATCTCCGAGACCGGGCCTGAGAAGCTTCTGGAGTCCTCCGAAGCGTAGCTCGACGAAATCTTCACCCTTGAGGGGCACAGATGAATCCGACACGGGTCCCCGTTGATCGGATGTAGGATCGGTGGAGCTTGAGGCTCTTTTGACCGAAAGAATCGAAGTTTTTTTGTGAAAAAGCGCGAAAAAAAGCACTAACGCTCGAGAGCAATAGCACGAGGATCCCAACACATGAACGTGCGGTAAAAATCTGAAGATGGCTGCCAGAGGCGGTGCTTAGGTAGAGGGCAGTCATTGGCTGTGGTCAGTATGACGCAGAGACCAGTGATTGGTTATTACTACGAAAGACAGATCAGAAACGAAACTGATACTGGTTTTTTCTTTACCGAGGATTCCCAGCCTGACGACGGGGAATATTCATGAGCATGTGAATCCATGCCAGACCCCATGCTGGAGAATGTGGGCACAACAGGACAAAATGAAGAAGATTTCAGCGGCTGATTTACAGCAAGAGCATTCAGGTTCCTGCACATAATAACTGTGCCAGCCAGCTGTATTGGCTCTCAAAATGAGATCAAATCGGGCTCTCGTTGCAATCCAGCGATCTACTGGCTTGTTGGTATAAGTCAAGTAGGGTTGGAAGGAGTTCACATTGGTCACAATGGCATTTTTCCGGCTAGAGTCCATTAAGAACTCAATCGATTTGCGCATCTCCTTAACCATGAAGCAAACATTATTTGTATGGGCCTTCCTTCTACCCTGGCTCAACAAATCAGCTCGTAGGAAGAGGCTAGGAACATTTTGCTGGGTCAAATAACCATGAATGAACTTTACCCATGGAATATTATGCCAAGCCTCTCTCCAAACGAGGACCTGGATGATGTCTTGAGTTGCCATTGCCTTAGGATTTGACCAAATGGCAAGCCAATGTAATAATGGGGGCTGATACCATTCGTCTGCCAAATATTTGGCTCCAAGCTCGGCGTGCACAGCAAACGTGGGTGCCGAGCAGGGCAAGACAACCAGTTTCATAAAAAATATGTTTTCCAAAGTCTGGAGTACATACATTTTTTCACACCCCCCAAAGAAAGGCCCCCTAGTTATTTGCTGCCCTTGTTTGAGCATTGTAAACATTCATTATCAGATGAAGCGGTTGCCCTTGACACACATGCATAAAACGGGTCACCCCTTTCCCCGGTGACTAACTCATTTTAATTTGTTGTTTATATATGTTTGCATCACCCTTCCATGTCGCTGTAAAACGAATTCCCAAATAATCATACTCATACACCCTCGGGATTACATCCCCATTACTAAACATTTTATGCATTTGGATTTTATTTTTTGCCCCACGGCGCATGCCATGACTGCAGGCTTTGCATTAATTTGCAGGTTCAAATTTGTCACGAAATCTGTGTGCACATTGCCATAGGGGTGCGAGCGAAACTAACCAGATCATTGTCATGAGCTAACAAAGGAAAGGGCTTATTGCCCACGTGCATATAATCTGCATTTGAGTCTACGAGAGCTTCATAGAGACCATTTATATATAGTGTAAAAATAACTGGAGCCAGGACACACTCCTGTCGGCCTTCTCTATTAACATAAAAAAATAGAGTGCACTGGCCTTGCTCCCTGAAATGAACACACGTCTGGGTGCCTGCATGAATCAATTGCAGAACCCTCAAAATCCAAATGGGACAACCCATGGACCCAAGCACCGCCCAGAGCACCATGAATGCCAAATCAATTGGTTCACCCTTTCCCAATACACAATGTGCCCCCAACGAATATAAATTCAAGGCTTGATCACAAGTCCCCACGCCGGGTCTAAAGCCACATTGAATATTAGCACTGAAATGGATGAAATCCATTCCTCAATGCATCCCAGTTCTACACAGCCAAAGATTTTAAATGGTGTGTCCAAGAGGGATGGTGGTCTGTAAGCAAGTGGGCTTTTGCGGTAAATAGGTTAAATAATAGCACTTTTCCCAGAGAGTGGGAATTCTTCTGTTTCCAAAAATGTATTAAAACAAATGGTCAACAGTGGAGCCCGTAAATCCATGGATACTTTGCAGATATCCGCTAGCACTGCATCTCGGCCCAGGGTGCGATTACAGGCTTGCTGAACAATCACATCCTCAACTACCTTCACAGAAACATAGATCGATACACCACACTCTCCAGCGATAATAGGGTCGTCAGGAACCCCATATAAGGAAGAACAATTGCCCACCCAGGTGTTTGTCGCCACATGCGTTTCAGCGAGGGTTGACTTATTGTTTAACTCTTAGGACTTCCTGTGCTGTAATGTTATGTTATTTTATTTATAGTGCGCCAAAGCCTGTGGGCAAAATACAAAAAAAAAAAATGTACTTGCAACTCTGGCAAAAAAAAATATTTGTGCGATTACAATCACCAACAAAAGTGGGACACTGGATACCTCTCCCATCCCTAGGACTCTTGATTGATAGATTCATTATTTATTATGCGCTTATACGCAAGTGTTTCAAAGCGTAACCATCTATGAGATGGGAAGACAAAGGGAAGACAAGACAGACGATCTTACTAGGCATGGTACATTCGGAGCATGCAGGTGAACAGAGCAGGAAGTGCATGGGGGGGTTCTAAAATGACCTCTTAATTCCTAAACCCTAAATCTTATGCTGCACACCTGGCCTAAGTCACAATAGCCGTTTACCGGATTTACTTCTTGCGTTAGCATGAACAGCGAGCAATGTAACTCTCAGCTGGGTTTGCTAGTAGCAAAGGCATTTCCATTCTAGGATGTGAAAAGTACAGACATGTAGCTCAGTGCTGGATAAAACAAGTACGTGCGCAATGCAGACCCATGCGGGTATCCTCAAGAGGGCCCTTCATAACAGATGTGGGCCCAGCAATATGAGGGCCACTCTGTGCCCACAACTGCCCCGATTCTCAAACAGGGCCTCCATCGGGATGCAGACATGCTGAAGTCAGAAGGTGCCCCGAAGTTGCACTAGCGTGGCTCCCAGCACCCACCACTGTGGATGGCTATGGTCAGCCACTGTCCCGAGGGTGGGTACGGAGTGCACATTTGTAGTGATGGATTTTTAAAGGCCGGGCACAGCAAATGCACGTTTCACATTTCCCCCCAAAAAGTAAAACAAACGGAAACGTTTCTACTTTGCATGGACCATGCCGTTAGATTCAGGTTTTGGCAAAGCCAACAGTACAGTCTCTAACAGACACAGCAAATAGACCTCCGACCACTGCAACCTACAATACTCTTTTCTCTTTGTCTGGTAGCAATGTTATTTGTGTGCAAACACTAACCAGCACATCATAATTTAGTGTTAATGGCAATTACAGGGTATGCTAGCATTTAAGCAACATGGGAGAATTTACAGCACATTTTGTGATGATGTCCATGTCGAAACGTGATGTAAATTCACTCTAGTTACTGGTAAGTAGGGATTACTTTTAAACGTTTGAAAATCTGTGCGAGTTTAGCTGAAACAACACTGCAGTGTACAGAAGCCTTTTGAAAAGATGTGCTAGAACAGAAACTATTGGCTTTGCTGTTGCTCGTTACACAGCTTGCAGACTGCAACTGTGCTAACCCTTCCACCGGCATTGGGCTGTCAGTTGGGGCCCGGGCACTGAGACCAAATCTTGTAGAGGCCCTGACACAAAGCTATTGTGGTTGTTGGGAGCCTCAGGCCCCCTGACACTTACAGGCCAAGCAGAACTCTGTAAATCTGCCTTAGGCCTTTTTCAGGGCCCAAAAAAGCAGTGTGGCCATGTGACTAACAAGATGGCTAGTACAAGGGTGGTCTTATCTCTAACAGTAGCACTTCCTGCAACAATCCAGTGCTTCTGTAAACTAGTAGCCATGCACAGCTGAGCTTGGGAATGATAACAGTTGCACATGACCCCGAATAAAGCATTATTCATAGCATAAGTGACCAGTTTTTATATTTAACAACATATTTTAAAAGGGGGACAAGAGTGTTTCAACCAGAAACACTGTGAATAGGGCATATTGCATAAGGACAATCTCCTATTGATGTGTTTATTTTTATTTTATTGGAATATCAACCATCTGTGCCCTGCGCTGAAAGCAACGTGGCTGCTGGTCAGTGGAGTAACGGAGTGAATTTCCCCCTACTCCGTTAAGTACAAGAAGGTTTTGGGGCTCAGAGAGACCCACACTCCACTTGAGGTTCATTTACCTTTGTGGCGCTCAACCTCAAGTGGAGTGTGGGTCTCTCTGAGCCCCAATACCTTCCCATTGATGCGTGCTTTACAAAGTGTCACTGCAAGATGAATGCTCCATAATCCAGGATATGTAAGGGGACATGGACACAAATGGAACACACTAATGGGGACATTACACAACGGAGAACTGGGGCACATTTGCATTACTTACAAAGTATACAGTCACGTACAATTATCCAATCCACCAGTAGCAGTGCAAGACCAGTTGGTGATGCAAGCAGATAATTATGGGGTGAAGCAAGGGGAATAAGAATATTTGAGCATCATCTCCAAATTGATCAGAGAGGCCGAAGGTGGAGTTTGGTTTGGCAAGAGAAAAGGCATGCAGAGTGAAGAGAAGGGGGCAAAGCTCTGACCCTTGTGGGACCCCAAATAAGAGGGAGGTGGCAGAAGTAGGACCAGAGCTGTCGGAAAAGGTGCAGTTGGACACGTGATATAGGATCCAAGTAAGGGCTGTTTTCTGGAAGCCAAGCTGGGAGAGCATCTTGAGGAGAGAGGGGGATCGACACTATCAAAGGCAGCACCGTAGAGTGTCTGCCAGGTTCACAGAATGTGGAGGGCCAGTGAGTCTGTTAGTTTCCTGGTGTGCAGTGATACAGTTCAGGAACTTTTGAATAACAGGAAAAAAGAGAGACTGCCCGGTAGTTAAATGGGTTGTTTGGGTCAGCGGGCAGCTTCTTCAACATGGATGAGTCGGTAGGAAGGAGGGTGGAAGAGAGTGACCCTCCCCACAGTGGGACAGGATTTCTCATCATGTAATTATCAAGAAGCACCTCTTGCGCTTTTACATTTAGTAAAGTATTATACATGAACACATGCATCCAACAAAATAACTACCATGCACCTTCTGAGTGGCTAACTCCTCAGTGAGAGTCATGTGGGTTTACTCAATTCTAGCACTCAAAGCTCATTCCGCACCTTTATAATAATAATTTAGCAATTATATAGCACTAAGAACCCTCAGGCATCTGAGTGCTGCTTATTATTACCCACGGTGGGTGGTGCTTATTTATCAACCTCGGAAGGATGATAGGCTGAGTTTGGCCCTGCCGGGATACGAACCTGAGTTGGCAGGCTCTGCACGGATGTCAAAGCGAGCGCTCTACTCGCTGTGCTATCAATTTGGCTGTAGTGGTTATGTAACGGCAACTAATGCATCAGGGGATAGGCCCCGCCACTGCTGCCAGTTCTATGGAGTAGCCTTCAAATAACAGACTCCTAGGGTCCTTTACGAAAAGTA
The DNA here is from genome assembly GCF_040938575.1 of Ambystoma mexicanum. Lineage (NCBI taxonomy): Eukaryota > Metazoa > Chordata > Amphibia > Caudata > Ambystomatidae > Ambystoma > Ambystoma mexicanum. The sequence goes on along the minus strand of NC_090935.1, from coordinate 1,321,510,850 downwards.
TTCATTTAGAAATTGAATGCCTGTTTTTCTAAGCCGAGGCAACATTGTTGTGTTTCAGTTCATTTACTTTACACGCTTACTCACTGGCGCCTTCATGGTTTGCTTTTTATTTCACGGCATCGCTCTCATGCTAGATGACATTGTGACTTGTGTCGTGTTTCAAGAAACGAAAAGCTCCACGCTGAGGTGAAAGCAGGGGTCAAGTCCTAAAAACTAAAGTGGGGGGACTCATCAACAAACGCGATGGGAAGTGACATCACCAGAAGTTAGCATATGAAGGTGAAATATGCACATTTCATTAAATTGGCTTTGCATAACCACCCAAATTAAACAGGACGAATGGCATGTGCCTTTCATAAAATCAACACACAAAAAACCAAGAGAGGATATATTCTTCTAAAAGTGTTTTGAAAACGTTAAAAGGTGTGCATTTTTTAAACTCCAAGAACCACTACAAATGTTTTCCATGGGACTTGCAGTACCGAAATGGGGCATTTCACCTTTAGTTGTTTGTTATTTTTCATCAGGTTATATATAGTGCAGTGGTGAAGTCGCTAGCCTGCAAGCCTGACGACAGTGCTTTAATTCATACATTCAAAGAGGACAATTAATGTTTCTCATTTTAGCTGGGGGGACGGAGTCCACCCTCTGAAAAAAGTGGGTGGACTCTGTCCACCCGCGTGTACCCTCGACTTGAGCCCTGGGAAAGAATTACCATAAACAGACCTACCCGCACCCACCTTTACTATCAGTAGGACATATTTGAGGGAGATCCTTCAAGCACTGTTCTTGGGCGACTCGTATGACTGACTACAGCACCTGTATAACTTGCATGTTTTAATATTTATTTTATGCCTGTTTTAATTTGTCTGCACATCACTTTCACAGCGGTGCATCCACGTTAAGAGCTACAAAATAAAAAAATAATTGCATTTGTCAAACTCAATTAAAATTGATTCTAGGCTATCAACATAAGCTTTCCATTCCCGAGTGGTAAAAAAAAAAAAGAATAGTTTTTGTTTCAAATCAAACTCTGCCCCAGCACATTAGTGGAAATTTTAATTATTGCAGTGGGGAGTTACTATTTGCATTCAAGAAACTGCTTTTGTAGCGTACCACCGGGCCTTTCAATGCAATTAGTTTGCAATGGCGGCCCGATTCACACTGAATGATTTCAAAATTTCAGGCCTTTGTAACAAGAAATTAATTAGCCTCCACCTTAATGTCTTTCTTAAGAATTGGGAAAGCCCTAGAGGTGAAGAATATAAGCAAATGCAGTAAAATCTTAAGGCAAGCTATTTGTTGCAGGGCATACAGAGAGAGCTGCCGTGCACAAAGAGAGACGGCCCATTGATTGAGAACACGTTTTAAAGAACATAATATAGAAATAACACATGTAATCTCTTCACAGGGGTCAGAATTCCACTCAAGTGAATCATTGCTCGTGATGAGGCCCACAATCATTACTGAACTGATGTTCTTCCCTGTAAAGTAACTCCATCTCGTGGCACTGACCACAGGTAATCCTTGCCAGTGGCCTTTTCCCTGGCATTGTTCCTCTGGTGGTGCTGGTGACTGTCCTGGTGCTGTCCTCGCTCTGCTGGGTGCCTCTTCACCCCATTTGTGTCAGTGGCAACACTACAACACCAACTGCATTCATGCACCAGACAGCGTTTGTGATTGTGAGTTGGTGGCCTTGCAGGCACCTGTGTATTGGTGCACCCCATGTTAACTGCCGGAGTAGAGCGCTCGCTTTGACATCCTTTGACATCCGTGCAGAGCCTGCTAATGCAGGTTCGAATCCCGGCAGGGCCCAACTCAGCCTTTCATCCTTCCGAGGTCGATAAATGAGCACCACACACCGTGGGAAATAAGCAGCGCTCAGATGCCTGAGGGTTCATAGTGCTATATAAATGCACAAACAAACAAACTGCACATCAAAAGCAAAAGTGGAAGTTCAGTGCTTAACAAGGCTCTGGATGTGCTCGCAGAGTGCGAGGAAAGCCAGAGTTGTACTGATGGAAGCAGACGGTGCAAGACTGTCCGCGGTACTAGTAAGCTGCACCTGATACTCTGGCTGCCCTGATACTTCCCACACCATGCGCCTACACCACCCATTTTGCTTCAGCATTACTACCAGTTATTACAGTAGCGGAGCAGCACAATGTCATGTAGGCTGACTAGAGCAGAGTACTGGCTCCTAGTGATTCATGAAACTGGATAACTAGCCCCAGCGTGGCTCACACTGCTGTTGCTTGTTGTCTGAATTAGACGGACTAACCATAAAAGATTGACAAAACATCAAATCGCAATTAAACTGAATCTGAGATATTTGCCGGTACTGAGACATAAGCCCTGCGACCCAGCCATGGCAAGCACTCCCACAAATTAAGCACTGGTGCAGCAGTAGGGAGACAAATTCGATGCATTTCAAATATCGTGGCTCAAGGTCAGAGAAGTTTGGAATCATGGTTTTGCCTCTTAACAATATTTGTCCTAATAGGGAATTATCAGGTGGTGTGTTTTGTTTTCAGAGTTTCTGATCTAGGGTTTACAGGCAGGTGAAGGACAGACTTACTTGAGTCTACAATATAACAACATTGAAAACCGTTATCAGCAAGTAAACAGTTCTTTTGGGCTGACTGCACAAAATACCCAGACTCGCCATTAGTGGAGAAGGTTGCTTTAATGTGACAGAGCGTGGCTTACAAAAACCCGCTAACCTGGCTGCATGGCCTTAAAGATTAACAGATCAATTAACAATTGCCAAAAACAACTAAATAAACAAATCACATTCATGACTTCCTGTCCCTTGCTCCCTACTCTCCCCCTCAATTTCTCTCAACCTTCATTCCCGCTTTCTCCCATCTTCTCCCCGAGGCCACGCCCCTCCTTCTTCAATACCTCTTCCCCCTCTTTGTACCCCCGGGGTAGCCTGTTCGTGCAAACAGCACTACCCAGCCTCCTTACCGCGATAATAATCCTTCGGCTTCAACCAACCATCATTTAACCAACCGTGTCCCCGGCTACCGCTCCACCATCCCCCCATCTCCCCTATGTCTGAACACTCCCAAACTTACAACCTAACTCTTCCATGAAAGCCAAACTGACCTGCCACATCAGCAACAAAGAACATCACATTACAAATATTCCATTCACTCTACCGCCCTGACCTGTCACCAAAGAAACCACTTGCTCCCCAATATTACTTACCTCCCCTTTACTTGCAAACCCCTAAACTAAAGTTAAGGGGGTTGGCGGGCGGGCAACAAGGAACGGCATTAACCGCCAAAAGTTCCAGGGCCTTCGCGGGCACCTGTATATATACACCGCAGGAGGGCAATCTATCTGTGCCGACTCGCTGGCCGGGTGCAGCACCCAAAACCTCCCCGGGGAGCAACGCATACCGCGTCCTCCCTGGGGCCCCCCTTTGCAACAAAATCATCTATTTACGGGGATGTTGCTAGTCGGCCAAATACTCTAAACAAGATGTAGTCTGCAGACACCAAAACCCATCCTCAATCGAAGTAAATCAGCCAACAACATTTGTAATCAACAAACACAGATTTTCTACGGCACATATTACTGAGAAACTAGCATTAAGGACTTGATGTTAGACAGGAGTATCCCTTCGCCCCCCACTACAGAAGATGCTCGAGATTAATAAAGGCCTGTGCAGCTCGAGGGAGTATTACGCATCGCTGCACGTGGCGATGGCGGATATGTCCCTCTCCTGCCATTCCCATGAAGAAGAGATTAATGAACTTCTCCTAAAAATCTGACCCAATGGTGATGTTTATCACTTCCGGGGACTGGGGTTTCTGAGTTGGCAGGAGTAGGCGTGGGCATATCTTGAGCCTTCTGCCGTTTCTCTGCCAGACCCTGCTATTGCAAAACTCCTTGAAAATCAACCAGTAATGCACTGAGATGCACACAATGGTAGCACCGGGATCCGGGGGATTAAATGACCCAGACATGTTCTTATCATCCCTTCTAAAAACATTTATAAACAGTGGATGTTTCTGCTTTATTATAAGCCTGCTGGAGCCTGAAATGTGTCCTTGAAGAGCCTGGAATGCAATGACAGGACAACCAAGATGGCAAGTGGCTCTGGAAGAGCAGGACACAACATATTCAAATATGGGAATACAAAATACAGCTCAACACTGTCTTTTGAGTAACCCAAGACTCAAAAGAGGAGTACATTTTCTATGTTTGAAGCAGCAACGCATTGAAAGTCTCCTTTACCCTCCTCCCAGCTTCCTCCTCATCTCTCTGCTGCTAAACGTGCTGCAGCATGGTGTTTGTGCTTCCGTTGGCTCCAACGAGAAAAAAGCAATAGTACTATGGGGTTTCCAGTTAAAGTGCAAATACAAGTCGCCCTAATGCTGAGATAATTATGCACAGTAACGCTCAAGGAGGCAGGCAGGTTTTTGAGTAGCTACCACAGTGAGCCCCAACTTAGAGATTCCAGAAGCATGCGTCCTTGTTCTTCAGGCTGGCAAATTAATAAAGCTCATTTGGCATGGTTGGTTACAGAATGGTGGTGTATTTATTTATTTATTGTTTGCTTTTTAGGTGCCTATACAGGAAATACATTCTGATTCAAAGCGCCCACAGGGCTACAGGGAGGGAACATGGGGTAGCAGTACAGTTAAATGCACAAAATACAGAGGGGGAAGGGACGCTCAAACCTACTATACCTTGTGAGTCTTCAGAACGTGCAAGTGCAGGAAGGAAGAGGGCAGTGGGGTAGGTGCTAAAGTGTCAGTGTTTGAGGGTGAGCCACAGATGAAATGCAAGGTACGTTAAGTGCTATGCAGCCAGGAGCCACGTTGGATGCAAAGTGCAAATCTCCAGTGCGGAGGGTGTGCCAAGGCAAGTGCTGAAGGAAAACAGATGCTGGGGAGATTGGGAGTGAATGGTCAGAGGCCGAGGGGATACATAAGGGTCCAAGACACCAATCACAGCAACTGTGAGATTAGCAGGGGAAGGAAGAAGGTAATGAGGAGGAAAAGAGGATAGTCTTGAGGTGTTTTTGGAACTTCAGATGGTCCTTCTCAAGACGCAGCAGGAGGGCAAGGCTGTTCCAGAGGAGGGAAACAGCTGAGGAAAGAGAGCACACTCCTGCTCTCTGTTTAGCTTAACGCTTTACACACAGAGTTAAAAAAAGAGGTTCTTGAATCCCAGAAATCGACGGATTCCAATGCAGTTTTGCCTTCCCATTACAGTTCTTGATGATGTCAGTCTGAGATCATCAGTCCTCTGACTGTCAACACATGTGCTTTCCCACCTTTGGGCCAGCATTGATAAGAAGAGGAAAGAATTGGTTGGTTCTCCTTAGAATTCAAAGGTCGGGACACGCTGAGGTTCGAATAACTACATACACCCTCCGCAGGGCACTCCTTTGAATCAATCATCACCCTCGCACTGCGGTGCGAGGGTGATGATCCCTGCATCTCTAGTTAAAGGGGTGCCTGGCGGAATGGTCGACACAAAGGAAGAAAAGACTAGGCTTTTTCTTTCTAAAGCCTTAATCTCTCACTTATACACGAAATCTTAAGGCCTCAGAAATAATGCCTTGGCTTTTAGTGGGCAGGGATTACCAGGGGACATTAGGGAGCCCCGGTAGGGCCGCGTCTCGAACAACAATTTTCGGAGACTGCCAGGGCTCCCCCCAGCTATCTCCACCCCACTTAAAGCCCTGACAAAGCATTTAAGGGGTCACTGGAGTCCCACCAACTAGCAACATGACAACCTTTACAATTCTCAATGGATAAAAAACAATTCTGGAATTGTATTTGCATTGTAATTAATATTTGAATAAAGAAGTATGTTCTTCATAATAATAACTAGGTTTGGGGCATGGGCTACTAGGACTGGGTTTACATGTTTTGGGCAACCTCTCAGACATTGTGTCTGCCGAAGGCCTGCTTCCACACTCAGTACCGTGTGTGGGCATTACAGGGCTCTGGAACATACAGCGCAATATTATTTCTGCATTCAATAGCAGAAAAAGAGCAGAGGCACCCCCCCTCCTTACCGTGTGCCACCCAGCCATGCTTACACTGATCACAGGTTCGCAGGTTGATCTTCCCCGGCTGGAAACACTCACAGGTGCAATTTACCAGTGTGCAGCGGATGGCCTGGAAAAGAAGTGAAAAAGAGAGCCATCATGAAAAACAAACCTAGATTGGCAATTACAAGTATACTCTTAGAACGAATCTGTGAACGTGACAGAAACGTCCTAAGCAATGTTGTTTTACCTCCCTCCCCCCAAAATAAATGCCACCTCGATGCTATTCAGTCGCTCTAAAGAAAGGCAGACATCTATCCCACACTTTGGTTCATGTTCTCACTCCAGGAAACCAAAAACGGTCTCTTGATGAAACTAACAGGGAATAAAGTAAGGGTGTGGCTGCCAATATATGCCAAATAAGGCTGCAAGGTGCTCGGGCGGCTGGTAAGGCTGCAACGGATAAGAGGCATGCCGCAGAGCCAGCCACTTCCCCCAGAGAATGAGGCCAACACCAGCATTAAGCTCAACATAGGCATTCGCAGGCTACAGACCTCACCTAGCTTCTCACAGGAAGAGACAAACTTCAAAATCCAAGGGTTGAAATGTCTCGGATATGTGCATTCAGCGAACACCTGGACATTGGGAATAGTTTATTTGTACAGATGTACCCATTCAGCTATCTCAGTGTCGTTTGCTTTGCTGCAAACCAAGCACACTGGTCTTAAGCCCTGCGCCAGCCTTAAAATAACACCTCGAAGTTATAGTGCACCCCTTTGGCTTCTCATTATTAACATTCAGTCAAAAACTTGCTTCAGAACTCCAGCGTCTGGACCATGGACAAGAATAATCCTCGATAAACAAAGGAATGCTTTTGAAAATTAGCTTATTGTAAAATTGTGTAGCAGAAATGGAACAAAATGTCCAATGAACATTTGGAATGAGTGGGTAAGCCAGACAGAGGGGCCTATAGGTACAGCAATAGCAGGGGCCATGGGCAGAGTGCAAGGGTCATTCTGCCTTTTTTCCTGCCTGGTTCATGTGCTAGTCGTTGTTAGTTTCTGCATGTCTTTCCAGAGTGCAGTGGAGAGACAGAGAGAGGGTATACTAAAAGAGGAGAGGACACAAATGCATAGCTATGCATAAATTCAGGGCACCGAGAGGATATCTACAAAGAAAGAAAAAGGGCTGGAAAGGAGGGGAGATACAGAAGAAAAGACCGAGATGCACTATTGGCTCGAGAGAGTTAAGAGGAAGGAAGACACACTGGAGATTATGTAAACATTCATTCTGTAGCCAAAAAAAAAATGATTGGAACCTGAAAACAAATGTTCTATTTAAATACTCTGGCAATTATCGCAGTGACTCGTATACTCCTAGTTACCTTGCCCCCAGACGCATGAGAGAGATTATGCAAGAAACCTGGTCACAAGGAGGATCAGGCACATGGTCTTGCACTGCTTCCTCACCATACCCAGGCCTAATTGTGCACCAGCTCTTTAGCTTACGTTCTGGGTGTTGCGTATACAGAATGCATGATAATTGCCAAAAGTCACTGCTTTGCAGGGAAGGCATGTTAGCTATTTTATTATTTATTATTGGACATTATAATTTTTTTGACTTTTTTTTTAACTTGTGATTTGTATAGCGATTCGTGACAGAGTCCTCCAGTTTCTAAGAACTCAACGATGGAGGAAACCCAGTTTACACATCATCATCCTGTTCCCACGACGAGCACGTTGCCCCTGGGCTACCCTCCCGTACCAAAAAAAGGAAGTGAATCCAAAATGCAAAACAGCACCCATAAAGAAATCATTTCTTACGCTGCTTTACCCAGGGAGACAGGAGGCACAAAGCACTATAAATCACAGAAACATCTGGCTGATACGGGGAAATCCTTTATGAACTCTAGGTAATGATCAAGCTTTGTCACACATCCAGATTGACGAGCGCAAAAGAAGCTTTGGCACAAAAAATACAGGCAGTACAATTATTTAATTTGCATAAAAAATAGACAACAAATTTGAGATATGTGTGGAGTACCACCTTTTCCAGTGAAACACTGTAGTTGAGGTTCCAGCAAAGGGGGCACGCAGGGCACTGGCAACATTTTCTGAAATAACCTCTCCCAAAAACACTATCTTTGCTTTCACAAGCTTACTATCCAATGAGGCTGAGGGTTAAATCGCTTGTGTATATATAAAAAAAAAACATGTTTAAGCTCCTATTAAGATAGGAAATGACCCATGTTTTTGTTAGGAACAAAAACTCCTTATCTTAAGTTCCTGTACATAAAGGGAGGCATTCATGGAATTATTAGCGGGGAAAATCAGGCACTTGAGTGATAAATAACCACGCAGAAGTCCCGTTCGGCGATTCATGGAATAAAATGAGCAGGACTTCTCCTGGACTTGCGTGGAGTTCGCGCAGGCTCAGCACATCTCTGCAAGCCGGTGAGGGTCTTGCGTGAGACACCACGCAGTACATGGGCGTGGCTTGCGCACTGGACTGGGAAGGGGGCATAACACCACAAATGGAGAAGAACTTGCGAAAAAGTGGGCATTCCCAGGGACGGCCTGCAGGCACTGCCTTGCATGGCCACAATTGTGTGACACAAGACCTATTCATGGATTTGATCGTGCAACCTCTCTGCTGGGAAATGGCCACGCAAGTCCTTCATACTATCCCGACACCCGAAGGCAGGCGTAAGTACGCTTGCCCATAGGAAAACAGCACTGAGGTGGGTTTGCATGTCGGATTTCGTGGTGCGTGTATGCAGTGTAGCAGGGTGCATGAATGGATCCACACGCAGACTTTCTAGATTTCAACCGAGGTATGATTTTTCATATGCATGTTGTCGGGGTGCCGGATACTGTTACGGGGACCCTGCACAGGGTCCCCAAGATGCAGGCCTGCTTGCTGAAGACTCCATGCACTGTTGGAAGGGTGCGTGTATTCGCATGCATTGATAGCTGTCCTGGCTGTTTTTGCTTTGCGTGGGGGCATGCCGTGGGCAATCCGGGCACGACTTCCGAATATGCTTACTTTGCACAGTAAACTCCATGAATGCACGGGGGCACATATTTTAATCTGCACACAGGCTCGCACAGTGGCCTTCTCGGCGCGTGGCCCCTGCAGGATTTCCGTGCACATTTCCATGAATAGGGCCCTGAATGTACTGAATAAAAGGATTTGCAGAGCTCCATCAGTATGCATGCCTGTAAGATTGCACATTAACTATTTTATCCCGCACCGTCTGACAAAAAAAAGAACCATTTACTATTATATTAGTATCTCACAGAGCCTTTTGTCAGAGCCTACATTTTATCAGCCAGACATCATGACGTTTTTGGATGGGTTCAAAAACTCAAGGGGAAAACCTGCAATGTAGGAGTAGAAAAGTCAATTTCAGCAAATATGACAAACACAAAACAGCACCACATAGTAGCCACCAGCAGAGTTTCGCCTCAAGATAACAGCCACAGAGCAATGCATCATGGTAAACACATTAGCTGAAAACTGACATTGTTGTATGGGGCAGTGCTATTACATATCAACATTTTATCTAGACTCTCCTTTGCCAGGCATAGATTACCCAGTGCAAGCTGTTCAAAGAACCAGGCAATCATGTTGAATGATTGACTAGAGTGCCTAAACACACTTCTCTTTGTTAGGACAGACCATCCCTAGCCTCTACCAAGACGATCCCTTGCATCTACCAATCTCATGGTGTTGACACTGGGACAGCTCCAGCAGATTCAAGACCCAGAACCTGGTGGCCAACAACACAAATGAAATCATGTAGCACTTCTGTCTCATTCTAAATAAGTGCAGTACTCTGAAAACCGACGAGGGGGGTGAGGGAGGAACTTGAAGCAGAACAGATTATCCCAGCATTGGTCCATTTTATCCAAGAGGTAACCTCTGATAGTTGGCATTGCTCCGGAGGTGAACAGATCTATCAATGGGCATCACCATACCTCAAAGAAAGCGCTGAACTTGATCATGAAGTGACAAGTTGAGCATTTGGAATGGAGTCCCCTGCTATGCCGAGTACTCCTGTCGGATGTGTTGCTACAAGGACGACCTGATATGAGAGCGATAATTCCCAATGAGCTGTCATAAGTCAGCCCAGCCAAAGGGATCTGGTACCCCATTGCTTGCTAATATAGTAAGTGCATAGTGGTAAAGCTCTCCATAAGTACCAGAATCTGTTTATCAATTAGAAGAGGCCTAAAAGTCTCGACACCAAGAACATGGTGTACAGCTCTAAGATGCTGATGCTGCGCTGTCTGTTTCCTAGAGACCAACATGTGCAGATCTGAAAGAGATACTTTGGTGGCCCAGCATCACTATGATCATTCTTTCGTTTGGATGTTTCTGGCTTGTGGGGATCGAATAGGAACCTCTAGCAGAAAGTGGTCACTGTCTATCTTCAACTCCATACCCCCAATAAACTCTTCTGAAACTTGATCGCTCTCCTGGCACCAAAGAGATAGCAGACCTAGCTGCAAAAAGAACTCACAGCAGTTTCCATAAGGGAAAAATAAGACCAAGCACATCTGGTGAGAGTTGGACCAGTGGAAGGGAAGCTAACATTCTCCTTGTAGAGAAGTTCAGATCAAATCAGAAACTGACCTGATGGATTAGGTCACATGGATGGCGAACCCCAAATGATCACCTAGTGGACAGAGCCTTCATTCACCTACAATGACAACCTCCTCAAGGGCCTGTCTTCTTATTAGGGTATGTGTGCAACTACTGACTTTTAACCTACATGGAAATGACTGCCATGATCTTCATGAAGAACGGAGGAGCCATGTAGAGGCCAAAAGGCAGGAATCTGTACTGAGCGTGTGTGGAATGGGCTTCAAACAGCAGAAGAATTACGTGGGGTCCAACCCATAATGCAATGATACATATCAGCGTAGTCTCTTGATGACATCCACTCTCCTAACTGGAAACAGGTCAGGATTTGAACCAGTGACATATTTTGACAGTGCCAATCAATTGCTTTAGTGACGAGATTCAAAATCAGCTGAACTTTCTAGTTTTCTTCTCCCCGTTGAAAATGAGCAAGGAGAGGTGACGTACCTACTGAGGTGGAACTGGGTCCATGAGACCCACATCCACCTCCAGCCACATCTCCTCATTTAGGCAAGAATAGAAGGAGATGGTTGGTCTTGAGAGGAATGCTCCAAAACTGTGATTGTGAGACTTGCAGTTCTTCTCATCTTCTGTGTCAGTGACCACTGATTTGGGGAGATGTGTGCATTGTATCTGTTTTTAGAAGTGTCTTCTCCTGGAAAATTCGTTTTATATCCTCCTCTCGTAGAAATACCAAAAAGTTGACAAACAGTGAGGCCAGTCTGTCTTGGCGCATGCCTGGTCTGAGGTTTACTACTGCCTTGTGGATAGCAACCAGGAACCTAGTAGCCACATACTCTCTTTGCACCTGTAGAGCTGCTCACCCGAAGAGTCACCAAAAAAGTCTTTACTACCAAATGGATGGTCCATAATGCTCCCCCGAATTGTGTCACATAGGTTGGTAGAGATTAGCGTCATTGATATTGGCATGCTCACTCCTACATGCAAGCCCACATGGTTCATTGCTGAGCTCAACTGGCTGTTCCCGTTTACGGTCTTGGATATTTTTTGCATGTATTCCAACTTTCATTTACGGTGTTTGCTACATCCTGTCCATAATTGAGGTCCTTGCTAAAATAAAGGCAAGTATCTTGATATATTTTCATTCACAGAGAGTGCCTACTTGGTATCCCTCTGTTTCCATTGTGATTGCCCAGCCGATGTGGTCAATATTTAGGGCCTATTAAGAGCTGACTTGACATAAGATGACTGTGCCATTTGAAGGATACCAGAGACAATGCCTTGTCAGGCACGAGTCTATACCTAGTGGCTAATATCTCTCACCACTGGAATGAGCTGTGGGTTCTTACCTTATTCAACGTGCACAGTTGAAGGGGATGGCCCACCCTTTCATGCTTCATGGCAAGCACGGGTGTAAGAATCCCTGCCTTGGAGGGAGACCAATCCACACCAGAGCATGAACCATAGGTTATGTAACAGCCCTGCTCTGAAAAGCTCCTCCACTTAAGATAGTCTGGGACATGTTGGTCCAAAGGCTGGGGGTGGAAGAGCCTGTTGAGCCACAAGCTATGGTCCTGTCTGAGATGGCACGACCAATAGGAATCTGAACAAGGGAGAAAAGAACAAGCTGTGGTCTGTATCTTCAGCCCTGACCATTATGAGGATCTTTACTTCTCAGTGTCTGAGCACCGAACACTAGGTCAGCTAACACTGGAGAGAAAATAAGCTCTATACTCTGCCTAAAGTATGGGAAACCTAGGCTCTTTCAATCTCTTTGCTGAGGCCAGAGGCAATCCACCTGAGTCTCCGGCTGCTCTTGAATCAGTAGATTTTGAGCTCTATGTGCAAGTTCAACCTATTCTGGAAGTGTCCCGAATCCAGTAGGCTTTGAGCAGCATTTTTCCTCCTTTTCAGACATCTGCCCCCTTGACTGCATCACCCGTTGAGTGGTGTGGGCAGGATAGCCACCTGAACCACTCTGGTAGAAAAGCTCAGAGGAGACTTCCCCCTTCACGGGTGGCCCTCTTCAACTTGCACAACGCGTGGGAATGCCACTGTGCGTGGCGTGGATCTCTGGCGGATTGTGCATGCCTCTGACCCAATAGATAAGGACCCTACCTGCCCCCAGCTTCACTGGGCTTGGTATCTACGCCTCAAGAACAGTTAGACTACCCTTCCACACCGTACGACCATCAGGAAGGGAACCTTGCTTTTTTCAAGTTGTACTTCTGAGGGGGTCTCAGCAGTGTTGGATTCAGTTCCCCTAGAGGAGACCTCAGTATAAGTATCAGATGAAGAACTCAAGAAGTTACCTAATAGCATAATGCCACCTGCGTATTTGTGCGCACATAATTTCAGCCTTATACATCACACCCTCAAATTACTTGCACAATTCTGCTTCATAGAGCCATGTGATCCCACACACCCCTGCATGAACGATTCGCTGAGTCATGCATTCCACTTCAGTAAAGGACACGCTCACCTCACAATACACAACACTACAACCTTGCACATTGCTACAGACAGCCCTACTGTGCGGTCATGTCAAGGAAAGGGATGGATCTTAATGCAAATACAAGGTCATCTAAATACTAAAATTGTGTGTTATCTTAATGCCCTTTGGTGACACCCAGTCTCCCATTGCTAGACTTGGGTCTATTTGTGCATGCGTAGACAGGTCCAAAGTGTTATCAACTGAAACAGGCCAGTTCACCAATCCTTCTCTGAACCACAGTCTTGGGTACAATGCCATGTGCCCAGCCACACACGCAGCACAAGGAACTGACAAAGTCCACCACAACACCCTGCAACGCTGCACATTGCTACCTAAACCATTGCAATGCTGTCGGGTACCAGTAAAGGCATGGATATGTTCATCGATAATTCAGTACATTGCTTTCTGTATGTCCGCCATTTCTGAATCTCTGAATTGCATGGACTGTACTCTTAATTGTTACGCAATGAGCAGACCCCTGTCCAGTGGCAGCCTTGCACACTGAGCCACCCCACAGCACGCGGAATCAAGAGGATCGACAGGCTAACCGAGCAGACTTTCCCTCTGCCCCTGAGCGGGCAAGACCCACCCAAAATATACACATGCCCAATCAACAGCACTGTGTGGGCATTTGCAGATGTTAATATCACTGTGGCGGGCCCAACTACATTAGCTTCAAGCCCAACCTTTTAGACAATCCTGACTACGCCTCTGACGTGCTGCCCCGAGCAACCTGCCCATCCTCACACAAAAAGCTGAATGCTCGATAACCCACAGGTTCCACAATAATGACAATTCCTGTAGGAGAAAACCCATGGGATTAAAGATATTTACAATAAATGCAAGCCAACAAGTATACATAGTTGAATTAAGCTTTGAAAATCCCTCATGCCAGACATAGTCCATACAATGAAGTGTCCTTGCTGGCAGTGCGTTCCATATCGAATGGGTTGACATGGCTGCAAAGTGCCATTTCCCCGCAGTATCTGTCACACCCTGTCAATATATTGTAATTACCAGGAGTGCTGTGGAGTCGACAGTGCCGATCCAGCCTCAGATGCAATCGATGATGCTTTTTTTTGTCTCCTTTTTTTTGTGCCACTGTGACTGCAGATTCAGCAGTCATGGGTACATGGGGCCCAGGCGTTGTAATGATGCTAGCCCTCCTCTGGATTCAGGGCTCTTTTTTATTATCAGTGTATTTATTGAGCGTGGACCTAGGCATGAATTAGTGAAGGAAATTCAGTGATGTTAAAGGAAGGACTGTAGGAACTAAACAGAGGAGAGGGATTCCAAGACTGCTGACCGACGCTGTAAGTGGCCTGCAAAATGGAGCCAGGGCTCTTAGGGGGTGTGGCTGAAAAGGGGCATTGCATGGCAGACGTTCGGTGCCACTATTAGGAGGCAACACTTGCCTCACCTGAATACTGCCTGTTAGGGCACGTCCCTGTAAGAGCCCCGATTTTGCAAAAAGCCATGGTCTAACAGGGAGCAGTGGTGGAAATGGGAAAAAATTGGTGGGGGATCCCGCAAGGCCCGTGGTGGGGGTGGAGTTTGGGGGAGCGGTGCCCGAGGAGGTAGGGTTTAGCAGGGCAGAGCTGGCAGTTGACCTCCGATCAAAGGAAATCTCCAAAATATTTCTTTCATGTTGCTTCTTTTCCAATCTATATATCAATTCCACTTTAAACCACTTCCATGGCACTGGTGATGAGTTACTTCACTATGCGGATAATAGCTTTGAACAGTGTTGCTGAGTAAATATTCTTTAAAATGCACAATTTGCATCCCATTTTATTAAAAAAAAACTCCTCCTTGGGTACTATTCAAGCGGGGTGATTTCTGTTTGCCATAAGCAATGTTTTCTTTTACTTGAACCACATCCGGCACAGCTCCTGCAGATCCCCACTGAAAGCAGTTGGGTGGCTGCATTGTGTGGGATAGTTTCTATGTTAATAGGGGTATTTATTTATGCAATGTTTGCCAGATACCTGTATATTTATTTATTTATACAATGTTTGTCGGATACAGGTAGCCGACAAACATTGCATAAATAAACCGGATCGTGCCTGAGGACGGTGACTTCCTCTTGTGACCCCTTGCATGGGGTCACCAGAGGAAGTTACAGTTTGCTGGCAGGACCTTTCTTTTTTCTTTTTAATCTCAGCGCTGACTCTGACCAGATCCCGAGATCCAGCTACACATCTGGTGGCGGATCCGGTGAGAACTGGCCCAATCGCCAGCGCTGACAGGCAGCTTTCAAATCGGGTAAGTGTTGCCTCTTATTTGTGGCACTCATCCACTTCTAGGTACCCCTTTGCATCAATCATCACCCTATCACCTGAGCTACACGGCTGATGATCCCTGCATTTCTAATGAAAGGAGTGCCTGGCGGTGGAGTGTCGGGGGACGGGTCAGAGACACAATGAAAAGGCAAGGTTTTTTTTCTAGCGCTTGAAGCTCTCATAGACAAGAGCTTCAGACTTTAGAAAAAAAGCCTGGTGGGCTGGGATTAGCTGTCATGAATCGCAGGGTGCGCCCCTTTTGGGCCTCATGGTCCTTGTCACAACGGATTTATACTCATTAATACCTCCAATATTGCCGTCCAACGCATTCCCTTCTCGCTCCATGCGTTGGACGTAACCTTCTCTATATCTAGACCACGCCTTCCGCGGCTCCGCGCATCTCAATGCTATAGCGATTAGCGACCAGACGTGTGCTCCGTAGCTCGCGGTTCTTTCCTTTCCTCTCCGCTATCCCTTCCTCAAACCCCCCCTTTCTTCCTCCTCCTGGATTCTAGTTCTAGCGAACTTACCTTGCCTCCTGGATTCCTGGGTTCGACCTCCTGGCAAACTGAATGCATTCTGGATTCGGCAGAGACACGGGCCGCCTTCTTCAAAACCCGATCCATCCGAAAGAAGGCAGCCTCCAAGGACACCGGTAAAGAACGGATTCAGGTGAGAAGGGGGGAACTCCTTGACAGTTTGAGACGCCACCCAATCGAAAGTGATATCAACATGGAGGCTGCCGTGCAGAACTTGATGCGTCGTATGCAGGAATTATCAACCGAGGTACAGAATCTGAAAGCGGAGAACGCCGCTCTCAAACAATTGGTCCTATCCCGGGATTCTGCTACAAAAGAGAGTGTTATACTGGGCGGAGTCATGGATAAATACGACGGCTCAGCCAAGACCCTTCATGCATTCCTGGATTCGTGCTTGGTTCACTTTACCTTCGAGCCTTACTATTTTGCAACGCCCAGGGCCAAGGTGGGTTTTATAATCTCTCACCTTTCCGGGATTGCCTTGACTTGGGCCACTCCCCTCGTTAACTCTAGTGATGCCCTCCTGGACGATTATGATGGGTTTATACAGGCCCTAAAAGACATGTTTGACCGCCCTGAGAAGGTCTATAGCGCACAAGAACGCTTGTTAGACTTTCAGCAAGGGACCCAGAATATGCTCACGTATGTGACCCGATTTAAACAACTGGCAAAGGAAGCCGACTGGTCCACTGAGGCGAGTTTTACCCTGTTCAGGAGAGGACTGAATGAAGAAATTAAGGATGAGCTGGCCAGAGTGGCACTACCAAGCTCATTCCAGGCATTAATGGATCTTGCCATGCAGATTGACATCTGTATCCAGGAAAGGAAGTCAGAAAAGAAGGAATCCAGGGGAACTCCTTCCAAGGTATCATTTGAGGGTACCCCCAGACCGGAAATCAATCCAAGCCCAGTTTCAGAATCCGAGCCCATGCAGATTGGGGCCTTTGGTGGACCCATATCTCCAAAAGAGAGAATGAGGAGAATTCATACGGGCTTGTGCATGTACTGCGCCTCGGATAAGCATTTGGTTAGGGGGTATCCTTTAGCACCCCCTCGGCGTTCGGGAAACGCCAGCTCCCGATCCTAGATGGAGCAGAGCTTCGGGAGAGAGATGTTTGCTCCACATCCATTCCATCCTTGAACTCTCCTGGACAAAACAATTTGGTGGTACTGCCGGTCTATTTATCACCATCCAAGAATACAAACTATTCCATTTTGGCCCTGCTAGACTGCGGAGCTATGGGAATTTTCATTGATCATGAGTGGGTTGATAAACATCAGATTCCCTACGAGTCACGAAGCACCATGCAGCCTGTGGAGGCTATCGACGGAAGACCCCTCACATCAGGACCGATAAACTTTCAGATCAAGGAGATCCAGCTTTCAATAAATCACCATCGAGAGCTGATCAGGTTTGACATTATTAAGTCAGCTCATTACCCCTTGGTATTGGGCATGCTTGGCTACAGAAACACAACCCATATATCAACTGGTCAGCGGGTTCCCTATTCCTGAGCTCGGAATTTTGCATGTCTCATTGTCTATCCCTAGAACCTCCATTAACACACCCAAAGGAACCAACAAAGGAACAACAGACACCACTAATGGTATCCAATGTCATACAAGTTCCTGAAGTCTACCAAGCTTATGCTGATGTGTTTTCGACTGCCATTGTCCAGGCCTTACCCCCACACAGACCTGAAGACTGCGCAATAGATACGGAACCCTCTGCAGTGATTCCCTTTGGCAGGATGTTCATTCTTTCTGAACCCGAGAAGAAGGCCCTAAGAGAATACCTGGATATCAACCTTCAAAGTGGCACCATAAGACCTTCGAAATCTCCTGCTGGTGATTCTCTATTCTTTGTTCCCAAGAAGGATTCCAAGGAACTCAGACCCTGCCTTGATTATCGCGGGCTAAATCAATGTACCCTTAAGGATCGGTACCCATTACCCCTGATTTCCGATATCCTGGAAGCTGTGAGAGGCGCAGTGATATTCACCAAGTTGGATCTCAGGGGCGCCTATCATTTGATCCGTGTCAGGGAAGGAGACGAATGGAAGACCGCCTTCAGAACACCCTTTGGTCATTTTGAGTACCTAGTCATGCCCTTCGGATTGGCTAACGCCCCGGCAATTTTCCAACGCTTTATGGATAGGGTGTTCTCTGACATGCTGTTTCTCTTTGTTATTGTATATCTGGATGACATACTGATCTTTTCCAAGGATTTTAAACAACATGAAGAGCATGTGAAGGCAGTGTTGCAGAGACTCTGAGATCATAAACTCCTGGCCAAACCTGAAAAATGTTTGTTTCATTTGAACTCCGTTCACTACCTAGGGTTTATCCTTACCCCAGAAGGAATCGGTATGGACCCTTCAAAGGTAAAAGCCATATTGACCTGGCCCACTCCTACTTCCGTGAAACAAATTCAATCTTTCCTGGGACTCGCCAATTTCTACCGGAAATTCATATCTAATTTCTCTGAGATAGTTCAACCGATTGTTGCTCTCCTGAAGAAAGACACTCCTTCCTCTGGTCAACACCACAAGATATGGTGTTCCAGCGTTTAAAGACAGAGTTTACGCAAGCTCCTATCTTGGCTCAACCCGATACTAGCCGTCCTTTTCTGGTAGAAACAGACGCTTCAAATTATGCCATTGGCAAAGTCCTGAAACAAGAATTAGGAGATAAACTGGAACACCCAATTGCTTACCTCTCACGAACTCTGACTCCTAGTGAAACACATTAATCATTCCTGGAAAAAGAATTGTTAGCCATTCGCCAAGCCTTCACTGAATGGCGACATCTACTTTTGGGAGCTAAACATCCAGTTCAGGTCCGTACTGACCACCGAAACCTCCAAATTCTATAGTCTTTGGAGTGTAGGAACAGTCGTCAGGTGCGTTGGGCACACTTCTTTGCCCAGTACCAGTTCCATATCACTCACGTTCCTGGCTCACAAAACCTGATCGCTGACGCCTTTTCGCGAAGACCTGACTACGAGCCCACGGAAGACAAGGCATATCCTCAGATGTTTTCCCACACTATCTTTGTGGCCCAGGCAATTAACCTCCTCAAAGAAATCCAAGCCCAAACCCAATCCTCTGATCTGTGGAAGGACAAATCCAAAAGAAATCCTTGGAATGTAAAGGTCCGGGAAGGCTATTTGTTCAAAGACAATCTGTTGGTCATCCCTACAAAAAGACTACAACAGAGAATAATGAATCTCTGCCACGATACCCTACACTCCGGACATCATGGTGTCACCAATACCCTCTGTCTGATACAAAGGCAATTCTGGTGGCCTAGGATGAGACCCGACGTACGGCAGTACATTCAATCCTGTGTTGTCTGCAGTCAAAATAAACACAACAACAAGAAACCAGCGGGCCTTCTACTACAACCTACATTGCCAACTAGGCCTTGGGAGATTATTGCTACGGACTTCATTGTGGAACTGCCACCATCCCGTGGGTATACCGCCATCATGGTTACCATAGACCTGTTCACTCATATGGCTCATTTTACGCCCCTGCGTAAATTTCCATCTTCTTCTGAACTAGCAGGAATCTTCCGGGAACACATATTCCGTTTGCATGGACTCCCTTCCAAGATCATTTCGGATCGCGGACCTCAACACATCTCACAATTCTGGAAACATCTCTGTCAATGCTTAGGGATCCAACGTGCCTTTTCGTCAGGTTACCACCCTCAAACCAACGGAATCACAGAGCGTGTCAACCAAACCCTGGAACAGTATCTTCGATGCTTCGCCACCAAGGTCCAGGATGACTGGTCGCTCCTGATACCTGTGGCTGAATTCGCTTACAATAATTCAGACCATTCGGCACTTAAGATCAGCCCCTTATATTGCAGTCAAGGATTTCATCCGTCGGTCCTACCTTCTGTTCTTCCCCAATCTACACCAGTACCAACAGTTGACTCCTGGATCGAAACCCTTGTCAACATAAATAAAGGAGCTAGGGAATTTTTGGAGAAGGCCAGGAAACAGACCAAGAAATATGCAGATTCCAGAAGAAGACCTGGCCCTTCTTATGCAGTCAGTGATCAGATCTGGTTGTCCTCCAAATTACTACCCCGACATCTACGGCCTAGTAAACTGGCCCCTTGGTACTATGGTCCATTCTCCATTAAAGAAATTATAAATCCTGTTTCTTATCAGATCGAGTTGCCTGATTCCTGGAAGAAAATACACCCAGTATTTCACACATCTTTACTGAAACCCTACTATCCATCCTCCCAAAAACCCTCCAGACCTCCTACTATACTGGTCGATGACCAATTGGAATATGAGGTATCTCGGATCTGTGATTCCAGGTATAGAAGGGGCCAGCTTCAATACCTGGTTGAATGGAAAGGATATCCTCCTAGCGAACGAACCTGGGAACCTCTCTCAAACATCAAGGCACCACGGCTGCTCAGAAGGTTCCACCTCATCCACCCGGGCAAACCAGGAGGGAAGGGTCTTCGGAGGAGGCATGCTGTCATGAATCACAGGGTGCACCCCTTTTGGGCCTCGTGGTCTTTGACACAACGGACTTATACTCATTAATACCTCCAATATGGCCGTCCAACGCATTCCCTTCTCGCTCCATGCGTTGGACGTAACCTTCTCTATATCTAGACCACGCCTTCCGCGGCTCCGCGCGTCTCAATGCTATAGCGATTAGCGACCAGACGTGTGGTCCGTAGCTCGCGGTTCTTTCCTTTCCACTCCTCTATCCCTTCCTCAAACCCTCCCTTTCTTCCTCCTTCTGGATTCTAGTTCTAGCGAACTTACCTTGCCTACTGGATTCCTGGGTTCGACCTCCTGGCAAACTGAATGCATTCTGGATTCGGCAGAGACACGGGCCGCCTTCTTCAAAACCCGATCCATCCGAAAGAAGGCAGCCTCCAAGGACACCGGTAAAGAACGGATTCAGATGAGAAGGGGGGAACTCCTTGACATTAGCAGGGGACTCTAGGAAGCCCAGGCAGGGCCCAGCCTCACACAATTTGATGAGCCTCCTGGGGCTCTGCCTCGGCTAGCCCCTGCCCACTTAAAGCCCTGCTGCTGACTGCCAATGGACAAGGTGCTGGTCAGGTAATGCAAGCACCCTCTTGTACCTCTCCAGAAGCACATCCACACTTCTCCCACCTTTCCAGTCCAAGACTCTCCAGTTTCATGCATTGTTTTAGTTTAACGGTGTGTGTGAAGCAAGAATAAAAAAGGGGCCGCGTACACTCTCCGCATACTCACTACATTACATTACATTTTCAGCCCCCTGGGCGCAGGGTATAAGGGTGAACTGGGCCAGGACTCTCGGTCATATTGCATGCAACTCCAGCCTTCATGCGGCTACTCTTTCCCTGCTCGTTGGCTGTATTGTTAAGCATCACTCTGCTTGCTGCATGATTAACGGGGTCAGCGATATGAACTATCAGGGCTGCGCAGAAGCGCTGACACGACAAGCATGATCTGTGCTCTTGTGGGATACGAGGGGGAACAAAATTCGCCGAAAGGTCCCGTTTCGTGTTCAATAGTTTATTGACTTGGTAATATATCAGGTCTGCCCTTGTCAGTAGTGGTGTCTTTCTCTAATATGTTCATTAATTAATGAACCCGGTAATTAATTGTGCTGCAGAGAGAGAGAGCGAGAGAGAGAGAGAACGCGGGCGTGCTTGACAGAGTTGTGGAGGTGGGGCAAGTTTCAAATGACTGTGCCACAAGCGGTGCGTGTACTAATGCAAGATGCACATGCATTGAAATGCAGATGGTGTTGGAAAGACGACTACAGCCATCAGAGGTTTGTATTAAGCAGCAGCAGCAGTCAGGGAAATAGGTTATAAAGGCAAAGGTGGAGGACCACCTAAACAGATGCACAGGAGGATCTGTTTACGTGGTCAGGGCAGGAGCTCAATGTGGAAAACCTTGCAATCAAAAGCTGTCAGAACACTTGCATACGGATCAATTCATAAAGACTCGGACAAGTCAGAAAATAAAGATGATGCCCTTTTTCGGGGTGCTGGTTAATTGAAATTCGCAGTTCACATTATTCAAAAACAATGACATGTACATTTCGGGGTGGCGGAGGCTGTATAAGCGTGTTTAAGAAAAGCCAATTATGCCACTGAATTTATTGCTTGCGGTGAAGGACTTCACTTCGGGTTTACTAGTATAATCGCTTCCGAGTTAAGGGTTACTTCCGTTGTGTTCCTTGTCCCCTAGGCCTTCACATCTGTGGCTGCACAGCACGTCCCCTATATATACATTAGATTTCGGCGAGCTTGCCGACAGCCATTAGAGGATGTGGCCCACCTTTACTGTCTAATATGTTAATTTCTCAAGCATTCGGCATTATGACCTCAGTCTGCTCCCTGACCTTGCAAGCGCCACCCCCTATTGTGCTATATCAGAATCCATGTGCGTCGCTTTGCTGATGTGAAATGCATGCATCCACTGCTGGGATTGCCCCAAGACAGGTTTGCTTATAGTAAACTTCCTTTGCATTCAGACGTGAGAAATCCCAAGCTTGCACGAGGAGGGGACTATGTTGAACTATTTGGTACATGGATGAAATTACCACAGTCCGCTTTAGGAAACATCTCTAATCTGAAAGCATGAACGTTGCTGGATGGGGGAGGGGGAGGGGGGGTTATGGGGCTACAGCCCTGGGTCTTTTGGTTGTAGCCCCAGATAGAATCTGAGGGGCTACAACCAAAAGGCTAGCTAGTTCCGACAGTCCCGCAATTAGCATTGCCCCAGATCTTTTCCAGACCTAGCAACACCCCTGTCTGAAAGGCTTTGGCCATGCTGCCTGAAGCAGCACCTGCCAGCCTTCTTGGTGACTGCTGCTCTAGCCTAACCTATTCCTTTCACAGCAGAGCCATTAAGTTAGCTCAGTAAGCACTAATACTTTAAAGCTGGCACACGTTACTCGAACTGTGTGTATTGGCCCTCTGGCAACAGACTAGGATGACAACTCGAAAGCAATCAATGCATACGGTGGACTGTACCAATAGCAGACGTCAACAGTGTGCTCTGGGCAGATTTAGTTGACGGCCTATAGCGTTTTAGTAGGCACATTTTTTAGAAAGTAAGGACCATGAAATGTTCTTACCCAATTCAACAGCAATAATGCTGCCAACATCGAAACAATCAAAAGACTGTTTCCCTCCTATGCGTGAGGGGTTCGAAATAAGAGGCGGACATAAAGCTGTAATATTCTCATTGTCAGACATTTTTATTTAAAGAAAATAGGTTAGAAAAACACCTTTCTAGCCCTGTCCTAAGGAAGGAAGTTCCCTACCCAAGAAACTAAACCAAGAATCAGTCTGTGTCAAGTAGTTAGTAACTTAGAAAGGGTCCTTCTGTCCAAATCCTTCTAAACTGACCCTCACTCTAGAAACAAACAACTTAAGATGCAAAGAAATGTCTCCGACGTAGGTTTACTGAAAAATTTGTTCATAATGAAAACATAAAATAAATCCAAAAGTATTTTCCAAGGAGAATTCCTTGAAACCAGAGGACAGTTCCCTTCAGATGGATTTTTAGGCAGAATGGCGAAAGTGTCTCTTTAAACAAACGGTTCCTTTATATCCCAAAAGTATCTCTTTATCCAACAATTCCTTGAGGGTTTTACACTGGATTCACAAAGTTCTTCTTCACAAAATATCTTCCAAAACATCCAACAATGCTTTTGTAACAAAAGGGTTTCTCTTGAACAACAATGGTCTTTTGATAGTTTCAGGCAGTTCTCATTCTGTAAACTTAAAGATTTAGTTGTATTGGTTCGCTGGTAGACTTCCTTGCCAGGTTTTTTCTATCTCTGTTGAAGTCTTTTCACAACTTCGCAGGATTGCCTAGTATACTGCCTTGCTAGGAATCCTTTCTCTGAGGTTATTACAGTACAGATCTCGTGGTATACTCCCCTGCAAGATATCTTACCACAAGGTTAGTCTTTTCACAATTTCGATGAATTGCCTGGTATACTCCCCTGCTAGGATTCCTGTTCTCCAGTTGTATTACAGATCCCCTGGTATACTTCTCTGCCAGGTCTCTTACCACACGTGTCAGCTGCCTGTTGCATTCTCTCTACCAGGACTTCACAATGGGTTTTATTGTTAGTTTCAATATATCACATTAACCTCTACTTTGCTCTGTCCAATGCATTTGCTTAGGGTATCACTTGTTTCAGCTCTCCCCCATACTGACATTTCATGCATATGTAATTATCCTGATCTCTTTGTTGCACTTTTTCTTGTCAGTATTCAAATCTTCTTCCTTTTAAACTTTGATTTAACATTAGGTTTTTCCTATGTTTAAATCGGCTTTGGGAATTGGCCAAAATATAAATCTCTTCATACTTCATTCACTTGCTTGCTCATTTGTCAGTACACCCTTTGGCCCCCAATGGCTCTGGGTCGAATTGACCAGTGATTTGTGGTATCCCCAAGTTGTGCCTCTGCAGTGTAACTTCCTCCCAATATGTGCAGGCATCTCTTCAGCATTCTTTGCAGCTCTGCGTATGCTTGCTGACTCCCTTCTGTGGTCTGAATAAGAGGACGCTGTTTCAACCGTGCCTCCAAGTACTCCACTGTGCTTTTTTGTGCTCCAGCAGTCTTTTAGGTACGCCTGCTGCGCTCCTTCCTCTTTCCGCCAAAGCCGGTGTCTGTAACTCACATTCACGAGCTGCTGCATGAATGTGCTTGTCTTCCCTTCTGCAGTTCTCTCCCACACTGCTTTTCTGAATGCTGCTGTAGAGGAGCAGAGAAATAAGTCATTGTTAAGCTCTGCCACCTCACCTCGTCTTGTTGGAATGACAGCGAAAGAGTTGTATACTCGACACAAATGTGTTGCCCGGTGCTGCATCGAGTGTACGAGAGACATTATGCACTCATACAACTGTATTGAAAGTACCCTCGTGTGGAGACAGCAGACGGATGTCGACATACCACAATGAACATTCAAGAACTGTAAAGAAAATCTAACAGCTGCAAAGTGATGGCTTGAAGTAAAGACACATGGATGCACTGAAACGATCTATGAATATTCAAAAGAGTAAAAGATGGAACTGAAGCAACAAGATAATCATGTAATCAAGCCTGAAGAACTCATGAGTATCAAATAAACAAGTGAGAAGAGGCAGAGTACATTTATATACGTGGAAAGACAAGGTAGAGGAGACATGTAGAAGCTTGCTGCAATATACCCAACAATGTGACTAAAGCAGCCATGGGGACAAAGATGGACATCGGACTAGTATTAAATCTAACCAAGCTTCCTCTGAAACAGACAAAGGCTGCAGAGACGGGAGACATGGAAAAATAGCTTCCTGTGAAGGATGGAGAGGAGCCTCTTAGTGTGGGATCAAGGATGTCGATCAAGGAATAATTGCAAGGCACAAACGGAGTCAAGAGGATAAGCTATGGACATGACACACATTTCTTTAAGATTAAGCGAAGAATAAAACATCCACAAGTGCCAAGTAGTGGATAGTTAAAAATGCAGAAAGCATTTGTGAACTGGAGTGATCAAGTCTCCAGAGGCCTCTATGTGAGAAGGCAGTAATATAAACTGGTTTTTGCCCCCATTAAAGAAGAAACATTTGTGAAATAATGTCACAGACATAAAGAAGCCGTCCATAATATTTGGCATTGGAAGGCACGCTGGAATAATTCCATGGTTGAAACTACCCTCAGTACTTTGAAGTGGGAGATATGTGCCAGAAGACACTGTTCACCATATATTGTTTAGACCAGACCAGAGTTGAAGTCTGTGTTGATCCTGAAGAAGGTTGTGGAACAATGGGTCCAGTATGCAAGGACCGACAAGACAACTGAAACATATGTAGATCTAACGAATAAGCTGTTGAGCTATTTGTTGTATATACACGCATAAAGATTGACCACAAGGGTATTTATAATTGTATATTAGAGTTCGGTGTTGATAAGGAAAAAAATGTTTCTTTGATATATTTTGTAAGTATGAATCAGTGATGGTATGGAATGAATGAGTTGAGATGGGTGAGGATCCTGAAAAAGTGTCCAATAGTTTAGAAGATGAATGTGTAAACAATAATATGAATGTCATTTTGAATTGAATAAAATATATATTTTTTGATAGAATTGAGTGTTCAGTCACCAGATATTGAATTTTTCTAGCCCCGTCACCAGAGTTCATTTTGTATATTCTTTCATTAAAAGGGAGATGACACTACAGAAAAGCATGCCTTTGTCTTGGGGAGGTACTTTTTTAATTCAACAGTTACACCTTAAGTTCCGTCAGCATGAGCACTGTAGGCTCCGGAAGTCACCCCAGTCGGAAGCCAGAGCATGGAACAAGATTCCAGAGTAGATTTTGGCAAGTATTTGTCTGCATTTATAATACCCACAATATTGTGTTCAAAAGTCATACACAAAATTATACCACGACACTAACAATATTCAAAGTGAAAAGTTTTGTGTCCACACTTTTCAGCATAAACAATGTTACTGTAACATAAGGTGGGAGTCACTGGAGCAGTAGTGCTGTCCATGCTTGATTACCACAAATGCCTGTTTTTCAGTCTCCCAAAGTAGCTTGTCCAGACCTCTACGGGATCCCTTTGATAGAAAAGACTGACTTCAAAGTGGTATGCTTCTAACAGAGACCCCTGGTCTAGGGCATATATATGCCCTAAAATGGTCCTGCAACCTTCAGCACTCCAGATGTTTTGGACTACAACTCTCATGATCTCTCACCATTGATTATGGCTGGCTAGGGGTGATGGGAGTTGTAGTCCAAAACATCTGGGGAGCCAAAGGTTGTATATATCTAGCCTAGACAATTCATGACTAAATATAACTCCTCAATG
Organism: Ambystoma mexicanum; assembly: GCF_040938575.1. Lineage (NCBI taxonomy): Eukaryota > Metazoa > Chordata > Amphibia > Caudata > Ambystomatidae > Ambystoma > Ambystoma mexicanum. The sequence continues at coordinate 1,321,484,052 of NC_090935.1, read as the reverse complement.
ATTAAATATAATCTACCACAGCAAGGATGCTCTCCGTCATTACCTTTACGATAGCTCTGGCCTTCAAATCACAAGAAAGCTTCTGAAAATGCAGACAGAGGCTCCGGCCTCATGTCTCCAAACACGCCTACCTTGCCATTGGCCCCTGTCACCCTAATCCTGGATGACGTTTCCCAAGCCATTGTCGCTCCCTTTGGCTACACTTTACTGTCACTTGGTTTCCTTCCTGCACAGTACTGTTACTCTCATTCTTTGACTGCAATTACACCCCTTTTCCTTTTGGGCCACTTTGGTTGGTGTACTGCTGCAGGGGAGTTTCGGCGGCTCCTGGCATGCATTGTATATCTTTGATGCACGTTTGTTCTATTGTCCTTAGCTCTTTTCCTCCCTTCTCTTCCCGCAGGTCTGAATGCTCCAAGAACTGTACATTATCATTTGGTGTACTACTCCTCCTGGGGCATCAGGAAACTTTATGCATACCGAGATTGGTGCCATCTAAATAAATTTTAAAATGAATGCACAGGAACGCAATTTACCTTGCCTCTTGCACTCACGGGGGCAAGTATGGGTCCACAGACAATGTTGATGTCTTAACATAGACCCACCCAATGTGCTCACTGGATCAATGTTGGCTCGTGAGCCCCCTTCGGCAAACCTGCCACTACCAACAGGCCCACAAGCAGCGGGGTAAAAAATATGGCAATCCATTAGAAAATAAAAGAGGTGACAACATTACAGAACAACTTGATGTTGCACTGCAAAAAATGGCAAAATCACCACACAAAAATCAATGCCTAAAACTACAGAAAAGACAAGACAAATGGAAGGATGGAACAGTGTGGTAGCCTGCGCCCCGCTGGGAAGAAAGGCAGAGCCCTACCTTACCTGTGTTTGGATAGCCTTGCATTCTGTGTTCACTGAGCTGGGGACTTTTGCAAACCGGCAGGGACTATAATGGCTGGTTTAATGGCTTCTGGTCTGGATTCTAACTAACAAACTGCACCCTTGCACAGGCCTCATAGTATGGAATTACAGAAAACTTGCAAAAAGAGCACTGCCATCTCTTTCTTTTCCATGCAGATGTGTGGGGAATTTTAAATTGCTTGTTTAAAAAACAGAAACCATCTACAAGTTGTTTTGATAGGTAATACTATTTTGCACGAAGTTCCATTTGATAACAGCTTGGTGGTCTTTGACATAGATAAAACCATTTTTGAATCTATTCCTTTATGTCTATAGGCCCAAAAAAGGCGGGAAGACACTACACAGTCTGAATGTGTGTGCTTTCTTCGTGGTCTATTGCAGACACTCCATCTGACGTCACCAAAGTGGAATATTTCTAGGAGAGTGTTATTTGAGGGTCACATTTCCGATTCTATATGAATGTAATTGGTCTTTCCCGACCAACTATAGCCAATGATATTGCAGCAATTAGACCATGCATGGCAGTCTTTAAAATTGGCTGTAAAAAAATTACATCGAAAGGTCACAAGTCAAAGAGTTGGCAACCTCTGTCATGAGCGCTCTAGTAGCGCTCATTCAGAGCCAAATATACCGTCAAATCAGTACAATCCCAACCAGAGTTTTTGGCAGTTTGGGACAATCTGCAGCTCAATCGTCAAAGCCTGGCGAAGGGGAAACCAACTAACTTTTCAACAGCAGCCAGATTGTGACACACGAGGTGGTTTCGTTTTCTTAAAGTAGCCGGCCATCAACTCAGGGAGATGGCAATTTTTCTGGTGATATTGAAGACGAGACTGGCGCTTCTATCTTCTGCTTTAACCTACTGATTATGCGCTCTGGGTTTCCCTTTCATTTCACTTACTTTCCCTTTCAGGACTTTCTGAATTGCTGCCAGTGGGCGCATGCTCTCTGTGTGCAAGACTGCCTCAGTGATTCACGTTTGTGGAATGGGGTTGCATCATCACCCTGGCCAGATGTAAACCTTTCCACTCTAGTACTAAATGGTTGCAGCCATCCAGCAGCACCAATTGGGGAAAAAGGCCTGCAACATATGCTGAGCAGTTTTTTTGGACTTCAGCTCCCATGATTCTGAACCACTGACAATTTTTTAAATTTTTTTAACAAATAATCTTTTTAAAAAATGTCATCCACATATTCATTACAAACTAGTTAAATCAAAAAGAAAAAGGAAAGAAAAAAAGAAAAAAGAACTTACATTCTGAACCATTGACAATGCTGCTTAGGTCTGACGGGAGCTATAGTCAGAAACATGTGGAGAGAAAAAGGTTTCAGACCCCTTGTCTATAGTATCTGGCGTGTATGCAAGCATGGGACTTCTAAAGTATGTTCCTGGACGGGAAGCCATTGAGCACTGTGCATAGGGGACGCACCCGTAGGGGGGATGGGGGACTTGACATCTCGTCAAAATGATCTTTGTGAAGTAGGCCAAGGATGCTATCCATCTTGCTGGAGGACAAAGATGAAGAAATGCAAGAGGAGAACAAAATGAAACAGGAATGGCACATTACTTAAGCGAGCCTAGGAGAATGTTGTAAGCCCCAGAAGCACCAACAGGGGGCGCCAAAAGGCAGGGGCTGTATACCTCAGTTGTATCTCAGCAGAATCATTTGTCAGCCTAGTGCATGCAGCAGCCAGAAGGCTCAGCCAAAAGGAAGCAGAAACTGGCAATTTTAAAGAAAACGAAAGAGATGTTGTGCCATTGTCTCATTCTCCGAGCAGCAGCACTGCAATCGCACACCCTCCCGACATGCAAAACTGCATTATGAAAATATGTGTATAATGATATTTGATTGTAAAATTGTCACAGAGTTGCTGAGTTATAGGTCGAGCCCAAGTGAATAATGACTGACCATCAAGGAAACTGCAAGTTGGCCAAAAAGGCCCAACACCCTGCAGTTATAATAGGGTCTTTACGGCGGTGCTGAAACCCAGAGTGGGAGCAGTTGGAAGCCACTGATCAAGTGCTGGCCCGCTACTGGGGCATGATTGGTCACGGGGCCGTGAAGACCCCGGAAGGAACACAACGGAAGTGCCCTTTGACTCGGAAGTGACTAAACTAGCAAGCAGGAAGTTAAGATCTTCACTGGAAGCAATTAACTTCTGGGGCCTAATCAGCTTCTCTTAAAGGATCCTGTGCGCTGATTATTAAGGGACCAACAATAAGACAATCCACTTTGTTCAACCTGCGGCCGCTTTGCTTATTCCATGTTTAAGAAATCCACAAAATAAAGTGTGGGATGCATATTTTTTTATGGCTTGTATGGTTTTCTCTTGGGATGCATATTGTACGTTTAAATACATTGAAATAACCCAGTGTTTTTAAAGCTGCATACATTTACCTTGTGTGTGTTACAACTATAAAAGCAAGAACAAAAGACACAAAAAAGATGCTGCGTGTTTCCACATGAAAAGCGGCTGGTCAGTGTCTGACACAGTGTGCTCTACATTTGAAAATGTTGCTTTCGTATTTTCATTCACAACAGGCAGTGTTTGTGAACGGAAGCCCCCAAGCATGAACGTACTGACTTTTCCTCATCTGCACGAAAGCGCATATGCTCAGTCATTTTTATATTCTGCGCATGAAAGAATTACAGTAAACCTGAAGCACGCAGATAAAAACGTTTCGCCATAGCTGGCGTAGAGTCCTGTTAGATATAACCGCTTATTAAAAGAAAGGGAAAAAAAACGATTGGCTCCTTCAAAAGGGTTTTCTTTCAGGCAGGGTTTTTATCTTATAATTTTTTCCCTGTTGGCCACGCCACCTAAATTTAAACACAAACAGTGAAGCAATGGAAAAACATTAACACATTTACTGTGAACAAAAACTCCCAGTTGTACAGTGAAATTTTAATACATTTCAACTTATCTCTTTTACTAATGGGGAGAGTGTAAACCCCGCAGGGATTCGCTCTGCAAACTGGTAATTACAGTCGGCTCACTTTTATATAATGCACACATAAAACCAGACACAAGGACCGCGGCTGCCCTTTTGATGCGGTGCACAATAGAAGCGCTAAAGAAAAAAATCACAGACAGGAAATCTACAAAAATGCTTAAGGAACGCATTATCTCAGGGGAAGCTGCCCTTTAACGATGCATATTGGGCACAAATATACAATAAAAATGATTTCCCCACATGAGCTTTATCAGTAACATTTGTGTAATTAAATTTCCATGTAGAGAATAAATCACTCCCGAATTCCCCATGCATATGGAAGACTGCTTTCTCCTTACTAGAGATGGCATTGCCGTGCATCAAAGGAATGGGGTCCTCCTTTGCATTCAACGTGCAACAAAAGTGCAGCAAGTTTTGCAAGCGAAGGCAAGCTTCAAGCACTGACAAGTTGGCACTGGTGAAAACTTGGACTTTTGGCTGACCCTAATCTCGGGTCAGTGCCTGCCCAAAGAAGGGGCAGGCCACAAGCTTCTCCAGCTGCCCGGCCACCCCGTGTAAAAAAAGAAAAAGACAGCACAACAGGAGAGTGCTCACCTGACTTCCTGCCCATCCCGCCCGCCAGGCTCCCTGTCCTGCCCCAGCCACTCATTGATTGGCTGGGACAGGTAGTCAGACGAGCATGCTCCTGTTTTGCGGCGATGCACCAGCAAATGTAAAGGTAGGTGAAGCACTCCTTTCCACTCACCCTTCCAAATCTTCTGACATTCCTCATTTTCACCTGCCGTCATGCACCTTTACTTGCCCCAAACTTCCTTTAACCTCACTAACATCCAAACTCGTCCAGAGTGCTGCCAGTCCCACCCCCCCTCCTACCACAAAATCATGTGCGACCCCTCACCTTGCGGGCCCGCAGCCCCATTTCTCACCTTCAAGCCTCATTTTATGCCTTTTCATGGACGCCCAACGCTTTCTCCAGTCGCCTGTCACCCCTTTTCTCAACCTCCAGTCTCCTCACACCCCTTTTCTCGGTCCCTAGCCCCTCAGATGCCTTTTCTCAGCTCCTAGCCCCCTCACACCCTTTTCTCTGTCACGAGCTCCCTCACACCCCTTTTCGTAGCCCCCAAACCCCTCACACCGCTTTTCTCTGCCCCTAGTCCCTCTCAAGCCCCTTTTCTTGGCCCCAGACCCCTCACACCCCTGTTCGCATGCCCTAATCCACCACACCCCTTTGCTCTGCCCCCAGCCCTGTCACATCCCTTTTCGGCACCACCAGCTTCTGTTCTATGCTCCCCAGCTCCTGACACAGACCGCTCCGGTTTTGCGCATCCGTTTCCCTGGCTTGGCCTGCCAGTTTGGCCCTAAGAGCAAGGGCAGAGCCCCTGGCTCAGCTCTAGCCAAGAGATCCCTGGATCTCCCAGGTTGATTTAAAATTGGGGCCACGCCTCCATGGAGCAGCAGGGACAATCTTAGGACAATCTGAAGTAAAGGAAGTTTTTTGCCAGAAGAAGTCTCGTTATCCTCATCCCCCCAAGAAATCGAGAAGGGAGCGGATGTATAATGAGCGTCATTCACTCTGCTTCGAGGAACATTCACGCACAGAAATTGTGCTTAGGAGATTCAATGCTATAACGTCTTCCGAACTTATAGACATTAAGATTGCAAGGAGTGCAACTTCCATTCCATTGCTACCTTTTGAAGGAACAGGTTCACAGTGAAACGAACTAGCAGTGGAAACAAAGTAAGATTCACCCGTTTTAAGGATTTCCAAAAACGTTATTGCCTATTTGCATCAGGTAGGCATGCTTTACTTTGGGTAAACTTATGACACCCCATGTTTATCAGCAAAATCCACTCATCTTAATAAAGACTCATTAAAAGAAGCTCTGCAGGTTTAGATAAAATTAATTTGTCAAATTAAATGAATTACTTCCAGATCAAAAGATGGCAAGTCAATGAGGAAGTCCATCCAGGTCAAAGGTTACATGCACTGCATTTCCTTTCTGGATTTAGTTCAATAGCATGACCAAAACTGACCCAGGTTACCAAGCCAGCTCTAAATTATTCAGTGGCCTTCAACTCTCCTACTTGGGTTGAACGGTTGTGCTCTTCCTTGGCCTCCATTGTGGCCTCTAGGGACAAAGACCTTGTCAACCTGTATGGCTCTCTTTCAATGGGTCTGTTAGTAGCACCTCTTTCCTGAACGCAAAATGGGGGTCTTGCATGCCTCTTCACACCCAAAGGAATGACCATCTAAGTGACAACTAAAGAGGCTGGCCATTCGAGACTGCTCCACAACGGGTGACCAGGGCCATCCAGTGTGTCATTGAAAAATCCATTTATTGCTAGAAAATAACAAAATGTTGACTAATCGGACCATCTAAGAAGAAAACATTTGATGCATATGAGAACACTGATTGAAAAAGAGAATATGCCAAGTGACAATCATTTCGTAAGTCAGTTGTTTTTTATGGACAGGGTCTTCATATTTACATAAAGGAAACTTGTGGAACTTATTTATTCAATAGCTTTTCCCAAACTACCAATTTTACCAGTTCAAAATCAATGTGTATTTTCACCCTCTGTCTTACTACAACTTTCCAATATATTTCAGAGTAAATATAATTTTCTTTTACATCAGAGTTATTTGTCTGGATTAAAGAATCCTGCAATCACCTGCACGACTGTAGAATTACATGAGAGTAGACCTTGGACATCCATATCCAAGGCGCCCTCGAGTATTACTACTTGCAACTACTTGCAACACTTTTTCCTAGTACCACATCACTCAATTTCTGAAGTCTGTGCGATTAAAGCAGAGGAGGACGTGCACGCTTTCACACACATACCTCCCAAGAAGTCGACACCAAAAAATGGGCCTACAGTGCTGTGGTTGATATTGCCCATGACAAGCTTGGTTTGTGGGGAGATCGCCTTTAAGCCCTAGATGATAATTTGTTCAAGTTTCCCAAGAGTTCAAGTTCTTCTCGTACATACTCAGCGGCATGCGGATTAGCTTCTGCCCGTTGAGCATTGATCATGGTGCTTCAACGCCACAGGACTAAGTGATCATCAGTGCACTCAATTTCCCCTCCATCTCATCCCATTCCTGGGCAGCACATGGCTTCTCTGCTTGCGGGTCCAGTCAAAGGCTAAAGGACAACAATTTGGCAGTGGCTTCTGGTGATCAGATAAACATGAAATAAACTAAAGAACGAAACGAGAAAAAAAGGGGAGGGCCAAATCAGATCAGGTCTCTGAAGTACAATTTAACAGAATGATTGTAGACCAACCTCAGGAAAATGTGTGGGGCTAATTCACACAAGTTTTCCTGTGCTCACACCACGATAAAAGCACAGACCCATGTACTCTGGTGTAGAGACAGGCTACAGGCACAATCTGCCCCTGTCATATTTAGTTGGAATGTGACAGCCAGGAGTACACAATGTCATCTCCATGCAAGTGACTGTGGCAGTGGGAGTTCTCCGCTACATGGCCTACTTCAATAGGCAATCTTCTAAGCTCGAAAATAAATCAAGAGGGCTCAGCCAAATGATAATGTAAAGAACATGCCTAGATCACAAGAAACAACAAGGACCCGAAACCCCTGACTGAATGATCCTCTTGGGCTTTTCCCCATGCATGCCCCTGCCTTTCTGGTTACACTTACTGCCCTTGGGACGACAGAGATGGCCCTGCTGGCTGTGGCAATCATCCTGCTGTGTTAACAAAGGTAAGTTAAGCGACACAATGACTAACTCCAGCAGTCCTTCTAAGTACACAGAACTCTCAACAGCCCTTCTCAAACAACCAATGCATATATTATTTCGGGACAGAAAGTTCCACAAAAGTGCAGTACAAAAACGGAAAGACATTAATTTTTCAATAATGAGGGGCAGACAAAGTCAGGTTGCAGATTTCTTGGTGACAATGTAATAGCTTTTGCCTTGTTCTTAGGCTCAGGTAAGATGACCCTTTCCTTGCTGGATTCATAGTGGTTTAATGGTACATATTTAACTTTAGTAACCACTAGTCTATTTAAGTTACTAGGGTCCTTTAAACAATTAGATGCTCTTATTTTTTCCAGCTCTAATTGGACATGTTTTGCCATGAAATAACAGAGGCTCTTTCGCAGTTCCATACATCTGACAGAATCTGTAAGTGTATAATATATAGAGCGAACCAAGCCCGGCTATTTTGAAAAGTATCCTGGGGGGGATAGGGAGCCAGTGAAGGTCTTGCAGGATAGTGGCATGTGGTCATATTTTTTAGAATGGTGATAAGTCAGGTGCGGCCTGATAGATTGCTTTGAGGGGAGACAGGTGCACTGCAGGGAGCCCAGCAAGGTGGGCTTTAGCCTCTTTAATAGGTGATCTCATGAGAGCTTGCATCACATGGTCTGGGCATTCTTGTTGATGTGCTGCTGAAAGGAGATGTTTCTGTTCCCTATGAACCCAAGGGATTTGGCCAATGGGGCAAGTTCAGGGATGAGTCCACCCAGGTGCATCACATTCAGCCATCCTTAGAGGATTTCCTGTTGGGAGGGATGGCCCAGGAGCACAAATTGCATTTTGGTCGTGCTGAGTTCTAGTTATGTGCTTGTCAACACACCTGAATGGTGGCAAGGCATTTCCGGGGGCGGGGGGGGGGGGGGTGAGTTGTGTCATGGGAGCAGGAGCAGTTTACTTTAAGGTACAGCTGGGTGCCATCTGTGTGCTGGTGTAGCGAGATGTCTCTGTCATCAAGGAGTGATCCCAGTGCTTCCATGTATAGATTCAAGATCACCAAGGAGAGGATTCGGCCCTTGGGAAGTCTGCATGTAACCGGGCAGCAGTCAGATCTGAAGGTGTTCATCTGGGCAGCCTTGTATCTGTCTGAGAGGAAGGAGGAGAAACAGTTAAGAGCTGCTACTGCGAAGCCCATTTGTTGTGTGAGGAGGCTGATCAGAGTCTAGTGGTTAATGATATTGAACGTGGTGGAGAGGTCCAGGTGGACCTTGAGGCAGGAATCCCATTTGTCCATGGTCTGGAGAGAATCATCTATGATGTAGATGGTGGCTGTTTCAGTGCTGCTTTTAGGAAAGAACCCGGATTGGTAGTCCTGGAGCAATGCTGACTGGTTGATTTGGTCGTGAATTTGATTTTTCAATGATTTGACCAGTGATCGGAGGCTGGTGATAGTTCAGTAGTTGGCAAGGTCTTCTGGGTCTAGTGTGGGCGTCATAAGGAGTGGGCAAATCACTACAGTTTTCAAACAGTTCAGGAAAATGTCTTGGTTGAGGGAGGCATTAACATTCTGAAGGAGTGTGATAGAGTGTGGCCGGAGATGTTTTTTAGGACGGTAGGAGTTAGGATATAATTGGCATAGGAGGTTGGCGTTAATAAAACAAGTGTGTCGATGAGATCCTTGGGGTTGAGGGGGTGAAGTGAGTGCAGGGTACAGGGCTTTTTGAAATGTTTAATTTAATTGAATGATGGCAGACACACCTCAGGAAAATGTGTGGAGCTAATCCACACATATTTTCCTATGCTCACACCACGATAAAAGCATAGACCGGCGTACTCTGGTGTAGACACAGCCTACAGGCACAATCCGCCACTGTCATATTTAGTTGGAACGTGACAGCCAGGAATACACAATGTCATGTCCAGGAAGGGGGAGGATAAACCTTCCCCCTACCATGGCCAGTCTGATTAACCGACAAAGGCTCCATGTAACCACCCTGCTCTTTGGTTAGGTTCTGCAGCTGGTTGCAGCGATTAACATACCAATAGAGGGTACTTCAAACAGGCCCACATGGGGCCTGGCTGCAGAGGGTAACAAAGGAAACAGGAAACCCAACAACTTTTCGTATGTATCTGTGTTAACCTGAAGCCAGCTCCCACCCTAAGTATCAATGAAAGTGAACGGTCATGTCTGGGACTGTTGTTTACAATTTGTTTGTTTGTTTGTTTGTTTCTTTATTTATAGCACACGCCAGACCAGAAGGTATCAGGGCGCGAAGACAAGGATACTTAAAGCTTACATGTTAAAAATTTACATATATACATAGATACAGGTAATACATAGAAAACACTCTGTACATGTACATTTGTGTGTTACAGGTGTGGATTCACGTTAGCAGAGTAAGGTACAGTTGTGTAAAAACAGGCGGTTAGCGAGTAAACAAGGGTTACAGGTCATTTCCTTTAAGCCAGTTGATAATATTTGATATAAAGTGTGGGTAGGATTGGTCAGTTCTTAAGGTCAGCGGGAGGGAATTCCACAGTTGTGACGCTTAGACAGGGAAACTGTTCCCTCCAGTTGAGGACATATTAAAGTGGGGTACTGAGAGGAAATTGGCGTTGGCTGTTCTAGTAGGTCTGATTGAGACTCTTCTTTGGAATCTCTCTGTTAGGTATTTTGGTGCAAGTTTGTTGAGACATTTAAACGTTAAGGATGCTGTTTTAAGTTTCATTTTGTCCACAGTGCCACAGTGGATAGCCAGTTGGATTGTTTTCTAGTTGTACATATATGTTCTCTTTTAGAGATTCCCAATGCTCCTCTAAGGGCATTGTTTTGCAGTATCTGCAATTTCTGAGTGATGTTTTTGTTAGATCCTAAGTAGAGAGCATTGCAATAATCTAGCTTCGATAATACAAGTGCTCTTGTCAGAGTGGTGCAGCTAGTTGTGGAGAGGTATGGTTTGGCTGATCTGATCAGCTTACACGTGTAGGCTGTGGACGATGTCATAGCAGAGCACTAGGTGGACCCCATTCATAAGGTACAAGATTGGGGTTTGACGGAGCCGGAGAGTCTGGTCTCGTCACAGCTGCAAGGGAGACCTGCCGCTTTAACAGGGACCAAATAGGGAGGACCAGAGAGACTTTTTGAACACAGCAGACAGGAAGATGGTTGGAACTTAGTGAGCCAAGGGAGTGAGCCCAGAGCTCTTTCTGTTGAGAGAAGGGTTCCACCATTTTAGTTCTGGGGACACCTTGTTCCTGTTTTCACCCCTTTACCTTTCCTGTTGCAAAGCACTCTGGTTATGACCTCATGCATAGAGGAGATTGTTGGCAGGGACACCAGGATTTGTTCATTAAGGTAGGCTTATCCTACACCAATAACTGTGGCCTACTTGGCCATAAAAGAAGGTTGAAGGCCCTCTTTTGGCAGATCATCTGAAGACCTCACAAGAAGTAAGAAAGGAGAACTCAACCTTGGAACCTGGCTGATGGTACAGTCTGCCTTACATCTTTACCAAGTGAAGGAAGGCTAGGATATTCAAAGGGGAAAGCAATATCCCTCCACTAAACATTTCCCAGGGAACAAAGGGAGACACAGAACTCAGAGGACTCTCCAGCCACTCCAGAACTGGTACCCGGCCAGCGCACAGCATGCCCTGCTAGGCTCTGCAGTAAGCTTCCTGGATAGTGCCAGAATGTCTCTGAACCTACAACCGAGGACAAGGCAGCTGCCTGCAACACACTCCTTAACTTTGGCACGTCCACCTTAAAGGATGACACAAGCCCATCGGAGAAGCTGGGAGAAGTGCCGCAATGAGCCTCTGCCGACATCCACCCTAAAGGAAATTTTTGAGCCATTGGAGTTCCCCTATTCCTAACCAACGGCAATGCTGACCGTTGTCAAGCTGCCATTGCATAAAGACACCCGAGACGTCTCGACCAGTGCTTCGGAACTGAGACAACGATTCCTGAACCAGTGCCGCTGTGTAGGCTATCTTGCAGCAGTTCGTCCAGTTTCGCTCAATGAACCGTTGTGCCACCTGATACCTGCAGTGACTCCCATCTCGAACTCTGTCACAGAAGCCTGCAAAGTGCCCTGCAGCCGACTCGACCCTGAGAACATCTACAGCACAAGGTACGTTGCAGTTCTGTCCCCCTGGTCCTTCCCAGAAGGCCCCTAGAGACATTTTAAGACCCATTCCTCCCTTTGTGGTAAAGCCAAGAAACCTTAACTGTTGTGGTTATTAACCATACTGACTCCCTTCCTGTCAGTATCCAGAGTGCATCCCTTTTGCTTCTTTGAAACTGTCTGTCCTCTTCATTCCTTTACAGAGTGGGTTCTATTTCGTAGCGTTGTTAGACCATCTGTTGTTATTAATAAAGTAGATATGTTTAATACACCCTTGACTGGACACTCCTTTTATCATTGGGTAATAATTCCATTTTCCCTATGTTGCAACTAACCAACGATCCACAACCTTTCGGAGATAAGCCTGCCGTTCTGTCCACGTTACCATAATTGTACAAGGAGGTTTATAATTTGCTTGTTATTCCAATCTGTTTGGGGTCCCTTCTGGTGTAGTAGAGGTGTGGGGCGGATTGATGGTTTAGAAACCGATATTCATCCCAGGACCAATGGTACCTCGGAAGTTGATTTGTCACAGTCGTCAAGCTGTTTAAAACTATGCCACCCACCTTTTATGGATTAATTTCAAGATGAATTAACCTACACTTTAGAAACACGCTCTGAACTCCATTATGCCAGTCCTGCATTATGCCTAATCTTGCAACAACAAAAATAATTCTGTGTCTTATTTCCCCCCAAACCGTAACTAATGTGTGGGCCACTGCTTTTTTTTTTATCCAGTTGCACGATTAGCAAAAATGCACATTGGTTTTCTGTGGCCTGCCTCAGCAGCAAGGCAGATTTTAGCCGCAAAACACATTTGTAAATTGATTTGAGGCATTTGATGTGGAATGACTTTTTTAAAAAAACAAATTGCCCTCGTTGCTTTCTCTACCCCCTAAAATACCAGTGACATTGAACTCAAATAGGCTCTTGTATGTTATCTGCTCAGGCAACTATACAGTACTGTGGTCCCCACACACTGTCCATGCATTGTATGGTTCTACGTTATTTCGCCGCTGTATTTTTCATCGCGGGTTTTTTCATCCCTGTTTTTTTTTAACCCCCCAATCCCCTACTTTTTTTTTTAATTCCCTTACACCCACAAGCATATATTTAATTTTTTAAACCACCCCCCCAAAAAAACGAGTTTTTTTCCGAAATAAAAACGGCGATGAAAAAACATGCGATGAAAAATACCACAGTGAAATGCGTGTATACCGCATTGTATATAGGATCAATGTTGCTGCATGTATTTTTCATTGGTGTATATAGCGCTCCAACGGCACAAGGTGTGCATCCCTACGCCCCCAATGCTTCATATAAATGTTGCATATTTGATGATTGCAATAAAAAACCTTCCCGTACTCGCTATTAAGTGATCATTATTAGCGTAGAAGAGTAAGATAAAAACATCATAAGATTCAGACATTTCCATCTGCAAGTTCCCATTTCAAAGAACTATACCTTAATGCATAGAAAGGGGAGAGGGAATCTTGCGTAAATCGATTCTCAGGTCAGCTTTTTATGGGGCTCTATACAGGTGGGAGTGCACAAGAAAACTCCTCCCCGGTTCATACCCCCACATGTTTATTGCAGAGCTCACTTTGGGGAGGATAGACAAGCACTTGGTGCATGTAGTTCATTGCAAAGACAGAGAGCTTCACATAGCGCGTGCATAGAAGCTGGGGTACCAAAAGCATATCTTTTTTGGGTAGCCTTTATGAAATAGGACACATTCACGTTGTTAGCCAAATGCAAAACAACTTTTTGGCAGTAACCTTTAATGATCACAAAAGTAGCTCAATATAGAATATCTTCAAAAGACTATAAAAAGGTCTTAGAATGTTGCTCCTGAAATCCAATTCCTGCAAATATCAGCAGAATGTAGTCCAAGAAAAAATAAAAAAAACATGGGCAGCCTGGCATCTCTTGGTACCCCACTGCCGTCCCAGACTTTTTGGAGCTACTGCATGAATATAAAACCGCTGCTGTTGCATGCAGCGCTTGCTGGATTGGATAGGACCTGGATTGCTGAAGAGCTGGCGATGTGAGTAGGCTTCAGACCCTGCAGTGGCTAGGGTGGGAGGCCAAGAAATGGTCATATGGAAACCGGTCTCGGCACAAAAACCAACACTTGCTGGTTCTCCTACCCTTCACATTTTCTTAGGTAGCTTAGCATGCCCCTCTGAGATCGCTAAGGATGTGCGTGTATCAGTGCGCAGCCTGCTGAATATGCATGAATTAGCCCAATGATGCAGTTATGATGCTCTTTTAGGTGGCACTGACTATCACAAGGAGAGCGTGCACGCAATAAGGAACTAGGAGCCAAGTAGATTGTGGGAAAGGGGATCACTATTTTAGGCCCAAGATATTACATCACCCAGCTGGCCGAGTAAGGGCATACAAACTGGCACCCTGTTTAAAAAAAAAACATGTAACATGCCTGTTTGACCATGTAGTCTGACTGATTTCTGCTTTCAATGAAAAGCCTCGTAACCAGTGACACCACACTGAATATGACAACCCAGGCAGCTTTCATAATGCAGTCCGGCGGACCGGCTCCTCTTCCTGGCTAAGGCAGGGACGGGGTACATTCTTTGCGATGGGCCAGTTCGAACAGAGGGCCCAGTGTTTTAGTTCCAGAGTTTGTTTGGGGTCGGGCGTGGAGAGCCCCTTGGCCCACCGTGTGATGCTGAGACGCTGTTTTAGGAGAGGGCCTTGGGTGTCACATGAATGTGGTCCTTTCACTGCCTCATGCAGATGAGATCGTGTGAGGGAGGCCAGCATATGCACAGTACAGGGCTGCTGTGTTTTTTTGACCACATACTAGGACACCCGCCTTCAGCACTGCACGACCTCCAAACTGATAGAGATGCGATCGTATAAGAGTTTAATTTCCCACTCGCTGTACAGTCGTCAGGAAACCAAGAAAGCTACAATGTAGTTCTAAAGGCAAGAGACAGACACACGCCCTGCTATTAAACTCCATCTCCCCACCAGACTCACACTGCTTACGCGTTATTCTTTACTAATTCATAGCGCTGGGTGAACCCCCCCCCCACCAAAAAACATGACCCCTAAATATTTGAGATCACTGATTCAAACGTTTGGTGATCCGGCAGTACCTTGTTGTCCTTCACTCCACACCAGCCTCCTCCACAGCACCCCAAGTAAGTTAAAAGCATTTAACATGCCCCACTGCGAGGGATGTAGTGGGCATGATTTAGGAACTTGACGAAGATGGCACCAACCTACCCTCCCTCGCAGTGCCTCAACTGTTGTCCCCTGGGTGAACCTCAAACATTTATAAAGTTTGAATGGTTTATGTGACTGTTAAGCACCTGAAATGTAGGTGGGTCATATTAACCCTAAACTAATTCGCCCGGGCCTAGAACTTCACCATACTTCACATTTCATTCTTGGCATGTTCAGAAACATAGAGCTCTCAAGTTGCTCCATTTCAGTTGTGAGTAGATCGCCCTCTGCGTTTTTATTTGCATTCAGAGGAATGGATCCCTGTACTTAAAACAGCAAAAGGGAATTCAAAAATACCAGAATTAAAAAATAAACAAAAGGAATGGAGGCTCTACTAACACTTGCCATGGACAAACCACTGGGCTCAGTGTATCTGTAAGCTGTCAAATTACATATCTGACTGCTGGTTGCTTTTAGTGTAAAGTGTGGCTTATTAGGAGCCAGGTCATCACACGTTTGCACCAGTGTTAAACATCAAGCAAAGGCACTTCATAGCATTATCGTTGTTTGAGCTACATGTAATGGAGAAAATAGAGTTTGGCCCAATTCATATTACCCCGAGATGTTTGCACTGGGGAGAGGGGCAGCTAAGCAGTCTGAGTTGTGTTTTATGTTTTCTGTGTGACATAAAGCATGATTTTACCTCAAACAAAGGGTGCCTTTTCACATCTAAAAAGTGGAGCAAATGTGTTGTTCTTTTTTGCATAAACAGAAACGTGATGTATAAATTTGGGCACTTCGTTTTTTTAACATCTGTTGAAAATCTCATGGAATAGGATGTGAGCTAAATTTGGAGCAATTCCTTCTGTTCAAATTCCTATCACACGAGCAGAAAAAAATGTACAAAACCACTTCACACCATAGCAGCACAAATCGTTAAGCAATATGGCTTGGGGATATGCTTCATATCACATTACACAAGCAGAAAAACTGGTGGTAAGTGCATTTGACTAAATTTTAGCACTAGTCCAAACATTAGATAATAAAGTGAAGGGAATTGCAGATCCGTTTAGTGGAGCAGAAATGTTTTATTTGAAAGTTGGGCTTGTTTCTATTTTTTACATTGAGTCTAAAATAGTAAGCTACTTTGTAATGGGAAACAAAACCGTAGCACGCTCATTCAGTGTGCCTGGGATATAAAATCACTACATCATAACACAGATATCTCATTCGGTAGGCGAGCTACTGATCGCTATAACCTAATAACAACAACGCTTGGATACAACTCTTCCCGTCACACTTATGTACATAAAGGACACGTGACAGATCTCAGAGTCAAGCACGCTGAACACACTGGAATGTGTTCTGGTTGCACCCTTCGCAGATTCACGTGCTCAGGCACCTTGTTCCCCACGTCATCTTGAGACAAGCCGTGGTAGCGGAAGCATATTGTTTAGCTTTGTTTCGCCTGCAGGGCCCTGAGGTGACATTTTCTGCACAGGTTTACTTAAATCTAACTGCCGTGTTTGCGTTCCCTGCTCGAAGACTGGTGCAATTGTATCTCTTTGATTTTACCAAAAGCAACAAAGGACTGAAGTGATGCTGTGCCTGTAAGAGGAACAGGGACGGTATTAGCGGGGGCAGCGCCACAGGCTGTTAAAAAAAAAAATTGCCGTCAGCACCCTATTGTTATTAAATGCACCCCGCCGCCAAGGGTGCATTTAATAACAAAAGGGTGCCTGCCATGCCTTCTCTCACTATGCTAGCTGGGGGGAGCCCTTGAAAGACTCCGACATGCTTGTGTGGTGGGAGGCTAATGGCGCCCTGGGGGGCATCGCACCGCGAGCGGTCGCCCAGGCCGCCCTGCCCTAAGGCGGCCTTGAAAGGGAGGGTATAAAGAGTCATGTGAAATCTGGATTAAAAACCTGCATCTGAATGTTTTTTATTATGCCTATTGGGCAATGACTGCTCCATTTTCTGGCTGCCTATTGTGTGCATCCAACATGGGAGACCTGAAAGGGAGCTCTGGATACCCAGTGTTTTACTTACATACGCTTGAGGATTTGGAACTATGAAAAGCCTGAGTCTAAAAAACCTGCTGAGAAGTTTCCTGTAAAGAATTATCATGGGACTACAACTATGGTGAGCTGATGTGCACACGTCACAGAGGCTGCACACTCCTCTAGATGTTCGACACACTGACAGAATGTCAACATCATGGGTCTTTCTGCTCACCTCCCTAACCAAAAGCTACCATGGACATACAACCCAAGGTCTTCTCCAGGACAGAGTCTAAAGCCTGCAGTTGCTCAGCAGGAGAGCAAAAGACCAACAAAAGAGAACAGATGTGCAAGCAAATGCTACATGGCCGTCAATATTGTATTTCAGCACCGCAACTGGGGTTGATACACACATAAAACAATACCCATAAGTAACATCCCCTATGAACTCTTGCTTAAAGAGTGGATGAAACAGACGGGGCAGATGAAATGGACGGAGTGGTTGAAACGGACGGAGTGGATGAAACGGACTGAGTGGATGAAACGGACTGAGTGGATGAAACGAACGGACGGAGTGGATGAAACGAACGGACGGAGTGGATGAAACGAACGGACGGAGTGGATGAAACGAACAGACGGAGTGGATGAAACGAACGGAAAGAGTGGATGAAACAGACGGACAGAGTGGATGGAAAGGATATAATGATGAAACAGATAGAACGGATGGAGCAGATGGAACGGATGGGGTAAATGGAATAGATGGAGTAGATAGAAATGGTGGAGGGGGTGGAACAGATGGAGTGGATGGAGCAGATAGAACGGAGGGAGTGGATGAAACGGACGGAGTGGATGGAACGGACGGAGTGGAATGGATGGAAAAGACAAAGTGGATGGAACAGACGGAGTGGATGGAACAGACGGAGTGGATGGAACGGGCGGAGTGGATGGAACGGGCGGAGTGGAAGGACCGGGCGGAGTGGAAGGACCGGGTGGAGTGGAAGGAATGGGTGGAGTGGAAGGAACGGGTGAGGATGACAGAACAGGTAAAGTGGATGGAACAGGTAGACCCGACGGAACGGGTAGAGTAGACGGGACAGATAGAGTGGACGAGACAAGTAGAGTGGACGTGGAACGGGTGGAACGGACATGGAACCGGACAGAGTGGATGTACCACACGTTGTATCACTGTACTCCTGTCCCCATGTTGTTGCCATATATGTATATCCCCCATATATCTGTTTCCCCATATATACCTGTATCGACCCTGTCGCTATATATCTGTATCCCCATACATACCAGTGTCCCCATATAAACCTGTATCGACCCCTGTCGCTACCTATCTGTATGTCGCTATGTATGTCCCCACCGTCCTGTTCACGTGCCTTATCCAAAGTCTGAGGCGCTTTTACAGATAACCACCTATTACACCACCACGCTTACTCTCCACTAGACACCATCATTCAACTAGAACACAGCTATACCCCTGATAATTCGGCCTAGCTGTTCACTTACGAATACGACCCCATGAACACCTCAGTGTTCATAATAAATCGCAGCTAGTTGAGAAAATTCTGGCCTAGCTGCTTGCACAGGCATTCCTCAGGCCTCACGCAGCCAAGAACCCAGTCTGAGAGTTCACCCACCTGACTGCACACATCCAACTGATACCTTCAGCACCACACCTATTGCTAGGAAGCAGCTATCATCCAACAACTACACCTGCTGCACACATATCCGGTGCACCCACGCGCCATATGACACTATCTCTCTCCACTAACTTGAACTACGGTTCCCGAGGGCGTTCAACCCATCAGCGCTTTGAGGTCATACCAATGATATATAAGGCGCTATATAAATGCCAAGTAACATAACATAACATAACATATAATCTGTCCTGAGTATGGCCACTTCTTCATTAAGTGTCACTTTTGGGCATCCCATAGTTTAGGGTCTGCTCAGTTCTTGGGGCTCGGACAGGCCAGTCCCCTGGGTTGCACGAGGGATGTTATGAATGCTCACGTGCAGGTTCTGCCCTACATTTGGATGTGGCTGTTAGACTGCATTCACTCTGGTGCAACTACATCTCACTCCTGAAATGCTTTAGGTTTAGCCAACTTTGACACAAATGCCTCTCCGCTCAACAAGATGTCCTGCTCAAAGCAAATACTACATCAGAGCATGCATTGAAAAATTGACAACTCCATTCTTTCCAGCAGTTAATCAGAATATAGCACCCCAGTGCCCCTATTGACTGTTATAAAAAGATTCTAATCCCCTGTAGCAAAGGTCACCCTGCTGTCGACACAACAGCAAGAGACAGATGTAGCCCAGGCAATCAAGGGCTAAAAGGCTGGATTATGAAGAAAACTGAACTTGAAATGCCCAGTCACCGCACTAGAGAGATCCAGCCTCCCACAACGATTATGCCATTGCCAGAAAGCTTCTAGCAGGCCTTCAAACCTTCAAGGGTAAAGCTAACTGAGGAGTCACGCATGACAGCCCACCCTCATCTGAGAGCTACTGCAGCTTCCCCATAGTTTTCCAGTCAATAGAACCTGGCCCTTCAGAGCCTAGGGAGTAAATTGCAAGGCATTTACTATACTCTCTTGCATTGGCAGAGCCTAGAACAAGCCATTTCCCCCCAAACTGAGCTGACATGAGCCTCTTTGCAACACATACCAAGGTTTGGAGATGTGCCACATTGCCTCAATCTGCTTGGACTGGCAATGAGAAGGCCTACGGTTGCAAGCTGCTTTGAGGATAGAAGCCGAAGCATAGCTTTCCCTCATAGTCTGGACTGGGACCACTCCACCCTCGTCTGTGGGCCTGGCCCCACCAATCGGACAACAGTCCACTCTGCCAATTGCTTGTCTTCAAATTCAACATGAAATAACTCTTAGCAACGTCAGGCAATCACAGCTATTAATCAGCACGATGCAAGACGTCCATCATGACGACCTCGAGAAGGCAAAAGCGTCTGCAAGGCGATGCGCAGTGGTCCACAAAATAATGAAACTATTGAATCAACAGAAACACACAATCGAGTGCAAATATTGTGTAATACAGATACAACTGTGGGTAGTGATACTTTTATCCTAACTTCTTCCCTTTGAAGTGACGCTCTCATGACTTTGTAGATATTTAAACAGAGTGTGTAATCACATCCCTACATTGAAAGCTTGAATGAATTTAACTTACTTGAAGACGTCTGATAACTCGAGGGTACTTAATTTGTAATTGCATATTTCAACGACATAATAATTAATAACTCAATAATAATAATGAATTTAATAATTTCGCATTTATATAGCGCTGCTTATTATTACCCACGGTCTGTGGTGCTCATTTATCGACCTCGGAAGGATGAATAGCTGAGTTTGGCCCTGCCGGGATTCGAACCTTCATTAGCAGGATCTGCACAGATGTCAAAGCGAGCGCTCTACTCGCTGTGCCACTTGACTTATGTTTTACTTTCATACAACCATATGTGCATGTGATGAAAATGGAATCAGGAGTGTGTCATGGGGTGTTTGCAGCCAGAGTCACAACACACGGGCTAATAAGCCCTGGAGATGTGGTATGCTGGAACCCTGGACCGCTTTTGAACCACACTCCCCGGGCTCCTTTGTGGCATGTCAGAGGAGCACGTGGGTGGAAACGTCATGTAACAGAGCTTCTTAGCTCTGCCGCGGCCCTTGTAGCTTGCTGGTGATTCTTTATGGGTGTGGGAACAGGCTGAGGAGCAGGGGAAGATCCACACCAGTAGCATGAGTGACCCTGAGCATCCAGAGGAGCGGTATGCCAGTGCGGCAGTCTTAACCGCTCTCCGTTGCACGATTGCCATATCCTGGATTTCCGGTCAGCGGACGCTGAGGTTGCCATCCCGCTTGGGTCTGCCTTAGTTCGGGCTGTGGGCTGTTAAAGGCCATGTCCACCCTCCTGGCAGGGCATGAAAGCCATTCACACCCAGGGGTTTGTCCAAGTTTCATCGTGAGATCCGCGCTGATAGCGTAGCCGATCTCCCGATGAAAAATTGAGAAAAAAATAAGACATCAAACGCCCACCGCCATATGGAAAAGGGACTGCAGGTAAGTGGAGGGGCTGGGGAGGCAACAGGGAGAGGCTCATTAAAAGCAATTATGAAACAGCTAAAAAAAAACAACAGTTTACTGAAGTTAACAAAACAGAATCAGATTCCAAAAGCCTGTGGCAAACAATTTTCGTACCAATGACAGCCGGGAAGATTTGTGTTCAATTGCCTGAGTTGTAGAATGGAGTTCAGTACTGGCTTAGCCACTTAGAGTGTGTGCTCTTGGGCAAATAATTGTATCTCACTCTGCAAAAAATTGAAGTACCTAGGAGAGATTGATCTCGCACAGGCTGCTACTCCCAAAAAGCCTCACTCATTATATTGCACTATATATATATATATATATTAAAACCAGTGACCATTCATATATTGGGAATCACCAAGTTTTTGTCTCTTGGCTTTCTCCAGGCAACTTCTTTTAATTTAACTTCACATGATCCTCTCGAGTAGCAGACCCATTCGGTGTAGCCCTTTTCTATGATGTCACAGATTTCTCTACACGTGCGGTCCTGACCACGCTGGTGGTGTTCGTCTACCTACTATTTATTTACAGAATGAGTTGAATTGGCCATTTACTGAGTGTGGCAGTGACTCATTTGCAAACCAAACCAGAAAGAGAGATATTTACACCATGCACCCTGAACGCAAATAGAACGAATAGGGACCATGCAGAATGACCAAAAATACACAATTGTAGAGTTTCATGATGTATTTTTTGGGGCAGGCGCCTAAGCTCAGTCTTTAGGCCACGCCCATCACTTAGGAAATGCCCCTTTGCCATAGGGTGACCAGACGTCCCGGGTTTTGCTGAGACTTTCCCAGGATTGGGACCTCTGTCCCCTGGCCCGAGAGTTTTCACGTTTTAAAAACCCTGTCCCGGTTTTACGCAAGGGGAGAGTGACAGTCCTGTTTTTTTTTTTCATCACAACAATTATCAACTATATAAACAGCATTAGATTTTAAGAAAGTTGGCATTTCAGGATGGGTTTGAATCCCCAAAGCTCCCGGTACAATCCGTATGTACATGAGTGTCGTACAGCCCCTGAGCTGGACATAGACAAGGAGACGCCCACACGCCCCACCTGATTAGAATACGGAAATGTAGTGCCTCAATTTAAGACAGGAATGCCAACTAACCAACCCACTAACAACTTCACCCTCGCCATACACCTCTCAAATTCTAACCAAACACAATCACAAACTTACAACGCAGCAATCCGCACAAACTTCACCACACTGCAACAACAAACAAAGCACACATAGACCCGCACAACAGCACACAACGTCTTCCGACAATATAACACCCCAAGCCCAGCCGACGGAATTCCGGGCTAAAGCCGCCAACAGCACATCACTGTTCTCTTGCACTTCTCCAGCTCATCCGCACTAACCCCTTCCCACCCCCCCTTTCTTTCAGAACCGCCAGAGCGCGAGGGACCACTCCAGTGGTGATAGTGTGTGGTACAAATATCCTTTAAAAATGAACATTAACATTAACTGCTTGCACCACAGAGACAGGCGGAGAGGAAAGTACATAGCAAGATACGTAATGTCAAACAGGGCAAAAGCACCTCGATTATTCATATTTACATTTTATTTAGTGTTTTATAGTTGAGATGCTCAACATTCTGACACTAATACCAGTAACAGTAAAGTTCATTGTAGAACATTAAAATACATAATTCAAACAGTATCATCAGGACTTTAAGTGGGGTAAGAAATCGAGGGGGAGGGGCCTCATTTGGAGGCATGGCTTGCGGGATGGGCGTGGCCTAAAAAAAGTATGCAAACCGTAAAGCATGCACACAAATATATATAAATGTCATATATTTATGTGCATACCTTACTATGGTTTGTGTACTATGCAAGCCATCCTTCTATGTTTATAAAAGTACACAAACCATAGTAAGGTACGCACAAAAATATATAAATGCTTACTTGTATATATTTGTTTGCATGCCTTATTATGGTTTGTGTACTTCAAGATGGCTTGCAAAGTACACAAACCATAGTAAGGTGCGCACACAAATATATTACATTTATATATATTTGTGTGCATACCTTACAGTTTGCGTACTTTTCCAGCCAACTTCTAAAAACGTTCATATGTTTATAAAAGATGGCTTGAAAAGTACACAATTCAATCCATCTTTTATAAAGCTTTGATGACCGACAAAGCCTGAGACGTCTTTGTCTGTCGGCAAAGCTTTATAAAAGATGGCTTGAATTGTGTATTTTTCAAGCCATCTTTTATGAAACTCGAAATATGTCATGGAATCCCCAGGTTCGCAGAGGGTTAAAGATGCCTCAGCGACCTGGGGGTGGGGAGGAAACAAAGGACAGTAGCTTCCTCTGGTGACCCCCAGCGAGGGGTCACCAGAGGAATTTACAGTGACTTCTGTCAGCTTGCCTGATGTAATGGCGGGCGCCTCTCCCGTCACGGCTGCGGCGGGATAATGTTTCCTGCCAATGTTCTGGTGGGACCAGGTGCCCAGGCCGGGCCTCGGCTCAGCCCCACTTTTTGGAGACTGCTGGAGCCCGGCCCCGGCTGGCCCTGGCCCACTTAAACCACTGAGTATCATGCCTGGTATTGCATGCTTTTACCAACACTCAAAGCTGCACAATTTACGGTGGGAATGGCGGCAGGGAGGTCCGTTTGGGTGTGGGAGGTGGAGTCCTTCTTTTATATTGTTGCCTTTCCAGGTTTTTTGTCCTCAAAATCTGGTCACCCTACCTTGTCAGAGCCACCCTTAATTGCTCATTCCACTTAAAGCAGGATATGTGTGCCGCTCGCAGTCACATGCGTGTATACTGGCTTTATTCTTCCGAGTTTGATGCATTCAGTAGCATGAGCTGGGTAATAACATCCCCTTCCCCATCCCCACAGGCATCACAACTGTGGCAGCATTGCAACCCTACCATTCCTGACAGCATTCCCAGCATCCCGGTGTCCCGCAGCACCGCACGCGCGCGCCCTCGCATGTATCCAGCTCAGCGATGCCTTTGTTTGGGTGATTGTTTCCACTGCTGTCAACCAAGACAATCAGTCGGGGACAAGTACTTTTAATTAACTTGCAGACATAGCAGTCACCGAGAGTCGCAGCAGAATAGCTGCTCTCCGCAGGACAGCGTTGTACGTTGCTAACTGGCATTTGATGAGATACTTAACTGCTTGCAATAAAGCAAATAGAAAGTGGCTGTCAGTTAGTCTGCCATTTCTGTCACACTTTTTTTTAATAACACCACTCCTGTAATTACACCGGGGTTCCTACTATGAACTCAATGAAAGCTCGCTTGGTTGTTAACAATTACCGAAATTATAGAAACAAACCGAGCAGCGCAGTTCTTTTGCTGAGGCAATTATCTGGATTCGTGTCAAACAAACATAAAAAAAATAATCTAAGAATGTTAAAAAAAGGACTACAAAGCGTGAACGAAAATGTTTCTAATTCGAATATATAATGCCTGCAGCATGTCTGTGGTTGTGCTGGGTTGTGTTAATAAACGGCAGTCAAAATGTATTTGTCACAACACAGAGGGGGGGGGGGTGCTATCAAGCTCCCTGCCAGAGCCTTCAAATTAGTCACCAAGCGTCTAGCCAGGGTTTCCTCCCTGACCCTCCAGCTGAAGGGAGCGGCTTATTGCAAGTATTTCTTCTCCGTCTTTCCCGCGGGACTAGACAGATTTTCTAGGTCTTGACACTTTTTTTTGAATAATCTGGAAAATAACCGTCAAATGAACTGAAGAACGTTCGGTGTCTTTTTTTTTCTCGAAGGGCCGCTCACAGTTCAAATCTGGACAACGATGTGGTGTTTTGTTTGGCTCGCAACTACTCAGTGACTCTTTTCACCACAGCAGCTTCTAGTATTTTTTTTTGTTTTGTTATTAAGTTGGCATGAAAACTGCTTGTTTTAGGAATGGCTCGGCTAATAGAGAGAGTGGTGTTGCTGAACTGACGGTGTGTGGCGTAAAGCAACAAAGCATATAGACACCCCCAACCACTTCTTAAAACAATGCACTGAATCTGTTCTCCATTAACTGCACTGCTCATTGCACAACACCAACTAAGTACATGACAGAGGCTTCAAGAAGCCCCAGGAGCGAGGCATCATTTTGTTGTAGAGCAAATGATGTGGGCAGTGGTATTCAAACTTTTAATGCCGAGCCCCTTTTGAGTATAAATGTTGTTGCCGAGGCCCAACTACCCCGCCCTTGAGGAAAAATATTGTTTCTGCGCTCCCTCAGATGTCATTTCTAAGTATATTTTCTATTAAAATCAGTAATCATACTCACTTTTGGAAGATCAACACCACCCCCGCCCCTGTGAACTCGAATAGGGCACACGCAAGGGCCCAGTCACACAGTTTGAAGACCACGCTAAGGGCTGACTGGCAAAGAATTAGCTGGGATAACCTACGGCTTGTTTCTGAGGGATACTAAATTTGCTCAAAAGTTACCAGGAGAAGCCGATTTCCTCGTGACTAACCCCCCTCTTTCCAGATTCACAAGATGCAAATCGGAGTTTCGACCGGGAACAAGTTTGTGAACCGAAAGTCTGCCTCCAGCAGTACCTCGGTTACTCTGTATAACTTCTGAGTGTATTCATACACATATCTTCTGAACAAATACTTCTCTTCAAAAATTGATTTTTATTGGGTGGGTGGAGGGTCTTATACTGGGTATACATACAGAGATTTGGCATCAGGTAAGTTTAAGCAAAATTAGGTTTTCGCACCTTCAAACTCGTGCTCAATTTCTCCTTGGGCGAAGAGTGGAAGAACACCAGGCAACAGTCAATGATAGTCACTGCCTCCCACTAACAGGTGGTTGACGCAACGTTGAAAAGCTCTTTCTTCCATGCGAATGTGGCAAATTCTTGGTCATGACAGTTGCCCACACTCACCAGTTTAAGTTTCAATTAGCCTATTAGAATGTAAGTGTTCCAGTTGACAAAGAGAAGGAACAAGGCTCTCACTTCCACACAGCAAAGAACATGTTAGTTCTGCACTCCAAATGAAGAACTCAACAGGACTCTACGAACATACTGAAAACAGTAAACTGGTAAGGGCAAAGTATACGGCACAGTTAATACTAAAATTACCAAAGAAACAAATCACTGGGGCAAACACCTCCCTCACCACAATATTTAAAGCACTGAAGTCAATCAAGGCATGGATGCAGACCAATTCCCTGAAGCTTAATAATGGCACAAAAAGCAAAATACATGTTCTCGGTCCGAAACACTTTCTTAAAATAAGTGAACACCATTTGTGCCCCTAAAATAAGTGAACACCATATGTGCCCCTCTGATATGCTTTGGGGACATGTACAAATCAAAAATAAAGTAAAGAACCTTGGATCCATATGGGACTACGTCACAAATCGCTAATATCAGTTCTGGGATAAAACATTATGTGTCTCATTCGTCCCAAAAAACACTCTGTATTGGTAGATTCCCTGATTAACTCTTGTCTCAACTACGCCAGTGCTCTCTATGGCAGATTACCTAACTGCCAAACATAAAAAGTACAAAAAGTACAAAACTATACGGGAGGATAGCTCAGCGGCAACGTGCTCACCCTGGAAACAAGACGACACAAAGCAACACAGGTTCAATCCCTGGGTCCGTGCTTGGAAAGCTCTGGGTATTAAGCATGTTATAAATATGCAACTAAGAGACATATTCCAGTAACAGCATCTCGATCACCCCGGGCTGTGTAAGCGCTTTAAAAATGCAAATAAATTTAAAAAATAAATAAATACCGTCCACATGAAAGCGGGCATTAAAAAACACCATCCTGTATCTTCTCATTGCTGGAAACTTCATTGTGTCCCGGCCTGCGCCAGGGTCTACTTCAGAGTTCTCCGACTCCCATACAAGGGTCTGCATGGAACTGAACCCATGTACTTTTTATAATCTATAATTCACTTTGCAGTGGATGCTATGTAAAAAAAACCTTGTCGGTCTCTTAGATTT
Source organism: Ambystoma mexicanum (assembly GCF_040938575.1). NCBI lineage: Eukaryota > Metazoa > Chordata > Amphibia > Caudata > Ambystomatidae > Ambystoma > Ambystoma mexicanum. The sequence continues at coordinate 1,321,457,059 of NC_090935.1, read as the reverse complement.
CCCCTTCACAAAACTGACCAAAATACAAAAGCAAAATTAATTAGGCGGTAAAAGAATACTGGTAGCAGCCTGCCCATGTCGAAAACATTCTTGTTGACTCCCCTAAAGCCCGCCCCCCCCAAATCCCCAGCTCCTTGCCATGTGACAATATTTACTTCGCAGACGAATTACGAGACAAGCAACATGTGGTCATGTGCTGTAAAGTCTTGGGCCGACCAGCAATCCTGCGCTTCTTCCCCGAATTTGAAAGACGTGAAACAACACTGTGTGGAGGAAATGTGCACAGCACTCAGTGCATCAGTTACGTTTTTGGGAGAGGAAGTCATAAAATGCCAAGCCTACACATTTAACACCAATTCCTTGTTTTAGGAAGGCCGAATACCCTTGCACTCCAAAAGCTGGGAGCTCAGGAAATCCAGGCCAAAGAAAAGGAAGTCAATTCATCAGTAAGAAAGACGAGCACAATGCTGCAAGCTCTGTCTCTCAATCCTGAGAATAAGATGGAAGGCCACGACACAAACTGATTGGTAAAAGTCTCCATCTGGCCACATGGAATGGTAGGGTTGGAGGAACTTTGGAATGTGTGCAAGGGAAACACAAATCGCATCAAACCGTTTAAGAATATGACTGAGACTGCAGAACACTGCAACATTTGGAAGCCTTTAACTTACTGGCACCTCCTGCAAGAAGTTTGGGATCTTTTTCTCTACTTAGACAATGGGCCTCAATACAAGGTTGGAGGTAGCCTTGCTGGTAAAACCGGCAAGGCTACCTCCAAACTTGCAACAGGGTCCGGCACTCGCGAATGGGAAATTACGAGGCTATTCCGGCCCGATGATTGCCCTTTGCGGGAGCCGGAATCCCCATAGGGCTCAATGGGAATGGGGATGCCTGTAGCACCGGCACAGTTAATTACCGGTGCTACAGACTTGCCGTGCTTGCGGGTGCCTTTCATTCTGCCAGGTTAGACCTGGCAGAATGAAAGGCACCCGCAAGCAGTGGCGTCGCTAGGGGGACTGGGGGAGCCGGGGCCCTGTGAAACCCTGTGCCCCCCCCCTTGTGTCCCCCCCACCCAAGACGAGCAGTGACCATGTTCTCCCCCTACTTTTGTCTGTGCTCCCCAACTTTTGTCTTTGGCCCCTCTGTGGCCCTCCTAAATTTGATTCCTGGTGACGCCACTGCCCGCAAGCAGAACTCAAGAGTTTGGCGGCCCGGATACAATGGTACCGGTAAGCTTACCGGTACCATTGTATCCGGACCGGCAAACTCGTAATGAGACCCAATGTCTAAAAGGGCTCCCCTGAAGCAATGACTAGACAAGAAGCATTGTGCACAGATTGAACTCCACTTTATGGTATAGCACAGTTGAGGAACACTTAAGCGCCTCCCTATGGTCATACCTGTGGGTGCACCTATTTGTCAACTTGGCCGCCTATATAGAAAGCTCGCTCAGTTAGGAAGTCTATACCTAGCTTAACACATGCAGTATTGGGAAAGGGTAGCATAAAACCAAAGGGGAACATTCTGTATCAATGCAAAATGCAGAATGGCTACTGTCTTCTACAGTAGGGAATACAACGGAGTCCACTTGAGGAGTGAAAGTGTTGGGGAGAGGAGGGGAGTAACAAACGAGCCACGGGTTGCTCTATCGTTTACGTTTATGCAAGGAAGTGTAGTACAAAACGCACCATGGAAGGAGCAGTGCACGCCCCACACTCGCCCACATCTGGAGATCATTTGGGTATTGTGCTGAACTGAAACAAAGCAGCGCATCCCCTGCTGCCCGACGGAGCCCTTCCCTTCACAAACTATCAATTAATAGAAAGAGGCAACTCATTTCCAAAAGTGTTCTTGCTCATTAAGCTGTTTCCTGGCATTAGGCCTACTACTGCGAGAGACTGCAGAACGCCCGAAAAAAAACACCACCTCCCTTCCTACAGTCCACCTTGCAGCAGGCCCATATTCTCCTTCGAAGGAAAAGAAGAACCACACACTTAGAAGTATAAAACAAATATCTGCACTGATATATATCGCTTGTGTATAGACGTGTTATAAATGCCATATTCTATCACACACGCACATGTATGTATGTATAGGCACCACACACACCCTGCGATCAATGACACTTTACAATAGACTGCTTTTAATTCCTTAGTTTTTATATCATTTAAATTTTTCTTTTATTGTTTTGATTCAGTTGAAATTTTGTTTGTAATAATGTGTTTTTGTAAAAAGTGTAAAAAACCATTAATTCAGTAAAAATATTTTATGATGTTGAATACATCTATAATAGTGGCTTACATAGGACCAAAGTGGAGCTAGTGGAGGCAGTCACTATGCAGGGGAACTTTGCATAGATGTTGTGGTTTGAATTGGTAAGAGCTGCGTGAAGAAGAGGTAATGTGTTGCAACATAAAAAGGGGACATTTGGACAGAGGGGCACATACAGTTGTTTAGGCAATGAATCAGTATTGCCCTAACTACAATTTACATACGTACATTTGTTTAAAATATTGGTATTGCAAGCAAAGTGGTTAGGGGAGGTGGGTGGCGTGGGGTGTTAAGGTTTCACTTTCACAGACTAGCTGGAGGAGCTTGACCCTAGTCTTACATAGTTCCATGACTGGATTGCTTTGATGGTGTGGGGAAGGGAAGGCAAGTGATAGGGAGGTCAGTGGATAGAAGGATCAGTCAAGTTGCTGAGAGTTGGAGAGCAAAGTGCCAAATGGTGGTATTTGGCATGACATTTCTTCTATTTCCATTGTTGGGGGTGTGGCTTCTACAAGGACCTAATCTCCAAGGATTTATATGCCCCTGTTAAGCCGCGGCGCACAGAGCGGCAAAGTGGTAGCTAAGTGGGGGTCTTTGGTCTTCAACGTCTTTGGGAGTGTTGGGAGTCGGAGACGCAAAAGGAGATAGCCTTCGTGAGCAGCAGTGAATACTTATCAACAGGGTGACTGCGGGGCTGTGCCCTTTGAGCCTGTAGATACTTTCCTGAACAGTAAACACACGAAGTGCAAATACCTACGCCCAACACTGCCCGCTGCTAAATACGCTTATTAAATAAAGGTATGGCCCACGTTGATCAAATCCTCTCTCACCTCAATTGTGTATGTGCAACTAATAAGTACACTGTGAGGTCAGCCTGGGCTTGCCTACCTCATAAAGCCACACGACAATCCTATTTGTGCTCCAGCTACTTAATTGTCCGAACTGGCCAGAAGCACAAATGAAGCATGGCGCCTCTCGGAAATCTACATTGCATAGCGCTAATACTCGATCCGCAGGCGCAGCTAACAAACTAACTACAGCTTCGAAATGTAAGCTTAAGCCTGTTAGTAGAATGCTAAATAATACCCCCAATATACTACAACCGCCAATCACAGGCTTTTTTCCAACCAAGCATGGAAAAAGATGCAGACCATCTTCTATGTCTTCCACCAGCTCACTAGACCAAACACCCTCCAATACTATCGACAATAACAATTCGATATTGAAATTAGTGGAGGGGTTGCAATGCACCTCACTTGGCAGAGAACACATTACAATTATCCAAAATCCAGAGGAGGACATATTAGACATTAAGTTGTCCAATTCACTGGATTTGGTTGCCCTACTGTCCTTTTCGTATTAATCTGAAATGTATGAATCAAGTAGGGCTAGTGAAGAATCCATTGTCGCAGGGGTGGAAACATTGTGGCACAATAATACAAATATGCCCAAATATATAGATGTAATTTTTGCAGAAGTAGATGCCTTATCCTCTAGGCTGGCTACAGTTGCAAAAGATCAAATGGGAGTGAAAACACTACTGAATAAACTCCTAGACATAATCCAGGTAATGGCAATAAAAATACCATCCTTTAAGGAAGAAACAGACTAAACTGTTACCCTCGCAGTCAGATGGGGGCTTTAGTACACATACAGCCGCACCATGACCTTTTATCCACGATACTGCCAACCCTTATACCAATTGGGACTATGAGGAGATTCATATTCCACCGGGACACAGTGAGTGGCGTAACATGGACATGACAGCAAGGCTAAGACAACAGCGACCAAACTGGTCACATTCAAAACAGCAACAATAAAAATCAAGCCACAGTAAAGAAAGTGAAGAAAACATTCCATCAGTTACCTGAAGCTAAAAGCCAGACCCATAATAAGAAATATACGGTCACAAAAAAGCTGCCTAATGGTCTGACGCGCCAAGTTCAGCTCAACCGCCACACCTCTAATGGCGCCCAAAATATAAACATCTACAATCCCCCAGGAGGCTCCCAGACCAAAACATCCAGAGCACTATGCATATCATTATATTGCAATGGTATGAGTCCTTTTCAAGTGGCCATATTGTGATAGTGGGTGATTTTAACAACAGAGATCTCCACCAGCCTTGTCATTCTCGATCTGAGATAAATTGTCACTGGTCACGTCTTATTGGATTCTTCAATCTCACATACCTTACTTTTTCTGTCAATAAACCAGGAACTACCACCTGTACCTGAACAAACGGTACAGCAGAGTCACAAATCGACTACGTAATAACTAATTTATGCCTGAAAGAAAGATGTGATCTTGTGAAAATAACATTTACTGACATTAGTGACCATGCTGTTCTAACTTGGCCAATAGATATGGAGACAACTATGATCAGCAAACGTAGAAAGCTGGATATCACCTCTAATATACAGGGAAATAGATTACAGTGGTCCTCTAACAATATAAAGATAACAAATGCATTCCTGCTTCATGACATGATTCTGAATGCATAGCTAGTGCTTTGCGACAGGTAAATTGGGATCTGGGGAGTTTCATATCCATTGTGACCCAAAAGGTCCTTAAAAATAGGAACAAGGGAACCAATTATGATGGGAAGAAGCACGATGCGCCCATTGACTCTAAAATAAATGATAAAAAGCGGTCACTACAAAGGGATCGGGCTGCCATTAGATGCAACCACAAGCTAAACCCAATTAAAAACGTGAACAAATAGACTGGCTACCCAGTATAAAAACTGACCAAAAACAGCATAAAAGGTTGACCAGTAACTCAAGGTGGTTGAGAAAATGTGCTTGGCTGAGAACAAATGATTTGTGCCAGTTAGGGGCAAACTATAATGATTTTCGTAGATCTAAACCATCTCTGAGGAGAATTGGTTTAAGTACATACAAGAGTTATATAACAATACCTCTTCTCTTTGTACCACTGGCGTACACTGTGCCAAAGTATCCCCCCTATGGAGCTTAACACTGACGAGGATACCTTAGTGAATATTAGAGTAAAACCCAAAGCCTCACACCGAGAGCTATGGGCAAAAATTCTAAAAATGTTATACGACCATATTGTACTAACAGGATGTGTACCTATAAGCTGGTGTAAATCTGTACTGGTGCCCATTTTTAAAAAGGGCGATAGGTTGGTACCATCTAACTATCGCCTTTTGGCTATGATGAACACCTGCCAGAAAATATTTTCTAGTATAATATTGAGTGAACTAAGAACCTGGGCGCAAGAAAAACATCTGTTTAGTACATTCAACAAGATTTAGGAAAGGGTACAGTACAACTACAAATATCTGTACTCTCCAATTTTTAATTGGGAGTGTAGCAAGAAGTTGGCTAAGTCATTGTATCGCTGTCTTGTTCACTTTTGGAAAGCTTTTGATCATATATCTAGGCCCATCCTATGGCAAAAACCAAAGAAACTAGGAATTCACCCAACATTATTGTATCACATAAAGCAGTTGTACACAAATACATCAGTTACAATTCGAATTAATTCATTTGGAGACTATACCCGTTATTTCAAAACCAACTGAGGTTTAAAACAAGGATGTGTTCTGGGCCTTATATTATATAATTTGTACGCTGCAGATTTTGAGCAAGAACTCCAACAGGCGAATGTTGCCCCAAAAATAAATGGTGAACAAGTATTATGTCTATCGTACGCTGACAATACAATTTTATTTGATCAAACTCCAACTGGTCTTCAGACGTTGGCTGCATATGCAGAACAAAATGGCATGACTGAACACTACAAAAATGAAAACAATGTGTCTAAGTAATTGTAAGGCAGGGAAACACCCATTTGTGTATAAATTATAGAATGTTGCACTGGGGAGCACCAACGGTATATATATCTAGATTTTCTGGTAATAATCAATCTAAAATCATTGTATTATGCTGAAATCATTATCGAAAAAATGGCTTGCCTTGAAAAATTGCATGGCGAATCACAAGGGATATAACATAGAGGGCCTGCTCGAGATTTATGGCATGAGCATTGTCCCAGCAGTTTAGTACGCCCTGGAGACTATTTCATTTGCCTAGGAATGCTAGCTGGACACATTAGAAGGCAAATTACTTTGCTTCATGAGGAACCTACCTAATGCTATGCCCGTTGAAGCATTAAGATTAGAATATGGCCTGTTGTCATTAACAACAACATGGCTCATATGTAGAACACTATTATACTCAAAATATTTAAAACCAAGTACCAAGGGTTCCATGTCATTTCATCGCGGGATGTTTTTAGCAGAGTTTTTTTTCAGTGATTTTTTAATGAAAAAACCCACCAATTGTTTTTGAAATTATTTTTGGTGGGGCTCCTCCCATTCCCCCAATTTTCTTTCATTTGTATTTATCCCCAAACACCCACATCCCATATATATTATTTACTAACCCCCCTAAAAAATGTGATGGGTTTTTACAACAACAAAAACATTTGCGGTAAAAAACCCCACGATAAAACATCCTGTGATGAAAGGACATCATACCGGCAAGAAGACGACGTCAGGAATTTAAATATATTTATGCCAGAACTACAAGCTACTGCCCTAGCACATCTAGGTGCATTCAATTATAAGCCCAACCTTCTTGACTCTGAATCCAATTATGAAAAAAAAATAAAACACAAATCCAGATCCTGGGACTGAGCTAAGAATGTTGACTCTCACCACGTTAAAAAAAAATTACAAAGACTATTCATATCAGTTTTCCTTTCTTTGCTCCATGCAGTTATCTCATTCAAATGTTCTTCTGTAGGCCTAAAGCGATTTATTTTGCTCTTGTGTTTGGACCTGCTTCAAACAAAAGAGGTGACAGGTTCTTGGGCAAATTCGCTGTTATTAAAACAACCCTGCCGCCTGTGTAGGGATAAAATCGAGACCAGGCAGCACCTATTCTGATTACCTACTATACGAAAGGTTATTCGAAATGTGTTTAGAAAATGGAGGATATTACTTACAGGTGATCAGTTTTGGTCAGTTATTCTCAGAGCCGAATCAATAGTAATTACTGCTGCGGCATACGTGGTATGGCATGAGTTCTTGAGGAGGGTTGCTCAAATTTAACCATTGAGTTAAATGAAATAGTAATGCAAGTACATGCTGAAGTTTCTTTTAAATATTTTATGGTGATATATGTCATAACCATAATTTTACATTTGTTACAATATTTGTATTTCTTTTTTATACAAATGTTGTTTTAATATTTGTTTTGATTTTCTATATATAAATTGTAATTTGGGTGCCAAAAGTTGTTTCAAAATAACTAAATGCACAATAATTTAAAAAAAATTAAAATAAAGAGTAGAGACTGAGACAGGGCGTCTGGAAAGTAGTGGGACTAGGCCGTGGATAGATTTGAAGTCCGGGAGTAGAAATCTAAAGCGGGAAAAGTTCTGCATTGAAAGTCATCTGGCATGGTGAGGGTACACAGATCTGGTTGAGGGCCTATGTAGGTAATGGAGGGTGCGTGAAGCAAAATTAAATAGTTGGCTGAGGGGAGCAAAAGTGTAGAGGGTTACGCTAAGGGGCAGGCTAAAATTATTGATATCCATGTTTTTTATTAATAAGAAAATGTATAGTAACACATTATATGCCAACCAAACAATTTAATATAGGTCACTTTTTATGGGCAAATTACATGATTGCAGATCACAAAGAAACCCAAAATTATAATTTACTCACTGTAGTGACTGACATACTCCTAGTTCATAGTCCCCTTTCCTCCATAGTGTGTGGGCATCCCTCGCTTGGGACGGAAATGGAACCTTTTTCATCAGAAATACATTTTTCTGCTTTAAAGTTAGTTAATTTAGTTAGGCATGGCACCGCGAGCAGGAGCTCCCCTGACTCAACCTCAAAAAGGTTTTGTTTCCCGATTGTCAGTAGATGTCTATGTAATAGATAGGCGGATCGCTGCTTCTGGAATGAAGTCCTATATTTAGAAGAACTATTTTTTAGACTTTTGTTTTCCTTTCAGATTTAATCATTTCAAAATGCAGCGCAGCAGAAGGAAATACCTGTCTCTGGCTATTCTGTCCTATGCCCCATTTGGTGTATATCGGTCGTCTTACTAGCTGACACACTCTGTACCTGTGCACAGTTCAACTTTTGCTCATTTTCCCTCCTTGCTCCTTCAACTCTGGAATGCTCTTGTGACAAATCAACTTCCGGGGCACCAGTGGTCAAGAGATGAATATTGGTTTCTAAACCATAAATACGCCCCACACCTCCAGTACACCAGTAGGGATTCGAACAGATTGGAAACATAAGTCAATTATAAACCTTCTTGTCCAATTTTGGTAACATGGATGGAACAGCAGGTTTATCTCTGCAAGGTTGTGGATCATTGGTTAGTTGCAACACAGCGAAAATACAATAATTACCCAAAGGTAAAGGGGACTGTCCAGTTTAAGGCATAGGTTGGATACAAGTTACTGTGCGCTATTGTCCACTATCTAAAATTTCAAAATACCGGCAGCGAAAATCTCAAAACAATGACCCCACCCAAAAGGGTAATGAAACTTGAAATTAACAAAATTGATAGTTAGGAGATAAAACCATATTTCCGAGCCTGCTGGGGCACTTAAAGCCCTGGCTGTGTCTCCTTCTCCTGTCCTTCTTTCATCCCTCTTAATTTTCCTGTTTTGCTGGGGACTTCCCTGCCAAACCTGTTATTGTCCAATCCCCCTTGGCCCCTTTCTCTTCATTTTTTAGTTTGCGCGGGAGGTGGGGGACATAAGCTATTTTTGCACAGCCTCTCCTCTCCATTGATAACACCAGTGTAGCCCTTACCCTTCTCGTGCTCTCATTTTTTTAAAAACAGATTTCCCCCACCCCCTTAGCAATCCACACAATTAACCCTCTGCCCATGAGGTGGAGTGGTGTGGCATAACAGGGGGCGTGGTCAAAGGGCGTGGGCCAAGCATGTAACGAAACACCCTATCTCTTTATGGAACCCAAGACTGGAGATTTGTATACAATCGGAGAACCTTTTGGGAACAAAAGCCAGCATTTTTATGTTTGAAATAGGTCTATGCTAGTGATTCAGAAAGAAACCCTTTGAGTAATATAAGTTGTGCTCTGCATTTACTATTGGTCAGGGGCCTTGCTGGGGGGGGGCTAAAGGGGCTATAGCCCCTGATCTTTTGGTTGTAGCCCCGGATAGAATCTCAGGAGCTACAGCCAAAAGACTAGCTAGCCCCCAGTCCCAACAGTTCCGACATCAGCTTAGCCCCGGGTCTTTTCCAGACCTAGCAACTCCCCTGTTATTGGTCACAACACTCACCCTAACAAAAATAAATCTGTAAATTGCAACACATATATACAAATTCGGATGTGAGTCTTCCTCCAGGCTGTTTTTGCATTCAGTCTCACGTTCCTGCCGAGTCTTCTGAAGCACCTTCTGTTTGTCTTCAGAGCACAGCTTGGAAACAACCCTGGGAGTTTCCTGGGCTAGCCCCGGGCCCTGGGGCAGAGCAGAGCTCCCACAGCACTTGGGCAAGACAAACTTTGCCAGGACTGCGTTCCTGCCTATTTCCTATGCTGCTGCACCCCAAATCTACAAGCCTACAGCTCTGAAATGTGCCACATTGTAGTGGACCCCATGAAGTAGTTTTGATGATGTAAATGTGCAGGTATATATATATAGAGAGAGGGCCTGTGTGTCCCCTCCACTCCTCCAATGGAATCGGTCCCAAAACACATAATGAAAAAGAAAGTGAACATTTCCGACCTGAAAAAACGAATCAATACAGTAAACTTGCATTTCAGCTTGCCTCGTATGGTGCATGAAGTGTTTCACAGTTCTACGGTTGTCACGCCTTTTTACTCCTTACCTCCTTCTTGCTGGTGGCTTTTGGCAAAGGTCACAGTGTGTTTCTCAGTCATAAAGAGAAGAAGGCCCTGCACCTGAGTCGGGAGCCTGCAGACTGAGGCGGCCATAGCCAAGCCCACAGACCAGGGTTCTGGACATGTTCCCAGGCAGAACGGGACAGGCTGGAAGTCAGAGCAAGTCAGACAGCCGACTCGACACAATAGTTACTTTTGCTAGAGCAAGGGGAGGCAGTAGTAGAGTCTCCCTGAAACGAGGTAGAATGGATCACGCTGCTTAGAAACGGTCTCACTGTGAAATCCCTAAAAACAAGGCAATTGGCTACAGAAGGACCAGAACACATGCACAGCATCGGACTGGGCCATAAAATTATCTCGGGCGCCAATGAAAAAGTGGCCCACCTTTGCAAAATGCTATTCACTCCTTTTGTGACACTGTTTGAATAGTAACAAAGGGGGAGTTTTGGGATAAAGTGTGATGCAAATTGTGAATTTTAAAGACTATTCATTCAGCAACACTGGTCAAAACTACTAGCTGCAGAATGAATGAATTAACTCATCAAAGTGGCCTACTTTTGACACAAAAACTCAGCCATTGGCCTATTGCCCTATAGGCCAGTGCGAGCCTGAACATGCAAAAGCGGGGGGACCAGGATCCTATTCTAACACAGCCTGCCCAAAAGGACGGATTTGTTAGCATCACGTAGAAAAGGCACGCAGATTCTTGAAGAAATGCCTTCTGCAACTTCAAACGGGCTTCAAGAACAAAAAGACAGATCTGACTGGACGACGGAGAGGAGGAAGTGGGTGTACGGCTTAAATATGTCCCATTTATCATTTCTGTGCAGCAATGAAACTTGCCCTTTGAAAATGGATATTTACAAAGGAGAAGATGAAAAGACAAGCGTCGCTGTTCACGGACCACGCTGAAAACGGGCCCAAAAGTCGGTAAAGGCGTGTTGAATGTTATTGGGACCCATTTCATTTGCACAGAGGCCCACTAATGGCCGCGGTGGTGTGGTCAGTAGGGCAGGTTGAGATCTCTGTGATGCAGCTTCCGCTGCACTTTCTGGTTCCCCTTGTCACGCAGCCAGAGGGTAAAGCTTTTCCAGAGATCTTGCCGGATCAAACTGTGTCCAGTGACAGCGGTGTCCAGGCTGTAAGTGATGTTCAAAGGGCCCGGCCGACGCCTGTGACGGATCACTCCCCGTTCCCTTGCCATCACCTGCTGATTTTGTCCAGGTGTTTTATGACTATCTTGAGGCTCTGGAGAACAGACACGCACACGCACAAAAGGGCCTCTGCCAAGTCCCTGTTTTTTTTTTGTTTTTTTTGTCTAGGACTGCGCATTCCTTGCACAGATGGCGGACAGCCACAGCCTGGCCAGTGCCAACCTAAATTACCATCGTCTCCACTCCCTGCCACAAGGACGGTGGCTTCTATCCCGCGCAATTGGGTTTGTTTTTTGCAGTCGGCAAGCACAAGGCAGCGCACCTTTTCTGCGTCACCTAAGCGCGCGATAAAGACCGCCGCCTACCGGGCCCCGGCCCGCTTGCTGCTTTGAAAAGGCTACCGAGCGTCGCTCAACACCGCCTCTGAAAAGATTATCCCGCATTACCCGGCCCCATGAAAACATTAAGGCCATATTTCAAGTGTTTGTTTGTTGTTCCCCCACATAAATCACCATAAGAGGCTGCTCATTTCCTTGCCGCGTGGTGTTCTCATCGCGCGCAGCGAGTGCTTCTCGCCCTCCGCCTGGCTAGGGAGTGGTCGGCTTCTGAGTTATTAATAAGGCCTGGAAAGGCAGAGCGGCGGCAGAGAGGCGATTTGTATTAATGACGGCCTCATGAATATTCAGCGGCATCCTGACACCCACCTCAAAGGAACCGGAGTAGCACAGCTGCCCCTTTTAGCGGCGAAAGCTTCCGTTTAAGGGTTTCCTCGCAGGGTCCTGCAGGACTTCCAATGCTGGGTTTTCAAAGTGGCCTGATGCGCCGCCTGTCACTCAGGCGCTGTGTACACATGGCCTCGAATTAGATACAAAGTTGCTTTTAGGACAATTTTAAGACGAAGGATACTTTGCAAAAGTTCATGTACCGCATTTATTTCAGATCCGCAAATGCAATAAGGATGCCACCAAAGCAAGGAAGGAAGACAGCACCTGCGCTGTCGATCTCAAAATATAAAACTGGCCAATGCTGCCCGTTCATTGTTTTTGAATGCTACATTTCTGACTTTGGTATATTATTAGTTTTTATCTTGCAACTTTTTAGACCAGAGGGGACCGCTGTAACAGGTTTAATCAGCCCACAACAGAATTATGGACCAGAGTCCCCAACAAAGGTAAGGGACTATATATAGCAAAAAAGAAATCACAAAACAATGCCAAGGAAGAAGCCAGGAATAAAGCCAAAAGTAATACGTGCGTGCCACCTTAGAAGTGGGCACCCTGAAGGTGGAAGGTTGCCTAAGAGAAGATACTGAGAATTCATGTAGAATGTTGGGGGGACACTGCAGCAGTCCTTGTGTTGAATTGTTAAAGCCCTCATCGGAGGGCTCTGTAGTGCGGCAAGGGTCCACTTCCTATTATAGTGGTCCCAAATTGAAGGACCTGAATAGAACCCCATGCTAAAGGCTCTAATGCCATTAAAGCTTGTGCAGGGGGTTTGGAGTGGGACCTCAACTTATTTGTATTCCAATTCAAAGTTGAGTACCTGCTCAAGCTATAAATACAGTATTTATATGGAATGTATATCTAGTTGATTCCCTTAACCAATCCCTTCCCACCTTAGGTTTTCTATATTGAAACGTCAGTTGTAATGTCATACTCAGTTTTAAAATAATGTTAAGCTTGGATTTACTCGAGAGCTCGGTGATTATCTTGATGTCCACAGCTGTACCTGTTTTATATGGGTTTTGTTAAATAAAACAGTGTTTTGTCAAATTGTTGGCCTTTGGATTTCCCCTGGCCTGTCCTTTTTACTTATCCACAGGGGGTTTCCACCCCACTTTTACACAATTTCCTTTCACTACCCTAGGCAGGTTTGGATGTACTATTCACGCAAAGAAAAGGGCAACTTGAGATTTCTGTAACCCACAATGTGTTGTTTTATTAAAATAAATCACTTGTTTTTAGCATTGTTTCAAATTGGCATTCAGCGTTTTGCACATTTTGCGAATAAACAGTGCAATTCCATGAATTAAAACTTTAAACAAAATAAAAAAAAACAGACAGAAAACAGACAGAAAGCTGTGTGACATTCTGCGAATATTTACCTTTACCTTTTGTTAAGCAAATTAATCATCCACATGGCGCATTAGGAATTTTGTTTTAAAATGCAGATGCCCGTCACACATTGACAATTATAACTTTTAAGGGATATTTAGAATTTAACATGTAAAATGGTCACTCAAGATGATTCCAATTAATTGCTGCCATCTGGACAACACTTGACAGACATAAAAGAACAGCCAGAAATGTTTGTTGTGTGCACCAATGTCATCACTGTTCCCCAGGCAAGCTATTGGTCAGCTCACACACCACCAACAAGAACCTCCCAGACCGAACAGACCATCATAAAACAATCAGGGTTGCACACCCCACGAACCGCTCTGCAAGCTGCACCCCTGCTTGGAATGCATCCTATGCAGGCAGTCGAAGACTCCATTCCAAGCTAGCTGGCTGGCTAGAGGACACCGGAGAAGCACTGAATGCAGACTTCTTCTCTGATTAGAGCCTGGATTGGGCACATTCCGCTTGTCAAAAGAGAAGAAAACTTGCCCTAACTAAGCATCAAAGACCCCATTGTGGACAATGGCGGGCATTAGGTGTCCGAAGTGCAACTAAACGGTTCTGAATGAAAAGAGATCTGTTAAGGAGAGCTTATGGCAACTAAGAGGAGCCATTTCCCAAACATGAGGGCTATAATGCTCTAAGCACCCATAACGGGTCTATGAGGGAGCAACGTGCCTCTCCCAATAGTGTGCAGAAAAGTGATGCAGGCGAGCCACGTTATCAAGGTGATGCAAGCATGCCATGCCGGGGGAATGCGATTCATGCTGGGATGGAGGAGAGAGGAAAGGCCAGGGAGAAAGCATCTCCCTCAACTTCTGCTTCCCAGGTTACAGCACCCACAGCCTGGAAACACAGAAGTCTGCTGGAATAAAGACTACACAAACGAAGGCAAACAGAGGTGTGGTTGTGGACATCCCAGTCAGAGAGTGTTACATTCCAGCACTACCAGAGATTAGCGCATGGAATGGTACGATCCTGGTTGACAGCGATCTGGAATATTCTAAAAAGGTTAACAGTGATTAGGGCCATAGTCTCGTTCATTGTTTTAATGGGTTTTCAATTTTCCTTACTTAAAATCCACAGGTCAGCAGATAACATGGGGCAAATGCCGGCAGCCCAAGGTAACAAGTGTGGTTTTAGGGATGATACAACTCGGCAGGGCATGCTACCACGTGGATTATTGAGATTAGTACCTGCAACAGAGGTAGGTGGCCTACGGGGTGCTTTTACATTCTTGAAAACACAGTGGCAAGCCAACATGTTTTCAGGAAAGAAAACTAAACCAAAGCAAACAGGAAGAAGAGAGTGCAAACTGTGAGCCCCCTTTAATTTCTAATACGTGGTGCTCATGGAGGAGAGAAAGCGAAGTTGAAGTGGTGGGTGCTGCCAACAACTCAAAAGGGAGTCATTGTTTAAAAACTGATAACAGTAAGAGTTCACAGTGGGAAGGAACAGAACCAACAGTAGGCTTGGAATGCAGGCTCATATTGATTATTAGTACCTAGCAAGGATCAACCAGAATGTAACAAACATTGTGATTGGCTCTCGCCAGGGCATTACCCGACCGGGAATCCCTCGGGCGGGCCATCTCCGCTCCGATCATCCACACAGCTGGAGGCTGCCATCCTCCCTCGCCGGGGATTCGGGTACGTATTTTTTTCCTCTCCCCCTGCCCTGCAGACAATCCCCTCTCTGCCCTCCCAACCCCACTTACCTTCTTATTTCTCCTTTTTCAGGAGCAAACGCGCTGGGAACACTTCTGTTCCCAGCGCGTCCGCTCCCGATGGCCGCCATGGAAAGGGAAAACGGGACACCAGTTTTCCCTTCCCCGGCTGCCATTTCCTTGAATTTTTTTTTTCTGTTCCGAAACGCTGCAGGCTTCACTCGGGCCTATAACTATGGGCCCCGGGGCATTACCTGACTCGGTAATGCTGCAGCGGCTCGGGTCTTATTGCTTAATTAAAACTGGCTGTATATAGAGAGCATTAGTCGGAAAGACCGACAGACGAGCATGCAGTTACAGCTAAGCGGGGTAGGATATTGTATATGCTGATGAACAAGGATGTTTCTTCGAACAGACAAGACTTACACATTAGGGAATTAGAGAGAGCTGAGGTGACCCGGGGCAAGGAGACTTTAGTATAGTATTGTCAGAATTAATTAGGTGTTCTGGGTGATGGGATGGGGAGTAAGATAAGGGCATATACACCCAGCAAAATATATATATATATATATATATATATATATATATATATATATATATATATATATATATACCTATATATATATATATATATATATATACCTATATATATATATATATATATATATGGGATACATTACTCACCGTAATCGTATTTCTGATGCTTGTATCTGCTTAGATTCACATGCTGTGCATAGGCCGACATCTAGTGGAAGCTGCAGAGTATTACAGTTTGTTTTTTGAAACTCGAAAATGGGCGTCGACACAGGGCATGCCAGTAATACTATCCCTAGTGTGACATCCACTGTACCCATGATCCCTCACGCGTCTAGGACCCTCAGATTGTATTTTTTCTGACATGAGGTAGCATGAGGAGTAGCGTGAGTACAGATGATCCAAGCAGATAGATAGATAGATAAGACTACAAGCACCCATGCGCCTTCTCTCAGAGGGGAGGAAGGGTGGGTTGCATGTGAATCTAAGCAGATACAAGTATCAGAAATACGATTACGGTGAGTAATGTATCCCTTCTGAGGTTTGTGGAATCTGCATAGATCACATGCTGTGCATAGATTAGCGAGCAGTGTTAGAAGAAGGAGGTGGGGTGTGAGAAGGGTCATGAGCAAATAAATGTCTTAGAACCGCTTGTCCCACTTGAGTATCTTTCTTGGAATGGGTGTCAATGCAGAAGTGCTGAGTAAAAGTGTGAATAGAGCTCCAAGTAGCTGCTTTGCAAATGGTGTCAAGCGGTACATTTGCAATGAAAGCCAGAGTAGCCCCAATCAGCTTCCACTAGATGTCGGCCTATGCACAGCATGTGATCTAAGCAGATTCATGGGTACAGTGGACGTCACACTAGGGATAGTATTACTGGCACGCCCTGTGTCGACGCCCAATTTAGAGTTTCGAAAAACAAACTGTAATACTCTGCAGCTTCCACTAGATATCGGCCTATGAGGACCACTCTACACACATCTAGGGAGCGTAGTTTCATCTCAGCCGAGCTTTGTGGGTCTTGGAAGAAAGCCGGAAGCTCAATGGACTGGTTCACGAGGAATTTAGAAATAAACTTAGGTGAGATCCTAGGGTGTGTACGTAAAACCAGTTTATCCTTATGAACTGTAAAGAATGGATCCTGCACTGACAGAGCCTGAATTTCACTGACCCTTCTTCTAGATGTTATTGCTACTAAGAAGGCCGTCTTATAAGTCAGGTGTTTGAGACTGCTTTTATGCATAGGTTCGAATGGGGGGCCCCATGAGTTTAGATAGCACCACGTTAAGGTCCCATCCTGGTGGTGAGTTTGAAATAGGAGGGTGAAGTCTCTTTACTCCTTCCATGAAAGCTTTAACCACTGGTATCTTCCAGCACAACACCTTGTTATGGGATGTGGTGTATGCTGACAGCGCTGCCAGGTGTACCTTCAGTGAGTTAAATACCAGTCCTGCATACAGCCGGTGGAGCATGTATGTGACAATTGTGGAAGGAGTGCAATCAACTGGGTTGACTTGCTTATTCTGGCACCAGATAACTAATCGTTTCCATTTGTCAAAGTAGCAGTGCCTCGTGTTTGGCTTCCTAGATTCTTTTAGGATGTCCATACATCTCTGTGGTAATTTGAGATGTCCGAACTCTATCACCTCAGGAGCCATGCTGCTAGGTTCATTGAGTTGGGTTGAGGATGCACTGTTTGGCCTTGGTGCTGGGACAGTAGGTTGTACCAGCCCGGGAGTTTGATGGGTTTGTACACCGCTAGTCTGCGTAGGTATGGGAACCACAGTTGTCTCGCCCACATGGGAGCAACTAGGACGAGCGTCATTGATTCTCTGTTCATCTTGTTGACCACCTTCCTGATGAGAGGTGTTGGTGGAAAAGCGTGCGCAAACATCCCTGACCAGTTCATTCACAGGGCTTTCCCCTGGGAGTCTGGTAGGGGGAACCTGGATGCAAATCCTGAGCACTGTCTGTTTTCACTTGTGGCGAATAGGTCTATAGTGGGGAAACCCCACTGAGAGAAGATAACTTCTACGATTTCTCTGTGTAGACACCATTCGTGTTCCTCTGGGAGGGGATCTCTGCTCAAAGTATCTGCCAGAGAATTGAGATCCCCTGGAACATGTTGAGATGACAGGAAGATCTTGTGTCTGAGTGCCCATATCCAAATTTTCTGGGCAAGCTTGGACAGATTTGGCGAACGAGTCCCTCCTTGCTTGTTTAGGTAAAACATGGCTGTAGTGCTGTGCGTCCGGATCTGCACTGACAGATTCAGCAGGTACGGCTCGAACGCTTGAAGCGCTCTGAATACTGCCAGAAGCTCTCGCAGGTTGATGTGATTCTTGGCCACTGAGTGAGACCAGAGACCCTGAGCTGTGTGGTGGAGGTGGTGAGCTCCCCACCCTGTCAGGCATGCATCGGTTGTGACTACCGCCTGTATCTCGGGATCGTAAAAGGGTTTCCTCTTGGACAGATTTTCTCTTGTCCACCAGTGAAGGCTTTGTACAAGTGTTGGTGAAACAACCACTAGATCGTCCCACTGACCACTTGTCTGAGACCACTGTTTCGCCAACCATTCCTGCATGGGGCGCATGCGCAGGCGTGTGTGGGGGACCAGGTAAATACATGACGCCATCATGCCCAGCAAACGCATTGCTTTGCGTACGGTTATCTGGCGACCGGCCTGATATTGTAGAATTTGCAGAAGTATATTCCGAATTCTTTCCTATGATGGAAAGGTCAACCCCTCTTGCGTGTCTAGGATAGCTCCTAGGAACTGTTTGGAGGTGCTTGGCACCAGACTTGACTTCTTCTCGTTTATTGAGAAACCTAATTCGAAGAGGAGGTCGATCGTCCTTTGAATGTTTGTTCTGCAAATTACTGGGGTCTCCCCCGTGATGAGCCAGTCGTCCAGGTAAGGGTACACCGGGATTGCCTCCCTGCGTAGGTGTGCTGCCGCCACCGCTAGTACCTTGGTGAATACCCTTGGAGCCGAGGCTATCCCGAAGGGCAGTACCTTGAACTGGTAGTGCCGACTGTCCACCTTGAAGCACAAGTACTTTCTGTGCGCTGGGAACATGGAAATATGAAAATAGGTATCTTTCATGTCCAATGTTGCCATGTAATCCCGCTTTTTTAGGAGGGGGATTACCTCTTGGAGAGTAGTCATGCGAAATGTTTGGGGCTTGACATACTTGTTTGCAGGCCGTAAATCCAATACTGGGCGCATTGTCAAATCTTTTTTGGCACAAGGAAGTAAGTTCAATAAATACCCTTGTTTACCTGTTGTCCCGGGACGAGTTCTATCGCGTCCTTTGCTAGAAGATTGATGATCTCCTCGAGGAGGATCTTCTGGTGGTCCAAAGAATGTATTCTTTGTCGTGGAGGGCGGTTTTGGGGACGCTCTA
Source organism: Ambystoma mexicanum (assembly GCF_040938575.1). Taxonomy (NCBI): domain Eukaryota; kingdom Metazoa; phylum Chordata; class Amphibia; order Caudata; family Ambystomatidae; genus Ambystoma; species Ambystoma mexicanum. The sequence goes on along the minus strand of NC_090935.1, from coordinate 1,321,438,040 downwards.
ACAGTTGTATGCAGTATCCTGCGGACACTGTGGACAGCACCCATCTGTCTGATGTGATCCCTTCCCAAGCTTGGGTGAAGTTGGAAATGCATCCCCCTACTGGGGATGCGTGAGAAGGGACCCTGAACGGAGCGTCACTGTTTTGGTGGAGGCATGCCGCCGCCTCTACTGGGGCTGCCTCTACCTTTACCACGTCCTCTCTTATTACCCCTGCCATAAGCCCGGGTAGACTGCTGGCTGTTGTTGTTCCATTGGGTACCCTGCCCCTGGGAATAGTTAGACCCTCTCTGGGAATTTTGTCCGTGTGGGCGACGAAAATTGCCATTCCCTCTCTGGTTTGGGGGTTTATTGGTAGGCTGGCCTAGGGATTTGAGTGTCTCATACTTGTCCTTGGCATTTTTCAGAGCGTCCTCGACCGCTTTTCCAAACAATAGATCCGGCTCCACCGGTTTATCTATCAATGATGCTTGGGTTTCGGCTTCGAACCCAGACTGTCGCAACCAAGCATGCCTTTTGATAACAGTACCTTCTGCTATCAATCTGCCGGCGTTATCCGCGGCATCAAAGGTTGCTTTTAATATGCAACCGGACACGGCTCTTCCTTCCGCCGAAACTCGTGCCAATTGGCTTTTTAAGGGTGCTGGGGCGGAATCTATGAATGCCGTGACTTTTTCCCACTGGTGGCAGTTGTAACTCGCCAGCAGGGTGGTGGAGTTAGCAATCCTTGCCTGGTAGGCGGAAGTGGAGGCTACTTTCCTGCCCAAGCCATAAATATTCTTGCTCTCCTTGTCAGGAGGAGCTTCCGATGATGACAAGGGTGTTCCCGTCCTCTTACGGGTGTTTATAACTACCAGGGAGTCCGGTTTCAGATGCCGCCTTATGTACAGTGGGTCTGTTTGGGCTGCCCTGAAAAGCTTCTCAACTCTGGGGTTTACCGCCCTAGTGAGATTGGGATTAACAAGGGAAGGGTCTATCCTTCTTTGTATTGATTTAAGGATAGGGATGGCCTGGGCAACAGGTCTCCTTTCTCCCACTAACTCCTCGGCAAAGTCCCTCTCTTCCTGAGCACCCTGGGTGTCAATGTGGAAGTGTTCTGCCGCTCTGGACACCACTTCATTTAAGTGAGGCTGGTTGTCGACAGGGGAGTCGGTAACCAGGGCTCCTGTATCTACAGAGGGAATCTAGCCTGTAGGTTTCTGGGTTGTCCTCCTCCTCCTCTTGGTCCTCGTCATCCCCATAGTAGCCCGTCCCAGTTTGTTCTTCCAACATGCCCAAATCTGGATCCTCTCAAAAGGATGGATCTCCCTGATATTGAGAATAGGGCTGTATACTGAAGGGGTCTGAAGTAGGAGCTTCAACCCAGGACTTCTTACTTGGGGGTATAGGATCTTTAGAGCCTGAGGGAGTTGACCTGTCGGGGGTAAAAGAGAGAAAGTGTCCAGGGTTTTTGCCGTAGATATTTGCCAATGATGACATCCTTGACATGACTCTGTCTATGTCATCACTAGACCATTCTCTTGAACTGGAAATGATTCTTTCTTGGAGGCCTTTCCCTGTTTTATCTTGACTAGACCTACTGGTTTGAACAGGGGTCTTTGGGATAACAGAAGACCGAGACTTGTCCATCTGTTTATGTGGAGTAGAATGTTTTTGAGGTGTGGAAGGGGGCTGAGACTGCTTCCTCTGTTGTTTTTCCCCTTCCCCGTGGATGGAAGAGTGTTTACCCTGTTTTTTCGCCCCTACGGAGCCTTTCGACGCCCGGCGCCGAGGTTCGGGGGTAGTGTCCCTGGAGTGTGGAGGTTGGGACTTGGGAACAGCCGTTGCGCAGCCTGTTGATGATGCCTCCTGGAGTGCGGTCTGGGGATAGAGGTCGGCTTCGTCTTCCAACGATCGAACCTCCGTTACCTTGGGGAGCGAGGCACTCTTGGTAACAGTGGATGGTTGCCTGTAGTCATGCGGCGATCTAGACCGAGAACGCCCAGAGGACACCGATTCGGACCGTTCTCTATGTGCCTCTTTCCGAGTACTCGACGTGCGCATCGAGTCTCGGTTGGACTTCATGTGTTTTGTGGAAGTGCTGTGGGTAGCTCTTGTGTCGCCGGGGGTCTTCCCCATAGCCGCATTGCCGGACGACGTTCCAAGACTTTCGCTTAGCTGTCAATTGACGCCACGTTGCCCTCACCATCCGAAAGCACGGCGTTGCTGCCATTGCTGAAGGCGCCCTCCAATGCCACGGACTCTTGATGCCTGGCGTGGTGGGCCCAACACTTGATCGAACGGTCCTTGAGTGTTTTCGGTTTGAACCTACTACACGCTCTGCAGTTAGCCTCGGGGTGGTCCCTCGGTAAACAAAGATTGCACGTGGCATGTCTGTTAACCCAAGGGTACTTTTTGGTTGCATTTGGGGACAAAATTGGAAAGGGGTACTCTCCATACGCACCTCGTGGCATCGGGCTAATAAGTGTAGGAATATATATGTACCTATATACCAAAAGAGTGTAGAGTATGTCCACCCCCCACTCTCCCTACTTGCAGGGCCGAGGCCCGGGCCGAGGCCAGAGGCCTTCCGAGGCCCAAATCCGTCGTGCAGCTCTCGACGGTGGATTCTTTCTCCGGGCCGGCGTCGAGTGTGGATGTTCGGTGACTCGACGTTGGGGTGGAGAAATGTGGAAATATAACAATATTTTAGCAAAAAGTATGGCTAAGGCAAGGGAACTCCGCAGAATGCTTCCGACCAGTATGGCGGAAAAAAAACAATCTGGGGATCCTAGACACGTGAGGGATCATGGGTACAGTGGACGTCACACTAGGGATAGTATTACTGGCACACCCTGTGTCGACGCCCATTTTCGAGTTTTGAAAAACAAACTGTAATACTCTGCAGCTTCCACTAGATGTCGGCCTATGTCCAGCATGTGATCTAAGCAGATTCCACAAGCCTCAGAAATATATATATATATATATTTTTTTTTTATATATATATATAAGGTGGGGTCTGGCTGATTTGAAGACTGTTTGCATGAGGCGTAGGAAGGGACCAGACTAGTCCTTGATGGGACAAGGATTCGACTACTGGTCTATTCAAACGTACAGCATCCAAAGAGTTACAGATTAATGCAACCCTTCATATGGGTATCCATGTTGTGGGCCCAAAGAGATACCTTCTAAAGAGAAAATCCTAGGGTTCTCTTTTGTGGTGGCTTATAAGAGGTTAAAAAAAGGGAGAATAAGATGTGTGTTTCAAATCCAGGGTGGTCAAATGAGATGGCCTACCTGTGAATCTTTTCCTTCTTTACTGATGGCTATTATCAGTCAAGCTTGGTTTCAGGTTGGCTTCAGGTTGAGCCTGCTGATGTGGAGGGTTTGGTGCGAAGGAACAAGGAATTCTTAGTATTAAAGGGCTTACACATGACAGACCCGATTTAAAGGCAAGGCTGCCTAAGGGAGGAAACCTGTGAAGAATGACAATTGTGGGGGGGGGGTGATGTTTTTCATATTTGCCGCGGTCTGTGATGTGGAGATTAGACGCAAGCAAAGACTTTGCTGAGTGGGTAACAGCATAGCATAGAGATAGGGGGGCTCTCAGGAGGATGTTACTGTTGTCTATATGAAAGCTTGTGCTTGTACCATTGAATGTAGAGTATAGAGTATCACGTCCAGCCAAACATGCCTTGCTTTTTTGTGTCTGATGTGATTGGTTTCCTCTTTTTATTGTCATGCGAAGTCATCATAACTAAGGAAGGCTATGTATCCTTACGCAGCCCCGAGCAATTACAGAAAGTGCTTTGCAATAATGAAAAAGGCAGAAAGCATGTTTTTCCCCAAAATAACTTCCAGAGGGTACATTTTTAGTCATATCACACCTACCTGTTGTAGCAATCACAACAGAAAGTGATATTTATGCCTTCCCATTATTATTTCTTTCATTAACATCAGCAGTTCTATGGGGTTAGGAGAAAATAGTGCAGCGTATTTGCAGATTTGGGGATCATGTTTTGCCCTTAATCCCTCTAACATGTTTTTAAGTGCCCTATGTCTAGGTATGATCCTAGTTTTGCAGGCAAGAGAACAGAAGCACTGCTTTCACAGCACCCTCAGCCGAGAGACTCGGCCCCATAGCACTGTATGTATGTATGTATCCGATACGATGTTACTAATTCCACTATAACTGCTTTCATAACTGCTTTTGTAACTATACTTATACTGCACAAATGTACAAATGTTCTTACCTATGCCTGTAACCTGATGCTTAAGCGCCCATATACCTCTGGGTCAGGAGCGCTATACAAATAAATAAACAAACAAACAAACAAAGAGAAGAACAATCGACAAGCTTGCCCTCCTACACATTCCAGATGGAAACATCTCCTTCAATCAGACAATCCAGGCAGGCAGTCCAAATGAGGCCAGATATTGACACTGATCATAAGGCAGGCAAGCACTTTAAAGTAGCCCCAGGAAGGCATGTAGTGCACAGCTGCACAACCACTCATCAGCCCAAACTACCGCCTATCACCCGCACAAACAACCACCAGCAAAAATACTGATCAACACGCACAACTACTCACTAACCTCAACACTACTGCATGAAACCCAAACTAACGCACAGAACCCACCCAACCAAAAGAACCTTCAGGACAGAACTGCGACTCTCCACACAATGTCAGATCACAAACGGTGGTGTTATGGTAGATTGGACATGCACAAACTCCCTTGCACATGGGCAAATGGCCTTACCAGCAATGCAAATACATGTGCAATTCACTAGCGCTGTAGATAATGCTGTCTGCGCATGCACAAGCTGTGTTTCAGTGCGTGAATTCTACCATAACAACACCGTCATAAGACTTTAAACCACACTGCCACAGGCAGTTGCTTCAACACACCAACAATAACACAGAAAACTATAAATCGAAATGTGGTCTGTCCATGAGCCAAAGACATACCTAATCTAAGGTCCTGTGGAGGCAGCACAGTTGTTTGCCCACCAGACATGACTGAGGGGTTTATAGTAAGGGCACCTATACGATTAATATATCCCATGCGTAGCCACTGCTCTTTTTTTTAGATGTGTACACTAGCTGGAAGATTGACTGTTTAAAGTGTAGCCAATTCATGAACATGTGCCATTGTTTCTTCTGCTTCAACTATGTATCGGGTCAGGACATGTCTATTCTATGCTTTGCATGCACAATGCACAGCATTTCTACCTGCACACCAAACCCAATTACTTTATTCCAGAGCTGTATATAGCTCTTGGTAATTTGGTTGAGTTTGTGAATATAAACCCAGAATAACACAACTTGGCCATTTAAGGATTTCAATGGTGGCAAAATATATGTAAAACTCCTATGTATATAAACGCACTTATTTGTATAAAAGACCTTTTTTCTGAAAGCTACCCGTTACTTCGTTGCACACCGCAGTCAAAACAAGGTGTCACAACTTGTAGACATATACTCCAAAGCGTTTTTGTTGGGAATTCTGCTTTTGGGAAGATGGTTTCCATCAAAAACATTCTGCTATACATCATTTATACATTAGTAGTCTGTAATTTTCTTTGACAGCTGAAGTGGATATATAATAAAAGGTTGTAGATTGTCACTGAGTAGGGTTGTACGAAGAAAAGCAACACACAAGAAATCAACTGCTTTTGCTTGTGTCACCAGACCCCCCATAGATTACATTAGAAGGCCACAACAGTAGATTTCATTTTTGAAGAAAATTAAATCCAAGCTCGTTTGGTAAGATGGAGGCTTCAGGCCATATATGTTAAGTTCTCAATGTAAATTGGATTTAAGCCATTCTTGCTGCATCTGAAAGTAATTCCCACCATTTTCAATGCATAACACAACACACCTTGATTTCCTCTCCCTTGTGAGCTGCTCACCACTCCTTACTTTCTCTCTCGTTCCCTTATTCTTGGTCTCTTTCATTCTTCTCTGGAGCTATTTCTTTGCTCTTTTCTTCTGCTCATTGCCTTCCTTCCAACCCTGCATACATCTATCGTATCCACTGCTCAATCTTGCGGTTCTCCTCTTCCGAAAATATTATACTATCCTCTACCTTCATCTTCTTCACATAATTAGAGATCCAAGTCCTACTTCCAGAAAGTAGGATCAAGGGTCTGCAACCTTTGGATCTCCAGATGTTTTGGACTACAACTCCCACCACCCCTAGCCATCATAGTCAATGGTGAAGAATCATGATGTATGGAGAGCCGCAGGTTGCATGCCCCTGCAGTAGGTTATCCTCACTGACTATGCATTGGTGCATGACTAGTCTTTCCTCACTGGCCATCCCAGAAAACATACTTGGTTCTTTTCTCTTTAGAGTTGTCTCAACCAGTGGCTGGATGGAATGAGCTGGGGGCTTGGCGTTAGATGACACATTTGCTCAAGCCAGCACTGTGCTGGACAAAAGGGTAGAATTACTGCTTGTCTCCATGCTGGAATGGGGGCTTCGATCTTTGTGGTATATATAGTCTTCCATTTCCAAAGAACTGAAGTATTCTGTGCTCTTGTGTGATTTCAACTTGCACTACTTTCTGGACTTCTCCTTTGCTTATAAGGCAAATAATAATGCTGGGAGCTAAGATCTCAAGCGCCTGACCACAGTGTTCTTTGTCCATGGCTTTTGCTTACATGTCTGTGGTGCTGCTGCTCCTTTTCCCTTGCTGTGATGATGCATCTTGACAACATTACTGCTACTTTTAGGATTTGTTCGTGTTGCTGCTTTGTTATATGTTCTTTCCTTGGTTTGGCCTGCAGTGCAATTCGTCCGTAGGCTTTTAGCCACTACAGTGCAATGCTGCCAGTGTACTTTCCATCTACAAAACCTGTGTTCCATTTCAGACATATGAGCCCAGGACATAGTTTGACGTTTAGGTCTCGCTCAGGTGGCTAATGATTGCCAACATATTCACCGCCAAGAGCAAAATCTGTTTCTCAAAGCGCAATTCTGAGGCGAGGCAATGGCAGACATTGCCCCCGTCTTTCCTCCCCATAAGTGGTTTGTCTTTTTCCGTCTTCCACATCCTCCTCCTGCTATCCCGGACCCCTCACTTCACGTCTCGACCTGTGCTTTACCATGGCCAAATTTCCCTTTTCCCAGTTTCCTTTTTTAATAACCAGTCATATGCCTCGCCCTCATCTTATGTCCCAATGGCTTCATCCACACCCTCTTCTGGCCTCCCAATGGCTTCATCCACACCCCACCATGTGTCTGCTCAACTCCCCAACTCCTCGCATGCCTATGAATTTGTTCAGCTTTCCACACACATTCCTATCCCCTCGTTCCCTTGCATTTGAACAATCTGCCTCAACTTTCCATGCACTTGCGCGTTCTTAATGTCACTGGGCCTAATAAGATTGTTGTTTATTTTGTTCTCCATTGTTCCCATCACTTTGCTTGGTCGCGCTCTGAAACACTTGTGTATGAGCGCAATATAAATAAAATATCATATCATACTTCTGCAGTGCCTGACGTCAACTTCTGATGCGAATATGTCACTGCGGTAATAAATGTTGCGACAATTAACATTTTTCACTGTTTTAAGTAATTTTACTGCATTTACTTCTTATTTCATTACTGCTGTAACTTTAATGACGTTTTTCCGATTCTTTGTCATAATATTCTAGAAATAATAAGCCGCATACAAAAACAAAGTGGTAATAATGAAGTGGTAAAAAAGTGACTGGAACGACGAAAGGAATGTAAACGGTCAAAACAAAGACATTTTAAACAAAGAACATAAAATTAACTCATCGTACTTGTTTTTGCTGAAAGAAAAGGAAACTGTCACAGTATATGTAGCCATTTTAAAAATGTGTTTTTCATTTCTCATTTAATGATATTGAGGAAATCTCTTACACCCACCAATACCCTCCCAGGTCAACGCAGCACCCCTTCTTTGCGTTTACCAATTTCCATGTGTCAAGGTAAGCTTTCAAAACAGGGTGAAGCACCTCTTCAACTCTCATCCGCTCTCCTCACCTGCTCTAAATCATACGATTACAGAACACAGGTGTTTTTCTTCAAGTGTGATGGATGTGGAGCGTTTTATGAAACATTCAAGTCTGAAGTATGTTTTGTTATCTTGGTTTTTAGTTTAGTTATTCTCAGAAAAGTTTATTTTTATCCCTTGTTTTTGGTTTTCTGCATTGTTGCAGAGTTGTTTTACAGGTATTAACCAAATTGACCTTTTACAATTTACCTTTTTTCCTGATTGAACTAATTATAGTGGTCCTAATTTACCTTCTGCACAATTGACCTTTATATTATTTTAGTTATTTTATATATGTATTGGGTTGGTTTTGGATTATAAATAATATAAGGGGATTGAGTGGGGGGTTGCGAGGGTTTTGGATTGAGTGGGGGGTTGCAGGGGGTACCCCACCGCATATATGTCCTAATTGACCTTTTAAATTAGATCAATTTTCCCGAGGTCAATTCTCCCAAGGTCAGTTGTGAAAAGGTCAATTAGTATACATCCGTTTTACATTGTACCTTCTTTAATAATTCTATACATACTGTACCTGTGTGTAAGGTTTACAATTGTGCACATTCGAGGGCCAAACGGGAGAGCCCTACAAAATCAAAGTAGGATTTGGATTATTTAGCTGAGTGCACTTGTGTCACTGAGATGGATTAATGACCTGCAGGACTGAAACTGATGTAGGAGAAGGCAGGCTGCCAGATGGGCGATCCAACCTGTTACTTGTTGGTGAAGTGCTTGGGATTCTTGATGGGTCTGAGACAGAATGGACCGGGTACAGACAAAATTGTATGCAGAGCACGCAAGAACGATCTATCCCGCTTTCCAATGGTGCTGAAAAGCAGAACGATAAGATGGGAGAACACATGGACCATGCAAGCGGTATGAAGAGGTCTTCAACTGTCTTCTGTTGGCCAAGCCCTTTGTGGGGGACATCATTAGAAAAGATGCAGGTGTTCTGTGAGCTCCTCGGCAGAACCACTCAGCGATTCCTGTAGTCAAGAAGGGAAGTCCAAACATGTGGAAAAGATGTGAGAAGACTGAGAAGGAAAGGGTGACCTTGGAGCACAAATAGGGGGCAGAATCAACCAGTACCCCACAGCCTCCGGTGACAAACTCAGGACTGGAGAGAAATACAATTCAGGCTAAAAGACCAGAATGGCCCAAAGGTCATAACAGTTCACAAACAGGGTGGTTTCAGAGCTAGACGGGTTATGCTGAAGACAGTTTCCCTGTATGTAGGCAATTGCAGAATGCAGACCAAGGCAGGCGACAGAACGTGAAACTTGCACTTAACTAATAATGTAACCTTATTGTTGCAAGCTAAAAGAATAAAAAGTAAGGCAGCACCCATGTTTACAACAAATACATGTTCACAGAAAGCAACCCCACACGCTTGGGAAGACCTGTTTCCAGCATCCAGCTTTAAGGTTATTCTGTGTGAAATCTGATAAGGAAGGTGACTGCGAGGAAGCCAAGTGGATTGTTGGGATACAAACATCTATAAACACGCATCGACAGCTCTTAATTAATTTGTACTCATGCCTTCTACATCATTGGGCCTTCATCACAGGAAGACTCATTGTGGCTATACTGAATACCAAACTGGAGTCAGAGACCGAGGCCTTTCAGCATCCACCCATGCTCTATCTGTAGCAAACAATAGAAAGGCCACGTGCACCTAAAACCTTTATATCGTGGCGTTTTGATGAAGATTGGCCGAGTTTAGAAAAATAGAACAATACCTTGTAACATTGCGACTGCAATGTAATCTTCCCTGGTGTCAGATGTTTTTATTTATTTTTGTTTTCATATGAATCATGCATTATACTTTTGTTTTTTACCTTGCATTTTATTGTACTTAGATTTGTATATGTTTTTGAGTATGTGCAGTACACAGAAACTCCTGTGGTAGAGGCGGCACTGTATACATTTTAGAAATAAATATAAAAAAATAGTAACACTGCCTAGGAGGGCCTTGGCAAGGATATGGGAGGGCTTAGGTTTTTTGAAGGCTCTATGGCTAATTGCAACTAACGCACGCGGACAGCGGTGTTCATTCTAATCAGGTGAATGCCTTGGTCCCCCAATCTAATAGAGATGGGGGAGAGACTACTGATATGGATGAGGAAGTCTACATTATTGTGTACGCTCCACACCGGCGGCGGACGTTCTTTATTCCAATGTGCACAGTCATGTTATGTTGCGTATGTGTGTAGACTCCTTTCAATGCTCCAAAACCAGCCAGGATTCTTTTGCCCACTAAATTTCTTTCCTATAGCAACAAAATAAGGGTTACGAGAGGATGCCATGTCACCATCCTTCCATCCTGGCCTTTCCTCTATAATATGGTCCTGTAGTATGGTTCACTTGATGCACGTCAAGACTACAACTCCCACAAAGCATTAGACTGATTAATAGAAGCCCCGAACTGGAAATATGTCGTCCCTGGTTACATGGTCTTAACCTGCCACCAAAAGGCTTGTGTTTACATTAAGGACTCTGTGCATCAAAAGTGTACTACAAACTTCAACACGGCCCAAGAGCTGCCAGGAGGGATGCTTAACCGGCTATCCAAAAAGGCACAGGCAGGCAAGCAAAATTGCACGAGGTGGTAAGGGGTCGATTAATTTCCCCTAGAAAAGCAGCCACTGGGCCAAGCGTGCATGCTGCCAGTCAGGCTATGAACACGCCGCCTGTCAGCCCGACGCACGCAGCTAAATTATGGCAGAGAGACAAATAGAACAGCATATTTATTCCACGCCTTGCCGTCCGCTTTCTGTCCTTAAACCAGAGCCCGCTGGGAACTGAAATGTGTTTAGTCCTCACATAGTTGTGGTACTCCAAGGCCTACGCTCGCCTCCTTCTCTTGATGACAAGGAGCAACTCCCAATTGGCGGGGGCCACCTGCTACATCCACACCCACGGAGCAGCAACATAAACCGGCGACCATTAACCTTAATTTCTTCAAACGTAAACTTCAGCGCTTTTCTCATTCCTGCCTTCTCCCCAGAAACTCTCCAGAGATAAGGAGGAGGGGAAAGAAGGCAGTGGGTGGGCAGAACTCCCAGCAGAAATATAAAACCACGAGAACAAAAAAACGGAGGAAATTCAGTGGCTTTAAAAAAAAATATCTTCACAGCTGGTTCACTCAGCCTCACAGTACATGTATTAGTCAGCGCTGGGATTGCGAGACACTTTCGCCCCGCTCTACAGCCACTACCGCTTCCAAAATCAACACACACACGAACAAGGGATATTCGCGTTGACTCGTTATTGCGCACACACATGCACATTTAAGCGTACAGGGAGGGCCCTGCCTGGCAGCACAACGGACCTCCTACTGCAGACAGGCACACATGACCTCAACACGGTTAGGTGGCTTCGGGTCATAATGGGCGACAGAGGGGTGGGCCTTGGGAGTTGTAGATGTAAGTGGTGGGGTATGAGGCCAGCTTCAATGCTACTTTGTCAGCTTTGTGGTGTGATCTTTCTATTTTACTGGAAAATGCAGTTTTTTTTTACAGAAACACAATGCAAGAGACAAAGGGCCTGATTTACAAAAAGAAATTCAAAGGGGCTTTCAAATGTTAAAACATTTTTCTAAATCAGGCCGAATTTTTTGAAGATAGTCAACAATCACAGACTGAATTCACCTCTGATATGGGCTTGTCACAAGTAAAATGGAAAACCGTTTCCAAAAAGTTTACATGACAAGCCTCACCTCACATCTCCTAAAAACTCCCATCAGCACTGTCACTCTATACTTGACACAAGTAGCCTGGCCCACACCGTAAACATGAAAGGTGACAAGTGACATCGATGTAGAATGCGCACGTGTTCCTACATTACATTTTAAATAATAAAGTCCCTTTCTCAGACGCCTAACTTGGCATATTATAGTTTCACGTAAAGTCAAATTTGTGCTGGAGCTATTTAAATTTAAGGAAAGAATTTTGATTATAAAGGGCCATCTTTTACAACTTTGTGCCCAAGCAAGGGAATCTAATTTCAAGCATACAGTATAGACTTGCATCAATCTAGTACTCCGTCTAGTGACATGCATCACTCGTGTGCCTACACATATTTCTAAGGTTCCTTCATGGGGGGCCAGAGGGATTTCAGAGCAACTCATCATGGGTCTCTTTCAGCCTTCGGGCTAAAGTAAGATACATGGCCTGATTTACAAATATTTCTGTAAATCGGGCCCTTATTGTCCTCACCATTATCATGGCACACTGAAACAAGCACTAGCAAAGCCAGCAGTTTTTGCTTTGGTATGGTTGAGGATGACATTTGCCAAACGCAGCTCTAATGATACTAACTACCCGTCCATAAAATGGCAACAGATGGAAAATGGTGTGAGTACCTGGGCATACAATATCCGTGCCTGGCAAATACCCATCTAACACCTATGCACAATCAACACCCAGGAAAGGTAACAGCTTTGAACATGGCTTTCGATTACAAGGAACAGATGGAAGGACACACTTATTTGCTTTCCAAATCAAGTGGATGAAGGTACACTTGTTTAACACATTACACGGTGGGCTCATTTACGGCTGCAATTGAGTCATTAACTCTCAGAAGATTGCTTAGAAACAATACTGGGAGGCTTGATATTAGTACAAAATAGAACTAGTTCAAGAGAAAGCAATCATAAAAATGCACACAGTGACATCTGCACTTACAAAGTTGTGGTGTGTGCCCACATGGATTGCGTGTACACGTCAACTGCTGTATTTCAGCTTCATGCTGCTAAATTACAGAGCCACCATTATATTTAGGAATAAGAGCAGGCTGGCCAATAGTCAGGCCAGGGACAGCTGCTTGAGGCCATGGCCCTGGGGGGCCACTGGTTGGGCAATTTCAAGAGCAAGCACAGCGCAGAATGCATCACTGCGTCTGCTCAGTCACAGTGAGCCGCAGCCAACTAACTGGAAATGTTTTTTTTCTTCAGTTCAAGCTGTGTGGTTCTTTTCCCTCTGGTATTACATCATTGGCTTATGGATGAAGTTTGTATTGGTTATTCAGAAGTTACACAATTGTGGAAACACAGACGAGTAAGTAAACTAAAGGAAAAAAAGAACCAAATGACAGTGTCTGCAATGACCTGCAGTCAAAAGGACACAGTATACCACTAACACACGGTACAGTTTCAAACAGGCACGAGGGGTCATATCTGATGGGTTCCTTACATGTAGATTTAGCAATCATTCGTTTTCTGAAGAAAATTCAATAAAGATTATTTTAATCTATTGTAACTCTCCTTGTGGAAAGCAAAAAAAAAACCTCCCATGCAGAAGCAATACTTGGAGTACTAACCTCACCTCAAACACGGCTTGACTCTTCACCGAGCACTATGGTCAATCCGGCTTTATAATGCACACGGATATTCTTTGAATGCCATTTGTCTCACCCAGATTCATTGTGGAGGTTAGGAGCAGTATTAATCAGTTGGCTTCTTTCGCAGATTTGTTCGCTTGACAGCATGGAAGGGTGACAGCAACGGAGAGTGAGGAGAACATGTACACGGGGGATTCCTTCAGAATTCCAAAATGAAGCCAAACCGTTTACTTCTTTCTTAGTCAAGTGGCTAGAACTGAGTGACAAGCGCGGAGTCGGTCTCTTTTGGCCTTTGTGGGGCTCCGTACGTGAAACACTGCGTGCCAGCTGTGAAGACTGAACCTCTGAAGGGCCATAGGTCACACACTCTGAGCCACACTGCGGGGACCGGTTGTGACAGACACTACTGTTGAGCGGAGCGCAGTAATTCCCGGTCTGCACATCACATGCGTCCAGACCTTGGTGGGGAGCCACGGTAGACACATTTTTGAAGGGCGCCTTTCGACGTGTCCAAGTTAAAACCTTGTGTTTTGTCGCTGAGAGTACAAGTTTGTCTGTTTTTAACTGGAATAAACACACTGCAAAGGAGGATGGAAGGGAGTGCGGCACAGGCTATGGGGGCGGAGGGGGTGTGTGGTTTGGGGGGATTGTTCTGGGGCTGGGAAAGATTCAGATAGTGGGCCTCATCACGAGTTGGGCGGTAACGCCGGCGCTATTAATAGCCCTACCGCCAAACCCCCCAGCACCGATAGCGCCAGATCACGGGTTTGGCGAAACGGGTATTGCCCATTCCCCACTGAGCCCATTCGAGAATTAATTTTCACGCTCTTACCGCCGGCGGATTTCCCACCGGCAGTAAGACCGCAAAATTTTGGCAGATTTCCCCCCAGCTCAGAGCTGGGGGGGAAATCTGCCAAACCTGTGATTTGGCGGACCCTTAAATGCGGCGGTAATAGCACTACCGCTGCATTTAAGGGTTACCGCCAAACTCGTGATGAGGCCCAGTGCCTGTGCTCGCACTCAAAACTCTTGCTGATCTGGTAATGAGGGCAAGTTTGGATCAACCCTTTTCTGCATGAGCGGAATTTATGCATGCATAGTTTTTGGGGATTGCCAGCTGCTTAGACCACCTCTGTCTGTTCTCCATTGATCATGGCCACACCAGAGCACTCATGTTTCCGCGCTCACCACTTGAGAAAGCCACCTGGTCGCGTTGTGTGTGGAATTATGGTACTTGTACTTTGGTCTTTCCCATTTTAAATTTGTACTACAAATCCAAGATTTCTAAGCAGAAAAAAAGACTGAATGGCCAGACATTTGTGCACGTTTTTACAAATGAATTGTTTCAATCGGGTGGTATAATAATCTACTGTAAAAGTAACTACTGGTGCAGTGTCACCAAAACAAAGGTTTAGGGGCCGATTCATGGAATTATTTGCGTGGAAAGTCATGGATTTGCGCGCCATACGGTATACAAATCCCTGTTCGTCGATTCATGGAATCGACTCTGCAGGACTTTTCTAGGGCTTGCGTGGAGTTCGCGCATGATTGGCACGTCTCTGCGAGGCGCCAAGCGCCTTGCGCAAAAAAACACGTAGAGCGTGGTAGTGGCTTGCGCAGAGGGCTGGGAACTATGGGGAACACAAAATGTGGGGAAGAACATGCGAAAAAGTGGGCGTTACAAGGGACGGCCCACAGGCAGCCCCTCACACGCCCACAATTGCGACCAACAACACTTTCACGGAACCACCCAAGCAGCCTCTCAGCAGAGAAATGGCCATGCAAATCCCTCGATCTCTACGCCACCTGAAGGCAGGCGTACAGACACTTGCGCATAGTAATCACTGCACAGAGGTGGTATCGCATGTTGGATTTAGGGATGCGTGCACGCAGACGGGGATCCAATCTAACTGAGGGGTGCGCGTATGCAGTCTAGTGGGGTGCAGGTACGGATTATGTGGGTTCGCACGTAGATTTTCAGATTTTTACCCGAGTTGCAAAGTATCATAGGCATGTTGTCGGGACAATGGCAACAGTTAAGGGGGACCCTGCACACGGTCCCCAAGTTGCAAGCCTGCTTGCGGGGGACCCCACGCACTGTTTGAAAGGTGTGTGTAATCACGCTTGGGTGAGCACCCAAATGTAGTTCTGGCTGTTTATGCTTTGCGCGGGGGCATGTCAGGAGCGTTCCGGGCACGACTTGCGAATTTGGTTACTTTACGCAGTAAATTCCATGAATACACAGAGGGTGGATTTGTTATTCTGCACGCATGCTCAAGCTGTGTTGATCTCAGCTCGCAACACTAGCAGGAAAAATTAGCACTTTGTCATGAATTGGGCTCTTAGTGCTTAAATTGATTGAGGACTGAGAAAGTGATGCAGTTTATTGTATGCCATTCTCATTTGTAAAAATATTTCTTCTAATCATGCAAAAAAGATAGAAAAATCCTCCACCACACTCAGTAAACTTCAGTGGCGCTTGCAGGACTAGAGGGATTTGAAAGGAGCAATAATAGCACTTTTCGACAAGGATTCAATAGTCCTGATCCCATCCATAGAGATGCCATGTAAGGAAACTCTCCTTGGGTGATAGGATCTCCAACAGATGTGTGTAGCATGTCTTGGTCCAGAGCTGCAAGGGATCCACTGAGCAATCAGTCTCTCAAGGTTCATGATTAGATTCTCCTCCCAGAACGTGTTGCCCGCCAATTCCACAGTGTTTTCGATTACAGGGGGATGTGCATCCAGATAATCACCCACAGAGGTTCTCCATCACCAAATCATGCAAAGGAGGAAGCAGGGTCCCCAATGATATGATATGATAGGATAGCTTATTTATAACGCGCTTAATACCCAGAGATTTGGGATGTGGAGAACGGGGTATGTAATTCCCCAGCTCCGAAGACCTCATCTGATGAGAGCATACCATTATGGCTCACAGCAGTGATTCCTTACAAATCTGGATCCATAGTTTGAGAATAATCTAGAAAAACTAGCGGAGCAGCGCCAGGTTTCTCAGGTTGAATTTAGTTAACCCAGATATCATTCACGTAGGGAATCAGTGGATAAACACTAGTTTCAGCTTTACTCTACAGTCGCAAAAAAATTAAGGCCTGTGATAGAGGGTAGGAGAGGGTGCTTGTTACTTGCTGGGTTTCGTAAAGCATGAACCTGTGTCTCAACGGAGCGCCGTAAAACAAGGAGATACAGCAACAGTGTACCATAATTAGAATACAATGAGAATGATGAATATTTAGGGTATACTTGGAAGGACATGGAGAAATAGTATACTGAGGGTTACAGGCATACAGAGTCGTGAATCCTTTTCTGGTAGGCCCAGAACTGTGCTTCCATTTAGGCTACATTTCTGTGGGTTTCACACAAAATGGCCCTTCTAACTGCACTGTTGTATTAGTTTAGAAACCCGAAAAAGTCACTGCATCTCCTGACCTTCCTTAATCCCACGATCCAGTACCACAATTACCAGACAATTTTCAACTTTTTCATAGTTTCAGACTGAAGACTGCAATTGTTCTCAGATTTCTGAAAGCTCCTAAGGATCAGAGCAAAGGGGCCTTGTTCTGCCTATGCTCATCAAACAAGGGAAGGTCAACAGGCGTTTGAAGAGTGAAAAAACATGTTGATTCGTCCCATCAATAAATCGCTGAGGGCCCAAGTGGAGATGAGTACTTTCACTAGAAAAATCGCACACGGTCCCCATTTCAGCCCATACCAGTGATGGGCAAACACCTACCTACCTTTTGTCCACTGGGACAGGTTCCACCCTCCCAAACCAGAAGGACTTTATGGCCCCGCAATTTTCTTTTTTATGTGTAAGGCTGGCTTCCATGCTCAGTTTCCATGTATGGCACAGAGTTCGGGCATATTCTCCCAAGGAGTACATCTTAAACACCCTGTATAGACACAGTTGCACCGATTCCCTTCAGCTCGAAAACCTCTAGTTATTGGTCCATACATGAGCAATGATACGCTTGGACTACAGAAATATACCACACACCATGGGTGCTCAACTTGTGGCCCTTCAGAGGTTTTGCACTACAACTCCCTTGACCCTTAACCAATAACTGTGCTGGCTAGGGTTAAAGTGAATTGAAGTCCAATATATCTGGAGGGCCAGAAATTGGGCACCCATGCTAGACGGAGCTTTTAGTATCATCGGTGACGAAAGTCTAGTGTTTGCAAAATGCAGATGCTATGACAAGACAGATGCAGACAGACAGCAAGCATAATGCTCCCATTTTATGCCATCGGCATTGACTCCATGGGAAGTTCTGAATCAAATGCAGCCTGGCCAATATAGTTTACCATATATTTGCACAAGCCAATGACCCCACATGTGACAAAAGAGGAAAGCTGGACAGATCCCATTGGACCTCAGTGAAGTGTTAGTCATAATATGAACCCTATATTACACTGTCTGCAATTACAAACGGGCTTCTGTGGAAATATCTGGCCTGAATAAAATTGCTCTACAGAGTACAGTTAGGGGAAGAGGAGTTTGCTAGCAGTAGGGGTCTGCGAACACTGGATGTGCATTAAATTGAGCATTTCCTATTTCCGATAATATTTGTGAACTATTCCTCTTAGTTGTCATTTTGGCGTAGGATAACTAAATACAATAAATGGAAAAAAAGAAATGTAGCCTACGCTACTTTGCAAACACAAACATTGTGATAATTCACGGTGTCTTACAAAACGTTTTGTGCACTTACAATATTTGAGCAGGTCATTGTACAGCTCTCTCTGAGATGGGTTATGGATTAGAACAAGTACCTTTTCCATCCGAAGGGACCAAACATGTAAACCAGAATGTCTGTATCAGGCAACTTTTGGCCGCCCCTTTATAAAGGCTGCTCAGATACTACCCAAATGTGGAAAATACTGGATATTAAGGGGCCGATTCATGGAATTATTTGCGCTGAAAAACGGGGATTTGTGCGCCATTCTGCCCGCAAATCCCTGTTTAACAAATGGGGATTTGCGGGCAGAATTGCGCACAAATCCCCGTTTTTTCGGCGCAAAACATTCCATGAATCAGCCCCTAAATGTCATGCAGGTTAACTGCTTTGGTCGGGGGTATTTTGACTGCAATATCTGCCATTTGAGCAGCTACTTGGAGCAACTGTGTTTGTAAAAGTCCCAAGCTTATGAAAAATGTAGTTAACATTGAAAGTCGACCTCAATTCAGAAACTAGTGGCATGCCAGCAGCTATAACATGGATCTATACGAGCTACATAGTGTGCAGACCTTTGCTACATAAGTATGGCGCTTAATGCATATTTTCTGTTGCAGAGAAACGCGCCAGACATCGAGTTTTGTTAAATTTAAATTAGCCAATCTGACATTTTCCTCAATGCCTTTCAGACAGTCCCAGCTGGTGAGGAATGCGTGAGTAATTCCAATCTTACATAGTGTGGGGCACAGCAAGATAGTTTCTCTGTAAAGTGGGAGAGGATTACTCGTAACATGTAGACCAAAAACGTCTTGAGGAATCAACACAAAACTCCATAGACCCTGGAGGCTCACTGATAAATTCTATAGGGTTGGCCCAAGCAAGGTTTTCAGTATGACCCGTGCATCGGCAAATAACACCTTACTCAAACGCAGCATGTCAAGCTGTATCTCTTTAAAAAAAAATATGAATTTCCAAAATCTGGAATGGCCAACTGGAATCGGCGTTCATGACCATCAAACAGCATCTGTTTTACTGCATGGTACACAGCACGTGCCAGTGTTTGTACAGGTTTAGGTCTACTTGGTCGAAAATATTTGACCTTTTCACATTTGACTGACCCCCACAACCTCCCTATTACCTTACCCCACCCATATATATATTTAATTATATTTGATCGAATTTCGACCAAAAAAAGATTTTAAAAAATGCGGTCAAAAGAAAAAGGTCAAAGGTTTTTCGACCATGTATGCTTTTATCGTTTGCACACACTGTCTCTTTTCATTTATCACCCCACCAAGTCCAACTCAAAGGCGCTGCTTAAAGTATCAGCTAATCAGAAATATTCTGATACAAAACCTGCATCAGTCTTAAAGAAATGCAAAGAGGATTTAACAAATGCCCTTAGGTTTGAGTTGATCGTCAGAACTGTGGTGATCACAGAACAGAAACAGGGAGATGTGTGGATCAACAACTAGGATAAGGCAGAGATGCTGAGCAATTATCAAGTTGGTCATCTTGAAAATACTACACTCATGCGAGTGATTAAAAAACATGTTTGTATCAAAATATAAATTATCATCTGAGAGAGAAATCGACAGTAGAGAGGAACTCAAGAGGAATGCTGTAGGGAAACCATAGAAGATGGTAGTATCAGACCCGCAATAGAGGGAACTGCACAATGGTCTGTCTAGGCATTTCAAAGTAAGTCTACGGCATTAGGTGCTTATACTTTATGAACTATTTAGATCAAGACAGTAATGTTAGTAATGGTAAACACTACCTTTGTTTACAGAGTAGAACAATTGGAAGCGTTCTCAATGTGACTGAACTTGGTAACTACGTTTTATCGTGAAACAGCGACTATATGAGGACATTCTAATAAGGGGAAGAAAATCAGCTCTATAAAAGCCTGGTAACAAGAATCATAACAAACTATCCGTCATGAATATGTCTTAAATACGGTTTTCTTTAGCTTCAGAAATTACCAATCAGAGGTGTAGCATCAATGTAAGTAGCAATATAAAGATTTGTCATGAGAATTATTAAACAGTTTGAAGACAATTCATTAATAATTGAATTAATGATATGTAGATATGCCCATTAGACGAAAGCATTTGAGGTATCCTCCTGAAGAAGCGTTATTGACGCGAAACGCGTAGCGGCTATATAGTCATATTTTTTGAAGAAAGAAAAGGAGTGGATACTCTAAAAAATGTATCAGAAATTTCTAGTGCAATATTGTTTGCAATTGTTACTTTAATGGAAATGAATCAATTTAGTTTACAGAAAATAGTTTATTGTATATCTGAGTGTTGTTTGCTTTAAGCAATCGTGACATTTATGAATTCAAACATGGTGAATATTTGAACAATCGTTTCTATATAAAAATTGTGTATAATATAACATTTGAATTATAACTTTTGAGTAGCCTTTTATTCGTACACATGGGAGAGGACCTTGGGAGTTGTTCCCAAGGCAACTTTTCCCCATTCATGATTAGTTGCAAAATAGTACCAGTGGGGTTGCTAGTACATCCGTGTACCACATAGAATGCTTAAGTATTAAAAGTGTATTACACTTTCTATATATATTTGTAGTGCTCTCACACTTTGTACTTTTGTCCTTTCTAGGCATTTATTCATATTTGTTTTTAAAAACAGTTGAGGTTCGCTCATTTTATGGCAAGGGGCCATAAAAGGGCGAGAGGTAAGTAGGTAGACCTAGCGGCCCAGGGACGATCCAGCTCTTCAGATGGTCATCTGCACCCGCGCAGTGATGTATTGCCTCTCCTGTCCAGTTGCACTGCCAAATAGCACTGCTTCATGAGCTGTGCATTCTGCGGGGCCTGGTGGGCTCCTAGGTGGCTCTCTTGCCCTCTATGGATGTTGTAGCCTCCTATACTGTCTTGTCCTCTCTGGCAGGAGTCCTAGTTGGCCTGTGAGCTGTTCTCTTGTGCTGCTCTGTGCTCTGCTGGTGGCGGGAGCCTGCTGTCAGAAGCTGGTGTGCATAGATGTGTTTGCCTGGTGATAGGGGGGAGGAGCTTGAACAGCCATCCTTAGCCTGTTATCTAGGATTGTAATGGAACTAACTGCAACAGAGGTCAGGAAACAGACGTTTGTCTCTTTCTTCCCCTTTCTATCTTTTTAAGGGCTACATGAATTTTTCTCTGAAGATTAATGTTTGTTTTAAAACAATGAAACAAGTAAACGAGATGATTAAACCCTGTTTAAAGTTATGTTTTTTTTCTCATAGAAGATACTGTCAATCCCATTGGGTAACATGAGGATACTTGTGTATTTCTATATAAACAAGCCAAGTGTAGCAGTGGAGGAGTAGGTTATCCCTACGGCGGTTTTGTCCCAGTGGGCCGAGGTGCGTAGTTCTTCATACACTATGTCCTTGACTGGTTTATAAATATACTTTTTCAAAAAAGAAAAAGTTTTACGGTCTATGAGCCGAAAATAGAAAGACACATTTTCTCCTGTGAACTATAATAAAAGAAAATAAAGCGATGTTTACAAAAAATGATTAAACAGCTGTGGGTGGCGGTAGGGACTATGTCTGAACAGTGTCAGCACCAAATGCGGGACAAAGACCCCTAGGTTACAAGGGCTACTCTTAATTTAACACACTTTAACACCTTGAACTTTATCTTTCACATTGTGTCAGCAAAGTACTCTTTGGAACAGCTCTGAAATGTCTAATGAAACAAAGAAGAAATAATGTTTTGAAAAAAGTTAGAAAATGCTTAAAAAATAAAGGTCTCGTTCCTTGCATTTTCCTGAGAGAATCCCGACAAATCCCACTATGGGCCACGTGGATCAGATCAGTAATAGGGAAACGCCATTTGCAGGCGCAATCAAGGGCTTTGCATGCACAAGGCAATGCAGGCGTGCTTTATCTTATGAGTTTCATAAGGTGTGTGACTACCATCAAAATGTCTTCTTGGCTCTGCACCGGACTTTGGTTGAGCTAGATCAGGGGCCTGCAACCTTTGTCTCTCCAGATGTTTTGGACTACAACTCCAATCAGCCCTAGCCAGCAGAGTCACTGGTAATGATCATGGGAGTAGTAGTCGGAAAAAAGGAGAGAGCAGGTTGCAGAACTCTGACCTAGATCATGAGGGTTATTATTGCTGCTATTGTTTTAAAGCACTGTTTCTGTAATTCTCCATGTATAGTGTACACATGTTGCACACAAGAAGCTACCAGCCAATGCCTTGAGACCTCTTGAAACACATGTGACTGTGATTTAAACACTTAATCATTCGCTATGTGCTTACAGTGCTCCCTCCCAACCCCTCAAATTGTGAAGATACTCTGTCAATCAGTGCTCACAGAGAAGTAGGCCCCCCTCACCTAGATAGAACGCAAGCAGCAATTTACACCACCATGAAAATGATTAATCTGTCGCAAGCACGGCCACTTCTTAAATTTGCACTAGACAATGCAGAAGGGCTTAATACAAACTTTCCTCCCTCTTCTCAAGACCTAGATTCATTAAGCACAAGTGCCATGAGGGTCCTCTCAAATTTTTCCCCCAGTGCTAATGGAGCCTCTTACTTCAGACTTAAGTCATGGATAGGGATTTTACTTCAAAAGCCCAAGGTCACCTGGCCTTTGCATCCATTTTGGAAGATTTACACTCAAGCTCTCATCACCATCAGGACTTGGAGAAAACTGTAGACAACATCACAGAGGGACCCCTTTTGGCAGGAGCTATTCCAAATCCTTTGACCCCACTGATTATAAGCAAGCGCTTTGACCCCAAGCTCTGCTTTTGTTTCCACAGAACACTTTGCAGCGTTCAGACTTCAACACCACCCTGGTATCCTGTGGAGTTTTACAAACCTCACAACTGGGACCCATTCTTTGCAACACTTAGCTGCACCCATTGACAGATCTGATTCACCTATTGAAGAGTGACTTAAAAATGTACTCATGTGAGAACTAGAACCACTTCATATTAAAGGGTGTGCCGGGGATTAGAAAATGGCAGAGCTTGTTTACATTGGGTCTGGAAGGGGAAGCAAAGCATTGGCTCTGGCTTAATGGTACCAAGTACATGATCCACCTGGTAGGCAGACGCAGACTCACACACTTCGTTCCTTTCATGGGCCGTGTACTCAGTTCCCCGCCCAAACAAATGTAGTTAGATACACGGGTGATATGCTTGACTCTGCCTGCTCACCTTTACTCTAGCTTTAAACGGTCCACGAGTCACACATTTCATGATATTTCAATAACTTGCAAATGTCAGGTTAATTTCAAACATTCACCTTTTGGAACAACATGTAAACATCCTCCTCCTCTTACATGGTTACTGGCAAATAAAATACAAATAAAAAAGTCTTAATACACATATTTTGCTTTGATGCCTGTGAGCAATGTTGGCGCCCCTGAATGAAGGGAGCAATACGGCAATCAAATGAATTTGAGATTCGCAACTGTTACAAGCAGAGAAGTTATGAACATTACTTGCAACATCACATGCTATTTCCCAATGTGTCACAGTAGCACACAGCCAAGCACACGCGCAGCACTAGCAACTGACAGACAACCACACACCTCTCTGCCACCGTGCACATACTCTGTGGCATGCCTATGCTGGCTGGTCTCATAAAACGTTAGAGACCACTATGTTGTTGCCATATTCTGCATGGTAATGTCTCTGTTAGCCAAACACACAAATGTTAAACTGTATTTCAGCCTCCCATGTGTCTATCAACGGCTATTTATTACGTAATTTGGGACTCCCAGCATGAAGAGGCCATGCCAATAGCAGAGGAGCACTTTACAAGTGATACGCGGTGTAACACTGCAAAGAAAAGCAGGGAACAGCTAAACACTTGTGCCAACATCAAATCTCATACCTACAGGCTAGTTACTACGCTATGTTGCTAGGTGTTTGTATTTTGCCAAAGCATCGTAGGAGAGCTCGAAAGCACTGAAGGTCCATGCTTATAGAAGGATTTGCTCATATCCCTAATAAGATTAAAACACATTCTTTAAGAACGTTTCAAAGTTTGTCGAGTAGGCAATAACGCGTGTTAAGCGAGGCAGCGTGCCTGCATAAGAAAGCAAGTCCACTCTCTGCAAATTACGCATTAATTTTATGATGCGCTGATAGGGGTTACACATACATAATTTACATAATATGGGCATGATATCACTCTACTCAGCCACTCTAATTTTCCACGCCGGAACACTCTCACCCTCCTCTGCGCCCCTTACCCCTTCTTTCCTGCTCTGTTACCACTGCATTATTATTCGAAGGCTTAGGACACTTCCCCCATGTAGAGCACTGTGCTGCTTCCCAGGTAGCTTTGCATTTATAAATCCGGGTTTGCTTCATTTTAAGGGAACAGGCACAACTGATGCAATAAAGGGTGAGTGGTATGGTAAAAAATGGGTGGCCATGGGGGGCTTGTCCCCGTTGAAAAAACATGAAAATGTACTGATGCAAAGGCACTAATGTAGAGACAGGTAACTATAAATCCGATACTTACAAACGTGTATTCTTTGCAATTGCTAAACCAGAGCAGACAGAATCCTACAGCGATGCTCCCTCCAAAGGTTTTGCTGATAGTATGCGCTCATATTTCATCAGTAGCCGCCTTGCTAGCCAGCCCTTACTTCTCTGGAGCTGGCTGGGCCCTTTCCACTCCCATGACGTACTCACACACATTGCCCTTTCGAGTGGAATGGATCATCATAAACGAAACGAAGGGAGGGGGTTCTTGATGAGCATAATTTTTACAGCTTGTGACTAAATGACCTCAACTCGAGAATAAAGAGGACATTTTATGGTGCGCAATTTAAACTAATACCTGGCCGAGGCCAATATTTAACAAGTCGCATATTTCCATTGTCCCTTCACCCCCCCTGCTCACACTCTTACCACATCCTAACACAAACATGACCAGAGCTGGTGAAAAACATACGGTTCCAACTAATGAATCACAGACTTTTCCCGCAAGTACAGTAAGTACTAGCAGCTGTGACAGTCCTGCCTTGGCAGTGGGACCAGCGGCAGAACAAGATCCGACACATCTGCACGCAGCTGCACTGAGAAACCGCAGGCAGTGGGAGCGTGTCTGCCTTCTCAGGCCTTCTTTGTCTCCAGTCTGTGACTCGCCCCTGTCCCCAGACCGTGCCAGCCATCTTGTTTTCTCAAGGCTTAGGGGTTTTAGGAGCAACATGGAGCGAAGGGAGGAGGTAGGGAGGAGAAGCCTGACCCAGGCACCTCGGTGCTCGATACCGAACGATAAGGAGGCCTTTGTTGAGACCAATATTCGTCAATTTCAGTAAATTTACTTGGGACGTATCGTGCGAGGCGAGAACATATCAGCAGAATCCAGGAATGGTGGCGAGAGAAAGAGGCCTGCATGCAAATCAATCTAAAGAGACCTTGTGCACGCAAAGGAAATCCGCCACGTGCATCTCATTACAAACTAGTAATACAAAGTATTTAGTTTATCGGAAAGAAGCCATTGCCAAACCTGATTCAGGACACATATAGGCCTTGCAATGTTTTGTCACTGTGATTTCTGGCTTGGATTCTTTGCTGGATAAGGTTCTTTGCATTTTGTTTGGTTATATTATGCTGTTTTCATATGCGAGTATGTCTGTGTTTCACTTTTGCCTCCTGGAACTACACCACTGTGAGTTTCTTCACCCTCTGGCAATGCCCCATTAATTGGCACACTACAAAAGGAGGTGAGCAGTGCCTGGGATTCCCGCTAACAACAGACACACAAGGAATCGCGACGGGCGTGGCAGGACTGGTTGTTTGGACGAGCTCCCTGCAGCACACGGGCCTCAGGTGTGCACATGCAAGCTGTCAGTTAGCAATACACTTTTTGGACCTTCACATTTTCATTAGATATTTACAAGGCTAGGATTCGTGCATCAGCCGCCACGCTGCAGTGTGGGGTGACAAGAGTATCATCATTCATTGCAGTAGTTTAATTGTGAAAGAGTTTGAGGTTAAAGAAAGGCTTGGGAACTTCATTGATACACATGTAAAACAACTGCCATTTAAAACACAGAGCCTAATTAGGAGACCTAGCTGACACCCGCCCACCTCCCACAAAACCAGACCACCCAAAATGAAGCCACATTCTGGCTGGCAAAGCAAAGACTGGGGATGCAATTCCACTCAAGCCCTCCCCCCTGCTGGAGTCAGGGGACTAATGCTACCCAGTTATGCTAGGGCGGGGAGTGCTCTTTGAGTTACCTTTCGGACTTAGGGCAGGGCATGCCGGGCGACCATCCGGTGCAAACCCCTCCCCCCCCCCAGGGCGCCGTTAGCCTCCCACCACGCCAGCTCGGGGGAGTCTTTCAAGGGCTCACCGAGCTGGCATAGTGGGAGAAGGCACAGCAGGCGCCCTTTTGTTATTAAATGCGCCTGTGGCGGCGGGGCGCATTTAATGACAATAGGGTGCTGATGCTTTGCATCAGCACCCTATTCACAGATCGAGATGACCTCCTTGCTCTGACGCGGGAGCGAGGCGGTTTGCATTGGAATAGGACGCTCATAGATTAGCATGAGCGCCCGATTCCAGTGATTAGCTCCCTGCGAGGCGCCGGAGCGAGGAGGTAGAAAAAAATGTGGCACATTCTGCCCCCCACCACACACTCCCTGTTGACTAGCAGCGTGCGGGGAGGGGAAGGTGCCAATTTGCCCAGGGCGCTGCTGCCGCTAAGGCCGGCCCTGGCAAGGTGACATATGGTGGGCACAAAATAGACATTAAAAAATGAGTAGTTACTGTCGCCATGGGCAACTTGTTTGCATAATCAGACCACACCCTGCCCAATTACTTTCCACCCATAGAGGACTTGAGTTATGCCTCGAGCATGAGACATGATGAATACTTTCTGCGCTCCCATCTATGCTAAGAGGATATGAATCAGACCGCCAATACAAAAAAAAACAGCCTCTGACATTGATACAGAGCCCGCCCGCACAATACATGGCTTGTATCATGTGCTGATGGTAGCATGACAAGGTACATAGGTCTACAGCGCTAGTGACGCGAACCCACCAGGTCTGTATGTTGGTGCTGGATCACGGCTGCATTCAACTGCCCTTTACCTTGTTCTGGCACAAAGATGGTGAGAGGTGGGGAGAGGCGCACTCTCCGTCTGCAGGAGACCAATAGCAGCCACGGAACCATCCTTACTGAGAAGCACGGCCTGCGCCTAGAGTCGCAGGTTCTGTTGTGGCAACATAATGCTTGCTGCGGCCAAATGACGTTTGCTGTTACTCTGCACATAGTCCCAACTCCTCCACAGTAGGAATTAATGTCTACTGTGGAAATAAGATGCCAAGTTTGCTTGGATCACCACACGCTCTAGGGATCCTTGCATTCGGCCCTTCACCTACGTATACTGACTGCACCACTAGCAAGGCAAATAAATAAAGCTAGGAGGAGTACATGGCAAAATAGTACTGTCACTTCGGTCTGATGACACACACACAATTTGTATAACTTTCACTACGAAGCAAACAGGACATGAAATATTTTTTGGGGGGGAGATTGTAACTTTATTACATGTAATGAACGAAAACCTTGAGTAACTGAAAGACAGGTAAATTCGACTGAGCACGAACATATTGCACTTTGTTGTGCATCATAATACTTGCCTTGTGTGCATGTTGCACTAAGAAGGCCTTTCACGCTACGTCTCGAGGACATGTTTACTGCAGATACTCATCCCCCTTTTTTCTCCATGCCTCGCAGAACATGGTTTCTCTGTGTGCATATGGCCCTCATGCGGTCTCATTCCACCCCTGCAGGACATGCTGTCATATTACTATGTAATATGTGCACAGTTTGTACCTTCCATTATTTGCTAAGCGATCTTACTCTTACTGCACCATTGGCGTAGCAGGGGTTCCAGTAATGCCGGCATTGTGGGAGGGCCTACCGGCACATGTCCAGGGCAGGGCCCTACCTCAGCCCTCATCCTGACTCGGGTTAGGAAGAGGGCTGGAGCCTCGTGCTGCTGGCTGGAGCGTGGAAGAGGGTGCTCTGCCTCTGTCTCAACCTGTGCACGTCAGACAGGAACCAGGAAGCTCTTCCTGCTTCCTGTCTGCATGGAGTACGGAGGCCTGGAGAGATGATGGATCTTCCGAGTCTGTGGAAAGCAGGTAAGAAATCTTTTTTCCTTTTTAATGCGTTCATGTTTGAGTGTGTGCATACGTGTCGGAAGTGATTGCATATGTATATATATCATATATATGTGTGTGCATGTGAATGGTGTATGTATGGGTGTGAATGCATGAGTCATGTGAAAGAGGATACAGTGAGTGTGAATGTTCTGGGTGCTAGTGTGGAGAATGCAGTGTGAATGTTCTGGGTGTGCAGTGTGTACGAGTAAATGCGAGAGTCTTAGAAGGTGCATGGGTGAGTGAACGGTTGAGTTTGAACGTGACTATGTGGGGGGGGCGAGGCATGACAAATGACTGGGGATCTATTATAAACTAAGCATGATAAATGGTATTACATCGCTAGACTGGCATATTGGTGCAGCCAGTCTAGCCATGTCTTACTGTGGCATGACATTTTTTTAGTGAGACTCTGTGATAAAAGAAGCATGATAAGTGTTCTTACGTGTCTAGAATGGCCTAGATTGGTGCAGCCAGTTTGGACACATTTTCTTATTGTGGCATGGCATTTTTTATGGCAAAGTCAACAAGAGTTTGTTCTTACATGGGGGGCCTGCCATATATTGGCAGAGCCAGATAGTACATGTTTTCTTATAGTATCATTACTACCATTATGCGCAAAGAAAACATGAGCATGTTGATATATGGGAATACTGACATATATTGGTGCACACAGAATGGAAATATATGGCCACATCCAGCGTGAACATATTTTTTTTCATATTGGCATATATTGTTGGTAAAGGCATTATGAAAGCGTGTTGGGAAATGCTCCTGTGCACTGTTGGTGATTTTTCCTCAAAATTTATAGCAAACTGTCTGGCTGTTTATCCAATTTTTCATAGAAAGTGTGCTTTCTATGAAAAATGTCTACACCATTTTAACTCATTATTCATAAAAGTTTCTCGAAGAGAGACCACCCCCCCCCCGAACCTGCTTTGGTTGGTTCACGCTCCTTTGCTATGCTCAGTTGCTCTCCCAAATGTGTGACTACTATTAACTCTCCAGTTAAAAAATGCACTAGTCGCCACCATTTGAGTGCCTGGGCCACGCACCGCCCTCTTGTTTCTACGCTAGGTGAAAGATGTATGCTTTGATTAGAAATGCACTTACATATTTCACCTAGCGCATTGCTCAGCGTGCCCTTGCAGCAGCGTGATCATCATAGGTGTTGCGCGGTGGTCTAGGACCACTCAGAGTGTGCCGGGCCCCTGTTTCTTTGAGGAGCTTTTGAGGACAACATCAGCATGGTTCATGGTGGGCGGGGATGGGCAAAATGTGTGATTTGGCACTGTACTGCACACATTACTACAGTTAGTAGAGAAGTGTTGCAAGCGGGATGCAATGTGCAACACACACTGTATTTGCCCTGCCCATTCTGGTTTAGCTTAGCGAGGTTGCAGCTGAAAGAGCGATGGTGCACCAGAAATATTGAAGTCACAAGTAGGACTAGGATGGAGAGAAGGGAGCACTCAAAAATAGCCCAAGGCTAACATAAAAATCATGCTAGCCACGCTCACTGTACAATGGGCAACAATTGTGTCTAGGAATAATAGATGTGCTTGTTGTGCATCTCATGACACAGATATTGCTGCACCCTTCGAGCACAGTCCTTCATTAAGTGCCTGTGAAGATGACGATAGCCCTAATTTTATGAATGGACCAATAGATATTCTACTTCCTGTTTTGACTGCTGCAAGAACTTTTCCTGGTCTTTATCCAGAGTCCCTCCCTGGGTGGGTAAGCCACTAGTACAGGTAGTGATGCAGAGAAAGACACCCTGTAATTGCTGGGGTATTTCTTGTTTGTCCCGTACTATTCCCTCAGCAAGTTATGTGGTTTAAGCAAGAACCACAATTATTGTTTTCTGTTCATTACCAGGGCTCAAGTCGAGGGAACACGCTGGCGTCCGACCCATTTTTTCAGAGGGCGGACGCCGTCCTTCCTTGTATTCTTTTTTCCCTCGCGTACGTGATTCGAACACATGTCGCATGGCTAGGAGGCAGGAACCTTAGCTACGAGACCGCACACATCTTGTATGAAGTTACTGTAAAAGCACGGATACTGACTTTCTGCTGAACAAGACATGTTTCCTTATACACACGAAGCCATTAAAAGTGTGCAGCTTTTTTACTTAGCAAGCAATGTTTTAAGAAAATAGGTCTTCTTATAAAAATGTTTATTTGTCCTGAGCACTTTCTGGAATTAGGAAAGACACCCACAATTTAAATATGCACATTTCTATCACTTTACCTTCACTGCAGGTGGCGTCACTTCACCCTGCATACGTCGGAGTCCCCCAACTTTTTTATTTTGTTTTAGTACTCGAGCCCCGTTTCATTAAATACCTATAGCGGGTCCCAGTGCAGTCGTTTTTTTAAATATGTGAACTGTGGTTCGCAGGATCCACTTTAGGTATTACTCGTGATAGGGGCGTGACTGTCAGTCCTCTCACATTCATAGTCGTGTGCTTGGTAATCAAGGCGCTTTTAAACTATTGCAAAGGATCCCAAAAGAACAGTTGGATGAAATATTTTCTCTTACAGCAAATAGCTGGGTTTCCCATGGAAGCACATACGAGAGTACCATTAGCAGCCTGTGTGCTGACTACAGGGGAGAAATGTATGTAGGTGGTTTTCTATTTCCGGTAAGTTAACTGGATATTTTATGCACCTAATGGTGCATTTCTTTTTTCAGGGGCGTTAGGTGGGTATCTTAGAGTAATGCATGCAAGGATGAGTTTTCTTCTTCCGGGAAGATTTTAGGAGAATGGCAAAGGCTGAACTCTTTCCAGCGGTTACACCTGGCAAGTCTTAAAATTCATGCCAGACTGCATCCATTCCAGAAGCTGCGCTGAGTTTACAAGGATCCCACGTTTACAGCTGATGCGCTGGGTATCCTCAAAACATGCACGCAAGATAATCTTTATGTTCTTGTGTCCTCTGCCGTGGACACATGTGTTGCATTCAGTGAATGGTCTTTTGATCACCCACCACCCCGTTTGGTAATGGAGGCACTTTCATATTTTCTTCGGCTGCATATTGAATTGCTTCTTTGAACTTTGAGAGTTGACTTTACATGTGCTCGCCTTTCTGTGGTCTGGGGGTTAGAGTTGAGTGTTTCTAAAGCAGGAATGCCTTGGTGAAGCCATGCGTGTTCTGCTGGATGGAACCCGGGGTGAATGCCCTGGCGTAATTATAATTGTTCTTTTATAACGCGATTAACACCGAAGACCGCTTTTTAAGCAAGAGACCGGGATTCGAACCTGTGTTGCTAGGCGTTGTCTTGCTTCCAAGACAAACGTGTTGCCCCCGAGCTATCCTCCCGGCCCTTTCACTGTGTTCTGTGAATGTCCAGATCGGGCAGGCTGGAGTATAGGTGAACCGGTTCACGTTCCTATATATCAATCTCCATGAACTGCATCTGTAACTTAAAGAATAGACAGCAAGTTTCTGTTTTGTTCCCGAGGCTCCTGCTTGATCCATTTACAAGGTAATTTTTTAATGCAACACATGGTTTGACCTTTCTAGTGTGAAATTCTTGGAGGCTATTTAATAAAAGCCTATTATGTAAATCAAATGCCTTAAAAGAGTGGTTTAAGTATTTACATGTACTACAACCATACACACTAAAAATCACATCCAAATATTTTGGTGCATTTTGTTGTCAAAGAAGGGATAACATTAAAAACTGTAAAGTAAAACATGATTGAAGGGCTGAGGAGGTCTATAGATCACTACCGTACAAATGGGCTCTTTAGTTTGCACTGAAGGGTAGATGTAACTGTGATGAAGCCGCCTGACTTTGGGCAGAGTAGCTTAAATTATCCAAAAAGTGGGGCCTGAAGCTAATGTAGTTGGGCCCGCCGCAGTGACATGAACAACTGTAACTGGTGTTGAGTGGGCATTTACCAATTTTAGGTGGGCCTTGCCTGCTCAGGCCCTACTCTTTCTACACCTCTGGACAGTGGACAGTCATAGTGCAGCACTACAGACCCTAAGTGGACACAAAAGAGCAACCTGTCCAGAGGGGGCAAAGAGGAGATATCTCAATAGTCTGTAGGTAGCCTGGCCCTCCCTCTAGCCAGATCCATACCAAAGTCGAGAGAAACAATTATTTCATGTTAAGATAATAAACTGGAAGATTAAGAACTTCCCCTGTGTGACGGATCAACGTCTGGGGCAACAGTGTTCCTGGGATGAATATCAGTTTCTAAACCATCAATCAGCCCCACACCTCTAGTACACTAGAAGTGATCCAAACAGATTGGAAAAGAAAACAAATTATAAACCTTCTTGTCCAATTTTGGTAACGTGGACGGAACAGCAGGCTTATCTCTGCAAGGTTGTGGATTGCTGGTTAGTTGTAACACAGCGAAAATACAATTATTACCCAATGGTAAAAGGGTCTGTCCAGTCAAGGTTGTATACAAATATCTACTTTAATATTATTCAACAGACAGTTCTAGCACACTACAAAATATATCCCACCCTTTAAAGGAATGGAGTGGACAGACAGTTTCAAGAAGGAAAAGGGATGCACACTGGATATTGACAGGAGGGTAGTTGGTAAAGTAATGAATCACAATAGTTCAAGATATGACAGGGGGGATGGCGCCTGTAGGCTGTGTCCACCCAGAGTACACAGGTCTATGTGCATGTCGTGCTGTGAGCATAGGAAAATGTGTGCGGATTAAGCACATACATTTTCTGGAGGTTGATCTACAATCATTCAATTTCATTTAAAATTTTAAAAAAGCCCAGACAAGTGCACACCCACCATGCGGAGGGTCGAATTCCTCACAGCCGGCATTTCTGCTGATACAATGTTTCCTTCGACATCCATGCCAGGTGGATCAGAAGGTAATGTTTGAATGACCTTGCCCTATAAGAACACCTTCAAGAGAAAGAAACCAATGTTCCTCTCCTTCGTGAAATCAAAACAGGTAGTGATTGTTCTCCTGCTCCAGCAAGTACAGCGAGAGGCACAAAGTTGCTATTTCTAGGAGATGAACACTCGCTAGGACAAACAAATCCTTCCATAAGCTTACCAAATGGATTCATGACCCCCCAATACAGATCCTGGAAGTACAGAGGGATTTCCTTTAAAGCAGGAAACCTCAGCAAAGATTTCACAGGGCAGGAAGGACGGCCACAGATGGTGGGCTAAGAAGAAACCCAAAAATGGTGACTGGCTTCTATATAACCTCAGACCAGACACCCTGCAAACCACATGACCTCAGACACATGGACCAATCACAGGCCAGCACCGCCCACACATCCCAGGTTCAAGCAATGCCATCAGGCACCACCCAAGGGGAGAAGAGATCAGCCTTCAAAAGGCAGCACCCCCTGTTAGATTCTAGCCTTAGGAGAGCTGGCAGGAGGAGAGTAGCAAACCCTAGGAGAAACCTATCCTAGTGACCAAGTTCCATAAGAGTGCAAGGCCAAAGACCAGGAATGAGGAGATAGTGGTTCATGGTAAGGAGGCTGAAACCTGGTGTAGAGAGAAGGGAGAGGCTGAGTTGGATGAAGAGCTTTTAGTGTTAAGAGGATGGCTGCACGTAGCAGGAGGGTGGTCCTGGCTTCTTGGAGAGGGAAAGAGAGAAAGAGACAGAGGTACTTCTTTGGAGCAAAGACAGAGTGGTATTACTTTGAAGAGGAAAGTTAGGGGTATGATCTGGTAGGTAGGAGGAGGGTTAGAATACTGGTCAGGAGAGAAAAACGATTTGGAAGGCGACAGTGGAGGAGAGAGCTATATTGAAGGAGACCGAATTGAAGATTTGTGCTTCAGAACAGGAGGAGAATCAACAGCTAGGAGTAAAGTTTTGATGTGGAGAGGCAAAAACGAGAACACTTGGAGGCAAGAGAAGATTACAATGAGAAAGAGAGGTACCTGCAGATGGGGCAGTGTTGTTGGCAGCAAGAAGAAAAGGGATACCATCATGAGAGGGAAAGGGTACTGACCAGCAAGAAAGGAGAATAGAGCTGGACCATCTGAGGTAGGGGAAGGAACAAGAAACTTCCCCCTTATGCACCAAGGATAAGGAGGCTCCAAAAGACCAGGTTAGTCCAGGGGAGAGTACAGAGCTGGTCAGAGGAAATAAAATAAGACACATAGGTCGGGGATAGGATGGACGGCTCAGCAGTAGTCAGGATGGTAAAGGGCCTCAGGGAGAAGACCATGAGGAGCATGCATAGGGGTGAATGATGAGCGCATTGCCATGCTTCTCCACCAAACCCCACCAAAGTGAACCAGACTCAACCAGAAGCACCAAACTTTGGCCCAGCTTGGCAGGAAGTCATTGCTCGCCCATAAGATGCTCAAAGAAAACCCCTGGGAGGCCATGAGTAGGAGCCACCAGAAAACACCTGACTGCCTGAGAGATATGAGACAACATCTGATGGAAAATCTTTGCCCTGAGCAGAGCCAAGGGTCGCAGACCGGTCCAACACTGAGGTGGAACGAAAAACATACTCCTTGAGGTGGGAACCATTTGATTTGCAGCTTTATCGTTTGTTGGACTTGAAGGAACATTTGGAACACTTCCTGCCACCTGGTTTGGATTGTACTGGTTTGATTTCTGCAACAAGGCGAGACTGAACATTTCCCTGATGGACACCGTTTGAAGCAAGAGGGGGAAACCCTGTTCTTTTCACCTGTTTCTTAAAGAGACTGGCCCTTTCTCCACATTGCATTCTGACAACTGGAATCACCAACACCTTGTTTATTGAGCGTTCTCACCCTCCTGACACATTGTACTTCATTTGCATAAAAAAGGCTCATAAAAACACTTAAAACAAACTTGGTGTCAGAGTCTCAGTTCTGGGAACACGGTTGCTGCCTGTCGTTCTTCTGGCCTGTCACACAACATATTCTATAGACTGCAGATTCCAGATCTGGTTTAAATTTTGGTGCTTAACTTAGCGCTAAAAACATCATCAGGCTCTGCTCGGTGCCACCTCATAACTACAACTATAAAGCAGGATACACTAAAATGATGTGTTAGCGTGCAACCCTCATTTGTTAACCACACCAGCATGCCATCATGATCAGCTGGTGAGGTGTCATTCTCTGGGGGAGCCCTCTCCTGCATCTGCTCAGGTGAAGCGCTTCTGTGCATGGTCTGGCAGTTTTCTGAAATCAAGGAAGCGACTAACCGAAACGCCTTCACTGTACTTAAACCGGCAGAGAGTTTGTCCCACGGTGTCCGCCTACAAAATAATTGGGCTCTTAGAAATGTACTCCAATCAATTATTCTCAGCCAGGAGATGCAGGAATCGGACTATTATCTTTTTGCACAAGCTTCATTAGAAGTGATGTTTACATTTCTCCCATTTCATAGCTTGCCATATTACAGCACTTGTTTGTGATGCTAAACATGGCCGACGGGAGTTCCCACTGGAGCCCTTCGCCCTAAGAATTTTAAAATCCACATGGTGATACCCTGAGAACTATTCCTGGCATCCTAAATGGCACCTTGCAAAACAAAAATGATGACACCCAGCTCGCAACCCACAGTACCCTTCTGATACATTACGGTAGTCCTGTGCAAGATAGTGACACTGATTTGTGCACTGATTCTATCTCTCTTTCATGGACTGTGTGGACTTTAACGCACTGCAGTCTAAAGCACTCTCTGTTTGCCCACCCCTCCCCCATGGGGAAAGATGCCGAATGTTTTCAAACTGATAATGTTGGAAGAATCACTGATCATTTAGCAAAAGTGTCTCCGAAATTACAGTAGATACCTGGCTCCTTAATAAGAGAACTCTGAGGAAATTGTAGTGGGTGCGGACTCCCAAGAGAAGAATTCTTCACCGCTGAACATTTCGATTTTTTTCAGCCAATGAGGCATCCCTTTTACATACTTGTGCAAGTCTAGAAAGGGAATGTCGTTCACTGACAAAGACACCAGAATCAAAGCCAAAGGATGCGGTTAATTTAAATGTACCTCCAGCATAACCTCTGTTATTAGTTCATGTGGGCCCATGGGTGCATGGTTATAGTTACACATATAAAACGCTGACAAGGATATTTTTTCGAAGTAACAGGGCAATGGCCTCTACCTGTACAGTTAGTCGAGGATCAACATCATTGACAGCCCTTAATCTAGTTCTTCAACCTCTAGTGAGGCTGTATGATAATTGGAGTATGGAAGTCCAAACTCATTTAGTTTTACTGAAATATCTCCACACCATGGTTGACTCGATTGTTCCCGCCTTAAAATAAATAATAAAGAAGGTAGCTCCTCTGCATACAATCATCCCCAAATGCATACTATGTGGGCCTATTTTTGATGTATGGGATGATGCTTAAGGATCTAGTTTGTGCTTTAAGGGTTTTCCTATTTAAGGGACTTCCTTCTCTGCTCAAACACCTCAAGTGATCACTATATGTACCCACTTGAACCAGAAGTTGCCTTAGGCAAAATACTGCATCAAGAAACCAACCAACCAACCAACCAACGATAAAGGGAAGAAAACATTCATAATAATAATCTGTGCCTTGCAGCAAACAGGGAGATTCGAGAAAATGTCTAAGAGCTATAGAGATTGTTGCCAATTCAGTAATGGTTATTCCACAGTAAGAAAGTGGTTTACAGCGACCGTTCCCAAATATTTCAAATCAATCCTTTTCTAGGCAAAGCACACACTGGAAGAAGAAGAAATCTGGAAAGGAAGTTAACAAAGACATTTGCTTCTATTTTGTTCCGACTGATCATCCTACAGTACTAGAAAAGCATGGCTTGACCCGTTCAAGGCTCCCTGTGATGTAAACGAGGACATAGAAATGCTCGACAACAATTCGGCAGAGGTCTCCGTTACAAATCCTGCTCAAGTAGTGGAGACACACACTAGTGGAAAGGACCCACCAATATCTGTGATATCATCTAATTTAAGTATGGAGAGCAGACAGAATGATATGGGTACTTGGGCCACCAGGCAGAGTTGCTTTACGAAGATTTAAAAATCATGCATTGACATGTAAACTAAGTTTGAGTAAGGATTTGATTCTTGGTTTAGAGGCCATTTTTGGAGGATCTGCGCACTAAATCAAGCAAGAATATTTACTGTTTTATCTGCAATTCGAACTTTGAGATCTATACTGTCATCTGATATAGAACAGGTGGAGGTCAAAGATCAAGACCGGCATGGTGGCTTTAAATCTAAATGTAAGGGTGGTCTACAGCATTATTACTGCTGAATCAGTATTTTCGATTTCACAGCTTTCTTCTTTTTCACCAGCTATTAAGTGGTCTCAGAATAGTAATAGTGTGAATAGTGGTTAAGTATACATCCCCTAAAAAGACTAACAACAATGGGTCTGGGAGCTTGGGCTAAGAGCCAAGTTATCTTGAGAGGATCATGGGTCAGCGACAGGTGTTGATCAGAATACCATGCCTATGACTAACAAAATCCATTGGCTGCCAGTGACTTTCCAAACTAACGTCACCAACACACCCCAGCCCTTCTGTATCTAACCATATGGATATTATTTTGCTTTCCTGGAATTCAAGAAGCCAAATTAACTTCTTGTGGGAACAAGTTCAATATTCACATCTGAGGGATTTTGTTATTATTTTGTTGTAGGAAATGTGGCTTTTGTAATCCCCATTTATGGATTGGTACTCAGTATTTCTAAAGAAACTGCTCAAAGGCCTCAGAGGCCAGCTCTCGGGTCATCTACATATTGTCATCAGTAACTCCAAAGTGAAAGTTTGGCAGTGTGCATCAGAGGTAGTCATGGCTGTTGGTCTTTCTTTTACCAACCAAACCACTTCAAAAGAACCTCTAATGGTAAATATGTACCTGAACCCTGTTAGCTATGACGGGAAAGCACTCATGAACATCATGAATTAAGTCAGGTGTTAAAGTTGCTTTTGCTAATAGTGGTGATTATATTTACTGTTGAACTTTATGAAATGCTAGATGAGGAATTATATTTGTCTAAGAGACTAAACAAAGGGATCTTTTAATATTGTATTTCTAATTTATTTGAGGTAATGTATGATGTTTTTACTGTGTATTGTGATTATAAATTAATTGTTGCATCCGTCAAAAGTGTATATGTTAAACCTTACTACAAATAAATATGTGCATAATGATATACCAAGTTATTTCAAGAATGTTGCCTTTCATTAACTATTCCACTAAATGTTGTATAAGAGTCCTGCGACAGTGGATGGATATCCTACTTGCATACATGCCAACATTCTGAGGCACCTAGGAGGGAGATTTCATGAGAGAATTCGGGAGAAATGAATTTCCCCATAGGAATGCATTGGGGCTAAAATTATTTTAGGAGGGAGAACGCGAAAAATAGCAATACTTTGCAATATTTTTCAGTTGAAAATCGTGAGTCTCCCGCCTAAATCAGGAGGGTTGGCATGTCTGTACTTGCCTTGGTGGATTTTGTATCTAGATAATTTGACTAAAGTCTCCAAGGTTCTGTATTGTAAGATCCGGTAAGCATGTCTGTGTCATCAGCTTGTATCATGTTTTTTTTCACTCTATCCCACAAAAGTGAGATTCCTATTGAGGTCTTGGTTAATTGATAAAGCCAATTGAACAAAGCAATAGCTATCCAATCCCTACCATAGTCCGAGTTGAGTGTGAAGTGATTTCTTCCACCGTTAGCACTCAAATGCTTTTTCAGCATCCAGAGAGAGAAAGTGCAGTAAGTGCCTGCAGTTGATTTTCTATACCTTTTAACATGTCCAAAAGAAATCTTACATTATGTTTTGCTCTCTGCCCACAACAAAACAAACGATTTCTTCTAAAGCTTAATCATCGCTTTTTCCACACAACATACAATATTCCAAGCATAGCTCTTTTTGCCCATCGTAATTAATGAGATCAGAAGGAGAGCTGGTGGGGCATCTTTTTTGTGAATTACACAAAAATGCATTGGCCTGCCTTTCATCAATCAGTTTGTTTCATCCCACAGGAAGGAGTAAGTCACATGTTGGTAAGCCATGGAGTCAGCATTGTAGGAGCCAAGAGCAGGTCAGTGACGAGCAAAAAGGTTTTGTAACACTAAGTTGTGTGGTCATCCGTTAACAATATCAGCTATTCTGCTTCTACAGTAATTGTACGCTTGTCGCATTCGTGGTGCTGAGAGAGCTACGAAGTACTTGCGAAACAAGAGCTTGTGGGCCATGGTTTGGGGATTAAATGGCAGGGAATTCTAGAAGTAGGCAGCAGTAGAGAGGGTCCTGCAGCTTAAAGTTTCCTGAATTTTAGAATTCCCAGCCCTCTGGAACACAGACCTCAGTTTCAAAGCTGGAGCGCGTCATTTGAACATTAATGGGATCATGCGGTAGCATAGGAACCATAAACACATTTTAAAACAATTTATTTTTCTCTATCGCTAGACAGTACAATTGTTCTGGAACTGTGGCAATGTGGGTTTCTTGTGTGTGTTTCCGTTGCATTGCCGGTAGGATTCAGCACTTTGTATCTGCTACAATGGTAAGATGAGTATTTTTATTTTATTTATGTTATTGTTCTTTTTTATAACTAGGGTGCCTCAAGAAACAAAGTATTGCTATGAACGAATCAGAAAGTGCTGATTACCAGGCTAATGGGATATTTCTCCAGTGCTGGCAGTAGTGGAGGTACCTTTTCCTATTACCTTCAAATTAAAGAAACTGAAAATATTAAATTGTACTAATTTGATATATGGTCGGCTCTTTTTCAATAGTAAATTCCATATATTTCACCCGCTATGGCCACAGAACCATATCCGCTGGCTACACGGCAGGCATCGGTGGTCTTGTCATTTGAGAGCCACTGCTAAAAGATGCTGGGATGAAATGGCTCCTTCTGTGAATAGAAACTGTTTCAGTGCTTTTCTAAAATCCTGTGTTTTCCTAAAATCCTGCGTGTACTTGGCACGGGTACTGGCACGACTGGGAGGAACTGCTACCATTTAAGCCTCGAGTTCTGAACATCACAGTACCGGAGAGGCTTTTACTCCGCAATTCACTGATCACCAGCTAACGCGAGAACGGCCGAGAACAGAACTAGGCAAGCTTAAAGGAAAGGCCCTCGAGCAGCAATCAGCGCCGCTCCCAGCAGCACGTGCAGACCTATGCCTGCACCGAAGGATTGGCCTGGCATGCTAGAGCAGCACTTTCTTAAACTACGCTGCACATCATTTTCCTTGTTTGGCCATTCATGGTACTCTTGGCATAACGCCTTTGGAGCAACAATAACAACATGGCTGGATAATGATACAGTCCCCCGGTCCCTTCATCCCTGAGACAGAGCTAAATGTGGGTCGGCTCCGAGGATAACGGTGGCAGTCTTCCATGCCACTACATCAAAAATAAAGAATGTTCATTCCACTGTGTGATCCAAGCAGATTCCACAAGCCTCAGAAATATCAATATTCTTTTTAATATGGGTAGTGAGTCCCTTTTAAAGAGCTGTCAAGTATATGTTAAATAGTTTTTTATACTGTGTAGACAACATCAGAACGATCTAAGAGTGCAGTAGAAAGCACACGAGTTTCCATTGTACTCGGTACAGGAATATCAATAGCAAATGGCAGGAGACTAGGGTAAACGGGGAGGAAGGTTAAACATGCACAAAAGATATGTGCAAGCAAAAAAAGTGTTAGGGATTGAGTTTGGGATATTTTGCAAGTGTGAAGAATCTGTGTAGAACATTAAAAACATAGTGCGGATCAGAAAAGGGCAAATGCTTAAAGTTCCTGCAAAGGAGGCTATAAGTGTGGGCAGTTTCTTGTACTTGCAGGAAAGAAATGTAATTAGCCTATAAGTGGTTATTTGAAGGGGTTGAGATACTCTTGAAGCATGGATAATTGTTTGGCTGTTAGATCTTGCTGTAACCTTCAACCAATATGCAGTGTGTGTGATTTAATGCTTATAAGAAGTGCAAGGCATACAGGAGGCTAAACGTTTCCACACATCAGGGGTCAGATACGGGTACGCGGGGCTCTGTATGCCTACCTCAAGTACTTTTTTGTGGCTTCTCTCACATTGTAATTTCTCCCACAAAAAACCTGCCAGCCTTTCTGCCCTGGATGCCAAATTCACATCAATTGTTGAGGTGGCTTGAGACTGCTATAACACTATGCAAAAACACAATCAGTTTGTTAATAAAGTAAAGTGTGTCCTTTAGTGGGCAAAAGACTGCAAAAAGAAAATAAGTGTGCATTTGTATGAAATTTAGCATGACACCTTCTAAAAATGTGCTAACAACTCTTCTTGCCCTCGTTTCATGAGGACACTGAATCAGCCGCACCCCTCAGAGTGATCGATGTGTGGTATGATGAGAGTCTGCCTCCGGGAATCACTATCTATCTGGTCCTGAGGGTTTTCCTAGAAGAGGCGTTCATTGTATGCAGCCCGATGCTTCTCGCCTCAGCTGCCCTCTCCAATTTCTAAATAGGAGAGTACATTCCTTGCAGCAAGTGATGGCCCTTCGTGCTGGCTTGCTAGCTGGTTGTTTATCGACCACACCAGAAGCATGAGCACCAAAGTTATCTGGTGGCTGAAATGCGTTTGCCTCCGTTGAGAAAGTGCACTTTGCACAGTTTCATATTCATGAATCGGGGTTTGTGTCGGCAGTGTAAAGTCACTTTTCATTAGTGCGGTCACTTTGATCCGTGCAAAAAATTCCATGAATCGGGCCCCAAGTGGAGAGAGGAGCTTGCAACCATAATCTATTGTCAGTCCAGACTAGTCCCAGTGACCCAGGAAGCAGTTACTTTGTTTGTCATTTAAAAGACATAGGCCCCTGAGAGTGAGAGTGCCCGACTTCTAATGCAAACTGACCAAAGGTGCAAATTGTGTTTTGGAAAAGCATTTTTCTAGTCACAGATTTAGTTACACTGTCCAGGCAGCTATTAACATAACTTTGTGATAGTGTTTTATGGCAAAAGTTGTCTCACTACTCCCAAAAAGGTTGACGGGCAAGGCCAACTGTACCCAATGACTCAACCTTATTTTTGACAGGGGTTGTCACAAAAATAGCAAGGTCCTCACACGAGTCCCCCAAAAAATATATGAAGGAACCAGATGACACTGATGCCTAAATCAGACCCCTTGACCTCTTGCAAGGCCTCCACAGATCCGATCCACCTGATTTCTGTCAGTAGAGATTACAGTTGAGTGCTGACTTCATTGTGGACTTCTGGCCCCTACCAAGAAAAACTACCACCACGTCTTTCTACCAAAAATAGGGCTGGGCTCGAACAAAGAAATGAGCGGCATGCACAGTATGAACAAGGCTCAGCTTTAGACAGGACACCAGACACGTCTGCCCATCCCTGGGTGCAGTGGGTCAAGTTCACCTTGTACTCCACAACCCCCTTGCAAAGCTTCTCCACTCCTCTGGGCACCAGCAGTCGCAGTCTTTAGTAATTTAACTGGCAACATTCGTTGTAGCTTTTTGGGTGAGAAGCACACCTGGTTATTCAGCTGGAGGGTTGAATGAGACAGTGGATGAGAAGCGAGGGTCCCTTAACGTCGGCCCGCTGCCGAGAACAATATCGCCATTAGCACCTATGTAGCTTTCTAAGCGGGAGCCAATTGGTTAATGTTTTTATTTTAAAGACCTTACCCCGCTGCGTGGCCTGACACTGTGACGTTGTTTCCTCGAGTCCGTTTTCAATGTTGATGACCGTGACGTCATCAACAATGAAACGGATTTAGGGACAGCATGGTGCGGTGCCGGGCCATGCAACATGGTATGTTTCTTTTAAATGACATACTCTTACCACCCGTGTAGGAAACTACACGGGTGTTAAAAGGAGGGGAAGGGAAGGGTGCGCTTGCCAGCAGCACATGGCTGCTCGGAACGCAGGCTTGTACTAGACAATACAGCCCGCATTCCGAGCATCCTGATTAGCCAGTGCCCCCTTCCAGGGAGCTAATGGTCATTAAAATACCAGGCAAATTCTATCAAGTCAGGCTATATCGTGACTATGATATGACTATATTGATTCTTAAGACCATGTCACTGTCAAAACCTCAATATATGTCGCATGGGCGTAATTTTAGGGGGGGCGGGGGTGTTTGTCCCCCCCAACTTTCATGACACACCATTTTGTCCCCATTTATGTGGCTGGGGCATCTTTTCTTCAGATGTCATGTCCCCCCCAACATTTTCAGCAAAGTTACTCCACTGATATGTCGAAAACAATATTTCAATGCATTTTGATATAAACTCTATAACACGTTGATGTTAAACCCTGAACAAACAGCTATCTACTATTTAGTATCTGTCAGAATAAATTTTTCATAACCATAGCACGGTTGAGCCCCTTAAATGTGTTCACGTTGTTTCTTAAGAGTATGTTATCATTGATCCTTTAAAACATGTGAAGGTTGAGCCTTAAATGTCCTTTATAGCATGTTGATAATGATCCATCAAAACAGGTTTCCTAGTGGCTGTTTAATATAACATGTGGAGAGAGATTATTTAACAAGAGGATGTTCATCCTCAAACATGTCACTATCAACGCCAGAACACCTCCCCTGCGCGGGTC
The DNA here is from genome assembly GCF_040938575.1 of Ambystoma mexicanum. Lineage (NCBI taxonomy): Eukaryota > Metazoa > Chordata > Amphibia > Caudata > Ambystomatidae > Ambystoma > Ambystoma mexicanum. The sequence goes on along the minus strand of NC_090935.1, from coordinate 1,321,394,306 downwards.
CCGGGTAAGCCCACTCTTTTGCACAGGGGGCTCATGTGCCAACCGGCTATGATGCATGTGACATGTTTGAGCCCGAGATCATTGCTGCGATTAAATCGGGCGATCCTTAAACACGTGCTACTGTTAATCTTTAAAGTATTTTGAAAAAATAATGAATATCAAAAAGTACGGCACGATAGATAACCTTTAATGCAATTCGACATTGCTGCTTAAAAACATGCCAAGATTTACCCCGAAATGCAGACCCTACTATTTGGAATGTCCTGTCCGGTTTGTCACGATGCACTTAATGCTTTTCTCACATTTACAATTGCCACCTTGACTTTTCCCCTTCCTTCACACCCACATTTCTAATGCGCCCTTGTATTGGCTGCACTGCTTTTTACATTGCGTGATAGGCAGTGCCCTCTTTCCCAATTGTATTTCCAATATTTTAATTTTGACTACAACAAATCCACAGGCGACTTTGGTCCTTGGTACTTGTGTGACTGTAAACACGCCTCATCCATGCCTCTTGGCCCTCTCCAGACGGGGCAGGAATAATGCAAAAAAAATGAAAATGGTGCATGTTTTATGGTTTTACAATAATCCTTTAGAAAAATATCACCCTTTAATATCGATGTATTTAATATCATAGCAACAGACGCAAGAAGCATACACCGCTGGATGCAACATGATCCCATAAATAGGATAGTCTTGAAAACATCCAAGCAGTTGGAAGCCCCCTGCCCTTCCAATGCTTGTTGCATCATGCAGCTTGAGTGATAGCACTGCAGCAACACTGTTGAGCTCAGCGGACTTAGGACACGCTGATCACCTGTTCTGCAGAAATGCGTCCAGCTAAGGTCGCCCCTCTGTATGCGTCTCACTGCAAGCGATCCATCTTGACGCTGGTTGCTCTTCAGCAAGGTAGTCTGCATGAATCCCCAGGATAGGAGTGTGCGCTTTTATCTGCCACTCTTTGCGCATAGAATGGTTGGTGGTGAGCAAGGGGACATTGACGCTGGCTGCATACCACAGCATCTGGACAAAAGTATCTCATTCATTTATCAAGACCGAGTCTCAGGATGCTGCTTGATGACAGGAAAAACAACACGCTTGCTAGGGTTGGTTCCTGAACTTCAGTGCACTGGCACGCCACACTCTGGGAGCACATCTGGGGAAATGCAGAATCACATCACCAACACCACCTTCCAGAAATTCTCCAAACAAGCAGCGTATCTGGGGTAAGGGCCTCCGAACCAACCGCCCTGCGCCTCTATGTGGATGACCATAATCTCATAAAAAAGCACCTAGGGCATCAGATCACTTTGGCGAAGGCCACAAATCGCTGCTCACAAGAATGCACACCGAAAAAGAACATGCATGCATAGAAAGAGAGCACGACTGTGGGAATGCACAAGTACCCGCCTAATGGATCACTGTATCAATGTTCTGTGCTCTTGACACCTGACCTGCACTTGACACCTGATGTCTGCACTTACCCTTGCACTTTTCACTGGCTGGCCGTTACTTACTTATTGTTATTATCTATTTCCATGTACTGCACTGTCCCTTCCCATGCACTTGCGCAATCTGCATGATACCTGGCCTAGTAGGATCGTTGTCTGTCCTCCCTTTGTTCCCCCCCCCCCTTGCCTCGTCACGCCTTGAAACACTTGTGTATAGGCATATTATAAATGCCATATCATATCATATCACTTGAAAGTCAATAACCATAGGTGGGATTTACCCAAAACCTAACAGCTAGTCCTTGTCATCAAAACACACCCCTCATTTAAACGTATACTCAGAAGTGGTGTTTGTTACTATCGATTCTTTTATTTCACCGAGACGTTTATGACCTGTGGAACATCAAATTTACTGCAAGCGTTCTCCTACACTGCAAGGTAAGTGTTGTGTGTTAAATGCTTTTAGTGCACAGCCAATGCTCGCCACCATCTATTAGGCAAGGCACAACATGATGGGCCGATTAGGAGCGCACAGACGAGCGACCTGAAGTGGCATCTGGGAGGCAGGAAGCATAAAATAAAACCTTTAACACCCATTCAAACATGACTCGCTTTCTTTTTATACCACAGCCAGAGAGAGCATGTAGAATTCTGATATTTTCTGGAACTGCAAAGCTGCCCACAATGACGCAGAGGGGCGACTTCAGCGCAGAGAGGTTTGGAGCGAAAACAACACGTTAGAATGGCTTCCCAAAGTCCTGTCTTTGCGGTCAACAAGCACACCAGGTTTTAAGGAGAACCACTGACTATGTAGCCAACTCCCCTTTCGAAACAAGGTGTTCACTTTTACATTGTGCTGACAGCGTGACAACATGGTATGGATTTGGATGTTGCGAAGAAGCTTGTAGTTTCAATATAAACTGTACCACAACCATGAATTTGAGGAACACAGCTAAATTAATGAACTGAGACGCCATCCACTCCGCCCCTCTCGGTTCAGACATTGCTTAATGCATGAAAAATATAAACAACTCCACACTACTAAGAATATCTTTTTAAAAAGCTGATATTGCTGCTATGAAGAACAGTTTATGGAGAGGCTAAGCCTTACCTGATTTAAAGAGCTTGTCCTCACATTGAGCAGAATAGCCATCAACCTTTGGTTTTGCAAATGTCACCCCGAGTGGGATGGGTATGCCGAGAAATGGGTCGCGCGACCTGCTGTGCCTAGGAGACACAAACTACACCTGGTGACACAAGTGGCTCAATGAGGCTGAAACATGTTTGGGGATGCTTGCAGTCTCTTGGAGAAAGGATGTTGCCTAGCAGTTCGGGCTGGACGTCCCTTTTGGTGTGGGTTCACGCCTGATTTGCATTTGGTCTACCCCATTCAGTAATGGCAAGGCAGGCTGAAAAGCAATGGTCTGGAGTGCTGCCAGAACAATGCCAGAGGTTATGATTAATGCTAAACCTTCCACCCATTACCACCTTTCCCCCTCAGTTTTGCAAATGTCTTATTCGGTACAATCTCCGTCGGTCTCAAGGACGCCCCTCCTCCAATCCAGTATAAGATTTGAGGTCAGTCCTTAGAAAATATTTGCACCCAACATAAAAAAAGATAGCTGTCAGGCACGCATGCATTTACACACACATTCTAACGCAGCACCATAACTATTACCCATTGGATAGGGTGACCAGATTTAAAAAGTAAGAAACTGGTACAGGGCAACTAACTTAAAAGTAGGACTACACTTGGAAGTGGCTGTCAAGGCACTACACTTCAGTAGCGGTTGGAGGAGAAGGGGGTTTCAGTGTTACTGTTCAAATAAACAAACATTACAATTCATTTGTCACAAACTAATACTATCTTAATTTGTAAAGTGCAGCATTTCTTCTGTGTGTGCTGTTGGGGACCCCCGTGTATGCCAGAGGGACACTAGAAGTCAGCGGACTTGGAGGTCCCAACTCCCTCCCCAGGATACACAGAGGGCTCAGTCAATGGCAACTTCAAACTGTGGTTTATTACAGACAAACCCAACAGGGATCAGCATAGGAACATAAAATATCCATGCACATCTCGCTCTTCCTTGGCTTGCAGGCCAGTTTTACTTCCAAATGGGTCATCACTTCATCACCACTTGGGCCCCTCTACAGAAACCTATCGGGCCAAGTGACTGGGTATTGAGTATTTTATTACCTATATAGGACATTCTAGATGTTATTCTGCTGGCCCTTGCATGTCAGGTGGCAGGCCTGTCCCGTCCCCATGGCGTTTATCTTCTACATTGTTGCAGAATAATGGTCTCATCATTGGCCCATGTCCCCTTCCATCCACCTCTGGATAGTAAATTGTGATTGGTCAGTGCTGTCGACCCTAGGCCTAGGACTTGAATTAGCTCACACCACCCTGGCACCTCTTCAATGTGATGGGAATGGCTATGTGTTTGCATTATAACTTGTGTGTACCACTTTTCGCTAATGAGAATGTGCCTCAGACGTTGCAACAAATGTCGCTGTCTGTGCTTGTTTTAAGCTTGGAGGGGCTCTCTTTCCCACCAGTGATCGCTGTCCATTTTCTGCTTCGGCCTCGTCACATGTTCAGAGACGATGAATTTGAGCTGTGCAGCTCTGAATTATGGGGATTTATTCCTATTTTCTGCAGCTGGTCCCATTGTCGTCTGGGGATTGGAATGTCATCCATATTTCTTGGCCTTGGCTTTGGGCCCTGTTTCACAAGTCTTTCTTTCTCTGCTGCCTGAATCGGCTCAGCTCGTCTCTTGCTCAGAGGCGTGAGGCCTGCTGTCATTTTCCTAAACCTTATAATGTGGTTTCTACAGAGTCCATGCTGTACTATATTTCCATAGGTTAGTCACACCTGGCTCTGTCAGGCCCTATAGGTGCTGCTGCAGTCCATAGGATTAGTCATGTTTAAGCATCTGCAAGCTTGCTCAGGATCTCTTGTCTTGCGGTTTCTGCATTGCTGCGTTTGGATGATGGCAAAAATAATAAAAGCAATGACAGTATTTATATGCATCTGTCCTCTAACTATAGAACTGTATACTCACATTCTTCATGTATTCGAGTGTGTGTTTGTGTCCCGAAGTGCAGATGGAACGTGGTGGTGGCAGGCTTCCCCATCCCTCTTCAGTGTTGAGCCTGCCAGCGATGAAGACCTACTAACACAAATCACGACCACTGCAGTTTCCAATGGAAACATAATCTTGACAAAGGGGGACAGTGCTCCAATTTCCGCAACAGTTCTGGCAAAACCGGGATGTCTCGTCACCCTACCATTTGATAGTAGAGTATTACATTCCAATTAATAAATCAATAGGGAGTTATTTAAGAAAATGGTCGAGGTTTGCTTCTGCCAATCTGTCACATCCCCTCGAGGCTGAGGGAAATGCTGTAGCGACAATGTGCTCTCTTGCAAGTTGGAAAATCTGTGCGCCACTGAGGAGCACCCGTTCCGGAGCCTGAACAGACGCTGCCACCTCCTTGAATGCTGCAGGCAGTGTAGATGATATCCATGTCACAGGGAAACTTGCCCTGAGGTTTTGCATTTGCTAATATTTACTAGTGCAGTCCCTCCCGTGACCCCACTGAGTATCCCCAGCACCACCACAGATCCCGGTAGTTAGCTCATTAGTACCATTGCGCACGTTAAATTGCTGAACTGGGCGATGTATTTGTAATGCAGTCTGTATCGCTATAAAATGGCTCATCAATCTGTTTTATTCATGGGAAGTCCACAGAAGGCCACTTGCCTGTCACTGGCAATAAACCCTGGGTGTGCTTTAAAATAAGAAAACCTGCCCATTAGAAGGTAATTTATCACTGTGTCCCAGAAATTAAACATGATCCTAACAAGACATGGGATTACTCAACTGACTCTCAAAAGCAATGTCCTTTTTAGACTTAACCAGAGTGCAGGCCATACACAAAGTGTAGACCATGAGGCAGGTCACATATCTCTTTCACCCTGCCATGAATCTTCAAAAAGATCATGTCCTTGCGAAAGTCACAGATATTTTTCAGAAACTAGGGGCCTAATTTACAGAACGGTTTCCAATGGGGTTTTGCCATTATAAAACGCTTCTGTGAATTAGGCCATATGTCTCTGGTTGCATTTCTGTGATATGGTTCTTGGATCATGATTTGGTGGTGATCGTGTTTCACATTGGTGCATATGCAGAGGAAACGGGGTAAGACCCTGTGCGGCCTATCCAGTCTACCCAATGTTTCCCCCACTGTCATATCATTGGCCTCAAGTTTATCAAAGGCGGGGAATGCTCCGCGTCAAAGAAAACCCAAATAATTCAGTAACGCTCCCTCCATTTTAAAAGAGAGAGAATGTATACAACAAGCACATTGTATTTATCTCTTTCACACAGTTAAGACAATGAGGGTGCTTTCATTAAATTGTAGAGATTGATCATATTATCTTTAATGCACTTAAATGGCACTAAAGGCAGTTCTCAGGCACACAGGCTATTCAATCACAGCGGCATTCGGTATTAGTAGATTTGTTTGAATACATTTGGCGGAATAGGGTAATGACATCGCAGGTGGACACACACTTTATGCTAGAAAATTACATTGCCAACCACACACTGCATCGCAAAGGCGGCATTGCCATACTAACCGGTACTAGAAAGTGAGGGCCTCGAATATTCTGCTTATTGGGTATGCAAGCCTGCATGCAATGCTAGGTTAATGCCGATTTGCAAATAATATATATGTTCCACATGCATTCAATACTGCAATTTCATGTACAGTGCCATGCGCTGTGCAATAAATTAGCACCACAGGTTGACGAGTATGCTCCTCAACCCATACTCCATCAACAACGTGCACTGACACACATCACCACCACCACACTCCTCAAAACCCCTTAACTTTTGAGCTATTAATTCCAATGCAAAAAGAACAGGCAACACTTAAGGGGTGTTAAAGACCACAGTGTTGCCAAGCCCCATAGCTTCAACCACGAGACAGGAAATCGCCCTAAACTTTTTTCTGCCGAAATCCAGCAATCGTATTAGTGATGAATCTTATTGATCCAAATATAAAATAGCTGCAGTGTAACGATTTGAGCCCCTGTTACAGTGCACCAAATTGAGTGAATACTAATTGTCACTGTTTCTGTACACGGTCTGTTGTGTGAACATTCGCTTAATATGAATTACAATTCCATTGTATTACTTTGCATTGTCACCTCGTAAGTATCTGTGAACTGAGGTCCTGCAATGTATCAACACTGACTTTACTTTATTTTGAATAGGGAAGTTTTGAGTCACTTTTTTGTTTCCATAATACGCTATGCAGTAGCAAGGCTTCACCACGTGGCACGACGTGGTGATGAGCGTTATTACATCGTCATTCATTTCTCAACATGACTGTTGAATAAGGAAGTATATTCTCTCACGAACGCGTCCCTTATCCTCTCAGTTAATATCGCAGTGGATTGCCTGCCGATAACACAACATTGGGAGTGTTTGATCGTAGCGACCCCCTAAACAAAGACGAATTAGAACACTAACAATTAGGATTATTTGCAGACTGCCAATTAATAGTATTTTCTGTGCACAATGCGGTCTGATCCCCAAGGAACTAAACACTTTCTTTTTCTTCTTTTATTTGTTTGTAATAGATTTGGTTCTAACAATGTGCCCCTAATGTGAATAATCATGGGGTCTTGTGCCGCTGAGCACTGTACTGAACATCTGGCTACACAGCCAAGGGTGTGCAGATACCTGAGAAGCTGCTTTAATATTTAAGTTAAAAAAGACACATTTATCTAACCCTGGTTTTTCTGCTTTTTCATATGACTATATATGCCTTTTTCTACACATGGTATTTTTTCCAAAAGGACTCAAATGGCCTTTTTCTGTCTTGCTCTATTTAGAATTACCCTCGGGGTTAAACATGTACACCTCCTTTTAAAAGAAAAGAAAATAAGCACTGCTTCGCTGAAGAAGGTACCTGCACTGCAAAACCTATTTAGGTATTTGTGCTATGTCGCATCTTTCCAAATAAATATAAAATGTTCTTTGAAAAAGCGATTAGCTCCCTCTCCTTTGGAACCAGCACTCTAGCCCTGGTTTCATGTTTATATATTGCTGCTTCCTAGAACTGACACATTGAGGAAGATTAAGAACAATTTTGGGTGAGCCCCTAAATGACTAGTACCATCAGAACTGGGTCGTTTTGAACTCTACGGAATCTGGTGAGATACCCAGTGTTTGCCTATTTTTGAAATCCATTACAGGAAGGTGACAGCTCAGTGGGCAATGTGTTTCCCCTTTCTTTCCATCTTCTTTGTAACTGTTACCAGGATACTTGGTCCTGAAGAAGGCAGTACATAGATGTCTGCCGAAACGCAGTGATAAGCGTCGACTTTGGACAACTATCCCAATTTAATTGCACTGTTTTTAGAGCACTTTAGTTAGATTATTTTTCTTTGAGAGTTAGATTTTTATTTGTCACTTTCATCCACACATGGGTGTCTGGTATTTGGTTGTTATATTCTGTTATATTTAAAAACATCCAGTACAATGTTATTGTGTCTTTTACAATAGAAATGTGAACCAAAACAACTGAATAAATATTTCATTAAATCAAAAGGTAAGTAGCTAAATAATCTGTGCTATTTCACCTGTGAAATTAGATCTGATGTGTTCGTTAAAAGTGATCCAGATTGGCAATTTGAATAATTTAGGATTTGTTTTCTGGAAGGAACCCCTTTTGTTTTTTCTTCTTGACGTCCCCACTTCCTACCATTGTAGGGGCTCTTTCCCTTTTTGTCATACTACCCTTAATGTACACCGTAGCTTACGCACATTTTCTGTCTATACAGGACTCCCTTCCTCACTGGGCCTTAAGAAATATCCAAGTATGATTTAGGCTAGCCTTCACATGGCACTTTATTTCAACAACTTGTCTGGTCCATTAAAATGACGGGGTGTGGGTACTGCTCTCGAATCTTTAAAATGCCACACAAAACATAAAAACAAAAGGAGGCCTCTTGTCACATGTAACAGTGTTACCGGGACCTCCTGGTGTGTAGCGGTGGGCAGGAGGGGGGGAGGGGGGTTATGCTCATCTGGGAAGCCGCAGCTCTGTGCTGCGTGTGCGCGCTATGACATTGGCATTTGCTAGCCCGGGCTTCCCCTGTGGGGCGCCTTCTAGTAGGCAGGGTAGGGAATAGTTGTCTGAGCCGTGCCAAGGTCAGCCTGCTAGGACTGACAGTTTCTGTCTCCGTACAGAGAAAAGAATCAATACTTTTGGACTGCGGCTCTGCCCTCGGTGTAAAACAACAAGCGCGCGGCGTCTGACATGTTTCGAGGCGATGCATGGCAGAAACTCCCGTATGATGTGGGTCCAGGAGCCGGCTTCGGCGCTACCCCCACCGCCCTGCTCATCCAGCGCCCCCTCCCTGCCCGTATTCACAGCCACCCCTGGTCTCCGACTTCACTCAGGTACACAGGCACGTGCTCTGGCCTAGGGCCGCTTGCCGCTCAATAAATCACACCTTGGAGCGCGGGCCGCGCATACCGATCCGCACGCTCCGAGAGCATCAGAGGGACAAAGTGCAGGCGAGATGCAATAATTATAACTTAAAAAAAAAAAAGACAAAAAACAATTGCCGAGGGCCGACCAGGCGAAGATGGCTCTAAGGCACGGAGCAAAAAAGAAAAAAAAAGTCCCTCATTATTGAAGGCAGCTTTTTCTCCTCACGACGTTTTGGGCTATGCGCGCTTTTGCTCAAGTCGATAACCACCAGAGGGGCATGTCACACGAACCTCCGCTGGAGCATTACAAAGAAAAAGCCAAAGCAGCCGGGCGACACAGGCACAGTTTGAAGTGTAGATTAAGCATAAAGAGGCAGGGACGGGTTTCAGAACTGAGCACGTGCCGGCTCTCCATCCAGGCCCCGGTGCTTCCCGCTCGGTAATGCTCTAAATATGGTGGGAAAGTGCAAAACGGTAACCCCTGGCCTGACAGGCAACTATTAATTAAGGAGCGAATATAATTACTGGAATAATCTCGAGGCAGCCAACCTTGTGCGCGAGTGCAGCTCTACGCTGAGCCTGACGGCTGCATTTCACTGACACTTCGATTTCATCCACCGTCTGCAGTTGGATTTGGAAACGAGGGATTTGCTGCTGCTGCTTTCTCTTGCACGTGTCCCAGTTTGCCCACTGACTATTTATGTCTCATTCCGTGCTGCCCTCCTGAATCAAGGGGCCTTATGTGAACATTTTCATAAGAAAAAACTATTAGCTATCTGCCCTGATGAAGCAGGCGGCATTTCTACCAGGCGCAGGCCCTAATTGTTCATTAATAGAAGCAGTTTTTTCCCTTTACCCATCTCAAACAACCAGTTCCCCAGCTGCGTGCTTCCCTCTGCTAGTACCCAGCTCTAAGCCACAGGACAAGGCCTCCAACCACAATTCTTGCATTGAGTTGAGTTAATGCAGTTCCAGAACTTACCTTCTCCTAGGAAAGGAAGGCCACATAATCAGTGGTGTTGCGGGGTGGAGCCCCCTTGCAGGGAGTCTGCCCCCCACCCCATCAGCGAGCAGCAGGCGTGGCCATGGAAATGCGCTGCATGTAGAAACTGCAAGAATCACCACACAATGCGCAGTTCCTTTCTTTTACCCTCGAAGGCTGCCGAAATGTGTGCACATGGTAGTTAAGTAAGTTGCCACGAACCCTCTTCATTTTGTGTGTTTTTTGGCTATCTTGACTTGGTCGATGTGCTATATTCTGAAGAGTGAAGCATGAGTGTAGGGTTTGTGTGCGTAGGACAAGAAGACTGGATGCAAGAGACCCAGAGTTTCTTATCGACATACAAAATTCTTGTTTTAGGTTTTTTTGGACCGTCACTTTGTGCATGCACATTTTTTTCCACGTTTTGATGCTACTGTGGCCTAGGTTTTCCTGTATCCAGCTGAAATGCTTGACATATCATCAAACGTTTATGCACACGCTTCACATCTGCCTGATTCCGTGCACTTCTCTACACTAGCTCCCGGTGAAGGAGAGAATCGATTTGAAGATACTATGCCTGGTCTTTAGGTGCTTACATAATCTGATACCTACGTATCTCGCAGACAAACTGAGGTTGTATCAACCCAGCCGACTACTGCGGTCGTCTAACAAACTTTTGCTGGTGATTCCACCCTCTCGTGTCTCCAGGGGAGATAGACGCTTTGCAGTGTATGGCCCCAGATTATAGAAGACCCTGATTTGGGATCTGAGAAACATGACAGAGTTATAACGATTTCACAAATCCTTAAAAATATACCTGTTCAAATAAAACTACGGCTCCGGGGCAGTCTATTAGATCATCTTCTGGTAGCTTGGTTAGGAGTTGAGGCCTTTTTTGGTCACCTGTGCCCAGATGCAGTTTTTTCGGTCAGCTTGCGCGGTATAAATACTTCAAAATTCAAAAGTCAATTTCTAAGTGTTGTAACAACAGGTGTCATTATTAACTAATTTAATGGTTATCAATGTGTCAACCCTAGAAGGATGAAGGGCTGAGTCAGTCGAGTTGGGATCTCAATTTGGAAGGGCGAAGGCAAGCCCTGTGTCAGAGGTGAGTGCTCAACTTGCTGAGCTATTTGCTCGGACTGCACTATGCCGTTTGATCAACTATGCTGACAAAAATAAATATTTCTTATATCGACTCAGCTCCGGGCCCCGCCACCTCCAGTCCGTTTAAAACACAAAATGTCACAACTTTAACGTCATCACGCTTTTTGAAGTTTTCTATGACACGATGCTCATGCTTCGAAGCACTGTAACAATTGGTGATATATTAATAAGAAATGTAGCCTCCCCTAGGACTCAAGCCATTACCGAAAGCGGTGGCATGCACATTTTAAGGAGACATGACTGAACTTTACTATCTGTAATTCCAAGCAAACGATACGAATCTTGTCCTGGCAGAGATGGAGGGAGTTCTATATCAAAGAGAGATGGAAATCGCGCTGTTTGCGAAGATCTGGGGGAAGTTTTTGTCATTGTACTAGACTCATTGGTGAATTTGAACCTGGGGGGCTGTGAGGGGGTGGGAGTGGGGTTCGGGGGAAGGGGTTCGGGTTGGGGAGTTGATCTCGATTGTTTTTAATGATGTTGTACATAGTTCTTTTGACTGTTTGAATTGCTCTTATGTTTAATGTAAATTGGTGAACTTAGATGTATCTTGGATATAATGTGTAATCCTGAAAATAAATAATTCCCCCCAAAAAAAGTGTGTCTGCGGTATCTCTTGTTCCAGTTCAGGCATGGCCCCGTTAAAACCACACTGCACACAGTTTCCTTGTTAACAATTGTGTACTGCCCGCGAGACGCCAAACGGCCTGGCAATCTGTGCCATAGTTTGGTAAAAATTGGATTTTTGTTACACAGCAATCTAAAAAAGGTAACACTAGCTCCCACCCTCTCGCTTTGCATTTGTATACGCAAATAAGCAGCAGGTGTGTGTTTATTTCTGATGTTGGACCTTGGTATCACAGCCCCCTACTTTTGCCTTTCGACCCCTGTAGGGTTTCCATAAACATGATTCCTGGAGACACAGTCACTGCACAAAGAACACCAGTGACAAACCATTCTCTGCCCTGCCTCCCGGTGCCCTATGCATTCAAATGGGACCCTGGGGCAGGGGTGGGGCATACCAATGTAACCCAAGTTACCTCTGCATGCACTGTCACTGGAGATGGGCCAACAGCACCACTGGATGGCCAATAACCACTACTGCAGCAGTGAAGTGTCACTTTAAAAAAAAAGTGATTTGTAGATGGAAAAGTACAACGTGAATTTACTGTAACAGCATGGGCACAGAGAGAAAGCCACGACTCCTGCAATGATAAGGGCTGTGGGGCAAACTCTCACCGGCAATCACCAGAGACCAGAAAACATATACATAATTCATGCAGCAAGATTCTGGCAGAGTACCTTAGAAGCAAGCTATGTCACGAAGTGAGAATCCATGTCTCTTTAGCCACCATTTTAACCAATATATAATAATTTGGTTCAATGAAGTAATAACTATTTCAGCCGACATTCTTAAAGAAACTAGTTTGCACAAAAAAAAAACAGAAAAAAAAACAGGCTGATCTGATGCGAGAAGGCTATTTCCCATGCAACGTGGCACCCTATATAATCCTTTCCGATATTAGCAACACAACAGAGCATTGTTCTTTTAATCTAAATATATTACATACATCACATGCCCATTCCAGAACCCACCGGATGCTTTCACCCACAACAAAAGCCAGGCAGTGATAGCAGCTCTCAGAAAAACACCAAGGAATGGAGTCCAAACCGAGCATGGATTTGGGGGGTTCATAAAGTTAGGACCCTAAGCCAGAACAATTACCCCAGTGGCATGTGGGGCTGGCATTGGTGCTCACTTTCAGAGGCAGCGGAGCAAATGCAGGTGGGATTTTTATTAAGGGGCCACAATTCAACCACCAGTGAACTGCCTTTTGCTGAGCTGCGTTTGAATCAAGCAAATCTGACCCCGAGACTGGTCACAGCTGCTTTTTTTGCTAATCTATTTGGTCAAATGCAGTAGCCCACTCGATTCAAGTTATTATCAATAGCGTATTAAGTAAGAAGGCAGGATCCCTGATTCCGTGTTTGGCTTATTTGAGAAAGCAAAGCCTATTCTACCCAAGGCAATAAAGGACACATTGGGTTCCCCAACCTTTGGAGAACTGTTGAGTTTTAGAGCACATCTTTCACATTGGACTCTGTAGGTTAAAGCCCACTTTGAATGAGATATCATCCCTAGCAGGCTAGGTTTAATTAGTTAGAGATTTCAACCTTGTGTATGCGCAGGTGAAGTGTAAGTGTGGCAATGGGTGCTACCTTAATCTTAAACCGGGTGGACAGTTCTCTCTAGGTAAACCCTAGATTTAATACTTAAGCAGTAACCTTGTTGCTTGGTTATGGCCAAGGCCCCAAGATACAGAAAACTATAAATTAAAATGGCCACCATGGGAACTATTGTGAGTCCCTTCTCACTTTCCATGGCGTCCATCAGAGAAAGGTGGAATTGGAGCGGAAGCGGTGGTATGGGAAAAGGTAAGTCAGGGTGGTGGTTGGTGGGGTGTTTGGTGCTGGGCAGTGGCAACGGGAGGGGGATTAGGGCGTGGAAGTTGACTCAGGAGTTTAGGGCGTTGAGATAGGAAGGAGCATGAAAGGGAAAATACAGTGACCAAAGGCATCCAGCAGATCAGGGGTCGGGAAAGGCAGGCAATATCATGAGGTGAGGCTCGCCTTTCAAGATCCCTGATTGGCTGAAACACTGTTGAGGTAAGGAAGTGGGTGTTAGTATTTGCATATACATTTCTAGCTCTGTGCAAAAAGATACTTGTTACCTATTCCAAGGAGGTTTGGGTTTGTCCCGGGGAGGGCAGGCAACAGTGAGAACAAAGGAAAAAAGCATAGAATACAGGCTTCTACTGTTGCCATTCCACGCTCTCTGATTGCCTAACGAGAAGAAAAGATGCCATAATATTCAGTAAAGAGGAAGGCGATGCTCTTTCCAGAATGATGCACTTTATTTTGACTGTGATTTCAATATAAACGCACACTACATTTTTTTATATTTGTAAACCCCTTTTTCCTTTTATGCATTTTTCACTTTTTTTTTATATTATTGACGTGCAATTAACATTTCGAATATTTTTAAAAGTTGTATGGCTTGTAGCTGAATAATCTTAAAATTAATTCCCTGATATTGTCCTAAACTTTAGCAGATAAACTGGCACCCAAACCAGCAAATGACATGACAGCTCACAAATGAAAATGTGTGGTTTAGGGGTGCGGCATCATACAGCTATGAACTAAATCAACCCGAGGGTAAATGGCAAAACTCTCCTTCAGTAGTTCACTGCTACAGGGATTTCAAATATATTTCCTACCATGGGTGTTCCACGCATAAACAACCAATGGCAATGCCAACAGTTTGAGCTTTTGTATAGGCATGGGAAAGGCACATGCCAGGAACAGCTGTAGTGGTATTAACAACCCTTTTGTGGTAGCAGGTGTACAATGGTGCAAGTACCTGGGCATCTAATAGCAGTGTTGGGAAACAGTTTAAAACTTACGCGCAAGCCAAAAATGTTGCCTTTGCCAAAGCTTGTTTTAAACAGGACTTCAGTGCCGTTGCCAATGTTTTAACAGGACTTCAGCGAAGGTCACACAACCTGCTTGTGAATCGAGTGGCTGAAGGCAGGCCATTTTTATTACAACAGTAGCATGTTTACAACTCCAATTAAGTCATTAATTCTCAGAAGACTGCTTTGATCAAATTGTGGCAGGCACTTTGAATGCAAAGCCTGATGGTAAGGTCTCATTAAAGTGAGCTCAAAGAGTTCCCATGAGGAGGTGTTTTGGGCGGGCAGAGCAGGAATGGGTGGGAATGCCCATAGGGATTAGCATGTCCATGGGCAGACAATGGCACATAACCCAACAACACCCACCAAATCTGTGTCTCTCCTCATATGTCATTCCTCCCTATCTGTACCCCAATGCAAAGGTTTAGGCTTATAGGTGTTGCAAGTGACTCATAATAGCCCAAACTAAAAATGACCAAATTATCCTGGATGGCCTACACAGATGATTTTCTGCTTATTGATAAATCCAAGGTTGTCCTCCAGAGACTATTGAACACTTTCTCAAATTATGCTAAAGACAATGGGTTATCAATAAATCCCAGCAAAACTAAGATCCTGGCTTTCACTAAAGGAACAAATAAAACGCCCTGCCGTGTATGGTCTGCTGAAAAAAGCAAAGATTAAGACATGCTCTAGCTTTACCTATTTGGGTTTCCATTTCAGCACCCAACCAGGTCTAAAACACATTCAGGAGATATTGTTCCGAAAAGCCACCTTGCTGCAGAACCAAGCTATCAAGTTAGAACATAAATATGGACGATTTTCCTTAAAACCTGTACTTGCATTTTACAAGGTTAAAATTGTCCCAAAGCTTTCTTATGGTCTTCAACTTTATAGAAATTACATCTTTAAAGATCTGGACCTTAACAACGCTATATTCTGGCATAAAGTACTGACGGTCCCTGATGCGATTCCCTTGGCAGCAATCAGGTCTTTAAGAGCGTGAGTCGAATAGTGTATGCTTGCATTATTTGCAAAGCTGAGTTCTCCCACCCCTGGCACGGCATATGAAGTTATGGGCCAGGCATTGAGGAGTCCAACTAGTTCTCCTTTTCACTCGAACCTCCTGGCTGATTTCGGCAGAAAATGTGAAAAATTATTGTCTGAATTATCTTTGGATGTTGAAACACTTATGACAAACCCAACTAAAGTTAAGAGGACACTGGTGGATCACGATTGGATTATCACCACCAAACTGTTCCATTCTTATCCTTCCTTGAACCACATAGCCCATGAGCACAAAAACCGGGGGTAGTTCTCTTACTATGTTTACTGTGTTACCATCTCGAATCTTAAGGTCTATACTAATGAGATTCTGCTGGAATCTGCTCCCAACAAGGGAAATTCAGCTTAGGAGAATGCTCATCTGTGCTACTAACAGTGGCTGTAGATTCTGTGATGCCCCGGGCGAAACTATTAAGCACTTGCTGCTATACTGTAAAGGCCTAACTGACCGTAGGATGTCATTAATAGAAATATTTCAGATTGCTGACTGTATGTTGAATAATGATACCCTATGGTGATGTCTAAACTCCCAGAACATTCGGGAAGGCCTACCGATATCAGCATTTATTAAGAGTATGAACTTGTCGTTTATGTATACTTGAGATTATTTCTGTAATTACATTTCTTAATGTTCTATTTATATTGTCGAATTACATTTCACATTCTTTTTTATTAGTTTTATGTATTGATATGTATTAATGTGTAAAAAAATGTCTTATTGCCTGATGACATTTCATTTGATCTATTTGTAAGGTTTTTTCAAACCATATACCATAAAAAAATGACCACATATTTTTGACCAACTAAAATGTTCAAGCAGCAGCCACTTCCAAGAACCAGACTCTGCCTAAGCATTGTAGGCTAAATGCAACAGAGGAAGTTGCTCAGGTACACGCGCTTCCCCCAAATATGGTTAATGTTTATTAGGGGGGCTTTGTAACGCATTTGGAACAGAAATGCATCAGAGTTCCTTTGAGAGGAGTTGGTTTCAAAGAGAAGGTTCCCACTCTCAAACTTCCATTGCTGAGTGTCGGCCGTGAGTGCCCATGTGTTGCTATTCTTGGATTACTCCAGCGGCATAAATTTGTGTCTTGCCAAGTACATAATGAGCAGATATCAACATCTTCAAAAATCTGCTGCCCGCCTGCTGATGGGCCTTTATAGATGTGATCTACGTGCCAACTGCACTGTTACTGGTGGAGTGCCGTGTTAAATTCAACTCCTTCTGTATGGTGCAAAGGCTGATTCAGGGGAAAGGTCCACAGTTCATCAAAGACATGATCACTGCATCCCCATTTCCCTACATTGAGGTAGGCATCTGCACTTTTTCCTATACGTCTGCTAGGGGCAGATGGTTCTTAGTCAGTGCAGCTGCTCCGAGGAACTCGCTCCCTACTTCTAGCACACTCATAGTGGACCATCTACTCTTTAGAAGAGCAGTTAAGACTTATGATCCCACAATAGACTCTTGTCACGTCTCTGTAGTTGATTGTTTTTGTTGGCTCAAGGCCTTGAGGCGGGCTTGGCGGCAATGGTGCGCTCTGCAAATCCCTTTAACATAACAGACCACAACTCACAGTACTGTGCTACTGTACAAATATGCTAGCCCAAACGCTGGCTACCCACACCATATACAGCACTCTGCTGTTCTTGAGCTAGGACTGAGCTTTAAACAAAAAAAATCAAATAAAGAACATTAAGCCTGGTGACACACTGTCCACCATCACTACCACGAGGGAGATGGAAAGAGCAAATAAAAGCCTAGCCACAGACGAGTAACATCTTTTGAAATAACTACCAGCCATATGACCTTCATTAATGCCAATTATTTTCTAATATAGTGTGGATGACAGGTGTCATTCCATTAAGCTGGAAAACGGATATCATTGTTCCAAATGTAAAGAAAGGAGACAAAGTCAGCCTTTTCACCTTTTCGCTATTTCCCAGTTAAACAGTTTGTCAAAACCCTTTGGGAAAATTATTGATGCTAAGCTAGTGGACTGGCTACAAGCACTGTGCTCAGGAGGAAGGTGTCCGTCTTTCTCAGGGGGATCAAAGGGAGCAGTTCCACATGGCTGTTGGGAGACACCAGGCCAGACAGCTAATACACACAAACCCTGTCATGGTTGAGTCACCTCGCCAAGCTGACCCTAGAATGACATTGAAATGCTATAGCAGTATAATTGTGTGACCCCGGTAGCTTCTATGTCATAACCATGCATGGTTTATATTGACAGTTTAACGTGACATCAGGCTGACAATTATTATAATTTTAACCAAAGGCGCAGATAATTGGGAAGCCAAATCTAAGTCTAAGTGTTGTAATTTGTGTTCCAGCAGCTGTCAGGAATTCTCATCTGACCTTTGAACCTGCCTTGCTACCACTGCAGAGCAGTTGCTGGCGATGTGAGGAGACAGTCATAGAAGAGGTACATGAATGCACTATACATTGGGTATGGATCATTGTGTAAGGGGGCTTTGGTTAGCAGGCAACCCTTTCAGAAACAGAATTGACCTCATTATTTTATTTATCAAAATAAAAAAAGTGTAGGCATTTACACCCATGGAGATAGCATTTTGTCTAAGCCACAGGGCGAGAGTACAATTACATCTTGTGCTTGTAGACTTTACATCCTCTTTTCATCACATTGACTCTGGAGACTGTTGTTTTTTCTGGCTGTAATAGGTATCCCAGCAGGTTTTCTAGCCATTTTAGTTTAAGCACACAGACACACATATGTGCAAATACTTTTAACCTTCTTAGTTAATGAAGGTGCAAGGGAAATATGTGTTCTGCCTCCCTTGCTAGTTGATCTTTATGTGAACGTCCTGTGTAAGACACCTGTAGGCTCCCCAGATGTTGATGTTCCATGAATAGGTTAGAAAGTTCCTTCCGGTATCACTGTATTCAGACAACACTGTACTAATAATGGGAATCCTGGAGGCACTGCTAAAGCTTGATGATACATATTGCAAGCCTATGGAATAAAGCGACCCAGGATACATTCAAACAAGTCAAATATGACGCATATGTGCAGGAAGAAAAAGCAAGGGAGCAGGGATTTATGTTACTAGGGCCCTATTGTTGGCATGCCAAACAGATGACTATTTAGGTCATCAGTTCAGTAAAACTCTGGATTCAACATAACACACTGCCAAACTAGCAGGGAAAATGGGGCACCATCAGAGTTACTCTCAAATCACGAGATACCCAGTGGTGCGCATTTTCAATGTATAGAAGGCAAAATCAGTGTCAATTGCGACTTAGACAGACGGTACATGGGGCTGGAAAAACAACAAACTTTTAGAAAAGTTGAGAATGCCTCCATTCTCCAATTGTTGGAGTGCACAGGTGCACAGCCTGCATGTGGAAAAAGGCTTCACCTACTTAAAGAATGAGTCTCCATGCGAGTGCTGAAATCGAGGAATTATTGTGAGGGGCGAGAGGCTTAGGCAAAGAACCAGGGCCCAGGGTTAATGCTTATTTACCCATTGCTCCCGCTGAGGGGGAAAGGGCATATCTGTCGCGGACTCTTTGAGGCAAACCACAAATTGCAGAGGGACTTTATACAAGACGACGTGACTAGTTACTAGTAACAGGCAAAGGATAATGCTGACGGGTTTCAGATTGGGGCGTTACCACAGGAAACAGTTACAGGAAGATGAGCAAGTAAGGAGGATTTCAAACAGTTATGCGCTTGTGAGATAGGAGCCACGGAAACATTGATGCATTTCAGGCTGTTCTGTCCTGTGTACGAGAAGTCTAGGAAGAAACATGTCCTTCCCATCCAGAAAAATGTGGCGGTTTAAGCAGCGTCGACCCGCCATGTTGATCCTTTCTAGGAGTAATGTCCCGTGTGGTGGGGAATTGTCTATCGGAAGCATTGGAGTAAAAAAGCAAGATTTAACTATGACGCGCCCTAGCCTGATCAATATATGAGCAGACGATGCACGATGGTAAAAAACTGTGCCCAGCCTTTTGTTGAAAGGGGACTTTGACAAGGATGAGGCGCAGCTGGGCCAGAAATTTAGAATCTTCCTTTATGAGACATGATAGGTACATAAACTCTAAGTGCAATGGTGATATTTTGAGGATTTAATTTCCTATTAACTACGTATTATGCATCATCATGTGATTCAAAATAAACAAGAACCGACTTGAGCGAATTGATTTGTCCCCTAGTGAAATGGGCTGTATCCTTTTGGTCTTCAAGTGGGGAATAATTCCCCGGGACAGTGCACTGCTGCAAGCCCGTCCCCAAACCCTGAGCTTGAAGATGACACACGTGACACGGAGGGTGACAATATCCCAATGGGTCCATGTGGCCCCTTCACCACTTTTCTGATGAACTTAAGCATTGTGCAATGGTTGTACATGACCGCTGTTCTTAAAGCTGCTGTATGGAGGGAAGACACGTGAGCAAGGAGAAGGTAGGCCAAGCAATGTTTTATTTGCCAACCTCACAGGCTCTTGCCTCGAAACAAATGGTGGAAAAAGGTTTCCTTAGACTGAGACCCGCATTTATGCACTGCCACTGCATAGCAGACACCAAGAAGGGGCAATACCCGTAAATCCAAGGAGAGGGGCAATTCATCAAAGAAGTAGAAGTCTAAAGTGAATCACCAAATTCAAGAAGTCCTTAATTAACTGCGGATGAACTTAAAGTTCCATAGCAGGACCATACGAATAGTATGGCCTCACCATAGGATTGGTAGTACGTGCAGACCGATTGCATTCCCATCCACTACAAGATGTAACCTATGAGCTCGAGCTTAACAAGGCAGGGATAGACTAGCACTGAACTTTAGTAGCAAAATAAGAATTGCACACCATGAAGAAAAGCAAGCGCTCCAAACACGTGTAGGTAGCGTGATATTTTGGCCCAAAAAATAAACAATCTTGTGCTATACAATGAAATTAAAACAATTTTGGAATTTAGCTCATACAACAGTTTTCAAAACATTATATTGAGGTATGGTAGCTCAACTAGTTAAGTCCTAAAGCGCAGATCCACTGACCTCAGGTCATGGAGGAACAAGAACCCAATGACTAGCCCAGCGTAGGGGGCAGTGTCTCTCTGACAGAATTGCTCGATCCCTGAACATAATGAAATCACAAGATTATGCAGGCTGCGGGGCAGCTACAACAGGTCAACACGCCTCCCAGCTTCCTGCTTACACCAGTACAAGGGACAGGAGATTAATTGGAACCTTGTTGGTGTGGGAGCCAGCCTCTCGTTGCATTTCACTCTTGTTCCCACTGTCAAGGCCCCAGGCTTCAACCCCCACACAGGAGTGATAGGCCATACAGAGTGGCTGCTAGCTGACTACCAGCCCAGCCTCTCGAGGAGCATGCACACAAACCACCAGGGCTAGCCTTAGGTCAGACGGGCCGGGCGACCACCCGGGGTGCCATGCCCCCCAGGGTGCCATTAGCTACCTGCCACACCAGCTTGGGGGAGTCGTTCAAGCGCTCCCCCGAGCTGGCATAGTGGGAGAAGACGCGGCAGGTGCCCTTTTGGTATTAAATGTACCCGTGTTGTCGCGCAGGGAGGAGGGCCGACAAGTATTTTTTAACGAGCCCTGGGTGCTGCTGCTAAGGCCGGGCCTGCAAACCACCCACTCCTTGTTCCACACCCGCCCAACACGAACGCAAACAGTGGCCTCACTCATCTCCTGCAATCACAGGATTATGCAGGCTGCTGGGAAGCAAGAGGCATCTAGCAAAAATATGGGCTACAAAATTAAAGACAACAAAAAGCTAGTGATAAACAAATTGAGCCAGAAAGGTGCAGAGTAAATACAAAAAATAAGATTGCAATTTGGTGCGGTTGAGAGGGGTGAATTGTTAGCGGGGGAGCATGGAGAATAGTCTCTTCCAGTCCCCACCTTATAGTAAAGGATGGGTGGGGCAAAACTAGTAGGCTGACCTGCAGTGGTGTTTTCCCCCAGAATAGTGTTGGTGGAGTAAACACATTATAATGATTTATAAATGGGGAGAGGGATTCACGTAACAAGACGGTTATATGTATGGTTATTTACCAGGGCATTAAAAAAGGTTACAGTTTTAGTAATGTTCAAGAAAATAAAAAAGTGGCAATTCTTTTTGGAGTGTTTATTTTTTGGGTATAGTTCCACATGAACAATTCAAGGTGGCAGCTGGTAATTACAGCTGACCCGGAATAGATACAGGACAAGGCACCCACGCATTGGAAACATTTGCAGTGCAACACGTACAATAGTTCTAGAAATTTAAGCACAGCAGCACTTTCAACCAATCTGGATTTATCTTTAAAGTGGAACTGTCGTCTTCTAAGACCCAGTTACGCCACAGAGCTAAGAAACATAACATGTGTGTCGATGATGGTTTTAGAGTTTAAATAGGAAGTACCTCAAAATCCTTGCTACAGCACAAACAAGCGAGCTCTGATAGAACGCTCGGGGTACATGGAGTCTAATTGCAGAATGCGAGGTAGGTGCAGTCGCAGGCCCCTTAACGGGCCCATTGTAAAAATGGTGTTACCAGGCAACGCATGCAAGAGAGACTGTCTAATCCTAAAAATGATGGATAAACCTGGTTCTAAGTGAGTCACCACACAGAATTCCCCATGCTTCTTTTGCGTTGGGTAGCTATGGGATACTGAAACAGTTCTAACTCAGATTTCATTTGCAATAACTGACACTTTCTGGGAGAGGGATGCACTTTTCTGGCATCAATAACAGACAGGGGTAAAAGGTCGCTACCTCAACGCACCAATAGAGTTGAAGGAAGCAGCCCCATTAAAAAGGTGCTTGTTGTAGCCTTGTCATTGGTGCACTGCTGCACTGAAGAGGATCGCCTTCGATGAATTGAGTGCATCAAGAGGAGAAATGTGTTTCTTCTAGGTGTGAAGTGCTTTAAAGCTATGATCAGGGCGCTAGAGCTCCTCAACTTTCCAGGTTGTGCTATGTATTTGCACTGAGGTCATTGTGCACATATGAAAAAAGACCTGGCTAACGGGCATGGGTAGGAGTGGATCCCGCACCCGTAAGGGAGGGAGTGATTTTGGCAGACACCTATGCATGCACCAGGTGTTCTCTGTGCCACCATAAAAATACACACCTGCATCAGACCCCAGGCTAAAAATAAAAACCAACAAGGGTATAACACATTATAACATTGGAATGGTGCTGAGTCTTTGTAAACAATGGGTGAGCAGAAGGCCTTAACCACTGTTACAAAGCAGTGTCCTCACAGTGTCCTTAGGTAACTTTCCACACGGACAATGCCCAATCCGAGGTTCCAAAATTAAGAAGAAAGTTGTTCCTGTTGGAGATTAATTTATGTCAGTTTTCAAAAACCATCATTTACCATTTTATAAAAGAGGTTTGTTTAGAATGAAACCTCAAAACAGTGATTGTTTATACTTGGTAATGTTTAGTTACTTCATTTATATTTAGTAACTCAACAAAATGCAATTAGTATACACAGAAAAATATGAGTGTTTAACGATACAAAGTTACAGAAAAAAAATGTCATAATTAAATATGTATAACCATACCCAAAATACTGACAAGGGCAGAATTGCATATGTTAAACAACAGACAAAAGAACATAAAGTATAATGTACAAGGCATAAAATAAGCAGCGATGCATAGCAATGTGCTGTGCAATTCTGTAGGTTTACTAATTCAATTGACACTTGTGTAGCAAAGCTAGCTATTTAAGATCCCTAATCAATGCAAGCACAGCTCACCCTGCATTCTTCTTGTCCTCAGGGCAATCTCCACCCTCTTTTCTTTGTTCACTGCAAGTTCAAAGTGGCTTATCGAGAGAGAGTGAAACAGTAATCATCTCCTTCACTCTTAAGTAGCAAACCACTGTAAAACACTGCATTGGCTGCATGCTTACAGTACAGAGTATGTTAGTGTATCTAAATCTCAGTGTCAACTATATTTCATTTTGTTGAGGAAGATGCATCATATTGACGAGAACACTTTTGAAAATATACAACACCACACGGCCAAAATCTTTTGATGGCAAGCCTAGTTTTGTGACTTGCTGATTGCATTTATCTGTGCATCTGGTGCTCAACCCATGAGCTGATCCTATGCTTCTTGACATTCTATCTTATCACCCTATTGCTTTATATCAGTTACCCTGAAAGTGAGATGGCTTCAAACTACAATATTCCACCTAGTCTCTTACTTTCTTTCCTCTTACATAATGAATACACAAAGCTAACTAGATGTTTGGGCAAAGTAGTGATCAGGAGTTCAATCCGGTCTGTACATTTACAGATGTACTGCAATACCATATGTAGTTAGTCTTCAGAGCTCGTTTTGCTCTATGATTATGAATGCATTATTTATTAGCACCTGTGGCAGAGAGCTGGCCAAATTGTTTTCAGAGCCTTTTTTAACATATCTACTAATTTGTGTCCATTCATACATCTAACATTTTAAAGACACTCATCCGGACCTCGCAAAGCCTAATTGCGCTCTTGCTCAGTCGAGTAGATTTCATGTAGGGGAGTACCTGCAGGGGATTTTTGAAACTTTTATTTACATTTACTTTGCAGTAAATGTCAAATAAAAGTTTCACTGCACATGGTTGGCCTCTGGATGACAACAGAGTGAGAAACATAGTGTGTTTGTGGTGGCATGCACCATTTTACATAAAGCGCAGTTAATTGTGTGTCCTCCGTTGCCATAGATCCAGTGCATTTCTCTTTGGTCAAGTTGGTAAACCAGGTTATTCAACATGCAGGTCTAGCAGAATTTTAAAGAATTTGTATGGCCTGACTCATCTCACTAATGTCTTACTTCAGCAGTACACAAAAATGCCCATTTTATGTCTTGGGAACAAATAACTTATGGTGACATTAAAAATATGAGTACAACATTGCTCATCAACTGGGTTTGTTTGCTAATCAAGACCATTTTAATTAGCAAACACTGCTAATCAATTTTGCCTTGATGTATATAAACAATGTTTACAAATTCATAAGTAACACAAAAAAACAGAAACTAAATCTTGAATGCATAACGCAAAAACAACAATCGAAGGGCCCGAGGGTAATAAGGCACAAACATTATCAGTTACAAAATCATGGGTCGGCATCATACAACCTTTTGGTGTGTAATCTTTAGTACGCCTTGAAAGCATTAAGAATGCTGAAAAGAAATGTTTTTTTCAAATAACCGAAATTTAGTAGGAGAATTGTCTCTAATAAAAATAAACAGCAGCTACGAAATATATAAGTTAAGCACTTACAGTTGGGACTCAAGAGGATATAAGATTGTCTGGACGGAAATTACTATCCTGACAGGTATTGAGCAATATCTTGATGGTGTACCAGCAAGTATATATTTATACATGTGCAAAGCCCACAAATTATTCTGAGAACTGATTTATAAACAATTAATGACTAACCGGTTAATGTTACATACCTTAAATTAATTATGAACACATGCACTCATCAAAGGATGATTTCTTCATGATCGATAGAATACTTCTAGGATAACAACATATATCACATAAGATGGGCGCTGCGTTTATAGTCTTATGTAAAACTATAGAAAGCCTTGTATTTGAAACTGATATATCATTCTAAATATGTGTTCTTCAGAAACCGATTTTGTATACTGGATTGGAACCTCAAAGTATAAAGACAGTGTAAGAGCCATACTTGGCGCTGTTTATGTGGTCTGTGGCGCGCTACATATTTCAATTACAAATCACGAGAGGGCTAGCCTTGGGTTTGGAGTACAATTGGCCCTGCAGTAGATATCTACTGTGCAGTGGTGGTCAGCGTGCCCAGCATATGAGACACCATTTTAAATCAAATGAGTTTATAAGCGCTTAGGTGTAAATACGTAAAAGTGGGTCATGTGATTTTACCAGATGTCACTGAAACACAAAGCTATGTTGGAGAGCAACTGCATCTTGAGAATGCATTTGAAATGACAGAAAAAAATATTTGTTGGGATTTACAACTAGCAAAATGAAAAATATACTATAAATATAATGACTGAGCCAAAGTATGGTAATTCAATAATACTTTTGCACAGTATGGTAATCAGCTGATATGTATCAAAATCATGTTTCAGCTAATTTGCTTTTAACATCAGTAACTGAGGTATTTGTCAGAATTATTTCTCAGCTTCATCAAGTTCTCTTTGAATTTTACTTCCGACACACTGTGCTGTTGTAACGTTAGGGCGACCATTACATCTCTGCTACACTTAGCAGCAATGTCACTGAAGTTGGCTTTATCTTCAGTATAATCTAAGAATAAGCAGGGTATATTTCATCTATCAACCCCCTTGAAATCAGATTCGTTTTTAGATATTCACTTAAAAAGTGACTGTGAAGCTCAGGTCGAAAGCATTTTTCTTAAGCTTGAGATCATCACTAGATGGATGTGATGAAGTGCTTAATCCAAGGCTGCAGGCACTTGATCTATATTTTT
This sequence comes from Ambystoma mexicanum, assembly GCF_040938575.1. NCBI lineage: Eukaryota > Metazoa > Chordata > Amphibia > Caudata > Ambystomatidae > Ambystoma > Ambystoma mexicanum. Next base: position 1,321,368,200 of record NC_090935.1, on the reverse strand, counting down.
GCTTTTTGCCATATTATCGCCTTAAAGCCAAGGGGAGGCGGGAAAGGACTGTAACAGATGTTATTGGACCTGATTTACAAAGCGTTTTCCAATGGGATTTATCCATTGAAAAATGTTTTTGCAAATCAGGCCCATTTTCTCTTACCCTTGATTATGCTTGCACGGCTTCGCCTCGAGCCCATGACTCAGGTGTGGGCTAATAACACATTTTACTTACTGCCTTTAAAAACTGGGCTTTATTGTCTCAATAGGTTTGAAACTAAATAATCATGCAACATTTTAAGAGGGCACCCTTGATTCCCAATGCGGGTTCGAGCATTCCCTGTAACCAGACTTTTTGGACCAAATAACACGTCAACTTCCCTTTTCAAAGTTCACTAAACAACAGCGAGAAAAGTCGTTAAAGAAACAAAACACCATACTCTCATTCATATTTCTGTATATACGTCTTCTTTTAACCAGTAATGTAACGCACTGTAAAGCACACCTCTTCCAGGCATTTCCAAAGGAGGAGCGCTTATATATGGTCTGTCACTCTTTCCCCTCACAAGTATGGCAGCAACTCTGGCCTAAAGGACCTTTTACCTCAAAACATGGGTGGCTTGCTTTAATAACGTGGGTTTTGAGAAAAATAGTTTTATTTCAACGGAACCTTATCCCTGTTGCTTTAGCAGGCCCTTTTAAAACAAAAACGTTTTAGTGAACAAAGGTTTGCAATATTCGAAAACGGGAGTCACAGATGTGACCTTTTACCATAATATTCTACAATGTACTTATCTATGATTTGCTCTTCACAGATGCAAGACCTGTAGTATGCATTTACTACGCTAGCGGCACCTGCAATGTGTTAGTTTTATTTGGAGGAAGCTTGGCACACTGTGAACCCCACATTGCCAGGATGTGCCTGGAGGGGTGGATGGAGACCAGGGAGCGCTGTCCTTGGCACTGTCCCCTATGAGTGGCCAGACTAGACTGCCCCACGCCTGCCTCCACCTCCCGCTTTGTGAAAGTCAGCAGATAATTGAAGCAGGAGTCAAACATCCTCTGCATGCCCTTGTAACTTCTTAACAAGAAGGCTTAGGGATACATCTGTCAGACGGATCCTATGCGACCAATGAAAAATAAACTTCGGTTCCAGGAAACGTTTAAAATTTCTTCTGGAAATGTGCACATTAACTGAGGTGAGAGAGAAAAAAAAGAGGCAGACAATTTTATTTATTACGAATCCAATATGAAATGCTGCTATTAGTGTAGTAATGATGACTACGCATTGGCTGTGGCACTTTAATGAAAGAGCACGATTTTGCAAAGACAATACAGCCATTGCAAGAAACAATCCAACTTAGGACATATATTCACCCAATATCTAGGGGACCACGCAGCGTCAGTGGTGCCAAATGTGCAAAAGTGGCATACGAGATCACAGCCAAGGATATTCCAGATGGTTCTGAAGCCAATGGTTATCCAAGTGGATGTCTGGGGTTTGGGAAGTGAGCCCCAATACATTGGTGATGGAATGGAAAGAAGCAATTCTATTTAAAAGGTGGTGGTTTGGTTACAGCAAGTTCCGTGCTTGGTACGGTGCTGCTGCAAAACCACTGGGAAAAAAATAAAACCACTTGTGTGTGCATTGTAAGTGATGCGACGATTAAGTGGAAAAGGTACATCTCCTGAAGACCTCCCTGTGCCGGTTGTCGGTAATCAGCACTAACAAAGCACTTGGAAAGCAACAACCATGTTTGAAGTAGCATATACAGTTCACACTTCTCCACTTATAGAAAGAGAGTGCATCGAAAGGTCTGTTGCTGTTTTCAAGTGGGCACTGTAGGTGGTCCACCAGTTTACTTGAAATACTGGAGGCAGGCAAGAAGGTTCCCACCAGCTTAGAGTGTCCATGGCCTACTGCACCAGCCAAGACCACTGCACTTCCACATGGCAATGTGGGTGTAATCAAAGGCCCCAAACTGAAGGTCCATGTGAAAAAGGCCTACCTGCCATTACCAAAGCAAAAGAAGCATTTTTATTCACTAATGAAAAAGAAATTCAAGGGTCCCTTTCACATGAAAAACAGGATTTGTAAACACTGACACAAACACGGCTTTGCATGTGTATTTGCAAGTTAAAACTGAAAGGTCATGTGAAAAAAGTTCCCCAGCTAACATAAAAATATCAGGGAAAAGACATGGTGCGTGTTGACAAAAAGTAATGTATATTATGTTTTGCATGCAAAATACCAGCAAACATTTGAAATGAAAATCCCACTTTGTTTCCATGAAAAAAAGTTCTGTAGGCCCTAGGCAAACCCTTTGCTTGCTGTGGGATAAATGTCCCCCCACGGAAAGCCTGATTTACATCCTCCCCAGCTATTTTACAACTGCGATAAAATGTGGCTGCCTGAAAGGTGTTGTCCCTGAAGGCTGGGCTCTGTGCAGAGACAAGTGGCCCTGGTTGGTGCATCCCAGGAATGTAGAGAGGAGGTGTAAAAACAGGGGTACAAATAAGAGGAGCTGTACTTTGAAAGAAATGCAAGAAGTGGATGCCTTTCCGATTTAAATAGTGGTACCCCTCCAGATATGAGGACAGGCTTTGCGACATAACAGGGCCAGCCCGGCTCCTTATCTACAGTGGGGATCTCTGTGTAGCAAATACATCTCCTAGTTACGAGCTGTAACTAACTTCAAACAACCAACTTCAAAGAGACTAATAAAAACACTGGCCCAGAGAGACAAATGGCACTGAAGACAGGAGGCCTCCAATTTGCCTGCCCCAAAGATTTGCTATTAATTTAAAAGGACTATTATCATTTAGGCCTTTTTTCTCAACAACCACGAGTCGGGTTGCCTTTATTTCAGGGTTCGAAGTTGAGGGGAGCTGGGAGCTATTTAGCTCCTGCTTTTAGCCTAGAAGGGCCTTGTTAGCTTAACACCAAAAGATACCAGTAGATACTTTTGGCTCCCCAAGCCAAGTGGTGCTGAACAAACACACCCATGTGAATTTGACTCTGTGAGTTTGGGACAATCTATCAATAGAAATGTGGACACATGTATGAGACATTTAAAGCAAACGGGGTCATAAATAACGGACAAAAGGATATTTTAGCATCTTATGTGGAAAATAGTTTTTTGTAACATTCTGTGCTAGTTCCTGGTTCTGCAGCCGTAGCTCCTGCTCACTGGTCAAAACCCAGGAGCTGCTTTTAGCTCCTGTTTATCCCATCTTAATTTTGATCCCTGTATTTACGTGTCATTTTATAGATAATTTCCAGGCAATTTTGGTGATATAAAACTCCTCCACCTGCGACTTAGGGAACTCTAATGGCCAGTTAAACTAGGTTCCTGGCTGATCTGAAAACGTCCCGAATTTAAGAGTTGGCGAACTGGTGATGGGTTAAATTATAAATGTGGAGAGTAAATTGCATGTTCACAACGGTCACGCAAAAAGGTGCAGGCCTGGCTGTCATTTTATTTAATTCCCCATGATTAGCTGAAAAGGAAAACAGATATATTATGCCAGTTGCTAGTAAAATTATGAAGTTTTGCACATAACTAATATTTGCCTAAAAGTTGACATGAAAACAAATGGGTATTGCAAATTAAGCTTTCATATGTCTGCTCCACACTCTTAAACCTATCTGCAGAGATGGGCTGGGTGGAGAGAGAAGGGTAATTGTCCAATACTAGTTGTGAGAACTCTTGCAGGGTACTTTCCCATTATTGTAAACATGATGGTGTCATTGCTGCTATATAAGGTGGAATGCATTTTGAGGAAAGGACAGAGCTGCTGAAATTTACCATCCGGGAGAGCTGCTAAAATTACCATCTAGAGAGCTGCTAAAACCCACCGTCTGACTGCAACAAGGAAACACCAGAAGAGATTGCATGAATTGCATTTGGATGGAACTGTCTATTGGAGCTGTCTATTGCTGGTAAGGCCTAAAAGGCTGACTGGAGCCTATGGTGGAGAGCTGGGGACCTTCCTGAGGAGAGGAGTGAACAGATTCCTGCCCCATTTTAAACAGAGGCTTTCTATGTAAGTAGAACTGGGATGTGGGAAACCAAAATGTGGGGGAGTCTGCCTTAAATCCTTTCCCTTTATAGCAGGCAGGGGGCAGAACTGTTTAGATCCTTAGCCTAATTAACTAAAAAATGGAATTTTATTAATTTCCTTTGGCCGAACACTACGGGGTGATTTTTGTTAAAATTTGAAATTAACAAAACTAATTCCAGGTGTGCACTGAACACTATAGACTGTAATTTAATTGGATTATCCATTTTGTCATGTTGACCCCGACTTCTTTAGGAAGAAGAGTGTCTTGGCCCCTAAACAAAAACAAATCCCTGAACCATCCGGCTTCTCCAACACAGGCCTTTAAGTGTAGGGGGGGTCGGAAATCCAAAATTTCCAAATCATTCCAATTTGCTTTCTCTCAGACTTACCCAACACAGACAAAAGTAGGGGTTTGGGGGGGTCCCAAAAAGCACACTGCTAAATCATCCTTTGTTTATTTTAAACCAAAAGTGTGGGTGAACTCATAATTGCCATATGCATTTGTACCAATCTAGAAACCCTTCTGGTAGCCTTTTAAGCACACAGGAAAATGGAAATTGCACAGCACTACTTTAATAATTGTTTTTGGTTATTGATCAGTTTAATTATTTCTTGAAGTGAAATGTGTAGAAAGTAAAGAATTGTGATTTGTGTTCTTTTCAACTCACTTGTGTGATTTATTTATGTTGAGAGAAGTTTATTGTTTTGTGCCACGGAAAAAGTGGTGTTTGACATTTTAGTGTGAGTTTATAACATCTAATTAAAATAAATATAAATACATTTCCCATACCCTGGCCTGGTTCTTGGCTCATTGGTAGCTCAGGGGGAGGATCCAAGGGGCATGATATGCATCTGAAATAGGGCTGAATAAAATAATCCATTAAACTGTTTGTTGCGTGATGTGACACCTTGATTGGGGAGGGAAGGAACTCTCAATAAACCATTACAGCAAATCACTGCACAGTCTTCATGGAAATATTGAAACGTCTTGGATATTTAAAAAAAGAACACCCTATTTTTACAGCGGTACCGTGCACACTGAAATAATATTTTAACTTTCTCTAAAGAACTGATTAAGAAACAGGGATTATTTGGTGGAGGGTGGATCTGGAATTCTTTACAAAAAGAGCATGAGCAAAATGCCCAAAGGAATAATCAGTCGGACAACAGCTTGCCTTGACTTGTTGTTGTTGCCTTAGTAGTTCAATACCTTTCTGACGTTTCGAGGTATTAACAAGACAGCTATCACGTGGCATGTTATCAGGGTTACAAATTGCTGGGAGATAATTAATCCTGGTTATAGCCTAAAAGAGTCTGGTTGGCTTGACACCAACAGCTACCAGAACTATATTTGGCTCTACAGACTGACTAGTGCCATAAAACATATCCATATGATATTAATTCTGTGCATTTAGGAATGTATATAAATGAGCATCAGGTCAGGTCCAGAAGACTTTTAGAGCATAACGAGCCATACAGAAATTACAAAGTTATAAGTTGCATCTCATTTGGGAGTTACATTTGTGGCACGCTATACAATAGCTCCTTGTTTCCAGAGGTAGCTCCTGATTACCCAGTGATGCCAAATACCCAGGAGCTGCTTTTAGCTCCTGCTAATCAAATCCTTATTTCAAACCCCACTTTTATCACCGAAGAAATTGGAAGTTTGCATCTCATAATTCAAACTATTGCCTGGCGGCAAAAGCTTGCAGCAGGATTGCTCAAACATCCATATATTTTATGTTCACATCTGACAGTGTCAGACACAGTTGTAAATGTAGAAAATTCCAGGTGAGTACTTGCAATAAAGATATATTTTTTCTTCACCAAACACAACATTACTATGGATCTTAGTAAAATAGTATTCTCCGAAAAACCATCTTCTGCGGCTCAAGTCAGTGAATTAACACTCATGGAAAAGCCAAGCATGTACAACTCTTGTACTAGCCCCCGGTCCCAGGCAGACAGAAATTCAGCATGATTTCTCACTCATCTAGCCTTCTGAAGCAAGGACCTAAATATTGGCCTACGATATCCATCGTTGCCTCCCCCAAGAAACCTTTGGTCAACAAACCGTGGTTCATATCAAGATAACATTAACCAACAAAGTTCAAAAAGGTGGGAAAAGATGGGAGATTCAGAGACCTAAACTGTGGAATCAGTCACAAAACAAGTGTTTCACAGAAGAAAAACCATAAAACCACATCTGTTCCTCGGGAGCTGGCCAAATTGAATGTTGGAGTGTCAACGACCCACCAACTCACCTGAAATCTTACCCTCAACAGTTTTGCATGAGACGTCAGAAATAACTTCAATGTTCCTGCAACAGCCTGCCCAACAGACCCCATTATTTTCTCTCACTGTCAACTCTGCTCTAGAATTTAGCCCTGGGACCCCCAACTCTATTATTTCACCCACACCACTTGATCTACTCATCCCTACGTTGGCACGAAGGTCTTTTCAGGAATTCGGTGCGCTGGCCTGCTGTGAATGGTTTGCCCCTAACTACACCTCCCTGTCGCGGCCCACTTCTCCTTTCCTTCCTCATATACTCTGCAGGCTGCCTGAAGTTCTCTGTTACATGTGATGTGGCCTGTACAAAACTAAAAGAAAAAAGCTATGCTGAGTGCCAATGTCGAGCCCTAGGAATGCAAGTCAATTTGTCAGGGATGCCGGTGGAAATACTGTAGTGGTTAACTCATAATTGAATGTCCCCCTCCTCCTTTCGTGCCCCAAATCTCTCATGCTAAATTCCAAAATCATCATTTTGCTTTCGAAATTATTTTACAGGGAGGCATATTTTACTCACAGATTGATTGTGCTGTCTGTATCAGAAAAGAGAGTTCCAAAGAGGAGGAAAATTACACGCTGAGCTTTCAGGGAAGAAGAAAGTTCCCAGCAGTTCAGCCCTTGCTGTAGGCTACAACAAAGCATATATTCTTTAATTCTATTAGCTGCGGCACTTGCGTGCATGCCAACATGCCCCATTCCATTAGGGAGAGGCTGGTCTAGTTCAAGATTTAACTTTGTAGTTCTCGGTTTACTCATTATAAACCCAGGACTACAAGTTCCAGAATGCAAAGTTAAACCAGGACTGCACTAACACCTCCTGAAATGAATGGGGAATGTTGACATACATGCACTTTCATGACCACTGGCCAGACCACACCTACCCATTTTGTCTTAACCATACATCTTCATGGCCCAGCTAAGATGAAGCGTACCGGTGTTAATGGAATACATACTATGTATGTTTTGATATATAAAGAAAAAGTATACTCTTGAGTGATACGGATTGCACCAAACAGAACTATCACTACAAACTCGCACTGCACTGTTTTTTTTTTTTTTGCTTTACCTCGGCTTCGCCAATCGGGATTACAATTATTGTGTGAAAACCTTTTAGTTGCTATGCACCATCCAGAATCTAATGAGAACCGGCTGCATAAATACACCAAAACACACTCTACTGTGTCTTGCATGTTTTCGCGCACACAAAGTTCACAGAGCCCTCACTTTCAATAACAGCCGATGCAGGTGTCGCACATCAGACTTCCACAAACAGACTGTTGCCTGAAATAGAAGTCTTCAATGCTCCAGGGAACATAGACCAGGGCTTGACAGCCAAGTTAAATCCTCAAAGGTTCCCTCTTTAATTTGGGATGAAAACGATTGAATATGGTTATGTCTTATTGCAATGCGGCAGTGTTTTAACATGTAGGTGTGGCGTTCCGGTACCATTTAGAGAAAGGCTGCACCAAGTAATTCCTATATAAAAAATAAAGAAAACTGCACATTTGGAGCCAACACATGGACTACAATATAGTGGATCCTGGTCGACTCGCAGTCACACTCTGTACACAATGGAGCGTGTGCAGTATAACAGGTAAAAAAGCACTGTAATGGCATCCTGTGCTCAAACTAGCCGGCTACGGTTTGTTGGTTACTTTAATCGCGGAATCAAGTTGTATGTGGTGCCCTGTGCTACTTCATAAATGAACACCAGTGTTGCATTACCGCTCAGTTGAAGTCTGATCTTCGCATGTGTGGTATCTCTTTTTCACATGGGCACATCATACGAAGTTTTCATTCTCGTATGCAAGTGGGCTTTTATAGCGCCATTCTGTCATTTATGGTTGCCTCACTGCAAGTGGCTCTGTAAGCCACTGTTTTAGCAGTCAGAAACAAAGAAATATTATCTCATGGAGTGTGCCGTTTCATCAGACTGCATCAGGAAAAGAAAGCCCCTAATTTAGTCTATTTGAGTTCTGTGCCACAGCAAGGCCTCTAGTTACTCACTTGCGCTAGTGCTGCCTAGAAGACAACATTGCTTGACCTCTGAATAACGTGTAGACCGAAACTCCAAATCATCATTGATTGGGTGGAATGGGCAAAGAACGGGAGCAACACGCCAACAGATTGACCAGCGCAACCCTCATACTACGCCATCCCTGAACAAAAATAGAGGACCATTGTTGGGAAAGGAAACGATTAACTGTGGGATCCCACAAGCGGGGGCCGGGGTGGCGAGAGTGCGTGGTGGGTTGGCCAATGTGGGAGATTTTTCTAAACTCCTCCCTAAAAAACCATTCAATGAGATTATTAACGCCTAGAAAATAACAATAACCCAAGAGAGAGGCAGTGTTAACCATGATGTTGCAAGCAACGTTTAAAAGGTGCACACCTTTTAAACCTACAATGTGTGCTTAAACATTTTCTTTGGAGTGCAATCTTAACACTTGTAATCTTATTTAATTGGGACCTGACCAGACGTTCAAGTGGTCTAGTGGTTAAATCTCTCTTGTCCTGTGCTCCAATCCCAGTTTCAGCAACAAAAGTAAATAAAAAAAATATTAAAACCCTTGAAGAGCGCAATTGTTTTCCTGCATTCGAGATCCAGGGAAGACATATTTTGCCAGATTTCGGGTTTGGGAAATTCCGGCCTAATGACCAGAGATGACAGGAGCAGAAAAGAAAGAAAGTGTGAAGTTGAGGAAACAGCACTGCCCGGCTGGACTGCTGTTGAACACAGCACACTATCCTGAGCGTCAAAAGAGCAAGAAAAAAGCAGGGCAAAGCATGGTGCCATTGGTGCGTGGAACTGAAAACCAAGAGGAAGCCCAGAGGGAATGCGACAGGAAATTAGTGATGTTTCTATGGCCTCCACTAACTCCAAGACACCTAAGGTGCACTGTAACTGTTAATAGAGTCTGTAATCTCGCTAAAAAACTAAAAGTAAATAGAAATTTGAGAGAGTCAAAAAAACGTCAGGAGGACGGAACTCCTGCAGTCTGGAGCAAGGCACAGTTCTATGTGATTACAGAGAATACATGACAGCGAATACTTTTTCAGCAAAAACAGTAACAGTGAAAATAAAAGAAATTGGGGGGCGAGGGGAGAAAGCTCCACCCACAAAGCCCCCATTTCTCTATGTGCTTAAACCAACCCCATCCCCACCCATTTTACCCACTTACCCCACCCCATATCTATTTTTTTTTAATTTTCAATGTTTTTCTCTGTTCTTATTTCTCTGTTATAGCATTCTTTGTAATTGTATTCTCTATTATCACTGGATACCGAAAGGCACATCTGCAAGATGCTTGTGGATGAAACCAACCTTTTCTCTTTAAAACGTGACATTCTTGAACAGCGCGACCCTCTCCACACGCCCGCCACCACGAGGATGGGGGCAGAGGAGCCTTTATGAATGGAACCGCAAGAACAATGCAGGTTTGTATGAGAACATTTGCAGTCTCCAGCGAAGCTTGACATGGCTTAAATGTTGATGTTCCTAAAAACAGTCACCCAAGCTCTGGCCAGTGATTTATTTCACATTCGCCCTTCTTCCACTGGCACCCACCCTGCACAGGGATTACGTTGTCACTTCAGGCGAGGAACGCTCTTTCTGCCCTTATGCTCAAACAGTCTATTGAATGAAACGAAAGAAATGAAGTACCTATGAAATAGCACAGTGCAATGGATACTGGATTGTTAGCAGTAGGGCTCGGGTTTGAATCCCCAGCACGGAACAATAAAAAAAAGGAGAGGGAATCCATTTGGGAGATGCTGGATTGCTTTTCATTCAATAGACTGTTTGACAGGGAAAACTTGTGTCAAGCAGGCTATTGAATGAAACACAGGTTTGCAACGCCAGCACTGCACAATAAAAAAATGGACAGTGAGGAAAGCCACCTTTTTTGTTGTCCTGTGTTAGGGACACTTCAGGCCATACCCAACATTTAGGCCACACACCCTCGTTACAGCCCCCCTCGTTTTCCCACCCCACTTAAAGCACTGACAATACCTACTCTTCTTGCAAAACTCATCGGGACCAATGCAGCAAGAGATGTGTACCCCCTTGTCCAGGCACACATTCGCCCCCTTGCAGCAGGGGGGGCATGAGCTGTGTGAGCAAGTTTCCCGCAGCCAAGTTCTCCATGTATTGGCAAGGGTATGTTGTGTCGCCTATGCATTGGATCCCACCACCCACATGGGCAAGGGCTGGTGTCAGCCCATGTGGCTGCTGGCTGCCTCGCGGCAGCCATCACTGTGGAGGCATGGTTTACATTTCCACTGCTGTTTTAGCACTGGGCACAGCTGCAGGGACAAGAGAATCCCAGAGTGCACCACGTTATGAGAGTGGGATGCAGCGTGCACTCCTGCAGCATGACCCTGTGAAGGCGAGGGCATGAATGTACCGCTGCTAGGGCTTTTGTCTACGCTGATGCCACTTTAGGTCACCCACAAAACAGGGTGTTTTCTGTCGCTTGTGTGTGTATACTTGGCAAATGCAAGTGACAGAAAACATAAGTCTCTCACACTGAGGCTCCCATGTTTTGCTGAGTACAGCTTTCACAGTTTAAATCCATCCCATCCTCCTGCCAAGCACAAGTGGGACAGGGCGTGCCCACAGAGGGACAAGTGCACGGATACATGTGTTAAATCCCCAAAGGCCTGCTTTTGTAATGCTCACAAGTGTCTTTCCATAACCTAGACCAACAACAGACTTCGCCAATAGGTGGGATTTTCATACTCCTCAACCTGCATGAAACAGATGGGCAAAGGCCCCATTCCCATAGCATTGTTCCTCACCAGATATAGGCGCATAATCCCTAATGTATGCAGGGTTCCCATCTAAGGGTGTCTTTTTGAAAATTAAAGATTATTTATTTCTATAGCTAAATAGTACTTGTGGCTCTACACGAATCAAGGATTTGGCGAAAACCAAAGGAAGTTTGGTACAAAGACGGATAGATGCTATGCCACGTCTGCACCCGTTTTCTGCTCAGGGGAACCGCATATACCGAAGTGTTTGAATCTTTGTGCAGCCACGGTGCAGGGCCTCTCTTTTGTGGCACATAATAACATTTACCTGGTCATCTTGGGCGAGGGACCTACAGTTACTTTCAGTGTGGGAGCCATCGGCTGGGAAGGAAGTATGATTCAAGGGGATGCAGCAGGAATGCCTAGAGGGAAAGAATGCTCCAGGGGTGGACTGGCTTATAGGGAACTCTGGAGATTTCCCGCTAGGCCTCTCCACCCTGGGCTTCGTATGTGTGGTAAACTATTTTATTTCAACTGTTCTCATAGGAAAAGGCTTGGGCTTGCTGACAATGTGTAATATGGGGCCACTTTAACATTATTTCCAGGGCCTCTTTTGGTTCCCAGTCCACCCCTGGATGGCACAATGTTGTGGAGCCTGCTGTGGAGTAACTTTGCTGAAAATATTGGGGGGGTGGAGTATGACATCTAAAATAAAGGGGCCGCTGCCAAATGAGGGGTCAAAATGTTGGGCCATGAAAGTTGGGGGGCAAACACACTTGCCCACCCCTAAAATTGCGCCCATGGGAGTTTAGTGCAGCTTAGGCATTATTATGGAGCAAGAGGAACATAAAGAGACATAGATAGGGCCCGATTCATGAAATTTCTTGCACGTTCCAAAGTGACTTTGCACTGCTGAAAAGTAACTGCACTGTCGACATAAACCTTGATTCATGGATCAGTGCAATGTGTATTTTTGCAGTGCAAAGTACATTTTCTGTCGGCAGTGCAAAGTCACTTTTCAGCAGTACAAAGTCACTTTGAACCGTGCAATAAATTCCACGAATTGGGCCCAGAGCGCTTCATGGTGGATCCCCAGCAGAGTCTTACTTCACCCGCCTGCCTTGCCGCCTGTATTAGAAAGGGAGTCTGGATCCAAAAAGGGGGTGAGCCGATGTGCGCATTTATTGGAAATGTATAATGCGCCTGCTCACGGTGCCCCCCCCTCCGGCACCCTTTCCCCATTTCTAAGATGCTACCAGTTCAGGTCTCTTTTGCCCACATGCTCCCTCCCCCGTCCCAGCTTTCTCTTTCCACTACCTCCATCTTGGCATAGGTTGCTTATTGGATTTATGAACTTGCTGTTAAAACTCTATTATTAATTTTGTTTTTATTTTTTAGAATATGTGTTACCTTATCCTATGAACCGATTTGTATTGCAGCAACAATAAAGAGACTAATGGGCATTCCGCTGTAAGTTGTTACACTCCCTGTATCCCTTTCAGTTCTACCACAATGTAACATAATGCAATTGTTTTTTAACTGCGTGCAGGCTGCTAGACACATGTGTGCACGGCAAATGGAATCTGAACTGCGCTTAACAGCCTCATTTATTCCTGATGGCTTAAATTATTTCATCACAATTAATGACACCCCCTCAGCTTCCTGTGCAGCTCTGCCAGATGTTAAGAGACCACAGCGCCAGTCGCTTCTTTGATGGCTAGTGACAAGGCGTCCTCTGAAGGACGTCTCCTGGGCGCGCAGGCCGGATGACACCTCTTGCGCGTACCACCTCGCCACCTCCAGGGGTAACTATGGTGAGCGAGGCAGGAAGGTAGACGAGAGCGGTAGGCATGGAATCTAGGGCGGCGTATCAGGAGTGTTCTGGTGCTGCACCAACTCCTTCCGCGACTATCAAGGCGGCACAGTGCCAATGGTTTAGAGTCTTCTTACCATTTTGCCAAAATCATTCATTGATCGAAAGGAAAGGGGGCTCATCAAAAGAATTTGTGATCACCTCTGCTCAAGACAATACTCGAAAAATGGCAGCGGAATTACCGCAGGGCCAATAATTTAACACCGCGTCTCTCCTATTCATACCCTAAATCTGTTATGCTGACTTCCAAATGCAGCATATTGGTTTTTATTTCTCTTTCACATGAACACATATTTTGCTACCTGTATCAGAAACAAGAGCCATCACAAACAAGTAGACATATCTTTGTGATTGCTGAACCTCTCTTAGAAAAGTCTGTCTTTAGCTGGCAAGGCTGCATTTGAATGGCACGGCCTGTGCACCATTGCATTATTTTGTGCTGATGCTTCCATGCACTGCGAAATCACACTCTGATGATAAAACCCATTCTGGAAGGCCACACCAGTTAGTTTAAAGAAGTATGGGAGGTTTGGGGGGTGTTAATGATGCACATGTTTGACTATATTGGAAGATCTTATCTGCCATAAAAGTTTCCAGTTTGCACTATATTACCTGGAGCAATATTATTCAGTCCTACCAACAGTGCCTTGCATGCTGGGTCTCGTACACCCCATGGTCATAATGAAAACAGGCAAGGCACCATTTTACTTTCCTTAGTATGTTGGTTTGCAGGCTGAGAGATGCCTCAAACCTCACTCTAGCATGCGCAGGTGCTGTGCTTGGCGGCCTGCAAGGACTTTTCTCCGTCGGGGCAATGCCCGCTGGGGGGCAGCGATGGTGCTCCATGAGGAGATTGGGCAGGTGCCCGAATCCTGCTGTCCCACCATGCAAATAATTTGCTAAAGTTGCTGCTGAGGATGTGGGACACGAGCTGCACTGGTATTGATGTGTTATCACAAACTGTTTTTCTGATTATATATATATATATATTTTTTTTTTTTTACTTAATTACACTGTTAGCTCAGATTTGTATATGTGGGTTTTTTCAAAAATGTGAGTGGTTAGATTCCTTGGTTCTTCTCTTTTGCCATGGCATACTGATATTAAACGTGGGGAAATGGGCCTTCTAAAGGAATGTAATGATGTTGTGTTCTTTTCAGCATCATCTAGGCACCTCCAGATCCCAGGCAGTTTCCATTGACGAGAAATAAGGCTGTACTTTCTCTATGACATTTATTGCAGAGTCGGCTTGAAGTCCGCATTCAGCGAGTACATAAACACAACACCGTAAAATAACAATTATCGTAATAGTAGGGCTGTCACTTGTATTATATGGCGAGAGCCTTTGCTAAAACCTAGTCTTTTTTCCTTCAAATTGAGCATCACTGTTGTACAGGATGTGCGCGCAAGCAACAATCAGAAGTGACATGATCCAATGGACTTCTACAGCCCAACAATTTTGCTAATTATGAATGTCCACCATACAGCCTCCCTTGGACCATTTACTCACACTTAAAAGTCCAAAGATAATTAATATTTATCTTAAATGTTGAATATTGTGGGAGAGGGCGGTGGTCTACTTGCTAGGGAGAGGGGCGTTTTAAGGAGCAGGGACAGGGTAGGTGGAGAGGCGTGGGGAGCAACCAGGCTCACATAATCAATTCCCCTCCAAATTGATCTCCATGAGGAGAGGCAGTGTTGGTGGAGGAACTGGAACGGGGACTGCGCCTCCCTGTGCAGAGCTGGTGCTCAGGGAACGATGGGGCTCCAGTTTCCTTGGATATCTGTAGCCAGCGAATTGCTGGGCTTGTGAAAATAATCGCCCTTGGTTGCTTCAGGCACATATGGCAGACATTCTATGAACTCCTTCACACAGAGACACACGCACAAAAACATGCTGACCTCTGAAAGGGAGTGAGGGGCCAAGAGGTCCACCAGAGTACTATTGCAGAAAGGGAAAAGACACCTGTGTCAGCCCACTCCACTCTGGGGACCAGAGTCACGGGGTCATTCTGAAAACTGGAATGAAACAAACAAAACCGGACAGGCTCCAAACAGATGCAAAAGTGCTTCTGTGCACGCTGGTGGTGATGTGTGTGGCCTTTAAAAACATTACAGTGCCTCACTAGCGCTACTCCCAAAGCTCACTATAAGCACGATCCACATAAAAAAGCCAAGCAGCACCGGGACGCTGACTAGATTTCGCTTTTACATGAGCGTTCATTTGGCAATGGCCATTTTCAATGAAATATCTCCTGCCCCCCAGCCTCCTCAAGTATATTCGTCACCATGAAAGCCCAAATATTATGGAGGATTAATCAGCCTAGTTCAAATGCCTGGGTAAGGTGACCAGATAAAAAAAAAAGGACAGGCCACTGACATAGAAGTAGGACTACAGCTTCAACGTTGACACTGCTGTCCTACTTCTATGTGGGTGGCCTGCCCCATCTCATGTTGCAGGAACAGAACGTGTATTGGGGCCTGGAGGAAGGTGGACAGTATGTGGGAGGGGGTGAAAATCGAGTGAGGAGAGCACCTCGGGTCACAAGACTATTTTAACTGTAAAAATTCTGTCCTGGATTTGGGGATCGGGTGGCTACCATCCCTGTTTTTGGCCAAACCGATGGAAAAATCATTATATCTGCTAAAAACAGGGATGGCATCCACCTGATCCCCCAAATCCCGGGATAGGGTTTTTAAACTTAAAAAAGTGTCCGGACCCCGGGACAGAGGTGCAAATACCCAGACATTCCCGGCAAAACCGGGACTTCTGTTCACCCTATGCCTGGGACATTGGCCCCAAGGACAGCCCTACATCTTTTCTGCCCATAGCAGCCCATCCCAGGACCAGCCTTATTTTACATTAAAAAAGTTATCTAATTACGTAAAAATGTCTAAAG
Source organism: Ambystoma mexicanum (assembly GCF_040938575.1). Taxonomy (NCBI): domain Eukaryota; kingdom Metazoa; phylum Chordata; class Amphibia; order Caudata; family Ambystomatidae; genus Ambystoma; species Ambystoma mexicanum. Next base: position 1,321,352,336 of record NC_090935.1, on the reverse strand, counting down.
CCAGGCGACCCATGTTATTATCATGTCTCTGAAATGGCCATATTGTGTCATCCCGAGCAAATGGCCATCTCACGCTGCCTCAGTTGCCTTATCTGTCAAAAATTCCAGAAAGCTCAGAAAATGCAACTTTGCACGTTAACTTTTTTCTTCTTGAACATACCTAATAAGTAACATTTTATATTCCTTTCTTGTAAAACAAGAACATTTGGCTGAAATGAACAAAGAAAACGTTTTAAAAAAGAGGAGCCGTTTAAAATAAAAGCAGAGCATCAGCGATTTTGACTGGCTGTTCAGGAGAAATTCAGCAGCAGTCCACTTGTCTCTGTACTTAAGGTTATTGTCAGTAGTCACTTAATCAGACCCACAAGTTACACGGATGGTCAGGTTTCATAGATAGGGTATCCTGGGTAGACGGAAGTGGAATTTGAATAGACCAACCTGCCCAGAGGGAGCAGTGCCCAGAAGGAAGCAGTCTCAATGTATGGGTTTTCTAGAAGGTCATGAAGTGCATGTGTACCACCCAAAAGAGAAACACACTATATTGGTGTCACCCCTGCGCCACCCATGGAAAATCGGTGTGCATGTTATGTTTATGTAGCAGCGTGGATGGATGCTCTCTTGTTTTGTGTCCCCCAATTTGGGGGAGGAATGCAAAAAGGCCAATGGAACCACTCGTGGAAACGAGAGAGCAACTCGTGGTGTTGTGCCAAAGTTCCTGTTTGCCAAACAGGACTTGCTCAAAGTAACAGCCACAAGGTTTCGATCATAAAAATAGAGGAGCGGCAGGTCATTTGCACATATTTCAGAGAGGATGGTCTTCAAAAGATGTTCACCTTTGAAGTATCCTTGATGGGCGCTTCCCATTATGTGCCAAACTTTCAAACACTGCTTTGCTGCCAGGAAAATGCAGGTCGGCGAGAAGGAAGTCACTGGGCATTAAGTAGACATGGTAAGAAATGTAGTTAAGCACCACATTTGAAAGCAGAGAGTTGGAGCATATGGCGGGATGTACACCTCGGTGACTCCCAGGGCCCACCTGAGGACTTGTCATCTGCATGCATGCTTCTGCCCAAGTTTGTCTCTTGCCATGACCCTTCTCGGCCGACTCTCCCACCCAAAGGGTTATCGAAAAACCTGTGCTTCATGTTGTGCAACCAGGGACTTCCGGAGCTTCTAGTAGGCCCATCTCAGGGCTGCAAAGCGCTCTGAGGCTTAGGCTCACAGTGTTTTCACACGAAGCGCACCATTGTTTACATGGGAAACAAATGAATACAAGTGCCTGGGGATGGTTAAAGAATGCAAAGAGTGCCTTTTCCGCAAATGATACTTTTTGATGGTTGTCCTGTACTGCACTTAAATGTGGATTCCAGCACCAACACTTTGCTTGTCAAAGGCTAAGTTGCCAAGCAATGCAGTGCAATGCTGTGTGCCTTGACGTGCAGTGGTGGCAAAGGTGATGGCAAGTAATCTCATCTCTAACAGTTTTTCTAAGTCTCATTTTGTTGCAGAAAAACAATACTCAAGAATGCCTTCAGTATGGAAATAAACTATGGTTTTCTGCACCACCAGAAAAGTTACTAATTTAAGCGAGAATGTTAAGACTTCTAAATACCACAGGACATAGTTATAACCCATGCCTATGTGTGTCTGGATTGTAGGTCAGTGCCTAGAGTGGCTGTTTTCTTTCCCTGATCAGGAGATAAGTAATAACCACCTTTCTTTGTATTTATTTTATTTTTTGTGTTGGTTAATTAAAACCTTACACATGATTCCTAAATATTTGTATTTGTGAATTATGTGTAAGGTGGGAATTAACCAAAACAACACAATAAATAAAAAAAATTAAAAAGAAAGGCGGCCAATTTTCATCCAAGCCAAGGACATTGACATCTCTAAGGCTTTTCCTGTAACTGCGTCCACTGACTTCTCCAATTACGCCTCTTGGACTTGTGCTTCGCATGTACGCCAATGACACACATATGATCACACATTAAAGGGGATCGTCGCCCCAATCGGACCTCATGACAACTAAAGTGCAGATGATACATAAGAGCTTTGATCACGATCGCAACAAGAGCACTCTGCGATATTGGCCAATAGGCACAATTCACTTCAGATCCACGGAAAAATGTTAATCTGAAATTCTCATCACTTCAGTGGTGAGTATTGTTATCCTGGCCATTCTTAATCCAATACATTGATGTTGCCATCAGCACTGGGTCTTCCCAATAAAAAAGCGTAACAAAAGTACTCCTGTCTTTACCTTTTTTTCAGAGTGTGTCTGTGGTCAGGCCAACTAAAGAGCAAGCATCTTGTATTTGGGGAAGCCACGTTGCACATTGAGGAGACTTCAGAATAGACAGGGTGCGCATCCTGATCAAGATGGCTGCATGACAAGAGCACACCATCCCAAAGCGCAGAGCTTCCAATTGGCCCTCAGTGACCAGTCATGTCAAGGCTATATGATTCAGCTCTGTTCATAATGCGCTTTCCTCGAATTCACTAAATGTAAACACTAAGCCTGATCCAGTCCGGCCAAAAGTTGTTGGCTGTCACTTTTGTCAGATATTTTAGTTTAAGAGGCAGTCTTTTTTTTAACTTCATTTTACTTCAGGACTCTGGAAAGCCTTTGAGGGGCATAGGACATCATTTGACCTCAAAGAAGAAAAACATTTGGTTGTTCCCGGTTTTGCGCTTATGGTTGTAGCCAGGCAGGAATATTTTAGCACAAGCCCATTGGATTGCTAACTGCCCACTCCATAAGCAGAAAACATACACTTTAGAGAAGTCCCAGGGCCATGCCTCTTGCAATCATGTCCAATGACTACTGGCACCTAGCGGCCCGTAGGGCAACAAACGGATTTTGCTGCAGTGAGCACAGAGGACAGACTGGCCTACTCAGATCTGCAAGTCGCCATTGCTGCCACTATTCTGCAGCAGGCCTCTTTGGTTCTGTCCGACCAGGATTTTCCAGGGAAAGCGCCGCACTAGGCAGGCCTTCCTGGCAAGAACCGGTTCGCTGCATTATCTCATACCTTCTCAGACCTACAAAGAGCCAATCTCCAAGTGGCGTTGATGTAGCAAGATTAAAGTAAACAGCCCCTATTGAAAGCGCAGGGGTCCCTCGATGCTTCATATGGACTTGATTCCGAGGTCTCGGAACGATATCTGGGGCGGTGGAAACAAAAATACAAGAAAGCCAAGGCGCGGAATAACCTTGAAACGCTCCTGCGGGGAGGGAAGGCTGCCGTGCCTCCGTGTCCCTAGCAGATGTGGGGAGGAGATGAAGTGGGCAAGGGGGGAAATAAAGTATCCCCTTGCTGCAGGTCTGCTGAGGGGAAAGAGCACAGGCAGCGATCCCACATCTGGCAATCATTTGTCAAGAGCTGGAAAAGGGAACGGCAGGAAAGTTTTTGGCTCTTGTGGAAGATGAAAAGACAAAAACCATGTGTCACACATGTAGTGCTGGTAGGGTGACTACTACATTCCCTCTCTCTCTCCTGCCCTCGCCCCGAAGTTCTCCCTTTCCTTATTGTTCCTAATGATCTTCGAATAGACTCCTTAGTCAGGAGGGAGAACAAAAAGCATGCAGTTACTTGACTTGTTAAAGTGTAAATGTTTGTGGGTTAAAAAAAAAAAAAAGAGTCCCCTCCACCCCCCCAGGACAATACTAGAAAATCAAAATAATTAAAAGTATAAGATGCCTGGTATTTTGACCCAGGAAGTTTGTAGTTCAGCCAGAGGGTCTCAAGAAAGCTCACACTCTAGACGATGGACCTTCAAACAGGTAAAATGCTGCCTACATACAGAGCAGGGAACCAGAGATGTGCTTCCAACTATAGCCGTGAACAAACTCTGCCCTACCTTTACTATGGAGGGGCTTTGCCAAGCAATGGTATGTTATCTAGAGGGAGGTTTTCATTGGGGATTTTTATAGTTCCTAAATAAGAGTATAAGAGGGTGAAATGCATTTATTAAGAGTTGGTGACACTCATTAATAGCAGGGATTGCACTTGAATGGCAAAGGGACAGAATATCACAAGCGGGCAGAATAAAATCAGTGCGAGGATAGACTTAGCAGTGGGTAGTTAGACACACTTTTGAGGGAGCGTTACGTTTGTGACAAAGAGAATAAAAGTTGGAGGTGGTGCTCAGTTTAGTGGGTTGAGCATTCCAGGGCTATGGGGAGTGTCTTAAAAAGGGGCCTATCTCATTCTTGCCCCTACGGGGGATGGGTGCATGGAGGTACCAGGTTTTCTTCTCGATGACCACATTCTCAGGGCTTTGTAGAGCAATTCTTGCAGCTGTTCTGGTCGTTGAACAATAACTGCTCTTTGATAGGGGTATATCGATAATTTTGCAGTTGAACCAGATGTCTCCTGGGAGCCACTTTGTGTGAATCAGGATGCAGTAGTGCGGTTGAAGCGTTCAGTGGTATTAATGAGGCTTGCCGTGACACATTCAGTGAATGTAAGTGAGAGCAGCTTGTATATACTGGCAATACAGGCAACAGGATGTTGCCGTGGTCCTCTCTGAAGAGCGGCGATGATTTAGCAACATTTCTGAAATCAAAAGGTGGGATGAATACTTATCTAACTAGATAATGTTCGTGTTTTGCAGATTATATACAGTTTATAAGTGGTATGGATAAGGACAAATGTGGTATGGATAAGGACAATTTTGGGTTAAGTATAAAGTCAAAGGACCTGATGACATTTATAAGGGTGGGGGTGGGTGGGGACAGCCAGTTGCAGATGGGATACTGGAAGTCCCTTAGGTTTAACAATAATATATGTGCTCCGGAGGAGTTGAGTCTTAGCTAGAAGGAAACCATTCACTCCTTAATGGTGGTTCCCATGGAGGTGATTTGTGAGATGTGGCGCGGCAGGATTCTTAATGGCGCGCCAGGTATCATGCTTAGCCCATGAATGAGCACAATGCTACATGCCAGACCAATTGCAAGCCGAGCAGAAGTAAACAGACACTGGTGCAAGTTAACTGAAAGAGTTTTCAATGGCATTCTAGGGTTGCGGGATCCGAGTTCTGGGGAACGCTCCCTACCACTGAGCTGAGCGTAGAGACGCACCCCTCCACCTCATCAGTAATCATGCAGAAGTGCGTGTGGTTTGCGGGACGGAAAAGAGAAGAGGCGAGATGGAAGAAGAGGTTGAAGGCTGAATTTTGCTTTCGTTCCAGTGACGTTGAGATACCTTTCTACGCATGGCAAGATACGAGAAAGCAGATGGCAACATGAGCAACCAGCATTCATTTGGAATTGAGAACACAAATCATTGGCATTGCACAGAAAAGAGAACAATGTAAAGTGCATCAGAAGACAGCCTAGCAGAGATAGAGAGTGGAATAACTGGAGATAGATACCGCAGCACAAACTGAAAAGAGAAAGTGCAAACAGATTAAAAACAAGTCGGAGAGTAATTCTCAGTGTCAAGCATACCACAGCCCAAACATTATTCGACCTCCACAAACCAATCCTTTCTGAGACATGTGTTCCATCTCCCAGTGGAGCAGACCTAAGGCACTTCTCATCACTCCAGGGGCTATTTCACTTATCTTGGGATGGACAAGATTTCACCTGATGTATCTGTCAGCATCTATGGTTGGTTCAATACAATCTCCTGGTGGTCCGGGGATATCGAAAAAAACAAGGTAAGATATGGGGGGCAGTGCCTTCTCTATTCTGGTTCCTGAACTTTGAAACAACTTGTCAGATAGGTTGCACTTCACATCCATTCAATTTTGAAAGAAGTTACTCAGGAATTTCTCATTCCTGAATAATCGCCCTGCTCTTCAAAGCTAAGTAGGTCAGCTCATCTGCCGGAGCACCAGGAAACCCCAGGCGAATGAGCATGTTAAGACAAAATTAAATAGATAAAGAGACAGAGCGACACAGAGATAGAAACAAAATCAGAAAAACACATGGAGCGAAAAACGTAGAGATCCCGATAAAGACGGAAAGACAAGTTGAGAGAGAGGAGACAGGCCAATAAAGAAATGTACAACGCAAGCCAGGTGGAGAATATCATTATGGAATGTACTAAAATGGAGGGGCATCAATGGCTTATGACTGAAATAAATGAGCAATATTGCGAGCAATAAAGGCTTATATAGGTAGAGAGCTGAATGAAGAAAGAATGGAATAGAAATACACCAGGGGCGGCAGCTATATCTGAACTGAGCACCCTTATGGAAATGTGACGATGAGCTGGCCTGCTCTAGGCCACCCCATGGGGCAGGTTGGTGGAAAAAAAAAGCAAATCCACAGCCACTTGTCAAGTTATTATAGAACTGTGTCACTACTAAACAAGCCTGATGATCATCGCTAATTGCAACGCAGGCCAGAAAGCAGCTACAATTGTTCATTAATTACAGGAAGCACCTCATTTACATTTTATGGAAATGTGCGATTACACCCTAGTATGTGTGCAAAAATGGATCAAAGGGAGAGAGCGAGCACATCAGCGGAAGGGAAGTATGTATGTGCCTTGTGAAACACTAGCATATTCTATGAATCTGTAAGTTAGGAATTTGGGTCAGAGATATTCTGTGCTCAAGCTTAAGAATTTTATCTAAGAAACAAAAAACACAAAGCGCAGAAGCAAGAAACGAAATGGAAATCTCACCCAGGAAAGACATATTATGCAATTAGAATCTGTCTTTCCCGAGCGTGATTCTGCAATCACTGCCTGCATCCACGACATAAAATAGAAAAGGGACGAAGTCCCTTTTCAAATGACGGCAGTCTTTTTTTCTTATGGCCACCGCCTCTGAAAAGGGTTCTAGTATCTTTTCCATTCTAATGGCGGCAGCCATTTTTTTAACTTTTTTTTTCTTTCCCTATGGAGATGGGCACTCCATGCTGAGCTCATCTCCTGACGGAAAAAAGAAGGGGAAAAAAAGTGTGCACCCCTGGTTAAATCCCGGGTTGTGAATGGCATTCAACCCCATGGCGGGGGTGCAGACTTGGCTGCTAACGGCCCACAGCCTGAGTCAAGGCCCTCGCTTTGCTCAGGCCTACCAAGGTTCGGGCTGGCAGGCCGTTACCGGCCATGTCCACCCCTTGCCTAGGGAGTGAAAGCCATAAGAATGGCCTTCACATTCACATCTGCTGACTCTAAAAATAATACACCAAATAGTGAGGATTCCTCAAACTGAAAATAATACATTCTGGTGTTTGCGGAGGACACTGTATTCATTGCCAATAAATGAATGCCGTTGCATTGCCAAATGAAAAGTACCAAAGAAGTCAAGGTTCACTTATTGTACAAAAATTGAAAATGTGTATTGGCTGAAACTTTTTTGCGAATATATACGTGCAGATTAACATATTTATTGCTTTTTTTTTTAACTAAACGACTGAATAAAATTACGTACAGTTGCTCCAATGGGGCCAGAATGTTCACTTCTAGTGCAAAATGAGCACATTGTGGTGCCTATATTCTGGTGGTGCCACAGAAAGTCATCTGGCATTACCTTGCCATGGACCGAGCCCTGATTCAGGGATGTGGCGATATGGAGATGAGATCCCATAGACCACAGGAGTGCCCAATTGGTAACTCGGGTCACTCTGTGGGCGTGGTATAAAATCCCTCAGAAGCAGTTCTGTACACAGTGTAGTAAATGTATTGTCATGCTCCAAACTGTTCTTATGCACGCGTATAACTCCTCTCCTGTGTATGTGAAAGCACCCACCTCACGAATTCGCATAAAGCCCAGGCTTCTGCAAGTGCAGTGGAGTTGCGTTTCAGGTTTACATCAGGGAAGTGGATCGGAGTCCTGGCACAGCGCTGAATGTGGTGCTGTGTGGTTGCCTGGTATACCAACAGACCGATGTAATTGGTGTCTTAATATTTCTATCATGTTATTTCACACGTCCTAATTCTACCATCTTTTACTCACACTGAGCAAGCTACACAGTCATGGAATAGAAAAATACAAGTTCAGTAAGTGCTATGCTCTTCCTTGACAGTGTAAACTGAGCCAGGAAACCAGTTTGAGTGTTTTCACTCCTGATCGTCAGGGAACAGGAATACGGAACGTCATCAGTCTGACGTGCAGAGAGGGCTGTTCACCACACAAAATGGGACAGGAGACTGTAAGCGAACCAATAAAAAAAAAAAAACATCCAATACAAAAACTGACGTCTTGCAAATGCAGTGTTTGAGTCCAAATTTTGCTTAGGACTGTCAGGAGGTTTACTCCTGCAAAACATGGGACAGCGGAATTCATAGTCAAAAGTATAAACATGATGAAATGACATTTCCTCTATGCACCAGTTGTCCCGTTGATTAATTATTTAAATGAAATTAGATAAAGATGCAATCTATTTTGGTTACTCTTTCATATTTATAATGACTGGAACAACACATTTAATTAATGTATCCTTCATGTATTTTAAAGAATATATTGAAAATTAACAGATTAAAAATGTTTTTGGTAATATACTTTTCCATAATAAATAAAATGGCAAATTCATTAATTGTACAACGAAAGGTTTGCTGATTTGTTCTCTTAATGTGCATCTTCTGTTGGAAAAATATGCATAAAAATATGAAAAAGTAAACATATTCCTGTATCAGAAGGTGGGCAAAATCTGCCAGCCACTTTGGAATGTCCATGCCAGGCTGACTACATTCAGAAAACCTCATCCCTTTCTAAGCATGTGCATATCAAACTGAAATACTTGGGGGCCATAAGAAAGGATATAGGTTTACAAATATAATCTAAGTCGAGCCGGTAAACTCCAAAGAGAACTCGTCAAAGATGGCCGACTGAAACCACACTGGTCAGTCACACCCATAACTACAAAGCACCGGACTTCATGAACCTCCCTAACTCCCTTCCCCCCTCCCAGCTAACCTACTCCCCCATTCTAGCCTCTATCACCAGCAGACCACATACACAGAACCCCATGAACACTGTAGCCTTAAGTCTGCTAGCATCAACCTCATCAAGTTAACCACCACACTTAGAGCACATTGCACATGCTGCAACCTATGTAGCCCTATCACGACCCGCCTCATGCTTCTAGACCAGCAGCTCTACTGGGATGGCAGTGCTGGCAGCAAATACATCTTGCCTTTACCTCTTGGGGTACAGCAGACACCTAAGTGGCACAGCCACAAACCACATAGAATCATACAGACACACAGGAATCGGGTACTTGAAGCAGGAACCCATTAGCACCTCAGGTTTCTGAACGGCTCCTACCCATGCACACACTAAAACATACCCCTGCCCTCCACTTTTTTTCCAAAACCATGCACCAATAGGGTGCCAAAATGGAAGAATCATGCAATACAAGACCATTTTACATGCCATTTACATATGTACTGGAGCAAAGTACATCTTGAAAACCCAAACACAAGTCATTTCACTGTGGTCTTTCAAACACTATGCTTCCAGCGTGTATGTTAAAACCTCCTGTCAATCGCTTCAGAGGATTTTCCAAAACTCTCACTAAAGACCACACTGATTTATGACATCTGCCATTTCATCACGCCACATTAAAATTAATTTGAAAAAATGCCTTTCACCGAATGCTATTACAAATAAAACGTTGCTTTCACTGTACGGTCGCCTTATCGCATGTACACAGAGTACACAGTGCCCAGCCAAAAAAGCTGTGCAAACCTCATGAAATATGAATTTGTTTATTTTAAAAACATCCTTTTTTTTCTTATGAAAAAAATCCAGGTATGTTCCTGCTTTCCATTTTTTTAAACGCCTGAACAATGTCGACGTCAAATGAGTTAAACAGCGATTAAAGAGATAGATCAAAGCGGACTCCTCTGACGAACGTCCAAGAGAGGCTGCAATGTCTGCCAGTGATGCCTTTTGCCTCCTTCTTTTGAAATATGAAGTTGTGAATCAATGAGTTCTGGGCGAAGTGGCCACCATGGTGATGCAGGCTGCCCCGTCACTACTTCAGTCAGAGTCCTAACAACAGATCAGGAGTACAGGCAATATTTTACTGGTGGCTCAAACCACAGCTACTAATAGAGGATGTGTGTGTGTACACGCTCTCCAGTCCATTATGCAGAAAGCGTGCAGATCCAACTAAGATTACTTTTTAGTCGCAGGGATGGCGGCCAATTGCACACCAAAGAAGTGATCCCCTATTGAGTTTGACAAGTGGTATCAGAGAATTAAATAATACCAAATCTATAAATAGCACTTAACGCGTGATTCCTCCTGCTTGTTCGCACTGCAATAATAATACACTGTATTACCCAATTTAGTGGTTCTCAATTTATCAACCTCAGAACATTGAAGGGCTGAGTTGGCCCTGCCAGGATTTGAATATATGAAGTGCAGATTGGCCTCCTCTCTGAGGCAACTTTGGGGGGTTTCTAAATCACCACAGGCAAAAAGAAGTGGATTCTTTCAGAGCTCTAAGAGCTCCAAGAGTTAAGGGAGGGGAGCAGAAATGGATAGATGGGCAGGAATGGGGGAAGCTTCGTTCACAGATAGACCAATGGTCATATTCCCAAACCCAGGTAACATTTACTCACGTGTTATGTATATTCAGCCATAACCACATGTTAATGGTGATCCCCTTACAGGCTATCTATCCCCTTACAGGCTATCCCCTTCTGGTTTGGTTCATTTGCGGGAGCAGTGATCAGGGTTTGCAGCCCTTGATGAGTGGCTTTGTAGAGCGGGAGCTCGTGAGTTTGTAGTGAGGGGAGGTAGCCTGCTGGGAAGCAGGTCACTGGGGAAAAGCCTCACTGAATAGCAAAGTCTTGAACCCGTTTCTGGAGGGAAAGTGACCTAGTCTCATGTTCTCTGGGAGACTGTTCCACAGCTCAGGCCCTTCCCAGGCTATAATTCTTCCTCCAGCTCATGCTTTTTTCAATCCCACAACAGAGCTTGTCTGCTATGGATGACCTCAGGGATTTCCATTCTGGGAGCAGATCATATAGTTCAATGTTCATTTTTTGACATTCATTTTTTCGATGGGATTTTTGCTGATTTTATCTCTCGAGAAACCCTATTGAAAATGTGTTTTTTTCTTTTTGGGGGTTCCCCCCCATACCCCTTCCCCTATTAATTTAACTCTATTCCCGACCCCCCTGCACTCCTCCTATTCCCTTCCCCACACCCGTTTATGTTTTTCAATGGGGGTTTAAGGGATGAAAACATTGGCAAAAACTCATTGAAAAAAATTACTTTCGATGTATGAACGTTGTACCAATCATATCTGCTATGGGTAGCATGAACATATCACAGTTATCAGAAGCCCCAGTGGCATGGCTGTTGGCAATCTTTGAGACGGAAGGCCGGTGCACCAAATGTTTGCTGGGCATGGCATCTATTGTGGCCGCACCCTGATCGCAAAGACATGGGGGAGGAGCTTTGCACCCCACTTTCGCGAATTGTTGTACCGCATGAGTGAATGCGAGGGAGACTCAATATGCGATGACTTTGCAAAGCAGAAGCAGACCGACAGACATTTGGGCACTGCTGTGGGCACACATGGCCGCTTATAGAGAGGCGCCAGATAGCGATGTCAGTGAGCACTGTTAAGCTGCTTCACTTCAACACTACAGCTAAGTCAATGCCTAGTCTGGGATGCTGAGGGAAACCCTTATTGATATATTTTTAGGTCCAGTTCATGTACTCTGGATGACAACCCTTATATAACACCCCTCTCTTAGAATCCCACTGACCCAAGAAGTAGGTCTGTTTTGCAAATTTAAAAGGTTTATTTGAGAAATATAACAATATATATCTATCACACTTTTATAATAAATTAATATTGGATATCACACCTAAAATATGACAGTGATCAACAATGGATAATGTTCTACTGGTAAACTGATTTGGTTACTTAGAAGTAGTATTGAGGATGAGGTAGCTGAAATGCTTTATGGTTTCAAGGAAATGCAAGGTGGAATAAATGCAGTACAGAAAATAAACTGATATGGTTTCACAAGAGATAATATGTTCACTTTTCCCCTGGTGGCAATTCATCCCCCCCCTTATATGCAATGCAAGGAGATGGACATAACACACACAGTCTTCAGGAATACAATCAAATACAATACGGAATTCAGTTCCCCCCCAGCAAGTTTAGACAACAGGTATGCTTTTTAAAACACGGGCAAGAGTGCTTTGTAATGTGGTGGCAAGGAAGTGAAAAATGCTAAAAATGCTTTTAATTCCCTCTAAAGATTCAGGGTGAGTGGTAGACACTTTAAATCCGTTCAGGTCAGCCCTAACAATGGTTCAGGGATGGTTATTAGGTTGCAAACAAATTTTAGCAGTTCAGGCAAAAGCGGCTATCTTTTTACAGATGATGAAATCAGGCCAAATCGCGGTAAATTTTGCGAGTGCGTAAATCGCGACTGCGGTAAAAGTATAAGGAGTAGGAAGTCGGTTCTAGGCTTGTTGGAAAGCTTTCAGAGGAAAGTTAAAACGGTTCAAGAGATACGGACGATTTAATAAAGGTAGATTTTCGGATTTAAAGTAAAAATCAAAATGACAGGTGACAGCTTGCTACCTTAGAATGACAGATGACACGATTTCTGGGAGGCAGTTCTACTTAGGTTAAAATAGTTTGGAATAGATTATTTTAACTAAGAGATTGGGTTCTGCACAGTTCTGCTAGGTACTCACAATATAAATTTGAAATAGGCCTTGTCACGGATCTGGTCAACACGTCCAGCGGCGGTTCTCTCTGCTCGGCGGGTCAATCAGGCACCGGTTCTGCTCACAGCGATCCGGGTCTGGTCTGCGGTTCCGGCAAATGTTCTTGGCAAAGAATTCAAACAGCTCGCCCGGCTGTTGAATAGTTTGGTTAGGTTTGCTGGATTCTGAAGGCCTGCTGATAATACTTTTGCTTGCAGTGGACCTTCTAGGTTCAAAGTTCTGTAGTCTATGGGTCCCTGGTTCTGGTCTCTGTCTGGATGGGATGTCGGCCGTCAAAATGCTCCGCAGAAATGGAAAATGAATGCCTCTATCTGTCCCAGCAGTCTCTTTTTATGTGTTTTGGAAGTGGGTGTGTGCGTGGCATAGCTAAGCCTGCCCCTCTCTACTTGTCATTGGCCCAATTCTCCCCTTTCCCATGATTGGGGGAAGGAAATGGATTGTCATCATGATGAGGTCTGTTTATGGGTCAGAGGATCCTCCCCTGGTCAATTTGCCCACAAATCTATATTTGATTCAAATACATATTTCCCAGATACACAATTTGTTGAAATTACATGTACACATTATATATTCCTTATGGTCCATGCTTGTCCGCCTCTGATCTTCATGGGGGCTTGTATTAAAAAATGACAACATTTTGCGCTTTTTGACTGGTTTGCCAATATCGGACATTTACCAAAAATTACACAAATGTGCGCAAGGAGTATGGACATTAATTGATGAAGTGTCAGATTTTTAACATGCAGACATTTGGAGTAAGACCCTATTTTCCGCTAGCAACCCCCAGAATACACCACAGGGTCCTAACGCCTCTTAAAACGTGCACAGAAAAATCCCAAGAATAATGATATTATTTATATAATTTTGACCAGTCCGCACTATGTTATCTATCTTTTTAAAATTATGCCCTGGTCAAAAAGGGGTGTGGCTTCCCACATCACATGGTGGAATAACTGGTTTATCCACTTCCCCCAAGCTCAGCTGGCTCTCACAGGCACTGCCCCTCCCAGTTTCCCCCAAGAGGAAGCCACTTTACGACCCCCCCAATAAAACATTTGCCTGAGCCCAGGACAGGGCTTTGTTCAACCTCCTGCAGGTGCCCCTCCCCTAATCTAATCAGAGAGGTGTCATCTCCTTTTGGTGGGGAAGCAGGATGCAGCTAGGCCTGGGAAGAGTGGCTGAGCAGGTTTCTCCTGTCGGGGGTAGTTGTCAGGCAGAATTCAGCTAAATGTCACTTTAGTTCCCAGTTTAAATCAAACTTACAATTTTTACATATACATTAAATAATTACTTCCTTCAAGTCATTTCAGAATATAGTTTTACATTGTATCCACCTCTTAGAAAGTCTTTCCTTGGCCTGGTTTCGGTTCATTTGTTCAGTTTTACACAAAAGTCTGGTGGTTTTAAAACGCTGGCTTTCTGATAGTGGTGAGTACCGGTATTGCATCCATTTTTGGGATCTGTCTTGAATTACTGCATTTCAATAGAGTGGTCTTTTGCTTGATAGTATAGGACCCTTGCTTAACATTGTTTTGATGGCATCCTTACAGTAGAGTGGTGATGTGGAACCCCCCACAAGAAGGTTGTATCTTTGGAGTGGTCTTGCGCCAACTGCGCAGTTCTCCTGGATTCTGGCGTGAATGTGGGCAGCGATAGCTCATCCCCACATCCACCCAGTCTATTGATTTAGTTTGTTCTGGGATAGAATAATGGGCGGCGACAGCTCATCCCCACATCTACCCAGGCTAAGGATTCAACATGGGTCAAAACCCTTGACAGAACACTAACTCGCCTGGGACTGCACCTAAAGACTCCTTTGGGGGAGAGATGTAATTGGGGGAAATAGTTTACCAGGATAATTATGCGGGGACCATATGACTCTTGGACTCAGGTGCATAATGAAGGGGATGGGAGATCTGCAGTGTAATCATGTCTGTAGAAACCTGAACACAGTTGTTGTTCTGTTATATGAATGTCTTGTTCCAGGATGGAAAACATTTAATAAATACATTTTTTTTAAAATAAAGAATGCCAAGATTCCTAGCTGGGTTCAGTGTCGTTGGTGGGGTACCCACCCACTGACTTTTAGAAGGTAAAATTAAGTTTGTTTTTATTAGACATGTTGAATAGTAAAAATTCAGATTTGGTCTTATTACGGCATAAGTTACTAATGGCCATCCACTTTTAGACCAGCTTCAGATTTGCTGACATGTCTTTAGTGTTGTCAGCCCTCCTGGAACAGTAAAATCTGAGTATCACCCACACAAAGAGCTGAAAGGTTATGGAGAAGGGCTCTGTGAAGTTGGTGATTGGTCACAATTATGCTCTAACTAGATAAGGTGAGAGCTCAGAGCCCTGGGAAACCATGGAGTTTATTGGACCGGCTCTGAAGAAGACTGGCGCATTTGGACATGAGCTGTGTAATCATTGAGGAAAGAAGTGATCCTCTGTATTGCTTTGCCAGTACCATACAGAGTACCATACAGTGATAGAGGCGACAGAGCAAGATTTGTTGGTCTATCTTGTCAGATTTCACTGGTAAATCATGGAGAATCAGTGCAAATAGGTGGTTCTTCTGAGCGACCTTCAGTGGTGCTTCTCAGATACTAAAGAGACACTCTGCCAAGTCTGAACATAGACTGTGGATCATGTTGACGGTTATTTGGCCTAGATTGTTTTCACCATCCAGGTCAGCATTTGTTCCGTGATGTGGGTAAATGAAAAGAAGGGGGTACTGATCTTTGGAACTAGCTCAGGAAGAGGTGTAGTGGGGGCAATTTGCCCACGTTTTGTCTGATGCCCTTGATTTTCTCAGTGAAAAATATTCAGCTGGTTTGAATGGTTTTTTGGGCAGGTGGCAAGTTGTGTACCACATAATATGGATTGGTGTATTCACTGTATATTTTTAAGACTTCAGACCTAGTTTGTGTAGTCTTGCATTGATCCAAACCCCATAAGTGTTATGAGCGAGTACGGTCGTCCTGAATTCCCATAAGAAATCGTTGAAGGCTCTGCCCACTTCAGCCATTTTTCGTGGTCTAAGCTGAACTTTAGCTAAGAACATTCTAGTTTTGTACCTTTCCCTATAAGGCATGCTGTACCCAGAATTTTAGTGGGAAGCACTACAGGACAAAATGACGAATAGTGCAATGTGGGAATCAGGACAAATAGCAACACACAAACACCTACACACACACACCTACACACTATGATTAGTTTTGTTTGGGACATCATCCTTAAATTACGTTTACTCCTTCAACTACATTTTTCCCTACCATTTTCTTTCGATGTCTTCCGCAAAATGTCTACCACTTTTTTTTTAGTAATACACGTTCTGACTTTGCCTTACACAGAAATAAGGCGGTACAGATCCACAATATGAACACGCAATACCTTCCACTTCATGGACCAGGGTGCATGCAAAGTTTAGCGCTGCAATCAGCGTGAAGGAAAAGCAAAGCAGACACCATGCACAGGAAGTGTAAAGGCTTTCATCTTTGGGAACTCTTAACACTTTAAAACGAACTCATCGTTCAAGAAACTTCTGAACGCTGTAACAACTCAAATCTGCAAAGTCGTCAATTCTGTGTAAAACAAAGTATAAAGTCTGACTATTATCTTGGCAAGTCCCTATATTCTGTGTTTGTTAGAAGCGATACAAATGTATGCGATAGGCAGACTCTGCAGGAGTTCTACTTATTGCCGAAGGTCAGAATTTCAACTTACCTTAAGTCTTTGTGCACTTAATAAGAAGGGACTCATCTATTTTAAGATAATTATTTGACTGAAGAAATGTATATTGTGGGTCGAGTGATATAGGTTTAAAACTTCTAGTAACTTTACCCTAGAAGTTGACCCCACGTATTAGCCTTAAAAAAGACAGAGTTGGGTCGAAACACGTGTTGGTGTGTTGGCAGTTACATGAGATTTTGATTTGTATCAGAACCAATTATGAACATCGATGTATTACTACTAAACCATACACCAATATACTTTGGAAGTAGTAAAAGTATTTTTTTTGTCAGATGTAATTACATATTTTCTACAAATTACAGACAGAACTGGACGACAGACTGACTTAGTGCAAAATTGTCACAGAACATCCCCCACTTATACTTAAAACTCTTGGTGGACGTCAAGGCATCGCCACCAACCTCCTGTCCACATGCAGTAAAGTAAGCACCTTTATGAACACTAACACGAGGCGCAGTTAGAGTAACGTTGTTGTTTCTTCACCCAGGTGAATAGTATCTGCAGATGAAATATGCCTTTCCCTGGAGTCCCAGTGCACCAAAATTGGGCCGAAAATAACGTAATGAATGTATGCAGTAGTGATGTTAAAAAGACAGTTGTGTTTAGGTAAACAATACAAAAACAAAAATCCACACTGGAACTAATGGTAACATATCATTAGCGCCTACCAGCAAAAAGAAAATATGAGTAAAAACAACACAAGAAATAGCAATGCAAAACTATTCAATGTCTAATCAATGTCAAGGTCACTGAGTGCTGCTATATTAGGGCATGAAAACATGCCATCAAATTAAGGTAACAAAGCGAGACATGTTCACCACTATGCAATGCATTAGCAGTTGTAATGAATACCTAAATCACTACAAAAATTAATATTGCCAGAAAAGGCATTAATACGGCTACAGTAAAGGTAAGCCTCAAACCCGTGGTAACGACGTGACTTTCAGTCACCAAGCCGTACACACCGGTCACAGAAAAAATGCTTGATGTTCTCAGAGCTATAGATCATTGTCTGACCTCTCACATACAAATACAAACAGCATGGAAATGCTGGTCAAATATGTTTTCTTCCCTACATGTTTGTGTTGTGCTTTGTCACAATGGCTTTGCTCAGCTGTATTTCCGGTTTCCATGCTAAGACCATCAAGATCACAAACAAACTCTATGGCATTTCACTGTTCTAAAACGTAGTAGGTGCCATTGACTGCACACCTGCTGCAACAAAGACCAAACTACAAATGCACTGAAATCAGATCATGGGGAAGCATTTCCAGGCAGAGGCCCACAAAGGAATCTACTGTCAAATCTGCAATAAAAGCAATACATCATAAAAGGGCATTTCATGGGTAGTAATAGGGTAAGAGGGTAGAATTCTCTGCCCTGGGATGTTTCTATTTGGATTGTATATGATCCTTTTGTGTTTTTTCCAGAAGCACTGATTAATGCTCGGCTCCAGGGAAAGGGCCGCCCTCGTAAAATTACTAAGGTGGCACAAGCGGACTTTAGATGAGGAATTTTTTGTAGGGTTCCCTTTGGGTTGGCTAGTCCATCACTCAGGAATTGTGTCGAGCAGATCTTAATGCAGGCCTTTGTCAGTAACACAGCACGGAGGAGCTAGGCGACAAGAGCACTGAAAGAAGAGGATGAAAGTGCTGGTAGATGGATCACAGAGATGTGCCCGGCTTCTACTCCCTTACATTCAGCAGAAGTAGAGGCAGCATGGATACCCCAGTGTGATGGAACCCACACAATGCTAGCAGAAATTGTCGGGTTCTAGCTCCTAATCAGGGATAAAAAGAAGTGCAGTGATTTGGTCCCTAGAGAGCAGGCAGGACTGGAACCAGACATCACTGCAGCTGCTGTGGTCCAAACCTATATTTACCAATGTACAACTTGGTCAGCAGTGTCAAGAAACCTCAACAATTATAAAGACCCATGTGCCACTAAAATCATTTGAATACACCTGTCCCTATCTTTCATCCCTCTTTAAAATGTATGCATCTTTTATGTACGTCTAACTATGCTTCCTCTACAATTAATAAAAATTGTTTAAAAAAAAAAAAACTATGCTTCCTCTACATCCTTCCTCTCCTCGGATACACTTTTTAATTTCTCCACAGAATGGTGTCTCAGATACCTCTGGCGGGGGCACAATAAACCACACGCCTCACTGTTGAAGAGCACTGCCATGGTGACTGGTGCACTATAAAAAACGATTAACATAAGGTGTGCAAAACCTATGCTTCAAATATCAACAGGAAGATGAGGCTGAAATTTTATGCAGGGGACTTGCATTCGCAAAAAAGATAGGCTCTTGTCCACGCTGACAAAACACAAAGTAGGATCCATCCTTGCACTTGTCTCATTATCTTTCACTACATCCAGGGCTTTAATTGGGCCAGGGATAGCCAGGCAGCCCTGGCAGGGTCCAAAAGGCTCCTTATTTATTTTATTTATTTATTTATTTATTTCATTTATAAAGCGCACAAACAACCCTGAGGCATTGGGGCGCTGTTGCAGGTACAAGTCAAGGAAGCGTACTTTGTCATACAGATAGACTACATCAGTAATGAGAACAATGGATCAGTTACATAGAAGAGCAGGTAGTATCATGCAAGTTGGTGAGCACAAGAAAGAGCTGAGTGCTGAAAAAATACTTGCAAGAAGGAGGGATGAGTGGGAGGTTAGGAGAAGAGCTGGGTTTCGAGCACTTTACGGAACACCCAGTATGATTTCTCAGCCCTAGGAGTAGGGAGAAGGTTGTTCCAAAGCTTCTCAGCAAGGTATGGGAAAGCTTCAACCGCCAGCTGTGCATCTCGTGACTTTCGGCACGACTAGACGATTGGTGTAAGGGGATCTGGTGGGTCTGGATGAGTGTGTCTTAGTGATTCTGTGTATGAGGTATGGGAAGCTGTGTTTGATCGGTATTTGTGCGTAATGGAGAGAGTTTTAAATGTAATGCGCTCTTGAATGGGGAGCCAATGTGCCTCTCTTCTCGCTTCGGATATGTGTTCTCTTTAGGGATGTGGAGGTCTGCTCTCCTTGAGCCAGAGCTCCCTGACCTGATTGCTGTGCACTGAAATCTAAAGAAAAGATGTGTAACAATACTACTCTTCCCCAGTAGAGTCACTACAAACCATGTTTAGCATCACATTATTAGTTTACGACATTTGGTGTTTGATCATTTTCTGTAAAATTTATTTAAAGGGGAAATATAGAGAAAACTATCATTTGATTTTTGCAGTATTTACCTATTGTGAAGTTATACTGTATGATTTCATACAATGAATAAATACATAAGAATCATGGATTTCCATCAAAAGAAATTAAGGCTTGAAACCTTTATATACCAATCTTTGATTCCATTTCATTTTCATATTTGAATTTGTTTTATTATTTGTCTATTTGTTTTATAACGATTCATTATATATAAAAATCTTTTTAAAATATATTTTACCACCTTTAGTCACCAGGTACAAAAACATGACTGGGTTCGACTTGACACTCTGATAGATGGTCTTGTAAAAGTTCTTTAGCTGCTTGCGAGTCTTAGGCCGCGCCCCCAAACACTGTTGCCATGCGTTAGAGCCTCCTATCGATTTCTTATCCCACTTAAAACACCCATTCACTGAATCAACAGTGTCTGGTTACCAGTGAAAAGAGAACTGCGTCAGTAAGGGGCCCCTGTGCAAGGAAGTAGGTCCCGGGCATAGACCAAGTGGATACAAATCTTAACCCGTAATGGACTAAAAAGCACCCGTGACCTAACTTCAGGGCAAAACGTGCTCAGAAAGCACTCAAGAGTGTCAAGATACAAAAGCACTTCATTAGCACATATTTTTTCTGATTATTTCAAGACACTTTTTACTGTAAGAGGAAGATTTAGTCAGGCTTGTATATTCGCTATCCCCTTGCAGGTTTGGGCGCTGCGGCGTCACTTCGGCCCATCAAATGCTCTGCCAGTGAATTATTTGCCGATATCTGATTTCACTATCTGCATTTTCGGTTTTATTATTTGCTGGAGCTTTATAGAGAAGAGAGGGGAAGCAACCCAATGTTGGTCACTATTCGCTACAGGACTGCCAATGTTATTTTGCTTGACTGTTTTGTATCACCATCCCCTGCTGACTGAGGGCTAAAAGTTTTACTTGAAAATGCCTTTTGTTGGCCAACGCAACATTTAGTTATTCTTTAAAAAAAAAAAAAACAAGCAGATTTCCTTCTGCCAATGACATTGTAGAGAACCGAGAAATTAAACATGTGTCAAAGCCTGGAATGCAGACGGCATGGGACGAAGGAGATGCACGTGGGAGATAATAAGTCAGAGCGAGCAGGAGAAAGAAAAGGAGAGGCAGAGAGCCAGGCTGCGCGAGCGCACTGAGCGTTCAGCTAAGGGTCAGGCAGAAACTCAGACACGCCATGCTATGGGCGAGTGAATAAATGCCAGCTTTCCTCCCCGGCTGCAATACTGGCAAATAATGCAAGTAGGGTACGGGATGGCTGAAGACATTTGGAGTGGTGGGGTTAAACCTTCCACTATCAGGTCACAGGCATGAGATGATTCTGGGTTGGCAGTGTCTAAAAGTTATTACCGCCTAGTGTCTTTGGTGCACAAGGATGAAGGGGTTTGGTTGTCTATGCCATGCTCCTAAAAGCGATCTCACGAGTGTGGCATATATACGTGCAACATGGTGAAATATGTGCAATTGCCACTAGCCACTGGGTAGAGATATTTGACCCCTGGCGAGTGAGAAATGGTGTGCTGTATTTATGGAATTGAGGTAGTGTGTGACTTTAATTGCTGGCTGCTAGCTTGCAACCTGAATTTTCTACCCCTTATCGGGGGTGGACAGTGAGCCAAAAGTAGCCCTGGGAATGTTTTTCAAAGTGGCACCATTTTACACTGTCCAAGCAAACTCAAACCCCCTAGGTAGGGTTTAGGGGATTCTCCCACAACAACATATGGAAAAAAATAAAAATCAAAGAGTAAATTTCAATGCACATTTGACCCTGAGTAGGAATTAACTAATCAATCTTTTAGGGTAAAAAGCCCCACACAAAAGAGACCCGTGGAGCAATGAATTCTAAACCTTCCAGGCATCACCACTTTTGTTTTGCTTTAGTCACCCCACTGGGGCGGGTATGTCCAGACGCGGGTCTCGTGCCTGCTGTGCCTAGAGACCCAAACTACTCCTCACTGATGAGGCCTAACAAGGCCTAAATATGTCTAGGAATGCTTCTGGTCACGTGCAGAAGGGATGCAACCAATCGGCTCGGCCTAAACTGTCCCTTTTAGGGTGGGACTAAGCCCGATTTGAATATGGTCTTTGGCCTTTTATAATTTCTTGGCAGGTGGAGAATTTTGGTCTGGAGGGTTGCCCAGAGCAAGGTTAAGATTAAGATTACTTTTAAACCTTCCAGCCATCACCCCTTTGTTGTAAAAGACCAAACATCATTTTCATGGGGATGCAGCGGCACTGCCCCGACAGGAAAGGCCCTCAAACACCTGCTATGCTTGGAGGGAGACAAGTGGTGGTCGGAAGCCTTTTTCTCATTTTCTCAGCACATTTTTCTCCTCCACCGAGATTCTGTGCATGGCTTATGTGCTGACTGCTGTTAAAACCACTGAAAATAATCCGCTAACAATCATGCGCGCATGACATTAGTGTGATGCAAGCTGCGTGTTCTCCTGTCAAAGCTGAAACGTGAGTTAAAAGAAAAGAGCTTTAAAAGGGTCCCTTGCACTCCCTGGGGCCTGGCGCGCGCCGCTGCAGATGGCCTCTGACAGCAATGACTGCAGCAGCACACAGCAAGTTCTCCTTACAACTTGCCCTGTGTGTAATCAGCAGAAAATAAAGATGTAACAACAACCGTGCTGCTACAGCGTGTATGGAGGACGGTGTTGGTGAGGGCAAAGATATGTCTTTTCTGAGAGATCGCTACTATTCGGCTACAGAAAAACAGGAACATGTTTCACAAGTCACATTAAAATTCGGTTAAGGCCTTCAAAATGGGTTGTGCACTTCATCAGCAAATTCAGTTTCCCCTCTACTGGCTTGTTGAAGCTCCTTATGGGGCAACACTGGGGTGCACAGGAGTGCAAATCTCTACATCTGTAGTCAGCCATGGCCAGAGTGGCCTTCTGTCCAACTCCCTTACGCGAAAATTCCATGTGGATTAAGTTAAGGAGATGAGTTAATAGCTACAATTAACCAGTTATCTTGCAGAGCGTGCTTCTAGCGATGACATGAACATTCGTAAGCTTTGTTCGTGGGATTAGGTGGATGTCTAGGACATCAAATATTGCCCTTTTTCAATTTAGTGCCTTGTGTGAACCAAGTGTTCCGGTGACCGACGACCAGAGCATTGATGCACCAGTACACACTCGACACATTACACTGATGCCAAAGCTGCATACTTGATAGGGTCTGAGAATGGCGCTGTAGAAATGTAACACACAACCTTTTTTAGCACTCTATGAAGTATAAAAAGCATTTGGGTGTGGGGAACTCATAATGCGCTAAAAATGTAAAGGCCACTCTTCCACTTCATGTTTAACAATTGTGGGCGTTTGTGCTGCCAATGTGTTAGCACGTTAGAGAATACAGAAGTGGGAGTTCTACTTCACCTGGTTACAAATACTGACTTAGGGTGCCTTCCCTTAGCTCCAATTGTCTGAAGCTGAACCCCCTGAAATACTATTTCTAATTGAAGGCCATCTGCCCTAAACAAACCAAATCAAAGCAAAAACAGCAGCAGGTGAGTTTCAGCCACAACCAGTGCTGGTCCTTGGGCCGGCTCTCGGTGGATCCGAGATCCGGCACCAGATATGGAGCCGGATCTGGGGATCCGGCCAGAGTCAGCCACCCAAGCCCATGAGCCGCACTGGAATACTTAAAAAAGAAAAAAAAGCACCAGCGACAATGCTCCGCACATGTACAACTGATCCCTTTCAGTTGAACATGTAGCGAGCATTGTGCATTACACACCAGTGCCAAAGCCAGCGGTAAAAGGCAATGTTGCCGTCGCAGGCACTTTTTTAAAAAAGTATTCCAGCATTGCTGGATGTCCACTAAGTGCCCCGCCCCTCTAGGCCACGCCCCCGGGCACCGCCCCTGCCCCCGACCCCCAAACTTCTCCCCCCACCCCAGCCCTTGCGTTGTGGGATCCCCCACCACATTTTTTCCATTTCCATCACTGGCCACAACTTGAGAAAGAAAGTTTGGGGAACGCATCAAGACGGTGTAAACAGACAGAGGAGCGGAGCAGACCAACAGCAGATAAAACAAGATCCCCAAAAGAATAAGCAGGACACCTTTCGCTCACACCTTCTCAGGCTGTTTTACTTGAAGTTGAGAGAAGGAAACTTTAACCTAGAAAATTGACGGACATGAGGTATGCACCTGCATTCCAGCACAACATGACCCTGCAAAGTGTCTCTTGAATACAACGTCTGATGTGCAAGAGCCTCCGATTCCAGCTTTCAGTGCTAGAATTGTGGATGGAGGTGGATGCAAGCAGCAAAAACAAAGTACAGCAGAATGATTCGAAGACGTGTGTGCTGCAATGTTTTAATCTTTTAGACACAGCCCGACATGCGATGGGTGGGGGCTACTGAAAAATTCCAAAAGTACATTTTTGGTTCGAGAAAATGTATGTACTTCATGATTTAACAGTGATCTTGTACTTAACTTCACTGCACTGAACAACCACTGCCAAAGCCAACACGTTTCGGTTCTCATCTGGCAAGTGCAGGCTAACCCGATTCAATCCCATTGTATGCCTCCCATAGTCACCATGTGCAAAGATATAGGCTGTGAATCTGTTGCCACCACATGCCATGTTCACCCCTAAATGCCCCATACGGGGCTACATAAAAAGTCCAAATCAATGAATACATGTGTAGCCATGCATGGAATGTATATATATATATATACATACATATATATATATATATATGGGATACATTACTCACCGTAATCGTATTTCTGATGCTTGTATCTGCTTAGATCACATGCTGTGCATAGGCCGACATCTAGTGGAAGCTGCGGAGTATTACATTTTGTTTTTCGAAAGTCGAAAATGGGCGTCGACACAGGCGTGCCAGTAATACTATCCCTAGTGTGACGTCCACTGTACCCAAGATCCCTCACGCGTGTAGGATCCTCAGATTGTATTTTTTCTGACATGAGGAAGCATGAGGAGTAGCGTGAGTACAGATAATCCAAGCAGATAGACAGAAAAGGTAAGACTACAAGCAATCATGCGCCTTCTCTCGGAGGGGAGGAAGGGTGGGTCGCATGTGAATCTAAGCAGATACAAGCATCAGAAATACGATTACGGTGAGTAATGTATCCCTTCTGAGGCTTGTGGAATCTGCTTAGATCACATGCTGTGCATAGATTAGCGAGCAGTACCAGAAGAAGGAGGTGGGATGTGAGAAGGGTCATGAGCAAACAGGTGTCTTAGAACCGCTTGTCCCACTTGTGTATCTGTCTTGGAATGAGTGTCAATGCAGTAATGCTGAGTAAAAGTGTGAATAGAGCTCCAAGTAGCCGCTTTGCAAATGGTGTCGAGGGGAACATTTGCAATGAAAGCCAGAGTGGCACCAATGCCTCTAGTAGAGTGGGCCCTTGGCGTAAAAGGCAGAGTCTTGTCAGAAAGAGAGTAACACAGCTGTATACAGTTGATAATCCACTTCGAGATAGCGCCCTTAGAGACGCGATCCCCCTCTCTGCCTGTAGCTACGGAGACAAACAGTTGATCTGTTTTCCTTAGCGGTCTGGTTTTATTTACATAGTATAGGACCGCCCTACGCACATCTAGGGTGTGTAGTTTCACCTCAGCCGAGCTTTGCGGGTTCTGGAAGAAAGCCGGAAGCTCGATGGACTGGTTTACATGGAACTTGGATATGAATTTAGGTGAGAACCTAGGGTGTGTGCGTAAAACCAGTTTGTCCTTGTGGATAGTAAAGAAAGGATCCTGCACTGACAGAGCCTGAATTTCACTGACCCTTCTTATGGAGGTAATGGCTACTAAGAAGGCCGTTTTATAAGTCAGGTGTTTGAGACTACTTTTATGCATGGGTTCGAATGGGGGTCCCATGAGCTTAGCTAGCACCACGTTGAGGTCCCATCCTGGCGGTGGGTTCGAAATAGGAGGGTGAAGTTTCTTTACTCCTTCCATGAAGGCTTTAACCACTGGTACTTTCCACCACGAGACCTTGTTATGGGATGTGGTGTAAGCCGAGAGGGCTGCCAGGTGTACTTTCAGCGAGTTAAAAACCAACCCTGCATCCAGCAGGTGGAGCATGTATGTCACAACGTTGGAAGGAGTGCAATCAACCGGGTTGATTTGTTTATTCTGGCACCAGATAACGAATCTTTTCCACTTATCAAAGTAACAGTGCCTTGTATTTGGTTTCCTGGACTCCTTTAGAATGTCCATACACCTCTGTGGTAATTTGAGATGTCCAAACTCTATGACTTCAGGAGCCATGCTGCTAGGTTCATAGAGTTGGGTTCCTGATGCACTGTTTGACCCTGTTGCTGGGACAGTAGGTTGTACCAGGCTGGGAGTCTGATGGGTTCGCACACCGCCATCCTGCGTAGGTGTGGAAACCATGGTTGTCTCGCCCACATGGGAGCAACTAGGATGAGCGTCATAGATTCCTTGTTCATCTTGTACACCACCTTCCTGATGAGAGGAGTTGGTGGAAAAGCGTACGCAAACATCCCTGACCAGTTCATCCACAGGGCATTCCCTTGGGAGTCCGGCTGGGGGAACCTGGATGCAAATCCTGGGCATTGTTTGTTTTCGCTTGTGGCGAATAGGTCTATAGTGGGGAAACCCCACTGAGAGAAGAGATTTCTTACTACGTCTCTGTGAAGGACCCATTCGTGTTCTTCTGGGAGGGAGTCTCTGCTTAGAGCATCCGCTAGGGAATTGAGCTCCCCTGGAACATGTTGCGATGACAGGAAGATGTTCCGTCTGAGTGCCCATATCCATATTTTCTGGGCAAGCTTGGACAGATTTGGCGAACGAGTCCCCCCTTGCTTGTTCAGATAGAACATGGCTGTCGTGCTGTCCGTCCTGATCTGCACCGACAAGTTCAGTAGATGGGGCTCGAACGCCCTTAGCGCTCGGAATACTGCCAGAAGCTCTAGCAGATTGATGTGGTTCTTGGCTACTGAGTGAGACCAGAGACCCTGAGCTGTGTGGTGGAGATGGTGAGCTCCCCACCCAGTCAGGCATGCATCTGTAGTCACCACGGCTTGTACTTCGGGATCGTAAAAGGGTTTCCCCTTTGCGAGATTCTCTCTTGTCCACCAGTGTAGGCACTGTACGAGTGTTGGCGAAACGACCACTAGATCGTCCCAATGACCACTTGCCTGAGACCACTGTTTCGCCAACCATTCCTGCATGGGACGCATGCGCAGACGCGCGTGGGGGACCAGGTAAATGCATGACGCCATCATGCCCAGTAACCGCATAGCTTTGCGTACTGTTATCTGTTGACCTGACTGATAATGCGGAATTTGCAGAAGTATATTCCGAATTCTCTCTTCCGAAGGGAAGGTTAATCCTTTCTGAGTATCTAGGATAGCTCCTAGAAACTGTTTTGAGGTGCTTGGCACCAGACTTGACTTTTTCTCGTTGATGGAGAAGCCTAATTCGTGGAGGAGGTCGATAGTCCTCTGAATGTTTGACCTGCAAATTCCTGGGGTTTCCCCCGTTATGAGCCAGTCGTCCAGATAAGGGTACACCGGGATTGCTTCCCTGCGTAGGTGTGCAGCCGCCACCGCCAGTACCTTGGTGAATACCCTTGGTGCTGAAGCTATCCCGAAGGGCAGTACCTTGAATTGGTAGTGGCGACTGTCCACCTTGAAGCGCAAGTACTTTTTGTGCGCTGGGAGCATGGAAATATGAAAATAAGCATCTTTCATATCCAAGGTTGCCATGTAATCCCCCTTTTTTAGGAGGGGGATTACCTCTTGTAGCGTGGTCATACGGAATTTTTGGGGCTTGACATATTTGTTGGCAGGCCGTAAGTCCAATACTGGGCGCATTGTCAAATCTTTCTTTGGCACAAGGAAGTAAGTTGAATAGATACCCTTGTTTACCTGGTGTCCTGGGACGAGTTCTATCGCGTCCTTTTCTAGCAGAATGGCGATCTCCTCGAGAAGGATCCTTTGATGCTCTAGGGAGTGCACTCTTTGTCGTGGAGGATGATTCCGGGGACGCTGCAGTAGTTCTATACAATATCCTGCGGATACTGTTGACAGCACCCATCTGTCTGAGGTGATCCCTTCCCAAGCCTGGGTGAAGGTGGAAATGCGTCCCCCTACTGGGGTTGCGTGGCAAGGGACCCTGAACTGAGCGTCACTGTTTTGGTGGAGGCGTGCCACCGCCCTTGTTGGGGCTGCCTCTGCCTCTTCCACGACCTCTCTTGTTACCCCTGCCGTAACTCTGGGTAGACTGCTGGTTGTTATTCCATTGTGTACCTTGTCCCTGGGCATAGTTGCCTCTTTGTGAATTTTGGCCGCGTGGGCGACGAAAATTATTGTTCCCCCTCTGGTTAGGGGGTTTGTTGGTAAGCTGGCCAAGGGATTTGAGAGTCTCATATTCATCTTTGGCATTTTTAAGTGCGTCTTCGACCGCTTTCCCAAACAATAGGTCGGGTTCCACTGGCTTGTCTATTAAAGAAGCCTGGGTTTCTGTCTTGAATCCCGACTGCCGTAACCACGCATGTCTTTTGATAACAGTACCTTCTGCTATCAATCTCCCTGCGTTGTCAGCGGCGTCGAAAGTTGCTTTTAAAATGCAACCAGACACGGCTCTCCCCTCTGCCGAGATCCGAGCCAGCTGGCCCTTTAACGGTTCTGGAGCAGAGGCAATGAGCGCCGCGACTTCTTCCCATTGATGGCAATTGTAACTAGCCAACAGGGTGGTGGAATTCGCAATCCTTGCTTGGTAGGCGGACGTTGAGGCTACCTTTCTGCCAAACCCGTAAAGTTTTTTGCTCTCCTTGTCGGGAGGAGCTTCTGATGAAGATAAGGGCGTGCCAGCCCTCTTTCTAGTGTTGGTCACCACTAGGGAATCTGGTTTAAGATGTCCCTTTATATACAGAGGGTCAGACTGGGCTGCCCGGAAAATCTTTTCAATTCTGGGGTTGACAGCTCTGGTGAGGTTAGGATTCACCAGGGAAGGATCTATTCTTCGTTGGATGGATTTGAGGATAGGGATGGTCTGAGCGACCGGTCTTCTCTCTCCTACAAACTCCTCCGCGAAGTCCCTTTCCTCCTGTACACCGTGGGTGTCGATGTGGAAGTGTTCCGCTGCTCGAGCGAGAACCTCGTTAAGGAGGGGCTGGTTATCAACTGGAGAGTCAGTAACTGGGGCTTCGCTTTGTACTGGGGAATCTACTCTGTAAATTTCCTGCTCATCTTCTCCCTCCTCCAGGTCCTCATCCTCTGCATAGTAATCTGTCCCGGTTTGTTCTTCCATAATTGCAAACTCCTGGTCCTCTTCAGGGAAAACTTGTCCCTGATAACTGGGGAGTGGAGTAGAATATGGAGTGGAGTAAGGCTGAACCTCGAAGGGTTCAGGTCTTTCGACCCGGGGCTTTTTACTTAGCGGGATAGGATCGGAGGAGCCTGAGGGTGTGGCCCCTTGAGGGTTATATGAAAGAAAGTGTTTTGGGTTCTTATCATAAAAATCAGCCAAGGAAGACATCCTAGACATAACCCTGTCTATGTCTTCACTGGACCATTCCCTGGAACAGGGTATTACTTTAGCAGGTGATTTATTTTCAAGGGTAGACTTGTGTTTGCTTGTCTGCTTAGGCTTTACAGGGGTGTAAGGCTGTGCTTTCCGCTGTTTCCCCCCTTCTCCGTGCGTGGAAAAATGTTTTCCCTGTCCCTTGGGGGCCCCAGAGACTTTCGACGCCTGGCGTCGAGGGTCTGGAAAGGTATCTGTGTGCTTCGGGCGTGGGGCCTCACTGGTGTTAACCGCGGTCTCGGTATCTTGGAGCGCGGCCTGGGGGTGGAAGTCGTCTTCGTCTCCCGACGATCGAACTTCCGTTAGTGTGTGTGTGGGCTGAAGTTTTGGCCCAAGGTCGGCATACCAGTCTGGGGGTGTACTGGCGATAGTGAAATTTGACCAACCACACCCATTCGTCCTGCACATGGGTGGAGCGGGGTCCGGGCGTGTGCTATCAATATAGGCGATTTCTGGAGGTTGGCGATTTTGCGATTTTTCAAAAATAGGAACTTATGACACAATAAAAAATACACAAGGCAATAGCAGAAGCCAATGTGCATGTCACCTACACACCCGGGCAATGATGGGTGGTACTGCTAGTACTTGAATAAGCAGAGAGTGACATGTGACCCTTTTCTCTGGAAGTTTACTACTGCATTTCTGCCGCACACTATCTTAAGAACAACCTATGACATATTAAAACTCAATTTTTATAAATCAGGTTGATTTTTTTTCTTTATCAAATTGATTTTAGTTACGGCTCCATATCTGTGCTTTAATAATAGCTGTTATTTTCCCCCAATTTAGTGCTACTCAATGCATTGACCTTGCAAGGATGGGCTGAATCTGCCTTGCCAGGATTCGAATGTGTGATGTGTAGGCTTGCCCAGAGTCAGAGGTGATTATTTAACACACGCAATCGACCCAGACATCGGTAGCAAAAAAATAAATTGGTCTTCTTAATGCCCGCCTTCCTACCAACAAAAGTGCAGGTGTGTTTCGTGATGTCGCTTTGATTGTTTTAAGTTTCTGTATGTCTCCAATATCAGAGTGCTTTGATGCAGCAACTAGGCAGTGGGTTGGCGTTACTTAAAACTATGCATGGGTAAAGCGGGACGTAGAGCAGCAAGGAAATGAGGGGCAAGAATGGTGAGGATGAGTGGATCGTGCACTGTATTGTCTGCAGGTGTACCAAAGGGGAGAGGGGTGGAGTGTGCAATGAGGGGCAACAAAAAAAAACAAAAAATAACATTCTTACTAGCGACTTTCATGATGGTAGAGAGGCTCTCTAGCAAGGGTGACACAAGTTAGAAGCATCAGGCCAGGCATGCAAGTATTTTTCCCTCTTACCCACAGGAACAAAGCCCACCATTTGATACTTTCTAATGTTGAATTATCTCTTGCCAATGTGGCAGGAGCACATTTTACGACCTTCTCTGTAAACATTATAAAATATATCATCCTGTATCAATATTAATGACATTTATTCACCTTTAGTGTTATTGTAAAGCCCTCCAACCTAAACCAGCTACTCTAACACTACCAGTCATTACATACTAGCGAGCCTAGAATGCAAAGGACATTTCTCTACCATCAAATGATTTGAGGGAAGAAGAAAACAAGTTGTGAATCCTGATTATAGAGGTTAGTATTGAGGAGCATTCTGGGATGAACAGCCGATTGGACCGAGGACAAAATGCTCATATGGCACTACATGTCCATGGGGTTTAAGCAATTTACTTGAAAATATTCTGATGGTTCATCAATATTCAATGTATGAATCTGAGTAGAGTAAAAGGACATGCAGGCATGTGTGGTTTACACTGAAATGTGAGATGTATTCTCCTTCCACTGTGGTGTGCTCCTGCTGGGTAACCATACCAAGCCATCAAAAACTAAGACAAGAAATGCCATAGCAGTGGTGTGATAGCCCACAGGATTCTGGTCTTCATAGTAAGTGGACCTGTCCCGGAGACTGATGCACTGCAGTGCCGTTCAGTTTCAGAAGATCAGGTGTGCTAACTTTTTTCGATATGTAACGTAAAGCAGTGTAACTGGGTCTTGTATAGTGCTATTTTTGCCATTTGATTATGCATCTGAGGGACTTTTAGTATAGCTGCACACAATGGAGGCAATGACTTAGAAGGGTCTTTCTTCCCCTACATATACACAGTAGATTGCTAACCACTGCCCAATATTTGCAAAGAAAAGAGAAAACAGTGGCCTCCCCCCATCAGCAAATCAACAAATTGAAGACGGAGATGGAAGAGGTGCTTCGGTGGGAAGCAAGTCGCCCCGGAAAACCGTCCACAGCCATGCCCCATCAAGCCGTGCTTTGGCTAGACGCTACTGAGGCAGATCAGGCTTCTGGAACGGCTCATCTGTCCGAGACTCTTGGTCCTGGAGCAACCTGCATGGAAGTGACTAGCGTGACCACTTATGGCTAAAACAGAAATTAAAGCAAAGTTTTGATAAAGCTAAACACTACTGAGTGTGCAAACACTAGCATGCCCTTTGCTCCCAGGAAAGGCCAGCCCTGTATTTATATATTCTTTTTTTTTTGTAGAGTGCTTTGTGTCTCCCTGTAGCCACTTCCATGCACGTGTCATCCTTGTGGCCAGTGTCAAGGTTTACATTTGGGGCACAAGTTGACTACACAGACCAAGCGGAAAGTGTGCAGATTGGTGTAAGAAAAGTTAGTGGCAGTAGAAAGTTGGAAGCGGCTGCTTGGTTCGGCTTGTGTTAGGCTTGTGACTCCATCCGTTGCAGTGTGGCTTGACGCGTATCGAGAGAGGTCCTTTCCTCTAGCTTTCCCTTGCTGATTCTGAGCAGACATGGGGCAACGGTCTGGAGACACAGAGGCTGGGGGCAGAAAGTATCCAGCTTGGCAGCAGATTGTGGACTGCTGTACCGCTCTCGCCTAAGCCTACGCTTATTCTCAGTGATCCTCAGTGAGTGCAAGCTGCACCCTGAGGAAAACTTGGTTGACCCTCCCCTTGAAGGAAAGACAAAACTTGCAAAACTAGTGGCAGCAGTTTAAGAAGCCTGCTATTGTCCTATTGTCCTGTCCTCTCCCCTACTTTTACTGCTCATCATTTCACATCATTCCTCATTTCTCTTTTACTACCACCCCGTACCCCCGCACCACCTTCAGTTCGTTGGAGGCTGGCGACCTGCATGTGCTTCCGTTTGTAGTTGGAAGTTGGCAGTTGGCAGAGGGTGGCTGCTATTAAATAGAGACGCAGCCATGGTGCCAAAACTCTGAGTACAGAAGACCATCATAAAAAAGGGAGGAGCCTCAATCACACAAACTGGAAAACAGTCTTGGCAAGCAATAATTTATTGGGCGGCTAGAAGCAAGAATGTTGTGAGTCTTTCTTCCTGTCAGCACAAGTAAGTGTTGACAGATGGGGTGTTCGAACTGACTGGGAGGGAGGGAACTTAAAAGTCACTAATGCCACTAATTCCATTGATGCCACTGATGCTAGTGAAGCAGTGTCCAACTCTGTGGCACAAGTACAAGCAAAGATTTATGAAGGTGGCAGCTTAGCACCCGGAGAGGGGTTTGAGGTGGGGATGGAGGTAAGCAAGACACAGAGCCCACTTCCAAGAATGGAATTATCTGCAGTAACTTTAGCTCCCGACATGCAACACGTGGCCGCTGACCTGATAGAGCATCAAGGTTGTGAATCTGGCCCTGCTGAAATAGTGCAGCATATGGTCCAACAAGATAATGTGGATCCTACCAGGGCACAGGATTAGGCGGCTGTGGTGGACGAACTGGATACTCGGACAAGTCTGCTTTGGAGCGCTCAATTGACGGCTACTATGCAGAGAACTGCTTGCACAGGGCTTGCATAGGGTAGTTGGGGTGTCACGCTGGAGAGGGTGGGGTGTCAAATCCAAAAGGGTGGGCAAGAGTCTTTCAGAGAATGAGATTGACAGTGATATGGTTGATCTGGAGGTCAGCTCAACCATGGAGCCAATGGTGACGTTGGTTAATACCCTGGTTGGCCGGATAGATGATGAGGGGGCCAAGATAGAAAGCAGTAGGTGGCTGAGAAAACATCCGAAAGAGCTTCCACCTATCCCTATGATAATCAGAGACCCATTCTGTGACTTCCCTGCAAGTGCAAACTCAATGGATAGAGCGAGATGCACACTGTTGGGGAAACCCATTGTTGGGGCAACCTTTTGGCCATTCATCTGGTATGGAGTATGCAGATGGTGTAATTGACTGTCCAAATGGAAGCATAGTAGAGGAGGTGTCAAGCTCACCTGGATTGTCTCGTCACCCTGCCTTCCAGAATCATATGCCCACAGACTCCCATGATCCAGGTCTAATCCTTGGAGGTGAACAGCCCGAAGAACCGAGCACGAGTACAAATATTGAGAACATGCTATACTTCTCAAGGCACATAAAGAGACTTTCTGATGTGTACTTGGAACTGAAAGATGTATATAGGCAGCTCTTGGACAGGTCTGAAAGGGATGCCGAAAATGTGGATACATGCTTGTGAGTTATTAGTACCGTAGCAAAATGTATGACAAATATACTGGCAGGGGACAGTACTGCTGCCAAGGGGGCCCAGGTGGGGCTTGACCATATTGATGCATACCCGCCTAAGGGTCCTATGGGTAATTTAAAGATCCAGGCCATGGGAGCATCAGTGACGGAACTAAAGGAGGGTTCAGAGAAAATCAAAGGGGATAAAGGAATAACTGCAGGAGTAACCACTGAGACTATACTCCTGAACGAAAAGGAGACAGAAAATATTAATGTCTTACAGCAGATCAGAACATTGGAAGGGGCTAGTAACAGAGCAATCAGCCAACAAGATGTGACTGCAAGGAAAAGCAAAATTACAGAGGGACACGCCTGTAAAATAGAAAGGGTATAAGCAGAATATATGCATTCACCTGTACGTTATGGTGATACTGTTTATGTCATCGTTTTTTGAACATAGTAGAGATTTTGTATGTGTGAAGAGTATGAAGGATGTGTTAAAGAATATGAACTCTTTTTAGATATGAATTCTGTAATGTAATGATATGTGAATAATTAAAATCAGTTTCTGTGAGCTAATGAAACAGAAGTTATTATACATTGTCGTCTTTTATCTATTGGTCCATTTTTTTTTCCATTTGTATTCTCACCTGGAGGACCACAGACCTTTACCAGGTACCCTTTCATTCTGAACCTGTATTTATATGTATACGTTTTTATTCTTTAATGGCAATTTGGCAAAATAAAGTGATTTGATAGGAATATTTAATTGAAAAAAACTTCTACAAAACATATTTTGCTCAGCCTGTGAATTATGGCTCTGACTGGGGACGCTTGGTTTAGAATACAAATAAGAAAAGACTCAATCAGAAATACTCTCAAAATGCCCTAATACACTTCTTACTAAAAAAAAATCGAATCGTTAAAGTAATCTAATGGGCATCTGGTATGCACAATGACCTTATCCATAAAGGACGTGGCTATGCAACATTCAAGGCCACTTTTTCTTCCTCAGCACAACTATATCTTCCCACTAACAAAAACATCTTACCCTAACACCATGACATCAATTGGATTACTGCGACTGCTACCACCTGCAGGATCCTTCACACTGGCACAGTATCAACCAGGCCACTTAAATGATAGCGTGTTAACAGACAACAAACCAAATGAATGGTCAGGAGCAGTTCAAGGCTATATAAATTGAAGACTATAAAGCTTTCTGCAAACGGCAACTTTACAGTAGCATAGATTTCCACATGTACTCATGGAAGTGTGCACCACAACCTGCCAAAGCGATACTCTGCAAACATTGCGGCCCATCCAGTCTGCAGCGGCTGGAGGAGGCACTTCTGTGACATGCACTATGAAATGTGCACTTACCCAAAAAATGTAAATGACACCAAGGGTGTTGCTAGGTCTGGAAAAGATCTGGGGCTATGCTATGTCGGAACTGTCGGGACTCGGGGCTAGCTAGCTTTCTGGTTGTAGCCCCGGCGCTTCTATCCGGGGCAACAATCAAAAGACCTGAGGCTCTAGCCCCCTCAGACTGCCCCCTTGCAACGCCCATGCATGTTGCAGAAGTGGTATTTACAGAACCAGTCCAGTAATTGAGGCCAATAATGGCTTTCATGTTCTTATATAGAAGAACACAACAGGGAATGCACTCTACATAAAATAAACACACAGCTGCCCTAGAAAACCTGGAAAATTGTCGATTTTGGAAAAGTCACTGGGAGCGAAACAGGAGGGGACAGACTGCTTCATAATAGATTTGGGCCAATATCGGTGGTTATTGTCTACATTCCACTTCGGGGGCTAACGTCATATCTTATCCATGTAGGGAGGAGCAGTGCTTTGGGATGTCATGTATGTTTACTTTTACACGACAAGCCATCTAGGCATGGAATAAAAGCAGCGTGGCTCTCCTCATCCTCTAGAGTTGGGGGTGGGTGAGTGGAGGGGGGGTCCCAGATACGGAATTCGTCAGCCGTGTTGCGCGCATGCTTGGGAATAGCTCCAAAGATGCGCACGTTTCTGCCTGAGATTAGGGAATTGCTGTACCCCATTTTAACCAATGAGGGAGATGCAGCTGCAGTCACTACCGGGAATCCCTAATCTCATCAGTTTCCACTGTATTTCATAACTTGTTTTGCAGACATTTCAGAGCACTGCTAAAATGCATTTGTTTCTGATTTGGCATTGAGGGGACGCTTGAAGAGCAATGAGCACGAATTAGGCATTTCCGAAAAATGCCATTGACCCAACCAGGGCAGAAATAGGCATCGGCAAGTGTAACCTATCAGCAGTGCTTTAAGTGGGCCGCGGACAGCCGGGGCCGGCCCCAGCAATCTCCAAAAAGTGGGGCTAAGACGGGGCCCTTCCGGGGCCCCCAGGTCCCATCACAACATTGGTGGGACACATTATCCCACTGCAGCCGCAACGGGAGATGCGCCCGCCATTAAGTCAGGCTGTGGCTGGTTGGCACTAACGCCAGTCACTGTAAATTCTTCTGGTGAGAGGAAGTAACTGTCCCTTTGTTTCCCCACCCCCTCCTCAGGTCGCTGAGGCGTCTTTAACCCTCGGCGAACCTGGGGATTCCTTGAAGAAAAGTACAACATTCAAGCCATCTTTTATAAAGCTTTGCCAACCGACAAAGATGCCTCAGGCTTTTTCCTTCGTCAAAGCTTTATAAAAGATGGATCGAATTGTGTACTTTTCAAGCCATCTTTTATAAACATAGGCGTGAAAAGTAAGCAAACCGTAAGGTATGCACACAGATATATATATATAAATGTTATATATTTGTGTGCCTACCTTACTATGGTTTGTGTACTTTTCAAGCCATCTTTTCTAAACATAGAAATATATAATATATTTCTATGTTTAGAAAAGATGGCTTGCATACTACACAAACCAAAGTAAGGTACGCACATAAAT
The DNA here is from genome assembly GCF_040938575.1 of Ambystoma mexicanum. NCBI lineage: Eukaryota > Metazoa > Chordata > Amphibia > Caudata > Ambystomatidae > Ambystoma > Ambystoma mexicanum. The sequence goes on along the minus strand of NC_090935.1, from coordinate 1,321,315,702 downwards.
ATATCATCACATGTATGTATATTTGTGTGCATACTTTATGGTTTGCGTACTTTTTAGGCCACGCCCGTGCCACAAGCCACGCCCCCAAATGAGGGCCCCCTCCATTTCTTACCCCACTTAAAGCCCTGCCTATCAGTCACTTCCAGACCAAAATGGCGTGTGTGGGTGAAGCGGCCCTGGGGATGGGCCAGTGGCGGGAGGCTAACAAGTGCTTCAGAAAGGCCTCGCGCAGGCCGCGCCATAAATCACTAGACTGCTGGCCCACGTTTATGGCTTCCATAAACCTTGCCAGTATCACCGTTCAAAAAACAAAACATCGTAAACAGGGCACTAATCAGATTAATCTGATAGTCCTGTGAGAAATCAACATTTTCTCTCTCCACAGAAACAAATGGGCTCTGGGATCAAACTCTCGGACCGAAAGGTTTTCAAAAAAATATATTTCCCTTCTGGTCCTAGGTTTATGGGCAACATTTACTTTTTGTTGTAAAATTATGTGTGTAAACAATCATGAAATGAGCGTTCATCGTTATTTCGTTTTATCCCCCATCTCTGCAAACAGATCCTCTCCCCCCCTTCCAGGTAGCAACAGTGTATGGAGCATTTCAGGCACAAACGCACTGTTCACAATAACAGGGGCTGCTCACGTGCTTGTAGGCTCCTCCAAGAAATGTGTAGCAAGGTTGCAGCTTAAGATAGGGTGAGTGGTTGCCTAGTGAGGCTCTACTATGACTGCCTACCATCGGCCTGTACTTTTACAAAGCTATTTGCTTAATCAAGGCTATAACTCTCAGAATACATTCATGTATTCATTAAAAGCCAAGTAGTGGAAAATGTGCCAGGGATAAGGAGTTATATGGTCATGCCATGAATGCCTACACCAGAGCACCGCCATTTATAGAATGCCCTGCCACCTTTACAGATGTCACAAGCTGGACTGGCGGGAGCGGTTGCATTGCCTGAGAGGTTTGGCAATATCTAACATTCAGTCCCTTGATGTGTTTGCCGGTTGTCATGCATGGGCAGGCATGCATCGGCAGTTACCAGCAACAGGTGTATGGCCTATCATCAGAGCCATCACATTTTCCCGTGACCATGCGTGAGAAGGCCATCCCGTCATGTTTTTCCCCCCTTTGGATTCTGTAGTTCTTTGATTCACATTGGCCCTTTAGGAAAACTACAAGTTCCAGAATTGCAAGCAAAAACAGGATTGGATCACGCCTGGCCGTGGGCAATTTGAGAGCTCTGCCCATCTTCGGCCACAGACTGGCACTAGTGCGTTTACTAACACATGCTTTTCACTGATTTACAGAGCGTTTTTCTATGGGATTGCACCATTGTAATAGGCTTTTATAAATCAGGCCCCTCATTCCCAAATACTCTTGCTAATAAACCACTGAAGTCGTTGTGGCCTAGCTGAAGGGATATGCAATATCATGGCACATGACACCACCTAAACTCACCCTTGCAAGTCAATAGTGTATTTCTGCAGTACTGATGGGCACCTGTTACTACAGCGCGGTTACAATATTTTTGTATTTTATTTTAACGAGTGGATATATCTAAATGCATTTCCCAAAAGCACCAATGAAGCTCCCCATGCTGAACCCCCAAACCTGGAAGTTTATACCCGAAAGCACCCTACCTACAGCCAAATAAGAATACTTCTGTCACGCAACCTGAAGCACGGCTCTTGCTCGAGAGAAGAGCGAAGATGCTTAGATTCACATGAGGAGGTTAGTTTAACTCAAAGTTAAAAACACTAAAGTATGCCTCGCAGTTCCCCACAATAATAATAATAATAATACATATAATAATAATACATTGGCTATGCGTGAGCCGGCTAAGCCTAACCCTTACCCAGATCCTCTTTTCACGAGAGCTTTGTTGTTGCCCCACAGAACGTACTCAAGGGCAAACATGTTCTTGAACATCAAAACAAACAGCTCTGCAGTGATCTCAAGGGCTTATAAAATGGGGACGAACCTTTGAAAATAAACTGGGAGGGGCCGGGGGAATCAGCCTGCTCAGCGGCCCTACCCATAGCTTAATATCGAAAAACACTGTCAATTCAAAGAAAAACAAGCATGCCAACTAAACAATGACTGCTGATAATTGTTCAGCGGACTTTTTTGTTAATAGCAGCGTGCATTCTGTATCTCGTTTTGATGAATCCCATCCAATTCTTGCCTAAACTGCCTTGAAACAGCTCTAATTGCATTAGCAGTATGGAGGGAATTGGTTTTGCACGCCAGCCAATAAAGAGAGGCTCCAACACAGAACGGCCCAAACACAGATTGCAATGCAAACGATTAAGCCTCCGTGTTAGCACACTTGTTCCAGTTTTGTGACAACTCTTCCACATCCTTTGAAAAATATTTTCATCAGCATCCCCCTACTGCCTACCCCACCCAACGCAATCCACCTCAGCAGGGTGCCCCTGAACTCGGCCCAATTTAAGGCAATTTGTTCAAAATACATTTGAAACAAAGCAGCAGAAGTGACTATGAATTAAACGTATTCGTCCTGCAGAAAAGATCGATGTGTTTCTTTGAAGAATGGAGATTTCAGGAATGACTTCCAATAACACATTCATAGCTGGCAGAGGCATTCCCCATAGCGGTGACGCTAAAATAGCACAAAGATGAGAACCAATGAAGAGGCCAGTCTATAAGGACAAATACCAGGGACCAAGTCAAGCAAAAATAAAATATAAGAAACAGGTGACTTACAAAGGTAACATTTACCTAGGGGGTCAAGTACTTAAAACGAAAGAGTATTGTACAAATATACAAAACGACAATATAAAGCAGCTCTTGAGGGATTGATGATGGAGGACGGGGAAGCGCCCTCTTTGGCATGTAAGTGAAATTTAAGCAGAACTTTGAAGGGAGCCACAGTTGGGCTGGCTGTAATTGTGAGGGGCAACCTGTTACAATTCAGAAGGGCGAATAGGGAGAAAGAGCAGAAGAGGTATTAGGCATGGAGGGGGCATGGTATAGTGAGTTTCGGCACAGAGGAGGAGCAGAGGGAACGCGATGGCGAGTACACGAAGATGCAATCAGACAAATACTGAGACCATTGATAGTTTTGTAGGCCAGGAGAAGGAACTTGAAATGGGAGTGCTTATGAATGGGGAGCCAACAAGCCTGGTGCAGGAAGATAGAGGTGGCGGAGGATATGGCTAGGTTTAGAGTGCAGGTATCAAAGTTGAGGACTAGGGGAACGAAGGAGGAGAGAAAAATGCAAGGAACTGATACGAGCACTAGTTGAATTTTCTGAGTACAAAGGTGAAGGTTAGAGTTTTCTTACAGTGATGGATAAGAAATTAGCACATTTGGCAAATTTTGAGGAGGTTAATATGAGCAGCATATGCAATGGTAGTGATGAATCACTGGGGGTCAGAGGTCACTATGAAAGAGGACATCAAAGTTGCAAGCATTGGGTAGCAAGAAGATCATGCGAGAAGGAGATATTAGAGGGGGGTAGTAATAACATTGGAAGCTGGGAAAAAGATGACTTCTGTTTTTGAAGAGTTCAGCTTGTGGCAGTGGAGAGTCATTCATTGATGGATTGCAGTGGGACAGTTGGTCATCCATTCCAACATGGCTGGGTTGAAGGATGTAAAGGAAAAAAAGATTTGATTGTCCCCAGCAAAGCAGACTTAGCTCATCCTTTACATTTCCATATGTCTTCCTAGGGCAGAGGCGTAGGGGTGAAGAGCAGAGGCCCAAGGACTGAGCCTTAGGGGATGCCGACAGGGAGAGGGTTGGGATCAGAGCATTACAAGATCCAGGAGATTTTAAAGGAGCAACCTTACAGGTAAGAGGTTATCCCGGCAAGAGCAGATTTGCGAAACCCCAGATCCTGGAGAGTGAGGAGGAGAGAGGAGTAATCAACAGTGGTACAAAATTATTAGTATAAAAGAGAGCCTGGAGTAATGAGCATCAGAGAGAAACTTGGAGACATGCGTGAGTGCAGTCTTGGTTGAGTGTTTACCATACAAGCCAGTTTCAAGAGGAACTCCAGCGCCTCTATCCTCAAAGTACTTAGTGATTTGGTTGAAGACCACATGCTCAAGGGCCTTTGAAAAATGGCTCAGAAAGAAACTGGGCGATAGTTTGATGGGATATTTGGGTCAGCATAAGGTTTCTTCAAAAAGGGTAGAACACTTTCAAATTGGAAGGAGGAAGGAAAAAGCCCAGTGGGGAGAGAGAGAGGTTTAGGAGCTCAGAGAGATAAGAACTGATGATTGCTGCTAAGTCTTTGACTGTCTGAAGAGCAAATAGGTCATAAGAGTGTTAACACTGCAAGGGATAGGTGCTAATTTGGCAGGGCAGTAGGGAAGAAGTAGTGGAGGTGAGTTTGGGTAGAGGATAGAGGAGGATTGCAGAAGGGGGCTAGGGGACGGGTGAGAGGAGGATTGTGAGAATGTTGTGAATTTTAGGGAATTTAGAGGAACAGCAATGAGCAAAGTCATTTTCAGAGAAGGAGGAGGCAATGAATATTCGCTTGCGAGGTGTGAGCAAAGCTTGAAGGGTACATGGAAGTTTGCAAGGGATTGCACACCTTCCCCCACACACCCCTTTGCACCTCGATGTACTGTTTACAGTACTTGGTCAATGCAAAAATCATGAAATTCATATCACCCACTAACGCTGGAAAGGAATCGGTGCACTTGAGCACCAATTTAGTGCCCCACATTTCCAGGAGCTCGAGCTACATATGCATCCAATCAGATTATCCTCTCTTCCAGCAAAACAGAGGTATTGCTGATGGGAAATGATAATTAATTGCTGTTCTTAACAACCATTGACCTGATGCCACCTGTCCAAATTAGAAACCTTCGAGCAGATTTGGACTTTCAGGGCATTTGGAAGGGTGCAGCAGAGCTATCTGTAATTAGAGTCCTTTTGGAGTAGGCCACACCATTACACTTTAATACACATCTAAATCAACTGCACCTGTTTTCCAAATTACTCTAAATGTGGATGAGAATGAAATTCGGGACTGGCTCCTGGATTACAGGGCAGTATGGGGCTCTTCCATCATTAACATAAAAAAGTCTAAACAAAAATGTAATTCCAAGGTGCACCTCGTTTTTGTGCAAATCAATTGGCTTTTTTTGTCTGTGTACAGGAGGGAACAGTGGGTGGGAGATTCTGCAGACTCATGGATAGTGTACTAGATAAAACTTGCATTTCTGTTGAGGAGTATCAAAAAACCTCGAGCATGGCTATATTAAAAGGGTTCCCTTCTTTTCTAAGACCCAAAGTTTCCTCCATCAGGCCAGTGGTATACAGACAATAATGCTGAACTCCACCATGCCTCCCTTATGTTCTAAGCCCCCCAAAGATTCCTCAGTATAAATCTCAAACCTGGATAGCCTGGACTTCAGGACCGAGTCACAGAACAGGCACCTAGTGAATCAGTTTAGCAAAACCGTGCATTACGTGCATGTTTAAAGCTGGGAATTGTGCACAAAGGATAGGCGAGGATTGTAATGCACCACAGACATTTCTGTTTTTTTGGACAGCACAATGCCCTTCTGAAAACGTGTTTTCCCTCATAGCAGATCATATCAGCCTACTGCATCAGGGAAAGCCAACCCTGCGTGATGGACAAATAGACCTCAAAGTTCAAGGTCAAGCAATTGGGCATAAAGTGGGACCGCCTCGACAGTAACAAATACACTAGAAAGACACTCGGGAAAGCTTAAACGGCCCTAAGATTCATCCCCAATTACTAGCATGCGATAGCTTCTAGACTTTGGAACCTCGTTGCCTTCATACTATGTCCCTTTTAAGGAGAACAGAACACTATCTTGTGTGTACCCACAACAGTTACAACAATCACTCGTAAAGACTAAATCAAGTGCAGCCATTTACGGCACTCCGGATCAGTTTAAAGGCAATGCTATCTTGGTTGGCTACCTTGGCCATCATTATAAAACAGGCACCAGAGTTCCCCTGCAATGCAGAAAATGCTGCCCTTTTAACTGGAAGTAAGTGCAGCTATCCCTGTTTTTGACGATGGTGGCAAACCCCTTGAACCAGGCCATGCAACAAACTAAGACATAACCCTTCGAAGAACATCTCATGCTTCCTGAATTGAAGGATATCACTCAATGCTCTCTCTCTAAGCCACTGGGTGCCTGCCACTGCAACCATTGCTGATTTTGGCTGCTATGCTAGGAACTACTTATTGGAGGGGAAGCCTGCCGAAACTACCCAATCAAAGTAGCAGAAGTTACCAGAAAAAAAGGTAGGGGTGTCACGCATAAAAGTCCTACCGTGCTGAGCCTTGGGCCCCCCTCCGCAGATACCGTCTCTGGTGAGCTGACAGTGCAGGGCGGGTCGGTGGAAGCCGTCTGTGAGAGCTGCGCGGTGAGGACTGGCTGCTGGCCGAGCAAAGCAGGGAGGGAGCGATCATGGCGGAGTGCGGGGCTGGGGTGGGAAGTCCCAATTAGGACGGGAGGCATGTGAAGTGGAGGAAGCTCCTGAAGGAAACACAAAAAGCAAAGAAAGAAATTAGAATTGAGTTCCTGTGCCGTTTGTCTGTTCTTCAGAGGTGCAGATCACTGTGCCGTTCTTTCTAGACTGGAAAGTGAATGGACCCAAGGAGTAGGCCGTCGCTTTGTTGCGTCAGTGGAAACCTACCATTAGTTAAGTCCCTTTATGGTTGAGAACCTGAAGTGAGAAGTAACATGGGGCAGTGTGAGCTGTCTGAGGGAGTGCAAAAGGGGACGCTTGCTCAAGCGGAATCCGGTCAACATATACACAAGCACATGTTTGATGGAAAATACCATACAAAACAGTCACACGAGTGTGTGTGCATATATACATGTATGTACACACACACACACACACAGCATGCATACTTGAAACCAACTAGCATTGCACTTCTACTGCCTGTCATACAGAAATGCATCAAAACTGACTTGCTCCGATGTGTGCAGCAAATTTAGCTAAACGTTTACGGCCCAAAAGACGATTTAAGAGTTTTACTTTTAACTATACGTTCATGTCAAGCAGACGCACACAAACTCACCGTTGCAGAGGAAAACTTGCGAACTTAGAGAAGGGGTTAACGTGAAGGTGTGCTTTACACTCTGGGTGCATAGAGTTCAGGGAAACGCAAGTTCAGAGCAGACATGTGCAACAACAACGCTGGTCCGCTCAAGGCACGCTTTGCCGGGGCCTCTCCATTTCGCGCTGCTCTTTTTCTAACATTTTTGGGAGAGAAGAGCTTTGCTTTTTAAAGCTGGCTCCGCTTACGGCTCCAGCTAACGCCAAGGTAGGCACGCTGTTCTAGTGCGTGTGGGCCACTTAGCAAAGCCGGTAGCTCACGCTCACTATATAGCAATGCGCAAAGCATCACCCCACCCCGTCTGCTCTGTCAAGTACCCACGCTAATAAAACGGCTTCCCTGGGAGACACGCAGCAGCGGGGGTGCCTTGCATGCAGGAATGAGGGAGTGGTGCTGCCTGTATCATACAGTACCATGAGCCCCCGCCCGCCCGGTCAGTGGTGTGCAGTTAGGGGCTCACTCCTGCCTCGGCAGCAGACAGCAGGCATGGGAGGCGCGCGCGGGGGAGAGCAGGGCTGCTCGGGCACACTCCTCGCCTCCGCTCTCTCTCCGCCCGTGTCTGCACATAGTCCCCCGAGCCGCCGGCGCCGCCGCCGCTGCCTTCTCCCCCTTGGCGACTGTCACTGCGGCTCAGCTCCGGGACACTGGGAACGACTTTCCAAAAGGGAAGTGTCCTTCTGATACTTCCAGGCCCACCCCTTGCTCCCCCCTCCACTCCCCTTCTCTCCTGCACACACACAGACACACACACACACACGCTCCCCTCCAGGGCAGAGCGCACTTGTGGCCATAAAACATTCATGCGACTCGGGATTCTAGCACACAATGCCATTCCCTGGTTTAACCTGAAAGGAATGCACTAGTCACAACAGACTACATCATCCTGCCACTGAGCCCTGCCAAGGAACCGCGCTTTTGGCCGGGCCCCGTCCTGCTCTGACGGGAAAGCAGTGCACAGAGCACTCTGCGGCCACCTCCACTCCCGTAGCCACAAGTCCCCCAGAGCCCACACTAGTGCACACTGCTTGTGGGCCAGCACCTCCCCCCTCTGCGTCGGTCCGGTTCTCTTCCAAGAACTGGGAATTAAAATAAAAGAAAACAACCACGTGTTATCATCATTTAAAGCACATCTGGAAGTCACCACTTTCTCAAACTCATTCTTGCTGCCGTCACGGTTTCTACCCAAGGTGCCCCAGTCGGTAACATATGGGCGGTCTCTCTCCCCCCCCCCCCCCCTCCGCCCGAGTCTTCAGCGATAGGGTGTACCACTGTTTCCCTCGGCAAAACCACACGCAAAGCGCGGGATTCAAACACGCAGCACACGTTGCTGCAGACACGTTGCTGCGTGCCTGCCGATTTCCCATAGCGGCTTTATTAAAAGACTGGGTCTACGCCACCAAAAAGGGAGTAACATTCCCCCCTGTGAAGAAGCACACCAGGGCCACGGCTGCTGCAACCATTAGGTGCAGAGATGTGCCTGGGTCCTCTTTGCCGTTTCCAGTACATTGATTTGGGACGCTCTGCTGACATCTGAGGATTTTCCTTTTCATTCTTGTAGAAAGCTACAAGTAAAATGTGGCTTAAAATCCCCCAACAAGGTGGCATAGACTAGAAAGCAAGGTGGCATAGATTAGAAAGCAAGATGGCATAGATTAGGAACGGAGGTGGCAGGGTGGTTAAGTGAGTGGCGGGCAGAGGTGTTTCTACTCAAGATTGCCCTGGTTCTCGAAATATTGTGGCCCTTGGGACACGGTTGGGTGTTTTCTAAACTCCTACTTCACACCATGCCTAATTTCTTCTGCCTTGCACCAGCTACAAATATTTTCCCTACCAAATATTCTGTTCTGGTTTCCTCAATTTTGCAATTTTCCTTTATACATTGATGGGCTTACATCCATCAACTCCACCCATTAATTGTTCATATTTTACAAGTCCTATGTTATGTTACGTTATCCATCACTGCAATCATCATCACAATAGTGGTCTTACGTAGGGTGACCAGAGGTCCGGTTTTCACAGGACAGTCCCGGGAAATCACCCTCCGTCCTGCGATTTTTAAACATTTTATAAACCCCGTCCCGGGATTGGAAGGGTGGATGGCTACGGTCCCGGTTTTCGACCAGTCCCGATTATGACATCCCAAAATCGGGCCTGGCGCGACACTTCCTGCTTGTGAATAGGGGCATTTTCCACACCCCCATTTCCTCCCCCTTCCCCTCCCGGGCCGCTCTCCTCCGATGAGAGGAGTGTGCCTGTGAGCACACCCCCACCGCGTCCCCTGCAACAGGCCAGCAACATAGAAGTAGGACTACAGTTATAATTGTGTTTACTTTAATCCAATCTTACGGCACCAGGTCGTGTATGAAACGTGGCATATTGTCACCCTTCCATGCTGCTGTCGGACCTTAGTCTCTGCAAAGGAAGGAGAGGTTAAGGGAGGAGGTGATAGGAAAGCAAAACTAGACAAAAGAATGACCACAGGCAGAGTGGAAAAACAAATGGGTTGAGTGGGAGGGGATATAGATGTCTAAAGTAAGGATGCGTGTTTCTCAAATGTGATAAGTTATTGGTTAGCATGAGTGTAGGACTCGGGAGAATATAGCTCTGATTAGAGCAGAGTTTTATTCTGATAACAATATCTTGAACAGACGAAGCATGTTACTAGGTGTAGTTAGATGGTAAGTGGTTGCATGATTTACTAGATGGGTGCTCAATCGTGGCCTACTAGTGTGGATGCTTTCACCAGATCAGTTTGTAGGACTCAATCCCCATATCAAGAGAGAGCATTGGTTTTGCCAAGTCAGCTGGCAGGAGTGTGGGCACCAAGAGTTGGACGCCTATAGAACTATGCCTTTGGGAGAACATGGGTTAAGTAGAAGGGAAGGGAGCAGCTCTTTAGTGCTTTGGCCCCATTAGGAAAAGGCACTCTCGAAGGTTCCCTATTGCGTCTAATCCATCTTTCCTATCACTTCTCCCTACTCTTTCTGGTGCAAAGAATAAGGTCTGCAGACACTCTGGTGGGGGTCTCAGTACGCCACCATTTCGGACAAGCCTAGGTGCCGTTAAACCACTACAGGGGTGAGGGGCCCAGTATAAATATTAAGTAACGTAGCAATATCCCACAGGGACAGAACTACATGAATCTTTCCAAACATCACATGTACCAAGGTTGAATATTTCCCAAAGGTTTTGTGAAGTATTGTCAATGGGGGTCACAAAGTTGTTGGGAAAGATTTTGGAGTGTAATGTAAACATTTCTAAACGGATTGACTACGAGAAGTTGGCAGATAAGGTCACTGAGCCCTGGGTGTATAGACTACTGTGCATCACTGTCAGCCATGACCAGTGGGCAGTGCATGCGGGGAGGTTAGGGGGGGTCACTGTGCTCGAGTCATGGTCGCAGGCGACAGTCTGCAGGTCATACCCAGCAGGTAATACAGGGAGGGACACAGTAATAGCTCGACACATATATCCAGATGCCATGCACGGCAGGCAGTGCCCAGAGGCTCCCTTGGACGAGGGCATGGCTGATCGCCATGGGCAGTGTAAACTGGGCAAGGGTGCAGACCATGGCCGCTGAGCAGTAAAGGGAGGCACAGAATGTCAGTTGGCCATGGCTGCAAATTAAGAGAGCATAGCATTAAAATCAACAAAACATTTTTCCAAGTGTGTTCGATAAAGCTATGTTATGTTATGTTGATTTCACCATGCACCGCTACCACCCAAGGGCAGTCCACAGGCACTCACGTTGCTCTGCAAGAAAGAGGACAGTATTGGTTAGTGATGGTAGAATGATAGAATAGGTCCAGAATCAGGAGGAACTGGCCTCTGTGTGTGTTAGCTTGCAGAAGGTTGATTGTGTGCACTGGCTTGTTGTATCCGTACAGGTAAGGCCCAATGCCTGTTTTTTTTTATATGTGAATGCTTATTATGTAGGGAGGAGGGGTTTTATGTGTAGACTGGCTGGTATTTAAAGTTTGGTTGTGCGTGCTGGCTTGTATCCGTATGGGTAAATTACAGTGTCTGGGATTGTTTGTTGTATGCAAGTCTTACTTATGTTGGTCGCGTGTTTGTATATAATTTGGCTAGCCCAGGAAGATGAGTTGGACTTAGTAGAACTTGTTTTCACCCTTTTACCTTTCCTGTTTCAAAGCAATCTGGTTATGACCTCAAGCATAACAGAAGATGGTTGTGGGAACCCAGGATTGGTTCATTAAGGTAGGCTTAGCCTACATCAATAACTGGGGCCCCTTTGGCTTTAAAAGACGTTTTAGCTCATCTTTTGGCAGATCATCTGAAGACTTTGCAAGCAGTAGCAAGAAAAACTAATTGGGAGCCTAGCTGAAGGTACAGTCTGCCTTACATCTTTCACCATGAAGGAAGGCCAGGAACTCCAAGAGGGAAACAAGATCCTTCCCCTAAACATCTCCCAGGGAACAGAGGGAGATAATGAATCCTGAGAACCCTCCAGAAGCTCCAGAAGCGGTATTTAGCCAGTACACAGCATGCCCTGCTAGGCTCCGCAAGCTTCCTAGGTAGGAATTGCCAAACCAAGGACAAGGTTGTTGCCTGCACCACTCTCCTCAGCTTTGGGCCGTCCGCCTTAAAGGACAACAAGAGCTAAGCGAAGAAGCTAGGAGGAGTGCACCGACAAGCATCATCCAGCGTCCACCTTTAAGGACATTTTTGAGGCAATTAAGCCCCTAGAACTGCAACCGACTGCACCGCTGACTATTGTCCCATCGCAGTTGCTCACGCCGTCCAATATGCCTTGACCAGTGCTTCAGACCCACCAACCAGCACTGAGACAACGGGCCCTGACCCTGAGCCATTGTGTAGGCCAGGTGGCAGCTGCCCGGCCAGCCTTGCTGGCCAAACTCCCTGCTGCCTGATACCTGCAGCTGTCTCCTGTTTTGAACTCCTTTGCAGAAGCTGCAGAGCGCCCTGAAACCAACTCAACCGTGTTGAGCACCAAGAACCTCTAAAAGCACAAGGTGCATTGTGGTTCTATCCCCCTGGTCTTTCTCCGAAGGCCCCTAGTGATATTTTATGACCCATTTCTCCCTTTGTGCTGAAACCAATTATCCTTCAACTACTGTGGTTAATTACTTTACCGACTACCCTCCTGTCAGTATCCAGAGTGCATCCCCTTCCCTTCTTGAAACTGTCTGTCCTCTGTACAGGGTGGGTTGTATTTTGTAGTGTGATATAACTGTCTGTTGTGATAATAATAAAGTAGATATTTTTATACAACCATGACTGGGTAATAATTGTATTTTCGCTGTGTTACAACTAACCAACGATGCACAAACTTGTGAAGAAAAGCCTGCCGTTCCGTCCACATTACCAAAATTGGACAAGGAGGTTTATAATTTGCTTGTGTTTCCAATCTATTTAGACCCCTTCTGCTGTACTAGAGGTGTGGGGCTGATTGATGGTTTAGAAACCGATATTCATCCCTGGACCACTGGTGCCCCGGTAGTTGATTCATCACACATGTAACAATTGTAACCAGTGGCTATTCTAACAGTGTGGCTAGTAGCAGACTAGATATACCAAATAGATCCATGTTATAACCTCTCACAGTTCAAGTAGTACGATTGCATCATTTGTCACTAGAATTTCCCGTGGTACGCAAATCGCTGTCTGATATGCAAGTGGTAGTGGCCCCAATGCAGAAGGGTGCAGTATCACCAGTTGTAACTAGAGGTGCCTGTGGAGCAACGTTAATTCTATGGCTTGCAAGGGTACAGTATCACAGGCTATAACTGGATGTCTCTGTAGAAAAGGAATGTGTCTGTTGTACAAGGGTGCAGCAGAGCTATCTCTAATTAGAGTCCTTTTGGAGTAGGCCACACCATTACACTTTAATACAGTCAACATGCTCCAATATAATAATTCACATTAAAAATAGGATATGAAAAGAACACTTATGGTCTGTTGATGCCAATTGTGATGTCATCTATGAATTCATGCGGCTGTGAGTTATGGTTGCGTTGTCAACTAGAACTGTAATATGTCCTTTGAAAAAAAAGTTTTGCATTTTAACCTCACTATCCCAGCAATTACGTGTTTTACTGAATTTTGCAGTGTTTATTAAACAGAAAGTTAATCGTATAAAACAATATACACACACATACAAAAACAGTTATTATTAAGACATTTCTATATATGCTCTTTTTATACCGGTGCCCTGACTGTTCGCTATACAATGGTAAGTCCTGAGGATGTAAGTGGCCACACAGGGCAGGGTTCAGCTGCATCATGTGACTAGGTAGGTGGCTGTAGCCAGCCCTAATTGTCTTTGTCCGACCAGTGCATGCCGTGATAGAAGGGATGATCATGGCAAGAGCAGAGGCGAGAATTAGATTGCTCTACTTTTCTCTACCCAATGGCAGCGTACCCATAGGACTTCACCAGAAGCCCATTCGAAACGTTGTGCATGTTTTTTTAGGGTGGGTTGTGGCGCAGTTTACCAAGGCAGGCTTTGATTTATTATGGTCCCATGATTGATGGTAAATGATGAGACTCGATGCTCTCCGGCAGAGAGTGGCGATCTATATAACAAAATACACACTGTTGCTCCGACGGTCCCCTTCGGCTCACTTTGGTCACAAGTTGCCACCTCAAAACTGCCCCCACATACCGAATCACTGGGACTGTTGCTCCATTTCTAAGCCACAGCAGAGGGCGGGAAATATGTGGTCCTGGGCTTAAAAGGGGAGTGAATGAGAGACCTGTGAATTTTAAGGGAGGAGGTAGACCCAGTTCTAGGGAAAGGAAATAATGGGGTGCTCTCTACAGTAGATCCCCCAGCAAGGTGGCACCACGTTACCCCTACAAGCAGCAAATATAGCCACACTTGGAAGGATGGAGATGAGGAAAAAAGCAACATTTGCTAATATGATCACCACTTCCCTACCAACGCTTCAAGATAAATAAAACATTTGAAAGGTAAGATGTCAAAAGAAAGAAGGAAAGAGCGCTCAAAAGAAACAAGGAAAGGGTGCTGTTCATCTGCACATTTTAGGAGTCCTGGGGGCCTAATTCACAGAAGCGTTTTATAATGGCAAAACCCGATTCGAAAACGTTCTGTGAATCAGGGCAATGGTCAGGAACGTCATAACGCCTTCTTTGGAAGAGGTTGGTAGTGGCAACATCCCTTATTTGAAGTGGAATCAAATTTTAATCTCTATTCTCTTCACTTAGCAAAACATGACATGAAGTTCCAAGTCTAACCTTACATGCGTTCATCCATAACATGGCCAATATAGCTTGAGAAGCAAAATAACTGCATCTCATTCCAGCTTTATTTCCTCACTTTTGAAAATATTGCCAAAAACATGCTCACTGTAGAGTATTTAAAGTTACCCATGGTAAAGGCATGTGCAGGAGTTCCTGCCACTGCTGGATGCTTCTATATCCAACATTCAAGTTCTGCTTTATCCAATTAGATACAACGTAATGAGGGAAAACCAATTTTCAAACTGTGATCAAGAGAGCAGGCTATTTCCATTCACAAATTGAAAATATACAGGTAGCATGCAGGGACGAAATTAATGTTTTACAAACCTGACTTGGTCAAGGGAGCCAAAATGTCCTTGGGCCTGATTTGCAGAATTGTTAGCATGCTGCGAAGTGACTTTGTACTGGGGCAAAGTGACTTTGCACTGCCAACACACAGATTTACAGAACACTTTGCTGTGAAAAGGTACTCTTTGCACCGTGAAATGGGCCCATTTAGCACAGTGCAAACAGTACTTTTTCTGTGCAAAGTGATTTACACTTTGCACTGTTCGAAATACACGTTGCACTGTTCTGTAAATCAGGGTGTTGGTTGGCAGTGCAAAGTCACTTTGCACCAGATGTGAAAGGGATCTTGAAGGCCGTACGGACCCAGATCAGGACAGAGGTACAGGGGTGCTCCCAAAACCCATCTGGGGAGATTACAGGATAGAGATGCCAACTAACCAATTGCACTAATAATTTCCCCCTCTGCATACACCTCTCAAACTCCAAACCAAACACAACCACAAACCTACAGCACAACAAACCGCACAAACTTCACCACATTGCAACAACAAAACAAAAACACACAGACTCGCACAACAGTACACAATGACTACTAGCTGCAAACACCCAGGCCCAGCTAACGGACCCACCGGGCTGAGGCCGCCAACAGCACATTACTGCTCTCTTGCACTTTTCCAGCTTCCTCCCACTAACCCCCCTCCCTTCCTCTTTCAGAGCCGCCAGAGCGCCAGGGGACCATTCCGGTGGTGATAGTGCGTGGTACAAATGTCCTTTAACATTAACATAACATTAATATTAACAGTACAAAGTCACTTTGCGCCACGTTAATAATTCTGTAAATCAGGCCCCTTGTCTCTGAACAACATAGCCCAGTGGCTTCTCACCCACGATCCCAAACCCCAAAACATCAGGGTGGGTTGGTGGCTCTGGAAGGCTTTGGCTTGTGGACTGGTCTACAATACTAGAGTACTGTACACAGATAAAGTGAAAACAGTGCCATCAACAGGGTTCCCGACCAAGAAAGGGTATAGAAATAAAGCAAAAACAAGCTTTCACTCCCGATAGTTGCAGTAAATGGGCAGCTTGTTTGCACGTGGCTCGTTTCAATGCACCGACAAAATAAACACGATCACGTGAAGGCTGCATTGCAATGAGTAGAGATGGATGCCATTAAAACAAGCACTGGAAAGGCAACAGTCCTGGCTTTTGTGTGGGCCTGATATGGGCGTGTGCAGGCACTACCATAACAGTACTAAGATAGAGAAAAAGCTGCAGAATGGTATGAGTGCCAAATGTCAAAACTTTAATATCTAACAGGACTTCTAGTGCAAGGAACAGATGCAAGTCACAAATACTGCTAAAAAATAAATCAAGCGGCGGATGGCAGACTTGGTTAAGATATTTGTATTTCACCAGTAGACTGTGCACAACTGCAAATAACCAAAAATAAACCACCTAATAGAGACACTTTTACTCAATTTGGTGTCTATTCTTCGACTACCATTCAAATCATGCTGTGCTTCATGCAAGCACACCATTTATACAGGAGCAACCCAACCTCTAATGTACAAAAAGAAATTGTATTTGTTTATAACAACATTAAAAACACAAATATGTGTATTTCACAAATGGCGAATCACACCTAATAAAAAAACATCACCCAATTGTTTAACAGAAGCTTGGTGATGGAGTTAGTATAGTGTGCCAAAAAATTATATTCTCATTTAACTCGTTGTTTCTAAGCATACTTTCGACTAACAGAGCAAAGCATAGGTCTGGACTCGAATGCCGCATCACTCATGGGTGGCCATTTACGTACACACTGACACCTGAGTAGTCTATATTGGCCAAACCTGGCTAGCATACACGGATGGGATGGCCAAATACATTAATTTTATCCATGTTTTACGTCTCAGACTAAAATAACTTGGTATGCAGTATATTTTGGAAAAAAACAGAATGTCGACACTGGTGTGTTTCGGCTGTTACTTAAGGGTCTAATCTCTTCATGGAGTGACCCTGTGATTTTCTCTTGAGGCCTTCATCAGGACACAAGAAAATGTTTGCCCCGAGTTAATTCAACATAAACAGTGCTTCTGGAACCAGCTAGGAAAACCCTTCTTTTTTTCTTTTTTCATTTACAGCTCTTGGGACCCTTCAATGTTGTCCCTTTTCTTGCTTGAAATGCAGTTTCCAGTCTCTAACTGTTCTTCAATCTAACATTTAGTTAGACACTTGACTGTGTGTACCTTTGAGATGTGTTCTCTCATTGGTTTTAAATCTTCCATCTTTAGGCAATCCATTATAGCGACTTGGTTTAATCTCTATACCTGGATACTTCCATTCAGGTAGCAAATTTCGCGATTTCCGTTAGAGCCTAGGTTCACGCGGGAACCTCCGAAGCTGCAATTAAGCCATTAACTCTGAGAAGACTGCTTACAAATAATACTGGAAGGCCCTATACAGCACATGGTTTGATGTTTCTGCTTGATAGAACTATCTCCAAGACATCCCAGGAGGGTCTTTTGGGAGGGGAGGGGCGGGTAGTGGATGGGAATGTCCATAGGGATTAGCCAATGGGAATGGGTCAGTCAATGGGTGGGTAAATAACCAACCAACCAACACTCACAAGCTCTGAGTGCCGCCTTACATCCCAGCTGCCTTTTATCTGTACAGCCAAAAAAAATATCTAGCTTATGTTGCTCCTCTAAAGCTGTGCCAGGAGAATGATTTCACTTGTACAGATTTGAATGGTTTTCCTCAAAGTCCTCTGCATCGCAGACCACCAAGTGAGTTCAGCCTAAAAGTCAGAAATTCAGTCTAAGTTTCTCATCTCCTCTGTGGTTTAAATAATAATAATATTAATAGTTATTCTCATTCTGAGGCTATCATGCTTTTATATATTGGTACAGGCCAGTTTCGACCTATTTCTAAGCACTATAGCAATAAGTGTTATTATGTCCCAGTTTTTCACGGTGCTCTTATCACCCTTATTAGCCACCTACCCAGTCCTCCAAAGTTTCAAAGAGCACCCCTCTCATTTTTTCCGGGAATGGAGAGTGCTGTCTCTCGGTTGCCGCGCCCTTCATCTCTAGCCGGCCATGCTAATTCTAGGCAGAGGTCCAGCGTTTGAGCAAGCCCAGGAATTTATGTCCCTTGGAAAGGCTTGCCTGTGGTTACTGAAACAACAGTTGTTAAAATGAAATGTCACATTGTCAAACAAGAAAAATAAATGAAATCAAAACAAAATCAGTGTTTAATTAATGAGAGATCAGCACTCGTGATGGAGAACCAAGAAAGAGAGGGCCCAGCTGAAAAACGAGAACCATGCGATGTGTGAGATGAAGCCGGGCCAAGGCAGCCACCAGCCTGCACACCAGACAAATGGCTGCACCCGTGCCTGAACTTCTGCAGTGCATACGTGGAAGCAACTCCCCACCAGAAATCCTGCACCGAGCGCTACCAGAAAAACCACAGAATGGCATTAAACAACTAGTCCTAGGCTTGTGTGTGTCCGGCCCAACATTTTCCAATCAAAGCGGTTTCCTCTGGGCTGCTTCTCAGCTCTCACAACATCCTCAAACATGGTTACAAATAAGGGAGGGCGTTGGTGTGTGCGTGTGTGCTTGTGTGTGTGTGTGTAGACAAATCTGCTGCCTTCATAAAGCTGAGACACGGACAGTGGTAAAAGCCAACGAGTTGCATCTTTATAGACTAGTGAGCCACTACTGGGCCAAAGGTTCGAATCCTGGCAAGGTGATAATGGCAACTGAAGTGATTACAGTGTTTAGAAGGGGGGCATCTGTACAGACATATATACTATGTTTTTCTCTTTTTTGCTCTCTTCACCTCTGCACAAACAGGCAGAAACGATGTTCTCTTTCACACACACATTAAATCGTAAAACATGTTTCACATTTCCTGTGTTCTCCTAACTCGCGGATCGTTCGTGCACTGTATATACCATATGATCAAGCTTTCTCCTACTAAAAACTAACGACTGTTTCAGTTGTGATAATGCTGCCTGAGGAAGAGACCCAGGAGGTCCTCAAAATTAAACTCACTAAAATAGGAGTAATCTCAACAAAGGTATCCCCTGTGCAAGATGCTGTGTTGTGTGTTCAAACAGCAAGATGCACTGTTCATCCAGGTAACAGCAATTCAAATTCTTTCAGTAAATTCTTGAGCAGCATTACCCTAGGCTGCCGGCTGAGCCAGATGGTAACGGGCCACCGGCCCATGTCTTCAAGTTTAACCAGGGCTGTGCTGTAGTTAATCTTTGGTAAAGTCTGTAGCCGAGGATACTACTGATGTTAGCACCAGCATACTTTTCATTTATGAAAAATACAACTGGGCGTGAGCATGTTTTTCGTTAATGAAAGGGAAAAAACAATCCAAGATGGCCACCGAGG
The DNA here is from genome assembly GCF_040938575.1 of Ambystoma mexicanum. NCBI lineage: Eukaryota > Metazoa > Chordata > Amphibia > Caudata > Ambystomatidae > Ambystoma > Ambystoma mexicanum. Next base: position 1,321,296,668 of record NC_090935.1, on the reverse strand, counting down.
GAAATGGAAAGGGAGCTCCAAAGCAAGAACCTCTTTTTATTTCCAGGGCAGGCATTGAGCAGTGCAGGTGCAGCCAAGACATCTGAGGGAGGGTACGCTGTGTAGCATATTCAGTTGGGTTTGCGTATGGGTGCAAGAGAAGGACAGAGTGAGCGGGAGGGTGAAGCCAACCGTTTGCTCGAAATGCGGTCTTGTATCTGTGGATATAGCCTGAGTACCAAGCAATCTGAAGGAGACACACACACCCAGCAGGGTGCCAATTATACCAAAGCGCACACGCATGGGGACAACATGCACTAACATTCTTCAATGTGTTTTTATCTCACCTGGCAATGTATCTCCATCCTGCCCTTGTCTGAGCTGGCCTCCATGCTCTCCCTTGCCCATCACTCTTGAGCTGAGATTCTGCCTCAAAGTGCAGCTTTTTGGTCTGAAAGGAGTTCGCCAAACTGTGCCTGTCTGTCAGTCTGCGTGTGAGTGAATAGAACCACGGGTGCATGCCTACTGTACAGCCTATATTGGAATGTTCCCTGAGTGTCCTACATTTGTTGGTTGGGGAGAGCCAGCTGTCTTCCCCAGGGTGCGGAAGCCACTAACTCTATACTCCTTACGCCTAAATGTACTCACCTACCAGTGTGATCCTGGCCTACCTGCACAACGGGCCTTCGGGCTTGATTGGACATTCAGGACTTGCAAAATCGCACAGTCCTGTCAGAGGATGATTAGGCTGTGGCTGGGACAGTGCACTGGTGTGGAGTAAAAGAGGCTCCAACAGCGATGCAGGACTTCAGGAATCGATGAAAAAGTCTCGGAGGTTTCCTGTCCCATAAAAATTCTTGAACCAGACGATCCAAATCTTTCCAATGACCACTCCTAATTTTCAACTGGAGCATGCTAGATACAAAGTTAATTCTAGGCATCAAATTCATTTTCAGGGCATTAACTTTACCCCACTGGTTTCTGAGTTGGGAATGGGCGATAGGTGGTTGACTGCTGCTGAGATAAGAGAGAGATGGAATTTTGTTGGACTATCAGACTCAGCATTCAGACGCCTGAAGAGGGCGGTAGGTGAGGTAGACTGGTCTGACTCTTGGGATGTGAAGGCTTTTCTGACTGAATCAGATGGGAAGGGAGGTGGTCTGGGCAGTAGATTGTACAAGTTAATCGTGTCACATTATCAGAAGAATGACAATCTGCGGAGAGTATGGAGTGAGTGAATTTGGTCTGAAATAGATATTGATGCTTGGCAGAATATGTGTAGTAACGTCTCTCTGTGTTCACTGAACTTGAGTGAGAGATCTCGCCAGGTCAAGATTCTGAATCGAGTGTACTGGTGCCCTGAAAGACTTCATAAAAGAGGTATTTCAGACAGTGCTGATTGTTGGGGTTGTGTTCAGGAAGTAGGATCACCGGAACACATGTGGTGGAGCTGTGTGAGGGTAAGATATTTTTGGAATAAGGTCTGTGAGGTGTGTGGAAGGATTACTGGTGGAGGGTCAGTTCTTGATTTTAGGACGGTTGTCCTATGTGATGATTCAGGGTTGAATGATGTTTGCTCTGCCCTGAAAAAGTGGATCTATAGGGCATTCATTGTGGCCAAGAGATCGATTCTCCGTGGATGGAAAGGTAGGGTCCCTCCGTCCTACGAGGAATGGATTCAAGAAATGCACTATCTGTCGAGGACAGAAAAATTGATATACAAACTGAAAGGTAAATTGTCTGCATATGAGAAGATCTGGAACGTGTTTAATGATTTCTTTTAGTTTTTTTTTCAGTTTTTATTTTTTCACGCATTTCTGTAGAGTAGTTTGCTGACTTGTTTGTTGTTTCTGTATTCATGTACATATTATAAATAAATGAATATAAAAAAATAAAAAAAAGGAATCGATGAAAAAGCAGTTGATGTTCCCTGCCTCGCTCGGTGGTCCCAATCCCTGGGTGTCCTACACCATTCCACCCCCAAAATAAAACCATAGACACAACGTTTATGTAATGTCAGTAGAACACTAATTAGGTAAGTTACTGCCAGGGTGCAAGTGTCCTATTCTGCTTTGCTGGTGACTACTTTACGAGAGCTTGTTTCAAGTTGTCTGCTTGCACAAGTCCAGCATTCTGTTCAAACTTTGCACACGTATTTGTTAGTATCACATGCCTGTCCTGACGTCACACATAAAAAAGAGTAATGCATGCTCCAGGCTGAATACTCTTAGTATCAATGCGACCCCTCTCCATCCATAGTTGGGTTTTTAAAACAAGCCTCCACCTCCCACCTTTCTTCGCACAGCAGAGACTCTGTTCAATGCTTCTTTCTGTCCCTCAAAACCCTCCCAACGACTCTCACTCCCGTAGGTGCTGCACTCCTCTCCGATCCCTCTTTAATCCTCTTCCTCTCACAACACCTCCCTCAGGAACAATGATTTAGGTGCAGAAAGAGAGAGTAAAACCCCAAATTAAAGTAAGTAGAGCTGTTTTGGAACTAACGTAGGCACTCACACGATACATGATGTTTACAAAAGCTGCAGTGTGCTTTGTACACACGTCAACATATGCTGATCTTATCTTTCTCAAAGGGTTATTATACAGACAGCTTGTGTATTGGTGTCTAGCAAAGACCGAAAAAGAAGTCCAACCATGTACAGCTAAGGTTGTGAGTGCACATCATCTCAACCCAAGAGAAAGCTCTTGAGTCTTGGTCCGCTCACACTCATTGGTTGGCTGGGGCAGGACCATAAGTAAGGCGGCCGAGACCGTAAGCCAGGGAGACTTGTTCCATAAGTGCTGCTGGCACACCAGGAGCGTGTCTTTTTTTGGGGTTGTCCTGACCCAGCCATTCACTGTGTAGATGGGGCAGGACCGGATCGCTTCCTGGTGGTGCTGTGAAGTGGCAGTGAATCAAATAGGTGAGCCACACTTGCTCCTTTTCTTCCCCCAGTACCTTTTAGCCCCCTTTATTGCTCCCTACCCCTCGAGCTCCCCTCAGTCCCATTTAGATCCTTGTGTTGCCCCTTCACCCCTTTAACTGCTCCCAGTCCCGTTTTGCCCCTTTATTGACCCATTTAGCTCTATTAGTTACTTCCTAACCCTTTTAGCTGCCCAGTCCCGTGTTACCCCTTTTTTGACCCCCAGTCCCCTTTTATTGCCCCAGACCCATTTTGCCGCTTTTTGGAAACCCAGGCATGTTTATCCCCCTCAACCACCTTAGCCCCTCTTCTTGCCCCCAACTCAGGCCCCTCCCCCATTTTGTGCAGCCACGTTCCCAGCTCGGCTCATATTAGATCCCAAGAGCCAGGCCAGACCCCCTGGCTCGGCCCTTTCAATGAATTCCCTGGCTCTCCCAGGTCTACTTCTCACAAATCACAATGATATACCAGGAAAACCATCTTGAGGGTATTATTTGTAAGATTAAAAAGATTTTAAAAAATCTGACAGCATTTTGATCACCCAGAAATCCATCTATGATGATTTCGGTTTAATAAATCGTTCCCACCTCACTTGGAATCTGAGCAAGACAGTCAGAAAGATGAAAGCACCTTCCTACCAATGCTACCAGTTCTCAGGATGTTTAATTAAGTACTAGAATGAACTCAGGCACCTGCTACCACTCAAGATTAGGTCTTTAGAGGTGGGCACAATTCATTGTGGAAGGCCATCATATATGCCTACTCCCAAAAAGGCCAATGCTCACCCAACTGGCCTTTCAAACTTCTGTCCAACCCAGCCTCAGACTTCCCAATAGGGCAATGCTTGAAGTGCATGCCCAACATGTTAGTGTGGGCTAGTTGTTTTGGTCAAAGTGAGCCCATTTCATTCATTTATTTGTGCAAAAGTGGGCCGGTTTGATTTTTTTTTTGCTGGCAGTTAGTAGATTTAACCAATGTTACTGAATAAGTAGTCTTATAAATGCACAATTTACAACACATTTTACCAAAAAACTCCCCCATGGGTACTACTCAAAAAGTCTGTCACAAAAGGAACAAACTGCCATTTGTGACTCAAGGCCACTTATCCATTAGTGAGTGTCCTTGCCAATTTTATGCCCCATTCTGACTCTGGTTCAACCTCTAACATCTCGTTAATGGCAACAAACCCTAAAAAAATTGGCCCTTCAGCAACTACAGAACTATACTGAAAAAGGCTGGTTCCAGAATAAACAATCTGACTTCCACCCCTTTGGAGGAATTCAAACACCTCTCACAGACATCAGAGAAACCCTATTACAGGTCTTGGACTTAAAAAAAAAAAAGCCATCTGTGCTGCTCCTCCTAGACTGTTCTGTAACGTACGATACGGTGGACTATAAAATTCTCATTAAACGCGTTTCACCTCATCACCGGCGCTCAGAATTCTATCTTCAAGGCCATTTAATTAAGAAAGATTAGGCCAACTTCATGGGTGCCCTTCCGCACTGTCCTGCGCAGTACCATAAGGATTTACCTCGTATCCTTGGCTATTGAATGCCTTCGCTCACCTTTTAGCAGAAGACATGATCCCAAAGTTGGTGTTCAAACTCCCTACCAAACAACAAAGAAAAGATACCAATTAACATAATGCCTCAACAGTCCACTTTGGATAGGTAATAAAGCCCTTTATTTAAATGGGGATAAAACATCAATAATTCTACTAGTGAGCCCAATAGCTAACTTGTTCCCATTCAAAAGCTGTGCCCCTTTAGAAGCCCCCACCCCCTCTGTAAGGTAGTAGAGAAAGCTAAAAAAGTAAGCCTCCTTTTTGGCTCCCTATGCTATGTTATGTTACAAGACTTTTTTGCTACGATGAACCACCACCGATTTGGAGAGCAGCTGGCTTGTCTGGAAGTTGGTGTATTGTGCTCCCGTCTGGGATGAAGAGACCTTCGTTGCAAAGGAGAAGGGCTAGAGAGAGCAAAATAAGATGGGAAAAGTGTTTGAAATTCCATAGGTGTAAGGATGCAAAAATGTAGAAAGATAAAAGGAATAATTTGTCATAGCTTGTGTGCCTGCAGATCTAAAAAGTTGGAGTGCAGATCAGGATTGCAGAAAGCAATTGCGTTCTCAATGTGTTTGGTGTCAAACAGATTGCCTATGTGAAGCAATTTGGAGGAGCACCGGGTAGTTAATAATACATGGTGTTTGGCTGCGTGATGGACTTGAGATGTGCTCCAAATGCCCAATTATAATCAGGTGGATTTCTGACCCAGGATTACCGATTATACATTTCCACTGGGCAAATTCTGGAATTGTAATTCGGGACTGCTAAGCAGGAGGACTAGATATTGCCTGGTCAAGAGCACACTGTGCGAACAGTGAATGTAGTTGTAAAACATGTAGGGCAGGCTGCCATTAAAATGTGGACACATTCTAGGATAGCTTGCAGGCCTGGCACTCAGAAATGGGGTCGACTAGTGTGAAAATATATCTGACAGGGCAGGCATCGCATAGGTCAGGGTTCCTGTGCAGGGGGCAGCGTGTGTTGGATGGCTTGCCACATAAGGGGGTGACATGCTTGTTACTTGTATATCAATTTTATGCCACAGTAAGGCTGGCATGCTGCACTGAGCCTAGAAGCATGGAAGGGCCCGTCAGCTGTCACTAAACTTCAAGATTAGGACGATGGATTGTAATTACTCCTTGGGCATTGGAAATTAAGTTTTTTTTAAAGAGGTCAAATATAAGACAAAATATACATTGGCGAAGATTTGGCAGGAAATTAGCACATCCTAATACACTCAGGTAAGTCGATTAATTCCATTATGGGAAACACACCATGACTTCAAAAATATCTGGGCATGGCATGTAACATCTGGCCGACAAAAGTAATTAAGAAAGAAGGAGGCAGCATCAAGGGAAATACTTTTCTCCAGAGTAAATGTAATTTACAACAAATGCAAAAAATATTATATTTAGAGATTCATTACCATAAAAAGATGCACTCTCGGGGCGTGAAGAAAATGAACATCCATTGCTATGTTCGTTCCATCCCAAGTCAAAGCAGTGAACTGGCATAAGCCCTAATTCTCTATAAGCTTGGCTAGCATCATGTTCTTAACCTGGGCCTGCACAGCAAATCCACAGCCCAATTACAGTTGGAAAAAATGATAAGCAGCTGTGTCTGACGGGGTCTTGATCTAACAATACTATATAGGGAAAATGTATCGATACCAATTTGCACAAGACAGGAAAACAGAACCCCTATAGATTCGGGTTTTGAACACCTCTAATATTGAGAGTCCACCATTCACTTTATGTCAATTACAGTTGGTACTAAACAAACGCAACCGATTCCAGGTCTTAAACCGTGCTACCACAATACGTCAGCATTAACAATATTGCACTGGCTTCTGTTCAAGCAAAGGATTACTCTAAAAAATCTCTCCCTCATCCTAACCAAGAGGGGAAGCAATGAAGGGCTAAGGCGTAATGTCACAAAACAAAGTTTATTTTCCTGAAACTCCAGTGAAGTAAAAAGGAGAACTAAGGATGAATATGTCTCCGTAAACGTGATGACTCCAAAAAGAAATGGTATGTGTGAGCAATGACGGTCAGATAGCACAGCGAGTACAGTGCTCACTTTGACATTGGTGCAGTGCCTGCTGAAGCAGGTTCGAATCCCGGCAGGGCCAAACTCAGCCTTTCATCCCTCAGGTCAATAAATGAGCACCACACACCGTGGGTAATATAAGCAGCGCTCAGATGCCTGAGTGTTCGTAGTCGCTGTAAAAATGCAAATTATTATTATTAATGTTCACGAGGCAGTAGGCCAGTCCCTGATAAGGACTTTCCTTTTGGCAAAGATCAAAAAGATTTGGTAGCAAAAGTCAAAGTCCAAAACAAAAAGTTCCTGGGTCAACGCTGATTTGAGAATTCCTGACAGTGAAGCGCGTCACAGATGAGTGTAGGGTGTGCATCAATTTCTTCCCCATCAGTGGCGAGTGCATTTTCAGGCAATCATCATTATAACCCATCACCAGTGGCACAACTCTCTAGACTTCTCTAATATAGGCCACACCCAGACTTAACCTCAAGGAAATTGAGAGTGCCTTGACTTGTTTAAGACCACTGCCCAATATGCTGTGCACAACTCAGTGAGTCAAGGGTCAAACGCGCATGTGTTAGCAGACATATTAGCCAATGTGAAATTAACAATAGCACTGGCCATCATTCAAACGTGGTTATGTACCGGTCAGGACATTTAACAAGACTTTTACTAAAAGGCTAATTTAGTAATATCCAGAATTACAATTTTCTCATAAAAAAAAGGCATGAAAGAAAATACATCAAAATAATAACAACCCCGCTGCCCAAAAAACGTGTAAAAAATATTATAAATAAATGATGTCGTGGATGTAGGAGCACAGAGGATCAATTGGCTGTACAAGCTCAGGGGCTTCTGCAAACACAGCCTACCTGGCCTCTGTCCCCTACGCTTAATAGCACTAGACTTTCAGAAGGCAGGCTCTCCATCCAATGCCACCCTGCAGCATCAACGTAACCACAGAGCACACCCTAAAACAAATAAAGAACCAGAACAATACAACATAATGCTGAAAATAATCATCTATATCCATACAGGTGCAATGAATTTAGCAAATAGAAAAGTCTTTGCAATATGGAAAAAACAAGTGCTGTTGGTTGTGACAATGTTCCATGGAACCAGGGTTAGCAGCGCCCGGGGCGAAACTAAATTTGGCGCCCCCCATGCTAAAGGCGGCAGGGGTGAGGTGTGGGGCAATGTTGGGGTTGCACTGGCTCTATTGAAATGGAAAGCACTCTCCTCTCGGGGTGGATCGGGGCGCTTATCACTTAATTAGAGCGCTGCTGATTCGCCAGCAAAGGGCAGCATTTGAAAGGCTGCCCCCGTCAATGTATCAGCGGCGCTATATTGAAATGGAAAGCACACCGCTGGAGTGCCTGGCGCGACCACGAATGCAGGGCGCTTTTCATTTGAATAGAGCGCCTCCAACATGCAAGCTCGGAGCAGTCTTCCAAACACTCTCCCATGCTGGGATGGAAAGGGGGCTAATATGGCGCCCCGGGCGACCGCCCGTATTGCCCATGTCAAAAGCCGGCTATGCATTGAGCAATGTGCATCACAGCGCATCACCTGTTGAATATGGGCAAAGGGAACTGAGGAGGAGCCTGTGCCGTTGCATACCTTTTCACCATTTCTGCGCTCAGATGGGCCTCGGCGTTCAGCAGGTCAACTCTTTATGCACTGTCAGTCCCCAAGCATATTGCTGCTGGAACAAGTGTCTTGCTGCAGCCAACTTCCCTACACTCTTTTTTTCGAGCCATCTGCTGAGCCTGGGTCATGGAAACCTTCCTCGCATTGAAGGTCAACAAAAGATCCAGCAAGCAAACCGCACAAGAGGTCAAGTGCGCCCATGCACCGGGCCGCCTATCAGCTCCGCCCCAGCGTGAAGGCAAAATATGCTAACAGAGTTGAGTGCTTTGTCGGGAGTGTTACCTGCAATGATATAGCTAAAAAAACACACCGGGGCCAATGAGGGCCAGTGTGTGGCCCGTGGTGCGAGCTAGGGGGAGAGCCAGCAAATGAGACCAGCAAGGCAGTGCAGGAACCAGCAGCTGGGCCGCGATGCTAATTCAGCGCTTTCACAAATCAATGCCACTTGAAAAGTACAATGTGAGCCCTCACTGGGCGGACATCGGGGGACTGAGAAAATGCATCCTCAGGTATTTCACATTAGGGGGGGAATAATGCGTTAATTTATAACTCCTCAACCTGCACACTCGGATTATCCATCTGTGTCAGCACATTGACTCCTCAAATTTATCAAAAGCCGGCTCAAAGGGAGGCGTCTTCTGCTATACGTAGGCTGTGAGGCGGGCGCCAGGCCGGGCCCGTGTTTTCAGCGGTGCTGGACCTGGTATTACTGCTTTCCCTTCGACTCTTCGCCGCGGCCCAGAGGAGGGCCTGCTCCGGCTCGGTCTGATTACACGCTGCGCCATTCGTCAAACGTGACACTGGAAGGGGGAAACAACGTGCATCAGCAGCACCAGGTGACATGCACGCAATTTGCTTGGGGGAACCTGAACTCTGCGCACAGGAAAGCACCCAGTGGAAGGCGGGCTTGCTGGACACCGAGCTGCACGTGCACGCGCCTCTTCTTATTACAGTGGCATTGTGACGTCACAATGCTGCTGCTTGCAAGGAGCAGAATTCCAGCTGCACGGAAAGCACGCCCAACTTTTCAGGGTCCTTTCTTCTGAACTGTCGGTGATAATTCACAAGGAGACATGTATAGTAGCTTTATTCAGTGCACTGCTGGAGTAGAATATACGAGAGATGGAATGAATGCATTCATTTTTTTAAAGCTTTGCTTACATTTCTTTACAATAGATTAGACAGTGTTTTGGTAGCCAACCTTCGCAGATATTACATTCATTCAGCATATTAAAAAATGCAAAATATATTGCATGAGCTTCAGTACGAAACCGTGTGCTAGACTGGATGACCGACCATGTGCCCGTGTACAATAATAAATAAGATTCCCTCCATCGCAGGGGTCAATCCCTAAAAACGAAAGTGGGGGGGACTCATCAAATGCAAGGGGATGTGACGTCACCAGAAATTAGCATATCAAGGTTAAATGTGCACATTTCATTAAATTGGCTTTGCATAACCACCAAAAATTGCACAGGACGAATGGCATTTGCCTTTCATAAAATCAACACACACACACAAAACCAAGAGACGATATTTTCTTCTAATAGTGTTTTTGAAAACGTTAAAAGGTGTGCATGTTTTAAATTCCATGAATCAATACAAATGTTTTCCCTGGAACTTGCAGTACCGAAATGGGAAGTGCAGTGGTGAAGCGTCCGGCCGGCAAACCCAACCATTGCAGGTTTGATCCCTGAGATCCGATTTAATTCAAAAATTCAAAGCCAGCATTCAATGTTTCTCATTTTAGCTCGGGGGGACTGCGTCCACTCTCCGAATAAAGTGTGTGGACTGCAGCCCCCCGCATGTACCCTCTACTTGAGCCCTGCTCCATCGTACATGAAAAGGATATCGCAAGGAACCCCAGAATTCAGGGTCCTTACAAAGCAGCACTGCCAGTGTCCCTGTGCCTCTATTTAGTCAGAGAACTCCACAGTGACTTGCAAGATCCTTATAATGCACTGTGGGGTTGCCTATGTCATCATATATATAATCCAACCCAGATATAGATCTGGGTGGGTTTAGCCTCTCTCTGTAGACATACATGACGGAAATAAGCACAACATGTTTTTATATGGCACATGCAGCCACACACTTGCAGCTTTGTAGCAGTCTAAATAACAGTTGCTGCTTTATGATTAAAAAAGGGCATATACATGGAAACGGTATCACTGATCAGGCTCTGGCCTGGCTGACTTCTTTCATCTCTGACCGACCCTCCCAGGTCCAACTTGGTCCTTCCTCTCCTATCTCTCTCTCCACCTGCGGTGTTCCCCAGGGGCCTAACCTTTCTCCCTGGTTGTTCAACCAATACCTGGCACCTCTTGCCCACCTCATTGCTGCTCTCTGCTCCTACTTCTAGTGCTATGCGGGTGACAACCAGCTCGCTTTCAGGCTCCACGCTGCCACCTCTTCTCCTTCTCTCATCCCGGATTTTCTGTCTGCAATCCATGTCGCCAATGATCTCTGCCTGAATGCCAGCTAGACGGATATCCTCCTCATTGGCACACCTGCACCCGCACCCCTCCTTCCAGCAGATGCGCAGTAAGCAGATGTTTTGGTAACTACGGCGCCGTATCGAGAACAGCAGCCGAAAGGCACAACAGCCCAGCAGGGCTCAACTTCTATAGGATCACCAAGCCAGAGATACCTCTGGTTCCCTGCAAAACACTCAACTGAGCCAAGGAACCAGCTCCACTTTGAAGGAGGGGTGCGCTTGCCGGTCGCACGATTCCTGGACTCGCGAGAAGGTTGTGGCCATTATAAAATGCATGCAAGCCCAGAGATTGGCTTGTTTTCTTTTGTGGTGATACTGGACAAACTTCATGCACATCATAGCAATTTCCCACCACTCACCCATCTGTTAATGATGTCAGATATGCACTGCTGGAAATTGAAATTATTTACTGTGGGATCCCACCAGTGGCAATGCTGCAGAGTGCCATCCAAATGACCGATTCCATAGGCATGAAATTGCGTAATCTTGTGGATAAGTGTCTCGCCCCGGTCCTAAAGATCTGGATTTCGTATATATGGCTTTGGCACTGTGTAAAGCAGCCCAGGCACACTGAACCAATTCAATGGAGCAAATAGAATTTTCCCAGATTCGAGGCATTTTTGCTGGATTTCAGAAATGTAAGCCCAATTCCTACACCACAGATGTGAGCTGTGTATTTTGGTATGATTGCCTCCTCCTTTGCTAGGTTTTGGCAAAGGTGGTGGCCCGTCGTCCACTGTTTGAGCTGGAATTCTGCCACCAGCATTGTTCTTCACTGTCATTTTTACTTAATCATTTTGTTACTATATTTCTTAGAGCAGATGCTTTTTTCTACCTTTCCTGAAAAGTGCAATAACGGCAGTGCACGGTATAAATCCCACTAGCATAAAAACAAAATGTAGCCAATGGCTAAAATGTGTTGTACTGTTTACTCCTGCAACCAAGCGAGCTGGGGAACATACACTCCCGGACGAGGCGGACAACGGATTAAGAACACCACAAATATACAACCTTAGTCGAGAGGTCCTGGTAAGAGTAAACCTTTGTTTATTGTGGAATGGTGATTACAGAGGGACTAACATGGCTGAAGCAGCGACAACATTTGGAGTGTATATGGTTTTTATGAGTTAACACATTTATGATGTTGTTTTTGTAATAAAATTATTTTTTTGCAAAATAGTGTGATAGTAATGCCGTGTCAACCTCGTAGCTAAGGGCCCTGTTGTGTTTATCTTCAACAATATCCAGTCATAATGCAAACATGTGTGTCCCCATCTGGGACATCGAAGCAATAATCACGAACATTCTGGGCAACTAGGTTTCCAACATCCAATGCATTCATACAGCACGGTACACACAGAATTCGTGATCATTTAGTGAAAGCTACAAAACAGTGAAAGCAAAATAACAAGACACAACAGGAGATAAAAAAACAGGTTGCTACAACCTCAAACCTGTCAGGTGGTACATGTGACCAAGGGCTCAGAGAAAGGTAGAGTTGGCTTTTGAAGGCAAGTTGGCTGCATTTAATTTCAATGCAGCAATAACAAAAATAACTTTCAGAAATTACTGACATCTATGTACTGCTGACATAACTGCCATTACACACATGAAAAAGCACAAACATTAACACGTGGTCACTCAAAGAGCATGATGCAAATTATGTGCAGAAATATGCTAATTTGTCACGCTGTACCACCGAACATATACAGGATGAAGTCATGAGTGCCGAGAAGCGCACCACCTACCCCAGCCTATCTACCAGTTAAGCACCTGCGCGTGAGCGACCACAAAGCAACTACATCTGCCCGGACTGCACAGTGGCCCGCCCAATGAGCAATTTTAACTGTGGAACAGAAAGCACATAACAATGTATCTGCCAAGTAATAATAATAAAAAACTTGACATTTATATATAGTGCTTTTATCCAAAGGACTTCACCTACAACATTTTTATATACAATTTTTACTACCCAATCGAAATTGGTACTCACTTTATTGACCTCGGAAGGATGAAAGGCTCAGTTGACCGTGTCAGGATTCGAGCCTGCGACCTGCAGATCACACACAGATCGCAGCAGTAAGCACCTAACCCACTGAGCTGCCTCCCGGCATTAAACGTGCCGGTAAAATTGCTTCTCCCACAATAAACACACAATAAACACGGATGCCATATAAGGGACCCCCCCAAATAATAGAGCCACGGTAGTAAAGGTAGCCGCAGTTAGAATTATCTTGAAAAAATATTGCCAATCTTTACCAATTATATTAGCAGGCGACTTCAATGCCCTAATTGACCGTACCAGTTTAGCGCAGTCTGAGAATTCTTCTTCTGAACCGACCCTTCCTAAATGTGCTGCTAGTCGTCGTTGGAACAAGGGGGTGTCTCTCCTGGATGAGTATGGAATGACGCGCCTGAATGGGCACTGTCCAGGTGATGAACACATGTCCTACACTCGTGTAAGCAGAAAATCCGTCTGTAACCTGGACTATATGTTTGTGAATTAATTAGGTACACACCATGTCAAAGACGAAAGTGACCACTTCCCACTATGCCTTTTATTGACACCCCTAGTTAACTGTAAACTGCAGAATAAATGTCGACATTTCCACTAACTTGCAGGGTAACAGAATTTGTTGGAATGACACTAAAATCGAACAGGCAATCACCCTTTCCCCCACATTGCTTACTGCCTTCAACAGTCGTTATGTATCAACTTCGGATGAACAGTGTGAGGACATAACTTCAGCCTTTGCAAAGATGGTTGCTCAGATTAAAGATTCTCTGTAAAATCATCGTATTTACAAAAGTATTGCAGAAAGAATTAACAAAACGATTGATAAACGAGTAGAATATGATCCCGTAATAGCAGCATAGAGAATCTATAAGTAATGTACTATTTTACCATATTAGACCTCTGCTAGTGATGTTAGTAACCATATTAGATCGGTTAAACAGATATATCGTGAATGGCTATCCGATTACTGAACTACATGTAATTTGAACAAATGGAAAAAGATTGCTCAGCTAGCCCTTGAAAAAGAATATCCGATTTTGGAAAGGCTTGCTCGGTGTTCAACCTTGAGGACTCTTAATTATCAGGATAACAGAACCAGATTGGAAGACCCACATTGCAAAGACCCTTGGTTAAAATTAGCTTGATGACGTGCTCCTGTACTTCCATGACGTAACCTGGAAGTGTCAGTCATCTCCATGTGGTATTGCTAATATTATCAAGCATCTTAATAAATCTCGGGCTTCTGGCCCTGATGGAATATGCAATACACTGGTAAAAACCGATCCTGTTTTGTGGGCAGGATGCTTACATTCACTCTTCACACATATTGGTGTAACAAGCATAATCCCACCCACATAGAGTGAAAGCCACATCTAACCAGTCCACAAAAAGAGCTTGTGGCATTTGGCAACGAATTATCACATGCTAGCTATGATGGACGTTCCATCAAAGATATTGGGCAAGGCCCTCCTCATCGAATTGAATGATTGGATTAGTGCTATTAAGATACTGCCCCAATCAGATGGGCTTTATAAAACAATCTAATACTGCCCACAATTTGTTGATACTGGTTTCTTCAATTGAATATGCTTGAGAACGTAGGAATTCTATGGTCTACACAGCTTTTATATATTTTTCAGCTGCCTTTGATTCGGTCTTCAGAGGTATACTCTGGAAAAAAACGTACTGCATGGAACATCCCGTTAGGCCTATTAAAAATACTGATGCTTCTCTACTCTGGTACATCCGTTAGGATTAGGTTGGCTGCAGAAGGCAGCCTTCTCTGGCCCGTTTTCGACCCGATGGGGTGTCAATCAGGGGTGTATAGTGACTACCACCCTTTTTAACCTATATCTTTCTGATTTGGGACTTGAGTTCATTAGCCCGACATTATGCCCTGTAAAGATGGGTCGACACCTTACTAGTTGGTTGGCATACGCCAACGATTTAGTATTGATCGACCATACACCCAGAGGCCTACAGAGTCTAGTGGAAGTATTGGGCAAATATGCAGAACCACAATATTGAGAAGAGTAAAACAATGGCATTTACTCCGACTGCTCGCAAGAGCCGTAACCATACTTGTATTTTAAACTGGCCGAAATTAGAGAATGTTGTGTGCTACAAATATCTAGGAATTCATCTCCAAACCAATCTGAAATGGGACACTCATTGGAATGACATTAAGCCAAAATGTAACAAAGTAGTTAATATGAGCAGACACTTTATAGGAAAACAATCTGGAATGTCCATTGAAACTGTCCTGCTGATGTAGCATATGAAAGTTCGATCAATAATGTTTTATGGCATTCAAATCTGGGGTGGCACATGAAACCATACATAGACGATATGAAGCTCGGGTCCTGCGCAAGCGTTTATGCCTGCCACTGTCACTCCCAGTTGAGTATTGTATCTTGAATTTGAACTTGCTGGAATTAATTTCGATGCAACTACGAAAAGTCCATTTTGTTTTGTGAAAAATTGCTAAAATCAGAACCTGATAGTATGATAGGTGCATTCGTAGATGCGGTCTGTGAAATTGATAATGAACAGACTATGGGCACCATGGGAAATATGATCAGTACTTGTGCGAAATGGCAAGAAGGTTGCTGTGGTGTGTTACCAAATGGGGAACTCTATATAAAGAAGTCTTGTCTTAAATCTAAAATACTGCAACATAGTAAAGAACAATATCTAGTCAACGTATTGTCTGGTAACCACAACACAGCCTTTTGTGAGTATATCTCTTCTCGAGACATTATCCCTTATTTAACATCATTTCCAAACAGTGCAATGGCAAGGCAATATCTGATAATTAAATTTAATGTAAGTATTGCACTGATGACTAAGGGTGCCAAGGTGGGTATTCCGCCCCATGTGCAATGTCGCAAGCTTTGTGGCGTTGATGTATTAGAAACACTAGAACATTTACTATTAGTTTGCTATATGGTATTAATTTTATCAATAGAAACATCAATTGTTAAGTATGAATTTGATTCTTTTGTTAACTGATTTTAACAGGCGATATTGAGAGCATTGTGATGTTGTTTGTATGTTGTATATGCAAAACCAATGGCTGATTGTATATTAAATAAAATAAAAATAAAATAAGGGAGATAAAATTCACCAAATCCGGGACCACAATTCTCTAAATACCACCTTCTAATGAATCAATACACCATTGCAAACAAACCCCAATCTCAAAATGTGTAGAAACCTATAGCAACACTACAAATCCATTGCCCCAGACAACTACAAATTATAGGGTAAGGCAGAGTGAGAAAGTAGCATGGGGAGGCAGGTCACACGCGCTAGGATCCTGGAGTAACGTGAACAAAGAGGGCGCACCTGAGTCAGTGCCTTTTATTGTCCCAAGTGCCCAGTGTGAGGCCACTAGCCTTTCCTGAACCCGGACCTTATTCAGGGGGGTATGCTTGGATTTAGGAAGGAATGGGTGAGCACCTTTAAAAAGGCAAGTATTATTCCCTGCATCTCCCACAATAAACACACCATAAGCTGTCATGCCACCATATAAGGGAGATAAAATTCACTGCAATAATGACTGCCACTGTGCCGAAGAATGTGATATCGTTCGGGATACTTGTGCATATGCTATATGTTTATGGTCATGCGGTCCCCTTTTCCTGACTAATTAGGGGCAAAGAAGGTTACCAGATGTTTGACATCGTGCATTCTGTCCAAGCTCGTTCACAAAACACACACTGTGTGCATGCGTGCAGCCACCGAAGGGCACACACACAGCTTAACGCCCGGATCAATATGGCTGCCTGTCCCATCGGCGCATCTTCCCCGCGTGCGCTATCTATTCGCATCATTATGGTACAGTTAATCCCTTTCCCCTACTCCCTTCGGACTCACCTAAGGGGTTAAAAGACTAGAGTACATTTGTGACTTGTCAGTGACATATAATACCCGGGTCCTTCATGCAATCAGCTTTTACTTGACATGTATTTGCTCATCACAGGACCCGCATTACCACTGGGAAAATGAAGAAAAACCTAAATTAGCACTTGACATTCAATATGGTCAAGTCCTTAATTGGCTGGGCTTCCTGAGAAAGCAATTTTCTATTCCCCAAACTGTTCGTGTGTCATGTGTGGAGTGCAGCACTTGGCCATCACCGCTGTCCCCAGCCCACTCTAATGAGAGCAGATGAATTAGTGCTACGTGACACGATTTGAGCAGGCCTCCCTCCTCCTTCCCCCCTGGCCCTTCTCTCTACCCACCGGTGACAGCCGTGTGGCAGGAGGGGAGGGCTACTGGGGGCGGCGAGACCAAGAAATCCGCTGTGCACTCTTTTTTGAGACACAATCATTAGGAAATCCTTTTTGAACGGTTCGCTGCCGTTCCCAGATCTCTCCGTTTAATTGGGGTATCATAAAGGTCACAAGGCCTACCTGGCACTGGCAGTGGCAAATACATGTCGCTATATGCAATACCCAATCCCGCCAATATGAAAAATTTTGGGGGGTACAAGTCTAATTCAGCAACATTCGCCTTCGTTGAAAAGGGAGATAATTGGAAAGTATTTATGGTAATCTGATAGGTGCTTTGGGGGTCAGCTAATTGCATGTGACAGAATGTGGATTAATAAGCTACTGGGGCGGTTGGACACAGAGGTTATAGAGAGGGTTATGGCCATGCGTGTTGCTAGCATGCAGTATGTGTGTGGCTTGCAGTTCATGGTATTACTCCAGCATTTATAATATATTGCTGACTTATGGTCTTATCTGAGCTCTGGACGCATTTATCCGCCTCATGGTTTATGATGGGCCATGTATGCACTGGTTTGTCTGTTTCTGTGCTTTACAGAGTGCCAACATGCATGCAGGGCAGCGAGGAACTGGCGGGACTAGTTGCCTCATATGAGATGGTGTCATCGAGCGCACGACGCGTGACACCTGAACAGTCACCTTCTGATTCTTTTGTTTATTTATTGGTTCACTGTTCCGATTTCCAACAAGGTTAAAACAAACCTATGCCTGTTCCATTACATTACATTACAGTGAAAGAAGAATGCCATTCAATAAAAAAAAAAACTGGAGTCAATTTAATGAAATTAGGACAGTAGTTCAATATCAGTTTAGCTTAAAAAATGAAATTGAACACAAATATTGTGTTCATGTACCTTTGACGTAACCAGCCCCAACTTTTCCAGTGCATCATTAATGACATCTTTCATGAGATCGTCAGAAATTTCAGATTTTTTCCCCGATGGCTTGTGAAATTTGGTGAAACATGACTTGGCAATTTGATTTGGAAATTGTATCACCTCCTATAAAACTATACATTACAAAAGAATTTTTGTTCTTACAATGTCCTGCCTTTCACTTGTACAAACCGTTCCAAGCTTCACCATTTACTAAGCTCACATGCTCTGCTCGTGTTTTCATCTATTTATTTATATGATAGTTTAGCGCTGGCTCTGCCTAGAGTGTCTTGGAGCACCTTACATGGTTAAAATATTGAAAAGGTGGGAATTGAAAAAAGAAGTCACAAAATGTTTTCAGGAAAGAATAGGAAAATTAGGATAGAGAAGTGATAGCATTGGAGGAGGGCAGGGTTATGTGTGGGGGAACAGGTATGTTTTGAGGTTCTTTCTGAAAGTGATGATGGAGGATGCAGTGTCTATGTGGAGAGGTAAGGTGTTCTATGTTCTGGGTGACCAGTGGGTGTTTGTTTTTGTGTGCATGTGAGTTTGCAGAGTGGAATGGGAAGAAGGTGTTGGCTGGCCAGTCTGGTGTTTGTGATGGGTTTGAGTTTGTCATGAATGTAAGATGGAGTTTTAAGGTGGATGGTTTGAATCCAATGCAGAGTCCTTTGAAGGAAATTCTCTGGGCTATGGGGAGCCAGTGGAGCAGGGCAAGAGTGGGGGTGATGTGTGAATGTTTGGGTAGAGGGAGGATGGGTCTGGCTGCTGCATTTTGTATGGATTGCTGGGGGGGCAAGGGTGTTGTTGGGGAGTCCAGTGAGGAGAGAATTTACATAGTCCAGGTTAAAGAGAACCATTGCTTGGACTACGGTACGGAAGTCGTCAAGAAGAATGATATGTCTGATTTTGCATAGGAGGTGTAGTTGTAGATTGCATGTTTAGGTGACAGCGGCTATGTGGTGTGTGAGGGCAAGGTGGGGTCGATGGGGAAGCCAAGGGATTCAACAGGTTTGGAGACGGATATGTGTGAGTTGTCCATGGCGAATACTTGGATCCAGGTGTGTGGGGTCTGTTTGTGCCTTGGGCGCAGATTAGGAGGTATTCAGTTTTGGAAGGGTTGAGTTCGAGGAAGTGGGTGGCCATCCAGTTGGAGATGGCAGAGAGACAGGTTTTGAGGGTGTGAAGTTGTGAAGGGGATGAAATTTGGAAGTATATTTGTGTGTCATCAGCGTATTGGGGAAAATGTACATTATGTTTGGTAAGGGTCTGCCCAAGGGATTCAACATATAGGTTGAAGAGGAGTGGAGATAGTTACAAGCCTTGCTGGACACCATACTTGACAGGGGTGGGGATCTGATCGATAAGGGGTATGGAGACAAAGGTTTCATGAAGATCATTTTAGGAAACTAAAAAGTTATAGGGAAATCAAACGGTAAATGTAACACGTATGTGCATTGAGGCCACTAGTGTACCTATCATCTGGATTGCTGGCCCCAGGCATGTGCACATGCGCTGCAAGGCAGGGTGCAGGTTATATAAAATGTGTAGCAGAGCAACCCAATTTTCACCCGGCAAAAATTGCATGGTACAAACATGTATTGCCATAAAGAAGGCATTTTTTCAGCAGGGCAATTCTTGCCATGGTGTAAGTGCTTCATCAAATGGCAGTGCTCTGCTGCCTCTGCTGCAAAGTGTGTGTAAAACAAGTGCAGAAGTGACACACCAGTGATTCACATCAGGCTGCTCAACTCCGCATATGCTCATGCACCACTTCTGTCCCCCAATGGCCATGCAGAGGTGTCGACATCTCCAGGGCATCAGTGAAAACAACGGATCAAATCCACGTCTATTTGTATTTCTTATTTAATAGGTCATTGACAATAAGGTTGTGTTCCAGTTCCATTTTGCATAACAAATGTTGCACTACGACACAAAAGGAGAATGAGGGATTTTGGCCAAAATGTCATCCTTTTACATTACAATCTGTGTGTGTACCACAGCTGCATGTCTGGGTCCCTTCGGCATTTGGGAGATGTCTTGCCTGAACTGATTAAGGGTATTTCTGCAGGCTGGGTTTAAGGATTTCAAAACCTGACTATGTGAAAGGTCACACCCTACATCTTCAAGTTAACTGCAGGGAATGGGGGCGCCCATTCTATCCTATGCTAGGAATGTCATGTAGGCTGTGGTCACTTCCTCCCAAAATCACGCTGACAGCCAAGAAGTTGAACCTAAATCCTGACGAAATTGAAACAATGGTCTGAGAACCAGAGAGTGGCTGATGGTTAGGTCAGGGAGAGCTTGGTAGATATATAATTAATTGAGATCGCGGTTGCCTTCTGCCAAAGGAGCACAACCAAGGAAGGATGTTTGACCAGATCTTTACCTCAAGCTCAGATCACGTTCTCTCCATTCCCGGGTACACAAGAGATGACACACACATTGCTGGAGGCTCACAGTTTAGAGGCATTAGTTCATGCAGTTCGTGCTTTGCATTAAGACTATGGTAATAGCTTGTTCGGAAAGATTCAACAAGGGCATAGTGTGTGAACTACAGACAGTGCCCAACAACACTGCTCATTTACAGCGACCGGACTCCCATTTCTAGCATTTAACTATTGCCCTATGCCATATGCACAAGCGCATAGTGCAGTTCCAGATCCTCTTCAATATCTCCACTCTTAACTCTGAAAGGAATCAGTGCTCCTCTATTGTGGGATGATCCTATAGTCGTTACGCCTTCTGGTCCTACAGAGAGTCTATGCTTGCCTCACTTAGAATGTCTTCTCAGTTCAGGATTCTCGAGTGCGGAAGCGGTTTCTAGCATTTTCCCAGCGTGGCACCGCAAGGCATAGCTGTTTCTTAATTATTAAGAGTTCTGAAGAATTGTCAGTGTTGGCAGGAAACACACGTAGACTGACTTTTCTGTGAATACATAGCAAAGCTAAATGCCTCATATACCTGGTCAATGATGTGAATAGTTTGGTATGTGAGGATACTCCCTGAAAATGCAAGGTACATCTGGCTATTTGGTGGCAATTGTGTGAGTACCCTTTTTATGGCAATGGCAGAGGTAGACGATAGACATGTCTGTCACACGATGCGAGTACCATAGCAAATAATGGTAGAACCTGGGTATATGATGGCAATACCTGGCAAATGGTGAAAGCCGGATGAAATGCCTAAACAATGACAAAAATTGCGGATTTTTCAATGTCTGCAATATGTGTTAAGCCCAGTGCTCGCTACCAATGTTTTAAAACATTTGTAATTATATCATTTTGTTTTTGATGTGGAGGAAATTATTGTACACCTGTTTTAACATGGATTTTAATTAAAAAATTGATCTGAATGTACCAATAAATGAATGTAACGGTTTGACCGCCTGATGCGTCCTCCAGTGGCGCACATTAAAGGTTGCCCTTTACGCGAATGATCAATTCTGTAAAGAACAGTAACCGTGTTTTAAGCCCCACCTCACGACCCCTTAATCTAAAATCACAGATCTGCTGACACACTCCCCTCTCCCCTGTGGCATCTTTGGCCCAGGGGTACTTAAATGCCCTCTGTATCACTATCCTCACGCTCCTTCAGAGGAAACCTTCTGAGGCTGAAGAAGGAAAGCCATTCATGGGAGGTCACCCTCGCCTCTCTCCTCCCATCCTGCACTCGCACCACACCCTATAACCTGGAGTAACTCCACACAGGTATCCTGCCCCGAAAAAAAACACCACCAGAAACTATGTGACGCTGCCATCTACAGCACCTGAAGATCGATGCAAAGTACATGACATTTTTCACTAACATTCTGCTTAGATTACCGGTTTTATATTTGCTTTTGTAAATCGACCTGTTACCTACCACCTACTCAACTAGATTCTTAAATACCACACTTTTCGCCACATGGGTGAGAGGAAGTAGACGAGTGCATGCCAGGCATTTAAATTCCTCACGGCAAAATTAATGCACAGACCAAGAGCTGAGGATTTTCAGCAGGTGGAGGGTTGCCCTTCAAATTCGGGCCCCTTGTTGTCCCGGCTCTCTTTATCTGGCCAACAAATCTGCCCATTTTTGCTGCCTGTTTAGAAAGTTTAGTGTGGGTTTTCCCCTCTGGTTTCCATCTCCCCAACCTTTGTAATAACTTTTTCAGTTGCATTGGTTTCAGCGTTTTCCCAACATTTTAAAAAGATCGGACAAGGAAATACCTCTCAAGTCAATGAGGTTCTCAGGAGTGCAAAAGTCTTGTCGATCGGCCCCGGACACAAGCCTACGTGAATCAGCGCCCTTTTTGGATTTCCTTCCAGTTACTGGTGGTGGGAAGAGCAAAAACAACACAATTGTTCAGGACAAATAGGCGAGGGGTTACGAAGATTCCAGATCCCTTCAGTCCTAGCCTTCTGACGTGTGAATGCCGGGCGATGATCGGCGCAGGCTAGAATACTACACAGTCAGCAAACGGGTCGAGAGTTTGCTGTGTGCACAATGTTAAACTAATACGAGGTCACCAATTGTGTATTCTGTTCCACGTGTGGTGGACTGTAAGACAGATAATTAATAGTGAACTCAAAAATATACCTATAAATGAAACGTGGAAAAATAATGAACAATCCTGCTCATGGTGTAGAAACGGAGAAGAAGCCAAACCACAACTGACTAAGTATTAGATAGAGAATAATTACTATCATCATAATGGCCTCTTCCGGAGCTTGGTGGGAATGGAGAATCTACTGAACACCCCCGCATTCCACCCACATGCACACGCCCGACCACCCAACAGTTTACTTGAACTGCTGCTGCTCTAGTTGAAATGACTCAGTCTGTCCGGGGTCAGTTGTCTGGGGTTTGCAGCGCAGGCAGGGCCTGCTCCTATCTTGAGCATGAGACAAATGGGGTTGGGAGAACACGATGCACATGTTTACAGAAGCCGTCCTGAGCACCCAGATGACTTGTTGCGGATTCAGGCACCCCTACTGAAATGTGAGGCTGCACAGAGGAGAGATCTGCATCAAAATAGGCAGCCTCTGTTAAAAGAAGCATTTCTCATTTTTCCTCCCATCCCAATGGGGAAGCTTGCCCTTCTGATGTAGAAGTTGCCCGCCAGTCACGACGCAAGCACAGGATCTTCAAGGCTCCATATAAGCTAGATTAATGAGAGGCATCAGGTCACAGACTATTAAAACTCAAAATTAAAATCTAAGTCTGCAAATGTGATTAAGCTTTTTATACTGTGCAAAATCACCCCCATAGTGGTCTCACTGAGCTGATACCTTGGTGCTAGAAGTCCTGCATTGTCACAAGCATCACAGTGCAAGCAGAGCGGAGGGCCCAGAGCAGCAATACCACAGGTGGATGACGAAGACACCTAAAGTTACAAATCAAATTCACCGGGTTTACGCCATTTGTTAAATACCGAACAACAACTTGTTAGGTGGAGCCCCAGACACACATTTTCTGAAGTACGTCTTACAAGCCGAGACCATTTCTTTGAGCTATCAACTTAATATTAATTTCATTACTAATTTGCCTTCTAAGCCACAAAGAAACGATTTTTATTTTCAACATTTATAAGTACTTCAAGACTAGAGAGGGTTTGGCTCTATCGATGACATCAGAGAGGTTGATGGCGAGTGATCATAGCTCTGGCTCTGCTTCGCTCGATCATGGCATTTGTTTCTGCAGGGCCGGCCCTAGTATTTGTGGGGCCAAGTGCAGCAAATTAAATGCAGGGCCCCTTAATTTGCATGACGTGACATCACAGGATAATGACAACTACGTACGTAAGCAACAGCGAACAAATTATATATACGCCTCGAATTAGGAGGAGTGTTGCACTTGGGAGGACCCACTCTGGGGTCATTTTCTATTTTTGGAAACAAATTTCCATTGTTTTTGAAATGCGATGCATTTTTTCCCCTGTGTAAACTAATAAAGGAAGAAAAAAAGAAAAACGAGAAAACGTTGGTGTGGACTCCAAACCCCCTTTTTTTGCAAAATTTGGGCGAGTATGGGATTGTGGAGAGTGCAGCTCAAATTTGCTACCTGAAGGTAGAATTGCCAATATAATATATATATATATATATATATATATATATATATATATATATATATATATATATATATAACCTATTGTCAAGTTTCAATAATGTAAATGGTGCTGCTAGTAACTTCTATTAGTTTTCCCCAGTCGAGGATTACGAGATTGGTGGGTGAATGCCTACCTGGATTGCCCACATCGCCAAGCCAACAGCTTGTTATCCTGAAGGGTTGGGAGGGGGACAGGCCTGCACTATGGGTTGGAGCCGATGATCACCCCAACACGTGCTGGGGCTTGTTAGGGTGCTGTCCCAGTCTATTTATATTCTATTATATTTTGGTGACGTGTCAATGTTACAAGCAGTTAACTCTTCTTCACATATGCAACCACACATTTTAAGGATTGCTGTGAGAATGAGCTACCTCCTTTCCCCCCCTCCCCTTACAATCACTCCCCTGACATGCAGGTACTAACCCCAGATCACGATTTCCATTGCCTAAAAATGTATGCATATGAATGCAGGTGATAACAACAAAGAAATGCTTTACATTACTAATTGCAGGGCCTTTGTTAACAGCAAAGCTGAGGCACCGTTTAACGTCTTTGTCCTATTCTGTCTGGACACAGGAGTGTGGGTCAGCCAGG
Source organism: Ambystoma mexicanum (assembly GCF_040938575.1). Lineage (NCBI taxonomy): Eukaryota > Metazoa > Chordata > Amphibia > Caudata > Ambystomatidae > Ambystoma > Ambystoma mexicanum. The sequence continues at coordinate 1,321,272,142 of NC_090935.1, read as the reverse complement.
TTGAGTCACCATAACCCATAACGTTTCAGGGGGGCGTAGGGTGGCTAGAGCCGAGCTGCTCAATGGTGTTGCACCACTTTTGTTACAGTCTGAGTATCGCAGTGCGCTGCCCGCCCGTTCTATCCCTCATGGTCCCCCATGCTTGCACTTAAGTGCAGCTTTACAGAGCCGGCCCCAGGATTTGTGGGGATATATGCTCGCCTGCAAACATCCAAGCAAAAATCAGTTTGTTTTGAGAAATGTTTTCCACACAGAAGCCCGGAGATAGCCTGAAGAGCTGGGATGCCCAGTTGGCCTTAAATGCAGAGCAAACCAATAAGTGATTGATTAGGGTCGTTCCCAACAGTGCTTTTTTATGGTGCTCACAGCAAATTGACATCATGTAGGAGCTTTATTACACACGCACCTCCGCGTATAAGTTCACGCAGACATTTGGAGATCAAGAAAAGTTTTCTTCCAAACTCTGCTAGACTGGGACGAGTTCTTATTGAGAAGAACATGACATTCCAGAGGAGAGGACCAGCATGTGAAAGTCTGTTGCCATCTTTGAAGAAGATTTGGCTTTTTGGGGACATCAATGAAAGTGAAATTGAACGACAGCAGCTCGGTTGCCATGGCTGAACCCCCCCCCCCCCCCAAGCCCCTCTCCGCAGTTCTGTGCTGAAATATATTGGCTTGCTTAGGTATAGTGGCTGCAGTAATTTAGTCATCGGTTGATAATGGTAATGAGATTTCAGTCATGTGTGCTGCGATAAATTAAACGTTTTTTTATCTGTATTACTGGGAACCTATGTTTGAAAGAGTTCACTACACAGGCCCTGATTCATGGAATTATTTGCGTGTAAAACGGGGATTTGTGTCCCATTGTGACAGCAAATCCCCATTCGTCAAACAGGGATTTGCGGGCAGAATGGCACGCGCATCCCCGTTTTACACGCAAATAATTCCATGAATCAGGGCCACAGTATTTGCAAGTGACAGCAAGTCTAGAAGAAGCATTTGGTTTCTTGCTTTCTCAGATTTACTGATGGTACTTCCAAAAGGATGGGTGCAGAAAGGGAGAGAAAAAGGTGTAGGATAAAAAAAAGTTATGTTTCAACACCATTCAGTTTTAACAAACTACATTGCATTCCATATTTTGTAGACATGTTGTGTTCTTAAAGCATGCTGTGCTTTTGGGAGTTTAAGGTGAATTTTAGAAAGCAGATTTATGACATTAATTTCTGCACTCCGATTTAAAAAACTCAGAAAGGAACGGACATGTGCTGGAGGAGGGTACAGATTGTAGGCAGCTAACAGGTGCTTTGCATGGGCTTTCAAAATAAAAATTCCCCATTGCACTTCTTAACACGTGAAGAACGCACTGTCCAAAACAATGGTCTCTTAAATAGGCCATCATTGGTAAATCGCACCCGCTTTAAATGCTCTGCTTTAAGAAAAAAAGTGATCAACAGTGCTTACAAGGCCAGCAGCGCCTATTGGACCTCGGGGAAAAGGGGTATTTGTCTCTAAGGAGTCGCTGCACGAGGTTGAGATGTGGCAGGTTGGCTCACAGAACAAACAAAAAGGGAGCTCAGCCTCGAGGTAGAGCAGCTGCATTTGAAAAAGCTATTCCACAACACAGGCAAGCTCCCCATTATCATGCATGCTGAGGAGTGGGTCGCCCGTGTGCTCAGAGTGCACTGCAGCAAGTTTAGTTATTCTGAGCACAGGGCCCATGCTGCAGCCTGCAAAAAGAGGGAGTCAATGGCACCCTCTGTGCGGGGCCCCATTAGCGCGGGGCCAAGTGCAGCTGCACATGCTGCACGCGCCTAGCGCCGGCCCTGTGTTTCTGCAATTTTAAGTGCAGGCCAAGCAATAAAGCATCTCCTCATTCACTTGGCTAACAAATACTGCAAAAGCAGACTGATGCACAGTTCATAGGCCAAAACCCACTGAGTAAATGCAGGGTGAATTCAGTTTGATTCCACTTAGCAGTCAGAGGAGGCAGCCTGTGTGAAACCTATGACCCATTCTAAGAACGGTGCTGCACTCTGCCAGGCTTAATCAAGGGGAACACGGAAAATCCGATAAACACGCAGTGGGCTGTTGCACACTCATTGTGATCAAACACAACACACGCAAAGACCCACTCTCAAGAGGGCAAAGCTCAAGAGGGCAAAGAACATCAGGTGCAAACAGGCCCAAACAAGGAGATTGCACCTCAAGACGCATGCCCACTGTGTCATGCATATGAACATGGAAGCACACTGACAGCCTCGGGCATAGATGTGTTAAAAAAAATATATAATGAATGCTAATGAATCTATCCCTGGACCCATGTGTTTCCAGGATCACTGTTGCCCTCACGCAGATTATTTTGTATACAAGGTTCATGGTGTGACTGTCGCATGGGAAGCCTGTGCTGCGGCCTGCTCTTCATTCCTTCCAGCTTTCCTGTCTGCAGCCTGCTCCTCCACAGCCCCAGAAGCTTCAGAGAAGATGAGTGAAGTGCAGCAGGAGCAGCTGGTGTTACCTGTCCACTAGATACCGACGTAAAGAAGAATTGCAAACATGACAAATTCCATTCGGGATATGTTAGCGCAACCCTGTTTTTTCTTTGTATTCTGGGACTTATCCTGGATTTACAAAGGTGGGATATAAAATCCAGGACTGCAAGTCTCATAAAGAAATGAATACAAGCAATGGCAAAGACAACAGCTTTGGTATTTTGTAGGCAACGGATTGTCATTTTCCAGGCGCTAGCATGATGGGAATACCTGGCCATAAGTTGGCAACAGCTGGGAAATGGTGTGAGTAACCTGGCCATATGATGGCTGTGCATGAACTGTGCCACTGCCCTCTGAGATCTGGTGAGAGTGCCACTTCAACACTGTTCACCTGCTTCGTGTTTGCTACAAGAAGAAAATAAAATGCACATCAACATGATGCTACATGGGACTAGAAAACATCCCATTGGTCTTCGCAATGTTAGCTTAGAGTTGGCATTTTCTGGTGACTCCGAGTCTGAAGTAGATTGTGTGGGCCCTTGATGGCTTCCCAGTGGTATCAACACCCCTACTATGCCCTGGCAACATTGTTTCTAGGTGCTCAAGGAGACCCTGGCATTGATGCCATCTGAAGAATGAGATTATTGGATAGGGGGGAGAAACATACCCAGCTCGTCCTTGCCACACTTATTTGGGCCTATGACAGCTCAATCGATATTACCGATTACAGCTGCATTGCTAGAACATTAGTGCGCTTCCTTCGGGCTTGGAGCACTATACAAATGGCTAAATAAATGAATAACAGGTGTAGTGGAATTGCCTACTTTAAAACGCCACCCTCCTTCCACGATTGACCTGGATTATGGAAAGAGAGGATGCCAGACGGAAAGGTTGGCTCAGAGCCTGCGCCAACAGCAGCCCCTCTCGACTTGACATGGTGACGCAACTTCAACAGCGGCCAGAGCTACCCCAACCCAGAAACCCTGCTGTTGCGATTCTCTCTCAGGGAGGTGGGGAGGTTCAAGGTAAGAAAGTGATTTAGAAACACGAGGTAGACAAACTAAGGAGCTCCCTGAAAAGATAAAGGAAAATGAGAGGACGACTTTACATCCTAAAGTTCTCAGCCGATGAAAATGGCGTGTTCGCAGTTATTTTGAATGAAATGTTCATAACTGCCATATAACGAGGCACACCTTCTTCCTCTTGATCTGTGCTTACCTATTTTCCATCAAAACCTAATCATTTTTGCTGCATAAACTCAGCCGAGCAAAAGCACCAGTTTCTGTTTCACGTGCAGCAGACCTGATGAATTTGTCACTTCTTTTGATGCTGCATCCTATACATTGCTAGAACTTTGCATAAACTCTCAAAAGGATCTTTGTGGTGACAACTGCTTCAGTTTGGTCGTTGAAGATTGGGTTGACACCCCCCCCTTCTTTTCTTCAGTTGTAGGTTTTTCCCAAAGCCGCTCTCCCTCTCCCTCCCTTCACCCTCAACTTTTAGCGAATGCATATTTATATATATTATAGCTGATTAGATAAAGACGTGTCGACCAAATTAACAACGACCAAACCATTGTCAGTGTAATTACGGCACGTACATACACTCCCAAGCAATCAAAAATGGAGTTTAAAAAAAACACTACAGTCATTTATTAAGAAAGTAGTTCAACAGTATTGCTACGGCAAAGAAAACACTTGAGCATCGGGGTTTTTACAGCTATGCTAAGGCACACGTATTAATTAAAGCAAAGAACGCATGCTTCTGTGTCGGCAAACATGCTGCATATAATAAATAAGACACACTTTCCCGCCTTTATGCAGGGGTGTCCTTAGTTTCTCTGGGCTCCGAGAATAGATGAAACAATACACTTTCTCTGAACTTACACTCGACACAGGCCTGAGCCACCCAGCCAGTTAAACTCAGTTTACATAAAAACAATGTTAAAAATGTAAGCACTGGGCAGAGAAGTGACGTCGTATCAAGAAAGGGACGGGTACATCCAATGACGAAAACTACTTCAAGCAAAAGCTAGCAGCCAAAGATAGCCTCCAGGGGACACGAACGCGCCTCAAATTAAGACACCCCTTAGGATTTTTTACTTTGTGTGAAAGATAGCTGGACTTAGCATCACGTGATGGGACGCTAAAAGCCGCGAGGCCCAGCTGTGTTGACATTGAACTCCTCGAACGTGGCGTTTCAGCGTCATCTTGACCCACTTAGGAGATGCCTCGTTCCAAGCTGTACCAGTCGCCCCATCTGAAATACCTGCTGTAAAATAAACTGCTAATCTCCAGTCCTGCTTGCAGCTCGACTCCTCTCCGCAGTTTTGGAACCCAACCAAAAGCCTGTCCCTTTCCCGGCCCAGATATCTGCAGAGCTCAGCCGGCTCTCCCGGGGCATCCGGGGATGCGGCACGGATGGCACCTCTGCGGTAGCCTGGGCCTAAATCACGGACCCCTTGAAAGGGGATGGGAACCAAGAGGCCCACGCTGCATTAGACTGGTGAGGTATCTGCGAGAATGGGCGGGCAAATAATTGCAACCAGTCACCAAGGGCTAGAATATGCCCTGAGCATGGCCTCAAAATTGGTCAAAATGTACAACAATCACAAAGGTAAGTAGTAGACAGGAAAGCATTATTGACAGCGCTGCATTAGCATTCACCAATAGAAGGCCTAGAAAGAAAACCCGACAAGAATCTGCAGGCGCCTTCGTCTACCCCACCTACTGAGTGCACGGGTAGCACATTTTCCTACAATAAGCATCTTGCCATATTTTCCGTACATGGGTCTACTTTGCCTAAGAAGGAAGAAAGCTTTATAAATCCAATACATGCAAAGTGCAATTCTTCAACCAAGCACCACCAAAGCATTACATGTGCTGGCTAGGGTCGATGGGAGTGATAGCGTAACACACCCGGATAGCTAAAGGTTGCAGACTTTTATTTAGGGTGTATTGGTGTCAACATTCCCATATAACTCACTGACTGAGTAAGCTTCAAAATCACTCACCCAGCCTTACTTCTCTTCTTCTCTAGTCCTCTTACTACTTGGCCCAGCTCACGCACCTCTTCTGCTTAATAGCTTTTGCCACAAAAAACTTCTTGTGAACATGCGTAGCCAAGTCCAATGACCATGGCCTACTATGATTTTACTCAAGTTCATTCCAGCCCTAAAACCCGAACATCACCGCAATGCCCACACCTCCCAAATCTCTAGTTGCCTTTACTTCTGCCAACTTCAGCGTCACTGTCTCCTATCATCCTCCCTCTTTGTCGGTGTGAACCAAAGCTTCTAGCAGCATAACCTGAGCGAACCATGAATCAGAAAGTGACACATGTGTTAGCATGTTACTAGCAAAGTAGAATTTGGCAAGGGCAAATGTTGTCCCCTTCCACTCTTCTCACCTTGAGATCTGTTTGCTGACAACCTCATCCTCTCCTCCCAACTGAATTTCTTTTGATTTCAGCTTCTGTGCACATAGTTCAACCTGTTTCCAAACACACAATGTCACACCACAGTTTCATCAGCGCCCAGAAGCATGACCTTTGACCAGGAGTCACTTTTTTCCGTCATTACTATTATGAAGCAGACTCTGCACTGGTATGTAGAACCAACATAACTTTATTATCTATACGGTGACCCCAAGAACGACCTCTCTGCTCCAGCTCCACTACTTCAACTGCCTTTCCTTAGGAACATGGAATGCAGTTCCTTAGTATACATACCACCCACCAAGCTTCCACCTTCCAAATCTCTTCGCAACACATCTCCTTTCCTTAACACATCCTTCTTTTCAGCACTGAAACCCTATTCGTGTTCCCGTGATGACCCCCTCTCACTCTCACAGCACCATTCATTACACCCTCTAACTGGACAGGTTCTGAATATAGTAAGTCTCTGTTCCGTCTCACCAAATCCTTCTAAATCCTCACTGAGTCACCTCGCTGTGCCACTACACTCTTCTGCTCTTTCTTCTCATTCTCATTTGTCACCCACCTCTCCTTTTCCTTGTTCAATTTGTTCTGTAACTCCTCCACCATGCAATCCGATACTCTTGCCCTCCCCAAACAGGGAGGCACCACTTTGGTATTACCCTTCCCGCCTCTCATCATTTCAAAAGGACAAACTCCTGTGACGGTATGCAGTGACATGTGCAAGGTGTACATTCTCTCCTTCACGGCCACCTTCCTGTCCTTTCACACACTCCCGCCATCTGGATGGCTTCCATAATAAACCTATTTGTCCTTTATACCATGCCATTACTCTGCGGGCGGTACTATGCTGTCCTCTTGTGCCATATACCACATCTCATATACCACATCTCTTCAAATATTCCTGAAAATAACCTCCAGTGAATTGTGTCCCATTATCCATGAGCATACACTACACGGCACTCCTACCCTCATAAAAATCTGTAGCAAAAACTCCACCGCAGTTTCTCCACTAGTCTCTCTCAAAACGCTATACTCAGTCCACCTGGACAATAAATCCACAAGTACTATAATACATTTTCCTCGCCAACTTCCCATGTCCACAGGACCTAGAACATCCATTGCAAATTCATCCCTTACCTTCTCTGGTACATCAAGCCTTACCAGGGGTTGCACACAGGCTACTCCCCCTTTTCCACACACTACACATTCAGCCAGCCTTCTCTCAACATCTCGATCAAATCCTGGCCACCAACACTCACTTCTTAAAAGGTCTCATCATGCCCAAATGTCCCTCGTGTGCAATATCAATAATTTTCTTCCAGACAGATACGGGACCAACACTACATTCCCAATGATACAAGAGTCCCTCCACAGAACTAAATTCATCACATACATCCCAGAAAGACTTTTCATCCTGTGTTAATCTCCACTTAACAGGCCACTCTGAATTCACATAGCCCATTAAATACCCTAACGCTCCATTATTGTTTACAGCTTCCAATCACACCTCCTTCCCCAAAATACCAGCATGGTTAACAAAAAACACTTTGGAAACCTCCACAATACTTTCTTCCTCTCCCTGACCACCTAAACTTGACATTTTCCCCACCCAGAAATAACTTCCATGGTAAACGTGTGACTTTGCATTCTGGTAACACAGTTAGCAACACATCTTGAAACCTTACTCAAACCTTTTGATTCAAAGATACTTTTGAGAGGTTTGTGGTTTGTCTGTATAACAAATTCTGCACCCCACACACAATTTCAGAATTTTTCCACAGCCAAATAACATGCTAGGGCCTCTTGCTCCAATAGAGAATAGATTTCTTTCTGACCTTTCAACGCCATGAAGGCATACAATACAATTTCTTCACTGCCATCCCCATTTAACTGGAATAAAACCGCTCCTATACCAATACCACTTGCATCCACAGTGATCACACTTCTTCTCTGTGTGTCAAACATATTTAAAGCTTTCGCTAAGTCAATCCCCTCCTTTATTCTACAAAACTCCCTTTCGCACAAATCATTCCATATAAACTCTCCTCTTTTAAGTAGTTTTCTCATCTCTGTCACTTTATCAACAAAGTTCTGAACACATTTTTGATAAAGCACGATCATCCCTGAAAAAAGTTTGCAATTCTCCTTTGGATTGTGGTACATCTCCCCTTTTTATCGCATCCACTATTTTGCTTTTTGGCCTCACTCCAGATGCTCATACTTCATATCCCAGATACTCCACCTTTTCTTTCCTGAACACACCCATCCCTCTCAATGTCACACCTCTCTTTGCCAAAATCCCTAGAACCCACTCTATAATCACATTGTGCTCCTTTTCAGATTCTCTGCATATTAACACGTTATCCTGAAAACAAAATATCCCTTCATCCCTTTGAAAAATGTGTCCATAACTTTTTTGAAGACCGATTATGCTGATACCAAACCAAATGGCATCTTCAGAAATTGGAAGATCCCCTCGTGAGTTATAACAGCAGTACGTTTCCTGCATTCCTCTTCCAGATATATTTGATGATATGCTGAGGCCATATTCAATTTTGAAAACACCCTCCCACTCCCAATCAAGGTGAGGATCTTGGTCATGTTAGGTAGAGGGTGCCTTTAAACCACTACACACTTATTTAACTCTCGGAGATCGGCACAATTCCCCTGATGGCTTTTTTATTACTGCCAAAGGAGAAATCCATTGTACACTTCCAGCTCATTCAATTACTCCCATCTTGCACAATTTCTCAAGCTCCTCTTTCACACCGTCTCTCAATACAAGAGCGATAGAACACAACTTAGTAGCCACAGGCAAACTCCCTTTTTTGAAAAATAATCTGGTGTTTCATACTGTAGACTTTCCCCACACCTTTGGTGAAAACCTTTCCACATGTTTCGCATACTGTTCCATCCACATGCAAAACTTGTTCAATTCTGTTGGGATCCAGTCTTATCCCCAACCTTTTTAGGTTAAGCCACCCCAAAAGTGTTGCACCCTACTTTGTCACATATACCTTCCATTCAGCTTCCTTCCTTTACATTGAAATTGGGTTTCAAAATACCCTATTATGGCTCAAAATTTCTCACATGACCCCCACATGATCTCCCACATCACATTTGTCAGCTTAATTTGACATGAGAGACATTTTCGTCCCTGAATTTGGCATCATAGACACAACCTTCCCATTCACATGAATCAACCCATTCAGACTTTCACACTCATCTCCATCCCCTCCTTGTGCAACATGTACAGTAATCACTTAAACATGCGCTCCTCGAAGGACTCCCGTCGTCCTCCCTTGCGTCCCTGCATACAACTGCACGCCTTATTAAGGGGCTACGCAGATATGACCACATCACCCCAGCCCTCACCGACCCTCACTGACTCCAACTGTACACACAAATCACCTTCAAGTCGCCCTCCAGTCACCCAGCTACCTCACTGACAAATTCAGCATCTCTGGTGAACAGCCACCACCAAATGCCAGGACACATGCAGACTTGAAATCCACCACTGCAAAAAGGAAAGGACCAGGAAACAAGCCTCCTCTGCCTACTTCTCAAGTCCATGGAACCTCCTCCCCGTCAGCATCAGACTTGCTCCTACAATTCAACAAAGAACTCAAGATCTCCATCTCTTCAATGAGTCTCTCCTCCTCAACACCTAGGCCATCATGTGCCCCCTCACGCCACTTGACTCTCCCTTCTGCTCCCCGCCACCCGGGACAGCTGTAGTCCTCCTCTGTGCCCCTATGTATCTTACCCCCCGCTGTATATCTGTTCTCTTGCTACCTCTGAAAAGCACTCTGTTATGCATCTGTACCATTGTATACCTATGTAAAGCACCCCATTATGTATCTGTATTGTTGTATACCTCTGTAAAGCACTGTGAGGAATCAACTTCCGGGGCACTAGTGGTACAGGGATGAATTTTGGTTTCAAAACCATCAATAAACCCCGCACCGCTAGTACACCAGAAGGGATCGAACAGTTTGGAATACAATTAAATTGTGAGACGACCTTGTCCTCTTTTGGTAACGTGGATGGAACAGCAGGCTTATCTACGCAAGGTCGTGGATCGTTGGTTAGTTGCAACACAGCGAAAATACAATTATTACCCAATGATAAAAGAGACTGTCCAGTCAAGGTTGTATAAAAATGTCTATTTACTATTACTACAACACACAGTTCTTGCACACTTCAATTACAACCCAAACTGTAAAGCAACACAGAGGACAGAAAGTTTCACAAAGGAAAGCGATGTACTCTGGATACTGACAGGAGGGTACTTGGTAAAGTAAACTGTCATATAGTTCAAGATTATTTGGTTTCAGCATCAAAGGGACAAAGGGCCGTAACTGTCTCTAGTGGCCTTCGGAGAAGGACCAGGGCGGCAGAACCACAATGTACCTGGTGCTGAAGAAGTTCATGGTACTCGAAAGTGTCAAGGCTGAGACGCAGCAAAGTGTGACACACTGGCACACCAAAAGCATAGTTGGTTCTCGCTCATTTGTACTCCTGTGTGTGTCCTTTTGTTTTTCCTATTCCTTTATTCAACACATTTTCCTTTTGTTTCTTCTTTTGTCTATCATCCGAAAATGTTCAAAACTTCAGTTTTATTATCCTCACTTTCTGCCTTGACCAGCTTGGCAACAGACGCTATCGAATATTCAGTATGTTTGGCAATCGCTATCACTTCATTCAGATTATGTTTGTCTTTCAATCACAGTTCCTCCCTTATCCTATTAGTACTGCAGTCAGTCATAAATTGATCCCGAATGTGCTCATCCAGAGAATTGCCAAATCACAAGGCTAGATGGCGCAGAGCCGTAACATATTCCTCAAACAGTCTCTCCATTTTCTTGCACCCGTACGCAAACATTTTATCATTCTAGAATAGTGATTGTCTTTGGGTTAAAATGGGTATCCAACTTGAGGATAGCCAGATCCAACTCATTGGTCGCATCACCACTACCACCACTGTCCAGACCAGGTAGGGTCTCGAAAATACGCTGCCCCATATACCATAAAAAATGCATCAAAAATGACACCTTTCTATCGGTAGAAAAGGAATTCCCACAGGCCACCTTCATATAGTGTAGAAAACCTTTCTTCCATTGGCTCCATTTAACTTTGACAGGACCAGGATATGCCATGAATACGGAAGGCCCAGTCACCCCAGGCATGGCCCCTGTCCCAGTATGTGAGCACACTTTAATTGATTTTTCACCTCAGCTTCACTATTCCTATTGTTTGGAGCACGATTCTGTATGATGCTGCACTATTATGCATTAATATGCCAGAACATTAAGTTGTGTCTCTTAAGTACTGGGACGAGAGGGCGCTCGCTGAGCAACAATGATCACCAGGCTTCACTGTGACTGGGAAGAGGGAGACGAGGAATGAAGATTGTTTTGCCCTGTTCCAGGATGACCGCACATTTTGCACCCGTTTAGGTCCCTTCCTCTAATGTCCTTTCGACACTGTTGGCTTTGTTATTGAAATAGGCCCCTTTTTCCTCACTTCCTTCAATGTGCCGCACCTTTTACCGCACAACGGATCACTTTTTCTTCTTTATGATCTGTACAGCAGAATGTTCAGCTATCCAAACTGGTTCTGGACGGACGCTCAATTGTAGAAGGACCTTCTCACCGGCGCACAGAGTTTGGCTGGGGTTCTGAGCTTGTTGCATTTATTAGAAAGCAGAACCTGCACTGGTAAGTAGAAACACAGCTTTATTAATATAAGTATCTATACACCTACCCCCAGAACGCCATCTCTGCTCCAGCTCCACTCCTTCAACTGCCTTTCCTCAGGAACATGGAACATAGTTCCTTAGTATACATTGCGCCCACCAAAGTTCCACCTTCCAAGTCTCTTTACAACAGCTACCTAAAATGCTCTTCCCCATGTCACATCCCTCACTCCACAGACATCGAACCAGTAGGGTTTTATCATTGCTAACCTCAACTGTAATGCAAACCTTTTCTTTATATTGCAACATCACTTCATCATGACTTCATATGAAAAAAGATCTGACAAGTTTGCCCCTATTCAATAGGGCACTCGGACCAAAGCAATACATATCCAATTTAAATAAAAACTAGGAGGGAACATTTTACAGGAGCGCATAGTGAAAGTGGCCGCTCTTACACAGACTACAGACCACTTGATGGTGGTAGTACATTTTAAAACACAGGTGACAGCTTCCAAAAAGCCATGCCACTACCTGGAGCTGGGAACAATGACACAAAATTGGAGGGTTTCACCAGATCCTCTAAAATGCAAGTACCTGACTGAATATGTTAATATGCAAGGCATTCAGGCGATGTTTCAGCATCTGAACTGCCTAGCTGCACACTGGGTGCAAGTGTAAATACAATGCAGATGAATTTCCGGATTACTAGTATTTTGGCACTTATGGGTGATTCAATGACTCTATAATCGTCTTTCTGACGCGTGTGGATCTGCTTAGAATCACATGCTTTGCATAGGCCAACAGCTAGTGGTTGGTGCAGAGTATTACATGACTTATTTTCGAAATCACAAAGGGACGTCCATAGGCCGTGGTTGTAATAATATACCTACTATAACGTGCGCTGTACCCATGGTCCTTCACGCGCAGAGATCCTCTGATTATTTTTTTCCACCATTGTGTTGGTCGTATTTCGCAGAGTTCCATTTTAGTATACCAAAGGTGTACCAGCCCTCTTGCAGGTGGAAGTTACTGTCGGGGGGGATTCTGCCGGGGTCGGCCGGGCCGTCCGCAGACCTCCGGGCAGGGAGGCCCCAACTCCTCCCGTGTATATCTCGGATCGAGACAGAGTATGAGGCACACACAAGGAGCAAGGCAACTTCTGTCGTTTATTATGCAAACGGCAGGGATGGGTCAAGGAGCGTACGCGTTCGTCCTGACACACACACAATAGTGGGGCTCGCAGGCCCTTTTTACTACATTATGACGCGCTACTTGCGTCATTCCAAAAAGTTACCAAAAGAACCTATCGCCACTCTTGATTGGTTGCTCGAGTGGTGGGGTTAGTATAGTACGCCTATAGAGAATGATATTAGTGGTTAAGGTGTAGTCAGGTGGTATATCTGGGTTGTCCCTACAATTAGATACATAAGAATTGTTACATGAAGACCCCTGAGGATTGGCTAACGTTACTGACGTCTGAGATAAGAACCTCATGTTCTGATTGGTGCATCCGTGAGCTCCCCAGCCTGGGACCACCGTTGTTCCCAGCACACGGTGCACCTGTGGTTGCAACAGTGTTTCAATATGGGTACGTGCAGGCAATGTGAGGATTTATTCATAGGTGGGAGACTGACCGTTCCCACTGTAGCAGGTGTCCATTGAGCCTTTCAAGTGTGTCGGCCTGCGTCTCGTAGCGAGGTACCCAGACGCCTTTTCTCTCCTGGGTTTTGGCATCTCGTCAGGTTCGGCTTGGTCACGTGGGGAGGGACCGTGTTTGAGGCATAATTCTGCACAATTAATATTGTTTTTCCACTGTATGTCTGGTTTAATTTGCAGATATGATTTTAACATTGGTACGTGGAGTGCGAGGTTGCAACATCGTGCCTTTGAAGATTTGTTTCTTGACTGTGGGTTTGCAACATTACGACCTTGGCTAGTTGCTCCACTGGGTTCTTTCTGCAGGCTCAGCAACCTGACTTTTGCTTTGTTAATGTCCACGGGAACTCTTGCTTGGGGCCTACTTGGGCCTGGTGCACGAGTAATCCATTTAGTGCATGGATGCTTTAGGTTATAGTGGCATACAGTTTCATGGCCAGTATCGTGTTTCCATTATATCTCTCATGATGGTAACGGGTTTCAAGAGAAGCGTGAGCAAGCGTTATAAATGAGCTCATGGTGCGTCTTGCGTTTCTGCATTCTGAAAGCCTATGTAAAAATAATAAAGATGCACGTCCGTGAATAAGCCTGTCGCCTACGTCAGAGCACTGAGTATGTTCTTCGTGTAGATTGGTGTGGAAATGTTCAGTGTGTATAATAGTTCAGCGGTGCTTCCCGTTATCTAGGTCGTCATGGCATCTCTAACGATGTGTAGATTTCAGTCTAGTTGGTCCGTGCCGCAGGTGTCGGCATGGCCAGTGCGGGCTGTTGGGCAGGCAGATGGACACATCCGTATGTTTCTGTACCAGGGTATTTGGTCATCTGGTAAATGGGCAAACTCTTCTCGTGGCGGGTGTCTGGGCCGCGACCCTCTAGGCCAAGCGCGAGAGGTGAAGGACGGGAGTCTGGTTTTCCATTCTCCCACTTCAGTCCCCCCTCTGGTCGACTTGTCGACCACAAACATATCCTTCTCGTTATCTCCTCTTACTCTCCATATCTTGGTTATCCCTCCGAGATGTCCATAATGGTTTACGTGATCTTCAAATGACCAATACATGTATTCGCATGTTCCTCCAGGAGTACAGTACACCCATCTTCCTATGTAGCTCCTAGGGTTCCTTGGGTTCTCGATCTTCACTGATGGTGGGTCTAGATGATTGGCGATGATTTGGGTGCGCAACTTCTCCCTTTCGTGTATTATCACACCTGTGTGCTGGCCGTCATCCGCTGGCATCAAGGGGTGCATTCCCACCATTTCCAGCAACTCATCAGTTGAGCGCGCCTTCCGGGCTTTCCAAAATCTAATTATTATCAGTGCAGCTCCAGCCAAAATAGCACATCCCACTATTATTTTCAGTCCATCTGACAGCCAAGATGGCATCCATGACCATAATAGTGAAAACCAGCTTTTATCCTTGTTTACGCCGTTACTTTCGTCCATCATTTTGGAGTGCATCTGGGCCAATTGTGAAACTGCTTCTGTTAGTGTACCATTGTCGGCATCGTTGGCAGGTATGAACGTGCAGCATGATTGTCCTATCTTTGCACAAACTCCTCCTTCCATTGCTGTGAGAAGGTCCAATACATATCTGTTCTGTAGTGCTACCATCCTTACAGCTCGCAGCTCCTCTTTAATTGCGTTAAACCCATTTACTGTCGAATTTATGGTCATCATTAGTTCCCATCTGGTTATTTGCAGCCATTTTGCGTTTGCGTATGCCTGCAGTCCCGGATGTATTATTGAGGAGAAGAACATTGCTGCTCTGCTGAATAGTCTGTGTTCTGGCGGTATTGATGTTAGTTCCGTTTCCGACCTTCCCCACAGATAATTTCCTGTTAATGGCTCTCCTTGTCTTTTTCTCCTGTTTAGGACAGTATTATTGCTGTTGGTCCTGTTTTCTTGCTCCTTCTGGAGTGGTGCAGATCTCTTTCTTCTCCTGTCTCCTTCATCCATTTTCGGAAATTTCGCCACATCGACATGCTTCTTAGGTACCACTAGTGATGGTACATTGACGTGTACCATTGTGCACACACCACTCCACAGGGGAGGCAGTGTATGATATGCCTTTTCTCCGCAGGCCCAATAATGGTCCATTATTACTGCTGTTCCCGCTCCCCCCTCAGGTAACTCCATCACACTTGCACAATTGGTGTTATATCCCACGTCCACCTCTCCTTTATGCTGGTAACATACTTTGGGCGCAGTCAATGGTAATATAGTTATCGGGTCTTCATCTTCTTCTACCCACGTGAGCATTGGTACGTACTTGATCCATGTCGTCCAACATCGATGATTGTGTGTCTCGATGGTTGAGATAGTTTCTTTTGTTACCATGTTGCTGCCAACCACTCCTATCTCCCAGCTGGTACCCAGGAACACCTTTCCTGTTATCGTCAGTAATGGCCTCTCCCAGCATCCTTGTTTACCCGGAACTTCCGTGGCGTACCAATCACATGGTAGATACTGCAGTGTTACCTTCTTTGTTTCTCCTTTTTCAGGGCCACTTGTTATGTATCTGAATGCTTCAGCATGTAAACTGGTCTTGTGATAACTCAGATAGGTCTTGAGGAAGTTGTTTTCATATGGGTATGAGTCTCGTGTTTTCCATGTCATGTGCACTACTGTTCCTTGGAATCTTCCTTTCGTTTGGAACAGGGCCAAATATATTATGCACTGTGCTGTTTTTTCATCTATTTCTGTGGCAACAAATGTTCGTGAAGCGCTCATGGCGTATGGTATTAATGAGCAAACGTAACAGCTATCCTCAGTTGTCTGCTTACCAATGCGGGTCATGTGCTGGTACCATATGTTGTTTGTGACGTGTGCTGAATCTTGTACATAATTATCAATACCTTTATTGTCTGAGTATGTGCTGCGTTTAACTTTATTTCGCTTTTGTTCATTGTTACTGTTACCACCTGACGTAACACCTGTTGCAGCAGGGAGGTGGGGTACATTAGGTTTGGGTGCAGCAAAAAAACTCATAGCATAGCTGTACTGCCATACAGAGGCAGCCAAAACTCCGGTGATCATAAAAATCCCTATTATTTTTATTACATATGCTAACCTCACCGACATTTTTGCTCTTACCTTGCTGCAGTCCTGGCAGCGTATTCTTGCGACGTTAAAGTTGCCCGCCTAAAAATTCTCAAAAAGTGCTTGTTATTAAATGTTAGTTTTGTTTCATTAAGCTCTCCCTATCAAATAGTCATTCAGTGCCCAGGTGAAGAGTTGCTCCCACGCTACTCTAAGTGATCGGTCTCTCAAGACCGGCAAGTATGGGCGGAGGTGGGGCATGTAATTTTCTATGGCCAGGAGGAAGGCCGTGTAGTATACACGTACCCTTTTCTTTTTTAAGTATGTTGGCCTTTTTATTTCGTATACAAATTGGTGTGACAATTCTTCTGGGTAACTATCGTCTGGCAGCACCATCTACGCCTGCACACTGAATTTGTTAGATAACTTTTCTTAACAATACAATATTACGCAGCTCCTGTATGTGCGAGAGAAAAAGAGAACATTCACGTGTTTACATGTGTATTGGTGCAAGCGAAGTCCTTAGTTTTTATTA
Source organism: Ambystoma mexicanum (assembly GCF_040938575.1). Lineage (NCBI taxonomy): Eukaryota > Metazoa > Chordata > Amphibia > Caudata > Ambystomatidae > Ambystoma > Ambystoma mexicanum. The sequence continues at coordinate 1,321,255,286 of NC_090935.1, read as the reverse complement.
CAATTGTATTTAGTAGTCAATGGGGGGGGGTTTGCTCAGATGGCGGGAGCAGTTTTACTCTTTGAACGTGTGACCATGGGGTGGGCAGTGTGGGGATCGCCCCCTTCTTCGTCCGTTATTCTCTCCGAGGGAACAATTGGGTCGTTGTCTGTGGTTGTGTTTTCTTCCGCTGCCGGGGATGTTGTTGGCGTTTTTCCAATGGACCTGTCGTTGGCGCTGGGGCGGGTCTGCAGTTTGTAGATTTTTACATCATGCAGGTGGTTCCACGCACGCTTATCCTTTAGTTTTACTGCTCTTGTTGATACGTCCTCTACTAAATGGGGGCCAGTGAACCTCTGCTGGTTCCACCTTCTATTAAAATTTCGAAGTAGTACGTGGTCACCTTTGGCAAGTTGGCACAAGTTCTCCTTTCCCAATTCTGTATTTTCGTCTATTTCTTGGTTGCTGGTGGACCCGCCCCGTGTGCGCTCGAGCTGTTGAGACACAAACACAACGCTAGTAATCAAAGAAGACACATATTGATACATTTCATCACCTAACACATTCGCAGAACTTTCTTGGTCGGTGAATGCCCTTGACGTTGGTGTTAGGGGAAGGCGCATTTGGCGTCCAGTAACCACCTCGTGTGGGGTGAGGTGGTGGTCGGACCCTGGCCTGTTTCTAAGTTCGAACAGTGCTAACGGAAGGCAATACAACCAACTTTTCTTTGTTGTTTGCTGTATTTTAGCAATTGCCTCCTTCAATAGGCCATTCAGGCGTTCACATACACCATTGGCCTGTGGGTGGTACGCACATGCAAATTTGTGTTTAATGTTCAGTAGGGATGTGATATGCTGGAACATTTCATTTGCGAAATGGGGTCCGTTGTCTGATCTTAACACCTCGCACACTCCCCACCTGGGGAATACCTCCCTTACTATAAATTTGGCTGCTCTAAACGCATCAGGGTGTGAACAGGGCCCTGCTTCGATCCACCTAGAAAATGGGCATACTACTACTATCATGTATCTATTGCCTTGACAAATGTTGATCATATCAACATAGTCAATGTGGAGGTGCCGAAAAGGTCCTTCTGGTCGGGGTATGGTACCTCTTATCACCTTTAAAGTATGACCGGCCGTGAACTGTTGACATGTAAGGCAATTGCTGATAAAATTTGACACATGGGATGTTAACTCGGGACAGAACCAATCTTCTCTAATTCGTGCTGCTATTATTTCTTTGCCTGTATGGGCAGGGTGATGTAATTGGTTCAAGGCGGTATTTAACAATGCCAATGGTATTACAACTTTCCCAGTGCCACCCTGGCGCCATAGTGCGTCGGTTGGTGACATTGTGCATCCTCTTTTCACCCATACTTCTTTTTCGGCCATTGGTGCAGCCGCTTGTAACTCCATAATCTGGGTGGCTGGGAGATGGGTGTACCCTTCTTTTATTAACATCTCCCTCGCTATTCCCCTCCCTCTCCCTCTCTGTGAGTCTGTGGGGTTCCATATCTCACCAAAATATGCAGCATATTTTGCATGTGCGTCTGCTGCTGCATTTCCTTTTGATATATAGTCTTCTCCATTGGTGTGTGCTGTGCATTTTACTAGGGCTAGTTCTTGGGGATCGTTTATTACTTCAATTAGTTCAGCCAACAAGAGGGCATGTTGTACTGGAGTGCCGTCAGCTCTCCTAAACCCTCTTCTTCTCCACTTTGATAGCCCTGAGTGGACAGTGGATGTAACATATGCACTGTCGGAATATATAGTAACTTTTTTATTAAAACTTTCCTTTAGTGCCAATATGAGTGCAACCAGTTCCGCCGCTTGAGCAGAGTAATGCTGTGGTAATTGTACACACTTAATAGCCACACACACTGGCGCTTCCATCATTTGTACTACTGCTGCCCCAGTCCTCCTTATCCCGTCTCCTTGATCAATAGTTGATGACCCATCAATAAACAAAAGCTCACCTCCCTCTAGTGCGTTTTCTTCAACTTTCCTAGTACATGAGTACATCTCAGTTACTTGGGTGCAGTCGTGGGCGTAATCTCCCTCTTCAATTACTTCTGCTAAGAACCTTGCAGGGTTAACCGTGCTACATCTAACAATTGCCAGTTCAGCTTTGGACAAAATAATCTCATAACCTGTTGCCCTCTGTGTCGTCAGTGTGGACTTAGGTTTATTCAATATCGCAAATAGTGCATGTTCTACAAATAGTGTAGTTGGACACCCCATAGTTATTGATGATGCTTTTTCTACTGCAAATGCAGCTGCAGCAAGACCTTGTTCGCAAGAGAATTGTCCTAACATTATTGGATCTAAGTGACCGCTGTAAAATGCTACTGGTTTATAGCCCATGCTAGTCTTTTGGGCCAATACTGCTTTCATTACTGCTGAGTCGCAATGTGAAAATATAAAAAATCGTCGCTCATAGTCTGGGGATGCTAGTACTGGAGCAGTTGATATCGCTTCTTTTAATTCATCAAATGCCTCCTTCATTTCCATAGTCCATCCCAACTTTTTCTCCCCTTTATTTGCTTCCTTCAAACCCTCAAGCAGGGGTCCTATGTAAGAGCTGTAATCAAATACCCATGCTCTACAGTAGTTGCACAGTCCCAGAAATTGCTGCAGTTCTCTTACAGTCTGTGGCACGGGAGTGCCTGATATTGCCTGTGCTCTTTGTGGTGCAATCCTTCTTCCATATTGTGATATCAGTTGGCCAATGTAAAGTACCTGTTCCTGACAGTATTGTATCTTTTCCATGTCTACCTTGTACCCCTTTTCAGCCAATATCGTCAACATTTTTAATGAGTCCTCTCTACATTTATCTTCATTTGTACTGCAAATTATTATGTCATCCACATACTGTAACACTGTGCTTTCCAACTCAACGTTACCCAAATCCATCTGTATTACCCTATTGAAAATTGAAGGTGATTCACAATATCCCTGTGGTAATCTGGTATGTTTCCACTTCCTATTTCGGTAAGTGAAGCTTGTCAAGTCTTGTGAGTCTGGGTGTAATGGTATTGAGAAAAAAGCATTTTTAAGGTCAATCACTGTAAACCGTGATGCTTCTGCTGGAATGCCACACAAAATTGTGGCCGGGTTTGCTGTTACTGGATACTCTGCTTCTACTATGTTGTTCAACGGTCTGAGGTCCTGTATGAACCGCCAAGACCCTCCTTTAGCCTTGCGCACCGGGTACACAGCTGTGTTGCATGGGGATTCTGAGGGGACCAATATGCCATTGTTTATAAGGGCTGTTATGGTTTCGTATATGCCCTCATCTGCCTCTCTTGACAATGGGTATTGTTTCACTCTTGGTAGTATGGCACCCTTTTTTAATTTTATCTTTACACCCCCTATGCTTTTAATGCATCCTACATCATAAGGGCTAATAGTCCATAATGATTTTGGCACCTTTGACATATCTTCTTTAAAAAATGGGACTGGTGTGCCAGCGGGTGCCTCAAGTGCCATTGCAATTTTCTGTGCCACTTGTTTGTGAGCCACTGTTAGCCACATTTCTACACTCATCATGAACACCATTTCATTTTCCTCCTTTTCTTCTGAAAACAACTCTTCATCTGACACCTGGGTCAGCCTACATCCTTCTGCTAGTGCTATCACCGCCCTCCATGCTCTCCCTTCTTTATCTTGGGCGTGCACAGCAACATAATCAGCTGTTGCAATAATGCTCTCAATGTCCACTGCAATGACCTTCCCTTCCAGTTCATTAGCTGGTGTTTCTGGTCGGAATAGATAGGCTGCTGGTCTCCTCCATATTTTCCCTCCTATCCCTGGCATCCATGCAAATGCCATGTCTGTTCCGTACTGGAATAGCTCGCCGTCTACCGGCTCCGCCCTGATCGCTATCTGTCCACAGTATGCTTGCAAAATCTGTCGTGCTGCAAGCATGTTAATCCCTGGAGTAGAGCAAATTATGCCATCCTCTGTAAAGGAGATCGTCATATTTAATCTGTTCATTATGTCCCTCCCCAGTATGTTTACTGGTGAGGCACTATAATACAAAAGTGGTACTGACAGATCGTAATCTCCAATAGATAGCGGAACGTTATCAGTAAATGGAACCAACCCTTTAGCCCCAGAAAACCCTTGTGTGTTCATGGCTTCGCCTGACATCTTAAACTTACCTTCCCTTATGCAAGACCGGGTCGCCCCGGTGTCAACAAGGAATGATAATTTTTTGTCACCTATCGTTACCTCTATGCGTGGCTCCTCCGCACTATTAGGTGTTACTGACAGGATGGGACACACCAAGGCCGTCTGTGGGCTGTCCTATTGGGGGTACAATGACTGGCCATTCCCTGTGTAAGGGTTGTGCCCCAACACCGTCACCCCACCCAATTGCGTTCGTTCAGGTTGTGGTGGTGGTTGTATTAACGCTGCACCAGTTACTTGTGGCAGGTATTGTTTTATTTGTTGTTGTGGTAGGGAATAGTGTTGGTCACTCCCTTGTGGTGACATCTGCTGTGGTTGTATGCCCTGCTGTTCTTGTGATGTCCTATGTTGTGCTTGTTCGTTCCATGCTGGTGTTCCTGGCCTGACCCTGCATGTACGTGACATGTGTCCTAATAGTCCGCAGCTCCAACACACGGGTGGTTCCCTGTTTTGCCATGGGAAGTTCCCTGTGTTGTCCTGGTATACTGGTTGCCCTGTCTGGTAATTATTTCTGAGTCCCCCAGCCTGTTGTTGGGTATTATATCCGTATCCTCTTCCCCTCATAAACCCTCCTCTCCCTCTATTATAATTATAATACCCAGCTCCTTGCATTGGGTACCCTCCTCCCATGTTCTGTGCGTGTGATTGCAGAGGCAGCACTTGCTCTATTACCTCTTGTGGAGGCGCTATTTGAGCTGGATTTTGTGCAGCCACTACTTGCGTTGGGCTTTGGGGCATTGGTGTTGGCGCAGTTATTAGTGCCCCTTCCATGGTATATTTAGTAAGTTTTTTCTGTACTAATTTGGCCTCTTCTGTTTTCCTGTCCTCTTCCTTTTGTTTCATTTTTCCTTGCCATGTTCTACAGTGATGTACTATAGTCAGTTGTATTTCCGGCCATGGTTTTGCTTCCATCCCCACTACTTTCTTTAATTGTCTCTGAACTCCTTCTGGGAGCCCTTGTACTAGTATATGATAAAATATGGCTGGTGTTTTGTCCCATTGTTCTCTAGTTTCCATGCGCCACTTCTCTTGAATATCCTGGATATAATCAACAGGATCCTCGTTCTCACCCATCTTACGGGAAGTAATGGCTCCTATGTCTGATGTGTCTGGGTACTGCACTCTTAGTGCCTGCCATAGCGCATGTCTGCAGTTTGCAAATGGTGCCCCATCATGCGATGTGTTTGTTATTGTTACCCCATGGAATCCCGCTCTTTTCCAAATGTCATCCGCTCTATCCCCTAATATTGATATTAACAGGCCCTTAACATCTCCCACTGCTAGTTTCTGTCCTGCGGTGTGTTTTTCCATTTCATATATCCATTTACCCGCACCTCCACTTAATGATGGGAGCCTACATTTTATGTTTTCCTTATCCGTATGTTTCCAAGGTACATATTGTGGTCTAACCCCTCCTCTCTCCAGCAGTGGCATTACATTCTGTCTTGTGTCATCCTTTATGCTCCATGATGTTAACTCTTCACACCCCTCCTCTTCCCCCATTCCTTTTACTACTTCAAATCCTTCCTTACTACCTCTTCTCCTACCTCCCTCTTCTTCCTTTCCCCTTTTTTCATCCTTTCCTGTGTTCAATATTGTCACGTCTGTTTGCCTGTCTTGCCTGCGACTAGGGAGGTCCCTAAGCCGACATGCATAAGGTGTAACTTCGTCCATGAAGGGTGCGAGCTTTATTCTGTGCAGAGAGCGTGCAGTTGTTGAACATGTGGGGTGTGGCGTTAGAGAGCGTGATGGTGATGTGGGCGGCGTGTGTTGGTTGGTGAGCGTCGGTGGCGTGTGTTCGTTAGTTTGTGTTTCTCCCATTCTTTTCACTTCCTCCTTACTTCTCTCCAGCTCCTCCCATCTTCTACTCACCCATGGCGAATCTATGTTTGTTCTAGTGAGGTATAGCTTATCTAAGCTTTCCCTTTCACTCTTCCTTCCATCCTCACTACAAAAATCATTCATAAATTGCGCCCCCCACTCTGCCTTTTTTCCTTTTATTGTTACAGTTTTTAAGTCTATTAGGTCTCCCTCTTCCTTTCCGTTGTTACCACCTGTTCCCCTTAGTGCTGACGTTGTTGCTACCTCTCTATTTTTATATACTTCTCCCCATCTTTCACTCTCCCTCTTACTCTCCTCTCTCTCCCCTTCACTCCTCTCCTCCATCTCCCTACTATTTTCCTCTCTTTTCCTTTTTAATTCCTCCATTACTTCGTTGCTCATCTCTTCCAATATCCTTTCATCCTCTCTCCTCCTTTCCCATTTCACCCTTTCTCTTTCTACTATACTCTCTATTACCTTCCCCTCTTCATATTTTTTAGCTGTCTCTGATATTATCCTCCTCCTCCATATTTCCATTTCCTTTTCATTTTCTTCTTCTTCCTTCTTCTTCTCCCTCATCACTACTCTTGATACCCTTTCTGCTGCTGCTTTTACCCTTACAGCTTCCCTCTTTCTCTCCTCACTTTGCTCCCTTAATTTTTCCAATTCGTCCTTATCTTCTTTCCTTTTCCTCACTCTCTCTCTTTCCTCCCCCTCAAGTTGTTTTATCAGTTCATTCTGCTCATCCCTTAGTTTAGCTAATCTTTCCTCCAAAATCTCTTCCTTCTGCCGTAGCAGCTCCTCTCCCCTCATTTCACTCTCTCTTTCACTATCCTCGTTTGTTCTCTTTACCGCCTCCCTTTCCTCTCCAGTTAGTGATCCTCGTAATTTCAACAATATCTGTGCAGCTACCCACTCATCGTTTCCTATCTCTACAGTCTGCTCTTCTCTCCTCCCGTCCCCCATTGGTATCTTTCCATGAGCCACATATGGTGGAGGGCTGTATGCCGGGTTTGAGTATCCTTCAGCCGCCCTTAACTGTCCTTTTATTTCTCCTAATTCTCTTAAAGGGTACAACCCTCCCCCCTCTGTTTTCACTCCCGGTGTTAAGGGTATCTCATTGCTCGGTTCCTGTTTTATGTCAGCTAATTTATCAACCTTTCCTCCACCCAGTTTTTCATTCCCCATATTCTTTGTTCCTTCACTCTCCTTTTCCCCATCCGTTCCTTCTTTCTTAATCTCCTTTTCTTCCGGTGTTTCCCCCATAGTGAACATTCCATTTGGTCCTGGTCTAGACCCCTGGAACATCCTCCATAAGTTAAACACCTCCACATGGTTTGCCAACTTCTTCCCCTTGTATGTATTGTGCAGATGGTTTAATAGTGAATGTTGGGCATATGGGTCAAAGCTACCATTAGGCGGCCATGGTGTCAACATTTTGTTGTCCGTCCCCTGGGTCCACTCTATGCTGTACTTAATTAACTTCTCCCTATGTGGTGGCAGTGTGGTGCATATATGTTGTAGTGGGGTAGTGAGGGTATTCCCCCACCCTCCCAACCCTCTCCCGTATGACATACTAGCACACCCTTTCTTACCCTTCCCCTTGCTACCAGTTTGCAACATACAACCTTTTATTGCTTACCTTGCCCCGCAAGTGTGGGGACTTACGACAATCCTTTGACAATTTATGCAATGATAATAATCACAAAAAAAAAAATTATAAAACAAATATATTTATGATGTTATATTATATTCCTTCCCCTACGGCCCCCTGCGGCCGAAGCGCACGCAGCCCCCTGCAGCTGCGTACCCCTTACGACGATCTTACACAGTCGTCCTTTTTCCCCGTTCTCCTCCCACCTTTACACTTGCCGTGGCCGGCGTTCTCCGTGCGCAGCCACGCCCCCTTCCCCTTCTCCTCTTTGATCCACTCGTTTATCGTTTATCTCCGTGTCCGCTCCTTTATCATGTTTCTCTTCCCCACCAATGTCAAACCCAAAGCTTCTTGTGTTCACGATATCTTACTAAATCCCTACTGGTGACGTCACCTATTTCTTCGAACTACTGGTATATTCGTGTTATGTTCTTTAAATTCAAAATACACTTGCAATCTACCCCGCTAACCCTACAGCTGTCTTCCTGTCTCTCCTGGAACAAGGTAATCTCATCAATACTATAACCGGACTGCGCACGCTGCGTCGCCTCGCGTGTGATACGCCCCTCAACAGGAGGGCTTAACCAGCCAATTATCTTCCGTTTTGGGCAACTACGTAACTAGCCACCGCCCACAGGGAAACGTCATCTACCTATCGAGTTTCTTGCTCGAACAATAGGGAACCTCATCTACCTATCGAGTTTCTTGCTCGAACAATAGGGAACCTCATCTACTCATTGAATGATAAATGTCAAATCGTAGGAAACCACACACACCCACCCTCACACGTAGTCGCGATTTAGGCCAATCAGTGTCTTTCGAGCGGCTGCACGTGATGTTTTCGTGCCCCGCCCCCCTCTTTCGCGTAACGTTAGCTTTTTGTTGCGAGCGTCTGCACGTGTTGTTCTCGTGCCCTGCCCCCCTCTTTCGCGTAACGTTAGCCGCCTTCTCTCGCACTCAATTCACTACCATTCATTCCATTATCATCACTCAATTAAACCTTCACCCCACCTTTTTACAATACCTCCCTCCTCCCTTATTTACTTCCGCCCCCTCCCTCACAATTTCGCATTGCTTGTTGTGCGTGTCATGCTCACCAAGTTCCCTCGATGCAGGGCCGCTCGACTGCGTGCACCCCTCCAAGCGGCTCGCCACCTCCCCTCGTCTGGACCATGTCTGGACACTCGCCGACCGCGGGCGGGATACTTCTCAACCGGCTCCCGAGGGCCAATATCCGGATTGCGCTGTCCGGTCCTCTCGCAGCTCCGCGATGGTCCTGTAGTCCTCAGAAGGGGGCAACGGCAGAGGGGGCCGCGCCGCCGGGCCTCCCCGCAACGGGAGTGCCTGGAAAAATAAAAAATAAAAGTCGATCTTAAACAGATCTCAGCAGTGCCTCCAACTTGTCGGGGGGGATTCTGCCGGGGTCGGCCGGGCCGTCCGCAGACCTCCGGGCAGGGAGGCCCCAACTCCTCCCGTGTATATCTCGGATCGAGACAGAGTATGAGGCACACACAAGGAGCAAGGCAACTTCTGTCGTTTATTATGCAAACGGCAGGGATGGGTCAAGGAGCGTACGCGTTCGTCCTGACACACACACAATAGTGGGGCTCGCAGGCCCTTTTTACTACATTATGACGCGCTACTTGCGTCATTCCAAAAAGTTACCAAAAGAACCTATCGCCACTCTTGATTGGTTGCTCGAGTGGTGGGGTTAGTATAGTACGCCTATAGAGAATGATATTAGTGGTTAAGGTGTAGTCAGGTGGTATATCTGGGTTGTCCCTACAATTAGATACATAAGAATTGTTACATGAAGACCCCTGAGGATTGGCTAACGTTACTGACGTCTGAGATAAGAACCTCATGTTCTGATTGGTGCATCCGTGAGCTCCCCAGCCTGGGACCACCGTTGTTCCCAGCACACGGTGCACCTGTGGTTGCAACAGTGTTTCAATATGGGTACGTGCAGGCAATGTGAGGATTTATTCATAGGTGGGAGACTGACCGTTCCCACTGTAGCAGGTGTCCATTGAGCCTTTCAAGTGTGTCGGCCTGCGTCTCGTAGCGAGGTACCCAGACGCCTTTTCTCTCCTGGGTTTTGGCATCTCGTCAGGTTCGGCTTGGTCACGTGGGGAGGGACCGTGTTTGAGGCATAATTCTGCACAATTAATATTGTTTTTCCACTGTATGTCTGGTTTAATTTGCAGATATGATTTTAACATTGGTACGTGGAGTGCGAGGTTGCAACATCGTGCCTTTGAAGATTTGTTTCTTGACTGTGGGTTTGCAACATTACGACCTTGGCTAGTTGCTCCACTGGGTTCTTTCTGCAGGCTCAGCAACCTGACTTTTGCTTTGTTAATGTCCACGGGAACTCTTGCTTGGGGCCTACTTGGGCCTGGTGCACGAGTAATCCATTTAGTGCATGGATGCTTTAGGTTATAGTGGCATACAGTTTCATGGCCAGTATCGTGTTTCCATTATATCTCTCATGATGGTAACGGGTTTCAAGAGAAGCGTGAGCAAGCGTTATAAATGAGCTCATGGTGCGTCTTGCGTTTCTGCATTCTGAAAGCCTATGTAAAAATAATAAAGATGCACGTCCGTGAATAAGCCTGTCGCCTACGTCAGAGCACTGAGTATGTTCTTCGTGTAGATTGGTGTGGAAATGTTCAGTGTGTATAATAGTTCAGCGGTGCTTCCCGTTATCTAGGTCGTCATGGCATCTCTAACGATGTGTAGATTTCAGTCTAGTTGGTCCGTGCCGCAGGTGTCGGCATGGCCAGTGCGGGCTGTTGGGCAGGCAGATGGACACATCCGTATGTTTCTGTACCAGGGTATTTGGTCATCTGGTAAATGGGCAAACTCTTCTCGTGGCGGGTGTCTGGGCCGCGACCCTCTAGGCCAAGCGCGAGAGGTGAAGGACGGGAGTCTGGTTTTCCATTCTCCCACTTCATTACCACTACAGAATGTTGCTTCAAGGGTCCCTTGATGAAGAGTGGGTTTTTGGCTGCTTGTTTTCAAGTGCTTTTGTATGAGCCCATTGACTGCCCTGGTTTGTACAGGTGTAGAAAGGTAGGGTAGCAGACGTCTCCTAACAGATTTTAATAACGGGATGTTCTGACCTATTTGTTTTTTCTTGTTGAGGATGTCATCAACAGAGTCAGTTGTCTTCTTCTGACTCTTGGGTGCCTATTTCAAAGAAATCAGTAGCTTTTTAACAAGGTCATAATAAAGAAGCTGGTCAGCAATAGGTGCGGACAAAACAGGGTCATTGGTGACATCTGGAGATTGGACTGTACAATCATCCGGGAACCCAGGGTCTGCCCCAGAGTCGACTTCTAAAAAGGCATCCTTGTCTGCATCTAGCTCAATAACAGACTCCTCATAAGAGACAGTCTATTCCAATCTAGGTATTTTGGAAGGGGGTTCCCCTTCCTCTGAAGAGATGTGTTTGTGTGTTATAGGGTGTTTTTCTCAGAACGCCATAAACAAACCCATTCATGGTGTTCTCATATTTATCTTTAGTCCAGGGACAACAATATGGGATGTCATGGAGAGGAAAGACTATTTCCTCCTCCTGCCTCGTGTGTGATTTCTTTTGAAGTGCATCTACTAATGGGACGGTGGCCCCCATGTATCTCGACCTTGGTGTTTCAACAGGCACCAAAACAGTCTGTTTTGGCAGCTGCTTATATATTACAAGTTGGAAAATGTGCACTCGCCAATAGCCACTAGCTAGTGAGAATTGACTTTTGGCGAGTGTGAGGAATTCAATCATCCGCCCAGTGGGCGTGCACTCACCTGGGTTTTTTTAAATAAAATTTTATGATGGTAGATCAACCTCTGGAAAATGTGTGGGGCTAATCTGCACACATTTTTCTATGCTCACCACACAACATACACATAGACCTGTGTACTCTGGGGGGAGTTCCGCCTGTAATATTTAGTTGGGTTATGACAGCCAGGAATACACCATGTCATTTCAGAAGGGGGAGGGCTACACCTTGCTCCTGCCATGGACAGCCTAATTAACTAACAAAGGCTCCATGGATCCAATCTGTCCTTTTGTTGGGTCCTGCAGCTGGTCACAGCAAATAACATAATTAACATACTTATACAGAGTGTACTTCAAGCAGGCCCACATGGAGCCTGGCTACAGAGCTTAACAAAGGAGAAAGGAAACCCCAACAATCTTTCATATGCACTGTGCCATCCTGAAGCCAGCTCCCACCCTTAGTATTGATTGACAGTAAAATGTCATGTCCGGGACTTGTGTGTATTACAGTAGTCAACCCCGCACTGGGACCCAATTCAGAAGGTATGAGTATGTGGAGTGACGGTGCCATAAAGTCTGGTCTAGCTGCAGCTTCAAGGGAGACCTGCCACTTTAATCAAGAACCACAGAGCGCTCCATTGACCAGAGAGACTCTTTTATCCACAACAGACAGGAAGATGGGTGAACTTAGTATTACATGTTTTCACCCCTTTACCTTTTGCAAATCACTCTGGTTATGACCTCATGCATGTAGGAGATTGTTGGTGGGGCCCCAGGATTGGTCCATTAAGGTAGGCTTAGCCTCCACCCATCCCTGTGGCCCATTTGGCTTTAACAGAGAACAGGGCCCCTCTTTTGGCAGATCATCTGAAGGCTTCGCCAACAGCATGAGGAATAACTCAGATTGGACCCTGGTTGAAGGTACAGTCTGCCTTATTTCCAAAGAGGAAAGTAAGATACCCACTAAACATCTCCCTGGGAACGGAGGGAGATACCAAATCCAGAGGACTCCCCGCAGCTCCAAAACTGGTACCCAGCCAGCACACAGCGTGCCCTGCTCGGCTCTGCAGTAGGCTTCCTAGGTGGGAAGTGCCAGAGAGTCTCTGAACCAAACCAAGGACAAGGCAGCTGCCTGCAACTAACTCCTCAGCTTTGGGCCATCCACCTGAAAGGACGACAAGCCCAGTGAAGAAGCTAGGTGGAGTGCACTGACGTCCACCTTAAAGGTAATTTACGAGACAGTCGAGCCCCTTGAGCTGCAACCGACTACACTGCTGAGTGTTGTTACGCTGCAATCGATGACGCTGTCCGGGACACCTCGACCAGTGCTTCAGAACCACTGACCAGCAATGAGACAATGCTTCCTGAACCCGAGCCGCCGTGTAGGCCCGCCTGCAGCTGTCGGTCCAGCCTTACTGGCCGAACTGCCTGATGCCTGATACTGGTAGCTGTCTCCTGACTTGAACTCTGTTGCAAAAGCTGCAAAGCACCCTGAAACCGACTCTACCCCCAAGAACTCCTATATCACATGGTACATTGTGGTTCTGTCCCCCCGGTCCTTCTCTGAAGGCCCCTAGTGTCATTTTAATAACCCATTGCTCCCTTTCTGTTGAAACCATGTATCTGTGAACTATTGCGATTAATTACTATACCGACTACCCTCCTGTCAGTATCTAGAGTGCATACCTTTTCCTTCTTTGAAGCTGTCTGTACTCTGCATTCCTTTACAGGATGGGTTGTATTTTGTAGTGTGCTAGACCTGCCTGTCGTGATAATAATAAAGTAGATGTTTTAATACAACCTTGACTGGACAGTCACTTTTATTATTGAGTAATAATTATATTTTCGGTGTGTTGCAACTAACCGACGAACCACGACCTTTCCGCTGTTCCGTACACGTTTCCAAAATTGGACAAGGAGGGTTATAATTTGCTTGTGTTTCCAATCTATTCAGATCCCTTTTGGTGTACTAGAGGTGTGGGGCTGATTGATGGTTTAGAAACCAATATTCTTCCCTGCACCACTGGTGCCCAGGAAGTTGATTTGTCACAGCGAGTAAGGAATGGTGTGCTGTGTGTATGCATAGAATTGAGAAGGCGTGTGACTTTTGATATCTGGCTAGTAGCTTGCAACTTGAAAATGTTCCCCATATACATATGAAAGAGAGAAAGAGATTAACAGGAGTGACGCATTCTTCAACTAAATACAAAAAGATTAATTAAAGAATCGTTGCTTGTATGCATCCGGTGCAACATTTTGCTTAGCTTAATTTGCAACAATGTTTTCTTTCACTACAAAATACTGCACTTATTAGACAGGGCCACACATAAAATACACTCAGCTGTTCAATATTTAGGTGTGTATAATGCACCCCAATTATTGATGCTAGGCATCAAAGAGCGGTAAGAAATCTGCATGCTGATTTTCATGCTCATTTAGTGGAATCTGGCACCTGCGGTCTGGGCCTGAGTAGGCAGTGCAATGTTGCATTTGATGCCTTCCAGTACTCTGGGGGCGGGTTTGCAGCTTGCTTATGGTTTCTTTTCTCATGAGAGATGACCCTTCTTTCTACTATGATAAAATACATTCCAATATGGACTATTGTGTGAAACATACACTGAAATAGAGAGCTAAGACTGTGGCACACAGTTACTTCATCAGGACCCTTCTTCTGCCTTCATATTTTGCCTAAGCTGTAGCTTCCCCAGGACCCTTCTTCTGCCTGCATATTTTGCCTGACCCGCCAGCTGATTCATATGGAGTGACTGGGCCCTGTTGATATAATCTGCTGCTTTCAAGTGAGGTACAATGCTTGCTTCAAAATAATGCCTGGCCTCTGGGACGATGGAATTCACTCTTGGGCACAGACACAGGAGGATAATGTCACATGTCCATGGAAGGGGAGGGGGAGCATGTATTCTAGTCTATTTTCCAATAATAAATACTCTTTTGTTGCATTAAATATCTTTCTCCCCCTCCTGCGATAGCAATCCCAGTGCTCACAGCAGGGATATCTACCGGCTGCACACATACACAGTAACAGTCATTTTGATGGTCACTGGATAACAAAGGGCCAGGGCCACCTATCTAAAGAGCCACTGGGGAGCGGGTTTGTAGCGGGACAGAGCAGAGAATGAAAATCTCAGCCCTACAGATAAGGGGTGTAACGGCCACTTTTACTCCCTAAAAATATGCAAATACTCCCAAAAAATAAAAGTAGAATGGAAAACAGACACATATGACCTTGTGCTCCATGGATATGTTTGGGCCAGCAGTGCAGCATAGTACCACAGGTAGAAATTGCTTTTATTGCAGCCTGATCAAAAGTAAACTTGTATCTGTTGATATGTATCAATAGCTATGCGCAAAGAAATATTTATTACAAAAACATTTCCGTTTCCTAATTAAAACATATTTTTACTCACTTATAAAATACCCCCATTGGGAATTGAACTTACATTTTCACTCCCTAAAAAATCATTTTACTCCCAACTTAAAAAAAATAAGGAGTAAAATACTCCCACTTCAAAACCTTACCAGGTCCATTGGAAAACCTGTTAATGAAGTGCCCGATTACCACATGAAGAACGTCTCCATCATTTGCACTTTAGGTGGCAGACACCAGGATTTTGTCAACTGTGTATGCTGTGGCTTCTACTGTTGTCAGTGCAACAGATCTGGCATTACCTTAAGGGAACCAGAACAAACAGACACCATCCAAGCCCGACACAAAACATCTTGTGCCTTTTCATGACATGTGTTGGCTCCGTTTACGGTTTATCCCTTTCCGCGCCTCCAAGAGAAATCTTACAGAAATACACTAGGGCCCTGTGAAAGGAAAATTCTGCGATCCAGGGGAAAAAAGATCATTCAATGGTTTATTTCTATTGCTGGTTTCAAAAGAACGTCAAAGATCTCGAAGTCCCCCAAGGCTGCGCGCAGACGATTCTGTGTCCCTGCGCAATGCCATACAGACTGACTCGACGTGTACATTCCCTGGCTGAGGTCTGTCCCTTGGCTTCAACCATGAACCCTCCAAACTCACATTCTACAAAACGCAGCCTTTGCGCATCTAATGGAGATGTACAGTGAATGACTGAGTATTCCAAAATCCCCTGTTACTTTGGTTGTACGCCGTGCCAATTAGCCGCGTGAACAAGGGAGAGAATTGGTTCTGCAGTGAGGAGGAATAACGAAATATCTTTATTTGCAAAGGAGCAGAGCCATATGGGTAGCATGCTAAGTACAATCACACAATACTAGACAGCAAACATGGCATGGATTTAGACGCAGAAAGCTGGCAGAATTGCTGATAGGAGATAAGTGAGTTCTATCTGCAAGAAATTGTGTAACCATACTGAGGAACATACTGTATGCAAAAACACAACACAATGCTGCAAAGAGAAAGGAGGTGAGCTGTGCCTGCAAGGAGATGTGCTAAATGTGAGGACACATAGTGCACTAGAAAGCTCAACAAGAAAGCACACAACAATGCGTGGATTCGGAGACTGACATTTACTGCAAGAAATTCACGTTAGCTCTCCCTACAGCCAGCTCTATCATAATGGTGAGCATTAATGCCTGAAGCGATGCAAAAATTAACAATGCACAACCATGCATGCAATGCCAGACCGTGCACAACACATCAAGATTAAGAAAACACAAGTGAGCACAGAAGAGGGGGTGGCACATATCACTTCCTTCACGCGTCTTCACTATTCGCCAACCACACGCAATCCCAATAGTAAGACTCACAAATGGACACCTGGACATTCAGTCCAATTGTATGCTTCCGTAATCATTCCTTAATCTTTACTGAACCCAAATCTCTATATAGCTTAATGGCTGTGGCTCAGTGCCGCTGTATTTATCTCGCATCTTGATTGGTGAAGGGAGCAAAGGCAGTATGCATTTAACCGAATGGCCGCAGACCAAAACACAAACATGGATCCATGTTCCAGAGGTTTTCTTTTGTAGCATTCTGTGAAATTAACCATGGCATAGCAAAAAAATGTAAACAAATATTCAAAACCTTAATGGCCTTGCACCTTCACCCTACTCGTTGCTCTAAGCCCCCATGGTTGTGCACAATGCCTGGCAAAGTCTGCGTGGGTCCCTGTTGGCATCGAAAGATCCCCATTTTGTGTTCCCAGAACTTTCATAAACAGTCCACACACCAGAAAAATAAAAAATGTCATAACAAGAGCCCGGCCTGTCCCGTTCAATGTCTAGACTTGCGAAAAAGTGCACATAGAAAGTCAACTCAATGAATTTACTGCAAATGTGCACATTGTTGTAGAACGTCTGGCGTTTGCTTCCAAAACACTTCAAAATCTTTTTTTAAACGCGTGAAATAATGAGCTCAAGCTGAAAATGGTGTGATCAAGCTCATGCATTTGTGCTGCTTTCATTGGTTTCAGGCAAGAGTAGTGAAGGTGGGAACAGGGAGTGGCGCACCTCCGGAAGAAGGGGGTTCCACCCCCTCCCACGTTCTCATTTAAGGGTACATCTGCCGGGCCCCTCCTTAACCCCAGTCTCCTCCTTGTGAAAATGATGGAAACGCAGACAATAGCTGCTTGATTTTTTTAAAAAACCTCTTCAGGGCTGGACCAATGGAATTCCTCTCACAGGCTCCGTTCCCGCCCGTCACCTTTGGCTGACATTTTACACATTCTTCTTTTAACCAAGGGGAGCTCCCTGAAAATCACGCCGCCGCTGCTGCACCACCACGAGGTGCAGCACTAAAACAGAGCTGCATGGGAACAGGATGGGAGAGAATGCAGGATTCACGAAAAAGAGGAACACTCAAGCTTTTTTTTGTAATTCAACTCTTTGGTGAAAAAAAAAAACAGTCCATCAGATGTGTTAATCTATTGCTTTGTTATGAAAACTGCAAACTGACACAATAAGAAACCGAATGAACCATCACTGGCCGGTCATCGCGCTCTGTGCTCTTAACCTCACCTAAAATAATGGCTATAAAAAAATTCACATCTCCTTACTTTACAGTTTTCAATCTCTCCTTTCTCTTCCCCTCGTTCCTGTCTTTCTCGCACTGGTCTTGTACACTGCATCACTTACAAACTCCTCTTCCTCACCTGCACCGAATCCCTTCCCTGCTTGCGAGTCAATGTCATGTTATTGATTTGCTGTCGGGGGACATGGCCACCAGGGAACAGGAGGCCTCTGCGAGGAGGCCGAGAGCAGCATCCTTTACACATCAGGCTACACCGGTGGTGACACCCGGGATTCCGGTCCCCAGTGCCCTTGCCAACTCCCCCAATCACAACCTCTGCCAAAGCGCTGCTCTGTCTATGTAGGTGCTGTAAAGCATGCCCGGGTACACACCCCATTCTATGGCCCAGCAGTGTCAAGTGCCTGATACGCCGAGGAGCAACGGGAACACACATCTGTGCCGTCAACTCTTAGCGTATCTTATATTGTGCAATGAAACTGATGAAAAACACAACACATTTGAGTTAAGAGTGGGAAAGCAAAAAAATGTATCCTTTGATGCCGCGCCAAACAATCCTCACGAGGAGGCCATGTCTCAACCAATCAAGATGCCTAGCATCCCAGTGCCAATTAATAATGGTTGTATTCCGTACATCTTATGAAGGCTAACTTTTTCTTCATGGAACTCAATAAAAATAAAATCCTGAGCAGACTCTCCTCTGCAAACGATTAAACATTTTTATGATTTGTACTCTGACCGGTACGTGCAGGGTCCGCAATAAATACTCTGGTCCTGGCTTAGTAAGGAATTGTGCCAATAACAGCCGGTGTGAGAATGAAGCCAAAATAATTTGATGCATGTATATCTGCAGTCAATGTCACCCAGATCCCATCCAATTAACAGCTCTACACAATCAATTGCACACAAACCTCAACCTCAATTAT
The DNA here is from genome assembly GCF_040938575.1 of Ambystoma mexicanum. Taxonomy (NCBI): domain Eukaryota; kingdom Metazoa; phylum Chordata; class Amphibia; order Caudata; family Ambystomatidae; genus Ambystoma; species Ambystoma mexicanum. Next base: position 1,321,236,961 of record NC_090935.1, on the reverse strand, counting down.
GTTACCAAACCGTGGCTTTACGGCATATATTTTTTTCGGGGTACTTCTAAGGTGTAGTTGTTTAAAAATATCACTTTTTCCTAGGTGTCCGAGTTCTTCACCTTCTCACAGTGGAACCGTCCTGGCCAAGGTTTGTTTCGGTGTTCAGTGCTATATACAATTTTAGCTGTTGGCTGCATGACCTAGTGCTACGTCAAACACACACGCACACTGTCGATCGGCATTACCCCGGGGGAGTATCCTTACCTGAGATGCACCTCCCTGCGTTCTACAGATCTGAAGAGGTGGCGCAATATCCACTGGATTAGCGAGGAATTATTCTAATGTCAACTCCAAGCAAATAAGGGGTACAGCAAAATACCATGATTCATCTCAATTTTTTGTTTAAAAAAAAAGCGGTACTGAAACAGAACGTTTCACATAATGTACCACACCTAAAACCTGGGATTAGGCCTGAGCATCTTCGTGGTAAAGGCCCAGGCAGAGGCAAATACATTTTGGTTTGACAGCGGAACTCAATGAAGGGTGAATCTTCAGCTTGTTTAGAATCCTTTTATCCATAGAAGTGAAAGGTAGCAGGGCACCCTCTCTATAACAAAACCGCTGAAAAAAACACCTTGAGATGCCATGATTCAAAGAAAAATCACAAATATGATTTCGCCATTTAGAGTAAACCTTGGCAGCGTGGCGGGGCGGGAGGGCATCTTCAGCTTTTGTACAAACGACCGTGCAACAGAGCATGAGCAAACACTACCGCCGTAGAGCGCACCGGCATGGCAAAACAGATTTCTGTAGCTTTTGGAGTCTCAAAATACTTTGATTTTGCCTGACTGGCAAGCAGCAATATGCCACCAGCTGCTTTGCACGTTCCGGCGATACCCAGGGCTCCACAGGCGGAGCACCAAGGCTCTTATGAGTGCGAGTGCATCATTAAGACATCTGCATGTGTTACTGCTCAGCCGAGTAACAAAGCCGCAGTGGTCACAAACTGGTGTCACTGCATGCTAGTACACACACAACCTTACGCAACCAGACAGGCCATGTTCGTCAGGCTGTCGCGCTTAGTGCTACCTAGCATTCGACCATCTGGAAAAACGTCAGCAAAAAAAAGAATGCGTGCAGGTGGGATGCTTCTGGACTTGGACTGTTCAATGCATCACTGCACTCTTAACATGATCAGACGACTAAAGGATTCTGCATCTGCCTTCCAGCTATCCGACTAGCACACCCTGTCCCCTTTCTTATAGTGCCATGCACAGTGAGGCCAACATTATTAGCAGAAGGGTTCTACATAAGTATGTATACAGCTCTGTACACGTCTATCTGCTAAATTGTCAGACCAAGTGTACACTTTTACAGACAGCACCCAAGAGTTTCAGTGTCCACATTTTCACAAGAACAATATTCAATGACAGTTATGTCTTTTACGGCAGAGAAACGTCCATTATTGGCCAATGTATCTTGCTTTCCCTCCCACCGTGGGCCCACCTCTTCACCCCGCCCCCCACCTATGCTGGAGAGAAGCCTGCATGAGCGAGAGGGAAGCAGACAGGCAACACAAGCAATTGAAGCCCAAATGCCAACATGTCAAAAACTGTTGAGACTTGACATGATGAGGCAAGGATTAAAATGAGTCAACTTTCTAGTACGGTCTATGATAAGCCAGGGACCACAGAGTCGCAGGTTTTCATCACGCCTTCGCTTGCAGGCACACTTGAACGGCAGGACTGTGAGCTGTCTGCATGTCAGCACCTAAAAACCAGGCGCCTCCAGCAACGACGCATTGCCTTTTTTCGCTTCATCTCTTTAACCCGTGAATATTAAACTAGTGCTATTTAATTGCGGAAATGACATCTCCTCCACCAACTAGCAGATGCTCACGCTGCTTGGGTCCTTCATGGCTGTGATAGTGCCCGTCTGCCCATGTGCATGCGTGCCTGCATCAATGCAGGATGGGGAACAAATGGAAAAGTTGCAATTTCAAAAGTATGGTATACAAAATTATAACAAGCAATTAAACAATACTCATTATACAACTCCTCAAATATTCAACCAACAGAGCCCAAGCACAGGCAACTCACAGCCCTCCACAACAGTGCACATAATAAATACATCTCTCCAATTACTCTTGTTTATTCTCTATAGCCATCTCTTCTACTGCAATCTGTCTATATAATGCAATGACATGCTTGTTTATTGTGGCTGGATTGTAAATAAATCTTTCACAAAAATTATTAACAAACAATAAGACAATACAGTTAAACAACAATACCATAATCTAAAGGTAAGATCCAAAATGTCATCACACTTGTAAAAACAAATTTGTTTTTAACACTTTGTCGATACATATAAAGACTTAAAAAGGAATGAGCATCAAAGTACAACCGGACAAAGACCACGACTGATCATTGAGATTTGTTCTTGCAACAATCCAAAAACATCAACCAAGAACCTTTATTAAGACAAAAGCAAAGATACACTGTGTCCTTCCATCAGCCGAGACCACAAGGATTGCGTTACATGAATAAAATCAGTGTGTATATATGAAGTGACGTATTGTTGTCGGAAGGGAGAGGTCTTAGGACAAAATAACATTAAATGTTTCAGAGACTCGAATTCACTGATGTTGGCACTCAACCTGCAAACACGAACAGTGAATGCCAGTCGTGGTCCTTTACATTCAAGAGTAGGTAATTGGTTAAATTGAAACCGCCTATACCAGGTTCTAACCCGGCTACAAGGAAAAAGACACACGTATCTAGGAAACTTGTCTCTACGTCTAATCAAAGCAGTGTATTCCTTATACATGTTGTAAGAGCCTAAACATACTATAGTAATCCTCCAATCATATTCGCATAATCCCTTCTCAGTTTTCATTGGGTTATTAACCAATTCCTCTGGTCCAGACTCAATTTTTTGCAAAATAGTGTTCAGAGAAACGTCAAATTCAGAAATAGAAGAAACAGAACATGAGTATTGCATATCAACAGGATGTATATAAACTGAATTATGAGGAGGGGGTAACATTTTTAAATATAAGCATAATTTTTTACAGATAATCTTGGAATTCAGCAAAATCAGGCCTAATTCATGTTTAATGCTTGTCTATGCAATGCAAGGCCATTCAAATGCCTTGCAATGAGTTACCCTTACTGTTACATTGCTTTGAGGTCATTGCCAATTGCAGTTAGGCGCTTCACAAATGCCACCTAATACAACATAATCAGCAAGCTACCCATGGCTACATAGTCCCCAAACAATTAACACAAAAGAAACGGCAGGCTCATTGTTACCAAATAATAGAATAATGGTCACCTTTTTTTGCACAGCACTTTCACTTGACACTTAAAATGTGTTACCATTACGTAAAGCAACAAATGTAATTGTATCGACTGCACAGGTGTTATCGGCTGAGAGATCCAGCAGAATTGAACCTGTGCCTGTTGGATTATACAATGATACCTGGATCGCATGGATTAGCATAATGGCCGTTTATTGGCTTCAGATTTTCGATAAAACTGGACCGAATGGAAATGTGAGTTTCCCACCTTATCTTAACAAAGCGTTCCCATAGGCCCATGAAGCCAGACAGTCAAGTGCGTCCAAAGTACCTTTGTTAAGCAGTCCACAATATTGAAACGTAGCAGAAACTTTTAACTTCTCCTTGACACCATCTAGGTTCTGTTAGAACTATCAAGTGCAGACACCTTCTGCTGCTTGCATGTGAAAGAGACGCTCAATCAGGTCTGCTTGCACTGTGACAATACGCACACAGCAATTTCGTAGAAAATGTCCCTTGCAAAGTTTTTCCTGCATGGGAAAAAAAGCTGCGACCTGTCAATTTTTGAATCAATCTGTTCTATTGCTGAATTTTCTTCAGGAAAACAACCAAATTTCAACACTGATCTGTTATTTAACATCATCCAGTGCTAAAAGTTGCAGATTTTGTTTCCGTCTCTTTTCTGATTTACTAGAGTTTTGATATAGAACAGACCACATCCAGAGCTTGGGTAGCAGAGAGCTGTGGAAACGGGTCCAAGCCTTTCAGAGCACATGGCAGACATTACAATGTGGGAATAAGACCAAAAATTAATGTGCGCTGTCTGGGCGCAATAACACAAGTTTAGGTTTTCTCAGAGAGGGAGTAGTTGTCGGATGATCAGACGTCTGCAGAGTGGCGTTCAACTCCTAGGCTGTCCTCGCCAACGGGATTTGTGAGTTGTCAAGTGCAGTGCATTGATAGTAGTATTGAAGGTTGTGCAGAATTTACCAAATACTGGAATTTTGATTGATATCTAACTAAGTGACTTTAGACATTTACAGAATAGCATTAAGCAACCCCTGGTCTTGGGAGGCATTTGATGCACATCAAATTATAGAATTTTATGAAATAGCTCAGAAATGCATGAAGACATTTACAAGTGTGAGAAAGAACAGCAGACGTAAGGTCTGTGCTGGTTAGGTCTATTCTGCCCACGGCTCAAATGTTAGTGTTACAGTCTATCAGGCAATTCAATTCTCTGCTTGTGTGCTAAGGAACTATTTTTCATTAAGTGCATTTGAAATATGCTCGTTTCTTCCTTTCCTCTTCATCTTTTTTTGTTAAAATTCTTTATCCACTCCAAAGAAAGTGCCAAAGCACAGGCGCATGATCTGTTCTCAGGATTCTGAAGGAGGAATATGGGGCTACAGCAAATGCCAGCGAACAGGCAGCATATGTGCAGGTCCAGGTTGCGCTTGCGCCTCATTTACTCGCTGCGCGCACAACCACCAGCCGCGGGGTCATCAGGCCTGGCAGTGCAGTGGGCTTCGGCACGGGCAGATGTCCCAGTGGCATGGCTGCTGTCCAATCGCCCATTCATCATGAACTCACCCCTGGCAGACTGACTGCCCCTTCACAGCCAAGAAAGGCCCCGGCGCACAGAGCCCAATTGAATGTAAAGGCAGTGTTACTCTATTCTCACTAGCGATGTAAAGTCCCACTCGAGTTTAAAATGCGTCTTCTGAAGACATATGGAAGAATGTTTCTCATCTGCCTTCCCATTCTCTCTTACTATAAAATGACTCGGTTGAGGAGCATAATAGGCACTTTAAAGCACATAATTCTTCAGGCGACAGTGTGAGTGACGTATGATCTGGAGAATTTCATAGAATGGCTGTGGAACTCACTTGTCACCAGACACCCATCTCCCTTTCTTGATTTCACCGTGGTACAGAGGTTGATACCAGTCTTTTGACAGCAAGGGACACAGTGTGTAAGACTGTGCATGCAGTTAAGCGGAGTAAGGCAAAGGGTAATTTTTCCAAACAGTGGAGTATTTAAAAAGACTTACAAATGTGCTTAGAATGGGTAACAAGGGAGTGTGCTGGAACTTTGCCAGTACTACTTCTGATAAAGGTTTCGGATGCCAGCACCGTCATCAGTGAACAGTCAGTTCCTCCACAATCACCCAAAAGTGTCACAATGACCCAGAAGCTGGGGGAGTGCTTTCACTTGGCTCCCAAGTCAGATGCTTGGAAGCAGGCGAGGTTCTGGTGCTTAAGCCCAGGATAATGTTCTTTCTCAGTGTCTAGAACATGATTTTTTTAAACAATCTGTCAGCTTAATTGACACGTAATGTGATTGATTGCTTAAAAAAGCCAATATGTACCATCTTTCTATCTCTGGAATAATCAGGCCCTTATAAGCCAAGACTGGGGAGCAGGGGGCTGGATATGTTGCTTCCTTGCCCAAAGAGCTTTCAATACTTATGGACATAGGCGATGTAAGGATGTAACCAGTGCTCCATATAAGATTTTGAAGTGGGTGTATTTTAATCCCTTTTCCCTAAATAGTAGTTTTACTCCCAACTTTACAGAAATAGTAAATGCCATTGCAAATGGGAGTATTTAATAAGCGAGTAAAAATATGTAAAACAGAAATGTTTTGTAATAAATATTTCTTTGCATTCATGCATTTGAAAAGATACATGTTAAGTTCCTACTGATCCAAAAATATATACATGGAAATGTGTGGTGAAACCAAGTCGACTAGCTCTGTTGTGCCTGTTTCCTATTTTTTTTTTTGGAGTATTTTTGCTCCCTGTTTTTCTTTTTTGTCCATATTTGCTTATTTTTAGGGAGTAAAAGTGGCTGATACACCCCTTATCTGTAGGGCACTGTCTAACATCGAATGAAGTATTGCAACGAATGCTGCTATCTTGCATCTTCTGATCACTTCACTGCTCCATGCAAAGATGTGAAATGGCTTTGTAGAGACGGTTACTCTAAGATGTGCAAATTATGCCTGACTAGCCCCACCCTGCCCCCACGTCCCGCTACCTCAACGGTGCCTTGGAGCAGTGCCACAACTTATGAAACCTTGGCTTGATCAGGTGCACACTGGAATGGGTCTGGTAAAAGTCACAGTATTCCACAAACTCACTGTGGAACTCAAGGCACCGTTTCTTGTGAGGAAACAAGAAACGGTGCCAACAGGAGATTCTGTCAGACTAGACACGTCTTTATAGGACAGGCGGAAAAGTAGCTCACATCCTCTCGCAATTTCTTGTGCCAAAATCAATTGTGAATTAATTTGCTTCAGGTTTCATCATTGTGTGAGGTTACAAATGTATACCTCCATGTGGGAAACTAGGGGGACTTCGTTTTCTATAAGATGCAAGAGAAAAGCTAGAATATACATTCATACAACACTGTGTGTGTATGTGTGTGTGTGTATATATATATATATGTGTGTATTTCCCGCTATCAGGCATAATTATATAAATGTTTAGTGTCTAATTACATATATGCTGATGTACACACAAATGTACATACAGAAACACAAGCAATAGACCTCTACACGTGTCACTATACCAATTCGTACATACGGTGGTGTATGAGCAATGCCTGGTCAAAATAAAAATTCAACTCATTAATGAGGTTTCATTGCTTCACATTCAATGGTGCTCTGGCTATTGTTGAATTTTATGCAAGATGTCAAGAATACATTTTCTTCCTATCTTTTGGCTGCCCGATAGGCTTCAAAGAATCAATATTGATTATTAACACAAGTAAAGGCATAATCACACCCTTTCAGATAGGTTATTCCAACCGGCGGCTTAGATCATGTTTCCTATACTGAGAAAATCTTGAAAACTAAAGGTCCAATGTACACGTAATGATAAACATAATAGTAGAAATGATAGTGACATCACAATCAAAACACCAACATCGACAACAGAACCACCAACAATGAGCATTATGATAATTTCATGAGTAAAAACAACCAAGCAGGAAGGAGATCATTACTATTGTATTTCAGTTAATTGTCAGCTACCCTGGGTAATCTGTGGCACCTGTTTGGTTTACTTTATAAAACAGTTTTTGTGGGGGATTCCTCTGTGTGTACTCTCTAGTGTATACTTCAAATCCAACGAAAACGGTGAGCACAAACCTTCTTGATTAACCACCGGACACAGAGAAAAGCACAAACCAGAAGATGGATTTACGCCTGTAGAGCATGCACACACCCAGACATGCAGCGTTCATCGGTTGCTAAATCGATATTGTGAAAACACCCAGCATAGAAGATTTTTATAGGGCAGCTATTTCCCTCAAACCTGGCAATGCATCCTTTTACTTGAAACTATATCACAAATTAACTTTTGACATAAGGTTGGGCTGCCGCAGCGACTCATGCCACTTAATGCGCTGTGTATGACTATTTGATATTTTCACATTAAACAATCTTTCTTGAATTTGGCAACAGTGCAAATAAGCCTTGATGTTTGTGATGTGGTCCGGGCAGGAGGGAGAAGCTGTGCAGCCCCCGGGGCACGTCCTCTGTGTGCTAAGCACTACGAGAGGTATGAGAGCAGGTTAATCTTTGCAACAAGGTGTCAAAGCAAGAAAGCACCCAAGGGATGCTTTGAAGCGGATACTGATTTAAGTGTGACGGCCACTTTTAGTCCTGATGAAAATAAGTGGCTTTAAAAAGCAGGGATTTAATCAGAAAAACATTGAACACTGAGACGTGCAAATAAAAATAAAATGCCTGACTGATGACACACCTTCTCTGCTTAGTAACGATAGGGTCCTTTTATTGTGCAGGTGTTTCTGTTTGGAGCAATGATGATAGGCGAGAGAGTTTTAATGGTGCCCTCTTATAACCAAAGCTACTGCCTCCACAATGAGCATGTGCCCCCCCCCCTTGAGTTTGATGCCCCGCAGATATTCTTGGCATCAAATAATTGGAACTCGTGCTCATCCACCAGCATAAGTCTTCCTGATCAGGGAAAACGTATGGGCGTGGACAATCTGTATCTGATCCCAGAAAGAGTTTAAATGTATGCCTCGATGTTTCTGCCATTCGAGGACCCCAACTAGCGTCAATTTTTTTAATTTTCTTTTACGAATGACAACTCATTTTTGGAACTGGTCAAGGCAATCTGGTAACGGTATTGTAAAGAAAATTGTCAGTGTTGCAAGAAATTCAGCTCCCAAGCTCCTGAACCCGGTGATTGCATTATAACAAATTCACACAAGCAAATGATAAAATAAATGTTGACATGGCCTAAAAGTCAAGCAAGTGCCGGAGAGTGTCCAGACAGATGCTGCTGAATAACAGGGCTAGTTACACTAATGCATGCAGTCGTTAATTTCATTATATCTCTTGAATTCTGCATGGCTCCACAATGACATGCGTGAGCCGCGCAAGCAGAAAGCTGAACGCGCTCTTACACTGCTAAATTAAAGAGAAGAGGGAGCAGAGAGGTTTTAAGGTTTAAATTAGAAAACCCCTCAACCCCCTCTCCTCTCCCGCCCAGCGTGCAACAGAAAAGCTGGCAAATGCCGTCTGTGGCATTTCCTGACACAGTATGTTACGGCAATTTCTCACTTACGGCCGCGCGTTTCAAAAATGTTCTAGAGTGTTTTGGAGCATTATGGCACCCGGAAGGTTACAGAAAAAAAAGAGACCAGTGATTCCTGCTCCCGACAAAGGAGTACAAGATATATAAAGATGAGAAATTAAACCCACCTGAAATCAAGCAAATCAGGCCTACATTTCCCTCCAAGCAATTCATGGGCAAATTATTGAGGCAGTGTGCACCCAGGTCGCTGGCTAAGGAGCCAAGGAAGACGCAGGGCTGATTCCTGATGCGTCTCGACCGGTCCATCATTCAGGTGACCTTAAAGCATCTCTTTTTGTCAGCCCACCAAGGTGTAGGCCCCAGAGAGACAGCAGCTGGACTGGCTCTGGACTGCAGTGACCACTTGCTTCTTGCTGTGACCACTTCGTTTTTGGGCTCTTGGCCCAGTGTCAATTTTAGGCCACCTTTCTTCAGTTCTAGCATCTTTTCGGGCAACAACCTGCAATTTGACTCAGGTGTTTTCCTTCAGGGTGTGATTGGCAGAGAATGGTGCGATAAATACAGTTTCAAGACTTCCTAGAAAAAGAGCAAATCGTAAAAGTTGGAATGCTCAAAAACGATGCAAATAACAGCACATCCAGCTGCTCCAGAATAAATACCACGTCTGTTCCACGCCCCCACAGGATGCTTTCCACATTTTGCCATCAAGATGGAGTCGGGTGCTTCTTTTCTCTTCCCTCGGCCAGTTTCAAAATGTGCTGCTCTTCTTTCTAAGAGCATTGTCATTTATTTTTTTTAAACGTTGAACCAATTCATCAGTAGCATCTGTAACCCTTGTTTGCAAACCACGCCACTTTAAAATCAAAGGATGTGAGGCTATCAATGTGTGTGGGTTTATGGGCGAGGCTGTTATGTATTTGGTTTTATTTGCAAGGCACAACTACAGAGTAGGCATTCTTTGTTAGCCAAAGGACCTCTTTGGCACTTCCCTTTGGCATATTGGTCTGTATTGACAGACCAGATGCATTGAAGATCAAAGACCCCTCCCCCCAACAGTAAATGTTTTAACTTGTTTCAAACTGCAAACAAGAGAAGTTAAAGGAATATGATAATTTAAAAAAAAAAGAAAAGGCTGTGGTAGAACATGCTATTTCCCTTTTGTTGACAAGGACCTTTTGGAAAGGCTAATACGTGTTATCACTTTGAGGTCTTTTAGAAGGCTAACACCCCCTTTCAAAGAGTTGGCCAACTCTCTAAACAGATAACTCTATGGCTGTAATGGTCACCTACAGACCTGCTGGCCGTACCACCTGCCAGGGCAGTAACACGCATCTGCACAGAGGAGCCATACACCTAGACTCAATGTGCACAACACACCCATGCCTGGATATTCCACATATGTGCATGGAGGCTTGCAAAACATGAGATGTTGCGGCAATGATTACGTTCGAATTTGCCTGTTGACCGTCAGAATTCCCTGCTTATTTTGCACCACGTCTGCTTTTGACAAATTTCCGCCCTGCACTTTTTAGCACTACTGGATGTTGCCTTGGTGTGCAGGAAGTGTATTGGCACGTTTTTTGTATTTTTTAAAACCATAGAGCACGACCTCACTCCAATTGTAGGCTGCTCAATAAACGTTCATCAATTGATTATCCTTCCAATAGGATGGCTTGGGCTCAGGTGCAGGTACGAGGGAAGCGTCAATGCCTGTCTCGCTTCTCTTGAGCAGAGCTCACCTAGAGACAGTGGCGAGACTGGGATAAGCTACTATCCAAAACTGAACCACCGTTACCCTGGCAGAACACCTGCACATCCCATCGCCAGCGGTGGTTGTGCAGAAGAGGACCCGAGACAGACACCTGTAAATTGTGGATACCAGAGTGCTTTGAGGATTACTGCACACTCGGGGCTAAGGAAGAGTTCCTTTAAAAGTGGGGGCTCGCCGAATACAGTCCTCTGTGGAGTGACATGATCTCTGGAATCACTAAGGTCCCTCTGCGAGAGAGGCCAGAGCACGCTTGCGCCAATCTCCTTTTCCGGCGCATAAGATCTGGCAATTAAACAATGTATGCACCTGTGCTTAACGCAAATGTTCTTCTGTGCTTTTAGCATGTTTCTCTAGAAAGTAAATCAATATATGCATGTTTCACTCTACACATGAGGCCATCTCAGGGCCTAACACGCGCTGCACGTCCTTAGCATCTGTCAATAATTGCACAGGAGCTTATTCAGGACACAGCCTATGTAACAGGAGGCTGCTTCCAATGGTGAACAATGGCGTGACCAAGGGAGCGAAAGCGGCATCCCACTGCTGGGAGCCAAGCACCCCACCTGAAGCCGCCGCTTTAAACTTCCCTCTCAGTGTTGAGCCCAAGCCAAGATGGGCGCTGCTTCATCTTTCTGTGTTGTTGTTTGGGGTCTGCTGAAAAGAGTCAAGCTGTTGAGCAAGAGAATCCGAGGCAGGCCGGCAGGGCATGTACCACTGAGCGCTTGGTACAGAGACACCCACTTCTGTGATTAATTATCAGTTATTACTGGCCTCACAATAACATTTCAGCTCTCCCGTCAGAGCCAGCATTCCAAGCTGCCCTGAAGGCGGCCCCCGGTGCAGGAGCAGCACTGGGGAGGAAGCCAAGTCACAGCTCTGCAAAAACAGTGTGTGTGTGCGTGTGTGTGAGAGAGAGAGAAACTGATAGGGAAAAGGGAAGAGGGGAAGAAGAGGGTGAGCAAATAAGAAGGACCAAACCAGAAAGTCTACACTAATGACCCTGTGCTCCACGCTGGCAGCGGCTCCAGGCCAATGCTCTGCACTCCTGGAGTGGAGAGAACGCTGCCTGCTGCCACATGATGTCAATTATTGCGCTCTGAAGGACCCCTGGATCCGCTACCAGGCTCTGATACTGGAGAGCGACTGATGACAATGAAGGGGGGAGAGGAAAGGGGGAAAGGGTGTATGCTGAGCAAGTGGGGCAGAGAAAAAGAAAGAAAACTAGGGTGGAGTGAGAAAAGAGCAACATAACTGCAGAGTCGGTAAAACAAAGAATATACATATAAAAGAGATGGAGACGTGTGTAAAGAAAGAGGACAAGGACACTTAATGTAATGGGGAAAGGAAGAGAAATAAACGACAGTAGAAAGGAAATAAAGAATTCAAAGTGAAAAGATAAGTGAACGATCATAAGGTCAGTGAAAGCAGGCGGGGGAAATGAGAGACTATATGTCACTCTTTCATTGGACTTCGGTGTCGCTCCCTCAATCAGTTTTGCTTAAAAAGAGGCAGGGGTTTCTTACAGTTGATGGGAGCTCGGCTCCTCGGCCGCTCTGCAAAGTTTGCCTGGAAGAGCACGCGTTCACTTGCCGGCAGCTTCCCGTCAGGTGATGCAGTGAGGACGCTCTGCACTGGGGCATGCAGCGGCACACAGTTCAGGCGGAGGTGGCCGCCGTGCAGAGAGGAAGTACACACAGAGACAGAGACAGCGGAGGCATGCACGGCCAAGCCTTCCTTACCTGCTGGGACATCCTGAAGAGCAGGTTGGCCTCACCGGGCTGCCATGTCCCCATGAAGGCGGGCTCGCTACTGGCCGTCCTGGTCCCGAACTGCATGGGGCTGCCGGTGCCGCTCCCGCTCACATCCGCGGCCGCCTGCGCTCGCTGAAAAGTGAAGGTGGAAGCAGTGAGCCTCTTGGCAGCCGGTACCACGCGTGCGGAGTAGTTAAGGAGCTGTCTGCGCGGTGCCTGTCACTTGGGGATGGGGGAGGGAGCGGGAGGAGGGGGCAGAGGGGGTCAGCTCTTCCTTCGCACCTTCCACACAGACCCCCCCTATCACTTATGCATGGGCTGTGGCTCCCCCGGGCAGGTGTGCGCGCGGTAGCGGGGGAGCCCCGGCCGCCGGGTGTCACTGGAGTCGGCTGCACTGCTGCACTCAGCTTCCCTCCCTCCTGCAAGCACACACACACACACACAGAGGCGCACGGAGCAGCACTCAGCAGACAGGACCTGGGCGGGAAGCGCAGGCTGCGGCCCCTCTCTGCTTCCCCTCAGCGAGGTCTGTCATATACAGCGTGCCACGTCTGACACCGGTCCACTCCACGCCACACAGACTACTAAAGTAACTTCTCCCTCCGCAGGCCCAGTGCGGTCACTGTCCGTGCACGAGAATGCGCGCTGATAACTTGCACTGTCTAAGGTGCTGCCCGCCAGCTGGGACCACGCAACGTGCCTTCGCAGGAATGATGGACAGTCGCCTGCCGGCACATCTTTCCAACAGCTGAACCACACTTTACGCAGCTACATGCTAGCTAGATTTTCTCATCCATACAGCCCTGCAAAGGGGACTTCCCCTATTCACCCGCAAAAGCATGTTAAACGAAATCGCATTTCATAAAAATGGACAGAAATGTTTTGAAGAAAAAACATTGCAGTTCATGAAAATATGACTGGTATCAATTAGAAATTAGACTACACTTTTAGTACTAGGTAACAAACAAGCCCAGAAATAAAGTCAGCTCAAATCCAAACATTTGCAGACACCTTGTGTGAGCGTGGGAACAAAAATCGTCCTTTGTAGTGACTAAAACCGGTTTGGTTTTATTATCCGTTTTAACCATTTTTTACTATGTAAAGAGAGGTTTTAAACAAAGTGGCAGTGCGAAAAAAGAAACACGGGAATGTTGTTCGATGAAAATGACAGCTCGGGCGAGCAAGTTTCCCAATAATAACATTGATTATTATTTATAAAGCAGGTAGAAGAAACAATCATATCTTGAATATTTGGTGTCAAATATTACACTATTAAACGGCACCTCCATGTTTACCTACCTCAAAACGAGGAAGGGATGCGCCATCACCGAGTCCACCCGAACCCGTGAACCAAAAGTCGCACGTATACATCAGCAGTGGGTGCATCAGCACACTGAGCTATCTTTCCCTTTGTGTTATTACCATGTCGTAAATGCACAGGCAGAGGAAGACCGTGTTGAAATAAAAACAAATATCCAGTTGTTAAACAAAAAAGATTTTATACAAAAAATAGTGCTCGCTCGGAGTCAAGCAGTGGCGCTCTCCCTGCTATGTAGAGGGGGGTGTGGGGGGTGGAGGGCGGCGGGAGGCGGCCGGGGAGGCCCGGTGCCGCCCGGTGTCATTAGCGCGCAATGAGGAGGGATGGGGGCCGCGCGGCGCCTGACACAAATGGGCCTCCCCGGCTCGTGCCGCCAGGGCCTGAGAGCTTTTCTGTTAAAACTTTCCAGGCGGCGTGGGCCACAAATACACACGCGACAAACACCAGGACCTTTGGGGAACGGCACGAGGGAGGGCCATAATAACGACGCTATTTTCTCCCAAACGGTGCGCGAGGGTCGGCATTAAGATGAACACATTTTGTCCCGTAGGAAGCGAGAAATGACCCACCAGGGATTAAGACAAAAATGTAAACAAAAATAACCGAGGTTTTGACAGAGTGAAATAACAACGTTACCACGCACAAGGTGTCCGGGAATATTTTGGAAAGCGGAGGGGGGTTGGGGGGGGTTGAATTGTGCCAGCAGCGGCCGTGCGTTTACAGCCAGCTATTAGCCATTTAAACTGGCTGTAAAATGCGCCGGGCTCTTGATTCGTCGAGTGGCACTCAGTGCCTCAGTCAAGCTGCCTGCTCAGCTCCTGACCTTCCCCGCTAATGGCTGTTATTTGTGGGAGGCTTAAGGACACTGTCAATACCCGGCTTCCTCCTCTGCTCGCCCCTCCACTCTCCTCCCTACATACTCCCTCAGACCCCTCCCTGCGCTCGGCGTGCCTGTCCAGCAGTCCTCGAAAGATTAAGCAGAAGACCGACCAACAAAACAACACACACACACACACCCACACACACACACCCACCCTCCCTCCACTGGCAGCATCGGCGGCGGCGGCGGGCCGCACCTGCAGTAATAGACTCTTTTATTAAAAGTGTTATTCTGCAGGACTTGGAACTCCCTGTGGGCCGGGCCATGTCAGAGCCGATATAATTAACTAGAGGCTCAGCAACGGATCAATTACCCGACAAGCAAGTGATAGGCAAATCAATGGGAGATCATCAGGCACATTATCAGTGTTGCAACTCATTAGGGTAAAACTGAGAAATGCGCTCCCCGCCAGCCCCGGCCAGGTGGCCTTCCAGAAGACGGGGCTCCACTGGGGTGGGGGGTCCCGAGAAGAGCCGGCGACAGGACCACCTCCCGCCCCCCAACCAAACGGCGCGGCCCTTTAACTACACGTGACAGGCCTGTTTATTAAGACACCAGCTCCAAGTTTGTTTAGTTCATAAACTCTCTCTCGGAAAATCAATGGCGTGTGTTCAGGGGTTATTAGGCGGCCTAGATAATGCATCCAAACCAGGACTCCAGAGCCAGCAGCTGGCCCAGGGCCTACCTTGCAAGGGGACAGCACGCCCAGCTCTGTATGAGGCCTCTGGCTGTATCAAATGTTTTCATGAAACGCGAATTCGATTTTATATTATGAGAACATTTCAGTCTTTAGTTGCGAAAGAGGGGTCAAGTCCTATAAATAAAAGTGGGGGACCCATCAGCAAAAGCAATGAGATGTGACATCACTAGACATTAGCATATCAAGGTGAAATATGCACATTTCATTACATTGACTTTGCATAACCACACAAATTGCACAGGACAAATGGCATTTGCCTTTCATAAAATCAACACACACACAAAACCAAGAGAGGATATTTTCTTCTACTAGTGTTTTTGAAAACGTTAAAAGGTGTGCATGTTTTAGACTCCAGGAACCAATACAAATGCTGTCCCTGGAACTTGCAGTACGGAAATGGGACATTTCACCTTTAGTTGCTAGCCATTTTACATATAATGCAGTGGCGAAGTGCCCAGGCTGCAAACCTGACGACTGTGGTTCGATCCCCGAGGTCGGCTTTAATTCAGAAATTCAAAGAGGACATTCAATGTTTTTCATTGTAGCTGGGGGCACTGAGTCCACCCTCTGAACAAAGTGGGTGGACTGCGTCCACTCACGTGTACCCTCGACTTGAACCCTGTTGCAATATATATGCACAGTAGCAAACGATACTCTAGCTACAAATGAGTTCATGAGTCTCAATTGAACATTTCTTCATCTTACTGCAGGAATCGTCTATGAAAATTGTACAAACCCGCTGGCAAGCAGTGGGCAAGGGGTCCTTGCGGTGACAACATATATCGCTATACATTAGGTCAGGGCGAAATTCGCAGTGCCCTGTATTTTATCCAGTCTTTGGGATTTGTGAGTCAATGCAGAAACAGAAATGTTGTCAAAATTAGGATACGTATAATGAAAATGATATACTAAAGTGCCTCAAATGGGGTGGTATTACCCAGTACAACATGGCTCCTTTCATCAACCATCCACGGGTGAAAGGTGGAGTTTATTGTGAATCAAACCTGTACACGTACACGTACACATACACACACACACACCCCTCCCCCATATCATAGTCACTTGACAGCAAACACAATGAAACTGCGCTTCAGTGTTCCCAGTCATGCAAACACTGAATAAGACACTCAAGCATGGCCCTGAGCAGGCATGCCTAGAGTTGACCCAACAGGACACCCACAAATAGGCCATTTAACAACCGTTGCTCAATACCCCAGAAACGATCATATGATCAGTTTTAATGAAAATAAACTCATTCACGTTGTGTGAGGGGTACCATGTAGGGGGTATGCACCCCTTTTCCTACACCACAAACACTGTGTCTGCATTTTCTCAGCCTGACTTCGCTTCACCAGGCGTTTACTTCTCCATGCCGTTACTGCGTCTGCATCTTCACATTGCGAAGGTGGCCATGGTTAAGGCTACCTTAAGCTCAGGGATGGGGTCAAGGCAGGGTAGCAGTGGGGAAGAACATGGGGTACAAAATAAAAGGGGATTCCGGTACTCTTTCTGTAATGAATGTTCGGTGAAGTGAAAGGCAGGACTAGGAAAGGTATAGCGAAGTAAAAGTAACAAAGTGATGTATAGCGAAGTGCATGCCGGGAAAGTAAAGACATGCCTTCCACGCAGGCAATGATTCACAAAGGTGCAAGCAGGAATGCGTAGGTTGGTCGGGAGACTCCATGCCAACAGGACAGCTCTTAAACCGGACCCGAGCATTCATTTCAGAAATTAACAAAATCTTGGAGTTCACATCTTCATTTATTTCGATTGGAAATATTGGCTCCAGCACCAGGTACCAATGATTAGTGAAAGAAAAGTCATGGATTAGAAAAGATCTGTCCCCTAGATATCGAGCCCTCGGGTTACCCCAGGAATCGAAAAGTATACATGTGCTGACACTTCACATGCAGCCCAGGGAAACTGCACAAGCCCCTTTCCTCACAAATTGGCAACACTGAGCACAGTTGAATCACCTGCACACCAGTGAATTTGCAAAGGTCAGTAGAGCAGCAGCTACTGCATGCCATTGACCTTCTATGACCAGAAATGAGCGGGTACATGGAGCCCTCAGGCTTTTTCTTCCAAGACTGAGGGTGAAGTCCACGGAATAGGCTTTAAAAGGCCTGTCCTCCCTACTGCACACATGTAAATACATGTTGCTCATCTACAATTAAGTTTATAATCCTGGATGCTTAAGTGAAAATAGTTTATGGCATACCTGAATTTCTGCAGCATAGAGAGCAAGACTGACTAACACTGCATTCTTTTTTTAACTGCGGCATATAAACTGGGGTGCAATTCTTTTAAGGGCTCAATGTTCTCTCACAGGAGGTCAAAGACATTGCACTCGCACTGGTACTTGTTTTCCTAACCTACAACATTCTAAGGGCTTGGCAAAGTATCCCTGATGCCTTAAGTGAGGAATTCGACCATCCACACGGTGGGTGTGCACTTGCCTGGGCTTTTTTGAAGTTCTATGTGAAATTGAATGACGATAGATCAACCAGGGAAAATGTGCACACATTTTCCTATGCAGACCACACGACAAACACATAGACCCATGTACTCTGGGTAGACACAGCCTACAGGGGCCCTCCTGCCCCATCACATTTAGTTGGAATATGAGAACCGGGAGTACATCAAGGCATCTCAAAAGGGGTAGGGCAAAACTTTCCTCCTGCAATGGCCAGCCTGATTAAATGACAAAGGTTCCATGGATCTGCCTTGTCCTTTGTGAACATGCGGTGGCAGCTACGCATACTGTTGAGAGTTAATTCAAGCAGGCACAGGAGAGGCCTGGTCGCAGGGCTAACAAAAGACATGAAACCCCAACAGATTTGATATGCATCTGTTTCAACCTAAAGCCAGCTCGCGCCTCTTAGTATCACGGATTTTGAAATGTCATATCTGTGACATCTGTTTACAATAGACAACACCCACAGTGGGACCCCATTCAGATGGTAGGAGTATGTGATTTGATGGAGACAGACAGTTTGGTCTCACCACATCTTCAAGGGAAACCTGCCGCTTTAATCAGGAACCACAGAGAGAACGTTTGATCCACAACAGACAGGAATATTGGTGGGATTTACCACTTTACCTTTCCTGTTGCAAAGCACTCTGGTTATGTCCTAACGCATAAAGGAGATTGTTGGTGGGTACCCAAGATTGGTTCATTAAGGTAAGCTTAGCCTACACCAATCACTGGGGCCCATTTGGCTTTCAAAGAGGGTCAAGTCCTCTTTTGGCAGATCATCTGAAGACTTGCAAGTACTGTTTGCTTTACAGATTCTTGAAACTGTCTGTCCTCTGCATTCCTTTACAGGGTGGGTTGTAGTTTGTAGAGTGGTAGAACTGTCTGTTGTGCTAATAATAAAGTAGATATTTTTTATACAACCTTGACTGAACAGTCCATTTTATCGTTGGGTAATAATCGTGTTTTCGCTATGTTGCAACTAACCAACGTTGCACAACCTTGCAGAGATAAACCTGCAGTTCCATCCACGTTACAAAAATTGGACAAGCAGGTTTATAATTTGCTCGTGTTTCCAATCTGTTCAGATCCCTTCTGGTGTACTAGAGGTGTGGGGCTGAAGGAACAAGTTACTTACCTGTAACTGTTGTTCTCCAGCATGGGTCTGGCATGGATTCACATGCTCATGAATATTCCCCGTCGTCAGGCTGGGAGTCCTCGGTAAAGAAAAAATCAGTATCAGTTTTGTTTCTGATCTGTCTTTCGTAGTAGTAACCAATCACTGATCTCTGCGTCATACTGACCACAGCCAATGACTGCCCTCTGCCTAAGCCCGGCCTCTGGCAGCCATCTTCAGATTTGGTAGCACGTGAAGTGGCAGTATGACCAAGTGAAGAGCCGCAGAGGGGTAGGCGGGAGGGTTCGCATGTGAATCCATGCCAGACCCATGATGGAGAACAACAGTTACAGGTAAGTAACTTGTTCCTTCTCCAGCATGGGGTCTGGCATGGATTCACATGCTCATGAATACAGAATACATAGCAGTACACACATGCACAACCACGGGAGGTGGCAAAGGCTCAACATTAAGCATTACATCAAACTCAACATTAAGCAATTCTTACCTCCTCACCAGGCTCACCGTAGGCGAACAGATTGCGCAGCACTGCTTGGCCGACCCTGGACTCCTCCCTGGAATCCCGATCGACGCAGTAGAATTTCGTTCGTGAAGGTGTGCGTCGACATCCACGTAGCAGCCCTGCAGATGTCCAGCAAGGGCACACCAGATAGGAACGCCGTGGTAGCTGCGATCGCTCTGGTGGAATGGGCTCTCGGACGGCCAGGCAGCGGTCGGTTTGCCAACCGATGACAGTACATGATACAGCCGGAGAGCCATCTGGAAATGGAGGCCTTTGAGAGCGCCTTCCCCTGATTGACAGGTCCAAAGTTCACAAAAAGTTGTGACGTCTTCCAAAAACACTTTGTGCGGTCCACGTAAAACTTCAGCGCTCTAGCCACATCCAGCGAGTGCAAAGTCCTTTCGGCCGGCGACGAAGGCGACGGGAAGAAAAAAGGCAACACGAAGGGTTCGTTGAGGTGGAATTCCGACGGCACCTTGGGCATGAAGGAGGGGTGCGTCCTGAGCACTACCCTCGTGTCGTGAAAAGTCAAGTACAGGGGCTTGCAGGAAAGGGCCTGGATCTCTCCCACTCTTCGTGCGGAGGTGATGGCCACAAGAAACGCTGTTTTCCACGACAAGAACTTCAATGGAGCCGAGTGTAGAGGCTCGAACAGAGGTCCCATGAGCTTGGTCAGCACCACGTTGAGCTCACATGCCAGGGCCGCAGCCTTCACCGGCGGGAACGATCTGAACAGTCCCTTCATGAATTCTTTCACCAGACGATGAGACCACAAAGACGTCCGCCCCGTGGTTCTGGTGTATCGGGAGATCGCAGCAAGATGAATCTTTATGGACGCGTGCGCCAGTCCAGCCTTGGCCAGCTTCAGAAGGTACGGCAGTATCTGGGGAGCCGTAATTCGTAGAGGGTTAATCTTCTGTGCGTGGCACCAGACAGAGAACCTCTTCCATTTGTGTCCATAGCATTTAAGAGTTGAGGACTGTAAAGGACCGGTAGGGGGTGTCTGTACTTCTGCTCTCTATATGGTAGAAGAGAGGCACAGAAGACCCCAGCCAAGATTCTCTAGTACGGTAGCAATGGACGAGCAATCAAGGCCTAGCTTCTCAGGAGGTGATGCAGGCTGGTTCTTAAGTACAGTGTAGTCCCCAAGCCCCCACAAAGGAATGTCCACACACTGTATTGGTTAGAACACAGTCTTTATATAATCAATATTCAAGGTTATGTACACTTATCATAACAACTCACTTTGTACTTAGGAAAATCAACAATGGCAAATATATACAATTCTAAAGTGGTACCACCCTTTGTATTAGATCTTATTAAAGTGCATCAACAATACTGTAACAATGTCACACAGATCAACAGAGTGAAACCAGCAATAGAGAGAGGAGAGAAAATAAGATGGTTGAGCAATAGGCAGAATACTGGCCCCTACCACTAGACACAGTTCTGTGTGGAGATCCCCCCCACCTGGGCAACCTGTAAAATAAAGATATAGCACAAGCCCAGTCCATATATTGTTCTGCAAGTCTTATTCCCTCCTATAATGTTTTTACCCCCCCAATGTACCTGGTGGAGTCGAGTTCTTCGAAGAGGCGTCGACAGATCCTTCTTGAGCGACCCCCTTTCAAGCGGGAGTCACGGATCGTCGAGAGGCGTCGAGAAGCGTTGAGGAACTCGGCGTTCGGCGGCGGGGAATCGACGGCCCTTCTTGAATGCCTTCCCTTTCAAGCGGGAGACACGGGGCGTCGAACGTCCGTCGACAAACAGGGTAGAACGGCGTCGATGAGGCGGCAGCTTCGTCCGAGCGGTGCTCGTCGGCGTCGGGGTGTCGGCGTCCTGCAAGGCAGAGGCGTGCGGGGCACCTCGGTGACAATAGTTCTGGACCGCAAAGATTGTGGAGACGGAGGCCCAGCAAGGGCGTCGAGTCGTTCGAGTCTTTGTGGTCTTCGGGTGGCGGGAAACCCACCGGCAGGTTTCTCCTCGGCGCGTTGGTCGTCCTCGACTTTCTCCGGCAGGATAAAGCGGTCGACGGTGCGGACGAGGGAGTCCTTCGATTCGAATGTTCTTAGGCAAAGGAGCGGACGGCTCCGGTCGTCGGCGGCACGGCGTCAAGTGGTCCCCACGGCTGGGCAACACAACTTCGACGGGCCTCCAGCGGTTACACAGACCTGCGAATCCTGGTCGACGGCAATGGACTTCGACGGCGGCGAAGTCTGGGTGCTTCACTTCGATCTCCTCGGCGGTCCCGTCTCGGGTCGGTAGCCTTTCGAGGGTCTGTCTTCCAGGGCGCTTCGGCGAAGATGGAGCGGTGCTCGATGGTCCCTCGGAGCACGGGAAGAGGGCGCCTTACCAGGTCCTCTCTCGGGTCAGTCTTCGACGATTTCGGCAGCCTTCGGATCGGTCGAAGCAAATGCAACAGCAAGTCTTCTTCTTCCAGCTGGACGTCGAGGATCAGCAGTTCCAGTTACTCTTAGAGTGGAGACTCAACTCCAGAATGCTTCTGAACGCTCCTGAACGCTTCTGAACGCTTCTGAACCAATTACCAGTGGTGAGAGGTCCCCAGATATACTATTCTGTTTCTCATCCACACTGCTGGCACACACTCAGCAGCCAATCATACAGAAGGGCATTCATGCAGTCAGTCAGGCAATCAGGCACACAGTGCATTCAGGCCACACTCCTCCCTTTCAGACACTCACAACAAGGAATGTGGATTGGGACAAGTACCCAGCCATTCAACACTACACACTGCATTCAGGCCAGTGTCGGGCAGGGCTGTCTCAGTCTTTGTCTCTCATGCCAGAAACCAGACAACCACAACAAGGAGTGTATATTGGTCACACACTCCATTCACCCAGGTCCCACCCACAGGAAGTACCCACAACATGCAGTCACTGGGAAGGCTCCAGTCAGTCTAGCTGGGCCTTCACAACAACACCATATATGGAACTTTCACCCAACAGCCAGTCAGGGGGAAGGGACAGAGTCAGGGCTTCCCAGGACTTTGGGAAACAAGGTAATAGGCAATAGAAAGCAAGAGGCCACAGGGGCCATCTTGTTTCCTATCAGGAATCAACTGATCCCAATGGCAGGGCCTGGGTATCCCAAAATGTAGGACACCCAGAGCACCTGTCAAATTCAGCATGGAGCTGCCACCAGCCCATACCCTGCTCTGTGGGCCACCCACAGGTGCCCAAAAACATACACTAGGGGCACAGGGTTGTACCCCTACCCATGGGTGCCATAAGGGTATCCCATGGGTCTGTTCACCAAACCAAAAGAGAGAGCTGCACTGCCAGGAGTCCCACATGGACTCCTGGGCAGAAAACATGACAGAACACACGATAAAAAGCAGTAAAGGACAAGGATTCAGAGGCCCTGTCCCTCTGATGCATTTCCAGCATCACAAGGACGCCCTGGCCTTTCCAAGAACCTCTCTGCAGTCGGCCGGTATGTCGTATCCTCCAAACTCTAACGCTGCAGGAGCCAGACCTGTAAGTTCAGCGACTTCGGGTCGTGATGGAGGATGGCGCCTCCTTCCCTGGAGAGAAGATCCGTGTCCACTGGCAGCTTGATTGACGTGGACGCTGACAAGTCCAGAAGGTCCGGGAACCATATCTGCCTCGGCCACGCAGGTGAGACGAGGATCATCCTGCACCGTGACCTCTTGAGCTGGTTGATGAGCCGGATCAGCAATGGCAATGGAGGGAACGCGTATAGAAACAGGCCCTCCCAGGGGGACGAGAAAGCATCGCCCATGCTCCTCGGCTGGGGAAACCTGCTGGCGAACCTCCGGCACTTGGAGTTCGTCGCCGTCGCGAACAGATCGATCTGGGGTGTGCCCCACCGTCGGAAGAGGCGGTCCACTAGATCCTGTCGTAGTTCCCACTCGTGGCACGAGCGCAGCTCTCTGCTGAGCGAGTCGGCGATGGTGTTTTTTATCCCTGCCAGATGAAACGGCACCAGAAACATCCCTTGGGCGACGGCCCAATGCCACAGATCCTGCGCCTCCTTGGACAGGGCTGGGGACCTGGTTCCGCCCTGCTTCCTGATGTAGAACATGGTGGTGGTGTTGTCGGTGAAGATCCTCACCACCTTGCCCTTGAGGGATGGAAGAAAGGACCTGAGGGCCCAAAACACTGCACGGAGCTCCAGGACGTTGATATGGAGGGACTTCTCCGTTGGAAGCCAAAGGCCTCTCGCGTGCAGATTTTCGGTGTGCGCTCCCCACCCTTCCAGGGAGGCATCCGTGGTCACTGTCTCCTGGTGGCCGGGAGTCTGGAAGTCCATGCCCGCCGTCAGATGCACGCGGGTGCCCCACCACCGGATCGCTTGTCGGAAACTCTCGTCGAGTGTGATCCTCTCCTCGAAGCTGCCCGTCGTCTGGATCCAGCGCGCGTCCAGGAACTCCTGCAACGGGCGCATCCGGAGCCTGCACAGGCGGATGAGGTAAATGCAAGAAGACATCATTCCGAGGAGGGACTTGATGGACCTCACCCTGGCCGCGTCCGCAACCAGCATCCGCTGCACCTTGCCCAAGATGGCCCTCGTCCTTTCCTCCGACAGAGAGGCCAGAAGCAACACTGTGTCGAGCTTCGCTCCCAGAAACAGTGCGTCCTGCGCGGGCACCAGGTGGGACTTGGCGTAGTTCATGGAGAATCCCAGGTCCGTGACTAATCGGACGGTCCTTGCCGTGTGAGCCACAGCGAGCTCCTTCGTCTTTGCTCGGATGAGCCAGTCGTCCAGGTAGCGGTAGACGTGGATCCCCTCTCGACGCAGCTGCGCCGCCACCATTGCGAGGCACTTGGTAAACACCCTGGGTGCTGACCTCAATCCGAAGGGAAGGGCTTTGAACTTGTAGTGACGCCCTTGGACCACGAACCTGAGAAACTTTCGGTGTCCTTTTAGGATGGGAATATGGAAGTAGGCATCCTCCAAATCCAACGACGACAGGAAATCGCCCTCCTCCAGTTGACCCAGGACGTGTTGGAGGGTGATCATCCGGAACTTCTGTGCCTTGATGAATTTGTTCAGTCGTCGTAGGTCCAGGATGGGACGCCATCCTGCCGTCTTCTTCTTCACGGGGAAGTATCTTGAGTAAACTCCGGAGCCCCGAAGCCTCTTTGGGACGAGCTCGATGGCGCCCTTCTTGAGCATCGCCTTTACCTCTAAGAGAAGTTGAGGGACGTGATCTTCTTTCCTAGCCACAGGGGCGATGCGCGGGCACCTTTTTAGAAACTCGAGCGCGTGACCCTGAGCTAGGGCGTCCAGCACCCAACGGTCGGTGGAGATGGACTCCCACACGCTGACAAAGCTCGCCAGCCGGCCTCCGACCGGGGTGCTTTGGTGGGGGCCCGACCCCACGGCCGGTTCAGTCCTGCTTCGACGAGGCTTTGCCGCCTTGTCCTCCTTGGTGACGACGGCAGGGTCCGCCTGACTTGCCTCGTCCCCTGTAAGCTTCCTGTGACGACGAACGGACCGCTTGATGGTAGGTGGAAAATCCGCCGCTGGAACCTTTGGAGGCACCCTGTTTGCCTCCGCCGCTCCGAAAGGGCGGCCACCATTGCTGGAGAACCCCAAGAGCCTGGGCCGTCTCCGTGTCCGCCTTGATGGCTTGAAGGGAATCGTCCACTGTTTTCCCAAACAGGTTGTTTCCGTCGAACGGCATGTCCAAGACTCTGGTCTGCACGTCCTGACGGAAGTCAGTAGCCTTGAGCCATCCACGCCACCTAAGGCACACGCCGTTGCCTAACTGTCGAAATCCAGTGTCAGCGATGTCCGTCGCAATCGTAATGGCGTGCTCCGACGCCACCTCTCCTTCCTGCAAGATCTCTAGGGCTTCCGCCCTCTTGTCGTCAGGTAGGAAGTCCAGCAGGGGGGCCAGTTTGTACAACAACTCCCTGTCGTAGCGGGCTACGATAGCCAAGGCGTTGGCCGCCTTAATGACTCTGCGTCCCATCGTGTCTAATTTCTTTCCCTCGCCGTCCGGCGGGGAGGTCGACGTAGAGGCCGCGCCCCCCCCCGCTTTCTTCCTGGCCGCCGCAGAGACGACCGAGTCCGGGGTCGGCTGTGCCCGAAGGCACAAGGGGGCCGCGTCCGGGACCCGGTACTTCTTCTCGTACCGATCCCTTCTAGCCGGCGTCGTGGATGGGTTCTTGAGGAGGGCGAGGCCCTCATCCCAAATATCGTCTAGTAGAGGTACAGAGAGGACCGTCTTCCTCTTGGTCTCGCGCCGTTGATAAAGGAAACCTTCCTTCCTTCTTCTCTTCCGGGCAGAGCTGGAAAAGCTCGGATGCCCTGGCGATCATGGAGTGAAACGATCCAATCTCTTAGGGCGGGGAAGCCCGGGTGGGAGGTGACGACGGGAGATCCTCGTCGTAAACCTCGTCGTCTGTACCTGTCTCGGCCGTGTCAGTCCCCGTATCATCCCCACGTGTCGTGGACGGAGAGGAGGGCTGAGCAGGGCGCGATGGCTGAAAAGGAGGTGGAGGATGAATCCTTCTTCTCTTAGGGGGAGGGCTCCCAGAAGGGCCTGGCTCCGAGTCCCCCGTCGGGAGCGGTTCCTCCGTTGATGGTAACGGCAGTCTCGTCCTTATCTCCGAGCATAAGGACTGTATAGCCAACAAAATGGCCGCTGAGTTGTCTTGCGGCGCTGGTTGAGGGGAGTCCGACGGGCGGTCAGGAGCCCCGTCGGCACCCTCGACGTTCTCGTCGTCTCCTACGTCGGGGTCCCTCCCGACGGGCTGGTCTTCTTCCACGCCAACGCCGTGGCTTAAGACTTTGATCAGCTCCTCCTCAGAGGTTGAGGCCGAATCCACGACGACCTCCTGCCCCCCCTTTTTCTTCTCCGTCGGAGGTTTCACAGGGGTCCTGTCGATGGGCATGAAAGAGGACTCCCTCCGCGGTGGCAGGGAGACTCTGGGCCCCGAGGTCGCCACCACTGGTGTAGCCTCCACAGGCTGAGCCAGGGCCGCCGCGACTGTCTCGATAGAGGCCTTGGCCGGGTGTATTAAGGCTTTCACCACCTTAGGTGCGCTCACCGCCTTCTCCTTGGGGGGAGGGTCACCGCCTCGCTCCCCCTCCGATGGGGCCTTCGAGCTCGACCGGGGTCTCTCCAGGAGCTTCGCCGGGTGCTCGGCCTTCCTCTTACCCGAGCCAGAGCGTTGGCTCGTGGTTGATGGCGCCGGGGAGGATGCGCCCTGCCTGGCGCCTGTAGAGCCCGACCGTTTGGCGCTCCCGGTGCCAGCGGACTCGCGGTGCTTTGCCTTCTGTTGGACCCCCGTCGCCAGGGCGCCCTCAAAGGTCTTAGAAGACCGCTCGGACTTCTTCCTCTTCTTCTCGCCTGACGGGCTCTTTCCTTCCAGCCAGTTGGCGAGACATTGATGGCGGTCCTTCATGGTCCGCTCTGACATATTGCCGCAAAACGCACAGTCCTTCTCCACGTGCGTCTTGTCCTCATGTAGGCAGTAAAGGCAAAGGGAGTGTTCGTCCTCCTTAAAGACATTCTGAAGCTGGCATCCAGGGCAGACCCTGAACAGCTTTCCGGCGTCGAGCTTCCCTTCTCCTGGGCCATGTCCGAGATGGGCCTGAGAAACTTCTGCAGTCCTCCAAAAGCGTGGCTCGACGAAATCTTCACCCTTGAGGGGCGTAGACGAATCCGACACGGGTCCCCGTTAATCGGATGAAGAAACGGTGGAGCTTGAGGCTCTTTTGACCGAAAAAAGAGAAATTTCTCTGAGAAAAACAGTGAAAAAAGCACTAATGCTCGAGAGCAATAGCACGAGGATCCCAACACTTGAACGTGCGGTAAAAATCTGAAGATGGCTGCCAGAGGCGGGGCTTAGGTAGAGGGCAGTCATTGGCTGTGGTCAGTATGACGCAGAGATCAGTGATTGGTTACTACTGCGAAAGACAGATCAGAAACGAAACTGATACTGATTTTTTCTTTACCGAGGATTCCCAGCCTGACGACGGGGAATATTCATGAGCATGTGAATCCATGCCAGACCCCATGCTGGAGAATGATGGTTTAGAAACCAACTTTGATCCCTGGACCACTGGTGCCTCAGAGGTTGATTTGTCACATCTTACAAGTAGCTGACTTAAATATAGTGGTTTGAAGGTCATGGCAGTCTCAGTGTGCTGTAAACATAGATCTCTTGTTTTGACATCCAGAATATCAGGGAAAGTTCTCTTTAGCACATTATTACTGTTGACTGTTCATTTCTAATGATAATAATGATATCAAGGGTGCTATAAATAAAACTATGTTGTTGTTTTCTGTTAAATCCTTGCTGATCAGGTAGAAACTGCTTTATTCTCTCACCATATATTAGCCCTCATTTACATTTAACAGGTCTCTAGGGCAGGGCCACACACACCAGCCCATCAGATAGTAAACACGAGTTGGGTTTTGAAGATGACCAAACACACATGCAGATAATTGCCCTTGAAACCAAGTGTTTCTTTCTACCTCTTAATTATATTGCGCCAACCCAAACAGGCTATTTTACTTTGTTGCTAATGAGGAATTTCATGGGACTTAAGGTAGCTTTTAACTTCCTTTTAGTTTCAAGCAGACGGAAATGGTAACTTTTAATCCTTCTTCAATCTGTCTTCTATTGCTTGAATTTGACAAAAACCAATCCTGTGTAATGTGCTCAATAACTCATAAAAGTCCCTCCACATTGGTTATAGATTGGTGGTGCATCGACTATACACTAAGGAAACCATTACAAATAATACAGGGGTAGTAGGGTTGGCTAGCCGTCCACCATGATGGCCGTTCTTTGGGAGCAAGATCAAACTGGTAGCCCAGTGAAGCTGGCACAATATTGGCCGACTGACCCTACTCCTGGGTGGGTGCAGTGGCACTTATCCTGTGGGTGTTGGTTTTACAGGGCTGTTTGGTTTGCTGCTGCCAGACTAGTACCATCAGACTCAACTGGAGGGAACACACAACACTGGTTCTTAGAGCACTCCATTAGCTACCAATAAATAAAAGGATATTGTTTAAGGTTCTCTGTATCACCCACAGAGCTCTTGAAGGTTAAGAGCAGAATTCCTCAAAAACAAAATCACCCTACCAACCAACCAGAGACCTAATTCAGGAAATGAGCTACTATTAGGAACCAGAAAATTTAGCAGAGCACGACACTGAGGCTCAGCATTTTCCACTATGGTGGTCAAACACTGGAGCGTGCTGCCAATGGACATCTGTCCTGTAAAGGACCACTTGAAATTCAGGAAAAGTCTAAAAACCTGAGTCTTCAATGCTTAACAGAATGAAAGCAGTAAAAAAAAAACACTACTTAATAGTTTGACTTCCACCCGCAGACACTACATAAGGGAACATCTTACTGGCCACCCTCCTTCTGCCTAGAATACTCCGAAAGTCACTCAAGATACTTAATCGACCGAGAGACATCACATCAAGCAACTGCAAAAACCTTGAGAACGCCTTCCATCTGCCAGAATATCTAAACCTCAACACAGGACATCTTCATGCACCAACCACTAAAGCCAAACACTTCTCACCATAATGCAACCAACAGCAAGACCAACAATTTCAAAGACCTACATAAAGCCAAAGAACACCCCCCACCTTTTCTCTCCATCTAACCACACACAAACCAGCCACTTGCACACAGCTTTCAAAAGAAAAAAAAAGACCCTCTCCCCAGACTTCAAACATTACAAATGTACACCTCTAACTACAACTGACATACACACCCCTGGACAACAAACACGCCCACACTGTCAGCACCAGGCCGCCCCGCTGGACACAAAGGGGGTCATTACAAGGTTGGAGGTAGCCATGCCGCTATTAGCGGCATGGCTACCCCCTTACTGGGTACTGGGTCCGGGTTCCTTAAATGAGGAATTACCGGGCCATTCCAACCTTGGAGGACCCGGTAATTCCTCATTTAAGGAACCCGGACCCGGTACCTCCCCATTCCCATTCGAGCCCCCATAGGGCTCAATGGGAATGGGGAGGGTGCTAACAACGGGCCTGTTAACACCCTGTTCTGCTCGCGGGACCCGCTAGCGAACCTTGTAATGCGGCGGTAGGGGTTTAACGGGGCCGGCAGCTCTACCGGCCCCATTAAACCCCTACCGCCAACCTTGTAATGACCCCCAAAGTCTTCGATGCCTCTTACACTTCACACCTAGTATGCATACAAGCACACATAGCTCAGGGTACTTCTGCTCTGCATTCTCAACACAAAGTACTTCAATTTTGCATTTCCCTCTCCTCCCAAGTAACTAATCCAGGTCACTATGTTCCAGATCCTCCAGAGCGCCTGGTGACCAAGCAAATGGCAGTAGTCTGCGGTAAAAACCCTAATAACACAAAATAATTCGTGCCTGATGGGAGGAAGGAACCACCTCCCCACCCACACCCTGGAGTAGGGAGCATGGGATAGTACCAGTGGAGGCAGAATCAACTCCTGTAGAAGGAAGGGATTGCTGTGGGAGTAGGCTGCCTTAGCTATGGCATAGTTCGACAGAAAATGCAACCAGATCATTTAAGGAAAACAAAGTGCTTGCAGACAGTGCTAAACTGCTGGAAACTATGGTAAGGCAAAATCACATTACCTTGAGTTTGACGTGGTCCCCATTGATATCAAGGTTTACCTTTGTTATTTGTCTACCTATTGGAAGATTATTAATGCACCTGCTAATACCCTGAAAGGGATAATGCGGGAGATAATCACTACACGTGCAAGCATGATTCCCTCCAGTCACTTGGGAAATCTTTCTATGGTGGCTAACAAATCGCTGGAATTGGAGGAAGTGTGTATTGCCAAAGTTCCATTTAACAGATTTTAAAAAACTATGACGTTAGTCTTGCACGGTATTAGTAAGGAACAGCTAATCGTGAACCTCTCGACTAAAAACAACGCCAGTGGTTTGTAATATACATATTGGAATGGGCAAATAGGTCAAGTTACATATCCCATGTTGTGGGTAACAGTCTGTTATGGGATTATTTATAAATAAAATGTAATACAGTGAAGACCCTGGACATTGTAGGTGCGTGGTCTAATATCACAAGAGCAAATAGGCATTGTAGGTTGTGTGGGGAACTGAATTTGGAACCTGTCTATCATCTATTGTTCACTTCTGAAGCAATGGGGAAGTTGCGGGGGGTGGCAATGTTCGGAGGATGAACTATGGTTACTGTTCATGGGAGGTAACCATGAGGCAATGGCAATCTATTTTACCTTACTGTGGAGAAACATTGTAAATGTATTTGATATCTTTGAGTGATGTACTGATGGGTTCTTAGAGAGCTTTTGCTTGTAAAGGAATTGTGGATTCGAATGATTTGATGAAATTGTATGGGTTTATGAAGTGGTATTATTTATTG
Source organism: Ambystoma mexicanum (assembly GCF_040938575.1). Taxonomy (NCBI): domain Eukaryota; kingdom Metazoa; phylum Chordata; class Amphibia; order Caudata; family Ambystomatidae; genus Ambystoma; species Ambystoma mexicanum. The sequence continues at coordinate 1,321,206,196 of NC_090935.1, read as the reverse complement.
ATGGTGTGAGGATTTTTTTATACATAAGTATTCATAGTTGGCCTTTGTCTCTGTATGATACTATATATAAATAAAAAATAAAACAAAATCACATTATAGTTTTCAACTTCCCCCTGGGTTTTAAGGGCATGCAGGTTTCATAAGCAATTGGGTTAATGAGGCGCTAAGCATCGACTAAGAGGAGGATACCCATTTTCATGGACAAGTATTATAGAATGAAATCCAGAAGCAGCACGATGAGTGACAGCGGTGGGCGGGGTCCGATCCTCACCTCCTGCGTGATGGATCTGAGGAACAAAGAGGATTTTAGCGATGGACAGACTCAACTCGATCAATCAAAGAAGACCTGAAATACAAGGGGAGAAAAGTGTTGTTGTTCCCCGATTTGTCGGCTAAGACCATTGCAAAGATAACTAGTCTAAATGAGGTAAAGGGGAAATTCTTGGCAAAAGGGGTAAAAAGCAGGCCGGCTGCAGCTATCCAGTCTATGGCTATTACAGGGATCGAAATTAAGATTAGACAAACAGGAGATGAAAGCAGCTCCTGGGTATCAGTGCTTAAACCAGTGAGCAGGAGCTACCGCTGGGGAACCAGGTGATAGTACAGAGCGGTCCGCAAATGTAACTTCCACATAAGATAAAACTTAAAATTTTGCGCATTTCATATGACTACTTATGCTTTAAATGTCATACAGATTTGTCATAATGCATATTTATAGATTGTCATAAATGCACAGTGTTACATTTCCATAGGTGTGCATGTTTGACATCAGTTGGCCTGGGGAGCCAAAAGTAGCTCCTGGTAGCTGTCAATGCCAAGCTAACCAGGCAATTCTAGGCTCCAAGCAGTAGCTAAATAGCTCCCAGTTCCCCTCAGTTTCGAACCCTGCTATTATTGAAGGGCAACTAATACTTATTTGGGGAAAAACAAGCCATACATATTGGGGCATATTTATGAGAGTGGGGGATCTTTGAAGTAGCCTGGCCACAAACACTGTAGAGTGGCTGTTTGTTGGCAGAACAGTACTTTTTCTTTTCACAATGGGCTGGCTTGGAAGAGCATCGAGTACTGGCCACGTGTAACATCACAACTGTCTAGTTTTCCCAGCATACACCTGATCTAAATTCTCTACCTCTCATATTATATTGAAGAGGAAACGAGTAACAGACTTTTGTTGTATCTTTACAGCTGTAACAGTATGTCTGTATTCGCTCAGTATGTAATGAAGGCTTGGGATGACCACGCCATACGTTTCTGCTGTTTTGGTGTATGACAAAATAATGAAAATAAACAAGTAAAAACAATACAAAATCACAAGGGGTGCATGAGGTATTCCACCACATGGCGTGCTGTGATCATTGGCAAACATATTGTCCAGTGTAGACTGAAACAGCATCTGTACTAATTACGCCACGCAGAAGCGTGTCATGCAAAGGAAAAGCCCAAATGAAAAAGAGCTTCATTGATCACAACTTTAAAATGAAAAAAACGATTTAAGTTTCCAATAATTTCTCATCTGTTTTCGTTGACAGTCTGCCCAAGCAGAGCACAGACTAACAGAGAGCATTTCTAAAGCTGCCATCCCATTGGCTAGAGACTGATCATGTGTTCATCACGCAGCCTATGGTTTGCCACGTGATCATAGGTCTGACCAACCACAGAACTCCATTGTCAAGCACCTTTATCAGAGATACCTCGCTTTCTTTGGTGCCATTTGTCAAGTAAACACATTAAGATGTGGGCACTGCTCAGGTTTACCTGAGCGATTCCGCAGAACTATATCAACCAAATACCATGTCTGCGAGCCACTGCGATCTGCCAGAAGAGGGGCAAAGTCCATGACATCACATTAAAGTCCACACTGCATTTGAAGCATCCTTGGGGTTGATATCCAAAATTAAAATACCAATGATAAAAATGGGCAAAAAAAAGAACTGAAGCTGTGGATTCATGACATGCATTTAAGGGATGTGACAACATCCGAAGGTGTGACAAATGTGATCCAACAACTTACAGCATGGCAAGCCGTACAGGCAGTGAGAAGAAACCCCTCAGCACAAAGATCTCATCAGAAGCAAATGGTACAGAGGGATCAAAAACTTGGACAAGCCAACCCAGGGATGGTCAGAGTTCCTATGTCCACCTGTCATGAAGTCAGTCACCTACCCTTGTCACAAAATGATACAAACACCTCTCGGCCTGGGATAGGAGGCCTATCAGGGTGGAAGCCAGAGCAAGTCCTACCCCAAATAGGGGGCAGTGGCAATTGAGGCAGACCCAGACCCAATTCCTGTCCCCTCCCCAAGTGCCAGGTTATACATGGTCAGTACGCAATTGCATCACCCAAGTCTCTCTTTTTTCTAGTTCCAAAGAAAATGTTGCAGCAACATAGAGAGTTCAGCAGAGAGAGGGTAACCCCATCAACACTCAAGGCTGGATACAGTTTAGAACCGTAATCTCCGAACAGATGAACAGAGAGAGAGGCAGCAGAAGATGGATCACCTTACATGCCATGCACCACTCCCCAGTGCCAGCACGTGCAGCAGGTAAGCCACTGCATTGAGCCGGGACCACCAGGAACTTGTTTTCATTTGGGCAAACTCTGAATAAGACTGTTCTTAACCAGGGAGAATCAACGTCAAGACCTCCTAACACTCACTTGGAAACTCTACAGCACAGGCTGAAATTGCTACCTCATTGCGGCCCTGCTTGAAAAAAAGGGGCAAGGCTTAGACCACTGTTTGACATTCTTTCTGTTTGTAACACCTCTAGAGAGGGTCTAAGCTGGCCAGGGACAGTAAACCAATCAGAGGAAGATGGGGAGCATAAAAAAGCTTCAAGAAGCAGGAAGTTGCGTTTTGTTCGAGTGACGTCAAAGGAGCTGGCAGACCACCAGCAGGAGGAACGATGGTGGATTGGCATGTGGAGGTGACTTAAAGAAAATGTGAGATATTGGTTGGTGAGTATACGTGGTGCTGCGTTGTGAATGTGCAGGAAATCTAGGTGAGAGTTTGAGGGAGTGTAGAGAGTTAATGCAAAGTGCTTGTGAGAATGTAAGTAGGGTGACAGAGTAGGCGGTGTGGTGGAGTATTAGTAGTAGTGTGGCGGAGGGAGCAGTAGTGTAGAAGTGTGGTGGAGGGAGAAGAACTGCAGCTCTAATATGGAAGGGTGGAGGCAAGTAATGGGAGGAGTGAGAGAAATTGGAGGGTCAGAGGAAGAAAACACTGGGACTAGAAGGAGGGTGGAGTTGAGAGCTGGGGAGTAGCAAAAAATGAACATTAGAGAGAAAGAGAGACGAATGCCTGGCCTTTGAAGGAAGAAAGCCGAGTAGGGTAATGCGTCTGTAAAGCATATCCTATAATCCCTTCATATCAAACCACAACATGGCTAGCGTAGTGTCAGTCTCGGATGTCCCTGAGGGAGTTTAGCCAGATTTAGGTTATCCCTTGTAGAGAAGTTAGAAGCTAGAGAGTAGGGAGAATCCAGCACTACACACAAACATGGGGAGTAGGGACGCCTGGGTTAGAGTGGGAGTGGTGCTTTTAAATGGGAGAGAGAAGGACGGCCCTAGCTCCCTGACAAAAAGTTCAATAAAAACCCTTGAACGCTACGTCTTTTTGAGTTAGAGTTTTCTTTGAGCCATCTGTGACACCTCCTTGAAAAGGTGGAAAGGACAACATTGCGGGTTGCCAGTAACGTACAGCAAGTCATAGACTGGCTTCCACTTCCCCTCCCCCCCATACCTCCTGACCTCAGGAAAAAATTTAATGTAACCCGACATATAGATCCCCTGGGGCTTCAGCAACCTAAATGTTTAAAGTACCAAGGAGTTGGAAAGGAGAGCAAAATCCTTTCCCCTTTTCAGACTTACACATCCATCGTTCCAGTGTTGTATTTTCGGAGCATTGGGCTGAATTTGCTTATTCGTAGAGTAGATTCCCTTTTCACATGACTGTACAAACCTTGCTGCCTTGCGACAGCCACCAAGATTTCATCAGGTGATGCTGAAATGTGGCAAATGTTGGCAGCTGAGAAGGCAGTGTTCCAGAAAAATCCACGATAAGGCAATGAGCCAAAAACCATTCTATGTCCTCTGGGCGGTGCCATACGAATCAATGATAAATAAATACATAATGCACACCGAGATTATGCACTCCTAGGTGCCTTGGCAAAATCTTGATGACGAGCAACCAGCTGGGCAACTCAGGCACCCCAGGGTACACCTAGATAGGTCGTTTCCACTTGATTAAACCCAATCTGACCAATTCTGAGAAAAAAATCTGAAGAAGTACTGTCTTTGGAATTTCCTAGTGGATTCTATCTGAGTCAACCTGGACCAGCTATATTCTGATTGCAGTCGAGTGGGGTACCCCTTCCAGGGATTTTAAGACTGAATCACAAAGTAATACGTCCTTCACCTCGCCCCCTCCACCAAACTACTACATGCTAAGGAAGGACACACATCATTAAAAGGAAGGGGGTGGAAAAGTATTAAGGAGAAAAAGGATGGACAGTTTAAGACAATGAAACAAACAAGGGACTACAAAAGACACTGTTTTCACACGGAAACCTGCTGATGACTTGAGTACAAGTACCCAATAAAAATGTGTAAAGTGTATGGGCTTGATGAAATCACAAGCCACTGTTTCGTTTCACAGAATTGACTTAATACTGGGTTGATTACTCAACACTGTTCGGAACGGCAAGAGGAAATGTTGATTAAGCACTTTGCTAACTATTAAAAGTGGCCACAAAATGACACTGCAAAGGAAGTATCTCAGTAAAACAAAATGGCTGCAACTGGTTTTTGCTGCACTGAAGTATAAAGTCGCATTGACATTTTTACAGACATGTTACCAGGGACGATGGGATAGTGCACAAACGAGGGGACAGCGAAGGTATCAAATTGTGTGCTAGTGCCTCATGTTCTGATATCGACAGGTTGAAGTGGATCCCCAACAGGCAAGTTTTGGTTTTCAGTTTATGTTTCAAGGCGTTAGGTGTAGTCGGATTGACAGAAGGAAGCAGCAAGGCTTTCTCATGGAAGCTCTGTAACGAGAACTGAGGTGGCCCTGGAAGAAGACAAGCGAGTACAGAGTAAGGAAGCGAAAGTACAGTTTTGGGCAATGGCGGAGCCTATCAAGAACAGAAAACACATATACTGGCGCAGCAGAAACACGTGATTCGGAGGTAGGTATAGGGAGTATGCAGGGATGTGCAAGGGAATGTTTAGCCATTGAAAAGATTTTTAAGAGGGGCAAGATGTCCGAGATGCGAATGTTTGGGAGCAGATTTTGACAATGGAGAGGTGACTGCATAAGAGCCAAGCAGAGAAGTGGAAGTTATTCTGAAAAGGATGAGCGACTGTGAGGGACAACCAAGAGAGGGGTGCACACTTGTAATGTGTGCAACACAATGGCATCGACCTATCAGCCTGGAAAGCAAGCGAGAGGCAAGGGGAATGGGGCTGTTGGTATCAGGGCCATGTAGCTTCCAAGGACCCTCCCCCAATGGTTGTAGGAGGGGTGAACAGCACTCCTACAGAGTCGCTTTTGTATAAGCAGTTAATAGGTAGCAATGGGTTGCACCGGGTGACGGTTATCATACATTTAACAAAGGCAAAAGAAACAAGGTGATGGCTGGAAGGTTTAGAATTAATCTTAACCTCTGGCATTGCTCTCGGCAACCTCCCAGACCATCGTTCTCCACCTGCCAAGCCATTACAAAAGGGGAAAGACCATATGCAAATCAGGTTTGGTCCCACCCCAAAAGGAGCACTCCAGCCCGAACTGCTTGGTCACATTCCTTCTGCATGAGACCGCAAGCATCCCCATATATGTTTCGGCCTCGTTAGGCCTCATCAGTGAGGGTTAGCTTGGGTCTCTAGGCCCATCAGGCATGGAACCCATGTCTGGGCATACCTGTCCCAATCAGGGTGACAACAGAAAAACAAAAGAGGTGATGGCTGGAAGGTTTAGACTTAATCTTAACCTCTGGCATTGCTCTGCGAAACCCTGCAGACCATCGTAATTCGGCTGACAAGCCATTACAAAAGGGGAAAGACCATATGCAAAACAGGATTGGTCCCACCCCCTGCTTGCTGACATCCCTTGTCCTTATAGATTCCTGTGCATTATTTTAAAAGCCTACTTCTAATTTAATTCTCTGATACTGCATTTCAGTGGCCTATTTACAAATCCACTACATACAAGGCCAACACTTGTTCACTCTTCTCCACCCACAAGCAATCTGGTATGGCTCTGTTTAGGGGAGATCCTATATGTCAAACTCTCCTTTTGTGTCACACACTCTCATTCTGCACACAGCCAATTCCTGGCTTGGGCACCTAGGTCAGTAGCTTGGGCCTTACTAGCAACCCCTATGGCGATCAGATGGACAGGATCTAGTGCGATTGTCTGATTAGTAGCCCCCAGAACTCACAGGAACTCTTAAGCGCACAGCAAGGCCATCAGGCATCCACAACATGACTTACAAACATGTTAACATTAAAACGTAATACCATCACAACACTAGTAATGGCCTCCATGAAAGATCTGCCTGCCAATAAAGGAGGCTCTTATCCCTTCTTTTGATGACATATGTTTGGGTTAAAGCACAGAGGACTATACACTCACCCCAACAATCACTATTACTCAGCCTTATGCTTTAATTTTTTCATGTTGAGAGTTAAGCCTGTGCATTTTTGTTTACTTCTTGAGCTCTTCGCTCCTCTATCTCTAACTCCCTCAGGCTTAGTCGTTTTTGAAAGAAAATCGCTGAGGGTAGATCTCTGTCTTTGGCTGGGGCCTCCCTCTGGAACAGCCTCCCTGCCACTCTGAAACTAGAGGAGAACCATCTCCGGTTCCGAAAGCACCTCAAGACCTTCCTCTTTGATTCTGCTTTCGCCCTCTCTCCCCTGCTGATCTGTTCTCTCTCGGCACTGTGCACCTGGCCTCCCTCTGTCCTCCAGGTCCAGGTACCTGCTCACCCTGCCACCCTCCTGCACTGCCTCCACGCCACCCCTTGCACTGGGGTCTGTATCTGTACCCATACAGCCCCCCCCTTTTTTCTTCCTGCACTTATCAGACCTACCCTGTCTGCAGCCTTAAACCCAGCACTTGCCACTTGCTGTCTGCACTACCAGTTTGTTGCCTTTATTATTTATTTATTATTATTTATCTGTTTCTCCTTTGCTCCGCACTTTCTACTTCTCCCCCCTTCCTTGCACTTTTCTCCTCTCCCTCTCCCATGCACTTGCACGTTCTCAATGTCACTGGGCCTAGTAAGATCGTTGTTCTGTTCTCCCCGGTTCCCCTCCCTTGCCTTATTGCGCTCTGAAACACTTGTGTACGAGCGCGATAGAAATAAAATATAAATTCAATTCAATCAGACTCCTCCAACCACTAGAGCGCTTCTCTAGTTCTGTAACTTCGGCGCCCTCATTACTCTTGTGCTCTTCCTCATCGCAGTGCTTGTGTAAAAAGTTTTAGTAAGAGCCCTACTCTTCATGTAAAGTGGTTGGACTGGATCTATACCACAATATGCCATATAAGTTTGGGATTTCAGGGAAATATCATGCCTTGAATGGAAAGGGGGATACCATGTTCCTGCCAATGAGTCGCCTTCCCTCCCATGTGAGTTGTCTCCCCACATATGGTCCTTTCTCAGGGAGCCACCCCCAGGGTTGGGACCAGGTAGCGGCTGACCTTCCCTGGCCAAATGGGAAGAGAGTTTCTCCGGAGAGGGAACGGGGGCGTCACTAGATTCATCACAGAATGTAATAGCAATAAAGGTAAAGGCTCCTTTGTTTTAACATGCTTAAATTGACAGCCAAATCTGCAGTTTTTAACCAGGTGGAAATTATTTATTATGTACTCTGCAATCGCACCAGCAACAGAGGGAGGCCATTTGGTGAAGGGTCGTAGTCCTACTTTTATGTTTGTGGGCGTCACAATTTTTAGTTTTAAAATCGGGTCACTATCAGATACGTCATGGTTTGCGGAGGTCATGGTGAATTCATGTCAACAAATAAAACAGGGCTACTACTCACAAGGCAAAAGAAAATACTATAAGGCAAAAAAATCATTGTTGAGCACATCAGCTCCCTAGCTGTTTTAGACTACAATTCCCATCAACTTCAGCCATTATAGTCAATAGTGAAGGATCATGGGAGTTATAGCCCAAACATCTGGCGAGCCGATGGTTGCAAAATAAGAATGATACCAAAAAGATAAACTGACCAAAAGTTAAACCACAAACTCTGTTAAAAGTTAGTCTTTACAGTAAAATTCTCTGTTCAAAACAGGCAAAAGTCCATCTGTCTTTACATTGTGCATACAACATCAATGTATCCCCACAGTAAAAAGAAAATGTCTTCATTACTTTTTGGAGGCACCCAAAGAATGTAGGGTTCATGTCTCCTTTCCCCTCCATTAAACATACGGGTAAAAGTCAAAACCCTAAGAAGATTTGAAAAATGAAAATATTGCAAACCAAATTGGTGGGCAGAATACAATCAGTGGTACAGTGGATACAGCACTGTAGTTTGACTTTCCACTAATGAAATCACGTTGTGTATACACAGTTCCGAGATTATGATTCCGGTGCCAGGGAAAGGGAAACATCCCCCAATCGCGGCTATTGTTTTTAATTTGTTTATGTTCGATGCCTGTTCGTCTTTCAGCAGCTTTCAGAGCTTTTAAACAGTCTGTTTGGATCCAGGCCTCTGCTCTTGGATATTAATCAATGCAATTATCCTTCCGAGGTTGCATGGCGGCAGTTGGGGCGAGGGGTCTGTGTGTACAAATCTACATGCACAGAACCGTGTACTTGTGCATGTACAATCAGCGCGGCCCAATTAGTTTGAGGGCATTTGCATTTCTGTTGGTGTGAGCTAACAAGACTGCTGGGAGACAATGCAGCTCACCGGCGCAGCGAGGCGGCATGCCACTCTCATGCAAGCAGGAATTCCCACCACTCAGCCTCTTAAAAGACTTACTGATCTTCACGCTATTTGTTTGGCTTCTCTAAACATCTAAGCATCAAATGCTTGCACATGTTTTCATATTATGCACTTAGCGTAAACTACAAAACCCTCAAACGCCGCTAACCCCCACCCCCTCCATGGAATAAGGAAGAGATGGGGAGAAAGCCATCACCAGATAATCATGTCCCCGTGCTATCATTTATTTTCATAGACCCGGGCACTATGGTCTAAGTGTAAAAAAAAAAATAAACTAGTGGAACTATGTTGCCATTGTCATACACCATTTTCTGCCCACCCCCTCAAGTTAAACCCACCATACCAGTTCTTTCCTTTCCTCCCCTTCACCCTGCAATGCTGCGTTTTACAACATTTCTAGCAAGACTGAAGAAAACAGTGCATGAAAATGCATTTAAATGACCACCATTAGTGTGTCACAGTCCCCCACAGCATGTGGGCTTTATGCAGCCTCCCCTTCCAATCACCCATCATTCTCACCTCTTAAGGGACATGCCTGTGTCTATCACCACACACACACCAGTCCGATTACCTGCAAACAATGCCGCACCTACAGCAATTCATATACAGATCTCTGCTGAGCTGGGTATGCCCCGTGCAGTCCGTTGAAATACACAACACACATCCAGGCATGGAAGATAGTGTGGTGACATGTTACACTGGCTTGTTATTGGCAAGGCTCAGGTTCAAATCCCCAATAGGGGAGAAGTTTAAAAAAATAAAAGTTGCCATCCGCGGATTGAAATTCGGTTTACTTAGAATAGGGGAACGATGGTGGATGGCCCCGAGAAGTAAAGGAACGTCGTACCCTTTTAGTTCATGGTTAGTTCATGGCCACTTTGACCTCTGCCCGGGCACAACCATAGCTTGCAATCACTCACTCTCCACTCAAAGAATGCCAAGCGCCAGCCTTCTCCTGCATTGACCCATATGTGGGTGGAATGGATCACGTAGGATATTCAAAACAAAGGTTCCCTGCACGGAGTGACAACATCATATCAAAAGCCAGTACCAAACGCATTCACTAAAAAAATAGAAAGGGCTGCTTCTCCACTACTCCTTCCTCGGGTTCCAGTTTGTAGCTTTTCAGGATGCCTCGTTTAGCAGTGACTTCTCCTGGCACTGTAATGTATGCAAATGTTGAGCTTTTTACAAAAATAGACAATTTTTCTGGAATAAAACTTGAGTAGCTTTTTATTCTGAGGCTGCGGATGCTTGGTTGTGCAGTCTATTTACTGTCGTGTTTCGGTTGGCTTTACTGATGGTGGCTCTCAATAGCATCGTGCTGGTAATCAGACTAAGAGCGCCAAGCAGAAATCCTAAAAGGGAACATCAATAACAGTTTATTGTTATGTTACCTTAACTTGCATTTGTATAGCACCTCCTACCATAATTAATGGCGTTGAAGCGCTGCATTTTTCCCAAGACAAACAGGAGTAGAAAGGAGCTTGCGACAGTAGAGATTAGCCAGGTTTGTGTACAGAAACTGATTGGCGAGGAGGATAGCGAGGGGGTTAAAGGAATCCAGATAAGGAAAGGTAAGACTGAAGAGCTGAAAAATACTATTTGAACAATTGGACCCAATTTATCCTGAAAATATACTCGATGGGACACAGCACAGTAGAAAGAGGCAGCAAGAAAGATGTGGAAGTCGCGCCAAAGGAGCATCTGCCTGATTTTAATCACTATGTGCCATCCGCTGATCACAATGCATTCAAGAGGGAGGACATACAATATAGCATTTATTTATTGAGGTGTGACATCCAATTGAAGCAATGACCTGCCATTCCTGGTGGTTGTATACTTCCCTTACGGCCAAAGTACCAAGTAGGGTTTGGAGTTGGGGGATGTCAGACGCAGAAGATGTAGGGCGAGCACGGTCAGAGGTGGTCTCCCAGCGATTAACCAGGATCCTTGCAGGGGAGAATGGGACGGTTTCAAGGCTAGGGCAGGTCGAGGTTGTACATTGAGGCGATTACTGAAAGGGAGTCTATTTTAAGAGGATAGGGTTGTTGGCTCAGGAATAAGCCTCGCTCACCTTTGTTAAAATGATCGTATGAGTGGCCTGTCAGGTCTTTCAAGACTGAGGTGTAGGAGAGATTAAGAAATGTGGGTTAAGACCACGTACACCGTAGCGAGAAAAACAGAGGTGAAGTGGACAGTGTGCATTATAACGGATTTACGACACAGCACACTCCAGACCAGGACTCTTTCCACTGGCAAGGAATGTGGCGCACAATAAAAACGCTTTTAACTTTATTTATTTTGGATTCTACTTTGAGAAGGCACCCAACCCCTCTCACACCCACCTTACAAACACCCCGTGTGGCAATGGACCATGAACCAGGCCGGTGTGTAAAATTAAATATTTATTTATTTTTAAAATTCAAATGCAAAATCAAACAAATCATATTTAGGGCAGCAATCACCAGTGTGGTGATAATATATAGCAAAATGTTATCATACAATTAATTTAACTTTCTGACATCAGATACATCAATGTAAATATGAATGGAAGCAAGATAGTTTTTTGACACACTCATAGATAGCACTTGTGTTAGGTACTCCCCCAAACGCCTGCTGACTAAATTCTGTGTGGGTGGAAAGGAGTAGCAAGGAGTCACATATACGAGGGAAAAATCGGATTTTAAATTCAACCTTCCAGCCAAAAATGGGAGGCCAAAACGAAATTGAAAACCTTGAAAAAGGAGCAAAAAGGCACACTTGGAGTACACTGGATAATTAGAGGTCAGTTTACATGGGCGGTAGAAGAGATAGGACAACGCGTACAAACTACTGGGCAAGGTACTAAAGCAACATGAACACAGGTGAGAAGATTGACTTTGGGAAGGAAAACAATGCAGCAAAAATCACACGCGGCATTAAAGGAATGGTTCGGCCAAAATGTTGTATTGCCCCTACGGGTCGGCCTGTGTTTTTAAGCCTAACTCGCTCGATTTTAGAAAAATCTCCTATGAACCTTACCCGAGTTTTCGTCCATTAAACGCACGCGAAAACAGGCATCAGAGAGCTGCCATTTTGTGATAATCCTATCATTTCCCCCATCGCCCTGGCTGACCTGCTTTTGCGGCACTAAATCATATCCCCAGCCCCTGAGCCTGTCATCAGCAGACGCGTACCGCCCATTTCACAACACCAAAGCACGCCTTGTGTCAACATTCGCTGCGCTTCAGCTAATGACGTGTCGCCATGGAAATGGCAGGACGCCTCTTTCCTCAATAAGTATAAACAGACCGTTTCACAACACACAGCAGCAGATTTTCGATTCCATTCCTCTCTCTGTGTTACTTTGAGTATTCTGTGACTCGTTTCTGTGCTCTGGTCAGCTACCTTCGTTGCTTGTAGCCCGTGTCAACAGATACCAGTACCACCTCTATCAATTATTTTAGTTTGTTTAACACACAATGGCTACAATAATGCCCTACATGTACGAGCCCGAGTATACCGAGGAGGAACTACTGGAAAGGGAAACACGCGAAAACGATGGGTCTTCGGACGGCAGTTGGGAGGATGATTCAACAGCTGAAGAGCCTGGACCTAGTCGCATGGACGGTGTTTCCACCTGGTGCACATGCAATCGGTGCAAGATAATGCCAACTGAGGACGAGAACTACTGCTGCTGCTGTGAAAACTCGGGATGCGTGGCCTACATTTCGGAAGGCGAGCCACGACTGCAATGCATCACCGAGCTGCCAGACTTCAGGGCAGCCTGCCTCACACGGTCCGTGTTGAGGATAATGATGGTGCTTATGCACGAACTTCGTGCAACTGTTCGTCCTCGTAATCCGAGTAACGACTAAGTATACTCTGCTTGTCATGCCACTCCTATTTCATGGTCTTCTACTATATCCAAAATTACATATACATATCATTGTAACGCACGAAAGTCGCCCAATAGTGTGCAGTGTCTAGATAGCATTTGTCTGAGCAAAATGCCATTAGTTACAAGAATTGTCATTGACAACAAACGTTTATTAAACTTATCTTGGTCATTTAAAAACAGTTTGTTTCATTCCTTTTCACAGGTGGTACAGGCTGGTGGCCTATCGTTCCTTTACATGGTGGCTTCACGGGAGGCTTGGACACCGCGTTCGAAGAGTAATACCCGCCTGTGCCGTTCGTGCCATAAGAGAAACGTTCCCGAGTGACAGCGGTCAGTACAGGGGATTTTCTCTCGCTGTGCTGCAACCTGAACTGTACAATGTTTAAAGTCTTGTATTTTTGTGTCATCAAAATAAGATACAAAATAAAACACCACATATATTTTAACAACGGTTGTTTCAATTTTTTAAATGAATCAAGTGTGTCTCCATTCAAGGATGGACGTCAGACATCTGTGCTCGGAATGGGTGAACGTCAGGGCGCTGTGAAGCGGGGTGGTCACTATCTAAGCTAACATAATATATTATCACTAATGCATGCACTAAATAACACTTGTTCAAAGTCTTTCAGTCGGTTATGTCTCTATAAAAGTCACACATATATTTATACTATCAATTAACATTGGATTATGCTGGCCTTAGGTCAAGGTCTTGACCACTATAATACACTGTTTGAAGTGTGGGTCTGTGCTCACAAGAATCTCCGGTATGTGGCATTTGTTATTGATAGGCAACGATATACTGCAGTAGGGGTCTAATGTTAGTTGGGGATCTGCTAGGTGGGCATCATGGCGTGGTCAGTGGTCTGGCACATGAAGAGAATACCTTGCAGGGACACAGGGTCAGAATGGCAGTAAGTTTCCACTGGCGAGGGTGCGTGGGCAAGGACACGTTTGTGGAGATGAACGAGCTATGTGCTTGGTTCAGGCTGGTTCACATGCAGGACCGTGATCTCAGAGGAAGAGTGATGTGTTACATTTATTAGCTGTTGCAAATTCCTCTGGAGTTTTCAAGTCAGAGTGGGAACGAGGGTGTGGGCCATGTGCTCTGCGCGCTGTACTATCGCAGTGAGGCCTGGTCACCAAGATGGAGTGGAAAGGGGGTACAAAAATGGATGCCCTGTGTCCTGCTCAGTGTTCCCATCTATGCAAATGTCATCCAAAGTTAACATCCCATAAGGGCAAGGGGCGAACCCACTACTGGAGGTACTTGGTACGAGTTTCTACTGAGAAGTAAAGGATGAGAGGGGCCTGATGGCCCGCGCTCCCACACACTTGCCTGCACGCCCCAGGCCCATCCATCCCACCCCCCTCTATCAAATGCGGTTCGCACCCGGGGATGAGCGCTGGAATGGGGGGCTGTCACGGGCGCAAACGGCCGAGGTGCCAAACAGCATGTACACTTCAAAAGGTATCCCACGCCCAGGGTCCATTGCTCACATGGCCTCCTCAGACCCCGTGTCTCCAGGCAGGCCTCCCCTGAGGCAGGCCGACCCCCCTGCAATAAACATAAGTGTGTCTCCATTCAGCAGTCTTCCTGTGCCTTATCTGCACGCCCTAGGCCCATCCATCCCACCCCCTCTATCAAAGGCGGTTCACACCCGGGGATGAGCGCTGGCATGGGGGGCTGTCAAGGGCGCAAACGGCCAAGGTGCCAAACAGCATGTACACTTCAAAAGGTATCCCACTCCCAGGGGCCATTGCTCACATGGCCTCCTCAGACCCCGTGTCTCCAGGCAGGCCTCCCCTGAGGCAGGCCACCCCCTGCAATCCGCATAAGTGTGTCTCCATTCAGCAGTCTTCCTGTGCCTTATCTGTACGTCCAGGCCCATCCATCCAACCCCCTCTATCAAAGGCGGTTCGCACCCGGGGATGAGCGCTGGCATGGGGGGCTGTCACGGGCGCAAACGGCCAAGGTGCCAAACAGCATGTACACTTCAAAAGGTATCCCACGTCCAGGGGCCATCACTCACATGGCCTCCTCAGCCCTCGTGTCTCCAGGCAGGCCTCCTCTGAGGCAGGCCGCCCCCCTGCAATAAACATAATACCACGACATACACACGTCATTCATTCACAAACACACCCCTGTTTCTAATACTTTATAAACCACTTGATATGTCTCATGAGAACATCTTTGTGCTTTGCAAGTCAACTCCTGAACCTTCTACCTGAGAAGCACTGAGATCTATGCTAATCTGCTTGTCGCCGTGCTATCTGTGACCGCTTCGAGCAAACTCGTCAGTGTGCTACCTGTGGCCATCTACCTGTTCTCCTGCAACATACTGCTCGGCCTGCTGAATCCAACTGTTTGTTGGTCAAGGTAAGGCCATGTATCCTAGTCATATTTCGGTCATTTTTACATTTCAATCTATTTGCTATTACAGTACCCAATAGAGCTATGGTCATTGGTCTCATTGCTATTGACTTGAGTTTCAATTGTTATGCTATCAATATCAATGTTTCCTTTTCGTGCAAGACAGAACATCCAAGGGACGAGTCACATGTTCAGAGTTTAGTCACATAATAAAAAAAAATTCTGTAACTTATGCAAATACTAAGCCACACATGATGAACTGGTATAGTTCCGGCGACCAAAACAAACCTTGCATTGAGCATGGTATTGTTCATTTACTTATTTATGACATTTTTATTCATCAAGGTTTTATAATAATCTTGATATTTACTTTTCAGAATTTTCAACAATGCCTGCCTGTTCGATTAGCGGTTGCCCTTCGAAGACCCATGCTAAATCTGAAGGCACTACAATGCATGTATTCCCGAAAACTGTTGATCGAATAAGAGAATGGGTCAGACATTGCGGATATCCACTGGATGAGCTGGAAAGTAGAGTCCAACAAGTCTTTGAGGACAAGAGGGGTGATCGATACCGCATCTCCAGCCGGCACTTTCCCTCGAACATGTACACCGCATCTTGGGTAACAAAGAAGAATAAACGGCGATCGACACGAAAATTGTTCGCAAACGCTATTCCCACTCTATTCGTCCACAATCCACCACTGGTGAGTCAAGTGTCCGTTTTTAGCTTTAGGCCTTGCGGTAGTGTGTAGGTAGCAGAATGGATTCATTGATATTTTAGGTGTTGTTTCCAATTTGTAATACTTTTGACATTGATATGAGTGTATAGCTTTTTGAATAATGACATTTATCAATATATTATTTTTAGATTTCATAACCCACAAACAAAATCTATATATGGACACAGGGAACTGTGCTATAATGCGCATTACTCAAGTATTCTGTCTCCTTACATGGCAATTTAAAGTATTGGCATTTCATTATCAAACAATAATTTACCTTTACAACTTCTTGACTATCCCTTCAATCTGAAGCAAAAACATTCTACTTCCGTCACGTGCTCGCAGTTATCAACCACTTCTAGGTAATCATACTTGGCTATTCCGCTACAGAATTGTTTTATGCATGTCAAGTAATAGTTTGTATGTCTCATGAGAACATCTTTGTGCTTTGCAAGTCAACTCCTGAACCTTCTACCTGAGAAGCACTGAGATCTATGCTAATCTGCTTGTCGCCGTGCTATCTGTGACCGCTTCGAGCAAACTTGTCAGTGTGCTACCTGTGGCCATCTACCTGTTCTCCTGCAACATACTGCTCGGCCTGCTGAATCCAACTGTTTGTTGGTCAAGGTAAGGCCATGTATCCTAGTCATATTTCGGTCATTTTTACATTTCAATCTATTTGCTATTACAGTACCCAATAGAGCTATGGTCATTGGTCTCATTGCTATTGACTTGAGTTTCAATTGTTATGCTATCAATATCAATGTTTCCTTTTCGTGCAAGACAGAACATCCAAGGGACGAGTCACATGTTCAGAGTTTAGTCACATAATAAAAAAAAATTCTGTAATTTATGCAAATACTAAGCCACACATGATGAACTGGTATAGTTCCGGCGACCAAAACAAACCTTGCATTGAGCATGGTATTGTTCATTTACTTATTTATGACATTTTTATTCATCAAGGTTTTATAATAATCTTGATATTTACTTTTCAGAATTTTCAACAATGCCTGCCTGTTCGATTAGCGGTTGCCCTTCGAAGACCCATGCTAAATCTGAAGGCACTACAATGCATGTATTCCCGAAAACTGTTGATCGAATAAGAGAATGGGTCAGACATTGCGGATATCCACTGGATGAGCTGGAAAGTAGAGTCCAACAAGTCTTTGAGGACAAGAGGGGTGATCGATACCGCATCTCCAGCCGGCACTTTCCCTCGAACATGTACACCGCATCTTGGGTAACAAAGAAGAATAAACGGCGATCGACACGAAAATTGTTCGCAAACGCTATTCCCACTCTATTCGTCCACAATCCACCACTGGTGAGTCAAGTGTCCGTTTTTAGCTTTAGGCCTTGCGGTAGTGTGTAGGTAGCAGAATGGATTCATTGATATTTTAGGTGTTGTTTCCAATTTGTAATACTTTTGACATTGATATGAGTGTATAGCTTTTTGAATAATGACATTTATCAATATATTATTTTTAGATTTCATAACCCACAAACGAAATCTATATATGGACACAGGGAACTGTGCTATAATGCGCATTACTCAAGTATTCTGTCTCCTTACATGGCAATTTAAAATATTGGCATTTCATTATCAAACAATAATTTACCTTTACAACTTCTTGACTATCCCTTGAATCTGAAGCAAAAACATTCTACTTCCGTCACGTGCTCGCAGTTATCAACCACTTCTAGGTAATCATACTTGGCTATTCCGCTACAGAATTGTTTTATGCATGTCAAGTAATAGTTTGTATGTATCGTGTGATTATTTTACCAATTGTTTGCTTAGTGCTTTCCAATTGATATACACCTTAGTTGTCGTCCCCTGGTGTTTGTTTTCAGTTATAATTAGTGTTATCCATACTAATGCAAGTACTGTCTTTCAGGGAGATGCTGAAGCGTCCACCACATTGACAACAGCCCTAGATGTTCTTCAGCAGCACGAGGTATGGATTCTGACAGCTCCATCGAGCGTGATCATATAACGTGATTCCATTTGCTATACTTTCTTCCCTATTAATGCAAGTGCTGTGTTTCAGGGAGACGATGGAGCTTCCACTACAATCACAAGATCCCATTTAGATGATGCAGATGTAAAGAAATCAGAGAAATAAGTCGATTAAATCTGATCATATTTAAATATTCCTTGATTCTTTTAGACAATGCAACATTTGTGGTTATCTCTTTATATGTACCTCTGCCGTCGACCCCAAGTGTGTGTTATGTTTACAATATTGAAAACCATACTAACGCAAGTACTGTGTTTCAGGGAGTTGCTGATGCCTCCTCTTCAATACAATCATTTGTGGCAGTCCATGCAGAGCCATAGGTATGGATACTGACAGCTCCATCAAACTAGGTCATCGAGCTCGAATACTTGTCGTTTGATTGTTCCACACAATGTTTAAATCGTGTTTGGCTATTGAGATGTACATGTGTGTTCGTCCTCACGTGTGTTTTATGCTAACAATATTTTGATACATAGTAATGAAAATACTATGTTTCAGGGAGTCGATGGAGCCTCATTCCGTGCTATCTATGCTGATACAGAAAATATAGTTGTAGCGCAAGAGGAAGGGGAGACATGTGGATACGTATCGGAGCAACAGCGTGCAGATGATGAAGGTCGAGTCAAAAAAGTTGCAAAGAAAAGACACAAAAATAAGGTTAGTTACAAACAGTTCATAACTTTTGAATTTTTTTTTTGTGCTGGGGACTATTTTATGTTTTTTTCAAGTCAATTGTACTATACTTTATCTTGTGTTTAAACTGAACATCCCTTTTCCAATCTGTCCTCTAGTTACCTGTGGGTCTACGAACTATACATACACAGACAGTGAAGCGAATGAGAGATGTTGCTTGCCAGACCATTTACACTATGGAGGCTATGGAGGAACTATTAATTCAGACGCGGCGTGTTGAGAATCGGGATGATCATGTCCAATGTACAGAAAATGAAATGAATGTGTCCGGAGAATCCGGCAAAGTTGTATTGGACCATTGCTACAGTACGACCGCACCACCGCAACAACATGATACTGGATGTATTGAAGATAGCTCTGAAGTAGTTGCAGATCAATTCACACAATCTACACCCGCAAAAAAATTGCCACCAAAAAAGCTGTCGACATTGTTGTGTTCTCCCATCAATGTTGAAGTAGCAGATGTTGAAATGACAGAGAATGAACCAGCAGCAGCATTCACTGACGCATCAGAACTTGATAGCAGCGATATTTCTTTCAAATGTGGTGATATGTCCTCAACGTCACAGGCCGAAACAACTTTGACGTATGAATGCAGTCTAATGAAAGAGGACAAATGCATAGTATTCGACAGTTGTTTGATGGATATTATAAGTATGCTGAAATGTGGGCATTCCGTCAGAGGGAAAGTATGTGGGAAGGCATTGATTCATGTGACTTGTCAAAAACAAGGCATTAACGTCACAATACATGCCGCCTGTAGATTACATCATACGTTCTCATGGTCTGCACAACCGATGCCGGGGAAACTGCCAGCAGGCAATCTACTGTGTGCAGCTGCATCACTTTTTAGTGTCTCCAGTTTTAGAAAAAAAACACAGTACTACAAATATCAACATGATTATCTGTTTCCGGCCATTAGTGATGCTTGGAAAATTGAACAATTGTCTCTAGCAAGCACATTCAAAGGCAAACGATTCAGGCTAGCTGGCGATGGACAGTGCGACAGCCCTGGATTTTCTGCCAAGTACTGCACCTACCACTTTCAGGACATGGATAGTAAGAAAATTGTGAGTTTGGTGGTCGTGCAGGTAACACAATGTACATCCTCAGTGGCCATGGAGAAACTAGGATTTATAAAATCAGTGGAATATCTGCAATTGAGGGGAATGCACATCGACCTCATAGCCACGGACAGACACGTTTCAATTGCCAAGACAATGAGAGAGCAGTTCCCATATATTAAACATCAATTTTACGTATGGCATCTTGCTAAATCAATCAATAAGAACATCTCGGCTGCAGGGAAAAAAAGGGTTGGAAAGTATTTCAGAGTGGTCCCAGTCTATCAGCAACCATCTTTGGTGGAGCTCCAAAACTTGTGAAGGGTCAGTGGAAATACTACTTGAAAAATGGCGGTCACTGATGCACCACTGTACCAACGTGCACCGCTGGTCAGAAAACCTACATTTCCACCAATGTGAACATGGCCCTTTGTCCCCAGTGGAGGCATGGAAGAAGAAGTGGTTGAATCCATCTTCACCGACTCACAAAGCCATTGAGAAGATTGTTTTCGATAAAACTATCAAGAGATTTGAGGGGACTGACAGAATTCTGTCACACAGGAGGTTTGGAGGTGTTCCACAATACGTGCCTAAAGTACAGGCCAAAGCGCTTGCATTTCGGCATACAGGGCATGAGACATAGGACTCTACTAGCGGTCTTGGCCCATAACGAGAATCTTGGCCGTGAACAATCTAGGACCAAGGGTAATGTAAGGATGCCTCGCTACACTAAGGCCTTTTCAAAAAGAAGTAAGCAATGGGTGATCAAACCAGGCTATGAGGAAATGGAGTTTGACTTTGTCAAAAGCCTTATTGTTGCTGTATTAGAGAAGCACAGATATGGAATTTTGAACGTTTCTGTGCAGAGCACTGATCCATTGCCACCCAACATTGCCACTGTGCCATGTCCACCCAAAGGAGAGCTGGTTGTGAAGTACATATCCCGGTTTAAATAATTTTAATACGATTGTCTTTTTGTAAATAAATGTTATTGTACAGTGTGCATACAAAGTACGCTAACCCTAACCCCTACCTTCACCATCCTGGGTCCCGAAAAACCTGGGTGTCATCTTTGAATTCTCTCTCTATTCACCTCATATTGCTGGCCTTGTCTATATGTGTATGTATATATTTTTGTTGATGTAACAAATTTTCGCAATCTCTTCTAATGCTGTGCACTGTTAACCGAGGGGAGGCTTGCGTATTGCAGATAATAAAACAAACAAACAATAAATCTCACTTTCAACTGAACTCCTCGAGTACTTTATACTTTCCCTGACCTTCCCCAAAAAATTAAAAGTCTCAATAGTTATGGTTCTTTGGGGCTTCAAAGCTCGCAGAGAACGAGGACAAAATTGAGGCCCTTAGAACGCGCCAAGCGAGCCGTTGCAGATGGGAGAGAAGCCAGTTCGCATTTGCACATTGAGGCGCACTACATAGATGGATTCAAAACTTCAAGTTCTCACAGATGGCTTTACTACGGGATGTTGCAAAGAAAGAATGTGTGCTCATTTCTAGTGAAGGTCAGCGGCTTTGATTTTCAGCTCGCGCCCTGAAGAGGCCCACAACTCGCACTGGCAGTACAAGGTTCTATTGTTTTTTGACCTTGAGAGACAGGGACCATGCTGAAAGAACTTCATTTGAAGGGGGAGTGCAATAACGTAAGGAGACGATAAGGCAGGAAATTCTGAAACTAGACCGAGTTTCATGTTAGTTCAGTATACGAAAAATCATTGTCAAGAGCACAGTGGGATTTACGGACTGCATTACGCAGAGACACAATGGAAATTGCAAATATAATGTAAGTAACTCTTTAGACGCTTTTATACCGGAATGAAGAATTAATGAATGGATGCATGAATAAATGAATGAATGAAGAGCTTGGAAAACATTTGTGGGATCGTCCTTGTAGCGGGCACATGGGCATGCAGGTCCACATTCCACACGCATGTAGACAAAAAGTCGTTTCTCATTGTGTACTAACCTCGATTTATTTCGTTAGTTTTCACATTTATTTTAGAGCCGAACATGCTCCATTGCACTATCCTTGAAAGCAAATAGTTTCAGCTCGGCCGTAATAAATAAAATGAATAATATTAATAAAGATCGGCTGGCGAGACTAATTATGAATTTTATGTTTTCAAAACAGGTATATCCTTCCCTTTTGCCACTGCCACCAGTTTCAGCAGTTTCAGACACCGGCAGATGTTTTTTTTTAACCACCAGCTGCAGCTTAATGTAAACAACTGCACAACCGTGATGATTTTATGGGACGATCGCCAAGGGCCCATATGCCCTTACGTGGTACTAGCGGCTAGAAGCAACATATCAACCTTTACGCTGGCCTAGTGCCTACTTGATGGAACAGCCTTGCGGTTCAACATGCGACAAAAGTGCTTCTTTGAACGAAAACCAACACCATGTGTACCATAAAGGAACAGCGCGTGACTTACGATAAACTTTTACGGATTTGCGGATAGAGATAAAAGAAAATAAATGGCGTTCGGTATTCATATGGAAATTGCTGAATATTCTATAAACATTTAAGGCCAAATAAATGTACTTTACCAAATGTACCGTGTTGCTGTTTGATTTTATAGTACAGTTTCATATTCCGAATTGTGGCGCGTTGTGTTGTGAGTTGATCTGTGTTGGTTTCCGGGTTCTGTGTGAAGTCGCGTAGAAGACGACTGGGCGCGTTTGCCTACGCAGCACAGAAACGTCACGGAGAGAGGCGGGGAATATGAATGTTTTGATAATGTCAGGCTCAGGGGCGGGGGATATGATTTAGTGCCGCAAAAGCAGGTCAGCCAGGGCAATGGGGGAAATGATAGGATTATCACAAAATGGCAGCGCCCTGGTGCCTGTTTTCACGTGCGTTTAATGGATGAAAACTCGGGTAAGGTCCATAGGAATTTTTTCTAAAAACGAGCGACTTAGGCTTATAAACACATGGCCGACCCGTAGGGGCAATAACAAATTTTGACAGAACCATTCCTTTAACAAGCATAACAGCTAAGAAAATAGTCAAAATCGGAAATCAGTTCTTGTGATGGGGTACAAAGGCACATAACAGATAGGATCCTGAAGTGAAGGGATGACTCTTTATGGGGTGACAGTATTGGTTTCTTTATGGGAATGAAAATCTGATTTTATAATGAAAGCAATCACAGGGGCAAAAATCGGTTTTTGTTAAAATTATTCGTTCTACTAAAACTGTATTTTAGTGGCTAGATTATTAAAGAAAGACACTGCATGCAAGGAGGTTAATTTACAATTTTGACCAATTCGCCCTGGGTTCCTCTTTATAGGGGAATTAATTAATTTATGTCAAAAATGGTACTAAGGACTTACAAGGAAGACTGACACGATTTAAAAAGAATTACGCTAAGACAGAGAGACTAACACAGATTCTTCTAAGGACTAGATAACGGAGGATGCTGACAATTTGGGAACTTACTAGGGTTCTTATGGAATTTTAATAGGATTTTGGACGCAATCTATAGGATTATAGAATGCAAGGTAACAGAGCGGTGTAAGCAGCTTTTTGGTACTGGGGAGGGTGATACTTACAAAATGCACTTGAGTTGGGTAGTTTGGACAGCCAGCCGAGTCTCTGGACAGCGGGACAAGGATCTGGTCACTTGGGCTCTCCTTTATGGGAACAGCGGGGCAACAGGGGTCTGGTCACTGTGGACAGCGGGATGCATCAGCTGGGCAGAAGGTCAAGTTGCTGGATTCTCCCCAAAGGGATCAGCAGCCTTTCCTCCTTTCACCCTGAAATATTGGGATGAAGGTGGTTCTGTAGAGGTGATTCTGGATAGGAGGTCTTGGGTAGGTGGTTCTGGATGGGTGGTTCTGTCTGGATAGGAGGTTCTGGATAGGTGGTTCTGGATATGTGGTTCTGCCTGGATCTGGATCAGCTAACTCTGGGCCTGGTCCTGGAGTCTTGCAGGGTGCATTTTGAATGTTGAATTCCCCCTATTCCTCCCTGCCTAGCTCTTATACAGGCAGAATGACATCAGAGAATGTACAAGGTGGGCGGAAATAATCTCGACATACCTCTTGACTAGGATAGGTCAGGCTATTCCTGTCACCACCACCCTCTGAGCTAATTGGATTGAAGGGAGTGACCTCCCCTTAGGTGTATGTATTTTATGACCCCTTTTGTCCCACAAGCCTAATTCTTCACAAAAAGGAGTTATGGAATACAACTTTATATTTACAATAGTCACCATTATACAAATCAGATAGGCAGATCCCAAATTTCACAAGGAATATGCTAGTTCAAACGCCAAGTCTGTAAGATGCCGCTTTGCCCTTTGGGCACATTTCACAGTTTTTCAGGAGAAACATTTTATCTAAAATTCTACAAATGGCTACACATATGCATAATAGTGTATTTAATATCTACAGTCCTTCATTCTTTCCTGCTCCTTCTGCATCTCGCATCCCTTCTCCCAGGCTAGTAAGCCCTTCCCCCATCCTTTCTTCAAATTTGAATCTCACTCCTTCTTTCTGGCTCACCATTCTCTCTCTGCTTTTTGGTTCCTCATAGGCTAACTCAATGGCCCACCGCGTCTACTGTGCCCCACCAGTCTCTCTGTCCCAGCGCTTCTCCTGTTGCCAGTGCTCCCCTTTCTGCCCATAGCTCCCCCTCTGACCACCTGCTCCTCTTCTCCCTCTTTCTTCTTCCTCATATTGTGACTATTTTTTTTAATAAATGACATTTTTGTTTTAATATAGTCATTTTTGCAAAAGCGACTGATTTTGCAGAATTTATTTCCTAAACATTGACAGTATTTATGGTGATCACGAAATCCCTAAAACCTGGACGGGGTCTGGTATACAGGGATTAACAGTGAAAAATCACAGACATTGAATACAATGAGTGAGATTCACATGCAAATGTACGTTCCTGGAAAGAAGGCAGCAGTGCGAGTTCCATCAATGAAGTAATTTAGTCAAACTTTGGCTAAGGGTTTTTGTAGTAATTTAGTTACAATGTCATGACATTCACATGTCTCCTCCAATCTGCATGTTGCTGGGACCCTGCACTACACTTCTTGTTATAATCTGTAATGAATTTACTGTCATACAACAACACAAGCAGTGGGCACAACTTTACAAACAATCAAATGCCTGTTACAAAGCACACCCAACTCTTGCTGTTAGACCAATTCAGCTAACTTCTCACTAGCCTCACACTCATGCATTCAACACTAGCACCACATATTAGGCTCTACACCGGGCTCCACATCCTCAAACATAGGCTCTGCCAGTAGTTATTAAAATCACTAGACAGCCTCTGGACATTTTAATAGATGTATAAACATTTATACAATTACTCTTGCCATTATGAATGCAATAGATGTAAAGTTTCACAGTACGGTCTACTCAAAACCCAGTTATCTGCAACAAATCGCCACTTAGCACCAGGAACGGCAACCCCATTATGGCAGCTAAGGACATGCCGATGCATCGGTCAGCCACAGCAGGTGAGTGACCATTTCCATGAGTGACAGTCGGCCTAGCACAACCTGCCTCACTCAGACACCATCTCATTGTACCGAAAAATGTGAAATGAGGAGACAGTCCAACTACACACGTTCCCAGCTCATGAAGCATAGTTGTTAGGATGATCAGACGTCCTAGTATTGCTGGGACTGTCCCGGTATTTGCCCCCCATCCTGTGAAACTTAAAAAACGTCCTGGGTTTTGGTGAACGGGTGGATACCGTCCTGGTTTTTGCCGGGTCCTGATTAATACATCCCAACTGCAGGGCGGCCACTACTGTGTGAGCATGAGCACTACTGTCGTAGGTTATGCGCATGCTCATTCCTCCTCCTCAGGGTCTTGCCGGATCCACTATTGATTGACAAGATGTTAACAGTTTATTAAATCTAAATATTGCTGAATTCAGGAAAAGCTCTTACAGCATTTTTGGATTCCGCGCTTTCTGGTGTCTTCCCATCTGTCTGTCCCACACCCTGTCCAAGCTTTTATCCTCCTCCTCCTCCTCCTCCTCCTCTCCTAGCATTACAAAACAAATGGAAAGGCACGGGATCTGTACCTGTTAGAGCCATTTTCTGCTGATCTAACAGCACACACCTCCCACTTCACACCTGTGAACGAAGAGGGCTGGCCGTGGCTTTTACAATACTTTTGTGTAGAAGATTTTCTGTGATCTATAATCTCCACAGCTACTGTCTATAGTGAATAGGGTTAAAATCAAGTTATTTATGTCCCTTTAGCTGCCTATATTGTGTTTTTTTATTAGTGTACCATATTCCACCTCAGATAACAAGAGTGACTTGCACAGAGCACATGATGGGAGGAAAACAAAAGAAAGAGAGAGGGAGAGACAGAGAGAGAGAGGGAGAGAGAGAGAGAGAGAGAGAGAGAGAGAGAGAGAGAGAGAGAGAGAGAGAGATTGAGTGGAAGCAACTGAGAAGAGAAGGGGAAAATAATGAAAATGGCCAGAGACTGACAATGCAAATATATTCAGAGAAAATATAAAGGGGGAGCAAACAGAAATATATTGAGAGAGTCGAATAGAGGGGGAGACACACATGATGAGGGAAGGAAATATGGACAAATTGAAACAATGGTGATCACAACTAGAGAGATCCAGATGGTTAGACCAGTGGTCTTCACCGCACCCTACTCCCAGTATACTCCATGGGCTCCCCCACCGGCTCCCATCACAGTCTCTGGGTTCCTTCATCCCACTCTTATCCAGTCCCTGGGCTCTCCCCACCTCACCACAGACCCTGGGCTCTCCCCCATTCTGCTCCCACCACAGTCCCTGCACTCCCCCACCCTGCTCCCAGTACAGTCCCAGGCCCAGTGATCATTTTTTTTATGGAGGGGCTTACACATATCCCCCAGATATGACAAAGCGACCGAACGTAGCGAGGGAGCCCAAACCAATCAAGTGGGGTGCGGGGGGGTTTACCCTCCTGGAATTTCTTTAAAATAATGGATTAAAATGTTGCATTTTAGAGCATACTTTAAAAAAAATGAGTAAAAAGCCAAACAGTTTGCAATCGGTGTTAGGGGGACCAGGAGGCAGGCATGATATTTTTTACTAGACATCTATGATAGATGTCCAGTAAAGAAATACCATCCCTGTCCCCTGGGCTCCATAGCGCTTCAGAAGCAGAGCTGATTTTCGCAAGGGGTTAGGAGGATTGTGAAACAAAGGCATTTTTAAAATGCCTTTGTTGCACTACCCGCCCCCCCGACTCGCCAAAATCAGCTGCACGGACCAACACAAAAACACACACACACACACAGAAATCACTCTATCATTCACACGAGCACCCATCACCATACGCTCACTCATAACACAAGCATACACGCATCCATGAACAGGAATTGGGAAGCAAGAGCTTCCTGGTTCCTGCACATGTGTGAGCAGGGGCCTGCACATGTGCAGGAACCTATCCGTTGGTCTTGAAATACGTGTGTGCTGAAATGTCGCAATATAGGTTGCTCTGT
Organism: Ambystoma mexicanum; assembly: GCF_040938575.1. Classification (NCBI taxonomy): domain Eukaryota; kingdom Metazoa; phylum Chordata; class Amphibia; order Caudata; family Ambystomatidae; genus Ambystoma; species Ambystoma mexicanum. The sequence goes on along the minus strand of NC_090935.1, from coordinate 1,321,178,972 downwards.
CCGTATGTGCGAGGAGGCACAGGAGCTCCCCCTCGCACATACAGACATGCAGTTCCCCAGCCAGCATTTCCAATGAGCTATGCAAGGATGGTAAAGCAAAACGCCCCAGCCTTGCATGGCTCAGTGAGCATGTGAGGCTGGGGAACTGAAATGCAATGCCCGAACCAACAATGCAAAATGCTAGTTTGGGCCAGTTTTTTGGCTCAAAATGTGTCACTTTTTTGGCCAATGTGTGCCAGTTTGATGAGTTACTTCACTATGCAGCGAGTAGTTTTGAACATTGTTGCTGAATAAATAGTCTTTAAATATCACAATTTGCTTACATTTTTAGCAGAAAAAACCCCCATGGGTACTACTGAAACAGTCGGTCACTAAAGGAATGAATTGCTGTTTGCATCTGAGGACCACTTTTTCACTGGAGCCCGAGACAGGTTTAGTCTCCAGTCTGACCCTGTGAGCCACCCCAGCCAATTTCCTCGATTTAAAACATATATACATTATATATATATATATATATATACATATATATATATATATATATGTATATATATATATATATGTATATATATAAATATTACACGGCCACAGTAGTGGCCGTGTAGTTATGGTTAAGTTGCTGTTTCCATAGGAAGAGCACTTTTTGGGTGGCATATAACTCTGCTCCCCCTGGACGAATCCTCACCAAACTTTGCAAAAAAAAAGAATATGGGCCACTCTGAAATATCTTGCAAAGTATGGTGAGGTTTGGTCCAGGGGGGGAAAGTTATAGGTGGGGTCCCAAAATGTCTTTTTTTCCCATAGACATAATGGGAAAAAAACGTTGTGCACGCCTACAGCCCAAACCGTTGGACGGACTTTCACCAAATTTGCAGCAGGAGTTGTGGCTTGGTCCTGAAAAATGCTTTTGTTAATTTGGTGTAAATTCTTCGAGTAGTTTTTTTTAAAATTACCAAAACATAAAGCAAAAAAATTAGTGATATCTATGTCCGCTCCGCGGACACACTTCACTGTTCGATCTGCGGACAAGATACCGATTGGCTAAGGGGCTGCCGTCATGACCGTGGAAACGCAATGTCTTTGCCGATTTGCTGCAGTGAGACGTGTTCAGCGTCAGATTGTTTGGATGCGCCTGACATCTTGAATCCACCGACAGCGCAGCGGCCACCAACGGCAACATGCTATTTCGAAAACTATTTTGCTACGTCAGAGTGCTTGGGGAGGTTCAGACAGTAAGAGATGGGTGAACAAACTGTAGGCGGTAGGTGTTAATGATGTATTCCCTATGCCCGCCTTGTTTGGGATGTTTGTAAGTACAGAAAATGAGGGGTCTCATAAGGGTAGTATTTCAGTCCGTGCAGTCCTTGCTGTGCGCAGGCAACTTGAAACTGTTCTAAGGACACGCGTGGTCTTTGCGAACATTGAAATTGAGTACATGTTGTAATTAAATTATTTTTTCCCTAGGAGTGTGCTATTCATTTGTACGCCGCCATGGGTGTGACATGCTGCGGTGGTTGTGGCCAGGGCATAGAGCCATGGGTATGACATGCTGCGGTGGTTGTGGCCAGGGCGTAGAGTCTTGGATGCATGGCTGTAGGCCGTAGGGATGGCCACGCTCCGAGTCTCCACACTGCTGGAGGCTGCTATCGTCCCCCACGGGGATGCAGGAGCAAGCAGGTAAGTAGGGTGGGGAGGGCAGGGAGGAGGGAGGTAAGGGAAGAAAAAAGAAAAAAAAAAAAGCTTACCTGAGTCCCTGGCGGGGGACGAAGGCAGCCTCCCAGTCGTGGGGAGGCTCGGAGCGGGGATGGCTCCGCTTTGAGCCTCCTCATTGTCTGAGGGGCTGCCACGCCCCCGCCGAGGACAAGGCGGCTGGAATCCCGGCCGAGAATCGAAGGACTCTCGGCCGGGTAAGGACCCGGCGAGAGCCAATCAGAATGCGTGTTGCATTCTGCTTGACTCTCGCCAGGTACTAAATATATATATATATAATGTTTTGTTTTAAATTACATGCTGCGCTCTCGTGCCGCCCCCTGGAATGCAGCCCCGCCCACCTGGGGGGCGAGTCCCACAGTTTGAAGACCTCTGGGTTAGACAAATGGAAAGAGGGGGAGGGAGAGGTGCAGAGGGACACAGATAGAGTGGGAAACACATAGATATGCAGATGGAGAACGGAGGAGTTTGAGGGGGCAGAGTAAGAGACAGAAAAATTTGAAATGGAGGGAAAAGGAGGCTTTGAAAGAGGAAACCAAAGCATAAAAAGGAGGGGAAAGAGAAAGTGATAACAGGAAAGGGTTGTACTGGAAGGTCAGGAGGGAGGGACATAAGGACAGTTTGTGTTCAAGAGAGAGTCAGAGAAGAAGGGAGACGGGAGAATAGGAGACACAACAAGAGAGTGGAGGGAAAGAAAAAGGAGAGGAAACAACAAGAAAACGAGTCATGGAGTGAGTGATCCACAGAGAGAGAACTAGAGCAAGAGAAGAAAATAAAAAAGTAAATCAAAAGTCAGAAGGTAGCTTTTTGCCTGAAAGCAACATAGCAAAATGGTAAAAACAAGATCAAACGGGAAAAAGCATGAAAGAAGTCGAGAAAAAGAAGAAAGGGAGCTTACTTGGGAAAGCCCTTTAACGATAAACAGTTCACAAGAAACCCACAAATAAAGGTAATAGAAAGCCAGACACAGTGGGGTGAGAGGGTGGTGGACAAAGACGCAGTCGTTGAAAGAGAATCCTAGAAAGAGAATGCATGGAAGAAATACAAGGCTAGAAAGCACGAAAAACACCTAAAGTGAATGTAAAAGAGCGCATATAAAAAGGGCTGGGTGAAGGGGAAACGACTCGCAGAAAGAGCAATGGTAAATGAAAGACTCAGAAAGAGAGATTGCGGGTGTGTGTGTGTATGAGAGAGCGCGTTTTTTGCCCTTGATGGGCAGTGTTAAGAAAGCTTTGCATTGTGTCAAAAAGGTTGTACTGTGCATGCAGTGTGCAAACGTTGCCCAATAGCACAATCCTTCACCAATACTGGCAATCTTTTTTCCCCATTTTAAGCACTGATCACAATCATCTTCAATAGGAAGCCTTTCGCGTGTCCAGTCAGCAACACGTCTAGGTTCTAGATTGCTGCAAAATCCTGTGAAGGGCTTACTTTATTTATTTTGTATTTAATGTATTTGTATAGCGCTAGACAAAAAAAGCATGTAGGCATAACAGTGCTTGACAAGACAAACAATAGAAAACGAACAACTGCAATTCAATCAGTAGACATGTCAGGGATTCAGAATATGAGAGAATCTGCCTGTTAGCTGCTGTCTACTTGGCCCTTCTTCTCAGTATTCAGTCTCTGTGCTCTGCAGCGCGGTTAAGGGCCCAAAGGTCAGCGGTTGTTTCATGTGACACACACTGAAGTACGTCCAAAGGCTCCTCCGGACAAAACTGTCCCTGTTCTTGCCAAGAAAGCAATGCTCGTTGGAAGACGCCTGCTCACATCGCATGACAATCAGCCCTTCCTTGTGCGGAGGACAGTGACGTAACACGTTCCAGTGGCCTCGTAGCTCAGATAGAAAACCAAGAGGAGGAGAAGCAGATGTCGCCTTCAGAAGATATGGATTCTATCCGATATCTCCGTTGAATCCTCTGTCGAAAACTCTACCCACTTACTCTTTGTTTGGGAGCACATTTAAGCAAAGGGAGCTGGGCTTTAAGTGGGGTAAGAAATCGAGGGGGCTGGGGGGCTCGTTTGGGGCGTGGCTTGTGGGATGGGCGTGGCCTTAAAAACGTACACAACCCATAGTAAGGTATGTAAACATTTTATATATTTGTATGCGTACCTTACTATGGTTTGTGTAGTATGCAAGCCATCTTTTATAAACATAAAAATATGTAATTTTTCTATGTTTATAAAAGATGACTTGCATACTACACAAACCATAGTAAGGTACACACATAAATATATATTACATTCATGTATTTGTTTGCGTGCCTTACTATGGTTTGTGCACTTCAAGATGGCTTGAAAAGTACATAAACCATAGTAAAGTACGCACACAAATATATAGCATTTATATATTTGTGTGCATACATTATGGTTTGTGTACTTTCCAAGCCATCTTTGTTAAACATTTCTATATCCATTTTTTATAAAACTTTCCCGATGGACAAAGTCGAGGTGTCTTTGTCCGTCGCCAAAGCTTAATAAAAGATGGCTTGAACTGTATACTTATCAAGCCATCTTTTATAAACCTCGAAATATGTGGAGGAGTTCGCCGTGGGTTAAAGGCGCCTAAGCGACCTGGGGCAAACAAAGGCACAGTAACTTCCTCTGGTGACACCTCACATGAGAGGTCACCACAGGAAGTTACAGTGACTTACAGAAGTGCCAGCCAGCTACAGTGATGCTGTGGCTTGTTGGCACTTCTGTCAGCTTGCCTGACCTAATGGCGGGCGCACCTCCCGTCGCGGATGCGGATAATGCATCCCGCGAATGTTGTGGGACCGGGGGCCCCACTTTTGGGAGACTGCCCTGAATGGGAGTGCAGCTCTTTGCAAAATGTGCCCATAACCCATGATACCGTCTAATGTAAATAATAACAATAGCCACTGGTGGTTCTCAACAATTGGAAAAACTGCAGAAACAAGGTGGGGGTCGTGATATAAAGGGCGATACCTAGACCTCTTTGGGGGTGGGGTTGGTGGTAGGGGCTACATGTGACACACACTTGATTTTAAAGGCTTATGTTTAATTACATTTTTAAAAACACATTTAGTTCATGATTTAAGAATATGAACAAAGTAGACATTCCTAAATCTGCCTTTAGTTACATTTTTCGACTTGTTAGAACAACATGTATCCTGTCTCAATGTCTTAGAAAGTTACCTAGTGTGGGAAGTTGCCTCAACAATGTAGGCCAGCATTGGGCTCTACAGGAGGGGCATGCTCCGGGGCATGAGTAACACACGACACCTTCTCTTTTTTGGATGCCACATTGGCCACATTTTTATTTTTACATCAAACATCATAACCAAAAACACGACTTAAAAACCATATATTACAAATAGCAATACATCATCTCATAATACTGACAGGGGGTCCAGGCGGACCACGCCCTCCGCCCTTCAAGGCAGTGCATGGTGGTGAGGCCCGATGCTCTCCCCACCATGCCCTGCCCTTTGTGGAGGCGGTGATCCCAGGAAGCTGACCCTTCGTTACCCAACTTGCCTCCTGACCCTGCCCCCACACACTCTCCGCCTCCGGCAGGAACACAGCAACACGAAATCCCCCAGGGTCAAGCAGAAAACTGTGCTCCTTTGCACTCTCGCCCCCCTTTTATGGGGCATTTTGCACCACTGAGCCCCCTGCCAGGCCCTGTGAAACCTGCCTGCCCCCCCAATTGTGGAACCAGTTCCTCCTGGCACTTCCAGCTTCCTACCGCCCCCAGGCTCCCAGGCCTTCCGGCCGCCCCCCGGCACCTGACTAACCCAGCATCCCCACAAGGGCGGGTCCTTTGCCTTCCGTCCCCTCCTTTTTAGGTTAGGTGTACCCAAAGAAAAGTATCTGTCCTGTCCAAATAATGCATGCTTGTATCGTTGCAGTATGGCATTTTAATGCTGTTGTGCCCAAAGAACCGCAGGTGCCTAGCCTCAACTATACATGGCATTGTGCCCCCCTTTTAAGTTAGGTGAGCCCAAAGAACATTCTGTCCAAATAACATAATTTATATTAGCATTGCAACGTTAAAACATTGTCATGCTGCTTGTGCCCAAATACCGTAAAGAGATTTTCCTCAACAATATTTGACAGTGCTGCCTTCTTTTTCAGTGAGGCGTACCCAAAGAAAACATAGGGCCTCGTAATCAAGGGTGGCGCTCCCGTAATGAAGGGTGCCTGTACGGGACCGGCCCCCTTCATTACGAGAGCGCCGAATACGAGGTTCCCTTTGCGGGACCCTGTAAGGACGAAACCAGGCGTCCTTTCCGGGTCCCACGAGGGGAAGAGGGAGGTAATAACGGGCCAGTTGTAATGTGCCCGTTATTACCTCCCTCCCCATTCCTATTGAGCCCTATGGGGGCTCAAATGGGAATGGGGAATGGTTCCTGCAAGGAGGAATTACCGGGTCCTCCTATGTCGGAATGACCCGGTAAATCCTCATTGCAGGAACCCGGTAATGGAGCCAGGTTTGGAGGCAGCCATGGTGCTTGTAGCACCATGGCTGCCTCCAAACTCGTAATGAGGCCCATATTGTCTTTTACAAAATAAATATGCTATCACTGCCACTGTAAAACTTGTTAATGCTGCTTATAGCTACAGATCATCATGAGGCTTGCCTCAACAATATATGCCATTGTAAAAACTTCTCCTGCTGTTTTGAGCTTCGGATTCACACATAGAGGGCAGTAATAGAGTAATAAAGAGATGGGTGGGGACAGTGAGTGATGGATATAAAAGAATGGGTCCTTGGGGACATAAGTGCAAGATATTTACTGAGAGTAAATGATAAAGGCAAGGCAATCTTTTTATTGAATTGTTACATTAATATAACATACATATTGTAAAGATAAGAGGACGCAAGTTACTATGAGAACAGTTTTCAAATACATTCAGTGTCCCTTGATGAGTGCTTCAGTGAGCAATGTATATCATTCGGTGAGCAGGTTTCATCAAAACATTTGCTAGAGAGAGTATGTTTGACAGTGTGAGAGGGGCTATGTGACTGTATGACAGTGTGTGATTGTATGTGACAGCGCGTGGCTATGTGTGACAGTGATCACAGAGTAAGAGCATAGGCAAAGGCCATGGCGTTGTGCAAAAATACCACAAATTCGGATGTAGCTTATGCGGTAACGTTTTGAAAACTGCTTGTTAAGCAGGAACATTTTGATTCAATTGAATTATTAATACTTATGTGTAAATGTGTGCGACACAGATAATATGCTATGGTGTTTAATTTGCATTTTGACAGGTTTCTATGACTTCGGTCGCAATCAAATGGATTGTTTATGTGTGACAGTGTGGCAGGGTATGTGGGTGTGTGGTGTTTTTGTCAGGTGCCCTTATTCCGAGGTTGGTGCTAGTCATGGCGCTTTTAGCGCCATGACTAGCACCAATACCGGTACCGCCACCGACTTGGTGGTATGGGGACTTACCGGTCTATTCCGACCTTTGCAGGAACGGTAAGTCCCCATTTGAAAAGCCATTCCCCATTCCCATTTGGGCCCCCATAGGGCTCAATGGGAAGGCGTCAATAACAGTACTGCAAATTGCGGTACCGTTATTGACCCCGGTATCCCTTTGCGGGTCCCGTCCATAACGCCTGGTAAAACCAGGCGTTAAGGGAGGGACCCGCAAAGGGACCTCGGTATAGGGCGCAAAGGAATTACCGGCACCAGTGTCATTACCGGTGTCCGGTATCCCTTTGCGCCCAGGTAGTAATGACCCCCCCCCCCCAGTTTGTGTTTGAGACAATGGGCCTCATTCTGAGTTAGGCGGTAGGGGATACCGGGCACCGGTAAGGAGACCGGTGTCGGTAATCCCCTACCGTCCAATTCCGAGGTCCCTTAGCGGGAACCGTAAGGGACGTCTGGTCGGACCACACGTCATTTACGGGTCCCGCTAAGGGACCAGAGCGCAAATAACGGGCTTGCCATTCACAAGCCCTTATTTGCGCCCTCCCCATTCCCATTGAGCACTATGGGTGTTCAAATGGGAATGGGGAATGGTTTGTTCAATGGCAACTCCAGGGTTGGAATGAACTGGTAAGTCCCCATTGAACAACACCAGAGGCGGTACCGGTATGGGAGGCAGCCATGGAGCTAATTGCTCCATGGCTACCACCATACTCGGAATGAGGGCCAATGTGTGTATGTGTTACAGTGTGCGCTTGACAGTGTATGTGAAAATGTGACAGTGTGTCAATGAGAGTGTGAATGTGACGGTGTGTGTGACAATGAACAAGTGTAAGTGCAACACTCAGTGTGACAGTGAGATTAAACGAGTGTGACAGTGGCCATCATTAATAGGTGGGCAGTAAGGGATTATCGGCACCCGTAAGGAGACCGGTGCAAGTAATCCCTTACTGCCCTACTACGAGTTCCCTTAGCGGGTCCCTCCAGTAACGCCTGGTCTGACCCGTTAAGGGACCTTGAAGCTAATAATGGTACTGCAATTTGCGGTACAGTTATTAGCACCTTCCCCATCCCCATTGAGCCCTGTGGGGGCTCAAATGTGAATGGGGAATGGCTTTTTCAATGGGGACTTACCGGTCCCGCAAAGGGCGGACTACACCGGTAAGTCCCCATTGAACGAGACCGGTGCCGGACACGTTATTGCTGACAGTCATGGCGTAAATAGCGCCATGACTACCACCAATCTCGTAATGAGGCCCAGTGTGCGTCTGTTACTGTGACAGTGAGTGTCAGTCTGACTTTGGCAGGGAGATAGTGGGCCTCATTACGCGGTAGGCGGTAAGTAACAGTTCTTACCGGCATGGCGCAAATAACGTGTCCGTGTAGTAACCAGCCCCCTAATTGCGTGCCATTACGAGTACGCAGGCACGAGCTTTGCGCCATGCCGGTAAGGAAACTACCGCCATGCCGTTAAAGACCCCAAAAAGTCCCTTAGCGGCATCAAGGAAAGCGCTGATAGCACTTGCGCCATCCATGAATCCGGCATTAGCGGTCACCGCTAATATCGGTGACCGTAAATAAGCAGAACCGGAAGTAGCGTCATCGCACAGGAACGGGAAAGAGCATGGCGGCCATCTTTAAAAAACACAATCCATTGCCATCCTCTGCCCCCAGGACCTGCAGCAACACTACAGCTGGCCAAACTTATTCCTACAACACCTGAGAATGCCCAAGGACCTAAAGAAAGGTGCATCGCGCCAGCGCAAGGAATGCTTCTCCAATGAGGAACTGACAATGTTAGCAGACACACTAGCTGCTAACACAGAGGTTGTTTTTGCAAACGACATGAGGCGTCCTGCACTGATAAAAAAAAAGGAGATCTGGGCAGAGGTGGCACGGAAAGTCAGTGCAGTGGGCTCCACCCCCCGCACTGTAAAGGAAGTACGCAAGCGGTGGGACGATCTGCGCCTCCCTGTACGGAGTATACTAGCAGCCAACAGGAGCCTGGCCATGGGTACAGGAGGCGGAGGAGGATCCCCAATCAAGATGCAAGAGTGGGAGGAGACATGTGCCAGCACCATTGGCATCGAATCCATTGAGGGAGTGGGTGAAATGGAGCGCGGTGTGCCGTCATCGTCAGATGGAGGTGGGTGTCCACACAAAACACTGCAATGCAAAGCGTGAGGTACTCCCCCAAATGTGACCTGGAAATTAGCTAATGGATGGGGCATCACACACACATGTACACAACCCTGCCCATATGCTGTGCACATCCCCACACAACCACATATGCATGCAGCACCTCAGACACGTCTCACCCAGACTCATGCCTCTATGACCCACCCATCTGGCTAACAACCTGTATGGCCAAACTTGAAGTCCAAATGCATAGAACTGCAGCAACAACAACATATGCATGATGCACGTTGACCCATCACCGATGCTATCACTCTCTTGGTCCCCCACAGGCTCACAATCTGACAGTGAGGAGCAGGACTCTGCGACGCAGGCCCCACCAACAAAGACATACTGCATTGTGTTGTAGAGGGTACGGTCTGAAGATGTGCAGTGTACATGTGGATGGATATGGCATGGTTGCAGTAATGGCTTATTGTCATTGTTGTGCAGCTTACGTCTTGCATGTTGTTTTCATGTGTCAGGTTCAGTCTGGCCTGCCTTGGGGGACAGTGGTGTATTTCAGTATAGGCATTGTTTGTATGCATCTCCCCCCCCCCAATCACACCCAGTTGGAGTATGCATCTCTCCCCCCCAAATCACACCCAGTTGGAGTATGCATCTCTCCCCCCCAAATCACACCCAGTTGGAGTATGCATCCCCACCCCCCAATCACACCCAGTTGGAGTATGCATCTCTCTCCCCCCTCCCAAATCTACTCCCCACATCACACTGCCATGTGCTTGCCATGCTACTCGCCGAGTAGCCAGGAACGTTGTCCGGCATGTCTCTTCATGTAGCGTGGTATCGTTGAGTTCCGCAGGACCATTGAATCATGGGTTGATCCGGGATATCGGGCACAACAATGTGTGATGATCTTGTTAGAGTCACATACCATTTGCACGTTGATGGAGTGGTATTGTTTTCGGTTTCGGTACACTGCCTCCATGGCATGTGGGACCACCAATTCCACATGGGTGCAGTCAAGGGCCCCGATGCAACTTGGGATGCCTGCCAGTGAATGGAAGCCAACTCTGGTGTTAGAGATCTCCTGGGCAGTCTGTGGTAGGGATATGTGTTCACTTGCGTGCTTCAGGAGGGTATCGAGCACCTGGTTCAGCGTGCGTGAGAATACTGGTTGTGATATGCCATGCATCTGCCCTACCGTGTGCTGGTAAGTGCCTGTGGCCAGGAAGTGGAGCACAGAGACCACCTTCAGTAGAGGGGGGACGGCGGTACTGATGTCTATGAGGCTGACAATGTCGTTGTGTATCATGTCCACAATGGTGGTGATGGTATCCCGGACCAGACGGTAGAGGGTGTGGATCTGCTCAGGGGTTAGGTTGAATGGACTGGCTCTGATTCTGAGGATTGGTGGCTGCCTCTGTGGTACAACTGCCTGCACTGGTGGGGCATGCTGTGCCTGTCTCGCCCTCCTTCTCCTGCGTCTCCTCTGTGCTGCCTGTTGTTGTTGTTGCTGTTGCAATGCAATCATGTCCTCCAGCTCCAGGATTTCTACTAGTATTGGAATCATTTTGGTGTGTGAATGGGTGTGGGGATGGGGTGTGGTGTGCTCCTTTCGTGCTGTCCCAGTCTACATTGCCTCCACCTGTGCTGATTGTGTGCACCTGTGGCAGTTGGGAACACTGCACATGGCCCTTTATGGGTGTCACGCTTACTGGGAGACCGGGGTTCGCCACACGCGCTCTTCCTTCCTGGCGCCTCTATTTGCGCTTTCGCGCTTGGGGAGGCGCCGGAGGTAGAGCTTCGGGGACCAGGGCTGCAGCTCCTCGGCGCATGCGCGGGAGACCTCAGTCACGGTTTCGCGTATGCGCCGTGGAGTGGTCACCCAGGATTGGAGCGGCTTGCTGTCCAAGCCTCGCTCTGGATCCGCCGGCGCCCGGCTACAATCAGGCTTGCGTTCCAGGCCTCGCGGGCGCCGGCAGCCCATAAAGGGAGAGTGAGGATCAGGAGCAGATCGCGTCTCAACGCGTTCTGTTCCAGATTGTGCTACTCGCTCTCCCCTGTGTTCCAGCGCCTAACCTCGTTCCATTCTGCAGCCTGGGGATTCCCTTCCCTTGTCCTCTCCAGTCTGCCTCCAGTTTTTTCCCCTTGGGTTCTCCTGGATCTTCCCTTGGTTTCCTTTGGGTTTTGCTGGGCATCCCTGCCTTGCAGTTCTCCTCTCCCAGCCTGGTCCTCGTTTGGTTTCCCCATTTTTCCCAGGTTCCCTCTCCCTTTGCCTGACCAGTGTTCCCTGCCTTCTCTTGCCTCTTCTCTCCAACCTTGCGCCAGCCTGTGCCCTGTGGTCATCCTTCCAGTGTCTTTCCTGGTGCTTGCCTCCGCCATCTTTGGACTCTCAAGCATCACAGCATCCAGTGTCATCTTCTGGAGTATGGCTCTGTCTTCTTTGGACTCTCAAGCATCACAGAATCCAGTGTCATCTTCTGGAGTACGGCCCTGTCTTCTTTGGACTCTTGAGCATCACAGCATCCAGTGTCATTCTCCGGGAGTTCGCCTTTGACTTCTTTGGACTCTGGTGCCCTTTTTCTTCAGCTTCATTTCTTGGAATCGCCTCCACCATCCTTGGACTCTGGAGCTTCGTCACTTCAAGGACTTGTTCCTTCAACCTCTCCTGCCTGTGCTTGCACAGTCCCGACGTCACAGAAATCAGGAGAGAGCAGCTTGTGGCGTTGGGAATCGGTCCATCTTTTACCCAGTACCCATTCTGGGTGGAGGAGAGGCTGGTTTCTTGTGTCACCAATTCTTCTCGTCAGTCTGGCTGCCCCGTCGAGATCAACCAGGTATTCAGGTACGCAACTTTCCCGCAACTCCCACCTTAACAGATTGAGACGCCTACCTTCCGATTTGGAAATGGAAGACACACAGGACCTGCGGAATGAGTTACAAGCCCTCAGAGCAGAGATGACTGCCTTACACCAGGAAAACCAAGTCTTACGTCAAATGGTAACTCAGGGGGCAGGGAGTGCACCCCAGGCTGAGAGTTCTTTGGCTCATACTACCCCAATCAAGTTTGATGGAGACCCACGTCGAGTGGCGGAATTTTGCAATCACTGCAGAATCCATTTTCTCTTCAGGTTGACCTATTTCAATAACGATAAAGCCAAGATCGGATACATTTTGTGAAATTTAACTGGGAATGCCCTAGCCTGGGCAACACCTTTTGTGGCTACTAACAGTCCCATATTGAATGATTTTGCTGCTTTTGAGAAGGCATTCCTGGAGGTCTTTCAGACACCCAATCTGGCCGCCGCTGCGCAGAATCAGTTGATGGACATCAAGCAGGGCAGTTCCGAAATAATAACGTACATCAGTCGCTTCCGCCTGCTGGCTACAGACTCACAATGGCCTGAAATCACGCAGAAGACCCTGTTTTGCCGGGGGTTGAGGGAGGAATACAAGGACGAGTTGCTCCACATCCCCGAACCTGAGAGCCTCCAACTCTTAATCAATCAGGTGCTTCGAATTGATCAGAGATTAGCTGAACGAAAGGCTGAGAGACGTCGGTTGGAGAGAGTCAGTCCTAGAATGGCCAGCCTCCCCGCCGGGGCTTTTGGTTCGGCAGAATCTGGACCCGAACCTATGCAGTTGGGAGCTGTGAGGGGGCCTTTATCTGACGAAGAAAGGAGGCGAAGAAGAACTTTACGCCTATGTCTTTACTGTGGTGCTGCTGGGCATTACCTGGGAACTTGTCCTTTACGACCGCAGAAGAAGAAGGTGGAAAACTAGAGGACCTGTCGTGTGGAGGAGAGGCAACGACAGGTCTCACCCCTTTTTCAGACCTTTCCACTTCTTGTTCAATTCTTCTTCCCATGCAACCAGCTATCTTACTAACTTTGAAGGTCCAGATCCAATTGCCCAGTCGGACTCTAGAGGTTTTTGGGCTGTTGGATAGTGGGGCGTCTGGCAATTACATCGCTGAAACATTCGCAAACATCAATAAGATTCCCCTTCTGCCCAGACACTCTGCCGTTCCTGTGGAGGTTATCGACGGTACTCCTTTATCTTCTGGACCGGTTCGTCTGCACACTGTAGGGATAAATCTTCAGATCGCCGATCATGTGGAAGAGCTTGCTCTGGATGTTATCAGGTCACCTTCCTACAAGTTAGTCTTGGGGTTACCTTGGCTCCAGCATCACAACCCAGTTATTAATTGGAGGACTCACACCTTGACCTTCACTTCCACATCTTGCACCCAGAAATGCAGCCTGCCAGTCCAGACTCTGGTTTCTTCGACGGCCCTGGAATTTCGTGGTAAGGGGGCCAGGCCAGTCTTTGTTCCACTTTCCAGATTCCTCCTGAATATGCCGACTTTGAACAGGTTTTTGCTGAACCAGGAAACATACCCCTGCCACCTCATCAGTCGTTCGATTGTGCGATAGAACTGTCACCTGGTGTTGAGATTCCTCATGGTAGACTGTTTGCTTTAACCCAGGAAGAGAAACGAGTGCTACAGGATTACTTGTCAGAATGTTTCAGTAAGGGATACATCATACCATCCAAGTCACCCGCAGGATTTCCCCTATTTTTCGTAAAGAAGAAGGAAGGCACTTTGAGACCCTGTGTTGATTACCGGCAATTGAACGATATTACCATTAAGGACCGGTACCCACTACCTTTGATTCGTAGTATACTAGAAACCCTGCACTGGGCTCGGATTTTTACTAAGCTTGACTTACGTGGAGCCTATCATCTGGTTCGCATCAAGAGTGGCGATGAATGGAAGACTGCATTCAAGACACCTTTTGGGCACTTTGAATACAGGGTGATGCCTTTTGGTCTGTGCAATGCCCCTGTGGTTTTCCAACAGCTCATGGATCACATCTTCGGAGACCTGATTGGAATCTCTGTCTGGTTCTATCTGGATGATATACTAGTCTTCTCCAGATCTAGGGAGGAACATATAAGCCATGTACGAGAGGTCCTCCATCGTCTATCCCTCAATCATCTGTTTGCCAAGGCAGAGAAGTGTTCCTTTCATCAATCGAGGATAGAGTTCCTAGGATTTGTGATTAGTCAAGCTGGTATCGAGATGGATCCCAAGAAGGTCCAGGCTATTCAAGAGTGGAAACAGCCTCATGATGTAAGGTCCTTACAACGCTTTTTGGGATTCGCCAACTTTTACAGGCAATTTATTCCTCATTTCTCTCAGATCTCGGCACCTCTCACTAGACTGACTAGCAGCAAGATTGCTTTCCTGTGGGACTCTCATGCCACGCAAGCATTTGACACCTTGAAGTCAGCCTTTATGGCCGCTCCGATTCTACGTCACCCACAGGACGAACTGCCATTCATTGTCGAGGCGGACCCTTCGGACTTTGCTGTAGGGGCTGTTCTTTTGCAGAAGGATCCCGCTACTTCGGTTGAACATCCAGTGGCTTACTTCTCTCGTAAACTGAACCCTAGTGAGAAGAACTATGCAGTTATAGAGAAGGAACTATTGGCTATCAAGACCGCGTTTGAGGAGTGGAGACATCACCTGCTGGGAGCCCGCTTCTCTATCTAGGTCCGTACTGATCACCGCCATCTGCAGTACTTGCGTTCCTTGCAATGTCGAACACCACGACAGGCCCGGTGGGCCTTCTTCTTTTCTCCGTTTGTGTTTCATATCACTTACATCCCCGGATCTTCGAACCTAAGGGCTGATGCCTTGTCTCAGTCTTTGGAGATGGAGAAGGAAGAGGGTTACTCCAGTCGGACTCAACCACTGATCTCTTCTCATCATTTTTTATCGACTTTATCACCACTCTTGCAGTCGATATCAGATGCTACCCAGATTGATTCTATGAGGTTGACTTTATTCAACAGCCTTCAAAATCCGAAAATCATGGCCTTCTATTCTTCCGGAGAAGACTGTACATCCCCGAGAGGGAGATTCGTGATGGCATTTTGCACGGCGTCCATGATTCCCCCATTGGAGGCCACCGAGGGATTCGAGCAACACAAGAACTGCTGTCTCGACAATTTTGGTGGCCTGGCTGGGCTGGTGAGGTCCGAAAGTATGTGCAGGCCTGTCCGGTTTGTGCTCAATCCAAGATTCCCAGACAACATCCTTTAGGGTTACTTTTACCTACTGAGTTGCCGCCATTTCCTTGGCACACCATCGCTACTGACTTCATTGTTGATCTGCCTCCCTCTGAAGGGTACACTTGTATTATGGTCGTTGTGGACTGTTTTACGAAGTACGCCCATTTCATTCCTTTCAAGAAGATACCTACTGCTGTCCAGATGGCTACGGCCTTTTTGCATGAAGTCTATCGGTTACACGGTCTTCCTGAGAAGATCATTTCTGACCGTGCTGCTCAGTTCCTCTCTTCCTTCTGGAGTAAGGTTTGTGGCCATCTTGGTATTCGCAGAGCCCTGAGCTCTGGTTATCATCCACAGTCCAATGGTCTCACGGAGAGAACGAATCAGACACTGGAAGCATACCTCCGTAGTTTTGCAAATGCCACACAGACCAATTGGATGGCATACCTGGACATAGCCGAGGTGTCCTACAACAATTCCACTCATTCTTCCATCGGAACCAGTCCTTTCTATTGCTCGGCGGGTCAGCATCCGAAATTGATACCTTTCCATCCTGTGCCGTCCAGTACGGTTCCTTCCGCTGATGCCTTGATTTCGGCTATCCAACAGCAGCACGAGTTGGCACGCAAATCATTGAAGGCTGCCCAAGACCATATGAAGTCTCAGGCTGACCGGAGGAGGAGAGTGGAACCTGATTTCCGGGTTGGGGATAGGGTTTGGTTGTCTTCTAGAAATCTGCCACTTCGCAACTTACCTGTTAAATTGGCTCCCCGGTATTTTGGCCCATTTAGGATTACCAAACGCCTGTCCTCTGTGGCTTTTCGTCTCCAGCTTATTCCCCCATTCATGCATATTCATCCTGTTTTTCATGTTTCCCTTTTGAAGCCCTATGTTGTTGACCCCTATGGTCGTGCCGGTACTCACCCAGCTCCTGTTCTAGTGCAGGGGGTCCCCGAATTCAAGGTTCAGGAGATATGTGATGCCCGCTATCGCAGGGGGGTGCCCCATTTTTTGGTGGATTGGAAGGGGTACCCGGCCTGTGATCGCACATGGGAACCTTTTCGGCATGTGCACGCTCCACGTCTTGTGCGTGAGTTCTATCGTCGGTTTCCTTGGAAACCTGGGGCTCCGGGCCTTCCTGGGAGGGGGCATAGTGTCACGCTTACCGGGAGACTGGGGTTCGCCACACGCGCTCTTCCTTCCTGGCGCCTCTATTTGCGCTTTCGCGCTTGGGGAGGCGCCGGAGGGAGAGCTTCGGGGACCAGGGCTGCAGCTCCTTGGCGCATGCGCGGGAGACCTCGGTAACGGTTCCGCGCACGCGCCGTGGAGTGGTCACCCAGGATTGGAGCAGCTTGCTGTCCAAGCCTCGCTACAATCAGGCGTGCGTTCCAGGCCTCGCGGGTGCCGGCGGCCCATAAAGGGAGAGTGAGGATCGGGAGAAGATCGCGTCTCAACGCGTTCTGTTCCAGATCGTGCTACTCGCTCTCCCCTGTGTTCCAGTGCCTAACCTCGTTCCATTCTGCAGCCTGGGGATTCCCTTCCCTTGTCCTCTCCAGTCTGCCTCCAGTTATTTCCCCTTGGGTTCTCCTGGATCTTCCCTTGGTTTCCTTTGGGTTTTGCTGGGGTTCCCTGCCTTGCAGTTCTCCTCTCCCAGCTTGGTCCTTGTTTGGTTTCCCCATTTTTCCCGGGTTCCCTCTCCCTTTGCCTGACCAGTGTTCCCTGCCTTCTCTTGCCTCTTCTCTCCAACCTTGCGCCAGCCTGTGCCCTGTGGTCATCCTTCCAGTGCCTTTCCTGGTGCTTGCCTCCGCCATCTTTGGACTCTCAAGCATCACAGCATCCAGTGTCATCTTCTGGAGTACGGCTCTGTCTTCTTTGGACTCTCAAGCATCACAGCATCCAGTGTCATCTTCTGGAGTACGGCCCTGTCTTCTTTGGACTCTTGAGCATCACAGCATCTAGTGTCATTCTCCGGGAGTTCGCCTTTGACTTCTTTGGACTCTCGTGCCCTTTTTCTTCAGCTTCATTTCTTGGACTCGCCTCTCCCATCCTTGGACTCTGGAGCTTCGTCACTTCAAGGACTTGTTCCTTCAACCTCTCCTGCCTGTGCTTGCACAGTCCCGACGTCACAGAAATCAGGAGAGAGCAGCTTGTGGTGTTGGGAATCGGTCCATCTTTTACCCAGTACCCATTCTGGGTGGAGGAGAGGCTGGTTTCTTGTGTCACCAATTCTTCTCGTCAGTCTGGTTGCCCCGTCGAGATCAACCAGGTATTCAGGTACGCAACTTTCCCGCGACTCCCACCTTAACAATGGGTGGTTGGCGATGGCGGTATTTCCACCATGCCGGTATCCGCTTTTTGGGCCTGATTCATGCCGCTATTGCATGTCCGCCTGACTTGTGATGTACTTATTTCCGCCATGCCGCTATTGCCAGAATGAGGGGTCGCGTGCCCGCGCCCA
Source organism: Ambystoma mexicanum (assembly GCF_040938575.1). NCBI lineage: Eukaryota > Metazoa > Chordata > Amphibia > Caudata > Ambystomatidae > Ambystoma > Ambystoma mexicanum. The sequence goes on along the minus strand of NC_090935.1, from coordinate 1,321,161,182 downwards.
TGCCGCTATTAGAGGCACCGTTCTTTGCCGTGCCGCTAATAGCGGGTAGGCTGGTCGTAATAGACCGGAGCGGTTAGCGATGCCGGTAATGCTTTACCGGCATTGTTTTTCCCTTACCTCCTACCTCGTAATGAGGTTCAGTGTGTGTGTGAAATTGAGTTACTGGTAATGTGTGTGTTAGTGACAGTGTGCAACTGACAGTATGTGTAATTGTGGCAGCGCGAGTGTGACAGTGCATGTGAATGTGTGTCAATGTGTGGGCGACAGTGTATGAGTTGTGTGTGCCAGTGCAAAAGGGAATCTGTGTGTTGTGTAATGAGTCAATCTGCTGTGATTAGGGTTTTCATTTCTCAACGGTGATGTCTGCCTAATAGGAACACATAAATACATTGCATTTTATATATGGCTGTGAGCCATGACTTCAGTCGCCTATGACCCTCCTGGGCAATTGGAAGACCAAGTCACTTGTGTGAGGTTATTCAACATATATATGTTTACATTCTTGAATGGCACACGGAGGCCGCGTGACCTCACAGCATTGCATACGTTTTGATGCACTCCGCTGCTTGGCGCCAGTCCACTGGTTTGGTGAGAGAAGCAGAGCAAGGCTACGTGAGACGAAACGTGCTGCTGGGCTGCTTAGCAACTCCAACAGAGAATCATGCGCGAAAGCCACAAGAGATAACAGCAAATTCTGTTACAGCCCGATTTCTCCAATTCTCAGTGCTTCTATAACAGGTGTTAGCATCACTCAATTTAATGAGACCCAATGTTCTGCCCATGGAAGGATGGACGGCAGAGTCAGCCATGTCAATTTCAAACCTTTGACGAAGTTGTGCCCGGATGTAAATGTAATGTAAAGTGAACATATACAGTGCAAGCCATTTTAGTTGACCTCTTGGAGCATGGCTCTGGAACAGAAGGGGGGAGAAGAGGGGAGGGATACTGGGACGAGAGCGACCTGCAGGTGTGGTTCCTGTGGTTTTGATGGGCACAGGCAAGAAGAACTCCATTGATGCATGCAAGTACGCTCCTTAGTGGTTGATAGTAGTGCCACATGGTAATCTTGATAGCCAGAGGACAAAATCCAAGTTCGACTTGCTCCCAGAGTAGATATAATGGGAGTGCAGGGTTTATCTATGGTACTGGTTAGAAGTTTTTGGAGTTGTTAATTTAGAGGTCTCCAAGGACCACTGCAGTTTATGAGGTGGAGGGACTACTAAAACATTAGGCTCCAGTGTTCAACTTGATCCATGTGCCAGTGAATGGTAGGCGTAGGCTTGTGGATTTCTTCAATAACCATATTTATCAGAACAGAATCTTGGCTGTCCTTTTCATGATTATTGTTGGGTAGTGGTAGTCCATGTTTGTTACATTTTCATTGCCCCCGCTCCGTGAGTGCTTGTGGGGGAAGATTTGAAATCCTGCATCCATGGTTGATAGGTGAGATCGACCCTGTAGGATTCAGCCAACACGAAGGATGTGAGAGTAATGTGATAGGAGAACTTGAAATGTTCGATGGGTGCGGCACTTGGTTGAGACAGTGTGGACTGCTACGGTCTCTGTGTTATGGTTGTCCTGTGCTGAGCCTGCAATCAAGTGAAGTTGTCAAAAGTGAGCACTTTACTCGCTGAGTTGTATTACTGTGAATGTTCATCTTTTGTACACCCCCTAATACTGGGTATTTAGCTGGTTCTAGCAATTTTACCACCCAAGTCGAAGTGATATTTTGCCACCATGTTTCATGACAGCGGGGCCTATTGATTATAGTCAATCTGATATCCCACTCTTGCTCGCGTCTACTCACACCTCAGGTATCCTTACTTGAGGGCTGGCCCTGCTGGAGGATTGTTAATCACAATTAAAGTCACTGGGTTAGCGATCCTGTCTCCACCCAAACTTTTATAACACAAAAAAGACAGAATATCTTTATTCAAGGTTATTCCTCAAGCTAAGTTCCCTATAAATAACTCGTTGTCCCTGTAAAGAGCTCTTTTGTATCCCTACAGTGGGTGTTCTTGCCCTAGTCATGCGCTGCTGTAACGCCTACAAGGGTTAGGGGATAGAAAAGGGCTCGCACTATCCTCTCTCACTACTTTCCTCAAAAGCTAAAAACGAAGTGCACACTAGTAATGGAAATCAATGTAAATATTTTTAATATTATTGTTTCCATTTGGTGTGGCTTATCACAATCTTTAAATAAAAACAACTAATCATATGGCGAATCAATTTTCCATAGATGTCTCAATGTCTTATTCTTCATGCTTAAGACATTAGAGAATGGATAAAAAGACTTAATAGTGCTACAGGCCTATTTTTTTCTTTTTTATATGGGTGCTGGGGATTGGTTCGTCAGACCAAGCCACTTCTGTCTGTCAGATTTAAAGATTGTGATAAGCCACACCAAATGGAAACAATAACATTAAAAATATTTACATTGATTTCCATTACTGCACTTCGTTTTTAGCTTTTGAGGAAAGTAGGCGTTACCTGCTGGAGGATCTCCATTTCCAACAGTATTCAATTTGGTCTCATAATGAAACTGAAGCGCAGGGGAGAGTATTTGCCCAGGGTCACACACTTTAGTTAGTTGGGGAAACTGAGAAAAGAATTCAGATGTCCTGGTTCCACAAATGATGACTTAGACCAGAAGACAGCATTTCTCCCCTCAGTCCTCATGCCCCAGAAAAGATACTCACCTGGACGATGAGGGGCAGGATATCTTCACACTGGCACACAACAAGTTAAACTAAGCAACCCAATCACCAGAGGGAGTTTTCATAACTGCAAACGTCATCCTTGATGAGAGAAGGACACGGGGCTTGCTCTAGAACATCTGCCAAACTGCACAAAATGCTCACAGATGTGCCAAAGGCCCGAGCGGACGGCTCAAAAGAAAGAAAACCTCCTTTCAGAGGAGATAATCCAGCAAGTTTTGAAAAGAGAAAGGGGTCTGGTAGAAATAAAACTTGTCATCGACACTTCTCCCCAAAATAAATAAAATACAATTTTTTGTATTAATGCATAAAGCATGCGGCACCCTGGATCACAATGAAAGGGGGAACGTGCATAAATATAGCTGGCAGAAGTAATGTAGGACGATGGATGTGTTCTGCTCCGCGAACCACTCAACCAGTTGGCAGCGGGAGTGGGAACACCACAGCACAGCTTCGGTTGATTGTGCTTCAGCACTGGGCCACATTCCTTTCACCGGACCCACCACGCATTACGGTGGGATGGTGACCTTGTGCTACGCGAAGGGTACCTGAGGCGCGGCACAGCCATGTAGGCTTTCCTTCTTTCGTTAGTTACCCACTCCACATCTTTAAGTAGAGTTTGCCGTCATAAGCAGACTCCTCTGTCTTCCGCTGCTTGGTTCATTACTTCTGCTGGTGCTGGAGTTTACTCATTTAATTCCTCCCATTAAGAGATTGTGACATAAGGAATTATTTCTGACTTTGCACATGCCACATGGGCTTTAAGGATGGCATTAAGATGTTAATCTATTCTTTTTTCAGTACGGGCATTACCCATCAAGCATAAGGAGCAATAACAATAGAGGATACAGAGAAAGATTATATCTGCAGTAATGGCCGCAGGCCTGTAGGTATGCATGCACAGTCGTTTACACAGGCGTTCCTAAGGAGTGCTAAAGGCCTGATATTCAAGCAAGGGACGATCAACAAACTGAGGCACACTAACACAAAGCCAAGGTGCTACACACCACACGTGAAATGACAACACAAAGCTTCGCTGAGAAGCCCCAAAATACAGAAAAGACACCCACAGCACAAACCCAAGGAGAACCTCTGCTCCGTGAGCCAAAACGCTCAGTCAAAAACAGGTTCACCTATCCACAGCCAAAGGGGTACACTCTCCAAAAGAAGCTTTACACTGTCAAAGGTTCGGCCAAAAAACAGAAGGCACCCGTCTCAATATCTGCAATTGAGACAGGATCTCGAAAACATGATTTTTCAAAAAAGCGTTTCCAATCTAAATGGAGCAAAGGCCCCATACGTGCCAACGATATGACTCCCTAGAGACAAATACCAACAGTGACGAATCTGAAAATGTATTTAGAAAGCACAAAGCAAAAATCGGACCTCGAGTACATAAATATACCATGTCGTGCTTACGTGGCATACTAAATGGCACAAGTATTAAGAGTTTTACTCTGCCCTTTTCCCTACAATACCCAGACAAATATTACAAGGATGATCCATGAAAGGGGTTATTAAATAGACCCTCTTTGATTTCCCCACCTAAGAGCAGTATGTAGAGCCATCTGCAACACGCCAGAAAGAGGACTTGGAGGAGCAAGTCCGACAAAGGTTGCGATTACAATAGGCCAAACTGCCCATGTCTGACTATATTATGAGAAGTGCAACAGAGCTTCTCCAAAAACTCAAAACCAGCTAGCTTCCCTCGAGATAGCTATGCACCGATACACTTTAGCTCCTGTGAGAACAATCAGGCCGTTCTGTCCTGAACTATCTGAAGCCTGAGTATAGTTGTTATTGGCAAGTTTCACAAAACAATGTCTAATTCTTTTGGCCTCAACATCTGCCCCAGCTGACGCTTGAGGGATTCTCAGGTAACAACTGTTTATTGCCTTTAGCATTTTTCAGTTTTGGGCTTTCTTCTGTTCATAGGTCATGCATCTGCTAGATATCTGCCTGCTCATTCATGCATCGCCACCTTTGCAAATATCCCTTCCTTTTAATGTACTATTGGCCAGTTTGTATAGGACTCCGAGCCCTAGAATTTCCACAGCTATGCCCAGGTAGAACTTGCATTTTTCTTGAGTTTCCGTTCTACCGATTTTAACCTTGTATCCATTTAGGAGCAGGCAAGTTAGCTTGTTTTCCCCCAATGACACTTATACTGTTTTCGCTAGCCACATTTTTGAAAGGCTATTCAATCCTGTGAGTAGAGTGCATTTGGGTTTCATTCCAAGACAATACCTAATCACAAGTAGATGCTGTGAGGGACAGCAGCTACTGATGGAAGTCTCTGCCAGAAGGAATGTGCCCATGAGGGAGGGCCAATCCCAAGCATGCAGTAATGCCAATGAGGTCTAATGGGACACTAACATGGGCAATAACTCAATTCAACTGACTCTAAATTGACCGGCAGATTAACATTACTACACACGATAAAGGTAATCATGTTTCACAGGTAAGTTAGAACCGGAAGTAATACCAGTAAACTCATAATGAGGCCCTGTATCTGCTTTTCCCTAAGTCACCAGTATCTCCTGCCTGTAAGCCCCTATATCAATTCTCTATTCCATTCAAAGGAAAACATAAAAGGTCTATTACTCCAACTGTAGATACATTATTGTACCCTATCATTGTATCCACAATACTGTTTCCTAACAGCTAGGTTTGCACTATATATATAAAACCCAGCACATACGTATATATATATTTGGCTTGTGTTCTAGCACCTTGAAGTGTCTCTTGTGCTAGATGGAATTACCAATGAAGCTCTATGAACCAATAACCGGACAGGATTAAAGAATGTGGCAAAGTACTACTGTAGTCTCAATTTAATAAAGCAGGGTACACCAGCAGACATCAGACTGATGCTTGCTCACACACAAACAAACTTGATTATACACAAGTTTTATACCCCAATATACGATATCTATGACGTCATCCTACGTGGTAAACTGCAAAACCTATTGTAGAAAGGAATTGGTTAAGGGAACATATCTACTTATAGAATGTATACAGGTTAACACTTCATTGGCGGTCTCGTATCTGTAAGAAACACCTCAAACTACCTATAAATACGTATAATACTGATTATAGCAGACAAAATGGCAGCGAATTGGTCCATGGAACACTGCATAGCAGGTTGCCCCGTAGACCCACTGATTGGTTGGCATTCCCACACAACCTTAGAGTTTCGGCTCGGCTAGCAGCACGTAAGGAAACCAAAACTCAGGTGCTTGGGTCACGTCAGATTACTCCCCACTTTTCCAATTAGTCCATCTCTCATCAGCTTGACCATAAGTAGACTTGATCTTGATGATGTGGAAATGGATAACGGCCATAAAAGTTGGGGCATAATAATGTCATACGAAGAAAGAGAAGAAAACAAGAGAGCGCGAAGGAAGGGTGCATGTGGATTTTTAAAAGAATCAGGTATAGAGAAAGGGGTAACATGGTCAGATTTAGAGGACCTTAAAGAGTGAACACCAGCATCGACACTATATACCGAGCAACCAAAAGCACAATCGCACAGTACAGGGGATGTATCCCCACCATATGTAAGCAGGTTATGGGCACTACCAAGATGTAGACAAACAGGTGAGACTAGCCCCGCCTGAAAAACAAGGAGGGTAGGCGGGTATGATTCTGGATCGGGATTCTCACAATTTCCATTATTAGAAAAAGGGGGAGGGCAACCACAATATATAAAGTGGCCATAGGGGACATAAAAGGCCTGCTGGCAGCCATCATAGGAGAGCGAGCTGACGACATTTGGAAGTGAGCACGATACCCAGACGTGACTGCACAAAACACGACACACAATGGAGCGCCATTTAATAATTGCAGAGCAGATGTATGGCGGGTGCTCAGAGTGCAATATCCCAATACATCAGATATGGGTACGATTATGACTAGGAAAAGGGGGGAGGATGAGTACCCTGTCGCTTATATACAAGACATTCAAGAGAGATGGCACCTTGAGACGCATGAACCGTGTGATGAAACAGTGGCATTCTTTTTGCCACATTTTAAGTCAGGGACTGCCCGAGCCAGTGCAACAGCAGCTGAAGAAACAGGTAGGAATGGAAGCAAAACCATGGCCAGGAATATAATTGACGATAGTGCATAATTGCCGATTAATGCAGGAGAAAAACAAGAAAGCAGGAGGGAGCAAAGTTGGTTCAGAAGAAATTGTCAAAAATAGCCATTGAAGGAGTGGTATTGATGAGTAATGAAGGTGGGGTGACACAGGAGATGCAACCAGTACAGCAAGGTAACATAATGTATCCCCCAGATCAGAGTGGGTATAATTATTGGCCAGGAGGAAGAGGGAATGGGGCTAGAGGAGGATGAAGGGGTAGATTTCAAAACCCTCAAGGAAGGGGGGGATTTAATGGTGGACAACAACAACAATGTTGAAATTGCAGAAGAATAGGACCTATAGCCAGACCATGTAGAAGTAGAGGAGGCATGCAGCAAAATTGGCAAGCTCCAAGAGGGGGGATGGGCTATGTTCCACAATATGATACAGAACCACAGGAGTATTATGCCCAAGATCACACGCAGGCTCAGACATTTGTGCCGCAACCACGCCAAATGCAGCAAGCGCCTCTACAAATGCAATTGCCACAAGGGCAGTTATAGCAAGTACACATGGAAACACAACAGACACAGCCTCAGCAAGTGCAGACACAACAGGCTATGGTACCACAATGGAATATAAATACAACAGTTCTGCAAGCACCCGCACCTAAATTAAGGAGTGTGACTGTGGTAGTAAGACATCCTTTCACAGGTAGAGAGATGAAACTATATCCACAATAGGACAGCCCACAGAGCGACCTGATGTGTTCAGTATTATCTGTGTCACCAGTCCCCCATGTGGAACCAAGGGTCAAGGTGAAGATAAGAGGCAAGACGTTTTTATGTTTTGTAGACACTGGAGCAACTTGTTCTTGTGTCCGTGAGGGAAAATATCCAATGTCAGGTATTGGCATAAATGCGCAGGGATTCTCTGGGGCAACACATTTAGTTCCTTTTATTGATGAATTACCAATCTCTATAGGAGAACACAACATATCGATGCCATTTTTGTATTCTAGACAGACGACGATATCTAGACAGACAATGGGCCTCATTACGAGGAGGGCAGTAAAGGGTTAATGGTGCCGGTAAAGGTGCCGGAGCCATTAACCCCTTACCGCGGAATTACAAGGTCTGCTCGCGCGACCCGCTCAGGAGGCCTGGTTTTACCAGACATCCTAAGTGGGTCCCGCGAGTGGCCCAGCATGCTAACAATGGGCCCGTCATTAACGGGCCCGTTGGTAGCATGCTTCCCATTCCCATTGAGGCCTATGGGGGCTCAAACGGGAATGGGGATGGGCCATTCGGGTTCTCTAAATGGGGAAATACCGGGCCCTCCAAGGTCGGAATGGCCCGGTATTTCCCCATTCAGGGAACCCGGACTCGGGTTTGGGGGTAGCCATGCCCTTGCTAAGGGCATGGCTACCTCCAAACTCGTAATGAGTCCAAATATCTTTGACTGATGAAGGAATAGTTTGTTCCACCCCAGGGATACATTATCTGACTGTGAGATAACTTATATTAGCCTTTACAGGCTAGAAGGCATAACAATGAATTCCCGTAGAATCTATGGATGATGAAGAAGGGCAGATTATCCCCTTAGGGAGCAGTGGTCGGAGAGGAAAGAGTGGTTCTTCATGGGACCGATGATGAGGTCAGAGGACAGAGAATAGTGATATCCCTCAGTGAAGGATACAGCTTGACAGATTTGATAGATGAGCAGCTGTTTAAGGATGAATACTCAGATGAGTTAGTATTTTTTCGTACGTCTCACTTATTGGATTAAAGTACAGAACAGAGAAATGCTGCAGAAAATGGTGATGTTAAAAAAAAAGGTACCTACATTTTTACAAGAAGATTTAGAGAAAGTACTGAATACTTTATGGACCACACGACTATATGATGTGGGTCTATAGGAGCAGTTAAAATCAAACTTAAGCCAGGATCTATTTTGCGATGAGCAAGCAGTAGCCAATGTCCAGAGAATCGGATGATGGTATATTTGAGACGATATCTGATTTATTGAAGCAAGGCATATTGGTACCATCCGATTCTCCATGTAACACAGATGTATACGCAGTGAGAAAATCGACTGGGGGGTGGGAGGGTTGTGGAGATTTATACGGGACCTTCGCCCTCTAAACAATTTAGTCGAAGCTGAGTTTCATTTATTTCCAAATCCTGCGAAAATATTGTGCTACATCCCATGCAAGGAAAAGTATTTCACAGTTTAGACTTAAAAACACTTCCTTTTCAATTCCCCTTCATGAAGATTCACAAGATTTGACTTTCTTTTCGTATAGAAACATCTGCCTGAAACATACTTGTTTGCCCCAGGGTTACTGTGAGTGCCCTTCGATCTTTTACAGAGTCCGACAGATGGACCTGGGTAATGTCCAGCTCAAAAATTGAAATAGTTCACTATGTGGATGACATTTTGGTGAGCAGTAAGACTGAAGAAAGATGTAGAGAAGATTCAGTTAAGCTCATGACTATACTCTCAGATAAGGGGTGTAAATTGGACAAAGAAAAGTTACAATATTGCCAGAAAGAGGTCTTGTATATAGGACACTTGATTTCTCATTGGGATAGAGGGGGAAGACATCTGAGAGAGCAGAAGCAATCATGAAGACTGTAGAACCTAAAACACTGAGGGAAATGCAACAGTTTCTAAGCCTATGTAATTATTGTAGGGCCTGGGTTTTTGATTACAGTACTTCTATTCGACCACTTTTAACCCGTTAACTGCCATGGGTATTTCCCCCCAGTGCCAGGGCCTTTTTTGGTGATTTCGGTATGTGGCCATTCAATGGCTTGTAACTTTTTTGTTACATGAGATATCTCGGCCAAATTTGGCTCCTTTTTTCCCCACATGTCGGTGGTCGTAACGCCACCCAGGAATCCTAGGTTGCTGTAGGGGGGTGAGAGAAAATAAGCAAAAAGGGCGAAAATGTTGGGTTTTTTCAAAAAACGCCAATAAAATGAAGTACAAAGAAGCCTGTGGTTTTTTCCTTGTAAGAGCTAGGAACAAATGGTTTGCTGTGCTGAATTCCCCAATTTCCTGGCTTTCAAGAACAGGTTGAGTGGAAACGGGAAAAATTTATTTTGATGTGGTTATCAACTGTTTTGTAAGAGGTAGGCGATTTTGGCCATTTTTGCCAATTGGACATGCATGGACGGAATGGGAGAAAAGGGTATGAAAGCCGAATTGGAGGACAGAAAGGCATATATTTCTGAAAAGTAGACAAAAGTCCAAGTTTAGGAAGGTCAGGGAAACACTACGTAGGGGAAAATGCCATAGATTGGGGGAAAAGCAGGAAAATGACCGAAAAAAAGGTATGTGTTGGACATGGTTGGCTTGGTACGGCAATGGCTTCTATGAATTTTGAGAAAAGCAATGCTCCGCTACATTCCCCCGCCTCTTGCAGTTAGGAAAGCACACATTTTTTGTAGTGTTTTACAAAACAAGCAATACCAAAAGCCAAACATTGAGCCATGGTACACAGGAGTTTTACGCTCACGGCCTGAACAGATGCACTTCGCATGTGTAAATCGGGAAAACCAATGTGGTGAGGAACGGCAAGCACACATTTATTGAAAGAGCACAGGCAGACCTTTTCAAGGGTAGGTGACTTGTGCAGGTTATAAATGTGTATGGTGCCTAAAGCAGCGACTAAATGTAGGTCATATTTGGGAAATGAAAGGGTTGTGTAACAAAGGGCACCAGCAAATGGGTCAAAACGTTATGAAAACCATACAAACACAACAAATGTTATACCTTCCCGTATTCCCACAGGTATCCCGATCAAAACAGTACCTCACATGTGTGGGTCCACCTACCTGGGCGCCAAGGGGAAAGCCTAAAACACAGGTAACCCCAAGTCTGTTTCGACACCTGAATTTGACACTTTCTCCAGACAAGCGCAACGTACAGATATGGGCCTCGGGTGTCCAAGCCACCAAGGAAAACAGGGAACCCCATGCATTTCCGAAAAGAGGACACCCGTGGGAATCCGCAGAGGTATGATTCGCGCAAATCGGCCCAGCATGTATTACCCAGACACCCCCGCAAAGTCCAAAATGTGGGGAAAAAAATGCATTTTCCGCACATTTCACTCGGCTCACCCATCGAAACACACCGCCAACACCACATGGCCTACCGTCCCGCGTTCCCACAGGTGTCCCAATCAAAACGGTATCTCACATGTGTGGGTGCACCTACCTGGGCGCCATGGGGAAAGCCTAAAACACAGGTAACCCCATGTCTGTTTCCTCCATTTGGGGTGGGGGGAGAGGGCCCCCAAAAATTGTGGGACAGGTCCCCCAGTGGGTGGGGCAGTAAGGTTTGGGCACCCTGGCGCCAGATTGGCACACCAATGTGCCCCTCTGCGCCAAGGCAAGTTTCGTAAACAAAGAAAAAAATGAAAAATGGTATACTACACTTTAGGGCGGGCTGAGAGGCACCCTAAACCGCCAGGTAATTTTCTAATGTAATGGGGGTACCCTCTACACCCCCACACCAAATACAGGGGGGGCATCTCATGCAGCCCTCCCTGGGGTCAGATGCCCCTTCCTAGGAGCAGATATCTGCCCCCAGGGAGGGCTACAAGGGGTGCCCCCATTTCCCCTTGGGGTGAGGGGGAGAGGGCCACCCCCCCTTTTTTGCTTTTTGTTTTTTATTTTGCCCCCTTCCCTGGGGACAGATGATCAGCCATCTGCCCCCAGGGTTGTACACATATGTGCTCCCATGCTTTGAGGGCCGGGGGGGCAAGGGCTGCTTACTGTAAGCAGCCCCCACCTCCCCCCGCATTCAAAGACATCCCTGGTGTCTAGTGTGCATTGCTGCCGCGCATCGAGCGCCCTGCACCCGATCCGTGGGCAGCAATGCTGTCACACAGGGTGTCCTTGGAAAGGGGAAAGTCTCCCCTTTCTAAGGACACCATTTCCAAAAAAATCCCTGGTGGCTAGGGCCCTCAAACCCCCTTCCCCCTTCCCATCACGTTTTCTTTTCTTCATTTTTTATTATTATTTTTTTTGCCCCCTTCCCTGGGGGCAGATGATCAGCCATCTGCCCCCAGGGTTGTACACATATGTGCCCCCATGCTTTGGGGGCAAGGGGGGGTGAGGGATGCTTACTGTAAGCAGCCCCCACCTCCCCCCCGCATTCAAAGACATCCCTGTTTCTAGTGTGCATTGCTGCCCGCGCATCGAGTGCCCTGCGACCGATTCGCGGGCAGCAATGCTGTCACACAGGGTGTCCTTGGAAAGGGGAGAATCTCCCCTTTCCAAGGACACCATTTCCGAAAAAATACCTGGTGGCTAGGGCCCCCAAATCCCCTCCCCCTTCCCATCACGTTTTGTTTCTTCATTTTTTATTATTATTTTTTTGCCCCCTTCCCTGGGGGCAGATGATCAGCCATCTGCCCCCAGGGTTGTACACATATGTGCCCCCATGCTTTGGGGGCCAGGTGGGCGAGGGCTGCTTACTGTAAGCAGCCCCCACATCTCCCCATTCAAAGACATCCCTGTGTCTAGTGTGCATTGCTGCCTGCACATCGAGCGCCCTGCGCCCGATCCGCAGGCAGCAATGCTGTCACACAGGGTGTCCTTGGAAAGGGGAGAACCTCCCCTTTCCAAGGACACCACTTTTTCCTCTATCCCTGGTGGCCTAGTGGGCTCCAGGGCCCCAAACCCCCTCCTACCTCCCCCTTCCCTTGATTCTTTTTTTTCATTTTCACCCCTGGGGGCAGTGATCATCTGCCCCCAGGGGTCTCTGACACTGTGGCCCCATGCTTTGGGGCCACGGGGGGAAGGGGGCCGCTTACCTAGTAAGCAGCCTCCCATCCCCCATGTCATAAACGGATCTGTATTGATCCGGTGACGTTGCTGCCCACGGATCGCGCGCCCTGCTGCCCTCCGCGGGCAGCAATGCCACACAATGGGTATCATTGTAAGGGGAGAATCTCCCCTTTCCAAAGATACCCGCCTCGATTTCTGGCTTGAAATACAGCCGGAGATCGAGGCGGAGAAATGTGAACACTCACCTTCTGTTTTCAGCTTAGCAGCCCGAAATGGCTGCTGCAGTGGAAATTACTTTCACGCCAACGTGCTTTACGCACACCGATGTGAAACTGAAGGTAATCCAGCCCCCTGGCAGTGAGGGGCGACCTCCCCCTCACATAGCCCGGGGGTTGGATTACAGTTTTGAGCGATCCCGGATCACTCAAAACAAGCTGCCAAAAAGGATGAGCTATCTCGTCCTGGGCACTGCGTGTGCAATTCCAAGGACGAGATATCTCGCCCTTGGCACTGTAGGGGTTAAAAGGACTTAAAGAAGCACAGGTGGGCAAGAGCAAAATAAAGTGGACAGATGAGATGACTGAAGAATCTGAAGAATTGAAAAAGGCAATCAGTAGAGCCCCTATGTTTGGAATTCCAGATTATCATCAAGAGTTTTATCTATTTGCTCATTCAAATGAAGGTATGACCGCAGTTCTCACACAGAAAACAACATTGGGATGCAGACATTAACCATTGGCCTATTAAAGTGGGATTTTAGATCCAGTTATGAAAGGGCATTATCACTGTGAGCAGTCTTTAGCTGCTGCTGGATTCACGATCAAAAAAGCTTCAAGTATAACAATGGGGTGTTCAGTAACACTATTTGTAGAGCAAGCATTATTTGCGGCTTTAGAGAAGCCCAAAAGTACATTAACCACACAAACAGCATCAGGAAACAAGGTAATTATATTGAATACTGTGGTTATAATTGTTAGATGCAAGACAGTGAACCCAGCAACGTTCATAGCTGAACCAGTAGGGGAGGATGATTATATACATGATTTCACAGAGTGCAATGAACACTATAATGAAATTTCGCAAGCTAGAGAAAATTCTCTAGCAAGGGGGGAAGTTGTCTTTATTGATGGTCCTTCAAAAATTGACCAAACGACAGGCGAAAGGCATACTGGATCAGCGGTAGTGAAGCTGAACCGAGAGGGTGAATTTGAAGTAGCGACAAGCATGAGATTGCTTTCGCATTATTCAGCACAGGCTGCAGAATTAGTGGCACTTATCACTGTGCTTCAGATTCAAAGATGAGAAATTGACGGTGTGCTCTGACTACGCCTATGTGTCGTTAACTGTACATGCAGGTTTGTCAAGCTAGAAAAGGCGGGGCTTCCTCCGCACAGACGGCACTACATTGCAACATGCAGCCCTATTGGGTCAATGTATTGAGGCATTCACACTCCCATTGATGCTAGCAGTCATAAAATGTGCAGCCCACACTAAAAGAGAAGACGTAATTTCCTGCAGAAATGAAGCCACAGATTTAGAAGCCAAAAAAGAAGCTTATTTTTCAGAGATGCCACCTTTTTAAATTAAAAGTATTAAACAGATAACAGGACAATGCATGTTGGTAAGGAAGGACTTTAACATGCTGTCTATTGTCCAGGTACTTGAGATACAAGGACGAGCACCACAAGAGGAAAAGGAGTTATGGAAGAAACATGGGTGCTCTTTATCCTCCAATACTGCAATTTGGAGACAGGATAGCAATGGAAAGCCAGTTATGCCTCTAGCATTATTGAGGATAGCATTGGAGCAACTCCACTAACCTGCGCATATGACTTTAGAGAGTCTAGCTGCCACAATTACAGAAGAGTGGTTCTCGCCAAATCTTTTAGAACATGTGGCATAGTGTATTGTAAATTGTATAGTGTGCCAGAAATGTACTGCAGGGCACACTTTGCGAACAGTGAGAGGAGCAATTCCTAGACCTAATGGCCCATTTCAGCACCTACAGATAGATTATGTAGATATGCTGCAGACATGCAATGGCTACAGATATATGCTGTCAGAGTATGTCCTTTTTCTAGATGGATCAAGGCAGGTCCATGCACAGACCCTGATGCCACATGTGCTGCCAAGTTCCTTGTACATTAAGTATTTCAAAAATGGAGTGTTTGCGAGATTTTGCAGTGTGACAATGGACCGCCTTTTGTAAATTAACTTTTTGAACAAATAGTTCCCCTATTAGGCATTAAGCATAGGTTTTCCTCAGCGTATCACCCACAGGTGAATGGCATATGTGAATAATTAAACGGTTTGTTGAAGGAAAGGATTGTGAAAATAAAGATGACTCTGAAGAAGGGATGGCTACATTGCCTGTGTTATAACCAGGCTTGTGATAATGAAACACAACAGATACAGGAGGAATGTCTAAGGTTCACTTAAAGGATACAGACTGATAGTTGCAAAGGATACACTCAATGTCTTCTCCGATCTACTGTTGTCAGAGGTAGAATGTAGTGTCTCAAGAGAAACCTTCTAACTAATGTCACTCTCTGACTAGTAAAACCCACAGTCAAAGAGAGCTATTAGTGAGAAGGGCAGGAGTGGACCAAGATTCACCAGGCTGTCGATAGAGAGTGGACTTATTAGATTACTATTGGTACAAAAGGACAGTAAGAACCTATGTTAAATACACTAACCTGGATGTACAGCCACAGGTAAGTCCCAACAATGTCCGATGAATCCAAGGAGAAAACAACGACAAGGAAAGGGTAGTGAGGAATCTAACCAGGCCAGAACGAGGGCCGCACTGGAGTCGGGTTGGTGCACACAGGTAAGCGTCCAAAGTTCTGTGCACTTTGTAGTAGGAGGAAAAGAAAATCTTGATCCAGGAAGACAAACCCTTTACAATAGCTGAAGGTCCAGTTGAGTCCTGATCAGGAGTGAGTACAGAGACCGTCAGACTAAACTCTCCTGCAAGTAAGATCGGATTTAGCAGTGGAAGTATATCCAGAATGGAAATAAATGTCTACGGAGAATGACAAAAAGTAATGAGGTTAATAGTATTGCCGAATTGGATGGATATTGAGTGGAACTCTGCCGGGTGTTGATTGCAGTCCGTGGAAATTGCTATGTCACGTAGGAACGTGGCGGGGCTCTGTCTTGGAACGAAGCAACAAGTTGAAGAGCGTCGCTTAGGAACGCGACGGGGCTCCGTATTGGAACTAGATAACGTTAGTAGAAAGCTGCGTAAGAACGCGGAAGAAAGGAGTAGCTCTGAGACGAGCTGGGAGGTTGCCTGAAACTGCGTAGGAACGCGGGGAAAGACAACCGCTTCTTGCGATGAAAAGAAGAGCGTCTGCGAAGAACAGCAGAAGCAAGCTCCGGAACGCAGATACCAAAAAACAATCAGAAGCTCAGCTGTAAGGCATCAGCCTCGTTAAATAATGTCAGCTGATGTGCACCTGACCAACGCGATGAGGCGTACGTTGGTCATGTGACGCAAACTCTCTCAGCAGCGTCTCCCGGCCAATTTCCATTGAGTATAGAATGGCCTGGCCGTTCTGAAGGCTGAGGATGCCGGGAAATAGGAGCGTTTGGGGTAAGTAACGGATCCTGAGGTGGCAGGCATGACAGCCTGCCCATTGCCCTATACGCCCTAAGAAACTAGCCTGGCTCAGATCACCATACCTTTCAGCATTTAATAAGGAGTAAATAGACATGCAGTTATCCTGGAAATTTATTTTTGGACAGGCCCAAGGAACATTATATTGAACTATCAGAAGTTGAAAGAAGAAAAGCACACTTTATCTCTTTATGTTACCTATTGCAATAACATTACACACATTTCTGATTGCTGTTTTCGCCTACATATTACAGTCTTCTTCAGCTTTAATGAGAAGATACGTGAATATAGTGATGTTTTTTGGAAATCCTAACAATTATATTATTTTCAGAATAATTGTAGCAATCATTTTGCAATTCTTGATCTAAAAGTGTGCTTCATAAAAATAACAGAATTACATATTCAGAATTAAAAAAAAATGTGAAGATTTGAAAATATGAGAGATTAATTGCCAGCATCGATGAGCTTTGACGGAATGCTAATTGTGATGTCATTTTGTGTTATGATTTGTGTTTTCCTCCCTATTATTATGACATTCAGACAGGTTATGAAAAATAATGCAGATATGATGCGGAACAATAAGACAGTTACTATTATCTCAAATGGAACCACACACAGCATTTTGTATATTCTTACTAGGCATTTAGTGCAATTTAAAAGAATAACCTATGGTATCAGTGCATGAAAAAAGAGGGAATACGAAAGTCAGATGAAAGCTGCTATGTGTGTTCCCTAGTACCTTATGCTTTGGGAACCTCTAAAATATTTATAGCAACAGAAGTATCAGTGAAGAAGGCACATTGCCTGACACATCTTGCACTTTGCGTAACAAGAGGGCAGTTTCAAGGCAGAAGAGCATCCATAGTGTGGATGAATAAAGCGACAACTCAAAGAGAGGACAATTATTTACAAGATTTAAAGACAAGAGAGAAGCCAGAAACAAATCATCAAATAATATAACACGAAAAGCCTGGAATAAATGGAACAGGAATGAAGATTGAAGAAAATAAGATGTTGAATTGCAAGTATAAGATGGGAAGGAAATACGAGAATACTGGGAAAGAGGTCAATTTGAAATCAAAGGAACAGTGCTTAAGGATGGGCTGATGGACTGGTTGTGTGCAAAACAACAGCATTAACCAAACAATGGGAATCAGTTGTGGCAAATGCAGAAAAAGAATGCAAAGATCAATGGCCTAAGATTGCAAGAATGTTGACGTGGGTCGACAATGAAGGAGAACCATTGCAGATATTACCCCTGAAGAATGCATCCTTATGCTTCAGGAAGAATGGTACAGTGAAAGTTGGAGAAAACCACCAGTGTAGCCGGGTTTTTGAAGTACCAGGGCTGAAGGGAGGAACAGCAGTCTTGATGGACCATTATTGGGCCTTCAGCAAAGCAGACAGAGGAAGGTTAATTGCTTCTCAGCAAAATGAATAGAAGGCTATTATGATTTTATAGATGCGCATAAGTTGTTCAGTAGAACAGCAGTGATATTCACCGCAATATTCCTGCCAGGAATTCAGACTGCAGTAAATGCTAAATGGTTACAGATAATCAGATGTGAGCTGCTGCAAATGATCATTATGACAATAAAAGGATTTAAATCAATCAGAGAAGAATTAAGGGCAATCAGGCTTATGGCCGATCAGAACAGTTATGTCCTGGACTTAATCACAGCAATGGAGGAGGTGTGCGTGCCAAGATCGGGCCTTCTTGCTGCATGTTCACATCTGCCGATGATGAAGACAATGGGACTCTAACAGAAGCAATAACAATGTTGTCAACCCTGCATACGAAGATGAAGGATGAAGTTGATGAGCCAGAGGATGACAGCTGGTTTTTGTCTCTGTTTTCATGGATTCCTACTTGGCTCGCGGATGCCTTCAAATTACTTGGAGAGGTACTAGTGTTTGTACTGCTAGGATTCTGTCTCATAAGGACACTTTTGGGACAATGTAAGAAGACAGAAAAGAAAGCTATTGGAATGAAGATCATGATTGATATATATGCTGAAACCGGTGAATAGATGCAAAATGAGGAAAGTGTCAGTGAGAATATAAGGAAAAGCACTCTTGCACCTCCAAGAAGGGCGTTCTACTACCCTAAGGATCATAAAAAAAGATTTAGGATGCTGGCTATTCTGTCCACTGAAGAAAGGGTCCCTTGAATGGCCCTTGAATGGCCCTTGTCTCCCCTATACTCATGAGAGCCTGAAGAATGAGAAAAATGAGAGATGCCGGTCAGTTGCTGTTTGGCCAGCCCCCAGGAGGGCAGATATTCTCTTAGACAACCGTTCAAACCCTATCCAGCTGATGTCTTCACAAATACAGGTGCCATAGCACTAGACCAGGTTGACTAATGATAAATATCCAGCCGTGCTGATGCCATTAGTGACACCATGACATAGTATTGTTAACCACGAAGCAAATTCGCATCCCTGCACAAAGTTACACAGACACGCACACGTACACATGAAGAATATGTATACACAGTTCTGTAGACAGATACATGTACATACTGTCAGAAGCCTTTTTTCCCTTTCACTCTCCAAATGCAGAATCCCCATAAAGCAAGAGTCACACAGAGCAAGCTTGCAACCGCTTATTGCATCTAACCATGTGGACATTCGGGGACGTATAAGGAAACTGGAAGAGCCAAATACTACCAACCACTAAGGAGAATACCACAACATGTATATGTGTAGGAAAACCATAAAATGACTGTGGTGAATTCATATGAAGCCACAGACCTCAGAATAAGGAAAAACAGATGCCGATTCTGCAGCACGAAGCAAAGGGCCAGTGCTCGCAGCAAAGGACAAGGGCCAGTGGAACATTCCTGGCTGCCAGGGCAGGGAGCCACCAGCAAAATAACAGAATAAATCCTCATTAACTGCAGACCGAAAAGCTCAGTTTAATGGCCATCACCCACGTGATTGAGTCTAGCTGAACAATAACCCTTTACCCTTGGTGGGAAGAGAAGCGGTTCCAAGTGAAGACAGATAGAATTGCAACATGTGTTGCCCAATGAACATTGCAACCTACAGGCACTCTCCCAGGCCTGGTGGCTATACCAGTGACAACAATTGGGGCACACAGTCTTTCTCATTACCGTGAGAAGGTACACTGAGTGCTGTGAACAGAGCAGAGTCCCAGGCCTGGGGGACCCACTCCACCCATTCAGGGGTGTCCAATGGGGACAGGGCCAATGATCATCCTGCAACCCTGCAACAATGTAATAGATAGTTTTTGGGGAAGTCTCAGGCAAACCCACCTGACATGGAAGGACCAGTTAGACCACTCATATAGGGGATACCTGTAGGTAAAAGTACCTGAGCTATCTAATGGGATGTCATCTTAGGTTTTTGGGGAAGGGTTAGGGTTTGTGATGTCATAATACAATAAAAGCTCGTGACACGGGCTCAGGAGCTGTGATTGCTGTAGAATTTTGTTTTTCCTGTATGATCCCTGTCTGTTTAAAAAGTAAATAACAGTTCTAACTGGCCCATGGCTGGGTCTGCCATCATTGCCAGAGGAGGGTTTGTTGGGTCCTGGGTTCTCTGCTGAGTGGTGACTGTGTAGCGCGAACCCCGGTCCTCTGGCATACCTTTACAAATTGACAGCAGAGGATGGTTTGCTAAGTTTGTTTGGCACAAAGCCGCCTCTTCTGTCGTAACGGCAGGAGGGTTGTGGGTTGACCCACGGAAGGTGAGGACCAAACGGAAGTGTATCCCGTGCAAGAGGCAGTCAGGAGCCAACTTGGAGAAAATCCTGCCCACAGTACATGGGACGGCCAGCAGACCAGAAGGGTGGACTGGCAGATTTGGGGAGAGCCGGTGGCCGAGCAGCGTCAGCGGTTCACAGTTTATAAGTATTGACTCAGCCATATGGCAAATAGGGGAGGTGGTGAAGAGATGTTGGGCGTGGGGTGGTTTGAGCATTGTTGAGTATTGTTAAGTATTGTGGAGCAAGGAGTGAAGGCAGATGTAATTTGTTAGTGGTTATGGAACATTCGATGTTGAGGAAATTGGTTGAGGCAGTAAGCTTAGACAATTGACTTAAGGGTATGGATTACAGAAGTTATGTAAATATTGGATTTCCTGTGGATTGGGCATTGTAGCTTGGGTCATGGATGATGGTATCACTTTGTATAGGGCTTAGCAAGTGAAGCTAGCTTGAACTGCGGAAGGTGTTCTTCTGGTTAAGTCTGATAGAGGTGTTTTATCTACAAGGCGGTGCTGTAGGTACAGATTGAGCATGTGAAATATTGGTATCAGCAGGAAGACGGCTGTAGATATATGTTTTTTGTTTTTGTCATTGGGAAATGTTTTGGGAAGTGCTGTGAGTTGGCGGGTATTGGCAATTGTTTTTTTTTTAAAATGATTTTTCTGTTTGTTCTTCACTTACACATTATAGAGGCGACATCACCAGGGAGGTTTTTGTGTATAGGACTACGAGAGCACGAGGAGGTGCAGAGCATTTTTGATGATCAAGGATTGAAAATGTTGTGGTGTTTTCCTAGGCTGCGAGCGGAAGGCGCATGCGCAAGATATTATAAGTTAAGTCCTTAGTCCCCTTTC
The DNA here is from genome assembly GCF_040938575.1 of Ambystoma mexicanum. Classification (NCBI taxonomy): domain Eukaryota; kingdom Metazoa; phylum Chordata; class Amphibia; order Caudata; family Ambystomatidae; genus Ambystoma; species Ambystoma mexicanum. The sequence goes on along the minus strand of NC_090935.1, from coordinate 1,321,140,375 downwards.
CTCCATGCCGCATGGGCGTACCTTCCAAGGGACGGGAGACAGAACCTTTTTCACCAGAAAAAACCTTCTTCCCCTTTAAATTTAGAGGTACGCGGGGTGAGGCGCTGGGAGCATGAGATGCCCTTACTCCACCCTCCGGCGCCACAACTCAGTCACCATAGACACATCGACAATAGATTAACATTGCCTAATTTATTTGGGGGGGGATGGTAGGACGTATGGAGGAAAGGGAACTCGTTAGTCACTACAGTGAGTAACTTATAATTACTCTTACGCCTGGCCCCCTTTCCTCCATACTGCAAGGGCGATTACAACTGAATGTAGCCCAGGGATAGAGAGGAGACCCTCCTTAAACAAACAGGTTCCTAATAACCGCCTGTCCGAAAGTCGCATCTGATCTAGAATGGGCATCCAAAACAGTAGTGCTTGCAGAAAGCTGAAGGGGTGGCCCATGTGTCTGCCCTGCTTAAGACTTGCCAGGGGAGATGCCGCTGGAAGGCGATGGCTGGTGCCTTGGTTCTGACCGCGTGGCCGTGCAGGTTGGCCGGCGGTGGAATATGCTGTCCCTCGTAAGCTTCTTTGATGTCTGAGACCATCCAATGGGCTATGGAGGCCTTGCAGGCCTGATACCCCGGTATTGATCCGCCAAAGGTGACGAAAAGTATGTCCAACTTGCGGAACCTTTGGTCCTGTCCAAGTAGAATTTCAGGGCACGCTTGACATCCAGGCAGTGCAAAACTTTCTGTGGCTCGTCTTTGGGATCAGCAAAAAACGTAGGCAGCACTATTTCTTCATTTAGATGGAATGCAGAAGGCACCTTAGGTAGGAATGCTGGGTGTGTACGCAGGACTACTTTATCTCTGTGAAACGTAGTGTAGGGCTCTGAGGCAACCAGTGCCTGGATTTTTCACTTATCCTGCGAGCCCAGGTGAGGCCGACTAGCAAGGCCATCTTAATGGTGACCAGTCTGATGTCCGCAGATGCCATTGGCTCAAATTGTTGGTGCGCCTGGGCACCTAACACTATATTGAGGTCCCACACGGGGTGTGGCTTCTTGATGGGCGGGTAGAGTCTGGCGAGGCCTGTCAGATGCTTCTTGACAATGGGGTTGGAAGAGAAGACCTCCTCCTCTGAGTTCCTGTAGGCACCAATGGCTGCCAAGTAAGGGCAGCAAGTGGCCACCGCACGCCCAAGTGGGCGAGGTGCACCGAGAAGATTACGTCGTCCAATGTACAAGCAAGGGGGTTGATATCCTTAGAGTATGCCCAGTGGCAGAACCTGGTCCACTTGCTCTTATACTGGGCCCTGTTAGCTTTGCTTCTAGCGCCCTGTATGATCTCTAGATTAGCCTGGGACAGGCTGAGGTGTCCTAGCGTGACCTGCTCAGGAACCACGCTGTGAGGGCTAGTTTCTGTGGGGAGGGATGGATGACCCTGTCCCCCTGCTGCGCCAGAAGATGTGCTGGACCTGTCGGAAGGTGAATGGGAGGTCTCTCCGAGAGGTTGAGCAGCTCCGAGAACCATGGCCTGCTGGCCACCATGGAGCTAACAGAATGACGCTGAATTGATGAGACTCCTTGATCTTGCATATCACCCTGTGTATCAGCGGTGTGGGCTGGAAGCAGTATGCTGCCATGCCGTACCACTGAATATGAAATGCGTCGCTCAGGGAGCCAGGGCCCTGCCCCTGCCAGAACTGTTGGCCCTTCCTGTTGTCCCAGGAGGCCAAGAGGTCCACCTGGGCGGGCCCCATCTGCTGAAGATCTCCCGAAGTACAAGGTCGTTTAGCTGCCACTCGTAATTGTCCGCTCCCAGTCTGCAGAGCCTGTCCGCCTCCAGGTTGGACTCCCCCGGAAGGTGGGCGGCCGTGAGGTAGATGTTGTTCTCCAGGGCCCATTCCCACATAATGACTGCCAGTCTGCACAGTGGAGGGGACCTTGTACCTCCCTGCTTGTTGACATAGAACATGCTGGTTGAGTTGTCTGAATGAGGACGACCTTGCCAATGATAACCGGAAGGAAGGCTCTGAGCGTTATCCAGAGAGCCTTCAGTTCCAGCCAATTGATGTGGTACTCCTGCTTCTGCCGGGTCTAGATGCCATGGACGCAATGGTTGTCCAGAGTGGCCCCCATACCCTGAGAGAGAAGTCCGTAGTGATGGTGACTTGCGGGGTAGGTTGCCGGAAGGGCTTGCCCGTCCGCAGGTTGCAGTCCCTGGACCACCATGTTTAGGTACGGGTGAAGAGAAGAAGGAACGATGATCATCTCCGCCTGAGAGCCCCGTTCCTGGTTCCATGATGCCACGAAGTGCAGCTGTATCCTCCTCATACTGACTCTTGTGTGGGGGACGGCCAACAGTACCACTGCCATGAGACCCAGAAGGTGTTGGTACCACCAGGCCGATGTCACTTCTCTGCTGAGGAAGTGCGCAGTAGCCCTCTTGCCGAAGGAAAAACTCTCTTGGAGCCTGTGTCCCAGATGAGCCCCAAGGAAGTCAGAGTCTGCCTACGCTGTAGCTGTGACTTCTTGAGATTGGTCAAAAAAGCCCAGAGCGTGCAGTGTGTTCATGAGGGCATGAGAGGTGCGGTGCACCGCTTCCTGAGATGACGCCTTGATGAGCCAGTCGTCGAGGTACGGATAGATGTAGTGGCCCTGAGCCCTGAGGCGAGCCGCCACTGCATCCATCAGCCTGGTAAAGACCCTGGGGGCCGAGTTGGGGCCAAATGGAAGCACTTTGTATTGGAAATGGTAGCCCATGATCCTGAATTGTAGAAAAGAACGATGAGGTTGCCAAATCAGCATGTGTAAGTACGGATCCTTCAGATCCAGGTAGCACATCCAGTCTCCTCTGCACAATGTCTCCGCTATTAAAGCTGGCATAACCATCTTGAACTTTTGTAGAGGTAGGGAGAGGTTGAGGGTGGAAAGGTCCAGCACAACTCTCAGGCCCGCCTGGCTTTTTTTCTGAATTGTGAAAATCCGGGAGTAGAAGCCCAAGCCTTACTGGGAGTCTGGGACTTCCTCCACTGTCTGGCTCTCGACGAGCGACAGGATCTCCGCCAAAAGAGTTGCTGTCCCAACCTGTGGGAGTAGAGGGGAAGGGGGAGGAGAAGCTGGGATGGGTAGGCAGTACCCCGTGGATTCTACAGAGAGGATCCAGGGGTCCGTAAAATTCTGGTGCCAGAACTGTGCATGCAGGGCAAGCCTGCCCCCCACTGGAGAGATGTGGACCCGGAGGGGCATGTCATGCCTTCTTTCCCTCTGAGGCTGTTTCGGAGGAGGGGGACTGGAAAAAGCCCTTACTCCGCCCCCCCCTTTGTTGTTTGCGCCGATGTTGGTTCAGGCTGCCGCGACCTCCCTCTTAGAAGCCGTGGAAACCTCTGTATGTACACCCCTTGTCTAAGCTCTGCTGTGACTGGGTGTATGGTTTGGCCGTGGTCTTTGTAAGGATGGATAAAGACTTGGCCATTTGTGAGCTGTTTTTCTTTTTGTCCAGCTCCTCATCTGTGGTGGAGTGAAGAGGTCACCCCCTTCGAACGGAAGGTCTAATATGCGTTCCTGGGCATCCGGGTTGAATTTAGTAGCACAGAACCAGGCTGTTCTTCTCAAGTCCGTGGCAATGCAGATGGCCCGGCCAGAAGTGTCAATGTGCCACGTTGGACTCCATGATGTCTTGTGCCACCATCTTGGCCTCTGCCAGTCCTGCCTTGAATCGTGATTGGCTCTGCGCCAGAAGCTCTGGAAGGAATTCGTCAATTTCCTGCCAAAGCCTCTGGTTAACGGCTGCCAGCATGGCATCCGTGGTGGCTTAATGAAGATGCAGGGACGCGTTGCAATACAGCTTCTTCCGTACGCCTCAAAGATCCTCTCATCCTTGCCTAGCAGCACTGCGGAGGAAGAGGCCGAGGACGATTGAGGCTTGGAGTATAGTGATGCCGCAGCGATCACTGAAGAGTGCAGCTGAGGGTGGGCTGATAGCAAGAGTATATCCCCCTCCATCTACCGATATTTGGCCTCCAGGCATCGATTGACCGGCTGAACCGAGTGGGGGTTGAGCCAAACAAGTTACTTTCTTACCTGGTAACGTTCTTTCGATGGGATGGTCTGACGACGTATTCCATATCTATGACAGGTAATGTCCACAGCTGTGCTGCTTCGGAAAATCTTCGGCGTCTGCGTCCTGCGTCAATGACGTTGATGCGCCATCCCCGAGGACCTCCTTTGACGGCCGACGTCACCCGATGTGCTAAGTAGGACGCACGACGCCGTAGCCTCAGTTGTAGTTTTTTCCCCCAGAGCGTGTGCCACCAGTTTTCTGCCAGTCAGACACACAAGGCCTTGCGGAACGCAAGCTGCAATCGCAAAAGAAATTCTGCAGCGGGGAAGGTAGGGAGGGACCGATATGGAATACGTCGTCGACCATCCCATCAAAAGAACGTTACCAGGTAAGAAAGTAACGTGTTCTTCGAGGGGATTGGGTCCTCCGACATATTCCATTTCTATGACAGACTCCCAAAGCAGTACCAAGCAAGGAGGTGTGAAAAGAATTTAGAACACAAATTTAGCATGCCCAATCAAATTGCGGAATAAAGGCCAGATCCTGCCTTCTGGTGGAATCGAGGGAGTAGTGACGTACAAAAGTATGTACTGAAGCCCAGGTGGATGCATCACAGATGTGACAAATAGGAACACCCCTCTGCAGGGCAGTAGACGCAGCCACTCCCCTGGTAGAATGGGCCCGCAAACCAGCTGGAGGGTCCTTACCCGCCAAGCGGTAACACTGGGAGATAGCTAAAATAATCCAACGAGACAAAGTGTGTTTCGTCACAGCTTGTCCCAAACGCTTTCCAGTGCAGCCACTGAAAAGTTGATCATCCACTCTGACCCGGGACATGCGCGAAATATAAAAGCTCAACGCTCTCCTAGGATCAAGCCTATGGAGCCTCTCGTCTTCCTTACCAGGATGTGGAGGAGGATAGAACGCCGGAAGAACAACCTTCTGGCTCAAATGAAATTCCGAAACCACCTTCGGAAGAAAGGAAGGACGAACTCTAAGGACAACCCTGTCCTTATGAAACACAGTGAAGGGTGGCTTAACTGAAAGTGCCTGTAACTCACTCTGCGAGCGGAAGTAACCGCAACCAAAAACACAGTTTTCAGAGTTAACAGTCTCAAAGGGCAAGAATGCAAAGGCTCAAATGGAGCACCCATAAGAAACTTAAGAACAAGGTTCAAATCCCAACTGGGCACCAGAAAAGGTGACGGAGGAAACACATTAGTGAGCCCTTTCAAAAATTGAGAAATTAAAGGAATCTTAAAATAGGAACATTCTTCAGACAAGCGCTTAAAGATGGACAGCGCCGCCAGGTAACCTTTAATGGTCCCCACTTGCAAGCCCCTGTGGGCCAAGGAAAGCAAAAAAGACAGAACCATGGGAATGTCACACTCAAAAGGATCCACATTCTTAACTCTGCACCAGTCGCAGAACTTTCTCCAATGGCAACGGTACAGAGACTTTGTTGCCGGCCACCTGGCCGAGAGCAACACCTCCATCATGTCTTCAGGGAGGTCCCAATCCTTATACCTCAACCTTTCAGAAGCCAAGCGTGAAGGTTGAGGGATCTGACCTCTGGATGGAGAACCTGACCCCCCTCCCGTGAGAGCAGATTGTCTCGGTAGGGAAGACGACGTGGAGGGCAGATGGACAAGTCGAGAAGGTCCGGGTACCACGTCCTCCGGGCCCACGCGGGAGCAATGAGGATCATCCGGGAACCGAACATCCGTAACCTCCGCAGTACTTGCGGGATGACAGGGACTGGAGGAAACGCGTACAGCAGTGGGAATGACCACTCCACCACGAACGCGTCTCCTAAGGCATTTTTTGGAGGAAATTCCCGCGAGCAGAACCTTTCACACTTCCGGTTGACACTGGAGGTGAAGAGATCCACTTGAGGGGTCCCCCAAAGGGCGAAGATCTCCAGGAGAATCTCCTGAGCCAGCTCCCACTCGTGAGAGATCGTGCTCTGCCTGCTCAGAGCGTCTGCCGTCTCGTTGTCGTCTCCGGCCAGATGAACAGCCGAGATCGAAACTTCCTGCTGGATGGCCCAGAACTCGAGCTGCATCGCCTCCCTGCACAGAGGAAGTGACCGCCCCCCCTTTTTGTTGAGGTAGTGCATGGCCACCGTGTTGTCCGTTAGAATCAGGACACTCTTTCCTCGCACAGTCGGCAGAAAAGCCTTCAGGGCAAGCCTAACGGCCCTCAGCTCCAACAGATTGATATGGAGTCTGGACTCCGACGGAGACCAACGATCGCTGACTGTCAACTCGTTGGCATGAGCTCCCCATCCCGTGAGGGATGCGTCCGTCACGATCGTCACCTCCGGCCAGGGCAGCCAAAATGGGGCCCCCTTCATCAGATTGCCTTCGACAGCCCACCACAGAAGGTCTCGGGCGACCGAGGGCGGCGCCTGAACAGGGTCCGACAGCCTGCCGGAGGACTGAGACCACTGGAGCTTGAGTGCCCACTGCAAAGATCTCATCCGCAGACGAGCCTCTGGCATCAGAAGAATGCAGGATGCCATGAGGCCGAGCAGTCTCAAGAACTCGGACGCTGGGAGATTCTGGGCAAGTTGAAACTTGTGCACCATCTGCTGAATGTGAAGAGTCTTCACCTGGGAAGGAAAACACTGCCCCAGGGATGTGTCGAGCACTGCACCGATGTACTGGAGCCGCTGTGTTGGTGTCAAATGGGACTTCTTTAAATTGAGGGAGAAGCCCAGCTTGTGAAGGGAGTGGCAGGTGACGGACAGATGATCTAGGACTCCCCCTGATCAACCAATCGTCCAGGTAGGGGTAGACGTGAAACCCCTCTTTCCTGAGATGCGCTGCCACCACCACCATGAGCTTGGTGAAAACCCTTGGGGCGGAGGTCAATCCGAACAGCAGGCCCCGCAACTGAAAGTGCGAGTCGCCAACTGCGAACCTCAGGTACTTCTTGTGCTTGGGATGGATCGGCATATGGAAGTAAGCGTCCTTGAGGTCGAGAGACACCAACCAATCCTGAAGTTGAAGGGCCTGCAGGACTTGAGAGAGAGTAACCATCTTGAACTTGTCCTTCCTGAGGAGTTTGTTCAAACCGCGCAAGTCCATGATGGGTCTCAATCCCCCATCTTTCTTCGAAATCAAAAAAATAAGGGGAATACCATCCCTTGTTCCTCTCTGCTACAGGCACCAGTTCTATGGCGCCTTTCTCCAGCAGGACTTGAATTTCCTGCGCAAGGAGCGGATCCTAACTCTTCAAAGAGAGGGTGGAGGGGTGCTGGGAGCCGAGGGCTCGGGAATGGAGACTGGAGCCGGAGGCTGCAGCGGAGGCTGGTACGGAACCAAATGCACAATCAGGTGAGGGGCGGGAGCGGGCAGCGGAGGCTGAACAGGGGCCAGGAGCGCCTGTACTGTGGTCTGCTGTGGGATGTATTAACCCACTTATGCTCTGCTCTGCGGCATCCCTGTGCTCTGTTGGTGCCAGAAAAATCTAAATGGCCACAAAACACTCATGTGCTCCAAAACCTATGGAAATCACGCTTTGCAACACAAAAAGACAGCTGCCCAATCTGCCATACATGTTGTCAGTGGTGGAACAGAGAGTGCACTCCTGAAACATGCCAATGGGCTGCCCCACAAGTAAAAATGAAGCACAGAGGGAAAAGCAGTGCTTTGCTGAAAGAAATCCAAAATCTTGCTTTTAAAACTGTTTTTCTTGGTTGCTGAAACTGCAGAATGCCGGTACAAAACACCCTCAAACATCCAATATTCTTGCTGGGTGCTACATGTCACGTAGTTCAAGAAATCATGATGAACATACAATGTCCTGAAAAGCTGAATTTGTCATCAAAACATTCACAGCAAAAATGTGCCTGCCTGTGAAATCTGTCAAAATCTGGGCGCAGTACCCGTGGCTGCCTGTATGACAGCTGTCAGAAGCCTGCATGACAGAATTTAAACTTGTACAACTGAAATCTAATGTCTGAAAACTAAGTGACCTGTTATTGAAAGTAACCTAGGTTGTAACTGTTTAATCCTATGGTTTAGAATCTGGAATAAGTGTTATAGCTACTTGTTTTGAAATTACAAGTTTGTTTTAAACCAATAAAAAATGTAACAGAATGACATTGAAATTAAGCCTGCCGAAAAGCAATCAAGCCAGTCCAACAGCTTCCCCCACGGAGGCCAGGCATCTCCCTTCTGCTTCACTCCACCAGGAAATCAGACCTCTGTGATGATTAGATTAGGGGAGCGGAATTTGGGGCTGCAGGGGAAGGAGACAATGGACATCCACAGACTGAAAGGAAATGCTAAGTGTGAAGAGTCATAAATGGCCGGGCCCAGAAGGAACTGGGAGGAGACTGCTGCTGAGCTGCCAGGAAAAGAAGGAGGTGGAGACAAACCACAATTTGTTTCTTAACAAAGGCCAAAAGCACATTTTTAAAAGACTGATAAATTACTGTGTAAATTTGTGAAAAATATGTAAACAACAGATTTGTGAATCTAATTTTTGGCACCACGTTTTAAGAGGCGCCAGAACTCTGTGAGATGTTCTGAGAAGTAACAGCGGAAAATATGGTTTTACACCATATGTATTTATGTCAAAAGCATGAAACTTCACACACTTATGCCCATATTCAATGCGCACAGTTGTACACATTTTCTGATAAACTGAATATTGTGTTCCGGACAAAAAGGGCAAAATTCTGTCAAAAGCAGACACAAGATCCTACAGCGACGAGGTTTGGAGGAGTATCTGCTACACAAAATATGTAATCTATATATGTTATTGTTATAGAGATTGCACACATGTAGATATGTATTGTACCAAAAGTAGATTTTATGTTCAAAGGGACAAGGGGAGGATTCTCGAACTCATAAACCCACATCATCATGGAGACACCCTGTTTTCTCCTCCAGTCAAGGGAGAGAAGAAACTCTAGCGAATCGCCTGCCTAAGGGGTGCGCTTAGGATAAACCAGCACACACCCCCTTTATCATAAGCATAAATAGAGACAGCTGAGGACTTAGAGGGACACACAGATTCACCCACTAACCGATTGCTGGCGGAGCACCCTGCTAGAGAAACATCCATCTTCCTTGCTCCAGACTCTAGAAACTTGGCAAGCAGAAAGGCTCATTGCATAGCTGAACCATTTTCAGCTAGGCCTTAAGATTCCAGAACCCACCCCAGAAACCTAAGGGGAACAAAAGAAACAGCCGGGCTGTGCTGTAACTGCTATCCTGCTACAAGTATAATCATCAGAACCAAAAGATCCAATCCAGTTGTGCTGTGCTGTGACCAGAGCCATTGCAGACCCGATCCAGTCCTGTGCCATGCTGTGAACAGACCCAGTCCAGTCCGTTGTGCCCAGCAGAATCCCTGAGCAGAATCCCTGACCATAAATCTTGATGGACCAGAATTCCTGACGGTTCCGCTCAAAACGTATATAGTGAGTATCTATAGAATAGAACTGTGTCACTAGCATATGTACCTGGCTTAGTCCAATCCCTATCTAAATCTATCCCATCTTGTCTTCAGAACCTGCATTGTTAAAAATCTTTTTGAATTGCCTGAACTCTCGATCTTATCCCTGCTACCTTCCTGCTGTACTAGTATTGTTAAAAATATCTTTGCGCTGATATATTTCATCTGAAGAAGGCAAGCTCCTCGGCAGGCGGTCGCCCTGATCCAGTGGCTGTGCTTCCGTGTGGTATTTGCTTCTTCATAGTCAGCCCCTAGTGTAAAGAAATCCCGTTAGTCTTTTAAAAGCGCATTCCTATTTTCCCATTCTTGCACCTATCTCAGAAAAACGACCTCCACTAAAACATCCATAATTTTCTCAAATTTCATGCTAGAAAAAACATTTCAACTTCTACTTGTAGCTAACATCCTCAGCTTTCCATAGAACCAAAACATTCCAAATCCATATAGTTCTCCCGCAATCACGATTACCGCGCGCAGAAAAGGTTGCCACGAATTTCATTTAAGGAAAATTCTGTCACGTGTAAAACAGCTTTTGATTGCACCCGATCTCAATTTTAAGAATTCAACTGTTCCTTAGAATCAAATCGTTGCTAGTGTTTGTCTGTAATTATCTAAAGCGGCTCCCATAAGAATTTAAACAATTTCAGCAATTTAAACCATATTTAGTGTTTTACCCATTCCATTCTCAAGATAACTTTAAACCATTTTGACAGCTTGCCAATCAATTCTGTTTGCTGAGGGGGAAATTGGGATTGACATTTTGTTTGACTTCTGCATTCCTGAAAACCTGTTCTCTCCTCCTATCTCTTTACATTGCCTGTTGGGGGGTTGCGGGGTGTGCAGGGGGAAATAGTAACCATACTGCTATCTGTTCTGAGCACACACACACACACACACACACACACAAAAAGATTGTTTTTGTGCTGAATTATTTTGCTCACTATTGCGCCTTGTGATTAAAGAGATTGCTTAGTGTTACATCACCCCATTGGTGATCATTGTTTACCCATTAAACATAGTGTGATTATATTGTAACTACATAAATAAATATTTTAACTCTGCAAACTAGCCTGATTCCTGGTTCAGTGTGACCGGGGGGCAGGGTTCCAAGAGAGGGGCATGATATGAGTGGTGCATCATTCAGAATAAAAGAACTTTTAGACACAAAATAAATAAGTATTTCAGTTGTGCATTACACGCTAGGCGTTGACTTAGGTGAAGTGCCGGATTGAAATCACTTACACTGCGGTGCCGGAGCCATTGGAGGGAGCACGTCCCTGACGGCGTCCCTGAGGATAACCCCCATCCGAGGAGATTTCATGAGCCAGAGGAACCTTTAATTAAATCCGCCCTCACAGGCCAGAGGGGTGGTAGGTGATATGGATGGGGTTGTGGGCGGCTGCTGGAGGTGTTGCGTACCCTGCCCATACGGATGCAGTGGAAACCTGCCCTGTGCAAATGAAGGGCAGGCTGTAGGCCACATACCCGGTTGACACCAGTCCCACCTTGACACACGTTCCTCCACCTGCTCCCTGCCTTGGTGCGGTATTGGGCGGATGTCAGAAGTGACCATTTTGTCGAACTGCCTTCCACGTGCCTGCATCGTGTTGCTTGGCTCACTGAGCCCAGCCCCATCCAGGACTCTTGAGTGTGGATCATGAGGCCTACCCTGTTCCTCAAGCTGAGACCTGGAAGGTGTTTCACCCTTGGCGAATTTGCAGGAAGAACTGCATATAGGCGCCCCCGGGACATGTTGCCGGTATTAGGGCGTGGCCCCCCTGGTGAAGCCCCAGTAAAAGAACCTTCCGGTCCCTCAGCACTGTCACCAGGAGGATCGATGGACCCCTCAGCCTGCCGGCCGGTAGCTTATTTAGCCTTGGTACTCGTGCTGGTATGAGAACCTGAGCAGTTCCTCCTGCGCTGGCGAGTCCCTTGAAAGGAGTCTCCCTTGTGGGGTAAACTGGAAAAGAGCGGCCCTACCTTCGGCCTGGATCGATGATTGACGAAGTCCTTCAGGTCCTCTGGAGGCGATCTCTGGAAGAGCTCCCTCCACCTGGCTAGTCTGTTCTTCAGAGACCTCGATGAAAGCGTTCGCACACCGTACAAGCTTGCCAGTCGTGGTCTGGATCAAGGCAACGTAGGCTGAGGGCATGCTGTCTGAAGTTGGAAAGAGTCTGTCGCAGTATGGACACCTGCTGAACCCTGTAGAAGTCGACATGCGCCAGGGAGGATGTGCGACACCTGTGGAATTACATGGCCGTAGCCAAACACAGGAGCGCTGGTGAATTCGGCCCGTTCCCGTCGACGCAGAAAAGGGGACTGAGGTGTAACGTCAGAGGGCAGAGTCAGGGCAGTGCATGCTCCCAGGGCCACACTCCTGTGCGCCTCTAAATTTAAAGAAGAAGGTTCTTTCTGGTGAAAAAGGTACCGTCTCTCATCCCTTGGAAGGGATGCGCATGCAGTATGGAGGAAAGGGGATGGGACGTAAGAGTATGGTGGGTATGACTAAAAGGGCGGTGTGCGAAGCACTCCCAGAATATGACTATGAGCCGGAGAGGCTTGTGACTTTGTGGACTGAACTGATATTTGGAAATTTGAGATTGAAATAAAGTAAAGTAAATTTGTATACTACAAGCCGAGGTGTCGAAGCCCCAACTTGGGGTCAAATAAGTATTAAACGTAATGTATCATGGAGGTAACGTGGGGGACACACTCCTACAGCATATGTCCCTGTCCCTTCCGAGATATAAGGACACAATTTATACGTATAGCAAAGAATGGACACAGAGCATAGAAGGTAAACTGCCCAAGCTATGGCCAACAGGTGGGAACTTCTCCAAATATGTCCAGCAACCATTACGTACACATATACAGAAATTGAGCAAACAAATGGCGTGTTCGTGTTGTGGAACATGTTCCAGGACGACGGACGGAATGTGGCGTGGCATCAATGAATGCTGAACCAACAGGTAGCCCTGCGCAAAAAGCCCTGGGCCCCCGCTTCTCCTCCTGAACATGGGAGCAAAGGGGCAACAGCAGGGGCACAAGGAGTATATGAAGCGAGGGAATTGAGAGCAGCGGCAGCGTACACAAATCCAATATTTGCAGCTCCAGCATACAGTAGAAGAGAGGAGCAGAATGGGGCCGGACAAACAGTCGCAGGAACAGAAAGGGCAGGAGGCGAAAAGAGAGAGTGCAGCGAGATCCAAACACGTGTTAAGGAGAACGATCTGGGAACAGAGGGGAGACAGGAAGGACAGGAGAACATAGCATCGAACGAGTGGGTGGGAGGCCAAATATTGCTTAAATTAGATGGAAAGACAGCGGGAGAAGCAGGAGGACCAACTAAGGAAGCAATGGATTGTAAGGACATGAGTGAAGCAAGGAAATGGGCAGAGATAATGTAAGCGGTAGGGAGAGGAGAGAGGGAGGAAAAGGATGAATGCGAGAAAGCGCAGAGGGAAAGACAGAAGGCAGAAGAGTGAGAACGCGAACAGCAAGAGGTGTGGAGACAGCGAGAGCTTGAGGAGATGGCAAGGAAGGGGGAAGAAGAAGAAAGAGAAAAGCAAGTACAGATTAAGAGGGAAAAGAGGAAGTTAGAAAAAGAGCGATTAGGAAGAGAGCAACGGCACAGGGAGGGAGAAGAGCGCGCTGTGAAATGAGTGAGAGTTAAGTTGAGTTTAGCATGTTTTGATGATAATGTGGAGAGGGAACAGCAAGTAGAACGAGACCGAGGGAGGAGCTACAGTAGGGCTGCTATGCTGCCAGACAAAAGCACTACCAGGTCTTTCATGAGTGGGGACTGCGAGAGCGTAATCAACATAGAAGGACAGCAGGGAGGCGCAGTATTGAGAAGACTAAGCTTTTCCAAGACAAAGTTGACAGTGACGGCAGATACCGAGTGGGATGCTGACTTCGGAGGGAGTGAGGACGAGGGATTGGGGCAATCTGCCTTTCGGTCTCAAGGGAAGAGGTATGGTATGGCAAGTCGGCAAGGCCGTGGGTGGATTTGAGGGTGACAAGGATGAGGGGGCACATTGTTCTAAGACTGTATCACGTAGCATAGATAGCGTTACCCCATATACGCAGAGGCTCAGAGCCCTTCCAGCGTGCAGGAGGGGAGAATTAGCACAGGCATTCACTGCCACCAAAGATACCGGGAGAATAGATGGGAAGACAGGGCTGACAAAGTTCCCCTTACTGGAGAAGGGTGACCTCAATACATATCATGACAACACATAGGCAAAGACAACATGAGGTGTAAGCTACCCTCACTGACTGCGGGAGCAGGGAAATTGATATACGAGATGGAAAGACTAACAGCAGGTCAGCCATTAGCGGTGGGGTTGCCTATGACATATGGAAAGGGGTTGGCTAACCAGAAGTAACAATGATTCACTGCTCAACAACTGCCGAGTGGCTATATGGCAAGCTCTACGGGTGCAGTACCCAGACACCTCAGACTTTAGCGCGATTGTGGCACACAAAATAGGGGACAACGAAGACCCCCTACAGTATATCCAGGCTATCCAAGAGAAATGGAGACTTGAAATGCAAGAACCGTGGGACAAGATAGTGGGATTATTGTATCATATACTATGTCAAGGGTTGTCAGAGCAAGTGCGAAAGCAACTCAAGAAGTTAGTGGGGATGGAAGGAAAACCGTGGCCAGAAATTCAATTCACCATAGTACACTATTGCAGGCTAATGAAAGAAAACATAAGAAAAAAGTGTGAGGAAAGAAAGCAGGAGGAGGCAAAGTTAGAGCAGAAGAAATTGTCAAAATATGCCATGGATGGGGCAGTGTTAACAAGTACGGGAGGACACCACAAGTGCAGTACACACAGCCACCCACAGGGGGAGGTTTCATGGGGTGGGGTGATGCGTATCACAGGTTCAGGGGAAGAGGGGGGCTGCCGAGGGGCTACGGGTATGGGCACCCAATGCAACAAGTCCAAGAGTGCTTCTCAGGGGATACCCAAAGCCAATGAAGGAGCCCCCACAGTGCTGGGTGTGTGGGCAGATAGGACACATCTCCAGGGTGTGTATGAGCAGAGGGGAAATACAGCAGAATAGAGGGATGCATACCCGCAGACATACCAAATGACACAGGCACCACTGATGTGAAGACGCCAGCACAACCGTACCCACAGGCACCACATACAAAGTATAATACGCAGCCACCATATCCGGCACAGCAAGATGACGGGACGCTGGCACGCACAGACTCCATGGGAATGAATCCCATTTGGAAACTAGGAGGAACTACCGTGGTGGGGAGCAACCCATTTGCAGGGAACGCCATGTTGTTATACCCTCAATAGGACAGCCCACAGACAGACCTGATGTGTTCCATCCTATCGATTTCACCCAACACAGCAGAGGAACCTCATACAGGGGTGATGATAGGTGACGAAACGTTCTCCTTTCTTGTAGACATAGGGGTGACTAAATCCTGCATCCGAGAGGGGAGGTATAGAATTTCAGGCAACGCCATGAACGTGCAGAGATTTTCTGGGGCGACGGAAATGGTTCACTTTACAGATAATCTTAGACTTTCTATAGAGGAGCGTGACCTGGCTCTTCCCTTATTGTATTCCTGACAGACACTAGTAAACATAATGGGAAGAGATATCATGAGAAAACTTAACATGACCATCTCATTCACTGACAAGGGAATAGTGTGTTCCACCACTGGAATTCACCTTCTAAATGTGAGGGAAATTATCCAAGTCTATTGCAGACACATGGTACAGAGGGGGGTGCCAACAGACGAAGAGCTATGCTGAGATGTAGCTGAAGTAATAAAAGCATGGCTCCTGGGGATCCAGTGAAAACGGTGGCACCTTCCAAATGAGTACATGTTCAGACCAGAGTTACAATTAGAGGAGAAAGAGGGAACAGTAATGCCACTAGAATTAGAGGCAGTAATAGTGATAGAAGACAGAATAACAGTACATGGGACCGATGACACCAGACGAGTATGGAGGTCCATAATTGCGGTAGCAGAAGAATACAGGTTAACTACTGTGACTGACGAAGAACTGTTCCAAGACAACCGCTCAGAACAGGAGGTAGAGTTTGACATTAGCATTACATACTGGGTGAAGATACACTACAGAGAGGTACCACAGAGAATGGCGATGATACTACAAACACCATCAACATTCCACAAGGAAGTCTTAGCAAAGGTCCTCAGTGTCTTATGGATGACAAGTCCCTATGTCGTGGGGCTTCTAAAGGTAATAGGAGCAGTGAAGATAATACTTAAGCCAGGAGCAATTTTACCAAGAGCTAAACAATATCCCCAGTTGAGGGAGGCAGACAAGAGCATATACGGGACAACGGCAGCCCTAGTCAAGCAAGGCATCTTAATACCATCAGAGTCACCATGAAACACAGCAGTGTATCCTGTGAAAAAGGCAACAGGAGGATTGTGGCGTTTAATACAGGACATGTGCCTTCTGAACCATATTGTTGAAGCAGAGTTTCTTTTAGTTCCGAAGCAAATTACAATTTTGTGTAGCATTTCTACGGATGCTACCCAATTCACGGTTCTAGATTTGAAGAACACCTTCTTCCGTATACCACTATATCCGGACTCACAAGACTTAACATTGTTCCTAGATAGAAATAAGAAGTGGAAACACACTAGACTTCCTCAAGGGTACTGCAAGTCCCCTTCTATATTCAACAGGGTCCTCCAAATGGACTTAGGAAATGTATAGTTAGAAGGTGTTGTTATACAATATGTATACAACATCTTGATTTGCAGCAAAACAGAAACACAGTGTAGAAATGACTCTGTCCACATGTTGACTGTGCTGGAAGAAAACGGGTACAAGGTGGGCGAAGCCAAATTACAATATTGTCAAAAAGAAGTATTGTATATTGGACAACTAATATCGCAAGACAGGCGGAAAGTGACACCAGAAAGAGCAGAGGCAATTCCTAAGATCCCAAAACCCAAGACTATAAGACAAATGCAGCAGTTTTTAGGACAATGCAATTACTGCAGAGCGTGGGTATTCGACTACAGCACCTACACTAGGCCCTTGTTAAGTGCACTGAAAGAAGCAGTGAGAGGGGAGGGCACCTGACAGTGGAGAGAAGAAATGAACAAGGCATTTGAAGAGCTGAAGAGAGCAATATGCGCAACTCCAGTGTTAGGGATCCCAGACCATCAAGATGAATTCTTCTTATTTTTGCGCGCCAATAAAGTAGTAATAACAGCAGTACTAATGCAGAAAATGACCATGGAGCACAAACCATTAGCATACTACAGTGGGAAATTAGACTCAGTGATGAGAGGATACTACGCTTGCGAGCAGGCACTTGCTGCAGTCGCATTTGCTGTGGAGAAGTCAGCGAGTATTACAATGGGATGCAGCATCACTCTTTTTGTACAGCAGGCTCTCTTTACAATAATATAAAGGCCCAAAAGTACATTGACTACCCAAAGAGCTTAGGGATATGAGGTGATACTGTCAAACCCAGCTCTCAAGTTAGTGAAATGCCGCCTTGTCAACACGGCAACATTCGTCGTCAAGCCCATAGAGGAAGAAGACTACGTGCACTACTGCACCACGAACATACAAAACCATGACATCCCAAAAGTACAGGAGAATGCACTTGAGGGTGTAGTGGTACTTTATATTGACGGATCATCGACAATAGACCAGACCTCAGCTTAAAGACATACAGGGATGGCAGTAGTGACCTTAAAAGAGTACAGGAAAAGCGAGGTGGTACTAAGTACACGTTTACCATCACATTTTTCAGCACAGGCTGCTGAGCTAGTAGCTCTAATTTTGCCACTGGAGCATAGCAGGAACAAGGAAGTGACAGTTTATTCAGATTCAGCCTACGTGACATCCACAGTGCATTCTTGGCTGCCACATTGGCGCAGCAGGGGTTTCCGCCATGCTGATGGATCACTGTTACAGCATGTGCTTCTATTGGGCAGACTAATAGCGGCGCTCCAGTTCCCAGTGTGCATAGCAGTAGCAAAATGCCAGGTCCACACGAGGGGGGGAGGATCCTGTCTCCAGCAGCAATGAGGAAGCGGACACAGAAGCGAAACGCACCATTTATTTTGGGGACATTTTAGAAATGGATTCTCCGTCACAGTGTGTAACCATATGTGGACAATGGTATTGATGTAGGGGTATAACACATTACCTGTAACACACATTATGGAATTACAGTGAGCTGCACCCAAAGAGAAGAAGGAATTGTGGATGAAAAGGGGATGCTCAATATCTCCAACAGATGCCCTTTGGTGGCAAAACTACACAGGGAAAGTAGTGATGCCATTGTCATTATTGCACACTGCACTGACACAATTGCACCATCCTACTCATATGGGGAAGGATGTACTTGCTGCTCATATTGGAGAAGATTAGTTCTGTCCCAATTTGGCAAAACATGTGGCAGAATCTATGACTAATTGTATTGTTTGTAAACAATTCACAGCAGGCCATACATTAAGGGTAGTGAGAGGAGCCAAACCTCCCCCAATGGGTCCATTCCAGCACCTTCATGTCAACTATGTGGACATGCTCCAAGTATGCCAGTGCTACCGCTACACAATAGTGGTTGTTTGCCCATTTTCCCGATGGATCAAAGCTGGGCCCTGCTCCTATTCTGATGCCATTAGAGTGGCAAAATTCCTGGTTCGGGAAATCTTTTATCACACAATGGGGCGTGTGTGAGGTCCTGCGGTCTGACAATGGTCCTCACTTCAACAATGAGCTGTTTCAACATATCACAACCTTGCTAGGCATACAACACAAATTCTCTTGTGCGTATCACCCGCAAGTGAACGGGGTGTGTGAACGCCTCAACAGGCTTCTCAAAGAGAATATTGCTAAGATAAAGAAAACATTGAACAATAGTTGGTTACATCGTTTACCATTGGCCTTATTCGCATTGCGCAACCAACAGGGTCCAACCACCATTTAACCCCTCATGAGGTGGTAACCGGGAAATGCTGAGACTTCTCCTGGCTCCTCCCACTAGGGATTGTTGGATGCTGAAAAATTGTTGGATGTATAATGTCAAGAGATGTATGAATACACTGCTTCCTTGATGGATAGCGGAATGAACCTGAAGTCTCTGCGGAGTCGCGAGCCCTTTCATGACAGAAAGCCTTGGAGATACAGGAGAGAACCTATCTAGCGATGGAAGCTTTAGCTGCCTTATTGACAGGAGAAGGACACCCGTAAGTAACGAAGAGCAGGTCTGCTTTTCTAAACAGTTTGGTCCTTTCTAGAAACAATTTTAAAGTTCTGACAAAATCTAGGTTATGTAATGTTTCTTCAGCTGCAGAAGCATGGGGTCTGTGAAGAAAAACAGGAAGACATATTTCCTGGTTTAAATGAAAGTCGGAGACCACCTTAGGTAGAAAGGAGGGGACCGTATGTAGGACAACTTTGTCCTCATAGAACACTATATATGGTTCCTTTGAGGAGAGAGCCTGGAGCTCTCCAATCTTTCTAGCCGAAGTAATGGCTACTAAGAAAGCCATTTTCCAAGTTAGAAATTCTAATTCACATGAGGCCATAGGCTCGAATGTTTTTGCATTAAGGCTGACAAGACCTCATTGAGATCCCACTGAGGTGGAGGTTCACGAATAGAAGGATGTAAGCGTAGAAGGCCCTCAAAGTGCCTTTTAATGGCTTTGTTAGAAAGAGAGAAAGACTTGTGTTCTCTATTCAGGTATTCACCAATAGCAGATAAGTAGTGTTTGCACGTGCCTACTTTTACACCAGTGGAAACTAGATAAGACATGAAGGACATGACATTATCAATAGAGGCCTTTAGAGGGTTAAGGTCTTGGTCCAAGGCCCAGTGACAGAAACGTAACAATTTGCCATGATATTGTTTCTTAGTAGAAGCTTTTCTAGAAGCTGACATGATGGTTATGTTTTGCTCTGATAAATGTAAGTGGCAAAAAGCTAATTTTTCAGGAACCAAGCCTTCAAGTTGAGCAACTTAGTGGAGGGGTGAAGGACGTGCCCTTTCTGCTGAGTCAAAAGATCTTGCGTTGATGGAAGATCTAATAGGGAAGTCCCTGCTAACTCCAGAAGATCTGGAAATCAGATCTGGTGAGGACAGAATGGGGCTATTAGAATCAATGTCAGATTCTGTGAAATTTTGAATTTGAGTAATATTTTGTGTATTAATGGGAGAGGTGGGAATGCATAAAGTGTTAGGTTTGACCAATCCAGATGGAGAGCATCTCCCAGGGATTGAAGGCCCTGACCTTGCACTGATACAAACTGAGGACATAGAGAGTTGTGCTGGTTGGCAAAGAGGTCTACTGATGGATTGCCCCACTTCTGAAATATCATGTTTGCTACTGACGGTTTCAGCTCCCATTCATGCAGAGCAGACTGTGACCTGCTTAGTTTGTCTGCTGGGACGTTCTTTTTCCCATCCAGATGGGACGCCAACAAGAAAATGTGATTTTGAATGGAACAATACCAAATCTTCTCTGCTAGGAGACACAGGGGAAGGGAACAAGTAACCCCCTGCTTGTTGATATAAAACATTGCAGTGGTATTGTCCGTTAGAATTTTCATCACCTTTCCTTGAAGTGAGAGAAGAAATGATTTCAGAGTGAAAAATATGGCTCTTAGTTCCAGGACATTTATGTGGTCATTGTTTTCTTGAGAGGATGAAAGACGATGAGCTGTTACACTTAGACAATGTGCCCCCCAACCGTACTCTGAAGAGTCTGTTGTTACAACTATTTGGTGAGGAGGAGTTTGAAAAGGAAACCCTGTTAACAGGTTCTCTGGGGAGTTCCACCAGAGTAGAGAGAGAGTCCTGAACTTGTTTTGGAATTTGGATTTTCATTTCCTCGGAATCCAAGAGCTGGTTCCAGTTGCGAGCAAGAGGCCGCTGGACCATTCTCAAATGGAGCCTTGCAAAGGGAACTAGGTTAATGCAAGAGGTCATAAGGCCCAAGAGCCTTTGAAACCACCAAATTGTCAGAGTCTGGTGGGTATTGAATTTTACGATGGTTTGTTGAATAGCTTTCACCCTTTCCAGGGGTGAAAAGGCTCTGTGTAGAGTAGTATCTATGACTGCTCCTAGGAATTGGATCCTTTGCGAAGGATTGAGCTGGGATTTTGTCACATTTATTGAAAACCCCAGGTTGAACAGAGAATGGCATGTTAATTGCATCTTCTGAAGCAATTCCTCTGGCGACTCCGCCTTGAGAAGCCAGTCGTTGAGGTAAGGGTATAGATGGACTGTCCTTAACAGCAGGTAGGCAGGCACTAACCCCAGAACCTTCGTGAAAAACCTTGGAAGCAGAATTTATCCAAAAGGGAAGACATCTGAACTGGTAGTGAGAACTTCCTATGTGAATCTGCGGAACTGACAGTGATGTTTGTAGAAGGGGATGCGAATAAGAACCCCGAGGATCTACAGATGCCATTCAATCGTGTGGATGAAGAGAAGCCAGAATCTGAGGAATGGTCACCATATGGAAGGTTTCGATTGACAGAAATTGGTTAAAGTCTGAAATGTTCAGAATTGGACGGATCACGCCTGATTTCTTTGGGATCAGAAAGTAGCAAGAGTAAAATCCCTGCCCTATTTAATCTTGAGGAACCAACTCTGTCGCTCCTAAGAAAAGGAGTTTCTGGATCTCTTTCCGGAGCTCAAGGATGATTTCTGGAGCTTTGGAGGAGAGGAAGGTGGAAGAGCCGCAAGGACAAGGCGGTAACCGTGCTGAATAATATTCAGAACCCCTTCCTCTTGAGTAATGGTTTTCCAAAAGGGGAGAAAGTTGGAAAGCCTTCCTGCAACCAGAGATCTATGCTCCTTGATGATAGTAGGAACGGAGAGGTATGTACACACCCGGAAAGAAGTCAAATAGACTTATTTTGCTCTTGAGCAGAATTTGAGGAAGGGGAAGGTCCCGACTTAGACTTGGGTCTATATCTTCTCTTTTTAGAAGAGTAGTAAGACTTAGCAGAGGTTTCAGAACAGCCATTTCCTTGAGGACGTGGTTTAAATGATTTCAAATGATGGTGATATGGCTGTTTCACCGAAATTGAGCTAAGGGTTTTAGCTGCCGTGACACTGGCCTTACATTTCTGGGGGACTTCATCTGTGGATGGATTGAACAGTGTTTTGCCATCGAAAGGAAGGTTGAGCACTTTCCCCTGGATATCTTGGTGAAGGGAAGGGGCTATAAATATGCATGCCTACGTATGCAGACTGCACTAGTGACTGATCTTGCTGTTGTGTCAGTGAGGTCTTTGACTACTTGAAGCTGTTAGATAGCAGCTTCTCTAACCTCTGAAATCCAGAACGAAAATTCATCCCCGGCCTTCTGAGGAAGCATGTCGGCAAAGTGCTCAAGATTCTCCCAATTAAAGATATTAAATCATGCCAAAACTGTGGAAGTGTTAACCTGCCTAAGTTGTAAGGTAGAGTTGGTACAAGACCTCCTACCTTGAGTCAACCATGCTTTTGCGTTTTTATCTAGAACTAAAGCTGGAGATGGAGAAGGGCCTTTACCCTTTGTGCCAAGGGCAGTTGAGACTACCACAGATTGAACCGGAAGATTGCCCTTGAGTATGATGGGTTAACCCTTAGGCACCTTGTACTTGTTATCTCGGGTCTTGGAGATGTGTGGATCAGAGTAAGGCTTTCCCTGACAAGCTAGAGCTTCTTCTAGAACACACAATTCCATGGGAAGTGGAACTTTTGACTGCTGAGATGGTAGTTTCCCAGAAACACCAGCCGTTTCAGTCTTATTCTTTGGGAGGATTTCTGGTGCCTGCATCGCTTTAGTCACGATGTCATGAAACACCTTAGATGGTGACTGAGTGGTGTCGTCCTCTGAATCGGAGTCAGAGTTCTTGGACATGTTCTGTTTCTTGGGTGGGGGGGCAGAGTCCTCGTTGTCCACTGATACAGTGATTGGCTCAGGAAAAAAATCGATGATTACCGATCCCTGAGGTAAAATAGGTGTCATTTTGTCATTGATGCGTTGAGCCAGAACTTCTAGGAAGGGCTCAGAAAGCATGGCTTCCAGCACTGTATTGGTGATGTCATTCGCCATTTGGGAAGGGCTAGGTTGAGGGTCTTCTAGCCTGACAGGAGAAGTTGAAGAGTAAGCCCTGT
The DNA here is from genome assembly GCF_040938575.1 of Ambystoma mexicanum. Lineage (NCBI taxonomy): Eukaryota > Metazoa > Chordata > Amphibia > Caudata > Ambystomatidae > Ambystoma > Ambystoma mexicanum. Next base: position 1,321,117,699 of record NC_090935.1, on the reverse strand, counting down.
TAGGCGGTTGGTTAGGGTTATAGATATTAAAAACCATGGGTCTAGGCACATGGATATTGGTTAGAACCAGCTGTGATCCAGGTTGTGCTGGTACCGGAGTAGGTAGACCCTAATTGTACTCAGACTGAGGAGAAAATTGTGGTAAAATGTGAGGTGACTGAGCTCTCTGCTGAATAACTGTTCCGATGGAACCGTAAAAAATGTGGAAGCGTAAAAGTCTTCCAAGTCAGAAATTAGGGTAGAATTATCCTTCTGACTCTCTGGTACAGAGCCCGAGACAGATGCCACAGGAGATTTCTTCCGTTTGTGCTTTTTGGGAGAAATTTGTACTGGACTAGATCTCGAATTAGAGTGCTTATGCCTCTTGTGAGAGGATTTATGAGATTTCCTCAGTACCAGGGCGCTTGAGAGCTTAACTGCAGTAGTAGAGGGTAAAACGTTTTCTTTCAGTACCGTAGACCAAGATGTTTTACATGCAGAAGCCGACTTGGCTTTATCCGGTACAGGGGAATCGGAATGGACCGAATCACCCTGGGGGCGCGGACCTCTTTGCATGAACACTTGCCTGTTTGGCTTACTGAGACAATAGAGGGTTTTTCCGTTACCATTGTTATTTTGTCTGGTGTAAATAACTCATCCGGTACTGGGTGAGTCTTCTGAGACCCTTTCCCACCTGGAGATACTAACACTTTCCTACCCAGAGGTACTTTCAGGTGAATAGGCTAGGGGTTTCTCCTTGAACGGTCCAGTAAAGACTCTGCAACTGAAGAGGCAATCTTCCAACGTATGGAGCCGGAACTAGTACCTCACCATAAAGTACAGTCCCCCTCTTACCGATGTCGGCCTCCCTCCTGTTCTGAACGAAGTCTTCCGTCGTGTTCGGTACCGGTCCAAGCTGTGATATGGAGAGAAGATGAGTCCACAGAGACCTCGGGTGAACCCCACAGCAAAAGACACAGGTACTCACCGGGTGACGTTTACCCAAACAGCCGACGCAGGCATGATGGGGATCAGCCGCAGAAAAATGCTTCCGGCAACAGATGCACTGCTTGAAACCTGTCGCATACGGCATGCGTACAAGCAGACACCAGAAATTGAAAAAATTAAAATGAAGAACCAATCACTAAGAAAAAGGGATAGACTGCCAAAAAGGAAATGCCACGAAAAGGAGGGAGTCGCAGCGCAGCAAAAAATTCCGACCCGCCCAGTAGGTGGAAAAACCGGAACTGGGGGTGCAACGTTGGTGACGTAGGGGTAAGGCGTGGGCCCGGCATGCGGAGAGATGCACATGTGACGTAGGCCCAACCCCTTCAAAGTTCTTAAAGAGACAGCTATCTTTTGCAGCCAGCTTTTCCGGCCTGCCTGCGCATGCTTACGTTCCCGACCAGTTGGGAAAGTGGGAGAACCAGGACGAAAGAGAAAAAGCTGTAACCCCTACAAACACAACCCCAATGTCAGCAGGTGTGTTTAGCATGTCAGGAGGGAAAGTAAGCATTGCTAATGAAATAAGGAGAGGTAGACGCAGTGTTTGACACAGATATAGGAGTGGTTGATCTGTATCTCACTGATACTGCTCGAATATCAAATAACATGTGGTACAAGCGCATGACCAAAGTAGGTAAAAAAAACACTGGGGAGAGCTGCTGTGTCTGCTCTCTTATCCCCTATGTCATGACTGTCTCCAGAACGTTTGTGGCAACTGAATACCAGAAGCAAGAGCACAGTGCCTTATATACCTGTCAATGTGTACTACCCGAGGAAGGTTCTAAGGGAGAACGGCAACCTTAAGATGGATGTTTAAAGCAACATTCCCTTACGAAGATAGCTACATAAAAACACTAGATTGATGGACAATTATTGGAAAAAAGACGAGGCTATACAATAAATTAATGACGGCTCACAGAAAGAGGAGACAAAAACAACAACACTGAGAGCACTACCATGTCCTAAGAATGGACCTAAAGAAATAAGAGAACCAGGATGCTGGGAAAGACTACAGATACACAGCAGAGGGATGGAGAGAAGGAGTGGTAGGGAGCAAGGCACACACGCTCCTAACGGTTCAGGTAAATACAGTTCAGGAAGAAAATGACAAATGCATCAAGGAATGGGAAGCAAGTGCGAAGTTACTGACCTGGGTGGAGAATGAAGCTGGACCAATGCCCATTACACCACTGAAGAAAGTAGCATTCTGTTTCCAGAACGATGGAGCACTAAAGGTTGGAGAAAATAAAGATTGTAAGCAAACTGTAAAACCTCCATGCATGAAAACTGGGGCGGCAGTATTATTGGACCATTATTGGGACTGTGGATCTAAGGCATACGACATACTGCCAGCCAACTGTGGAGGAGTATGCTCGCTGGTACATATCAACACGCGAGCACTAGTAGCTCCACAGAAAGACATCAAAACAGAAGACTTCCATAGAATGGACGATAACGGACGAGATCAGTAGAATTAACTAGGGTTGACAGAGGGAACTACATATCGTCAGCATTAGAAGATTCACTGGACGACATACCAGCTGAGCACCGATTGTTCAGCAGAACAGAAATGTTCTTCGCGTCAGTGGTTCCACATGTATAGATGTACACGAATGCAAAATGGTCCAAGTTACGAGGTGGGAACTGATGCAGACAATAAACTCAACTGTCAACGGCTTCAACACCATAAAAGAAGAGCTCAGAGCAGTAAGGTTAATGGCCATCTGGAACAGATACGTTTTGGATCTTCTCACAGCAATGAAACGAGGAGTTTGTGCCAAGATTGGGTCTTCTTGCTGCACATTCGTTCTAGCAAACAATGAAGCAAAGGGGACACTGGGCCTCATTACAAGTTTGCCGGTCCGGTAACAAAGGTAACGGTGAGCTTGCCGGTACCGTTGTTGCCGGACTGGCAAACTAGGTGTTCTGCTTGCAGGTGCCTTTTTGACCCGCCAGGTCAGACCTGGTGAGCGTACCGGCACCTGCGAGCAGAAACTGAATGGTGCCGGTGCTACCGGTGGGGAGTAAAATGTTCCCGCCCCTGGTAACGGGGAAATACAGGGTCCGCCAGGGTTGTAATGGCCCTGTATTTACTCATTGCCAGGGCCGGAAATATTTGCAAGTTCGGCGGCAGCCTGCTGGTTTTACCGGCAAGGTTACCACCAAACTAGTAATGAAGCCCACTGACTCCCACAGACTGAAGCAGTTACTAGATTATCAAAGATGCATGCCAAAATGGAGGAAGAAGCAGAAGGTGCAGGAAAAGATTAACATTGGATGTAATATATATTCACCTGCATACCCACATGGATGGGGAATGGACTGAAGGTGTTGCTAGCAGCACTAATACTAGTGCTACTGACACTATGTGTGATCAGGATATGCATAACACAATGCAGAAAAACAACAGAGAAAACTATAGGGATGAAAGTATTAGTAGATACAGCTGCTGAGGAGGACTAAATAGTAGAAGCACGGAATACCCTGAGGACGTGGAAAAAAAGAGTGTCCATTGTTCCTTACCGAAATTATAATATTGGAGGATCCACAATGATTTAAACAGATATTGGGGGAAATGGGTATGGTGCAACCCGGAGGGAGAATGCTGTTATCTGACATGGCGTTTAGATGACCATGCAAACTACTATGGACACCTTTGAGGAGTGACAAAGATTTGGCTCCAGAGGGCAACAATGAATAGGTTTGGAGATGTGGTTGTCAGGTCGACCAGAGTGGGGACTGAAGAGAGGATCCCTAGAATGGCCCTTGTGTCCCCTATATGCATGATAGCCCGAAGAATGAGAACTGAGAGATGACAGTTGCTGTTTGGGCAGCCCCCAGGTGGGCCAGTACATACAACATAGGTGAGCAGATATTCTCTTTAGACAACCGTTCAAACCCTATCTGGCTGACGTCTTTAGGGATACAGGTGCCACATTGCTAGACCAGGTTGACTAATGATAAATATCCAGCCGTGCTGACTTGCATCCAGACACGAAGTTACACAGACACGCACATGGACACACAAAGAACATGCATTCACAGTTCTGTAGACAGAGGACAGAAACATGTACATACTGTCAGAAGCCTTTTTTCCCTTTTACTAGCCAAATGCAGAAACGCAAGAAAGCAAGAGTCACACAGAGCAAGGTGGCAACCACTTATTGCAACTAACCATATGGAACTTTGGGGATGTAAACGGAACCTGGAAGATCCAAATACTACTAACCCCTAAGTAGAATACAACAACATGTATATGTGTTGGAAAACCATAGAATGACTGCAGTGAATTCACATGAAGCCACAGGCCTCAGAATAAGGAACGAAGAGATGCAGATTATGCAGCACAAAGCAAAGGGCCAGTGCTTGCAGCCAATGACAAGGGTGGGTGGAACATTGCTGGCTCCTGGGGCAGGGAGCCACATGCAAAATAACAGAATAAATCCTCACTAATTGCAGACCGAAATGCTCAGTTTTGCAATCCTCACCCCGTGACTGTGCCAAGCCAAACAATAGCCCTTTACACCTGGTGGGAAGAGAAGCAGTTCCCAGCAAAGACAGATGGAATTGTTACATGTGTTGCCCAACAAACTTTGCAACCTGTAGGCACCCTCCCAGGCTAGGAGGCTATACCAGTGTCAACAATTGACACACGCAGTCTTTCTCAAAACATTGAGAAGGTACACTGAGTGCTGTGAACAGAGCACGGTCCACGGTCTGGGGGGACCCCCTCCAGCCAATGAGGAAGCACAAATCCAGTGGTGGTGTGTAATAGGGAGAGGGCCAATGACCATCCTGCAACCCTGCAACAATGTAATAGCTCATTTCTGGGGAAGTCTCATGCAAACCCACCTGACATGGAAGGACAAGTTAGACCACTCATTTAGGGGATACCTATAGGTAATAGTACCCAAGCTACCCAATTGGAGGGGATCTTAAGCTTTTGGGGAAGGGTTAGGGTTTGTGATGCCATGATACAATACATGCTTGTGACACAAGCTCAGGAGCTGTGATTGCTGGATAATTTTGTTTTGCCTGTATGATCCCTGTCTGTTAAATAAAGGACAGTTCTGACTTGCCATTGGCTGAGTCCTCTGTCATTGCCAGGGGAGGTTTTGTTGGGCCCTGGGCACTCTGCTGAGGGGTGACTGTGTAGCTTGAACCCCAGTCATCTGGCATACCTTTACACCACCATCAGGAGATTGTTGCTACATGACCTAGAGTGTGGATGAACATATAAAGAAGGCTGGTCACCTGAGAGGGGTGACAAAGATATGGATCCCAAAGAAACAACAGTATGAAGAGAAGACGAAAACCCAGGCCCAACAATAATTACATAGGCCTAGAAATTGTTGCATTTCCTTGACTTCTTTAGGTTCTGGGGTCTTCATAATTGCTTCTGCTCTTTCAGGTGTCACTTTCCTTCCCTCATGAGAAATCAACTGTTCTATATACAAGACTTCTTTCTGGCAATATTGCAACTTCTCTTTGCCCACCTAATACCCTTTTCTCTGAAAGTATAGTCATGGGCTTATTGTTGCATTTCCTTGACTTCTTTAGGTTCTGGGGTCTTCATAATTGCTTCTGCTCTTTCAGGTGTCACTTTCCTTCCCTCATGAGAAATCAACTGTTCTATATACAAGACTTCTTACTGGCAATATTGCAACTTCTCTTTGCCCACCTAATACCCTTTTCTCTGAAAGTATAGTCATGGGCTTAACTGAATCTTCTCTACATCTTTCTTCTGTCTCACTGCACACCAAAATGTCATCCACTTATTGAACTATTGCTCTTTCGAGCTGGACATTACCCAGGCCCATCTGAAGGACTTTGTTAAAGATTGAAGGGGACTCACAGTACTCCTGGGGCAAACAAGAATGTTTCAGGCAGATATTTCTATACGAAAAGGAAGTCAAATCATGTGAGTCTTCGTGAAGGGGAATTGAAAAGAATGTATTTTTTAAATCTATGACTGTGAAATACTTGACCTTGGATGGGATATTGCACAATATTGTTGTGGGATTTGGAACTAAAGGAAACTCTGCTTCGATTGTAGTGTTTATAGAGCAAAAGTCCTGTATACATCTCCAGTCGTGTTACATTGAGAATCTGATGGCACTGATATGGTTTGCTTCATTAAAGCGGATATGGGGCCTCATTATGACCCTGCCAGTCTGGAAACAATGGTGGCGGTAAATCCGCTGCCACCATTGTTTCCGGACCGGCTCATTCCGAGTTCTGCAGGCGGTAGGTGTCACTCCCACCAGGTCTGACCTGGCGGGAGTAACGCCACCCGCCTGCAGGCGGAAATGGAAACACTGGCTCCGTTATAGACAGAACCGGTGTTTCCATTGTCCCCATCCCCATGGAGTCCTATGGGACATCATGGGAATGGGGATTTACGGAATTCCACCTCTGGAATTACCGGGTCACCGGGGTTGAAATGCCCTGGTGATTCTGGCAATCACGGACGCGGAATAGTATTTCGGGTCTGGTGGCAGCCTGTCGGTTTTTCCGGCACGGCTACGGCCGGACTCGTAATGAGGCCCATGGTCTCAAATATACCTTTATCTGCCTCTCTTGACATGGGGTATTGCTTTGTACGTGGTAAAATAGATCCTGGTTTAATCTTGATTTGAACTGATCCTACTCCTGTTAATAGACCCACGTCATATGGACTTGGGGTCCATAAAGTATTAAGCACTTTCTCTAAATCTTCCTGGATAAACAAAGGTACCCTTTTTACATTCACCATTCTCTGTGGTATTTCTCTATTCCCTACTTTAATCCAATAAGTGAGATTTATGAAGAAAACTAGCTCATCAACTGAATACTGATCCTTAAACAGCTCCTCGTCTGTCAAATCTGCCAACCTGTATCCTTCATTGAGGGCTATCACCGTTTTCCATCCTCTTCCCTCATCATTTGTCCCATGAAGAACCACACTTTCCTCGCTGACCACTGCTGCTACTAACTCTAAGGTGATAATCTGCCCTTCTTAATCATCCATAGGGATTTCTGGTCTGAACCAAAACTCGTCAGGTATTCTTAATAGTTTATCTACCAGTGTGGGCAATCATGATAATAAAACAGTCACTCCAGACAGGAATACTTCTGTATCTAAGGGAACTCCTTGTAAGGCCTTCTGGCCTGCAAAGGCTAATATAAGCTCTCTCACAGTTAGATAATGTAGCTCTCGGGTGGAAACACTATTCCTTTGTCAATAAAATATATTATCATGTTGAGTTTCGTCATCAAGTCACTACCTAATATGTTAACTGGCTTCTGCCTAGAATTTAATAAAGGCATCGACACGTTGTGTTCTCCTATGGAGATTGTTAATTCTTCTGTTAAAGGAACTAAATTTGTCACTCCAGAAAATATGTGTGCATTTATGGCAATACCTGATATTGGCTATTTTGCCTCATATACACAGGAACGAGTTGCTCCAGTGTCTACAAGAAATTAGAAGGCCTTGCCTCCTATCATCACCTCAACCCTAGGTTCCTCTTGGGGGTTTATTGTCACTGATGGTACTGAACACATGAGATTGCACTGTGAAATGTGCTATTGTGGATATAAATTCATCCCTTTATCTGTGAAAGGATTTCCTCCTACCACAGTCACACTCCCCAATTTGGGTGCAGGTGCTTGCTGAACTGCTGTATTCTTATTCCATTGAGGTACCATAGCATGTTGTGTCTGCAGTTGCTGGGGTTGTACTTGTGTTTGCATGGGCACTTGCTGTGATTGTCCTTGTGGCACTTGCATTTGTAATGGCGCTTGCTGCATTTGCTGTGGCTGCGGCACATATGCCTGAGCCTGTGTGTGATCTTGGGCATAATACTCCTGTGGTTCTGTATTACATTGCAGAACATAGCCCATACCCCATCTTGGAGCTTGCCAATTTTGCTGCATACCTCCCCTGCTTCTACATGTTCTGTCTATGTGTCCCATTCTTCTGCAATTCCAGCATTGTTGCGGTTGTCCAACATTAAATCCTCCCCTTCCCTGGGGGTGTTGAAATCCACATCTTCCTCCTCCTCTAGGCCCATTCCCTATTCCTCTTGGCCAATAGTTATACCCACCCTGACCTAGGGGATACATTACATCACCTTGTTGTACTGGTTGCATCACCTGTGTCACCCCACCTTCAATACTCGTCAATACCGCTCCCTCTATGGCTATTTTTGACAACTTCTTCTGAACCAAATTTGCTTCCTCCTGCTTTCTGCTTTATTCTTGTTTTTCTCCTGAACTAATCATCAGTGATGCACGATAGTGAATTGTACTTCAGGCCATGGTTTCGCTTCCATTCCCACCTGTTTCTTCAGCTGGCGTTGCACTGGCTCGGGCACTCCCTGACACAAAATTGTAATAAAAGATGCCACTGTTTACTCTTATGTCCCATGCCCTTTCCGCCACACTGCATGGGTGTCCCTCCCTAGGGACGGGAGACAAAACCTTTTTCATCAGAAAAAACATTTGTCCCCTTTAAATTTAGAGGCGCGCAGAGGCGCAGCCCTGGAAGCATGCGCTCCCCTGACTCCGCCCACCGGCGCCACTCCTCAGTCCCCTTTTTCCGCATCGACGAGTACGGGCCGATTTCACCAGTGCTCCTGGGTTTGGCTTCGGCCATGTAATACAATGCGCTCTTCCCTGGATACTTTCTTCTGTCTTTTTGTTTTCTTTTTTCAATCAGGTACACGGTCCTCTGGCGACACGCTCCTCCCCGGCGTATGTCGAATTCAGCGGGCTTCAGCAGGTGTCAAGTATGCGAGGTGCTCTTCTCTACATCAGATCCCCACGCTCTTTGCCTCTGCTGCCTTAGCCCAGACCACGGATGAGAGTTGTACCGCGGGCAATGCACTTTGTTTGCGTGCTCTGAAGAACAGACTAGCTAGGTGGAGGGAGATCTTCGAGAAGTTGCCTCCAGAGGACTTGAAGGACTTCATCATACATAAGTCAAGGCCCAAGGGAGTGCTGCTCTTTTCCAGCTACTGCCCCCAGCTTCGGAGCAGGAGGGAGAATGAGCTACAAGGTGGGACTGGTGTCAGCCAGGTACGTGACCTACAGCTTATCCATCAGCATGGCCAGGGCAGGTTTACAGAGTATGCACCAGCCCCAGCAGCCACCCGCTCTCCCATCAATATCACCTGCCACCCCACCGGCCTGTGAGGACAGGTTCTTTGAAAAGTTCCTCACCCTCATGAAATCTCCTCAGATGGGGGCCATTCTCAAGGATGTTATCAGGGAGATGCTCCCTCCGGCCCCTCTGCCTGCGCCTATAGTCATTCCTCCTATGGCTCCAGTGTCGCAGGTCCTGGTGCAGCCCCTACTGCCCACGCCGGCTCCTTCGATTCCGGCTCCCCGGCCTCCCACAGTTCAGGTGGCTCCACACCTCAGCCCTTGGCGCCCAGCACGCCTCCACCCGCTCCGGACCAACCGGACGCCCTGGTGGACACAGACGAGAAAGAAGACCCAGACAAATCATCGCCAGCCAAGGCCTTCCATGAACGACTTGCAGGTCTGGCAGAGTACTTGGGGCTTCCTCAACCCGAAGTTGAACAACCGGAGGCGGATGTGCTTGCAGAGGTCCTCACTGTACGCCACAAGGCTAGAACGGGGATCCCGATGCAGGAGGACGTTGACGCCCTTGCCAAGAAGTGGTGGCTCAAACCCCACTCGGTCCAGCCTCTCACTCATTATCTGGATGCCAAATATAGGCAAATGGAGGGGGATCCACTCTTGCTGTCGGCCCACATTCAACCGCACGATTCAGTGATTGCTGCAGCGTCACTCTACTCAAAGCCTCAGTCGTCCTCGGCCACCTCGTCCTCTGTGCTGCTAGGCAAGGAGAAGAAGATCTTGGAGGCGTACAGGAAGAAGCTTTATTCCAACTCTTCGCTCCATCTTCGTCAATCCAACGCCGATGCCATGCTGGCAGCTGATAACCAGAGGCTACGGCGGGAAATAGCTGACTTCCTTCCAGAACCTCCGGGGCGGAGTCAGTTACGTTTCAAGGCGGGACTGACAAAGCCTAAAATGGTGGCGCAAGACATCATGGAGTCCACCGTGGTCCACATTGACACCTCTGGCCGGGCCATATGCATCGCCATGGACATGAGAAGGGCTGCCTGGCTTCGGGCTACTAAATTCAAACCAGACGCCAGGAACGCATATTGGACCTTCCATTCGAGGGTGGTGACCTCTTTCACTCCACCACCGATGAGGAGTTAGATAAAAAAGAAAAATAGTTGGCAAACTGCGAAATCTTTAACTATCCTTACGAAGGCCATGCCCACGGCGTACACCCAGTCACACCAAAGCTCCGACAAGGGGTGGACATTCAGAGGGTTCCGCGGCTTCCAAGAATGGCGGTCCAGGCAACCTGACCGTTCTCAGAGTCAACACTGGCGCAAACAACAAAAGGGGGGAGTAAGGGCTTTTTTCAGTGCCCATCCTCCACAACAGCCCCAAAGGGAAAGAAGGCATGATGCGTCCCTTCGGGTCCACGTGTCTCCAGTGGGGGGCAGGCTTGCCCTTCATGCACGGTTTTGGCGTCAGAGGTTCACGGACCCCTGGATCCTCACAGTAGTATCCACGGGGTACCGCTTGCCGATCCCTCCCTCTCTTCCCTCCTGCCGGGACAGCAACTTTGTTGGCGGAAATTCAGTCGCTCGTTGAGAGCCAGGCAGTGGAAGAAGTCCCAGCCTCCCAGCGAGGTATGGGCATCTACTCCAGGATTTTTCACCATACAAAAGAAGAACCAGGCTGCCCTGAGAGTTGTGTTGGACCTCTGCCACCCTCTCAAAAATTCAGGATGGTTACGCTAGCACTCATAGCGGAGACATTGTGCACGGGATGTGCTCCCTCGACCTGAAGGACGCTTATCTACACATCCCGATTTGGCAGCCACATTGCTCCTTTCTACAATTCAGGATCGTGGGCTGCCATTTCCAATACAAGGTGCTACCATTCAGCCTCAACTCAGCCCCCAGGGTATTTACCAGACTCATGAATGCAGTGGCAGCCCTCCTCAGGGCACAGAGCCACCATGTCTACCAGTAACTGAACAACTGGTTGTCAGGGCAAGATCTCCAGAGGCGGTTCACCACACTTCCTCCACCCTTATGATCACACTAGACATGCTGGGATTTTCGATCAACCTCAAGAAGTCTCTGCTGCATCCAAGACAGAGCCTGACCTTCCTGGGCATAATCTGGGACATGAGCTCCAAGAGAGTTTTCCCCTCGGAGGACAATATCGTAGCCATCAAGACGCCCACACTCACTTCCTGACCAGAGAGGTGACCTCGGCCAGGTAGTACCAACATTTGTTGGGTATCATGGCAGCGGTCCTACAAGCCGTACCCCAAATGAGACTCAGGATGAGGAGATTACAGCTGCACTTCGCAGCCTTATCAAATCAGAAGCGGGCTCCCAAGCAGAGCTTGTCAACATTCCTCATTCTCTCCATTCGGACCTCAAATGGTGGTCCAGGGACTGCAACCTGCGGACAGGCAAGCCCTTCCGGAAGCTGGCCCTGCAGGTCACCATCACCACGGACTCCTCCCTCGAGGCCTAGGGGGCCACGCTGGACAACCACAATGCCCATGCAGTGTGGACCCGGCAGGAGCAGGAGTCTCATATCAATTGGCTGGAGCTGAAAGCCATCTGGTTAGCTCTCAAAGCTTTCCTTCCACTTATTGGGGGCAAGGTCATCCTCATCCGACTGACAACTCCACCAGCATCTACTATATCAACAAACGGGGGTAGCATATCCCCTCCACTGTGCAGCCTAGCTATCAGCATGAGGGAATGGACCCTGGAGAACAGCATCTAACTCACGGTCCTCCACCTTCCAGGGAAGTCCAATCTGGAGGCAGACAGGTGCAGCAGACTGGGAGCGGACAATTACGAATGGCAATTGAACTATCAGGTGCTGCTGGATATCTTCACCAGATAGGGGCATCCTCAAGTGGATCTTTTTGCCTCCTGGGACAACAGGAAGTCCAGCAGTTCATGTCCTGGCAGGGGCAGGGCCCCGGATCCCTGGGCCACAAACCCCAGATACAGTGGAACAGCATGACAGCGTATGCCTTCTCTCCCACACCACTGATCCACAGGGTGATCTGCAAGATAAAGGAATCCTGTCACCTCAGCATCATTCTGATAGCTCCGTGGTGGCCAGCGAGACCGTGGTTCGCAGAGCTTCTCAGCACCTTGGAGAGGCCGCCCATTCACCTTCCAACGGAGGGCCCCAAAGGGTCATCCACCCCGCCCCATAGAAATGAGTCCTTGCAGCATGGTTCATGAGCAGGTCACACTGAAGCACTTAAGTTCTATTACTGGCTAACCTAGAAATCATTCAGGGCGCTAGGAGCAAGGCTACTAGGAGCCAGTACAAGAGTAAATGGACTATGTTCTGTCACTGGGTGGACTTTAAGGAGATCAATCCCCTTACCTGCATGTTGGATGATGTACTCTCCTTCTCAGCTCACCTTGCTCACTCAGGCATGCAGGTGGACATATGCTGCATGGATTTGGCAGCCATGGGGGCCTATAGAAACTCGGAAGAGGATTTCTTCTCATCTTCCAACCCGGTAGTCAAGCCACATTTGGCAGGCCTCTCCAGGCTCTATCCGCCCATCAAAAAACCACACCCTGTGTGGGACCTCAATGTAGTGTTGGGTGCCTTGGCGCACAAGCCGTTCGAGCCAATTGGTGTCCGCGGTCATCAGACTGGTCACCATTAAAATAGCTCTGTTAGTGGGCCTCACCTCTGCTCGCAGAGTCAGTGAGATCAGGCTCTATTGGCCTCAGAACCCTATACTACTTTTTACAAGGATAAGGTGGTCCTGAGGACACACCCTGCATTCCTACCCAAGGTACCTTCTGCTTTCCATCTAAACGAGGAAATAGTCTTGCCTATGTTTTTTGCCGACCCCAAGGGCGAGTCTCAGAGGGTCTTGCACTGTCTGGATGTCAGACGCGCTCTGAAATTCTATCTGGACAGGACCAAGGGCTTCTGCAAGTCGGACGCACTGTTTGTCACCTCAGGGGGGTCAAGGCCCGCTTATTAGGCATCCAAGGCCTCTATAGCAAGGTGGATGGTTTCGGCCATCAAGGAGGCCTATGAGGGGCAGCACAAGCCACTTCCAGCTAACATGCATGCCCACGCTGTCAGAGCCAAGCCTACGGCCATTGCATTCCTATGGCAGGTCCCGTGGCAGGTCATCAGCAGGGCGGCCACCAGGGCCACCCCTTTGGCTTTCTGTAAGCATTACTGTTTAGACGCCGGCTCTAAGTCAAACGCGGCTATCGGACAGGCGGTTGTAAGGAATCTGTTTTCTTAAGGAGGGTCTCCTCTCCACCCTAGGGCTACATTCAGTTGTAATCGCCATGCAGTGTGGAGGAAAGGGGCGGGACGTAAGAGTAATTAATAGTTACTCACCATAGTGACTAACATACTCTTAGTCCATAGTCCACTTTCCTCCATACGTCCCACCATCCTCCCCCCTAATAATACTGGTGTCATTAGGCAATGTTAAATATTGTCGACGTGTCAATGGGGACTGAGTAGTGGCGCCAGTGGGTGGAGTCAGGGCGCGTAGGCTCCCAGGGCAGTGCCCCCGTGCGGCTCTAAATTTAAAGGGGAAGACGATTTTTCTGGTGAAAAATGTTTGATACCCCGTCCCTAGCGAGGAACACTCATGCACTATGGAGGAAAGGGGACTATGGACTAAGAGTATGTTAGTCACTACGGTGAGTAACTATTAATTTATTCCACGGTTTATGCATCTCAAGGTGCCATCTCTCTTGAATATCTTGAATATAGGTGACAGTGTCTTCATCCTCCCCCATTTTCCTGGTCATAAAGTCATAATCGCACCCATATCTGATGAATGGGGATACTGTGCTCTGAGCACCCGCCATATGTGCTCTGCAATGATTAAATGGCGCTCCATCATGTGTCATGTTTTGTGCAGTCACACCTGCGTATCCTGCTCGCTTCCAAATGTCGTCAGCTCTCTCTCCCATGATAGGTGCCAGTAGGCCTTTTATGTCCCCTACGGCTAACGTCATTACTGATGTCATTCTCTCTAGCTCATAAATCCATTTTCTAGCCCCAGAAGTTAAACTCAGTAATTTGCATTTTACTACGTTAGAGCACATTGAATCTTGGTTCACCCACTCTACTTCGGAAAATTGTTTTGGAATTTTCTGATGCAAAGGTCACAAAGAGTAAGGTCAAGAGTAAGGGCTGAATGAAAATGTACATTACGGTAATTTTCTAGGGGAGTGGATGTTCCACAACATAGCTACCCCATCCTCCTAAATCCTCTATAAATATCTATGGCTTTCACAGATCACACATTATTAAGCAAGTCTTCATTAGGCTATGGTGCAGTGAGTCTTCAAACCACAGTCCAATGTTGACTATATCTGTGAAAACGCTTTAGGTACTATCCGACATTCATTTACAAAATGCTACACTGCCAGTGCTGGGAAGTCTTTCCTGTTTTACACAGTACACACCACACAGAGAAAACATTTGTGTATTTATTTAAATGTAATTGCCCTCAGCTTTACATGTAATGAAATCAAGATTTAATTCGCAGCAGCAAACTACAATATTCAGTTCTCATTCTATCAATAGCTTATAGAAGCCCATGCACTTTGTGCAGCGAAATGCTATGTTTCTTACAGTCAAATCCCACTTAGCTTGAAATACAATGAGAAGTCACTGTTGCATTTCACATGAAAAATCAAGATATTCAATTTGGAATGAACGACCTCAGTGGCCACCGTCCAATCCCTCCCACTCCAGGGATTGATCAGGGCAATAATTTGAGTGGTTATATGGGGGATTTGTTTTCACATTCACTTTGAAACAATCCTTTCAGTTTCTGGTATCAGCATGGATACTCCCAATCAGTCTTTGGATACGGTTCCTTAAAGTTGTAACTGCATCAGGTAGTCCTTTCAGCTTCTTCAGTTGGTGTCTCTGATTAATCATCCCCTTTGGAACATGTGTTTCCATTCCCTGTGGTGTGTCCCTGCATTTTAAAATGTACAATATTCCCACACGTGTGTAAAGATTTTGTCACAGTTTTTGATTAGTCAAGTTTTTCCATTGGCTTATCTAACGGTCCACACTCCCACCAATCTCCTTTGGATGTTCATATGTTTTAATATGAAAAAGGTGGGGCGATTTGCAAGGAGAACCATTGAATTATAAATAAGATTAGCTTTTATATTTTCATGTAGCATCATTCGACCGCGATAAATCATGGATTTCTGTAATCCACAGTCAAGACATTGATCTGGATAAGGGACACAAATGTGTAGAATAATTTATAATAGTTAATAATAAATAATAATCAACTTAGGAAATTCGAATGTATACTGCTTAGAGGGGATTCACATGAGCACAATACAATTTCCTGCTTGATTGGTTGAGTATTTATATCAAAAACCATTTTTAAATGCAAGTGTAATGTTAATGTAAATGCCCCATCACTTCTTAAACAGTGTTCCAACATTGGATTTCGTTTCTAGGATATTGAAATAAATGCTATCAAGCCACTGAACTAATAATTAACCTGGGTCTGCCGACACAGGGCTTTCTTTGTGTGTGTTTTCATTAAGCAAATCATCTTGTCTGTTTTATACCTTAACTGATGATGAAGATGATCAGTTAAGTGCACAAAGATGTGTTTGAAGCTCATCCCCAGAAGAACAGACCAGATGCTTATATTTATAAGAATATCTTGCCCTTAAATGGACTTCCAAAGGTGGGATCTGCTCAATAACTCGGAGGGCCAGCTCACATGGCCTTTTGTTGTAGGAACTGTATGGTGTATTTTTATGTGATAAATTAGCCTTACTCCACAGGGCAGGAATATAAAAAACAGGTGGGCTTACATGCAGACCCTCAGTTATTGAAAGTCCAAACCTACTATTTTGGTAACTAAGATATCCAGAAAGGATTGACATTGCCACATTGATAACCGTTGATTTCTCATACACTTAACTGTAATGTATATTTAAAGTGCACCACATTGCTATAAAGTTTGTACAATAAAGGAACAAATGTTGGAAAAATGCATTGTATTCATTTCCCTTTTTCACATGATTTACATAACATACATTGTCACATTACACAAGGACTATATATATACAGTGATAGTCTCTTACTTGCTGCATTACAATTCTGACACATTAGGACCTTGTTGTTTTTGGATGTTCAGTTCAATGACATGTAGAGAATAAAGCAGCCTCTGTTGAAATGTAATGCTCCTCTGTATCTCACCAACATTACAGGTTAGTATGTTCCTGTCAATAGCTGGCGAGAAGCGCAAGTTAAGAAAGAAATGCTGCATTATTCTGGCACCTCTCTACTTTAACTTGAAGCAGTCTCAATTTGTCTTTCATTATCCTTTCCAGTGTATTAGAGGCCCCAGTCCAAGGTTGGAGACCAGATCAGTTAGTCGTCCAAGCAAGAGTAGATGTGAATCCCTGATTTTCTGAGATGTGCCGTCACAGGGGCAAAGCATTTCATTAATACTCTTGGGGCGGACTTGAAGCTGAAAAGGAGGATCTTCAATTCGAAATGGCAGCCTTCCAGCGTGAAGCATAGGAACTTGCAATGGCAGTGCTGAATTGGTGCATGTCTTTCTCCATCTCTAAGAACGACAGGAAATCCAATTTGCAAAGACGGCCGAATATCTTTTGAAACAAAACCTTTCGGAATGATTGGAAACAGAGGAGTTTGTTGAATTACCGAAGGTCGATTATGGGTCTCCATCCATCCGACTATTTCTGGACCAGGAAGTAGCAGAAGTAGACACCTTGATTCCTTGGAGAACGAGGGACTCTCTCTATGGTATTTGTGGATAAGAGACATGTACCTATAATTGAAGTGCATGGAGATGATTTTCTGGTTTCCTGAAACAGGCAGGTTGTCAGCTTTTCAACAAATCCCAGGTGTTGGACGTGCAACACCATCAAAAGCACCCATTTGTCCAAGTGTATTTGCCCCCATTGATTCAGAAAAGAGGACAGGAATCCACCCACTCGGGTGCTGAAATGGGAGAGTGGGGAAGGAGTCAAGCTTGCTTGTTGGACAGGCCCTTGGACTGGAAAGAACGTTGTCAATTGTGGGACACTCAATAAGATTGGGCCCAAAACCTACACTGCTCGCCTGAGTTGTAGGATGTCCCCCCCACATGTAAGGCTGAGCAGTACGAAAAATGGTAGTCTCTGCTGGATCCAAAGAAGCGGTGTTGCTTGGGAGGGAAATTACTAAAAAAGGTTGCCTTTGTTGCAGAGTACCAAGGGACCTGGACATGTCTAGATCAGACTTAATCGCTTGCAAAGTATTGACTACCTTCTTTCTAAAAAGGTCCTCTCCGTCCTAAGGCATGTTGACCACCTTGGCGGTGCAGGGCTAGCCCAATGCCCATTTGCCAGAATCATGTGTCTGCAATATTGACTGCCACAGAGGTTGCATGGTCAGAGGCAGATTCACCTTCTCAAACCAGTGCAAAGGCCTTCTGCGTCTAGTCATTCGGGGAGGAACTCTAGGATGGGACCTATTGTAAACCAGAGCTCCATATCATATCTTGCCAGCATGGTGTAGCAGACCTGAAGAAGGAGTCAGAATCAAGGACATCATTTCAAGGGTGTTTATTTAACTTAAAATGAAAAGAAATGTCAATCTGTCCCTATTGCAGAGGGATTTTCTTACCTAACAAGTGTGTGAAGCAAAGTTTCACCCATCTCAAAAGGGCACCCCAGACCCCTAAGGCTGTCTGCCTTTCTTAGGCTGTCTCTTGGGTCTCTGCCGATGCCCAACACTAGGGTTTCAACGTCTTCTGTAACCCTCCTGGATATTATCTCTATGGGGCTCTAACTGATATGCATGCGGCTTCTCCTCCACCAACTGGGTTGCTCTATTGTCACTGGGTTTAAATGAAGGAAGTCTCCCAGTTTCCCCTCTTGATGTTCTTTTTCTTATATGTTGTAAAGCTCCACTTATTTCGATAGGGCTCTCCAGACCCCTGTGGCCCACTTTCTTAGCTCTTGGGGCCGTTTTATGGGCCTCTGCCAATGTCCAACACTTGGGTTTCTAGTGCTCCTGTAACCAACCCTCCTGGATATTGTCTCTTTGCGGTTCTGACATACCCATATGTGGTGTTATTCGACTTGCTCTTCTTTCTCCTTCCTTGCTCTGTTCAGCTCACCTCCCTCCACCCTGGGCAACCCTGGTACCTTTACCACCTTCGGATAAGCTCTAGCGAGGTGGCGTCTCAGCCAGACCAGTGCTGGTTGACCCCCTCTTCAGTGTCTTGGTCACGCCAGCATTTGCTTTCCTTATCCTGCCGTCTCTGCGCTTTCTTTGGTTCTCACTCTGAGAGTGAAGGATTCATTCCTCTGTCGCTCCCTCGTCTGAGCGTTTGTTCGTAGGCGCGAGGCCCACGGCAGCTATAGAGTGGTCACATCACCAGTTAAGATGGTCTTTCTGCATCTTCGTCTCTACAGTATTGCACTTCTCGATGCAACCTCCCGGCGTCGCTCTTTTGTCTCTTGGACTCTCCATGCCACCACTAGCAGTGCCATGCAGCATGGCTCTGCCCCTCTAGGACATTGTCATGTCAGAGGCTTGCCTCTGCATAGGATTCCTCTCTCTCCATTCAGTATTGGCAATTCCTTTATTCTCGCTGCTGTACATCCAGGGGGCATGCTGCTCCCATCTGCTGTTGTCTCTCAAAGAATGTCAGCATTACCTTGAGCCAACGGTGTGGAAACAATGTCAGTATGTTTCGAGTTTCTATCGATGGATATAACGTCAGTCACTTGTACTCCCATATAGGCAGTCAATATATTTCTTGTAAGGAGTTCCAGATAGGAATTTAAGTTCTTGTCCCATCGAGGGGAGTCTGTCTCAGTGAGGTCCTGCTTTACCAAACCCGTAGGGAGAGATTTGCTGAGCAGGCTCACTTCCCTAACCTCAAAGGGGGTGGCTACCCCCTGGGGAGAAGTGGTAAATTTCCCTGATTGTCACAATGGCCAGAGAGTTGGTACTTTTAATGGTGGTTGCTGCTGTGAGATCACTTGCTTACCAAAAGCATCAAGCTGCATGCCTTCCTTGTCTGGAGGAACTAAACAGGGCAATAAAGGATTAGTGGATCTCTTTCTACCCACCGCTGATAAAACAGACTGGGCTAGTGTGTGCACAGGCCAGTGGTCTTCAAACTTGGAGGCTGGACCCCCCTAAGAGGGCCCGAACGATGTCCAGGGGGGGCAGACTCTTTTAAAAGGGATTAAGATGACTGTTTTTGATATGAAATAATGGTTTTCCTTTCCAAAAGGTAGCACTCTCTAGGCGCCTACTTGGACACAGTGAAGCACAGTTCCACACTGAAGCAGAGTCTGGTGCCACAAT
Source organism: Ambystoma mexicanum (assembly GCF_040938575.1). Lineage (NCBI taxonomy): Eukaryota > Metazoa > Chordata > Amphibia > Caudata > Ambystomatidae > Ambystoma > Ambystoma mexicanum. Next base: position 1,321,098,262 of record NC_090935.1, on the reverse strand, counting down.
ACCTTAATCAAGCCAGACCAATCTTTTGTGCCAAGTCTTATTGGAGAAAACCTAACAAATAGAGCATGACTTCAGCTTGTGTTCTGGGAAAAGGCAATAAAAGCATCCCTGATGCCTGTCTTCCACATATATATTTTTCAGACTGCTATTAGAGCAGGTCTATAAAAATGGGGAGGAAGATCCCTGTGGATAAGCAAGAGAACAGGCCAGGGCGAATCCCAAGCCCAAAAAACAGAAAAGACCAAAAATGTGACAAACCCGTGTTTTATTTAACATCCATATAAAACAGGAACAGCACGAACATTAGGCAAATCTCTGTGTCACTCAACAACTACAAGCCTGGCAATATCTTATAAAGGGTTATGACATCACGATTAATGTTTCATTCCACAAAAACCTAAGGTGGGAAGGGTTGGTTAAGGGAATCAACTATGTATACTTTGTATAGATTAGTGCGCTCATTGGTCAGGCCCGACCACCACCTAAGTTACTACAGGTGAAAACATGTCATCTCTACAATGTGCCATGGGCCGATGCAACAGTGTGTAGGGCAAGGAGATAGTGATGGGAGACAGTGATTGGTCAGTGGTGGTTTTCTCAGCCTTGGCACTTTGGAAGGTTACCAGAACATGAGCACAATAGGGGGTGGTGAGGACGGCACCAAGGTGCTACTTGTCCCAATATGGTTACCATTTCAGATTCTCTAGACCACAGGCCAGGACATCTAGCTTTCCACATTGCACCACCTTGTATTGTTTGTCCTGAGAACTGGATGGGAATGAAGGTCTTGGTCTGTCTGTGTCTGGTTCTAAGGAATATGCATTAACCTCCACCTGTGAGTCACGTGTGTGGAGACCACATTTTGGAACATTCTGCCCAGGATTTATGAGGATTTTAGCCCCTTTACTGTGGGCGTCATTACTTCCTTTGGCCTCTAGAGACTTGCTCGAGCTATCTTCCTCTGAAATATTAAGGCCGAGTTGGTGGGAATATGACCTTCCAATATTACTTGTTTCTTTACTAATCTAAGAAGACTGTGTCTCACGCCTGGGAACTGGTATTGTCTGTACTGTTGGGGCCTTTATTCCTGGTATCATCTGTATTTTTAGGGCCTTTATTCCTTGTGTAGCCATGGCAAACATATGCTCTTTATTGTCTTTCTTGTCAGGGCTGTTCGGCTTGGGTTTTCTGCTAACTCAGCGAGCCAGGTCCCCCTGTAACCTCAAGGCTTCTCCACTGTCTTCCATTCACTCACATGGGGCTGCACCGTCTATCATGGTTTGCATGGCCACTAATTTTCGTTGCATTCTGCAGTAAGCAAGCATTATGTGTGTTCTTGTGCGTCTTAGGTTTCACCGTAAAGCAGGAGTATTTGTTCAATAACCTAATGAATACAAGCATTCTCTTCGTGTCTAAGTGCGGTTTGACCTATTACCCGTGTATCTTCGTGATGGATGCTGTGACGAGGCACAGGACTCCAACACCATAGGAGATCACTTACTGGGAGACAGGACGAGCAGCGATCATGGAGACAATGCAGAAACCAAGAGAGAACATTGTAAAAATACTCCGATCTTGCTATACCCTTCCAAGAATGACAGGGAAATGTATGCTTATACTACAGAAACCTACATCCCCAAAGGTACACTGAGATGAGGAAACCCAGCATAGAGGAGCGAGAAAATCATGGGAACCGGAACACCCACTCTAGTCATCTTGTAATACAAAACTGACAGAGAATAAATAGGATACTGAGGCACCGCTGTCAGAGTGGTAGGAGTAGCAGCAGTGGAAGTAGAAGTGGCAGCAGAAGTGGACAAAATCAGCGAAACATAGTATTGAACAAACAGGCTGCCAGAAAACTAGGTGGCGCGGGTGCTTGGTTGCGCGCGGAGCAGGGAGAGGGACAGAAAACCTCAGAAGAGGACTTCAACATATGGTGCATTTGAAGGAGGCAGGCAAACAACAGAAAGCAGTTTCTGACCCTCAGACGTGGCACACCGGGACAAGGACTGACAGAGGAAAGGTATTTGGTATGGATGAACTGGGAAGTGGAGGTGGGCGGGGAAAACCCTGAAACACTCGGGAGGTGGCAAAAGCACACCTGAGAGGGCTACAGCAGAACGGTAAACGGCAGGCCCATGCTGCAGAATATCCTGCCCCACCCCCCCCCCCCCACGATGCCATATCCTAAATAGTCACAGGAAGGAGAACACTCAGTTAAAAGAGAAAGATGCGAGGAGAGCACAACTCTTCCTAGTCACAGTACAAGAAATTAACAATATAGGCGATTGGTGGCGAGAACAAAGCCCAAGTCTCTCCCACCCTCACCAAGATTATAAGGAGTTGTTAGTTACAAATGAAGGATTAGAAGAAAGACCAGGGGAAGGGGATTGTCCCCCTTGGCAGGAGTAAAAGACCAGGGGAAGCAGATTGTCCCCCTTGGCACAGTGGAAAGAAAAGCAGGTGAAAGAAGGAATTTCATTGGCAGAATTGAGCAAAAGGAAACAAACAAACACTCCTTTGGCAAAAGGCAGTGAATACTATATATTTTTTAACATTTTACTCTAACGGAACAAGAGTCTGGTTACCGCTTGGGTGCGTTAGGAAAGGCATGCTTTCTAGTGAAAAGGAAGAGTATGCTGGCACTGGTCTTTTGGGTGAATCTATTAGGTTAGGGACAGTGACAGGTTGGGCACGATAGTGATGGAATTATTAAGACTTCTTGACAATATTGTTTAATATTTCTGACAAATAAACAAAAGATTGGTTAAAAAATTAAGTGTTACTCACTGGAGTGACTAACATACTCCTAGTCCGTAGTCTCCTTTCCTCCATTGTGTATGAGTGTCCCTCGCTAGGGACTGGAACGGAACCATTTATCATCAGAAAAAGAACACTTTCCCTTTAAATATATACGCGTGCAGGGTTATGTCCCTGGGAGCATGCGCTCCCCTAACCTCACCCACTGGCGCCACACCTCAGTCCCCTTTGACGCGTCGGCTGTATTAAACTGTTCAACCTTGCTGCTCTTTTATTGGGGGGGAAGGATGGTGGGACGTGTGGAGGAAGACAAAGAGTATGTAACACTTAATTACTCCTACGTCCCATCCCCTTTCATCCATTCTGTATGGGCAGCTACAACTGCTGAAAAAGCCCTGGGAAGGAGAGCTTGATACTCTATGCAAACAGATTATGAAGTACAGTCTGGCCAAAAGCTGTATCAGCCCTGGCGCTGTTATCCAGACTAGTGCTTGCAGAAGGCTGATGGAGTAGCCCATGTTGCAGCTCTAATTATTTTCCACAGGATGTAATGTTGGAAGGCCACTGCCTTGGCTCTTACAGCATGAGCGTCAATGCCCCCACGTGGTTCCTTGCGCTGAACCCTGTATGCCTCAAGTATGGTGGTAGTCATGCATCTAGCTATTGAGGCCTTGGATGCTTGTTATCCAGGCCTTAAGCCTCCAAATGTGACAAATAAGGCATTGGTCTTGCGGAAGGCCTTGGTCCTGTCGAGATAGAATTCTAAAGTTCTTCTGACATCTAGAATCGCTTCGTTAATGTGGAAAGAGGTGACCACTATTGGTAGGAATTTGGGATGTGTGCGAAGCACGACCTTGTCTCGATGAAAGATAGTGTAGGGCTCGGAAGACACTAGAGCATGAATCTCGCTAACTCTGCGAGGGGTGCTTAGAACTACGCTAAGTTCCCAGACTGGGTGCTGGTGTCTGACAGGCAGCGGGTAAAGTCTGGTCAACCTCACTAGATGCCCATTCACCACTGGATTAGCTGAGGAAAAAGTGAACCTGTCCGAGTTCCTGTATATGCCAATGGCCAGTGCTGGTCATTGGGCTGGCTCTCGGCAGATCCGAGATCCGGCACCAGATATGGAGCCGGATCTCGGGATCTAGCCAGATTCAGCCGCCCAAGACCATGAACCGCGATAGAATAGATTAAAAAAAAAAAATTAGAAAAACGAAAGAAAAGCGCATGCAACGGCAGCAGGGCCGGCCTTAGGGCAGGCCAGGCGACCGTGGTGCCAAGCCCCCTCAGGGCGCCAGTAGCCCCCTGCCAGCCAGCACTGGGGAGTCTTTCAAAGGCTCCCCCAAGCTGGGAGAAGGCGCGGCAAGCACCCTTTTCTTATTAAATGCACCCGCCTCACATGAGCCCCCCCTCTGCACACTCAATGGGATCCTGGGTGGGTCTGAACTGAAACAGTGAAAGATCTGCCATAATGTGCATATGTGTGGACATCACTGGACGCAATAAGGAGTTAAGTCAGCCTTTGATTCTCAGGTGCGTCATGGGAGACTACATTACAAGAAGTTAAAAAGTGTGTGATGTGCATTCTATTGGTTCGCATTTCCACTATGACTGCTTTGTTTGCAAAGCCTACACTGAGTCGCTTCTACCGACTCTGCATTTTGGCAGATGGGGCGCAGCAAAAGGAAACGTTGTGCCCAATGTCACAAGGATTATTAATAGGCTGTGAAGCTGGGATTTGAACCCAGTCAATTAGCTCGCTCTGGCTGGTAAAAATATTCAATAAAAGATGCCCCCATGGCATGTGTTAATGCGCATAGAAGACTGCTCTACATAAAGACTGTGTGAGGCTGCTAAAGGTGCGCAGGGAGGGCAGGGGTGCCAATTCGGCCAGGGGGCTGCTGCTGCTAAGGCCGACGGCCCTTGACGGCAGCATTTCCTTCTACCGCGGCTTTGGCACTGGTGAGTAATGCACAATACTCGCTACATGTACAACTGATTGTACATGTAGGGTGCATTACACACCAGTGCCAAAAGCGAGCATTGTGCATTACAAACCAGTGCCAAAGTTGCGGTAAAAGGCAATGCTGCCATCACGGGTGTTTCTTTATTTTATTTTTTTTAAGTATTCCAGTATTGCTGGATGTCCACTACGAGCCCCGCCGCCTCTAGACCACTCCCCCTCGGGCACAGCCCATCACCAAACTCCTCCCCCACCCCGCCCCTGTGTTGTGGGATCCCCCACCACATGTTTTCCATTTCCACCACTGCCAATGGCAGCTAGGTAGGTTCTGCAGGTGCTTACCTGGACCCCAGATCTGGCTAGATATGCCGAAAAAGAAAACACGTGGTCCAGAATGCAGGATAGCAGAGCCACTCTCTTTTCCTTGGACCAGAAGCAGAACCTGGTACATTTGCTCTTGTACTACTTTCGCGTAGCCTGACTCCTTGCTCCCTGGATGATGCCTAGGTTGTCATGGGACAACTGCAGATGTTGCAGCGTCACCTGCTCAGGTACCAGGCGGCTAGGGCTAGCCTCTCGGGGCAAGGGTGAATAGCTGCCCCCTCCCTTGCTGCACCGGGAGATGGACCTTTCCGAGTGGGAGAGGGACTTTAGGTTGGGCTGACAGCTGCCACAGGTCTGAGAACCAAGGCCTGGCTTGCCACTGCGACGATAGGAGGATGAGACGCAGCTGCCGGTATTGTCTCATCTTGCAAACAACCTTGTGGATGAGCGGGGAAGGAGGAAAAGCATACGCCCACATCCCATCCCAGGGGATCTGGAGTGCATCCCTGAGGAAGCCACGCCCCATTCCCCCAGGAGGCGAACTGCTGACAAGTGCGGTTACTCTCCATCGCAAACAGGTCTATGATAGGTTGACCCCACCGGCTGAAAATCTCCAGACTGAGTTGTTTCGCTTCGAGGTTCGATTCTCCCGGTAAATGGACTGCTGAGATCCAGATTTCCTGCTTGATTGCCCTCTCCCAGATGCTGAGGGCCAGCCTGCAGAGGAGGGGGGAATCTGGTGCCCCCTGCTGGTTTATGTAATACATGCAGGTAGAGTTGCCTGTCTGAATTCAAACTGTACTGCTCCTGTTTAAACCCAGGAAAGCCTTGAGTGTGAGCCAAATTTCCATCATTTCTCGCCAATTGATGTGGTTTTGGTGGTTGGTTCTGGACCAGAGACCACGTATTGAGTGAGTCTCCAGGGTAGCACCCCACCCCTGGAGTGAGGATTCCCTAGTCATAGCATGATCTGTTGGAGGCGGTTTGAATGGACTGCCCACCACGAGGTTCACATCCTGCCTCCACCACATTAGGTCCTGCTTGTATAGTGACCGGGGCTCCCTGATGGCCTGACTCCTGATCCCAGGATGCCGAGAGGTGCAGATGCAGCCTCCTCATTCGCAGCCTGGTGTAAGGGATAGCCAGGAGGCATGCCGCGGGTACTCCTAGCAGGTGCTGGTACCACCAGGCTGTAGTTACCATTCTGCTGAGGAAGTGAGTGACAGAAGTTTTGATCGCCGCAAACCTTCTCCCCCGTGGGGAACACTTTATGCTTCTGAGTGTCCCACAGCATCCCCAGAAACACCAGACTCTGTGTACGGTGGAGTTCTGACTTCCTGAAGTTGATTGAGAACCCCAACTCGTAGAATGTAGTCATGAGTCTTGTCGTTCAGTACCTGACCTGCTCCAGGGACTCCCCTCTGGTCAACTAGTTTTTGAGGTAAGGGTACATATGGAGGCCTTCCGACAAGAGCAGGGCCGCCACTGCGTTAATGAGTATTGTGAATACCCATGGCACTGAGTTCAAGCCGAACTGCAGCACCTTGTATTGAAAGTGCTACTCCATGACCTGAAACCTCAGGAAAGATCGATGGTGCAGCACTATGGGGACATGCAAATATGTGTCTTTTAGGTGCAGGGAGCACGCCCAGTCCCCCCCCCCCCACACAGCGTGTTCACTATAAGTGCTGGCGTCACCATTTTGAACTTCTTCAAAGGTAGGTATAGATTGAGAAAGGAAAGATCTAGGACCACTCGCCGGCCCGCCTGGTTCTTCTTTTGAATGGAAAAGATGCTGGAGTAAAATCCCTGCCCCTGCTGAGGGAGAGGAACTTCCTCCACCGCCTCGCTCTCCACCAGAGAACAAATCTCTGCCAAGACTGAAGGAGTCCCGATCTATGGAAGAGAGGGGTACAGGGGGCTGGCAGGGGAAGTCGGAAGCCAGAGGAGACCACCAAAATCACTCATTAGTCTGGGAACCGCGAGGACCAACCTTGACTGTGCAGGGCCAGCATGCCCACGAGGTGCTGTGGAACCAAGAAGAGCCGTCATTGCTTTTTTGGTTCTGAGGCAAAGGGCTGAGAGAGGGGTTGAAAAACCCCTTGTGCGTAGACTTCTGGTATTTTCTCCTGTGTTGGCTGGGTAACTTGTCCGGTTGCCTGGACCGGTGGTCCTGGAAACCCTGGAAACCACCAAATGATCAGCCTCTGTCTGATCGAGAATGGCCCTGTGAGAAGGTCTTGGTCACTTGCTTAACGAGAATGGCCAGGGACTTGGCTGTCTGTGAGCTGCTCTTCTTTTCATCGAGTCCCTAGTCAGTGGAGGAGTGGAACAAGTCACCGTCCTTGAAGAGTAGGTATAGGATCCTGTCATCTGGTTGCCTTGAGCCATTCTGTCCTTCTCATGTTCGTTGCCACACAGATAGCCCTGCTAGCAGTATCTATGCGTGCCACTGTGGACTTCATGATGTCCTGTGCCACAAGTTTTGCTCCGGCGAGTCCCGCCTTGAAAGAGGTTTGTTTATCAGCTGGGATATCTGGCAAGAAGTCTGCTATCTCTCTCCACAGCCGTTAGTTAGATGCTGCCAGGATGGCGTTGGAACTGGCTTGCCTGAGGTTAAGTCCCGCGTTTCAGTAGACCTTCTTCCCCTAAGCTTCAAGCAATTTCTCTTTCTTGCTCAGCAAAGCTGAAGTTGCAGTGCTTGTGGAGGAGGTATGGGCCTTGGCACTCTTAGATGGTGCCACAATGGCTGAAGACCGTGGCTGGGGGTGCACTGACAGGAGCAGAGTGTCTCCCTCCACCTGCATGAACTTTGCATCCAATCTTTTATTTGTTGGCTGAGTGAAATGGGGCTTGAGCCATCCCTTCTTCGCAAGGGCCTCCACATCCTTCTGTAAAGCTATGCCAGATCTGGATTCTGCTTTGATCGTGAGCACTTCAACCAGTACCCCCGACTCCGGCATCTCCCTCTGTGGCTGAGGAATGACCAGGTAATCGGCTGACCCAGCAATCCTGTCATGGAATGCCCTCTCAGAGGAAGGTGTGTCCTGCTCCTCCTCGTCTGTGTCTTTTTGGTCACCTGTGTTAGAAGGCCTCCGTGGGTCCACAGGTGTTAGTTCTGCTGCGGAAGAAGGCCCAGGCGCTAGCACTGTGGGTGTAGGCACTGCTACTGGAATTACTGGAGACATGGGCAACAGAGGTGGAGGAGGTAAAGGCTGCACAGGCACCGGCTGAGGAGGCGGTGTGGGAGGCAGCATCTCCTGGATTATGCCCTTGAGGATGTTTCCCATCTCTGGGTACCGCATAAGTGTCAAGAATTTGTCAAATAAACAATCCTCACAAGCAGGCTGGGTGCGATCCTGCACTGGCGCTGACTGTGGTGCCTGGATGCATCAGCGTTGCCCCACCCTGCACCTCAGGCATGGGCCTCAGTCATGAGGTGGGTAGTGCTGTGTGCGCTGCGTGTAGGTGCCCCCTCAGGCATGCGCCCAGTAGCAGAGCCTGTAGGCCCCTCGACAGTGGAATCAGTAGGGCCCTTAGATCCCTCATCAATTAGGCTGGTAGCAACCAGAGCCTCGGTATCCCAGCTGCCGGTGCGAGGGTCTGACTGACCGCTCCCATCGGAAGGCTTCCCCGGGAAGGAGTCGCCCCTGCGGGAGCTTTTGAAAAGAGTATGCTTATCTTCTTGGTCTTCCTGTATACATACTCCTTAATGCTCTCCGGTGGTGTCCTGTAGAACAACTCTCACCAGCCCGCCAGCCTGTTTTTTAGGGATCGAGGTATGAGGCTTTGCATGCTGAGCAGCCTTCCCATCTGTGGTCCTCCCCGAGGCACTGGAGGCAAAGCGTGTGCAAATCAAATTTGGGGAAGGAACCGTCGCACGACGGGCACCTGCTGAAACCAGACGCGGTCGGCATGCACCCGTGAACGGATTGGGCACCAGTGGACGGCGTTTCCAACCTAAAAATTAGAAGACAAAAGATTAGGGAAACCGCATGGAATGACGAGGCTTGAGGCCTCACCCAGGAGCGCTGGCGAAAGGGATCCGTTAGCGTGAATGCGGAAAAGAGGACTGAGGTGTGGCACTGGTGGGCGGAGTAAGGGGAGCACATGCTCCCAGGGCAGCGCCCCCACGTGCGTATAGATTTAAAGGGAAAGTGTAATTTTTCTGATGAAAAAAGTTACTGTTCCGATCCCTAGTGAAGAACGTCCATACAGGATGGAGGAAAGGCGACGGGACGTAGGAGTATGCCAACTCTGTGAACCGTTCTTGCGAACCCTCACAATTCGTATGTGCTTAGCGTGTAATGCACCTACGTGTGTCAGTATTCAGCAATGACATCATGTGCTTTCATCACCCCTGTTCACAGCTCGTTCATGTCGTTGATAGCCTGCAGGTTTGGTGATTCTTTGATTGAACGAGAATAAAGGCGGTAGGGTTGCCTCCGCAAGCAACGTCTCTCATACCTGCAGTATAACGGTGGTGAGTCAGAGACCACAAGTGATGTGCACCTGCCATTTCTGTAGCATCGGGACGGGGATGGCCAATTAAATGAATGACCGATTAATTTGTCTCTCTTCAGGTTTTAAAAAGGCTCTTCTTACCTTTCGTATCAGCCACAGTGAGGAAAGGAAGAGGAAAACAGAGTAAATCTAAGCCTTATGAAGGGGAACACCAAATGAGTGAAGAAGCTCCCAAATCCCACCATAGTAAAGTACTTACCTGTAGCTTCCAATGTGATATCAAAGTTAAAGCTGTGGTAGGCAGAGTCTTAGAAAAAACATTGAATAAAGTGAGCACTCCCAACCCTAAGTGTGCCATAAAAATGAGAAGATGGCCACTAAGGGTGGAGCCAAGGTAGGCATTGCCTATTGGCTAAAGGATAAATGACCAAAAAAAAGAATAATAGAATTCTAAAGTGAATGCAGTTTGGGGTTGTTTATAGATACCGAGGATTCGCTGCTTGACGACGGGGTATATTCAACAACATGTGAATCTATGAAAGATCCAATGCTGCTGTCTAGCAGTAATTTCTTGTTGATCAGTACGGACATGTCTATGAGTAGAAGGATGCCCTTTAATGTCACTGCGAGCAGGAGAGATTGTTCTCTATAACCCATACCTGCGTGCCGAGAACTAGGTATTCCATGCTCCTTTTATACTGCCCTAGTGCTTTGAGGAAAATCAAAAAAGGCCCATAGCTGGTTTTGCCAAAAATGTAAAACAGCTGAAACTAAAGTTCCTGTCAAGCGTTTGGTCCCATTCGCAAAACCCTGTGTATTGTGTACTTAATTTTAAATGTGTGCCTTTTTAAAGTACATTCTTTTTGTGTGTTTGTGTGTAGTGCAAAGGTACACTTTGGAGTAGTTAAGTAAGAAGTCACGATAAAAAAGAAAAGGTAAACAGAGGGCCAGGCCTCGGACTTCTTCGTATTTAGAGACAAACGGTAGGTGCATATTTAAAAAATGAAGCCTTCACACATTCGCCGTGAGCGTCTAAATGTCAGTCGGCTCCTGAGTTGAGCTTTGAAAGGCAAAAGGAGGTCTTTTCTCTCCCCCACAGTGTGAGGAACAGATACGGCCCATTGCTGGGCCTTTGTGGTTACAGAGACTGGAGATGGGTCATAATGCAATATAACATTATAACATACTGCTGCCACTGATTCAATGTGTTTTCGGAGGGGCTGTGCATTGTTGGTTACCTCACGTAAAACCTTTGGGTTTCAGGACAGGATGCTAATCTGGACAGACCACATGCACACTATTGCCCGGACGTGCACACAGTGTGCAAAGCAAAAGGGCTACAGTAACACAGAAGTTGGTCAAAGCAAATTTTGCAGGCAGCGGTTACGGCGCCTCATCACAAGTTGGCCTGTATCCCGGCTGTAATACCGCCCAACTGTAATAGCATTAGTGACCACCGGTCCGGCGGTATTGCCACCAGATCACGGGTTGGGCGTTAACAGTAAATCCCATTCCGCATTGGGTCCATTGGATCCAATGGGGCATTTTCGACGCTAATACTGTGCGCTAATACAGTCGGCTGTAATACAGAGCGCAAAATGGGATTGTCACCCCGAGAAAAATGCTGAGGTAAAACAGCCCATTTAGAGCCCAACTCGTGATAGGGTCAGCCCTTAAATGTGGTGGTAATAGCGTTACTGCTCCATTTGAGGGCTACAGCCCAACTCGTGATGAGGCCCACAGTGTCCTATCCTAGGGCCGCATCACGAGTTGGGTAGTATCCCGGCGGTATTACTGCCGGGATACCACCAGGACTAATAGCGTTACCGCCACCCGGTCCGGTGCTATTGGCGTAGAATGAAGGATTGGGCAGTAATGGCTATTCCCCATTTCTCATTGGGTCCAATGGGGCATTTTCAGCGCTAATTGCGTGCCCTTAAATGCGGCAGTAATAGCGTTACTGCCACATTTAAGGGATACCGCCCAACTTGTGATGAGGCCCCTAATCTTAAGCACTGCAATGAGAACATAACCCCAGCATGAAGATTAACACCCCAAATGTCTCCCACAAAAAAAGTCACACCCCAACAATTACTCTCCAGATCAGATGTGACAGTAGCGTGGGCGTCTCTACCCGGAAGAAACCAGGAATCACTCAAGAGGATAACATCATGGGCATCCGCTATGCCCTCAGTAAATTGCATGGTGTGCTCTTTGGGCGTAGTTCTGCCACGGGGAGGATGTGGAGTCGGCATGACTCGCGCAGTGGGTAGAAATTATTATATTTCAGTTGGGCTGGAAATGAGAGTTCGTTTGTGGGTATTAGGTAACTTGGGAAAAGTATTTTGCCTGTAGCCGTAGGCACAATTTTGTTTTTCGACCGAGAAATGTACATTTTAGAAAATGTACCAAGTATGGCAAAAGTAGAGTGTCAGGTCAACATAAACTTCAATGATCACTATTCATAAATTGTGCTACTAGACTGTGGCTATGCCAACTCACGTTGTCTGTGCCATCACCAGGTAGAACGAGCTTTACGTAGCGTACACGAGCAGTAAACGCATTAAGAAACGAGTTAACTGCGTGAAGCCGCCTGCACCCTAGCCGGCCCCCATCGCCCACCCCTCTCTGTTGGTATCACATTTTAACCTTGTCTGGGTCATTCATCATTGACTGAACGTGCCTGGTAATAAGGTCTCATATGCTGAAAACTATCATTTCCTGACGTGAAGGTCATTTATCGCCATTGCAAAGATGCGAATGCCCAACACTACGCATGAAACACCTGGTACACAAAGCGCCAGAGGTACTCTAGGAAGCCGGGTTATGCAAAGCGTTTCCCAGAAGGCCCATTCTAAAGTCAAACAACCAGGGTAAGGATTGTCCTAGTAGCACTCACCACACACCGGCGGGAAAACAGCTAGTACCTTCTGCTCCTGTGTTCATATTCCTTTAGAGTGCAGGAGAGGAAGTGATGCTAGTGAGGGGAAGGGGGCTTGGGAGGAGCGGATGGGTGATGTTGAATTTCACCAACTGACCAAAAAGCAGACGCAGCCGCCACAGTCACCTCAGGGGCTTGGAGAGAAACACCTCCGCAGCACTGGCACGCGCTAGCAGAGCAGCCCTTGCGGACAGAAGGCCGGGTACCGCTGGCTGGCACAGGAGTGCGCTTTGTGAAGGATACCTGCTGGAGCGCTCTTGCAACACAGCCGGGAGGGACTCTATGGGCCAAGAGGAGATTGATCGCAGAGCACCGTGGCCTCCCGTCGGGAACAGTGCATTTTAAAACCAATGCTAAATACTTTATAAACAGGCCTCCCTGCAGTGTATTAGAAGAAGAGGGCATACTTCATGGCCCATCCGTAGCTAGCCACATATTCATCAGACTGCTCCATAATTTATATTGTGCTCAAATGTGAAGCACGAGTCAATAAAGCAGGTGCAGATCATTACTTTACATGTCAGGCGTACCTGGGCAAAGGCAAGCGGTCACCAGCTAAGTACAAGCGGGAGGGGAGTGTAAGCACCACAGCAGGCGCGCAGGCGTGCGTACCACTACACACATTTTCAAAAAGATATTTTTCACCGAGGAGAGCGCCTCTTCCAAGTATGTATTCTGTTGTTTTTTCAGGTGAATGGCTGATTAGACAATAGCAGAACACATCATAGCACACATTTTGTCTTCTACTCCTTTAAATGCTTAATAGTTTTAACAGGATACTTTCTACTTTTTGAGATAAGTTATATGCACCAAATGTAAACTTTGGCCACTACTCATGAGAGCATAGGGCTAGGACGGTGTGGGGGTCGGGAGGGGTAACATGCTAGCACTAGTCAGAGCCATATTACAATTCTTCCCTTCCAAATATCAACTGGTAGTCTTTCCTTCAGTGTGGAACACTACAGCAGCTGAGCTAGGCTTGTATGTAATCGGCAACTACTGTTCCGTTTGCTGTAATGTACTAAAACCCAGAGCAGCGAATCACAGTACAGAAATGCAAAGCAAAACAGCCCCTTACCTCTGCTACATAGATTAGCACATCCAAAGGAGGCTTGTCTATGGGCAATTTTGGCAAACTACCTGACAGAACAACGACTGTCCAAGTCCAATAGGCTTGAACATACACTTTTATATCTGTGTTGGAATCCTTGGGTCCACACAGCTGTCAGATGGACCCGATATCATAAAGGGGGTAACCTGTTATATTTCGTTGTAGACTTTGAATCTTGGCAACATTGCCATTATGCCAGTCTTCTGGTCTAGACACGCATGGTTCCATTTTGATGTTTCCACAGTGCTAAAAAAATACACTGTCCCGAGCAAGATTGCAATACACCTAAACGATGCTTCGGAATTTTAACCCCCCCCTAAAGGTTTTGCCACTATTTATTCTTCTTTACTGGAGCTGGATGTCACCTAGTCCCCAGCAGGTTTTCTAGTCAAATGTTTAAAGAAACTGTAATTATCTCTTGCCACAGTCTCCGTCCAATTAAGAAAAAACGAAGTACTACCCCTCAATGGAAAAAACAACACAATGGGAACCCCTGGTTCTTTGATTATATATAAACAAAGAAACTACAACATTTGAGGTTAATGAGAAAATAGAGGAAAACAATTAGAAGTATGAAGGCTTTGTAAAAAAATGAAATAATAGAAATTGTAGTGAAGGATTGTAGATGATTGATATAATACTAGCCAACATTTTCAAAACAAAATCTATTGTTCCTCCTTAAAATCCCATTTATACACAAATTGAAATGTGTACCCCTGCTGTACTCATAACTCTCTTTTAGTTTCAAATATTGTCTTGTTTGGAGCTGACCTTAAAACACATCTTTTCAGAATGCCAGAATTTCCCTCTGTAAGAACATACCTGTGATGCATTTAACCCAAAATGGCTGCATTTTTCCCTTTTAAGACAACATCTGTGTTTGTGACAACGCAGACTGTAAATCCATTGCTGGTGAAGTTTCACCTCAAACCCTCTCTTACCCACAGCTTCCTACTGATCTACAGGCCTAACTGCTGCAGCAGAGACTTTGCTAATGCTCTAAGCGACTCCTTAGCGGCCATCCTGGACACCCATTTCTCACTCACCATGCTGGGAGACTTCAACATATGGTTTGATGTCCCACATAACCCCATGAAAAGACCTCTCCTAGACAACCTGGAAGCTCTTAACATGACCCGACTACTAGCAGGTTCCACACATACAGTAGAACATACCCTAGATGCAATCTTCAGTCCCACCACCCTTATCTCCATGCTCCCCCTGACCACTCATATGGACGGACCACGCAGCTATGATCTTCTCGCTTGTAACTCCTATCACCCCTGCCCGCCTGACCATCACCGGAATGTCCACCCGTTTCCCAGTATGAAGCAAGGTCATAGTATCGCCAGACCTGGAAGACTCTCTGCTTTCCACCGTTCCAAATCTGCCAGTTGAGGGAAGTCTTTCCTCCATCAGCCATTTTGACCAATGGCTCTCCAATGCCCTCAAACCTTTCACCCCCGCCAGATCAGCCTTGCACAGACAAGGCCCCTTACCAAGATGTTTCACCTCTTGCTCATCACTCAAGACCCTCAACCACACTCTAGAAAGAAGGCCGATCTTTCACCTCCTAATGGAGCAGCATACGCCCGTCAGATTTATGTCTACAAAGCAGAAATCCAAAAGGCCAAAAAATCCTACCAGAGCAGAATTCTGAACATCTACAACGGCACCAAGGAACTCCATGCAATCATTGCAGATTTCAAGACCCCCCCCCTTTTGCACTGCCCCCGCACATCTCCCGATCAAACTGTAATGCCATCTAAGACCACTTTCACAAAATGTCATTAGAAAGAAATCTCACCATAGGCACTAAATGATCAGTACTTCCACCCTGACCACCAGCACCACCTCCTGACACCTCCAACCCCCAAAGCCCTCTTCTGGCCCTATCTTCTCCTATTTCACTCCCATCTCTCAACCTGAATTTCTAAAGCTACTTGCTAACAGCCCCCAGTCGGGATCCCAGAATGATCCATGCCCTTGCGCCCTCCTCAAATAAATCTTCTCCTTAACCTGAGCAGGCAGCATACTCAGATTCATCATTAACTCCTCCATCATCTCAAGCCTTTCTAGCTGCATTCAAGACCTCCCACATCAAACCTCTTCCTCAAAAAATCCTCCCTTGATGCCCTCCTTAAAGCGAACTACACACCTATCTCCAACAAACGCTTCTTAGCTAAACTTACGGACCAAACAACCTACTCTAAGCTTTGCCTCTTTGCTGAATCCAACCACCTGCTCGCCCCTGCCCAGTCTGGCTTCAGATCCCTCTGTGGAATAGAATCATCCAGTGTCTCCATCTGGGATGACCTCAAAAACACAGCAGATTCTGAAGGCTGTGCCTCACTAATCCTCCTAGATCTCTCGACTGCCTTTGACACCATTGGCCATGACATCCTCACTGAAAGACTCCACTCCCTGAGAATAGGGATAAAGCTCTTAGGTGGATTTCATCTTTCTTGGCTAATAGATCACAAATCGCCCTCCTCCATCCCTTCTCCTCAGCCCCCCACCCTGGTTCCAATGGGGTCTCACAGGGCACTTCTCTTCTCCACTTCTCTTTAACCTCTACTTGAGCCTCTCTACCCCCCCTTATCAGTTCACACAACCTTACCTGCTACAACTATGGTGACGGCACCCAGATCATCTTTAAGATCCCTAAGTGCGCCTCCCCTCACCCCAACCTGGCTTCCTGCCTCACTGACACCCAAGGCATTTATTTGCAGTGCTTTGAGACCATACCAATGGGAATAGGTGCTATACAAATAACAATTACATTACATTACATCGATTTGCCCCAACAAGCCAACATTTCTACTGTAGAGGTACTGCTGTGTTATGCCCAGGGAAATGTGTGTGCAAGATAGGATATGGACACTTTTACATTAATCCTAGACCTAGCAGAAAGATTTCCATCCACTGAAGTGAACAGGCGTCTTTCTACTATGCCTATGCTTAATATAATAGTGTGGAAAACAGTATTTAAAGGTGTTTACAGGGATAGCACAATATCAAAATATACTGTAGCTTGACAAAGAGTATTTAAGTAATGCTCATATAACTAGGAAATCGCTCTGAATGCTTAAAAACATGTGTGCAAGTAAGAGATTGCACAATATTACTTTAAGCATAGATATAGTAAAAAGACTACGTGCAGTGGGCAGCTGGCAATTTTAACCAATTTTACTATGTTCTTTATAATGTGCCAATTCCCACAAACTGTACCCAACAAGGCTTGCTCTGTTACTATTGTCACAGATGGCCTCAAGAACACACCCATTTTTGAAAATGGTTAAAGGGTTTTAATGAAAATATTTGGATATGGTCTCACTAAGGGCCATTACCACCGTAGCCCAGGAACGCCAAGGTGGACATTCGAGATGAGTACCACCTACTATCTAAGATCTGGCTGACTGGAGGTGAGGGCCTAAAGGCAACTGCCTTCTCTCTCTTAATCCCTCCGGTATCTTCTCAGTGAATTGTAACCTGTGGTCCGACAAGCATTGTCTTCAGAACGGGTGCATTCCGGGTACCCAGGACTCCTTCGTACATTGCCTCCGGCGCCCTTGTACTTGTCACCCGAAGTGCTCTCCCTTCCTCCTACTCTCTCCCATTTTCTCCACCCACTCTCCTCTGTCTCTCAACCTCTCTTCCTTCATCTGTACTTCCAATGTTTTTCTCTGTCTCTCACCTCTACCTCTTACTTATACCATCCATTCTACTTTCCATTATTCTCCTCTGCTATTCCTATACTACTTTCGATTGATTCCTCTCCTCTCCCCTACTTTCTACTACTCTCCACTCTCCTCCAACTACTCTCCTCCCACTACTCTCCACTGCACACCAACATCCAAATTCTTTCTGAAACACTTCACTCCAGCCCATCAAGTCTCATAATCAATCCGCCTCCTTTTACTCGCCCATTCACCTGATACACTCACCTTTACTTAACTCCCTACTCTCACACTTAACCACAGTCATTTTCTCCACCTACCATACACACATTCTCACACCCAAAGTCCCCTTTCTCTCATCAATCAACACCTCACCCTGCAGACACTCTCTGTAATCTTCCTGCATGCTCTACTCCACTGTCCTTCCTCTGCCTGGTCCCTCAGTACGCATTCTTATTTCTTGTTCTCACCTGAACAACCCACACTGACCCATTCCTGATTCCCATTTTATTCACTTCCTCCCCCTCACATTGCTTCTGGCGCCCTTGGTCCCGCAGGCCAATCGGTACCTTGTTCTTCCCCGGGGGCGGGTTACAGTGATGAAACACACAAAAACCCCTTTAAGCTCAACCCCCTCTTCGAACGCAGGCCCGCCGGTAAGGTGCAATAGTGGCACGCTGTAATCCACAGCTGTATCTGGGTTTGTGCTCTGTGTGGGATAGGCATCTGAATTGTTGGTCTGTGGCGTACGAAGCTTTGCTCACACACGGTTCACTGACGGCTTACTCGCTGGTGGGTTGCATGTCCCATCCTCCAATGCATGGATTTCTGGGAGTCCCGGAAGAAAAGAGAAAATTCTGGCCAGAACTGGGCACTGCAGGTATGAGTCAAGTTAAAGTGGCACTTGTCATTTTCATCCAGGCACATGTAGAAAAGACAGAGACTGGAGCCTACCCAACTCCACCACCCTACCTCCGGGATAAAACTGGTTCTGGCAAACACCCTGGTAGGCTTCCTGTCCCATGTTGAGTGGGGTCCCCATCCCTACTTGGCACGGTCAGGTGCCTGACCCTGCCACACTATTCTGTTTGTTATGTAAAGTTATGAAATGTGTTTCTTGAATGTGGTCCATGCCGATGCTTCGTCAACTCACTAAACATGTACAGAAACAGTGAAAACTTTATTCACAAGCACAAAACACAACACATGCAACAGAAGTCCAAACATTCCTGTCATACAGGAAAAGTAGAATATAGGAAGTGACCCCCACATCGAGAATAGGCATAGAAGGGGAAGCACATCTTCAATCATATCATGTTAGAAGCACTGCAAGAAACTATCATACGCAAAACAGGTACAGCATGGGTAGGAGCAGTGCCAGCTTCACTCACAGGCACCCATAATAGGCACTGCATCGGCAGCAGCTCTTCTATTTCTCCGAAAGTACAAGCTCTCCCCACAAATACAGTGCATACAGTTACTGCATTGGCAGGACCAGTACAGGCTTCCCTCACAAATAGAACAGTGTAGGCAAGGCCACCACAATAGATTTCCTCAAACAGGTAACATATGGACAGAGATAGTGCAAGCTTTTTCAAAATCCCTCAATTACAGCATGGGGGAAGGGGCATTTGGGAGATATCCTCACAAACAGGTACAACATACGTGAGGCCTCTGCAAACCTGTCTAACAACCAAGTAAATGAACAGCATGGACAGGGCAAGTGCAAGTTTCCCGCTCAAACAGGTACAGCATAGATGAAAATAAGCTTCTCTCAACTGGCTCAGCATGGACAAGTGGAAGTTTCCCCACAAAAAAAGTACAGCATTGGCATGGTCAATGAAAGCTTCCTTCACAAACAGGTACATATGTAGAATTGACAGGGTCAGTTCATGCGTCCCTCTTAAGTAAGTACAGGTAAAGCATGGACATTGCCCTAATAAATGGGTATACAGACAGCATGGTTAGGGCCATGTCAAGCTTCCCCCACAAATATGTATGTAGGTAGGGCCAAAGCAAATGTCACTGAGAAACAGATACTGCATGTGCAATGACACTAAAACCTTCCCTCACAAATAAGTACCACTGAGCAATGGCACAGCAAGGTGTTTTCAAATGGGCCTTGGTACAGCAATCCAGGATCTGTGCAGGTTTACCTTGCAAACATGTACAAGTACAACATCTATATGCAAGGGCATGTGTAAACATACAACCAGGACCAGCGCAATATTTCCATGCACCTTGGTACAGGTACTGCATGAGTAAGGCCAGAGCAAGTCTCCCTTACAAATGGTTACAGGTGCATCATGGTCAGGTTATTGCAAACATGCCTGAACATGGGTACATCTACAAATAGTATCTTATTTAATGTCATGAGATTTGTACCATGCACAGCTGACATCCTTATGGTCTCAAGTGTGGGATGTTTCAACCCACGCATCCAAGCCATACAACATCATTGTGCATTACTGACATGGGAAACATCATAATGGCCGCCAGAAAGCATGCTGCTGGCCAGAAATCAAAAGAAAGTGTGCAGTGAGAACCTGACAGACAGGCTGCCATCTTCTTTTGCCTCTGTCAGTGTTAATACAGGAGACCATTGCCAGCCCCATCCTTTGGCTGCCCACAGAACAAAAGCAGACAAAGGAATACAGAGCTGTTCAACAATTCATTTTCTTGATTGTCAAAATTGCTAAAATCATGAAACCACCAAAAAGATCCAACTTCTGGTTGGGTGTTCCACATTATTCTACTGCAGAATCCCCATCAATACAATGTTAGCAAGGATCATATGCTATCAAGTAAAATCCCCTTTTTGAAATGTATTAATTTAAGGCAGCTGTCAAAAATGGGTGCAATACCGGTGCCTGCCACTGACCAGCCCTAGCGATCTAAATTTTGACAGGAGACTTGTATTTCAGGAGCTAAACAGTGAACCTGAGTTAGCTGGGACTTCAAAGGCTTGCTTGTCCATGAGAAGTCTTCACACCTGGTCATCTCAGCAAGAAGGCAGGAAATCACGAGGTACGGTTAATCAAATGGAGAGTGGCACCCTGGACAGATGCCCTGCTAGCAGGAAAAAACAGACAAAGGATTCCTTCAGCTGAATAGGGTATGCTGATTTTGGGTGTGAACTGTCAACACTGCTCTGGGGGAAGGCAAGACATTTGACCTATGAGTCAAGCCATGTTTCTAGGGGCAGGGACAAACCAATGGGTGTACTGCAGTGGAGGCAAATGTATGTTTTATTAAATTGCTTATAAAAGATTGCATCAAATTGACAGAAATGTACAATTTGGGGATTCTTAATATGAAAAATGCACCTACGATTTGAGACTAAGCTGGACGTTGTGGGATGTTCTGAGGCCAAGCCCTGTAATTATTAATATTGTAACATCTGTGTTTATGCTAGAGACGTCAAAACTTACTGTCATATGCGCAGGGAGGGTGTGTACCTCTGTGTAAGGTTTGGGGCAAACCCAATATTGCAAAACCCACGAAAATCGCGAATAAGTTGTCATTTCTGAACCCAAGCTCTTAGAAAGAGCAGGGTTGAACAGAGACCTGTCTTAATTAATTCGTGATGTGTACATGTCATTTCAACAACTCATGTATCTGGGAAGCATGTTTGGTTATCAAAAATTGTTTTCTAAGTAAATGCTAAGAGGAGGGATTTCAGCCAAGCCATAAACATGGCATCACTCTGACTCATTCTGACTCACTACTCCGTTCTCCAGTCAGGTCACAGTAAATCCTTTAACCTATCAGGATCCTCAGAGGGTTGGGCATAGAAAGTCAGCCTTCCCACCCACTTTCAAAAGACATAAAAAGAACCACTGAGACCCAGATAGGGAGATTCATTTTCCACTCTTTAATCAATTTCGCGCAGCACGCTGCCCGACCATATCCAGAACTTAGACTCCAGATAGACTCCAGAATTTTAAGCAGAGAGGCCTGAACCAAAAGCTGAATCCTTCTCAGCAGGCCTCAGAATCCAGCAACCTAACCAAACTAATCAACAGCCGGGCGAGCTGTTTGATTCTGGCTAGAACCATATCCAGACCCAGAAAGCAGAGCTGTATCCAGACCCAGACCAGACCGCTGTGCAGTGCAGATAGCAGACCCAGACCAGACCGCTGTGAGCAGACCAGTGCCAGAGACTGTCCCGTGGTGAGAGAACCGCAGCCCAAACCTGACCAGATCTGTGACAAGGTCCATTCCTTCCAAAATTAGGAGTGAGTATCCAGCCAGAACTGTACAGATCCAATCTCTTAGTCTAAAGTGATCCTATCCCATCCATTTCAACCTAATAAGAACTGCATAGAAATCGTGTGTCCATCCTGTGATTTCAAAGCTGTAAAAGTGTCATCTGTCATTCTGAAATCTTGACTTCATTTCTGAAAATCTACCTCCACAAAAACGTCTGTATCCTTTGAACCGTATGTCCTAGAAGCGAGATTTAACTGTCATTTGAAAGCTAAGAACCTAAGCTGTCCAACAAACCCAAAACAACCTTCCTACCCGTAATCGCGATCGACGCACTCGGAAAAAGTGCAGCGAATTGCAATTTGACTCAATTTCACCACTTGTAAAAATAGCTGCTTCTTGCTTTCCACTGCTGAAATTCGTTTTCACTCTGATAATCATTCCTGAATCATTGCTAGTGTTGACCTGAACTAATTCAAAGTAGCCATCGCCTACCCTGAATCTCCTATAGGGAACTAAAATCATTTTTACCATATTTTTCACTTCATTGCAACCACATTTAAAAATATTTGGCCTGTGTTTTAAAATCATCCATGTTTCTCTAAGCTTGCTGGGGGGAAGGGGAACTGAACTGCTTCTGATTGTATTCCTGAAAACCTGTGTGCCCTCATTTCCATCTCTTCATATTGCATGGGGGGGAGTGAGTTGTCACAAAGGAAAAAGTGATCAGATTATCTCTTGTTGAAACCATATCCAGTTTATTTCTGTGCTGCATTCTTTCCATCATTGCTTTTCCTTGAAACCATACAAATTATTCTCTGCTACCTTATACTTTTCTATACCAACTCCTAAGTAATTAAGGAATTGTGCTGCTGTAATATTATACATTGTCGATCACTGTTCATACTCATAAGTGTGCTATCAAATATTAATGTATCCATATAAGTGTGATATATATATATATATTGTTTAATTTTTCCAATAAACCTTTTAATTTGCAAAACAAACCTACTTTTTGGCTCAGTGAGGTCAGGGGCATTCAAAGAGAGGGGCGTTATATAAGGGTTCATCATCCAGATTTTAGAACTTGACATAAAAATATATGAATAAGGGCTTCCATTGGGCATCCCAGACTAGGCATTGACTTAGTTGGAGTGCTTGATTGAAGTCACTTACACAAGGCACACATGGGATCTTAAATTGATAAAGTGGGGTGAGAGGGGGTTAAGGGAGCAGAGGGAAAAGATAAAGGTGTTGTGCTTAACTGTTGATGTGTTTAGAACCAGGAGCAATTGACATCTTTTTGTGTGTGTTTTCTAGGTGGATTGTGAAATGTGGCATTGAGTAGTTTGTTTCCAGATGGGACACCTGTAGGGTCTGGGGAGGGGCTGTGTTTTCGGATGAGTTTACACATATATTGGAAAGGTTTAGAGTTGTGACTATATGTGTGGGTTGAGTGTTGTGTTTAGCTGTTTGTGTTGGTGAGCATGTGTTCAGTGAGGATGTGTAAAAAATAGGTTGTTCATTGGTTTAGTTAGGTTGATGTGCTTGGACTTCTCATTGGTCTTTGTGATAGGGGACCTTTGAGCGGAGGTTCAGAGTTGCAAGATTCTGGATTCGGGTTATGTTTCAAAGAAAATGGGATGATTACATTTAGATTTCATGGGCTGTGCTTGAAGAGTGTGCTGGCCCAGAGGTTAGAGTCACGGCAAGATCCCCTCACAGGCACTACTGGCCTTGCATGGATAGTGCCCAAGTTGCATATACAAAGACATGTTAATGCATTGTGTGACAAATTGTGGGATTCCATAACTTTTCCCCAGGGGGGAGTCTTTCCCTGTGAGGCTAGAGAGGTGATTCCACTATGCAATACCCTTGCTAGGGTAGAGGCAAGCATGACCTCATTGGGGACAGGGACTCCGGTTTCATGGAGGAACTCTCTAAATTACTCACTCACAACCCACCATTAACAGCTGCAACCCACGAAGACAAGAATGAGCTACTGTTTGTTACTGTGGTGTAAAACCATTATTTCATCATGAGAAGTATTCTAGCAATACTAAGAAGCAGAAGAGTGCCCAAGTAATGCAGAACACTCAAACAACAAAGAGAAAGGACTATGGGGCTCTGTTGGGGAAGACCCAGCAATGCATCATAAAAGCAGAAGGAAGAATTCTATTGGAAGAAGCAGCCCGGGAGTTTCAAGTCAGCTGTGCAGTGAGAGCAGAGAGAAACCGGGATGTGCAGAGTTTAAATCTGGATGAAAGCTGGTGTGTGAAACCAAACCGAGAAAAGCTGGAAGCAGGAGAACCTGGGGAAAGGGAACCCCAACAAAGATAACGGGCCCCATTATGAGTCCGGCGGTAAAACCACCTGGTTACCGCCGGACTCGTATTACCATTCCGCCTCCGTGACTCCCGGAATTACCAGGGCATTACAGCCCCGGTGTCCCGGGAGTCACGGAGGCGGAATGGTGTTAATCCCCATTCCCATTGAGCTCCATGGGACTCAATGGGAATGGGGAAGTGGAAACACCGGCACCATCTCGTGATGGTGCTGGTGTTTCCACGTCCACCTGCAGGCGGGAGGTGTTCAACCCGCCAGGTAAGACCTGGCGGGAAGATCACCTCCCGCCTGCAGGACTCGGGATCAGGCGGTCCGGAATTAACAGTGGCGGCGGGTTTACCGCCACTGTTAATTTCGGATCGCCCGACCCGTAATGAGGCCCAACGACCCTTAAGTGGTGTTGTGACCGAGAGTTGGTGGAATATTAAGTCCTGCAGTGATGCTGAGACCACAAACCTGCTCGCATCACAGAGCAGACACCAAGCGAGAGAAAGAGAAGCAGAGAAGCTCAAAGCCAACCTGACGATGCGAGAGAAGCTTCCCATCCTGAGTGCAGGCCCGGTGATGCTAACCCCAGTGAAAAGAGGTAGCGGAGCAAGCAGGAGACCGGGGAGAGATAACGAACATAACGAGTGCATGCACCATAATCATCTCTGTGAAAACGAAATAATGGATAAGATTGAGAAATACTATGTGAATGTAGGTACAAGTATCAATAAGGAAAGAGACCTAAAGAATTAAGTGATTCATTGCTGTAACATTCATACTAGTCACAGTAAGAGTAAAGAATGGAAACCAAGTGAGAATCATTACTGGAATATTCATGCTCATCCCAGGAAGAGTAAAGAGTGGGAACTAAGTGAGAAACTTTACTGGAACACTCATACTCGTCCCAGTAAAACCAAAGAAAAAGAGTAAAGTGAAAATCCATTTGAGAGTGTTTCTAACTGGCCCAGCCAGCTAGAGAAAAGAATGACATTGAATCAAGAAAAAGTAAGAAACCTACTAAATCAAGGGAAAGAGAAAAGGAACCTCAGAAGGGGAAAGCAAGGTGTCGAGGACTACCTAGGAATACATTTCTAATGTTACTCTGCTGAAAAGCAGACCACAGGAGAAGGACATCATTCTCCTGTGGCTTAGTTCCTGTGGGATTTTTTACCCATGCATCCGAGCCCTACCTCAAAAACTGTGCAGTACTGGCATTGAAAACATCATGATGGCCAGAGCTTCCCAGAAAATGCCCAGGGAAAGGCATGAAGAATAGGCTGCCACCCATTTTTGCCGATGTTATGGGCAGAGAAGGGCACTGCCTAAAACCACCATTGGACTACCCACACAGTAGCCTGAAACCATTGGGAATGGCAATGCTGATTGCCAAAAGCAAGCTAGAATTGTGGGGAATTCATTTTCTTAAATCCCAAAAATGGGTGCATTACCAGTACTCACCACTATCAGAAAGCCGGCGTTTTAAAACAACACCAGATTTTTTTTTTTTGTGTAAAACTGAATAAATGAACCCAAAGCAGGCCAAAGAAAGACTTACTGAGGGGTGGATACAATGTAAAGTTAGATTCTGAAGTGACTTGAAGGTTTATAACAAGACTGGCTGAGCTGTGGATTTCAGCAGTTTAAGTAAATTTGGACTGAAAGACACTAAAAATCTAAATGTTTAAAAGAAATGAGTGACCTACTTTTGAGTGTCACATAGGTTGCAATTGTTTAAATGTCATAGTTTTAAACTTAGAATCAGCATTTTAGCTGCATATGTAAGAAATGGTTAGTTTATTTGAATGCAGAAAACTGGGTAACTAAAAGTGACATTAGCTGGGGCCTGGTTTAAGGAACTGAATTCTGCCCACCAGCTACCCCCGACAGGAGATGAGACTTGCACAACAGCTGTGTTCCCAGGCCTATCTGCCTTTTGCTGCTCCACCAACAGGGATATGACACTTCCCTGATTGAATTACCTGGGCTCTGCAGGAAATTGAACAAAGCCCTGTCCTGACTCAGGCAAATGTTTTATTATGGGGGCCGTAAAAGTGGCTTCCTCCTGGAAGGAAAGGGGAGGAGCACTGCATGTGAGAGCAAGTTGGCCTGGCAGAACTGGAAAACCCAGAAATTCAACCTTGTGCTGGGGGGAAACCACACCCCTTTGGGGCCAGAACATAACTCTAAAAAGATGGATCATTCATAGAGCGGACTTGTGAAAATTATTTAAATGATACCATAATTCTTGTGATTTTTCTGCCCACATTTTAAGAGGTTTTTAGAACCGGTGGCATGATCTGGGGGCAAGCTAGCAGTTAAGAGGGTATTACTTAAAATGCATGCATGTTAAAAATCTGACACTTCATCAAGTAATGTCCATACTCCTTGCGCACATGTGTATAAATTTGGGGTAATGTCCGATATTACGAAACCAGTTAAAAAGTGCAAATGTTGCCATTTCTGAATGCAAGCTCCCAGGAAGAGCAGATTTGGACAGGGTATACCTCCTGTGATATGTGATGGGTGCATGTAATTTCAAACCACTGTGTAGCTATGAAATATGTCTTTTTGATCAAATATAGATTGTGTGTAATTTGACAGGGGAGTGTCCTATCTGCAAGCCATTAAATGACATCGCTCTGACACTCCACTTCTTTTCCCCAATCAAGAGAGAAAGGAAAGCTTGACCAATCTGCAGTTGAGAGAGGGGCTGGCTAGTGATGCTGCACACACACCCACTTTCAAAACACATAAAAGCAGACAGTCAGGACAGATAGGGACATTCAATTCCATCTGCTGCAGGACGCTCTGCCGGGAAAATCCATACTTTACCTCCATCAACCTCCAGAGAGCCAACATAGAGACTTCAATCTATTCACCTTCAGAGACCAAGACTTTACTTCAGAATTTGTAGCAGAGAGGTCAACTACAAGCTAAATCCCTCTTTAGCAGGCCTCAAATCATTGCCATTATCACAGCCAGGCGAGCCGTTTGAATTCTTTGCAAGAACTCTTGCCATTTGCCAGAGAGCAGTGTTGTATCCAGAGAGAGACCAGCTGAACCGGAGACCGCTGTATCCGGACCCACAGACCTGATCAGAACCAGAGACCCAGACCAGACCGCTGTTCGCAGAACTAGAGAGCTGACCCAGACGCTGTGTGCAGGGACCGTCCGTGGCGAGTGAAGAAAACCTGACCAGATCCGTGGTGAGGTCCATTCTATTTCTAAATATATTGTGAGTACCTAGCAGAACTGTGCAGAACCAATCTCTTAGTTAAAATAATCTAATCCAAGCTATTTTAATCTAAGTAGAACTGCCTCCTAACTGTCACCTGTCATTTGCAAAGCTGTCACCTGTCATTTCTAGTTGCTAGCTGTCACTTGTCACTTTGAACTTTAAAATTTCAAATCTGAAAAACAACCTTTACCATATCGCTCATATCTCCGTGACCGTTTGTCTTAGAGACTTGCAGTAACTTTCCCCTGAAAGCTGGGAATCTTGGCTTTTCAAGGAACCTAGAACCGCATTCCGATTCTCTATACTCTTGCCGCAATCGCGAAAAACGCACTCGCGAATTTACCGCGATTTGCAAATTTCTCCACGTGTGAAAACAGCAGTTTCCTTGCTTTCCTTGCTAAAAATTCGTTTGCCTCTTAAGAACCATCCCTGAATCATTGCTAGAGTGAGCCTGGACTAATATTAACTTGATACCACTCACCCTGAACCTCTAGAGGGAATTAAAAGCATTTTAGCATATTTTTCACTTCATTGCCAGCACATATAAAAGCATTTTGGGCCTGTGTTTCAAACTTCTGTAGTCTAAGCTTGCTGGGGTGAACTGAATTACATTTGATTGCATTTCTGAGAACTGTGTGCTTTCCTTCCATTTCCTTGCATTGCATAAAGGGGGGAGGGGATTGCCAGAGAAAAGTGATTACATTGTTTTGTTGAAATCATATTGAGTATTTTCTGTATTGCATTTTCATTCAACATTACATCCATCTGAACTTATATAAAGCATTCTCTACCACCTTATTCTTCTGTTCCTATTCACAAGTGTGCTAGTGCCAGACTATCCATTATTGATTACTGCTCAGATTCAGTGTGATATTCAATTATTAATTTATTATAAAGCGTGATATATATATATATTGTTTAAATTATCAAATAAACCTTTAAACTTGCAAAACAGAACTACTTCTTGGCTCAGTGGGGTCAGGGGGATTCCAAGAGAGGGGTGTTATATAGGGGTAGTCATCTAGAACGCATGAACTGGACATAAAGATATATCAATAAGGATTTCCATTCAGTATCCCAGACTAGGCATTGACTTAGCTGTAGTGTTGAATTGAATCCTCTTACATTCCGTTTGATAGTGGTAGGAACGGAATAGCTTAGTTTTGGACAGAGGACAGATCTTCCATTTGGACTCAACGACGACAGACGAGCGCCCTAGTTAGTTTTGTGTAAGTCAGGGAAAACCAATAGTTTAGGGATAGTTAGGAGTTTGCAATATTTCATTTAATCAATACAATACTTGGAGATGGAAGATACACATGTCTGTCCTTCTTCTGGCCCACCACAATGGGCACTGGCTCCTTGCTCAGGTACAGAGGGCCCACTGCACAAGCATGTCTGATTACATCACTCTGCCTTGGCAATATAATGATGTAGGTCATACTTCCACGAGTGAAAGCGTGAGATGAGGAAAATAGGTGAATAAGCGTACCTATTGGTAGACATGGTAGACACACACACACAACACTGTCTTTTAAGTTGCTCTGGCCCTGCATTTGAGTGACCCCAATTTGGAAGTCCGTATTTTTTTTTTTTTTTTGCCAGCACTCTGCAATGACCTCACAAAATGTTCAATTAGTTTAATGCCTTTCCCTGTGAATCTAATAGCACCAGATGACCCACATGCAACAATGACAGGCTAATATGTGTCTGCAAAAGATAAAGGCTTGCATACAAGGGCAGGCCCTGCATAGCTTGGACAGTTAGCACAGCAAAATGCAACTCCATTGGTCAGTTTTTGTTTGCTAACTTTCCACGAAATGCTATATATTGTTTGCAGCTAGCTATGAATTCAGCCACATACAAAGCATGGCAAGACGAGTGTTTATACAAAATACATTCTATGTATTCATGCAGTAGTTTTAAAGTTGGTGAATACATATATTTCACCTTGAGAGCAAATACTGCACCAAATCAATCATCAGCGACAGCCCTTGCATCATTGCTTAAAATGTTCTAGCTATCAGATTGTTCATGCTAATGCAATGTTTAAAAGAAAATGTCCTACAGACACTACACACTTGTTCTTATTCTGAGATCCATGGCAAAGGTAATTGAACTCCTTTTTGTTGAGCTTGTATGATCTTCTTCCTAACCAGGAGGTGTCTGGTTCACCACACCCATGCTGTGCCTCTAGAAGTTCCAGTTGGGATCTACCTCGACTCTGAGATGTCTGGGGTAAGTGGCCTGATTCTCACCATGTTATTTGATCAAAACCCCTTCTTGCTAGGCATCCGCCTTTTTATTTTTGAGCCACATCAATTGGCATACATCCAAAAGCAGGAATCAGTAAAAAAAACGCCTGCTTTCACTGCCACGTCAGCGACTCCTAGACCGGTGAGCAGCGTTGCAGGAGGGCATCGTGCTGACACTTTTGTGCATAGTAGTTTACTTCCCTTTTGTAAATTCATGATAACAGAGGGGAAACCCTGTTGTTGGCAGCCCCTGCTAGCCAGCACCCTATGCAGCTGCCTAGTTTGCCTACTGCTTGCACCAAACCTGAATGCAGACAGTTTTTAAATGCACGTAAAAGGTTTGTACAGGTAAGAAATGGGATGAGGTGTAGCAATGGCATGTGTGAGAGATAGTTTGCATGCTGCTGAAGACAGGATTAAACTCTGCCAAAGCACAGCACGGATTAGAAAGGGCTAATGCTTAATGCCCCTGTGAACGAGCGTATAGCGGCCACCGTTATGGGGTATGTTTTTATAACTTCTAAGGTACAATATCGCTTCTGATGGAAGGTACAATTGATGTTTTGGGATGTGTGCTGCTTAGCATCCTCAAGGCCTGCAGCCATAACTATAGCTAAAGTGTTGCTGTGTTAGCAAATGTGCCACTGTGTACGGTTTTAACTCTGGACCATGTTACTGCGCAATAGGTGACCCGTTTTTCTTTATGGTTTTTTATTGAGGCCAGACTGTAGAACCAATGTTCTCATTGAAATAATAGATAAGGGAGGCACCATCAACTTGCCACTTATTTTTCTCAGTTGTTAGCAGGGGCATTTATATGATGCTCCAGTAGGCATCACTATAGACATATCCAAACTCAGTTCCCACTTAAGGAAATGCATCCCGGTTTCGACACTGGTGGCTTTTGGACACTTCCTCAGCTGTACCTTTTACGTTTGACTTAAGTATCCTGAGTCAAGCTCTCTTACTTGCAGCAATTTGAGGCGTGTGTGTGATAAAAACGAAAACACACACATCTGTTTAATAATTTCAAAAGAAAAAATAGACCCAGGTCCTTCCACAGTGTGATATATTTTTAATTCACAATGTCTCTTTTGAATCCATTTAGAATCATTTCAATAGAGAGGCTTCCAAGTGACGTGGGAAAACACTTGCCGTTTAACTCTTCATTTGCTGAGAAGTTTTACACTCGAATTCTGAGCATTCATCACTGTACTACCATCACATGTGCACACCTAACTCAAGTGAAAATTTTTATGAGGAATACCGAGGCAGAGTTTATTTGTTCCCATCTGTCAGCACCAAAGAAATTACAAAATAAGAACATTCCAAGAGTAGATCACACCATTTGTAGCGGTTGTTTCATGGTGCATGTTTGAGTTTGTGTTTCTGCTGGCACTTATTCGCTGAAAGGGTGCATAAACGATCTAGCAACATAGAGTGTTAATGCCAGCATTAAGAAATGCAAAACCTTCTGAATTCGGGAAGCGGTTGCTTGCCTACTTACTCTTTTATACCTCTATGTGGAATGTGCGAAAAGTCAGAGGACTGACACCAGATTAAAATACATGTACTGTAAAATATATGCACCTGGAACATTATGCATCAATGTCTAACTTAAAGGCAATGCTGTGCAAACCCGGCCGGCACAACATATATTTTTTACTTCATCACTAACATGCGTTGTTCACTTGAAGTCATATACTAATATTTTGTTGCAAAGCAAACACTTTGGTAAACAATCTTGGAAATGGCGACTTCGGGGATAAGGATACTGTGAAGTCATGAACTACTAGTTCACTTTGAGGTGCTTAGATTTTTGGCCAGATTTCTGGGCAGATTGAAATCTAGGAATACCGCTTAAATCATATGAAAATCTAGCCCAAACAAGCCCTGTTGTAGCATTTCCTGTCCGGGGCAGTGTTTTTGCTCTTCCTTCTGTCAGCCAGGAGACTGGCAAGGTCTTTAATTAGTGCTCAACTACCACTAAAAGAGACTCAGGTTAACTACACACAGAAAATAACACTGGCTCAGTGAGGTCAAAATGGTTGACATTGTTAGTGGCACACTGAACACAAAGCTAATAATTAGAAAAGATGGATACCAATTATTAAATTATAAAACATAATTATTCAAAAGAGTAGAGAAATGTATATATATATATATTTTTTTTTTTTTTTTTAAAGCGCTCACACAGCCCGCAGGCACCAAGGCGCTGTTACAGGAATTGTTTGTTTTAGTTGCGTATTTCTAACACGCTTAAATACACAGGTTTCTAAGCGCGGACCCGGGGATCGTACCTGTGTTGCTTCGTGTCGTCTTGCTTCCAAGGCGAGCACATTGTCTCTGAGCTATCCCCCCGGGAAAATTGACACATCTATTAAACCATGACAAAAAATTAAGGTATAATCAAGTCAAATTATATCTGCTAGCATTTTATTAATAGTACCCCTGAACGAGAGGACACTTAAACGATTGATAGAATGAAGAAAACTTGTATGTTAAAAATGTCTAGGAAAAGAGATATACACTTGTAAAGATAAGTGAAAACCAAGTATGCCTTCATCAAGGGGACACCTGTCCCACAATTATTCTCTATGTGAAGAAATGGGCAACCTTGCCTCTGCAGTAGTTTTGGAACAAACAAATACGTGTGCACGAAACCCCAACGGGAGACCACAAATCAGAGATTGACAGGACTGATCTGCCAGAATCTATGTAAGCATTCATAGTCCAAGTACCAAAAACGTCGGGTAACTCTAAAGGTTGCCACTCCACTTGCTTCCTGACTGGCTCCCTTAAATACAGTCCCTTTAATCACCTGACAGGAAGTAAACAAAACCTGTAGTGCCTTAGAAAGCTTCCCCCCCTTCGCACGAGTCCAAAAGAAAAGTACACATAGAAGACATATATGAATGAGAAGCAGACCGTCAACATCAGGACCATGACCCCAATCTCAAATGTTTATCCACGTATTGAAAGAGCAAGTGCACCACTGAAATCCTGACGCCCAAAACACACTGATCACCGCTACCAGTCACATCCAGTGAGTTGCTGGAATGGCCTCAGCACGTAATAAGTCAAAGGGCACTAGACGGAATTCAATTAGTTTAACCTTATGGCAGCGCATGACATGGCAGATCTTGACATTATCATCAGAAACTGGATGGACATTTCTAGTACTGACTGAGTGGGTGACAATATTCAAGCCTTTATAACGGAGTCAGTAGGCTTGACCAGCTGCTAACTGCTGATAAAAGCACAGTCCCTGACACCATTATCCGCCAGTGATGCCTGCTGACAAGGGTATTATGGCTATTAGCATCACAGGTCTCTTCCTTGGTGTGCAAATGACATTCGTTTTTAAAAAGAAGACGGGGGTCACACTAGAAATGAAAGTTGGGGCTCTGTGCATAGCCCTTCTTCCATTTCTGCAACTTTGGGAAGGCAGAGTGGGAAGCATGAGGAAGGCGATAAGTCAGCAGGGCACAGCATGGAGAGGAGGCAAGGAGTGGTTGGGGGTGGGGGAGGGAGTGTGCCAGCGGGAGAAGGACAGGGAAAGGTAGCAAGCCTCCAGGTCAAGTCAGAGATTGAGAGGCCCATGGGGGGAGACGCCAGCAGCCAGGAGTGGACGCAGATTTAGGCCAGAAAATTGAGCTCACATTCCTATGCTCCCGATTGGCTGTTGTCTGGTCCTTGGGTGTTAATTGTTCATAAACCATATCCAACAAACAGGAACTGGATCAGTTAGCTCTTCCAGGTCAAGTATTCAATGAAGAGTTCATCAGGGCTCTTAGATTCGTCCTTTACTCATTAGCTGCCATTGGGACATGACGAAGAGTAAACCCAGTATCACTAAAACCTTGGATTAAATCATGAATCTTTTGTTACACGCTTAACAGAGGAGATCAGTCTCTAAGCGTGGGACTGGGATTTGAAATTGTGCTCTCTGCGTTGTCTCGCTTCCAAGATGAACACGTTGCCCCTGAGCTATCATCCCGGCACTAAACCAGTAAAAAATGCAGGTTGTCTCACACGCAATATGTTCGTTGAATAGGTTATTTTAGGTGACTTTTAAAAAGATAAAAGCTACTTTTGGCACAGGATGGAAAACATAGATGTGATCTTTCTTTAACTATTGTATGGAAAGAGAACGCCAGGGTCCGATATCAATAGAACATCTTACATATGAAGTTACATTCAATAGAAGGGCTAACAATGTTAAAGTAAAAACAACATTTGTGGCAAAGTAGCCAACCCCGGTGAAGTCTTCTGTTATTTCTTTGTATGTATATATATGTGCGAGTTGGCCCGCTCCAGGACTTATGGCCTCTGAGTACATTTCAATGAGGAGGCAGCAGGCGCTAAAGTCAAGTACGTCTTCTTTATTCACATCGCACTTACTGCTGACTTTGGCAGGAAACACCAATGACGTGCTTCCTGCCCAACCGGGATTAGACATAGAAAGGGGTGTCAAAGGCCCCTGACAAACTAGAATGTTACATCTTCAATAACATCAACGCATATTAAAATGTGTTGTACACAACATGCACTGCTTATTTACCACTACAGATTTACAAACCGTTTTCGTAGACAAATGACAACATATTTGGACTCATGAACCCAGTCAGATGGGTACCAATTCGCCAAGCACACAAAAAGTGAATGGAATGTGTTTCATCTCTAGTATCAAGAAAATTATCATTTGTTTGGCTGAAATAATGATTATATATTTCCTTCTTCAGCGAGAATTTATTAGCATTGTAAGCAGATGCATCATCAACAACTGCAATAATCTGTACAAATTAAGATAACCCTAAATTGTTCATCTTGAGAAAAGGCAGTTATAACGGATACCCTATCAGGATGTTCAAAACGTGTGGTGAGTAAACCTTCTGGGTAAATCAAATCATATGGACGGTGAGCAATTCTTAACCCTCATCAAACAAAACCAACTTTGATTCATGCTACAGTTTTCATCCTGATTGGGGGCGGAATGGGTGGGTGCTTTCATTGACTGACATTCACTCAGAATAACGCACACAAGTCAGCTTTCATTTCCTCCATACGATGTGTAAAGATTTGTGGGCCTACTTTCTGTTAAGGTTGCGGGTGTACAAGCGTTCATTGAATGTTTAACACTGTGCACCACCAAGCCCCTAAAAAGGCTCTGGCAATATTTTACCAGTCGCTGGCAAAACCATTAGGTTTGGTTGTCAAAGGTTGAGTATGCTAAGTGGAGCGACAAGTACCATACTAATAACTCACTGCATTGCTACCATATGCCAAGCGCAGTCTCTAACGCTAAGTTCCAGCAGGGGAAGGAAGATCCCTGAAAGAATGTCTACCACTCTGGGTAATTGGGCAAGGGCTAAGGTCACCTCTCCTTCAGGAGTATAAAGATAATTTTAAAAGTACATATTAACCTTTATTTTCAAATTTGGTCAGGTGCACAAAAAAGGAAAAAATGCTATTCTAGTCTCACAATGAACATTTAAAGATGCATGTCAATCATCACTTTTAAAATTAAATCGAGCCTTCTGCGGGATAGAATTTCTCAATTGGGTTGTAGGCATTGTTGGTTTTCTCATAAAGTGCCTCCTCCTTGCAGTTACACATAGAAACAAAATACTATTTACCATGATTTCAGGACAGCCCTTAAAATAAATGAGAAAAATGTCTGCAGCCCTGCAGGAGGCTTCCCTTTTCTGTAATAGGACAGGAATAATTTTAGTAGGGCCATCTAAGATTTATATTCTATTTTGGTAACCCGCATAGACATTTAAAACAAAATAACACTTCTAGGTGCGCTACCGAAAGTACACATAAATGATAGACTACGAATAAATTTCAGTTTTGTGGAGGGGATTCCGAGGTGAGGCAGGAGGCATTTCTTTACTTAGAAAAAAAAACCTGACCTGTATTGTTGGTCACAGAGGAAAATGCAATGTGTAATGGGGTTGGGGAGGTCATTAAAACAAATGCAAAACATGCCACACATCTTTTTAGACGCTTTCCTTCCCTGCAAGTAGCTCAGAAAAGTTTTAGAAGAGCTAATGAACATTTATTATATAGTTGGTTCATGCACGTAGACATAGAAAAGATACCAGTTATAGGTGAACATTCAAAATAAAAGTGAATTAGAACTCCTGCAATTATTTTGACCCTCCTTGAGAGATGGCAAACTCCATTTGACTACAGGCATATTTGTTAGGACGCCAGCACCAGTTCAGATAGTCTTTTTTTGCACAGGGGAGGTGCAATGAACTAATGAAAAACATTCCTACACCCCTGCACGAGGCTTGAAATAAATCCAGAAGTCCTAAAATAAAGGAACACATTTCAGAAACGTCTATCTTTATTTCCCTTAGTCGCGCTAGCTTATGCTGTAAATAAAGAACATTTAAAGGACAAATCTCTATAATTGCTTTTTCTCAGTGGAAGCCAGTCAAAAGAATTGAATAACACAAAGGTCCTGAAAAATGAAAAAAGAAAACATGGCACAATCATGGGTAAATTAATGTGTCAAAATGATTCCATAATTAATTTTCATCATGTAATCCAAAGCATGAATTAAGCAGTAATACATCACAATGTTCGACGTTGCACCAGAGGACTGCTAATTCTTTACAAGCCAGAGGTCTGCTAATTCCTCGTCCCCTTTGGCATCCTTCTCCATCCCCTTTCCTTGGTTCACAGCAAGTTCATTCGGGGTGAAAGGTGGGTGACGATGTTGAGTGCAGCAGTAATCATTGACCCTTCAATCAGATAGGTAAACACCAATGCTTTTATTAACTTTCCTTGAGAGGAACACACAAAATGTCACTCCTACACACGGGAAGCTGTACTCATATGTACTTAAAGGATAGTTCCGGGACTTTTTTTTTATTGTCCCTATGGTTCGGCCATGTGTTTTTAAGCATAAATCGGTAGATCGTAGAAAACTTTCCTATGGACCTTACCCGACTTTTCGTCCATTAACGCACTCGAAATCAGCCGCCATTTTGTGATAATCCTATCATTTCCCCCCATCGACCTGGCTCACCTGCGTTTGCGGCACTAAATCAAATCCCCCGCCCCTGAGCCTGACATCAGCAGACGCGTACCGCCCATTTCCCAACGCCAAAGCACGTTTCGTGTCAACAATCGCTGCGCCTCAGCTAATGAAGTGTCGCCATGGAAATGGCAGGACGCCTCTTTCCTCAATAAGTATAAACACACCGTTTCACAATACACAGCAGCAGATTTTCGATTCCATTACTCTCTCTGTGTTACTTTGAGTATTCTGTGACTCGTTTCTGTGCTCTGGTCAGCTATCTTCGCCGCTTCTAGGCCTTGTGAACACCTGTACCATCTCTGTAAATTATTTTACTTTCTTTACCACACAATGGCTACAATAATGCCGTATATGTACGAGCCCGAGTACACCGAGGAGGAACTACTGGAAAGACAAGCACGCGAAAACGATGGGGATTCGGACGGCAGTTGGGAGGACCAGTCAACGGATGAAGAGCCTGGACCATGTCGCATGGACGGCGTCTCCACCTGGTGCACGTGCAATCGGTGCGAGCTCATGCCAACTGAGGAGGAGAACTGCTGCTGCCGTGAAAATTCCGGGTGCTTGGCCTACATTTCAGAAGGCGAGCTAAGTCCGCAATGCATCACCGAGCTGCCAGAGTTCAGGGAAGCCTGCCTCTCACGGACCGTGTTGAGGATGATGATGGTGCTTATGCACGAACTTCGCGGCACTGCTCGTCCGCGTAATCCGAGTAACGAGTAAGTATACTCTGGTTGTGATGTCAGTGATGCCACTACTATTTCATGGTCGTCTCCCACATATAAAATTACATCTACATATCATTCGAACGCATGTAAATTGGTTCCATATTGTGCATTTTCTAGATAGAATTTTTTTCAAAGCAGAATGACATTTTTTACCTGAATCGAGATTGATAAGAAAGTTTTGTCATTTTAATACAGTTTGCATCTTTCTTTTTCACAGGTGGTACAGGCTGGTGGCCTACCGTTGCTTCACTTGGTGGCTTCACGGGAGGCTCGGACACCGCGTTCGGAGAGTAATACCTGCCTGTGCGGTACTTGCCATTAGACAACATTTCCCCAGCGACAGTGGACAATACCGCGGATTTTCCCTGGATGTGCTGCAACAGGAACTTTACAATGTGTAATGTTTATTATTTATGTTCAATTGAAATTAAGATCTAAAATAAAACCCAACATATATTTTAACAATGGTTGTTTTGATTTTTTAAATGAATCTAGTGTGTCTCCATTGAATAGTCTTCCTGTGCCTTGTCTTGTCACACCACATGTCTCCGGCCAGCATCCTCCCTCACGCTGGCCGCCCACCTTCAATCCACATAACCGTTGAACCCATATGCAGCAGACATACATATGTTATTTTGCGGGTTGGCATCAAGCCTCCCGGCCTTGCCTCCTCCCCCAAAAATACTTACCACACCACTTTGTTCAAGCGTTGGCAATAAAAGGCCGTTGGATTTTATTGATACAAAACATGGTTATAGGTAAATAATCAATATGGTTGATCATAATAAATCATCCTTTTGGGCACCGGGTACAGAGATGACCCCCTCTGGCCCGTGCCGCCTTGCCACCACAGGCCAGCCTGCTGCTGACTAACTGCCTAGGCATCCAGGGTCTCCAGGGTGAACTGCACCCATATATTCTCCTGGGAGGGTGA
Source organism: Ambystoma mexicanum (assembly GCF_040938575.1). Taxonomy (NCBI): domain Eukaryota; kingdom Metazoa; phylum Chordata; class Amphibia; order Caudata; family Ambystomatidae; genus Ambystoma; species Ambystoma mexicanum. Next base: position 1,321,060,261 of record NC_090935.1, on the reverse strand, counting down.
GGTATTTATAAACTCACCCCCCTGCCTTCCATGTACTAGATCCTGCAGCCTGCCTCTTACATGCAGTTAGATGGCCTCTCATTGGTGAGGCCCTGCGGCAAACGAGTCTTGTCTGCACGACCACCGCCCCAATCCACCCCCCGCCCTATCAAAGGCAGTTCGCACTGGGGTACTTGCGCTGGCAAGTGGAGCTGTCAGGGAGCGATAAAGGCCAAGAGGTGCCAAACACCATGTACACTTCAAAGTGGTCTATAGAGCATGGGTTGTTGTTCCCATGTCTACCTCCAGAACCCGTGTCTCCTGCCAAGCATCCCCCCTCACGCTGGACGCCCCCCTGCAAACCGCATAATGCCACGACATATTCACGTCATTCATTCACAAACACACCCCTGTTTCGAATTCTTTATAACCCACTTCATATTTCTAATGAGAACTTCTTTGCGCTTTGCTAGTCAACCCGTGAAGGTGCTGGTTATCTGCTCTTCGTCTCTGTGAACTTCCGTGACCACTTCGAGCAAACTCGTCAGTTTGCAACCTGTGAACTGCTCCCTGTTCTACGACAAGAAACTACTCTGATCCCTGCATCTAACTGTTTGTTCGTCAAGGTAAGGCCATGTACCATAATCATTTTGCGTCCAATTTTTTAATTTATATCTATTTGCTAGTAGTCATCAAATTGCATCCATGTTTTCTTTTCGTTCAAGACAGTACATGCAAGGAACTAGTCACATGTTCTGAGTTTAGTCAAATTATTTTTCTATTTTTTTAAAGTTATTCAAATACTTATCCGCATGTGAATAATGTGTATAGTTCCAAGAACCAAAACGAACCTTGGATTGAACCTTTTATGTGTCATTTAATTTTTTAACACATTGGTATTCATAGAGAATTGTTGATCTTTACTTTTCAGAACTTTCCACAATGCCTGCCTGTTCCATTGGCGGTTGCCCTTCGAAGACCCATAAAAAATCTGAAGGTACTATAATGCATGTTTTCCCTAAGACAATAGATCAGATAAGAGAATGGGTCCGATATTGCGGATATCCACCGTCTGAGCTTGAAAGTAGAGTCCTAGAAGTCTTTGCGGACAAGAGGGGTGATCGATACCGCATCTGCAGCAGGCACTTTTGCTCAGACATGTACTCCACATCATTGCTAATAAAGAAGAACACACCGCGAGCGAAGCGAAAATTGCTCTCAACCGCTATTCCCACTCTATTCGTCCACATCCCTCCACTGGTGAGTCAAGTTTACGGATTTAGCTCTCGGCCTTGCGGTAGTGTGTAGCATTAGCTAACAATAATTTCCCCATTTATGTATCCACTCAATATGAAGGCGGAAGATTCTCCATCCGTGTCGTTATTGCAGTCATCAGCCACTTCAAGCGCCTATCGGGTAATCTTACTTAGCTATTCTGCCACTGACTTGTTTTAGGCATGTAAATCAATAGTTTTAATTTATCGTGTAATTATTTTACCTAATGGTACACCCTAGTACTCGTCCTCTAGTCTTTGTTTTCAGTTATAATTATTGTTATCCAAAATAATGCAAGTACTGTCTTTCAGGGAGATGCTGAGGAGTCCAACGCATTGACGACAACCGTTGATGTCACTCAGATGCTCGAGGTACGTTTCCGGACAGTTCCATCGATGGAGATCATCAGATCTTGCATTCTTGTAGCGTGATTGTTACACACAATGTTTCTTTCGTTTTTAGCCATTGATATGTCCTTCTGTCGTCGCCCTCCTATGTGTCTTCTTTTTTCAATATTGTGTTCATTACTAATGAAAGTCCTATGTTTCAGGGAGTCGATGGAGCATTAGTCCAAGAAGAAGGGGGAGCATGCAGTTACGGGTCGGCGCAACAGCTTGCAGAAGTGTGCACCGCAGTTACAGCGTCCCTTGATGTTCTTATGCATTTCGAGGTATGGATACTGACAGTTCGATCAAGCGAGATCATATGACGTGATTACATCAGCTATACTTCCTTCTTTATTAACGCAAGTACTATGTTTCAGGGAGATGACAGAGCTTCTTCTACAAGAACATCACCCCTAGTAGTTGATGCAGATGGGTGGTGACACTTCCAACGATCGAGCAAATCGAATCATATTTAGATATCCATTACTTATTTTAGACAACTGATCATTTGTGCAGGTCTATTTAGATGAGCCGTTGACGCCTGCACAAAGTTTATGTTCTTTTTAACAAAATAGAAAACCATACTAATGCAATTACTGTGTTTCAGGGAGTTGCTGAAGCATCATCTTCAATAATATCATCAATGGAAGTCTATGCGGAGCCCGCGGTATGGATCTTGACAGTTCCATCTAACTAGATCAACAATGCGTGAATAATTGTTGTTTGAATGTTCTACACAATGCGTTCATTCGTGTTTTGCTATTGAGATGTATGTGGGTATTGGTCCCCAAGTACATTTTGTGTTTTCAATATTATTATACATACTAATGAAAGTTTGATGTTTCAGGGAGTCGATGGAGCGTCAGTGCGTGATGGATGTGCTTATGAAAATATAGTCGTTGCAGCGCAAGAGGAAGTGGAGACATGCACAGACGAGTCGGAGCAACAGTGTCCAGATGTTGAAGTTCGAGGCAAGAAAGTTTCAAAGAAAAGAAAACAAAAGAAGGTTAGTGTCCTGGTCACTATATTATGTTGTTTTTCACTGTTAATAGTTCAATACTGTAAGTTGTGTTTAAACTGAACATCCCTTTTCCAATCTGTCCTCTAGTTGCGAGTGGGTGTACGAACTAGATCTACACAGACAGTGAAGCGAACGAGAGATGTTGCTTGTCAAACCTTTTGGCAGGGACTTGAGACTGGAGATGCATCGTGCCAATGGGAAGAATATGAAGTGATTGACAACGGAGCTATACCACCACCAGCCATTGATAGTGAATGTCCTCCTAGTAGTTCGGATGCAGTCGGAGATCAATTCACAGAATCCACACCCGCAAAAACTAAGACCGCGAGAAAGTTGAAGAAATTGTTTTATTCTCCCATCGCCTGAGAAGGAACAGATGTTGCAATGGAAGAGAATGAAATGGACGACAATGAAACACCATCAATATCACTGAACATAGCGGAAGACGATATCAGAGATTCTACCTTTCATGTGAGTGACATGTCCTCAACGTTACAGGCCGAACCAGCTGGGATGCAGAGTGACAGTATAAGGAAAGAGGCCAAATTCATTGTATTCGATAGTTGTTTGATTGATATTATTATTAGGATGACATGTGGGCATTCGGCACTAACCTTAAAATACATGCCACCTGTACAAAATATCATCCTTTCTCATGGTCTGCACAACCCATGCTGGGGCAACTGCCAGCAGGCAATCTACTTTGTGCAGCGGCCGCACTTTTTAGTGGTTCAAGTTTTAAAAAGTTACAGTATTTCTTTCAGTTTGTGGGAATCCATTTCATTGCGAAAACTCAGTTCTACAAATACCAAATCGATTATCTATTTCCAGCCATTAGCGAAGCTTGGAGAATGGAAAAAAATGTCTATTGATAGTACATTCGCGGGCAAACGGTTGAGGCTAGCCGGTGATGGACAGTGCGACAGCCCAGGATTTTCAGCCAAGTACTGCACCTACCACTTTCAGGACTTGGAAAGTAAGAACATTGTGAGTTCGGTGGTCGTGCAGGTGTCACAAAGTACATCCTCAGTGGCCATGGAGAAAGTTGGCTTTGTAGCATCATTGCAAGAACTACAATCGCGGGGAATGGTGATCGACCTGATAGCCACGGACAGACACGTTTCAATTGCCAAGACAATGAGAGAAGAGTACAAAAATATAAATCACCAATTTGACGTATGGCATTTTGCAAAAACAATCAATAAAAAAATGTCGGCTGCAGGTAAAAATAAAGATATGCAAGGTATTTCACAGTGGTCCAAGTCAATCAGCAACCATCTTTGGTGGAGCTCAAAAACATGTGGAGGGTCGTTGGAAATTCTACTGGAAAAATGGCGGTCAGTAATGCTACACTGTAGCAACGTTCACCGCTGGACCACAAACCAACATTTCCACAATTGTGAACATGGCCATTTGTCCACAGAGGAGGCACGGAAGAAGAAGTGGTTGATTCCTTCATCACCCACTCACAAAGCCATTGAAAAGATTGTATTTGATAAAACTATAACAAGAGATTTGAGGGGACTCACGGAATTCTGCCACACAGGAGATTTGGAGGTGTTCCACAATATGTGCCTAAAGTACAGGCCAAAACGATTGCATTTTGGCATGGAGGGCATGATAAATCGGACTCTTCTAGAGGTCTTGGCACATAACCATAATGTTGGCCGTCAACAAAGTAGGACGACCGGAACTTTAGGGACGCTTCGCTACAATAAGGCCTTCACTAAAAGAAGTAAACAATGGGTGATCAAACCAGTGTTTGAGGATATGCAATATGAGTTTATTGAGAGACTTATTGTTGATGTCCTAGATAGGCACATACATGGAGTTGTGAACGAACCTGTGCAGGGGACAACTGCATTGCCACCCAACATTACCTCTGTTCCATGTCCACCTAAAGCAGAGCTCATTGAGAAATACACATCACGGTTTAAATGATTGTAATTTGATTCTCTGTTCTCTCGAGTCTCCTCATGTTGCAGGCCCATTGAATATGTGTATCTATGTAATGTGTAAATAAAAGTGATTGCTAAGTGTACATGCAATGTGTCTCTCCACCCTTGCCCCTCCCTTCACCGTGCAGTTGTGCGAGCCACCCGGGTGTCACCTGTGACTTTGCTCCGGAGTCTCCTCATGTTGCAGGCCCATTGAATATGTGTAACTATGTATTGTGTAAATAAAAGTGATTGCTCAATGTACATGCAATGTGTCTATCCAACCTTGTTCATTTGCGCATTAAATTAAACCAAACAGTAATATAAATCATTTTTCAAAAAATATAGAATGTCTCCGTATTTATGGTTCTCTGGGGCTGCAAATGCACGCAGACAAAATGCAAAGATGGAGTGTAAATTTCAAGTCCTGTAAGATGGCCTTACACTGAATGTAGCTAACTAGGAATGTGTGCTCGTTCAAAGTGAAGGTCAGCTGCTTTGATTTTTTGCTCGGGTGCCGGAATGGCCCACGACTCAGTATAAGGTTCTATTGCTATTTGACCTTGACAGGCCGGGACCATCCCGAAAGACTTCTTTTTGGGGGTGTGGTGCAATAACGTAAACGATAATGAATATAATTTCAGAAACGAAAGCCATTTAATGTTCGTTCATTAGAAGAAATAACGTCGGCATAGAAGGAGTGGTATTTCGGGGCTGCCCTACCCTACGCACAGACACAATGGAAAATGCAAATATAATGTAAGTAACTCTTTAGATGAGTTTATACCGCAATTTAATTACTATACAGTAGCTTTAAAGACGGGTTAAGTTGTACTTGTTCGTTCTATGTGGCATATTGTTTTGTACCGCGCACTATCATGAGGAGAACCATCTCCTTTTACGGAAGCACCTCAAAACCTTCCTCTTTGCTTCTGCTTTCTCTCTCCCTCTCCCCTGCTACAACTGGTCCACTGTCTGCGACCTCGGTCCTGGGCCCTTCCACTCTCCACCTGCACTGCCTCCCTGTCAACCCCTGCACTGGGGGACTGTCTCAGTATCCTACAGCCCCCCTTCCCAGCACTTGTTCTGCACTTACCTTGCACTCGCCACCAGCTGGCCCTATGTATTTATTATTTTATGCTACTTACTTTGTACTCCACTTCCCCCCTCCCCTTCCCCTTGCACTTTTACCTTCCCCCTACCCCTGCACTTGCGTGATCGGAATGACACCTGGCCTAGTAGGATCGTTGTCTGTCTTCTCCTTGCCCCGCCCCTCCCTGCCTCGCCACGCCTTGAAACACTTGTGTATAGGCGCGTTGCAAATGCCATATTATATCATATCAGTGACGAAGTGGTCCACTGGCGCTCAGGCGGCGCTGAAAAAGGCGGAGGAGAGGGGGTGGGTTACTGGAAATGACGTATAATACCCAGTTGCACTGTCCTAGCTATGAAATAATTTCCCGACCTAATATATAAAATGAATAATTTTAATAAAGATCTGATGGTGAGACTAATTTCATTTTTTATGTTTTTAAAACAGGTACATCCTTCATTTTTGTATGTGTCACGAGTACCAGACACCGGCGGATGGCTTTTTCAACCGGCAGTTGCTTCTCTGCGTGAACAACGTTACCACCCTGACCATTTCATGGGACGATCGCCAAGTACAAGTATGCCCTTACGCGGTACTAATGGCCAGATGCAACATACATACCGTTGTGGTGGCCTAGTGCCTCATTGTTGGAACAGCCATGCGATTATCAGTGCGACCGAAGAGCTTATTTTATCGTAAACTAACACCCTGTGTACTGCACACGAACATCGCTTGCCTCAAGACGAACTATTTTGGATCGAGAGCAAAGAAAAATGCAAATCGCTGAATATTCTCTAAACATTTGATGTCAAATAAATGTACTTTACCAAATTTACAATCGTGCGGTTTGATTTAAAAGTAGTTTCATATTCCGAATCGTGGCGCGCTGTGTTGTGAGCTGATCTGTGTTGGTTTCCGGGTTCTGTGTGGAGTCACGTAGAAGACGCCTGGGCGCGTTTGCCTACGCAGCACAGTCACGTCACGGATAGAGGCGGGGAATATGAATGTTTTGATAAAGTCTGTTTCAGGGGCGGGGGATATGATTTAGTGCCGCAAACGCAGGTGAGCCAGGTCGATGGGGGGAAATGATAGGATTATCACAAAATGGCGGCTGATTTCGAGTGGGTTAATGGACGAAAAGTCGGGTAAGGTCCATAGGAAAGTTTTCTACGATCTACCGATTTATGCTTAAAAACACATGGCCGAACCGTAGGGACAATAAAAAAAAAGTCCCGGAACTATCCTTTAATACCCAGGTTATTAGTTAAATGCAGGTTTGGCTGGTTTCTGTTGTTGACGAAGGAAAAGGAAACTATGGTTAAGCAGTGGAGGAAACCCTTGAAAGTGCTCACAGTAATCTACATTCTTATCACCCTGAGAGTTACCGGCATATGCTGCCCAGTTCCTTATCTCCAATGCAACCATCTACCTAGTCTCCAGATCTATATTTACTTTCACATTATGAACAGATCATGTATTGTGACAAATTGAGGGAATTTGTCCCTTCTCCCCAAGGGAGAACCCCCTCACCTTGTGAGGCTAGGGAGGTGAGTCAGCTCGGCGACACCCTCCCTAAGGGTTGCGGCAAGTGGAACCTCACCAGGAATGACTTCCCCCTTGGGGACAAGGACTCCCGTTCCCGTGAGGAACTACCTAATGCCCTCAAACCGATGGCCTATATCGATTTGTCTAACATAACAGAACATTATCAACTCCATAAAGATAAAGGGAATTTATGCTCTCCACAACAGGAAACTAAGACTATCCCTTCAAATCAGTCCCTCCAATGGACTGTGCCAAGGATACTGAAAAAGGATGGTAGGACAAGAGAGAGTGAGAGAGGGCAAGAAGCAGAGAGAAGCCGGAAAGCAGAGAGAACCAGCAAAGCCCCCTTTGCCTAGCCAAAGTTGCTGGGAGACCGGTTTATGAGAATGGAAAAACTAATACAACTTAAGAGTTTGGTGGTGGTGTGACCACACAGCATTGGTGGTGGGCAGTCTGCCCGCAGAACAGTGCTGATACCACTGATGGGAGAAACCCACTCTCGAGCCGAGATACAGTGCAAGTTCCATTCGGAAGACAAGAACGAAACACACGTTGAACAGATGCCATGACAAGAGAGCTGCAGAACCAAGAAGAAACAGGAAGGGAGTTCAAGACCTTACCAGTTCTGTTGATGTTATCCCTCGGAATAGACGGTAATCCGGGGAACAGGATTACCGGACAGTTAAAAGGGACTCATAACTCGAACAAAACACGTCCCAGTGCTAATGAGAAAGGCATTGGAAATAAGCAGAGGAATGAGAATCATGTTCATGAAAGGCAGAGCTATATGCAATACACAAAGTGGGAGAGGAGAAGAGTTGAAAACACGTTGCCTGGGGAAAAGTGGAAAGTCAACACAGGTCCCAAAGATGAGAAAGAGAATATAATAAAGACATTTGGGAAACACACACCCAGAAGACCAGGAAAACAAGGCTCATACATGAAACATCACTCTGGGATGGGAGGCTAGAACCTAATAAGAAAGAGAGAAGGAACCTATTATACAAAAGTAATTGTTTGCATAAAAGGGGAGAGGAAAACTATCAATGCCCTACAAGAGTTACAGAACTTGATCCAGAAGCTAACAAGAGATTATTTGCATTTGGTCTATTGAGTGAAAAGAAAGAACATAGAAAACCCTGTGACATAACACAGCAACCAGGAGAATGGAGTCATTCTCCTGCCCTTAGTTACATTAGTGGTAGGGTCAGATAGGTTAGTTTCGACAGCAAACGGACTTGTTTTTGGACATTCATCCCGACTGACGAGTAAAATAGGTAGGGAACACCCCATAGATATAAAGAGAGTTAGGCCTTATTTTACTTTAGAATAAATATCATGCCTCAAATGTCTTCACAGCCTCTGTGCCCTTCCTCTGATCCTCCACAGTATTCATAGAGGATTACATATATTTGTTCAGTAAGGATAAATAGACCCAACGAGTCAGCTCGTGTGCATGCCTGCTATAGGGCCATAAAGCTTACCCAGTCTTCAGATTGGCTTTTGCTTTTAGCTTTTAAATACATCATAAGGGGCCTATACGGCACACATGTGTTTTGAACTGGAAGATCACACTTTAAAATGCCATCAGGTGAACTCTGCCTTTCATCCTTCTGGTGCCAATAAAATGAATATCTTTGAGTGGGGTAATAGTAATACGTTATCATAGTACTTTGAGAATTGAGCGATGAAACGTCATACAAGCAACAAGTTAATATCAAAACACATATCCTAGCTGTGTGGGCAGAGTACCCATTGCCTTTTAACTGAGCTTTAAGCCTATGACTTGCATGTAACACAGATATCTGTATCAGGTGATCAACCCAAGGGACTATTTCACTGGGATTGAGACCCTTGTCCTTTGCACGTGTGCACTCCAGTGAGTGATCTCAAACATCTTGACACACACAATCTCGTAACCATTTGCTTCAAAATCTGTACGCCAACCAGTGGCGAACAGCTGCAATATAATTTTCTACCCAATTTGCCAGTTCTTTGCTTGCAACAGCACCCCTGGTTCCTTCATGGTTCCTTTATGAATAAACAATGACTTCATACCCACCAGAAGTTTTAAGGAAAGTATGAATTACCAAAACCACCAATGCCGCTAATTTGCAGGTCTGCTGCAAAACAACTCATCTTACTTAGTTTCCTGATCAGCTTACCTTTGTTTTTGAATACATATATTCATTGCTCAGTATATATTTATGGTAGATAGGAGCCATGTCCACCTAAACTGTTGACTGCCACTCCTCTAAAATTTGAAATTGAGCTGGTGGAGTCAGCAATAGCATTTATTCCAAGTAGTTTAGCCTCTTTTGTGTTGCTATCAAACATAAAACCAATCGAACATCAGGCCGAAACGTGTTTTGTGCTTTGCCAGCACTGTAAAAATATGTATGACATGATAAAAAAAGAACAAGAAATCTTAGAAAAGTTCCACTCAAAATCATTAGCAAACTATACATTTACTTACTCGTTTCACTCTATCACAAAGTGTACAGTTTACAGGTATTCACAAAATCAAGTTATATTAAATAAAGGCTCATTATTAGCAAATGGCAACATGTTTGCTATATAAATCTGCTTTTGTAAAAATTATAATACATTTGTCAAAATAGTGTTACGGTAATCAAGTTCATGCCATTTACTCAGTAATCTATATGGATCTACTCCATTCTCTTGATGTGCCAGCATTATAAACGACACAGAAGAGAGACTGATACATATCTATAAAGAAAGATTCAGCAATGTTGAAACCTCAAAATAATTATTTACAAGTTTCGTCTTGCTTAAGGTTTATCAGGCCTTCTATGCAAGTGAGAGAAAAAGAGGGCACGTGCCAATCTCTTACTGTGTTTGGAAGGTCAACTGGGTTCCACCATCTTAAAGTGGTGTTACTTAGCAAAGTCCCCTCTTGAGTAGAAAGGGAGGAATATTTGAAACATTATGAATGCCATGGGGTATGTTATATTAAGAGAAACAGCATCTTTATAGAAACATTTAGTTCTATATACCTGTAGGCTAAATACGAAACCATTTGTGACTAGATAATGCATTGTGTGCATTCAAAATAATTTAGCAAACAAATTGAAATTTTTAATGGTATGTCTTCATATTACAGATGGAGAGTGCAATCTGAGGTAAATAAGCTCTGGGCTGTATAATACTCATACATATGTTTCAGGAGCACAAATTCATTAGGCCAGACACCACCTCTAAAATGTGTAAAATTTGTGTTGATATCTTAAATCAAATAGTGTCTATGGGCCTCATCACGAGTCTGACGGTAACCCTTAAATGCGGCGGTAGTGCTATTACGCTATTGAGCTGGGGGCAAATCCGCTGCGATTTCGCCTATTTTCAGCGCTATTACTGGCGGCACTAATACCGCCGGCAGTAAAAGCGCGAAAATTCCCCATTGGGCCCAATGGGGAATTGCTGAATGGGCCCAATGGGGAATGGGAACCAACCGTTCCGCCAAACCCAGGATCCGGTGCTAATAGCGCCGGGGGGTTTGGCGGTAGGGCTAATAGCCCCGATCACCGCCGGGGTTACCGGCCAACTCGTGATGAGGCCCCATGACTTTTCCTCTTTTTTCAACAGAGAGATTGGGACAAAGATTTTCAAAATTATTTTTGAGCTCTTTGATCATGTTGATTGTGAGAGTTCTATTCTCTATTTTGTTGTTTTTTAAAAGAAATATATATAAAGGTATTTGTACCTTACAAATTCACAATCCACAAGTCATAAATACATTTCACATATGCAATAAATTCATTAGTCAATGCCACCACACAGATTGCACCAATTGTAGAGCTTTTTTTGATATAGTTGGACCGTTAGTCACGCGTGTTTTCGGCCGTCTTCAAAACCAGACAGGTACTAATTATATAACAAGATACAGTGTCTTCAAGCTTACATATTATGTTCTTGCGCTGCAAATAGAACTGATCTCGATGTACTTCGGGTACGGGGATTCTAACCAATTACATATTACAGCGCAAGAACATTATTTGCAAACTTGAAGACACTCTGGGCATCATTACGAGGAAGGCGGTAGAGGGTTAACGGCACCCGTAGAGCTGCCAGCGCCATTAAACCTCTACCGCCTCATTACGAGATCTGCTTGCGGGTCCCGCTAAGGATGTCTGGTAAAACCAAGCGTCCTTAGCGGGACCCGCTAGCAGACCAGGATGCTAACAATGGGCCCGTCATTAACGGGCACGTTGTTAGCATCCTCCCCATTCCCATTAAGCCCTAAGGGGGCTCGAATGGGAATGGGGATGAACCAGTTCTGGGTCCCAGGAAAGGGAATTAGCGGGCCCTCCAAGGTCGGAATGGCCCAGTAATTCCTCATTCCTGGAACCTGGACCTGGTACCCGGTATGGGGGTAGCCATGCCAATTTTAGTAATGAGGCCCTCTGTCTTGTTATATAATTAGTACCTGTCCGGTTTTGAAGAAGGCCAAAGGCTGAAAAACGTGTCACTAACGGACAAACTATATTAATAAAAGTGGACAAACTATATTAATAAAAGCTCTACAGTTGGCACAATCTGTGTGGTGGCACTGAATAATGCATTGTTAACAAGAGAGCAGTGGGAGCACTCTATATCCGCACTCAATTCGACAAAGTAACTGATCACAAATATTTTCATTTTCAATCTACGGATACTTTTCACAGCAGGAACCCCCCACGAAAACCCACAAACACTTTTACATATACAATAAAGCCAATATTTGAATATATTTGTCTGAAGTTACTATGTATTAAACATTTCATTAAGAAAAAATGTATACAAATACTATTATTTCACCTTTCTTCTACAGAGTCACTGAAACTGCTCAATTTCTGCATTCAGTGTGCTTCACATTGTTTTAATAAACACTCTGTTACCACCCCTGATATTTTTCTCGGTAATTGTAGTGAATAGTTTGCCAATGGCTATTAAGAAAACTCAGTTCCTCAGGATGCACAAGCGAAAATCGCTCACAAAAGACCGATATTGAAGAGGGATGCCTGCCAGAGGCCGCCCTCTCCAAGGCCGCTCTCTCCATCTCCCCCTCCTCCTCTATGCGTTCAGGGGGGTTCTTCTCAAGGCACCCCACCCCGTTCCATGGCCCCCTTGTGCATTACCTATCTGCATTCCCATACAGTCCTCAACTCGAACTACTCCTGTTTCCTGCCACTGCACTCCACTAGTAGGAAGCGTATCGCACTATTGTGCTTCAGCCTTTTTCCGGGGCTCTTGTGGGTGCTGTGCATCTCCCTGGGAGTCTGCAAACCAAAATCAGTTCTTGATGCCCAGTAAGCGTTCTCCCATGCAATCCTTGATTTGCCAGACAGTGATGTCTCCCTACACACACCTAATTTGGCTTGGTTGATGTTTTGTTCACACCACGCAGCCACAATGCTTTGGTAAAAATAAGTCTTTTTTGGTGCTCAATGTAGCATATAGTTCTTTCTGGGTCTACCTACCTTGCTGCCAACTTACCACCTCTGGCAGTACACGCGGCAGCAGGTGCCAGACTTTTGCAAGGCTTGAAATAAAACTGCCATGAAGACATAAGACCAGGAAATATAGCGCTTCCTGTTATGACACCGCATACTGGAATACCATTCCCGTTGCAATCATGGCTACTCTAATGCTCCTGTAGTTCAAAAAATAATGTAAACCCTGCTTTCAAGGGAATTCCTAGGTGTGATTTACGATTCACTGTCCCGGGTTACCACTGCTCTGAGTTTGCCATGTAAATGTACCCATCTTGTTCTCTCTAACGTTACTTACGAGTTAGTTTTGCACTATATGAAACACATTTGGGCTCAAATGTTTACGATCCAAATGTTAAAGAAAATTAGCATTATATTGATTTAAAAATGCAGCCTCCTGTTGTCGGGAGTTGGCCTGTCATGAGGAGACAAACTGCAGTGGATATGACAAGGGAAATGTGCACAGGACCACACATCGCTTAGGTACATATCAAACAGCATGCACCCAGGAACCAGGATACATGCACACTAACAACCAGAATGTGCAAGTAGATCGTGATAAGAACACATATATATGAAACGGGATGTGGTGTAACCACTTGGAAGCTCCTTATGATTACAAGGAAAGTCAGCAAGCTCCTCACCCACAATTGCTGTTACAGGTACTGCCAGTCCTAAACCCACATATAGGACAAGCAATGACAGGGTATTTAATCAGACACCCTTGATGTATTAAATAAGGTAACTTAAACACAATACTTAGGCAGACTAGAAAAAAAAAACATCTGGAATGTCAGCGAAGCCCACAGACCCTGCTGATCAAACAGAGACACAGAAAGATAACAGCAAAGGGAGGATAACTTAATACATAAGATTCATGGACAGGGACAAGTTGGAAGACTGCTTACAGGATAGTGAGGAAAACAAAGAGGCATTCACACAGGAGCTGGACGCAACACGACACCACACCTAACAATCAATAGGGAACCAAGAGGGAAGTTTACGGGAATGTCAGGAACAGACTCCAGGAGGAAGTCAAGGAAAAGGAGCTGGCAAAATGAATTTACAAGCTAAGAACCTCCCTCCTACACACCCTGGGAAGGAAAGGAAAAGGGTACAAAAGCAAGAACTTTTCTCACTAAGGGGTGTCTAAAGGTTCAAGTTTAACTGCTGAACAGAGCAAGGTCAAAGAAATATAGAACACAGACAAACTGGGCTGCAGAGGATATGAAAAGTGTTGATTGCAAAACAGAGGAAGCTAGAAAGGGAAGCGAGGAAGCAGACAATACTAATATGCACACTACATTTTTAAATCTAGGGAAGCAGGAGCTACAAAAAAGGAACTAGGAACCACAAACTAAGAATGAAAAACCAGCCACAAGCGGGAACCCTGCAACACCGACTAGCGGTGGACTGAAGCAAATAGAGGCTTTTTAACACTGGTCAACAATCACATGCCTCCTAGCACCTGCTAGCCACAGGTGCTCCTTATCCTTCACCCAACCTTGTTCTGCTAGGACAGAGCTGAAGCAGAGGGCAAGGCATTCTGAGAAGCATAGCCTTTTCAATTAAGAATCATACTGGCTGCCAAAAACCTGGAAAGCATCTGGAAGGGAAGTGAGAGTTCCCAAATGACCACAACACTGTGTCGCAAGGTACAGAAGGAAAGTCCAATACGAAATGGACCCCAAATCAAGCCCCCAAGTTGCAGAAATGATAGCGAAACGTGGCTGGCTCCACAAGTCTTATGAGATAATTATGCATTTCGTGGTATACGGCAAGTCTTTTGCATAATGTTTTAAACTAATTGCTAGGCATCTTCTAGATGGTTTCATTTGGAATCCATCCATTTCGCTTCCTTTCCCAAATGTACTAAAGTATGATTACGCTTGAAACAGAAAAGAATGACTTATGGGTATATTGCTGATTATTTTTCTGCAATGACCACTGGAGCCATGTAATATGGAATTCAGTGCTGTTTCCTTTCAAAAGCTTCTATTTATCAATGTATTCTCCATGACATACATTTCAATTTCGAAGTGGTATATGTTGTTTGTCAAACTTTAGTGTCAATTTGATTTGTTCAGGGTGTTTGGTACGACTAGGATTTGTAGTGACCATCCAAATAAAATAAAAAACAGTGTCGATCCAAATGACAACATTTTTATGAAGAGCGCATAAAACCTCTTTCTATTTGTGTTACCTTAAAAAAATCCCACCGCTTAAATTCACAATTGATTCACTGTGACCAGGGTGTACTGAGGTTGCTCAATTGCTTATTCTAATCTGTTGAAGACATGCACATGTAACAGGAGAGGAATGCTGACATAACTGCTGTTCTGGTGTTATGAAATCTGTCTACAAACATTATTCCATTAATAATTAGACATAATGGCGGAAAACGTGTGCCTGTTATGTGAAGGTTTTGTAAAAAGTAATACACCATGAGAGCAGGAGTTTTCACTACTAAGTAGTGTGCATCTTCTTGCTGATTAGGTTTCCTTGAGCCAATATTACTTTTGTCAATAATTAATTGTAAAAGAGGACTTGGAATCTCTTCTAACCTCTGATGGCATCTTCCAATTGGGTTAGTGCTTCTTTGACATAATCGCTGTGGTTCATGATTAATGTAATTCCCCTTTGTCTGCTTCTTTCACAACAACAGGGGGTTATTTTTAAGTTGTGCTATTTCTCGTATTCAGGTTGACTATGATTTTCTTTATCTTGCCTCTTTCCAGCTTTTAGCTCAAGTCCTGGCATACTTCACAGTAGAATGTATCAATCCAGCTTTCCTTTGAAAGTGTGGGTGAGAAGCAAGACTGTTTTTGAACTTACCATCCTTAGCAATTGTGCCCAATTCTTTCATAAGCTGTCTCATTCCCTGGGCATCTTCCC
This sequence comes from Ambystoma mexicanum, assembly GCF_040938575.1. Lineage (NCBI taxonomy): Eukaryota > Metazoa > Chordata > Amphibia > Caudata > Ambystomatidae > Ambystoma > Ambystoma mexicanum. The sequence continues at coordinate 1,321,044,638 of NC_090935.1, read as the reverse complement.
TTACCAAAGACAATACGAGTTGAAGATGTTCTATGTCCCACACGTTATGTTTAACATAGTCTGACAGTTGTATTGGCAGTTTTCTCTGCCCTCCAAGAAGTGGAAGTATTTCTTTAGTTTTAGTCTTTTTGATAAACTTTAATGAATCTATAAGAAGGCCTTTGTGAATATACAGTTTAATCAGGAAGAAGAGGGGCCTTTTGTTAGTACTTGTTCTTATGCTCTTTGATAATAGATTTTATTTTAAAAGTTGAGACTAAAGTTTGTTCAATTATTCTTGCAAATGGTTCATAACCTCTATCGTCCCTCTTTTATTGTTGTTACATTTTCCTTCTCTATTTACTTTTCATCTCATTATAATTATAATTATTATTAAAATCTCCTCTTGCAAATAGGTTCTTGTTCTTGATTTGTAACCTTTTCATAAGTTGTAAGCTTGTACCTCTTCTATGTTTCTGTTTTTAGTCTGAAACACTACTTGTACCCAGTTTAATAGCACTTGTGATAACACTGTTGATTCTTACTAAATTAACTTAGAAATTTAAAGAGTTGGTAAAAAAAAATATTTTGTCTGTACCTTATTGTATATGTTTTGGAAAGTAAGTCCCCATTTCCTAACTTTTTTCAATTGAATGTCTTCTTGAAAAGTTGTAAATACATCTTTCAGTATTTTGTTAGTAACTTCTCATATGATTTTCTTCTATTTTGTTTCCCACTAATTCTTAGTGTGTTGCAGATATTCTGTTCACCTATTTCTATCATGCCTGATCATTAACTAGAGCATAGTGGTTGTCATTGTGACTTATTTAGTATTGTTTCCCCATTCAACGTCTTCATCAGAATCATCATCAAATTCTGCAAAATGAAAATCCTTAGACTGGGACCTGATCCACAGGTATGTGTTTCTACATTACAATACACTTAGTCTCCAACTCTGACTTTGCTTAAACATTATAAACCAGGAGAAGTGCAGTATTTTCAAACCTCTGTCCATTGCAAAGCACACACTAGTAAACTGTAATGGAACCCACAAGGACATTTTGCTTTATAGAAGCTAGCACCTTTACTATTTTAGTTACATTTCTTAGGAGATAGATTTTCCTACACTGTACCCTTTCCTGCAAATAGAATTTTCTTCTGATCTGTCGTATGCCCCAGCCTTACAGACCGAAGGCATGCAGACCTTGCAAATTCTTAAAAATCCCAATAGACCTGCAGGACGAGTTACTTAGTATACCTACTCGACCCAAGAGAATTGCACTCAACCAGTGGTTTCAGGTAACAAAATACTTACCAGTTCTTTCTGTAAAATGGGGCATGTCACCATAAGCCGACTTCATATTCGGCGTACTGCTGCCACCCAGAGGCCATACATGCACAGTGAAACATTTATTTGCCATATTGCAAACAACATTTAAATTCAGTAAATGCCAAATCAAAGTTTCTATCAAAGCAAAAATAAATGATATATTGACATGGCATTCCAGGACAATGTTTTTCACTACCAACTGGTCAAAATCCAGCCTCTTTATATAGATAACAAGAAACACTGATTAGGTCAAATCCAGATCACTGTTAAGAGTTCAAAGCATACTTTCACAAGCATCCGAACAAATTATGCTTACCAGCTCCCCTGTAGGAGAAAGGCTAACTGCAAAGAAAAGTACAATAAATCTCACCTAACAAGGCGTACAATACCTATTGAGACAAGAAAACAGCTGCCACTCTTGCCATAGGGTTCAATGGTAATGGAAGAGGGAGCTAACAACGGGAGGATTACGACCGGCACGTTGTTAGCTCCCTGGTCCCCTCGCGGGACCCGGTAACGATGCCTGGTTTTACCAGGCGTCCTTACCGGGTCCCGCGAGGGGACCTCGTAATCAGGCGGAATGGGAATAACGGGTCCGCACCCATTAGTGGACCCCGTTAACCCATTCTGCCTGACTCGTAATGAGGCCCATGGTCTCCGTACCGCTCCTATATGGAGAAACTGTCGGCAAGTAAAGCGTGAAGAGCATTTACGTCATACTGGCATCTAACCTGAACTACAAAATGAATGTCCATAATTGTTCTGTACTATAATTGGTTTACAACAATGATGCGTGGTCATTGCACTGTACAATGTATTCATAACTACCTGTCACAGACATATGTTAAATAAAGTTTAAAAAATAAAATAAAATCCAAGTGCAATTCTAGATGCATACAGATTATTCACTTTCCCTTTTAAAGCACACATCTGAAATCCATTTGCTGGGCATTAGAAAGGATATTAGAACGGTTGAATGGGAAATCATTTATGATTTGTGGGTTGCAACCCTAATGACAAGGCTTCAACCTCTAAGTCCAGGCTTCCCTATTTACTAAATAAATAAAAATAGGTACGCCTGGACTTTGTGCACTGTAGGGTGAAGGAAAAATGTTTTTCTTTTTGTTGTTTTTGATATGATATGCCATTATTGGAAGCCCTATCTCTATGTGGCTGCAACCCTCTGTACGTATTGTGATGAATCAAGGGAATTCATCACTTCTCCTGAAGGGGAGCCCCCCAATGAGGCTAGGGAGGTGAGCCAGCTGCGCAACAAACTCGCTAGGGGTTGAGGTAAGTGGGACCTCACCGGGAGAGACTCCCCCTTTGCGGATAAGGACTCCCGTTCCCGTGAGGAACTCCCTAGCCATTTTCCATGGTGGCATATATGGGACTATCAGATATGCAGAACACTATTAAACCCAGAGATTGGGCAAGAGCCAAAACTCAAATAGACATCTGTAAACAAGAAATAAGATTTGTCTCTTTAAGGAGAGACCCCATATAACTGAGACAAGTAGAATGATGAACAGTGAGAAGGAGGAACAGCATTCGCCGAGACGTAGCGAAGTCCGGAGAGGGGGTGGGGGAAGCGTAAGCAGGTGAAGCCAACTGACGCCGTGACACCTGCAAGAGTTGGAGCTAAGGAGAGCCGCAGAGCCCGCAACTTTCAGAAGTGACCTGAATGCGAAAGCAAGATGCTGGAGGCCCAGCGTCTACATGCAGTGTGGAGAGAGGGAGATGGGAATCCGTATCCAGGTAGCGGCCTGACCACAAACACTTTGTGGTGGGCAGTGCGGCCATCCAACAACGCCGAAACCAATCAATGAGAAGACAGCGAAACGTCTGCTTACCAGGTCCCAGAGACAGAGAGGACCGAGAGCGGAACGCCAACTAAGTTGACAAGACAGAGAACAGGAGCGCACAATGTGAACCCAAACAACTGCAGGTCCATACGAAGTTCCCCGGAGAGTCTGAGGTAACAGGGAGAATGGGAGAACTAGGAGGCCATCGGGAATCGTTATACACAAAAAATACTCATCCCAGTAAAATTGACAAGACATTACAGTTGAAGTCAATGTGGTGGAGCTGTATTAATGTGAGCAAAAGGTTCACAAATAAACCTGAAAGAGAGAGCACTACAACAGGGGTACAAATACCCAGGGAAGAGGGGAAAACAACGCCTAACCCAAGAAGTAAAGAGTCGAGAATATCAAAGAAAGACATATGAATATGAAGAGAAGAACCACTTAAGGGAAAAGATACTCTGAGTCAACGGTCTGAGGAAAGGGGGAGCCCTAAGAGCCAAGACAGTATATACTATCTAATAAACTATATGTTACTGAACTCAAAATGGTATAGCAACCAGAACCAGAGAAGAAGCAAGAGATCAAAAGCGGGTTATTGGAAAAGTTTTACTAAAGAGAGAGGAAGACTCAAAGACATTGTGAAAGAGTGGCAAGAACTGATACAGAAAGTGAAAAGAGACTATTTAAAAATAGCCTACTAACAAGGAGCCCTGAAGAGAAGGATAGACATTGCCATAAAATAATCAGGAGGAGGGAGGCGGCATCCTGATATTATTTAAGTTAGTTAGAATAGTAGTAGGGGATTCCAAGATGCCCATCAGTGAGTAGGGACATGATGTCCTTAGCTCTGGTCCGGCACGAGAACAAAAGCTGTCCCTCTGCCTCATTTCGGCAGGTGTGGGGGCATCAGAAAGGAAGCAAACTCAAGAGTTAAGCAGTGAACTGAAGGAAAAGAGCTGATCCCCTTGTTGAATACGGAGAGATCTCTGCTTTGAAACTGCAACGGGGCGTTGCCCATGCATAAGGCTTGTGGAGGACCAGACACCGTGGTAGCAGGCGAAGAGAAAATAAGAGTCGGCGTGCAGGAAGGATTTGATGGATGAAACCCTGGTGTGTGGCCGCCGAGTCATGAGGGATTGACTCTGTGAAGACGCATAACATATGTGACAGGGGATGGTGCCAGTCATAAGGAGGAAGACAAAGTATGGGCTGCACAGCGCGAGAAGCCATCAGAGAGAAGGACGCGAGAAGACATACATTATCTCTGGGGAAACGGAGCAAGAGTCTGACAGAGAATCTAACGTTTCTCAGAGAGGATAGTCATTAACATTTATTAGAGTCGCTCCCCATAAGGAAAGAGGCCCTTTCTTCACTTTCACGGACACACCTGGGAGATGTGATTTACTTGGATACGGCGGGCTGAACACGCAGGCAAGGCTCGAAGTGGTATAAGCCACTGAAGGTGAGAGGACACATATCCCTGCACTATATTAATGTGGAGGCCCTGGTTGAGAAAAACAAGTTACTTCTTAACTTGTAACGTTCTTTCGATGGGATGTTCCTCCGACGTATTCCTTATCTTTGATAGATCATCTCCAGCTTGCTGGCCTCGGAATTTTTTTTTTTCAGTAGAGGGCGTTGCGCGTCGACGTCCCTCGAGCTGATGTCCCTCGACGGCCTCCGTATCGGCGCCGACGTCACCACGCGTCTAAATAGACTCGTGCAGCGTCCGTTGCTCAGTTCCGTTTTGACGTTAATAGATGTTGTACATGAATTGGTTATTGACCTTGAAGGAGCGTAAGCTGCAACCACAAGGGAAGTATTACTGCGGGGATGGATGGGAGGGGCGATAAGGAATACGTCGGAGGAACATCCCATCGAAAGAACATTACCAGGTAAGAAGTAACTTGTTCTTCGAAGGGACTGTGTCCTCCGACGTATTCCTTATCTTTGATAGACTCCCATAGCAGTGGTGTGCAATTGGAGGTGGGAGTAAAACGCCATGTTTCCTTTTAGGAATGAACCGAATGTAATACGGCTTTGCCAAACCTAGTCACTTGACTAGAGGAGGAATCCAGATTGTAAAATCTTGTGAAGGTATGTGCGGACGACCATGTGGCAGCCACACATATGTCTCGAACCGGAACGCCTCTTTGGAGGGTCGAGGAGGCTGCGATACCCCTGGTTGAATGAGCCCTAAGATTTTGAGGAGGCTCTTTCCCTGCCAGTTTGTAACATTCCAGGATGGCCAAAATAATCCATCTGGAAATGGTTAGTTTTGTTATCGGTAGTCCCAACTTGTGCCCTGAGTAACCCACGAAGAGTTGGTCTGCTTGTCTAATCCTAGCAAGTCTGCTGATGTAAAAGCTTAAAGCCCGCCTTAGGTCCAGCCTATGTAGCCTTTCTTCCTCTTTCCCCGGATGGGGAGGCGGATACAATGAAGGTAAGGTAATTTTCTGAGTAATGTGGAATTCAGAAGCCACCTTTTGGAGGAAACTAGGCTTCACCTGTAGGACAACCTTGTCTTTATAGAAAATTGTATGAGGGGGTTTACAAGATAGAGCTTGTAATTCGCTCACCCTTCTAGCAGATGTTAAAGCCACTAATAAGACAGTTTTAAGGGTGACAAATCTTAGCAAACAAGAGTGGAGTGGTTCGAAAGGAATACACATCAGGAAATTTAAGACTAAATTTAATTCCCATAAAGGAACCTGGAAAGGTCTTGGAGGGTAGACATTAGTTAATCCCTTTATAAATTATATTACTAAGGGTAATTTGAAATACGAACGTTGCTCCGCAGTGCGCTTGAAGATCGATAGTGCTGCGAGATAGCCCTTGATAGTGCCAACTTGAAGGCCTGAATTTGCCAAGTAGAGTAGAAAGGATAACACAGTTGGTGTACCACATGAAAAGGGGTCGATATTCTCTTCTCTACACCAGCTGCAAAACTTGTTGCAGCGGTATAAAGACTTTGTTACTGGCCTTCTGGCCAAAAGCAACACTTCCATGATGTCATCAGGGAGGTCCTAATCCTTGTATCTCAACCTTTCATAAGCCAGGCGTAAAGGTTGAGGGTTCTGATGTCTGGAAGGAGAACCTGACCTACCTTCTGTGAGAGAAGATTCTCCTTGAGTCGAAGACGAATTGGAGGGCAGATGGACATGTCCAGAAGGTCCGGGTACCACATTCTCTTGGCCCAGTCTGGAGCAATTAGGATCATGGTTCTCCGGAATCTTCTCAACCTCCTGATCATTTGAGGAATGACAGGGACTGGTGGAAACGCGTACAGGATTGGAAACTCCCAGTCCACTACGAACGCGTCCTCTAGAGCTCCTCTTGGGGGAAATTCCCTTGAACAAAACAGATCGCATTTTCTGTTGGTACTGGTGGCAAACAGATCCACTTGAGGGGTTCCCCAAAGGGCGAAGATCTCCTGAAGGACTTCCTGAGCTAGTTCCCACTCGTGGGAGACTGTGCCCTGCCTGCTCAGAGCGTCCGCCGTCAAGTTCTTCTCTCCGGCTAGGTGGACTGCCGAGAGATTCTTTCTTGAATTGCCAAAAACCAGAGCTGCATTGCCTCTCTGCACAGTGGTAGTGATCCTACGCATCCTCTTTTGTTGAGGTAGTGCATGGCCACTGTGTTGTCCGTCATTATCAGGACATTTTTGCCCTGTACAGATGGCAGAAAAGCCTTCAGCGCTAGTCTGATTGCTCTCAGCTCTAACAGGCTGATATTTATTCTGGATTCCGATGGAGACCAACGACCGCTGATGGTCAAGTTGTTGGGATGGGCTCCCCACCCCGTGAGTGAGGCATCTGTGACTACTGTTATCTCCGGCCATGGCTGCCAAAACAGTTCTCCCTTCAAGATGTTTTCCTGGCAGGCCCACCACTGAAGGTCTCAAGCCACCTTGTCCGGAATCTGAAGGAGGTCTGTCATTCTCCCTGAGAATTGAGACCACTGAATTCTCAGTGTCCACTGAAGAGATCTCATTCTCAGGCGAGCCTCTGGCACAAGGAAGATGCAGGATGCCATGAGGCCTAGCAACCTCAAAAAGTCGAAGGCTGGGAGACGTTGGGCATTTTGAAACTTGGTGACCATCTGCAGAATATCTTGAGCCCTCACCTCTGGTGGCGAGGCTTTTCCCAGGGAAGTGTCCAGGACCGCTACAATGAACTGGAGTCTCTGTGATGGTATCATCTGTGACTTCTTTAAATTGAGGGAAAAGCCCAGTTTGTGAAGGAAGTGGCAGACATAATCTAGCTGGCTCTGAGCTTGTTCCGAAGATACAGCTCTGATCAGCCAATCGTCCAGGTAGGGGTAGACGTGGATCCCTTCCCTCCTTAGACTTGAAGCCACTACCGACATTAGCTTGGTGAAGACCCTCAGGGCGGAGGTCAGCCCAAATGGCAGAACTCGAAATTGATAATGAGAGCCACCAATTGCGAACCTCAGGTTTTTCCAGTGTTTGAGATGGATTGGCACATGGAAATAAGCATCCTGGAGGTCCAGAGATACCAGCCAGTCCTGGAGATGGAGGGCTGAAGGATCTGAGAGAGAGAGTTACCATCTTGAACTTGTCCTTCCTGAGGAACTTGTTCAATTCTCATAAGGCCAAGATAGGTCTCAGTCCTCCGTCTTTCTTCGGTATGAGAAAGTAGGGGGAGTACCAGCCCTTGTTCCTCTCTGCTACAGGTACCAGTTCTATTGCACCTTTCTCTAGCAGGTCTACAATTTCCTGCAAGAGGAGCGGATCTGGAACTCTCAGAGAGCTGTTCCCCGGTGGATGACTCTGAGGGATGCGTAGAAAAGGCAGGCAGTAACCTTGGGCAACTGTCTCCAATGCCCAAGCATCTGACGTAATAGCCTGCCATTCCGTCAGATGTTGAGTTAACCTGCCCCCTACTGGTGTTTTGTGAAGAGAGTCCTCAGAGCGATTTGGAGGCGGCTGATGCAGATGCCAAGGGTAAAGAGGCACCTGCTGCTGCTGCTGTGGCTTTTGTGTTTTTACCCCGTCCACCTCGGGTGAATTTCTTCTGACCCCTTTGAACCGGCTGTCCTCTGCCCTTTCCGAATGCGGAATAGAAGCGAAAGGACTTACCTCTCCAAGAGGCTCCTGAGGGGCGATATGGTGTCTGACGGATAGCAGCTCCGTCAAACACCATAGCAGCTAAGGATTTTGCTGCTGCCTTTGATGTTTGTAGTTTTTCTAAACTGTTATCCCTCTTCTTACCAAACAAAGAAGAGCCGTCAAAGGGCATACTCAAGAGTCTGCTTTGCACATCTGGAGCAAAACCAGACTTTCGCAACCAAGCAAATCTCCTGGTTGTTGTACTTGCCGCCATGGCCCTGCTGATACTGTCAGGAGAATCGATGCCAGTCTGAAGGGATTCGCACATTGCGTCCTTACCATCCTTAATGATGTTGAGCAACGCTTCCCTTTCTTCTCCCTCCGGGAGGCAGTTAGCCACTGATGAAGCACACTCCCAAAGTGTGTGGCTGAACCTTGCGAGCGTACAAGTAGCATTGATGGATTTCAACGCCAGGCTACATGCGGAAAATACTTTTTTGGCCATAGAGTCATATCTCTTATCATCCCTGTCCAGTGGAACAGTAGGGTAAGCCGATTTACTACCTGCTGAAGTAGCTGTCTGAACAACCAGACTCTCCGGAGTTGGGTGTTTGGATAAATATTCAGGGTCAGCAGAAGACACCCGATATTTAGCTGATAATTATTTGTTAACTGCCGGGATTACCTCAGGTGTTTCCCAGTTTGCCAATATTCTCCTTTGTAATGCCGCATGAAATGGCACCACAGGATCCTCCTGTGGACCTTTGACCAAGATGTCTGTGAGGTCGTCTTGCAGGCCTCGCACTCCGAACAATGGTGCTCGATTCCCAGGCACCACAAACAGATCCTGTGAGGATCCGTCAACGACATTTTCTTTCCACAGTCTCGACATTTTTTGAAGCCGGACCGTGGAGTCGTCGGTTCGAGTGAGGAAGCCATCGAGTACAAGTCGGTATTTACGAGGAATATATTGATATATTTGACTGAAGAACTGAGCAACGATATTCCGAGGCCCCACGAAGCGTGGAAAAACGGAACTGAGCAACGGACCCTGCGCGAGTCTATTTATACGCGTGTTTACGTCGGCACCGATACGGATGCCGTCGAGGGACATCAGCTCGAGGGACGTCGACGCGCAGCACCCTCTACTGAAAAAAATAAATTTCCGAGGTCAGCAAGCTGGAGATGATCTATCAAAGATAAGGAATACGTCGGAGGACACAATCCCTTCGAAGCATGCGTGTGATATAAACTCTGTCCCCCGAGGGAAGAATAGCAGCCAGTGCCATGCTGGGAAGAAAGAGGTGTGAGTGCATTGAGCCCAATGAACGGACTCATATGCTAACACGCCCTGGACAGGGGTAAAGGAGATTTTCCAAGAGATTTGCAGCAACGGTATTATTGGAGGCGGAGCAGAGCAACTAATGTACTGAGTCTGCAGATTAGCATGAGGAGCTGGAAAGTAAAATATGGTGCTGTGTGGGGTGCAATCAGTGGGGATATCAGGGCGAGGTGTACTCCCTCGGTACATGGTGCAGAACTTATAATCAGAGCTCATTTGACTGAGAGAGAGAGGGTGAAGCAGACCGGTCCCGGGGGTAAACCCTATTGGATCAGAATTTTCCTACAGCTGAGGTACCATGTGCCTGGTTTGGGTAGGTGCATTGGCAACCATATGAAGTGAGTTCCCACAGAGAGGTGAAAGCAACTTCGTCTTCCAAACAAGATAATGGGGGAAGTTGGCTGGTAAGCAGACACAGGAGTGGTACCGCAACAAGGCGGGGGCATTGGACTCTATTTAAAAACCTAACGGAATCCAATGGATAGGGACAAATATCTTTACTGAGAGCCTGAGAAGACGCTTTAACTTATCCTAGATACCAAAATCCAAAAAGAAGGGACCTCAAGGTAGGAAGAAGCAACTTCATGTTGAGCAAGAAGGGCAATTGGAAAGGTGCTGGAAACAAAGTGGAGATACCGGAAAAGACAATCCAAAACAAGACACTGTGGAAGGGGAGCAAAGAAGACTGCAAAGACTGCTTGAAAGAAATGGACGGGAGACTGACAGATAACTTCCGGCAACATTTTACGTCGCTACATGAAGAACTGAGATCCTCCTTGACTTAAATTAAGGGGGAACTGAAGGAGCTGGGCAAAAGAGTAGAAATCACAGAGCAAGGATTGGCGGAAACTTCAGAGTAGGTTAGACAGAATAGTGAACTGCTGGAGCAATTGGCGAGAGTCTCATATAATTTAGAAATACAGACGGAAGACCGAGAACCGTTCAAGGAGGTCCAATATATGCATTAAAGGCTTAAGTGAGACAAATGTAGACAATGATCTAAAAACTACAGTGCAGCAATGCTTTGCGAACTTGGTGACGGACCTCCAGCCAGATGACATTGGGATTGATCGGGTCCACAGAGTGGGTCCAAGGCGAAGAGAACACGGTGCTAGACCTAGAGATGTCTTGGTTGCAATGACATAGTTTGTTTTCTACGGGTGGCCAGATCAGAAGGTGAAGTTACTATAAACGGGACACAAATACAATTGTATCAAGACTTGGCTGTAGTGACACTTGAGAAGCAACGAGATATGGGTCAAGTGACGTGTGCTTTGGTAACGAAGCAGATCCCGCACAAATGGACGTTTCCATTTGGGTTGCTATTCAACTTGGAAGGGTGAATAGCAACCCAAATGCTGAAGGATTGACATTGCTGAATATTGAAGAAGGAGGTCAAGATGAGCGATGGACTGGCCCCTCTGCCCAACAGGGAATGCGAGTATGGAATTGGTCATTGCTAATGGGGAAGAAAGGAGGACAAGGAGTGTACTTGACAGGCCCCAGAGGGAAGGGACACGGTGGAGGAGCTGAAAAGAGGGATGAAGGAACCTTATAAAAGTAAGTATTTTGCAACAAATGAAGTGTAGAGATGATCAATATTGCTAGCTGATGGAGAGGCCGCAGTGGGGGACTGGCAGAGGATGGCTTGGAATCTAAGGGAGGTGGTAGGATACTTCCTGGTGGGGATGACCCTAGGTCTACATAGGGCCTTTGCTTAGGGGTTGTCTCTTGAGGATATCACAGGATCAGAGGCTCAGTCCTGGGAAGGGATGGGGGAGGGAGTGTTATGGAAGAGCGGGGTGAAAAGGGACGGGCAGAGTACAAGCAAACATGTTCACTATTTTCATTGGGGAATTGTTAGATTGGGACAGAGTAACATTCGGTATCATATACAGTTAAGGTCTTATCTTATAAAGTCAGAGGGTTGAATACCCCTGTGAAATGTAAAAAAGTGGAGGCCAAATTACAAAAGGAAAAAGTAGACATTATTATGCTTCAAGAGACACACATTAGGAAGTCGGACAAATTAGTTGGTAAGCTCCATTCGTTCTCTAGAATATATTAGCCCAATGCAGATGGTAAGACGGCGGGAGTAATGATAGGAATCAGAGAAACACTTAGGGCATCTGTGGTGCGACATGTAATAGATAAGGAAGGAAGATATATTTTTGTTTTGTTGCAAATGGAACATGAATCAATTACGCTGGCAACAGTGTATGCACCTAATACCAGACAAGGGACTTTCTTGTGTGAAGTGGTTAGCAAGATGGAAGATTTTGCAAGCAGGGAAATTATATTCACTGGAGATTTCAATATGGCTTGGGAACCTAAAATGGATATGACTGGAGGTGGAGGCAAAGGAACAATTCAACCCTCACAGGTTTTGAGCATTTAACAGTAATGGATGTGTGGCGCAAGAGGAGGGGGGAAGAAAAGGGATACACCTGGTTTTCACACATATATCAATCCCTGTCAAGAATCGACTATGTATGGGTATCGGCTAGATTGATGGGGGAAGTGAAAGGAATAGAGGTAGGATCTATAGCTTTGTCGGATCATGCCCGCCTAATGATTCACTTTAGAGAACGGGGACCTCGAGAGGGGCTATGGGCTTGACATTCCGCAGAGAAGTATACACGATGACGAAATGGCTGAGGAAATAAGAATTAAAATAGATGAGTATTTTTCTATGAATGGCAATCAGTCGGTCTCGCCTGAAGGAACGTGGCATGCTTTTAAAGCAGTGATACAAGGGGAATTTATTGCATTAAAAGTGCGAAGGGAAAGACAGAGTGCCAAGATAGAAATGGATTTAGAGTCACAAATATGAGATACCCAAATGGCCATAGTACAACATAGGAAGAGGGCCTTGTCCAATAAATTACAGCAGCTGAATAGCCAGTTAAATATAATACATACTCGGAGAGCAGAGCGATCACTGCTCCTAACTAAACAGAGATATTATGTCCATGCTAATAAAGCAGACAAATTGCTAGCCCGCCAGCTGAAGGGGACAGAGGCGGCGAAGGTGATTCAGCAGGTAGCATGGCCTGATGGGTCAATAGTAAATGGGACGGAGGAAATAACAGAAACCTTTGCACAACTTTATGAAACATTATATACGTCTAGTCACCCAAATTATTTGGGGGTTCTACAGTATATGGAAGAGATACATTTACATAAAATCACAACGGAAGCAAGGGACAAACCTGGGAAATACCAGTCACATTGTGGGTCTTACAGACCTATAGCCTTGTTAAACATTGATGCCAAGTTATTTATTTTGGCAAGGAGGTTAGCGCACCTCCTGCCTGATGTGATACACATGGATCAATCAGCTTTTATATTGGTAGACAGACATCGGACAACATCAGATGAGTCTCCCATTTAATTGAGATGGTCAATATAAAACACGATCCTGCTGTATTAATATGTTTAGATGCTGAAAAAGCATTTTATCACATAGAATGGCCTTTTCTATTTTATGGGATGGAACAGATGAGAATGGGGGCCAAGTTTATGAGGATGGTACGAGACCATTATCAGGGTGCCACGATATGAATGGCAATCAACAAGCGACTATCTCGTAGTATAAAAATGACCAGGGGTACAAGACAGGGATGTCTGCTTTCACCTCTCTTTTATGCTATTTATTTGGAACCTTTCCTACATAAAATTAGAGGGAGAAATTATATACATGGAATTACATTTGGGGATGAAGAACATAAGATAGCGTTTTTTGCGGATGACATGCTGCTGACGCCAAGGGAACCTGAAAGATCAATACCAGCATTGTTGGGAGTACTGGTGGATGTAGAGAAAGTTGCAGGCCTTAACGTCAACATGGGCAAGTCGGAACTGTTGGAATTAGGCCTTCTGCATCACAGAAACAGTTCTTGTCTTCCTACTCGCCATTTAAAGTGGCGGAAAGCTATATTAGATACTTAGGGATTAACATAACAAAGAAGGTTTCCCTCTTGTTTGATACTAATCATCTGCAATTATTGCAGAAGGTAAAAGGAAGACTTAGGGAAATGGTCACCGCTGCAAATTTCCTGGTTAGGTAGGGTTGCTAATGGTAACCCTCCCGAGACACCTCTACACATTTCAAGCCCTAACAATTAACATCCCTCTGTTGAATTTAAAGTTATTGAATAAAGAGTTTAGGAGATTTCTATGGCGTAATAAAACTCAAGAGATTAGCATATTGCATTTTGATGGCGCCCAGAGAGTACAGGGGACTGGGTTTACTGAATTTAGAAAAATATTATGAGGTGGCACAGCTACGGATACTTCGGGAATGGTTTACTGGGGACACCAGAAAGCTTTGGGTGAAAATGGATAGGGCAGTAGTGGGGTCTCCGTTGGAAGGGGTATTGTGGCTAATAGACAAGCTAGACCCAGGAACACACAGCCTTGACAGATTCTTGCTGTGGTTTTTGATATATGGGATTGCCTGGTAGATAAAGGAGTTTTATCCACATACCTTTCGCCTTTTACCCCACTATTTGGGTACTCTCAATTTCAACCAGCGTTGATAAAGGGTACATTTAAACAGTGGCGGAAAGTTGAATGCATAAAGATACGGAACATGATACAGGGATGGGATATATATTTGTTAGAGGAATGCTAACAAATATTGGGCCTCACGGAAAAAGATAGAATGGAGTATTACCAACTGATATTGATAACACAAATAATCAGGATGCGAGATCCTCACAAAAATCCACGGTTTTTAGACATATTTATTTCCATCTTAAAAACCGGTGTCTTCAATTTTTATACAAACTCTCGCTAAGCACGAGAGAAATAACGGACAGATTTGAATAAAAACAAAGGGAAAATGCAGTTGTGCACCCTCATCGGGATGTGAAAGATGAGTACCCTAGTTACAAGCACATGTGAGTATACAACGTAGGTGACATAGGTAACTCAACTCAGTGCTGCCCGTGGTTGTTTTTCAACCCGGGTGTGGTTTTTCAAACAGAAACAGTGTACACAACACGAAATTCGAAACATACAACAAAAGGGTATTTTCACAGTTGTGCCACAAGTGATCGACACAGTTGTGTTTCGGCCATAATCGCTGGGTTGAAGCTAGTAGTTGTGGTGGCCTTCATCAGGAGAGACTAGTTGAAGAGTCTGTCCGTAGGTAAGATCTATGGGAGGGAGGAGAACTATGAGGATCTCATAGCATGCATAATGAATTTGGCGGTTAATAAATAACAGCTCATTGGTGCTAGAAAAATACACCAGTGGTGTATTGGAAAACACAGCTTACCGTCCGACCGGAGCAAGGCGGTAAAACTGTCAAGAGGCCTGGCGGTAGTCCTAGGTCTGGTGTAGATCGGCCGTGCCGGGGAGACTGGATTTAAACGGCGCTGGGCTTATGATTAGGCATTGATCTGGGGAGAGGGAGACATAAAAGTATGTCCCTGTCAGAGCACTATGGTGACGAGAGGCGAGACAAGACGTGTCAAACAGTGCATCGTTCTTGTAAAGGGGCCTGGCTTACCTGATTCACGATATTTGAGTTCTTGCTGGGTGCACGGTGGCGGTGGAAATGGCTGCCTGCCGTGAATCAGCAGATATAACGGAGGGGGTTAGACACGCCCCCCGTATACTGGGCCAATCCCAGTGTTGTTCTGCGTAGTACTGGTGAGGGTATCGTGAACCTCCTATGATAGGCTACTAAATGCTGTCACTCAACGGGAGTCATCTCGTGCAATGGGTGTATCCATGCAGTGTGGAATGGGACAGGTGATGTCTTGAAGTGTATGGGCAAGGAGCTCATGTGAAACATGTAGTGGGACAACAGTGATGTCACAAGCGCTGAATACAAGTTCATTCTGTGCATGTCCATGCATATGTTCATCTGCGAGGAAGCAAAACACAATTGTACATGTGTGATATCACCACATGTGTCTACACGTACATAATTTGTAGATACAATAACATCAAACAGTGCAATATCACAGGTTCTGGCTGGCAAACGTGCGTGAGCCATTCGTGTATTGTGTGTGTAATCACAATTAGGACCCATTATTAACAAGTGGCCAAGGTGTTGTGGTAGGCTAAAGTCCCACGTAGGGGTATGATTCTAAATGACTAGTCCCAGAAGTGTTTCCATTCCACTGTAATGTTGAGTCTATTCTTAACAGTGTTGAGTTTGTGGACCCTTTTCTGCTCCAATCTGGTAAGAGCGAGGTTAATGTCTCCTCCTCGTTTCTGCGGGGTTAGTTGCTGGAGGACGGTCCATGTGAACTGTTCATGTGTGTGTCCTTTTTTGGAAAAATGCTCAACCAGAGGTTTGTTGGGTGTTAAATCCACCGTTTGAAGAATTTTGATAGTTTCCGTACTGTCCTTAATGTAAGATTTCATTTGGCCCACAAATGGTTTTAAGAAGTGGTCTGTGTAAAGGGACAGAGGTTCCAGAAGGGAGTCGCAGGCGGAAACGATTGGCCGGCCTGGTGGTTTGGTGGCGTGCTTGTGGATCTTGGGGAGGATATAAAATGCCGGTATCCTAGGGTGCGTTTTCTTAAGGAACCTGTGTTCGTCCTCGCATATCCATCCTTGGTCTTCTGCGTGCTTGGTTAAACTGTTAATCTCATCTTGTAGTCTTTTTGTCGGATCTCCAAGGATTTTATTGTAGGAGTTGGTGTCTGCTAGTAATCGCAGGCATTCGTCGTTGTATTCTGTGGTATTCATAATGACAATTCCGCCGCCTTTGTCAGCTGGCTTGATCGTGATAGATCTGTCCATATTCAGTGTGTTAAGTGCTGCTCGTTCTTCTTTACTCAGATTTTCTTGGTAGAAGTTTTTGCGTATGAGGCTGGTGGGCACGGTTCGTGTTACTATCTTTTCGAAGGTGTCGAATTCACCCGGGATGGTATGAGCGGGCGGCATGAAAATTGATTTTGGTTTTAGACCACTGGTGTTCTCGCGTGATGTCTCTCGGTCCTGTGAGATGATGTTTTCCGATTCTCTTTTCTCAGGTAAGTATATTTCGAAGAAGTATTTCAATTTTAAGGTGCGAAAGAATTTCTTGAGTTCTGCTTCAGTCTTGAAACTGTCTGCTTTGGTTGCGGGGACAAACGACAAACCTCTCTGTAGTAGGGTATGTTCTGGGTTGCTCAAGATTCTGGATGAAAGATTGAAGATCGGGATGGTAGTCATGGTTGATTGGAGTACCACTGGCGTGTCCGCATGTACTGGCCCGACTGTTGTGGTCGCCTCCTTGGTCTGCCCCGTTGGCCTCCCCGTTGAAAAAAAGGGTGTTGGGGGGGGGGTGGTCCTGCTGAATTGTTCCAACTGGGGGTGCTGGGTGGGCCTCCGCTAGATGATCCAGAGCTGCCAGAAAAATTGACTACGCGGTTCCGTCTGTTATAATTGGTCTTCTGTTGTTGTTGAAGATCGCTATAGTATGTTTCTTTTAGATACGGGTATGTTTTTTCCTCGGCATATTGTGCAAGATCTTTCCTGAATTTCTGAACTTTTCGATCAACAGTTATCTGTCTAAACTTGACCACTTCTTCAAAAAAGCAGGTCGAAGAACTAGCGGAACTTGAGAAGAAATTCAGCGAGGACACCACCATCACAGAAGCAAAAAAGAAATTAGAGAAACTTGAAGAAGAAAAGAGAATCAGAAAACATCATCTCACAGGACCGAGAGACACCACGTGAGAACACCAGTGGTCTAAAACCAAAATCAATTTTCATGCCGCCCGCCCATACCATCCCGGGTGAATTCAACACCTTCGAAAAGATAGTAACACGAACCGTGCCCACCAGCCTCATACGCAAAAACTTCTACCAAGAAAATCTGAGTAAAGAAGAACGAGCAGCACTTAACACACTGAATATGGACAGATCTATCACGTTCAAGCCAGCTGACAAAGGCGGCGGAATTGTCATTATGAATACCACAGAATACAACGACGAATGCCTGCGATTACTAGCAGACACCAACTCCTACAATAAAATCCTTGGAGATCCGACAAAAAGACTACAAGATGAGATTAACAGTTTAACCAAGCACGCAGAAGACCAAGGATGGATATGCGAGGACGAACACAGGTTCCTTAAGAAAACGTACCCTAGGATACCGGCATTTTATATCCTCCCCAAGATCCACAAGCACGCCACCAAACCACCAGGGCGGCCAATCGTTTCCGCCTGCGACTCCCTTCTGGAACCTCTGTCCCTTTACACAGACCACTTCTTAAAACCATTTGTGGGCCAAATGAAATCTTACATTAAGGACAGTACGGAAACTATCAAAATTCTTCAAACAGTGGATTTAACACCCAACTCCATCCTGGCTACTATGGATGTCGAGGTCTTGTACACCTCCATTCCACAAAGCGAAGGACTAACAGCACTCGCAAAAAGCCTTAACAAAAGAACAGACGTTACTTCGACCCCGACCAACTTCATCCTTGAGTGTATCCGCCTGGCTATGTCAGAAAACCTCTTCCTGTTTGAACACCAAATATACCAGCAAGTCAAAGGCGTGAGTATGGGCGCTACGTTCGCACCAGATGTGGCCAATCTATATATGGCCCAATACGAAGACGACCACATATATAATGAAAACAACCCGTTTAAAGATCACATCAAAATCTGGCGGCGGTACATTGACGATGTCCTTTTGATTTGGGAAGGAAACAAAGAAACTTTGACAGCTTTTCACCAGTGGCTCAACCAAAGAAACACACCACATCAATTTCACCATCGACTGGGATTTCCATGCCATTAATTTCCTGGACCTACACATCTACCGCTCTGGAAACCAACTCAAAACCGAACTCTTCCGCAAACCCACGGACAGGAACAGCCTACTACATTTCACGAGTTACCATCCTCAGGGGCTCAAATACAACCTGCCCTATGGACAATTCTTTCGGATACACAGAAACTGCACTGAGAGGGATAAATTCGAACAACACGCCGCACAGCTACAAACACGACTTATGGAGAGAGGATACCCCAAGAAGTCCATAAAATCTGCTAAGAAAAGAGCCGCCAACACGGACCGCACAATTTGCCTCACCCCCAAGATCAAAGATCCAACAGATAGAACTGTTTGTGTGACCACATTTAGCCCTGTAAGCAATCTCGTTAAGGCCACCATCAACAAACACTGGCATCTCATCAAGAACGAAGGGAGCCTCTCCAAAAAACCGGTGTTCGCCTTCAAGAAGAACAAAAACCTCAGAGATACCTTGGTGCACACCTTTCTTGAACCAGCTAGAACAGAATCCACCCTATGGAACCTACCACCGGTCTTTGGACATTACAGCTGCGGCCACTGCGTAGCCTGCAGATACACCAAGACCAGCAAAACCTTCAGCCACAAAGACTTCAAATGGACAATGAGGAGCCACACGAACTGCGAGAGCAAATATGTCATTTATGTCATCAGCTGCCCATGTGATCTGATATACATTGGCAAAACAATAAGGCCCGTAAAACAAAGGATCAATGAACACAGATCCTGTCTCAAAAACTCAGTCCTAGACAAACCTCTGGGTGAGCATTTTTCCAAAAAAGGACACACACATGAACAGTTCACATGGACCGTCCTCCAGCAACTAACTCTGCAGAAACGAGGAGGAGACATTAACCTCGCTCTTACCAGAGTGGAGCAGAAATGGGTCCACAAACTCGACACTGTTAAGAATGGACTCAACATTACAGTGGAATGGAAACACTTCTGGGACTAGTCATTTAGAATCATACCCCTACGTGGGACTTTAGCCTACCACAACACCTTGGCCACTTGTTAATAATGGGTCCTAATTGTGATTACACATACAATACACGAATGGCTCACGCACGTTTGCCAGCCAGAACCTGTGATATTGCACTGTTTGATGTTATTGTATCTACAAATTATGTACGTGTAGACACATGTGGTGATATCACACATGTACAATTGTGTTTTGCTTCCTCGCAGATGAACATATGCATGGACATGCACAGAATGAACTTGTATTCAGCGCTTGTGACATCACTGTTGTCCCACTACATGTTTCACATAAGCTCCTTGCCCATACACTTCAAGACATCACCTGTCCCATTCCACACTGCATGGATACACCCATTGCACGAGATGACTCCCGTTGAGTGACAGCATTTAGTAGCCTATCATAGGAGGTTCACGACACCCTCACAAGTACTACGCAGACCAACACTGGGATTGGCCCAGTATACGGGGGGCGTGTCTAACCCCCTCCGTTATATCTGCTGATTCACGGCAGGCAGCCATTTCCACCGCCACCGTGCACCCAGCAAGAACTCAAATATCGTGAATCAGGTAAGCCAGGCCCCTTTACAAGAACGCTGCCCTGTTTGACACGTCTTCTCTCGCCTCTCGTCACCATAGTGCTCTGACAGGGACATACTTTTATGTCTCCCTCTCCCCAGATCAATGCCTAATCATAAGCCCAGCCCCGTTTAAATCCAGTCTCCCCGGCACGGCCGATCTACACCAGACCTAGGACTACCCCCAGGCCTCTTGACAGTTTTACCGCCTTGCTCCGGTCGGACGGTAAGCTGTGTTTTCCAATACACCACTGGTGTATTTTTCTAGCACCAATGAGCTGTTATTTATTAACCCCCAAATTCATTATGCACGCTATGAGATCCTCATAGTTCTCCTCCCTCCCATAGATCTTACCTACGGACAGACTCTTCAACTAGTCTCTCCTGATGAAGGCCACCACAACTACTAGCTTCAACCCAGCGATTATGGCCGAAACACAACTGTGTCGATCACTTGTGGCACAACTGTGAAAATACCCTTTTGTTGTATGTTTCGAATTTCGTGTTGTGTATACTGTTTCTGTTTGAAAAACCACACCCGGGTTGAAAAACAACCACGGGCAGCACTGAGTTGAGTTACCTATGTCACCTACGTTGTATACTCACATGTGCTTGTAACTAGGGTACTCATCTTTCACATCCCGATGAGGGTGCACAACTGCATTTTCCCTTTGTTTTTATTAAAATCTGTCCGTTATTTCTCTCGTGCTTAGCGAGAGTTTGTATAAAAATTGAAGACACCGGTTTTTAAGATGGAAATAAATATGTCTAAAAACCGTGGATCTTTGTGAGGATCTCGCATCCTGATTATTTGTGTTATCAATATATGTAACCACCTGGACATATCAGGATTTTTGCCAGGCGCCCTTTATTTTCTTACCTAGTATTACCAACTGAGACACTGGCTGGTAAGCTCAGGTGGACGAGGAGTGGTGGAAAGAGAACTTAACACGTTCGAAAAATTCATAACTACACATTCAGGGAATAAGAAAATGATCTCAAAACTTTACTCGATACTGAAGTTATTGGGAACATTTGTGGAGGAACATTCCTAAATGTACAAGGTCAATCCAGAGAAAAGAAGCATGGTATAGGATAATGTATCAATGGCACTTTACCCCTGAAAAATTGCATAAAATGTTCCCGACTTCCAAAGACCGATGTTGGCGAGAATGTTGAGGGAAGGGTGATTGGCAGCACAGTTGGTGGGAGTGCCCCAAATTGAGGTTGTTTTTGGAAGAGTTTGCAAATCACATTACAAATATGGTATCCTCTGCAATAATTTGGTCACCTAAGGAATGGCTGTGTGGATTGTTTGATATGGAGAATTGTCTACCCACCAAGGCTCAAAGTAAAGCATTTATGTTAATGGTAATTGCTGCTTGGTTGGTCATCGCAAGCACCTGGAAACAAAAGAAAAACACCAGGGGTAAGAGACTGGTTGATTAAACTATGGGGGTTTCTTGCTTTAGAGTGATGACTTACAGTATTCAAGGGGAACAGGACAAGTTTCAACAGGAATGGGCCTAGTATTGGACTTCCTAAACAGAGACTTTGTCTTGCAATGGTTTCCACATAATATTAGGATATTGAATATTATGTAAATAAGAACATTTGGTGTTTGACGATAATTATGAAACAAATATGCTGTCTCTGCTCGGGGATGGGTGGGGTGAAAGGGAGAAGGGGAGTATGGGGTGTAGGAGGAGGGGGAAGCTGGGGTGGGGGGGTTAAAGTTGTGTATTTGAAAAATGTTAATAACAATATATTTATTTTAAAAAAGAATAGTGGTAGGGTCAGCTAGAACTAATTTTGGACGACGGGCTGACTCATTTGAGATTTCCTGACAACTGACGAGCACTTTAGTTATGTTATTTAAATAGGCAGGGAACACCCATAGAGCAATAGGGTGGTTAGGACTTATTATTATTTGATAAATAACTAGTGGAAATGCCATCACAGTGTCCGTGTCCTTCTTCTGGCTCTCCCAAAATATCCAGAACAAAGATAAAGATAATAACTGGGTTATAAATACTTGACTAAAATGAAAACCCCTCATACCCTAAACACAAACTAGTCTAATAACCTTCCATGTTTGTTTGGTTCAAATGGTCCTATAATAAAATGCAGCTGAAGTGTGTACTGGGTAGTGCATGTTTGGACTACTGCGACATGTACACACTCCTCCCAAAAATATCTCAGACAAGCTAAAAAAAAAGGAGATTAGATTGAGATGAATAACAAGAATAGAGAGCACATACAGCATAATTAAAATATTCTAATGACTCCTATTGCAAGGGAGTGCAGTGTTAAACTCAAAGTCTTTGACACCATTCAAAAATCCTACCAAAACAAAAGTATACAAGTAATATGAAAACACTTTCTCCTCGCTACACACCAATCAAGAATCCCAAATTTGCAAAGTTCGGGCAGCAGTAACATGGGCCACGTACCTACAATCACTGGCACTAAGTATCTGGGAAGCCCTCAACTAATCTCCAGGAGCATAACCAAATCATCAACATTTCAGAAGACTCCTTAAAACTTAACTGATTAAGCAAGCCTTCAACTGATGATTGGCACTGTGAAGTTAAATGCCCCACTTATGTTAGATTGGGCAAACCCCAAGGATTTCAGATGGGTTTTTACTACCCTTGGCCTACAGTATGAAGTCTATCTCAGGTTCCATCAGTAGCTAACCCCAACACTTACCGTCACCCCAAAAATAGTCTTACTTGTTTGACCACCACTATGTTCCCTGATACAATGGGAGCATTCTCTATGAAGGACAGTAGTAGTCCACTGATCGCACCAAATGTACTCACTAACAAGCCATTATATACATTTATGTACCATAAAGTACTCTGTGGATGCCACTAGGTGAAATGCTTGGTGTCAAATAAAGAACTCGATCTATCAGCGGCCTTCAACACGGTCGATCACCCCATCCTGTTGTCCCGCCTTGCCCAGATGGTTATATCTGGTCAAGTACTAGCCTGGTTCACCTCGTTCCTGGCGGATCGTACCCAGACTCTCTCTATGCCACCTTTTCTATCCACTCCCTGTCTTCTTAGTTGTGGAGCCACAGGGCTCCTCCTTGTCACCAATTCTTTTTAACATCTACATCTGGGCTTTAGTTGGTCTCATCCAGTCCTTCGGCGTCAGGTGCTATTCGTATGCTGATGACACTCAGATACTGATCCATTTAGACCTAGATCAGGCTGAGATGGCGTCGTGTCTGCACGAGTGTCTGGCTGCCATAGGGAACTGGATGAACCAAAACTGGCTCAAACTGAACGGCGATAAGATGGAGGTTCTGGTGATAGGGTGCCCCCCCAATCCATCACTTTGGGTGTCCTCTTTCTGGCTTACATCTTTAGGCAACCTTACCATTCCATCCATCCGGGAAGGTTAAGAATTTA
The DNA here is from genome assembly GCF_040938575.1 of Ambystoma mexicanum. Classification (NCBI taxonomy): domain Eukaryota; kingdom Metazoa; phylum Chordata; class Amphibia; order Caudata; family Ambystomatidae; genus Ambystoma; species Ambystoma mexicanum. The sequence continues at coordinate 1,321,021,357 of NC_090935.1, read as the reverse complement.
GCAGTCACGCTGACTGCCTCTCTTTCTATGGATAGTCAGGTCGCCATGGTATGCAAAACTGGCCACCTTCAGTTGAAAGTTCTAAAAAAAGTGCTGCCCCTCATCCCAGAACATCTTTGCCCCCCGGTCGTAGCTGCCCTTATAATTTCTCAGGTGGATTATTGTAATTCTTTATATCTTGCCCAACCGAGAGGTCTTATTCCAAGACTACAGCGCCTACAAAATCTGGCAGCTAGGACAGCCACCGGCTCCCCCTATGGGGCACATATTTCCCCTGTTATGTGCTCTCTACACTGGCTTCCAGTTCATCAGCACATCTGATGTAAGGCTCTGTGTATTGTCCATCATTCCATTCACAATGTTGGTCCTGAGTTTCTAATCTCTAAATTTGTGCGCTATCTTCCTAGTCGCCAGCTTCGGTCGGCGTCGGAAAATCTGCTTGTTGTGCCATCTTTTAATCGCGCCAAGGTAGGTGGCTGTTCCTTCTCTGTAGCTGCGGCCACTGCCTGGAACGAGCTACTGTCTTCTATAAAGAAGTTGGTCAGCCATTTGGCTTTTAGGAAAGCTGTGAAAACCTTTCTTTTTTAGACCTGTTCTCCTCCTTCTGGCCTCTCTCTATCCATGGACATCTGTCTCTCCTCTAGCGGCAAGATGCCTTTGGGTGACCGCTGCGCTTAATAAATTCCAAATAATAATAATAATAATAATAATAATAATAATAATAATAACTCAAAGATAAAAATGTTGGCCAGGGCAAATACATTTGACAATGCAGACTTCATAGGCTATGCAGTTGATTATGTTTTTATATTATTATTATGTGTGCTTGATTTATTCCACTTTTATACAATACATTAATAAAACATCCACTATTTAAAATGTTTACCAAAGACATAATAATGGCACTATTACAAAATAAATCTATTGTTAAAATGTTATTAACCATTTAGTTAATTGTATCACCCTAGATTTCTTTTGCACATTTCCCAATATTTTTCAGCTGCAATAATCAATGATTTAGCATTTCACCTCAAAATGCGTAGTGAAAAATGGTTCATACAGAGCGCATCCTCATCACACAGACATTTCCTAAATCATTATCCACAAGAGGCGGTATTCCGGCGGTAAATCCACCGGCAAACAGAATTACTGTACCGTCACTTGGTCAGGTGGTATTACCACTTGAGGTATTACTTGTGCCAGTAATACTACCTGATTACAAGTGGTGGTTTGCCCGTATAAATCGCCATTTAATGGAGTCCATAGGACTTCATTTGGGATTGTTGCTGGTATTTCTGCCGTCAATTTATAGAGGTATAGTGTAGGAGTTACTGCCAGGTTGATACTGGATGTAACTCCTGCACTTTGCCTTAAAAAATCACCAGTATTACCATCCAGTAATACCGGCAACAGTAATACTGGCAAACTTGTAGTTTGATGGAGATGGAGGTTACCAGTATTACATCTATTTTTTTCCCGCACTACCAAACTCGTAATGAGACAACGTGTTTCTATACTTTTCGCACACCAATGAATTAAGTTCTCTTAAACTATCACTTAATGCCAGGTCCCAAGTAACTCCTTGGTATTCAGTATAATGTACCTATATTTTATGTAAAATATCCCTGTTTCGTAGACCGCAAGAGAGCTATATATTCCGCAGTATTTGTCTTCTCAGGAAGAACTCTGAGAAATCTGGCAGACTTTTCTCCTCTCAAAATAATCATAATTGGCGGAGAAAGCCCTAGGGACTAATTCAGTCTTAATAATTTCTCCTATAATGTTGTAATATTTTGCTGCTGTCATCACATCATTTCATATTTACTTCACCAGTCAAATCCGTACAGCCTAGCTCTTCCAGCAAAGCCAATGTGGGCTTCAGCCGCCTACGGTAAGTGGCGGATTTCTAATCAAACATTTCCACATGTATTACATTGGTTATGTTATGCCTCACAGCCATGTTTACCTTACAGTAAAACAAGTCATTCTTTACCTTCGCCTAACTATCCAACAACGTTGGCCATTTTAACCTAAGTACCTTTATTTTCCACTGGCTGATGGAGATTTTCTCAGTCTAGTTTATCATTAATTAGTCTACCTAGATATTTAAACCATTTTACCACTTCTATTTGTTTCTTTTTAAGTACAATTTATATGGCTCTAGTTTTATTTTTTGTGTGATACAAATTCTTTCAGTTTTATCCTGGGTTTAAGTAGCATTTATGTGGCACTAGCTTTCTCTTTTATGTAATACACATACTTTCTGTTTCATCATGTTCGGGTCAAGGTCGTGTTCAAATGAGAACTTGTCACTCATATCAGTGGCCAATTGGCTATGTATCAAATAGGACAATAGAGTCTGCATAAGCCAACCAATGACTCAGGTGCCTACTTAATTTGGGCTGAGAAAATCTTGTTTGCTTTATGCTGTGTTGGGAAAATGCCTAAATTGCCCTATGCTAAGGTGGGATTTCCCTATCTAACTGAATCTAAGCAGAGACTATGGGCCTCATTACGAGTCCGGCGGTAAAACCGCCTGGTTACCGCTGGACTCGTATTGCCATTCCACTTCCGTGATTCCCGGAATAACCGGGGCATTACAACCCCGGTGACCCGGGAATTCCGGAGGCAGAATGGTGTAAATCCCCATTCCCATTGTGTCCGATAGGACTCAATGGGAATGGGGAACATGGAAACAGAGGCTCCATCTCGTGATGGTGCCGGTGTTTCCTCGTCCGCCTGCAGGCGGGCGGTGTTAAACCCGCCAGGTCAAACCTGGCGGGATTGACGCCTCCGCCTGCAGGAGTCGTGATCACCCGGTATGGAAACAATGGTGGCGGCGGGTTTACCGCCACCGTTGTTTCCATACCGGGTGATTTGTAATGAGGCCCAATGTCCGGAAGCCCAAAGCAATTCTCTGTCTGTGTCCAAAACCTATACCTGCCCTCACAACTACTTGGTTTTCCCTTCCCCAAGATTCAGGATAGTTCACTTTGTCAAAAAGAGGGTTTCCCTTCCCCACGCTTTCAAGTCTCTCAATGTTCCAAAATCAACATATTTCTTTAGGATACTTCTCAGCTTACACCAATATCACAAACGTTCAGTTAAAATCTGATCACCCAGGTTTCTCCTTGACAGTCAAACACAAGCTTATGAGTGAGTTACGTGGCTTTTCCTTTAGGTGGGTGTATTCGGTCTAGGCGTAGTTGTCGGACCACATGGTCCACCCATTACAGGTGCCACAACTGACAAACCTTACTTGCTTCTTCTTCACAGGTACACTACCACTGATTCAGCTTCACACCTTTCACCATTCACATGTTATACTTTCAGATATGTGTAAAGCTTTTGCCACTGCTTATTCTTTCAGTTTGCACAGTTCTTTATATTGTTATTGCATTTGTAAATGCTTGTTTTTCTTCAGTTTATACAATTCACAGTTCCTTTGTATCAGGGAATATCACCACCTGTTTGCAATTCAAATCGTAATCAATCCCGTAATCAATCACACTTACTTTCTTTCGGTTTGGTATTCAAAGCATAAGGGCTTCATTTCATTCCATTCAAGCAAATTGCATAAATTGCCATCAAATTCCCAGTTCACTCTCCTGCTGGGAATTTGCACCCTGCTCACGGGTGTTTTCACACTTTTCCAATACTTCAAAATCTCCAACCTTTTCTTGGCCTTTTCAATTTCATCTGATTCATAGTTCGGTATTCACAAATCCTTCTATTCCATTTTCTTAGCCTTCAAGTTATAGCCTTCACGTTATCGTATTGTTAAAAGTCTTTCTTTTAAGCTAGACCGGCATTCACTCCTTTGGCTCACCGGGTATGCTGTCTCCGGGTACTGCACTCCCCATCGGCAGGCTCTCCGTGGTTGGTGCTGCTTCCGGCTTGGTGCACCTTGGTTCCAGGATTTCCGCTGCTTCGTTTGAAACAGAGAGGAGTGCCTGCATTTCTTGGAGGGTTGCAGGCCAGTTCTGCCACTGGAGACCTTTCCCACTTCCGCTGCTCCGACTCTGCAGCTCCTGGATGCTTCAGGCACACATCTCCCTGGTCTCAGCTCCGGCTTCTCCTGAAAGAGTTCAACAGACGAACTCCCTCTTTTTAGCCTCACCTGAGCAGGCCATTTATACCACACTCCAGGCCCCAGGTGAAGGCAATGTTCTTTTACTGAGTAACCGTCATGGTACTTTGCATCTCTCTTCCTCGTCCCCATACCAGAGTGGTTTGTGTGCATGTCTTTGTTAATAAAGTGAGGATGTATAACTCTGGGTTGTCTCTTCCTCGTCTCAATACCTGAATGGTGCATATTTTGAGAGTGTTTTCTGGAATAATAGGGTAGAGCTTGATAATACCCTATAAAGTCTTTGGGGATATTTGACTCCTTGTGAAAGGGAAATGGGGGATACTGTGCATCACCCATCCTCACTCCCCAAGTCTCCTCCACCCAGATGATCCTCCCTCGCATATCCACCCCCAGGGTCTGGATCCGAAAGTGGCAGCCTTTCCCTGGCCATCAGGGGGGCGAAGATATATTGGGGAAAGAAATGAGGACACCCTCGGATTCCTCACATACCCTTCTCCAATGCAGGGTGGATCTGAATGTTTCACAGGGGAATCCAGACAGAAGTCGACATTTCCTTGATCTCGTCCCTTGCAGTGTTCCACTGTGAAAAAATAAGGTTGAAGATCCAGAAACCACTTCATAACTTGCGGATTGGATTCTTTCCATTGACTAATCCATACCAGGGCTGAATGGTCGGTGACCAATCTGAACTTTCATTCCAATAGGTAGCATTTCAAATGGTTGATTACCTACCTAATAGCAAGGGCTTCTAACTCGATGGTAGAATAGTTTTTCTATTTTGGGAATTGCTACCTACTAATGTAGTGTATTGATGTTCTAGGCCTGCGTGGTCTTGGGAAAGGACAACTACTAATCCTAAAAGAGATGAATCTGTCTGAAGGATAAAATCTTTTGAGAAATCAACCACTTATGATGGGGCTCTGACAAAGGGTCTATTTTAAAGTTGTGTAACCCTTCTGGTTTTCTTCATTCCACCTGATCTTCTGGGGTTTTGCGTTTTTCAATTTGTTAGTAAGTCTAGCGGTTTTATTAAAAAATAAAAATGGGGATGAATCTACAGTAGAGGCCTATTAGTCTTAGGAAAGCCCTAAGATCTTTTTTTGTTTTAGGTGAGGGGTGTCCAGGACTGCTTTGATTTTTTCTTGTTGTGGCTGTACCATGCCATTCCCCACAAAAAAAGCTAAGTACTTTTCCGCAGACTGAGCCAATTTGCATTTCTTAGGGTTAGCTGTTAACCTAGTCACTCTTAGGACTCTCATGATGGTATAGAAGGGATAGACATGATCCTTCCAGGTCTTACTGTGGATGACAATGTTGTCTACGTAGGCCCCATAGAAATCAGAATAAAGTTGCAAGATTTTGTCCATAAACCATTGGAATGTTGTGGGGGCACCATGTAGCCCAAATGGGAGGACTTTGAAGGGGGTGACAAAGGCAGTTTTTTTTTAAAATCAGGACTGTACAATGGAACCTGTCAATAGCCTTTTGTAATGTCTATGGTTAGACAGCGTTACCAAGTCGATCAATGAGATCACCAATAAAGGCCGATATTGCATTGACTTTTCTGAAGTCAATACAAAACCTCCAGCTCCCGTCAGGTTTGGCTACTAAAACGATGGGGCAAGAACAGGGTCTGGTAGATGGTTCAATAATATTAGCATCAAGCATCTGCTCGACTTTCTGGATGATGCTTGCTTTCTTTGCCTCGGGTAGTCTATAAGGTTTTAAGTGGCTTTCTTTGCACTCAAGGGTGCGGATATGATGGTAGAATCCTTTCACTCACCTTGGCTCCTCTTTGAACACATCAGTGAAATGGAGGAGTAGGTCATATATATCTTGTTTCTGGTTATTAGTAATCTCAGGAGCTATAAGTAACTTTCTATCAGAGTCATCGGGTAATAAACCTGACAAAATGGTGCAGGTTGACTGTGCAGGGTTTTCTTTCCACTCTTTTAGAAGATTTATGTGTTATATCTGGGTTTTCAATGGGCGGTCAGGTTGAGAAATGTTGTAGTTACAGGGTCCTGTCTGTTCTAGCACCTCATATGGCCCGTGCCATTTAGATATTAGTTTATTCTTAGAGGTTGGCAACAATACAAGCACTTTTTGTCCTACCAAGAAAGATTGTAAGCTGTCCTTTCGATTGTATAAGGTTTTCTGTTGTTCTTGTGCCTTAGCCATATGGGTTTGGACTAAAGACCTTACTACATTGATATGTGCTTTAAGACAGTGTGCCATTTGGGAAAGTGGGATTGGGGCTTCCTCTCTATATATGGTTGATCCGCAAGGAGAGATGGTGGCAGGGAGTTCCAAAGCTGGACATTTTTTACAGGAAATCTACTGCCCCGACATTGGATAATTTTAATCTAGGAATAGCGAGGCAGTTGGTGTTGATTAGTCTGGAAGACCTAGTTGAAGTCCTTCTGTGGAATCTTTCAGAGATATAGCAGGGCACATCATTATTCAATGATATGTGAGTAAGCAAGGTGGTTTTGAGACAGATTTTGTCATGGGCGGAGAGCCAATTGTTTTGTTGCCTGATCTCAGAGATATGTTCTCTCTTAGCTACGCCAAGGGCCACTCTGAGGGCGTTATTTTGGAGTGTTTGGATCCTCTTAATAATGTGCTTGTTGGAGCCGATGTAAAGGGTGTTACATAGTCCAGTCTGGACAGGATGAGGGCTCTAGCCAAGATGATGCAATTGTTGTTGGAGAGAAAAGATTTGCCTGTTCTGATCAGTTTGCATGTCTAAGCGGTAGCGGAGGCCAATGAGTTGACTTGTTTAGTAAAGGAGAGAGTGGAATCGAAGTAAAAACCTAATGTATTTACCTCGTTGGCAACTTTGATGAGGTTGCCATCTATTGTAAAGGAGGTATATTCATGACCTAATTTTTTTAGGTTAGTGGGAGTGCCCAGGATGATGAGCTCTGTTTTATCATCATTCAGGCATAGACCGTGAGTTGCCATGCATGCCTGGATGATGAGATAAACTCTGTTAACCAAGGCCAAATCCTTGCCGTAATCCCCAGAATGTGGGAGCAGAATCTGTGTATCATCTGCATAGTTGGCGTAGGTGATACCCAGAAGATCCAGATAATCGAAAAGGGGCTTGATGAATATGTTATACAGAGTAGGTGAGACGCACGATCCCTGGGGCACTCCGCAGGTGATAGGAATGGGGTCAGCAGCTGCTGAAGGGGAAAAACCTCTCATGGTCTCTCATGGTCTTCTCACTTAAGAATGTCTCAATCCAAATTATGGCCTCCTTAGAGAAGTGCACAGCTGAGTCTAGATTGCTGCATAAGACCTTGTGGTCCACAAGGTCGAATACAGCTGATAGGTCAAGGAGAAGACGGAGGGTTGATTTCCCTTTGTCCCTAGCTCATCGATTTGTGCTTTTAGGTCAATGAGTGCAGTTTCGGTTCCATGTTGAGGACGGAATCCTGATTGCCAAGCTCCTGACAGGTGGTGTAGTTCCAAGTATTCCTGAATTTGAAGATAGGCAACCTTGTCCAGAATTTGTAAGAGAAAAGGTACTGTCGTGATAGGCCGGTAGTTGGTTGGTATTGCTTGGTCTAGGGTTTGATTTTTTAGCAGTGGGAGCACCCACGATTGTTTGAGGTTGCTGGGGATGGTGCCGGACGCGAATGAGGCATAGATAAGCTTTGATATGAATGGCGCAAGATCCCTTGCTGCAACCTTGATAAGTTGGGCTGGGCAGTGGTCGCCCTGGCAATTGGAGGGTTTGAGTGATAAAAAGACTTTTTCCACCTCAAGAGTAGACATTTTAGAGAAGTTAAAGCGAGTGGGTGGGGTCTGGTGGGGCCTGGAAGTGATGTTAGGTGGGGTTAAGGAAGGTAGAGATGGGGTTAAGGTAGTTAGTGATGATTTTTTTTGGGCGTTTTTATTTTGGAGGATGGTCACTTTATTCATTAGCGCATGCTGGATGTCAGAGCACCAACTTTTCTCTTTGGTACAGGTGTCTTGCGTAGGGTTCGGGGTCTCTAATTTTTTTAGGATTGTGAATAGTTCATTCATGCTGGAGTTGGCTTGTACAATGCGGTTATTATAGGATTTTCGTTTAGCAAGGCAGATTTCTTTTTTGTAGAGTGATGAGATTTTAGTGAGTTTTGTTCTATTTTCTTCTGAGGGGAGTAGTCTCCAGGAGGCCTTGCAGCTTCTTTTTTTCAACCGAAGATCTTTTAGATGTGGGGTAAACCACAAATTTAGATGAGCTTTAGGCTTACTTTGTCTCATCTTAAGCGGAACAATGGTATCTAAGGTTGTTGTCAAAATTGTATTGTACTCGTCGACCAACTTGCCAGGATCAGTATTGTCTGGTAGAGAGTTAAGAGTGGGGAGAATAAGGGGAATGAGTCTTTTCACTGTAATATTCGTTTTATTCCTGGTTAAGGTAGGTGGAGCGGTAGGCGTAGGTATGGGTAAGGGTTTAGTGGAGTCTAGTATGATTGACACGAGATAGTGATCTGTCCAGGCTTCCGGGGTGATGGAGGCAAGAGTGGCGTTGCAGTTATAGTCTGCCACTCAGTCAAGAGTTCTCTCCTTCTTGTGTGTAGGCACAAATTATTTTTTGGTTAAGGCCTAGTTTGGACAAGATGTTGGCAGTAGTATTGGCATGTTTGTCTTGTGGGTCGTTGAAGCCCATGTTGAAGTCGCCTAATAAAAGTACTTGTGTGGTGTTTTTCAGGTTATTAAAAAGGATGGAGGAAATATCCTCCTCAAACGATCCAAAAAGGCCAGGCGGTCTATAAATCAGGTGGATGGTAAGGGTCTGGGATTTGGCTAGTGTTAGTTTAGCTGTGAGGACTTTGCAAGATTGTATGTCATGAGAGGGGGCTAGTCTCATGGATAAGTTGGATTTGAAGATGAGGGCAATGCCTCCGCCTCTCGCCTCCTGTCTATCCTCTTTTAGAATTCGAGTAACCGCCAGGGACTGCTAGCATGAGCATAGGGCCTGCTGCAGCATGCAGCCAGGACTCAGTGATGGCGAGAAAGTTGAGTTTTTCTTCAGAATCAGATCAGCGATCTCTGTGGCGTGTGCAACTAGGGACTGGCATTTATCAATGCCCCCTTGAGAGGTGAGATAAGGTGATCTGGGGCAAATAAAGGAGAGATGTTGGTGGCTGCACACTTGGGTTGTTTGGCGGGGCAGTGTTTAAATATAATGGGACAGGGTGAGCTGTTGTCAGCTGGTTTGACACTCATTATGGTTTGATTAGGGAGACGGAACAAGTTACTTACCTGTAACTGTTGTTCTCCAGCATGGGTCTGGCATGGATTCACATGCTCATGAATATTCCCCGTCGTCAGGCTGGGAATCCTCGGTAAAGAAAAAACCAGTATCAGTTTTGTTTCTGATCTGTCTTTCGTAGTAGTAACCAATCACTGATCTCTGCGTCATACTGACCACAGCCAATGACTGCCCTCTACCTAAGCCCCGCCTCTGGCAGCCATCTTCAGATTTGGTAGCACATGAAGTGGCAGTATGACCAAGTGAAGAGCCGCAGAGGGGTAGGCGGAAGGGTTTGCATGTGAATCCATGCCAGACCCATGCTGGAGAACAAAAGTTACAGGTAAGTAACTTGTTCCTTCTCCAGCATGGGGTCTGGCATGGATTCACATGCTCATGAATAAAGAATACATAGCAGTACACACATGCACAACCACGGGAGGTGGCAAAGGCTCAACATTAAGCATTACATCAAACTCAACATTAAGCAAATCTTACCTCCTCACCAGGCTCACCTTAGGCGAACAGGTTGCGCAGCACTGCTTGGCCGACCCTGGACTCCTCCCTGGAATCCCGATCGACGCAGTAGAATTTCGTGAAGGTGTGCGTCGACCTCCACGTAGCAGCCCTGCAGATGTCCAGCAAGGGCACACCAGATAGGAACGCCGTGGTAGCTGCGATCGCTCTGGTGGAATGGGCTCTCGGACGGCCAGGCAGCGGTCGGTTTGCCAACCGATGACAGTACATGATACAGCCGGAGAGCCATCTGGAAATGGAAGCCTTCGAGAGAGCCTTCCCCTGATTGACAGGTCCAAAGTTCACAAAGAGTTGTGACGTCTTCCGAAAACACTTCGTGCGGTCCACGTAGAACTTCAGCGCTCTAGCCACATCCAGCGAGTGCAAAGTCCTTTCAGCCGGCGACGAAGGCGACGGGAAGAAAACAGGCAACACCAAGGGTTCGTTGAGGTGGAAGTCCGACGGCACCTTAGGCATGAAGGAGGGGTGCGTCCTGAGCACTACCCTTGTGTCGTGAAAAGTCAAGTACGGGGCCTTGCAGGAAAGGGCCTGGATCTCTCCCACCCGTCGTGCGGAGGTGATGGCCACAAGAAACGCTGTTTTCCACGACAAGAACTTCAACGAAGCCGAGTGCAGAGGCTCGAACGGAGGTCCCATGAGCTTGGTCAGCACCACGTTGAGCTCCCACGCCGGGGCCGGAGCCTTCACCGGCGGGAACGATCTGAACAGTCCCTACATGAACTCTTTCACCAGACGATGAGACCACAAGGAAGTCCGCCCCGTGGTTCTGGTGTATCGAGAGATCGCAGCAAGATGAATCTTGATGGACGCGTGCGCCAGTCCAACTTTGGCCAGCGTCAGTAGGTACGGCAGTACTTGGGGAGCCGTAATCCGTAGAGGGTTAATCTTCTGTGCGTGGCACCAGACAGAGAACCTCTTCCATTTGTGTCCGTAGCATTTAAGAGTTGAGGACGCCCTGGCCTTTGCAAGAACCTCTCTGCAGTCGGCCGGTATGTCGTATCCTCCAAACTCTAACGCTGCAGGAGCCAGGCCTGCAAGTTCAGTGACTTCGGGTCGTGATGGAGGATGGCGCCTCCTTCCCTGGAGAGAAGATCCGCGTCCCCTGGCAGCTTGATTGACGGGGACGCTGACAAGTCCAGAAGGTCCGGGAACCATATCTGCCTCGGCCACGCAGGTGCAACGAGGATCATCCTGCACCGTGACCTCTTGAGCTGGTTGATGAGCCGGATCAGCAATGGCAATGGAGGGAACGCGTATAGAAACAGGCCCTCCCAGGGGAACGAGAAAGCATCGCCCATGCTCCTCGGCTGGGGAAACCTGCTGGCGAACCTCTGGCACTTGGAGTTCGTCGCCGTCGCAAACAGATCGATCTGGGGTGTGCCGCACCGTCGGAAGAGGCGGTCCACTAGATCCTGCCGTAGTTACCACTCGTGGCACGAGCGCAGCTCCCTGCTGAGTGAGTCGGCGATGGTGTTTTTTATCCCTGCCAGATGAAACGGCACCAGAAACATCCCTTGGGCGACGGCCCAATGCCACAGATCCTGCGCCTCCCTGGACAGGGCTGGGGACCTGGTTCCGCCCTGTTTCCTGATGTGGAACATGGTGGTGGTGTTGTCGGTGAAGATCCTCACCACCTTGCCCTTGAGGGACGGAAGGAAGGACCTGAGGGCCCAAAACACTGCACGGAGCACCAGGACGTTGATATGGAGGGGCTTCTCCGTCGGGAGCCAAAGGCCTCTCGCGTGCAGATTTTCGGTGTGCGCTCCCCACCCTTCCAGGGAGGCATCCGTGGTCACTGTCTCCTGGTGGCCGGGGGTCTGGAAGTCCATGCCCGCCGTCAGATGCGCGCAGGTGCCCCACCAACGGATCGCTCGTCGGAAACTCTTGTCGAGTGTGATCCTCTCCTCGAAGCTGCCCGTAGTCTGGATCCAGCGCGCGTCCAGGAACTCCTGCAACGGGCGCATCCGGAACCTGCACAGGGGGATGAGGTAAATGCAAGACCACATCATTCCGAGGAGGGACTTGATGGACCTCACTCTGGCCGCGTCCGCAACCAGCATCCGCTGCACCTTTCCCAGAATGGCCCTCGTCCTTTCCTCCGACGGATAGGCCAGGACACTGTGTCGAGCTTTGCTCCCAGAAACAGTGCGTCTTGCGCGGGCACCAGGTGGGACTTGGCGTAGTTTATGGAGAATCCCAGGTCCGTGAGAAGTTGGACGGTCCTTGCCGTGTGCTCCACGGCGAGCTCCTTCGTCTTCGCTCGGATGAGCCAGTCGTCCAGGTAGGGGTAGACGTGGATCCCCTCTCGGCGCAGCTGCGCCGCCACCGGTGCGAGGCACTTGGTGAACACCCTGGGTGCTGGCCTTAGTCCGAAGGGAAGGGCTCTGAACTGATAGTGACGCCCTTGGACCACGAACCTGAGAAACTTTCGGTGTCCCTTTAGGATGGGAATATGGAAGTAGGCATCCTCCAAATCCAACGACGACAGGAAATCGCCCTCCTCCAGCTGACCCAGGACGTGTTGGAGGGTGACCATCTGGAACTTCTGTGCCTTGATGAATTTGTTCGGTCGTCGTAGGTCCAGGATGGGACGCCATCCTCCCGTCTTCTTCTTCACGAGGAAGTATCTTGCGTAAACTCCGGAGCCCCGAAGCCTCTTTGGGACGAGCTCGATGGCGCCCTTCCTGAGCATCGCCTTTACCTCCAAGAGAAGTTGAGGGACATGAAGTTCTTTCCTGGCCACAGGGGGGACGCGCGGGCACCTTCTTTGAAACTCGAGCGCGTGACCCTAGGCTAGGGCGTCCAGCACCCAACGGTCGGTGGAGATGGACTCCCACACGCTGACGAAGCTCGCCAGCCGGCCTCCCACCGGGGTGCTTCGGTGGGGGCCCGACCCCACGGCCGGTTCAGTCCTGCTTCGATGAGGCTTTGCTGCCTTGACCTCCTTGGCGACGACGGCGGGGTCCGCCTGACTTGCCTCGTCCCCTGTAAGCTGCCTGCGACGACGAACGGGCCGCTTGACGGTAGGTGGAAAATTCGGTGCCGGAACCTTTGGAGGCACCCTTGCCTCCGCCGCTCCGAAAGGGCGGCCGTCGTTGCTGGAGAACCCCAAGAGCCCGGGCCGTCTCCGTGTCTGCTTTGATGGCTTGAAGGGAATCATCCACTGTTTTCCCAAACAGGTTGTTTCCATCGAACGGCATGTCCAAGACTCTGGTCTGCACGTCTTGACGGAAGTCAGTAGCCTTGAGCCATCCACGCCGCCTAAGGCACACGCCGTTGCCCAACTGGCGAAATCCAGTGTCGGCGATGTCCGTCGCAATCGTAATGGCGTGGTCCGACGCCACCTCACCTTCCTGCAAGATCTCTCCCTCTTGTCGTCCGGTAGGAAGTCCAGCAGGGGGGCCAGTTTGTACCACAGCTCCCTGTCGTAGCGGGCTACGATAGCCAAGGCGTTGGCCGCCTTAATCGTCATCGCTGCAGACGAGATGACCCTGCGTCCCATCGTATCTAATTTCTTTCCCTCGCCGTCCGGCGGGGAAGTTGACGTGGAGGCCGCACCCCCCCGCTTTCTTCCTGGCCGCCGCAGAGACGATGGAGTCCGGGGTCGGCTGTGCCCGGAGGCACAAGGGGGCCGCGTCCGGGACCCGGTACTTCTTCTCGTACCGATCCCTTCTAGCCGGTGTCGTGGATGGGTTCTTGAGGAGGGCGAGGCCCTCATCCCAAATATCGGACCGTCTTCCTCTTGGCCTCGCGCCGTTGATAAAGGAAACCTTCCTTCTTCTTCTCCTCCGGGCAGAGCTGGAAGAGCTCGGATGCCCTGGCGATCATGGAGTGAAACGATCCAATCTCGTCGGGCGGGGAAGCCCGGGTGGGAGGTGACGACGGCAGATCCTCGTCGTAAACCTCGTCGTCCGTACCCGTCGCGGCCATGTCAGTCCCTGTATCATCCCCACGAGTCGTGGACGGGGAGGAGGGCTGAACAGGGCGCGATGGCTGAAAAGGAGGTGGAGGGTGAATCCTTCTTCTCTTAGGGGGAGGGCTCCCAGAAGGGCCTGGCTCCGGGTCCTCCGTTGGGAGCGGTTCCTCCGCTGGTGGTAAAGGCAGTCTCGTCCTTATCTCCGAGCATAAGGACTGTATAGCCAACAAAATGGCCGCCGAGTTGTCTTGCGGCGCTGGTTGAGGGGAGTCCGACGGGCGGTCAGGGGCCCCTCGGCACCCTCGACGAGATCGTCATCTCCTACGTCGGGATCCCTCCCGACGGGTTGGTCTTCTTCCACGCCAACGCCGTGGCTTAGGACCTCGATCAGCTCTTCCTCAGAGGTTGAGGCCGAATCCACGACGACCTCCTGCCCCCCCTTTTTCTTCTCCGTCGGAGGTTTCACGGGGGTCCTGTCGATGGGCATAAAAGAGGACTCCCTCCGCGGTGGCAGGGAGACTCTGAGCCCCGAGGTCGCCACCACTGGTGTAGCCTCCACAGGCTGAGCCAGGGCCGCCGCGACTGTCTCGATAGAGGCCTTGGCCGGATGGATTAAGGCTTTCACCACCTTAGGCGCGCTCACCGCCTTCTCCTTGGGGGGAGGGTCACCGCCTCGCTCCCCCTCCGATGGGGCCTTCGAGCTCGACCGGGGCCTCTCCAGGAGCTTTGCCGGGTGCTCGGCCTTCCTCTTACCCGAACCAGAGCGTTGGCTCGTGGTTGATGGTGCCGGGGAGGATGCGCCCTGCCTGGCGCCCGTAGAGCCCGACCGTTCGGCGCTCCCGGTGCCAGCGGACTCGCAGTGCTTGGCCTTGTGTTGGACCCCCGTCGCCGGGGCGTCCTCAAAGGTCTTAGAAGACCGCTCGGATTTCTTCCTCTTCTTCTCGCCTGACGGGCTTTTCCCTTCCAGCCAGTTGGCGAGACGTTGATGGCGGTCCTTCATGGTCCGCTCCGACATATTGCCGCAAAACGCACAGTCCTTCTCCACGTACGTCTTGTCCTCATGTAGGCAGTAAAGACAAAAGGAGTGTTTGTCCTCCTTAAAGACATTCTGAAGCTGGCATCCAGGGCAGACCCTGAACAGCTTTCCGGGCGACGAGCTTCCCTTCTCCTTGGCCATGTCCGAGATGGGCCTGAGAAACTTCTGGAGTCCTCCAAAAGCGTAGCTCGACAAAATCTTCACCCTTGAGGGGCGTAGATGAATCCGACACGGGTCCCCATTGATCGGATGAAGAATCGGTGGAGCTTGAGGCTCTTTTTGACCGAAAAAATCGAAGTTTTTGAGAAAAAACGTGAAAAAATAGCACTAACGCTCGAGAGCAATAGCACGAGGATCCCAACACTTGAATGTGTGGTAAAAATCTGAAGATGGCTGCCAGAGGCGGGGCTTAGGTAGAGGGCAGTCATTGGCTGTGGTCAGTATGACGCAGAGATCAGTGATTGGTTACTACTACGAAAGACAGATCAGAAACGAAACTGATACTGGTTTTTTCTTTACCGAGGATTCCCAGCCTGACGACAGGGAATATTCATGAGCATGTGAATCCATGCCAGACCCCATGCTGGAAAAAAAGAGTTTTCTTAAGATCGGAGTTGGGCGTGAATCTGGCAAGGGGTTCGAATAATTTAGCCAATCTTGAACGCAGTCTGGCATTCCTGTAGTCTATATTGCAAGGGCTGCTTGTCAGAAAGCTCTGGGCATGGTTGCTGGATTGGGATAGCCGTGGTATAGCGTCTGTTAGCATTCTAGAGTTAGTCGTGGTACGCAGGGGGTCGCTAAAGTGGGATGTGGAAGGGCTAGCAAAGCTTGTTGATGTAATTAGTATAAGTAACGCGCCAAGGGAGCAGATGTTGAGCACAGTAGTGAACATAATGGAGTGGGAATCACGATTGCTCCTAAAGGAGTCTGGGGAGGCTATGAAAGGTACGTTAAATAGGGTTCATGTTGGATGGGCGGTCAAGTGGGAGGGATCTATGTGGCACTATGCAGTGAGAGGGCACTCATATAACATCAGTGGGTTGAGCTGCATTCAGTAGAAAGTTAGACTCCTGATTTGCCAGGCTATGCAGTACAGTAGAGCGTGGGAGTGTATTCAGGTAGCAAAAGCGAATATGGGCACACTAGGTTAATAAATACAATATTATGCAGTACCAGGGTGTACCAACTGTGCAAAGAAGGAAAACATGAGGGAGCACTCGAATAGCAATGACGAGTTTAGATACATTCAGAGTAGCATGGGCTACTGGTATGCAAGGCAATGCAGTACAAGGGCACTAATATTAGCTGAATATAGCATTATGTTTAAATGTTGCAAAGTGATAAATTATAACATAATCAGGCAAGCAAACAGGAGAGGGGGCACATATATGCAAGTAGATCGGGACAGGCTGGTTATGGTGGGAGCATATGCAAATAAGCCAATACAGTCTAGTGCAACAGGCCAGCAGGCAAAAGTATACAATACAGTAAACGCCTGACAGTGAAATTAGATATACGCGGTAGTCAATGTAAACCAAATAGGGCACGTGGAGACAAATTGTTCTCGAACCGACAGATACATGCCATGGTATTGTTGGTCACAGCGGGTACGAGTAGAGACATTAAGTTGAATCTCTGCTTCAACAATAGGGGCCTCATTACGACTCTGGCGTTAAGGGTTTAACGGCGCTGTAAAAGGTGTCGGCGCCGTTAAACCCTTAACGCCTCATTACGAGTTCCCTTTGCGGGACCCGACGTTAACGCCTGCTTTTAGCAGGCGTTAAAGTAGGGTGCCACAAAGGGACCTTGGTGCTAAGTGCGGCACCGTACTTAGCGCCTTCCCCATTCCCATTGAGCCCTATGGGGACCCCGGCATGGACCATGGTGCTAAGAGCACCATGGTTTAGCGCTAGGGTCGTAATGAAGCCCTAGGAGAGACAAACAGGCTGGCAGGGCTGATCCCTGAGCATGTAGAAAGGCATAGAATGTGAACCATTACGTCGTGACCCGCCGGTCTAGGAAAAGATGTCCAGTCTCCCGGAAGAACGACACCTAAACAGTATCCCAAGTTCTTGCGTCAGTAAGATGCATGTGATTCCATCATTATTCGATGTACTTGACTTTGTACTTGACTTTACAATGTCAATATGTGTTCCATTTTACAAGCAGCAACCAGTAAGTGCGTGCAAATAATGGATAAGGCATCCCCACAATTTTCATTCATACAAAATCCCCAGCTTAAATGCCACAACACATGTTTTGGTGTCGTTCTTCCAGGGGACTGGACATCTTTTCCTAGACCAGTGGGTCACAACGTAATGTTTAACATCATTTCGGGATATACATTGCAGGCCTCCTATTAGGGAACATTATCTTTATGTCAAGCCGGAATTCAGAAGTTATCACAGGCTCTGCCTTGAAAAAGACCCAAATGGGTCGAAACACGCGTTGGCTACCAATAGGGCCGCACACATGACCTTCTAGTGTTGCATTAAACAATCAGCCCAATAACGGCGTAAACCGTTTTCTCGAGTTTTCTCTGAACTTTTGTGCATTTTTGGTTCAGTTTGGTATCCAGTGCAAATATTTGTATTTTCTGATTTCATTGATATTGTTCTTTATGTCAGCGCACACCCTATACAAAACCCCCTTTCTCTGTAATTGTGTGTAATTGCAGGTTGGTATTGTCCTGCAATTCTATGGGGGTGCAGCAGACTCCTCCTTTGTAATTTTCTGGTCTTTTTCGTATCCAATACCAGAGCGCTCATTACCTGGCAATCCCATTGTACATGCATTCTTTGTCCACGAGGCCACGTTGGCAGGGTTGGATATGAAGGCTAAAGAAATGTTGAGCGTCCGATCACTATTAATGATATCATGAAAGCGATGAAAGATCTCCCGACTGCTAAGGCTCTGGGTTCGGATGGGATCACGTCAGAGTTATTGAAGGGCTATGACCCTAGTGTGGGCGATTATTTACTTCAGGTGTGGCAGGAAGTCTTGCAAACGGGGTTGGTGCCTTCTACAATGTGCAAAGGTATTATCACTTTGATACTAAATGGCTTGTGCCTCCTATACGCCAATTTCCCTCATTAACACAGATACAAAAATATTCTCTAAAATCCTGGTAGGTAGGCTTCTTCCCTTTCGCCCTTTTCTAATGCATTCGGATCAGACTGGCTTCATCCTGGGCTGTACTCGGCCCTCAATTTATGGAGACTGTTGAGCGGTCCTGGCCCAGATTGACCCATCTGTGCAGGCGATCAGTGCCCTTCTAGACCTGGAGAAGGCATTTGATTCTGTTGCTTAGGACTATCTGTTTACAGTGCTTGAAACAGTGAAGGTGCCAGCATACTATCTACAATGTCCTATACTCAGGGGTGTGACCCCGAGGATTGGTCTTTAGGGTAGACATTTAGCAGCTTTTCAGTTGGGTTGGGGGGGGGGGCTCGCCAGGGATGCCAGTTGCTTGTATTTGCTATCGCCATGGAGCCGCTTGCGGTTCACCTGAGGGCGTTAGGTAGACATCGGGGGTTAGCTTTGGGTGAGATCCGGGTGCTGATTTCACTTTATGCTGATGATGTTATTCTCTATGTTAAGGTCCTGGGTTGTAACCTGCAGCCTCTTTCACAGGAGATTGAGTCATTTATTTGGTAGAGTGTCAGGGCTGTGGATAAATTGGTCTAAATCGATCCTTTTCCCACTGAATGAGGTTACTCAGAAGCCCTCAGGCGCAGAACGCATCTGTTGGGAACAGACTTTGAAAATGTATCTGGGTATACGAGTCAGTAGGAACCGCCCCCCAACTACTTAAGGACAGTCAGGGGGCTTATTTGGAGACACTTAGGAATAAAGTTGATCGGTGGCTATTACTCCCAATCTCTCTCATGGGGAAAGTCGCTATAATACAGATGGCGATTCTCACTAAATTATTTTCTTTCTTTCTTAATGATCCGGTGTGGCCAGGCTCCCAATTTGTTGCAGAGCTGAAGTCACTCTTGATTGAACTGGTGTGGGGCCCGAAAGCACCTAGAATTAGGTGGGAGAAATTCACCGGGTCTTGTGAGCAGGGGGTATTGAACGTACCTGATTTAGAGCTGTATTACCTGGCCGCACAGGTTTTGTTTGTTTCATATTGGATACTGGGTTTCCAGTCCTTCCCACATGTTAGGATTGGGAGGAGGTTGGCCCACCGATATTCGTTACAGAGTACCCTGATCGCTATGCAGATTAATGATAGGTGCCCCTTAGTCCCTGCAGTGTGCACGGTCCACGCTTGGTGGACGATGTGCCAGAGAATGCGAGTGCTGATTCCATAAACCCCTGAGCTTATAGTCTGTGATATTCAGTGTCTGGCACTGACATGTGATGGTAGGATTAAACGAGAGTGGTCCCGATTCGGGGTTAATAACATGTTCAACTTCTATGCTAACAGGAATGTTGTCACCTGGGAGTTAGTTAGGCCCAAATTGGGAGATGCATTTGGGCTGGCGTTTCAGTTCTTCAAAGTGTTCAAGGTCTGGTCGCCATCCTTTCCCTCAGAACTGCAAACATTCCCCCTTTTAAAATACCTAGCTAATGCTGTAAATGCAAAGTGGGTAGCATCTATAATTTATCAGATAGCCAGAAGCACAGTCCGAAAGGGTGGTTCCGGTTCGTAGGTCCTTGTGGGCAGCAGATATTGGCTCAGACTTGGGGGATAAGAGGTGGCAGTATACGTGCTTATACATGAGGAAAGTGGCAATTAGCTCCCGATTTAAGCTCATTCAATTTAAAATTCTTCATCACGCCTATCTAACCCCTGTGAACCACATGAAATTTGATAGCTCCTGTGATGGGCGGTGCCTTGGGTGTCAAATGGATTGTGCTGGATTCATTCATGTTCTATGGGAGTGCCCTTCCCTGGTGACATTTTGGCGGCAAGTAACTGAATTGACCGGGCGCACAATCTACCATGATGTTCCTCAGTATATCCTCTGGTGTATGTTTGAGTGGCTGCCAGGGAATTCTAAGGGGAGGGGGGAAAACACTCCCCATATGTATGCTGCTGGATAAGCGTTGTATTGTGATGCTTTGGTCAAGCCTGGTGGTTCCAATTGCAGCAAAGTGGCTAAAAGATCTAGCGTGGTGCTGTGATATAGAACCGGAATATTGTGGAATGCACCCGGCTTGATCCAGAGTGGGTGATATATGGACCTGGTTCATGCCTTTTTATTGTCTGGAGAAGCTGATGGCAACGACACAATGGCAGGTGGCGAAGTAAATGAGGGCTGAGGGGGGCCCACTCCTAGTTTATAACAGCAGTTAACATTGGAGCGAGGAAGAGGGCTACGGTGGGTGATAATTTTCTTCTATGATTTGACAAATGTGTGGGCGATGTGTGTGCCTGAAGCAATTACCTCTGCTAATTGTAAGGGGCTTGTGACTCACGTATGTATGGTTGGAGTGGAACAAGAGGACCTACAAATGGTTGCTGTTTATTCTTGGCTTATCTAAATTGTAGTCTGTATGTTCCTTTGGGGTTTTTTTTGGAATATGTACATGGCCCTCAATTGTGGCTGTATTGGTTATCTTTTGTAATATGTTTCCAGTCCTGATCATGGGTACTCTTACTTGACAGTTGGTGATATGAACCTGTTTATAGATAACTTTAAAAAAAAATGTTTCAAGACCTACTCAAAATAAAAAAAATTTGTCATACCAAAAAGAAAGAGAAGGGGTTATATGAGTGCTGGACCTAGGATTGATGAGGAGGGCACATGGAAAGTTGCAGTGGGGACGGGGACGACTTCTTGTCAAGCATTGATCGAAACACGATACATTATAATGACCAGATATAGTTACCATGCGAATTGAAAGTAGTACAGGGTTACCGTGGGAATTTCCCAGGAGAAACTACTGAGTAATGTAAGGGTTTCGAAGGAAGAGACTGACACACAGGTGACATGCTTTTGGGCAAAGATTTTAATTTACCCAAAGAAATAAGGAAAAACCTAGCTATCCCTAACTCTAAGAGGAGTGTCCCTGCCTCAACAAAATACAAAGGAAAGGTCAGAACATCTGAAAATAAAGTGTTCACCGTCCAGTGTCAAAATCCTACTTCTATTCCTTACACTTATAACCAAACTAAACTATATTTGTTCCTTCTGAGTCCTGCAGAATGACTCCCTTCTTCTGGATGGGTTTGATTCACAAAGTAGGTGGAATGTCTCTCTTCCCCTGGCCTTTCTCAGGCTTCTCTTGGAGGTTTAACAAAGGCGGGGACTGTATCCCTTCCCCAGGCTTATTTTGACAGTTCAACAGACAGCCTGGTGTACTCTCCTGCCAGGGACTGCATAATGTAGTTGGGGAATGCCTCCCTTCCCCAGACCTTGTTTAGGTTTGCATACAACAGTTCAGCTGGCAGATCTGGTGTACTCTCCTGCCAGGAATTGCTTTGGGTCCCAGACCCCTTCATAGCAGTTTGATAGTTCAACAGGCAACCCTGGTGTACTCTCCTACAAGGGATTGCCGTGGGTTCTAGACCTCTTCACAATGATTACTCACATATAGGTTCCAGACCACTTTGTATTGGCTTCTTGGCTTTGGGACCCCAACCCCTTCACAATGGTTTATCACACACGGGCCCCAGACCCCTTTGTTTTTGCTTATCTGTGGGTCCCCGACCTCTTTACGTTGGCTTCTCTCAAGATCCAGAGGTCCCCGGGGCAGTCCTCATATCCTCTCTCGGGGGTACTGGTCGTCTGCCTCCTTCTTGGGTCTCTTTACGCCTTCCAACAGCTCACCTTTGCTCTCGTCTGTGCTTGCGCTGTTTTACGTGGCTCCGCTTCACTTCTGTGGAGCCATGGAGAGGGTACCTGCTCGGCTTCGCTGTGCGACTCTCTCCTGTGCCGGGGTAGACGGCTGCATATGGTTCCAGCACTTCTGTCATCAGCGGAGCAGGTAAGGACACCTGGACTTCCC
The DNA here is from genome assembly GCF_040938575.1 of Ambystoma mexicanum. Lineage (NCBI taxonomy): Eukaryota > Metazoa > Chordata > Amphibia > Caudata > Ambystomatidae > Ambystoma > Ambystoma mexicanum. The sequence continues at coordinate 1,320,999,561 of NC_090935.1, read as the reverse complement.
TTTGCCTCGTCCCGGTCAACTGCTACAGGCTCCGCTCGCCCTGATGTGGGAAGGGACCTCCGCTCACGGTGCCTCAGAGGAGGGACTGACATCAATGTTAGTCCACTTCATCTTTAAGCTGCTTGAGGTTTGATCACTAGAATGCTCCACCCAGTTGTCTGAGGGTTGCATGGTGGCTCTGCACCTCTTCGTAGTCAAAGGAATTTGTCCTGGAGATCCAACATAGTCAGCCCATTCTCTTCCTCGTCCCAGTACTACAGGTATAACAGGGTTGACATGAGTACATAGGGAGGCTGTCAGGATTAGAGGAAGATAAGGAGGTAGGTCTGGGGGAGGTGGATAAGTCGTGGGAATACTGCATTGGCCCATGATGTCCTCCCTGTATCCAAGAGGGGGGAATTCCTCCCCATGAGATTCACCCGCAGAGTACCAAACCTCAGAGTGACTATCGGGTAGCAGCCTCACCTCCCTGGCCACATGAGAAGGGTCTCCCCCTCGGGGAGAAGGGACAACATCATAGGATTTGTCACAATAAATTAAAGATGGAAAAAAGGGGGCATAAAACATGGGCCACGGCCAGAGGCCATGGCTGGTGGGATCTGATTAGTTACTACGCAAGATTGGGGCATCTGGTGGGCCTCATCTTTAATTATTGGGGCTATATGGACAGTGGGTGCCACCAAACATCAGAATGGTACCGCCTGCAGACTGACTCCCACTCGCAATTCACTTAAGTGTGTACATGGGAAAACGATTGCATGCAACATATAATTCCAAATTAGCCGCAGAGGAATTTGGCGTGAGTTTGATCAGAACAAGTTGTATGGAACAAACACTGTGGGACGAGGGTTAGCAGTGCGCTACAACAAAACAGTTTTGTGAGTTGACAATAATACAGTAGTGATCTGTGTTGATTTTAACTAGCCTTTTATTACACATAAGTAACAAACAATTAATGCCAACATGTTTTTCTCTTCTCCAGGAGCTTCCTCTGGGCAAATGCATAATACTGAGCGAACAAATCGTTACATGTTGACTCTCCTATCGTTTTTATTCACTACATGTCTTGCTTGTTTTACGAAGTATCAATCTGAGTGCCCTAAAGTCAGTGTTAGTAAGGCACCACATTTCTTGCCACATAGTGGGTTAAAACGGTGTCCAGTTAAAGTACCTAAATCAAAAGGATTGAATGCCAAAGGTGAGAGTGCATTCGACCGAAAACAAAAGGATCGATTTTTTTTAAATGTATATTTATTTTTTTGCTATAGTTTTGCTAAGAAAAGGTGTTTTTACACCAAAAATGGGGGACCCCCCAAAGAAATATTAAAAATAAAAAATGTGATCTTTTTTTCAGTCGAATTGACTCGACCCTTTTGTCATTCGACCCTTTTGAGTCGATACTTTGATCTATAACCGGTTAAAACTGGGTATGTATAATGATCTTTAAAGATGTATAGGTAACTTGCAAAAAAAGGCACCAGCTTGGTCAGGCACCCTACTCTTAAATAATCAAAGTCCCAAAAGAACACAGTCTTCTTCCAATCCAGGAGAATTATACTTCATAAAAGTTCAAAAAAAGATGTGGCACACAAAGTTATACAGGATTTCCAAGTGGCTAGGAGAAGGACTCCCTTCTCCCAGCTGATTCCCCAAAGTTCGGTGTAGACTTTAACTTGGCTGGTATTTCAAACATTGTACTTTTCCTATTTATTTTAGCTGGTCCCCACTGGGATGAGGAAGATGTTCCCTGCATTCCTTCTGATTTATTGGCTAGCAGCCACACCTCCCTAGCCTCGTAGCCTCATGGAAAGTGGGTCCCCCCTAGGGAGAAGTGACGCTATCTGAAGGATCACAGTAGGCATACCCCTTGGTGGAGGACTGGCACACAAGCTGGAAACACATTTCCCTTCTCATTTGGCACTAGGTTTTAACACACTTTGCAGTTAACAGTGGCATTTCGGTGTATCTCACACTGATTTAAGAGCCTGCATAATGCTATCCTTCTAAAACAAACATGCAGTGAATTAAACTACAGAAGGAGAGTGGACCTCTTTCTCACCCCATGCCAGGAGTGTGTCAAGGGACAAATAAACGTTGATATCCAACATGTGAGTGTCGCCGTTTTTAATCAATATGGTGGATAATATCATGAGTGAGGCTTTTTTGGAGTAGCGGAAAGTGTGTGCTGAATCACTTGTAGAGGCTTCTATTGAGACCAAAGGATTTGTCTTGGAGCACACACTGTGGTCTTCCCAGCTATAATTGGTGGCACTGTAACTGGCCACAGGTTGATATTTTGGTTTGAAAACAGTATCCTACTTTGGATTGTAGTACGCAACTATAGAGATTGTGTTTTGCTAAGTGAAGTCAAATGTAGTTTATGCAGCAGTTTTATGATGATATACTTTTATGGTGTATAAATGAAGCCATATTGGCCAAAATTAGAAATATGTTTTTAATTTCAGAAGTTACAGACGAGCATTATTTTAACTGGAAAACGAAATGAAGAAATGAATCTCGAAACATTGTTTATTTTATTTTTAAAAACATAATGCAAACTACATACATGTAGAATGTCTCATGTGTTCCAATGACATAATGGCTTGGGGATTGTGAAGGCATTATAAAGCAAGACACAGGAAATGGATTCAAAGTTCAAACAGAATTATTTTATTAAATCAAATGTCAGGATGGATGAGGTCCTAACTTGCCCTACACTAAGGTGGGATCCCCACCTTAAAGAAACCAAGGAAAGTCTGAGTCAGAAAGTTCAATGTAAAACTCTGTCTGGGTTCAAAACCTATACTTGCCCTCACAACCAAAGAAAAACAATGTGTAGGGATGTCAGCAACAACAGAAATAGTGATCAAAATAAAGATCTCAGCTTCTTCTAGCTCCTTGCTTACTTTTCAGGTCACCTTCCCGAAAGTTCCACACAAGTCTTGGGATTAAGTTTCCCAAATTCAAGACAGTGCGAGAAACCTCAGGGTGTCCGAATTCCCACTCCCCCTGGATCCTTTTCTCAGGTGGGAAGGGAAAAGACCATCCTTTCGGATACTGACCCTGGGGGTGAAGAAGCGAGGGAGGATAACCTGGGTGGAGGGTTCTTGGGGATCGGGAGTGGGATACCCACAGGTGACATTGTATCCCCCTTTTCCCTCTGAAAGCCAGCCTAACCCTCCCCCAGTCTTTATGGGCTATTGTAAGACATATCCCTTTATTTGACTTGTCACAGTACTGAGACAAGGAAGAGGGGACCAGGAGTAGTGAATACCAATAGGTATTTTCACCACTCTGGTACTGAGAAGAAGAAGAAGACTGTGAATGCATACCATTGGGCAAGTCAGGCATGTCCAACGAAGAAGTTGACTATAGTTCAGGCAATTGATCTTACTGATATGCACCTGTGAGCCCTTAATTCTCCTACGGAGTATAAGAGGTGGGGGGCACGCCATGGAGAGACACCTGTGTGAGGCCAGAGACCGGTGTGCGAGCAGGAAGAGCAGGCGACAAAACGGGCTGGAGAGAATCAAGTTGGAGCCAGGACTGGGAGCCATGTGAGTCTGGAGAAGGAAAGAGACACCTAGACTGAGTGCAGGCTGTTAGAAGGTCTAAATCTCCGGGTGAGCTCCGGCTGCTGATCGCAACAGCAGGAGGCTGTGCTCCACCCAAAGCCCACAGCCACCGCGCAAAGTGGGAGAGCGAGGGAAGCTCTCGGTGGCCGCCATGAGGGAGGTGAAACTCATGGATCCATGGATGAAATCCATCGACTGCCATTGCATCGAAATGCTAACTTTTACATGTAAAAGTGCATTTCCATCGAAACCAGTCCATCAAATATAAAAATGGACAGGTTTAGATGGAAATGCACTTTAAAATGTAAAAAATAGCATTTCAATGCATTTTGTTGTAATGTTAAAACATTACATGGAGCTGTCCAGTGCTGAAATTCCGGAACTGGCCAGCTCCTTGTAACATTTTAAAGTTTATTGTATATTGGGGGGTTTCTCCCATAGCCCTCCCACCCTCCACGCACACCCCCCAACCCTAACTCAACCCCAACCCCAACTCTAACCCTTAATCTAACCCTTAATCTAACCCTAAATCTAACCTTAGCCTCAACCCTAACCCTAACCCCAACCACAACCCTTAATCTAACCCTATACCTAACCCTAGCCCCAACCCTAACCCCTAACCCAAACCCTAATCTAACTCTTAATAGAACACTAAATATAACCCTTGTCCCTAATCTAACCCTACCCCTAACCCTAATTATCCATCAGACTTAACCATTGAAAATTATTCAATGAATATGCTTTTCGATGGAAAGTCAATTCAATAAAAATTTTTCGATGGAAAGGTATTCGATGAATAAGTTTTAGATGGAAAGACCAGATACCATCCAGGAGGATCACAGAAGGGAACAGGTGAAGTTGCAGAGAGCGTTTGCGCATAACCAGTGAGTGGAATCAAGAGAACACACGGCGGAGTGCTACGCTAATGCTTCTGTGTATTCTGAGAGTGAGTGCTGAATGAACTGAAATAAGAAATCTTTTAATGTTGAATAATTTGAAGGCAATTGAGCAAAGACTTCTGGATAATGACTTGAACATTTTTGAATGTTAAACATGTGGTGAATACTTGAACATGGAAATATTAAGCCAATACTGAATACCAAACTGAATGAAAACATTGTGGTCAAAGTTGCGCGATGTTGAAAGGCAAATGGGAAAATTCCAATTTAAAAGAGTGCACATGGGAAATAGCCTAACAGAAAGGTGGGGGATAAACAAGACCAGCACACTGTGAAATGGCAAAGACAAGTGAACTTTATGAATAACTATCATGTGGAAAGGCCAAAGACTGGCAAACGTTATATGACACATGTGGTAGAGCCAAGTGGCTAACCAGGAGAAGCCAAGAGAGTGTGAACTTACAAATGCAGCAAAGAAGCTGACAAGGAGAATCTAACTGAATGTGAATCTGCACACAGGGGAAAATATAGAAGAACCTGTGTGGGTTTAGGAGCCTAGGGTTCCTAGTTGCGCGACCTGTGATGGGTGGACTGTGTGGTCTGACAACGGCGCTTAGACCAGGGAACCCTCAATGGTGAAAGATAAAGACACTGTGAAACAAACTAAGAAGGAACACTTTACGTGAACTGTTAATGCAATTTAGAAAGAGTGTCAAATTGACCTGGAGTTGTGTTGAACATTGGAAGTTTGAAACCAAGTATAAGTTGAAACATTGGAGTCTTGGGGAAGGGAACCCTGAAGCTTGATGAACTATAATATTATCTTGAGAAGGGAACCTCAAGACCTCTTTTCTTTGGAACTGTATTGCCTTGAACTTGAGGAAAGGAGCCCCAATAATCTGTGGAACTGTGTGAACTTGGGAAAGGCAATCTCAAGACTGTTGTGGAACTTCCTTGACCTTGGAGAAGGGTAGCTGAAAAGGAAGCTGGGAGCTGGAAGAAGCTCAGAACATTGTGTTGATCACCATTTCTTTTATTATTGACATCCCTGCACATTGGTTAGCTTCAGTTGTGAGGGCAAGGATAGGTTTGGTTTTGGACACAGACAGAACTTTAACTTTATGCTACAGACTCAGACTTTCCTTGGTTTTGTTCAAGTAGGGAAATCCTACCTTATCAAAGGGCAAGTTAGGCCTTTAACCAGCCTGACATTTAATGTAATAAGCCATTTTGTTTTAAACTTTGAATTGTGGCTTCCATAATGATGCCTTCACAAATGGTGTCAGTATGGGATGCAGCTTAACCGATACAAGTTGGAGGACCCTAAGATTTGAAAAGCTAAGCGCCATAGCCCCCTCAGTGGCTATCAACGACTCTATTGGGTTTGATATCTGTAGCAGCAGGGATGAGACTATTCCTGCAGGCAAAAGAAGACTGATACCCACCAATTTGATACTAATTCCACCCCCTGAAACAAACATCAGACTAGCACCCACATCAGGGCTGGCATGGAGATTTGGAATTGATGTGTTGGCGGGAGTAATAGGCCCAGACTTTAGAGGTGATGTTAAGGAATTGTTACAAAATCACAGGAAGGACCCATTTCAAAATCATCAAGGTGATAAAATTGCTCAAGGGGTGCTTGAGAAAGCAGTGTTCGCTAGGCTTAAGGAAGAATCCGGGAAGGAAAGCACAGATAGAAGAAAACCTTTTGGAGAGGCAGATGAAACATCTGATGGTCCTCCCAACCCTGAACCCAGAAAAGGAAGGAGGAAGAGGCTGAGACACTTCCAGATTTAGCCTTTGCCCAGAGAAACGACACCTTGTTGGCTGAGGCATTTTTGCAAGTGGTATCAGAACCAGAGGGTCGGGAAAAAGGGGGACCCTTTTTCTTTTTGAAACATGGACTTCTTTATAGAGGAGACATCACTTCAGAGGGCATGGTCAAAACCCAATTGGTGGTCCCTAAAAGTCACAAGCAGTTGGTCCTAGAGATGGCCTCCTGTCAGCTGTGAATGGGCTATCTGGACAGTCCAAAACTCAGACCCATATAGCTAGCAGGTTTTACTGGCCCAGGATACACACTGACATTAAAAATGTCATCCAAGCGTGAGCAATCTTCCAGTAAACTAGCACCCACATACCCTCACCAGCTCCATTAAGTCTGCTACCAATAATTGAGATCCCATTTTCTTGGATTGGGATGGACATTGCAGGACCCCTGGAAACTTCGAAGCTGGAGAATGAATACATTCGGATCATTGTAGACTACTCTAGACAATGCCCAAGGCCTTTCCTTGCAGAGCAAACACAACACAGCAAATCCTGAAATACCTGCTCCCTTTGTTCTCTAAAGTACAGTTCCCGAAGGATATATTGACTGACAAGGGCACTACTTTCATGAGCAAGCTCATGGGGAAGTTAAACAACTGTTTAATATCATCACAGTCAGAACATCCGTGTATCATGGCCTTGTGGAAAGATTTAATAAAACTCTCAAAACCATACTCTGGAAATGAGTTGAGCAAGATGGTAAGAACTGGGATCACATGATACTGTGGGCTATGTTTGCAGTCCGGTAAACTCCTCAGGCTTCAACAAGATTTTCCTCCTTTTACTCCTTTATAGACGAGAACCACGGGATGTCCTGGGTATGTTGAGAGGGTTAAGGATTCCAATCAGGCGTCACACACCAGACCAGGCCTCTTGCCCTTAGCCTAGGATGTAGCGCTCAATTAGAATACTTTTTCTTTATTTCCTAGAATTCAGATTGCGCTGGGACCCAACCCGTCTCACACTCCCATTTACAAATACCCCAGGTCACAATGGACCATGAACCAGGCTGGTGGGTGGTAATGCAATATTTATTTATTTTAAATTTAAAGAAAAACACACAATTTTAATATTGGGCAGCAATCACCAATGGGGTGATAATTACAATGTAAACTGATGAAATACACTTGGTTGACCTTCTACTAGAACATATCCAAAGCACAGATGAATAGGAGCAATTTCACTGTTCGGGTAGATAGCACCTGAGTTAAGATTTCCCCATGCAATGCTCCTTCAAACCCCTATTAATCGGATTTTGAGTGGATAGAAAAGAGCAGCAAGGAGTCAGGGAGACTGGGCAGAAAACAATTAAAATCTGACCTTTCCCCATGGATTCACAAACCTTTGCAATTGCCTCAATAACACTCGGAATTGGTAACTAATTTAAATGTGCGGTTGAATAAATGAGGTAAATATCATTTTTAACAGTATCAGCGATGTAAGAACACTAGAAACTACCAGGAAAGGTATCAACAAAGGGCATACAGTTCAACAATCCACTCTGAAGTGACAACACAGTGCAGACAGAATCACACGCACAGAATTTGCATTTGCTAAATTACACAGGTTTAAATGTCAAAAACGGTTTGAAAAGCTGCTCCCCCTGGCATACGGTGAGACAACGCTGTTTGATGCATGATAACCCCTGCGGTGAAGTGGTGTGGCCTCTGATATCCTGGGAGCACTAGGTAGCACAGGAACTGGACAGGCTTGGTGTGGATCGCCGCTCCGTTAGCAGGAACAAGAGCAAGAGTGCTGATACCCGGTGCAAGTGGGAGATGAGGTGGATATAGAGCCTATACACTACCCGGTCCCCTCCCACGGAACAGTAAGTGGCGGATCATAATACGTGGGAGAACACAGTCCACTCTAAGGCCATATACTAAACCACATGGGCCGCACCGAGAGGAAGGGTACAGGAGGAAAAAAGACTGGCCCAATGGACTCCCTCGCCAGCTCCCAACCATGCAGGGCGACCGACGGGGTGCAACAGGCACCTGACAGACAGGGAGAGGGCCCCTTGGAGCGCCTGGCCACACTGGTCCAGAATGGTTTTATGGCAGTTAATGTCAAATTGGATGACATAGTGGCAACGATCGGATCCCTGAAAGCTAGAGTGGAGAAGGAGAGCTTGCGTATCACGGAAATGGAGAATAGAATTAGCACAAACGAAGACACACTCTTGCAACATGGCCGCGACATAGCCCAACTCCAAACAGAACTACGCAAAACTCAAAGTAAGTGTGAAGATTTAGAATCGAGATCTCGAAGGAATAACATCCGGATCGCTGGAGCTGCCCAAACCTTTGGTAAAGGCGACATGGAGCGACAAGTGGAACACCTTCTGAAGGACATCCTAGGGGCAGAATCTTTCTCTGAACATTTCCTTGTGGAGCGGGCCCACCGCACTCTAGCTCCACCGCCGAAACCGGGGGTACCATAATAGCGCGTATCCTTAAATACAGAGACAGAGATGTGGTACTCAGACTCTCCAGAGAGAAAGGCACTCTACATTTTGAGCATAACAGAATCCATATATACACAGATTTCTCCGCTGGTGTACAGGCACAGCGACGATCCTACGAACCAGTGAAAAAACAACTGCGGATGTGCAATGTACCCTACGCTCTTGTCTTCCCTGCGAAAATCAGAATCCAACATGGTGGCAGAGCCCATTTTTTTGAAAACCCCACGGAAGCCATGACATACTTGGAGGCTTCTATCCCGTTTCCTCCAAAGGATAGGGCAAATGATCAAAACGCCAGACTCTAGCCGGGAGAGGAGATACGAGACGCAGCAGACTGACCGGAATATACCATCTTATCCTCATCACAGGAAAACTGGAACACTTGCAGTGAGCGGACTGGACACAGGTTTATTGTAGCTTCGAGCCGTGAGCCCTTGGAAGGAAGCCGGATGGCTGCAGCAGGCTACCCTCAGGAAAGCTCCAACAGTTTTGGGGAATGCCCATAGGGAAAGCTCCAAGAGCTACAGGGCAGCATCGTCATGTTGGGGGAGATGATGCGGGTGCGGGGTCAATTTGCTATATGAAACTGCACCATGTTGAGTTGTGTGGGATTAAAGTTGGGGGGGTGTGGTTCGGGAACCCAGTTGGGAGGTTTCTGCAAGTTAAAATTGGTGGTTGCGTTGCTGTACATGACATGCTTCCTAAGAATAACTGGGACAAGAAACACGTTATTAATACACAGTCATGGCGCACGCCGAAGTGATGGCTCAGGGCTGACGTTGAAACTTCTTACATGGAACGTCCGAGGTCTGAACAATCGAACTAAGTCAAGCAAGGTGGGAGCCTATGTCACTAGGCATCATCCTCAGGTGATCATGCTGCAGGAAACCCATGCACTCCGAAAGGTAAACTTAGACTTCTTGAAGAACTGGGGGCAACATAGATACTACACGGTCTACTCCACCCAGGCAAGGGGTGTTCTCACTCTTATACATCGCTCTGTAGGCTTTCGATATGGTAAGAGCAAAGTGGATGCTCAGGGTCGCTATGTCATAGTATGGGGTAGAGTTGCGGGGAGGGAAATGGTGTTCGTAAATACAGAAAACTAAATTTGGCAAGGGGCGGACGGCGAGGTTCAGCGCAAGGACCTGTTAGGCTTAAGTGTAGTGAAAAGTGCTGCAGGTGAGTGCGGGGGCGGGACTTGCCAAGTCTTCCACCAGGTAAGTAGGACTAAACACAGGTTTTGCAAACACACTGCGCACAGATACTAGTTAAGCACTTGCTCTTCCACTGAGGCTGCAGTGAGGTATGAGTCCGTTGCGAACCATAAGTGTGGTAAGTGATTGAAGAATAAGTCTCACGGGCTCCACTGTCACTTGCAGTTGCAACAACAAATATTGAAGCGTTTCCGCGTGTTGCAGCCTCAGTGGAAGAGCAAGTGTTCGAAACACGTGTCAGGCTACCCTAGTGTTAATTAAAACTACTATACCAACGTGGTCTTAACTAGTATCTGTGCGCAGTGTGTTTGCAAAACCTGTGTTTAGTGTTCGTAAATACCTATGGTCCGAATCTAGATGACCCTGACTTTTACATAGACGTGGTACATGAAATAGGATACACAGGGGGCAAACAGATCCTGTGGGGAGGGGATTTCAACACAATCCTGGATGTCACACTAGACCGCTCCACTACCAAACATCGAGCTCCCTCCAAGACAGCAGCTATGCTACAACAGATCCTATCACAATTGAGAATGGTTGACGCCTGGATGTCACTACACCCATACAAGAGGCAATACACATTTTACTCATCGGTGCATGATACTGAGGCCAGAATAAATTACTGGTTGGCCTCCACAACCCTCATGCACCAGATTGATAATTGTGAGATACTTCCCCGTACCCTATCAGACCACTCCCCCGTCACGATAGAAATGACATTAGGAAACACAAAAACCCCAGCTAGGAGATGGAGGATGCCTCCAGAAATTCTCAAGGACCCAGCTATAACCGAGGCACTGCATATAGAGGTGGCACACTTCTTTGACATCAACAGGGGTTCAGTGGATAGGAATTCCACCCTTTGGGAAACCTTCAAGGTCTGGGTGAGAGGAATACTGATTTCTAAATCCACGGGTATGCTAAAGGCAGTCAGGGTTGAGCTGGCGGAGATGATGGAAAAACACCTGGGTAACCTGGAAGCGCGATACACAGATACACATGATAGCCAAACCCTCTCTGACATCAATTGTAGCCTATTGGAATTCATTAAACTAGCAACTAGGGAACTGCTCTACATGTCCACCCCGCATAGAGCATGCAGATATGGAGAGGGGAATAGAGCAGGCTGTACCTTAGCTAACCTATTAAAAGCCGGAAGACAGCACACACCGATCTCAAGCATTCTAAGCGGAGACGGTACAGTGGCCACTAGTGAAGAAGGGATCAACAAGGAATTTACCCAGTTTTATTCAGACCTCTATTCCAACCATGATTCGAAATCTACCGAGGACGTACAAAAGTACCTCGACAATATCACTCTCGGGACACTGCCCGTAGAATACAAACTCACGCTTGACCAGCCCCTGACCACTGACGAGGTCGCAGAGGCGATCAAATCATTAGCCAACAGCAAGGCACCGGGCTCGGACGGATTAGGAGAAGAACTGTATAAGGAACTAAACGAGGAACTGACCCCGGTGCTGTTGTCGGTTTGGGAGGAAGCTATAGAGCTGGGAACCCTGCCACCTTCAATGAGAGAGGCCATAATAACAGTACTATTGAAACCTAGGTGACCACCCAACGAGATGTCTTCATACCAACCCTTGTCCCTAATAAATTGTGACGCCAAAAACTTTGCTAAAATCCTGGCCACGAGACTCCTACCGCACATGGCCATATTAGTACATCCAGATCAGTGTGGCTTTATTCCCACCAGATCGACGGCTCTAAACCTTAGGAGGCTGTTTGGAGTCATGGCCCAGATAAAACCTGAAGACCAGGCAGTAGCGGTATCGCTCGACGCTGAAAAAGCGTTTGATTCAGTATCATGGTTGTATTTGTTTAAAGTGCTTGAGAAATTTGGGATTGGCCCATACTTTCTGAAATGTGTCGGTTTGTTATACTCGGACCCTGGAGCCAGAGTGCTGACTAATCGCACACTGTCCGACTGGTTTGGGTTGGGTAGGGGCACGCGACAGGGATGTCCTTTTTCCCCCATACTATTTGCTCTTACAATGGAACCAGTTGCAGCAGCCATCAGGGAACATCAGGGACAGAGGGGCGTAACGATGGCAGGCCTCACCCAATCAATATCCGTATATGCGGATGACACACTGCTGTATATCCGTGAACCAGATATACATCTAGGTCCGGTGATCGAAACCATCCATGAGTTTGCCGAATACTCAGGCTATAAAACCAACAGATCCAAATCTGACCATGCGATGCCCAAATAACACACATGGCCTGCAGTGGTCTCCCACTAAAATAAGATATTTGAGCATTATCATTTCCGGAGAAAGAGCCACCCTGTACGCTGACAATCATGAACAGCTATTCAGTAGCATATTCACTAAACTTCGCCTATGGACAAAACTCCCTATCTCACTTATTGGTGGAGTGGCTATACTGAAAATGGTAATTCTGCCGAAACTACAATATATATTCACTAACATACCGATATGGCCGGGTGCACAGTTTTTCACAGCCCTCCGATCCTTAGCGGTAGAGTTTGTATGGGGCGGGAGAGCGGCCAGAATGAAGGGGGAAAACATGGTGGAGCCACACATCAAAGGGGGCATAGCAGCCCCAGACTTTGATCTATACTACCTGGCGGCGCAAGCTCAGTTTGTTAGATTCTGGTATGATGAGCTGAACACTTCGCCTCACATATGTATTAAGAAACACTCGGCACGCCCAACCGACCTACGCTCCATAATCTTTAAAGTTAAGCATAAAGACGACTGCCCATTCGATCCAGTCAGCACAACAGTACATGCTTGGTCTAGACTCTACCGCAGGCTCTAACTAGAGACTCCCTATTACTTGGAAGAACCCTTCTGGAACTTCCCCGGCATAGCACCATCTTATGACCCTGATGTCAGGAAAACGTGGGACCCAGAGGAGGAATTCAAAATTAAAGATATCTACCCCAATGGTAAATTCATAACGTTAGAGGAATTTAAGGTTGGGATGGGGAGGGATCAGTTGAAAATACTACAATATCATAGGATGCGAATGGCCTTCAAGGCCAGATGGCCTCTGTTCCCCGACGAGCCTCCTCCACACCCATGCTTTGCGGCTTTGTCCACAAAGGCGGGAGTCGGTGTCTCTGGGCTCCATGCAGTGGGAAGCTGATCTGGGAACCACCATATCGGACAAGGCGTGGGAAAGATATTGTGAACTAACCAAAAGGGTATCTATTAACGCAGGCCTCCGCCTGATCCAATTTAAGGTATTAAATAAGTTGCACTACACACCCGAGAAGATAGCTAAATTTACACGCGACAGATCGGACAGCTGCCAGAAATGCGGGAGCGACCGTGCCGACCCATTCCACATGTACTGGAGCTGCCTACCCATACACAGGTTCTGGGGAGAAGTAGCGTCCATCCTAGCAGAAATTACACAAGTCCCAGCTGACCTAACGCCCCAGAAATATCTATTTGGGGACATTTTGGAAGATCTCGGAAGTGACGAGAAGACTATTTTATGTGGCATGCATAGTGGCTAAAAAATGTATTTTACAGAAATGGAAGAGTACACATGCGCCACGCATCAATCACTTTCTCAAAGAATTGTCATATGTCAATGAATGTGAGGAACAGTACATAATATCACTCCCGAGGTCTTGCAAACCAAAAGACATTTTGGCTCAGTTCAGATTATACTTGTGTGAAATGGGGTCGGCTGGTGGCAGCCCGGCTAGACCTTGAAATGAACCGGCTGTGTAGACTTTACATGTTTTTACTGTGTTTGGATACTTGTTAATTAAATTACTGAATTGTATGGAATGCTATGTTGATGGAGCGACGTGCACCACCTTCAATAAATAAAGTTTTAAAAAAACGGTTTGAAAAACGTGTGAAATAGACACAATCGGAATGCCGTTTTTATGCTGGGTGATAGATGCACATCACAGGGACAATATAAAAGTGAAAGAGTAACTCTAGCTGGAGAATTGGATGAGATTTTCAAGGTGAAAGGAAGTTCGGTTTTGGGAAATAAAAGCAGTTCAAAGAGAAAATCGGTTCACTTAAACTACATTTATTGACTAGATTGTTAAAGAAAGACACGGTACGCTCCAAGGTTAATTTGCAAGGTTAACCTTTTCACCCCGCGTTCAGCTCTATGTGGGAATTAATTAAATTATTCAAAATATGACTAAGGACTTATGCAAGACAGAAATGAATGGAAGAATTGCACTAACACTAGAAAATCAAGGAACAGAATACACAGAGGATTCAGACTATCTTCAACAAGTTATCAGGGTATGGATGGGATTACTTAGAAGGTGGCACAAAGACAAGTTATCAAGTTTGGGTATACTATGTGTAGCTATGGGAAGGGGTAATACTCACCATCAGCGCTTGAGTTTGGGATTTTGGGACAGCCAACCGAGTTTCTGGACAGTGAGGCAATATATGGTCACTGGTCACAGCGGCGGGCTCTCCTAACAGAAAACAGCTGGGCAAAGGTCTGGTCACGGCACAGCGGCATGCAGGTAGTGGGGCAAAAAGCCCCAGTTAGTGGGATTTTGTTATGGGGTTTAGTTCTGAAGGGCGATTCTGCCTGGACTGGCAGTAGAATCTTGAATCTTGCAGAGTGGATGTGGAATGTCTGGATATGCAGGCGCTGGAAAATTCAGAAGAGAGTGCCCCTTGTCTCTGTGAGCCTCTACCTTTTATAAGGCAGGTGACATCACCAGATTTATTTTTGCGTAGAACTAAGCTAGACCTACCCTTGAGAATCGGATAGGTCAGCCTATGTTATGTCGCCTCCTCCTTAGGGGCAGATTGAACTGAAGAAGGGGACTGAGTTTTAGGGGGTGTGTTTCTATGAGGTACAAAGCCACCCCCCAGTCATTTTTCCCAAAAATCAGTTCGGACATAAATTGCACCTTTTTACAGTTGTGATGCTTTCACAAATCATACAGGCAAATTGCATATTCCACACAGAGCATAATACTCTCACTCCCAAGTTTGTAGGACTTTGTTTCATCCTTCTAATAATCTTTCGTCATTTTCAGTGACACATATTTTACCTAAAATTCGATAACTTTATACATGTGTACATATTATCATAAGGCATATTAGTATTACATTTCAAAGTGGTACCATACACACTTTCCTCAGAATATACAATTTTCCGTCATTTCCGTCCCCAGCATGCTAGTGAAGGCTACCACGTCTAAATTTAAAAGCCACAAAAATTGCATTTAAATTGCATTTAAACTGTAAAACTTTTGCATTACTGTGTTGTCTGGTTGCAGCAATAACAGCCTTAATGTTTATTAATTAAAATAGACTTTTGAGCCAGATAGCCAGCATTGTCTCCCAAATAAGGGCATAACTTCCGAGGCTGCTCTGGAGCTGGCTTTAAAGCCACCCAGTTGAAGTTGAGGGGAAGGTGTTATTTGCAATTTCACACCTAAGTGTCCTAGAATTCCATTGTGGCAGGGTGGAGCACAGCCACAAAGTCTGATCGGCGTGCAAGGTCTACCACCCTTTCCTATTAAGATGCCCTGTGGGCTGTCCACTTGAAGGGAGGCAAGATCATGTTCCCAGGAAGCAAAGTCCTTTGAAGCTAAGGGCCTAAAAACCTGTTCTGCTGGTCTCTCAGCCCATTTATTTATTTATTTATTTTCCTGATCCAGCAAGCAAGCCTGTGGGAATTAAATGTCCTATATATGTTTTAAACAACCCCCTCACATTTCTATGCAACGACAGGGCCTTAATTCAACTTTACACTTTTTAAACAGACATTTTTCTTGTTTGCAAAACGCAACCCTTTTTACACGTGGGTTAATTCAGCTGGGATGTCACTTTCAAATGTGTTTTTCTCTAACATCTGGATTCTAACATTATTTATAGCCCTAGTCAATTTCTCATACACAGAAAGCTGTTGAAGTCAAAGGTCAACTGAAACTAACATAAGCATAGAGAGACAGGGCTTCTTTTGAAGAGTTTATCTGTGATATATTGTAGCAAAAAAATCAAATGTTTTTCCTTACGGCTGAAGTGAAGTTTCTTTGTTATTTCACAGAACTTGCCTGGCACAGCCTGTCATTCAGTGAGAAGTGCTTTCTTTTGCTGGAACACAACCTGAATATGGCTGGGCATAGCTTGGCCTCACTGTAACCAACTGTGTACTGTTGAACAGATGAAAAAGAGCATCAGACGCAGTCACTTTAAATGTAAAATATTTCCTTTCTCAATGGGAAGTTTTGAGCTAGCAGCAAAGCTGCGCTGCTTTTCAATTCTTTTCTTTGGTGCACATAAGGAAAACACTGACAGACTTTCTCGGGGTGTTCCATGTTCCATTTTGCCCGATATGTGCTTGGCAAAGACAGCGCAGCCATCATTTTTGGTGACTACAAGACGCAGTTTTTAAGGCAAGGCGATAGTGCTCAACCTCGCCAGCGCAGCGATTTTGCTGGTACCTGCTGAAGTGCAGATTGGTGATGGAGGGGAGTTCTGTTGGGTGGGTAAATGTACCCCACAAGAGATACATGGGAAGAGAGAGAGGAGGCCCCAATTCCACTCTCCCAAACTGCAAATAAGTTGAAAGAACACATGACGGTCATCAGATCGTAAGTCAAGACGCATATGGTTAAAGCACAGGAACAACAAAAGACCGCCTTTAATAAAAAGGTATCCTTAAGGTCCTTTTCCATACATCAAAAGGTGCTGGTACTCTTGCCTACTTCTGAAAAGAAACTAGCATCCAGGTTGCATGGACCATACGAGGTACTGGAACAAATGGGTCAGTGTAATTATTAGATCTTTCAACCAGACTGCCGTCTTAAAAACCAAGTCTACCACGTAAACATATTGAAGGAATGGAAGGAAAATCCTTCGGAATCCCAGGCTATAATATTATCTTATCTATTACCAGAAGACACGGATAGCAAAGCTTTAATAACAATTAAAAAAAAGACCTGTATGACTTGATAAGACAGTTTACTGATGCGTTTTGAGAGGAGCTTGGAAGAGGAAGGGATATATATCACCAAATCTGCACTCCTGTAGGCAAAGTGGTACACTTGAAACCTTATTGGTTACCACAGGCTAGAAAGGATACCATAATTCAGGAAGTTAAAAACATGCTAGAGGCTAACATCATCGAACCTTCTAATAGTTCTTTGTCCTCTCCTATTGTGCTGGTGGCAAAGTCTGATGGAAGTTAGAGGTTTTATATAGACTTTAGAAAGGTGAACAACATCTCTGCCTTTGACGCTTACCCAATGCCCGTATCGATTATCTGATAGACTGGCTGTGTAATGCGGTCTACCTTTCAATAATAGATTTAACAAAGGGGTATTGGGAAGTGCCTTTGCATGGACATGATAAAGAGAAAACTGCCTTTGCCATCCCATCGGATTGTTTAATTTTAAAGCCTGCATTTTGGTCTGCGTGGTGCTCCCACAACATTCGAGAGATTGATGGACACAATTTGACAGCCATAATCAGAATCTTGCAGAGCCTATATAGATGACATTGTGATACAAATCAGGACCTGGGAAGACCATTTGTACCATCTTTACACAGTCATGAGAGTGTTAAGAAAAACAAGGCTGACCGCTAATCCCGGAAAATGCAAGCTTGCCCAATCTGCAGTTAAGTATTTGGGGTTCTTTGTGGGTAATGGTACTGCCCAACCACACCAAGAGAAGTTGAGAGCTGTTCTCGATACCTCCACTCCAAAAACCAAGAAAAATGTAGGGGCCTTTTTGGGACTAATCGGGTACTGCCGCAGAATTATTCAAAACGTTTCTAGTAAAACATCCAGACTGACAGACAAACTGAAAAATGCTGAGCCCCAAAAGATCAAATGGGAAGAGGAATAGGACATTGAAACAAGACCTATGCAATTTTGAAAGTTGCAGATTTTTCCAAAGAATTCATCCTCCAGACTGATGCTTCCTTAATGGGATTAGGAGCTGTTCTGTCACAAAACCATGATGGTTTGGAACATCCATTTCTGTAGATCAGCAGAAAGCTCTTTCCTAGAGAAAAAAAATGACTTGGTCATAGAGTTGGAAGCACTGGCAATTAAGTGGGCAGTGATTCACCTAAAATATGACCTCCTAGGACATAAGTTCTGCCTGTTAACAGACCACTCGCCTCTAGTTTCAATCAGTCAGAGAAAAGAATCCAACCCTCGGGTAAGGCGGTGGTTCCTGGACCTTCAACCTAACTGCTTCACAGTAGAACACCGGAAGGGCTGAGAGCAAGGTAACAGACTTCCTCTCCTGGTTTCCCTATGAAGCACCTCGGTCCAACCTGCACTGGGGAAAGGTATGTGAGAAACTTGAGGGTGTCCTCACCCCGACACTTCCTGGATTCTCTTCTCAGGTGGCCAGGGAAGTCCATCACTTTTGGATCCTGACCATGGGGGTAGAAAAGCGAGGGAGGATCACCCGGGTGGAGGGTTCTTGGGGATTGGGAGTGGGGTACTGTAAGGAAGGGTATTCTCCCAAGTCGACCTTGAGAATCCCCTATTCAGGTAGCCAGGGAAGGGCTGACGCTTTCAGATCCCAACCCTGGGGGTGGACGAGCAAGGGTGGATCACCTGGGTAGGGGAACCTGGGGTTGTGCTCGGGTGAATACCCCAGATGAGACACAGCATTACACAAGGGACGAAGGTGAGGACAACGAAGTCTGTGATGCCTTTATAGATTGTTCCATGTCTACCACCCAAAGATTTTCCTTTACCCAAATCCAGCGACCGCTCCATATCTGGCATATCCCCTAGGAGTTCAAACCCTGTTACACTCAAAAACCACAACTCCCAGGATCCCTGTTTTTCTGTTTCCTATCCGAACACTCCCAGTCATTCTTCTCCACGTCCCTCTGATTATGGTTTGTCACATTCCCAGTCTATTTGGACCAAACACTACCGTTCCCACAATCCCCCCTGTTCATTTTCTGACAATAATCCTGGTCATTCCCATTTGTTCCACAAACACTACAAATCTTGCCCTTCTGAATTTACTGAACGCCCTCATACGAAGACTATTATTTTGCATAACACCTTTTCCCCATCCTATCCCATAGGATACCTGGAATCTCTACCACCCCCATTTTCCAACCCGAACACTTTTCCACACCATAATAAACAACGGACTGATAAAGCGGTTTACCTAACATGTCCCAACCCAAGGGTGAGGCAAAGTCAGGAAATTGACCAAAACCTCACGCACCTGACGGCCCATTCCTTTCTGCACATGGATAAAAGGTGAAGCACAGGAATGCAATACGAGCAAGGCAGACCGCATGACGCAAGAGTTAACTCAACACAGCAGTTCAAGAGGAGGCGGAAGACAGCACATACCGAGAAGGTCACAAGGAGAGACGCAACCTTGTCCTTTCCGATTAAGGCCTGTGAAACCTCCTTCGATCGAAGCATAAACCGATGACAATAGGCAGCGTGTGCTGCAGCAGGTGTCAGCGGTACACAAGACCCTCCTCCGCTGATTACCAAGCCGGGGAGAAACGCATGTCTCTGTGGTGCCAACCTTGACTCCAAAGAGAAGCAAAGAGAAGCGGTTCATCACAGCTGTTGAGTCGAGCAGAGAGTCGATAAGAAACCGAATTATGTTGAATGAAAATGAGCAAATGGCTGATTTCAACTGCAAAAGAACAATTGATGAAAAAGGGGGAAAACAAGCAACAGAGAAGTCCGACACCACATGGGTGCTCAAGTAGGAAACTATGGGTGATTACCGGATGATAGAGACTACCGTAACCAGATGACCTTAGGAAGAGGCGAAAGGGGGTCAAAGTGGTCATACGGGGGTCTTGTCAAATCCTCTGTACAATCAAAAGAATTTGGCCCACAGATGATTGTGAAGCTAAGGGGAACAAATCCTGCATGGTACAAGTTTTACACAGTGTGTAGTAAAGTTTGGAAAGAGTGAACCCGGCGGAGGGATTTGTATTTGTATTTTATTTATTTCTAAAGCGCAAAGAACCAGGCCCAGGGGCAACCGGGCGCATACTCTTGAAAACATGTTACAGCAAGTAATTACATTACATTAAGTACATTAATTACAGAATTAATTAATTACAAAGAAATTACACACAATATACGGTAATATACCGAGATGTACAGAAAGAGTACCATAGCAGATTGTAGTGTAAGTACAGTGAGGTGTATAAGCATGACCTAAAACACACAAGAGTACTAGATAGAGTGAGGGTCTCATTGATCATGGGAGAACAGCCAAGTTTTGGCGTTTTTCTTGAAGGCTTGGAACGATGGTTCAGTTCTGATAGGAGTGGGAAGCGTGTTCCAAAGTTTGGAGGCTAGGACAGGGAAGCTCACCCCGCCCGCTTTTTGGAGTTTAAATCTAGGCAACGTGAGGCTGTGAGTTTGGGCTGCTCTAATTGGACGAGATGATGTGTGTAGTGTGAGGCGGGCAGACAGGTAAGGTGGGGCATTGTTGTTAAGACATTTGTGAGTCAAGGCTAGCGTTTTCAGGGCAATTCTTTGTTTTACCGGGAGCCAACGTAGGTCCGATCTGATAGAAGAGATATGGGAACGTCTCGGGATGTTTAAGGCTGCCCTTAAGGCATTGTTTTGTACAGTTTGCAGTTTATTGAGGTTAGACTGGCTAGTCCCTAGGTAAAGAGCACTGCAGTAGTCAATTTTGGCCATGACAAGAGTTCTGGCGAGGGTGATGCAATTGGTCGAGTTAAGGAAGGGTCTACAAGCGGTGATAAGTTTGCAAGTATAGGCAGATTCTGACCTAACTGCGTTTGTTTGTCTGTTCAAGGAAAGCGTGGAGTCAAGATAGACGCCTAGGGTCTTGGTGTCTTTGGAGACCTTAATATCGTTGCCGTCGATGGTGAATGAATTGTGGGTCTGATCTAGTTTGTTAAGCTGATGGTTGGAACCTAGAAGTAGGAGCTCGGTTTTATCATCGTTAAGGCAGAGTTCATGATGTGCCATCCAAGCCTGAATGACCGAGTAGACATCATTGAGGGCTTTGGTGTCAGCTGTGTAGTCTCCCGTGATAGGGATGAGTATCTGGGTGTCGTCGCGTAGTTGGTGTAGGAGACACCCAGATAGTCAAGCACGTCGAAGAGGGGCTTAGTGAATACGTTATACAACGTAGGGGATACACATGATCCTTGAGGAACGCCACAGTGAATGGGGGAGGGGTCAGCTGATGCCGTAGGAGAGAAGACTCTCATAGATCTATTGCTCAGGAATGAGTGGATCCAGGCATTGGCAGAGTCAGAGAAATGTGCTGCGGATTTAAGATGTTGGCATAGTATTTGGTGGTTGACCAGATCAAAAGCCGCAGAAAGATCGAGGAGAAGGAGAAGGGCTAACTTCCCATTTTCCTTTAGTGTATCCATCTGCGTTTTTAAATCAATCAAAGCTGATTCCGTGCCGTGTTTAGGGAGGAATCCTGATTGTCTCAAGCCTAGAAGATTGTTTAGTTCGTGGTAATCCTGAATCTGCAGGTATGCTGCACGGTCCAAGATCTTAAGCAAGAATGGGACTGTTGTGATTGGTCTGAAGTTTGTTGGGATGTTAGGGTCAAGGGTAGGTTTTTTGAGGAGTGGGATAACCCAGGCATCCTTTAGGTTATCCGGGACAATACCTGTCTTGAAAGAAGCATTTATGAAGGCTGTAATGAAAGGGGCTAATTCATGAGATGCTTCCTTGATAATGGGTGCTGGGCAAGTGTCACCTTGGCAATTGGATGGTTTGAGGTTGTTTATGATTCCCTCTACTTCAGCGGTGGTGAGTGGGGAGAAAGGGAAAGGTTTATGAGAAAGATTAACTTGGTGAGTATTGAGTGTGGGTGTGGTCAATGGTTGGTCAGACTGTATGGCATTCTGTTTGTCTCTAATTTTAGATTGGAGGGTGGCAATTTTACCCAGGAGTGCTGACTGAATATTTGAGCACCAAGAGCTATCTTTAGTACAGGAGTCGGGGGGGGGGGCGGCTGCAGGTGTCTCAAGTTCCTTGAGAATATTAAAGAGTTCCTAACAAGAACTCTAACAAGAAGGGACGAAGTCTGAAGTCCCGTGAACATTGTGTTGAGAGGAGAGAAACTGGCGGTGGATGGCCACAGTGAAATGCAAGAAAAGCCATTGTGAACTCGAAGGAGGGAGGCTTATGGTTGAGCACACTGTAATTAGTGAATGAAAAGAAAAGCCATTGTGCACCCGAAGGAGGGAGGCTGACGATTCAAAAGGGGTCCAAACCCGAAGAAGGGAGATCCAGGGGTAGGAAGTCATCACCCATAGTTCGTTGAGAAAGGAACTGGTTAATTGATTTGGCGCATACCACTGGTGAGGGGTCTGCGCCAAAAAGAGGGGGACCCAGGGGTGAAGCCGTCACCCAGAGCCATACGTGAAAAAGAACTTTGTTATTGTTTGTTGAAAACATCAGGCCCTCGAAGGCAAGAGACTTTTTAGAGAAAAGAGACAACCATTGAAGAACCTCATAGCTGGAACCGAACTGTCGGCTCGTGCTGTGAAAGGTTGAATGTGTGCTGTGCTCAGGAGACTCACCTTGTCCTGTGCTCAAAACATGAGGAAGGGAGATGCCTGGCAATTACATCCTGATTTATTATTTGTGAACACTTCTTTCTTTATTGAAACCCTATCCCACACTCATTTTATAATTAGTTGTAAGGATTTAGCAATAGGTGTTTTTTAGTATAGGCCTTTTACTTTGAAAAGACGCCACAATAACTGCCTTATTTTTCGTTTTATGTTCGAAGCTTGCTCCCATCTTAGATTTAGGTTTAAGCTGGGTGTTTAATAAACACCCTTGAACTGTGATCACTTGTATCTGTCTTTACAGTTACCACATGAGTTCCTTACAGTACCCAGAGGCGAGACATGGTATCCCCCCTTTCCCTCTGAAAACCAACCTGACCCTCCCCCAGCCTTGATGGGCTATTGTAAGAGATCTCTCCTCATTTCCCTCATTTGAACTGTCAACGTACTGAGATGAGGAAGAGGCAATTAGGAGTAGTAAAAACCAATAGGTATTTTCACCATTCTGGTACTGAGACGAAGAAGAAGACTGTGAATGCATACCCTTGGGGAAGTCAGTCATATCCCATTAATAAGTTGTCTAGAGGTCAGGCAATTGATCTTCCTGACCCCCACCTGTGGGCACTTAATACTACTAGGGAGTACAAGAGGTCTGGCTGCAGGCCATGGAGAGAGACCTGTGGGAGGCCAGAGACTGGTGTGCGAGCAGGGAGTGCAAGGGCCGTCAGAAGGTCTAAATCTCCAGTTGCTGATAGCAGCAACAGGAGGCTGTGCTCCACCCGAAGTCTACAGCAGCAAGCAGAGAGCCTGGGAAGTTGTCAGTGGCTGCTGCGAGGAAGACAAAGCTCGTGGATACAGGAGGATCACAGAATGGAACCGGCAAAGCTGCAGAGAGCAGTTGCACATAACTGGTGAGTGTAATCAAGGGAACATTCTGTCCGGAGTGCTCTGCTAATGCTGCAGTGTATTATGAGAGTGCAGAATGAACTGAAATAAGAAAACTGTGAATGTCGAATGATTTTAAAGTAATTGAGCAAAGACTTCTGGATAAGGAAGTGAACATTTTTGAATATTAAACAAATGGTGAATACTTGAAAACGGAAATATTAAGCCAATATTGATTACCAAACTGAATGAAAACGTTCTGGGCAAAGCTGTGAGATGATGAAAGGCAAATGGAAAAATCCCATTTAAAAGAGCGCAAATGTGAAATATGCCAACAGAACGGTGGGTAATAAACAAGACTAGCACACAGTGAATTGACAAAGTCAAGTGAACTTTATGAATAACTATCATGTGGAAAGGCCAAAGACTGGCAAAAGTTATATGACACATGTGGCAAAGCCAAGAGGCTAACCAGGAGAAGCCAAGAGAGTGTGAACTTGCACATGCAGCCAAGAGGCCAACAAGGAGAATCTAATTGAATGTGAATTTGCACACAGGGGCAAATATAGAAGAACCTGTGTGGGCTGAAGGGCCTACGGTTCCTGGTTGCACAACCTGTGATGGGTGGACCGTGTGGTCTGACAACTGCGCCTCGACCAGGGAACCCTCAATCGTGAAAGATAGACACTCAGAAACAAACTAAAAAGGAGCACTTTACGTTAACTGCTAATGCAATCCAGAAGTAGTGTCAAGTTGACCTGGAGTTGTGTTGAACATTGGAAGTATGAAACCAAGTATAAGATGAAACATCAGAGTCTTGGAGAAGGGAACCCTGAGGCTTGATGAAATACAATGTTGTCTTGAGGACGGAACCTCAAAACTCCTTTTTATTGGAACTGTTTTGCCTTGAAGGTGGGGAAGGGAACCCCAAGGAGCTATGGAACTGTGTGAACCTGGGAAAGGTAATCCTAAGACTTTTGTGGAACTTTCTTGAACTTGGGAAATGGGAGCTGAAAAGGATACTGGGAGCAGGAAGAAGCTCAGCACTTTGTGTTGACCATCATATCATATTATATCACCATTTCCTTCATTACTGACATCCCTACGCATTGGTTAACTTTAGATGTGAGGGCAAGGATAGGTTTTGGACACAGAGATTTTTAAGTTGAACTTTCAGACTCAGACTTTCCTTTTTTTTCAGGTAGCGAATTCCTCCTTAGCATAGGACAAGTTAGGCCTTCAACCATCCTGATATTTAATTTAATAAACCATTTTGTTTTGAACTTTTAATCTGTTGTCTGTGTCTTACTTCATGATGCTATCAAAACAGTTCCCCAAATACTTGAAGTTCCCTTCCCCAAGTTCAAGACAGTGCCACAAAACCTCTGGGTTCCCTTCCCCAAGTTCAAGACAGTCAATTTGTACTTATTCTCAATCATTTGATGTTCAAACAACTCCAAGCCAACTTTACATTTGGTTAGCAATTCAATCAGATTACTTCTTAGTTCACTTCAACAATGTCCTTGGCTTTCACAACTGAGGGTTCCCTTGTCTAGGCGCAGTTGTCAGACCACACGGTCACAGGTGGCGCAACCAGGAACCCTAGGCTTTCGTGCCCACACAGATCCTTCTGTATCTACCCCTGTGTGAATGTTCACACTCACTTGGCTTCTCTTTGTCAGCCTCGTGGCTTCGCCACAATGTATCACAAATCCTTTGCCAGTCTTTGGCCTTGCAACACTGTATTCATACATATAGTTAATTTTGTGGTGGTTCTGTTCATTCACCACCATGCCGTCATGCTTTCTCGCAATCTTCCATACTTGCGTTCTTGTTTCGTACTTTGCTTTTAATGAGGTAATATCTGAATTTCACATTAATTTGCTATCAGATCGTAGCTTTGCCAAAATATTCTCATTCAATTTGGTATTCAATATTTGTAATTGTTTACTTTGCTGCTTGCATATTACATTGTCCTTAATTTGCTCCCAACCCATGGCTTCAGGTTTATTTCATCATGCACATGTGGTTTCATTGATTGGGCATTCGCCTTCCTTCCCCACAGCCCCAAGGAGCGCCCAAGCTCCAGTGACTTTCTCACTTCACTAACTGTTCCCTGGCGTTCCTTCTGTGCAGCTGTCCTTTCACTTGGCAGCTCTGCCTTCTGGTTTTCCTTCACCTGTGAGCCCCGCTCGCGCTTCGGTTTCTCTCCCGTTCTCGCCAGAAGCTCTGCTTTCTCTCTGCAGGCGCTGTCTATCACTTTGCTTCCTTTTCCTTGCCCACAGCTTCGGCTCCATATATCTCCGATCATGGAGGCTTCCACACCTGTGGTCTTCTAGCAGCCCACATGGCCCTGGGCTCCACAGTTCCTTGGGGTCATCTGCCGGTGTCCTGGCTCTCCTGCAGGACCCATCACGGCTGCCTGCTCATACACAGGATCTCCTGCTGGTTTCTGTGCTGTTGGTAAACTCCCTTCTTATACACCTGCAACCACTTGAAGGTTTGCAGGTGTGAATTCTCAATTGTAATTGCCTGGTTGCAATTAGAGGAGAACTTGGGACATGCCTGACCTTTGCAACACTCTTCAAGCCTTTTCCTTGTCTCAATACTAGAGTGGCGAAATGACTTACTAGTGTTCACTACTCCTTGTCGCCTTTTCCTCGTCCCAGTACTATGGTAGGTTGAATGAGGAGAAATAAGGGGAGATGTCTTGCAATAGCCCATAAAGGCCGGGGGAGGGTTAGGCTGGTTCTCACAAGGGGAAAGAGGGTTACCATGTCTCGCCTGTGGATACCATCTTCCCAATTCCCAAAGACTCTCCACCCAGGTGATCCTCCCTCACTTCACCACCCACAGGATCCAAAAGTGATGGTATTTCTCTGGCCACCTAAGAAGAGGATTCAAGGGAAGTTGGTGTGAGGATACCCTCAGGTTTCTCACATAAAAGCAAAGTAAAGTACCTCTACTGCAGGATTGCCTTATCGTCTGATAGGAGGAGAGCCGATTGGAGTAGAGCCCATTCACCAGTGAAGTATTGAGGTCGTGAGAGAAATAATTGTTGGCGGTCTTCAAATGTTAACAAAATCATAACAGCACCGGGCCAGGGAAAGCATCCTTTCCAGTATCCATGCAGGCACCTCTCCTCACCTTTCCATGGACCTGGCAAATAATGATCCACTTGACATCTTCGTAGTAAAATATTTGCGAGGCAGTTATGGGACCTGTTAGGCAGAGTTTGATGTGGAGGTGGAGCGGGAAAAGATTTGACTCTGGCCTCACAGGGAATTGACAACACAGCTTCCTCAGGGATAAACAGAAAAGAAAGTATCCCTGGAAGCAGCGCACTCCTTTGGGAAACACATGGCACAGGTGCAGCAGAGTCCCCCATGACCACAGAGTATTGGGTGACAACACAGACAGCCCTTGCCTACGGCCGGCGCTGGCTCGCATCCCTTTCTCACATTTGATGCTTTCAATTTTTCAATATCCTGAAAGTCCACCCACTGTTTCCTCACTTTCCCTGGCACTATCTAAACTCATTCTCATTAAGTTTTTTATTCCCATCTGGATTACTGCCCCATCAAATATTATGTCGACCTGCCCCTGCTCTCACCCCCGGCAATCCATCTTCAACTCTTCTATTGACCTCTTTCAGCTCCTCCATCATGCTCACATTTCTCCTGCACGCACTCCTTCTCATTGGCTTCCTTTGACATGCCAGCTACAATTTTGCTACCTCTGCTTTGTTTTTTATTCATCCATGGTCTTTCACCTATTCATCTTTTCTTTATTTAACAAATGTATATGGTTTATAAAACCTTTACAAAGAGGAAAATATATAACAGTTTATATTAAAAAAGGAAAATATATAACAGTTTACATTAAAACCCTTATTCATATTATTATTACATTGTTATTACATTACGTTGCATTATTCCTAAAACATTTTACAAATGCCAGATTAAGAATCAAACAGATGGATCAAATTAAACCATCCCACGGATTCAAATATACATAAAGACAGCACCACAACCAACAGATAAATCTCAAGTGCTTAAGCTTTCATACTTTGTGAGAGAGTCTTAAGTAATTCCTTCCAGCTTACACTCCTTTAGAAATGACAGCACTCTCAACTTCAAAGACATAGGGCCCGGTTCATAAGGTGTTTTCCTACGGGATTGCGCCATTATAAAACGCTTCTGTGAAACAGGCCCATAGAGTCACCATGTAACATTAATAACCAGAGAGAATATCTTCGTACCCATTCCGGATTGCTGACAAACGACCCAAAATATTGCAGTCTCGCGGTTTATAAAACTGGGCACACAAGTAACAAATGGAATTGTTATTTTACCACAGTAGTGGTCTGGAAGACCATACAAAGATCATTTGTTTCCACAAATAGTCACGATTTGCTAATATTTCCTTAGTTCTTACTACATTAAAGCGGAACTGTATTATATTATTTGCCATCCCCCAACTGGGGTATTGCTTTAGGTATTGTTCCATATAAGCACACCATTTTTGAGGTGACACCACTTGAGAATCCAATCTAAAGTCTGAGGCTTCCATTTTATTTACATACCAATCATTGCCTATGATCAGGTTTTTTATCTTCCGGGTATTAATCTATAAGGGTTTTCATAGATGACCCCAGATTATATAGGATTAGTGCTGCATCTGAGCACGATCTTTCATGAAACCTTCAGTTGCCACATACAGCTTAAATAATGTGGGCAGCGATATACAACCTTGGCATATGCCATTGTGCGTTGGGAGGCTGGTCGACATCCGACCTTCTGAGTTCAATCGAACTTGCATCTGCGAGTTTCTATGCAAGTGAATAGGAATGCTCAGTAGGCCCTGGGGAATTCTGTACAATTCCAGTTGTTTCCACAAAATGCCTCTATTCACTGTATCAAATGCCATGGACATTTCCATAGATGCCACGTATACAAGGGTGAATTAGATTGCCATTCACGCCTCTGTAGGCAGCTGAGTAAGAGACCCCCACAATCTGTGCCCATTTTCCATCTGAAGCCCATTTGACGGTAGTCCAATATCTCATTTGTAACACACCAAGTCTCTATGTGATCCAATAAAATGGATGCAAAGATTTTAGACTCAACATCCATTAAGGCAATAGGTATATAAGTAAAGGGAGACAATCTTGAGCCTTTCTTAAAAATGGGAATAATGTAAGATATTTACCATGACACAGGGACGCACTTCAAATTTACAGTATCAGAAAAAAAGATATGAAGGAGCTTAGCCCATAGATCAACATTTTGTTTCAAAATAACGTTTGTTAAGGTATTAGGGCCTACTGCTTTAGATGGTTTGGATTTCACTACAATTCTTGCGATATTGTTCATTGATATGCCGATACTCCACTCATACCCAACCACGCCAGACATCTCCATCAAAAGGCCAAGGTTCTTATAAATATTCTAGAAATGATGTATACATTCCTTCTCTGCAATGGGATTAGTAACCAGCTGATCTTGTTTCACCTCAGTCTGGTTAATTAATTCCCAGAAATTGTGAGTATTACTACCTTTTAAGGATGCCATCATTAGTTCCCCGTCCCTTTGAAAGAGAGCAGCACGATGACACTTGAGCCAATTCTTGTAAGCATGTTTCAGCTTCCGGACCCATTCTTTACTTAATTCACGCATACCCATTACTTTGTAGGTCTTTCTGACTGCTTTGTGAAGAGCTGCTTACGCTCCTTCACCACAGGGTCAAAGACATGTCCACATTTGTCTACTTTAGCCATTGTCTTCTTTTTGCACGGGTCTAATGTAGACATATGGTTCTCTAGATGTGCAAAGAAATTAGACAACAAATAGTTGTATAGTTTCACCTCCATTGAAGTAGAACTGAAATTAAGCAGCATAGTGTTGTTACATTTGTTGGTCTTATTTAAAGACCACTTTAATCTATTACCTCTCACATTCACTCCTACATTCTTCCAAACCGAACCATATACTGTAGCCTGTGGAGACCACCCCAGCTGTATGCAAAACAGTGCATGATCACTGTACTGGGTGTACCTTTCTTGAAGTCCCTTATTCTGATAAACAGTTAGTGGGAGAGGAAAAAACAATCTATGATAGAATTGGACCTCTTGCATGCCACGTCCGCGTATCATCTTCTACAAGCTCTAGACTCCACCCTTCTGAGATATTCAACCACTGAGCCCCCTCAATATTTTTCCTTTTATTATACGACATAGTCCCCTCATTCAACAATAAATACTCCTGTGAGTTGTTGTATGCCTCCTTACAGTTAGCATTGAGGTCTCCTGCATGTATAATATCACCCCCTGGAGAATTCGTCCAGCAATACATTTAGAAATTCAAGTACAGTCTCCAACTTTTCAGCAGGATTCCAGTAGACATTTATTAAAAGTAAATCCCGAATCCATGGGACATAAGATATGTGTAGGGCAATTACCAAAAATGCGTCTGGGATCTTCCATTCACCCTTTTTGGTTAAGTTTCTCCCGTGTCTGATAGCAATGGCCAGGCCGCACTTGGGTCTTCCCCTTGCCCTTGCACAGAGGCTTGTTAGCTCATAGCCATCCAGAATAATACTTCCTATTGCACATGTCTCTTGTAGAAAAATGAGATCAAATGCTTTCAAGTCCTTACATAAAATGTCATTTGACAATAATTGTGTGTGACTTCTCACGTTCCAAGAAACAAAATTAAAGCACCCCGACTTCTTAAAGTGGCTGCCTCATGGTCTTGAGCTGCGCAATGGAGTGTGTCAAGGTTAACGCTAACCAATGCCAATTCAGCCCCTCTAGTGTTTGACATTCCTATTCAGGGCACACCCAATTTTCCAACACCTAATTTCCTCTTCCTCTAGAGGCGGCTACGGGCCCTTTGCTCACCTGCTTAAACTGTGTGTTTTTATACTTAAATATGGTTACGTCGTATCCATATTTCTGTCGATTGCTTGCCTCATTAACTAGGTAGATCGTACTAACGGAGACAGAACTACCAATCTCACATAATGGTATCTCATCGGATGAATAAAGTCTATTAGTTTAATGTCAGCCGATGTAATCAGCCTGAGTGCTGGAAAATCCTCAAAGAGAGCAAAGATACATGATCTATGCAGTGATTGTGGCCCTTCATCTAAAAAATGAGTCAAGATCACACTCAGGACTTCCGGATAGACTGGATCTCTTAACCTAAGGGGATACTCCCTCCCATCCCTTCTCCTCATCTACCCGAAAATAACCCTCAAAATTCCTGGGTGCATCCTTCTGTGAATAAGATGGGACCCTCCCCTCTGTATTTCCTAGGTGGCCATCTTTCTGGCCCGTGGGTGCTCCTGTTGAGTTACCCTGCATAAGTCCCTCCCCCACTTCCTCCCTCCTTGAGTTTCCTGATGCTGCAGTCTTACTTTTTTGCATCAGCATGTTTTTCACTAGGAGTCTCACCTCAGATTCTGACAAAGCCTGGGCCTTAGCCCCCCCTGTCTAAAGCTTCAGCTCCTGCCACCCATCTCGAGACAATGTGTACACCAGACCATGTCTCAGTGTAATGTTTCCCACTCTGCTCCCTTGACGGAAGGTCATGATCGCAGACTCCCCCACCCATGAGCGGACCACACCATTATCTTTTGACCCACCTCATTTTCCATACCACCCTTTGCTCCCTTACTTAGCTGCCTCACACCGTCACCTTATTTATGGCGGGAGCTTTGAGGGTGCCCTGGGTGTTTAAAAATACCATAAGTTTGTTTGGCTCCTTCATCCTGGATTGTGGACTTCCCACTCCCTCTCAAGCAGCAAGATTATGTTTCCGGACATCCAAAAGCCTGTTGTCACCCTCGTCATACTCAGAGCACCCCCGTGTAAGGGTCAATAGGTGTCTGAGCTTCCTGTCAGTGACCTTCTATGCCCTCCCCATCATTCACCACCTCATCCTCCACATCCACCACTATACTGACCTCGCCTTCCCTTCACCCCTTTCTTCTTCAACTCCTGAGAAGCCTCCCGTACGACTAGATGGTCCTGTAAATCATGGTAGGCACCCCCCGCGCAAATAATTGCGGGACATGGTCTTTGTGGACCTGCAACCAGTTTCCTCTTCATTTTTTTTTCAATTCTTCGTAGCCACCTTCGCAAAAGTCCCTGGAGCTTCCACCTCTCCCATGCCCGAATGTGTCCCCTTTAACAGAGATGTAGGAGCCTCTTTAGTGATGGACATTGAGACACTGCCCGACTCGCACCGTTTTCCAGGGCATGTCCGTCAGTCCAGCACTCAAATGAATTGCCTTAATCACATTATCTAAACCCTCTTTCAATGTCTCATTGTGGATTGCACAAATGGCATTAATCGAGCGGGACAAATCTTTCAGAAAACCTGTGTGCAATTTAAGTTCTTTTATCTTGTCAGCCTTCAGCCCCCCATTTTCCTCTAATATTGACGTAAAGTCATTTATTTTAACCGCTTGAGGTATATCAAGTGATGAATTGGCCTTGCACCCCTCCTCGCTCCCCCCCTCCTCACTCAAATGTTGAGATGCACGCATGGTAATTTCCCCTGAAAGAAAAATGGGAGGAGTATCAAAAAAGGATTGATCCAAGATACCCCCTTAATGCTAGTTGTGTTTAACAGTAAACTTGCGCCGTCATTGTTGTCCCCCAGAGCAGCAAATTCTATATCCTCAACATAAATTGATTGCGATTGGTCCTGGCTTTCCTTTACTTTATTACATTTGTATTGCGCAGCCACAGACCCGTGGGTGTGAGGGCGTGGACAAGTCTAACATAACAGAAAACACAAACAAGATGTTCCAGGAGATCATGGAGACAGAAGGATGAGATTCAGAGAATGGAGACTTAATTATAAAGGTATGTTTTGAGCCCTTCATTAAAAGTGCTCAACGACGGTGGGTTTCTCAGGTGAGTTGGCAGGTTGTTCCAGAGCTTAGGGGTTGCACAGAAAAAGGCACCCAATTGCGCTTTCTTAGTTTTGGATCTAGGCTGGTAGAGGTAATTTTGGTTATTAGAGCACAGGTTTCTAAGACAGGGTTTTTCCCCAATGTACCTTTGTAAATATGGGGGCATAGTTCCCGTACAGCATTTAAAGGTAATGACCAGAAGCCTGAAGGAGATACGAGCCTCCACAGGGAGCCAATGCAATGCTCGACGAGCTTCGGTGAGATGAGAATGACTTGAGAGACCAGCTACGACCCTTACCGCTCCATTCTGGACGACCTGAAGTCTGCTAACAGTGACTTTACTAGCCCCTGCCAGCAGACTACAGCAATAGTCCAATTTAGCGCCTACAATGGCTCGAGCAATCGAGACTGCGTTCTGTTGGGAGATGAAAGGCCTTAGATAAGCCAGCAATTTAATGTAGTTTGAGGCGGATGCGACTGTGCTACCCATGTAGGCCTTCATGTTTAGCGACTGGTCCAGTACCACACCCAAGATTTTTACTTGAGAGGGTGGGTATTTGAACGTCCCCCAACTGAAAATGTTTATAAGCTGGGTCAATTTTAGCTCGGATGCCCTCAGAACCCACTACCATGAGTTTGGTCTTTCCCCCGATTGAGTGCCAGGTTGTTTTGCATCATCCAGTGCTCAATGATGGAGAAAATACGGTTGAGTTCAGTTTCATCCAAATCATGCTGACCAGTGAGTGGGATGACACATTGAGTGTCATCTGCATAGTTTGAAAAGAGTATTCGCTCGAGTGAGGTGAGCGAAGAAAGGAGCTATAAAAATGTTGTAGATACACGGTGATAGGCTAGCTCCTTGCAGAACTCCAAAGAGCCCGGCGATGGCAGGCGCCTTTGCTTCATTAGCACACACTCTCCTGATTCTGTTGGATAAAAAGGAGAGCAGCCATTTGGTAGCAGCCTGGGAGCAATTAGCTACAGTCATGAGCCTGTCAGCCAGAATGGAATGATCGACCAGATCAAATGCTGCGGATTGATCTAGAGAGATGAGTAGCGAGATCTGCTGATTGTCCAGTCTCTTTAAGAGTTGTGATTTAAGGTCCAATAATGAGGTCTCAGTACCAAAACCTTGTCTGAAGCAGGATTGAAAAGGGTTAAGGATTGGGTGCAGGGTGAGATGTTGAGCTATTTGGGAGTATGCAACCTGATCCAATATTTTTAGCAGAAAACGGGTGTTCGTTATTGGCCTGTAATTGGTGGGGACACTTTGATCCAAGTTAGGCTTTTTTAAGAGTGGTGTTACCCATGCTTGCTTCATCTTGCCTGGAACAGTACCATCGGCGAAGGAAGCGTTGAAAAATTTGAAGATGGCATGCACCAGGGCAGGCTTTAATCCTGACTCTGCATTACCATAACTGGCACTTCAGGTCTGCTGGGTAGTACGCAGCTCCTCTCCTCACGCTCTTTTTGAGAAGATGGAGGCAGCGGCAGAACCATTGCCCTTGATAAGATATCCCTTCTATGGGTAAAGACCAAGGGTGCTGATAGAAGAACAAGTTACTTCTTACCTTGTAACGTTCTTTCGGTGGGATGTTCCTCCGACGTATTCCTTATCTTAGATATCTCCTTCCAGCTCTGCTGGCCTCGTAAAATTTTTCTCTAGAGGGCGCTGCGCGTCGACGTCCGCCGAGTCGATGTCCCTCGACAGCCGCCGTATCGACGTCGACGTCATCCTGCCTATAAAGGCTGCGCGCAGCGTCCGTTGCTCAGTTCCGTTTTGTAGCCCACAGTATTTCTGTCTGGACTAGACTAATCACCCTGAAGGAGCGTAAGCTGTAACAACAAGGGAAGTAGAACTGCGGGATGGATGGGAGGGTCGATAAGGAATACGTCGGAGGAACATCCCATCGAAAGAACGTTACAAGTTAAGAAGTAACTTGTCCTTCGAAGGGATTGTGTCCTACGACGTATTCCTTATCTTAGATAGGCTCCCATAGCGGTATTCTATTATTGGAGGTGGGAGTACTGACTTCATGCTGCCTTCTATTGATGAATAGAGTGCAATACTGCCCTTCCAAACCTAGTCTCTTGACTGGAGGAGGAATCCAATTTGTAAAATCGTGTAAAGGTATGGACGGACGACCATGTGGCGGCCGCACAAATGTCTTTAACTGGCACTCCTCTTTTGAGGACCGATGAAGCTGCAATACCTCTGGTCGAATGAGCCCTAAGGTTTTGAGGGGGCTCTTTTCCTGCCAGTTTATAACATTCCAAAATGGCTAAAATGATCCATCTGGAAATGGTCTGCTTAGTTATCGGTAACCCCAGCTTGTGGCCTGTGTAGCCTACAAACAGCTGGTCTGCTTGTCTTATCCTGGCTAGTCTACTAATGTAAAAATGTAAAGCCCTTCTAGGGTCCAGCCTGTGTAACCTCTCTTCCTCTTTCCCCGGATGAGGAGGAGGATAGAAAGATGGCAGGGTAATCTTCTGAGTGATATGGAATTCAGAAACCACCTTTGGGAGGAAATTAGGCTTCACTTGCAGGACAACTTTGTCTTTGTGAAAGATTGTATGAGGGGGTTTACAAGAAAGAGTTTGTAACTCGCTCACCCTTCTAGCAGATGTAAGTGCTATTAATAAAACAGTTTTAAGGGTAAGAAATCTTAACAAACAAGAATGGAGTGGTTCGAAAGGTGTGCCCATCAGGAAAGTTAAGACTAAGTTTAAATCCCATAGGGGAACCTGGAATGGTCTTGGGGGATAAACGTTGGTTAACCCCTTTAGAAATTGTATTACCAAGGGTAACTTGAAATAGGATGGTTCTTCCGCAGTGCGCTTAAAGATGGATAGCGCTGCGAGATAGCCCTTAATGGTGCCAACTTGAAGGCCCGAATTCCCAAATAGAGTAGGAAGGACAAAACCATTGGTGTACCACATGAAAAAGGGTCGATATTCTTTTCTCTACACCAGCTGCAAAATCTGTTCCAACGGCAGTGGTATAAAGACTTTGTCGCTGGCCTCCTTGCCGAAAGCAACACCTCCATAACATCATCAGGGAGGTCCCAATCCTTGTACCTCAGCCTTTCAGAAGCCAAGCGTGAAGGTTGAGGGTTTTGATGTCTGGATGGAGAACCTGACCTCCCTTCTGTGAGAGTAGGTTCTCTCTGAGTGGAAGTCGAATTGGAGGGCAGATGGACAAGTCTAGAAGGTCCGGGCACCACGTTCTCCTGGCCCAATCCGGGGCAATTAGGATCATGGTTTTCCCAGAATCTTCTCAACCTCCTGATCATTTGAGGAATGACAGGGACCGGTGGGAACGCGTACAGAAGTGGAAACTCCCAGTCCACTATGAACGCGTCTCCCAGAGCTCCTCTCGGGGGAAATTCCCTTGAGCAGAACAGGTCGCACTTCCTGTTGACACTGGTGGCGAACAGATCCACCTGAGGGGTTCCCCAAAGGGCGAAGATCTCTTGAAGGACTTCCTGAGCTAGTTCCCACTCGTGGGAGACTGTGCTCTGCCTGCTCAGAGCGTCCGCTGTCAAGTTCTCCTCTCCGGCTAGGTGAACTGCTGATAGAGAGATTCCTTCTTGGATTGCCCAAAACCAGAGCTGCATCACCTCTCTGCGCAGAGGTAGTTATCCTACGCCTCCTTTTTTGTTGAGGTAATGCATGGCCACTGTGTTGTCCGTCATTATCAGGACATTCTTTCCTTGTACCGCTGGCAGAAAAGCCTTCAGCGCAAGTCTGATGGCCCTCAGCTCTAACAGGTTGATGTGTAGTCTGGACTCCGATGGAGACCAACGACCGCTGATGGTCAAGTCGTTGGCGTGGCCTCCCCACCCCGTGAGTGAGGCATCCGTGACTACTGTTATCTCCGGCCAAGGTTGCCAAAACTGCTCTCCTTTCAGAATGTTCTCCTGATAGGCCCACCACTGAAGGTCTCGAGCCACCCTGTCGGGAACCTGAAGAAGATCTGTCATTCTTCCTGGGAATTGTGACCACTGAGTCCTCAGTGCCCACTGGATAGATCTCATTCTCAGGCGAGCCTCTGGCACTAGGAAAATGCAGGATGCCATGAGGCCTAGCAACCTCAAAAAGTCGAAGGCTGGGAGACGTTGGGCATTTTGGAACTTGGTAACCATCTGTGGAATATCTTAAGCCCTCACCTCTGGTGGTGAGGCTTTTCCCAGGGAAGTGTCCAGGATCGCTCCGATGAACTGGAGTCTCTGTGATGGTATCATTTGTGACTTCTTTAAATTGAGGGAGAAGCCCAGTCTGTGAAGGGAGTGGCAAACGTGATTTAGCTGGATCTGAGCTTGTTCCGAAGATACAGCCCTGATCAACCAATCATCCAGGTAGGGGTAGACGTGAATCCCTTCCCTCCTTAGACTTGCCGCCACTACCGACATTAACTTGGTGAAGACCCTCGGGGCGGAGGTCAGCCCAAATGGCAGTACCCGAAATTGATAATGAGAGTTGCCAATTGCGAACCTCAGGTATTTCCTGTGTTTGAGATGGATAGGCACATGGAAATAAGCGTCCTGGAGGTCCAGAGATACCAACCAGTCCTGGAACTGAAGGGCCTGAAGGATCTGAGAAAGAGTTACCATCTTGAATTTGTCTTTCCTGAGGAATTTGTTCAATTCTCGCAAGTCCAAGATTGGTCTCAGTCCTCCGTAAGGGGAGTACCAGCCCTTGTTCCTCTCCGCTACAGGTACCGGTTCTATGGCACCTTTCTCTAGCAGGTCTAAAATTTCCTGCAAGAGGAGCGGATCTGGAGCTTTCTGAGAGCTGATCCCCGGTGGATGACTCTGAGGTATGCGTAGGAGAGGCAGACAGTAACCTTGGGCAACTGCTTCCAATGCCCAAGCATCTGACATGATAGCCTGCCATTCCGCCAGATGTTGAGTTAACCTGCCTCCTACAAGTGTCCTGTGAGGGAAGTCTTCAGAGTGGTTTTGGGGCGGCTGATGCAGATGCCGATGGTAAAGAGGCACCTGCTGTTGCTGCGGCTTTTGAATATCTACCCGGTCCACCTCGGGTAGTTCTTCTTTGTCCCCTTTGAGCCGGTCGTCCTCTACCTCTTCCAAATGCGGAGTAGAAGCGAAAGGACTTGCCCCTCGCAGAGGTTCCTGTGGGACGAAAAGGTGTCTGACAGATTGCAGCGCCTAGGGATTTTGCTGCTGCTTTTGATGTCTGCAGTTTTTCTAAACTGTCATCCGCCTTTTTCCCAAACAAAGAAGAGCCATCGAATGGCATGTTCAAGAGCCTGGCTTGCACATCTGGGGCAAAACCAGACTTTCTCAACCAAGCGAATCTCCTGGTTGTTGTACTTGCCGCCATTGCTCTGCTGATACTGTCAGCCGAATCAATGCCTGTCTGGAGGGATTCGCACATAGCGTCTTTACCGTCCTGTATGATATTTAGGAATGCCTCCCTTTCTTCTCCCTCCGGGATGCAGTCAGCCGCTGTAGAAGCACACTCCCAAAGTGTATGGCTGAATCTAGCAAGGGTGCAAGTAGCATTAACAGATTTTAACGCCATGCTACATGCCGAAAAAACTTTCTTTGCCATAGCATCATATTTCTTATCGTCCCTGTCCTGTGGGACGGTAGGGTAAGCAGTCTTGACGTCAGTAGAAGATGCTGCCTGTACCACCAGACTTTCTGGGGATGGGTGTTTTGACAAAAACTCCGGGTCTGCAGAAGATACCCTGTATTTTGTAGACAGCTTTTTATTTACTGCCGGGACGACATCTGGGGTTTCCCAGTTCGTCATAATCTTCCTCTGAAGAGCTTTATGAAAGGGCACTACAGGATCCTCCTGTGGACCTTTGTCAAGAATATCCGTGAGGTCATCTTGTTGGAAAGCCTGTGAAGGTGTAGACCACCCCATAAATTCTGTGATCCTGGCCATTAAGGCTCTATAGGGGGTTTCAGCATGCTCCCCCGGGTCTGGCCTAGCAAACTCCACCTCAGGGGAAGTGTCTAACCCACTTGCCTCATGTAAGGAATCATGAAGATCCTTTAACCTGCGTTCTTCTGAGGATAACTCCTCTCTAACTGGGGTTGCAGGTCCTTGCAACTCAAATGTGTCTTCCTGTTCAGAAAGTTCTCCCTCTTCCAAAATTGAGGACATAGTTCTCAATTGTTCTGAACTCACAAAGGGTGTAAAACCCATCTCTAAGGCAGAGGGTGCCAAACTTGTCATAATCGGCCTCAAAAATGTCAATGTCGTTGACGCCGACGTCGAAGGCTTCGGGCGTGGCGTCAAAAACAAAGGCAGAGGCCTCGAGGTCCTCGATAGAATTGGGATCCTGCTCGAGGAAGTCGACAATCTCAACACCATCTCATCAAGGACCTGGGGATAGTCACTGGGTGCATCGTAACCGTGACTTTCCTTGGCGTCGACGCCGGTGTCGAAGATGTTGTCGAGTCGACAGACCCGTGTGTCGAAGGTCCCTTCGACAACGGCGTCGAAGACACCGACCTCGGCGTCGACGGAACCTTCGTCGACGGCGTCGACGGAACCTTCGAAGAAGGTTTCGAGGTCATAGCTTTACTCAAGGGTTTGTGACGCGCTCGAGAAGCTTCCTTCACCGGGTACTGCGACTCGCTGCGTTTTTGACCTTCGGGTCTTTCGACCAGAGCATCGCTCTCGGCAGTCTTCGAGGGGGTCGAGGCCCCTTTCTCGAAGACGCTCATCATATTTTTGCAGAATTCCTCCCATTCAGCCCGGGAACTATGTTTCGTGGGGCAAGGGATTCTCTTAGGAGAAACAGAGGAAGGGGAGGACGGAGAAGGGGATCTTCAACGTCTCCTCTTCGAGTGCTTCGATCACAAGGAGTGATGGGACCCACTCCGAGATCTGGAGCGCGAATGGTGACGAGGAGACGAATGTCTCGACTTTGTCGAGGAAGAAGAAGCTTTTGAAGTCTTACCTTTCTCCAGCTTCCCCCTACGCTCCTTCAGGGCCTTAGCTGCCATGGACATACAGTCCTCGCACTCCGAACAATGGTGTTCAGCTCCCAAACACCACAGACAAACTCTGTGAGGGTCAGTCAGCGACATCTTTTTCCCACAATCTCAGCATTTTTTGAAGCCGGACCGAGGGGTCGTCGGTTCCGACGAGGAAGCTATCGAGTACGTATCGAATATCTCGAGGTAAATAGGATAAATTGTCTATGAAACTGAGCAACGGTATTCCGAGGCACTGAGTAAGCACGGAAAAACGGAACTGAGCAACGGACGCTGCGCGCGGCCTTTATAGGCAGGATGACATCGACGTCGATACGGCGGCTGTCGAGGGACATCGACTCGGCGGGCATCGATGCGCAGCGCCCTCTAGAGAAAAATGTTCCGAGGCCAGCAGAGCTGGAAGGAGATATCTAAGATAAGGAATACGTCGGAGGACACAATCCCTTCGAATGTCTTTTCTTAGGCAGTATTTTTTTCAGTCATTTCTGCACAGGTGGGGACTTTACAATGTTCCCACGTTCACAACTACAATAACATTCTTATTTCTTTTTTTTTTTAAAACAAATCTGCAAATAAGCCTCAAAATTCCTATAACTGTGGGTAGTAGGAAAAAAAACTGTTCTTTTAACATGAAGTTAATTTACAGGGCAGTCGGCATATAGTTACCCGGCAAGCAGAAAAGGATCAGACCCCGCCTCCTGCGCCCTGCATATGTTTGCTCTATTCGAGCCTCACTTCAATGGGATCGACAGTCACCGTGACAATTATAATCCAACAACAACACTTAACTGGAATATCCTGATATGCTTGTCTTCCAATGTTAACTCGTCAACCAAGAGGACATAGGAACACAGACGAGAGGGGTCCCCACACCCACCTCCCAGCTAACATCCAATGGCACTCAATTGAGCACTCCACAACTCACTAAGTACTGTTTCCGGGTTGGGGGGAGCGGGGTTTGCCACAATGGTCACGCCAAAATGTACTATTGTCACGAAGTGCGTGCAGGATGGAGCAGAGTTTGTCCCTCCAGCCAACAGCACTCAATTAAGCACCCCCTTGATGCACACGCGCGGATGCGCGCGCACATCTCACTAAGTACTGTTTCTTGGTTGTGGGCGGGGCTTGCCGTGCTGATCACGCTAAAATGTACTATCATCCTGAAGTCCGTGCAGGATGCAGAAGAGTATGTACCTCCAACCAACAACACTCAATTGAGCACTTCCTTCATCTTAATTCTCTCAATAGCTTTTATTCTACCGTCTGCTCCCTCCATTTGTCCCCCAGTTTCTGCACTTTTCCCTCATCCACCTTGACCCCAATCCCAATTTCGTTTCTTTTCTTGCCCGTAAACTATGAAACTCCCTCACTCTCTCCATCACTCTACACCACACACTCTCCCCAAATTACATTCCCTTCCTAAATCATACTTACCCTTTCCCTCCCTCAAAGTCCTAATTTAGTTAGATTGTTGCAACAATTCATGTTCTCTGATTAAATTCTACCACCTATTTTTGTAGAGTACTTCGGCGTAAGTGCTATATAAATGAAACAAAATACAAAATATATACATCTCTTCAGTGTGCACTCAAGCCACCGTGCTACGTATTTAAATTGCAGTCCACACTGCAATTACTTTAACATAGTAGAGGTAGGTATGTAACCTGCAACTCAATGGCGACTTTCTCACTCAATACCCAATGTAGAGAAATCTGTGCTTTCTGAAAGGTTACAACCACGACTAAATCTCACAGTGAAGCATGAAAGTGAAGCATTCGAACACAACGAAGTCGAGTTACTGCAAGAGCAGAGCTGCTGAGGACATGGCTGAAAATCACTGATGCTAGTTATAGTACGGATCCAAACTCAACCTAGTCTGTCAACTAACGGATAGGAAACCACTACGCACTTGGATCAAAGTTCTATGGAAATAATAAAACGTTGTGGGAGCAAATGGAATTCTACAGGACGGCCGCTGATAAAAATGAGTTTCATAAGCCTGTGGGATATTGTAAGTCAATTTTCAGAAGAGCATACCTACAATGATCCTAATAAGTGATAAGGAACAAGTTACTTACCTGTAACTGTTGT
Organism: Ambystoma mexicanum; assembly: GCF_040938575.1. Taxonomy (NCBI): domain Eukaryota; kingdom Metazoa; phylum Chordata; class Amphibia; order Caudata; family Ambystomatidae; genus Ambystoma; species Ambystoma mexicanum. The sequence continues at coordinate 1,320,958,159 of NC_090935.1, read as the reverse complement.
TCTCCAGCATGGGTCTGGCATGGATTCACATGCTCATGAATATTCCCCGTCGTCAGGCTGGGAATCCTCGGTAAAGAAAAAACCAGTATCAGTTTCGTTTCTGATCTGTCTTTCGTAGCAATAACCAATCACTGGTCTCTGCGTCATACTGACCACAGCCAATGACTGCCCTCTACCTAAGCACCGCCTCTGGCAGCCATCTTCAGATTTGGAAGCACGTGAAGTGGCAGTATGACCAAGTGAAGAGCCGCAGAGGGGTAGGCGGGAGGGTTCGCATGTGAATCCATGCCAGACCCATGCTGGAGAACAACAGTTACAGGTAAGTAACTTGTTCCTTCTCCAGCATGGGGTCTGGCATGGATTCACATGCTCATGAATAAAGAATACATAGCAGTACACACATGCACAACCACGGGAGGTGGCAAAGGCTCAACATTAAGCATCACATCAACTCAACATTAAGCATCTTACCTCCTCACCAGGCTCACCTCAGGCGAACAGGTTGCGCAGCACTGCTTGGCCGACCCTGGACTCCTCCCTGGAATCCCGGTCGACGCAGTAGAATTTCGTGAAGGTGTGCGTCGACCTCCACGTAGCAGCCCTGCATATGTCCAGCAGGGGCACACCAGATAGGAACGCCGTGGTAGCTGCGATCGCTCTGGTGGAATGGGCTCTCGGACGGCCAGGCAGCGGTCGGTTTGCCAACCGGTGACAGTACATGATACAGCCGGAGAGCCATCTGGAGATGGAAGCCTTCGAGAGAGCCTTCCCCTGATTGACAGGTCCAAAGTTCACAAAGAGTTGTGACGTCTTCCGAAAACCCTTCGTGCGATCCACGTAGAACTTCAGCGCTCTAGCTACATCCAGCGAGTGCAAAGTCCTCTCAGCCGGCGACGAAGGCGACGGGAAGAACACAGGTAACACCAAGGGTTCGTTGAGATGGAAGTCCGACGGTACCTTGGGCATGAAGGAGGGGTGCGTCCTGAGCACTACCCTCGTGTCGTGGAAAGTCAAGTACGGGGCCTTGCAGGAAAGGGCCTGGATCTCACCCACTCGTCGTGCGGAGGTGATGGCCACGAGAAAAGCTGTCTTCCACGATAGAAACTTCAACGGGGCCGAGTGCAGAGGCTCGAACGGAGGTCCCATGAGCTTGGTCAGCACCACGTTGAGCTCCCACGCCGGGGCCGGAGCCTTCACCGGCGGGAACGATCTGAATAGTCCCTTCATGAACTCTTTCACCAGACGATGAGACCACAAGGACGTCCGCCCCGTGGTTCTGGTGTATCGGGAGATCGCAGCAAGATGAATCTTGATGGACGCGTGTGCCAGTCCAGCTTTGGCCAGCGTCAGCAGGTACGGCAGTACTTGGGGAGCCGTAATCCGTAGAGGGTTAATCTTCTGTGCGTGGCACCAGACAGAGAACCTCTTCCATTTGTGTCCGTAGCATTTAAGAGTCGAGGACGCCCTGGCCTTTGCAAGAACCTCTCTGCAATCGGCCGGTATGTCGTATCCTCCAAACTCTAGCGCTGCAGGAGCCAGGCCTGCAAGTTCAGCGACTTCGGGTCGTGGTGGAGGATGGCGCCTCCTTCCCTGGAGAGTAGGTCTGCGTCCGCCGGCAGCTTGATCGGCGGGGACGCTGACAAGTCCAGAAGGTCCGGGAACCATATCTGCCTCGGCCACGCAGGTGCGACGAGGATCATCCTGCACCGTGACCTCTTGAGCTGGTTGACGAGCCGGATTAGCAGAGGCAAGGGAGGGAACGCGTAGAGGAACAGGCCCTCCCAGGGGAACGAGAAAGCATCGCCCATGCTCCTCGTCTGGGGAAACCTGCTGGCGAACCTCCGGCATTTGGTGTTCGTCGCCGTCGCGAACAGGTCGATCTGGGGTGTGCCCCACCGTCGGAAGAGGCGATCCACTAGATCCTGCCGTAGTTCCCACTCGTGGCACGAGCGCAGCTCCCTGCTGAGTGAGTCGGCGATGGTGTTTTTTATCCCTGCCAGATGAAACGGCACCAGAAAAATCCCTTGGGCGACGGCCCAATGCCACAGGTCCTGCGCCTCCTTGGACAGCGCTGGGGACCTGGTTCCGCCCTGTTTCCTGATGTAAAACATGGTGGTGGTGTTGTCGGTGAAGATCCTCACCACCTTGCCCTTCAGGGACGGAAGGAAGGACCTGAGGGCCCAAAACACTGCACGGAGCTCCAGGACGTTGATATGCAGGGACTTCTCCGTCGGGAGCCAGAGTCCCCTCGCGTGCAGATTTTCGGTGTGCGCTCCCCACCCTTCCAGGGAGGCATCCGTGGTCACAGTCTCCTGGTGGGCTGGGGTCTGGAAGTCCATGCCCGCCGTCAGATGCGCGCGGGTGCCCCACCACCGTATCGCTCGCCGGAAACTCTCGTCGAGCTTGATCCTTTCCTCGAAGCTGCCCGTCGTCTGGATCCAGCGCGCATCCAGGAATTCTTGCAACGGGCGCATCCGGAGCCTGCACATGGGAATGAGGTAGATGCAGGAAGACATCATCCCGAGGAGGGACTTGATGGATCTCACTTTGGCCGCGTCGGCCACCAGCATCCGTTGCACCTTGCCCAAGATGGTCCTGGTCCTCTCCTCCGACGGGGAGGCCAGAAGGGACACTGTGTCGAGCCTCGCTCCCAGAAACAGTGCGACTTGCGCGGGCACCAGGTGGGATTTGGTGTAGTTCACGGAGAATCCCAGGTCCGTGAGGAGTTGGACGGTCCTTGCCGTGTGGACCACGGCGAGCTCCTTCGTCTTGGCGCGGATGAGCCAGTCGTCCAGGTAGGGGTAGACGTGAATCCCCTCGCGGCGCAGCTGCGCCGCCACCGGTGCGAGGCACTTGGTGAATACCCTGGGTGCCGACCGCAGTCCGAAGGGAAGGGCTTTGAACTGGTAATGCCGCCCTTGGACCACGAACCTGAGGAATTTTCGGTGCCCCTTTAGGATTGGAATGTGGAAGTAGGCATCCTCCAAATCCAACGACGACAGGAAGTCTCCTTCCTCCAGTTGACCCAGGACGTGCTGTAAGGTGACCATCCTGAACTTCTGCGCCTTGATGAACTTGTTCAGCCGTCGCAGGTCTAGGATGGGGCGCCATCCTCCCGTCTTCTTCTTCACGAGGAAGTACCGCGAGTAGACTCCGGAGCCCCGAAGCCTCTTTGGGACGAGTTCGATGGCGCCCTTTCTGAGCATCGCCTTTACCTCCAGGAGAAGTTGAGGGACGTGAAGTTCTCTCCTGGCCACGGGGGGGGACGCGCGGGCACCTTCTTTGAAACTCGAGCGCGTGGCCCCGGGCCAGGGCATCCAGCACCCAACGGTCGGTGGAGATGGACTCCCACACGCTGACGAAGCCCGCCAGCCGGCCTCCCACCGGGGTGCTTCGGTGGGGGCCCGACCCCACGGCCGGTTCAATCCTGCTTGGACGCGGCCTTGCCGCCTTGACCTCCTTGGCGACGACGGCGGGGTCCGCTAGACTTGCCTCGTCCTCTGTAGGCCTCTTGCGACGACGAGCGGGCCGCTTGACGGTAGGAAGCGAAACCGCCACCGGAACCTTTGGAGGCGCCCTTGCCTCCGCCGCTCCGAAAGGGCGTCCGTCGTTGCTGCAGGACTCCCAGGGCCCGGGCCGTCTCAGTATCCGCCTTGATGGCCTGGAGGGAATCGTCCACCGTCTTCCCAAACAGGTTGTTCCCGTCGAAGGGCATGTCCAGGACTCTGGTCTGGACGTCCTGCCGAAAATCCGTAGCTTTGAGCCATCCACGACGTCGAAGGCAAACGCCGTTGCCTAGCTGGCGGAACCCCGCGTCGGCGATGTCCGTCGCCACGGTGATGGCGTGGTCCGAAGCCACTTCACCTTCCTGGAGGATCTCAAGGGCCTCAGCCCTCTTGTCGTCCGGCAGAAAATCCAGCAGGGGAGCCATCTTGTACCAGAGCTCCCTGTCGTAGCGGGCCACGATAGCCAAGGCGTTGGCCGCTTTAATCGTCGTCGCTGCCGACAAGATGACTCTACGTCCCATAGCATCCAATTTCTTTCCCTCGCCGTCCGGCGGGGAAGTCGATGTGGAGGCCGCACCCCCCCCCGCTTTCTTCCTGGCCGCCGCGGAGACGACGGAGTCCGGGGTAGGCTGCGCCCGGAGGCATAGGGGGGCCGTGTCCGGGACCCGGTACTTCTTCTCGTACCGGTCTCTTCTAGCTGGCGTCGTGGAAGGGTTCTTGAGGAGGGAAAGACCCTCATCCCAAATGTCGTCCAACAGAGGCACTGCGAGGACCGTCTTCCTCTTGGCCTCGCGCCGCTGATAAAGGAAGCCTTCCTTTTTCTTCTCCTCGGGGCAGAGTTGAAAAAGCTCGGAAGCCCTGGAGATCATGGAATGGAAGGATCCGATCTCGTCGGGCGGAGAAGCCCTGGTGGGGGGCGACGACGGAAAATCCTCGTCGTATGCCTCGTCGTCCGTACCCGTCGCTGCCGTGTCAGTCCCCGTATCATCCCCTCGGGTGGACGGGGAGGAGGGCTGGACGGGGCGCGACGGTTGAAAAGGAGGTGGAGGATGGATCCTTCTTTTCTTGGCAGGGGGAACACCAGAAGGTCCCGGTTCTGGATCCCCCGACGGGAGAGGTTCCTCCGTCGGTAACGGTAGCCTCGTCCTTATCTCAGTGCATAAGGACTGTATGGCCAACAAAATGGCCGCCGAGTTGTCTCGCGGCGCTGGCAGAGGGGAATCCGACGGGCGAGCAGGGGCCCCGTCGGCATCCTCGACGATGTCGGCGTCGTCGCCTGCGTCGGCACCCATTCCGACGGGCTGGTCTTGTTCCACGCCTAGGCCGTGGCTTAAGACCTCGACCAGCTCTTCTTCTGAGGTTGAGGCCGAATCTACGACGACGCCCTGCCCCCCCTTCTTCTCCACGGAGGTTTTCACGGGGGTCCTATCGATGGGCATAAAAGAAGACTCCCTCCGAGGAGGCAGGGAGATTCTGGGCCCTGAGGTCGCCACCACTGGAGTAGCCTCCACAGGCTGGGCCAGGGCCGCCGCGACCGTTTCGATAGAGGGCTTGGTCGGATGGATCAAGGCCTTCACCACCCTAGGTGCGCTCACCGCCTTGTCCTTGAGGGAGGGGGCACTGCCACGCTCCTCCTCTGCCTTCGAGCTCGACCGGGGCCTCTCCAGGAGCTTCGCCGGGTGCTCGGCCTTCCTCTTACCCGACCCAGAGCGTTGGCTCGTGGTTGATGGTGCCGGGGAGGGTGCGCCCTGCCTGGCGCCCGTAGAGCCCGACCGTTCGGCGCTCCCGGTGCCAGCGGACTCGCGGTGCTTGGCCTTATGTTGGGCCCCCGTCGCCGGGGCGCCCTCAAAGGTCTTAGAAGACCGCTCGGATTTCTTCTTCTTCTCGCCAGACGGGCTCTTACCCTGCAGCCAGTTGGCGAGACGTTGATGACGGTCCTTCATGGTCCGTTCCGACATGTCGCCGCAAAACGCACAGTCCTTCTCCACGTGCGTTTTGTCCTCATGAAGGCAGTAAAGGCAGAAAGAGTGTTCGTCCTCCTTAAAGACGTTCTGCAGCTGGCATCCAGGGCAGACCCTGAACAGCTTTCCGGGCGTCGAGCTTCCCTTCTCCTGGGCCATCTCCGAGACCGGGCCTGAGAAGCTTCTGGAGTCCTCCGAAGCGTAGCTCGACGAAATCTTCACCCTTGAGGGGCACAGATGAATCCGACACGGGTCCCCGTAGATCGGATGTAGTATCGGTGGAGCTTGAGGCTCTTTGACCGAAGAATCGAAGTTTTTGTGAAAAAAGCGCGAAAAAATAGCACTAACGCTCGAGAGCAATAGCACGAGGATCCCAACACATGAACGTGCGGTAAAAATCTGAAGATGGCTGCCAGAGGCGGTGCTTAGGTAGAGGGCAGTCATTGGCTGTGGTCAGTATGACGCAGAGACCAGTGATTGGTTATTGCTACGAAAGACAGATCAGAAACGAAACTGATACTGGTTTTTTCTTTACCGAGGATTCCCAGCCTGACGACGGGGAATATTCATGAGCATGTGAATCCATGCCAGACCCCATGCTGGAGAATTAGGTTTTGAGCCACATCTGTTGCCACCCAAATTATTGGCATTTATCAGATTATCATGATGATGTAGCAGGACTGCACATTTTTGGCATGCAATGTGTGGTTCTCTCACTCCAGTCTAACAATAGTACAGGCTCAAAGTTCCACAGGCCAGTCACTGCCCCTTTTATCCTTTCTTCCTCCAGAATTTTCCCTCCTCATCGGGGTCCAGGATGCATTGTTCAGATTTAGCTGTGAACAATACTGATCTGACAGACCCATTCCTTCGCTCCATCCCTTATCCCGTAAGGATCGGGAATGGGGCCTCTGGGTTAAGCTTTGAAGGATCTTGACACATTGCACCCACATGGTGGTTTAACATGTTTAATATATCATCTCAGTGTCTCAAACTATTATAGCATTTCGATACAAATTAATTTCATGTACTGAGTCTCATATCGTCCAAACATACAGCCACACCAATGCTCGGCTAACGTGTTTTTTACATTGGAAAAGGCCACTCTTGCTTCTGGCTTGGCAGTCAAATAATTATTATTCGGAAATGTACCTGTAGTGCTAAAATAGGCATTGTAGGTAATTAAGCCTACGTATCTACACGCATTGCCCAAGTACTCTCTCAAGCCCCTAACACACACATCAGTATACCATTTTTTATGTGAACTTCTCTAAAGCTGCCTTGGAAACCCAATCCATGTATTATCACAATACATATTATTACATTGCCTCTCTAGAACTTTAGCCCATATATTTTGGACTAACACGCATCCATACCATTTCCGAACAGTCTTTGACTGATGCATTCCCTCCCTCCATCTGCAACCTCTTCTTCCACCCTCTTGCCTAACCCCTTTTGGCACTCTCTGACTGTAGACTGAGGTTTGCTTTCCCCAGGCTGGGGGCACAATGCGCCATTGTACGGGCAAGGATAGGTGCTTTTAAATTACTACTGTGGTGAGTAGGTACATTACAAAAGTATATTAACGTATCATGATATTTGTCTATCGTGCTTAGAAAACATTTTGCAGAATGCAATGCAGCTCATTATTAAACATCAACAAATTAATAATTAAAACATGGGACAAATAAGGAGAGACACTCATTTTCATTCAACGTATTTGCTGATACCTCTTGTCCCGCACCTATAGAAGCATAACCCAGTATATTTTTTTTAAAGTAGATGTTCCAAGTACTTAAGTTTCAAGTGCATTCATGGAGCACTTTTTCTAAAAATGTAAGCAAAAGATGCAAAACAGCATTTCAACTTGCTTCAAATTATGCCAAATAAGGAGCAGCTGCATTGCATCCTACTATTTTGTTAACTGCTTTAGTTTATTTCTTTCAGGGCACTGTGACGAATCCTGAGAGGTCGTCACTTTTCCCCCCTCTCCACCAGGGGCAGCCCTTTCCCATGAGGCCAGGCTAGTGTGGCTGCTACCCGATAGTTCCCCTGGGGGTGGTGCTCAGTGGCAGGATCTCATGGGAAGAAACCTCCCATCTTGGGACAGGAGAGAACATCTTGGGGGAACACAGTATAACATCCCTCACCAAACACCCTACCGACCTCCATAGCCCATAGACGCTAACACTTTGCGCAGTACTGCCATGTATCTTTGCAAGTCTGTGGCTTTAAGACATACTGAGACAAAGAAGAGTAGGGCCTACCCAAATAAAGTGTACCAGACATGAACTGGGACGAACAGGAGGTGCAGGTCTATAAAGAACGCTCCATGTAACCTGGGTGAGTATTCTAGTCATCCATTGCAGTGTGAGACAAAAAGCAACAAAGGATTTAGAAGGTTGCTCTGCCATCCCAAGAGGAACCGAGGACCAGGAAGCTGCTCAGTGAGGGAAGTTCAAGCGGCTACAGTCAGGGAGGCCAAAAAGAAGTAGACGGTATCCCCTGAGGGTCCGACGCCAGAGGACTCTTGGGAAGCATTAGTCTGACCTTGCAGGGAAGGTGGACCACACGTCTGTAATGGGTACGAGTACTGTGGAGAGACAGAAGCTGAGGAGCTGCCACAGTACAGAAGAAGCCCACGGAAGCCACAATGACCCAAGCAGAGCGAGGGCAGACCAGAGCCCACCAGAGAAATCCCAGAAAGTACAGGGGTAAACTGGCTGGCTGGTGGGGGTACGAGAGGGTCTTGGTTACAGCATAACCACGCAAGACGAACAAATCCAGAACTCAGAGGAGGGGATGTAACCCCTGAGCTAAGGAGAAGTAGGGAGAGCCATAAGAGGAAGTTGTACCCCAATAGGGACACATATCAGACCCCCAGTTCTAAGGAGCGGCACCTGTCTACCTGAACGGCATTGTCTTGGTCCAGGGCCCTCAGGCCAACCTCCTCCTCTTTGATTGATGCTTCCCACGCCTCAACAATATCCTTTTATCTCCTGCTGTCCCCTCTCTCCCGTCCTTGCCTTCCTCTGTCTCCCCCTTGGCTACCTTTCTCCCTCCTCCTTCCTCTCCCGCCCCCACTCTCTCAGGCTCCATCTACACCTCTGCAGAGGGCACCTCTGATCTGTACCCCTCCCCGGAAGTCCTTCAAGGATGACAACCTCCTCCATATTGCCACTTTCAATTCTCGCTCAACCGTCAAACACTCCTCTAATATCTACCGCCTCCAGGAACAACTTGACCTCAATGTCCTCGGTCTTACCGAGACATGGTTCAAGGTCAGCTCTGTCACGAGCTTTGACACTCTCCTCCCTGACGGCTACAAGATCCTCTCTGCACCTAAATCCACCTGGCACGGAGAGGGTGTAGCCTTGATCTTCCCAGAGTGAATTCCTGCTTCTGTCATTCCTATGAAGACTTACTCCTCTTTTGAAGGCCTTGTCTGTAGGCTTTCTATCTCTCCTGGCTACTCTCACGTGCCTACTATCCATCGGCTGCCTGGTCAGATCACCTCCTTCCTCTCTTAGTGGGCGGACCTCTCCTCCTCCCTCCTAGCCTTGACCACTCAACTCCTCTTTCTTGGTGATCTCAATATCCATCTGGATGATCCCCGCTCCTCCTCTGGACTCTTTCGTGACCTCTGTGATTCTCTCTCTCTTTCTATTCTTCCCTCTGGCCTGACTCACTCTGCAGGTAACACACTGGATGTTTTAATCTTCTCTGACCTCCCCATCCTTCTGACCACTCCCCTCTCCTGAAGTGATCACTATCTCCTTTCCTCCCATCTCTCCCTCTCTACCCCTCAGGCCAAGCCAACTCCAACACTGCCACCTAACTTCTCGGTCATTGGACCCATGAAGCATGTGTCAGTTGAGGCTTTCGCCACCACTTTCTCTCCCCCTCCTCCTCCTCCTCCTCTGGCTGACTCACATCCTGACACAGCCCATTCCATGCTCTACTCTTCTATCTCTCATACTCTTTATGTTCTTGCCCCTGCCATGAGGATCCGCTTGAAGACCAAAGCTAAGTGCAATTCCTGGTATGACTCCGACCTATCTTAAACGCAAGTGTAGGGTGGCTGAGAGGAAATTGCGTACTTCTTGTGCATCCTCTGACAAACTGGCCTGCCACCTGCTCCAAAGGCAATACCGGCTCCTTGTTCGAACTAAGAATAGAACCCACATCCAAGCCCACGTCTCTGTGGCATCTAACAACTCAGCTGAACTTTTAAAAATCTGCAAACAGCCGGCCAATCCTGCTGCAGTCTCTCCCTCTCCTGTCGCCTCCCAGGCCATTTGTACAGCCCTTGCCCTTCATTTCACCTCAAAAACCCTCTCATCCTCTCCGGCTCGTCCCCCTTCTCTATCTGCTAGCCGCCCCTCGCTCTTCCTCTTCATTTCCTCTGTTCTCCCCTCATGAGGTTTCTAGACAAGTCCGGTCTATGAAAGTCTCATCACAACTGGTTCTTCCCTGTTCGAAAAAAACCAACAAGGACCACATTGACACCCTTGCTCCTGCTATGGCCGACTTCTGCAACCTCACCTTCGCCTTTTGAGCTTTCCCCTCCCCTCTGAAGCACTCTCTTGTGCATCCTCTTCTCAGGAAACCCACAGCCGACCCCTCATGCTCGGCTAACTTTCGCCTGATCTCCATCACCCCTTTCCTGGGCAAACTCCTGGAAAAGCTGGCCCTCTCCCAGCTTAATCTTCACACCGATTCTGTTGGTTGTCTCCATGACCATCAGTCTGGCTTTGTAACGCTCACCTTGTATCCACGGGGATGCCTCCCGACTGGCAGGGATGCTATTGGGTCCCTTCCCCTTCCCTGGAGTTTGTGCTGTTGAGGATCGGCTCTAGAAGACAGGAGGTGAAGTTTAACTGCTGTTCCTTCCCTGGCGACCCACCTCCCGGGTTCCCGTTCCCCTTGCGGTTCCCCTGGGACGTCTCTCACCTTGATTTCTATAAGGATGAGCTCTCCATCCTGATGCGCTGGGCAGGGGCGGGTCGTCAATGGCACCGTTCCGCCAAGTTTCTTCACTGGCGTGAGCCGGAGTCCAGACCGTCTGCGACTCCGTTTTTTCAGGTAAGTCTTTGAAGATGAAGATGAGAGCAATGTCTTTCGTGGTTTAAGCACAAATAACCTTCTCCCCTTTTCTTGCAGATGTTGGAGGCTGAGGTGGATGCTGAAGCTGGGTTCGAGTAGTTAAGATGAAACGCCAAGCGGCGCTCAGAGCGTCCTTGCAAATGGCTAACCTGTGCTATTGTTGTCTTGCAGGTCGAGAAGAATAGAAGATGAGTGGTTCTCCAGAACCCAAGGAGGCGGAAAATGTCTTGTAGAAGATGGCCTTCCTGACGGACTGGTAAGAAGCTCACACGATGTCAGAGATGATGCCGGAGGAAGATGGTGAGCGTTGGAGGATTTTGGTTGCCGGAGGATGCCGCTGAACAGGTAAGGATGGCAATGCTTCTTGCCTTTTCTCGCCCTTGCGGGCCAGGATGCTGAGCAGGACCCTGTGAACGTCACGCTGCTAGAGCAGAATAACGCAAAGCGCGTGCCTCTAATCAGGCGTGGTTTAAATAGCCAGCAGGTATCCCAGGTGCCTTCGGTGCGAGCCTCGCCTGGATGCTAGACCGCCGAATGCAGTTCCCCAACGTTCCTCATGGGGGCGGCCATGCTTGTCCATTGCTCATTGAAACCCCGTCCTAGCATGTGCCTCCGATGCCAACAGCGCCAGGACTAGCTCCAAGGGATCCGAGGGGGACCGAATAGAGTCTTTAGGGCCCTGTTAACACTCGGTGGGGATAAGGTCGTGACAGGCTTTAGAGCTGCCAGAAGCACATAAACTGATCTTTTGAACATCCGTGAAGACCTGCTCTCCAACCTTCACTCTAACATCGCTTCTGTCCTCAGTCTACTCTATCTCCTCTTCTGCCTTTGATACGCTCAACTGTTTCCGTGGTTACCTGGGTATCACCGATCAGGCCCTGGCCTGTCTGACCTCTTTCCTCTCTGATCGACCCTCCCAGGTCCAACTTGGGTCCTTCCTTTCCTCTATCTCATGGTCTACCTGTGGTGTTCCTCGGGGGTCTAACCTCTCTCCCGGGCTGTTCAACCAATACCTGGCACCCCTTGCCCACCACATTGCCGCCCTCCACTCCAACTTTCAGTGCTATCAGGATGAAACTCAGCTCATTTTCAGGCTTCCCTCTGCCATCTCTTCTGCATCTCTCATCTCTGACTGTAGGTATGCTATCCAGGAGTGGTGTGCCGCCAATTATCTCTGTCTCAATGCCAGTAAGACAGAGATTCTCCTCATCGGCACACCTGCACCCTCCTTTCCTGTCACTCTCTGGCCGGCCTCCCTTGTCCCTCCTCCTGCTCCCACCGGTGAGGCTAAGAACCTCGGGTCATCTTCAAATCCGCACTCTCATTTTCTCCGTACATCTCTGACGTCTTTAAGAAGTCAAACTACCAACTGCATCTCCTCAGAGTTAGCCTTCCTTTCCTCTCCTTCCCCCATAAGCTTACTGTCTCTAGAACTTTGGTTCTCTCTAGGCTGGACTATTGTAACAACCTCTTTCTAAATCTGCCTGCCTACACTCTCTGCCCTCTGCAACTCATCCAGAACAGGACTGCAAGACTTCTACTTGGCCTCAAGCCCTGGGATCGTATCTCTCCAGCCCTGAAATCTCTTTATTGGCTCCCAGCGGCTGCAAGGATTAAATTCAATACCCTTTGCATTGTCCGCAAGGCTTTCTGGGGCCTGGGTCCAAAATACCATTAACTCTACCTCCTTAAATACCTTCCCACTCAAGCTCTTCGCTCCTCCACCTCCAACTCCCTTTGGGTCAGTTGCTTCTCCAAGCAGTGAGTTGGGGGTAGATCTCTTTCCTTGGCTGGCACCTCCCTCTGGAACAGCCTGCCTGCCGCTCTGAAACTTGAGGAGAACCATCTCTGGTTCTGGAAGCACCTCAAGACTTTCCTCTTTGCTTCTGCCTTCGCTCTTCCTCTGCCCTGCTGATCTGCCTGCTTTGGCACTGTGCACCTGGTACCCTCTGATTTCGGGCCCAGGTCCTTTCCCACCCTGCTACACACTCGCACTGCCTCCTGGCAACCTTTGCACTTGGGGCTGTATCTGCAACCCTACAATCCCCTTACCTGCACTTTTCATACTCCCCTTGTCTGCTCTTTAAAGCTCGCACTTGCCACCCTGGTGGCTGCACTACCAGTTTTGTTTGTTTCACCTGCTCAGCCCTTTTCCACCCTCTCCTCTCCCTTGCACTTCCCCTTTTCCCTCTCCCTTGCACTTGCACGTTCTCAATGTCACTGGACCTAGTAAGATCGTTGTTTTGTCCTCCCATGTTCACCTCCCTTGCCTCATCACGCTCTGAAACACTTGTGTATGAGCGCAATACAAATAAAATATCATATCATATCAAGGATATGTATCAAAAAAATGACACAAGTCATCCTCCTCATGGTAGTACTTGGCAGCAGAGTAAAGCAAGTCTGCGAGACCAATGAAGAATAGAAGTATGGGTCTGGGACCTACAACCAAAAGGGAAGGAAATTACAAGTCATATTCCTTGTGGCAGTTCTTGGCAGGATTGTGAACAAAGTGGGTCACAGTGGGTCAAAAACCCTACCAGTGCATGAATGTTATTACTGAGAAACCTAAAAGTAACAGAGGCAAGGGTAAGGGAGTCATTCTTACTGGTGTTGTTGAACTGTGATACAAAATTAAGAAAGAGGCCATGGGAAGGGATTAATTTCCCCTGGTGTTGTGAAACCAAGGTAAAAGGGAAGCCAGGGGAAGGGGAGTTATTACTCCTAGTGTTGCTGAACTGTGAAACCAAAGTAAACGGGAGGCCAATGGAAGGGAGGCATTCCCTCTGGTGTTGTGATACCAAAGTAAAAAAGAGGCCTGGGGAAGGGAGTAATTCCCCCGGGTGTTGTTGAACTGTCATACCAAAGTAAAGGAGAGGCCAGGGGAAGGGAGTCATTGCCCTTGGTGGTGTGGAACTGTGCAACAAAGTGGAAAGAGACCAGGGAAGGGAGTAATGCCACTTGGTTGTATCAAACCTTGAAGCCAAGATACAGAGTGTTAAGAGATGGCCAGTGTATCTGCCAAGAAGTGCTTGAACTTTATCTATTGTGTTGGAGAACAGCTTTGATGCGGAAAAGGGCGCCATTCCCCTAAGAAGCCAAGTGAACTTTTATCCCCATTCTTCTGCACCAAGAAGGTCTACTTTAGCTCTAGTTTAGTTTCAAGTGTAAGGGCCATAAGTAGAGTTTTGATACAGGAGAGTGGATTTTTGATTTACACAGACATTCTGACAGAACCCTTAATGTTTTAGTTGAGACTGGGAAACCCCTCTTAGAGATAGGGAAAGTTAGGTTGTCTCCTTATTTTTCTGACTAATAGAAGTCTATAGCAATCATCATGCCACTTGTGTGTCAGTCTCCTCCTTCTTCAACCTTACAGCACATATACAGCTTTATCAGATAAAATCCCATTGTCCAAAAAAGACTGGACAATGTCTAGGTTAAAACTCACATAAAAGAAAGATCGCTTTATATGATAATACTCTTGCCTTATTACCGTTCCAGCAATCTCTATCTTTTCATCCATTATTCCCCCCTTTAGCCCTGTAATCATTCACCCCACGGTCTCATGGCAATCAAAAGTTGAAGAAAGGTATCATTTTGGCACTATATAAAACAATCGAAATAAATTCAAACAAATAAATATCCATTGCTATCTTTCCCTAATGGACAAATTAAATGCTTCCTTCATTCATCAAAATTCATCAGGCACTGCATTCAAAGGAAAAGCAAAGTGTGCTGCTAAAACGCATCGTTCAACATACCATTTTTAATGGCAGGAAGAAGACAACTTTATGTCAATTGATAAAATGCGGAAATGTATGAAGACAAGGTCACCTGACTCTGAGGGCTGCAAGGAAGGCGACTTGGGCTAGTGCCAACCCAAGCCAGTGAATGATACACCCAAGGGCAGCATGGGAAGGATTGCCTGGTCAGTGACCCTAACTTAAACCCTTACACTGCTCAGTAGGCTACTGAGAGACCGTCCCCTTTCTTTTTGAGACTGCGAAAAGCTGGTTTTTAATAGACTCAAATCCCTCATACTGGAAGGAGAGCCTACTCTTTTAAGGCAGCCCATCGTATATAATCTAAGAGAGCTTCTGTTTCCAGTTAAACAGCACATAAAAGGAGTTATGTTTCTAGATCTGTTGGACTCACAACAAGCACTAGAGTTCAGTGTACACAGATTGCCAAATGTGGAGAAAATAATGCGGAAGGAAGCATCAAAACAAGCGTGTACTCTAGAGACAAAATCCTATATTCAGGAAACAAAGTGTTATTCCCCCCCTACGGCACATTACTGCCACTAAATATGAAAATCTAGAAAGCTTACGCAGTGTGTTTTCAGTTTAACTCTCTTAAGAACAACACGACGATCCTCAGCACAGTGTAGATAGACTCAGAGAGGGTAAGAGGAACAATACTAAAATACAAGATGGCGGACAGGCCAGATATAGGCTTGCTCCAACCCCCTAACCCTCAAGTAGCCCTAGGTGCCCTCGGAGGATCCATCCCATTCCATCTGCCCCATCAATACGCTGCATACCAGCTACATGTACTCTAGCAAGACAGATGCAAAAATGACTTAATAAGATATGTTTTCAAAGCCAAAGAGACAAGTGCGAGTGAGTTCCACAGTCTGGGGCCCCTGACATGCTCTCGCCAACAGAGAGGGGCCTCTAGAGTACTGTGTGTGCGCTGAGTGAACTGAACAGCTAGGACAATATGGTCCAATCTTCTCTTGCAACGAGAGACAGCCCATCTTGTGCAAAGCACGATGTATGATAAACAAAGCCTTAAAGCTTATGCAGGCTGAAACTGGGAGCCAGTGCAGATTTCGCCTAGCTTCAGAGACAGGCTGATCGTACCTGAATACCTTTTATGAAACAAACAGCTGCATTCTGAAGTATCTGCAGGCATTGTAATCAATAGGCCAGCTGAGAAAGAAGAGCAGCATAACAATGTTTTAGTTTCAGAAAACCAGTGCAAGAGACAGAATTAATCTGCATTTTCATGGAGAGAGAATGTTTTACCTCTAGATTTCTCACAGTTTCCGGGGGTGGGGGGGCGTGTTAAGGACCCCGGTATAGCTGGCAAGCCATTGGTTGACCACAAGTCCTCGGAGGCTGACGGGGGGTGACTATCATCACCTCTGTCTTGTCTACAATTAGTTTTACACAATTGGCACTCATTCAATCACTGATCGCCGGAAGACGAGATTTCAAGCATTCAGTAGTGCCTTTTTAGTGAAGACCAAGCCTGAATAAGAGCTGTGTGTCGTCTGCATAGGAAAAAAAACAGAATACAAAGGACCGGATAAGGCATGCAAGTGGCTGAATATAAATGTTTAAAAGTAATGGGGAAAGGGCTGAGCCCTGAGGAACACCACAAGAAACAAAAGCTGGAAGAGACTTGACTGATGAGCATGACAGAGATTGCATCCAATGTGCTGGAAAAAATTGAAAATTCTAAAACAAGTCCTGCAATGCCAGTAGTGTACAATCTGGATAGAAGAATACGAGGGTCTACAGTATCAAAGGCAGCAAACAGGTAAATAAATAAAATCAGACCTGTAATGCCACCCTGATCTCTTATTAAAGTGAGGTTGCCAATCACGGATACTACCACTGTTCCGTGCCAATTAGAGGGTGAAAACCCAATTAACAAGGGTCCAAAATGTGCTGGGATTCAACTGTAGCATAACCACCACCTCCATTACTTTTGTGACAAACGGACGCAAGGAGATGGGGCGGTAATTGCAGAAAACCATGGGATCCAATGTTTTCAGTAAAGGATTGACTAAGGCATGATTCAAAGCTGTTGGAATGTGAGCACAAGCTAAAGATGAATGTATTGCTTCTGTGAGAGATTCCTCAATATTCGGAACAATAGATTTGAAAAAACATGAAGAAATGTGATCCCTCAGCGAAGCAGATTTAAATCGATTCACAAATGCCCACCATCTCAGAGCCAGTAGCAGATTGAAAGGATACAAAAGATTGTGCCTCCAATTTATCATCAGAAGGCAAATCAACAGTAGATATATATAGTTTGTTGTATTAGACTGACATCCAATATTAGCTCTAATGGTCTCAATCTTATTTATAAAAAGATAAATTGTCACAAGACTCCTGGGATCCAGAAATTACTGGCACTGTTCTAGGGGTCGAGAGATATTTAACAGTTTGGAATCGTTTTTTGGCAATATTTACTGCAGACCGAATAGCTGAAGCTCCCCACGAACAGGCAAAAACCCCCAAAGGAAAAAGAGATACAAATACTTCTAACAAAAAAAAAAGAAAAGAACAGACATACAGGAGCCAACCTCTTGCTGCCACCCACACGGTTCCTCATTTTTTTGTAACAGTGGTAACAGCAGGGCAGGGCCACAGAAAAGAATTGTGTTGTAAATACTGCCTGATTTGAAGAGAAAATGGGGCCCGGGGCTGGGGGGAATCAGGGAGGGAGTGCATTTTTAATTTAGTACAAGGAAGTAGTAAAAGAAATCTATTTAGAGAGAAAATATATGTTTTCTCACTTAGAAAATACCCTCACTGCGATATGAAATTACATGTTTACTCCCTAACAATCATGTGATTCCCAACTTCAAACATATTGAGTAAAATACTCCTAACTGAAAGTCTTATCAGAAATTGTCATTGCAGCCCTGACTCAATTACCTCTCACTGGTGCAAACACAGAGGGAAAGACTCACCTAGGGGTAGTAGGAAATCCACTATAAATTGAAACCAGCCACAGCTGCAGAGGCGAGGTTGTTGGAGCAGGTTGTGGCTGGTGTTTGGGGGAGTTTGGAGTGTGTTACATAGACTGTGGCGTACTGGGGGCTGTTGGAGGCAAGAGGATAAAGGGGCCAAGAGAATGGAGTAGGAGATGGTGGTTGAGGTGGTAAAAGTAGGAGGGGGAGAACAGGAAAAGGTCATAGAAGACTGCAGGAGGTCGAAACATCAGAGGAGGTGCTGGGGGTTTGGGAAAAGTGGTAACATTAGGAGGGGGGAACAAAAACTTGAAAGAGGTGATGAAAGGTGAAAGAGGTGGCAGGAGTCTGAAGGAGGTTGGTCCATCAGGAAGGGGTAGTGAACCAAAGGTGGGTACTGTAATAGCAAGAGGAGAAGGGCGACAAAGACAGCAATAATATGAAGGTTATGATGGGCAAGGTGTCATGACTGTGCCACTGGAGCACCAATTGGCACCCACTGTGGACTATATGCGACTCATTCATCACCATAATCCTCCCAGGACAATACCTACTCATATTTGTGCCTTTATTTTTCATTTGCAAGACTTTGGTACCTCCTTATTTAATTTAATAAACTACATATCCCATAATGCACATTTTGGCTGGTCAAAGTCCCTAGCTATTCCTATGCCGCAGTCTTAGAACTAAAATCCGCAGAAGCCTTCAAGATCAGTGCTGCTTTCACTTTCCCAAGATCAGAGATGGAGGAGGCAGATTACCTTCAGGTGTGGTGTTCCAGATGCTGCTAATGAGCCTATTTCAGAACAGGGCAGGTCAGTATGTAAGCAGTTGCCTACAGGAGCACAGGGGTCTTGCATTGAGTTGGCTCCCAGACCTTTGTGCTTTGATCCTTGGATTTCTGTTGCTGTGTCTAGTTGCTTCCAGAACCTGCTCCAGTACCCGGTGTGCCCTGCCTGGAGCTATTCTATGCTTCCTTCACTCCCCTGCCTTCTGCCCTGAACCACTGTGCTTCCTGCACTGCAGCCCTGCTCCCTTGCTTGCAGTCCTTTGTTTCCAGTCTGCAGCCCCTTGATCTCTTCCACCAATTATCTAGTGCCCTGCATGCAGTTTCTTGTTCTGTGCCATAGTCTGTGTTACCTGCCTCTAGCTTCCTAGATTCCAGTCCTGAGTGTCCTTGTTATCTTTCTGGAGACTTGCCCTTGTTATTCCAGTCCAGAGATACATTTCCTTGTTACAACTCCTTGTTATTCTTGTACAGTGGTTCGGTACTGAGTTTTCATTTTCCTGGTCTATAGTTCAGTCCGCTGTTTCTTTATTCCAGCCCTTAGATTCTTGTCTGCAGTTCCAGTCTCCTGTACCCTTGCACTTTGATTCTTATCTTTTTGCTTTTCCTCTTTCGTCCTGTTCTCTGTCCCGAACCATGCTCACTTTGACTTCCTATTCTTTCCCTGGACATTTCTGTTACTAATCTTGTCCTCACTTGTGCTTGTGTAATTCGTTTGTTGACAGATGGACTGCTGGATTTCCCAGCAGGCAATCTCTGCCCCTTTCCTTTGTCACTTTTCAGTATTGTACCTTTTGCCATATTTTTAAGTGTGCTGGTTCCTGTTTGAGGAGGCAGTCACTGTTCAGTTCCTGATGACCCTGTACAGGCATCAGACTTGTTAGCACTGTTTCCTTGTTCGTGCCTTAGGCTCCAGACACTGACACCAACTCATGCTGTTCCTTTCCATGAGCATTCAGAGTGGGGCCCTGTAATAGTAAGCAGCTCAGAAGACTAGAGTTTTCCCTGACCATGTCCAAACTCTTCCCCTATTCTGTGTACACAATTGGTAACCTAACATGTTTGTCTTACCTGTAGTCCCAGCCCCTTTCTGCTCACTACCTTTGTTGGCTGTATGAAGCTAATGCCTATACTTTCTTGTATGCCGGATTCCTTACACTCCTCTCGCTTGTGCACTTTTCTCCTCTTGGCTTTGAGGGCATGTCTCTGCCCTAGGCAGAACCAGGCAATGTGAGAAGGAACAATACGGACCAGGAAGTTTACCATCAGGTTACAGAGGCAAAGGGAAAAGCAGACCAGCAGTACAACACTGAAGGTGGAGCGGCAGCGTGGACCCTGGCTCCAACTGCATCTAGTGCTGTACTGGCAATTGGTAAAGAGTCAAGAAGTGGGTGCTAGAAAGATGTTGGTATGGGACCCAGGAACACTTGCCCCTAATTAGCCTTTTAACAATGGCCCCTGCTTGGAGAAATGAGCATTGCCATCCTAGAAGGAAAGACTTTAGCTTTGAAGACTTTTCAGTTGATATGTGATCTTGTGTTGAACCTTTTGTAAAAATAAATGATGAGAAATCCTATTCATTTGTGCATTTTAAGAGGCCTCTTTGACATCAGACATGAAGTTAAACTACACATGGGCCCTCATTAGAACCTTGGCTGAGGACCATGGTGCTATTAGCACCATGGTCCAATGCGCTAAGGTTACGATTCCGCCATGGTGGATGGCGGAATTACCGCTCCATTCCAAGGTGAGTGGGGCGGTAATTCCCCATTTGCCCTTCCCCATTCCCATTTTTGCCCCCATAGGGCATAATGGCAATGGGGAAGGCGCTAATAACGGCACCGTAAATTACGGTGCCGTAATTAGCTCCAAAGTCCCTTTGCGGGTTGGATTTTTAACGCCTGGTAAAAGCAGGCGTTAAACACCAACCCGCAAAGGGACACTTGTAATCAGGCGTTAAGGGTTAACGGCGCCGACGGCGCCGTTAAACCCTTAACGCCTGAGTTGTAATGAGGGCCATGGGCTGGTTTAAACATGAAGCACAGTTCAGTTTTCTAATACACAGTCAGTATCTATTTGTTTCGAGCTGAGTGTGACCAGTGTCATAAGTGCAGAGCTGAAGCTGTGCCCATTCTATAGGCAGACACATTTCCTTACTCTGCATTTTGGCTGAAGGAACTGCGAACACTGTGTTGTGAATGTGATGTAACACACAAGATACTGTGTGTGGAAGGGCGAGGCAGCTGGGATTGCTCATGCTATATACAGTATAGTACAGAGAAGGGTGATGGGGATGGCACCAGCGAAAACCATCCCATAACTACTGTTTACGGAGGTACTATATTTTAGTAACCCTGGCAGTAGATGGTGGTGAATTCATGTCATTACCCTAGATTTGTGTTAGAAGGCAGAATGGAGTTGTTGCCCAGTCGCCTCCTCACTCATGCCCTGCAAACAAAACATTTCTGCATCTTCAACCTTTATCAGCATATACTGTTAAACTTGATGACTCACTTAATGATCATTGCTCGATTAGTCATTTAATAATTTGCGTAGTTGTGATTTTGGTCCTGTGTGTGTGTGTGTGTGTGTGTGGGGGGCGCTGGGTCAAGGAGATACAGTGTGTGCCTTCTGTGTGTCTGCATGGCGCCCCTCACAATCAACATAGCATGAAGGTGGAATCACGACAGTATTAAACAACTTGCCATGAACCTCTTGTTCCTGTCAAATCCTCTGGGCATGTTGCTATAAGTGTGAATATATTGCTAGAGGCAAAATGCCCTTAGTTAACTGTCCAAGGAAGAGGCCTTACAATATATTTATTTCAATATTAGCAGGAACACATCTGCTGCTGCCCCAAGTGGGGGGAATGATGATGAAAACTGTACATGTACCTCTGCAAGGCCACATGTGGCTCTTCATCTCAGAGGCTAACCTACTTAATTTTATGTGGTTCAAACTAAATAAGAGCACAGCTGCTTCCTGCAGCCAGTAGGACTGCTCAAAATGCGAATGTGCCCAGATTAGACCTCACCCCATCACTGCCTCTAACCTAGACCCACACTCAAGTAACACGCATCTTCTTCGGTATACAGCACACAACTGCGACCCATCCACGCCTTTTATTGATTAAGCTCATCCAGTATAAGTTTCGAAATCATGAGGATGGTGAAAATGTCTTTTCCAAATGAAATACTTGCCAGAAATGCAGATGGCCCTGATAGTGTCTTCACTGGTTTCCCATGCACTAACGAGAACCAGAAAAATCTACTTACAGTTCCCAAAACAAATCCAGCACTTCCTTCTGGAGGATCACCTCACTGAGATCATATCAGTCAAGGCAGGGCCCATACCAGATCACTGCTATATCATATGAGGAGGGAAGACAAGTCTTAACCAACGTAAAATAAGAACACTATAATGCGGAGACAATAGCAGTTAAACATTGATTGTAACCCTGAATATTCACTGCACATATTTTTCAGTGCAGAATATTCAGCACTACAAATCACTGAATAATTGAAAAAAAGATGGTTTAATAGGGAAGGAGAATATGGGGTTCTGAGAGATTAGTTTTGCAGGCGAACATAGGCTGCAGGAGCTTACCAGCCCCACATTCACATTTAAAAGGAAAATATTTTTAAAACTGCACTAAAAAAGGGGCAGCAAAAATCACATGGAACACTTAAACGAACACAGACTTTGCAAACCCCTACTAAAAGGAGTTAACACAGCGCTGTAGAGTTCACGGAGCAGTCATCTGGCACTCCACACTGTAAACAGTTCTAAGGAAACACAGCGTAAAAGACACTTTTACTCTCTACATGTATGGGTAGTAAAGTGATCTTTCACCTGTTTTGGCAGACCACTCCTATAGTGCCTCGTGGCTTTAATGAGGGATGGGGCTGATGGGAGGTGCACATTAAAAAACATCTGAAAGTTTACAGGTTGGCTACACCTGCCTTAAAAACATTGTGCTCCCGAAAAAAATAGGCAACAATAGACACATTGGAGCCACCTCCTACTACAGTCCAGACTGCTCTTTGCACCTGTTCCAGTCATTGGTACCAGCAGAGCAGAGCCATAGGAAGGAACTCTACTTTTATTACTGCCTGATTATAAAATACATCTTGGAAATTAGTATTAAAATACATTTTTTTCACCTAAAGAAAACCACCGTTGGGAACAACAATTACATATTTACTCCCTAAAGAATTCTTTAACTCTCAAATTGGGGAAAAAAAAGATAAACATTAGGTGGCATCCTGAGACCAGAAGGAAGTTTGGGTCTCCAACTGACTCCCAAACAGAGATAACGTAAGCAACATTTATGTCGACTCCAAAAATACACCTCTTGGTATCTAGAGATATCAATGCATACCTATTCTGACAATGTTCCGTTTTTAAAAAATTCATGAATCCAAACAAATGATGCTTTTGAGCGATATTTAGATAAAATCAAAAAACCTGAGGAACGTAATCTTGTCTCGAGCTTCAAATGTGTATTCGACTAGTGGCTCCACTTTTACTAAGAAGTGGAAGATAGAGAATGTGGACATATGGCCTGTTTTTAATCACATAAAGAATCGATAGAGCATTTTATATCTTGTGCCCCTCTTCTAATGATATTAACAAACGAAATTTAAATCGTTGTCTAAGAAACTTTGGAATAGATTATCTGGAGCCAGCTTTACACCTTTGTAGATCTTTACATTATTTACAAATGTTATTTGCTATTTGTACAATTCTTTTTTTTGCCTGGAGATGCTGGAGCGATTTGACTGAAAAACAAAACGATTCCCCTATGCTGTTTTCAGTTTTATATGTAAATGCAGTTATGTTTTCTTTGTTTTCTTTTTAAAACGTTTCTTGTTAATATTGATATTAATGAGGTTCTTCAAGATTAAAATAGTAATAACTTTATCCAGTGAGTGGAAAATATTAGATATTGAATTTTTATCAATATGTATTATTGCAGACCATGGTAATGTTACTGCTCAAGTTTATACATATTGTAAACACAGTAGGATTGATGGTCAACTGATTAAGGAAGGTGTTTTATGAATTATGCACATATTTTAAATAGAACTCTATTATACATTTAGGATAAGTCCATATTTTTTATTTTTTTAATTTTTTATTGTTTTAATCAAACTTAGATTTTTACAATATTTTCCTGTTTCATTATGTCTCTTAATTGTCTGTCGGACATCAGTTCAAGTCAACTGTGGTTTGTTGACTGTGTTGGGCTCGGACTCTGTGGAGGATTCCTTGTCTTGTAATAGAACAGTCACGATGTATTCAAGCATTTTGACTGTTATTATTTGCCAGCTGGTTTTGTCGCCACCAATGAGTCGACACCACCATGTCAGTTCTTCCATCAATTGCTCCTTTATTGCTATATGCATGAAAAACTTCTTTCTCAAAGCACGCGTCACGTGACAGGTCGTTAACAAGTGCCGAATTGTTTCATGTAGAGGTGGCTCTGTGTTGTGGCAAAAACGGCAGTTTGCGGTTGGGGAAAGTCCTCTTATGTGTAGGATTTCATTTGTGCGAAAAATATTCAGACGTGCTCTTAAAATCAGGTTCCGAGCCCATTTATTTGGGAAGATCTTTATGTAGTTTTGTAGTTCGTTTAATTTTCTTGTATTACCAGGAAGGTGTGCGCAAGCCTTTGAGCTGAGGCTTGTTCCGTTGTCTTAGCCCAATCTGCTTCCTTGAGTTTTCGTAATATTCTACATGGATTGTGGATCAGTTCGTCTTCATCTGGTGCAATAGAGTCCAGAAGACAGATGTTCTCTTTTTGCAAAGTTGATAGCATTTCGGATTTGCCTGAATCTATCTCACGCTTGATCAGGCTGTATACCCCGTTGCCATCGTTCATTCTGCATTTTCTGTAGAGCATAAGTGTGTTGCAGGACACTGTGCATTGCATGGACTGCAGGCTCAGCTCGTGTCTTACCGCGACGCCAGAAGTCGAGGTCGGTAACTTGAGCACTGATTTCCAAAATGTGGCTTCGAGCTTGAGCCAGATGTTTTGTGGAATGGTCGGCATGGCTTCTGCTCCATATGTTGTTGCAGGCACAACCTTCATTTTGTAAAAATTGATTGTAGGCTTTAATGAAAATTTCCCAGATTTGCGGTCTATTACCTTAGCTTGAGCTGCTAGCTTTTTGATCTTGTTAAACATGACAGTTTGCATAGTTATTTCCGTCTTGGTGCTGTCAAGCTGCACTCCTAGGTATTTGAAGTCTTGGACAATTTCAATTTTAGCGTCTTCGCGAGACCACTTATAACTGATGATTTTCTTCCTTGTGTTCTGTAGAATCATTGCCTTAGTTTTTCCTTTGTTAATTTCTAAAAATAATGTCCTTGCATATTCTTCTAGGCCGTTAAGCTGGCGTTGTAGGCCTACCGGGGTATGGTCAAATAATGTGAGATCGTCTGCGTATAGGAGCCGTTCTATCGAAGAATTTCCCATTTTCGGCGGAAATGCCCGTGTGCTGGTTGTTTGGATCTGGAGATCGCCTATGTAGGCTAAGAATAAGGCTGACGCTAAAGGGCAGCCTTGTTTCACTCCACGGGAAGTTGGAATTTCGTCAGATAGCTCTCCCTAGCGACTCAGACGCACTCTCAACGAGGTGTTGTGATGCAAGGCTTGTATTGGGGCCAGTATATCGTCCGGGCATTGCCATTCTCTTAGCTTTGTCCAGAGACGATGTCTTTCGATGCGATTGAACGCTTGTGTAAAGTCGATGAATACCACGAATAGTGACTGACCAGACTGTAGGGCTCTACTTTTCAGTATGCTGAAAATTAGAATGTTACCTGCTGTTCCTGCATTTTTTTTTAAGCCGGATTGTAGGTGGTCGTTACACTTTGCTGTGGCTGCCCAGGCTTGGAATTTTCTTAGTAATAGTGACCCGAAGACCTTACCGATGCAATCTAGTAAGGCTATGGCCGAAAATTTGCGGGATCCTTTATGTCTCCTTTTTTGTATATAGGAATTATTGTTGCTGAAGTCCATGATTTTAGTACCGAGCTTGATTCTGTACAGCGTCGAAAGACTTCGCTGATGAAGATGACCCATTCTTCAGCATGTGCTTTTAGATCAAAGTTGGTGATTCCATCGGGTCCAGGCGCTCTTGAATTTTTAAGTTTCTTGATGATCTCCCGAATGTCGTCTTTGTCTTCTAGGTTTATCCACTGTACTTCTTGATTTTGGTGTTGCACGTTATTTTTGGATGTGACTGATTTGAACACTTCGGCGAAGTGTGGTTCCCATGTGAGTTGTGAAATGTTGTTGGTTATATGGTTCTCCTCTGACTGTTCTGTTGATCTTAGTAGGGACCAAAAGTCTCTTCCGTTGTTTGTTGTTAGCGCTTTTGTTATGTCTTCGGCATCTTGCTGATACAGTTTGCCTCAATGCACTCGTATCCCGGCTCTGTATTCCGATTTTAACGCTTTTTGGGCGTTCTTCATATGCTCAATTGGCGTGAGTCTAATTGCATTTTTCATAGCTCTTCTATGCTCACGTCTTCTTGTCACTAAATCACTGTTGTAAGTATGTTTTTTGATACCAGCTACGATTTTTGAACTTGTTTTCTTTTGTTGGTATGCCACTAACAGCGGTTGGTAATCGACTACGTTAGGCTCGGCTGGGTGTGCTGCGTCTTTCTATCTTTGCGTAAGGTTTTTGATTGCGACTGTGCTCAGTTTGAGTCTGGTTCCTCTTGTATTAGTTTCGATGTCCATATTTGTGCCCTTGTTTTTTGCACTGTTTATTGTCCAACTGGTTTCCAAGAAGTTATGGTCACTGGCTGCTGTTCGACGCACATTAAAAGACGTGATGGCACTTAGCAGTGATTTGGAGACAAATATGTAGTCTAGTGTCTCGCTTGTTTCAGCGCGTTCCCATGTCGGTATGCGATTTTGTTGTGGAAAGGTGAGATCGAGATTATGCAGGTCTCGAACGAGTCAGATCAAGCCAAGTTTTGCCTCGCTGTTCTGCGGCTGTTAGATGTTTTTTTGTTCGTGAGCTCTTCTTGGTATTACATACGGCATTTAGATCACCGCATATCAGTAACAAGGACACTGACAGCTTGGAGATAGCTTCATCTATTACTTATTCACACATGGTGATGAAGTTTTCACCATTAATTGCTGCTGGATTCCAGTACGCATTGATGACAATTATGGTGCTTTCTGGTTCTTCTGTGTTATTTTCTTGTTTCCATGTAACACTTACTGCCAGGAGGGACAGGTTTGCATTTACGGTTGGACCAATAGAGAGTCCACTTCCGATACGGCATGCGATCAAAAGCCCAGACATTGGTCTCCCTAAATGTCCCTTGGCTGCTGGGGCCATTTTTATCTCGAACCCCTCTAGGGTTGGTGCACTTGTTAGCCATGTCTCCTGGAGACATATGATGTCGTATTGCCCTAGGTTGACGTCTCCTGGGACAGTTAAGTGTGAATGCCCTCTGGTGTTCCACGAACAGAGTCTCACTTTGCGATGATAATTTTCATGTTAAGTGTTGCTGGTGGATTACGCTCTCTGTCGATGGATTGCTATTTATGTCGGTGCATGGTAAGCGATTTTGGTAGCCAGGCCCAAATTCCTTGTTTGTTATCGGCCTGTGTGGGCGTGACTTGAGATGTGTCACTGTTGTGTGTGGATTGTGAGAAGGTTCTTTTTGCTTTGTAGGATTTTACCTGTGCCTGGCGATCTCTATCTGAGATGTCGTCATTTGCGTGAGTTGATTTCCTTGAGGTTTCTGGGTTGTCTCTTACTTGTGTGCTCTTTCTTTGATCTTCTTTGCTGCGAGATTGATTTGAAGGATTTCGCTTACTTTGTGGTAAGTAATGTCTGTTTTGACTTTGTTCACGATAGTTCTGGTTGACTATCGTACGTTTTTGTCTGTGCAATGTAACTGACGTTTTTCTTGTGTTTTTCATCCACTTTGTTCCTTGGTTTTTCTTCTTCTGTGCTTGTATCTACATAGAAGCCAAGATTGTGGATGTCAGATTTGCTTTTATGTATCTGCTTGTAAACGGTATAAGATCTTGTGTACAAGCGAGTTGCTGCTTTACTCCTTTCATGCCATGGTTCAACTATGAGTAAATCATCTGAATTTATGTCTTTGAGATTTGGTACCTGGTGCAGTATTGCCATGACTGTTCTTCTGTTCAGCGTGAGCTCATCTTTGTTACTAGATCGTTGCACCATTTGCACAGTCCATTTTGATTTGAGGTATTCTTCATGGCGACTTGTAGTGGTATCTGTTCTTGATCTGTAGCTGACTATTTTCCTGTTCAAATCAGTTTTGTCTCTCGGCATTGTTTGAACATTGTAATCGTCTTTTCGTGTGTTTTCGTGTCGCCTGTTTGTTTTAATCGGCGAACCTTCTGTTTCAGAAGCTAAACGTGTTGCTTGTGAGACTTTCGCTAGTCTTGCAGTCAAAGACTTGGTTCTTTTCTGATCAGTTGATTTGTTTTTGTCATTTAGTGGAGATCTACGTGATACTTTCTCTTCACTAGATTTATCACGGGAAGAGGCTTCCACTCTCTTGGGTTTTATTTGGCCGAAGACCTGAGCTAAACGGTTACGCCTTTCTTCCATAGTTTCGAAGTCTCGTTCCACGTGTGTCGTCATGTCTTTTCCTTTAGATGTTGATGGCATTTCACTGTCAGATGCTGATATGGTCCTGTTATTCTTTGGATTGGGAGCGTACACTGTGTGTGGTTTGTCGTCTTCATCTGAGTAAACACTGATGTTCATTAGAATATCATCTTTTAGGAGTTCCGCTGTAGATTTCGGTGATTCAGCTTTCGATTGAGTCGTGTTGTCGTGAGTAGAAAGACTGTGAGTGGTTTGCAGCACGATACTAGGAACAGCAGTACTGGCCAGGCAATTTTGTGCCTGTTTGATGTTTTGCTTTAATGGCTTGGCTGATTTCTCTTTTGGCAGGGGAATCATGCCTGACGGCGTTTTCTTGCACCTTGCCTGTGCTTTGTCAAAGATTAGATAGGCCGTTTCTGTAGTTCCACTGATGGTGTTAGGATTGTTGCTTTTTTTTTTGTCTAGAACTAGGAACACCTCAGGTGTATTTCCGTTGTCCGTTATCATGTTAGTTAATTCGCTTTCAGCACTTGATTTATCAGCATGTTGTGTTATACTGCTTTTTGTTTCAATGTTTTCCGTTGAGTCGATTGTAGGTGCTGTTTGAGCACCTGCCTCTTTGGTTCCTGCAGTGTCGTTTCGTTTGTTGGCCTGGATGTCTTTTTTTCTGTTTTTGATGTTATTTTTTCTATTAACTGGTTCGCCAATTTGTCTATTTTATTTTCATAGCTGTTGTTCTCTTCTTTAGCTGCAATGAAGGCCTCCAGATAAGTGACTTTCGTCAAGATCATGGCGATCGTTGCCTGTTGATCCTTTGTGGTCTCATTGAGCGTTTCATATAATTTGCAGAATGGATTTAAAGCTATTGAGATGGTCGACATGATGCTCAATAGGTCAGCTTTCTTTGATGGTGTTTCAGGCATCGGGGGGCCTGATTGCATGGCATTGACTTTGCCTGCTATAGGCAAATGTTCGCTGAATCTGCGCCTTGGCGTTTGGCACCCATTGCTAAGACTGAGTGGTTTGTTTGCAGCGCTGTGTCTGTCACATTCTATGACGGCTCTCCTCTTCTCAACGCTTTTGTCTTGTTCTTTTTCAGCTTCCTCATTCAGATTGTTGTCCAGTGTTTTATCGACACAGGGGGTAGTGTTTACAGTCATCTCTCCTTCACATGGGTGAGGTGGGTGTGTCAAGCCGCTATGCGTGTCTTCATTGGCACTGGCTTCCTCGTTGTAATTCTTGTCAAGTTGCTGCACGGAACTCACAGGCTGAGGAGGATTGATGTCTTTGTTTTCTGACGTTGGTCTAATCTTCTCTATGACTGGGTCCAAGTCGATGGTGTCTTCTGATTGATCCGGCCACCCTTGAAAGCGATTTTCCTTGCTGCGGTGTGTATCCGCAGGCCCTTTTCTCACCGTTGCTGCCTGAGACTGTTGTTGCGGCGAGCCCATGTGAGAAGCTTCGCTGGATTTGTTGACGTCTGTACACAACGAGTGGGACCCTGGCTGATTTTCCCCCAAGGCCCTACTCGGTAACTCCAAGTGAGATTTAAGTGGCGATGTTATTTGCAATGTCTTCACAATTTTCCCATCATCGAGTTTCACGTTTTTGAGGCATGGGAAATTTTCTTTGACGGCGGCCAACATTTCTGCGTCAGAAAGTTCTTTGTAGTCTTTGTTTTTTGTTGACAATTTTGCTTTAAAAAAGTCTGTAAGTATTTGCATTGTGGTTTGTTTTTTTGTCGTTCCAAGTCTGGGTGTACTATTGTCTTTATTTTTCATTTTTCTGTCTGATGTTTGATATTTTACGCCATTGATTTTTTTCTGGCTAGAACCATTTCTTTTTTTGTTCGTTCTTGCACTTTCTAAGTGCCCTCTATGCTCTCTGGCTCTCTTTTTGATGTTGGGCATCTGAGAGTCTTTCTTGCGAGATGTCTCGATGGTGATTGAGTCAGATCTTGTCGTATTGTTTGTTTCAGGCAGGTCTTCAGGCTGCGTATGAACCTGTGCGGCCGTGCTCTGCACGGAGGATGACTCCGCCTCTTTTCTCGCCGAGGCCGCTACTGCATTGGGAGCCGCCTCGTCTGACGCCATGTCTGAATTCGCGGGTGCGCTGCTCTCCGCCTGCTCGGCCCCAGTGACGAGTCTCTCCCTCGAATTTGACGACCGGCTTGCCACATGCCGCTCGCAGCTCGGTACTGTGTCAGTGGCACCGCCGCGCTCCGCCCTCCCTCAGGAAGGCAACAGCGGGGTAGAAACCGGACCAACGGGCTGAGGCAGCTGAAGCCTTGCAATAGGCTCCCGACTCCGCGGCGACGTGTCCACTCTACCCGCATCCACTTCCTCCTGGGATCCGAAGCCTCCGGGTGAGCTGTATGCATGCATGGAAAGGCGGAAATTGCTGTTTTGTTGTTCACCAAGCAGCAGTGATTTGTTCGTACTGCTCAACTGATTGTTATGACGCCCGATTTTGGTGGTGACCTGGGGGCGGGCTTGGGGTTTGATGTGAATATGCTCTTTCCATACTGTGGTAGGCAGAGGGTTTTACCTCCCTCAGGTTTGGATCGAGAGCTTCGGAGACAACACCCGTCCTCTTCCTCACATTCCTGAGTTTCTTGTGAAGTTCTCAATGACTTGGACGTCATTTTTTTGTGGCGAGGGAAAGCAGATGGTTTACTGCGGGACTGGACGCTGCTATGACGCTGTTGTGACTCGAATCACCCACTTTCAGATTTCCCCTCACCCCTCACCACTTACCGTGGGCACTTATCGATGCTTGTCAGTCGATGGCTGGACCATATCATGCACTCACGTCAGTTGTGCGCGGGGGAATCTCAATCCTCTGTCACCCGACGGACCACGACAGACCACTTTTCGCCCACTTCTCCGCGCGCGCTCCGCGCTACAATGAGTTCAAATAGTCTCTGTAGGACTCTCCAGACCAGAGTCTCCACCTCCTCTCAGGAATAGAAGTGGTAAACAGACTGCCGTGACCACGACAGACCACTTTTCGCCCACTTCTCCGCGCGCGCTACAATGAGTTCAAATAGTCTCTTTAGGACTCTCAAGACCAGAGTCTCCGCCTCCTCTCAGGAATAGAAGTGGTAAACAGACTGCCGCGACCACGACAGACCACTTTTCGCCCACTTCTCCACTTCAATAAGACATACATTTCTTATTGATTTTACCTTATTGAGTCTTGCAAAGTTTTAGTTTAATGCAATTATATTTGACGTACATTTTATGAATTCTATTGTATTCTGCTTTTATGATGAAAATCAAAATAATAAAAAACAATAGAAATAGAAGAAACAATTAGTAGACTGCACTCCTAATCTCTTTTTGTCATCACAGATTAATAACAAAATTATTCAAACTGTATTGTGGGAAGCAATTGGTGAAATACACTCTGACCTAGTGTACAATAAAACTTAAAGGCCCTCACATAAGAGGGAGCACCACTGCTCAACCCCCAATTTAGAAAAAAGCCCACACTCTTAAATAACAAATTCAATAACAAAAATAATTTGAAATGTAATCAACAAGTGACCAATAATTCACTATAATGTATACATTTTTTATTTATCAATAATAGAAATAATTTCATTGGTTTGTATTCAGTTTGATATTCTACAGAGGATAATGGAGAATTATTCCAGCTTAACATGTTTCGGTCAACAGACCATCTTTAGAAGCATTAAAGGCTGAATCAAGAAATCACTTTGTGTGGAAATTCTCAAAAATTACATATTACATGCTCCCATTTTTCTGATCATGTGAGGAATACGATCACCCGCACGTTGGTTGTGCGCTCACATGGGCTTTTTAAAAATTCTATATGAAATTCAATGATGGTGGATTAACCTCTGGAAAATGTGGGGCGGGGGCTAATCCGCACACATATTCCTATGCTCAATGCACAACATACACATAGACCTGTGTACTCTGGGTAGACACAGCCTACAGGTGCGGTCCTCTCTGTCATATTTAGTTGGGATCTGACAGGTGGAGTACACAATTCATCTCAGGCCTAATTAACTACCAAAGGCTCCATGGATCCACCGTGTCCGTTTGTTTACCTTCTGCAGATGGTGGCTGCAATTAACATAATTAACATACTAATAGAGTATAATTCAAACAGGCCCACATGGGTCCTGGCTGTAGAGGCTAAAACGAAGGAGACAGGAAACCCCAACATCCTTTTCATATGCACTGTGCAACCTGAAGCCAGCTCCCACTCTAAAATAACAATGATAGTGAGCTGTCATGTCTGGGACTATATATTTACAGTAGGCAACCCCGGCGGGACGACCCCATTCAGAAGGTACGAGAGTGGTTTACAGGAGGCAGTTTGTTCTCACCAAAGGTTCAAGGCAGACCTGATGTTTTAATCAGGAACCACAGAAAGCTAAATTAACCAGAGAGACCCTTTGGTCCACAACAGACGGGAAGATGGGTGGGATTTAGTATTACATGTTTTCACCCCTTTACCTTTTCTGTTGATGACCTCAGGCATACAGGCCGATTGTTGGTGGCGACCCAGGATGGGTTCATTAAGGTAGGCTTAGCCTACACCAATGACCGTGGCCCATTTGGCTTTAAAAGAGGGCTGAGCCCCTCTTTTGGGCAGATCATCTGAGGACTTTGCAAGGAGTAGGAAGAAGAACTCAGCATTGGACCCTGGCTGAAGGTACAGTCTGCCTTACAGCTTTCGCCAGTGAAGGAAGAACAGGATTTCCAAAGAGGGAGGCAAGATCCCTCCCCTAAACATTTTCCAGGGAACAGAGGGCGATACTGAATCCAGAGGACCCTCAAGCAGTTCCAGAACCGGTACCCAGCCAGCACACAGCGTGCCCTCTAGGCTCTGCAGCAAGCTTCCTAGGTGGGAAGTGCCGGAGAGTCTCTGAACCAAACCAAGGACAAGGCAATTGCATGCAACACTCTCCTCAGCTTTGGGCCGTCCACCTTAAAGGACGACACAAGCCCATTGATGAAGCTAGGACGAGTTCATCGACAAGCATCAACCAGCGTCTGCCTTAAAAGGCATTTTCGAGCCAGTCGACCCCCTCGAGCTGCAAGTGACTGCATCACAGACTGTTGTTACACCGCAGACGCTCACGCTGTCCAAGTCGCCTCAACCAGTACTTCAAACC
Source organism: Ambystoma mexicanum (assembly GCF_040938575.1). Taxonomy (NCBI): domain Eukaryota; kingdom Metazoa; phylum Chordata; class Amphibia; order Caudata; family Ambystomatidae; genus Ambystoma; species Ambystoma mexicanum. The sequence goes on along the minus strand of NC_090935.1, from coordinate 1,320,925,307 downwards.
CACTTAACAGCACTGTACAATGATTCCAGACCCCGAGCTGCTGTGTAAGGCAGCCTGCAGCCATCCGTCCGGCCTCGCCTGCCAAAGTGCCTGCCGCAAGATACCCGCAACTGTCTCCCATCTTGAACTCTGTCGCAGAAGCTGTAAAGCGCCCTGAAACCGACCTAACACTGTCGAGCACCAAGCACAAGGTACATTGTGGTTCTATCCCCCTGGTCCTTCTCCAAAGGCCACTAGCGACATTTTATGATTCATTGCTCCCTTTGTGTTGAAACCAAATATCCTTGAACTATTGTGATTCATTACTTTACCGACTACCCTCCTGCACAGTATCCACAGTGCATGCCTTTTACTTCTTAAAACTGTCTGTCCTCTGCATTCCTTTACAGGGTGGGTTGTATGTTGTAGTCTGCTAGAACTGGCTGTTGTAATAATAAAGTAGATATTTACAAGTTTGACTGTACAGTCCCTTTTATCATTGGGTAATAATTGTATTCTTGCTGTGTTGCAACTAACCAACGATCCACAACCTTGCAGAGATAAGGCTGCCATTTCATCCACGTTACCAAAATTGGACAAGGAGGTTTAGAATTTGCTTGTGTTTCCAATCTGTTCGGATCCCTTCTGGTGTACTAGAGGTGTGTGGCTGATTGATGGTTTAGAAACCGATATTCATTCCTGGACCACCAGTGCCACGGAAGTTGATTCGTCACAGATCATCTTCAAGAACCGTCTTAAAGTTACAGGCCGCCAAACCCAGTTCACATTCTAACAGGTGGTGTGAAGATAGTATAGATCAAAAAGTCAAAATAAAACATAACAAATGAAAACAATGAATAAACATTACTACTACTTCAAAATTCGTAACTGGAGTCCTGACTACAGGCTAGCTCTTACAACTCTCATGTGTCTGGTTTCAATTTATAGTGGGTTTCCTACTACCCCTAATTGGGTTTTCCCCTCTGCATTTGCACCTGTGATAGGTAATTGAGTCAGGTCCGTAATCATGGTATTAGGAATCGCTCCATGATTTGATGATATAGTAGTTGAGATTTGATTAGAGTGTGGATTGTTCTCCAATAAACGTAAGTGAAAGTGTTGTGACCTACCAGGATTTATGGTAAGTGTGCTTTTGTTTGGTTGTTTATTCATTTAAATACTTGTGTGAAGGTCTGTATGCTTTTTTGGTGTGTGGACTTGAAAGCCTATTGTTCCTCTGTTTTAACAAATTACTTTGAATTAAAATCATGATTTATTATGATTTCTTTATTACTTGGAAATTAGCAATATTTGTGTATTTGTAATGTGTTTGATTTCATTTTACAGCTCCTGGCAAAGTTGTGTATCTGGGTCTTTCAGTTGATGTGAAAAAGTCATGCAATCCTGGATTTAGGGCTAATAGGGTGTGTTGTAGCTGTTTTGAGTCAGGAATGATACAACGTTTGTTAGTGTGTGATTATTAGGTAGCAGGTTTTGTTTTGCATCCCTTGCCTCTCAAGTTTCTTTGTGTCCCTTTTTTATACCTCTATGTACTTTTGTAGAAAGGAACCGTCTTTACCATTTGCATGGTGTTCTCTTTTTTCCAGGCGTGATATGCAATGTGAGTTTAACTATATGTTCAATATCCTTTTCTTGAATTATTTGGTGCATTTCAGGGGAGTGGTATCTGAATTGTTGCCGTCATCAACTTCAGAGGCAAGAGGTGTTCTCTTTGGCCAGTGGAACATGATGCAACAGTTTGTAGCAAGATAATATTTGTTATACTTCCAGTTTTTAGTAGATACACAGATGACATTATGTTCCATGTGTAGTTAGATAATTGCTTTAAAGCATTTATTTTCATGAACAAGCTTATTTCATGCCCTGTTCATATATGTGTACTTATTTCATTGTTTTTTTCATTTGTGTTGCAGGTGCAGTGTACCTTTATGAACCATCTCTCGTCTTTCAAAAATGGGACCTTCAGCAGAATGCTTATTATAGTTGTTTGATGAAGATTACAGTGGACTCGTAACAGAACATTTTAGGACTGGTGGGCTTTGGACATTTGAGACAGATCGCTACTCCATCTTGCATTGGCTAGATGTGACCTTGTTGCAAGAACTGTAAAAAGACAAAACATTTCAGTTCTTTTCATAAAGACATTTGGTGTCAGAAAATATTTGTTTTGAGGTTTGTATTGTTAATTTGTGTTGTCCCATTCTTTGCCAAAAGTTGTAATAATCCACATCAATGGTATTAATCCACTACTATGAATAGTGCTCCTTTTTTAAATTTAAATTGTGAACTTGGTAGTGAGAATGTTTCACCAATACAGGGCGGAACACTGGTCTGTTTGTTTGTATATATAAGGCGAATACTACAAAAACACCGGCATGTCCTGAAAACTGATGAAGCTCTGTTTCCATTCATGGGGCAACGTGCTAATATAACCTACCGGAAATCAGTCTCTATCAAAGACACATTAGTCACAAGTTTCATGGCCCAGAAAAATGCAATCCAAGTGGAACCTACGTGGTTGAACAAAAGGAATATTGGTTTCTCGAAATGCACCAAATGTAAAGCCTGCCAATTTGCACTGAACAAAACCAGTTACACACATCCAATACTGGGGCATGATGTTGAAGTCAAAACTAAAATTACATGCAATACTGAATTTGTGGTATATGTTTTATTGTGCTCATGCAATCTTTGGTATGTGGGCAGCAACATTGGCAAGTTAAAATTAAGAATTTTGCAACAAATGCGTGCCATAAAAAACGTAGATGCCTCATACCCTATGGCAGTACATTTTAGAGATCAACATCAGAGCAAATTGGACAGTTTTCGATTTTTTGGTGTGTATCATATTAAACTCAACCCACGTGGTGGCAACCGAGAGCTTGAACTGCGACAGATGGAGACTCATTGCATTTTAGACTTCCAAACTAGAAAACCACGAGGACATAACTTGGATGAAGGATTGTATGCATTCCTTGGTACATAGTTCCCCTTAATCATTTGAACTCTAACAAGTTTTCTGTAGTCAACAACTGACGGCATTCTTTGCTTTATTAGTTGAAATCTGAGCTTGTTTTAACAATTTTTAACTTTTTTTATATAATGTGTGTTCACTTTTTTAGTGAAAATTGCACAGTTTTTTAGCCCCATTTTCCCATTTTCTCTATACCCTTTCCATTTGGTATTTTCCCTCTCCTTTGCTAAATTCTGGCCTGCATTTCCCTGAATCCCGGTTCTATAATATTTTATATTGTATACTGATTGTCAGTAGCAATGTATGTTTACAGCACTATGCACTTTATTAATTCATCTTCTGTCTGTACCATCAATGAGTTTGCTGACAATTCATTGTCTGCATGTGAGGAATAATGATGAGCACTATGCACTTTAGGAATTGCTGGTTTTATTGTGTAATTATTGATGACTAACGTTTACAGCACTATGCACTTTAATGACGACCTCGAGAATGACCGTGAGGTCTGAGTATCATGTTTCCTCTCCTCCCTTGCATTTATGGGACAATCTGCAAAACAAGTTCTCTCATTGAATCCGATACAGCGGAATACTATTTTTATGGTCGATACAGATTGGGAAATCCAGGCTGCTCTAATGAAAATTAGCTAATAAGGCATATTGATGCCGGCTCTATTACAATGTATTTTCATATTACTTGAGCTATAACATTTTGAAACTGCCGGATCACTAAAATCTGTCATTGTGTATAACATCGACTATAGTGAGAATGATATGGAACATATTCCAAAATGGCCGCCAGCAGTTTCACAAAGGAGAGCCCATATGGATTGAATTAAGGTGAAAGAGAAAAGAGACTAATTGTGCTGGGCAAAACCAGAGTTCAAACTGTCTCTCTTTTTGGTTGTATTTAAAACGATGTGCAAAATACTCACTTGTATATGTGATCAAGCAACGGGAGCGTTGCGAAACGCGTCGAAGTCCTGTCATGCCTTTAATAAAGCTGGATATGGCATAACAAATTCAGTGGCAAATGGAGGATTTATTCATTTTGGGAGATTATTATTGACGTCCTGACAGCGTCGAGTGCCGTCCCTGTGTGTGTGTGTGTGTGTGTGTGTGTGTGTGTGTGTGTGTGTGTGTACACACACATATATGGAGTGTTTTTGTGTCATTTTCCGTTGTGTGGATTTTGTTTGAAAAACATACTTTAGTGGTGTTAGTGAATGATGTGCTTTAGCATTTGTGTGTCGTGTTGACTGTTTTGGTGTGTGTAGTGTAAATGTATTATTTTGGGGGGGCATGTGCCTTCAAGATGTCACATGCTTGTACTTATGGGGAGTATTTGTTTGTAAAATGACCAGGCATGTGGCAGAATTGACTACAGTGACTGTTTTTACTATTTTGGGTGTGGGGTGTGTAGGTTATGAGTAGCTGGCTTTTGTAGGTCTATTTGTATTTGAACGTGTGTTGTGGGAGCATGCATTGGTTGGAAGTGTGTTGTTCAGTGTGCCCCTGGCCAATGCCACTTTAATGGTTCTTGGTTTTTTGTTTTTCTTTTGTTAAAGTAATTTAGACGTAACAGATTAACAGTGCACCAACGAAGAGGCCTTAAATGCTTCTAGCTAACAGACACTTGAATGGTTTGTGATTATTGAGTGCTGCAAAAACTCAGAGATGAAAGAATCTGTATTAAAAAGAGATATTCTCATGTTAATATTTCCCCAGTGTACTTGTTATAGTTATGAACCCAGTTACCTTAATAATGATTTGCATGTTTTTCCTTACATACCTACTACTAGTTTATTCAGTTGTTACAACCTGTAGGTAAATAATATAGGTCTGTTTTTAGTTACAGTTCATACTTTCTTCTAACACTAAAAGAGGGCATGTTTCACTTTGTAATTTTACATCTTTCCTAATGTGCATAATCGATGTGGAATCACATTGCAGTACCACTAGCTTCAGCATGCGCACAGTTATTAAAATGGTACAGTTGAGCATTTTACAGCCCAAACATGTTTTTTTAATGTAGGCTAGTAAATACGCAAAGTTGTGACCCATTTATCCTTTTGCCTCTTTTCTTAGCTGGTGAATAATTCTGTGAATGAGCAGTGCTGTCATGTGTGTTTGCTGTCTGAAGCTGTAACATGCATTATCTTAACATAAGTTCATATACCTGATTTGTTAGCATGGCAAATGAAATGTTGCTTGTTTCTTTGTGTTTTAGGTTATATGTGTTCTTTTGCATGCACGTGCAGGTTAAGGTTTGTTCCCCCATGAACTATTACAGGGCCAAGGTGAGATGTGATGGGAATTCCTGGTCCTTCAGTTAGGTGAGGGTTGTTCAGACTGACTGTGCACATTAAAGGTTGTTCCGCGTGCAGTATTTCAGGGGTCGATGCCAGTTGTTATGCATCTGTGATGAATGGAACATGTATAAAAGTAGAACATTTTATGAGATATTGTGTCTGGGTGGGGTGTGTCTGCTTGCTGGGGAAAGGCTATGAGGATGTCTTGTTTGTTAACTTGTGGGGGTTGTTCCTGTGTGTAATGTGATATGATTTGTTTTAATATTGCACACTTGTGAACGTAAATTGGTTATGTGATATGTTTGGAAGAAGTCTGAATGTGTTATGTGGTTATCAGTATTCCCTGTAATTAGCCAATGAAATGCATATTTGTAGGTCATAACTTTTGTCTGTGAGGCAGTGGGAGCGGTTATGTTTTTATTCCAGATGATTTGTGATAAGAAAAATGTAATTTTTGCAGTGGAGGCGTAGGCTTGTTTTTATGGAAGGATAGCTGAGGGGCAATGCATCGCAACACAGTTTGAATCCTAATCCAGCGTTAAAAAATAGCAATTATAAAAATTATAATTATGCTATGGAGCAGGCTCTGTGTGGTAGATAACCTCAGACAGTAAAGGTGCAAACAGTAAGTTGTAATGTGTTGGATGTAAGAGCGTGAATACATGTGTAAGTGTGTATTTAGTATGAACAGATAAGTTACATTAAAGAGTTGTTGTGCCGAGGGGTTGGGCAGATGAATCTTGTGGCATAGCAGATTGGAGAGTCGGAAGGATTGATACAGGAGCGTGTTCCGTAAAGTGGCACGAGTTTGGATGTGTCTGCAGCTCTCAAAAGTACATACTCATGCTGGGGCTTCTGTCTAAATAGGCAGTCGACTGTTGACATGTTGTGTGCATGCCATGGGCAGTCAGGATGTGTGTAATTACTACTGTGTTAGCATATGGTATGCAGCTACCTCCGTTTTTGTTGAAATAAAAGTTATCTGCATGTGACTTAAGAAATTGCAATAATAAGCTAAAATGAGTTTCTGGATGCCCGGAAAATGTCCCGAATTCAGAGTTAAGGAGCTGGTGGAGGGTTAAATTAGGTAGCTGGAGAGTATATTGCATTTTTGTAACTATTACACTTTTTGTATAAACCGTGAAAAATCGCCACATGCATGTGCAACATGGTGCAAACACGGTTGTAGTTTTATTAAATTCCGCATGATTAGCTCAAGCGGAATACATATATATCATGGCATTTATTCACAAATTACAAAGTTTTGCTTTCTAGGTACTTTTTGCCAAAAAGTGGACATGAGAAAAAAAGGGGGAATTTGAAATGGGAGCTGCACAAATCCTAAGAGAGAGGCGGGAGATGGGTGAAGGACCAAAGGACCAATCACATGTGCGAGAATTCTTGCAGGGCACTACCCAATATTGAAATCTTGTTTGTGTCAGTTTAGCAGCTGAGTTGGCTGCAGTCTTCCGCAGTGTTCCAGTTACTCAATCCGGAGTCTTTCTACACCATTCATTTTACCAGGAGGAGCTGCCTTTAAAAACTCCTTTTTGCCGCGGAGCAGCCGCAGAGTTTGGCAGCTGAGTTGGCTGCAGTCTTCAGCAGTTTCCGGCAGCGATGGTGGCGTATCCGGACACGGAAGAAGAGGGACATCGGCTAAGGAGTCAGCGCCACCGAGGAGAAGACTGTGGCCTTGAGCACAGAAGCCCCTTGAAGCCAGGTTCAAAACAACAACAAGACTCTACAATCATATGAGAAAGGTGGGACACTTGACGGAAATAAGACTCCACAAATAAATCCCCAAAGGCATTGAAACCCTTACTAACATGCTCTCTCCCGCCCCCCTTGGTGTGCATTCCGCATGAAACACCAGATATGCGACTTTCACGCTTAAACTCACAAAACCAGCAAAGATCAAAAACCGCACTCACCCGTTCTGAGGTTTCCGCGATTCCGGTTGAAGAGGACAGGGGGGCCTTGAAGGTGGGAAAGACTGTTGATGTGGGGTCTCTTGAGAGAGAGGAGGTGGCTGGCTCCAACGTGGAGTGGTGCGACTTGGGGGAGCTTTGTGGAGAGTGGGAGATCCGATTGCCGTTACCCTCTGAGAGGAGTTGTGTTCGTCCCGCTGAGGACGTGGCCTGCCGCACACAAGGATGCCTTCCTGGAAGTAGCAATTGCCCAGACCGGGCACGCCCCAGAGTGTAACCGCATGAAGTGTGCTGCAACGTGAGCTTTAAAATCATTAACATCTGACTTGGCACTCCAGAAGGTGATGAATTGGACAGAGTAGCACTACCCAAAAGTTGGGAGTGTGACCAAATAGCTCAAAATGTTCATGTGAATAATACACAGAATGGAGTCCAAACTGACTAAAAGGAAAAGTCCAACCATCATAAACTTACAGCTGAAATTTACATCCACCCAATACCAAACACTGATAATCTCCAGAGCCCAAGCATATCAACAAACGGCTACGAGATGTCAAGTGAAGATACCATAGAGGCTTTGGAATTTTTTTTTTAAAGGATTTAATACGGAGGAACAAGATCACTATGATGATGATCCCTTTGATCCCCTGAATGAAACGGAAAATCCAATGAACTCAACTGATGTAGATAGCAAATTCTCAAAACCAGCAAAAAAATTGCAACTTGAAAACACAAGCAAGCATATATATTCAAAAGAAAACAAAAATGGAAAACAACCGTGGAAATGAGGTAAACCACAAGGTCATTATCCAACAATTCAGAGAACCATGTTCCAAAAATCAACCTTACAAGAAGACAAAACCCAAAAAGACTTCAAGAAAATACTCACGAAGAAGCCACTGAGCCTGCCTGTGGTAAGATCCCTAACATTCTTCTTTCAAAGAAAGCTACATTTATCTCAGAAAAATCTTGGTGAACTTTCTGATGCAGAAATATTGGAGGGAGCCCGGGGCGAGCATCTGGAAGTAGAAACCCGGACTCAGGGCATCGTATGGGCTATTGTTTCATTAACGTCGGGCTCTGCCACTAAAGATGTGGCTGATCCTTTTCAGCCAAATTAGTAACACCAGCAAGTGGTCCAAACAGCCAACCATATTATTTTAGTGACCAGAATCGAAAATAGAAAATATGCAGCTCAATCAGACATGGAAATGATACAATTCCATATGAACACAAACGATAATAACCACTTTACGTTGGAAAAACAGAGACTGCCCAAATTCCAGTAACCATGCTTTAGTGGAATCAAGAGTCCCTCTAACTTGTAATTAAACTATATGCCAAAATGGAAGCACTGCTCCACTATGTGGAATTAATCAAGCTCCAGCACATTTTGACCTGGATTCAAATTTAATCGACCCCAAAGGGAAGAATGTGGAAGAAAAACAACGCATTAGACTGATGTCAATACAGGAAATGGATAAACGCCAGCAAGACCACTCCTGTCCATCCAACACAAATTTAAATGACACACCGGACCAAAATGATCTAGCAACTCCGTTGGCCGCAAGAAGCAGAAAATCTACCAGGTTATCAGAGATAATTGAAAAGGAAACTCAATTAAAAAAAACAGACATTTTCGCAATTATGTTGGCAGTTACTATAGCCTTAGCACCCTTTTCTAAATGATGTGAGGCGCTGAATGACACCTTGAAGGACCATACCACAATATCAGCGATGATGCATACCCAGTTGATTTATCTGGAAGGCTATATCACCGCCCTTGAAAAATCGAAAGATGTCATGGATTCCAAAGACAATGAAAGTAAAACGCCAAAGCCAAACGAAATTGAATTAGGGAAAACATGCAGTGAATTGAAATAATGTGAAACCTCAAAACGCAGTACGCAAACAACTTTTCAAATTGAGAAAAACGTGAAAACAACCACTGCGACCTCGGTGCAAACCGAAGAAGTGGATTCCAGGATTAAACTGCAAACCTTGAATCGTGAGAACAGTTATCTTTCCCGACAGGTATCCAAATCTGGAGCTCAACAAAAAAATCACAACAGAGAAAAAAGTGATTAATACTTCGCTACCAGTAAAAGTGAGTCAAAAGGGATTCGTAGTGCTAGAATTGAATACCACCAAGACGTGTTCGCTCTTGCAAAACCACCCGCAAGACTCACCTCAAATTGTCTCCTCCAAAGTGGATGAAGTCTATCCTTTATTCTCGCAGAAACTGTGTATAAAATCTTCAACGGAAAGACGTGTGACGACTGTAAATGACCAGGAGTCGAAGCCAACACTTGCTGGGAGTGACGACAAACACAAAGATGAAAATCGAGCTCCAATGCCCCCACCTATAAAAATCTCCTAGACGCTATGTCGGAATGGGCCTCAGTCATCTGTAGATACACAGGCCGCTGAAGATCAAAATAACAGCCAGATAGTGATAGATGAATCATCCAAGAATATAGATCTTATGGACATATCACAATACTCAGTGGAGGAGTCAGAATCTGAGTTACCAAGACAATCGTCAGATGATGAGAAGAAAAATAAATGGAACAACAGAGATCAAAACATGGAGGAAGACTCAAGATATATCAGATTGTATGACCCTTTCAGAGAGATGCGAAAAACTAGGTAAAGGACGACAGAGATCTTTGAATCACTTGACCCAACAACAAATCAAGAACTCACAAATTGAACTGAATAAGGCCTTTAGTCCGAAACACCCGAAAACTGGATGTGACACTCTGACATAACACTCGGTATGGTAACAGACATAGGGGAGATGACCACAACAAAATGGAGCAGCGCCAACCAACAACAAACAGAGCAAGTGATCAAGATGGTCGGAGCTCCAGGGGGGAAGAACAAAGACCGCAATCAGGTGAAAAAACAAGAAGGGGGAAGAGTCCTATACAGTGAGAAAATGAAGAGTGTCAGAAACCTCAAGCTTGAGCAAATCGGAACGAAACAGAATGATACAGTCTTAAAAAGAAAAAACGTAATGATTCTCCTCCATTGTATTCCAAGTCTAAGACAGATCAGAACGGATGACATAAAATTCATAGAATTTGGAATCAGGGGGAAACTGGACTGTGTGTATCTTCATGTCCCCTTGCCAGTGGTGAGATCAATGATAATATCGGCCAAAGAAAACTTCCTAATGCTGGGATATGATCTTACTGACTGCTCTGGCGAAACGAAGAGGGTTTCACCCTTGAGACACAGAAGGAAATCCCTTAACAAAATGAATCGAATGCCCCGGGATAACAAGACAAAAGAACGAAATGAAGAACATCAAGTAGGACCAAGATTACATCATAAACACAAGGAAGACCGAGGGAAGAAACCTCTAGAAAACGATCCTGGGAAACAGAGAGAAAAAATAATCTGTGAGAGGACCACACAATTTGACGACCAACATGAAATTTACTGTAAGGTGTACTCAACGGAACCACCAAAACTTTTCAAAGATCCTCTAGAGACAGTACGTTTTCCGGCGGGTCCTCTCCAAAGACTCACAATAACCTTGACGCCAGACGGATCTTCTCCTCCAACTTCAGAAGAAAACAGTGAACTGGAGAACACAGTAAACAGAAATGGACCTGGATTTCACAAGCGCTAGCTTCCTCTAATCAAAGATAGCCACTCATACAAACATTTCGGGATCAGGTGGATTTAAAAAAGGACCCTAAAACACCAAGTACTATGACGCTGGGGTCATGGAAAATGAGAGGATTTACACATCTACTCTGCCCCAGCAATGTAAATCTAGGAGACTTTGATATCCTATGCTTCCAAGAGACTTGGTTATTAGACAAACCATATATGGACGGATACGAGACCTTTCTATCTCCAGCAGTGAAAGGTTCTCAGAGATGACAATCATCAGTCTTACTGACCCTGATCTGCTCAAATAGTGAACTCCATTTTGTAGAAACACTGATGAAAACGTTATTCATTCAAGTTCTGCTCTTGAATTGGAAAGGAGATGTCTCTTCTGATCACAGAAAGAAGGGAGATGTTCTAATTATAATGAATATATACTGGAACCCCCTAGCTTTGAGCAGTGAACAGTTTTTGGAACTCACAAGAACTACTTTAGATCAAATCTATTTCGAATATCGACCAAAATATCTAATCCTATGTGGGGATCTGAATTTGATCCATCCAAAACTTCATCCAGAAAAAAACAATGGTAGAACTAAACCACCACCAGTGCTGAGAGGAATCGAATGGGCAAAACTTATGAATTCAAAAGACTTGCATTATCTGCACACATTGAGGGGAAAAGATGAGGAAATTATACCAACTTGGTAGAGTTAGTAATTCAGCTACAATAGATCACATATTTGTATCTAGAGAATTTCTTCCGTACATTACTCATTTCAAAACACTGCGGACAAGAAACAGTGATCATAATCTTCTTCTGGCCAGATGGGAAACGAGAAAGGAAACTAGAAAGAAAATGCAAGTAAAAGTAGAAGACGTCAGTGGCGGAAACAGATTAAGATTAACCGCAGCTGCAGTTAAAAAACCTAAATTGCAACTACATCATGAACTCCGCTACTGGCAAAAACCAAGACGTCATAAGCATTGAGTACAAACAGTTCCTGACCATCCATCTAACCAAGTGTAAATAAACTATAAGTATACAAAGTGAGAACTGTCATCACTACGATAATAAATTGGTCGAAGACATAAGAAAAGTAAGAGCAGCAAAGCGTCTCGCAAGAAAAACTAAAAACGTGGTGGACATTGAAACAGCCAGTAAAGTGACGAAATCATAAAAAAACGGGCTAAAATCCCATCGAGCAATTTTATATCAATGAGATGCTGAGGAAATGCTGAGTGCGATAAATGGGTGAAGATCCAGAGAATTCTGGACATTGATAAAAACAATAGCAACAGTTACTAACAACTGAATTCAAAACAATGTCAGAGAAGATGCTTGGATAAAGCACTTTGACATTGTTTTTAAAACCTCCGCAAACCTGTCGACCCATACAGCGAATTGGTGAAACAGTATGGGATTTTCCTCACGACACAGAAACAATTAAGAGCAAAATCCTAAAATTGAACAACTCGAGAGCACCCGGACCGGATGGCCTAACTAACGCCCAATTGAAACAGGCGCTGGAAGAATGGGCTGCTTTCACTCATGAGGTGATCAAAAAAATCTTGGTCACAAAATGTATACCATCAACTTGGATAACATCAATTGTAGTCCCAATATACAAAGTTGAACCGAGAGAATATGCCAACAACTACAGACCAAGAGTATTATAGGATGTCATCGGAAAGCTCTATGGCTCATTGCTATTGGATAATTTCCAAAACTAGGTGAAGGAGATCGGTGCTGCAGATCCATTTTAATCGGGTTTTGTGAAGAACGCAGGCACCTCAGTTAACATTCTCTTGATGAGCACACTAAAAAATAAGACTAAAGAAGGAAGCTCCAAAATCTTTGTTGCCTTTGTTGACCCGGTCCAGGTGTTTGACCAGGTCAACCGTGAACTTTTATGGAAAAAGCTCTCGGCAAATAATTGCCCGACAAACATTTTGAAACCAATTCAAGCACTACATAAAACAACCTCCATGGCAGTTCGACTAAATCAACAAGAGACCATGTCAAGATCAATCCCTACGGCAAGAGGGGTGAAACAGGGGTTCCCCTTGGCACCCACCCTCTTTAATTCAGATCTTTGGGATTATAAAGCCACAGAGTCTGACGTACAATCCTTTCCACCTGCCTTGGGGAAACCACAATACCACATCTGTTGTATGCGGATGATCTGATCCTTTTGGATCAAACCCCCATCGGACTTCAATGTCAGCTGGACAACCTGGGTGCATATATTGAAAAAAACAACTTGGAAATCAATAAGTCCAAATCAAAAGTAATGATTCTAGAAAAAACATCAACGAAAAATGACAAATTCAAATGGTATTTGGACGGGGTAACAATTCAAACTGTGACAGAATTTAAATACCTAGGAGTCATTTTGAGCAATAGCCTAACAGAAACAAACATGCAAGTAAGCCTTCTGGACAAAGTCAAAAAATTAACAACGCACGCAAAGGCGATAGAAAGAAAATTCTGTCACTTCTCGATGACACCAATTCTCCAACTCTATAAAACAAAGGTCGTGCCAACTCTGTCCTATGGAGCAGATGCCTTGCCATAAATTCCAGAAGAAACATGGCAGAAGTTAGAAAGTTACTTCTGGTGTCATGTCCTGACACTGCCAATGTCAACACCAATAACACTGATCAGAAGGGAGTTATGTGTACTTTCGCTCCAGGCCATAGTGGACATAAACTGTCTAATGCTATTTAGAAAAATAATACTCCCAGACCGATCAAAAATCTTTGACATCCTGCATATGGAAATACAAGGGACAAAATCTAAACCCTTACAGAATGGGCAAGGAAATAATCAGAAAAAACCTGTCGATATAGAATCAACAGAAGAAAAATTAAAAAACAATCCGAACAAGGTAAAAAAAAAAAAAGAAAGATGGGACTGGATAACAACATTAGATAAAGCTGCAGGATACAAGCTGACATCCCATCTTCCACCAGCAACCAGAGGACTAAATGAAACAAGGGCGTATATGGGAAAATTCCTAAACAAGGAGCTACGAAGTGTATTTATGAGAGCCCGCCTCAACCTTTTGATGACAAACGAAGTAAGGGCCTCAGAGGAATGTCACAAAACAATACCTATCACTTTTGTGAATTATCGGACCAAATTGAAATTGTTAGGCATCTTCTTCTATCATGCAAAGTTCTAACTAAAGAAAGAAACATCCATATGGGTCATCTGTTCAAAGATGAAGTATTCTATAACAAAGAGGACTGGTGGAACCGTTTGATAGCAGGAGAACGAACAAGAGATGTTATTAACGTGACGCAGTTTCTGCAAGAAATTGACTTTCCGAAACAAGAGAAAGCTTGGACTTCATCAACAAAAAGTGACAGTGCGAAGGAGGCCTTCGAGATCCACATAGTGCACAGTAGGACAAAGATTATGGGCCATGTGGAATCCTGTAGAATTGTACGAGGTTAAAAGACTAGGAATAAGATGTATTTTAAGGATGTGAATTGTAAACATTGTGTATGCAACTGAATCAATAAAAAACAAAAACTATTGTGTCATCCCTGGTGGATGCACTATGAGAGAGGGGGTCATCTGCTAAAAATCACCAAAGGAGATCTACTGAAATGTCATCTGGGGGAAATATTAGAAGTGCTGAAGATTTCTATTGCTGGGGAGACTAGGAAGCAGTAGCTGGGATTCTTCACTGGAGCCAGAGAGAGAGAGAGAGAGATGAGCGAGAGAGAGAGAGAGAGAGAGAGAGGGAGAGAGAGAGAGAGAGAAGGGCTGTGGGATTCAAGTGACTGAATTGCTGGCTAGAATCCCGTTTTTCCCTACAAGCGAAACTCTGTTCAGTCCCCGAATACCAAGCATGGAGATTTTCAAAAGTAAGTAGATTGTCCAACAATAGGTCAGCATGGGGATCTATTTAATCAACCCATTCCCTTTCATTTGTAGGTTATTTTCTATTAGTGGGTGAAGGTGTAAACTGTGCAGATCCTTAGCATATTTGACTATTAATTTAATTAAGTCCCCTTTAGCAAAACAGAACAGTGTGAATTTTGTTGACATTTGAAATGAACAAAGCTCATTCTCTGTGTACGCAAAAAAATATAGCCTGTAATGTAATTGGGTAATCCTATTTTTCCTGTTGACCTCTACTTCTTTAAGAAGAGGGTGTCCTTGTCACTAAACTAAAAATCCCTAAACTGTCTACATCCCCTAACACAGGCCTTTAAGTGAAGGGGGGTTTGAAAATCCCAAATTCCTAAATCATCCCCATTTTGCTGTCCAACTTCCCCAACATGGGCCTTCAAGTGAGTGGAAGGGGTGGGGGTGGGGTGTCTTAAAATCCCAAATTCCTAATCATCCCCATTTTTCTGTCCAACTTCCCCAACACTGGCCTTTAAGTGAGGGGTGTGAGGAACCTAAGGGTATCCTCAGACCTACTCCCCTTGCATTCTCTGCTCAGGTGTCCAGGGAAAGGCCATCGCTTTTGCATCCTGACCCTGGGGGTGGAGATGCGAGGTAGGATCACCTGGGTGGAGGGTCCTTGGGCATTGGGGAGAGGATATCTGTAGGAGGCACATGGTATCCCCCTTTTCCTTGTGAGAGCCAACCTCCCCCTCCCCGTGCCTTTATAGGCTATTGCAAACCATTTCGCTCATTTCAATTAATTCATACCATTATAGCATTGACACGAGGAAGAAGCCTGCCATACCATTATAGTACAGACATGAGGAAGAAGCCTGCTGACTGTTCTAAGGGTCAAGCACGTCCTGAGTGCCCCACTAACTATGGCCAGGCAATTGGACTTGAGGACTCACACCTGCAACCTGCCAAATGGTAGAGCCGATGAGGAGAACGGAGGGATTAGCAGGAGAGATGCTGGGCCAAGCATTGTGAGGCTGAGGGGAGAATCCTATGCAGATGGAGGCAGACGCGTATAGTCCGGCTGGGTAGCGAGGATGCCAATGAGTATCTTGAAGGAACTGTGAAGCTGAGGCCCAGGCGGGCCATGTGAGGGCCACAGCAGTGGGAGCCTCATTGGTTGGGTGTCAGTAGCAGGAGCTGCGGACACAGAAAAGGTCTGGTAGCAGCAAGCTACCGGCAGCATTCATGGGAAGCAAGCAAAGCTGCCGGCAACACACAGAGAGTGGGGCGAAGTGCGAGCGGGCCTTGCAGTATAAAGGAAACATGTCGGCGAAGCAGAAGAGAGAAAGCAGACACTCAGAGGAGATGCCAGGGACCAGCGAGTGCCCAACAGGGAAAACCCAAACCGGGGCGCTCTTGCGAGATGTTAGAGAGCAAAAGTGAATGGCGAGTGAACGAAAGATGATACGGAAAGTATGGTGAACACTAAGCAATGGATTGTAATCAAAATTACAAACCGGGGCGCTCTTGCGAGATGTTAGAGAGCAAAAGTGAATGGCGAGTGAACGAAAGATGATACGGAAAGTATGGTGAACACTAAGCAATGGATTGTAATCAAAATTACGAAAAGGATTAACCGTAATCAGCAGAATAAAAGCTCAGAACTATTGAATACCAAACTAATTGAAAGCTTTTGACAAACCGAGGAACAGATGACAAGTTTGTGTGAAGTAAACGTATAATCTATTGAAAGCAAAGAACGAATCATATGAAATGCAGTGAAAAGCAAACATTGAATATTGCTGAAAAGTGTTAAAGCAATGTGGTGAAAGAAAGAGAGCACAACAGAGTGAACTGTATGAAAGAGCACACTGTGGCAAAGAGGAAAACACATTGTGGCAAAGATAAAAGGCTGGCCAGGAGAAAGCCAAGTGAATGTGAACCAGAACACAGGTGCAGTTCCAGAAGAACCTGTGTGGGCAAGCAAGCCTAGGGTTACTGGTTGCGTGACCGGTAACGGGTGGACCGTGTGGTCCGACAACTGCACTTAGACCAGGATACCCTATCTGTGAAAGCCAAAGAAACATACAGAGAGCAAATCCAAGTGTATGACAGAGATTGCTGGAGTGAAGCAGAAGAAAGCAATCTGTATGAAATGTCAAGAAACTAGAAGGAGTGTAAAGTTGACCTGGAACTGGTTTTGAATATTGAGAGATTGAACTAAGCATAAATTGGCAAGCTGAGGTCTTCGGGAAGGGAAACCGGAGACCTTATGAACTTTGGGGTTGTCTTGAGGAAGGGAACCTGAGACCCCTTTTTTGGAACTGTGTTGTCTTCTTGGGGAAGGGAACCCACAGGCTTTGTGGAACTGTCTTGATCTCCGGTAAGGGAAGCTGGAAAGTGAATGGCGAGCTGGAAGAAGCTCAGAACTTTGATTTGAACACTGTTTCTTTTGATGCTGACATCCCAACACATTGTTTAGCTGTAGTTGTGAGGGCCCACATAGGTTTTGGACACAGACAGACTGAAGTTAAACTCACTTACTCAGACTATCCTTACTTTCTAGCATAGTGCATGTTAGGCCTTCAACCATCTTGACATTTGAGTTAATAAACCATTTTTGTTTGAACTTTGCTTCAACTTTGCTTCAAGATACCTGCAGACGGGGTCGGAAAAACAAGCTTCTAAACTGTCCCCACTCCCTAGAACTGGCCTTTGGATAGAAGGGTGCTGCATGTAATTGATGATTGGGATTTTTGGGGCTGAGGACGAGAAGTGCCTTGCGTCATGCTTTAAATTCACCCTGTGTTTATATCAAAGCAACATTTTGCATGAAATAAATGCCATATGCATTTGTGCAAATCTGTAAACCAAACTCCTAGCCTTTGTAATTGGGTAGGAAAATCGAAATTGCACAGCACTGCATATGTAAATTGATTTTGTTCATGGACCAGTGTTGATTATTCATTAAACTGAAATCCACATAAAGTATTGTGATTTGTATTTTGCAAACCAACTTGTGTGATTTGAGTAAAAAGAAGTTTAATTGTGAGCCACAGCGTAGGTGGCGTGTTTAGTTTTAGAGCGATCTCCATTTCCTATAATTCAAATAAATATAAATTAATGTTTCTGCACCGCCCTGGTTCTTGGCTCATTGGTGGCACGGGGAGGATCCAATTGGCAAGATATGCTTCTGAAATAGGGCTGAACAAAGAATCCATTAAACAATTTGTTGGGTGACACCTTGATTGGGAGGGAAGGAACTCCCCGTGTTGAGGGTGGCACCTCAATAAACCGCTACCGCAAGTGATTGCATGTGATATTTAGGCAAGCATGGCCAGTGAGTGCGAGTAAGAATTTGTGTGTGTGAATACCCGTCAGAATGAATAAATATGAATGCGTGGAGGAAGGGGTTCAATCGGAGGAGCCAGTGTGGTGCCTGCATAGGAGAAGAGTGGGGTGTTGTACACACTATCATGGACATGTTCTCTTGAACTCGCATTGTGGACACAGCCAAAGTGAGTGTGTGTACAAGAGTGGGAATATTGTGATGGACACAGGCATCGTAGACATGTTGTCTTAAAGTGGCATTGCATTATTAGTGGAATTGTAAGCAAAGCCAAAAGTGAGTGTTCTTACATAAGGATGCTCCCACATATGGGCACGGAACAATGAGAATGTCCTCCGACACTGGCAGAATATTGGCATATGTTGTGTGCAAAGGCATCATGAAAATGCCCCGGAAAATGTCCCTCAGTGCTGTTGGTGACCTAGAACCCACTGGATGTTTTGTTGCATTACCTTGCAAAAACCAAGTGTACATTTTATGGCTTTTTACCCACTTTTCCCAAAAAGTGTTTTGTGATACGCACCATTTTAACCGATTTGTTTAAACATGTGCTTATGTTAAAAGTCCCGAATAATCTTCGGTTAATTGGTGCTCCTTCACTACGCTCCTTCGCTCACACAATTGTGTGGGAAATATTTCTGCCCCTTCAAGCTCACACTCAATGTCAGAGCCCCCCTCATGAGTCACTCCCCACCCCTCTCTGCATCAAAAGATGCCTCAACTATACATAGAAATTTAAATACTGTATTACGTGTTTGGTTGACTTTTACTGTTGAACATACTGACATACTAACAAATACATGTTTCTGATGTTTTTTTTAATCACAGTTGGTGTGGTTCTGGTTAGCGAGGTGGTTTGTGTTTCAAGGCTCTGGGAGGACAAAATTCAGTGTCTATCAGGCTCTGACTTGATTCCAAATGTAACTACACTTTTAACACCACTCTTTAGGGGACGTGGTATGCTTGGTCCCTCTAGGGTCAATGTCAACTCATTTATTTGAACGAAAGGTGTTTCAAATGAAACCCTATCACAGATATCACAAGCACATGTCACAGAAAATGCACACATTGAGAAGTCATTGAAATCAGAAAGAAAAATGTAAATCATCTTAAAATATAAAATAAGATGTAAATATTTAAGTTATAAGCAGTAATTGGGAATATAGCATTAAAAAGATAGAGAACAACAGGGAATGAAGAAAGAACAACATATAAGAGTGAAGTAAAATGGAGAGAGAGAGAGAGATGGTTGGGTCCCAAGTATAGCATTGAAGAAAGGATCAACAGCACTAAAACAAATAATTTAGTAGGATTGCATGATGAGATATGGCCCAAAACCCTTTAATTGAGATGGCTTTCAATGACATGGCAAAGTGACTTGGACTTGCAGTGAGGTGGCATTCATTGACTTTTCATGTATCACATTCCAGGCAAGGAATGCAACAATGAAGGGTCCAAAGCAGAAAAGCCTGCAACACTCTGCCATTTGCACCAATAGCATTATTAACACATGCATCAATCAGCTCATGCCACCTCACGTACTCGCACAGCATTTCATCTTGCCGGGCTTTGTACCACCCAATCCTCTGTGTTACAAACATGCTATGGCAGCTCTTCAGCATTACATACAGAAGTGCATACTAATATTACTTAAGAATTCCCGACCAGCTCAAGGCAGACAGCATTGAGGATGCTGCTGCTCACATGGCCAGGTCCTGCCAGTCAAATGCTCTGCCCACCACCAGTTTTCCCGCCTTCCAGGAGGGTACTTAAAGATAAAAGGCCAGCTCCAGGCATACAGCATTGAGGAGGCTGCTGGTCCCATAACCGGGCACTGGCATTCAGCTGCTCTACCCACCACCTAGCTCCCCATTCCTCCTTTGGCGTCCTCATCACCGGTATCCTCAGCAAAGAATGGACAAAGACAAGGACTATGCCTGTTTGGGCCTGATAGGGCCAAGGGCCAGAGCCTCTCTCATTTATTTCACCTACAATGTAGTCACTACAGAATTACTCACCAAAAGACATCACCATGTGACTACTCTCTCCACAGCCCACCCCCGACTTTGCTAGGGCTTGAGCCACCAAGTGCCCTGGGCGACCTCGGCAAACTACTCTACTGAACCTCATCAATATTGGTCTTGCCCCCAAGTGCCACACGCAAAACCCCTCCTGCTAATCAATGTTTGCTCAGTAGTCACATGGCAGAGATCGCCGGCCTCATGTCGTACAACAACCTTGACAGTCTCTTCATCAACGAAACATGGTGTACCTCATCCGCCCTCATGCTTTTGACGTCCTCCTATTCCCCTCACCCCCAGTTGGCCACTACAATCAACATGCTGACTAGCCAGGAAAGCAGGAGGCAGAGCGGAAATCATTCACAGGAGCCATGCTCCATCATATCCTCTGCCAGAACAAGCTTTATCTCAGAAGGAATCCATCACCTTCCAACTCACCTACAGAGAACCTCACAGGCGTGACTCTTTCATTGATGACATTTCCAACGCACTCTCCTGTGCCAAATTAAAACACACTAATAATGTATTTTTCAGAGATTTTAATCTCTCCCAGTCTCACGCCAATAAATATACTCGAAGCACACTTTTTGCACTGACCAGATCAAAGGACCTTAAGCAAATTATGCTCTACACCACGCACAACAAAGGCAACAAGGTAGACTTAGGGCGTCATTACAAGTGAGGCAGTAAGGGGTTAAGGGCGGCGGTAAAGGTGCCGACGCCGTTAACCCCGTACTGCCTCATTACAAGGTCCCCTCGCGGGACCCGCTCTGGACGTCTGGTCAGACCAGACGTCCTTTGAGGGTCCCGCGAGGGGACCAGAATGCTAACAACGGGCCCGTCATTAATGAGCCCGTTGCTAGCATGCTCCCCATTCCCATTGAGCCCTGTGGGGGCTCAAATGGGAATGGGGATGGTCCGGGTCAGGGATCCCTGAATGGGGAAATTTCCAGGCCCTCCAAAGTCGGAATGGCCCGGTATTTCCCCATTCAGGGACCACGGACCCGGACCCGAGTTTGGAGGCAGCCATGCCCTTATTAAGGGCATGGCTGCCTCCAAACTCATAATGAGGCCCATAGTATTTAAATCCTCCTCCCTCATCACCTGCGCAGACCATATCACTCGACAGGTCTGATCAAGCCACCATCCCACTGTCTATTACCCATTACACAACAGCCCACAGAGATCAGGCTAAACACCCCCTCATTCAGCACCGCTCATTTCAAACCTTACCAGTCAATGGGCCTCATTATGAGGTGGGCGCAAAGGGATACCGTTAAGGACATCGGTGCGGTAATCCCTTTGCACCCTATTCCGAGGTCCCTTAGCTGGTCCCTTCCTTAACGCCTGGTTTTACCAGGTGTTATGCTTTGGGCCCGTTAAGGGACTTCAGAGCTAATAACGGTACCGCAATTGGCGGTACCGTCATTAGCGCCTTCCTATTGAGCCCTATGGGGACTCAAATGGGAATGGGGAATGGCTTTTTCAATGGGGACTTACCGGTCCCTCCAAGGTCGGACTGGACCGCTAAGTCCCCATTGAACAGGACCGGACACTGTCCCGTTATTGGTGGTAGTCATGGCGCTATTAGCGCCATGACTACCACCAACCTTGGAATGAGGGCCAATGAGCTAGAAGAAAATGTTGCAAAAAATTCCTGCCACAGGGAATGCCTCTGTCCTCGTAGAATTATTCAACAACTCAGCTATGAAACTGGTGGATACTCATGCCACACTAAAAACTGGCTGCGCTAAGACCAAACCATCTGTCCTTAGGTACACCCCCCAATTCGCCTCCAAAAAATGCACAATCAGTGCCTTAGAGAGAATGTGGTGCAAAAACTGCAATGTTGTATAACTCACAAACCTCAAATCTCTGCGGTCTAACTGTAGGATTCTGATCACTGAGGCCAAAGCTGCTTACTACTCCACTGCCATTGCAGCAGCCTCTAACTGGAGCAAAGCCCTCCCTCCCCCGATCACCGCAGTACACACATTGTCCGTCTGGACCGGATTCCCTCCTCTCTCTCTTCCCGGACCTCCTAAAAATGCTCGCCTCCCTCAAACCGACGACCTACAATATCACCTAACAATGAATGGGCCCGGCGCTCAACACAATCGTCAAAATAATTAATGACTTCCTAACTGAAGGGTAATTCATGGACACCTTTAAAACTTGTCTCATACGACTTATTTTAAAAACACAGACCATACATCCAGACAGCCAGGCCAACTACAAGCCCATTACAAGCCTCCCTTGTATCAGCAAAATCTTGAGGAAATTAGTCACTACACAATTATTTTCCAGATCTGAACCACATCTCCTGAACAACTATCAGTCAGGGTTCTCGCTCAGGTGTAGTATCGAGACAGCCACCATCCAGTTGATGGATGATTCTCTCCAAATCATGAATAAGTGTGACTCATGCCTTCTCATTCTCCTTGACCTCTCCTATGCATTTGACACAGTCGACAACCGTATCCTCCTCTCCCTTCCTGCCAACAGGATGGGATTCTCTGGCACTGTTCTGAATTGGTTTGCCTCCTACCTCTCGGGAAGACACCAGGCCATCCAGATGAACATCTTCTGTTCTAACCAAATTCCAGTCTTATGCAGAGTCCCCTAAGGCACCATCCTCTCATTGATCCTTTTTAACCTTTATGGGTTGCCTCTGGGCACACTCTTTAAAGATCGCAATATTACCATTGACCAACACGTGGGCAACACTCAGTTGTGCATGAAAGTGAAAAGCCCACAGGACATCAATTACCTAGCCATCATCCAGTCCTGGATATCAATTGCCTACCTCAAACATAACCACTCCAAGACCAAATTCGTTCTCATCAGCCTCCCCCACCCCCGGCTAAACAACAACTCAACAAACAATGGCTCAATGACATGCGTCTAGATGGATTTGATCCGAAAATTATTCAGCAAAATAATTAGGCTTCACTATCAACAGCAACTTGTCCTTCCATAAACACATATCCAAGACGGCCCCAAGGGCTTGGCTCCAAACCTGCACCCTTGATCCCGATACAGGACTTCTCGACAATAGTACAGGCCCTTGTAGTCATGCACACCGATGGGGAAAACAATCTCCTGATAGGGCTCCAGGCATCTCACTTCACTCTAAAAGCAGTCTGCCATCCCGCAGCATGCCTAATTACAGGTGCATGGACATTTTACAGAATCATCCCCGTCCCATGTGAACTACCCTGGCTTCCTCTCCATGTCAAGATACTGCTCAAAACTGCAAGTATCAGCTACAAAGTAGCACACCAGTGTATTTGGCGGCTAAGCTCCACCCTCTGGAACTCTATCCTGGTCTCGGCTCTGAATTCTCTCTTTCTCTTTTTCTCTCTTTCTCTCCCTCTCTCTCTCTCTTAACCACTAAGGGGTAACATATCCTTGCTTCTAACTCTAGAGGAGGAATGTCAGGGCCATGTGTCCCAGGCCAATCCTCTGAGGTAAATCTGCCTGGTACTGCTTACCTGGGAAATGATACCGCAAAGCCTCATATAAGACCTGCTCTCCTTGGTTGACTTACCTGGAACATCAAAGTCAACTGGCATAGCATTGGTAGATGCAAGCACTTATTCTGTGCATGAACAACTAAGTGATTCCCAATTTAATGCCAAAGGATTTTGGAGGACCGCAGTACCCCGATTCGAAGATGGCTGACATCAGAAGCTGAAAATGTTCAACCTACTCATGTGGAACAACACAGGCACCAGTTCAGGAACACGTGAAATTGAAAGATGTCAGTACTAGAGACCCCTTTTATAGCTGCAGAGAGACCATAGTAGGGAAATCTCACAATTAACCAATGCGGCGAGTACCCAACTGAGGGATTCAAATAATTGGAAGCGGCACCAATCAATAAAATCAATGAAAAAAATCACACAAGTGTGGAAGCACTACAGAAAAAGGGTTAAAGAGGGAGAGGAAGGAGTTCAGAGAGAAGAAGATTCTCCTGACCTAATCTTGGATACACAGGGACTTGGCTACCATAGCCTTGGCCACCCTGCAGGAGCTTAGCTGGAGAGGGCTAACCTGAACCTTGTGCTCCATACAATCAAATGTCTGAAGCTAGGAGGAGCTATTGGATGGTCTGCAGCCAAGGAGATGGAAGGGTCTTCCTTACTGACCCCTGGCAGGAGGGTGACATAATATCGGTCTGAGTCAGGAAACAGTCTACAGTGATCCTGTTTGCCACACTGTCTCTTTGGCTCGATAGTGTTTGCTGCGTGTTATAGAAATTGTTTTCTTGTTTACATTTTTATCAGAACCTAGGCCTCTCTAGATTTGAATTTAGTCAATTTTACTAATTTGATTGTACTCCCCTCTTATTAATTTTAAATTACTTTTAACATCAGCTTTTAAGTAATTACTACCATTGGATTGTAAATTGGCTCATTATTCCACCTCTCTGCTTTCCTGCTACACAGTTTGCCGCCTAGCATGCAACAGAACTGAAATTCCCTTTGATATTGTAGTCCTGCTCACATACCCTTATATGCTGACCAGGCGCGTGAGCGGTGGCGCGTGAGGACAAGCCGTGTAGTGCCGGCATATATACATGAGATGCCGTTTGCCACACTGTTGGCTGCGTGTGATAGATATTGTTGGCTTGTTTGCATTCTTATCAGAACATAGGCCTCTCTAGATTTAAATGTAATTAATTTTAATCAATTTTACTAATTTGATTGTACTCACCTCTTATTAATTTTAAATTACTTTTAACATCAGCTTTTAAGTAATTACGAACATTGAATTGTAAATTGACTAATTATTCCGCCTCTCTGCTTTCCTGCTACACAGTTTACTGCCTAGCACGTTGCAACAGAACTGCAATTCCCTTTGATATTGTAGTCCTACTAGCATCCTCTTATACGCTGACCAGGCACGTGAGCGTCCGCGCATGAGGACAAGCTGGTTACTGCCGGTTTATGTCTGCTATGGCAGTCTACGTCTCGCTTGATCGGGTACTAGCATGACTTACACACATAGCTTGGGCCACAGTAACATGGCCATTACGGACTTCCCTTCCACCGGTATTTCGCCTTTCTTCTTCGCCTTAACTAGTGACTCCGTGCTGAAGCCGCTAATCGGTTCATCTCAGTCCACTAATCTACAAAATGAGACTGCCTCCCCCATTGTTAACTTGGCTTTTCACTTTTAAATACCCGATCATTGGTTAAGCATGGGGCTGAAGTATCAGACACTCTTATTAATAAAGACTGCAATCTCATGGCTATTACAGGGTCATGGCTCACCCCAAGCACTCCCACCGCTGCCACCCTCGCTCTCCTCCCGGGATTTTCTCTGTTCAGGTCAGACCGCCTTGATTGCTGAGGTGGGGGAGTAGCCCTTCACGCGGCCGATCATCTAAAAATACATTTAAATCCCCATGATATACCCGAGGGCTGTGAGAACCTTTTGGCCAAGATTAAGCTTCATGTTAATTATTCTCTGATCGTGCTTCTTATTTATCGATCAACCTCTGAGACACCTGCCTTTGAGGAACAACTCGTCAATCTAATTTAAGAAACAATTAAAGCCAAGACCCCCATGATTGTCATGGGAGACTTCAACCTATGGGCTGATGACCCGAGTGATACCCATGCCGTCTCTCATCTTGCCACCCTCAAGTCCATTTGTTTTGTTCTACATGTGGCTACTCCTACTCACAATGCTGGTCACATGTTGGATTGAGTCTTGACCCACCATTTGTCTATAGCTGACCTGGATATTGCCAAGTGCCCTTGGTCTGATCACTCTCAGATTACATTTGATCCTTGTATATCTAGTCGGCCTATTCCTCATAAAGTGGCTACCCGACAAGAGATAGTCATTAGAAACTTCAAAAAGCTCTCCCTACAACTCTTTTCCTCTCACCTGCTCCTGGAAGCACTGGCATAGATGGAGATTGGGTTGTTGCATCAACTCTAACCGCACGTAGCGGTCTAGTGTTTCTCCAATATGGCTGCCGGAAGTTTATAGGGTTCGACTTCCGGATACGCCTTTGCGTTGTATCCGTCTGGAACCCGCTCCGTACTTCTGCGTTTATACTGTTCCTGCAGTTGCTACTTTGTAATTCCGCCTTTCTCTCTTTTTCCGCTATTTTTTCTTACTCAATCTTATTCCGCCTTTCTCGGGTTTATTGTCTTTTCTTTGGTGAGTTTTGTCACGTTACTTGTTCGTGTTACATCTGTCTTATTTAATTTCTATTTCTTTTTCCTTAACTATTTTTGTTTCATTTACTTTAGTTCGCTGTGCAACCTACCCTCTTGACTCCTCTGATTGCTTCCGGCAACCGGTTTGTACCTAGCCTCTTCTGTCTACTTCTGTTCTTCTGAATCTATTTCTATATTCCGACTCCTTCCCCTTCGGTCCGTGCCTCGGTAGGTTCCACTCTGAAATCTTCTCTCTTACTTTCACTGTCTCTACATTTGACACTTTGGTACGCTCCTTTTCGGAGTAGTTCTGTAACTCCTCCCCCGGTGTTCCGTACTTCGGTACGCTTCAATTAATCCTTTACTTCTACTCCTTCTTGTTGGCCTTCTATTCATACGGTGGGTTCTTACATCCGGCTCATTTACTTTCGCTCTTGCCTCCATTCTCGTATATTTCTACAGTTAGGTCTATATCTTGCAGCTTGTTCGTTTTCTTTTCTTTTTGGGTATTTGTTCTTTCTGTCATTCTGTTTTTCTACCTTTGGTAGCCTATACTATTTCTATAACCATTTCTTTTGGAAGTACGTTTTCATCTCGCTTCATCCTGGGACAAGGACTTGGACATATCCATTGAAGAATTGAGACATTCTTATTGTCCTTTCCCAAGGAGCAGGGAGCTGTTTGTAACACCTTCTACAAATAACAAGGACCTGATCATCTTTCCCAGGGTTTTTTCCGCCGTACAAGGCTTTTTCCCTGGAGGTTATGGGAGCTTGCTCCTTGGGGTTCCCCTTGGTCCTGTACCCCAACAGGTCAAGGTGGCCTCCGAAGGAGGTTGCCCCTATTTGCACACAAAAAAGGAAAAGAAACCTAAGGAGACTAAGAAGGATCGAAAGAAGAGGCTATCTGAAGAAGCCAAGTGTGCATCAGTCAAATCAGGTGAGGAGGGGGATCGGAAGAGTATCTTTAAGCTTGACACTGCGCTTGCTAAAACCCACTCATTCGTTCACTGACTCTGAAGACCTCATAAATCACCTTATTACCACTATTAATAACATTATTGATTCTTTCACGCTGAAGAAGTCAGAAAAAACAAATGTCAATACTAATTCCTGGTTTGATTATTCCATCACTGCCTTGCGGCGTGACAAATGGAAGGCTGAAAGAGAGAAGATCCCACCCCTTGCGTATCACTACTTACAAACGCCTAGCAGCTATTTCGAAGCAAGCCATTATATCTGCCGAATCCGAATGCTATAACAATTGTAGCTCCTCTACCAAATCTAGTGCACATGAACTATTCACCAGCCATAAAAAATTTGAAGGTAAAACCCAAGTGGGTCCTTCCTTTCATTAGGACAGTAACTGGTGTCAGCTTATTCACAATGAATTCAATAAAAAAACCCTTGGGCACAAAAGTTCCATTGACTCCGAGATTAATCAGACGGTTTCCTTGACACCTGCTCCCCCAAAACTCACAGATGTACCTCCAGATATAACCAAGGAAAATTCTCTGAAGAGGTCCTTTTATTATAAACCCATCTCGGAGACGCAGATAAGTAAAATTGAGGGGAAAATGAAATCCAGCTCCTATATGGGTCATCTCTGCCGCTCAAGGCTCATCATAGAATTCAATTGTAACACTTGCACCATGGGTTGCTCAATTAGTAAATCTGTCCTTTAACGCAGCTCGGGTGCCTCTGCTGCTGAAGGAGTCATGGATTACCCCCTCATAAAGAAGAGCACCCTCGATCCTCATAACCCACAAAACTATCGGCCAATCACCAAAGTGCCGTTTCTGCTTAAGATACTTGATCAAGTCGCATTTCTTCAACTCCAAGAACACCTGTAGAGTAATCACCTGTTTAATGTCAAGCAGTCAGGCTTTTGGGCTAAACATGGGACTGAAACGACTCTCCTCAATCTCAGGTCAAGTGTGGCAGGCATTGTGGACAGAGGCAAATCAGCACTCCTGATGGTTCTTGACCTATCCGCCGCATTTGTTCTGATTGACCATTCATTGCTCATCAAAAGATGGTATAATCAAGCACTGTGTTCTCCTCTGGCCACCCAATGGAGTGTGTCTTTTCTGGGTCCCAGACTTGCACGGGTGTCCATAAATGATGCTTGTCCCCTTCCTGAAAGTCACATGGTCAGTGAAATCTCTGGGCATTACATTGGATGCCGAACGTTCCATGAATTCGCACGTTGCCCAAGTTAAGGCCTCATGTAGTTACATTTCCAAACAAGCCGTCCCTATATCTCTTCACATTGGGCATTGCTTGCAGCTGTACTCATCAATTTGCGCCTCGATTACAGCAATAGCCTCTTGGCAGGGACTGCAACAGGTAACCTGCATACTCTGCATACTCTGCAGGTCACACAAACTAATGCAGTTAGGGCCAAATTGGTCCCTCTCGCAGAGATCATGATCTCAGCGGCCAGACAGGAACTACAATGGCTTCCAGTGAAACAACGTGTTACATATAAGATGCTTACCATCATCTACATGTGTCATCACGCAGACGCCCCCCCAGTATCTCTCCGACTATCTGCACATAGAGCGACTCGTATTATACGATCCAACAACCCCACAAAGCTTACAGAACCTAGATTTAAACTCGTGGGCTTTGGTGGAACTGGATTTGATGTCCAGGCCCCTGTGGCCTGGAATACACTCTGCACCCAGGCAGGCTAAGTGCATCACAGAGTTCAAGAAGGAAGTTAAGACCCACTAATTTAATCTTGACCCTGGATAATCTGCCTCATCAATAAGTATTGGTGGGGCGTACTACCCCTTTCTCCACTGATCATGACAAATTCCAGCCATGGACTGCCTGTTACATTCTGTTGTGTGTCCTGTCTTGGTTTATTGTGCGCTCTGAGGCCTATGGGCGATTAAGCGTGTTAGAGAAATTAAAATCAAATCAAAAGGACATTCTATGAAGGGGGAAGACCCATTAGCGTGAGTGCTGAAGACAACTGTGAGAAACCTATTGTGAATGCTGAGAAATGCAAGGTTTGGGAGAGATCTAGTGTGAATGCTGAACAATGAAAGGTCCGGGTAAGACCTATCGTGAATGCAGAGCAATCAAGATCTAGGAGAGGCTTACAGTAAAGGCTGGAGAAACCCCAAGGTTGGAAAGGGACCTACTGTGAATGCTGAGAAACGCATTTGTTGCTGAAACAATAGTTTGGAGAAAACACAACAATATACAAGGAGTTTTGTGAGTAGCAATGTATACATTGAGGGATCTGTAGGCTGAAGAAGAGCCTATGAGAAGGAGCCTGCTATAAAGAACCAAATGGTCAAACACCTAGGAGAGGCCTTAAGATAGCTGGTGAAAGTAGGAGACTCTCCAAATCGATAATAGAGTTCACTTTGTGTTTCATTTGGGTGTGCATTTTTGGCAACAGGACGCTTCAGGTCGCTTCATCAAACCATGGTTGTCTGTGAATCATTCTTTTCACTTCTTGATAGGACCGAATGCGGATGGGACTGGGAGCTTTCTAGGCAAGCTGCATCACTCCCAACAGCAAGGGAGGGATTTTCCGGCAACACCTTGCCTGTGGCCAACTATCAATTTCAGTCCCCTCGCAAAAGCTCAGGGTTTTCCTTCATAGAACATTTCCGAAGGACAGAGGCTGGTACATCTGGATGTACGTATGCAGAAGCTTTGGAACGTCATAGTTACGACAAGGCTTCCTATTGTGTCTCCTCGGGGGGACGCTGCCAAGTTCCTTGTAAAAAGGTTTTGCATCTGGCATGTGCTTACTTAGCGTTCAGTCGATTTATCTGTTGAAGCTGTTGCTGTCCCTTCATGAGGACTCTGACCAAGTTCTCCATAATTCAGCATTCAAGAGGGGTGATTGGATCTAGGTTTGGAAATTGCAAGGGGAATTTGCCATGAGAGCATATCTGCATTTTGGTCTGCTACTCCTGGATTTTGGTCTGCTCCTCCCTCTATGGAATTTGGCTCAAGCATAGAGTCAGAATTTGAAAGAAAATATTTGTGTCTCTACAACTGGGATATTGTTGTCATGGTATATAGTACATTAGGAATTCCACTTCTAAAACCATATGCGATGAATTTACATCAAGAAAACAAACATGAAAGAATTTTAGGAATGGGTTTTTCTTTATACATTTTTAATGTAAAATCATAATGTTGGTTCATTTTCCAAAAGGCTTGCAATCACCATCGGCACTTCTCAAGATTGAGTTCCCTCCAATGCTTTCCAATAAAGTTGGTGTTCCTTCTCAGAATTGGCAGTATCTCCGGGTCTCGTCATCAACGTCTGTGCATCTTCTCAGGATTGGCAGCCTTGCAGAGGCTAGTCATCAGCCTCTCTGCTCCTTCTCAGACCCGATTGTCTCTAATGTATCATTAACAAGGTCTGTACTGCACCTCAGAACTGGCAGTCCCATCATGCCTCGGTCACATAGTTTTTATCAAGATAAAACAAATGTTTTGCTCAGGCTTTATCAGGATACAAGAACCAATTCGGAAATCACAAGGGCTTCACAGAGTCTTACCTGCGTCCTTGGCTTCATCAGGGTGCAATAATTGTTTCACAGAGGCTATCCTACACTTTCAGCTTTGTCAGGATATCACAAGCACCTCACTTAGACTTCCCTGGCCTCCTAACATTATCAAGATACAAGAACTTTGAACAGAGGCTTCCCCCCTCCCTCTTGGCTGCATCAAGTAATCACATCCCTTTTTTTGGAAACTTGTTTCATTTGCTGAACATATTTTGTTCCTACATTACACTGAAGTGGGAAAATGGAAAAACAGGCTCCCATCTTCTCCCTCTCGCGCCTGGCCTAAAGGTACACGGCCCAAGCACCCGCCACGAGAAGAGTTTGCCCATCTACCAGACGACCAGATACCCTGGTACAGGAACATAAGGATGTGTCCATCTGCCTGCCCAGCAGCCCGCCCTGCCCATGCCGATGCGTGCGGCATGGATCAACTGGACTAAAACTATACGTCGTTAGAGATGCCATGACGACCTAGCCAACGGGTAGCACACCTGTGCCAACATACACACTGGACACTCCCGCACCAATCTACACGAAGAATATACTCAGTGCTATGACGTAGGCGACAGGCATACTCACAGACGTGCATCTTTATTATTTTCCACATAGGCTCTCAAAATGCAGAAACGCAAGACGCACCATGAACTCATCTAAAGAGCTTGCTTACGCTTCCTCTAAACCTAGGTGCCATAATGAGAATTATAACAAAGACACGATACTGGTCATAAGACAGTATGAGAGTATAACCTAAAGCGCCTGTGCACCAAACGGTTCCACCAATACACCAGGCCTAAGTAGGCCGCAAGCAAGAGCTCCCGTGGACATTAACAGAACAAGAGTCAGGTTGCTGATCCTGCAGAATGAGCCTGGCGAAAGCAGACAGCCAAGGTCGTAATGTTGCAAACCCACATTCCAAAAGCAGACCATCAAGGGCACGATGTTGCAACCTCGCACGCCGTGCACCAACATCAAAGTCGCACCTGCAATTAAATCAGGCACACAGTGGAAAAACAATATTAATTGTGCAGAATTCTGCCTCAAACACGGTCCCACCTCACGTGACCAAGCCGAACCTGACGAGATGCCAAGCCCAGGAGGAAAGAGGCGCCTGGATCCCTCGTTACGAGACACAGGCAGATACACTTGAAAGGATCAATGGACATCTGCGACAGTAGGAGTAGTCGGCCATCCAGCTCATGAATAAGTCTTCACATTGTCTGCATGTACCCATAGTGAAACATTGTTGCAAATTACAGGTACACCGAGAGCTGGGAACAGCGATGGTCCCAGGCTGGGAAGCTCACGGGCGCACCAATCAGAACATGGGGCTCTTATCACTGACGCCAGTAACATTAACCAATCATTAGGAGTCTTCATGTAACAATTCTCATGTATCTAATTGTAGGGACAACCCAGATATATCACCTGACTAAACCTCGTCCACTCATATTATCCTCTATACGTATGCTATACTAACCCTACCACTCAAGCAACCAATTAAGAGTGGCAATAGGTTTTTTGGTAACTTTCTAAAGTGACGCAAGTAGCGCGTCATACTACAGTAAAAAGGGCCTGCGAGCCCCATGATTGTGTGTGTGTCAGGTCAGACGCGTATGATCCTTGACCCATCCCTGCCGTTTGTGTTTAATAAACAGCAGAGTCACCTTGCTTCTTGTGTGTGTCTCATACTCTATCTCTTTTGGGATATACGGGAGGAGTTGGGGCCTCCCTGCCCAGAGGTCTGCGGACGGCCCGGCCGACCTCGGCAGAATTTCCCCCCGACAAGTTGGAGGCACTGCTGAGATCTGTTTAAGATCGGCATTTTTATTTTTTTTTACTTTTTCCAAAGACTCCAGTTGCGAGGAGGCCCGGCGGCGCGGCCCCCTCTGCCGTCGCCCCCTTCTGAGGACTACAGGACAGTCGCGGAACTGCAAGAAGACCGGACAGCGCAATCCGGATATTGGCCCTCGGGAGCCGGTTGAGAAGTATCCCGCCCGCGGTTGGCGAGTGTCCAGACGTGGTCCAGACGAGGGGAGGTGGCGAGCTGCTTGGAGGGGTGCACGCAGTCGAGCGGCCCCGCATCAAGAGAACTTGGTGAGCATGCCACGCACAACAAACAATGTGAAATTGTGAGGGAGGGGGGAGGAATTGAATACGGGAGGCGGGAGGTGTTGCACAGGTGAACGGCGAAGGTTTGACAGTTTAGTGTTAGAAATAGAATGAATGATAGTTGAACAAGCGCGAGAGCAGTTGGCTACGTAACGCGAGAGAAGGGGGCGGAGCGCGAAAACATCACGTGCGGCCGCTCGTAGACACTGATTGGCCTAGGCCGCGACTACGTGTAGGGGTGTGTGTGTGTGCGTGGCTTCCTAAGATTTGGCATTTATTGATCAATGAGTAGATGAGGATCCCTATTGTTCGAGCAAGACACTCGATAGGTAGATGACGTTTCCCTTTAGGCGGTAGCTAGTTAGTTGCCCAATACGGAAGATAATTGGCTGGTTAAGCCCTCCTGTCGAGGGGCGTATCACACGCGAGGCGACGCAGCGTGCGCAGTCCGATTATATTGTTGATTTGATTACCTTGTTCCAGGAGTGACAGGAAGACAGCTGTGGGGTTAACAGGGGTAGATTGTAGGTGTATTTTGGATTTAAAGAATATACGAAGAACTTACCAGTAGCTCTACGAGGTGGGTGACGTCACCAGCAGGGTTGTCATAGGATATCACAAGCACGAGGCATCTTCGTTTTGAGAGTGGTGAGGAAGAGAATTGTGGTAAGGGAGTGGAAACGGAGATAAACGGTAAACGAGTTGATCGAGGAAAGGCCAAACGGGGAACGTGGCTGCGCACGGAGAACGCCGGCCACGGCAAGTGTAGAAAGGGGAGGAGCACGTGAAAACAGGACGACTGTATAAGAACGTAATAAGGGGTACGCAGCCGCAGTGGGCTACGTACGTCTCGGCCGCAGGGGACCGTAAGGGTGTTGTATAAAGGAAGAAAGGCAGAGGAAAATCTACAGATGTAACATACTATATTTTTATAATTTTCCTTAAGCAGACTATTGTAAGTCCCCAAACTTACGGGGCCAGGTAACGATATAAGGCTGTATATTGTGAACTACTAGTGGGATAAACTGATACCAGATTAGGGAAGGGTAGCGAGTGGAACGCTACTATGTCATACGGAACAGGATCGGGAGAGTGGGGGAACACCCTCACCACGCCACTACAATACATATGCACAACACTGCCACCCCATAGGGAGAAACTGATTAAGTATTGCATAGAATGGACCCAGGGGACGGATAACAAAATGTTAACACCGTGGCCGCCAAACGGTAGCTTCGATCCATATGCCCAACATTCACTATTAAATCATCTGCACAATACATATAAAGGGAAGAAGTTGGCAAACCACGTGGAGGTGTTTAACTTATGGAGGATGTTCCAGGGGTCCCGACCAGGACCAAATGGAATATTCACTATGGGGGAAATACCAGAAGAAACAGAGATTAAGGAGGAAGGAGAGGATGGGAAACAGGGGTATGAGGACCCAAAGACCACGGGAAACAGAGGTGAGGGAGGAGGAAAGAATAATAAAGCAGATGAAATAAAAAAGGAACCGAGCAATGATATACCCCTAGTAACGGGAGTAAAAACAGAGGGAGGGGGGTTGTACCCTTTAAGAGAATTGGGAGAAATAGAAAGAGGACAGTTAAGGGCGGCTGAGGGATACTCGAACCCGGCATACAGCCCTCCACCATATGTGGCTCATAGGAGAATGCCAGCAGGGGAGGGGAGGACTGGAGAAGACCAGACTGTGGAAATAGGAAATGATGAATGGGTAGCTGCACAGATATTATTAAAATTACGAGGTTCATTAACAGGAGAAGAGAAGGAGGTATTAAAGAAAACAAACAAGGATAATGCCAGGGAGAGTGAATTGAGGGGGGAAGAGCTGTTAAGAGAAAAGGAAGAGATTTTGGAGGAACGATTAGCAAAATTAAGAGATGAACAGAATGAATTGATCAAGCAGCTTGAGAGGGAGGAGAGAGAGAGAGCGAGGAAAAGGAAAGAAGGTAAGAACGAATTGGAAAAAATAAGGGAGCGAACTGAGGAGCAAAGGAGAGAAGCTGACAGGGTAAAAGCAGCAGCAGAAAGGGTATCAAGAGTAATACTGCGGGAAAAGAAAAGGGAAGAAGAAGAAAAAGAAAAAGAAATGGCAATATGGAGGAGGAGGTTACTATCAGAATCAACTAAGAAATACGAAGAAGGGAGGGTGATGGAGAGTATAGTAGAAAAAGAAAGGGCGAAATGGGAAAGGAAGAAAGAGGATGAAAGAATATTAGAACGGATGAGAAGTGAAGTGATGGAGGAATTGAAAAGGAAAAGGGAGGAAAATAGTAAGGAGATGGAGGAAAGGTATGAAGGAGAAAGAGGAGATAGGGGAAGGGAGATTGGAACATGGGGGGATGTATATGATGACACAGAAGTAGCAACGACATCAGCACAAAGGGGAGCGGTTGATAAAGGAGGAAGAGGAGAACTGGACCTAATAGATTTGCAAACAGTAACCATTAAGGGGGAAAAGACCGAGTGGGGGGTGCCGTTTATGAATAGCTTTTGTAGTGAGGAAGAGGGAGTGGAAAATGAAGGAAGAAACAGTGAAAGGGAAAGCTTAGATAAACTATACATCACCCGGACCAACATAGACTCACCATGGATCAGTAGGAGAAAGGATGAGATGGAGAGAGGTGAGGAAGGAAAGAAAGGAATAGAGGAAAGACAGGCACATGAGGACGCAACATCCCCATCCCCATCATCCCCATCACGCCCTCCCCTATCGCACCCTACATGCTCAACCACCTCACGTTCGTTACGCAAGATAAAACTAGCGCCCTTTACCGACGAACTGACACCCTATACATGGCGGCTTAGAGACCTCCCTAGTCGTAGGCAGGAGAGAGGTATACACATGCCCACATTAAATACAGAGAAAGATGGAAGAAGGGGAAAAGATGGAGAAGAAAGAGGTGTGAGCAGGGGAAATACAAACGAAAGTGAAAATGTGGAAGAAAGGGAAGAGGAGGAAGGGTGTGAGGACTCAATATTATGGAACACAAAGGGTGAAACAAGATATAATTTAATGCCACTTTTGGAGAGAGGTGGGGTTAGACCACAGTATGTTCCTTGGAAGCATACCGATAAAGAAAATATAAAATGCAGGCTCCCATCATTAAGTGGAGGTGCGGGTAAATGGATATATGAAATGGAAAAACACACCGCAGGACAGAAGCTGGCAGTAGGAGATGTAAAGGGCCTTTTAATATCAATATTAGGGGATAGAGCGGATGACATATGGAAGAGAGCGGGATTTCATGGGGTAACAATAACAAATACATCACAAGATGGGGCACCGTTCGCAAACTGCAGACATGCACTATGGCAGGCATTGAGGGTACAGTACCCAGACACATCAGATATAGGAGCAATTACATCCCGCAAGATGCATGAGAACGAAGATCCTGTTGATTATATCCAGGAAATTCAAGAGAAGTGGCGCATGGAAACTATAGAACAATGGGATAAAACAGAAGCTGGCTTCACAACCATCGCTACCAGCTATACCTGAACGATTCTCAGCAAATGCTGTCAACCATCTGTGGCAAGAAGCCTAAAGAGTTCTGGAACTTGATCAAAGGAACACAAAAGAATACCAACGAGAGCATCCAGAACAACGTGGGCGAGGCACGCTGGATCGATCATTTTTCAAAATTATTTGCTCCCACTAGTGAAGTGAACGTAACTGAAACTCCGACGAGCGACCGCCACAAAAAGACAAGCCCATGGTCTATCCCTGACGATAAAGAGTCTATCCTAGACAAATTAAAAAAACTAAATAACTCGAGGGCTCCAGGACCTGACGGGATCAGCAACATGGAATTAAAAAAAAATCCTGAATGCTGGGCCAACATCATGAGCGAACTCTT
Organism: Ambystoma mexicanum; assembly: GCF_040938575.1. Classification (NCBI taxonomy): domain Eukaryota; kingdom Metazoa; phylum Chordata; class Amphibia; order Caudata; family Ambystomatidae; genus Ambystoma; species Ambystoma mexicanum. The sequence goes on along the minus strand of NC_090935.1, from coordinate 1,320,888,520 downwards.
CTCCAACTGTAACAGTAAAAGAGCAATACCACCAACATGGCGAAAAGCCAATATTGTGCCCATCTACAAGAGAGGTGCGACAGACGATCCGAACCAATACAGGCCCATCGCCCTCTTGGACGTAATGGGGAAAGTTTTTGCGTCCTTGGCCCTAGACGCGTTCCAAGAATGGACGCGTTCGTCAAAAGCAATGGACCCATTCCAGAACGGTTTTATCAGAAACTCTGGAACTTCAACAAACATCCTACTCATGAGTGTGCTAAAGGGAAAGGCTCTTCAAAGTGGCAACCCAATCTATATCGTTTTCATCGATCTGGTACAAGCGTTTGACCAGGTAGATAGGGAACGCTTATGGGCGAAACTGGAATCTAAAGGCTGTCCGGAGTCAATTTTAAATCCAATCAAGGCTTTACATCAAGAAACATCAATCCGAGTTCGTCTAAGTGCAGACGGCCGACTCTCGGAAGAAATTGTAACAGCACGTGGAGTCAAGCAGGGTTGCCCTTTGGCTCCATCGCTGTACAACTCTTACATCGCCGATTATGAAGATTCCACTCTTACGATCAGACACTTTCCCCCGACAATGGGAGGGGAGAAGATAGACCGTCTACTGTACGCGGATGATATCATCCTGATGGATTTAACCCCTATAGGTCTTCAACGACAACTGGACAACATGGTAGCATATATGTCGAAAAACAACTTATGCCTTAACACCGCAAAGACCAAAGTGCTTACCCTGGGGAGACCCTCAAAGTGGAACTCTAAGTTTACTTGGCATTGTGATGGAAGGAAGCTGGAAAGAGTGGAAGCCTTTAAATACCTTGGGATTGTAATCAGTAACGATAAAGAGGAAAAACCCGCGCTTGAAACACTCTGGACAAAGTTAAAAAATCTCACAGCCCAAGCTAAGGCCGTGGACAAGAAACACGGCCGTTTTTCGATTGTACCCATCGTGAGATTTTACAAAGCCAAGGTTGTTCCTACCCTAGTTTATGGGATGGACGCAATGCTGCTAGCTCCGAACACCATCTGGGAGAAACTGGAAGCTTTTTTCTGGCGAAAGGTCCTCGGTTTAGCCCAATCCACTCCAATCGCACTAATAAGACGAGAGCTATGCATTTCCTCACTGTTGGCAATAAGACTGAGAGCCACCTTGATGTTATACCGCAAGGTAATAAACAATCCAGAAGTCAAAGTATTGGACCTCATACGGAAAGAACTTAACGAGGGAAACAATCGGGCGCTTGTAAGCTGGGAGCAATCCAACCGGAAAATGTTGGAAGAACTGGATCTTTCTGTTGAAACACTCATACACAATCCAAATCGAGTGTCGCAAAAACTTTTAGAAGCAGATTGGATCCATACCCAAGAAATGGCCTGGTCGTATTCCACCACAGCAAAATTACCAACTGCTCCAATGAAGCTAAACGACATGCGGGGCTATCTACTGAGGTTTCCAGATAAGAACTTAAGTCGTCTGTTCCTAAGATTTAAGCTGAACCAAATAAAAACCAACGAAATTTTGGCACTACGCAAGCAAGTACCATCAAGTTCCTGCCGCTTCTGCCAATCGATAAATGCCATCGAAAGCACAAAACATCTGCTAATGGAATGTACTGGGCTCAAAACGAAAAGAGATAGATACCTTGCAGTCCCATTGAAAAATTACCTCACCCTCGACGAAGAAAACCTCTGGATACTCCTGACGAACGGGAACAACATTAGATGCGTTATAGGAGTAACACTCTTCCTTAAATCCTTGACGCTCGAGTAGGAGGATTTCCCTTAAGGCTAAGCCTACTAAACAAAGACACTTCTAAAAAGAATTCGGACATTTGATATATGAAGACTATCATTCCTATATTTTTGTAAAAATTGTGATACAATTAAAAACAAAATAAAAAAAAAAAAAAAAAAAAAAAAAAAAAAAAAAAAAAACACCAGCAATATTTTACCATATACTGGTACAAGGGCTCCCAGAAGGAGTTCAGAAACAACTAAAGAAAGTAGTAGGAATGGAAGCAAAATGATGGCCCGAAATACAACTGACTATAGTGCATCATTGTAGGACATGGCAAGGAAAAATGAAACAAAAAGAAGAGGACAGGAAAACGGAAGAGGCTAAATTAGTACAGAAAAAGCTTACTAAATACACAATGGAAGGGGCACTAATAACTACACCTACAACAATGACCCAAAGCCCCACACAAGTAGTGGCTGCACAAGATTCCTCCCAAATACCACCTTCACAGACTACAACACAACAGGTGCCGCCACTCCAACCATACACGCCCAACATGGGAGGAGGATACCCAATGCAAGGAGCTGGATATTATAATTATAACAGGGGGAGAGGAGGAATTATGAGAGGGAGAGGGTACGTGTATGGTACCCAACCGCAGGTGGGAGGATTTAGGAATTCCTACCCCACAGGGCAACCAGTATACCAGGACAACACAGGGAGCTTTCCATGGCAGAATAGGGAACCACCGGTGTGTTGGAGCTGTGGACTATTGGGGCACATGTCACGCACGTGTAGAGTCAGACCAGGAACACCATCATGGAGTGATCAGGGACAACCACGGCCCGCACAGGTACAGCAGGGCATACCACAACAGCAAATGTTGCCACAAGGAAATGAACAACAACAACAATTAACACAACAACAGCCCCAAACACTGCCACAACAACAGGTAGCGATGACACAACAACCACAAATACCACAAACACAACTGGGTAGGGTGACGGTTTTGGGACACAACCCCTATACCGGAAATGGCCAGTCGTTGTACCCCCAATAGGACAGCCCACAGACGGCCTTGGTGTGTCCCATCCTGTCAGTAACACCTAATAGTGCGGAGGAACCACGCATAGAGGTAACGATAGGTGACAAAAAATGATCATTCCTTGTTGACACCGGGGCGACCCGGTCTTGCATAAGGGAAGGTAAATTTAAGATGTCAGGCAAGACCATGAACACCCAAGGATTCTCTGGGGCTAGAGGGTTGGTTCCCTTTACTGATAACATTCCCTTATCTATTGGAGATTACGATCTGTCAGTTCCACTTTTATATTATAGTGCCTCACCAGTAAATATACTGGGGAGAGATATAATGAACAGGTTGAATATGACGATCTCCTTTACTGAGGACGGCATAATTTGCTCTACTCCGGGGATTAACATGCTCACTGCACGACAAATTATGCAGGCATACTGTGGACAGACAGCGATTAGGGCGGAGCCAGTAGATGGTGAACTCTTCCAGTATGGAACGGACATGGCAATTGCATGGATGCCAGGGATAGAAGGGAAAATATGGAGAAGGCCAGCAGCCTATCTGTTCAGACCGGAAACACCTGTTAATGAACAAGAAGGGAAGGTGGTTTCAATGGATATTGAGAGCATTATTGCAACAGCTGATTATATAGCTGTACATGCCCAAGACAGAGAAGGAAGAGCATGGAGGGCAGTGATAGCATTAGCAGAGAGATGTAGGCTCACCCAGGTGTCAGATGAGGAGCTGTTTTCAGATGAAAAGGAGGAAGGTGAAATGGTGTTTATGATGAGTGTGGAAATATGGCTAAGAGTGGCCTACAAACAAGTAGCACAGAAAATTGCAATGGCACTTGAGGCACCCGCATGCACCCCGGTCCCTTTCTTTAAGGACGATATGTCAAAAGTACCCAAATCATTGTGGACTACTGGCCCCTATGACGTGGGCTGCATAAAAAGTATAGGGGGAGTAAAAATAAAATTGAAAAAAGGTGCAATACTCCCCAGAGTAAAACAGTACCCACTATCAAAAGAGGCAGATGAGGGCATATATGAAACCATAACGGCCCTTATAAATAATGGTATATTGGTCCCCTCAGAATCACCATGTAATACGGCTGTGTACCCAGTGCGCAAGGCTAAAGGGGGGTCTTGGCGCTTTATACAGGATCTCAGGCCCTTGAACAACATAGTAGAAGCGGAATATCCCGTAGCTGCAAACCCGGCCACAATATTGTGTGGCATTCCAGCAGAAGCATCACGATTTACAGTGATCGACCTTAAAAATGCTTTTTTCTCAATACCATTACACCCAGACTCACAAGATCTGATGAGCTTCACTTACAGAAACGCTAAGTGGAAGCACACCAGATTACCACAAGGGTATTGTGAATCACCTTCAATTTTCAACAGAGTGATACAGATGGATTTGGGTAACATTGAAGTAGAAAGCACGGTGTTGCAGTATGTGGATGACATAATAATCTGCAGTAAAAACGAAAAAACATGAAGAGAGGACTCGTTAAAAATGTTGACAATATTGGCTGACAAAGGTTACAAGGTAGACATGGAAAAGATACAGTACTGTCAAGAACAGGTACTTTACATTGGTCAGCTTATATCCCAACATGGAAGAAAGATCGCACCACAAAGAGCACAAGCTATTTCGACCACTCCAATGCCACAAACTGTAAGGGAGCTGCAGCAGTTCCTGGGGCTCTGCAACTACTGTAGAGCTTGGGTATTTGATTACAGTTCATACATAGGACCCCTGCTTGAGGCATTACGGGAAGCTAATAAAGGGGAGAAAAAACTGGGGTGGACGATGGAAATGAAAGAAGCTTTTGATGAATTAAAAGATGCGATATCAACTGCTCCGGTACTGGCATCCCCAGACTATGAGCGGCAATTTTTTATATTTTCACATTGCGACTCAGCAGTAATGAAAGCAGTGTTGGCTCACAAAACAAGCATGGGCTACAAACCCGTAACATTTTACAGTGGCCACTTAGATCCTGTAATGTTAGGCCACTTCCCCTGCGAACAAGGTCTCGCCGCAGCTGCTTTTGCGGTGGAAAAAGCATCAGAAATCACTATGGGGTGCCCGACTACACTATTTGTGGAGCATGCACATTTTGCGATATTAAATAAACCTAAATCCACCCTAACCACGCAAAGAGCATCAGGTTATGAGATCATTCTATCCAGAGCCGAACTATCAATTGTTAGATGTAGCACGGTCAACCCTGCAAGGTTCCTAGCAGAAGTAATTGAGGAGGGAGATTATGCCCATGACTGTACACAAATAACTGAAATGTACTCATGTACTAGAAAAGTTGAGGAAAACGCACTAGAGGGGGGTGAGCTCTTATTTATTGATGGGTCATCAACTATCGATCAGAGGGATGGTGTGAGGAGAACTGGGGCTGCAGTGGTGAAAATGATGGAGGTACCGGTGTGTGTGGCAGTGAAATGTGTACAATTACCACAGCATTACTCCGCTCAAGCAGCTGAACTGGTCGCACTGATCTTGGCGTTGAAGGAAAGCTTTGACAAACGGGTGACCATATATTCCGACAGCGCATATGTTACATCCACTGTCCACTCAGGGTTGTCGAAATGGAGAAGAAGAGGGTTTAGGAGAGCTGATGGCACTCGAGTGCAACATGCCCTCTTATTGGCTGAACTAATTGAAGTAATTAATGACCCCGAAGAATTAGCTTTAGTGAAATGCACTGCACACACCAATGGTGAGGACCACGTCTCGAAGGGAAACGCAGCAGCGGACGCACATGCGAAGTATGCTGCATACTTTGGTGAGATATGGAACCCCCCAGAGTCACAGAGAGGGAGAGGGAGGGGAATGGCTAAGGAGATGTTGATAAGAGAAGGGTACACCCATCTCCCAGCCACACAGATTATGGAGTTACAAGCGGCTGCACCAATGGCCGAAAAAGAAATATGGGTAAAAAGAGGGTGTACAATGTCACCAACCGACGCACTATGGCGCCAGGGTGGCACTGGAAAGGTTGTAATACCATTGGCACTATTGAACACCGCCCTGAACCAACTACATTATCCAGCCCACACAGGCAAGGAAGTAATTGCAGCACGAATTAGGGAAGACTGGTTCTGCCCCGAGTTAAATTCGCATGTGTCAAATTTTATCAGTAATTGTCTCACATGTCAGCAGTTTACGGCCGGCCACACCCTAAAGGTGATAAGAGGTACTATACCCCGGCCAGAGGGACCTTTCCGGCATCTCCATATTGACTATGTTGATATGATCAATATATGTCAAGGAAATAGGTATATGATTGTAGTAGTATGCCCATTCTCTAGATGGATTGAGGCAGGGCCCTGTTCACACCCAGATGCATTTAGAGCAGCCAAGTTCCTAGTGAGGGAGGTCTTCCCCAGGTGGGGAGTGTGCGAGGTGTTAAGGTCAGACAACAGCCCACATTTCGCAAACGAGATGTTTCAGCACATTACATCACTGCTGAACATTCAACATAAATTTGCATGTGCATACCACCCACAGGCCAACGGTGTATGTGAACGCCTGAATGGCATATTAAAGGAGGCAATTGCAAAGATACAGCAAACAACAAAGAGGAGTTGGTTATATTGTCTTCCATTAGCCTTATTTGAGCTAAGGAATAGGCCAGGGTCCGACCACCACCTCACTCCCCATGAGGTGGTTACCGGACGTCAAATGCGCCTTCCCCTAACGCCAACGTCAAGAGCATTTACCGACCACGAAAGCATTGCAAGTGTTCTGGGTGATGAAATGTATCAATATGTGTCTTCTTTGATTACTAGTGTAGTGTTTGTGTCTCAACAGCTCGAGCGCACACGGGGCGGGTCTAAAAGAAGCCAACAAGAAGACGCGGATAAAGAACTGGAAAAGGAAGGACTGTGTAAGATTGCTAAAGGTGACCACGTACTACTTCGCAACTTCAATAGGAAATGGAATGACCCACGCTTTACTGGTCCCCATCTGGTAGAGGAGGTATCAACAAGAGCAGTAAAGTTACAGGACAAGCGTGCCTGGAACCACCTACACGACGTAAAGATCTACAGACAACAGACCCGCCCCAGCGCCATCGACAGGTCCATTGAGAGAACAGCAACAACATCGACAATGGAAGAAGAAAGTTCTACCACAGCCAGCGGCCCAAGTATTCCCATACCTTGTCACTCCCCAGACTCCCCAGAGACAATAACTGAAGAAGAAAGGGGTGATCACCATACAGCCCACCCCATGATCACAAGCTCAAGAGTAAAAGCCACGCCCACCAGTTGAACCCAAAAACCCCCTGCCCACCATCCACTGACCCCTGTCCCCATTACAGTATTAACTGAACTAAAGGACATTGTCTTGCACAAATACACATGTAAACACGTGACTGCTCTCTTTTCTTTTCTCTCGCACATGCAGGAACCGCGTATTATTGTATTGCTAAGAAAGTAGATAACTAACAAATTCACTGCCCAGGAGTAGATGGTACCCTCAGACGATAATTACCCAGAAGAATTGTCACACCAATTTGTATATGAGATAAAAAGGCCAACGTACCTGAAAAGGAAAAGGGTACGTGTCTACTACACAGCGTTCCTTTTGGCCATAGAATATTCGATGCCCCACCTCCACCCATACTTGCCTGCCCTAAGAGATAGATCGCTTAGAGTAGCGTGGGAACATCTCTTCGCCTGGGCACTGAATGACTATTTGATAGGGAGAGCTTAAAAAACAACAACTAACATTTAATAACCAGCATATTGAGAATTTTCAGGCGGGCAACTGTAACGTCGCAAGAATACGCTGCCGGACTGCAGCAAGGTAAGAGCAAAATGCCGGTGAAATTAGCATATGTAATAAAAGTAATAGGGATTTTGGTAATCACTGGGTTCGTAGCTGCCTCTGTATGGCAGTACAGCTGTGCTATCAATATTATTGCTGTACCCAAACCTAAAACACCCCCATCCCCAGCTGCAACAGGTGTTACGTCAGGTGATATTAGTAAAATTGCACACAAGCAAAATAGAGTTAAACGCAGCACATACTCATATAATAAAGGTATTGACAATTATATACAAGATTCAGCACACGTCTCAAACAACATATGGTATCAACACATGACCCGCATTGGTAAGCAGACAACAGAAGACAGCTGCTACGTTTGCTCATTAATACCATACGCCATGAGCGCTTCTCGAACATTTGTTGCCACAGAAATAGACGAAAAAACAGCACGATGCATAATATACTTGGCACTGTTCCAAACGAAAGGAAGATTTCAAGGGACAGTGGTGCATATGACGTGGAAAACACGAGACTCATACCCATACGAAAACAACTTCCTCAAGACTTATTTGAGTTACCACAAGAGCAGTTTACATGCTGAAGCATTCAGATACATAACAAGTGGTCCTGCAAAAGGAGAAACAAAGAAAGTAACACTGCAGTATTTATCATGTGATTGGTACGCCACTGAAGTTCCTGGTAAACTAGGATGCTGGGAGAGGCCACTGGTGACGATAACGGGGAAAGTATACTTAGACAACAAATGGGAGATAGGAGTGGTTGGCAGCAACATGGTAACAAGGAAACTATTTCAACTATCGATGCACACAACCACAGATGTTGGACGACTTGGATCAAATACGTGCCTATGCTCACATGGATAGAAACGGATGAAGACCCGATAATACTGCCGCTGACTGCGCCTAAAGTATGCTACCAACATAAAGGAGAGGTGGACGTAGGATACAACACCAATTGTGGAAGCGTGATGGAGTTACCTGAGGGGGGAGCAGGAACAGCAGTGATAATGGACCATTACTGGGCCTGTGGAGAAAAGGCATATCACACACTGCCCCCTCTGTGGAATGGTGTATGTACGATGGTGCATGTCAATGTACCATCACTAGTGGTACCCCAGAAGCATGTGAATGTGGCGAACTTTCCCAAGATGGATGAAGGGGACAAGAGAAATAAGAGATCTGCACCACCTCAGGAGGAGCCAGGGAACAGGACCAGCGGCAATGATACTGTCCTAAATAGACGGAAAAGACAAGGAGAACCTCTGACAGGAAATGACCTATGGGGAAGGTCGGAAACAGCACTGACTTCAATCCCACCAGAACACAGACTATTCAGCAGAGCAGCGATGTTCTTCTCCTCAATAATCCATCCGGGACTACAGGCTTACGCAAACGCAAAATGGCTCCAGATAACTAGATGGGAACTTATGATGACCATCGATTCTACAGTAAACGGATTCAACGCAATAAAAGAAGAGCTGCGAGCAATAAGGATGGTAGCACTGCAGAACAGATATGTATTGGACCTCCTCACTGCCATGGAAGGAGGAGTTTGCGCAAAGATAGGACAATCATGCTGCACATTCATTCCTGCCAACGATGCTGACAACGGTACACTGACAGAAGCAGTTTCACAATTGGCCCAGTTGCACTCCAAAATGGTGGATGAAAGTAAAGGTGTGAAAAAGGATGAGAGCTGGTTTTCGCTATTATGGTCATGGATGCCATCTTGGCTGTCAGATGGACTGAAAATTATAGTTGGTTGTATTATTTTGGCTGGAGCTACACTGATCATAATAAGATTTTGGAAAGCCCGGAAGGCACGCACCACTGACGAGTTGCTTGAAATGGTCGGTATGCACCCACTGATGCCAGCAGATGACGGCCAACACACAGGCATAATAATACAAGAGAGAGAGAAATTGCGCAACCAGATCATCACCAACCACCTGGACCCACCATCGGTGAAGGTCGAGAACCCAAGAAACCCCAGGAGTTACATAGGGAAATGGGTATACTGTACTCCTGGAGGAACCTGTGAATATATGTATTGGTCATTTGAAGATCATGTTAACCATTATGGACATTTAGGAGGAATAACTAAAGTGTGGAGAGTAAGAGGAGATAATGAAAAGGATATGTTTGTGGTCGAAAAGTCGACCAGAGGGGGGACTGAAGTGGGAAAATGGAAAAACAGGCTCCCATCTTCCCCCTCTCGCGCCTGGCCTAAAGGTACACGGCCCAAGCACCTGCCACGAGAAGAGTTTGCCCATCTACCAGACGACCGGATACCCTGGTACAGGAACATAAGGATGTGTCCATCTGCCTGCCCAGCAGCCCGCCCTGCCCATGCCGATGCCTGCGGCATGGATCAACTGGACTAAAACTATACGTCGTTAGAGATGCCATGACGACCTAGCCAACGGGTAGCACCCCTGTGCCAACATACACACTGGACACTCCCGCACCAATCTACACGAAGAATATACTCAGTGCTATGACGTAGGCGACAGGCATACTCACAGACGTGCATCTTTATTATTTTCCACATAGGCTCTCAAAATGCAGAAACGCAAGACGCACCATGAACTCATCTAAAGAGCTTGCTTACGCTTCCTCTAAACCTAGGTGCCATAATGAGAATTATAACAAAGACACGATACTGGTCATAAGACAGTATGAGACTATAACCTAAAGCGCCTGTGCACCAAACGGTTCCACCAATACACCAGGCCTAAGTAGGCCGCAAGCAAGAGCTCCCGTGGACATTAACAGAACAAGAGTCAGGTTGCTGATCCTGCAGAATGAGCCTGGCGAAAGCAGACAGCCAAGGTCGTAATGTTGCAAACCCACATTCCAAAAGCAGACCATCAAGGGCACGATGTTGCAACCTCGCACGCCGTGCACCAACATCAAAGTCGCACCTGCAATTAAATCAGGCACACAGTGGAAAAACAATATTAATTGTGCAGAATTCTGCCTCAAACACGGTCCCACCTCACGTGACCAAGCCGAACCTGACGAGATGCCAAGCCCAGGAGGAAAGAGGCGTCTGGATCCCTCGTTACGAGACACAGGCAGATACACTTGAAAGGATCAATGGACATCTGCGACAGTAGGAGTAGTCGGCCATCCAGCTCATGAATAAGTCTTCACATTGTCTGCATGTACCCATAGTGAAACATTGTTGCAAATTACAGGTACACCGCGAGCTGGGAACAGCGATGGTCCCAGGCTGGGAAGCTCACAGGCGCACCAATCAGAACATGGGGCTCTTATCACTGACGCCAGTAACATTAACCAATCATTAGGAGTCTTCATGTAACAATTCTCATGTATCTAATTGTAGGGACAACCCAGATATATCACCTGACTAAACCTCGTCCACTCATATTATCCTCTATACCTATGCTATACTAACCCTACCACTCGAGCAACCAATTAAGAGTGGCAATAGGTTTTTTGTTAACTTTCTAAAGTGACGCAAGTAGCGCGTCATACTACAGTAAAAAGGGCCTGCGAGCCCCATGATTGTGTGTGTGTCAGGTCAGACGCATATGATCCTTGTCCCATCCCTGCCGTTTGTGTTTAATAAACAGCAGAGTCACCTTGCTTCTTGTGTGTGTCTCATACTCTATCTCTTTTGGGATATACGGGAGGAGTTGGGGCCTCCCTGCCCGGAGGTCTGCGGACGGCCCGGCCGACCCCGGCAGAATTTCCCCCCGACAACACATTGTGAGATTGCTTCCTTTTGCTTGGCTTTGCATTCCCTTATGTTCATAGATTTCAGCGTCAGCAGTTCACACTTCACACACTGCTTCCTAAATGTGCTCTATTAATGGGTCCTGATCATTCTTTCCTTTAGCGGTATTTATCCTCTTGTCATATTTCCCCCCCAGCAGCCAGATTTTTCCTCAAATTTCCTTGGATGTTCATTGGGTTTGAGGCTTTCTGTGTCAGTCTTGTCCGCACTCTTCTAATGGGCTACTCTGCAGTCAGATCATTGGGGTGGTGACCAAAGATTAGTTTTAAAAATCATGGTAGCTAGTCTTAATTCTTTATGTGCTTTCTTTTGTTCATCTTATTTTTCAAAGCTGCCAAAAAGGGAGTTATCCCATTCAACAGGAGACAGCCAGTCCAGCTAGCGTTCACGGAACCAAAAACATTATGCATTACAAACTCCTGCTCCGCACACAGAGCTCACAAACTGCCATGTTCGACGCACACATGGACTTTGAAGGAAGAGTCCTTTTTAACCCATGTGACAAAACCAGTAGCCTGGCCTTTTCGAGATGGGATGGGAAACTGTAAAAAAGCCATGGATGGGAGCACTACTAGGGAGAAATCCAGAGCCAATCCTACCCAAGAGGTGGACAGTGGCAGTTGAGAGTGCACCAAACCATGCCCCCCTGAACTACAATACCGTATTGCATTACCCCATGCTTCTAAAACATAATGCTAGGTAGGGTTTTTCTTTCTTTTCCAGACCTAACAAGAAGCACTCATCAAGCAAGAAAAGAAACAGCAGTTCATCAGTGCTCCACGCCAATCTCATAATAATGCCAAACCTCACAAAGCTCCAACCGGAGAGAGGGGAAGCAGTGAGAGTGCCACGTGGTTCTCCAGAGCAGACACGTTCTGCAACCTTTGCACAACTGAAACCCTAGACCACCAGGTATGATGCTGATGCATAAAAATGCAAAGACAAACCTCACTTTCACTTTGTGGGAGCCATCCAAAAACTCCCTAACACAAACTCGGGCAATGTGAGAACGGAGTCACTATTAATAAAAGGTGACGGGCCCTTGCAGAGAAAAGGGGCAGGGTTTAACCCTCTATTTAATAACTCTACCATTTGTAACACCTCCCTGGCGGGAAAAGATAGGGCCAGAATGGACAGGGCAAGTGATCCAATTGCAGGAGGAGGGGGGCATAAATAGGATATCAGGAAGCAGGAAGTTGTGCGTTGTTCGGATGAGGTCAGATGAGGTTGAGGTGGAGCAGCAAGAGACCAGCAGGAGGAAGGACAGTGAACAGGATTCAGAAGCAGTTTTTGGAATAGGTGAGGCATTGATTAGTAATGCATTGGTTATTGAGTGTGTTGTTAGTGTGCAGGAAATAGTGATGCGTGTGCATAGGAGAGGGAGTGCAGTTAAGGAATGTGAGGTACCTGTGTGAGTGAAAGGATGGTGTTTGATTAAAAGCTGAAATGGTGTAGTAGTAGTGTGGAGGAGGGGTTAGTATTGGGGAGGACTGAGTAGTAGCCTGGAGGGACGAACAGTACTCTGGATGAGGTTTTGGTAGAGACATCGGAAGGAACAGCGGTGGAAGATGTAATGAAGACGATGCACATTGAGTCAAAGCAAGGTGAGTAGTGAAAGGAGAACAAAAGGAGAAGCAGGAGTGAGAGGAGTACATGGGGCTGGCAGGAAGAAAAACAAGTAGGGTAGTGTGTCTGTAAGGCACAACCCCATACTGTTTAAAGCACTAAACGCTAGCTAGAGTAGCAACAGTTTAGGAAGTCCTTGAGGGAGTTTAAATAGAGAAAGCACAGTGCCTTTAGGTCCTAACTTCCAGTGTAAGAAAGAACCCAGGCAGTACGGGTAACTAAGCAATATCTACTAACCTGGGGCCAGGCCTGCCTTGATTAGGGGAAGGCCCCTTTGAAATCTTAATAAAAACCCTTGAACCATCTCAGAGCGTTGTGGCATTCTGTGAGACCTGTCATCTTCAACATCTACATCGAACCTCTGGTGGAGCTTTTTGCCAAAACCAACATCAAGATACACCAATACCCAGCTGGCACACAGCTTCACCTAAAGGTCTGTTGCATCATTGACACGCATCAACTCAATCACTGCCTGTTCCTAAGCCAAGGCTGGATGTCAAGCACCTTCCTGAAGCTCAACCTGAAAAAGACCAAATTCATTATTCTAGGAAACCCCACCAAGCTAGCGCAAGTGCAGAATTGGCTGACTGATCTAAAGCTCGAGGGAGCCATACCTCAACTCTCATCCACTGCAAAATCTCTCAGCTTTACCATATACTGTGGCTCATTCAAAACGCACAAGAAGACCCAAGCAGCATAGCACCGGTTTACGTTCTTCTGCAAAGACAAGACAGTTATCCCTACTAAGAGGATTAGACATGTGTCCAAACCATGGTCACCTCACACTTGGACAGTGGCAACACCATGAGTACCAGATGCCACCCTGGCACCTCTGCAAGCTGCCCAGCACGCACAAGGTTGACTCATCACAGAACTAAGAAAATGTGACCAATCGCCCAAGGAGCTGCACTGATTACCTCTTCAGGGATGAATCAAGTTCAAGACAGTATGGATCACCTACAAAATAGTCAAACCTAAAACATACCAGAGGCCAGAGCACCACCAGCAGCCACAACCTAAGCAGGCCAGAAACAAAGAACGGCAAGAGGATACAATGGAAAATTGGCCTTTTCCTGCTGTACGTCAAGTCTCAAAGACATAACCAACAAAGAAAAGACTTCTCCCCTCCAACCTGCACTTCAGGGGGGACATTAAGACCCTATTCTTCACAGAACATCTTGCAAATCGCTGATCACTCCAATCAACCATAATTATCCCCATCTCGAGCTTGCTCCTGGGAACATACCCTGTGCACAGTGCTCTGTTGATTCTAGGCTCTAATTCTACTTTATAAATACTATACATGCATAAACCTTTTGGGATAAAAGTTGCTCCAAGCGTCCATATATATTTGCAGTGCAAAAATCATTACGTCTTTAGGTGTTCAGTCTCCTCATTAAGGGAAAATGATCACTGGATTTAAAGACGAGACCCCAGAGCAACGGAAAAAACATGACACACAAAAACCATCTACTGCAGACGTTTGGGGGGCCTGCCCTGGGTGGGGTGCGGCACTGCCTGTGCAGGGTGAGTGGACCGTAAGAAGGGTCAGAGAGGGATCGAGGGAGGTCCCTAGATATGCTTGGTCTTCGACACAGGGGTGTTTGTTTGCAAGTTACAGGTTATATACTCATGGAAATATTATTTGTGCAAGGCCCAGTTGACCATCCTTCCTCAGGCCTTGGTAAAATTACCATCGAATGGCTGGGAAATGTATGTTGAGGCCTAGTCCTGAGAGGATGCTTTGGTGCCTCAGTTGGTCGATAAGCGTGTTGTGTCCATCGGCAGGGTGCGAAATTGTCAGGAGCGGGGAGCTATTTAGCTCCTGGTTATGGCCAAGTCAAACCTGGTTAGCTTGACACCAACAGGTACGAGGAGGTACACTTGACTCAGGCAAGAGGTCCCAAACACACACAGCAATGAGATATTACCTGTGTAGTTTGTGGCGTATGTTTACAGGAGAATAAAAGACATATCTAAGGGGCATCTAAAGCATATTGTAAAATATGCAAATGGACAACAAGTTAAAGTTTGCATTTTGCACTTATATTATATTTGCTGTGCGCGATGGGCTGACGTCTGGTTCCCCAGAGGTAGCTTCTGCCCAACGGGTAATGCCAGATACCCAGGGGATGCTTTTTGCTCCTGGTCAACAAATCCCATTTTGACCCCGGTCATCAGTGAGCTTGAAGTCTTATGATTGTCGGGATTTAGTCCTTAAACTATGGCTTCTGGATGCAGACCAACTGGCCATTAGAACATATGTCCAGGTTTAGTCAGTTGCCCTTACCCTTCAGTTGGGAGCCTGCAAAAGAGTACAATGTATACTGGGATTTGCTGTGTGTGTGTCAGAGCCTGTTCCAAGGTGTTACTCTCATGGGCGTAATTTTAGGAGGGGACAGGGGTATTTGTCCCCCCCAACTTTCATGGCACACCATTTTGTACCCATTCATTTGGCTGGGGCACCTTTTCTTCAGATGTCATGTCCCCCCCAACATTTTCAGCAAAGTTACTACACTGGTTACTCTGCAAGGACTCCAGGCAGGCTGAGGTGTCAGATAGCTGTACATGGGGTTTGTCAGAGCATCGGCAAGCATTGTCTTTGATGCTTGTGTTAGGCAGAATCCTGTGCAGTTCCCTTAGTGAGCACTAGAGAAGATTAAGACTACAGGCATATGCAAGAAAATCCCCTTTGGTATCAGTCTGTACCACAAAGATTTAGTTGGTAGCTGTGGCTAAGCAGTCAGACTTATCTCAAGGTTTACACATTAGGGCTACAGCACTATGGAACAAGGAAACACTGACCAAAGATTTGTATCAAAAAGAATATATATTTATTTTACACACTCTGATGTTCACACACAAATCACTATTATTAAAGCAAGTTAAATCAGTCAAGAAAAGTATACACAACTCCCTATTTAAATTGTAGACAAGTTTGAGCAAGAGTGAAAACTGAGCAAAACGGCACAGTGAAAACCAAGCAGAAATGACACTATCAATTTCTCAAAAGGGAGGGAAAGGACAGGTTATACAGGGTTAGACTCTAGAATACACCAGCAATACTTCCCAAGTAGATTGTGAACAGGTTAGGCAAGGCAGTCCTTTAGTATAAGCAATACAGAGGTGAAAACCGAGCAAAATGGCACTTCACAAGTTTAAAAACAAGGAAGGAAAAGGTGGTTATAAGAGTTAGGTGCACCAATACATTTCTAGGTGAGAAGCCATCTAGAGAAGGCAGTTGTAACAGATTTAGCCAGAGTCAGTGGTACAAGACAATGTGCCGAGGATCAAACTGTTCTAGTAGCTGCAGTCAAGTCTTTGTGTAACGATTTGAAAAGGCGGTTGCAGAAAGTGAAAGACAATGTTAGATGATAGGGGCGGCCAACCCAGTAGGTAAGTAAAGGATTTAAAACACCTTTAGTGATACCCAATGCAGCGGGTTGCCTGGCGGAGCAATGTACCTTAAAAGTAGAAGAGGCTCCTGCGGTGGCAGAAGTTCCTGGCAGTTCCTGCAGTCTGGGAGATCCAGCAGAGGAAGAGAGACTCTGGTCGTGGAGGAAGGTTCGAGTTACTGCCCAGGGATGAAACCAGCCGCGGTGCTGCCGACACAAATAAAAAGTATGCTCCTTTAAATCGCGGTCGTGGTGAACGGGTGCCTAGCTATCCGGTCTCTGAGTGCAGGGCACTGGTGATTCGACCAGGCAGGTCCTGGAAGGCGATTGGTGAACTGGTTTGCCCCACCAGCTTAAGGGAAGAAGACTCTTGCAGGTAAAGATCTTCTCGAGTCGTTGGAGAAAAGTGGTGAGGATGTTCGGCAGGGCTTCACCGGTGGTTCAGTTGTTGCAGGTGCCTTCAGCTTCTCTCCTCTTCGGGTTTCTAGTTCCGGTGGCAAAGTCTTGTCCTCCAGTCCTTAGGACCCTGCTTTTATGCAGCAAGACCCCCATTCATACAGCCTAGCTGTCACTCATATAGTGGGGTGGCTCTCCTGGCGGGAGAACCCCCCAGCCTATCAGGGCAGAGTGCGACTTGGGTTGCGAAGGCAACCCTGCCCAGGATCCCTATTCCCCCTCCCACACATCTTGCCTACCCCAGACTCAGTGGCGTCGAGAGGAGGGCTTCTGTGCAGAAGCCTACCAAAAGGACGAACAAAGGATCCCCGACCTGGGTTAGGATTTCAGAGAAAGACACAAGAAAGACATTTTATTAAAGTTCTGGCAAAAAAAAACACACTGGATAAAAGTTCATTTTAATATAAACCGGCTGTGCGTTAGAGGCTGTCAGAAAAAGTGGTAGCCTCGAACAATGGGAAAATCCCATAGGAATATATTTGAGGTCAAATATTTATGGTAGTAACCACTGCCACCAGCCAGAAACTTTTGAGAGAGGGACTGTACGGTACCCCCTCGAAAATGAACGTTAGGGAAAAGCTATTAACCCTTTTCAGTGCTTCCATAGTAAGATGGGTTGTACTGGTTTAGTTCATAATTATTGACTAGTAAAGTCAATGGGGACTTTACATGCCCTGGGAGACAGTAGTCAGTCCCAGGGTATGGAGTCTATGTTTGGGGATCGCTACAACACCCATGTGGTACGGCACGGAGGGTGCTGTGTACCACACATGTTAAAAAAGATGATTCCTATAAGGGTGAGAAAAACCCCATAGACCATAAACACACAAGATAGTCTAAAACATACACTAGCAATCTGTCTAAGAGTGGGAAAAAAGGGTCTGACTCTTAGCAGGAGAAAAAGATAAACCCTTCAAATCCAGCAAAGCTGCTGGGGGACTCTATAGATAAGGGAAATTAGCCTTAGAAGAGAATTCTCCCTAACAGCTTGCCAAAACAGAGGATTTCCTCAGTCTACAACTAGTGATCGTGTTACAAGTGAATGGACCCAAGGTGAGTGACTGGTGTGCTTCTGAGCACAGAACATGAATCTCGAGGTCAGATGAAAAAGAGTCCTTGAGAATTCTGCTGGGCAGCGGGGACCACAGGTTAGTAAAGTCCCACACTTCAGAGTCTTTCCTCTAGCATCATTGTCCTTTAAACTGGGGTGGCCCATTAAAACATTCTGAACTGGCTGGTCGTAACCGATGGCAAACCTTGCATCCTTTGCAGACCACTAAGACTCTTCATCCTTAGGGCTTTTGCATGAAGAATAGAGCATTGTGACAGCATTAGCCATGCCCTGATGCTAACAATTTTGTAGAAATTGGCAGACTTTTCTTTTCAAAATGGTGCTTAGGATATTTGTTTTTTGACCAGATAGGATAGGAACGTGAAAGTTGTTTTCTCTTACCAGCCGGGTTTAACAGATTGCAAACCCAACAAAAGATTAACCAGGATTATGTCAGGATTTGGCAGTGTACGGAGATATACCAAAGAGAATTGTGTGGGAGGTTATATTCGTTCTCATGTCACTGTAAATAATTCACAGGTGTTGTATCTATAAGTGCTGTGAAAGTTATTTTGGTAGCATTTTGCTGCTAATGTAAACACTTGGCTTTTGATACACCATGTCAGATTATAAGGGGTTAATGTCAATAGGGAAGTGCCTGGTCACTGGGCATTCTAGTTTGCAAAAGCTTCTACACAGCCAGAGGAATCTGCATCAAGCCACTACCCATTATTAGGGATTGTTCATTTTCCAAGCTTTCCCACCTGGGAATTGTCCCAAGGCCACTGCTTCCTAGTTTCCCCATTTGCTAAAACCAAAATGAACCCATGACATCATTGCCATTTAGGCCCTAAAACGCACACAACCACTGTAGCTACAGAAACCCTTCCTTTCCCGCCCGCATCTGAACCGCGCCAGCAACATTATTAAGGCAACCAGGCTGATGGTGGCCGAAACGTTACAATGTCAAGTATTAGTGTCATCCCTGGGGGCAGGCCATTTGGCACGGGAAAGGACCACCACTGTTCATATCAGAGCAAAAGTTCAGAAATACAAAAAATAACCACTGATTAGTTACTACCAACCAATAGAAATGACGCTGCAGGCTAATAATTTCCTCTGCTCAGATCCAAATAAAAAAATATATATTATGAGCCCGGGTTTTAATTCCCTAGCCAAAAGTTATAGATTTCCCACATTCCTCCATCACATAAACCTGAAGTGGAGGAGCCTATTAAAAATATATTAAAAATGAAAGAAATAAAGTGTTCTTAATTGATTCCTGAGTGAACCGTATATTTACTTCTAAAGGACAGCATTCAAGACTGTTAGAGGGAAAGAAACCTAGAGTATTTTCCTCTGTATGTACCTAGTTTTTAGGTTATATAGATACAATCTGAGTATAGTAAATAATTGTAATGTAATATTCTTCAAAAAGGGTAGTTAGTTTAACTGCTAACACGGACTGTACGCAAATAACAATTTTTTCTACCCAAGTATATCAAAATATAGGAGTATTTATTAAACGCTACATCTGAAGTACATTTTGGTTCTTTGTGTGCCACTTATTTGGCGAATTGGAAAATATTATTTGCACTCACCCACATGCAGATTTTCAGCAACGTTTTTTTACTCAACCAACTTGAACACATGTCCCAGAGAATTCCCTAGCCGCTTTTAAGTATTTCATATGCATTTTGAATGGCCAAATAACAGGTCCTTATGATTACATATCGACTACACAAGGTGGAAAATGTTGCACTCACCACTAGCCACTGGCTACTGATATTTGACTCTTGGCAAGTAAGAAATGATGTGTTGTGTGTATGTAGAGAATTGAGGTGGTGAGTGACTTTCTTATGGCTGGCTAGTAGCTTGCAACTTGAATTCGTGCCCCGTGGGCCACATGTTATGTTCATTTAATAGTCTTGCATCAACAAATAAGGGCCCAATTCACAGAACGTTTTCCTATGGCACTGCACCATTATAAAACACTTCCATGAATCAGGCCCTTCTGCTCAAGGAATACTCTCATTTCCTCATTGCCATCCTTCAGTGGCAGATATGGCAATTAAAAAGAATAGAAGCAAAACGTGACTGGGAATCTACTTCCTGACTGCATGCAAAACACACAATATAATGCCAAATGGCTGCTATAGGCATCTACGGCCTGCCGTGATAATTCGCGGCCACTGGCGATCGGTATGCAGAGAACAGGGAACTTTCAACAGTGTGAACTGCGTGTTACTTTACTTGAATATAGCCCTGTGTTTGGCAGAGCACTTAAGAATAAAAAAACATGCAAAAGAGAGAAACTCTAAGGGACTGATTCTTAAAACTTTTTGAGGCGCAAGTGTTTAAATAAGGTACCGCAGGCCCATCCCCAAAGGGCATCTGAATGAGCACAACTTTTTCCCCCTTTGCACATTTGCGCAAGCAGGTTGCTCCAAATTGAAAAGTGCATCTCGAATTTACAAATGGCATGCACTATGAAATGCGCAGAAATGAGGTTAATCCTTCTGCACCTGTTGGGAACAGGAGCAGGGAGGGGGAGGTGCACATCATGACAGGGTCATTTCTGACGTCATGATTTGTTCTTTAAGTGTGAGAGCCGCAGTTTACACCACGGCAGTTGCACTTGCATTTTCATCTCCGTAGAGTTTGAAGTGTAAAAATAATAGAAGTGTAAATATGTTATCCCTGTCCCGCCCCTTCTTCTCCCCCCACCCCCACACTCATCGCCAACCCCTCACCCTCAATTCAAAGCCAATATCTGGGTCCTTCCTTTCCTCCACTCCACCCCACGCTGCTGTGTTTTTACAACAGTACTATTAAGATTAATGAAAACACAATGAAAGAAAATGTATTTTAATTACCACCATTTGTTTACTGTCCCCCAAAGCATGCAGTTTTAAGCATCATTCCCCTTAAAATCACCCACCAATTGCACCTTTTAAAGGACGTGCCCAGTACTATCACCCCGCCCTCTCCCCCCCCCCCTTGGCCATTACCTGTACAGACACTCCCTGTCTTCTGCAAAGCACGGATTGCTGCAGACATACATGCAGGTCACTGCCGAACTGAGTTTTGAGGCGGCTCTGCAACGGATTCAATGTCCCAAGCAGTGTATACAAATAAAAGCAGGGCAACACCCGCGATATAGTGAAGTATAATGCGACACTGAACTGTTACAGCAAGGCCCACGTCCAAAAAGAAAAAAATACAAAGTTGCCCTTCCTTGCCATCTTGGAACGATACTCAGGGTCACAAAGTAAGGGAACGATGGCAGATTTCACCGTAAAGTAAGGGGACATCGTACCCTTTAGTTCCCTCCCACTTTGACCTCTGCATCACCCTAATAGGGGAAGAAATGCTGTTTTTCCTCCATTCACTTCATAGAGATGGGATCTTTAATGACTGGCCTCTGTCAATTGCGCTCAAATGCTGAGAGCCTGTCATAAATTAGTGTCTGGAGCACTCACGACATTAATGTATGCAAGTGGGGTAGACAGTGCATCTTTGGGACACTTTCCAGCCTTCCCCGAAATACGCAGGTCACTTATGCGAATAAGGTGACCAGGGCATTTAAGCAGTGAGCGCAAATGAAAAAAGCACAACCAGATAAAAAAGATTCTACCGAATATATTGTTTGACCTCATAGAAATAAATATCTTCTTTGCTTGACCACAGTCGTTCTAGAGCACATTTAGTATTAAGAAAATCCAGCAAAAAATAAACTATTTATGTGACAGATGGAATCAGGCTACAAAGAGTCTCTCAGATAAAACTCCAAAGTTGATGAAATCGACTGGAAACATCTTGTCATTTCCAAAACAAGTATTTTCACAGGCAGTTGACAACTTGTTGGTCAAGAGAGTGCTCCAGAGATGTTTACACATTAGCACCTGGGGAATAGTGCCAGTTAATCAGGAGGCTAGGAACGCGGTCAATAGTAGCCAGTATAATGATTTCTTTTTTTTTTATTGTATTTGTTTATAAGATTTTCAATTAAAAAGTCTAGTATAAGACCAAGGATTAGATATGCAATAGATAAACATATAAACAAAAAGCTAAATACAGCACATCTATAGCAAAAACAGGAGTTATAAACAATCAGAAGAGAGATAAAGCAAAGAAGAGGAGGAAAAAGGGGCGGTTGAAAAAAGGTAAACAGTATGCCATATTTGAAAAAGAAGTACACATGATAATGCAAAAACTTTCACACATATAAATCATTAAATGGGCCCCGTATTGCAGTATAATTATCCAGATTTTTTCCGTATGAAAGACACCTTTTCCTTTGCTGAAAATAACACCATACCATGCAACCATTCTTCACGCAGTGGTTTATCTGAACCTTTCCATTTTCTTAAGATCATTTTCTTGGACATTATCAAAGCTCTATGCAACCAGTATTGTGCCTCATAAGATACACTTGGCATCAGTGACAATTGACCTAAAATAATAAGCATTGGTGACCTAGAAATATTACAATTTGTCACTATTTCCATATCATCTCAATAATACCAAATGCTGCTACACTCCCAAAACATTTGCAAGTTTGGGCTTCATGTAGCGTTACATGACCAACATAAGTCTGTTGGTAACAGATTAGAGTCTTACATCTTTAATGGCATCCAATACAAACAATGAACAATTCTCTGCTGGGTGTATCTCAGATCCAGATTTACCTTAATACGAAAAATGTTGCTACAAATGCTTGACCTAACAGCTTCTGATATAGGAATTGAAGTTCGGTCTCCCAGAATAGACGCTTCGAGTCAGCAAGACCCGGAAGTTAGAAACAGTAGACAATACAACATTGAAGCAGGCCCCGGGTGAACCCTCAGGAGACAACTATTCCGGTTTATCATGCAATGTTGCATTAAGCGGGCAAAAAATAGACAAGTAATTGATACTTCTGTACCTCTGATGAACGTAACTTACATTTGAAGCATAAAAAGCCGAAATCTGCCAATTCATTTCCAATCACGACATCTTTAAGTTTCCAATTGCCAGCTCTCTGACAGGAGCACCAATGTATTGAAGAATCTCCCCAGCAAATAGCCCGGTTGCATCGGAGACATGATTCAAGTGACAGTAAGGTTTTAATGTTATTTTCTTTATGGACATTTTTCCAAGTTTCTAAAGTATGGTGAACCATTGGCGGCACTAATCTATTCATCCAGTGTTTTTCCATTGTCAGCGAGCAGCCCATGGGAGCAGGGGACACAGCATCATTTTCAATAGAGACCCAAGCCGGATTGGAGTCGGATCTCGTATTTAGTCATCCATGAAGTTCTTCTAACATGTTAGCCGCATGGTTATTCTGCAACTTTGGATAACCGAAACCACTATCTTTGACCGGAAGTCTGAAAATCTTCATGGGGACATAGGTCTCTTCGTTGCACTCCACAAGAAATCATTACATATCTTCTGCGCCTCCCTCAAAATCTTGTTTGGGATTGGAAGCAGGAGCATATGAAAAAGGTGGAGCAATTTAGGGAGGAGAGATATTTTAACGGCATCAATTTTACCCCATAATGTGAGATTCAATTTAGACCACCTGTTTTTTGCATTTGGAGATATTTTGTAACTTTATCTTAATGTTGTAGATCCATATTTGTTGAATATACCTTTCACTTGAATACCCAGGTATTTCAAATTATCATTGGCCCATCGTACATGTTAATTCCCGAAGACGTTTCTGAAACACATCCTTGTGATTGGCAATATCTCAGTCTTTGAATAATATACCTTGATATTGGAGTATTTGCCACATCATAAAAGCACTTCCAACATATTGGTATAAGAG
This sequence comes from Ambystoma mexicanum, assembly GCF_040938575.1. Lineage (NCBI taxonomy): Eukaryota > Metazoa > Chordata > Amphibia > Caudata > Ambystomatidae > Ambystoma > Ambystoma mexicanum. The sequence goes on along the minus strand of NC_090935.1, from coordinate 1,320,864,811 downwards.
ATTTCGGGATCAGATATCAAAACAAGTGGATCATCAGCATACAATAAAACCATAGAAATGTAAGAACTGCAATTAATACCTTTAATTCCCTCCTGAGCGTGAAGCAGTTCTCCAAGAGGTTCCATATAAAGATCAAAGAGAAGGGGTGGGAGCGGACAACATTGATGGACCCGCAATGAATTTGAAACGTATCAGAATGTAACCCATTAACAAGACTGAGGTTTAGATTAATTTGATAAGATTCTAAAGAGGTTAGAACATGTGGGTCCAAAACCAAAGCTTTCCCAAACCTGGTAGAGAAATGAACAGTTCACTCTATCAAAAATCTTTTCAGCATGAATGTTTATAGCTGCAAGTGGCTCAGGGCGATATTTACAAAGGTGGATTGTGAACTAATTTCCTCATTTTGTCACAGCTTTGTCTACCGCTGACAAAACCAGTTTGGTTTTTATGCACTAGTCATGGGATCAGTGCCCCTAAAAGGGAGGCAAATATTTTTGGCAATATTTTATTGTCAACATTCAACAAAGAAATCAGCCTGTTATTAGCACAGTCAGTATGATCTCTACCAGGCTTAGGAATTAAGGTAATCAATGCCAAACGCATGAAATCTGGTATCATTCCCCTCTCCACAATATTTACATAAGCCTCCCTCAGAATGGGTATGAACAATTCATTAAAATGTGCTGTGAAATTCGATTGCAAAACCACCTGGTCCTGGGCATTTGCCTCTTTTCAGTGCACTTATAGCTTCAAATCTGTCTTCATTTAGGTCGATATTCTCTAGAAATCTGTAGGTAGTGTCTTCTGTGCAGTTATAACCCTTATACAAATGAATATAGTACTGTTCAAAAGACTTAATTATGTCTTCAATCTTCACCAATGCTACCCTATCAAGCCTGAACAATAGATATTTGCTTTTCTGACACCATTTTTTAAGCCGATTACTGAACAAAGTACCCACTTTTCACCCTGTTCCAAATAGGAGTGTCTGATATAGAATATTTCTTGCTCTACTTTGGTGGGGAGCCAGTGATCCAATGCCAGTCTGGCTCTCAAAACATTTGCATTATGTTCTGTTGACGGACAACGAATGTTAGTGTGTTCCGCTTCCATTAGCGTTTTCTCCAATTCTTCCCTTTCTAAAATGTTTTTTTGTATAAGAAGCAAAACAAATAATTTTACCTCAAAGAACACATTTAAGGCACTCCAAAGAACAAAGATATCATGTACAGAGTCCATATTCTCATCCCTATAGTGTCCTATCTCCTCCGTGCATGAAGGCCTGTGAAGAATCAATTTTCGGAGCACCAGTGGTCCAGGGAAGAATATCGGTTTCTAAACCATAAATCAGCCCCACATCTCTAGTACACCATAAGGGATCTGAACAGATTGGAATAACAGGCAAAATGTAACCCTCCTTGTCCAATTTTAGTAACGTGGGTGGAACGGCAGGCTTCCCTCCGAGGTCATGACTCGCTGGTTTAGTTGCAACACGGCAAAAATATAATTAGTACCCAATGATTAAAGGGACTGTCCAGTCAAGGCTGTACACACATATCTACTTTATTATTATCACTACAGACAGTTCTAGCAACACTACAAAATACAACCCACCATGTAAAGGAATGCAGAGGACAGACAGTTTCAAAGAAGGAAAAGGGACACACTCTGGATACTGACAGGAGGGAAGTCGGTATGGTAAATAATCGCTACATTTCAAGGTTACTTGGCTTCAGCACAAAAGAGAGCAATGGGTCTTAAAATGTCTGTAGGGGCCTTCGGAGAAGGACAAGGGGGTCAGAACCACAATGTACCTTGTGCTGTTTGTGTTTTGGAGCCAGAGGGGCGCCGTCGGGTCACGGACCACACAGACCCTGCGAGCGAGCATATTTTCAACCGCTCGTCCCGGAATAGGAACGGGAGAGTTGTGAATCTCTGGGTGTACCCCTTGAGTCTATGAAAATTTATATTGGAGGATTGATCCTTTCCTCCCAAATGGTGCTGCCTGCATGAAAAACAGCCACTGCAGGATTGAACCATTCCCATATCTCCAGCTGACGGTTACGCAGAATAGACGTGTTAGGACATCGCATATTGGTATAGCTGGTACTCCTGTTCTTCATATCAGGAATTTTCAGCTGTCTCTCCTTCTCTCTCTTCATTCATGAAGAGTTGAATATTTATTCTCCTGATGAAGGCGTAACTCAATTAAAGTTAAATACGCCGAAACCGGTTGAGAAACCAGTGATGAGGTCAACTTTGGACATCGATGTGACCCATCCTAAACTGATGACCACTTGAACTATCTGTTGTTGTGGCTTTTCATATATATTTATTATATATCTCTTTCTCTCTCTTTTTTATGAAGATAATAAGTAAATCAATTGTTATGACTTTTTTAGGATAAAGTTTTACCTTACATGTATTATTGTGATGGATGTATGAATGGTTATTGGATGCCTGTGTACGAATGAGATGGATTATATGTGAAACTATGTGAAATTATGTGTTCTTAATTCCTTTCCTGCGATGTAAAATTATTGAGTGCTATGATTAATTCTCGATTAAAATTTGATATTTAAATAATGGATCAGGTTCAATTAAATTTCTTGATTCCTTCTGTCTCCAAAATTGTATCCTCTGGTTTTCTTCCGTAATTAGTAATGTACTAATACCCTGACCCACAGTGTGGGGTTTCCTGTGTCCTTCAGATAAATATATGTGTTTTGGAGCTCGACAGGGTCGTATCAGCTTCAGGGCGATTTGCAGCTTCTGCGACAGTGTTCAAGATTGGAGAGAGCTACGAGTATCAGGCGGCAAACAGTTCGGCGAGTGAAGCTTGACGGACGGCTGCAGTCTGGCCTACACGGTGGCTCAGGGTCAGGAATCATTGTCTCAGTACTGGTTGGTGGGTCTGAAGCATTGGTCGAGATGTCTCGGATGGCTTTAAGTGACTGCAGCATAACAGTCAGCATTGCAGTCGATTGTAGCTCGAGGTACTCGACTGGCTCGAAAATCTCCTTTAAGGCAGATGTCGGTAGATGCTTGTCGATGCACTTCTCCTAGCTTCTTCACTGGGCTTGTGTCGTCCTTTAAGGCAACAACACAAAGTTGGGCGGTGTGTTATAGGCAGCTGCCTTCTCCTTGGTTTCTGGAATCAGAGACTCTCTGGCACTTCCCACCTAGGAAGCTTGCTGCAGAGCCTAGCAGGGCATGCCATGTGCGGGCTGGGTACTGGTTCTGGAGCTTCTAGATTCAGTATCTCCCTCTGTTCCCTGGGAGATGTTTAGGGGAGGGATATTGCTTCCCTCATGGAGGTCCTGGCCATCCTTCACTGGTGGAAGATGTAAGGCAGACTGTTCTTTGAGCCAGGGTCCAATGATGAGTTCTTCCTTCTGCTTGTGATGAAGCTTCTAATGATCAGCCAAAAGAGGGTCTCAGCCCTCTTTTAAAGCCAAATGGACCACAATGACAGGTGTAGGCTAAACCTACCTTAATGAACCATTATTGGGGTCCCTACCAACAATCTCCTGTATGAATGAGGTCATACCCAGAGTGATTTGCAACAGGAAAGGTAAAGGGTGAAAACAAGTGATACTAAGTCCCACCCATCTTCCTGTCTGTTGTGGAACAAAGAGTCGCTCTGATTAATGGATCCCTCTGTGGTTCCAGATTAAAGTGGCAGGTCTCCCTTGAAACTGCAGCGGGACCAGACACTCTGGTTCCTGCAAACCACATCCTCGTACCTTATGAATGGGGTCCCCCTGCGGGGTGAACTACTGAACACGCATTCCAAGACATTACAGCTCACTGTCAATTACTAGTGAGGGTGGGTGCTGGTTTACGTTGACATAGATGCATATGAAAGGTTGTTGGGATTTCCAGTCTCCTTTCTTACCCTCTGCAGCCAGGCCCAATGTGGGCCTGTTTGAAGTACATTGTATTCATATTTTAATCACTGCCACCAGCTGCAGGTCCCAACAAGAGGGCAGGGCGGATCCATGGAGCCTATGTTAGTTAATCAGGCTGAACATAGGAGGGGGAAGGTTTGGTCCTTTCCCTTCTGGAGATGCATCATGTACTCCTCTTGTCATATCCCAACGAAATATGACGGGGACTACGCCTGTAGGCTACGTCCACCGAGAGTACACTGGTCTATGCATATGTTGTGCCGTGAGCATAGGAAAATGGGTGTGGATTAGCCCCACACATTTTCTGGAGGTTGATCTACCAGTATAATTTAAAAAGTTCAAAAAAAGCCCAGGTGAGCACACACCCACTGTGCAGATGGTTGAATTCCTCACAAAGCCAGATCATGCAGCAGGAAATTATTCAGTCGCCATACTGGTTCCCTAGGCCTTTCCCCTAGCAAACAATCCATGATTAAGCTAATATCAGATGGTCAGAAAGTACTATTTCATCCACATCTGCACATATTACCTTCTGTATAGTATTCAGACTTAAGCACCTCCAAGGATCTACCAAACTCCATGTATTAATTAATGAATGTATCGCTTGCCTTGACAGTATTCGAACTTTGTTATGTACTTCAAGAGAATCTGTCTATCGTGGAACCTAACTGCAAATTAAAATCTCTACCTATTATAATATCATAACTTTGAAAACTTCCTAACAACCTACCCAGTTAATCAGGAGTTATCAGCATAACCATTTCTTCCATTCCTCCCTCCTTGCATTATTCCCCTGTGCTGCCATTTTCTTCCCCAAGTGTTCTTCCCCCCCAAAACCCAGAATACCACAACTCCACTTCTGTTCCCCCCTACTTACCCTCATCCTAATCCTTCGTGGGTCTGCATCGCTGCCGCTTGCCTCGTCCATCAGTGTCCCTTTACTATTTTCCACGCACCATTTTAGTTTACAGTTGCTTTCCTTAAAAATTGGCACACTCAAGTCACGCAGAGCCAGCTTTCCCATAAAAGAAATATTAGCAACCTGTAGAAGGTCTGGGTACTTCTAGCAGTAATGACTCTATACTCAGGTGGACTTGCCAGTAATGGCCCTAAACCTTCGCTAAGTCAATCTCTTTATGCAGGCCTATCATGGCTTGTGCCGGCAGGCCGTTACCGGTTAAGTTGAAGTACAGAAATTGATTAAATGTTGCCTTTTACATCACATACCTTCACGGTCACATACTAAGTAAGGAAAAGGTAACGATAATATAAATAATAAATATTATACCACAATGTAACTGAACTGTCTATTCACGGGTTCCAATGTCCAGATTATCTAACTTTTGAATTGGTGATAAAAATTGAGTAAATGCACTTTGCACCGTTTGTGCTACTTGCTTAATACAAGAAAGGGGAAAACAGGTTTTGCCAAAATCCTTATTTATTACCCATATTTGCAATGGAGTCATATAGTTTATAGTTTGTTTGTCCTAACATGATCGGGAATAGGGCAAGTCCAGTGAAAACGTTTGCAAAACGAATCAAACAAAAGTTTTTTTTCTGTTGATATAAAATGAACAAAAAAAATATTGATCTACTTTCTCAACGTGAAATATGAAGCAAAATAGTTTTCTTTTTATACAAACACAGAAAATGTTTTCTTAGTGCAAAAGCGAAAACTTTATATAGTAATGATTTGGGAAATAATGTTTGCTCCGTTTCATATTACACAGGTAGCAAAACTGGTAGTAAGCATCAATCACTAAGGAAAACGTCTGGGAATCTCCAAATCAGACATAGAGAAACAATTGGAGTCACACCACAACTGTAACATGAATAGCAAATGAACTACAAAAAATAAATACCACTCATCACTCGGCCAAAAGAAACTTCAAACCCTACAATCAACTAAAGATTGCAACTCCACAAAGCCTGCTATAAAATAAACTAGCATCAGCACCGCAACACCGCAGACACCTTCAGGCCACAGGGGAGGCCTGAGCTCATCCATCCTCTGGGCTCCTCCCTCTCATTTTACAATCCTGGTCTTCAACCTATCTTTGTCGTGCTTGGAAGCCATTGCAGGCCACCTAGTACCCCAATGTCTTCTTCTCAGATTCGGAGATACAATTGGAGTCCTTCCCAGCCAACAACCCCCTGGTTATGATGTGTGACTTCAACCACCTCATTATATTTAAGGATCAGCAACTCCAACCACAAGGACCACAATATTATATTCCTGTATTCAGCTGTAAACATGTGTAATAGGATATATTGTGGCACTGGGCCTATATTAGATAAGACTGTTTCATTGTCAATGTCCCAGGTTTCTGTATCCTATTACCCAGACCTTCTAGCATAAATTGGTTGTGCAATTCCGCAAAATGCCCCGAAAATTGCTGTTCTGTGCAAAAATGGCAATTTTGCGCAAAAACTGCAGTTTTTGCAAAAACACGCGCAAAAGAAAGACTGTTTTAAAAAAAAACTGCTAATGGGGCGCGGTTCTCAAAACTTTTTTGGACACAAGAAATGAAATATACAAACACATCTCATCGCTTGCACCAAAAAAAGAGCAGCCCAATCCACAAAGGACACCTGAATGGGCACATTTTATATGCGTGCCCATTCAGATGGCATTTTTCACCTCATTGCGCAAATCAGGGGGCCTTGGTGATAGAGGAGTTTGGTTTTTTTAGGGATTGGAGAACATAGAAGGGGAATAATTTCAGCATTACAACTGATAATGATCAATTTAGTTAATACTATTTAATAGGCATGCACATTTATCCAAAAATGTAGCCAAAACAAACACTGTTCTGCCAAGCCAGAGACATCTGGGACTATTCCTATTAAATTAATACAAAATATACATTATATTGACACCCAGGCTCTCTTGTTGCCTTGCACTCTGCCTCTTTCCTGCAATTTGGCAATCTTACTCCCTTCAGTTAATGCAAAATGTCCCGCTAAAATGCCAAATAGATATAGGTTTGTGCTGCAATATTTGCCATTTCATGCCGCAGAATTTGCCATTTCATGCTGCAATATCCTGGAGGATCTGATTACCTGTCCTTAGCAGGCTAGTCATTGCCATTTCCCTCAATAGTTCCTAAAGGAACCACGTTCCAGGGTTGCCTCTGTCCCCTTTAATGTTTACTCAGCACATAGTTTTTAATGGAAATCCCAGCTTTCCGTAAATACAAATCCATGCAAGACACATACAAAATATCTTTTGTATTTGTGATACACTTCTCAGTATATACTTCTCTGTCCAAGATTTCCCCCCCCCCATTAACTGTTCATACACTCTAAAGTGTTGGTATTAGACTTCAACCAAAGCCCAGTCCAAAAATAAATGCTCGTGTGGAAATATTAGCCCGTATACCTGCAGCCAGAGAACTAATTTTCCAAATCTCAAAGTAGACAGAAAGAAGCAGTATAATGTCACATGAAGCACCTCTGGAAAACAGTAAAGTCTCAGATTCTCAGCAATCAACTTGAACCCACATACACACCCTCACACCACTAGAGAATAGAGCAACAACACACTTAAAACAAGCAACCACACCACGATGAAGCCGGTAGACGAGGGAGCAGTCACCGAGAAGGATCGCAAAACAGAAGCTTCCTGGCAGCTATAAGAAAAATGGACTACCAGGTGTTTATTAAAAACGACACCACAGCGCATTTAAGGACATCTTTACATCCACATCAAGGAGCAAAGTTCCCTGCTTCCGGCTGGCAACCGAGTTCCCGAAGAATCTAGAAAGCTTGAGTTGTGGGCCTTCATATTCTGCCTAGGTCCGCACATTAATTAAAATTATTATAATTGTTCATTTATAAATTATTATTAATACCTGGAGTGGTTTGCAAGCGCAGGATCGGGATTCGAACCTGTGATGCGCTGCATTAACACATAATATTACAGAATTGTAAATGCTGCCACAGACATTGCCATCCAATCCACACCTGATCTCTGAAGAAACTGCAACACATAATAAACCTGCATAATACCCTGTGCAAGTAGTAACACTGGAAGAATGCATGGCTTGACTTCGTTTCTCTCTTTTGAATGTGTGGTGTCTGTACGCAAAAATCGACTGTACTTCAAAAAAAATAAGGTGCGTGTCAAGTGGAACTTGTCATCTGGTGCAATTTACGATCACCAGCTGCAATGTTCTCGATTGCGCAATTTACTACCAGTGGGCAAAGTGAACTATACACTTAATTTTCCACATCAGTTTTAATTTATAATATCCAGTGTGGTTTGTGTATTCCCGCCCTTCATGTGGGAACTAGGGAAGTGCTGAAAGAACCTAGAGTGCAGGGGTTTTTAGGGGCATATGATGGCTACAGAAAACACTAACTCACAGAAACGCGGGAAATTGAACGGTTTTTCCTTAATGACCACGATCTTCAGAGTTCAGTAATGATGTCATTATCACACATGTAGATACAGACGGCTCTTGGAACTAAAAATGAAGCCACGACAGTTAATAGCGCTTACAGGGATCCACAATTAGACATCACTGATCCAGGCCTAATGCAGACATGGCGACCAGGGCAAGTGAGAGGCTTATGGATCCCCTCGAAAGTGAACTTGGAAAGTGGGTAGCCCTATTGTGGCATTCTGATCTGTTTGATGTCCGTGGTCGCAAACAATACTTTGGCATTTGCTGCAATCTGGCTGAGATGACTTAACTAGATCTTTAGGCAAAATAATTTTAACATAGGATTTGCAACTAGGCTTTTATAGAAGGTCCCTGATCATCCCACTATATTTCTCCCAATTTTAGTTAGGTGTGTGGGGTCCTTATTTTTGAGCCATAAGGCAAAGATTATATTCTGTAGAACAATGGTGGTGCCGGGAGAAATTCAAAGAAAAACTGGTGAGGTCGAGACTAGAGCTGCGAATATTAAATCATTTTTTAATTTCATTCTGATTTAGATATAAAAAAATAGGTAAACATTTTTTAATTATTATTTCAATAAAAAACATCATAATGAGATCATCCATTCATACTTCATTCGTACCATTCAGTCCTAAAACAGTTCATAATTTTAAGAATTTAGAAATGTTCATATAAACGCCCAATATCTTTGACTGTATCACTAACAGTAGTCCATTTAGAAAACATTATTGACTATAGGTGCCCCTGTGCATTGTTCTTCAATTAATAAAGGGCTTCCAGGTTAACAATAGTTTTGACTCGACAAAGTCTGGTAAAGATCTTCCAGACAGATTGTGTGTGTCTTCTTCAGGATATGTGAACATATGAGAATTCTAAAAACAAATAAATAACAGACTGTTAAAGACAAGCTTGTTTCTCTACTCTCCAAGTTTTTCATCAAATGAACAATTTATTCCAAACGAGGTGCGCCCATTACTGTCTAGCTCTTACCGTAGTGTTCAAAAGTTTATGCGGGCCCTTTTCATCTAGCCCAAAAGATTATATTCTGTACATAAGCTTATTTTACAAGGCTGTTTAGGATCAGGGCTGGAACACAAGGGCTCTGCCGTGGCCTCTCTTTTTTTGGTGTTATGCCTCAATAAGATACCTGCACTGCACATTTACAAAAGGAGCACCCCAAATGTTGCCAAAGTTGGAAGGGTGAGTTTACCCATCTTGTTGTTCACAGATGATTGAGTGTCTTAGCCAAAAGGGAGACTGTCCTTGAGAAATTAATTGACTCTTACAAGATGTTCTGCTCTTCACTTGGTCTTGTGTTGAATGCTATTTACTCTAAAGTCCTGATAGTTGAAAAACACCACCCTGTACAGAGAAAGTTTAAAGTTCAAGACGGTCACATGGAATTAGTCAAAAGCGATGATTATCTAGGAACCAGATACGGAACGGTTATCCCGAGGGGATCGCCTACAGAAAACCCTGGCAAACACCTTCACAAATTAAGTACTACTTACGTCTGGATGAGTGTCTCACTGAGCCATCAAACAGAATGAAATAGAAAACCGGGGCAGATTCAAGGATAAATTGGTGGAGGTTTATACGTACAAAAGGTTATACGCTACCCAGATGAACAAATAAATATATTGAGCATTTACAACCCGACGTGGAGCAGTTATCTCTATGTGATCCCGCTACAGCAAGATTGGGAATTAACCAGCACCTTATGGTAGGTCTTATTGACTCTTAAACTACTATGCACTTTCTTATTTTATGTGCCTGGTAATTTCACATTTGCAAGCACTATTTGAGGGTTGCTGTTTCACCAATCTGTAAAGAAGTACTTAGTTATTGTAAGACGGTTGAGGATGGTAGGACCTTGTTTAAATTGGAAATGTATATAAAACAGGCTCTCAGATTCAGGGAGAAACAAATACTGTTTTTTCATCATATTTTTGTAACTAAGATTTGGTGGATGCTCCCTCTCCCATTTTATTATTTAGAAAAGTAATGAAGGAGGGAATATTGTGCAGTGCGCCTACCTCAAGTATTCAATTTTCTAAGTAAGTAGTTTGGCTGCAGATACCTGACCTAGAATGATATTCACTAGTCAGCCAAAATCATAAAGTGACAATGTATGTAGGTAGGTAGGTAGGTAAATGCTCTGCGCCTATGCCCCGCTTCTAAAAAAAAGACAAACCATTAATCTTAGTTCACTTTTGGCTTATTTCCAAACTGCTCGGTGTGTTGTGTGTTTCAAGAGGTGCCAACATTCTCCAATTGGAGGCATGTGCACATGTTTCTCCCGTACCTGGGCTTTCTCAAGGCACATTGGATTACACACAGGCAACAGATTGATTTAGATTTGTCTATTATCGATATATCTTTGTACATTTGCCATTCACAGATGTTAATCATACATATTGTTGCATTCTTCCTTAACAAGTGAGATCATTATTGTTATTACTTCACAATAACATAGTATTCACGATTAAATCTGAATTTCTAGCTTCTTGAAATTGTATAGTTGTCCACTGGGGAGAGTCAAGAAGGGAGAGAAAAAAAACGGTATTGGTTAGCAAGGTTTATAGATTATATTTGCATTAGGCAGGTACATTAATTTGGCTGATTAGTTATCGGATCCTCTTAAGTATATTTATTGTATGGTGCTAGTTAATCTTTTCAGTGTTTATGCTTCAGTACCTCCAATGTATCCCTTCTATACAGACTATTGTATCAATGTATCTGTATTTCTTAGGCATCAAACATATCAGACAGGATCCAAGGACCAAAAGATCCCACGTCAGCAAGAAGCAAGAGTAATCAAGAGTAATATAAACCTCCCTAACCATTCCTTTTTTTCCCTCTCCCTTCTTGACTCTCTCCATAAAGTAACCAATCAGTGACAACTATACAATTTCAAGAAGCTAGAAATTCAGATTTAATCGTGAATACTATGTTATTGTGAAGTAACAGTAATAGGATATTATAATAATATGGACAACGGTGATCTCACTTGTTAAGGAAGAATGCAACAATACGGATGATTAACATATGTGAATGACACATGTAAGATATATTGATAATGGATGAATCTAAATCAATCTGTTACCTGTGTGTAATTCACTGTGCCTTGAGAAAGCCCAGGTACAGGAGAAACATGTTCACATGCCTCCACACAACACACCGAGCACTTTGAAAATAAACCAAAAGTGAACTAACATTAATGGCTGACAGAGCATAGGCGCAGAACATTTACCTACCTACCTACATACAATGTCACTTTATGATTTTGACTGACTACTGAATATCAGTCTAGGTACCTATTTAGAAAATTGAATACCTGAGGTAGGTGCACTGAACAATATACACTCCTTCATTACTTTTCTAAATTCAGATAGGTAGTACAGCCACCTACATTCAGGTTAAACCATGTCAACCTATTGTATACATAGAGACGAAGAAACAAGAGCACTTTTCACCGCTAGAGGTAGTACCGATCATGGCTTCAAGAATCGGGCACCACATAAAGAGACTGTATGGGATACATTTCTCGAAATAGAAAGACCCTCGATCAGAAAAATTAACAAATATTATGAGAGCAACAATGCAAAACTATCTAGAAAATGGCTAATTGCTGCAGGGATTAAGAATCTTGAGGAGGAATGGGAAACGAATTACAACCACAGCTAAAACATGGTAGAATTACAATGCGCGGACAGAGAGCACAAAAGAATAGTGGCAGAGATGGAAAAAACTGAGAAAGAAATCCAGGAAATGGACGCACGTGAAGCTACTAAAAAGAACACTTTAAAATCATGCACCACATCCTAAAGCGCCATTAGGATGAAGTTGAATTAAGAAAGACACACAAAATATCAAGGGGAGATATGGATTATAGGCAGGAAAGGGTATACACATCCCAACAGAATTTACAATGATAAGGGCAAACTGTCAAGAACTAGCACACCGGGTGTATCGCCAACAAGCTCAGATGAAGATTGTGAGGGAGAACATGTACCAGCTGCGCACATCAATCAGACAGATAATCCAACGACAAAAACGTTTTTTTTAGAAAAAAAAAAAGGTATCACTGCAGCAAAAGAATAATTAATTCAAAGTAAGTATGACTTCAAGAACCTGCTGAAAAAGAAATATCTACTTCAAGGTTCATACCAGAGTCTGTAGGGGGAAGAAAGAGGAGAAAGAGGGAACAGAACAGGAGTGAGAACACGCTGGGAATACAGAAAAGAAAGGAGAAAAAGGAGAGTAACCTCGTTCTTAATCTCTGAGACAGACTACTAAACAAAACTGATAAACAAGCATTCAACAAGGGCATATCATTCGCACCACATATAGGTGCAGACAACATCAACCTACAAGTAGATACATTCAAATTCGTAAGAAAACTCAAATTAAAGACATTCTTCCCCGATTTAGAACCTACTATAGAGGAAGAGACACAAGAATCAATCATCAGTCCTTTAACCATTAAAAACATCATGGATACCCAAACACTTATGTCACTAGAAGAGGACTTGGAGATTCTAGGGATTGAACTAATTGACCACTTAGGTATTCATACCAATATGCTAAAAGAAAGCAATTTAAAACCTAAGTCTAAGTTTATCCCACTAATACAGCAGGTATAATACTGCAGGGAAACGGTATAGAGGCCTTCCATAAAGCGGTGACAAAAGATATAGAGAGAAGAATCAGAATCCCACAATACTAAAAGGGGTTCTAAAAACCTAGATAAAAAGGAACAGTAAGCGATAAAAAATAATTGCTTCTTACTGTGAAGGCATCATGAAATAAGACACAGACAACAGGCTTAAAATTCAAACAAAAGATATTTATTAACGTAAATGTCAGGATGGTTGAAGGCCTAACTTGCCCTATGCTAAGGTGGGATTTTCCTACCTGAACAAAACAAAGGAAAGTCTAAGGCAAAGAGTTCACCTTAAAAGTCTGTTGGTGTCCAAAACCTATGCTTGTCCTCACAATTGAAGATAAAGAGTGTGTGAGGATATAAAAGTCAAAAGAAACAGTGTTCAACACAAAGTTCTGAGCTGCTTCCAGCTCTGAGCTTCTTCTTCAGCTCCCTTCCCCAAATTCTAGAAAGTTCCACAAAACGTCTGAGAACTACCTTTCTTCCACTCAAGGTAATACAGTTCCACAAAATCCTCAGGGTTCAATTTAGTTATAGATAATTCAATCTTTCAAACAAAAAGATGAACACAACTTAAGGTCATCTTTACCATATTCTTGGATTGCCTGATCCATTCAGTGGCAGTGCCTCTTTTTAGAATTGTTCCACAATGTCTTTTGGTTCTCGTAGTTCAGGGCTCACTGGTCTAGGCACAGTTGTCGGACCAGACGGTGCACCCAACACAGGTTGTGCAACTAGGATCCTTCTCCCTGTGGCCTCTTGGCTTTGTGTACAATATTCACACCTTGTTGGCTTCTCCTTGGTATCCCCCTGGCTCTGCCAGAGTATGTCACACACCCCTTGCCAGTCTTTCGCCTTGCCGCACTGCAATTGTTCATAAAGCTCCCTTTGTGGTGGTCATACTTCTGTCCCACCTTTTATTGCACTCTTTCATAGTGATGTAAGTTTCTTGAATGTTGTTGTTACTTGGGCACTTTTCCTTTTGCAATCTTTTCTCACAAGCTTGACCCATAAAGCTTACTTTAGTTTTGTATTCCACAAGCTTAATTGCGTGATTTCAATCAGCTCGATATTTATCAGATATTCAATATGCTTGATGGTTACGTTTCATCCAGTTCGTTGTGTAATAAAATGTTCAATATACTTAATTTCCATTTCCCATTTGGTTAGGTATCCAATTTGCATCTAGGAGCATTCATTGAAGGTGTTCCTTTCGTTCGGTAATGTATTGCTGCTTCCCCACATGCTAGGAACACCCGCAGCTACCGAGTGCCTCTCCTAACACTCACCAGTCTGCAGTGATGTTCCCCGGCAGGCTCCCGCTCTCTCTTCCAGCTTCACAGGTCGGTGGCCACATTGGTACAAGCCCCACTCACATTCAGGTGCTTGTCTCTGGCCCGCTGAGTGCGCCACTGCCTCGGACTGGACGCAGACAGCGTCCCGCTCCCTCCAACACTCCTGCAGCTCCTGTTGCAGGGGCTCTTGTCGCAGGGGCTCCTGCACACTGGACGTTGGCCCGGCGTCCTGGCTATCCCACAGGTTCCACAATGGCATCTTCCTCCAAACACGGGTCTCCTGTTGGTCTCGTTCCCACAGGTCTCTCTGTGTCTCTCTTGGCTGCACATTCTGTCTGCTTTTATACACCTGTAACCTTTTAACAGGTTGCAGGTGTGTGTATTCAATTGGATTTGCCGGACCATGATTAAGAGGACATGCCTGACCTTCACTACACTTTATAGGCATCTTCCTTGTCCCAGTACTTAAGTGGTGACATGGTCTGGTGTGCCTTACTCTCAGTCTCCTCTTCCTCATCTCATTACTGTCAAGTGTCACATGTGGGGAAATTATGGGAGATGGCTTATAATAGCCCATCAAGGTCGGGGAAGGGTTAGGTTGGTCGTCAATGGGAAAAGGGGGATACCATGTCTCGCCCGAGCGCACCCCACTCCGAATCCTCAAAGACCCTCCACCCAGGTGATCCATCCTCACTTCTTCACCCCAGGGTCCGGATACAAAAGTGATGGCTTATTCCTGGCCACCTGCGCAGAGAATCCAAGGGGAGTAAGAGTGAGAAGACCCACAGGTTTCTCACATTGCAAAGGCATAATAATCAAAGAAGCGGATAAAGGGGGGAACATTGTTGTTCTGAATAATACATCATGGCAAATGAACACCTAAACACGCCCGGGTGCTATAAAGAGGTCAGCAGACAATGTATAACCAATACAATTCTGGACATGAGTGAACTCTTAACTAAATGGCATAACAAGCAAATACTTAATGATCATGAAAAATCATTCCTAATTATAGACAAGCCAAAGATACCCTCAATATATTTCCTTCATAAAATACACAAGCAATATTTATTCATTGATATCATTCTCAGGCCAGAAGTATATAAACTTGATTCCTACACTAGAGACAGCATGCACGTACTTGAGAACTTAAACAAAGTAAAGTGGAAAAAACATTACCTAATAGCAACCATGGATGTTAAGGCGCTTTACACGTCAACAGACCATGTGTTAGCACTCAAAGCTATAGATCATATTTATCAAAATGTATCAGCCTCATATTATCTGTATGTCGAAATGTTAAAAGAATGTTTGGCCTTTGATTTTAATAATAATGTGTTCTTGTTCAATAACACACTATATCAGCAAACCAGAAGAATAGCAATGGGCACATGCTTTGCACCTTTATGGCAAACCTATTGGTAAGGGACTTCGAGCAAAAACATGCAAGTCCACATCCAGGTTTGTATAAAAGGGTCATAAAGTGGCAAAGGTACATCAATGATGTTTTGATCATATGGAATGGTAGTGAACAAGAATTCGATAACTATGCATCACCTACCCATATGCAATGACATTTTATTATTTCCCTGAAAAAATATGAGAAACTTTAATAGCATTTGTTAGTTTAGTTTTCAACATATTTTATGAAACAACCATCCTCTGATATTTTGTGAGGAGACAAGCTGGACAATTAAATGCATATTGGTATGTGGAATTGTTCTATATATGGCTTGCAGTGGACTATTATAATATTGCAGACTTGTCAGTTGGATTTTTTGAGTTGTCATTGTTTGGTGAATTTGTCAATTTAAATAAACAGTGTTTGAATGACTAGACCAAATCTTAGTCTCACAGTATGACATAGACCCGACATAGACCCTTTTGCCGGTGAACCTGCACATTTATTTGTTTTGGCATTGGATGGTAGAAAATATACAGGGCTATTTTCCATAGTGGAGTATCAAGGCATTGCCTCTGAGGCTGTACCCTTGCTCATGATTGATGCTGTCTGCAGACAAATGTAGAAGAATTTATTGTGAAAGACAATGAATTGAGGAGAACTGAAGGGGCAATGGTTCAATAGGGCACTGAGATGACTAGACTCCTGACTAACCGATGCAGGCCTATGAGCATGGCTGCCCTAGCCATACACTAATTTAAAGCACTGTCGACCGTTCTAAAAAGAAATAACTTTCCAGTGAGAGGTAAGCACTTTATCTCTATACTGCACATCATCATTCAGCAAAATACAGCTGAGACTGTATAACTTCTCATGCTGACCCCAGATGGCATGCCTCTGGCAGCATTGTTTTTTTTTTTAAAATCATAGGACAGACCAGCTGCAGGTGCTCAAAAGCAAACTGTAAAGCCTTATACATAAGTGAAATAGGCCACTGGAGTCAGCTGATCGGGGGAATTGACAGTGCATGCTCATTTGAAAATAGTCCTAAAGTCCAATATCTAGTATATTTAGTCCTTTGGGAAAAGTGGCAGATCCAACGTCACCTCCCAGCACTGTGTTAAAGGCCTTTTATCTGCAGGCACAGGACGTAGAGACGCAAATTTGCTGTGTAAATATGTGGAAAGAATAAGGTGGTGGCAACCCAGCTACGGTTGAAAGATCTTATTTGTGTCATGATAATTATTCACCCATGCCCAATAGGTTCCAGTTTCCCAGTGCTCGCAGCACAATGCTAGAATATCCTCCCTCTTGCAATTAGATCGGAAGCCGCATTCTAGCCATTCAGAGCCATGGAGAAATCATGGCGACTAGCCTAAACATCTAATCTCTCAATGACACGTTCGGCCAGCCGCCGCTCGCCACCAGGTAGTAATGTTCACCCTGCCTATATCCGATTCAGGACCACCCTGTAACCCGGTCCTCACTCTCCACTGCAACTATCTTGTACCCTGTTCTCTGTATATTCTATTCTTGTATGTAACTACTCAGAGCTTGGACTAATGTATGCTCTGACTGGTGTATTAAGGTCTTTGTGTAACGATATGTAACTCTGCTGTGCACATGATTATGCGCCCAGTTACCTGAGGGTTCGGACGCACTTTATAAATAAACTAAACTAAACTAAACAAGTCTCTCCTTGATGTCACTCTTCGTGCTGGAGAAGTTGGAGCCCATAGTAGGTCGTGCAGCGGTAGAAGGGTAACAAAAAAGTAGTGGAGTTGTGGCCGCAGAGGAACTGGGGGATGCAAAACCTGATTTAATGACCACACACATTTGAAAGGATGTTGCAGGGGATGGCAGTTAGACAGCTAGTGGACTGTTTGAGCAAAATTAAGAGGGTACTCCAGGATTGACTTTTAGATTTTGGTTCCCTTTGGTCAAAACAGATTTCTGCTGAGATATAAATACACTGAGGGATTTTCCTACACTGAAGGTCTTAAGCACAATTTTGCTGCTTAGCAGCTCAGTATGAGACCAAATAAAGTGATTAGCTTTGACGAGAGTTAAAGTAAAATGAAGAGCTATGCTTCAGAAATCAAAAAGAACAGTTCTAAAACTGTTAAAATGATTTGAAAAATTAGTAGAAATATTTAGACCTGTGAGATCATGCGTTATTGATGTACACAGTTAATAAAAGTGTTTATGATTTAGTTCTCACTATCTCTCTGTAGTGCTTCAAATCTCACAGGC
This sequence comes from Ambystoma mexicanum, assembly GCF_040938575.1. Lineage (NCBI taxonomy): Eukaryota > Metazoa > Chordata > Amphibia > Caudata > Ambystomatidae > Ambystoma > Ambystoma mexicanum. The sequence continues at coordinate 1,320,846,869 of NC_090935.1, read as the reverse complement.
CACCATTTATTTTAATAAAATCTACAAGACTAAGGCATGCCATTTCGGGCCTGCACATCTTAGAGGTTAATAGCACTAACGCATATAGCAATGTTTGGAGTCGCCAACTATACTATATGTATCAGACAAACAATAAATGCTAAAGGTGTTAAACAATCCATGGGCTGAACATGGATTTCGGAAGGAATCGAACCTCGATGTATGATATACACATACTAGTTTCTCCAGTGATCTCTTAGACAAAAAAGACCTATGACCGCTAAAACCTTGGAAACCACCGAGTAACCTGCAGTGGTGAGGCTCTTCTTTCGCTGAAACATAGGGCCATTTTTATGCTGGTGTTTTGATTACAGGGTGTTCTCACATCTATTGCAATTGTTTCTGTGTCGGGCTTAAACCCAGATTGCAGGATACTGCAATTTAAAATCCAATAAAAAAATACGAAGCTTCCCGGTGAAAAGTGTTCACTTTGCAGAAATAATCTTCTGTTCGCCTACAAATACTGCCTGTGAAACAAAAGCCAGAACAGAGAACCCCACAATGCTCAGCCTTGGTCCAGATTAATGGGATGCATTTGATTGGCTCAGTCTCTCCTAAACCGTAATTATATTTCAGCTTTTAGTTATTATATTATTCATTATATTAATAATGTATATATTTAGAAGCCCTAGAGTTTGCAGGATATGAGTTGCTGGTGGACTGCAGGGAGGTCCTCGACAAGGCCAGGGCATCGTCGGCCAAGATGCGCTACTGTCACAAGTGGAAGCATTTCACTATGTGGTGCCGGTCGCAGAAGATTACCCCTCTGAGGATCACGGCCCACCAGATTCTTCCGTTCTTGTTATCCTTGGCCAAGGCTGGACTGGCGCACGCCTTGATCAAAGTACATCTGGCGGCTATCTCCCGCTACACCAGGTCTCCAGGAAGGTCTTCACTTTGGTCTCATCGACTCATCAAGGAATTCCACAAAGGACTTTTTCTGATCTTTTCTGTTGGTGAAGGCGCCTGCCCCGGCGTGGGAACTCAACGTGGTTCTGACAAGGCTCATGCAGGCCCCCTTCCAGCCTATGCATCAGGTCCCTCTCAAGTTCCTCTCTTGGAAAACATCCTTTCTTGTGGCCATTACCTTCACCAGGAGGGTGGGTGAGATACAGGCCCTGTCCTGCAAACTGCCATACCTGACTTTCCACGAATCAAGGGTGGTGCTGCGGACGCATCCCTCTTTCATGCCAAAGGTTCAGTCAGAATTTCACCTTTGATGTTACCTGTTTGTTTCCCGAAATCTTTGTCACCAGCTGAGAGGGGCTTGCACTCCCTGGACGTTGCTCGTGCCCTAAAGTTCTACGTGGCACGTACAAAGAGTTTTCTATAGACTTCACAGCTGTTCGTGAACTTTGGGCCTGTGAACCATGGGAAGGCTCTGTCCAAGGCTTCCATCTCAAGGTGGCTCTCAGGCTGCATCATGCACTGTCACCGGTTGGTGAACCGACCGCTGCCCTGTCATCCGAGAGCCCATTCCACCAAAGTTATCACTGCGACAACGGAATTCCTGGGTGGTGTTCCCCTGTTGGACATCTGCAGGGCTGCTACATGGAGGTCCACGCAACCTTCACGAAGTTCTACCGCATCGACAGGGATTCCAGGGAGGAGTCCAGAGTCAGTCAAGCAGTGCTACGCAACCTGTTCGCTTGAGGCCAGTCTCTTCCAGAGGTAAGAGGGAATTGCTTCTGTTGAGCGTTGCCACCTCTCGTGGTTGTGTATTGTTGTACTGATGTGTATTCATTATACATGAGCATGTGAATCCATGCCAGACCCCATGCTGAAGAAGGACCAAGTTACTTACCTGTAACTATTGTTCTCCGGCATGGGTCTGGCATGGATTCACGTGCAAACCCTCACTCCTTCCCCTCTGTGGCTCTTCTTGGTCATAGTGCCACTTTACATACTTACCAAATCTGAAGATGGCTGCCAGAGGAGGGTTTTAGGGAGAGGGGTGTCATTGACTAGGGACAGCATGACCCAAATGACCGTAATTGGTTTATGGGAGAAATACAGTTTTGTTAGTGAAAGTGAAACTGTTTTTTTCTTTTACCAAGGATTCCCAGCCTGGTGACGGGGAATATTCATGAGCATGTGAATCCATGCAAGACTCCATGCTGGAGTATAGCAACTTTTCAGATCGGTCTTTGAACAAGAACTCATAGCTCCGGATTCTGATACAGCCTGAAGAATGCTTACCAGAGCGAGGTTCCTTTGGAGTCTGCAGATCCTCCATCAGCAAATGCACAAGCAGACCTCTAATCCTCCTTGGAAATATCCAAAGCACGGCTCCAGGGCCCTTGCAGCAGAGAGTCCAAGATTATGACTTTCTCTGCATCCAAGCACAAGAGCACACTCAATCCACATACATTTTCTGAAACCCTTCAAAAACGATATTGTCCCACTGCCCTTTCTTTGAGAGTGACGGCCTCAGGATGCTACAATGGAGGAATATTGAATAGAGAAGACCATCTGTCCTCAGAGTACCATTGCCTCCTGCAATTCATCTCACTGCCTTTTCTAATTTTCTTCCTGCCTTCCCCCATCGCTACCCAGTACCTAGTCTTGCATTCAATACATCCTACCCACAACTATGCACACACATTGTTGCTGCTGCATTGAAGTCATAATTATCATCCTAGTTGGGGAACATGGGGGACAAACTATTCAGAGATCCTCATCTGGGCCAACAATAGTACATACTTAGTCTTGGGAGTATAGCTCAGCGACAACGTGCTCGCCCTGGAAGCAAGTCGACACAGAGCAACACAGGTTTAAACCCCGGGTCTGTGTTTAGAAACCTCTGGGTATTAAGCGCATTATAAATAACCTATCAGACTAGCACGTATTTTGACACGGTACATTTTGACGCGGTACATGCTCTGCTCAGCCCACCACATTCCCTTCCTGCTTTCGCATTCGTTTTTCAGCATGCCTCAGGTACATTTGCACAGCCTCATTGCCTGCTAACATATTGCAAAGTATATAAAAGATGGCTTGAAAAGTATACAAACCATATTAAGGTACGCACACAAATATATGAATCCTCAACTGTACATTCTTTACTTGTCTTCCTTTTCTTTTTTCAAAAGTTTGAAATAAACTAAATAAAAAATATATATATTACACAGCCACGGTAGTGGCTGTGTAGTTATGGTTAAGTTGCTGTTTTCATAGGAAGAGCACTTTTTGGGCGGCTTATACCTTCGTTCCCCCTTGACGAATCCTCATCAAGATTAGCACAAAAAGTATATGGCCCACTCTGAATTTTTTTGCAAAGTTTGGTGAGGTTTGGTCCAGGGGGGGCAAAGTTATAAGAGGGGTCCCAAAAAATGTTTTTTTCCCATAGACTGAATGCCTACAGCCCAAACCGCTGGATGGATTTTCACCGTGAAAATCCATCCAGTAGTTTTTTATAAAATGACCATAAAGTAGGTCACAAAAAATGTGTGATATCTATGTTCGGTCCACAGACACACTTCCCTGTTCGCCCCGCGGACAGTGTTCTGATTGGCTGACCAACTTGCGTCATGTCCGTGGACATGCAACGTGTTCGCTGATTGGACGGCGAAGAGCGTGAAGCGCATCAGATTTTCAGGAACGCCCGCCATATTGGTTTCGCGGACATCCGGTGAAACTTGGTGGAGAAATGCTATTTAGTAAATTGTGTTGGTGTGTAAGACTGTTTGGGGAGGGTGGGGGAGTAAGAGATGGGTTAAATGTTGAATAGATTTCCTTGTTGTGTTCGATCTGTCTGCGGACAACACGGATGTCCTGAAATGTTCTAAATAAATGAAATGAGAGTGTTCGGAGGACAGTACGTCCGTACGTATGGTTCATAGGTTTAGTTGAAACTGTTCTAAGAACACAAGCGTTGTACTGTTATGTTCGAAAATAAACAAAATGGGTGTGTCTTGAGGACGGTGCTGTCTGTCCGTACTGTTCGCAAGCAAGTTGAAACTGTTCTAAGAACACATGAAGTGTCTTGGGATGTTCGTTAATAAACAAAATGGGGGTGTCCTGAGGACGGTACATCTGTCCGCACTGTTCGCAAGCAAGTTGAAACTGTTCTAAGAACACTTGCAGTGTCCTGAAATGTTCATAAATAAACAAAATGGGAGTGTCCTGAGGACGCGGTCCGTATTGTTCGCTGGCAAGTTGAAATTGTTCTAATAACAGATGATGTGTCCTAGGATGTTCGTCAATAAACAAAATGGGGGTGTCCTGAGGACGGTGGATGTTCATCAATAAACAAAATGGGGGTGTCCTGAGGACGGTATGACTGTTCGTACTGTTCACAAGCAAGTTAAAACTGTTCTAAGAACACATGAAGTGTCCTGGGATGTTCGTCAATAAACAAAATGGGAGTGTTCTGAGGACGGTACATGTGTCCGTATTGTTCGCAATCAAGCTGAAACTGTCCTAAGAACACTCGCAGTGTCCTGAAATGTTTGTAAATAAACGAAATGGGAGTGTCTTGAGGTCGCTGTCTGTATTGTTAGCTGGCAAGTTGAATCTGTTTCTGTTATGCTGCAGTCTGTTTGTTTTCAGTGTTCACTTGTTGTTTCTGGCTAATGCTTTATGTATAGGCTTGTTGCAGATTTTTACCTGTTGGCATATTGTAACTGTCTATTTTTTGTTACATTAAGTGGTATTAATTTATCTGTTTGGTTATTGTAAAATCTTGGGGCAGTTAGATACCAGTTGGCGTATTCTAACTATCTATTTTTTTTTATATAATTTAGTAGTATTCATTTATCTGTTTAGTTGTTGTAGAATCTTGGGGCAGTTAGATACCTGTTGGCATATTCTAACAGTTTATAGTTTTTTAATAGAAGTTTAGTTAAGGTTTAAGTATAGTTTAGTTAATACATTTTGGTTTTAAGAAGATTAAATAAGCGTTTGTAAGATTTGCTGGTAATCTCTGCTTTAGAGTAATGGTACTATCATTACATTCGAACCATCCACAATTATTTTTTATATATGCAGTGTAGTGACCTGAATTGGTTGTGGCTCCTGCGTGGTAGATTATACCTATTGTTGTGAAGCTTTTCTTACCAAGTGATACTTGACCATGTGTGAATCCAGTCAGCTTGCAGTTGTTTTTCGTACCATCTGCATTGTAACGTAAAAGCATTAGTATTACGTATTTACCCTGTGTTTGTATTAGTAAGGTGGGGCGATTATCCGAATTGCAGATAGAACATAATCTACCATGGTTTGCATTTTGTACAAGTTGCTGAAATGGAATGGATTCACAATTAGGTATTGATATATATACGAAGCGTTCATTGGGGATTTGTTCTTGTGTCACATTGTTGCAGAGAGTGCATGTATGTTTCCACATGTATGAAATCTGGAATATTTCATTTATAGGTATGTTTTTGTTTTCCAGTACTTGTAGTAAGAAGAACATTAGAAATTCTTGTGGCTCTTCCTGTGAGTTTATAGTGAATTTCACCATTCCAGCACAGTAGTCCAATTGTTGTCTTATTCCATAAACACTATATATGTTATTAGGATTGTTTGTTGCATTTCATGAAGTACTAACATTTGCGAACACAATTGGTCTGTACTGTGTAAGTATATGTTGTCAACAATTGGTGGTAATTGAAATAGAATATTCATTGCTACATTTGCGTAGCAACTTACTCAAACTATATTTGAGAGTTTAAATGGACCAGGTAATTCTGTAACTGAGTGATTTCTTTTTAGTTTGTCTTCCTTCTTTGACGAAGTACCTGGTTTACTTTCCCTAATTGGTTCTTTTTTGCTTGTGGCACTTGATGAAGTATTAGTTTTGTTTACTCTCTTTGGAGGATTTGCAGTGATATCCTGTTGTATTTCTGTTTGATTTAGTTTTCTTTTACAACGTTTTACTTTTTGTGGAACAGGATATGTTTTTAGATGGGGGGTGTATAGTGAACAAAGTCTATTGTATTCTAAAATGCAAAATGCAAGGAATATCAGCGTTTACTACTTGCATCAAAGTTGGTTAGAAATAGACCGTCAAGTGTACGTAAGCGTGATAGTGCTACGTAGCTCATGCCTTCTTTAAAGACTGTGTTACCAATATCTATTAATGCTTTGTCTAGGGTAAGACCTTGTGATTTATGAATGGTGACTGCGTATGCAAGAGTTAGAGAAAATTGTTCTCTGCATACATACACGTCTTTGAAGAGAAGGAATCGAGCTGTTGAGCGTCCTAATCCTGAAAGTTTGTCAAAGAGAATATTGACAAACTGAATGTTGTTGTCACGTGGGTATGTTTGAAAGCCAACAACTGTACCCAGTGCTCCATTAACTAGTCCTTGGTCCATGTCAAGGTTACATTTAAGCATTACTCTGCAATTTAAGGATAATTCCAATCCAGCTGTGTTGGAGATCGAATTTTCTAAACTATTTAGTCTTGTTGTGGCTTGCTCACACATGGGTAGTGTCATACCATGTACGTCTAGTTTGTCTGTGGCGCTAATTTCCATTATTGGTTGCATTTCTTTTTTTAACATTGTTTCATTGAATTTGAAACAGCTTGCAAGAGTTGGCATTAAGGCCAAACAATTGACATTTTTGTGGGCTAATTGTTCCATAACATCTGTAGCACATGCATTATCGCCATAAAGTGCATGAATGTGCCGGGTTTTCAATATTGCTTGTGCTTCTTGAGATAGTAAACCAACTCTAATACTTTTTAAGATGTTGGCATAAGTGAGATCTACAGATTGCCACATGTTTTCTGTTAATTTTCTGTATTGGAAATGTTGCCAAAGGTTGACATTTCCTATGCTGCCAACAGTTTTACGGCAGAGTTTGTGTCCTAAGGTTTTAAAAATAGGCTCACCTTTCACTGGTGTCAATTGAAGAATATCTCCAAAAACAATAATGTGTTTTCCTGCAAAGAGCTCGTGGTGGTTTGTTTTGAGTACTTCTTGTAATCTGAGGTGAATCAAAGCCAACATTAGGTTGGAGACCATGCTAACTTCATCCATTAATAGCATTTTCATTTGTTTTAATACTCTGCGTAGTTACATTGCAGCTTCTGTAGAAAGTTTGTAATTTGTTTTGGTGTTCTACTGGCAGGAGTAGTAATCGGTGTAAAGTGACACCGCCTATGTTGTAAGCAGCTAAACCTGTGGGGGCAGTGACAACAGCTGACAGTTTGTTATTTGTCAATTGTTGAAGGAACTTACTGATGATTTTGATTAAGAATGTTTTGCAGAACCTGCTTCACCACTGATGTACAGTAGTATAGGTTTGTAATTTTGACAGGTGCATTCATTGTTTTCATGTTGTACACCATGTGCAATTTCTTTTGTTACTTCTTGAAAAATGCTACGTTGCTCATTGTTTAGTTTTGATTGTAGTATAGTTAAGTCTTCTTTATCTTCATATTGACGCATGGTGTTTTCAACTTCTGTGATAGCTAATTCTGCCTCATTTGTTATTAGTGGCTCTCCCAGTGGTTCTTGGCTTCCTGTTACAGAAGGTTGACTACTGTCAGGAGTGTCCTTATCTAGTTGGGCCTGCAGTTCTTCTTCGTGTTGCTGTTCATTGTGCAACATTGTTTTGTACTGTGTAAAGTTTACATCAGTTATAGTGCTTTCATTTGCTTTGAAAGCGTCTTCATACGAGTCATAGTTATCTATTATTTCTTCTTCTTTTCTTCATGGTTTAAAGAATTGTAGCAGGGACATGTAATATAGTTCTTTATGTTGAGGAGTCTTTAATGACAATTTGATATGATTAATTAAATTTCGTTTTGGTGAGATTTACTAAGCTGCCTTCACAATTTGTCACTCTGTATTTACCTTTTTTTTTCCATCGGGTTTTATATTATTTTTGTATGTGAAGTTTTGGGCTATGTGGTAAAGACACATGGTTTCCAAAGTGTTACTTCTGTTTGGGTAGTATGTGTCCAGTAAATTGTTTTTTAAAATGTCTTGGCTGTTGGGATCATGTTTGGCTATTGTTTCTATATCTTCGTATGATTTTAGAACTCTTTTTCTAGATTTAGCAGGACCAAGGCTTAGCCATACTATATTTTCAGATTTTCCATACAAAGCAGTACCAGTTAAACGATCTGCTGCTTCATAGGAGCCACATTCTCTATGGGAGAGCATTTTTATGCCCAAGCTGTATAATTTCTGAGACAGTGTTTTGTCTGATGACAGGTCATTCCAGAGGTCTTGGAGCTCTGTTTTTTCTGCTTTTGTTAAGTATGCTGTAACATATTGTGCAACTGCAGTGGAATTGTCTGCAATGTACTGCACATCTATGTTTGCATTCAATAAGTGGGCAATGATTGCATTGTAATCATTGATATATTTTTCTTCTTCTGTTCTTTTTATGTAATATGTATTTTTAGGTGATTTACCTTTAACACTATGTCTAACTGAAGACATGAAGTTGTTCACTTGACCTGTTTTTGTAACCGGTCTAGGGAAACCAAAGCGGCATTTGGTGTAGTATTTCGCTTTGTTTTTGTATTTGCGACGACAACATTCGCCACATTTGGGTCTTTGAAATTGTAAAATTTGTGCATGAAGATCACTATTTGTTGCTTCTGATGGAATTTCACAAGTGACATATTTTTCAATAAGCTGTAAAACAGTGGCATCACTGTCTTGACCAAATTTAGGAGCATCTTTAATCCATAAAAGCATGTGGATATGTGGTGCTCCTCTGGCTTGGTATTCTTTTCTCCAAAAGAAGTGTTGCACTTCTCCGAGGGGAGGAGCAGTTTTATTACAAATAAAGTGTAGCATAGCAATCAAGCAATGGTGAAAATATCTTGAAACATTAACAGGATCTAGAGAACAAAGTTCTCCAGATGTTAGTATATCTATGTTTGTTTTGTTTTTGTTTGATATGCGTAGGATATCATGTAAATCTTCCCATGCATATTCTGCACAACTTAATGTAACAAACCAAGTGGGTGGGCCAAGGTTTCTTATCATACAACGTACATCTCCATGACGTTGAAACCAGTACTCTTTAGTACCACGCATATTTGCTAATAGATTTGTAATATTTGATTGTAAAACCTCATCTTTTTGTTGCACTTTTTGTAATAATTCTGTAGCTGACATTTTGAAAGTGGGATCCTGATTTTAATGTGTGTGCAACTCTGTAACATAAGGTTGCTAGTTCAGTTTCAAAGAGTAGGTGGAATATGTATTCCACATTTTGTCTAAATATGGGATCTTCAGAATCCACCTGTAATGAGCGGTATTCTGATGCTGTTATTTGAATAGGTCTATCATCATACCTTCCTCCTTTGCCAGTAGGAAAGAGTAGAGGAAAAGCATGTGCTTCTATACTTTTTTCCCATATGATGATTGGTGATCCTTTTGTTTGACGCATTTGGTACGTTTCTAGTGCATTTTCTACGGTGTCATTAGAGTGCAATGGGTGAATTGTATAATGGTCTAAAGTATTGGATATTGTAGCAGGATCTAGGAGCTCAAATTGACCAGCTTCTTGTGTCTCTTGAATTATTTCAGTGGTATTCTTCAAGTTTTCTTCAACATTCATTTCTTTGAAGTATTCATTATTGTCTTTTAGATATTGCAAGGCTTGTCTAACTTTATGTAAATCTACCAGCTGTTGCCAAATTGTTTTGTCTTTTGTAGGTACACCATTTACTAAGATAATTAAAGATTGCTCCATTGGATGTTGCACTCCTAGAGTGTGCACATTTTTTTTTTAGATCTAATGGTAAATACACTACTTTTCCCTGAATACCTTTCACTAATTCAGAGGGAGGTAATTTTTCTGTTTTAGGTTGAAGGCGTATTATTGCTTGAAATGGGTGCACTGTTTGAATTATGATGCTCTCATATAAAATGAGTTGTTGTAGGGGTTTTGGTAGTGGAAATAATTCCAAATTATTTGTGATAGCACGTGAAGGAGTTTGGTTGTTGTCAGGTTTTGTAGTGCAGTAACTGCAAAGTATTAAGGGGTCAGTTATTTCGTATTTGTTTTCTGCTATAAGGTAGAGAGCTAATTCAAACCATTTAGAATCTTCATTGTCTTCTATTTTGTATGTTAGGTCTACAGTTTTTGTGTTACTTTTATAAAAAGTTCTACGGCAACATACACACACATGGTTTGGTAGTTCACCAGATGTACTTTTAAATTTCAGTATTTCTTTTTTGTATGTGTGTAGTAGAAGGTTGCCATGCATAGAATTGTTGCTAATTTGCTTTAAAGCTATTTCATACTGTAAGTGGCTTTCACTTCCAAAATATTTTTTCTGGATATAGTCGATTTCTTCAAGTAGGTCTTTTGCTGTACCAGGTAGAAGAATGTTATTTAAATTGGCTAGTGCTAAAGCAGGACTTTTAGCATAGTACAGTTTATAGACTAGATTTCTTATAGTTGGATGATGTGTTGATATCATCCTGATATAAAGGAAGGTGGTTTTGCAAGTAGGTCCTGAAATGCAGGCCAATGAATGTCCTTGTAGTCCTGTGTACTTGTGCACTGGACAAGTATCCATATTTTGCAGTAGTTTAATTTTGATTTTGTCTTTGCCTTTCACATATTGATTGAGGAATTGGCATAAAGACTTGAAAGATTTTTTGGGATGTTACACATTGACGTGCATGGCCATTTGTATACTAGACGTTCTGATTCAGTTGAATGGAAAGGTAATTCTAAGTTTTCTGTGGTTATTTTTGTAAGCAGTATTTCTTTTTCCATTATGGTATTATTAACTTTTTCATAACCTCGTCCACTGCTATGTATGGCAATTGTATTTGTTTGCTTTTGTTTGTATGCTTCTTCATTAAAATATGGTTCTGTGCTTGTAGTGTGACTCCATTCACCTCCACAGATACTTAAGAAGTTATTTCTGTTGACATTTTGGTTTTTGAGAAGTCTTTTTTGTAATTTAGTCATTAGTTCTGTTAGTGGTTTGATTTTATTTAACACTAAAATAGATAACTTTCTTTTGAGAAGGATTGCACTGTCTATCAACGCTTCTAAAATTAATTTCCTACGATAGGTTTTAAGGGTTGAGCCTGATTTCTCTCCTGTTTTTATAAGATTTTGAAGGACTCTGTGACGGAACATTTTTGCTAAAATACTTTTTTTGGTATGCTTACTTTGCACTATCAAGATTTATAGGAGCAGTTTTATCTGTAGTGGTAGCTGATTTTTTATTAATTGTTTTGCGGTTCATTTTACATTTTGATAGAGCAGGCAAAGTTTCTGTACTTAAAGCTTGTTTTGTTTCGCTAAATGACTGTATTAGCTGTTTTGTTTTAACTTTTATTTACAAATTCTGCTAGAGATGAATGCTTGTTTTGGACACTTCTATTTTCATTTGCTCTGCTTCTCCGTTGCTTTCTATGGACTTGATTTTTGGTAGGCATTCTTTAGGGTCTTTTGAAAAAAATAAAGAAGGTATGGGTTGGGGTGTCCTTAATGTATGTGTGCTGTGTGCATGAGTGTCTGAGTAAGATGATAAAGATGTATGTAATGAAGTGTGATTGTGCACTGGGCAACTACAACTAGTTGGGATGGGTATTCTTGAATGTATGTGCTACTAAACTGGGGTTCAGATGACAGTAGAAAGTAAGCTAGTGGTGTGGAGAAGTACAAATTGTAAATCTAATGGTATACAATTAAAACAGTTGTTTGTTCTATAATATCAAAATTCTAGGGGCTGAGTTGGGTCATTTGTGTGTCGAAAAATAGGAAATTGTGCGCCATTCTGCCTGTAAATCTCTGTTTAAGAAGAACTAGTTACTCTTACCTTGTAACGTTCTTTCGATGGGATGTTCCTCCGACGTATTCCTTATCTTAGATAGAAATCCTTCAGCTTTGCTGGCCTCGGAAAATTTTTTCGCCAGAGGGCGCTGCGCGTCGATGATCGCCGAGTCGATGACCCTCGACGGCCTCCGTGCCGACGTCGACGTCATCCTGCCTATAAAGGCCGCGCGCAGCGTCCGTTGCTCAGTTCCGTTTTGTAGTCCCCAGTAATGTTTTTGGATTAGACTAATCACCTTGAAGGAGCATAGGCTGCAAACCCACAGGAAGTCATACTGCGGGGATGGATGGGAGGGTCGATAAGGAATACGTCGGAGGAACATCCCATCGAAAGAACGTTACAAGGTAAGAGTAACTAGTTCTTCGAAGGGATTGTGTCCTCCGACGTATTCCTTATCTTAGATAGACTCCCATAGCAGTGGTATTGTGACTGGAGGCGGGAGTAATAAAAGTTATGTTACCCTTCCAGAATGGACAGAGTGTAACACAGCCTTGCCGAATCTAGTTTCTTGACTAGAGGAGGAATCCAGGCTATAGAATTTGGTAAATGTATGTGCGGACGACCATGTGGCAGCCGCACATATATCTCGAATTGGCACCCCTCTTTGAAGGGCTGAGGATGTTGCGATACCCCTGGTAGAATGAGCCCTTAGATTTTGAGGAGGCTCCTTTCCTGCCAATTTGTAGCACTCCAGAATGGCTAAAATAATCCATCTGGAGATGGTTTGTTTTGTTATTGGAAGGCCCAACTTATGTCCTGCATAACCTACAAAGAGTTGGTCTGCTTGTCTGATCTTAGCCAATCTGCTGATATAGAAGCTCAAGGCTCGCTTAGGGTCCAGCCTGTGCAGTCTCTCTTCCTCCTTCCCCGGATGAGGAGGAGGGTAGAAAGAAGGTAATATAATCTTCTGAGTGATGTGAAACTCCGAGACTACCTTCGGGAGGAAGTTAGGCTTCACCTGAAGAACAACTTTGTCCTTGTAAAAGATTGTATGTGGAGGTTTACACGATAAGGCTTGCAACTCGCTAACCCTTCTAGCAGATGTCAATGCTATTAGCAAAACAGTTTTGAGGGTGAGAAGCTTCAATGAACAAGAGTGTAGTGGTTCAAAAGGGGCACCCTTTAGGAAGTTTAAAATTAGGTTTAAATCCCATAAGGGAACTTGAAAAGGTTTCGGGGGATAAACATTAGTTAATCCTTTTAGGTATTGTATTACCAATGGAATTTTGAAGTATGAAGGCTCCTCTGCAGTGCGCTTAAAGATTGATAGCGCTGCGAGATAGCCCTTAATTGTGCCAACCTGTAGGCCTGAATTAGCCAGGTAAAGTAAGAATGACAACACCATAGGTGTACCACAAGAAAAGGGTTCAATATTCTTTTCTCTGCACCAGCTGCAAAATTTGTTCCAACGGCAGCGGTATAGAGTTTTAGTTGCCGGCCTTCTGGCCGAAAGCAACACCTCCATAACATCATCCGGAAGGTCCCAATCCTTGTACCTCAACCTTTCAGACACCAAGCGTGAAGGTTGAGGGTCTTGATGGCTGGATGGAGAACCTGACCTTCCTTCTGCGAGAGAAGATCCTCTCTGTATGGCAGTCGAATTGGAGGGCAGATGGACATGTCTAGAAGGTCCGGGTACCACGTTCTCCTGGCCCAATCCGGGGCAATTAGGATCATGGTCTTCCGAAACCTTCTCAACCTCCTGATCATTTGAGGAATGACAGGGACCGGAGGGAACGCGTACAGAAGTGGGAACTCCCAGTCCACTACGAACGCATCTCCTAGAGCTCCTCTCGGGGGAAATTCCCTTGAGCAAAATCTGTCGCACTTCCTGTTGATACTGGTGGCGAACAGATCCACTTGAGGGGTTCCCCAAAGGGCGAAGATCTCTTGAAGGACTTCCTGAGCTATCTCCCACTCGTGAGAGACTGTGCTCTGCCTGCTCAGAGCGTCCGCTGTCAAGTTCTTCTCTCCGGCTAGGTGAATTGCCGATAGAGAGATTCCTTCCTGAATTGCCCAAAACCAGAGCTGCATCGCCTCTCTGCACAGTGGTAGTGAGCCTACGCCTCCTCTTTTGTTGAGGTAGTGCATGGCCACTGTATTGTCCGTCATTATTAGGACGTTTCTTCCCCGTACAGACGGCAGAAAAGCCTTCAGCGCTAGTCTGATGGCTCTCAGCTCCAACAGGTTGATATGTAGTCTGGACTCCGATGGAGACCAACGACCGCTGATGGTCAAGTCGTTGGCGTGAGCTCCCCACCCCGTGAGTGAGGCATCCGTGACTACTGTTATCTCCGGCCATGGTTGCCAAAACATTTCTCCTTTCAGGATGTTCTCCCGACAGGCCCACCACTGAAGGTCTCGGGCTACTTTGACCGGGATCCGAAGGAGATCTGTCATCCTTCCTGAGAACTGTGACCACTGAGTTCTCAGTGCCCACTGGAGGGATCTCATTCTCAGGCGAGCCTCCGGCACGAGGAATATGCAGGATGCCATGAGGCCTAGCAACCTCAGAAAGTCGTAGGCTGGGAGATATTGGGCATTCTGAAATCTGATGACCATCTGCAGAATATCTCGAGCCCTCACCTCTGGTGGCAAGGCTTTTCCCAGGGAAGTGTCCAGGACTGCTCCAATGAATTGGAGTCTCTGTGATGGTATCATCTGTGACTTCTTTAAATTGAGGGAGAAGCCCAGCTTGTGAAGGAAGTGGCAAACATAATCTAGTTGTCTCTGAGCCTGTTCCGAAGATACAGCTCTGATCAACCAATCGTCTAGGTAAGGGTAGACATGAATCCCTTCCCTCCTTAGACTTGCAGCCACAACCGACATTAGCTTGGTAAAGACCCTCGGGGCGGAGGTTAGCCCAAATGGCAGAACTCGAAATTGATAATGAGAGCTGCCAATTGCGAACCTCAGGTATCTCCTGTGCCTGGGATGGATCGGCACATGGAAATAAGCGTCCTGGAGGTCTAGAGATACCAACCAGTCCTGAAGCTGGAGGGCCTGAAGGATCTGAGAGAGAGTCACCATCTTGAACTTGTCCTTTCGGAGGAATTTGTTCAATTCCCGTAAGTCTAAGATGGGTCTCAGTCCTCCGTCCTTCTTTGGTATTATGAAGTAGGGGGAGTACCAACCCTTGTTCCTTTCCGCTACAGGTACCAGTTCTATGGCACCTTTCTCTAGCAGGTCTAAAACCTCCTGCAAGAGGAGCGGATCTGGAAGCTTCAAAGGGTTGTTCCCCGGTGGATGACTCTGAGGGATATGTAGGAAGGGCAGGCAGTAACCTTGGGCCACTGTCTCCAGAGCCCAAGCATCTGACGTAATAGCCTGCCATTCCGTCAGATGGTGAGTTAACCTGCCCCCTACTGGTGTTCTGTGAGGGGAGACCTCAGAGTGGTTTTGAAGCGGCTGATGCAGTTGCCGAAGGTAAAGTGGCTCCTGCTCCTGCGGGTGCGGCTTTCTTTCCCCTACCCCGTCCACCACGGGTAAATCTTCCTTGGCCTCTTTGAGCCGGTCGTCCCCTGCCCCTTCCATATGAGGAATAGTAACGAAAGGACCGTCCTCTCCACGATGATCCCGAAGGACGAAAGGTATTCTGACGGATAGCAGCTCCCAATGACTTGGCTGCTGCCTTGGACGTTTGCAGTTTCTCCAAACTGTCATCCGCCTTCTTTCCAAAGAGGGTAGAACCGTCAAAGGGCATATTCAAAAGCCTGGTCTGCACGTCAGAGGCAAAACCAGACTTCCTCAACCACGCATGCCTGCGGATTGTGGTACTTGCCGCCATGGCCCTGCTGATACTGTCAGCAGAATCTAGGCCAGTTTGTAGGGTCTCGCACATCGCATCTTTACCATCCCTGATGATGTTTAAAAATGCGTCCCTTTCCTCTCCTTCTTGGAGGCAGTCAGCCGCTGATGAAGCGCACTCCCAAAGGGTGTGGCTGAACCTAGCGAGCGTACAGGTCGCGTTAATAGACTTTAACGCCATGCTACAGGCAGAAAAAACCTTCTTAGCCATGGCATCATACTTTTTGTCATCCCTATCCTGCGGAGCAGTGGGGTATGCAGATGTGCTGCCTGATGAGGTTGCAGCCTGTACAACCAAGCTCTCAGGAGTAGGGTGTTTTGACAAATATTCAGGGTCAGAACTAGCCACCCTGTATTTTGTTGACAGTTTTTTATTTACTGCCGGGATAATTTCTGGCGTTTCCCAGTTTGTCAAAATCCTTCTCTGTAGAGCAGAGTGAAATGGAACCACAGGATCCTCCTGTGGGCCCTTGTCCAGTATGTCAGTGAGGTCATCCTGCTGAAAGGCAGGAGAAGGTGCAGACCAACCCATAAATTCTATGATTCTAGACATCAGAGCTCTATATGGAGTCTCCGCATGTTCTCCTGGGTCTGGTTTGATAAATTCTGCTTCAGGAGAAGTGTCCAAGCCACTAGCTTCCTGAAGTGCATCCTGAAGATTTTTTAATCTTCCTTCCTCAGAGGCGAAAGTCTCTGGCTCTGGTGATGTGGTCCTCTGTAAATCAATATCTTGGTCTGAATCCTCCCTTTCCTCAAAAATCGAGGTTAAAGGGGGATACATTGGTTTTTGGAATGGTATAAACCCCATTTCCAATGCAGAAGGAGCCATCATCACAGGCCTTGAAAACGTCGATGTCGTCGACACCGACGTGAAAGTACTCGAAGGCGCCGTGAAAAGCGTCGAGAAATGTGTACTAGGCCTCGAAGAACTCGAAAGGATCGGAGTCCTGCTCGAGAACGACGTCGACGTTCTCGGCGTCGAGTCGGAGGTCTTTTGTCTAACCGTTGGCTGTGGAGTAGCCGTGGTTCTTTCCTTCACCGGCGTCGATATCGGCGTCGACGTCGGCGTCGACTCGATCGACTGATGCGCCGATGAATCCTTCGACAACGGCGTCGATGGCGCCGACCTCTGTTTCGAAGGAGTTTTCGACGATGGCGTCGATGATGCTTTATCTCCCGATGGCTCGAGGCGCTTTCGGGTTGACTTTTCCGCCGGGTACTGCGACTCGCGGCGTTTAGATTTTTTGGGTTTTTTACCCGGGGTATCACCCTCAGCTGTCTTCGAGGGGGACGAGGCCGCTTTCTCGAAGACGCTTAGCATCTTTTTCCTGAATTCCTCCCACTCAGCTTGCGAGCTGCGTTTTGTGGGGCAATGAACTCTCTCAGGAGAACTCGACGAAGATGACGAAGGGGATCTCCTACGTCTCTTCTTCGAGTGTCTCGATGTCGACGAGTGGTGGGAGCCACTTCGTGATCTAGATCGAGAGTGTTTTTTATGGTGAGGAGACGAACGTCTCGACTCTACCGAAGAAGCTTTCGAGGAAGTTAAAGTTGACCTACCTCTCTCGAGCTTCCCCCTACGCTCCTTCAAGGCTTTCGCCGTCATGGAAAGGCATTCCTCACACTCCGAACTCTGGTGCGTGATTCCCAGACACCACAAACAGACCCTGTGAGGGTCCGTCAACGACATTTTCTTCCCGCAGTCTCGGCACTTTTTGAAACCGGACCGAGGGGTCGTCGGGTCGGAGGAGGATGCCATCGATATCGAGGTAAATAGTAGTTATTATATACGTTATCTTGACGAGAACTGAGCAACGGTGTTCCGAGGCACAACGAAGCGCGGAAAAACGGAACTGAGCAACGGACGCTGCGCGCGGCCTTTATAGGCAGGATGACGTCGACGTCGGCACGGAGGCCGTCGAGGGTCATCGACTCGGCGATCATCGACGCGCAGCGCCCTCTGGCGAAAAAATTTTCCGAGGCCAGCAAAGCTGAAGGATTTCTATCTAAGATAAGGAATACGTCGGAGGACACAATCCCTTCGAAATGGGGATTTGTAGACAGAATGGTGCACAATCTCTATGTTTAGGCACAGAAATAGCATGAATTAACCTTACAGTGTGTTTGAATAATAGTACAAATAATATGGTGGTATTCAACTTACTTTCTGAAATGAGCAGGTTTCTTCTTAGTTGTTCTTTGTACTTCAAATGCGGCTGCTTCTTTTCAGGAGAATGGTCTTCACTGCAATTGTAAAGGAAATAAATTAGTAATTTTGTTTGTATATAGCACTGTTTTTAATTTAGACATTGGTTTATTTAATTGACATTGACCCTCAGCGCCTTCCTCAAAATCATGAAAACTATCTTATTCACATAAGATGCGTTGCACCAGTTGAATACATATCATATGTTCTTAATGCATGAACTGTATTGTGATGACTAACTGTACCAACCAAAATATCATTTCTATGCCTTGTGGAATTCATAATGTACCACTGAATACCACTATTTCTGTAACCAAGCTCTTGTAAGTAACAGCGCCTCAATGCCATGGGCTGCTTGCGCACTATATAAATATAAGTAAATACATTTTTGTTGTTTGATATTTGAACATACTGTGTGCATGCAATTTTGTTTGAGTATGTTAGCTCTTCATATGTTAGTTCAACATGCTTTGAAAATGTGTGTGTAAAAATAAATTAAATAGCAGATAGGTTTGGAAGTGACAGTTGATTTTAGGAGATGGAAAAAATGACAGTAAAATCATTTTATAGATTATACAAGCTAAAAGTCAGTTAATCTGTTTATATGGATCTATAAGAATTGTACATGTACTATACAGAAAATATGCATACCAGTAGTTTGTGTTCATGCATATGTATATGCATGCAGCTGCAAGTAGAAATCTTGGAGACATGTACAGTATTTCTGGTAGAAGGTGCTTTCCAATGATATGACACTTGTACTCAGAGAGATTAACAGTACATTTGAAGTGCTGATCTATGATGATGCAGTTAGATGTAGAGGTCTTGGATGTGATTGGTGGATGGTCATGTGACTTCTTAGCTATATCCAATGAGGGAATGGCACAAAAAGTGAAATGGAAATGGTAGAAGGACTGTCCATGTTATGATATGTCCGCGGACATGGCGGTAGTCCGCGGACATCGGGTGTTACATACAGGGATTTTGGGGTGGGGAGGCATGCAAATGAGAATGAGCAGAGCAAAGGATTGGTCAGTAAAGTTTAGTGGGTGTGTTGTGCCAGGAGAGAGTTTCTCAGATACTCTTTTTGCTGAGAGAAGAACAGATAGCTATGGCTGTGTGTTTCAGAAAACAGATCGTTTGGATTTTGGGAGACTTGTGGATACATTGGTTGAAGGTGCATACAGAAAGCTGTGGAGTAGCTGTAGATCTTGGATTGCCACATGTGGATGTGCACTGGCATGGAGTACGTGGAATGAAGTAGTTGGACTTGCTACCTCTCTGTGCTACTTTGGAGACAGAGCAACATCCAGACATAATTGTAATTCATTGTGGAGGGAACAGTTTAGGACATGTGTCTGGAATTTCTTTGCAATTTGCATTGAAAGAAGGACTCAGGAAGGTCATGGACATGTTTCCAAATTCTCAAGTAATTTTTTCACGGATTGCGCAGAGACAAATGTGGCTTCGTTCTTATTCATTTGGTCCACAAATGGAGAAAGCAAGGCGCAATGTCAATAAGGCTGTTTGTGCCTTTCTAAGAGATTTTGGCATGTCCTCTTTTCACAATGAGAATATGTTTCGTAGTACATACATTTTTCGCAGAGATGGAGTCCATCTTACTTATGCTGGCAATCAGATTTTTCTGAGAAATGTACAAAATGCATTGCGACCTTTTTTGGAATTACAGCATCCATTTTGTAGTAGGTGTTGAGCATTTCAAATTTTTCAAACACAAACAAACACCACCAAAAGTCTCTTTTCAGAGCCACCACTTCCTCCCAGATAAAACTGCAATGGTTATGATAGGGCAGCACTCCAAAATTGAAGATGTTCGCGGACTGTCCGCGGACTTCTAAAAAATACACAGGGCCCTGCTTCATTTATTTTCACTTCTATTTTTTAACTGTGAAAGGCGGCTCTGAAAAGAGCCTTTTTTTTTATTTTTGTTGTTTTATATATATATATATATTTTTTTATACACGACACACTAGGAGAGGAGGGGAAAGGAGGGTAAGGGGGGGGACACCAACCACAGGGATAAGAAAGGGCGAGTGGAGAGAGGAAGATGTAGAGTGGGTTTTACTTGGGTAGTGAGCAGATCTTCTCATTCTCTGAGACGATAGCCTCAAAAGCACTATGAAGTCTCTCCCCCCTGCACAGCACTGCAGTGCAGTACATACACACAACTGTGACCCTCGAAAGGTAAGGGTCATCAGTATTGCGTATGGCCTGTGAGGCAGCTTGAGGAATACGCTGTCCCACGGGAGTGTTCCTTGTGGTGACAGGATCGGAAACGGAGGATGAAGTAGAGGAAGTCAACCTGCTACGCTCCTCGCAAGGTATAACCTTGCGAATGGCCCCAGTGTGGAATGACCTTAGGTGTCGCTTCATGGTAGCTGTCCCAAAGCTGTATGAACCAGGCCTCCCGCGACTGAGTACCATTTTGCACTCGTTGCAGGTGACTTGGTTCGCACACGCCTTAGGACCATTACCACGAATGGTAAATAACCGCCACACCCAGGGCTCACGCTGAGTGCTGCTAGTAGGGACTTCCACTACCTCATTCTCGTCATCCTCTTCATCCTCCTGTGCATCCTCACTCCTGTTCCCCTCTTCAGGCCCTTGGGGAGATGGTGGTGGTGGAGGGGCTGGGGGTGGTGCTGAAGCAGATGCAGCAACAGTTGGCATGAGTGGAGCCATAGAAGCCATCAGGTTCGAGATGAAAATCTGCAAAGTTGCCAGCAAAATTTGCGGTGTTCTGTAGGATAGCCAGAAACACAATGAGAATGAGCTCTAGGGCGTTGTCTTTTATAGGGGTGCTTGTGCACGGTTCGCGGACATGCGTGCTATCCGCGGACAGATCGAACAGAAAAAAGGGTTCAAAAAGTCACAAAAAGTATGTAGAAACTCAGGATTACTATGTGGGACTTGTGCTATGGTGAGTTTTTATTGAAAAATATTGTAGATTGCTTGAAAATGTAGTTTTAAATTGTTCGGGGACACAAACAGTGTTCGCAATCACAACACACGCTCAGGGTGGTCGCGGTCAAATGATAGGTTCACGAACATGTTCGCGAAGGGAGCGGGTGTCCGCAGGACCCCAAATGCACTGAAACTGTTTTGTGCATGCGCATTGGCGTTCTACGGACACTGTTCGGGTCTTGAAGTGATTAAAAGTGCGTCACAAGTGAAACAAACAGTTACGGACAGGCGTTTGTTCTTAGAACAGTTTCCACTTGCCTGCGAACAATACGAACAGGCATAGCGTCCTCAGGACACCCCCATTTTGTTTATTTACGAACATCCCAGGACACTTGATGTGTTCTTAGAACAGTTTCAACCTGTCTATGAACAGTACGGATAGGTATAGCGTCCTCAGGACACCCCATTTTGTTTATTTACGAACATTTCAGGACACCGCATGTGTTCTTAGAACAGTTTCAACTTGCATGTAAACATTACCAACAGATATAGTGTCCTTAGGACGCTCCCATTTTCATTTCTTTACGGACATTCCAGACACCCACGCTGTCAGCGGACACCTGAACTGCTTTTTAAAAAAAGACAAGAAATGAATTAGGACACAATATAATAATTTTACTTTATTTTACATGGATATTAAATTTATGGCAGAGAAGGTGAGGCAGAAACAGAAACAAAAACAGGAGAATTGAGGGTTTCAATAGGATTTATATGAGGAATGGAAGTCTCATCAAAACGTTTTGGTTCACGGAGAGGGTTTGGGGATAATTGAGTGGGATATGGTAAGGAGGACAGGTACATGTGGGAGAATGGTATGTAGTTGTTTGTTTCAAGTGTTCCTCCACAAAGTTTTTTAAATTGTTAAAATTTGCCATGAGTAGGTCCATTTTTTCTTCTATGTGCTGAAGAGTCTTATCCAATACTGCTTTTTCTTTAGTATTTTCAATTTTTGTATGGTCTGTACAAAAAAAAATATATGTTAAATGTATACAAAATAATATTTATTAATTGGTTTATATAGTAAAGTGTCTACCATTAGGTTCACTATCTTCTGACATTTCCTCACGTGGGAAATGCTCCTCTAGCCACTACAGAGTACTAGACATTTCTGTGAGAAAAAAACATAATATCACTTTTTTTGTATCTAATACAGAAAGTTTACAAATATATTAGTAAAATGCAGTACACTTACTAGCTTCTGGTAAAGTGTGTTCTGAGTGGTCTGTAGATCTGCTGTTGCTCTTAGTTGTGGAGTTTCTGTGAGGTAATCATGTTCGAGGACTATCTTTCTTCTTTTGGTATATTCCATTTTAGAACATATTGTATTTAAATGAATGGTTAGTGTGTTATATATATGGGTTACAATTCTTATTTATTACTACATATAATGTGTATGTGTGCTGGTTTGTGAATTTGTAAAATGTTCATATGTTATGATATAACAATTAAACATACCCCCCAGACTTTTTGGGTAGTGGTGCTGTTGTCCCATTTGGACATTAAAAGAGTTCGCGGACATCAAATTCAGTAGAGGGGGTTCAGTATGTTCTATGTTACTTGTACATAAAGTCAGAGTTATTACTGTTAAGTTGCGCTACTAAAAACCTATGAAATTCAGTAAAAAAACTTTGTTAAAGGGACGTAATGGTTAAGTTGCGCTACTAAAAACCTATGAAATTCAATGAAAAAACTTTGTTAAAGGGAAGTTATGATTCCAAGTAAAACCGAAAACCCCCCTGAAATTCACCAGTTATGGAAAGCTAAGCAACCATAACTCGCGCCACCACCGTGCACTGCTAAGACTAACACCCACGACATCAAAGATGACATCACAAATGTCATTGATGACATCACTGATGACATCACATATGAATTTACTTTTCATGAAATGTCTGTATAAGGCATTCTTATTATAATGTTGAGAAAAAAGTGTCAAGGATCATTGGAATAAATATCATGAGCTAATTAGTGCATTAAGCAATGCATTGATATAAATAGCATTCTATTATGAAGTTCTATCGAGTATACTAAGCTACTCATGCAGAAACCTAGGCATTGTGTGCAGCATACATGATGAAGGTATAATATTCATAATGTTGATATGTTGAATAATGAAATGATAACTGTTTTCTTATTAGAGTTTTGTGTAATGTGAAATATGTAATAAGTAGCTAATAAAACCCACGTATTAAATAATTGCATTATTACAGACAAAACACAAAGACGCAATAACGCATACGAATATGTGTGTATACAGGGAAAGTGAAGTAAGCAAAAAAGCAGAAGTAGTAGCAGAAACAATTCATAACCTAACTGATTATCTTTATGCTAATAAATGATTGCTCTGTTGCAAAACTGCTATTTAGCCTATGTATATGTATCACATGATGTGACTGGACCCTAAGGAAAGTACAATGTCTACAAATATGAACATATACAGGGAAAGTATAGTATAGTAATAAAAAACAACAGAACTATCAGAAAGTGCTGATAACTCTACTGATTATTTTCATGCACAGAAGGGATTGCTGTCTTTCAAGCTTGTGTCTTCCACTATGTATATGTTTCATATGATATGACTGGACCCTAAGAGAATTACTGTAAGAACATACTTGAAGGATAAGTCTACAAATATAGTACATTTAGAATTTTTAGTTCCTGTTACTGAAGAAAACCATGTGGCCTAGATTTGTTGGTAAAGGAAAAAAGAGGGAGACAGACATGTGATGTCATCAGTGATGTCATCAATGACATTTGTGATGTCATTTTTGATGTTGTGGGTGTTAGTCTTAGCAGTGCACGGTGGTGGCGCGAGTTATGGTTGCTCCGTTTACCATAACTGGCGAATTTCAGGGGTTTTTCGGTTTTACTTGGAACCATAACGTCCCTTTAACAGAGTTTTTTCATTGAATTTCATATGTTTTTAGTAGCGCAACTTAACCATAACTTCCCTTTAACAAAGTTTTTTTACTGAATATATATATATATATATATATATTTATATATATATATCTCTTTATATTTTTGTGTGCATATCTTACTACGTGTACTTTTCAAGCCATCCTTTTTTTTTATAAAGCAGAGCATTGTTGAAAGCCAAAGGGGGGCGAGGAGGGGAGAGGATGAGTGCAAGTGAGTCGTAAATATTTGCCCACGATGTGGCAAGAATTCTTGCAATCCTGGAGACTGGATCAGTTATTTTTCCGTTATTGTGGCCATGTGCTGCTTTTCAGGGCACAAGGGAAGGGTACATGTGGGTGGACAGTGTCTGGTACTGTGTGTGTTTATTTTATGTTTTAGAATGGTCAATGCTCTTTTGTCTTGTGCATTTTCTTGTAAGGGGAAAGGTCAATTGAAGCAAATTAATATATACATTTCCTTTGACCGGAGTTCAACTGCCACCTCTGCCACCTCTGAACTCAGCCTCCTCTTTACTCCCCCACCCTCCTTCAAATTCTGCCACCACCCTGCCCTTGTGGGATCCCCTTCAAATTTGTTCCATTTCCACCACTGCCTCTATAGACACTCTGGTGAAAAAGACAGTGGGAACAGGTCATATCCGCCAGTGCCCTAGAAGACCTGCGAGGGCTCTGCCTCCCGAAATGTCTCTGCTCCCCGATGCCATCTGTGAACAGGAAGCCATAGACCTCTTTGGGCCCCTCCCTGACATCAAGTACTTATGGACAAATGCTCCTGATTCCTGCTAGTGCACATGTCTCCTTCTATGGCTGTATCTGCCATCATTCCCCTCCTGTAGGATGCCTTTCCGGTTTGGGGCATTCCTTTGGTGCTGAAATCCATCAATCAACATCCTTTTACTGCAATACTGTATAGTGCTACGAGATTACCATAACTCCCTGCACGTTACCACAAACAGATGTCCAGCAGAATTCATGTTGGGATGAAAAATGTGCATTGGTTTCCCTAAAAGCCCAAATCACCATATCTTGATGCAGGCACAGCTGCCCACAGAATAAGGCCAAGTAAGATCACATGAGATCCTTTGCTGACCATGGGTGTCAGGCAACAAACACTCCTCTAATCATACAACAGCAGCATGTAAAGAAAACAGACACCCAATTTGACACGTCACCACTGAAAATAACCACTAATGGAATGATGTGGAAGCAGAAGATAATGGACGATCAATCACAAGTCCCACTTTGGAATATAGAGGAGCGACCCAGGATCTCGGCACCCACAAGTAGGACAGTGGTCCTCATCATGACCTTCAGACGTTTCAGGGAATGAGGAACTGATCGATTTGTAAGAGTCAATGGGACATAGCTCTCAAACGGAACCGTCCCATCAAGAACTGAGCTTAGACACCCCGACATCTGATGCAGATGGGCAACCTCTCAATGAGAGAACGAAGCACTTGATATGCCGGGCCATAAAACTGGTTTAAGAAATGTAACTTTCATAGCACCATAAACAAAGGAAGACATTTGTTAACAAAAAGGGGCAGTGTAGTGTTATTGCATGGGTAAAACTGCCCACATCACAGGACACATGACGATGACTCACTCATAGGCGATAGGACAAATGTAGGAAACAGGAATGGGCTGGGCTAGGAGAGGACATTCATGTTCTTGTACTGGGTAACTCGAGAGGCTAACACGTAGGTGGGCAACATTATGGGAAAGGCTCCTCTTTTTTTCCCCTGGTATTAACGATTACATAAAGCTTTCTAATAGGCATGGGCTTATTTGCCCTGCACACTTTCTTCGAATGGGAAAGACCAAGTGAATACAATTTGTAGGTTATACTTTAACATCAACATCTGTTTACTGCTTATGACATTACATGCCCTTACATATGTTAATGAGTCCCTACATTTTTTTTAGGACTTGTGCCCTGGCCCATCTACGCCTTTCTAACCTCTTCAGCGCAATTTGCCTTCCTACGGTTAGCGACAGGCCCCGCTCTGTGGCATCACAGCGCTAGTACGAGGAAGCACCGTGACATGGGAAACGTGCGCTCTGTACTGTTCTAATTGCTGTCTAAAGGTCGAGATATGAAGGGTATGCCATGAGCTTACCCAACTGGAAATATAAGACAAAGTGGCACTTTCTTCGGCGCTCTATTCATTTGCTGAATATGGAAGCAAGAGTACCTTTCATATTTCTTTTATTAACATGCGAGTGCCACCAAACATCTTGAATTTAATGCACACCACTGCATTACTCATAGTAACGTCTGAATACAAGATTTGATTTTGGAGTGGGGCAGGCCCTGTTTTATTTAGCAATCAGAATATTTTTCAATACAGGTACACATTTGAGATACAGGTCTGTACGAGGCATGCAATTCTTTTTTTTATAGGTAAAATGGGCTTTTTGCTATTGAGTTCTAAAAACACATCAGTCAACATGTAGAAAGGAGTGCCCTTTGAATAGTATCACTGGTAGGCCAAGGACCTAGTCCAGACAGCGGCCTGTGATGTCAGGAGGAAGCCTGCATGTTGTGTTGTAAGCTATTTCAACTTTTTTTTCAAGTAAAAAGAAAATTAGAAGTAAGATGTAGTGGCAATCCCCTTCCCAGCCATGCATGCTCCTTCTACAGATGAATTACAAATTATGGTAGACTTGAAATGTTCGATATACGAAGTTTGGCAGAATTCATTCTGCTGTGCAGAATGTGTTTCATCCCCCCTGTGTGTCTTCCTCGGGCAAATGCTTTATTTCGAAATTGTTTGTCTAATGTGTATGGTGTTTGAATTATCGGGCTTCTGGAACTGGAAATTTTGGGAACAATTTACATTGAGTGTTGAATCTTCGTTTGCACATGTTCCTTTCCTTATGGCCATTGGCTTTTAATTTTGTATCCAATTAGTGTCTTTGGCAAAATGGTGCTCTAATAGAGGAGGCTTTGTGATGTATGTTCTAGGATATGTTTATCTGTGAACTTCATTTGCCCAAGACCCTTAATGGTCTGTTTTAACATCTGGGCTGGGTACTGTGATAACTGATGTTGCCCATTCACCTAGTTTGAGTTGTTTGTATTTGAACATGTTTTCTATGGGTATATGTACTACTTGCACAGTTTTTCTGTCAGCTGTCTGTGGTATACATAACAGGACTGAGACAGGGAAGCTGGCTTCTTGGAGTCCTTTTATGTGATCAACCTGCACTTATCCCTTCAAATTTCTGTCACGCTTGAAGGACATTTTTCCCTTCTTGAGGTAGGGCCCAAAAGTGTGAAGTAGCAGTTAAAAACAAAAACCACGAGGCAAGAAATACAGAGAGTGCTACTACCTTGTACCCCTTAACATTTCCCCAGTGTACCATCCCTGCCACACCTTAGGCCTCTTCCTTTCCTATGATCCCCATTCATCTGGAAACTGTTCATAGGTTTCTTTTTCTGGGTTATTTTTTTTAATTATTCAGTTGTGTTTTTTCTAATGTATGTTCACACATTTTCTTTGAAATCGCGTGCAGGCATGCCATTGTCACAAATGTCTAAATTCATTGGCTGTGGGCTTTTTTGCGAGATTTAGCTCACATTATCCTGCCCTCCTGCATCCAAACACCTTCAGGGAAAGACCAACGGCCACCCTTGAACTCCTTCTCAGATTCTAAAGATAAACTGTTGGAAAGTGAGGTGTCCAATACATGGCTTTGCGCTGGCCCCTCCGCTGAAAGCTTGCCAGTCCTGGTGAGGCTAATTTTCATGGGAAAGCTATGATTAGTGTGCATGAGGATAATAATGGCATCCTACTGCTGGTCCCAACACTGCTTCTTTGCAGACGTTCCACCAAGTTCCTCCTCTGGCCATTCAGGGAGACTCAAGACTCTTCTCTGCTCATGGGTATTGATGGGTCACAACACCGTCCTTGTGACATTTGAGTAAACGCTATATATACTACTCTTCCCATAAACCCTTCAAGATCACAGTGCCAATAAAAATGGTTTTATTTATATATTTTGGGAATGCACTGTACTATTGTGGGCCTAGATGAGGATCTCTGAGTCCGTGCCCCATGGTCCCCCAACTAGGATTATTATGGCTCAGTGATCATTGTGTTCTCCAAATGGATTCTGCTCTGTGTGCACAGTGCACTTTCAGCTCTGTGTGCACAGGGCGCTCATCAAGGCGAGTCCCCAGAAGGATGATGTTGGCAGCGGGGGATCCAGAAGGATGGTGATAGAGGCTCCCTCCATGAGACAGGCGGCTCTACAAGATGGCACAGGCTGGGACTAACTGCAGTCCCAGCCATCCTTAAGAAGCCCTTTGGCCTTGGCTCCTGCTGCGACATACGTAAGGGGACGGAGCCAGGAGAGCACTCATAGCGCCAATGTGCTGTGTGCAGCAACACACCCCCATTCCATACTGTAGCTCGGCGAGGGCTTTCATTTGTTGTGTACGGGTTATTTGCTGGGGCTGAGGCAGAGGCAAGGTAGATCCCGAGATCCGGCTAGACATCTGATGCCGTATCTCGGATCCAGCGAGAGCTGGCCCATTGGCCAGCACTGTTTAGAGGGAAATCACATATTGTCTGTAATGTGCCGTTTGGTTGCCACAATGCCTCGTTGACCAAAAATCTGTTGTTGTCGTGGTTCACACCATCACCAGTTTAAGTCTGAGGCACAAACACTAGGAGCAAAGTTTGAAGGCTAAAAACACTTGTGAATTGTGAATGGAGATACAGCAGCCCAGAAGGTAGGTATGAAACTCCTTTATTTCACAAGAAGAGTAACACATTCCGTGCACTGCTTCAGCGAGGTCATCACACATTTCTGAGCCCACATACATAGCCTCTCCAGTTCCCCACTTCCAGATAATGAATTTCCTCTTCTGTTCTTACCCTTTGTCCTACATCCTATGAGTCACGGCCACGTGGTGTGGGCAACAACACTACAGCACCCAATGAGTACAAATTATTGGGCATGTTTCAGCTGACAGGGTGTGCCGAGTTTTGAGCACGCTCCCCGTTATATTCCCTTCTAGCACTGCAGTAGTCCGCAGAGATGATAGCACACCTAGTGCTTTACGGTTGCGTCAATGGATCTTCAGCAATTCACAATTCAAGTAAGACTGCTTCAGAGCGCTATCCAAATCCCTACCCAGTCCTGTCAAATTCAAAGGGCTGGGTTAGAAACAGCTCACCATCAGGGCCGGTGTGTGGGATACCACTGGGGCTGCACAAGGCCTCGTGCTCCTGGAGGCCTTGCTTGACCCGCCCACTGATTAGGAGGGCTCTTTATCCTGGACCTGAATCACCCAGCACCTGGCTTTATGCGCTAGACCCTCCCAACACATTTTTAACACACATTGGGCAAACAAATGGGTAACTCGTCATCTGTGGTCAATGGCAGCAGCCTCCATAATGTAGCTTTATTATTAGGGTGATCAGACTGGTTGGGGGCTTTTGCATCTGAGAACCCTCACACAGCTTTAGCGACGGAAAGGAGTATTCTCTCATGACAATCAGCTCCTTCCCCCTTTTTTAAATACACATGATGTTCGTTTGCTCTTTAGCAACTTCGATTTTCTTTTCCTTTTGCACAACCATACTCTTTTTGCTTAACATATTTCTATGAGGATTTATAGATTTTGCAGGTTGTTTTATTCTATATATATATATTTTTTTTTTACTAACCAGAACTGCAAAGATTGCACACTGGCCTCACATTCTAGCTCTACCACATAACTAAAGTGTGTGACCTTGGCCAAATAATGTTCTCTTACTGTGCTTTATCCTCTAGCATTGTGACTTCACAAAAGTGATTCAGTTTACGGGGCATGCCTTTAAAATAAAATACTCAAGCGTAGTTGAACATTGTTATTGATATGAATGGACACTTTATGGTATGTTGACTCAGTGATGATAAACTCTTTTAATGGAAAGTCCCCCGATGCACTAGAGTAGGACTGGCTAATTTCACTCCACCCTGTGACGCATCTTCCGCAGTGCCTCTTCTGGAGAGGTCAATACATATGCAAATTAAAGAGGCCCACACGTCTTTTGCTGCATGCGGCCTCGCATTTCCTAGAACCGGCCCAGCTCACCATAAGACCTTTCTCGTCAGACATAAGCAGCCAATTTAGATTGTGGACATCGTGTTTGCAGCATTCCCATGGGAGCTGCCTATGGCAGGCCGGAAGCAGTTTTGCAAGACTCCACCGGGCTTCACTGCTGTGTCGACACAAGAGTGCCAATGTTTACAGTGTCTATGCATTGGTGTGCTTCGCCCAGACATGGTGGACGCTTGGTTTATTTATTTAGCCCGGTGTTCTCGGCGCGTTTTCCCTTTCATATGGTTTGAAAAGTGAGACGCTGACAGTGTATGACTCTTTCCTTGTAGAACTAGCAGCAGCTTGGGCATTGTTCCAAATTAAAAGGGAAGCTACCAAGAAAGACAATTTGAGATGCTATTGGCCTGAGTGAAACGGCTGCGTGGGGAATTGGGAGGATCACTGACAAACGGAACCCGGGCAAGAATGCAAGACACTACCTGGGTGAAGGGAGGGAGCGGGGTCGGGTGATGATAGAAATACGTCCGCATCATCTTCACCGTCAATTGTGCGCACTTTTGCTTACCAAAGTTCTCATATAACACCTTTAGTTTGGTGGGTTCCTTATATATCAGTGACTTGTTTCTTGCTTTTTGGTCTGTTTTGTGTCGCGCTTCTGAGAGAAATCAGAGAGAAAAACATAAACTCTGCTATTAACAATTCGGTTGCCTCTCTAAAAATTACTGTGCCACACAGTTTGATTCAAATCATTCCGATTTTTTATAATTTTAAAATATATATATATTAAATATAGTGATTCCACTTCTGTGGATAAGCCCATTATGATTACACGTGTTTCTGCATCTCCTGCCTGTCTCAAATCAGGACATTCCTTTTGTAACACACATGTGTTAGTTTCTTGAAACAACATCTTTGTACATTTAAATCATGACAGAGATGATGGAGTGGTGAAAGGGAGGATATTTAGGGTTAGATAAAAAATACATAAAATAAAAACACAGTTTGTCAGTTAGACGTTCATATATGGTAGAGCATCAAGAGCGGTAATGTAACCCCATAACAACAGTCCCCCAAGCTTAATCCTATATAAACATCTCTGTCATGATTTAAATGTACAAAGATGTTGTTTCAAGAAACTAAAACATTTTTGTTACAGTTCAAATGAAATCAGGAAATCCTGGTGTGCTACCAAGTTCGAGCACATTTCTTGAGGATTCAAATTTGATAACAAAAGTTGTGTTACATCCACAATGTACCAAAATAAATAATATGTTCCAAACAGGTTTTACGTTTCTCTCCTTCAAGTAACCAACAACTGTCTTTATCAGGATGGTTTACCACAATTTTAATTTCAACAGAATAAGTATATTCCAACTCTTCCTGGAGTAAGAGCAGGTCTAAACGCCAACAATTGTCTTGGTCAGGATCATTTGCCACCACTTGGATTTCAAAAGAAACATTGTGTTCCAACTCCTCCTGGAGTAAGAAAGGGTTTAGGCAAACAACAATAATTGCCCTGGTCAGGATTACCCTCCACACCATTGATTTCAAAAGGAACTCCTCCGGGAGTAAGAACAGATTTAAACAACAATTGTCTTTGTCAAGATGATCTGCCACAACTTTAGATTTAAAAGAAACAGTATTTAGTCCACAGCAAGTTAAATATGTTGTCTTGAACAAAGCCACAGTTCATCACTCCATCTACTATTACCTAGTTGACTCCAGTACCAGGTCTTTTACTTCCACAACCTTGTTATTCAGGTATACTCGCCTGCCCGCTCACTTCAGTGGTAACTTCCACGTTAGAACAACAACTTCACAAAGTTTTTGTGGCATTAATCGTTTAAAGAATTTTCGGGGAATCAAGAAATCACATTAGTGCTCTTTAGGACTCCTTGGCAACTATGCTCCTCTCCCTCTGGATAATCCTCTCCAGAAGGGCAGCCTGTGTGCCACCTTTCTTTGCCCTCTACATCAACAACCGAATGGTTTTGGCAATGTTTGTTTATGTAAACTGGTGATCTGTACTCCACAACAAAAGAGTACAAAGTCTTATAGTTCTTGGATTCTACAATGTTCCCCCTTTCACCCTAAACAACGTTTATTGTATTGATATTGTTGAGGTTTTAAACACACATGGCTTGGGTATTGCTGGTGGACCTTTGGTTCTATCAAAGCTTCCCCAAGTGTTTTTGGGCCTTCCACCAACTCACAGGCTTGCTCGCATATTAATTTTGCTTCAACAAATGCACCCCTCGTTGTTTTGCCACAGTTCCGTATTCAGGATTGTAAATAGTACCTTTCACTCATACTCAAATTAATCTGCCTGCTCCGAACAAGCGGACAGCGTCAGAGCGCCGCAGAGACCATGAACTCACTGAGTAAGTCGCTGGCTCCTACTCCGCTTGGTGTTCGCAGGTCTTCAGGTGTTGTGGCTTTCCACAGTCAGTCGAACAGCCTCTTCTGGCCCTCCTCCGCTCACGTCATTGGAACCTGGAGCTTCTGCTGCTCCAGGGAGGCTCAGGTGCAACCCAGCTACCTGGAACCTCTAGTGAGGGCAAACTTCCCTCACTGCTGCGACCTTGGCACAAAGAATTGGCAATGGGCAAGCATTTGCTTCTCACGATTCCTGCTGCGTGACTTCTGCAACAAAGACAACTTAAGGCAAAGACCCTCTGAGCACCTGCCACCGCTTCTGGATTCTCCATTGTCCCAGTGCCTTTTCCAGCTTGTAGCTTCCTCTTCAGCTGCATACACAGCCCGCACTGCTTTCTCCTCTCCTGCTGCTCTGCTTCTAACGCCTAGACGTGAGGGGGCTTTTCAATCCTCCCGGTATCCCTCATGTGTAAGTCATCTTCACTAATTAGCTGACCGCTCCTAAAGCAGTGTTCCTCTGCATCCCTCTTCCTCGTCCCAGTACTGAGGGAATAATGGGACTTCAACTCCCTTTCAACAAAGTTAGTTTTTATAACATTTTCCACTTTGCTGATTTGGTCTCCACTCTCTACAATGCTTATTGACGAAGTATTACACAAATTGTTAGTCAATTCTGATTGGACAGAGGAATAAGGCTTTCTAGACTTTTGTTGATTATTATTTCCAAATTTCCTTCCATTTCCCACTTTTGGGTTAGGGCAGTTTTTACTTCTATGGGTTTGAGGATTAATTTTAATCCCTTTTATAGCAGGAGAGTTCTGACTGATTATATGCTGTAGTATTTGTGCTATGTTTTCCCTAGAGGAAGGCCAATACTATGTCTCACCCCATGGATTCCTCTCACCTCACTGGCCCTTTTCTCCTGCAGGTGATCCTCCTGCAGAACACCGCCCCCAAGGTCAGGACCAGGAAGTGTCTGCCTTTCCCTGGCCAGAGAGGAGACTTTAGGCAGGGTTTTAATGAGGGATCCGTAGGATTCATCACATATGATAAATATACCTTCAAAGCACTATAGGGGCAAACCTGGACACGAGGTGTGGGAGAAAGGCAAGAAGTTAGAAGTAGAGAAATAGGAGGCTGCTCCAATCTTAAAAGATTGGAGCAGCCTCCATCACTTGCTGGAGCCTTGTAGGACATAGAGGCTCCCTCAGAACACTATGGAGGAAGAACGATGTAAACAGTTTAGGAAGGGGAAGGGTGGGAGATCACAAAGAAAGGAGGAGTGTAAAGGTGGAGAAGCTATCTAGAAATTAGGCCAAATGATTAATGTCAGTCAGCAGAGGGCTTAGGGCATGTCTGGGCTTCACGTCAGTCTTAGTTCTGTAGAGTGCACTGCAAGAGATTA
Organism: Ambystoma mexicanum; assembly: GCF_040938575.1. Lineage (NCBI taxonomy): Eukaryota > Metazoa > Chordata > Amphibia > Caudata > Ambystomatidae > Ambystoma > Ambystoma mexicanum. The sequence continues at coordinate 1,320,813,296 of NC_090935.1, read as the reverse complement.
GCTGCTGGGAATGTGAAAGAAGCCACTAGCATGACCAAGCATACAAACGCGTGTACACGGAAAGCAACAAGTCTTACACGTAATCATGATTTATTAGGAACCAACATGGGCAGGCATGTAAGCGTAGGTGCATTAGCAAGTAATGGATCCTGGTTTAAAATCTTAATATGTGCAGTGGAGGCAAGTCGGGGGATGGAAAGCAGACAAATTTAAATAAAATGTATAAATAGTGCAGTGTTTTAAGCGCCTACTGCAGTCATCTGAGTGTATGCGGCAGGTGGCATGTTTGCGTCACTGCAGCGCAGACTCCTCTTCTGTTAATTTTGAAGGCTGTTAGGTGAGAACAATTCAATAAGGTAAAATTAACACCCTGTAGGTAGGCACCAAGAAGCAATGCGTTGTTTACTCATACATTTAATGTAATAGTGGTCTTTTATAGCGCCCTTCTACCATTGCTGGTGGCCTAGCTGTGCCCAATTGGCCATTATTCTTTTTCATGTTTGGCCCTGTCCGTTCCAAACGTCAGTAGTTTCTTGAGAGTAATGTCACACCTGTTCAATATGTTCCATAATTAACGCACATTTCATAAGTCCCATGATTTATGGATTCCTAGGGCATTAACCTGGTGTATAAGGCAACATAATCAAAACCCATCACGCAATTAGCCAACGCAATACAATAAAAACAAGCGAGCCCTATATTTGACACCCACCAATGCTTGCAGAAGGGTGTAACTGCTGAATAGTTTTCTATGCAAATAGACAAGATAAATGGGAAACACGATTGAAAAAGCCTTTCCTGCCAGCATAATCTGGAGGCCAAACGTTCCCACCTCTTACCTTTTTTTTTCCCGGTGGAACAGCTTACCAACTAAAGACATTCCCATTAAAAGAAAGTTATCGATTATGGCAGACTCGATGTGTACATTCTGTCACTCTGAGCAAGAATCAGCAAAACACCTCATTCTTAGCTGTGTCCAATTGGAAGATAGGATAAATTCTTTTATGGGGGCCTTGCAGGCTTCCTACTCAAGTTCACCTATTGACCAGGTTTGGAAACACTGCTTAAACATCCAAAATAACAGAGAGGCCGTAGTAATTTCCGGGTTTTTGAAGAGTCTTAAACTGGACTCCTAAATTGGATGATGTAATTGACATCATGTCTGGGTAATGTGGTTAATGAGTATATGAGGCTGATTTTTTTTCTCCTTTTTCTTTTTTATGATTCTAAGTACTCTGTGTATTTTGCCTAGTCTTTTTCAAATTGTATTCATGTTTTGTTTTTACTTTTAAAAGAATGTATATAGGGACTGTAATGGTTTTATTTTTGTAAATATTTTTTTTGTTTATGTTGTCCTATTATAAAAACATGTTTGCAAAGGTTTATACTAAGGATATACAAAGAAAAAAAAAAGATGGAGCAAAACAGCCGAACCATAACTAAAGGTGAGTAGGAAACCAAGCACAATCAGAGACAGGTACAACAAAGAGGAAACCAATACACCCAGAATAAGCAACCTTAACACAACTCAACCTAAGCAGTCTAATTCCCCTAAACCACTGGAATCTCAACTCTGCCCCAAGTCACAATCAGAAATCTATTCCTTGGTCAAAGCAAGGAGTGGGAAACAACTAATGAGCCCTAAAACCACCAAAGAGAAAGATAAGAAAAAACAATATAAATTCCCAAAATAGGGATGATAAAAGCTAGATCAACAGATAAAAAAGACTGCAATAGCCATTCTTTAGTAAATTAACAGAAGCATTTTACCATCGTCCTAGATCACAAGCTGCTATCACAAGCCTACATGATGCCGACAAAAGAGAAGAGACAATACCATCAAAATGACGCTCTTCATTTGAAAACCTAACCATCAAATGTCTCCCTGAACCAAAAGCGGGCCTTTGCAGTGTTTACAGGGGGTTTACGGGTATTGACAACTCCATATTCCTACACCAATGGATAAAACTAGTATGCAACCTCCAAACCAAGAATAAAAAGACCCGGACCTCAGGATATCTCAAACTGTAATGTAAGTGTGACATTAATAAGAGTGTACTCCCCTCCCTAAATAATGTAAAAAATACTTTGGTCTCTGTGACAAAGTGTGGCGCTGCTTTACTCTAAGGACTTCTGCGGAGTGACTAAATGAGCACAGGATGATGGGCCCAAAGGCACTCTGGTGAGGATCTCCCGATCACCTTTCCCTTAGCCCCTATCTGTTATGAGGGACAGTCACAAGGGCATCCTTACTTCAGACTCGTGCCCTTTAAGGGAAGATATTAGGACCCCTGGGCTGACCTAAGAATTTCCATCCAATCAGCCCCACCAGCCCAGCCCCCTCAGGGATAAGCAAGATCTCCCTGCTGGTGGAAATAAGATATGCAGACCCAATCCCTATATAAAACAGGGGCCTGGTGATCCCACTAGACCAGGGGTGCAGAACTGATTTCACAGGATAAACAAATGTACCACACATGCTGCATACAGTGGGTCGGACTGTCTACGGTGATGAGCGGGTGGTAAGGGCGTTGGTGCGCAAATATGATTAAAAAAAAGAAATCGGGTTTGAGGTAACTTTTATTGATTGGTGTATGTTTTAGCTGTAAGCTGTGTGATAGATTGCATTGTAATGGCATTAACACTGTGATTTATTTGTATTCTGGGGCTGAAATCATGTTTTAGATAGGAGTAAAACTATAGGTGTCAGGATGCACAGACAAAAAGGGATTTTTAGCCACACAACACTTCATCACTAAACTCTGGTGATTTGGGGGGTACAAATAATGTCTTAAAGGACAGTATTGCCCTCAGCCCGTATGTTGTGCGCCAATGCACCGGACACATCAACAGTCCCAGAGAGAACACACAGTTTACATAGCCAGGTTAACATTCAGTGTTGTAACTGAGGAACTCTAACAGCCCTTGTTACTGTTGCCAAGAATCTGGCGGTTAAGGAAAACCCTCTTCAAAGGCCCAGAGAAGTTCTCTCCAGGATTTGCGATTCCATGAGTGATCCAATGTTGCCAGTTCACTGTTTGTATCATTTATGGATTAGAAATGCTTCTGACAATCTCAACAAACCATTGCCTTCCAGCCGTCTTTACACTCATGGGAAATAAAAATGTACAATATTACCAAACATAGGAATGCCTTTCACACAAGTAGCAGGATTAAGACTTTTAAATGGTTTATCAACAACATTTACACATGCTAAGGAAACAGGGCAGTTGGGACCTTCCTAAGAAGTCATCTGCAGTAACAGGAGAGGGATAATGGATTTCAAGATGGAAAACCGGTCAGATAAAGTCTTGGTTCTATCCCTAAACACCAGAGCAGGATCAGGGGAGGATTTAGGGGGATACAACCTCAGCCACGCCATTCCACGACAGAGGTTCATTCTCTTAATGAGCCCCGCCCAAGGATAATGAGCACAGCCATAAAAGCCCACAAGATAAGTCTATTGAGGAGGGAGTTTGGAGACGGTGTTGGAAAGATGAATTTAGTGGCAGAGAGAAGGATGGGATGAGGAATACGATTGGAGGAAAGGGATATATTAAGAGAACAGTGGTGGTACAGTTGGTTAAGGTTGGGAAACACGAGGAGGGTGTTGGTAGGGCGGGGAGATTGGTGACAGCAAAGAGGAGGTTGGTGGAGAACATCATGAGGAGGCTGGGGATCATAAGGAGGCGACAGGAGTGAGTCAATAGAAGTGAGTATACACAAAGGAGGTGTTTGGAGAGAGAGGAGAAGGTGGGGGAACATACAGAGGAAGAACAACAATTGGATGAGGACACATCAGGCGGAGGTGAGAAAAATATATATAGAAAGACAGAACAGGAAGGTGTGATGAATCTTACAGACTCCTCACTAATTCCTTGCCAAAAGTCTTCTCCTGGGTTGCCAGGGAAAGGCACACACTTTCTGATCCTGACCTTGGGGGTGGTGTTCTGCAGAAGGATCACCTGGGAAGAGAAAAGGCCCAGGGGAATGAGAGGACTTCATGGGATGAGACGCAGTATTTGTCTTCCTCTAGGGAGGATGGCACTGCAATGCCAAAATATGTAAGGGCTTGTTGTAATAACCATCTTGCTGTTACACAAGGTACACATATAAATAGGGGTGAAAACAAGCACATACTCCTTGGCCTTGGGAGAAATCAAGCCCCTTCTAGAATTCTGTAGACCTGTAAAATTAAAGACCTGCCTAACACCCAAAGGCACAGTAAAAGGACATTTGTGAATAACGGCTTAAACTAATTGCCTTTCCCCATTCAATCAAGTCTGGTGACTAACCCTTATGATATTCCTTTAAAGAATATTATGAGGAACAAACTTAGGTTTAAAAGTAAAAATCAAACTCAAAAACCTAACTTTGCCATTAGGAACTTCAAGTCCCACGAAGAAGAGGGCTAAAAAGGTACAATGTTGCAGGAGTGGTCAAATCATTAATTCAAAAGCCCCCTCAAGTGCAGGCCATAGACATAGAGAGAGAGAGAGAGAGAGAGAGAGAGAGAGAGAGAGGGAAAGAGAGAGAAAGAGAGAGAGAGAGAGAGAGAGAGAGAGACAAGCACTGAAAGCAAGAAACAGAAGCCGCGTGGTTAGTGCTGGCAGCCCAGACAGAAGCTGGAGGAGAGAGAAGACACCAGGACCACTGTTTGGCAGATATCAGCTCGAAATCTGAAGTGCAGAGTTTGCACAGCGGTAAGTGTGCAGGAGGGATGCTTGCCTTCTGGAGACCTGTTCTGCAGAGGTTGCGCAGCGGGAAGCAAAAGCGACGGAAGCTTTCCTTCCCAGGAGGCTGTCTCCGGTGGCTGGCTTGCGCGCACCAGAGGGCCTCAAGAGCAAGAGGAGCTCCAATTGCAGGTGGCGTGGGTGAAGGCAGACTAAAAGAAGCAGTTTACCGGGTCGCGAGGAGCCACAGAAGCAGAAGTCCTGTGGACGGTAAGGGTAATGGAAGCGCACGTCTTACCCAGTGAGTTCACAAGCTGATAGTGACCCCGGAGTGCTCCATCCCGCTTGAGTGTCCCCGGCCAGCGTTCAGTGAGTTAGAAATACTCACGTATAAGTTGAGGTATTCCAGAAAACAATTTTGAATACCGAACTATTACTAGAAGTAGCACTCGCATTTGAGTGAAAGTGCTTTCCAAGATAATATTGAATACCAAACTAGTCAAAAGCAGCAAAAACCTATTGCAACAAAGCCACATGACTTTAATCTTAAAAGTGTAAGTGTGTGGAAAACTCAGCAACCCGAGGGGACTACTTTATCAAGAGTTGATGCCTACAAGCATTGCCCAAGCCAAGAGAGACTAAAACCAAGGCAAATACAATCTAGAAAATATTGCCAAAAGCAGAAGGGGGCTAATGAAAGGTCCATAAGCTCTGAGAATTGTTGCTCATACATTGTACAACATGTGGGCAAAGCTGGTATAAAGCCAAGGGAGAAGCAGAAAGAGATCCTATCCCTGTCAGCCCTTGGTAACTTGTGTAGTGGAGAAACAAGAGTGGCAAAAAGACTTCCCTTCTGGGAAAAGATATCGGAAGGCGAGGAGCATAATTTACAGAAGAGTATCAAAGAGCACCAATGTGAATCTTGTGTTCCTTGAAGAGTTTTTGAACGTTTTGAAGGTACAATTTGTTGAATACGCTGAAGCTGTTGTGAACCTCTTGTCAGTTGATCTTGAACACAAAAAAACTTGTGAAACACTGTTCGGGCAGGGGAGTATACCCAGATGTCAAACCTTTGGAGAAGTAGACCTGGCATGGGAGTAAACCAGGTATGAACTGAGGTTGTAGGCCTGGCATGGAAGTAGACCAGGTGGAAGTTGAACAAGTGTTACAATGTGGTACTGAAAGAGACGATTTACGTTGTTTATGGTGCTAAAGGACGAGCTGTGTAAAGCCATTACCAAGAAGTTATATTTCTTTGGAATGTATCCATTGTGGTAAATCATCCTGACCAAGACAATTATTGTTGCTATTAATGAACTGAGAACTTGTTCACGAAAGAGGAAAAGCCTTCTATTTTTTCTGTGTTGGAACTTTCTGTTGACAAGTTGAAGTTGCACAGAACTGTTTTGGAATTTTTGCAAACCAGGATTTCCTTGTTTTTTTTTCTTGAGCTGTGAAGAAGAATCCTGTTTAAACCTGGGGAAGGGGAATCCGGCCAAGCTATGAAGAGAGACTGCAGTTACATTACACATTCAATCACTATTGTTTTGACCTACCATGTATTTCCTTGTTTATTTATTGTAGAACATTCTGCCCGTGGCCTTGAGAAACCCAGCAGACCAGAAGGGCAGAGTGGCAGCTTTGGGGGAAGCCGGTGGCTGAGCAGCATCAGTGGATCACGGAGTGTAACTAATGACTCAGCCTCACAGCAATTGAGAGAAGCAGCAAAAAGATGCTGGGTGGGGAGTGGTGCTGAACATTGTAAAGTGTTGCTAAGTATTGTTGAGTAGTGTTGAGTATTATAGAGTATTGTGGAATAGGTTATTGATAATGTTAATGAACATCCGATCTTGAGGTAAAAGGTTGAGTCAGTTAGCCTAGACTACTGACTCAAGGGTAAGGATGACAGAAGGTATGTAAATATTGGATTCCCTGTGAATTGGGTGTTGTAGCTCGAGTCATGGATGATGGTATCTCCGTTTATAGGGCTTAGCAACTGAAGCTAGCTTTAACAGCAGAAGGTGTTCTTCTGGTTAAGTCTTGCAGAGATGTTTATCTATAAGACGACACTGTAGGTACAGATTGAGCATGTGAAATATAGGTATTCCCTGTTAGGATGATGGCCATGGCTATATGTTGATTGTGTTCGTGAAAATAGCGGTGTCATTAGGCAATGGTATTATCAGCCCTGTTAGCAGTTTGTTTCCTTCCCTTATGCATTATAGAGGTGAGGTCACCAGTGAGGTTTCTGTATAAGACTTGATGAGTATGAGAAGATGCGACAGAGTTGTGGTGTTCTGAGGCAGTGCACGGAAGGCGCCTGCGCGACAGTAGTGGGTGTGCTTGAAAAAACAGAGGGTTGTAAAGGGGAGGTGCGTGGAGCACTCCCAGGATATTGATTGAGAATCAGAGACGCTTGCGCATTTGTAAAAAGAACTGTCAATTTAAAATTTGACGCAAAGTGTATTTATTAAGTGATAGCGGAAGTGTTGAAAGCCCCGATTTGGGGGTGAAGTAAGTATCAAGAATCATGTTTCGTGGAAGTAACATGGGGGACACACCCCTCCAGCATATGTGCCGGTCCCTTCAGCGATATGGGCAAGTGCCAATGGCAGTCTTGCAATCCTGCAACAATGTAATGGATAGTTTTTGGGGAAGTGTCAGGCGAGACCACCTGACTTGGAAGGACGAGTTAGGCAACTCATATGCGTGACTTCCATAGGTACTACCACCCAAACCACCCTATAGAATGGGCTCTTAGGTTTTTTGGGAGAGGTTAGCTTGTGTGATGCCATTGTGTAATAAAAGCTTGTGACACAGGCTCAGGGGCTGTGATTGGTGGAGAATTCTGTTTTTCCTTTATGATCCCTGTCTGTTTGGATAATAAAGGACAGTTCTAACTTGTCTTTGGCTGAGTCTGCTGTCATTGCCGGGGGAGGGTTCATTGGGCCCTGGGTAGTCTGCTGAATGGTGACTGTGTATCACGAACCTTGGTCCTCTGCAATACCTTTAAACCAGTTCCCCATGAGGGGTGCTGGGGGACACATGGGGCAGTCATGGCATTTTATCACTGAGAATCTCTGGTAGATGGGGAGTAAAAAATGCTATGCTTGCTCCCTGAGGTCCCCAGTGCCTCGCATACACACAATCACATTAATTGTGCATGTGTGAGGCGCTGCGAGGGAGGCCAGGGTCAGGCATGGCATTTTTCACTGGGTAGGCCCAGTAAACATGCCATGCCATTCCCCTAGGCCCCCCAGCGCCTCACATGCAATGTCACGCCTCTCACTGGGCCCCAGAACCTTGCCTGTGCACAGCTAATGGATTATCCATGTGCTTGAGGTGCTGGGGGGCACAGGCATGGCATGTTTTACTGGGCATCTTTACCAGATGCCCAGTAAAAAAGGTCATGCCTGCCTAGTCGGTCCCAAATGCCTCACAAACACACACAGTAGGCATGACATTTTTTACTGGTTATATATGCCCAGTATAGACTGCCATTCTGGGCCCCCAGCACCTCACATGTACACATAATCACATCAGTGTTCAAAATGTGCACTCGCAGCTAGCCATTGGTACTTGGCGAGTAAGAAAGAGTGTGCTGTGTGTATGTGTAGAATTGAGGAGGCAAGTGCCTTTATTATGGCTGACTTGTAGATTGCAACTTGAATTTTTTCATCCCCTGATCAATCATTTGATTATGTATGCGTGCGAGGTGCTAGGGCATCTAGCGGGCAGCAATGCTATTTTTTACTGCCCATCTATGGTAAAGCGCGCATGATAATGGTTATTAAGTGGCTAGACAGGCATTTTTTGTGCAGTTCATACTGCCATTTCTTACTGTAGCATGACATTTTGCATTGAACATCTTTGATAAAGCAATCATGATAAGTATTATAACGAAGCAAGACTCACATTTTGGTGCAGCCAGTCTAGATATGATTTAATTTGATTTTGAATTTGTATAGCGCAAATCCCAAGGGGGAACCAAGCGACAAACCACATCTAGGCGCAGATCTTTTATGAAATAATAAAGCATCAGTCACCACTAACATGATGTTACTCAAACAGATATGTTTTAAGTTGTTTTCTAAAAACTGTCAAAGATTCTATCTTGCTTAAGTGTTGTGGTAGGCCATTCCATACACGAGCGCCGGACAACGAAAACCTTCTATCCCCAATAGACAAATCTAGAAGTGGGAACCACCCGTTGATTTGAAGTCATAGATCGCAAGGATCTATTGGGGGTATAAGTTTGAATCTTGGCAGCTAGGTAAGAAGGTACCAGGTTGTGTATAAACTTGAACACGAGGCACAAAAACAAACTGGATCTGTTGATGGACCGGAAGCCGGTGCAGTTTCTTCCTAAATTCGGAACCTGATTTTTTCCACAGTAGTGAGAACACAACGCGTACTGCTGTGTTCTGTACCACTGCAAGGTGTTGCAACTGATATTTAGGACATCCTACCAAAAGGCCATTGCAATAGTCCAGCCTGGCATTAACAATTGAGCCCACCACCATAGCTCGATCACCTTCTGAAAAGAGGAGGGGTGGTTTCAGCATTTCCAGTTGAGAATATACTGATTTGACCATTTGGTTCACTTGCCGATTGTACCCCATGTCCGACTGTCAAATACAACCCAGATTCTTAACAGAGTCTGTGCACTTTGCGATATTACCAAATATCGGAGTACATGGGACCAACTGAATAGTGGTTCCTAGATTCTTCTTAGATCCGAAATGATAATCTTTGTCTTATTAGGGTTAAGCTGAAGCTTATTATCTATCATCCACTCTCCAAATACCTCTGCACATTTTAAGATGTTCTCTATTGCCTCAACTGGTTGTTTTAGGCTCACATAAATCTGCGTATCATCCACATAGGAATGATACTGCAGATTAAATTGTGCCAAAAATATTAGGAGAGGGCAGATATAAAGATTGAAGGGAACCAGCGATAGAGAGGAGCCCGGAGGTACTCTGCAGACAACAGTCAGCATTTCCGATAGGAAGGAACCCATCTTAACCTGCTGCTTACGGTCACTCATTAAAGAGTCAAACCATCTCTGTGCTTCAATGGAGACATGTGCCACTTCATTCAATCTAGCATTCAGAATTTTTGGATAAACTGTGTCGAGCTCTATTGACAGGTCTAACACAATAAGCATGCTAACATTGCCACTATCTACATTCTCAAGTATGTCATACCATACTTTGATCAGTACCATCTCCGTTCCAGGTCCCGGCCTAAAGCCGGACTGGAATGTGTCAAGAATATTGTTCTCTTCCAGATGTTTTTGGAGTTGCATGGTCACAACCATTTCTAGAATCTTAGTAGGCCACACCAGCCCAGCAATATGGCGGTAATCAGCCAATACATGGGGATCCAAACTAGTTCTTTTTAATAGCGGTGTCAAGTATGATTTCTTTCAATCCTGTGGCACACATCCCTGACCCAAGGGATGCATTAACAAAACTTTGCATTGGTCTGCTCAAGACTTCTGCATGTTTTTGTGCTAGGTATGCTGGGATAGAATCATAGCTATGTTTTGTTGGTTTTAGTGCACCAATTAGGTTTTTGATGGTCTCTTTATCCCCTGGAGTGAAATTAAACTCTGTATTTGGGGATATTCCCCCCTCCTCGTGGATCCACATAATGGGGTCAGATTCGCCAGTGGATTGACTATCAATATTTACTCTGATCTGTTCCACCTTATCAAAAAGAAGTTATTAAAATTGTTGGCCATCTTCAAGCTTGAGTGCAGGCTAGTGTTGATGCAGTCATGATTCACTAACTTTCCAATTACCTTAAATAGTTCTTTTTGGTCATTTTTTGGCTAAATTAGTCTGAGTGTGTAGGCTTAGTGCCTTTGCCTGTCTGATCGCCTCTTCCTAGCATTTTAGTGCTAATTTGGCTATTATGCAATCTTCGCTGGACTGAGTCAAACACCATCTCTTTTCGGCTTTCCGATAATTTCTTTGATGTTTGTTTTTACAATATAACTAAACCATTGGTTCCCTCTCCTGGTAGTTTTTTTTACTTTCTTTTATAGGTGCAAAGAAATTACAGATTGCTTGTAAATGTTGCATCAGGGGCGTATAGTCTGCCTCACCTTCTAACATATCATAGTTTTCTAGGATATGTAGCATCAAATTGACGTCTGAAATTCTATCCAGATCTTTCTTTTGCCGTTGGTAGTCTATAATAGGAGGTGTCATACTTCTATGTACAGTAGGCGTCAAAACTCAATTAGACTGAACCATAAAGTGGTCAGACCAGCTAACTTGCTTGATAGCCAGCTTATTTAGCCTAACACTTCTAGATATTGTGGGATCCAAACAATGCCCATTTACATGAGTGGATTGTTTCGAGAAAAGACTGAGATTATGTGAGTCCAGAATGCTACTAAGATGTGAGCAATCCACATTTTCCGGCACATTACACCAGACATTGAGATCTCCAACAATCGCAATGTTTGGCTGGTGGCTTACCTCCACCCCCAAGTAAGTATCCGTGGCATGTAGTAGCAGGGCCCGGAGGTCTGTAGCATAAAATAAGTCTGAAGGATTTGGTGAGAATTGCAAGGAACATGCTAACACCTGTGAGGTATCATCCCTCTTTAGGGTATCGGTACTCTGCAAATTTATATTATCTCTATAGATAATAGCCACTCCACCTATTTCTTTGGCATGTCATTTTTATTTAACTATACACCTATAATAAAGCAAGCATAATAAGTGTTATTACCTGGCTAGACTGCCATTTTGATGAAGCCAGTCTAGTTATTACTTTGGCGTGGCAATTTTCTTTTACTGGTATTCTATATTAAAGCATGTTGTTAGGTGGTTAGTCTGACATTTTGGTGCAACCAGTCTAGCTATTTCTTACTGTGGCATGACATGTTTTGATGGGCATCAATGATAAAGCAAGCATCAGGTGGAAAAACCTGAATTTTGGTGCAACCAGTTTGGAAATATTTTCATACTGTGGCATCACATTTTTAACAGAAAAGCAAACTGGAGTATATTCTTACATGGGGATACTGCCATATGCTGGCAGAACCAGTGTGTACATTTTTTCTTATAGTGCCATTTCTCAGGGGGACTCCCAACTGAGGCCCCCTTGATTGGGTTGGGCTCGGCCACCCTTGCTATACTCTGGCATATTTGTGGAAAATATTTACGTCCCTGCAATTAAAAAATTCACCAGCCTCATCTGTATAAGTGTATGTTTGATGTTAGAAACTTTAAATTCTTCTTAAACTTTAGTTGAAGACATTGAAATGGTGGCCCTGTCGAAGCTACTAGATCCACTGACCAAACTACAGTCCACAATGACTTAATCCAGATCTATTTAGATTGACAAACTACTTGCAAACCTTGTATGGGACTACAAAGGCCAGAGTTATCACTAAGAAGGCTACATACTCTGTTAAAGGTGACTGCATTTTATCAAACACTGAAGAATGGACCAGAATCTCTGGAAGGCATGTCTGGCATAGAACATTTTTTTCTTTAATTTTGCTTACTAAAGCAGTGTTTAACTATGCCTCTGTGTCCGCCTCCTCTCTCTGACCTACCACACCATGCACAAGGGAACAGGAAGCAGAACTGAAAGTGTTTGACAACTTCCCTTTCCAAGTCCTGCCTTTATGAGGCCATTAGACCATCCAGCTTATAGTGATTTAGCCCTTGCAACAACAAAAATGCAACATTTTAAATATTTTATTGTACAGAAAAATTGCTGAAATGCCACCAAAAAGGCGCAACATATAGTATTTTGCTCATCTGCCACTAATTATAATTCAACTGACTGACACATCCATGTCAATTTCTAATCTTCAGTGTCCACAGAACCAGAGACTCCAAGCCCGGCACATCACTTATGAAGGCAATTCCTTTGTGATAGATTGTTTTCAGGCACAATACGGACATTGGCAATGGAATTCTTTAAATTCAGTAGCTACCTATAACTGTTTTAATTAAGTATAAATGCCACAAAAATAACACATTTGTGCAGCAATATTTCATTTTTCATTCTGCAAAATGTGCAAATCACTGCCAATATATCCTGGAGAGTCTCAATACAAGGCTCGTGGCATTCTGAGAAAATAACCGAAAACAAATGCCAAATGCCTGTTTACTGCGCATTCGGCAGTTCCGAAAATACTAATTCTTATTTTACCGAATATGGGGATCAGAGGGTGCAGGGGGGGATCCCCCACTCCCTATTTTCGGTAAAATGGGATTTGGGGGTTGGATGGGGGCATCCTCCACTTCCATTACATAAATGACAGGGGACAATTAAGTTCTTTTAAAAAAATTAAAGGAACCTACTGCGCCAGTTCTGTCCCACATTGGGAATAGGGAACTGACGTCGCAGAGGGAGGTGGGAGTGGAGGCACGGGAAGGAAGTATGCTGCCAAAAAAGTAAGGAGTAAAGGGGTAGCAGGTAAGAGGGATGCTGGAAAAAGTGATCTATGTGATGACGGGGTGTCGCCATTTTCGGATTCAACATTTTCCGTTGTTGAAATTTCAGGCCGTGCAGTGATCAAATAGATCTGGTCTACCAGGCCAGTAGACTGTCTATATCAGATGCTCTCATGGCCTACTTTGGGCCAGGCTCACTAACACCCACTTCTGCATCCAAAGAGATTCTGCAGGACCCCATGTGTGGAAGGTATCACGTCAACATAGGGCCCTGCAGGCCACTGCCCCTGGAGGAAGAAAATGGGATTCACTGCAGAGCGCTCCCAGTTAGGTTCACTCTTTAAGTCAGTGGCAGAGGCCCATCCACAACGAGAGGGGCACCATTTCACCACGTTCAACTGTTTTGAAGCACTTGATTGTCCACCAATTTTTTATTTTCAAAGCAAAAAAATTATATGCACGATGTAGAGTAATTATGCACATCCATTCTGGGTGCAAAATGCATTCATTTCTAATTGGTTAATTGCCTGTGCTTCATTCAGTTTAATGTCAGGGCCCGTAAAGGTTGAGAAACAGTGTTACAGGCCCAACGAAAAATCAAATAAATGCTGTTATTCCAATACAAGCAACCCCACCCACGGTCTTGCTTCCCCCATTTCATCAACTTTGCATCAGAACAAATCATGCAAAAGTAGGATTCTCTGGGACTGTGGAGTGTTTGTTTCTTGTGACGTGCCCCCAATGGACGTTTACTGTAATAGAGACGCAGAAGGTTTAATGCTGAAGCATCCTACGCCTTGTTTTGCTCGTACAAAGCTCAATTGGTCAACTTGTAGACACAGGGCTGTTGCGCATCCGCTCTCGTTAGAATGAGCTCCAGCAGAAGGGCATGCTCGGGAGTGGCTTGCGGCAGAGTGGGAGTGTCTCCCGTGCCTCCGGGGAGGGAGGGGTAAATTATTAACTGACCCTTCAACGAGTAGCTGCCGGGGATAAACCCATTAAACGGTTAGCCTGCCGACCACTTCACACTGGTTTGGTAAGTCTTTGTCAAAGTCATCCAATCCAATATGTGTGCTTTTTTTTTTTTTAAACAGAGAATGAACAGAACAATATGTCAGTAGAAATGAAGCATTCAGTATTCCCTGTTTAGTTAGTTCCCAAGTCAAATAGGTTCGTTACAGGAAATGTATAGTTCCTGCGCCTGGATTCCTAGAAAACAGTGAGGAAATGGGACTCATATAGAGTTGTTACATTAGCCATGACTCAACATTTTCAAGTAGCCTAGACCCGGCGTGAACAGGGGGGCCGAGGGGGGAACGCAAAGCGTTTCCCCCCGGGGAAGTTTTTGGCGCTGCACACGGCCAGCGAGTGGCCGTGGGGGCAGAGCGCCTCCTGAGGTATTTAAGGGGCCAGGGAAGGTTCGGGAGGCAGGTGACGGTTGGACTTGGCGATTGTCAAGTCCTGTTGCCTGCTCCCGAGCCTTCCCTGGTAGTAGCTGGGCCTTCAGGATGGCGAGATAGTAAGGTGAGGTAGGGGAGTGTGGGAAGAGCGGGCGGTTAGGTGTTTATAAAAAAAAAAATTTAAAAAAGAGAAAAAAAGAGAGAGGTATAGTGCAGTTGTGTGTGCACATTTATAGGAGGGGTGCCGTAGATAAGACACCCCTCGCTTCTTACCGTGGGTCCCCGTATCTCCGGGTTACATCGCGTAGGGCTCCGGGTGTGCCGTTAAGGATGGTTGGCGTGTCTCGCGTCCTCTGTTGGTATCGGCAGGGTGGTCAGGGGAGGGATTGAGCGCGGGTTAGCGTCTTTTTTCCCCGCAGCTCTGCTGTGTGTCTCACGGCTTCGGCGTCGGGTGTGGGCGCGGTGTCAGCGCCGTTCAGAAAGGGGGCAGTGCAGCTCCGTTAAAGGGGCAGTGTTTGTTTTACTTGGAAGCGTGCAGTGCTGCTTGAGCACCGCCAGGTGGCAGTGTGCCTGGACATTTCTACAGCACTAGTTGGTGCCCGTGCTGTTGGGTCTGGGCTCTTTTGTTGGGGAGCTTATCAAGGTGGAAGGGTGGGGGTGGTTACAAGGGTAAAAAACATTTTATTAGGGTTCTAAAAAAAAAATTAAAAAAAAATTAAAAAAAAGAAATTATATAATAATTATAATAAATAAATACTTTAAAAAAAAAATAATAAATAAAATAAATAAATAGATACATCATTAGGGAAATACATTTTTCTGTCTGGGTTTCATAGTACCAGTGGGTTATTATTGTTTAATTTTACGCTGTGCAAAGTTAGCAGTGTTGGCATTTTTGGTATAGGTCCACGGGTAGGTCTTGGCTCGGGGGCTTAGTTGGTGAGCCTGACTGGGAATACCCCTGGTGCACAACTAGATTGTTGGGCACAATGGTGGGCCGGGGAGCTGGCAAGGAGGGATTGGTCGATGCCAGGGCACTGAGGGAGGCCCTGGCAATAATTAGCAAGGCATCTAGGGCCCAGCTGGAGGAGGCGGTGGGGGAGGTCATAGGTGAGGGGGAGACAAGTGGGGGTAGGCCTTAGCGCTTAGCGGCAGCCGACGGATCTCTCGCGGCTGTGGTGGCTTGCACCCCCGCAGCGGGGAGAGGGGAGGTGTGGGAATCCAGGGGCAGGAAGATGAGGAGGGAGATAGACAGGAGGGTGTCCGGGGAAGAGATGATTTCGGGTGGGCAGCCATGTGGGGAGGGAATGAAGGATAGCACTAAGGAAGCAGGAAGTGCTCAAAGGGAGGGGGCTCGAGGGAATAACGGCGGTGCTAGGGTTGGGCACAGAAGGGGGTGCAAGGGCAGCGGGGAAGAGGGGGGAAATACCTGCGTAAGAGTGCGGGTGGGAGAAGGAGGAAGAGGTCCCCATCAGTTGAGGTGGATAGGGTGGGGTGCGGAACGGCCCCCCCGGTTAGGAGGAGTGAGGGCAGAGGCCGCTGCTCAGCCCCCGCTGGTCAGGTGGAGGTAGAGGGTTTGGGAACGGCCCCTCCTCGGTCAGCGTACGGAGAGCCTAGAGGGTTCAGCAAGGCCCCTAGCAATGAGGACCCCAGGGCGGAGGTCGGAGCGCCTCGCCCGAGTGAAGAGGACCAGGCAGGGGTTTCAACAGCCCTGCCGAGAAGACGTCAAAGGAGTGGCGGGGTGGACACCCTGGGCTCGCAGGAAGGAGATCAACTCGTCTGGGGCACGAGCTCGCAGCCACAATGGTATTGGACGGGTGATGAAGTTGGTTTTGAGGATTATGTGGGGCAATGGGAGGGGGAAGGTTATAGGGAGGTGGGGGAAAGGGGGAGGAGAGAAGATATTGGGGGTGGGATCTGGAAAGGCAGGTGCAGGGGGGTTGGGTGGTAGGAGGGCGGGGGAACTGTTGGCTGGGTGAGACTGCTGACATGTTTTGTCCCCGCAGTAGGAGCCCTCTAAGAAGAGAGATGAGGAGCATTGGTGTGGACGCCAGACTGCAGACGGCCGGTGTGGAAAGAGGTGAGCGGGAAAGGGAACGGTCTTCTGCATGGCAGAGAGGGGTCACAAGAAGGGGGACGGAAATGAGGGGTCTGGATTGCAAGGGGTAAGGAAGGAAGTTGGTGTGCAGGCCATTGGAGCCTTGGGGTTGAGAAGAGCATTTGCTCAGTGGAGATTCAAACGGACAAGGTGGTGGAGCCATTGGGGCTCGAGGTGCAAGGGGGAAAAGAAAAGGAGGTTGAAGGGAAAGGAAAGGAGAAAAAACTGCCATACATGGGGATAACAAAACAGTTGGAGGCGCACTTGATGGCGGCGACCAGGGAGAAGATTCAGGTGGGGGAATTTGTAGACGTTTTTAAATTGCTCCATAGGGAAGTGAGAGCTAAGGAGGGGTCTAAAGAAGAGGAGAGGGAACTGGCTGCGCGACCAAGGGTACCGGTGACCATTGAGAATTGGACGTCGGCATTTATCATTTATGCCAGTGTTTATTGTGAAAAATTTCCTGAGAGGTGTGTGGCCCTACTTAAATATATGGACGTAATTAGGAAGGCTTTCATGAGTTTCGGGGGATTTGCCTGGGTAAGGTATGATGAGGAATTCAGAGCGAGGATGGCGGAGGACAGTCAGGCGGTCTGGGGGGAGATAGATATGGATCTTTGGCTGCAATGGATGGCCCCAACGAGGCCTGCCCCGACATTACACACTGCAAGTGGGCTGCCGGTGCCCTTCCGGCCCTTTCTTGGTCGCCCCACCCATGAAGGGGCGGGGGGAGGGGGCAGAGGGCAGTCCTCAGCAGCATGTTGGGCGTTTAATAAGGATGGCTGCACAAGGACCCTGTGTAGGTTCAGGCATGAGTGTAGCAAGTGTGGAGGAAAACACCCTCTCACTCAATGTTTCCAACAGGGGGACAGGGGGAGAGGTTTGGGCAGAGGGGTTGTGGGGAAAAGCTTTTACGCCAATTAAAGTGGGGGTTCTGCAGAAATGGTTGCAATTCTATCCAGACAGGGAAGGGGCGA
This sequence comes from Ambystoma mexicanum, assembly GCF_040938575.1. Lineage (NCBI taxonomy): Eukaryota > Metazoa > Chordata > Amphibia > Caudata > Ambystomatidae > Ambystoma > Ambystoma mexicanum. The sequence continues at coordinate 1,320,795,716 of NC_090935.1, read as the reverse complement.
AGATTTTGAGTGAGGGGTTTAGTGAGGGTTTCAGATTGGGTTACCAGGGCCCAAGGGTGCGCCGGGGGGCTGAAAATCTGAAGTCAGCCAAAGGAAATGTTGAAGTGGTAAGGCAAAAATTGAGCAAGGAAATAGCGGCGGGAAGGTTCGTAGGGCCATTTGATGACCTGCCGGGTGACTTGGTTATATCCCCACTGGGGGTGGTGCCCAAAAAAGCTCCGGGGGAGTTTAGTTTAATACACCATTTGTCTTGGCCGCAGGGCATGTCAGTGAATGATTTAATTGCCCCGGAAGAGTGTGGGGTTGTATATGCAAGTGTTGACCAGGCAGTGGAGCTAATAAGGAAGGTAGGGCGAGGGGCCTTCATGGCCAAATGTGACATCAAGGCGGCGTTCAGGTTATTGCCGGTGCACCCAGAGGATTTTTGGTTGTTAGGTTTGCAGTTTGAGGACCACATATACATAGACAAGGCCTTGCCAATGGGGTGCGCAATTTCCTGTGCGCTGTTTGAGGGATTCAGCTCTTTCCTACAGTGGGTTTTCTCATTTAACTCGGGTTGGGAGAGTGTGCTGCACTACTTGGACGATTTTCTGTTTATTAGCGGGGCAGATAGTGAGGGCGAATGCAAAAGTTGTTTCAGGAGCTAATGGAGGAGTTGGGTGTGCCGTTAGCGGAAGACAAAACGGAAGGGCCTGCAGTGGTGTTGACATTTCTGGGAATTGAACTGGACTCAGTAGCTATGACCTCACGCTTGCCGCACGACAAGGTGAGCAAACTGGTGGTGTTGCTGGAAAGGGCAGTGGGGGCCAGGAAAATGACACTGGTGGACATGCAGAGATTGGTGGGGCATCTGAATTTCGCATGCAAGATGGTGGCCCCAGGGCGGACGTTTTGTAGGAACATGGCGAGGGCTATGGCGGGAGCAAAGTGCCCGCATCACCGGATAAGAGTATCGGGGTCAGTGAGGGAGGACTGCAGAATTTGGCTGCGTTTTTTCGAGAAGTTTAATGGGGTGTCGATGTGGTTGCAGGGGGACCCGGTGACATGGGAAGTGCAGATATTCTCGGACGCAGCAGGAGCAGGGGGTTTCGGAGTATTTTGGGGGGGAAAATGGTGTGCGGAGAAATGGCCTGATCGGTGGTTGAAGGAGGGAACGAGTATAGCATTCCTGGAATTTTTCCACTTACTGGTGGCATTGGAGTTGTGGGGGAGGGATTTGCAGGATAGGAAAGTGAATTTCAATGTGGACAATGAATGCGTGGTCCATGTGGTAAACAGGCAATCAGCGAGGGATCAGAGAATGGCAAGACTCATGAGGGAGTTTGTGCTGCGTTGCATGGAATTGAATGTGGTGTTTAAGGCAACACATGTGCCAGGGAAGGATAATGGCATCACTGATGCATTATCTGGTTTTCAATGGCAGAGATTCCGTGGATTGGCTCCAGATGCGAATCAGGAGGGGCAGCAGATTCTGGAGGAGCTGTGGAAGATAGGAGGATGAGAGCGCTGGCTTTGGTGGAGGGTTCATTGGCCGGGGCGTCTAGGGAGTCTTACAGGAGGGCCTGGGAGGATTTCATTGGGGGGGAGCGTGTAGTTGGAAGGGCAGATGGGATGCGGAAGAGAGGAGGAGGGATGATGTCATGAATTTCCTCCTGAGGTGCATGGACAAGGGCTAGTCAAGAGCAACTATAGCGGGGAAGTTAGCAGGAATTGCTTTTTACGGGAAATGGTTTTGGGGTTTCCAGCCGAGTGGGGGGGAAATGGCGAGTAGGATGTTGGAAGGATGGGCAAGAGAGAGTAAGAGGGACAAGGACAGGAGGAGGCCAATATCGGCGGAGTTGCTGCAAAGGTTGGTTAAGGTAGTAGGGGGAGTTTGCTGGTCGGTATGGGAGGGGGAGCTGTTTGCGACCTGTTTTACATGGTTGTTTTTCGGGGCTTTTCGGGTTTCGGAGCTGGTGGGGGGAAAAGGGGGGTCTGGGGGTTTGCAGTGGGAGGATGTGCAAGTTACAGAATGGGGTTTGGACAGCAGGATTAATAAGTCTAAAACGGATCAGAAGGGGAAGGGTTCCTGGGTTTTGTTGGGGCTGGGGAGCAAGGATTTATGCCCAGTGCGGGCAGGCAGGCTGTGGAAGGAGCAGTGTGGGGGGAAGTCAGGCTTGGTGTTTAAACATGAGGATGGGTCGCCGGTTTCAGCGGCACAAGTTTTGGGGGTATTGCGGAAGGCTCTGGGGGAGGTAGGAGAAAACGGCGAGGATTTTAGTACACATTCATTCAGGATGGGCGCAGCATCAGAGGGTAATAGGTTGGTTTTCACGGAGGATAAGGTGAAAAGTTTGGGGCGTTGGAGGTCTGGGAGAAACAAGGGGTATGTCAGGGAATTTTCATAAAGGAGAATTTTAAGGATGGGGGTAAAAGTGGGCTGACAACAGCGTGGGGGTTGTATGTATTGTGTTGGTAATTTTGTAATTTCTTTTTCAGATGCTGTGCGAAAGGAGGGGGAGTTGGCGCAAGTGTGGATTGTCGGCCATTCAATTGTTAAATGGGCGGGGAAGGAAGCGGAGAGAAGGGTTATGGGCAGGCAGCTGGGGTGTAGGTATAAGGATGTGGTGGTAAGATGGCAAGGGTTAGGGGGCCTGCGCTGGGACCAGTTGCTGCCTATGCTGGCGGGCATGCGGGAACGCTACAGGGCACCGGAGGTGTTGATTATTCACGCTGGAGAGAAGGACCTGGTTAGGGATACGGGGGTGGCCCTGCTAAGGAAAATGAAAAGGGATTTAGTTTGGGTACGGGAAATGTGGCCGCGAGCAGAGGTGTTGTGGATAAAGTTGTTGCCGCGCAGAGTGTGGAGGGGGGCGAGGAGCGAGGGAGAGATAGAGAGGGCTAGAAAGGGAATTAACAGAGAAATGGTAAAGTTTTGTGCCTCCGTGGCGGTCCAGGTTATGGAGCATAAGGAAATAGTGTATGAGGGATTTATGATTTTTAGGGAGGATGGGGTGCACTTGTCGGTTTATGGGAACAACCACTATTTGGCAGACCTGTGCTCTTGGCTGGGAGATTGGTTAAAGAGTTGGAAGTAAAGGAATGTTGTTGGGGGGGGGGTTGAGGCAGAAAGAACACCTCGGGGGAGGGTTTTTCTGGTGCCGGGGGCATGGCCCCTTTTGATGTGGGGGGAGGGAAGCACAATGGGAGAATGACACGGGAAAGGATGGGGTGGTGCTGTTTGCACAAGCGGGCCACCCCGGGGGAACAGGTATTGAGCCTGGAGGGGCATGGCCCCAGGGAGAAAGCGGGACATGTGGAAAAGGGGTAAGGAGATGGTAGGGTCCAAGGGACAGGTAGGGAGGAAATGGCTTTATTTAATTATTTCATTGTTGGGGAAATGGAAAGGTGTAATTAGTTAATTGGTTGTTTAAATATTTCGTTAGTCTGTAAGGCCATGGAGCCAGGAAAGCGTTTTATTGTAAGCTTTGGCCTGTCACATTAAAGCAACCTTTTCCACTTTTAAATGAGTCTGGGTTTTTGTGCAGTAAGCCAAAATGTGCACTCAGCGCTTGGCTAGTGACAATTGACTTATGGAGAGACAAATGGTGTGCTCTGTACACGTGGACATGCTGAGTGACTTTTTCTGCCCGACTAATAGCTTGCAACTTAACATTTATTTTCACCCCTGGCCTACACCATTCCCTACTTCCTTTAGGTGTGTCTACCTTCAATAGTCATTGGCCGCCTTCTCTATCAGATAGGTTTTCTTATTATGTAAACTGCACCTTTGTCAGCACAGCACTGACTGCTTGGAGCTATTTAGGTCCTGTTAAGAAGAGCATGATTGTCTTGACACCAACAGCTACCTGGAACTACGTATGCCATATGCACACACCTACATGTGTGTATAGAGGAAAGCAAGGGCACATACAGAAGATATCTGAAGTGTATTTAGTTCAGACGTAATGGTCAAAAAGTCACTGCATATGGAAGTTAGCTTTGTATCACAGCCCAAATGACTTCCACGCTACCCGTGGCCCATCATCAGGTCCTTCCTAGTGGGTGATGCCTTATAACCAAGAGCTGATTTAACGCCTGATCATCAAGCCCTGTGCTCTAGGGCTTCTGTCAGAATACTGAGAAATTTCAATAATACAAATGGCCTCATTACAAGTTTGGCGGTAGCCTTGCCGGTAAAACCGGCAGGCTGCTGCCAAACATGCACATTTTTCCGGCACCCGCGATTAAGCAATTACCGGGTCATTACGGCCCTGCCAGACCCGGTAATTGCCCATTCGCGGGCACCGGAATGAAATGCTCCCCATTCCCATTTGATCCCCATAGGGCTCAATGGGAATGGAGAGGTCGGATGCACCAGCATCATTTACAATGGTGCCGGTGCATCCAACATGCTCTGCTCGTGGGTGCTGGTCCACCCACCAGGTCAGACCTGGCGGGCAGGAAGGCACCTGCGAGAAGAACTCCTAATTTGCCGGACCGGTACCAACAGTACCGGCAAGCTTACCGGTACCGTTGTTACCGGACCAGCAAACTTATAATGTGGCCCAATTTTTAGTCCTTTACGGCTTTGCTGGGGCTGATGGTGCGGTATCTTACACCACAAGCCAAGGACGTTTGGCATAGCCTGCCAAGAGAAGCAGTCATATTAGTCTTATTTATACGAACTGGGGAAAAATTGATGGAATCAGTATAAATGGGCTAAATGGTAAACGCACCTTCTTGCTCTTTCGCATACTGCATACTTTCCAAAAATCCGAAGGTTTTTCAAGGTTTTAGGTGATCTGACCGAATCCACATTTTTGAAAGAATGAAGTGACCTAATTTCTTTTTTTTATTGCAGGGGGAGACACCCCGCAGCTCCTCCTCCTTCCCCCTACCTTTATTAATATCCCTTACCCCACCCCCACATTTATTTTATTGAAAACGTTTTTATTCGGTAAAAAAATAACAAAAAACAAGTTGGTCCCTTCCTCCTCGAAAACATTGGGTTTGGTCACTTTTACCGTATCGTTTTCTCAAGGCCCTAATGCTAGCAATAAGACCAATGAACACAGAACAGCATGTTTTCCATGCAAAGCCCACACAAGCCACCTACGGATAGAGGCAAAGCGACAGATGAAGACCAAGTGCCACTGATAATCACAACCAAAGGTGTGGCTTCAACCTGCTGCAGTCACAGAATAAAAACAGTAGACAAATAAAGAAAGGTTGCCAGTCAATACAATACATTCAAAGGAGCAAGCAAAAGAGAGATAAGCTATGCGAAGAAAAAATAAAACAAACATTTTTTATGTTACTTTAAATGATTTGTAGCTTGCCAACTGCACCGACTAGAGGTGTACAAGAAAACATTCCTTTGCTGTCTAGTTGTTGCTTGGTGTTTCGGGAGGGTTCCCATTGTTGGCAGTCAGTTAATTGGAAGGTTTGAATTGTTTTGCTAAATGACAGGCAGGGGACATTGGGTCTGATGTCAAGTAGGAGTTTATATAAGAGTTGGCAGTTTGTTTGGAGAAGTGTCTCCTCTAGTGACGTAAACTTGAAGGGTATGGGTTAAGTCTTAAGATATGAAAGTAGTGAACAGCCGCAGAAAAATTATCAATGGTGGAGGAACTGCTCGAATAAACACATCAAATTACCCAGTTCAACAGAAAATGTATGGAAAGTGAGTATTCAGAAACATGTACATAGTGATATCAGTCTCTAACAGCAACAGTTTTGGCTTTTGTGCAGGTATGGGATAGGCATTTGCCAGGCACAGCTATGATGAAAGTACCTCCGCATAAGATGGCACCAGCTGGAAAATGGTGTGATTACATGCCATTACTTAGCAAATGCCTATCCAATACCTGTACAAAAGACACAACTGTTTGATTCGTCAATATTTGTTTTTAACAGGACATCAGGGCAAGGAAAAGATGTAAGCCAAGTGGCTGAATGCACATTTGGTTAAGGCATTTGTATTACCACCAGTAACGCATTTGCAGCAGAAACTGTCATTAACTCTCACACTGCTTAGAAATAACCCTGGCAGGACAAAGTTTGGTATTACTGGTATTCACTTTCCTCTGGAATAGTCGAGGCTGTCTCAAACTTGCCGTAAGGACCCCACTTCTGAAGAAATCCACACTGGATCCCAGTGACTCCACGAATTACCACCCAATCTCTCAGCTTGAATGGGTGGGTAAACAGCCAAATAATACCCACAAGTTCTGTGTCCTCCTCAAATGTCATCTCCCTCTTAGCTGTACTCCAATTCAACAGTTTCGGCTTGTGAGTGGTGCTGAAGTGCCACCTAATACACAAAAACTAAACATTAATATGGTTCTATGCCAAGCAACTACATGCATCTGTGAAGTAATATCTAACTGAAACACCCGACTAAAGGCAAGTTCAAAGATGAAAAATGTGAAATAGTGGCAACTTAATTTTTTGACAATGGTGAACTTTTTTTAAGGATACGAATGACGAAAAGAGAAGGGATAGCCAATACATAGATACAAATAAAGTAAAACTATGGAAACATATAAAGGAGAACAATATAAAAAAAGAAGGGGAAGGGAAACGTCTTTCAATAGAAAACTAAAATTAAGATAATAAGAACAAAGCAAAAATTAGAAAAGGAATCTTGTTAAACACACCCCTTTAAGAACCACTTCCTAAATACAATTTATTTTTCATTCTTATAAGACATGAACTAGCCACAAACCAGGCGATGCAGATTCTTAAAAATCCAACTAGCTCTTCATGGCAAATTGCTTAGATTACATACTCAGCCTAAGACAAATGCACTTGACCCATGGGGACAGGTGACAACATATTTTCCAGTGCTTTCAGTAAAATGGTGCATGTCACATAAGCAAACTTCATATTTGGTGCAATGCTGCCACCCAAAGGCCAGTCATGTACATTGGAACGTATTTGCCATTCACTGTAAACAATGCTTGTTTGCAGTAAATGTGAAAGAAAAGTTTCAAACATCCCCATACTTGCCATTAAAGTCGAATATCATGCAAATGGTACTCACCCTTCATAAAATGTCATCGCAAATACAAATGTGCTAGTAGATTTTGCAAGCACTGCAAGTACATCGGAGTGCTGTACACTAGATGTAATTACGTAGAGTAAAATGATGTAAAAACAAAAACAGAATGGATAAATAATGCAGCATATTAACATATAACACACATTTCAGCTTAAGAAGCAACTACAGTCTGTACTCTACTTAATTTGGGCCAAAACAGACTCCATACCTTGTGTTGTTTTCTAAACAGAAGGTAGTTGAGAAGGGTTGTCAGAGCTTGGAGCGCAGACCATTACACAAATTTATATAACACTAAGAATGCTCAATTTTGAGTTGTGAATACACTTAGATACCTCCAAATGTAGTACTTCGTGGATAATGTGTCTGTCCACCGTTTCATAGCAAGCAAGACTAACTAGCCTTGACGCACTGCCTTAAATATTAGGCATACATGCAGTCATGGAAGTGAACATTATTTACTGTGGGGTCCCACCAGCGATTGGATGGTGGAACATGGCATTGGGAGATTTTCCTCCTTAGTCCCATAAATTAACATTTACCTTTTAGATGATTAACTATGAATATCTGGGAAATACCCCAAGAGCGTGGAGAAAATTGAAAGCACACAGAGGCTACCTCAATGTAAAGCTAGAGGCACTTAAAGAACACATCATTTTAAATAAATATACTTTTCCTTAATCAAATGCATACTGAGAGATAAAACTCAACAAATGGGAAAAGCACCACAAACTATAACATTCCAAAAGACCTTTGCGCACATTACACCCCAAAACTGGGTTTCACCAAAGCAAGAGAAATGCAGGAGATGCAAAAAAGCACCGGTTTAAGATCCTAGAATGTGTAAGGAATATGATTCTGATACCTAGAGAACACAGGCTGTATTCCAAGAAATACATTTGGTAGGAAGTTGCTATGTTTTCAGGTGTCATACAAGAACACAAATGTACAGGTGATTGTCTAAACTAACATGTTATTTGCTTTCAAATGGAGCACAACTAAACAATAAGTGGATTCCATCCTGCAATGTATTTCATCCAAATCATGTGAAATAATGTTGGATGTAAGAATGATACAATTATAAGCGAAGTAAAGAAAGAAGCAATAGTTCTATTGGTTTAGATAAAAATGTATTCAATTCAGCTTGAAACTGTGCTGACTGCGTGCAAACTTTGATTCAACTCCTTCCTTTGAAAGATGTCCTGGAACAAATCTTTAAAAATCACATTGAAAATACACTCAGAAATGGGCCTCTTGCAGTGGGGATAGAGCTTTATTTATATGAGCTGAACACATGCCCAAGTTATTGTGCAGCTGCAAAGCAGATTCTTCTATTGAAAATTACCCTTTTGAACTCCCCATGGAAATCAATCCAGCAAGATGCAGGGCTACGTGAGAACAAAAGATTTGGTATTTCACTCGCATTTATCACCCCACTTGTGTAAGTGTGCTGGAGCACTGAGGCCCCCCACTGGAAACACAAAATATATATGTTCAATGCATTTTTCATGTTGAGCTAAAGAAGCACAAATGGTATCATTGATACAAAAGCTAATAACATGCATAACCGTTGACCGATACAGTGCAGGAACAAGAAACCAATTGTGTTTTAAAGATTACACGGACGTTACGGACTGTGCCGACGTTACGGACGGTGTGGATGTTACAGATGGTGCGAATGTCACGGATGTTACGGAGGGTGCGGATGTTACGGATGTTACAGAGGGTGCAGATGATACCAAATATCTATATCCCCAATTTATGTGATGTACCTGTATCCCATATATATATCTATATCCCATATATACCTCTATCCATCCTCTCGCTAGATATATGTATGTCACTATGAACCTCCCCACTGTCCTGCTCACATTCCTGGTCTCAGGCACTTATACTGATAGCCACCATATCACACCACTAAGCCTACTCTCTACTATACACCATCACTCAACCAGAACACAGCTATACCCCTGATAATTCAGCCTAGCTGTTCACATATGAACACGACTCCATGATCACCTCATCACCCTTATAAAAACACAGCTAGCTGAAGCACATTCCGGCTATTTTAGGCATTCCTCAGGCCTAACGCAGCCAGAACCCAGTGTGGGTGTCCACCCACACCCACCAGAAGGAACACATCCAACTGATTTCCTCAGAACCACACCTATCGCTAAGAAGCTGCTATCATCCAACAACTACACCAGCTGCACACATATCCGGTGCTCCAAAGCACCATAAGACTCTCTCTCTCTCTCTCTACTGACTAGAACTACGGTTCCCGAGGGCGTTCAACCTACCAGCACTTTGAGATCATACCAATGATGCATAAGGTGCTATATAAATGCCAAGTAACATAACATAACATAACAGGACATAAAAACCAGATTCAAACTGTTCACGGTTTTCAATCATTAATAAAAGTTATAAATATTCATAGAATTATGATTGGCTATGCCATCTAGTAATCCCTTTAAAAGTGTGTCTGCAAATATAGAGTACAACTATTTGGGTTTAACTGAGTTGACATGTAGTTATGAATTATAAACCAGAAACAAAATTGCTGTGAAAAGTATATGGAGTTGTTTGTGCCCCCACCTTTCTGAACACAAATATAAAACAAAATCATAACCATCAAATGGAGACTGAGGGGTGTATTCAATAGCAGTGTCTAACTATGAGGTGGACCAATGAAGGAACCTGGACGGTTCCATACAATGACATCATTATAACATAACCCCGAGAATGCTGAGTGATGTTAAAAACAGTGGGAACACAAGAAAGGAGAGTCTGACACTGGGAAGAGCTGCAGAGAAAGGGAAGACCTGCCCCCCACTAGATGAGTTCTGAAGCTGAATATCATCTGGTGTATCGGGCCTTGTTCAAAGGGGACTGGAAGCAATTTATCCCGAGGCAGACCTGCCTCCATGGAAGGGACCAAGAGGGGCTTGCTGGCTGAGACTCCCAGAGAACACATGCAGGTTTAGGCTGGCTCCATGCAATGACATTTTAATGCAAGGTGATCGTGACAACTACCCCAACATAATTAGGTAAGTCCCCTGGATGTATTGACCTGAGGACCCGGGGTGCAACAGAATCGAGGTGGTGATTGTCACCTGGCAGGGCCTTTTCCAAATAGAAGAATCCTAATATTTGAGTGAAATGCAAACGTGTTTCCCATTATTTTGATGGGTTAGTGAAACTTGATTGTCAATAGAAAACATGCCATTCCTGCACATAGAGTGAGATTGGCAAAACGTTATTCAGGGAAAGAGAATAGGATATTGTGGTTTGGTAGGTTGAATTGCATCCTGATTTCATTGTATTCAAGATTGAGGGAGATTGCATTTACAAAAAGTGAATTTCTATCATGAGTGTGCTTTAAAATAGAGAATGGTTCCCTGCACTGACAATGTAACATGAATAAGTGATATTTAAAAAGTACCCTAAGCACTATCATAAATGTAGTCAACATTAGACTATGGCACGAAGCGCCCCCGTACCATGGCCTGATGAGGATCAGTTTGATAGTATGTGTTCTGTGAAGGCCCTAATTATTGAAACCAAATTTGAAATTGAGAGCAAATTAAGAGGAATAATTTCTATTTCCCTAAACATACTGCAAATGTAAATCCCAGACAACCCTTTATTCTGAAAATGCACAGGGAGACTCATGTGTGAAGTGGAAGGGGAGGGGGGCTTATATTTGGTCCATACAATCTAAACCATTCTTCAAGGTTAGGTGGGGGAACACAAAGTGTGTGCATTTTGTATTGAAAACATTGCTACCTTAACCCAAAAACCTGCAGAAGTTTAAGTAAGCCTATTTTAAACCGCACATATATGTTAGTAGCCCACAGCACTGGACCTCTAGGGAAATGCAAGACACTGTCCCCTTGACTATCAGAAACCTCCCCACCCTCAACCTATTCAAACACAAAGCCAAATGTTGGCTAGTCTCTTCCACTGCCCGAGCTACACTCTGAAACGTGACTCGATAACCTGTGTCTGGTTGTAATCGACAAATCATGTATCGTTGTACTACCTACCTATGCCTTCTTTGCTATATTTATTGACTGTCATGTAATCACTGTATGCAACTTATGTAACCATTGCTTTCAAGATATGCGCCCGGTAGCTTCCGGGCCTGGTTCGCGCTATACAAATAAAACAAATACAAATACATGCCAAACTTCTCTGATTCTAACATGTACATGTGCAATTGGGGAAGGTAACGGCTGTGTATTCTTTGCAAATGTAACTTCATGTATAATTTGAAAAGGTTTTAAAGTGAAATCAAGGATTTTGATATACAGACCAACAAGCGGTAGAAGTGTAAATAGAATGTTTACTGCTATTCAGAACTTAATACATATATAGAATTGATCATAGAAAGCAATGCTGGAGTGTGAGAAGTAGTGAGAGTCATGCAGGCAGGTCATTTTTGTTTTTGTAGACCAGATGTCTGTGATTGTGTAACATAGTGGTGGCTACCCCTGCATAAAGCTGGCGAACACCTTTGTTTTCATTTCACCTTTAATTTCTTCATTGAAATAAATTTGACTTTTGAGAACACTCCCTGCTTCTTGCCCATAATTGGGGGGGGGTGTGATTGTATAATTTGGAAACGGGGGTGTTGGGGGATTATCTGTGTGGGTATGCCTGATGTCGAAATCCTATATTAACTAAAGTATAAATTAACTAAAATATATCACACACAGAGCATTTCCTATAATTTTGCAAGCAACGTATTAAACAGGAGTGCCTACTAAACCTAAAAAGCTGAACTTAAATGTTGTCTGCAGAGTGCAGCCATAACAAGCAACTTCACAGGCATCCTGACCAGACGTTCAAGTTGTCTTGTGCGCAAGTGTGTTGATCCTGGTCCTTTTTTTTAAAATTCTTTATTTATTCAAAATGAAACAATTAACACATAAATAAATCAGAACAATTTTCATAACAAAGTCTATTACAGTGAAAATGTAACCAATTCCAGTCAAAATAAACACAACAACTCTACATATATACAAAAGTACAATTAAGGTCATAGTACATATCAAGAAATGTATCCCAAATTTTCTCAAAATTTGTTTGCTTCCTTTGTCTCCTGAAAATTACCATTTAAACATCTGCAAGAGAATGCATCTCAGAGATCCAGTTAGACAACAGTGGCAAAGTATGTGACTTCCAATTGCGGAGTATCATTTTTTTACCCACCAATGCCCCTCTGAACAAAAAATTTTTTGTGACATTGTAAGATCATCCAATAAACCATTACCTCCCACAATCATTGTTTTAAAGTCTAGATCAATGTCAATCTCCAAAACACAAATACACATCTGACAAATATCTGACCAAAATCCACAAATTCTCGGACAATGCCAGAACATGTGTTCTAATGTGCCAGTATCACTGAAACACTTCCAACAACCATCAAAATCAGACATACCCTGTTTCATCATTCTTTCTGGGCTCAAATAGACCCTGTTGAGAATTTTAATCTGTCTAGATCTCTCACTCAAATTCAACTAACAAAGTTTCACATTACCACACATCTCCATCCATTCATCCCCTGTAATATCACACCCCAAACGCTGACTCCATTCTTCCCTTAGTTTCACATTCTCTTGATCCTGGTCCTAATGGTGTGGGTTTGAATCCTGGCTTTGGTAAAGTTAAAGCAGATCAAAAACACTAATACACTTGAAAAGTGCAAATGGATTTCCTGAATCCGAGATCTGAGGAGGGATTTTTTGCCCCAGATCTGCGAAAATCTGTCCCAATATACAGCACTGCATGCACATTTAAAATGTATAACTTTCTGCAATGGAAGCCACTGGAGGGGATATAGCAGGAGAGCCACTTGCTCAATTTCTTAGAACCGGTCCCCAGTTGCATGAAGAATAGTCTTGGTGGTGTGGGGCAAGAGTGGCGAAGGGTAAGCCAACTATGACAGAATTCACAGACCACATTAGGGAAATTACCACGGCCTGAACAAGAGTATAACAATCATCGGACGTCGGACCAAAAAGCTTTCAAAAATGCTTGTTGATGACAAAATTGTTACAGATTTGCACATAATATTTGATCTCATTCTTCTATTCCTCAACCTTAAAAAAACAAAGACAGAAAAGGGACTGGGAACCAAATGAGTTAGTCTGATGTAATTACACCTTAACTACGTATGCATACTATTATCCTTAGTGAAAACTATTTATATCACTAAAACGTTTTGAGACATGCTATTTTTTGCACATACAGGATAAAATGCATTTTTTCAAAAAGAGTGGAAAATGATACTTGCAAGCAGCCAACCCATCTGTGAATTGATGACTTCGGAAACATAAAAGCAACTTTCTGTGACATAATATATTGATACATTTGAGTAATAAGAGTAAATGACGACAATGAAAAATACATGTTCGTACTGTGACTACTATTGGTCTCACTTAGCCAGAAATCCTTGAAGGCACTACTTTTCAAGATTCGATGTACAAAATATTTAAATTTTCTGAATATATGCTTCATGCGCCAGAAGGACACTTGAGAGATCTTTAAGCAGATTCTTTGGTTCATCTTGTAGGGAAACTCCTTTGTATGTACCTGGCTACTAGGAGATAAAGGGCCCGGTTTACAAAATTCATGTGATCTACTAATTGTTTGCAGAAATGCCTGGCGGGGTGGCATGACTTATTTGGAGTGCCTGAGGCATTCTAGGCGAATGCACCAGCGGTGCTCTGAACACAGCAATTGGCGCTCCATTGGAGGCCTTAGTTGGTGTGCATTGCCATCAGGACAGCGGGGTACATCAGTCTTCTTGCTGTGCTGAGACAGCCGGCAGCAGCATACCTGACTGGCATACAACCTCAGGTAGAGTGGGAGAGATGGCACTGGCATGTTGTTTCTTACTGCGCAACTGCTGGAGTAAAATTAAAAGGTGAGGGGTGGGGGAGATACAGGTCATGGGAAAAATGGAAATGTAAGAGCAGAGCCAAAGAGTTGAGGGATAAGGACGGGCATCAGAAGGGGAAGGAGTGGTTGAAATTCCAAGAGGAATGCCAATCCTACGACCGAGTATTAAGTTAGGGTAGGCCAGAACAAGGTGAAAGGGCCAATGCGAAGGGGGGCAAGGGGAAGCAGAACGGACAGAGAAGTAGGGGGTACCCAAAGGGGGTGAAGAAAAAACAAGATAAATGGCCATTGGGGACACTGTCATGCACCTAACAGTGACATGGAGGATCAGCTTGCTGATATACCTGGTTACTGAACGAGGCATGGGTTCTGAGAGATCGCCAGTTCTCAACAGGGTGGCTGGCATGCTGCAGAGTTGGTCACAAGGGGCTGGAAAGACGGAGAGCAAAGATGATCAGCCCTACTATATAGGACATTGAGAAGATATGGAGCACACTTGTGTCATGGGGAAGAGCTATGTGATGTGGGTCTGGCACCTGATGCTAAATCTGGCAAGTACAGCAACTGGTATGGGGCAACCAGACAAAGGGATGAAGAAACCCTGGATTTGCTGCAAACCCCCTCCCTCAGGAGCAGAAGATTAGGGAAGTATTGGATATTGGCTAATGCGGTCCAGTGTTTGACATCCATGAGAGATGAGGCCTGGGGAGGACACAGAGGAAGGGCTAGTTTAAAGACTGAAAGGGTGAGAGCACAGACAGAGATTATTTGGTGGACAAAAGAGTTTGAAAAAGAGGTAAAAAAATATTTAATCATGACAACACAAAATGCATGTAGATGCCTCTTATTTTCCAGTGCTACACATAGACAGACGGAGGAGGTGGACACTGTATGCAAGGGGGGGATAGTATTGTTGGGAGGAACAGTTACTCCAGTTGATATGTCAAAGTTTCAGTAATGCATAGATATTTATCCAGGCAGATGAGTGGAGATATTATTAAAAGAATGTTTCAGCATCCCATACAAGGGCCTTAATGGTGTGTAGATGGCAGAAGGTGATTTGGGGTTGGGACACCTGAATGTGGTGAGGGAAAACTGAAAGAGAATTAGGAAGATCGGCTGGTGGAAAGTGACACCTGTGCATGATTTCATATCACCACTGGGATGGATTACAAAAAGTCAGTGTAATTTCGGTTGATACACCCCTTGCCATAGGGGTTAAAGGCAGCACCATTATCTATCTGGCTCTCTCCGAGATCTTACAGGTGGATCCTAGACCTGTTTCCGACAAGAACTACAACATGCATTACTTACCCTAATCATATTTCTGATGCTTGTATCTGCTTAGGTTCACATTTTCTGCACAGACCGACATGTAGTGGTAGGTGCAGAGTATTGCATAACTTGTTTTCAAAGTTTAAAAAGAGACGTCAACTGGGCATGTTTGTAATGTTATCCCTATTGTGGTGTGTACAGTACCCATGGGCCTTCATGCGTCAAGGTCCCTCAGATTGTTTTGTTTCTGACAGGAGGGAGCATAACATATATGCGTGAGTACAGGAAGGTAAGGACAGATGTAGGGTGTCTATGTACCATCAACTCCAAGAAGGGGTGAAGGGTGGGCACATGTGAATTTAAGCCGATACAAGCATCAGAAATACGATTACGGTAAGTAATGTATGTCTTCTGAGGCTTGTGGATCTGCTTAGAATCACATGCTTTGCATAGACTAGCGAGCAGTACCTGAAGGTGGTGTGTTGTTGCAAGAAACAGTGGCAAAATATGTCTTAACACCACCTGTCCCATCTATGAATCACCCCTTCAATGTGCATCCAAGCATAATGCTGTATGAAGGTGTGAATTGAACTCCAAGTATCGGCTTTGCAAATAACATCTAATGGCACATTTGCAATGAAAGTTAGAGTAGCTCCGGGACCTCGAGTTGAGTGTGCTCTGGGCATGAATGGTAATGTTCTCTTGGACATTGAATAACAGATTTGGATGCATTTGACAATCCATTTTGAAATAGCCGACTTAAAGACAGTATCCCTTTTTCTTCCTGCGGTAAGGGAAATAAATAATTGATCTGTTTTCCTCAATGGTTAGGTTTTGTCTAGGTAATACATAACTGCCCTCCTGACGTCTAGTGTATGGAGGCTACTTTCTGCTGAATTTTGAGGATTTTGAAAGAAAGTAGGAAGTTTGATGGATTGATTGACATGGAACTATACAATACATTTAGGAGAGAAACGTGGGTGTGTACATAACACAACTTTGTTTTTGTGAATATTAATAAACAGATCCTGAACTGAGAGGGCTTGCAGTTCGCTGACGCTCCCAATTGAAGTGATAGCAACAAGAAAGCAGTGAGATGTTTAAGACTGGCTTTATGCATTGGCTGAAATGGGTACCCCATGAGTTTTGTAAAGACAACATTAAGATCCCAACCTGGAGTAAGATTGGAAATTGGCGGATATAGTCTCTTGGCCCCCTCCATAAATGCTTTCACCACTGGAACTTTCCACTATGAGATTTTACTCTGAGGTGTGGTATGTGCAGAAAGTGCTGCTAGATGAACTCTAAGCAAATTAAAAACTAAACCTGAATCAAGTAGATAAAGCAGATAGTGTACTATATGTGAAGGTGAGCAGTCAATGGAATTGATGCTGCGTGTTCTGTACCACAAAACAAAGCATTTCTATTTGTTGATATAGCAGCGTATTGTATTGGCCTTACGTGCCTCTTTCAAGATGGCCATAAATTCATGACCTCATCCTAGAGCAACAACTTGATATGTTAGTAACAACAGAAACCTGGCTGCACCCGGCCGTAGGTCCTCTATTAACCATTGCCATACCACAAGGATATAGTATCCTTACAGCAGACATGAACAACCTCCAAGCAGGTGTAGTGGCCATAATAGCTAGAACCCCACTACAACTCAGAGCCTGCCCGGTGGAACAAGTAGAGGGCTACAAACTATTATTAGTCAAATACATGTCTAACCCAAAAACTACCACAAATTTCTTAGTGTTTAACAGATCACCTAACAAAAACACCCACCCCAACCTAGATCTCCCACTACTGCTTAGGCCCATCATCAAGCCCAAAACCAAATGTATCATTCTAGGAGATATCAACCTAGGGTTTAGTGACCCCTCTGACACAGATGCCACTGCCTTCCACTTAGCCATGTCAGATATGAACTTTATCCAAATGATCAATGAACCCACCCACTCCAAAGGCAGAACACTGGACTGGATCCTCACCCTGAACTCTCAAATCACTATTGACTCAATCCTCACTGCGGGTGGTCAGACCATTTTGTCATCAGTTTCACTCTGGAATATAGTAATACCGACCTCACCAGCCATAAGCCGCTCAACACCTTCGAAACCAGAAACATCAAAAAGCTCTCAGCAGACAATCTATCTCCACCCCTGAGATCAGCATTAGCCAATATTATACCTAACACTAACAATCCTGATTCTTAGCAGAATGTTACCAACAAAGACTTACCCAAACCATTGATTCTCTCGCCCCTGTTATCACTAAAACGAGGAAACCCGACAAACGCTCTAGATTCTGGTTTGACGAAGAACTAGTCACCCTCAGACGAATGAAAAGATCGCTTGAACACAAACATAGGAAAACCAATAATCCGGAATCAAAAAAAGCCTTCGAAGCTGCTAACAAAAAATACAAATTAGCGATAATCGCTCATAAAGCAGACGCCTTTAATCAGCGTACAGCCAGTGCCAACTCTGACAGTAAAGAGGTATTCTCTGTCCTCAGAGAACTTGAGAGCCCCAGCCAAGTCACAGCACCACATAATACCAGTAAAGCCTGGTGCACCACAATTTAAGACACATTAGCCTCTAAAATAATACTCCTACAAAAGAAAATCGACAGCAGAAAATCACTCCTTGCTGAAAAAACATCTCCCTCCTTTGACACCATCCCCACCAACACCCCATCATGTACCCCTTTTTAGTTCACCCCAGTCTCTAATAAAGTACTAGATACAATAGTCAAACTTGAAGCCTCTAATTGCAAAGAAGGCAAATTCCCATCCCACCTAGTTAAACTATGTGCCCCGACCCTATCACCCATCATCACTAAATTTGTCAACGCCTCCTTTAGTACTAATATATTCCCTGCCAGTATCAAAAAAGGGTGGGTAATACCCCTCCTAAAAAAAACAACCTTGGACCCCACAATCCCCACTAGCTACCGACCCATAACCACCGTCCCATTTCTATTGAAAATGATCAACAAAATAGCTTACTCTCAGATCCAAAACCACTTACAACACAACAAACTACTGGGGGACCGACAGTCAGGATTCCGGCCTAACCATAGTATGGAAACAGCCCTACTCGAACTGAAGATCCAAATGGATGCTTCCAGAGAAGCAGGCATACTTTGCCTACTTATGCTACTAGACCTATCGGCGGCCTTTGATTTGGTCGATCATGACAAACTTTGTGCCAACTTAGCCAATAATTTCAACCTGTCAAACAATGCCACAAACTGGATCAAATCCTTCCTCGCAGATAGGACCTCAAGAGTGGCCATTGGCAAAGAAGCAGCCGATCCCCTACCAGTCCCTTTAGGTGTCCCACAAGGTTTCTGCCTATCCCCCACCCTTTACAACGCTTACACCAAGCTACTTTTTGCAGCACTGGACACTACGGGTGTCATCTACACCAATTTCACAGATGACACGCAGATCCTTATCCCTCTAACAGGGAATCACGAGCAGGACACACTCCTTATTAATAAAATCTACTCACTAATCCAAAACTGGATGGCCAACAAATAGCCTTTGTCTCAACGATGACAAAACAGAGTTACTCATACTAGGTTCTGCATCAAATATCGCCTCCCCACAGCATATCTACTCATCTTTCATCATTGATGGCACCACAATCCCAGTACTTAAACAAGTGAAGACACTCAGTGTATACCTAGACACCACTTTAACCACGACAAAGCAAATCAACACCCTAGCCTCCTCCACGTCCTATACAAACTCATCTCCCTCAATCGTAAATTCCTCTCTGCCAAAAATTGCGCTACACTAGCAAGAGAACTCATACTCTCGAAGCTTGACTATTGTAACATCCTCTTCCTAGGTACATCCAATACCAATCTAGCCAAACTCTAACTTATGCAGAACAAAGCCCTTCGAGCGGCATTAGGCATAGAAAAAATCTGACCACATTTTTAGTATCAGGAGAACTAACCACTGGCTCCCCATTCAAGCCAGAATATTGTTCAAAACCCTTAACGCAGCTACCAAGAAACACCACACCAGACTCCTCAGATCGAACAACAGCGAAAATCTTGACATCCCACGATTCAAAGAACTCGCCCCCAGGCACTGGAATTCCCTTCCCACTAATATCAAGAATGAAATTTCCTACCCACTATTTAAAAAGTCACAAAAAACCTGGCTTTTCAATCAATTCTAACATGAACACAGAACCTGACTAGCATATACCTAACCCACATGCCATGTATATATAACTATTATAAAAGTGTTACTTTATTATTTCCTGTATTGCGGTACTCTATTCTAAGATTGTATTTTGCCATTGTCTGTATCTTACCCGTGATACCTTAGGGTCTGGGCGTATAACAAATGTAATAAATAAATAAATAAATACATCTTTGAGGCAGGTGTCCAGATTCTATGACTTCAGGAGCCAAGCTGCCAAGTTCAGCGTTTGTGGACATGGATGCAGTGTTGACCCATGATGTTGGGATAACATGTTGTAAGGGCATGGTTGTTTGACTGGTGGGCAAAGAGACATCGTCAATAGGTGTGAGAACCAAGTTTGACTTGTCCACACCGGTGCTATTAGGATCATGTTGTCATGTTCCTGGTGCATTTTATGGCTTATCTTGTTTAGAAATGATGTTGGGGGAAAAGCGTACGCATATATCCCACAAATTATTAGCCAGTCATCTAGATAAGGTACACTGGTATGGACTGTCTGTGCAGGTGTGCAGCCACTACTGCAAGCACTTTGGTGAATAGCCTTGGCGCTGAGGCTATGCCAAAGGGAAATCCTAGTGAGTTGTCCAGACCTGAACCATAGGTACTTTCTGTGCACCAGCAACATTGAAATATGAAAGTATGCATCTTTTATGTCCAATGTTGCCATGTAATCCCATTGCATTAGAAGTGGAATTACTTCCTGAATTTCTGCATCTTGGCTTAAGTGTTTGCAGAACACAGGTCTAAAGAGGGCACATGCTAAACCCTTTTGTGGACAAGGAAGTATATTGAATAAATACCTTAATGTACCTCTAGAAGTGTAAACAGCTCTATTGCTCCCTTCTGTAGCAGTGTTAGTATTTCTGGTTGCAGAATCAAGTGATGGTCTTGCGTCATACTTCTTGATCTCGGTGGATGGTCGCAAGGTGTTTCTAGAGAATATCCTTTAGCCACTGTTGATAGCACACACTGGTCTGATGTAATGGCCTCCCATGCATGGACAAATTCAGTAATATGACCCCCTACTGGGGAAACATGGTTGGGGACCTGAATGAGTGAGTCATTTGCTGGAGAGGCAGAGGAGCTTCTATGGGCAGCCCTCCTACCCCGACCTTTGCCTCGTCGAAAACCTTGTTGGT
Organism: Ambystoma mexicanum; assembly: GCF_040938575.1. NCBI lineage: Eukaryota > Metazoa > Chordata > Amphibia > Caudata > Ambystomatidae > Ambystoma > Ambystoma mexicanum. The sequence continues at coordinate 1,320,775,117 of NC_090935.1, read as the reverse complement.
GTGAGGATTGAAATGTGGAAGATTATCGCTGAGATGTGTACCATGGGGAGGAGCTTGTTGTATACCCAGACTGAGTGGGCCTTGAATAACCCTGGACAAGAAAGGACCAATGGGAATTGAACACCTCGCGTTGAATGCAAGGCATGTCAGAGATCTGACCTAAAGACTTTGAAGTCTCATGTTCTTTTTTTGCTGTTTCAAACGAGTCATCAACTGCTTTCCAAACAGGACAGAGTCTTCTATAGGCACATTAACAAGGGTGGCCTGTGTTTCAGGCTTAAAGCCTTAATTGTGATGCCAGGAATAGGACATTCACATTAATCCACATTAGGATTGTCCTTCAAACAATGCTCATCTCCCCATGGATAGCTAATTCCAGAAGGGCAGCCTGTTTTTCACCTTTCTTTCCCTTCTGCTTCAATAGTTACACACTAGCTAGGAAACAGTCTTCTCCTGTGGCTAACTTGGCTTTGGCAATGTGAGATTAATATGATATGGCATTCATAAAGCGCCTATACACAAGTGATTCAAGGCGCAACGAGGCAAGGGACGGGAACAAAGGAAAGACAGAGACAGCGATCTTACTAGGCCAGGTGCAACTGTGATTGTGCAAGTGCAGGGTAGGGGGGCAGGGGATAGTGCAGGGAGTGGGGAGGGGGCAGTGCAGTACATAGGATCAACAGTAATAAATAAATAGAATAAATAAACAATAGGTAAAAGATGTGGCCAGCTTGTGGCAAGTGCAGGGGTAAGTGCAGACATCAAGTGTCAAGAGCTGGTGGGGGCTGTAGGGATATAGAAACAGCCCCCAAGTGCAGGGGTGGCCCGGGAGGCAGTGCAGGTGTGCAGCTGGCAGTGGAGGGGACCCCGGCCCGAGATCAGCGGGTAGCCAGGTGACCAGTGAAGTTTCAGTCATGAGTTCAGCAGGGGAGAGGAGGAGAGAAAGGAAAAGCAAAGAGGAACATATTGAGGTGCTTCCGGAACCGGAGATGGTTCTCCTCAAGTTTCAGGAAGGCAGGGAGGTTGTTCCAGAAGGAGGCCCCAGCCGAAGAAAGAGATCTATCACTAACTCGTTGCTTGGAGAAGCGACTGACCCTGAGGGAGTTGGAGGCGGATGAGCAAAGAGCTTGAGAGGGAAGATATTTAGGGAGAGAGTTGAAGGTATTGAGGCCCCAGGCCCCAGGCGGCCTTGTGGACAATGCAGAGGGTTTCAAACTTAATCCTTGCATCCACTGGGAGCCAGTGCAGAGATTTCAGTCCTGGAGAGATACGATCCCTGGGCTTGAGACCAAGGACAAGTCTTGCAGTCCTGTTCTGGATGAGTTCCAGAGGGCAGAGAGTAGAAGCAGGCAGATTTAGAAAGAGGCTGTTGCAGTAGTCCAGCCTAGAGAGAACCAGAGCTCTAGAGACACTGAGCTTCTGGGGGAAGGAGAGGAAAGGAAGAATACCTCTGAGGATGTGCAGCTGGTAGTGTGACTTCTTAGAGACGTCAGAGATGTGAGGAGAGAAGGAGAGCGTGGAGTCGAAGATGACCCCAAGGTTTTTAGCCCCGCAGGTGGGAGAAGAAAGGGGGCCAAGAAAGGCCGGCCATAGAGCGATAGGAAAGGAGGGAGCAGGTGTGCCGATGAGGAGAATCTCAGTCTTAGTGTCATTAAGACAGAGATCATTGTGGCACACCACACATGGATAGCGGACAGACAGTCAGAGATGAGAGAAGGAGAAGAGGTGGTGGAAGGGAGCCTGAAAATGAGCTGATTGTCATCCGCATAGCACTTAAAGTTGGGGCAGAAAGCAGCAATGCGGTGGCCAAGAAGTGCCAGGTATTGGTTGAATAGCCAGGGAGAGATTTTAGACCCCTGGGGACACCACAGGCAATGATAGAGACAGAGAAGAGGAAGGACCCAAGTTGGACCTGAGAGGGTTGATCAGAGAGGAAAGAGGTCAGCCAGGCCAGGGCCTGATCAGTGATCCCCAGGTTATCATGGAGATGGTTGAGCAGGATGGCATAGCTGACCGTGTCAAAGGGAGAAGAGAGATGAAGTAAGATGAGGACACAGTGGGTGTTGGAGGCAAGGTTTGAGACCAGGTCTCCACTGATGTTCAGGAGAGCAGTTTCTGTGTTTCTGGTAACTCTGAAACAAGACTGATGGGCATGGAGACAACCAACGAATTCAGTGTGAAGATTAAGTTGGCAGATGGCCTGCTTTTCCATGAGTTTGCTCAGGAAAGGAGCGATAGAGATTGGGTGGTAGTTAGCAGGGCAGGAGGGGTGAGCTGAGGGTTTCTTAAGAAGAGGGTGCACAAGAGAGTGCTTCAGGGGGGAAGGGAAGACTCAAGTGGCAAAGGAGTGGTTGCAGAAGTCGGCCAAAGCAGGAGCCAGCGTGTCAATGTGATCCTTGATGGTTTTAGAGGAACAGGGAGAAACTGTTTTGACGAGACTTTCATAGATCGGACTTGTCTAGAAACCTCATCCGGGGAAAAAAGAGGAAAGGCAGTGAAGGATGGAGGAGGGGTGGCCACAGAAGGGCCAGAGAAAGAGCGGGGAATAGAGGGAGGAGGAGTAGAGGAAGAGAGAGAGGACACAATGTCCTGAGGTTTAGAGATGAAATGAGAAGCCAGCGCCGTGCTGAGAGCCAGGGAGGGGACAGGAGAGGTAGAGACAGCAGCAGGATTGGTGAGCTCCCTGCAGATTTCAAAGAGTTCGGCAGAGTTGGAGATTAGATCAGGCACATTCTTCTCAACACATGAGCAACGCGTCCTACAACCCTTGGGATCCGTATTGCTTCCTTCTGGCTTTTGGCAATGCTTGATGATCTGAAATTGCCCTGGGTTAGCTTCCTTTTGGCTTTGGCATTGCTTGCATGCCTTAGTTCTTAATATCGTTTCCACACCGGGTTGTTGCGATCTCCACAAACTCACAAAAGGAACATCACAGCTTTTTTGTTTCATTAACTGAACTGCCACCTCTGTGTGTCACTGATAGTTTGATATTTAATAGTAGCGCCTCTGTAACTTGCATGCGAACAATGCGGCCAACCTGGCACACACAAGCAGCACCTGAACACACCGGTAGCACTTGTATGTGGGAAACTCACCGGGTAGGTCGCACTTGCTAGGTGCTCGCTGGCCGTTAATTTCTGTTGCTCTCCTGGACCTGGCAAACAGTTCCTTGTGGTTCGTTCACGCCACCGGCACACCAACTTGGAGCTTCCCAAGCTCCCACAAGTTTACTGCATGGCCCAGTCACCAGAGCTCTCTCTGTGTTTCCACCATGCCAACTTTCTGCTGCACAAATGCTGGAAGGGGGATAAGGAGAGGCACTGACCCTCTCAGGACCCTCAGTGGTCCTGGCGTCTTCTCGCTCTCTTAATCGCATCTCTACCTGCAGACAAGGCCTGCTAAGCCATCCCCTGCTTCCTCTGCTTTGGCCTGGCTTCTTCAGCTTCTCTACAGTCTTCACCTGAGGGGGCCATTTAAACCTCCCAGTCTCCCTCAGTTGTGGACAATCTCCACTAATTAACTGATTAATACAGTTTTGTTCCTTGGCATCCCTCTTCCTCATCTTCCTCAGGGATTCAGTGAGGGATACATAGGATTTATCACATAACCTTCCCCTAAAGACCTGACCTCCCGGTCTAGGTTCCTCTTCCTCCCCTCCAACTTTCACCTCACTGTATTCATAGTGGAATCACATGCTTCATAATCCCATACTGGGTCATCTATACATTGCTCTTCTTGACTCAAAGGGTTTTGAGGAGAATAAGATGGACAAACCTTTTTTAGGTACGTGGTCAACATTTTTAAATGGCATCACTTTCACCTGGGCTATTCTAAAAATCCATTAATCAAAGTATGAAACTTCACTACCTAGAACCATGGGAATAGGTAGATCAGGTATTAGTGACATTAATGTCAGTCAAAAAGTTTATTTCAGATAATAAAATCCATAAAACACAAGTACAGCATTACGTATATTCATAAAACATCGAAATTCATAAAATGTCCACCCTATAGTCACATACAAATACCTTATCATACAAAAATAGCTGCCATAACATATCCTTCATGGTACTACTTAAATTACTATTCCTACTACCCACTAGCCTTAAAGTCCCATGTAATAGCAACCTGTTCCAACTGTGGTCCACCAGCAAATAACAAACCTCAGTCTCCCTGGAGCAGCATCAGCCCCTTTCTGAAGTACATCGCTCTCTTCAAAAAAAGGAAAGCAGTGCCCAAGCAGTGAGAACAGAATCGGCACTCAAAAGAAAAATAAGGACCGCTTTATAATGACGGATCTCTGCCTTCTTAAGAGCAGGAATCAGAGTTGCTCTCTGAATCCCGCTGTACCCTGTACAAAACAACAACACATGGGCCAGATCTTCTTTGTAATGGCCGCACACAGGGCACTCAGCAGAGTCCAGGAACCCCTTCCAACTAAGTGTTTTCTCTCAAAAGAAGGGAGTTGAACCTCGCCCTAGTAATTAGCCATCTGTCCTTCCTATAGGAACCCCATATTAAGTACGCTTGGATGACATGTGACCTGCTAATCAGTGAATGTAATTGTGCAGATTTATTGCCATACTCTAACAGTATTCTTTTCCTCACAAAGAGCTCTCCCAACACAGATTTATAGCTATTCCCCTCTTTTGTTAATAGTTCCTCTGGCGTAAAAAGTACACTTAGGTTAGCCTCTCCCTGGACTTTGGCAATATAGTCAAGCCACGGGATTCTATGCCACCCCTCCCTGCCCAGCACAGACCGGTTGATAAAGTGGCTAAGAGACGCATGTTCATTGGCCCACAACAGCACCCAAAATAGGGTCAGAGCAAGTGCCCGCTGGTCCTCCCAGAACTCCAATACCAATTCTCGATGGATAGAGATAGAGGCCGCGGAGTTCGGGAGGCCCAATAGTCTCCTTAAAAATGTGTTCTCCTTTACTTGTACTTCGTCAGCCCTCTGAAAATCCCATAACGGGGCACCATACATTGTGACTGCCTTGGCTTGCTAAACAAAGGTTTTAGAAATCACCTCCAAAGGCTGACTCTCACGCCTTGACATGAATCTGAAAATGCCATCAATTTGCTGACTCATTTTAGCCGATTGTTTGGCCAGGTGCGCCTTCCCAGTTAGAGCTTCTGAGAAGCTTATTCCCAGATAGTCAAAAACCTTGACCCTAGGAATAACTTCTCGGCACTGAGCATCGGTCTCATTGCCACGGGCTGTTTTCTGCCCACACAAGCCATTGCAGCCGATTTTCTGATGTTCATTTTTAAACCTAGTTCGCACATGAAGGTTGTATATGCATTTATCAGAACCTGTAATGCTCTCGGGGTTCTCGCTATCCGTACGGTATCATCCGCATATGCTAATACCGGAAAAGCCCGACCCCACAGAACCAAAAGATCAGCCAAGATGTTTGTCAGATATAGTAGGAGGCCAGCACACAACCCTGCCGCACACCACACCCGACCCTGAAGCATGCTGTACAGTGTCCCCCCGGACCACTGCACACACAGGCCTCATTGTCGGTTTGAATGTCAACCAGGACCATCAATATGTCCTTCGGACAACCCAAATACCAACATACTTTTCCACAAAGTGGATATTTTAATCTTTGTTAAATGGTGTATTTCTGTTTGTCCATGGAATCTACCATGTTTCTGAAGAAAACTAGTCTTTATTGCATAACATTTACATCCGGTATCTGGCTGAGCCTAAATTATTTTACCCTGACAGACTACAGGGATTTGATAACTATTGTTTTTGCCAGTTCAAAGTATTGTTCCAGGCTTATTGTCATAATTAATACAGGCAGAAAGTATGGGTATGACACCTTTACTGGAAACCTCACATTTTCCTTCCCTCCATTCGTCCTTCAGAACAGAAAAGAATCGGGAAATGTTTCTATATAACGGGTATTCAAAACTTCCACAACCGTGAACAATTTAAAGGTTGGGGATCATGATCTTCAGGAAACCCCAAATCTGTAAATGTTTTGGAAGGATTTTCCAAAGAATGAGTTCCAGTTCCTTGTGATGATTTTAAAGGTGAGTGCAACACATTACAACAACCAGTAGACAAAACATGTTCAGGGCTACCTGATTGCACTCCTGTGTTACTCAAGTTTCAAAACACTATACTGCAGGCACTTAATATTACTGCCCTTTACAGATTCTGAGCTCGAAGAGCTATCCAAACCTCCTCAGTAAATGGGTTCAAGAAATGGGCAAGGATTTTCTCCCTTTTTAAAACAGTATAACATATTTTCCTGTTTAACTGACATTTGTTTAATTTCGTTAGTCTCGGAGTCAGTGGTACTAGATGTCAACGCATAAGAGGATTAAAGGGTCAAACAATTTCTGGATTCCGAAATTCCCAGGCAACATCATAAATTAATCTCCCAACCCGATCTCCTCTACGTATCTCCTGAGGGTGAGTTGAAAGATTCAATATCAATCAATGGAAATCAAGGGATGTACCTTGAACCGGAGTCCTTGACCAGGCATGATATAAGCAGCTTTATACACAGGAAAATCTATCTCCAACATAAGGGATATCAGAAGTTTATTCTTTCCTGGGATGACATAATTCTGAGGAAAAAATAGATGATATATATTTCCTTCTACCAACTGTCTTTTTGGGTTAATGGCTTGCCCTGAAAGTTTAACAAAATGTAGTCCCATATTCACCTTAAGGGGCCACTGATTACAGGGACTCTCTCTCAGTCGACCGGTTTCCTTGATGGAAAAAGAATTAGAGTTCAACCTCTCCCTAACAAAGGAGGTCTTCAAACCGGGGACCTTAGGAGAAGCATGTGTTTTAGGAAGGAAGAGGGTATGATTATACCAATCTTCTAACTCTTTTTCTGTTTGATCAGAATCTGCCATATATACATTAGATGCCCATTTTGTATGAACTGATTCTGATCCCACCTCTAACACCATATGTGAGGGGTCAGAAATCTGTTTTTATTAAAGAAAACAGGTTGAATAAACACCACACTATCCCTACTCTGATGAGGATTTCCCTGCCTAAAATAAACTAAAGGAAACACTCTAACCAAAGGATAACTAACCTTCACACTTATACAACAATCAAAGCAAAAAGGAAATATATAGCAATTCAATTCAACAACAATATATAACATGTGACCTAGTTCACCATGCAAATAATGTCTCTTGTCACAATCTGGATGAACTTCCCTCTGCCAGATCAAAAGAAAGGGTTTCTCAACAGTACACAGGAAAAACAAAGACATCTTGTATGACACAAAGTTCTAGTACAGTTCCTAGTTTCTTGCACTCAAATTCGCAAAGTTCTGTTCCTTCAATAAAGTACTTTGGGAAAAAAGTAATAGACTCTCACTCCTGATGGAATAAAAACTGTCTCACATTTGTAGTAACTACAAATAATTTGGTCAGGATGGTTTCCCACTACTGCAGCAAGAATTGTAACTTTTCTTCAGCCAGCGTTCACAGCTCTTCCACAAAAAAAACAACTCAACATGTGATTTTCTATTAGTACCGCTCTTTAGCACTTGCACCTTCTACTACCTGATAGTTTGATATTCAATATTAATGCCTCTGTCACTCACACACGAACAACGCGGCTGACCTGGCGCATGCAGGCAGCACCCGAACGCTCTGGTACCATTTGTAAGTGGGGAACTCACCGGAAAAGTCGCTCTTGCTCGGCGGCCACTGGCCATTAGTTTCTGTGGCTTACCTGGACCTGGCAAACAGTTCCTTGTTTGCCTACACCACCGCCACACCAACTAGTCACCGGAGAGCTCTCTGTGGTTCCACCATGCCAACTTTCTGCTGCACAACCTCTGCAACAGGAATAAAAAGAGGCAATGACTGTCTCTTTTTCTATAGTGATTGAGATAGAGGAGAGGTAGCGTTAGTGTCCTCTGGAGCATTCTGTATAGAGGGTGTTACTGCAACACTTGCACCTGGTGTGGGTGTGAGGCTAACCTTGGGGTGTTTCTAAGAAGTTTCTATGGTTTTTTCACTGTGTTTGGTTTTTTCGATGGTTGTTTCGACAGCTGTAAAACATGTTCCATTGTAGATTTATGCACAGCAAATGGTGTCTGTTCTTGTGAACTGCCATGTGCTGGACGCAAGTGGTAAAGCGCAGCAGGCTTCTGACGCGATGTATCAGAAGATTTCGACGTATTTCCAGTCGCCATGTGGCCATTTTTCAACCGATCTGTCGAACATCGGCCAGGGAATGTGTTTTTATGGTGCTTGTGTCCATAAGTGCCTCTGTCACCAGGTGTTGTCCCCATAGCAGAGCACTGCCCCAGCCTTCTGTGGCTGAGGACTGACACGTGAGAGTCTACCGACTCCCTTTGGATGTCTTTGGCATCCGAAACTGAGCCGTAGCTGCCTTGGTCGTAATCATCATCCTATGCAACAGCACCAACAGGTGAACTGAATTCAGCCTGCATAGCATAGGCCACCCACCGCTTGGTGCATCTTTCCTTCAGCATCCTGGGCCGAAAGAGCTTACGCAACGCACATTGCTGTTCAGAATGGTCACAGAGAAGACAATGGTTACACACTCAATCAGTATTTTTCACTGACATTTTTTATTACAAGATGGACAAAATTGAAATAGAGTCCTTTCTATATTGAAATGTAAACACAAAGGCAGCTAGACAAATGTAGGTACTTTGGGGGTATGGTGTAACATTTGCCAAGAGAACCAGTTTGAGCATCTGATTGGATTGCTGAGAGATATGAATGGGACGCAAAAGGGCGATCTGACGATCCTAGGATTGGGAAGACCAATGAGACATGGGGCCTCATTACGACCCAGGCGGTAAGTTACCGCCTGGGCCGTGACTTTACCACCATGGCGTAAACTACGTTTACGCCATGGTGGTTGGCGGACTTACCGCCCCATTCCGACCTTGGCGGGGCGGTAAGTCCCCAATCCCCATTTACCCTTCCCCATTCCCATTTTTGACCCATAGGGCATAATGGGAGTGGGGAAGGCGTTAATTACGCCACCGTAAATTACGGTGGCGTAATTAACTCCATGGTCCCTTAGCGCCATGGATTTTAACACCTGCTAAAAGCAGGTGTTAAAAGCGCCATGGCGCTAAGGGACCTCGTACTCAGGCGGTAAGGGTCGGCGCTGTTAACGCTGCCGTAAACCCCTTACCGCCTAGGTCGTAATGAGGCCCATGGTTTGGAACTGTTCATGTGCTTGCAGGAGGTCTCTATGTAGATGGTGGACAGTTTCATCAAATAGCCCGATCATCAGAGGCAGTCGATGTAGAATTTGACCTGTGCTAGAAAGGTCGATGGTGTACCGAGGAGTGGCCTGTAGAACAGCAAAAGCAGAGGTATTGCATTGCATTTCGGAATTTTTTTCCACATTGTTCTGGTTGGGATGCTGTGGAGTGGTATGATCTGGACAATATAGGGTTGTTTCACTGTGACCAATTTTGTCAGTGGTTGCAATGGTAAACAGGCCGATGACTAGAAACAGAGGGGGGGCTTGGATGCCTCAGGACCTTGGCCATGCAAAATCTACAAAGGAGTGTTGTGTTCCGGGCACGAGACACTCTTAGAGGTGGCGAACAGGATTGCAGAACTTGGCCCTCATTACAACACCGGCGCTAAACCATGGCGCTATTAGCACCATGGTTGGTGAAACGAGTACGCCATGGTGAAATGGGGAAATACCGCCCCATTCCAAGGTTGGCAGGGCGGTATTTCCCCATTTCACCATGGCCCTTCCCCATTCCCATTATTGCCCCATAGGGCACAATGGGAATGGGGAAGGAACAAGTTACTTACCTGTAACTGTTGTTCTCCAGCATGGGTCTGGCATGGATTCACATGCTCATGAATATTCCCCGTCGTCAGGCTGGGAATCCTCGGTAAAGAAAAAACCAGTATCAGTTTCGTTTCTGATCTGTCTTTCGTAGTAATAACCAATCACTGGTCTCTGCGTCATACTGACCACAGCCAATGACTGCCCTCTACCTAAGCACCGCCTCTGGCAGCCATCTTCAGATTTGGAAGCACGTGAAGTGGCAGTATGACCAAGTGAAGAGCCGCAGAGGGGTAGGCGGGAGGGTTCGCATGTGAATCCATGCCAGACCCATGCTGGAGAACAACAGTTACAGGTAAGTAACTTGTTCCTTCTCCAGCATGGGGTCTGGCATGGATTCACATGCTCATGAATAAAGAATACATAGCAGTACACACATGCACAACCACGGGAGGTGGCAAAGGCTCAACATTAAGCATCACATCAACTCAACATTAAGCATCTTACCTCCTCACCAGGCTCACCTCAGGCGAACAGGTTGCGCAGCACTGCTTGGCCGACCCTGGACTCCTCCCTGGAATCCCGGTCGACGCAGTAGAATTTCGTGAAGGTGTGCGTCGACCTCCACGTAGCAGCCCTGCATATGTCCAGCAGGGGCACACCAGATAGGAACGCCGTGGTAGCTGCGATCGCTCTGGTGGAATGGGCTCTCGGACGGCCAGGCAGCGGTCGGTTTGCCAACCGGTGACAGTACATGATACAGCCGGAGAGCCATCTGGAAATGGAAGCCTTCGAGAGAGCCTTCCCCTGATTGAGAGGTCCAAAGTTCACAAAGAGTTGTGACGTCTTCCGAAAACACTTCGTGCGGTCTACGTAGAACTTCAGCGCTCTAGCGACATCCAGCGAGTGCAAAGTCCTCTCAGCCGGCGACGAAGGCGACGGGAAGAACACAGGCAACACTAAGGGTTCGTTGAGATGGAAGTCCGACGGCACCTTGGGCATGAAGGAGGGGTGCGTCCTGAGCACTACCCTCGTGTCGTGGAAAGTCAAGTACGGGGCCTTGCAGGAAAGGGCCTGGATCTCTCCCACTCGTCGTGCGGAGGTGATGGCCACAAGAAAAGCTGTTTTCCACGATAGAAACTTCAACGGGGCCGAGTGCAGAGGCTCGAACGGAGGTCCCATGAGCTTGGTCAGCACCACGTTGAGCTCCCACGCCGGGGCCGGAGCCTTCACCGGCGGGAACGATCTGAACAGTCCCTTCATGAACTCCTTCACCAGACGATGAGACCACAAGGACGTCCGCCCCGTGGTTCTGGTGTATCGGGAGATCGCAGCAAGATGAATCTTGATGGACGCGTGTGCCAGACCAGCCTTGGCCAGCGTCAGCAGGTACGGCAGTACTTGGGGAGCCGTAATCCGTAGAGGGTTAATCTTCTGTGCGTGGCACCAGACAGAGAACCTCTTCCATTTGTGTCCGTAGCATTTAAGAGTCGAGGACGCCCTGGCCTTTGCAAGAACCTCTCTGCAATCGGCCGGTATGTCGTATCCTCCAAACTCTAGCGCTGCAGGAGCCAGGCCTGCAAGTTCAGCGACTTCGGGTCGTGGTGGAGGATGGCGCCTCCTTCCCTGGAGAGTAGATCCGCGTCCGCCGGCAGCTTGATCGGCGGGGACGCTGACAAGTCCAGAAGGTCCGGGAACCATATCTGCCTCGGCCACGCAGGTGCGACGAGGATCATCCTGCACCGTGACCTCTTCTGCTGGTTGACGAGCCGGATTAGCAGAGGCAAGGGAGGGAACGCGTAGAGGAACAGGCCCTCCCAGGGGAACGAGAAAGCATCGCCCATGCTCCTCGTCTGGGGAAACCTGCTGGCGAACCTCCGGCACTTGGTGTTCGTCGCCGTTGCGAACAGGTCGATCTGGGGTGTGCCCCACCGTCGGAAGAGGCGATCCACCAGATCCTGCCGTAGTTCCCACTCGTGGCACGAGCGCAGCTCCCTGCTGAGTCAGTCGGCGATGGTGTTTTTTATCCCTGCCAGATGAAACGGCACCAGAAAAATCCCTTGGGCGACGGCCCAATGCCACAGGTCCTGCGCCTCCTTGGACAGCGCTGGGGACCTGGTTCCGCCCTGTTTCCTGATGTAAAACATGGTGGTGGTGTTGTCGGTGAAGATCCTCACCACCTTGCCCTTGAGGGACGGAAGGAAGGACCTGAGGGCCCAAAACACTGCACGGAGCTCCAGGACGTTGATATGCAGGGACTTCTCCGTCGGGAGCCAGAGTCCTCTTGCGTGCAGATTTTCGGTGTGCGCTCCCCACCCTTCCAGGGAGGCATCCGTGGTCACAGTCTCCTGGTGGGCTGGGGTCTGGGAGTCCATGCCCGCCGTCAGATGCGCGCGGGTGCCCCACCACCGTATCGCTCGTCGGAAACTCTCGTCGAGCTTGATCCTTTCCTCGAAGCTGCCCGTCGTCTGGATCCAGCGCGCATCCAGGAATTCTTGCAACGGGCGCATCCGGAGCCTGCACATGGGAATGAGGTAGATGCAGGAAGACATCATCCCGAGGAGGGACTTGATGGACCTCACCTTGGCCGCGTCGGCCACCAACATCCGTTGCACCTTGCCCAAGATGGTCCTGGTCCTCTCCTCCGACGGGGAGGCCAGAAGGGACACTGTGTCGAGCCTCGCTCCCAGAAACAGTGCGACTTGCGCGGGCACCAGGTGGGATTTGGCGTAGTTCACGGAGAATCCCAGGTCCGTGAGGAGTTGGACGGTCCTTGCCGTGTGGACCACGGCGAGCTCCCTCGTCTTGGCGCGGATGAGCCAGTCGTCCAGGTAGGGGTAGACGTGAATCCCCTCGCGGCGCAGCTGCGCTGCCACCGGTGCGAGGCACTTGGTGAATAACCTGGGCGCCGACCATAGTCCGAAGGGAAGGGCTTTGAACTGGTAATGACGCCCTTGGACCACGAATCTGAGGAATTTTCGGTGCCCCTTTAGGATGGGAATGTGGAAGTAGGCATCCTCCAAATCCAACGACGATAGGAAGTCTCCTTCCTCCAGCTGACCCAGGACGTGCTGGAGGGTGACCATCCGGAACTTCTGCGCCTTGATGAACTTGTTCAGACGTCGCAGGTCTAGGATGGGGCGCCATCCTCCCGTCTTCTTCTTCACGAGGAAGTATCGCGAGTAGACTCCGGAGCCCCGAAGCCTCTTTGGGACGAGTTCGATGGCGCCCTTTCTGAGCATCGCCTTTACCTCCAGGAGAAGTTGAGGGACGTGAAGTTCTTTCCTGGCCACGGGGGGGACGCGCGGGCACCTTCTTTGAAACTCGAGCGCGTGGCCCCGGGCCAGGGCGTCCAGCACCCAACGGTCGGTGGAGATGGACTCCCACACGCTGACGAAGCCCGCCAGCCGGCCTCCCACCGGGGTGCTTCGGTGGGGGCCCGACCCCACGGCCGGTTCAATCCTGCTTGGACGCGGCCTTGCCGCCTTGACCTCCTTGGCGACGACGGCGGGGTCCGCTAGACTTGCCTCGTCCTCTGTAGGCCTCTTGCGACGACGAGCGGGCCGCTTGACGGTAGGAAGCGAAACCGCCGCCGGAACCTTTGGAGGCGCCCTTGCCTCCGCCGCTCCGAAAGGGCGTTCGTCGTTGCTGCAGGACTCCAAGGGCCCTGGCCGTCTCAGTATCCGCCTTGATGGCCTGAAGGGAATCGTCCACTGTCTTCCCAAACAGGTTGTTCCCGTCGAAGGGCATGTCCAGGACTCTGGTCTGGACGTCCTGCCGAAAGTCCGTAGCTTTGAGCCATCCACGACGTCGAAGGCAAACGCCGTTGCCCAGCTGGCGGAACCCAGTGTCGGCGATGTCCGTCGCCACGGTGATGGCGTGGTCCGACGCCACCTCACCTTCCTGCAGGATCTCAAGGGCCTCCGCCCTCTTGTCGTCCGGCAGAAAATCCAGCAGGGGAGCTATCTTGTACCAGAGCTCCCTGTCGTAGCGGGCCACGATAGCCAAGGCGTTGGCCGCTTTAATCGTCGTCGCTGCCAACGAGATGACTCTACGTCCCATAGCATCCAATTTCTTTCCCTCGCCGTCCGGCGGGGAAGTCGATGTGGAGGCCGCACCCCCCCCCGCTTTCTTCCTGGCTGCCGCGGAGACGACGGAGTCCGGGGTAGGCTGCGCCCGGAGGCATAGGGGGGCCGTGTCCGGGACCCGGTACTTTTTCTCGTACCGGTCTCTTCTAGCTGGCGTCGTGGAAGGGTTCTTGAGGAGGGAAAGGCCCTCATCCCAAATGTCGTCCAACAGAGGCACTGCGAGGACCGTCTTCCTCTTGGCCTCGCGCCGCTGATAAAGGAAGCCTTCCTTTTTCTTCTCCTCAGGGCAGAGTTGGAAAAGCTCGGAAGCCCTGGAGATCATGGAGTGGAAAGATCCGATCTCGTCGGGCGGAGAAGCCCTGGTGGGAGGCGACGACGGAAAATCCTCGTCGTATGCCTCGTCGTCCGTACCCGTCGCTGCCGTGTCAGTCCCCGTATCATCCCCTCGGGTGGACGGGGAGGAGGGCTGGACGGGGCGCGACGGTTGAAAAGGAGGTGGTGGATGGATCCTTCTTTTCTTGGTAGGGGGAACACCAGAAGGTCCCGGTTCTGGATCCCCCGAAAGGAGAGGTTCCTCCGTCGGTAACGGTAGCCTCGTCCTTATCTCGGAGCATAAGGACTGTATGGCCAACAAAATGGCCGCCGAGTTGTCTTGCGGCACTGGCAGAGGGGAATCCGACGGGCGAGCAGGGGCCCCGTCGGTATCCTCGACGATGTCGTCGTCGTCACCTGCGTCGGGGTCCATTCCGACGGGCTGGCCTTCTTCCACGCCTAGGCCGTGGCTTAAGACCTCGATCAGCTCCTCTTCTGAGGTTGAGGCCGAATCTACGACGACGCCCTGCCCCCCCTTCTTCTTCCCCACGGAGGGTTTCACGGGGGTCCTATCGATGGGCACAAAGGAAGACTCCCTCCGCGGAGGCAGGGAGATTCTGGGCCCTGAGGTCGCCACCACTGGTGTAGCCACCACAGGCTGAGCCAGGGCCGCCGCGACCGTTTCGATAGAGGGCTTGGTCGGATGGATCAAGGCCTTCACCACCTTAGGTGCGCTCACCGCCTTATCCTTGAGGGAGGGTCACTGCCACGCTCCTCCTCTGCCTTAGAGCTCGACCGGGGCCTCTCCAGGAGCTTCGCCGGGTGCTCGGCCTTCCTCTTACCCGACCCAGAGCGTTGGCTCGTGGTTGATGGTGCCGGGGAGGGTGCGCCCTGCCTGGCGCCCGTAGAGCCCGACCGTTCGGCGCTCCCGGTGCCAGCGGACTCGCGGTGCTTGGCCTTATGTTGGGCCCCCGTCGCCGGGGCGCCCTCAAAGGTCTTAGAAGACCGCTCGGATTTCTTCTTCTTCTCGCCAGACGGGCTCTTACCCTCCAGCCAGTTGGCGAGACGTTGATGGCGGTCCTTCATGGTCCGTTCCGACATGTTGCCGCAAAACGCACAGTCCTTCTCCACGTGCGTCTTGTCCTCATGAAGGCAGTAAAGGCAGAAAGAGTGTTCGTCCTCCTTGAAGACGTTCTGCAGCTGGCATCCAGGGCAGACCCTGAACAGCTTTCCGGGCGTCGAGCTTCCCTTCTCCTGGGCCATCTCCGAGACCGGGCCTGAGAAGCTTCTGGAGTCCTCCGAAGCGTAGCTCGACGAAATCTTCACCCTTGAGGGGCACAGATGAATCCGACACGCGTCCCCGTTGATCGGATGTAGGATCGGTGGAGCTTGAGGCTCTTTTGACCGAAAGAATCAAAGTTTTTTGTGAAAAAGCGCGAAAAAAAGCACTAACGCTCGAGAGCAATAGCACGAGGATCCCAACACATGAACGTGCGGTAAAAATCTGAAGATGGCTGCCAGAGGCGGTGCTTAGGTAGAGGGCAGTCATTGGCTGTGGTCAGTATGACGCAGAGACCAGTGATTGGTTATTACTACGAAAGACAGATCAGAAACGAAACTGATACTGGTTTTTTCTTTACCGAGGATTCCCAGCCTGACGACGGGGAATATTCATGAGCATGTGAATCCATGCCAGACCCCATGCTGGAGAAGGCGGCAATTACGGTACCGCAAATTGCGGTACCGTAATTGCCTGCGAGGTCTCTTTGCGGGTCCCTACTTAAACGGCTGGTCCAGACCAGCCGTTCAGGTCGGGTCCTGCAAAGGGACCTCATAGTAAGGCGCTATGTGGTTAATGGCGCTGCAGCCTTTTACGGCGCCGTTAACCACTTAGCGCCTGGGTAGTAATGAGGCCCCTTGTCTCATTCACATTAGTGGAGTTTTCTTGGGCATGCACCAGGTCCTCCTGACAAAACTACTTACTGTCCCGCCGCAACCTATGAGGTTTTTAAGAGCCAGCCAGGTATGCATGTGTCTATGGGAGGCGTTAGATATTGAAAGTGCTTTGCTTAAGGCCACTTAAAAGGAAAAGTGTCGAGAAAACATTCCCTGACAGTTCCCAGTGAGAGACGACAAAAAAAAACAGGGATAATAAGTATGACGCAGCAACGATGAGACCTGTCTAAAGGCAGAAAACATCTGGTACAAGGTGTGCCAGTTGTTGAAGCTCTATTTATAGAGACAGAGCTTGCACGCAAGAGAACTTGGTGGGTGCTGCCCAGCCTAAAAGTATTAAAGTGGCATCTATCATTTAGAGATGATTTCCGGGGCTGTCTGTGCTAAGGTCAAACCCCAAACACTTGGAGCCTGATTCACAGAACATTTTCCTATGGGTTTGCGCCATTACCAAACGCTTCTGTGAATCCGGCATTTGGTAAGTAGTGAAAACACGTCGACAGACAACCAAGCAGTGCTATTTTGGCTTGCACTGCGACGAAATTCAAATCTTAGTTCTCCAGGTCATCATTATAGGCACCCTAAAAGGGACATACTGCTAATATATGGTGGGGGAAATGTACACATTCATTTCTGTAAAAAAATAGTTGTTTTAAAATATTTGTCCTGCTCTGGAAAAACGCTGGACGGAGGTATATTCCCCTTTCTTTATGGGTCTAGAAATTACAGCAGTTCCTTGCTGGCTATCTGCTGGACCCTTCCAACCTGTTTAAATACTGCACTATATACACGATCGTAACATGTCAAGGATACCATGAGAAAACTTGTGACATCCTCTGAAGGAAATGGTCACTAAAGACAATATTGCTTCGCTCCATCACTTCCACATTGTTGCTCTATTAGTTCTTTCTCTGATGCTGTGTTTTCAACTTTCGATAATATCAAAATTATTTGCATAATTTTTGTGTTTGATTTATGGGTTGAAAATGGATTTAAAAATAAACTGTTCTAGGACTCGGGTTTGCCTCACACATCGCTGTGAATTAGAGCTTCTACGTGGGACTATAGTGCCATTTGAAAACAGATGCAGTCAACTTTTCGAGAAAAGGCACTGATAAGGTCAGTTGTTTTATACTCGAAAGCATTGAGGCATTCCCATAGTAGCCCCCACACAGAGACACGGACTGTGTGGGCATCAGTTCACTGCCACATCGCTGAAGACCTGGGTATCTCACAGTGGTAACAATACGGGACACAGGCTTAACTCCATAGGCCAAGGAAAAAGTTGAGACAGATAAGGGAAAAATAGGAGGAAATTAATAGTAGAGTGGGGAAAAAAGGAAGGACGAGGGGAAGTAGAGGGAGGTAAGCATAAAGGAAGAAGCATTCGGAGGGCCAAAAGTTTTGGTTTTTGTGTTTGGATTTTGTGTTGGCATAGGATTAGGATTTGCCAGGCACTGCCATAATGGTCCTATCTGGCCATAACATGGCAACAGCTGAAAACTAGTCCGATTACCTGGGCATATGACAGCAGTGACTGTAAAATGGCTATATAATACCTATAGGCGAACCCAAACTTTGCCAATGCTTGTTTGGAACCGGACTTTAAGGCAAGGAATAAATATGAGGACATACATTTTGCTTATAAATCAAGTGACTGAAGTTAAACTTGGTGAAGACATTTTTGTTACCCCAGTAGGTAAATGACAGCCACAATTAGGCTATTAACTCTCAGAAAACGGTGTAGGAATAACACTGGTAAGCTCTATACAGCACAATGGTTTATGGTACTGCTTGATATAGCCAGCTCAAAGAGGATTTGCTTTGGTTGGAGGAGGGCGCGTAGAGGGTTGGGATTGCCACCAGGAATAGCATGGCCCTGGATAGTGAATTGAATTTGTGGGTAAAAAAACCAACAACACCCACAAGCTGTGTGTCCCTCCTCACACCCCATAGGCCTCCTATATGTGCTCCAATGTAATCGTTTCCGTGTAGAGGTGGCAGTAAAGCGCCACCTAATAGACAAAACTGAAAAAGAAGTAGATGAGAAACAAGGGAAATGGAAAGGAGTGAAAAGGAAGGTGAGAACGGAAGAATAGAAAACGGAAGTAAGGATAGAGTAAGGGAAATAGAAGGAATACAGTGGTGCTCAAAGAGACACAGTGATGCAGTCAAAGTGCTGCGCCCACATGGGGTATATTCCTTTCATTGCAGGGTTCACAATTGCTGGGATCTACGAGCTATTTAGCTTCTGCTTCTAGCCCAGGAGAGCCGAGTTACTTTGACGCCTGGTTACCAAGGCCAGCTGGTGACATACAAACATACTTATGTGACATTAACTTTGTGCATTTGGGAAATGTTTATAAAGAAACTTTAGGGGACATCTTGTAAACGTTTCAAGTACAATCGGTCATACATAACGGGCAAAATGTTGAATTTTATCTCTCATGTGAAAGTTAGATTTGCGGCATGCTATGTACGTGCTCCTGGTATGCCAGAAGTAGCTCCTGCCAACCGGATGTTGCCCGATACCCAGGAGCTCGTTTTAGCTCAAGCTCATCAAATCTCAATTTCGAATCCTGCATTGGCACCACAGAGGGACAGCAAAGTTCGCAGTGCTGTGGCTGACATTAACTTTTCTATCTGGCTGCCTCTCACGCCTAAAAAGTGTCAAGGTGTTTTCTGTGAAAAACACCATCTCACCTGCTACTCTGAACAGAAGATCATTTTATTGTCACTGCCCAGTTCTTTTAGGTACTATGTGACTCCATTTTAAGGGAGGAGGCAGATGTGGACGTCAACGATTTGTGCTATAGACATTCCATAAATGCGTGCGGATCTGCCCCCTCTTCTTTCTTTGATTAAATGCATTTCATGTAAGCTCTCGAGCCTGCTCTAGTTCCTACGATGAATCTTGCTGAGGAACGACCTATGACGCATTCGACAAAACTGGACGTTATCTACCACGGACGAGCTCCATGCATCAGCCAAGGTCGTTGGTCCAATTTAGATCTAACTGCTTACCCCTAGGAAGCCAATTGAGCAGGTGTTGTGACCAAAGTGTTGGGGTTTGGCCCTTCTCTCCGGAACGCCCAGACGCCAGAATGCACGTTGCCCTGTTTTGCCCATTTAATAGTGAACATTGAGAAGAGGACCAACTGCAATTTTAAAACCGAGACGGTTTTTTCGGCGCTCATCGCAGAGGCAATTACATTGCGGGCCTTTATAGTGTTATCTTAGTAAAGCAATGAGGAAAAGGGATAGAAGAAATGGTGGGATTTAAAACCGAAGGTGAACATTTTGGGGCTAATTCACAGAACGTTTTCCAATGGGGTTTTGCCACTATAAAACGCTTCTATGAATTAGGGCAGGATTCCACTCTGAGGTCAACGTGCTTTCTTTATTAATGTGTTTCTAATCGCGTCATGTCAATGTGTTCCCCTTCGTATGCCTCAGGTAAAATGTAGAGCTAGAACAGGAAAAACAATGTAAGATTTGCATTTATTCAAAACGCCCAGTTTAATTTAAAGGACTTTCTTATGAGAACGTTTTTAAAATGAATTGTATTTGTTTTATGATTTTTAAAAGTTCGGAAATAAATAATATATTGATTGAGTTATATGACAGGACTTGTCACTGCTTCCAAAATATTTCTCAATATGTATCAACTAACTTTAGGCCCCATGGCAAGATGTGCATCCCTGAGTGCTGGTTGTGGGCAGAGTGTGTCAAGTCATGCTCACCACGCATGTCAAAGGCTGATACAGCAGGGGCAGCCAGTTTCCCTAACATGTTCAGCAGGCCTGTTGTTGAAGCGCAGCGATTACTGCAGCTTGAGCAATTAAATGTTTGGTAAATCCAACAGTTGTGTAAAATTAACTGCACAGCAAGGCTGCCAGACATACAACTGGCTCTAACCATCCCTACTGGCCCGTATGAGGGAACAGCCTTTCTACGAGTCTACCTATTTCTTAATAGGCCAGAAAGAACTCTACAACTGCCCAACGTAAGGGCAAAGCCACAATGCTTTAGCTACAAAGCCACTGGTAAATCATGACTTTTGTAAGCCTGTGAAGTGTTATGTGGCCAGACTAGCATTTTGGTGCAGCCAGTTTAGCCATTTCTTACTGTGGCATAACATTTTGCAATGGGTATCTATGATAATGGTAGGTGTTTGCTTATTGTTGCATGGCATTTTTGATGGCAAATCCAACAAGTGTATGTCTTATGTGCGGTTTCTGGTATATATTGGCAAAGCCAGCTTGGATCTATTTTCTTATAGAGTTATTATTGGCATTATGTGCAAAGCAAACATGAGTATGTTCTTATATGGGAATACTGGCAGCTTGTTTAGGCACAGTCAGTTTGAAAATGTTTTTTTCTATTGGCATATATTGTGAGGAAAAGTATCATGAGAATGTGTTGGGAAATGCTCATGTGCACTGTTGGTGACTTGCATCTATTCCATTTTGTCACGAGTTACCCTACAAAACTGATTAAAAATTGTCTGCCTTTCTACCCAATTTTTCACAGAAAGTGTGCTGTATAATACAGCCTTTTAACTCTGTATTAAAAAAGAATTGCCGGGGTAGAACCCTTAGTTCGTTTGGGCTCCCTCGCTACGCTCAGTGGCTCCTTCATATTTTTGGCAAAAATGTACACCCCCTATACTCAAATGGGTAGCCCCTTATTTTTTGTTACCTGGGGGCCTGCCTCATAAAAGGGGACATTACACCAAATGTCACAAATCGTGTTGTTGCTTATTTTACACCTTTTTTAGGTTATTCCTTTAAACGTTTTGGACTGTATCTCACATCAGAGACCATGCTGGTAACTACCTCTAGGTTTTGTGCATAGCCCGTCTCCTCGGAGGATCAAAAAGTTTAAAGGAATAACCTAAACATGGTGAAAAAGAAACAACCAAAACTGACAGTCAGGGATTCTGTTATTTAAAAAAAAAAGGGGAAAAACCTTGTATCCCAGAGTGTAACATCGTCTGTACGATATGATATCACATCACAAACACTTACTAGGAGCATCTCCAGATGCTTTTCTTAAAAATAATAATTAGGTACAGTCTAAACAGTCAGTGTGTACCCTGTGGGCTTCACTAGGCCGAAGAACACCCTGTCCCTAGTGTGTGTGACTGACCTTAGGGAGAGGTGGTGCAACGCCTATCTAATAGGGACAGAGAGAAGATCTAACCCTGCCCATACCTGTACCCGTGTGGTGATCGAGCAGACCTTTGGCCTGTTGAAGGCACTTTTTCGCTGTTTTAGCCGGTCGGGTGGCGCACTCCTGTACAGGCATGAGAAGGTGGCCAAGATCATCATGGCACGTGTCATGCTGCACAACATGTGCATCCGACGGAACGTGCCTCTGCCCCCTGACATCAGCAACCACCAGGTGAGGATGAAGAAGATGAAGACGATGGGGTTGCACATCATCCAAGTGGCCATGCACAGGAGGGACGTGCTGTGCGCCAGTCTGTGATAGGCCAATATTTCTAAGACACATGGATAAAGAGGGTGCCATGAATGTGGGACTCAGGGCACTGAGTGTGGGGGTACATGGACACTATGCACTGTAAACCAATAAAGAACACATGGACAATAAGGAATGTCCAGGCAAGTGATTTGTTTTTGTACACAACGGGTGTATTTAACAATTAAAAGTAAAAAGTGCTCAGACCCTCCACCTCTCACAAACACACCCTCCCCCC
Source organism: Ambystoma mexicanum (assembly GCF_040938575.1). Classification (NCBI taxonomy): domain Eukaryota; kingdom Metazoa; phylum Chordata; class Amphibia; order Caudata; family Ambystomatidae; genus Ambystoma; species Ambystoma mexicanum. The sequence goes on along the minus strand of NC_090935.1, from coordinate 1,320,753,247 downwards.
TTTCCCTCCCCCCACAAACCCCCTCCCCCTCCCACTACAACTCCCCCACACACCTCCTCCCCCTGCAACTCCCAAACGCCCCCTCCCTCCCCACAACTCCCCCACAATGGCATGCAATGTTATGCCACTCGAGTCTGCATAAGTTTGCACATGCAGGCTGACCCTGCTACTAATGTCATGGGTCGTACTGCAGGGGCGTCATGTTGGGGTGCCACATGGGGCGCACAGACCTGCGCAGGGGGCTCGTCTCTGTGGAGCTTGACAATAACCCTGTGGGCGCATGCTCTACTGTCGGGGCAGGACGCTGAGCCTCCAAGGCATCCGCAATCCTGGCAAGGACCTGTCTCACTGCCGACAGCTCCTCACAGATCTTTAAGGTGCTGGACTCTATGGCCCCTTTCATGGACGCAGTGTTCTCTCGGGACTCCTTCTTCGTCACGTCACCATCAGAGACATATTGTTTAACAAGGCCGGTCAACTCCTGCTGCCGGGCCTCCATCTGTGCCATCCTGAACTCCCCTTCCCGGACACCTGTGGAGGTGGATGGTATGTGTGGCAAGGAGCCCAATTCAGGTGGGTCCTCTGTGGGGCTGCAGGCCTGTGGTTCTGCCTCTCCTCCAGACTGGACGTGCAAGGTGCCATCGGGTGTGCTAATTGTGGTGTGCTAGGGTGTTTGGGCGAGGCTGGGTGTGGCACCTACTTCCAGTGAGCGGTTGTCCTCCTCAGGCACACATACCTCGCCTTGGGCAAGTTCCTCATCGCCACTCTGTGGCGCAGTGGCAGCTGCCTCCCCTACCGAGCTGTTAGCTGCAGACAGTCTCCCTTCTGCCACTGGCTCAACTGAAGCAGATTCCACAGGTGTTGTCACTGCTGGTGTAGTGGCTGTCCTTTGACGCCCCTGTTCCCGGCCACCCTGTGTTGCCTTTGTCCCCGGTGGCTGATGTGCCTTGCCTGTGCCCTTGGACGTGGAAGGCCTGTTGGTGTCTTCCCTGGACCTGGCCTTCTTCGAAAGAGTGGTGGCCTGTGCTGCAGGTATCACGGCCTGTGGGGGACCGAAAGAGGGATGGCATCAGTGATGGTTGTACATGCATCATGCATACAATGGTTTTAGTGCAGTGATACATATTTGATGACTTGTTGTCCTACAGTTGTGGCATACAGGTTGCTTGCCATATGGTGGAGTCATTTAGACATACGTTAGGTTCACACATGTGTGAGGTGGTGTATGCTGTGTGACATGCATTTGTGTTGTGGACTGCGTGCAGTGTGACACATGCCGTTTCCCAGTTTGTGGTGTGTGTCTCAGGTATGGCATTGGCATGCTGCATGCATGTGAATGTGACAGTGTTGGGGACGGCATCTAGCAAGGGATGTGTCCATGTGTGTGTAATGGCCCATGCATTGCCTCATGGCACGGTCACATTGGTGGACCATCATCATACTTTGCATTACAATGTTTTCTTTGGACACTCACCTCCATGTGCCGATGACGACGCTACACGTTCCATATCTCTCACTCATTCTATGGACTCCAATCTGATGGTGCTGGCGCAGGTTTCTTCCCAGCGGGTGAGTTTAATGGGTGAGTTGGATCCACCGCCAGTAGCCAGACCCTGGCTCCGGTTAGCAGACAAGATATTGTGCACTCAGAGGCGCAGGTCGTCCCAGCATTTTTTAACGTCCTTTACAGTGCGGGGGGTGGTGCCAACCGCACTGACTTTCTGGGCCACTAGCTCCCATACCTCCTCCTTTTTGAGCTGTGCAGCTCTTTTCAGGTCTGACGCAAAGACCACTTCTGCATTCTCTGCCAGAGTGTCAGCCAGCATGTTAAGTTCATCCTCGGAGAACCACTCCTTCCGCTGCCGGGATCCCCTTTCTTTATGGCCTTTGGCATAGTGCTGGTGGTGTAGATGCTGATCTGACTGTTAGTTTGAGGCTCCAGGTCCTGTATCTCGAGGATGGCAATGGATTGTGTTTTTCAAGATGCCCGACATGCCATTTCCCATTCCGGCGCGATGACGTTACTTCCGGTTCCGGTATTAGCGGGCCCACTAATGCCAGGCCCGTTATTTAGGGGTGGACGGAGGCGGAAGGTGTCAGCGCTTTCCATGATGCCGCTAAGGGATGTTTTTGGTTCTTTTGCGGCATGCCGGTACTGTCAATATCAGCATGCCGCTATGCGCGTGCATGCATACTCGTAATCGGCTGCTGTTAGCAACGTCAGTGCTACCCGGACCCGGTATTGCCTCCATGCCGGTCAAAATTGATTTTTACTGCGATTCTCATAATGATCCCCATTGTGTCGACAAAGTTTCTTAGAAGCAACATCCTTATTGAAGCAGGATTGCATTTGGAAAAATTATACTCGCTAGGAGAAGCAATTTTAAATTATGGTATTGTGACTGTTTTAACTAGACGGTGGTCTCCCAATAATGACGTGAAAGAGGAAGGTGTCATTATTGCAGTCTGCATCTTTCAAATAAACATCATACAATGTTTAGAATTACTCTTTGGTCACCAAGTAATAAATAGAGACCAGCATGTCATGTAGGAACAGTTGATGCACATTGGCACTTTAGATACTGACCCCAATCACATGCATTGTATCAATTTGCACATTTCAGCGAGTGTTGCACATGTTTTTGTATATGTATAAGTATGCCTTTGAGTATTTTTGTAAATTTGTCTTTGATTAAATCTCTGACTAAGAGAACTTTTGAAAGAACATTAAACAGTGTTTCTTAAATATCAGAATATGGTAAAGTCTGTGTGGTCAAGCTGTTAGTGGTATATTGTGTTAAACATTTACACCCCTCCAATCAAAAAATACCAGCCGCCAACAATTAGGGCTTTCTCACACTCTGCCACAAACTTATCGATAAAGCCCTGGAGGTGCTCCCTACCTTGTTACACTGTGGCGTAATTGTTATGGTGCCAGGGATTGGCATCTCATGCCATGAACCTCCTTCCATGGCTCCAGGTATTCACTGGGCGCCTTTCACTGCGTAGAACAACGTTGGCAATGGTAATAGGAAATGGGCTGGAACAACAATTTCCAGCAATGTTCATCTTGCTCTTGTGCCATTTAGTCCCGAGGCCTGAATCCCTGGGATAGGCTAGCTCAGCAATCCTCCAAAATCTGCTTCTGGCGCAACCTTAAGCAATGTTTAACTTATTGCAAGCTCCGTGGACAAACAGCATGAGCCACACACCTTTTGGATGAACTGTGCAAATGGGTATATGTAGCTTGGGATGTACATACTTTTTTTAGGGTTTGTATGAGACAAATGAGAAGACAAAAGAACCCAATTTGGATTACTTGAGCAGAAGGATTTCTTGCTGCATCACTGTCACTGACCTATTTAAAATGTAAAATGTGGTCATTCTTAGGTTCCCAAAATGCTCTTTGCTTTTATGCAAATCTTCTTGGTAGGGTTCCCTGAATAGATAGGGTGTTGCTAGCTTTAGGCTTGTAGGCTGCTCATCATTCCCGCCCACATAACCCCTTATCTCCCTCCCCTGCATGAAAGAGGGGGGTCTTTGAGTACTACCCACCCCCCCATTTCCAGCACCTGGTTCCCTCAACTCCTGTCATGCTTCGCCTCTACTGCGGTACAGCATAAAACCCTCAGAAGAATCAGGAAGCTGTGCTCTTCAGTGAGTGTAACTTGCAGACGCTGCCTTTGCTCCCTTTGTTGCCCTAAATTCTGTACTGACTGACAGTTATGGACCCTGACATGCTTTCTGTCTTTGTCTGGCTCTATCTTTCCTTTTCATGTATATGCTCGCAGTGTTGACCGGGCACATCCCCAGGACTGCATACCTTTCTCCTCAGCCTAAGTTGTCAGCCCTTGGTGCATGAAATAGATTGTTGTTGGATGCCATGCCTCCTTTCTTCTACAGCGACGTTGATGACGAAACTGTTCAAGTCCAGTCACTTTGTGACCTCGATGCCTCTTCATGGATCTGACCAGTCCTGGGGCTGACCTCCCTCACCTCCATTGGTCTTTCCCCTCTTTGCTTGGACTTCATCCCATCTTTCCTGGTCTCCATACCTTAGCCCAAGGACCTTAGCCCAAGAACCACTTCTTCGGGTTGCCATCTGTTTACAGACTGTCAGCGACTTGCAAACTCTTGCAATTGTGTGCCGTTATTTTTTTAGACAGTCATATTTCTCTGCTCTTTGGAACCCCCACTCTGACCCTGGCCTTTGGACATCTGATTCTCATCATTGAACCCCTTCTCCTGTATTTTGTGTTTAACCATCAGGCTTTTTGGTGTGCAGGTATTATGCTTTCCATTGCTCTGGCAAGGTTTTGTTCTCCTATTTATTTCTCATGCTCTGGTCCATGCGGACTAACACACAGCCTACGTGGTCATCCCTGATGCATATTCAGTGTACTCCAAAGTGTGCTCTTTTTCCTTGAGTGCAAGATCTACGTTTTATGGTACATGTCAACTCTGGGTAATGCCTGCTCCTCCACCACTGCCCTTTCTCCTTCTGTCCTCCAGTCCCTCTCCACCACCCTGCTTGTGAGTGGTGAATGTTTTGCAGTCTGTCCTGGGTTTCTTTGATTTGCGGTTTCTGTGGAATGGCGGCAGGAGACGATGGGGAAGGCAGTATGCACTTTGATAAGCAGTAGAAAATAATGAATGAGGCTTTTTTGGAAGAAATGGATATAGTTTTCATGCTTGCTTTATCACAGATGATCTGTCATGAAGCAAGCATGAAAAGCCTTATTACATGGTGTGAGGAGTCAGACATGAGACAGACCCAAAGGTATATTTTTCTCACAAGTTGCAATTTTATTAAATATAAAGGGGTGAGACCAACGCCTATCTTTCCCTAACCTAACAAGAATGTCTCCTTGCCTAACAAACTAAGGCTATAGAAAAATGACCTGGTGTCCAAAAAGCATCTGACCCTCCCACTAATACATACAACAAAATTAAACAAGGTTAGTTTGACAGACTTAAATTTCACAAAATAATAGATCAATTCAAACTCAAAGCTTTAAGTGATACTCCTTGTAATCAGGGTTGGATTCCATTCACCTGGGTAAATTCAGGAATACCTTGAGCAAAGTTCAGAGTCAAGAACGTTCGGTGCAATAACAAAGTTCCATTCATCGTAGCATACAAAGTCTTTTCTATTAAACATATCCTTTCACTTGGCAAAGTGAATATCTTTCTTGCAAATGCTTGTTCATAAAGCAACTGTCAATTTTCAATAATCTCCTGCTTGGCAAAACAAAAGCATTTTCCTCAAAACAAAAGTTCATAAATCAGGGCAAATGTTCTTTTCTCAAAAGGCCAAGCAATTGTTAACACATCATACTTCTTCAAAACAAAAAATAAACTTGAGTCAGTATGGTTCAATAATTACTTTCTAAATGAATCCGTTCATCAAGACAATGGGCCTCATTAGGACCCTGGCGGTAAGGGGTCTACGCCAGCGTTAGCTGCGCCGACCCCTTACCGCCAACTACGAGTTCCCAAAGCGCCATGGTCATTTTTCCGCCTGCTTTTTGCGGGCGGAGAAATCCATGGCGCTATGGGACCTTGGTGTTAATTACGCCACCGTAATTTACGGTGGCGTAATTAACTCCTTCCCCACTCCCATTATACCCTATGGGGCCGAAATGGGAATGGGGAAGGGTAAATGGGTCAATGGGGACTTACCGCCCCGCCGACCTCGGAATGGGGCGGTAAGTCCACCATCCGCCATGGCGTAAACGGACTTTACGCCATGGCCGGAAAGTCCGTCGATGGCGGAAAAAATCCGCCAGGGTCGTAATGAGGGCCAATGTGATGGAATTATCCCTTCTTTTCCACCAGACCTTTTTACCACAACCATAGTACTTTAAATCATCTTCTTCTTTCCTGGTAGACTCGTCTGCCAGGATAAAACTCCTACTACTACAATTGTACCCTGTGATCATTTTTCTTCCAAAACCCTCCACACCAAAAACATAAATGAGGAGCTTTGAATCACCAACTGCTTCTCTTTATAGTCTCTTGACTCTTAACAAAGTGGGTTACATCTCTTCCAGAATTGATATTCCACAAACTAATAATTGTTCTTGCCTTTTGGCTGTAGGCAATGCAGGTTACAGTTCTCACTCCCCCTTGGACTCTCATACAAGCAGGGCGTTGCTCCTGCTGCCTTTGTCTTCTGGTTATGCAACCTCTTGGCTGCTGGCAATGTGGGCTATGATGATCCCCCAGTTGATATCCCTTACTAGGAGAGTTGCACCCTGTTTGCCCTTGTAACTCTCTTTTCTGGCTTTGGCAATGCGGGTTACAACTGTCCCCTAATTGGTATCCCTTTTTAGGAGAGTTTCGCCCAGTTTGCCTCGATATTCCTCTTCTCCGGCTTTGGCCATGCAGGTTACAATGGTCCTCTAATTGGCATCCCTTATTTGGAGAGCTGCGCCCAGTTTGCCTTGATATCCCTCTTCTCTGGCTTTGGCAATGTGGGTTACAATGGTCCTCTAATTGGTATGCTTTATTAGGAGAATTGTGCCCAGTTTGCTTTGATATTCCTCTTCTCTGGCTTTGGCAATGCGAGTTACAATGGTCCCCTAATTGGTATCCTTTATTAGGAGAGTTGTGCCCAGTTTGCATCAGTTAATTTGTTTGGTATTAAAAATTATTACTTTCACTTAGCAGTCTCCTTCGGAGCGCCCCGGGGTCACCTGCTTCAAACCAACTCACTGGTATGCTTTGGCGTCTCCTTGTGACTGATTGGTGTTGCTGTAGATCTCTTCTGGGCCTTCTCTGCTTCTGCCAGCTTTGGTTTGACTGCAACAGTCCACGCAGTCCTTCAGAGGAGCTCTGGCAGCTCTTTGTGATCTCCAGTGTGACTTAAGTACTGGAGCAATTCACGGTGTGTCGGAGCTCGTCTCGAACATGGCATGGCTTGCTTCAGAACTGCCGTCCGCTGTGCATTCTCTACATCGCCACGGTGCTCCAGCCTCTCCCGCACAGCGTCCTACTGCCGCCACAACTACACCATCAGCTTCTCCTTGCTTCTACATCTGAAGCCCATTTATATATTTAAAGGTTCCGCTCTGGTGCTTTCTGCCATAACTAGACCGCTCATGATACTTCATCAACTTTGAACCCCTCTTCTTCGTCTCAGTACTATGAGCATTATGGGACTCGACATCCATAATGTTTTAGTTTGTTTTATGATCAGTTAACTTAAGTTGATTTGTTAACGGAGTGTGTTCAGATGGAAAAGAGGTTGTTAAAGGAGTAGATGGTTTACCCTTGGGTTTTGGACCTCAATACAAGGCATAATCATAACGAAGAAAAGTTGTGAGATTAACTTCTGGACATCCCAATGTACCACTTTCATGCTGGTTAAAAGAGTTTTCATGTTCTGCTCTTTGGGTAGCTCTGGGAGAGGGAACTTTACATTGTCAGCATGCCATTAGATATTTAGGTATTCGGGAAATCTCTTCCTCAGATGAGGATGAATATTGTGTCTCTCCTAATGGAGTCACCACTTCCCCATGACAGCCGTCTCCTCCCATGTGACCCTCCCTCATGTTACCACCCCCAGGGTTAGGATCAGGTAGCGGTTGCCTTCCCCTACCCACATGGGAGGAAACTTTAGGCTGGAGTTAGTGATGACTCTGCAGGATTCATCATAATAGCTAGACTTGCATTTTGGTGCAGCCAGTTTAGCCATTTCTTACTGTGGTATGACATTTATTACTGGCCATTTATGATAGAAGAAGTATGATTAGTTTTTTTACGATAATCTCTGGTAAAGCAAGTGTGATAAGTGCTATTACGTGGGTGGACTGGCATTTTGGTGCAGTCAGTTGTGGCATGACATTTTTATTAGGCATCTAACAAATGTGAAAAATGTGATGCCAGTCAGAAATGGCTAGTCTGGTTGCACCAAAATGCTAGTCTAGCCACCAATAACGCTCATCATGCCTGGTTTATCACAGATACCCAGTGTAAAATAATATGCCTCCTCTCCCACACCTCACCCGCCACCCAAATCAGCCTCTGGGACGGCACAAACCCAACACAAACCCACACACATTCAAACACAAATTCAAGTAGAATTCCCTTGCTCATTCAAACACACATTGGCGCAGTATTCACTTGCTCATTCAAACACTTATTCACACAGCATTCACTTGCTCACTAAAACACACATTCACTCACTCATTCAACCAGCATTCAAACAGTATTCAAAAAGTATTCAAACAGTATTCAAACAGCAATCACTTGCGCACCCATAGACTCCCTTTTTCACACATGCACCCAACCACCCGTACATCATACACTCGTTTGTTCACACAAACACACACACATAGCATCACACGCACCATATAGAGACACACAATTCTACACCTACCTTCAAAACTGGTCCTGATGCTGCTCTTGCTAAGCATGATATCCCCTCCCATGACAAGGGCCCTCTGGCTTCTGCACACAAGAACAGGAACCTAGGAAGTACAGTGCTCTCTGGTTCCTGCACATGCACGCAGGACTCAAAACGCTACTTTGTCAGTAACCTGTTCAAGAAGGTGGAGAAGCGTCCCCACGCACATTCAGATGTGAAGTTCACCAGCATGCATCCACAATGGACCATGCAAGTCAAGGAAAGCAAAATGCACCCAGCCTTCCATGGCGCATTGGATATGCACGATAGGGGAACATAAACTTTGAACTAAGTTTCCCTTTGACAGTTTAACCCTCAAGGTGGGCGAGGGTACAGGCTGGCCGGCGCCTCCTCATCAATTATGTATGAGCCGCCACTAGCCCTGATGCACTCAGTATTAAGTATGTAGTTGCCACTAATACGACTTGCTTTTGTAGAACTTCAGCATCAACGCAGACAAAACCAAAAACGAGTTTCAGTGATAATTATAAAGGGTAAAATCTGTGCCTTGAAAAGATTTTAGGTGAAATTCTCCAATGCCGATTGGCTACAACCTACTTCATGCAATGAAAACATCAATTGTGCAGAGCAATTGCAACAAAAAGGGAAAACACATTCCAGTGTGCAGTGCCTAAGGCATAGAAGACACGAAGTTGGCGCATGGACTGTTGCGCAGAAATATTCACAGAAGGGACTGGGAACGTACAAAGTGCACCGCGTTTTTAATGTATGGTTAATGTTTTCACTCAAGCCATAGCTAGTCTGACAAGAAGCTAGCACGTTCTGTTCCATTGCCAGAACTCAAAGAACAATTTGGTGAAAATAAGTCGTGTACGATTGATCTAACGGAGCGAAAATGGCTACACCCCAGTTCTCTTCTACGCGCCCACCGCAGACAGCTAAACAGAAGGCTCAAAGATTTCTGGTCGGTGTAAGTTACATGCTTATCTTTGTATGGAAGGTTTTTCCACAAGAAAATAGCAATCTTCTTTTGTGATGCCTTAAACAAGTACAAAGTTGGCTCATTAACCGGAAATAAGCAAAACACACTTTGCAAAGCCGTTTACACGAGAACCAGAGACTAACATCAGAATATACAACGGCGCTATTTCAGTGTCGGTTCCTAGAACAAAGTGACCCCCTTCTCCCTCTGGATCCCACCCACAGAAAAATGACCGTGTCTGCAAGCCTTGGTTGGCTGGCCTCTGCCTACTCCTGGGGTGTGCAGCGAACTCCCTGCCAGTAATTGCTTCCATACCACACAAACGCTCCGAAAGAGTTTTGCATACCTGTTATGATTATGCGTGACATTTATACTGTATTTAATGCTCCAAAGGGCTTACATATTTCATTTTCTTGCAGAAAACCAGAACTTGAAGATTTGGCTTTTATGAGACATCTCCAAGAATAAAGTGGCCTACATTTAGTATGTACTTTTTCCCCAGCTCAAATCTCCATGAACTTTTGGCCTGGAAACATTTGTTTTTACTAATTGGAAGCACTGTGCCTATACAGTGGATATTTCTGTCCACGAGTAATCCTACCTGTAGATGCTGGCTAGGTAGCTCAGTGAGTTAAACAAAAAGTGCTCCTGACATCCTTCTCAATGGCTTACTTCTTATTAAACTCCTAGCCAATTAAATCCAGCAGTATAACACAAAACTTGATCCATATTATTCATTGTTTCAAGTACAAAAATGGCAAAGATTCAAACAATATAAACGTTAAGTTTGCCTACACATATTCAAAAATTCATGATGGCTCAACCAATGTGGCCGCATGTCTCTCTATTATAATTTGATTCATAATTGACCTCTGGTCTGGTATGAATAAGGACTGGCATCATTAATCCATTTCCATCTAACATACAGTTAAATAAAGTGCCTAGACACAAAATATGTGCATAAAGTGCAATAGTACTTGTGCAAAAAGTGCACACACATCAATGACAAACAACCCCATAAATATATATAAAAAAATATTCAGTACATCAATGACAAACAACAACATACACATATCACTAATTATTCAATGCACAGTCCTATTCATGATACAGATATCGAAATTGCAAAGGAACATACCTTTAAAACAACTTGAGTTATAAAAACAAACTGCTGTCGTGGGGAAAAAGTTCTAAAGGAGACCTTTTATTTGCGAGGTACTCACGAGGTCACAGTTTCCCGTTGTTTACGTTACATCCCAACACCAATTATTTCTTTATTTCATGTATATGTTTATAACTCGCCGAAAGCCCGCAGACATCATGGCGCACATAGGACAAAAACATCAGAGTCAAGACAGACGAAATAAAGGGTATTCTGTGAACAAGGATACGCATGGTTTAGTTAAACAATGCAGTTTTCAGAAATCTACAGAAGGAGGGATATATATTGCTGTGTATTCAGAATGAAGGGAATTCCAAACCAGGCCTCCCTGGACTGAAAAGGCTCTACCTTTTCCTTTAGTCCATTTAAATCTAGGACAGCACAAAAGATTAGTGTTACAAGCTCGTAGTGCCCTCTTCGGTTCATATTTGACCAATTTTTCCTGAAGATAAACAGAGGCTTTGCCGTGAAGACATTTGTGTACCAAGTTAGTCACCTTAAACTGTATTCGGGTGCCCACTGGCAGCCGAATGACATCATTTTGTAAGACTTGACGTCTGTGTATGTAGTTTTTACTTGCACCAGCCAAAAGCGCATTGCGTGCCAATATTTACATTATTGTACACGCCATCCGACTGTTCTCATTTGTGGTAGCTAGGGTCTATGTCCTATATGTTACAAAGCCCAGTGAGTTAAGCCGTCCCTGCAAACAAGGTGTGTTCCTCCTGCAGGACGGAGATTTGCTTGTAAGCGGGCCGATGCAGCCCTTCATCTTTCTGAGGTCCATGAATTGATCAGCATAAAATTGAGGAGTATAAACCTCTATTGCTACACCACTTCAGAGCAGGACACACTGCCTTGATGCTGTGGATAAAAATGTGATAACATTAAAAAAAAGGTGGGATGGAGGAAAAGACGTGCCAATAACAGAAGGAAGTTCCATTATTTTATGGGTGTTGTGAGTACACACTCACAATCACTATGGTGATCTGCACAAGGGCATTTCTTTTTACAGTTCATCTGCTCTATTGGTTTTCCCTTTAAAATAGTATTTTTTTAAATTGATGGAAATGCTACACTTGTGTTCAATACCGCGAGATATGCTGCATATCACCATCTCAATTTTATGGAAGTAGCTTAGTGTGTTAACATTGTACGCTAAATGTATTAACACATTAATGAAAAGAGGGGTTTTAACCAACGTTTCTCTAAATTAACATGTTCATAGTACCTACCTAGCAAAAGTGCAGTGCTCTGAAATGACTCTGAGGAGTTAGGGGAATACAATACTAGTTGTTAATATAAGCATCAAAAGATTGAATAGCACGTGTCATTATCTATTAACATATGTTCATGTTCTATCACACTATTGTCCATGTGCGTTCCCAAAAGATGCAGTGTCAACGAATTCTGCTATCCACAATCTCCTGAAGATTGCCTAATGCTACGGAAGTAAGTAACATCAAAACTGCAATACCAGTGTAACTTAACACATATTTTGACAAAAAGGTTTTGGAATGCCTGTGTATATGAATCTAGCAAGCACACCATTACCAGGTTTCTGTTTCTGTGTGGGCAAACGTGTCTGGGTCTTTAAGGTTCACACTTAACAATGCCCTGTCTTCTCCCAGCAGGTTTTATCATCTGTTTCCCGTGCAGGGAAGAAGGGAGGTCAAAACTGCAGAGGGTAGTCTAGAGTCTTGATGGACAGTGATGCTTCATTCAGCAGTGGGCACAGCAGTAAAGCCTCCTCTCCCAATCAGTGACTGCTACTTCCTTGCACAATGGCAGGAATGGGCTAAACCGCCATGTCCCTCCCCACTTCAGCCAACCTGAAAGCACACCAGTCTGGGTGGAACCTTGGGCAGCATTTCCTTGTGGGAACGTCTCTAGGGTACACAGAGCTTGCTTGTGCAGTTCTTTATGCTTTAGCAGTGCTCACATTTGGGCCAGTTCTAGTGTGATTAATTGCCATCTGGCAAGGGTGTAAAAGCACTTATTAACTAATAAAATTATGCAAGTAATTCCATCTCAAAAAGGCTAATCTGCTGTTCAGATTCCCCTTTCATAAACTCTATGACAAAAGCATAGTGTGTTTATGTGGCCTGCTGCATCAGCATTCTGATTGAAGCACCTGCGCTACCAGTGGCAGAGAGCGGTTTCAGAGGTCACAGGTGCCCACTTGACAGCTGTAGTGACATCCAAGTCTCTGCAGCAAAGGGGTTGCATTTAAAATAGGCACTCCTGTTCCAAACACAGCATAGCTCTGCAGATCCTGTCCTAGTAGCACACTCAATTGTAAATATAAGCCATACCTGAGTTAGGGTTTGATGGGCAGCACCTCCCAGAGTTATCCCAGCCAGCTTAAATTGATTCTGCACGTGTTGCTGCCCTGTGGGCCCAGTTCCGATGAGGAAGGATTATGTTTATTCCTCCAACCAAGACCCACCTCAGTCCTCTGACAGGACTGTAGCGTTGTGGGATTGCTTCTCCTGGTTCCTTTGTAAGGGCAGGTAACACATTTTCCCCCCCACGACAGCCACTCCCCAGGACGATGGCCTTGGAGCAGAAACCAACAGGCACACCCATTCACAGAGAGCTAGGCCTCACACCAGAGTGATGCGTTTCTAAATATTTTTGTTCTAAGAGAAAATGGAACAGACGCAGTTAGAGTTGACAGGGGAACTCTGTTCAAGGGAAGGAGACTTCCATCATTTTGAAACTCTTTCCCTCGCTTTCTCTTTTCTCTCCCCATCCCCTCCACTTCCTATGTAGCAAAGCACTTTTGGTGTGACATTGGAAGAGCAAATTCCACTCATTTCAATGGCAGAGACTGAACCCCTAAAGCAGGCTAGCTTTATTCCAATCACCTGAAGACCTCTGACTATAAAAGGAGGTGTCTCCCACGGTTACATGTGATTTTACTGAATAATAAAATAAGAAACCTTGCAGCGCGAGTAGAAAGTTCTAGGCCGCAGCCACCTTCAGTTCGGCCCCGACTGAATGCTAGCTTGCCGCTATGCTATCATGACTTCTGCATCCTCGATCCAACACTGCGATCGATCAACACTGAGAAGCCTGGTTCGACGCTGTTGAACCACCAAGATATGTGCAAAGGTAGTATTCATCGAAATCTGCCCTCCTGGTCCATCCTTGGGCCCTAGAGACTGGATAGGTCATTTTCATCCCTATTTACAATTCAAAGAAATATCCTTCAGGACACTGTGCTCTTTTGATTGCCTTTCACATCCCCCAGAGTGCTGCATCTATTCTATCTGTGCATATTCTGTGTTTCTTCTAGAAGGCTAGGTTTTTACAGTGTTTTCTGATTAGTTTGCAGAAGTACAAGGAAGAGTAGAGAATAAAAATCCCACTGACCCCTCAAACATCTACAATCATAAAGGTAAAACAGGCACAGCCAAGAGATACAACTCCTTCCCCTTTTGTGGCAATGTGGGCCGTTGGTAGGTTATAATCTTGACATTTTGGTGGGCAGTAGGGTGGTTTGTGTAACAACTCAATACAATGCTCGCCTGCCACGATGGATAACACCCACTCGTCCGACGTTATCCCTTCCCATACATGGGTGAAGTGTGAAATACAGCCTCCTGCTGGAATGGCATGGGAGGGGACCTGAAGCGGTGTGTCATTGTTTGGGGGGGGGTGGAACCAAGTGAGGCTCTGCCCTTTCCTCTACCCCTTTTATTTCCCCTTTAAAAATTGGAAGAGGAACTTTGTCCTTGTGATTGGCCCCAAGATGAGGACTGTCCGCCCTGAGTATAGCCCGAGGAACGTTGAGCATCCTGACTCTGTGGGTCAGGGGACTCCTGACTCTGTGATGCTCAGGGGGCTCTAGTGTTTGAGGAGCCGCGTTGAGCATAGAGCTTGTTTGTTAGCTGGCCAAGCAATTTGAGAGTGTCGTATTCCTCCTTAGCACTCTTAAGGACAACTTCATCGGCCTTCCTGAATAATACATTAGGCTCCACTGCGATGTTTAGGAGGGTTGCCTGAGTTTCTAACTTAAACCCTGATTGTCTGAGCCATGCATGGCGCTTGATGAGTGTGCCATCTGCTATCATACGTCCTGCATTATCTGCTGCATCAAGGTTCTTTTTCAGGAAGCAGTTTGATATCTGCCTACCTTCTGTAGTGGTCTTTAGGGGTTCCGGGACTGCTTCTATTTGGCGTTCCAGGTCATCCCATTTGTGGCAGCCGTAACTAGCTAGAAGAGTAGTGTTTGTTTGATATGCCGCTGAGGAGGCGACCTTTCACCCGAAAGTATATATTTTTTTGCTTTCTGTTTTCGTTATCTGGCAGGGCCTCTGCCGATGCCAGGGGGGGTGCCTGCCCTCTTTCTGGTAGTGGTGACCACTAACGAATCAGGTTTAAGCTGACACCTCATATACAGGGTGTCAGTGGGTGCAGGTCTGAATAGTTTTTCTATCCTGCGGTTGACCGCCCTTGTGATACTAGGCACCTGTAGGGATGGCTGGATGCGTTTTTGTACAGACTACATTATCAGAATAATCTGGGTGGCAAACCTTTCAAAATCTTTTTCGACCTGTGCTTCCTGTGTTTCGATGTTAAAGTGTTGTGCAGCCTTTAGTAGCAGTTCAATGTACTGTAGTTGGTTATCAACGGGAGAATCTGCTACTGGCTGGTCCTGGTGGTCTGGCAACTGGATTACGTAAATGTCGTTGTCATCAAATTGGTCTCGACTATAAAGGTCCCCTTGAGACCTGTAAAGAACTCATGGTGGCAACAGTAAAGACAGACACAAATGTTCACAGTTCAAGGTGTATATTGAACCTTATAAGGGTGAGACAAATGCCTAATCTAAACCGAAATCTAAGATGGAAGCAAGCTACGAACATCAAATAATAATAAGGCAGTCCTAGTGGTGTCTTGTCAAATAAAAAGGGCCTACGCTAAAAACAAACTATTGCCAATTCCTTACTGCTAAATTACAAAAAGAGTGAGGGATAATATGCACCAGAGAAGAAAGAAATGTTCACAAAATGAAAAGCCACGATGGTATGCCTGGGTATCCCTTCTCCACGTTTGGAGCACGGGACAAGGCGGCACTCTCAAACACAGCACACTCCTTGGCATCGTCAGCACGAGGTATACAGTCCCAGTTCATCGATATCACAACCGTCAGAGGCTAAGCTTCTTTCCTACATAAAGTCTCTTGCCTTAGAAGGCCTGCTGATTCAAAGTAATAAACAAACAAAAGTTCCATCGGTACTCCTGTACCTTGGGCGATTGCTCTTCGCCCCTTTGATCTCCCTCCGCCTCTTGCAACTTGGGCCTCCCTCTGTCAGGTTTGCGATGGCCTTTCAAATATTGCTTGTAATATTCAAAATGTCCTTTTAAACAACTTCCCCCTACGGACAACCCTCAACTGGCTTCACTCTTGTTGACAAGGTTCACGTGTGTATTACTCTAGATACACAAACAAAAAACAAACAAAAGTTCTCTCGGTGGTCTTGCACCTTTAGCGATTGCTTTTCGCCCCTAGAATCTCCCTCTGTTGGGCTTGGATCCTCTCTGCGCAAAAAAGGGGCCTCCCTCCATCGGGTTCAGCATTAACACCGTTCATAGTTTACTCAATTTCATCAGAAAGAGTTGGTTCCATTTTCCTAGCTTTCTTTTAGATCTCCCTCCGCCGGGCTCGGATCCTCTTTGTAAAAGTGGGCCTCCCTCCGTACGTGTTAATTACAGCTTTATTTCACAGTTCACAATCTTTTTGGAAAGCGGGGTTCCCTTTCCCTAGCTTTCCTCTGGCCACGTGTCAGAGGTTTTCGATGTATAAGGGATTTGACGTAACCCTTATAGGACCACTTTGACGCCTCACGCCACCCTTGTAACCCTTATGGGACCACTTTGACGCCTCACGGAACCCTTTCCTAGGGTCCTCTGGTTCTTGCAGTTTCAAAAGCAGGTCACGGTTAGAGTCTTTCGAATGAGCGCTCACGTGGTGCCGGACCCCTCTGCACCTGGACCTCAACTGGGCTTTCTTTAAAGATCAAATACACACACAAGTTCTTTGTTGTACGAATTCCTTGCATTCACAATGTTGCTACTCACAACCTTAGGCTCAACACAGTTCGGTTTGCTATCAGCTTCCTCTGACTCACAGCCATTGGCTTCTTTGTTCTCTGGAGTCAAGGATAGTACCACGGTAGCCAGCTTGCCTCCCCGCCTGCGTTATAAAAGCAGGAGGCACCCGTGTACCATTGACATCTCCTGTTTTGTACGCCAGCTGCAACTCCCGGTCTTATGCTTTCCCTTTTCGGAGGCTTCGCGGGTCTGAGTTGAAAAGGGCAAGGGCAATTCCCCCTTTGTCGGCCTTCCAGATCTCACCACCTTTCTTCTCCTTTTGAACTGCCGGTTTGGTGTTGCTGTCTTCTCGTGCATTTGGCCTTGCTCAAAGTGTGCTTTCATTCTCTGCCTTTTATCCCTTTGGGGAAGGTAAAGTGCTGTCAGTTGTGCGTGATTATTCTCAATTTCCCCTCTCTGCCATACCCGTGTGTTGGGACATGTCAGGTAAATGGCTCTGGTGTTAGTCTGTTGTCTGTTACAGTGTGAGAAAGTGCTTGTGTCGGAAGGGGGTGGGGGGTAGAGCTTCTAAATATCAAACAGGGTAGAATGGGGAAAAGGTGTTACAAGGAAGGGGATATCGCGTCTCAACTCTTGGTGTCCCACTTCCATTCCCTGAAGACCCCTCACGCAGGTGATCCTCCCCCACTGGTCCACCCCCAGGAACTGGATCCAATAGCGATGGTCGTGTCCTGGCCACCTGGACGACAGATCTCCGGGGACTAGTGGGTGAGACACCTTCGGGTTTCTCACAGACCTTGGGTCTTGTGACCCTGAGGGATTGTTATAGTACATATAATGTGAGGGGTCTTGGTAGGTCAAGGCCCGAGTTCCTAGAATAGAGGCGATAGGCTGTGGCTCAAGACAAGCTTTTTTGGCAGGGGATTGTTGTGTTGGGGCCCCTGGCTGTGAGGAATCTCTAAGGGATGTTAATTGATATGGGTGCCTGTCTCCGTAAAATCTTATTAAATTGTTCAGGAGTATAATCACATGAAGGTGGGAAGCCTGACGTGATAGGAATGGCTTGGGAGGGAGTCTTGTCTATGTGGTGTATAGCCACTGAGAGAGAGTCTAGAGGGGAGGGGTTTACATCCTGTGTGCTTTTCGAGGACAAAGGTGTCCAGATTTGTGACTTTTTCAGTGACCTCACTTTAAGCAGGGAAGATCTGACATGTTTTTTGATTAACTCCTGCATTTTCAGCATTTTTTTGGGGGACGCCGAAACGCCTTTCACCGCCTGTTCTTCGGCGTTCGAAAGAAGGGCCTTTAGTGTGCAGTGTGGGAACCGGTCTTCGGGTCCGGTTTCGGAAGCCATTCATGAGGCAAAAGTGTACGTGATGGCCAAGAGGACGGTGAAGAACCTGAGGTTTTCTCTGTGGACACTGCCTTGGCATAGACACCCGATGGTACAATCGTAAGTCGGGCATGGAGTATGCTTTTAGTGTTCTTGGGCTTATGTGTGCTCGGCCACCAGGTGTCTTCTCCATCACAGAGCCACCAGCCTGCTTATTGGAGTCGGCGGCCCGTACATGGGTTTCTAACGAACCCTGCTCGCCTTTCACGTCACTCATGAGCCCGATACTGTCCTTGCTGGAGTCTTCCGTCATGTCAATGGAGACCTCGGCCTGCATGGCCCAGCGTCTGGTGCACCGATCCTTTAGAGTTTTCGGTGTATAAAAGTTTACAAGATTTGCAGAATTGTTTGGGGTGATCTCTCGGGAGACAGAAATTGCCCACTCGTTGTGTCTTTCCACAGGAATTTTCGATGGCAGGTAGGGCACAATTTAAAGGAAGCTTTGTCCCTTATTTTTTACAAGGGAAGATTGACGAGAAAAAGGGAAAGGGGTGACAGAATATGCATTCTTTAAAGAGGTCAGTATGAAGACCTCCCCACTCTCTCCCTACTGTAAGGTCCGAAGCCCGAAGAGGCCCGTGTAGGCCGCATTTGGGCGTCGATCTGTCAAGTCATCGACGACGAGGATGTTCGTCGAAAACCGTCGAGCAGTCTGTTGGCCGTGCAGCAAAGCGAACAATAAAGAATGAAAGAGAGTCTACAAGTAAACTTTCAACTAATTAAAAGGCATCAGCCTGGACGAGAACTCTGCATTTGCGACCGACTTCAATGGTGGAAAAAAACAATCTGAGGGACCTTGACGTGTGAAGGACCATGGTACAGTACACGTCACACTAGGGATAGCACTACTAACATGCCCTGTCGACATCCATTTTCGAGTTTCGAAAACAAATCTTGTAATACTCTGCGACTACCACTAGGTGTCGCACTATGCAATCTAAGCAGACCCACCAAGCTGCAGAATAACAAGTTACTCTCTTACCTGGTAACGTTCTTTTGATGGGATGGTCCGACGACGTATTCCATATCTATGACAGTAATCACCACAGCTGTGCTGCTTCGGAAAATCTTTCGGCGTCTGCGTCCTGCATCGATGACGTCGATACGCCGTCCTCGAGGACCTCCTCAGACGGCCGACGTCACCAGATGTTATAAGTAGGACGGACGATGCCCGTAGCCTCAGTTGTAGTTTCTTCCCCAGAAGGTGTGGCACCAATCTTCTGCCAGTATGACCACAGAAAGCCTTGCGGAAACGTAAGCTGCAATCGCATAAGAAATTCTGTAGGGGGGTAGGCAGGGAGGGAGCGATATGGAATACGTTGTTGGACCATCCCATCTTTGAGGGGATTGGGTCCTCCGACGTATTCCATATCTATGACAGACTCCCAAAGCAGTTTAAAGAATTTAGAATATACAAATTTAGAATGCCCAATCAAATTGCAGAGTAAAGGACCGCCTTGCCAAAGGCCAGATCCTGCCCCCGGATAGAATTGAGGGAGTAGTGACGTACAAAAGTATGGACCGAAGCCCAGGTGGCTGCATCACGGATGTTACGAATAGGAACACCCCTCTGCAGGGCAGTAGAGGCAGCCATACCCCTGGTAGAATGGGCCCGTAAGCCTACCGGAGGGTCCTTACCCGCCAAGCGGTAACATTCGGCAATTGCCAAGATGATCCATCGAGACAAAGTCTGCTTAGTAACAGCTTGTCCCAAACGCCTTCCAGCGTAACCAATAAAGAGTTGATCGTCCACTCTGACCCAGGACATGTGTGAAATGTAGAAGTTTAAAGCTCTCCTAGGAACCAGCTTATGGAGCCTCTCCTCTTCCTTACCAGGATGTGGAGGAGGATAAAATGCCGGAAGAATAACCTTCTGGCTTAAATGGAATTCCGATACTACCTTCGAAAGAAAGGAAGGACGAACTCTAAGGACAACCCTGTTCTTATGAAACACAGTGAAGGGTGGCTTAACTGAAAGTGCCTGTAACTCACTAACTCTGCGAGCGGAAGTGACAGCAAATAAAAACACAGTTTTAAGGGTTAACAGTCTCAAAGGACAAGAATGCAAAGGCTGAAATGGAGCACCCATTAGAAACTTGAGAACAAGGTTCAGATCCCAACCGGGCACCTGGAAAGGAACACACCGGGAGGGAACACATTAGTGAGCCCTTTCAGAAACTGAAAAATTAAAGGGATTTTAAAATAAGAACACTGCTCAGACGAGCGCTTAAATATAGACAGCGCCGCCAGGTAACCTTTAACGGTACCCACTTGCAGGCCCTTGTGGGCCAAAGAAAGAAAAAAAGACAGAACGATAGGAATGTCACATGAAAAAGGATCCACATTCTGAACCCTGCACCAGTCGCAGAACTTTCTCCAATGGCAACGGTACAGGGACTTTGTTGTCGGCCGTCTGGCCGAAAGCAACACCTCCATCACGTCTTCAGGGAGGACCCAATCCTTATACCTCAACCTTTCAGAAGCCAAGCGTGAAGGTTGAGGGATCTGACCTCTGGATGGAGAACCTGACCCCCCTCCCGTGAGAGCAGATCATCTCGGTATGGAAGATGACGTGGGGGGTAGATTGACAAGTCAAGAAGGTCCGGGTACCACGTCCTCCTGGCCCATGCCGGAGCAATCCAGGAACCGAACCTCCGTAACCTCCGCAGCACTTGCGGAATGACGGGGACTGGAGGAAACGCGTACAGCAGTGGGAAGGACCACTCCACTACAAATGCGTCTCCTAAGGCTCCTCTTGGAGGAAATTCCCGTGAGCAGAACCTTTCGCACTTCCTGTTGACACTGGAGGTGAAGAGATCCACTAGAGGGGTCCCCCATAGGGCAAAGATCTCCAGGAGAATCTCCCGAGCCAGCTCCCACTCGTGGGAGATCGTGCTCTGCCTGCTCAGAGCGTCCGCCGTCTCGTTTTCGTCTCCGGCCAGATGAACTGCCGAGATCGAAATATCCTGCTGGATGGCCCAGAACCAGAGCTGCATCGCCTCCCTGCACAGAGGAAGTGACCCTGACCCCCCCCCTTTTTGTTGAGGTAGTGCTTGGCCACTGTGTTGTCCATAAGAATCAGGACATTCTTTCCTCGCACAGTCGGCAGAAAAGCCTTCAGGGCAAGCCTGACGGGCCTCAGCTCCAACAGATTGATATGGAGTCTGGACTCCGACAGAGACCAACGACCACTGACTGTCAACTCGTTGGCATGAGCCCCCATCCCGCGAAGGATGCGTCCGTCACGATAGTCACCTCCAGCCAGGGTAGCCAAAAAGGAGCCCCCTTCATCAGATTGCCTTCGACGGCCCACCACAAAAGGTCCTGGGCAACCGAGGACGGCACCTGAACAGGGTCCGACATCCTGCCGGAGGACTGAGACCACTGGAGCTTGAGAGCCCATTGCAAAGATCTCATCCGCAACCTGGCCTCTGGCACCAGAAGGATGCAGGATGCCATGAGGCCGAGCAATCTCAAGAACTCGAACGCAGGGAGACTCTGGGCATGTTGGAACTTGTGCACCATATGCTGAATGTGATGAGCCCTCACCTGGGGAGGTAAACACTGCCCCAGGGACGTGTCGAGCACTGCTTCGATGTACTGGAGCCACTGAGTTGGCGTCAAGTGGGATTTCTTTAAGTTGAGAGAGAAGCCCAGCCTGTGAGGGAGTGGCAGATGACGGACAGATGATCCAGGACTTGCTCAGGAGAGCGCGCCCTGATCAACCAATCGTCCAGGTAGGGGTAGACGTGAATTCCCCTTTCCTGAGATACGCTGCCACCACCACCATGAGCTTGGTGAAAACCCTCGGGGCGGAGGTCAATCCGATCGGCAGGACCCGAAACTGAAAGTGCGAGTCGCCAACCGTGAACCTCAGGTACTTCTTGTGCTTGGGATGGATCGGCACATGAAAATAAGCGTCCTTGAGGTCGAGACACACCAACCAGTCCTGAAGTTGAAGGTGCTGGAGGACTTGAGAGAGAGAGTAACCATCTTGAACTTGTCCTTCCTGAGGAGTTTGTTCAAACCGCGCAAGTCCATGATGGGTCTCAATCCCCTGTCTTTCTTCGAAATCAAAAAATAAGGGGAATGCCATCCCTTGTTCCTCTCCGCTACAGGCACTAGTTCTATGGCGCCTTTCTCCAGCAGTGATTGAATTTCCTGCGCAAGGAGCAGATCCGGACTCTTCAAAGAGAGATTCCCTAGTGGATTGTCGTGAGGCCTCTGCCGGAAAGGAAGACAGTAGCCGTGGGCTATGATCTCCAGAACCCACACATCTGAAGTAATGGCCCGCCATTCTATAAGATGCTGCACCAGCCTTCCCCCAACCGGCGAAGCATGGGCCTCATGACTGAGCAGAAGCAGCTGCGGCATTGCCTGAGGGCAAAGAGGCAACTGCTCGCGCGGCCTTGGCACCTCGAGTACTTTGTTTTCCACCTCTGGCACTCCTACGGTTGCCCCTTTGACTTGCAGCTACTCTCGCTTTACTAAAGGATGAGTAATAACGAAAGGAACCTCCCCTCCACTGCTGTCCCCTAGGACGAAAAGGCAGAGGTTGGCGGACTGCAGTGCCCAACGACTTCGCTGCAGCTTTGGAGGTCTGCAACCTCTGAAGGCTCTCGTCAGCCTTGCTGCCAAAAAGATGTTCACCATCAAAGGGCATGTTGAGGAGCCTGGCAAACCCCGACTTCCTCAACCACGCAACCCTGTGTATCACGGTGCTCGCCGCCATGGACCGGCTGACACAGTCTGCCATGTCCAAACCCGACTGAACGGACTCACACATGGCATCCTTGCCATCCTGAATAATAGCAAGAAAACCAACCCGTTCGTCCCCTTCGGGAATATGTTCAGCCGCTAATGAAATACAGTTCCACAGAGTGTGCGTGAAACGTGACAAGGCACATACGGAGATGGCCGCCTGAAGAGCAATACCACCTGAAGAAAACACTTTCTTCGCCCAGCCATCAAAATGCTTGTCGTCCCTATCAGGAGGGATGGTAGGATACAACGTCTGCTTTGCTGGGGCCATAGCCGCCTGCACCACCAAACTCTCCGGAGTGGGTTGCTTGGTCAAGTAGCAAGGGTCACTACTGGCTCGGCAGTATTTTCGTGGCAAAGACTTGCCCACTGCCGAGAGACTCTCCGGAGCAGTCCAAGCCGCTACCATATTTCTTTGCAGAGCCATATGGAATGGCAGTACCGGGTCAGTGGGTGGACCTTGGTCGAGGATATCCGTCAGGTCATCCTGCACAAAATCAACTGGGGGCGCGACCACCCCAAGTAGTCCGTGACCCTCGACATAAGGCGCCGGTACGATGACTTGGCATGGGTGCCAGGCTCAGGCCTACAAAACTCCACCTCCGGAGAGGTGTCCAGACCACTGGCGTCATGCAGTGACTGACGCAAGCCCTCAATCTGGCTATGACCAGAAAGAATCTAATCTGGTACCGTGTCTGGAACCAATCCATCATCAGAACCCTCTTCCACCTCAGAAATATACTCCATAGGCTGGAAAGGGGGCAATGAATAAGGGAGAAAGACATGTTTTGCCTTGGCCAGAGCCTTTCTAGGTGGTTCCCCGTGCCGACACCACAGCCTCGAAAGGCGTCGAGTAAATCGGCGTTGACGTCAAGTGCGGCGCCAACAGCATCAACGGCTTCGACACAGGCCTCGAGGGCGGAGCCCCGAGCATGTTCTTCGACAGCCTGGGCGCCAATGGCGTCGACGACTTCCTCGGATGCGGAGCCAGGAGAGAGTCCGTCGACGACCTCGGCGCCACCGGCGTCGACGTCTTCTTCGAAGACTTCACAGGTGCACACGGGCTCGAGTGCATCGAGGACCTGGAACGGGCATGACTGGAACGATTCCCCTTGTCCGAGCGGGACCACTCCCGCGAATCGTGCCGACCACCCGAGCCCAAAGGCGTACGAGCGGTGTCTCCAGTGTCTCCAGTACGGTCATGACCGACCCCTCTTGGAGGCGCAGACGGCCCGGAGCCCTGCGATTCAAGAATCGCCAACATTTTCTTCCCAAAGGAAGCCCATTCCTCCAGAGAGGAACACTTGGTGGGATAAGAAACCCGCCGACGGGCGGTGTCCTCGGATGAGGACGGGTAAGGCGACCAATGACGGCGCTTCCGGGAGTGTCTCAAAAAGGCAGAGGAGTGGCGGGACCCACTCCGGGACCGAGACCCCCTAGACTTACGACTACGATGCGGAGAGTCGCCCCTCGAATCGTTCGCCGAATGCCCAGCGGACCTCGCCTTCTGGGGCTTGGACACCTTACTGATCGACACTATCATCCGTGTCGTGGGCCTCCCCGAGGCACCAGAGGCAGGCGTCGTGCAAGTCCGTCACCGACATCTTGGACCTGCAGTCCCCACACTTCTTGAAGCCCGGACGCGGGGTGGAAGAAGAGGAAGACATCCCGAGAATACTTTTTCACAAAACAAACAGGTTCCAAGAACCGAAAGAACAGAAACTCCAAAGAGTTGAGGCGCGCCGAGATCTCAGAAGCGAACACGTTCGCGGAAAAAACGGATCTGAGGCTACGGGCGTCGTGCGTCCTACTTATAACATCTGGTGACGTCGGCCGTCGGAGGAGGTCCTAGAGGACGGCGTATCAACGTCATCGTCGCAGGACCCCGAAAGATTTTCCGAAGCAGCACAGATGTGGTGATTACTGTCATAGATATGGAATACGTTGGAGGACCCAATCCCCTCGAAATATATATATTCACAACACCAAGAAAGTTATGGTGGGTTTAAAAAGGTTTGAAAAAAAACCTTTCACCTTAAATGTGAAAGTAGGAAAGTCCATGTGAGCCAAGTCATACATTCCTCAATGCTACCCAGTAGTGGTCGCTGGAAGTTCACCTCCAGTTCTGAGCCAAAACAGCAATGCATTGTGGGTTTGCAAATTAGCTCAAACGCAAACCCTTTTCTCCAGGAAACTGTCTTTGTCAAAGAGGGCAGTGCTACTTTATACATAGCTTAATCAACTAAAGAGAGACTTTTTCAACGCTACCAGGACAACTACATACCCGGTTTCACCCTTATTAGGGATCATCAGTGCAGTATAGTCCATATAGTCCTAACAGTCTTGTGGTTGGATATATATATGGGATACATTAGTCACCGTAATCGTATTTCTGATGCTTGTATCTGCTTAGATTCACATGCTGTGCATAGGCCGACATCTAGTGGAAGCTGCAGAGTATTACAGTTTGTTTTTTGAAACTCGAAAATGGGCGTCGATACAGGGCGTGCCAGTAATACTATCCCTAGTGTGACGTCCACTGTACCCATGATCCCTCACGCGTGTAGGACCCTCAGATTTTCTGACATGAGGTAGCATGAGGAGTAGCGTAAGTACAGATTATCCAAGCAGATAGATAGCTAAGACTACAAGCATCCATGCGCCTTCTCTCAGAGGGGAGGAAGGGCGGGCGCATGTGAATCTAAGCAGATACAAGCATCAGAAATACGATTACGGTGAGTAATGTTTCCCTTCTGAGGCTTGTGGAATATGCTTAGATCACATGCTGTGCATAGATTAGCGAGCAGTGTTAGAAGGAGGAGGTGGGATGTGAGAAGGGTCATGAGCGAACAGATGTCTTAGAACCGCTTGTGACACTTGAGTATCTGTCTTGGAATGAGTGTCAATGCAGTAGTGCTGAGTAAAAGTGTGAATAGAGCTCCATGTAGCTGCTTTGCAAATGGTGTCAAGGGGCACATTTGCAATGAAAGCCAGAGTGGCTCCAGTGCCTCTTGTAGAGTGGGCTCTTGGCGTAAAAGGCAGAATGTTTTCAGAAAGGGAGTAACACAGTTGGATATATTTGACTATCCATTTCGAGATGGCACCTTTAGAGACGCGATCACCCTCTCTGCCTTTAGCTGCGGAGACTAACAGTTGGTCTGTCTTTCTTAGCGGTCTGGTCTTGTCTACATAGTAGAGGACCACTCTTCGCACATCTAGAGTGTGTAGTTTCACCGCAGCAGAGCACTTGGGTTCTTGGAAGAAGGCCGGTAGCTCAATGGACTGGTTAACGTGGAATTTAGAAATGAATTTAGGTGAGAACCTAGGATGAGTTCGTACAACCAGTTTATCCTTATGAACAGTAAAGAAAGGATCCTGCACTGACAGAGCCTGAATTTCACGGACCCTTCTTATAGATGTAACGGCTACTAAGAAGGCAGTTTTATAGGTCAGGTGTTTGAGACTAGTTTTATGCATGGGTTCAAAGGGGGGCCCATGAGTTTAGCAAGCACCACATTAAGGTCCCATCCTGGTGGTGGATTCAAAATTGGAGGGTGAAGTCTCTTTACCCCTTCCATAAATGCTTTAATCCCTGGTACTTTCCACCACAACACCTTGTTTTGGGAGGTGGTGTAGGCTGACAGCGCCGCCAGGTGTACATTAAGTGAATTAAATACCAATCCTGCATCTAGCAGGTGGAGCATGTAGGTGACAATACTGGAAGGAGTGCAATCAACCGGGTTGATAAGTCTATTCTGTTACCAGATAACAAATCTCTTCCATTTATCAAAGTAACTGTGTCTTGTGTTTGGTTTCCTTGATTCTTTTTAGGATATCCATACATCTCTGTGGTAGATTGAGATGGCCAAACTCTATGACTTCAGGAGCCTTGCTGCCAAGTTCATTGAGCTGGGTTGAGGATGCACTGTCTGACCTTGGTGCTGGAATAGTAGGTTGTGCCAGCACAGGAGTCTGATGGGTTTGCACACTGCTGGTCTGGTGTGGGAACCAGGATTGTCTTGCCCACATGGGAGCAACTAGGATGAGCGTCATCGATTCTCTGTGCATCTTGTTGACCACCTTCCTCATGAGAGGCATTGGTTGAAAAGCGTAGGCAAACAACCCTGACGAGTTCATCCACAGGGCGTACCCCCTAGAGTCTGGCTGGGGGAACCTGGATGCGAATCATAGGCATTGTTTGTTTTCGCTTGTGGCGAATAGGTCTATAGTGGAGAAACCCACTGTGAGAAGAGGTCTTCTACGACTTCTCTGTGTAAACACCATTCGTGTTCTTCTAGTAAGAGATCTCTGCTTAAAGCTTCTGCTAGTGAATTGAGATCCCCTGGAACATGTTGAGATGACAGGTAAATGTTCCGTCTGAGTTCCCATGTCCAGATTTTCTGGGCAAGCTTGGACAGATTTGGCGAACGAGCCCCTCCCTGCTTGTTTATGTAAAACATGGCTGCCGTGCTATCTGTTAAGATCTGCACTGACAGGTTCACCAGGTGGGGGTCGAACGCTCAAAGCGCTCTGAAGACTGCCAGAAGCTCTAGCAGGTTGATGTGATTCTTGGCCACTGTGTGAGACCAGAGACCCTGAGCTGTGTGGTGAAGGAGGTGTGCTCCCCACCCCGAAAGGGGCGCGTCTGTAGTGACTACAGCCTGTATCTCTGGACCGAAAAAAAAGGGTTTCCCCTTTGACAGGTTCTCTCTTGTCCACCAGTGAAGACTTTGTACAAGTGTTGGCGAAACGACCACTAGATCGTCACACTGACCACTTGCCTGAGACCATTGTTTCGCCAACCATTCCTGCATGGGTCGCATGCGCAGGTGCGCGTGGGGAACCAGGTAAATACATGACGCCATCATGCCTAGCAAACGCATCGCTTTGCACACCCTTATCTGACGATCGGACTGATATTGAGGAATTTGCAGTAGTATATTCCGAATTCCTTCCTCTGATGGAAAGGCCAACCCCTCTTGAGTGTTCAGGACAGCTCCTAGGATCTGTTTGGAGGTGCTTGGCACCAGGCTTGATTTTTTCTCATTGATAGAGAAACCCAATTCGAAGAGGAGGTTGATAGTTCTTTGGATGTTGGATCTGCAAATTACCGGGGTTTCCCCCGTGATGAGTGTAAAGACTGGTAGGGGGTGTCTGTACTTCTGCTCTCTATATGGTAGAGGAGAGGCACAGAAGACCCCAGCCAAGATTCTCTATTACGGTAGCAATGGACGAGCAATCAAGGCCTAGCTTCTCAGAAGGTGATGCAGGCTGGTTCTTAAGTACAGTGTAGTCCCCGAACCCCCACAAAGGAATGTCCACACACTGTATTACTGAAAACACAGTCTTTATATAATTAATATTCAAAGGTATGTACACGATCACAATAACGCACTTTGTACTTGGAAATCAACAATGATAAATATATACAATTCTAAAGTGGTACCACCAATGTTATCAAATCTCATTAAAGTGCATCAACTGTACGGTTAAAATGTCACACAGATCAATAACGAGGAAACCAGCAATACAGATAGGAAGGAATGCAAGATGGTTGAAACAATAGGCAGAATTCTGACCCCTACCCTTAGGCACAGTTGTGTGTGGAGATCCCCCCACCTGGGTAAATAGAGATATATAGCACAAGCCCAGTCCATATATTGTTCAATAGTCTTATTTCCTCCTATTAAGGTTTTACCCCCCCATTGTACCTGGTGGAGTAGAGTTCTCCGAAGATGCGTCGACCGATCCTTCTTGAGTGACTCCCTTTAAGGCAGGAGCCACGGATCGTCGAGAGGCGTCGAGGAACTCGGCGTTCGGTGTCGGGGAATCGACGGCCCTTCTTGAGTGCCGTCCCTTTAAGGCAGGAGTCACGGGTCGTCGAATGTCCGACGGAGAACAGGTTGAACGACGGCGGTGAAGTGGCAGCTTCGTTCCTAGCGGTGCTCGTCGACGACAGAGCATTGGCGTCCTGCAAGGAAGTGTCGTGCGGGGCACCTCGGTGATGATAGTTCTGGACCGCAAAGAGATGATGAAGAACTGTGGCCCAGCAAGGGCGTTGAGTCGTCGGCGTCTCTGTGGTCTTTAGGTGGCGGGAAACCCACCGGCAGATGCTCCTCGGCGTGTCGACGGTCGGGCCTTCTCCAGCTGGATAAAGCGGGCGACGATGCAGACGAGAGTGCCCGATGATCAAATGAAGTTCTTAGGCAAACGGGAGCACGGTGGCTCCGGTCGACGACGGCGGTCGGCGACAGTGGCGGACAACAGTCCGGGTGCTTCTCTTTGGGATTCCGCGGCAGTCCCCATCTCGGGTCGGAAGCCTGTCGTAGGTGTGTCTACCAGGGAGCTTTGGCAAAGATCAGCTGTGTACGATGGTCCCTCGTAGCTCGGGAAGAGGGCGCCTTACCAGGTCCTCTCTGGGTCAGTCCTTGGAGACACAGCAGCTTTCCGATTGTGAAGGAGAGCAACAGCACTTCTCCTCGTCCAGCGGCGCTTCAAGGTCAAGCTTCATTTACTCCAGTTACTCGTCGTAGTGGACTTCAGCTTCTGAACACGATTCCTAGCAGTGAGAGGTCCCCAGATATACTGTTGATCTCCCATTCATTCTGCTGGGTCACACTCAAGCATCCAATCACGACTAAGGGCATTCATGCAGGCAGGCAGCCAATCAGGCACACAAGGTATTCAGGCCATTCCCTTCTCTCCAGACACTCACAACAAGTTATGTGTATTGGGACAAGTACCGAGCCATTCAACACTCCAAACTGCATTCATACCGGTTTCGGGCAGGGCTGTCTCAGTCATTGTGTCAACCACCAGATACTAGACATCCACAACACAGAATGCATATTCGTCACACACTCTATTCACCTGGGTCCCACCCACAGGAGGTACCCACAACATACATCACTGGGACGGCTCCAGCTAGTCTGGCCGGGCCTTCACAACAACGCCATATATTGCACTTCCATCTAACACCCGGACAAGGGGAAGGGACAGAGTCAGGGCTTCCCAGGACTTTGGGAAAACAAGGTAATGGGTAATAGGAAGCAAGAGGCCGCAGGGGCCATTTTGTTTTCCATCAGGAATCAACTGATTCCAATGGTAGGGCCGGGGTATCCCAAAATGGAGGATGCTCCTCGCACCTGTCAAATTCAGCATGGAGCTGCCACCAGCCCATACCCTGCTCTGCGGGCCACCCACAGGTGCCCAAAAACTTACACTAGGGGCACAGGGTTGTACCCCCACCCATGGGTGCCATAAGGGTATCCCACGGGTCCGTTCACCAAACCAAAAGAGAGAGAGCAACAGAACACACGATAAAAAGCAGTAAAGGACAAGGATATGGAGGCCCTGTCCCTCCGATGCATTTCCAGCATCGCAATGAGCCAGTCGTCCAGGTAAGGGTACACTGGGATTGCCTCCCTGCATAGGTGTGCTGCCGCCACCGCCAGTACCTTGGTGAATACCCTTGGAGCCGAGGCTATACCGAAGGGCAGTACCTTGAACTGGTAGTGCTGACTGTCCACTTTGAAGCGCAAGAATCTTCTGTGCGCTGGGAACATGGAAATATGAAAATAGGCATCTTTCATGTGCAATGTTGCCATGTAATCCCCTCTTTTTAGGAGGGGGATTACCTCTTGGAGAGTAGTCATGCCAAATTTTTGGGGCTTGACATACTTGTTTGCAGGGCTTAAGTCTAATACTGGGCGCATTGTTAAATCTTTTTTTGGCACAAGGAAGTAAGTTGAATAAATACCCTTGTTTACCTGGTTGCCCGGGACGAGTTCTATCGTGTCCTTTGCGAGAAGATTGACAAGCTCCTCGAGGAGGATCTTTTGGTGGTCCAGGGAATGTATATTTTGTCTTGAAGGTGGTTGCGGGGGCGCTCCAGCAGTTCGATGCAGTATCCTGCGGACACTGTGGACAGCACCCATCTGTCCGATGTGATCCCTTACGATGCCTGGGTGAAGTTGGAAATGCGCCCCCCTACTGGGGATGCGTGGGAAGGGACCCTGAGCGGAACGTCACTGTTTGCCGGGAGGCGTACCACCTCTGCCTGGGCTGCCTCTTCCTCTACCACGGCTCCTCTTATTACTTCTGCTGTAACTTTGGGGAGTCTGTTGGTTGCCACCCCACGATGTAACCTGCCACTGTGCGTAATTGGAGCCCCTCTGGGAATTTTGGCCGCGTGAGCGACGAAAATTACTATTCCCTCTTTGGTTTGTGGGCTTATTAGTCAATTGTCCCAGGGACCTAAGGGTATCGTACTCGTCTTTGGCAGTCTTGAGGGCCACCTCTACCGCTTTGCCAAACAAGACATTCGGTTCCACCGGCATGTCAATAAGGGTAGCCTGGGTCTCGGATTTAAACCCTGACTGTCTAAGCCAAGCGTGCTTCTTATTGACGGTGCTCTCTGTGATGAGCCGGCCTGCATTATCTGTGGCGTCAAAGGTAGTCTTTAGAATGCATCCGGACACGGCTCTACCCACTGACGAGATCTGGGCTAACTGGCCCTTTAGTGGTTCCGGTGCGGAGTCAATGAGAGCAGCTACCTGCTCCCACTGGTGGCAATTATAGCTTGCCAGCAGAGAGGTGGTATTGGCGATTCTTGCCTGGTAAGCGGAAGTGGAGGCCACTTTCCTTCGTAACCCATAAATCCTCTTGCTCTGCTTGTCTGGGGGAGCCTCAGATGCTGATAGAGGTGTCCCTGCTCTTTTCCTGGTGTTAGTGACTACCAACGAGTCGGGCTTAACTTGACCCCTTATGTAAAGTGGGTCTGACTGGGCGGCCCTGAACATCTTTTCAATTCTGGGGTTTACAGCCCTGGTAAGATTAGGGGTGAGGAGGGAAGGATCAGTTCTGCGTTGGATGGACTTCAGAATTGGAATGGCTTGGGCAACGGGTTTTTTGTCCCCCATGATCTCCTCTGCAAAGTACCTCTCTTCTTGCGCCCTCTGAGTGTCTATGTGGAAGTGCTCTGCGGCTCTAGCTAAGACCTCATTTAGAAGGGGCTGGTTATCTACTGGAGAGTCAGCAACCCATGGTTCTTTGCGAAAAGGAGAGTCTATATTGTAGACTTCTGCCTCGTCTTCCTCCTCCCCATCCTGGCCCTCGTCATTTCCATAATAATTTACTCCTGTTTGGTCGTCCAACATTTCTATGTCTGGATCCTCACCATACTGCTGGTAAGGTTGGATGTAGTAAGGGTCTGAAATCAGGCCCTGAGCTGGAGTCTCAAACCGAGGTCTCGTACTAGGAGGCTGACGGTCCTTGGATCCTGAAGGAGTAGCGTTGTCAGGGGTACTCTGATAGCTGAGAAAATGGTCTGGTTTTTTTCGTAGAAATCCGCCAAGGAACACATTCTTCTCATTACCCTGTCTATGTCCTCAGTGCTCTATTCTCTGGAACTGGGGAATGACAACCTCCTGTTGAGGTCCCTCTTCTATTCCCATATCCTGAGGAGTGGGAGGGATACATTTGGGTGTAGTGACAGGGACAGGGGTCTTGGATCTATCCTTATCTGAAGACTTGTGTCTGTCCTTGTGTACATGGGGTGCAGAAGTTGAGTGTAATGACTTTTTCTGCTGTTTGTCCACTTCCCCTTGAGTAGAAGAGTCTTTGCCTGATGTTTTGACCTTCTCTGAACCTTTCGACGCCTTGCGTCGAGATTCGGGGGTGTGTAAGGTACTCTCTGAATCTTTCGAGTGTGCACGTCGACTTTCTGAGGCAGACGCCGAACGGGCTGCCGGAGCCGACTCTAAGCGTGCTGCTTGGGGGTGGAGGTCGGATTCGTCATCTGACGACCATACCTGCGTGACTTTGGGGAGCGAGTCACTCTTGGCAAATGTGGACGGTTGCCCTGTGTCGTGAAGCGATCATGACCGGGAACGCCCTGAGGACACCGTTTCTGTGGACCGCTCGCTACGTGCCTCCTTCTTCCGAGAACTCGAAACGCGTGTCGAGTCTCGGCTGGGATTAGTGTGTTTAGGTATAGTGGTCTGGGTAGCGCTCGTGTCGCCGGGTGTGTTCCCCATAACTGCCCGGCCAGACAATCCTCCTAGATCGGGGACTAGCGCTTGGGTGTCTTTCGACACCCCTGTGCCCTCGCCATCCAAAAGGGCGGCGTTGCTGCCATCACTGAGGGATCCCACCACTTCCATGACCTCAAGCTGTCTGGCGTGATGGGCCCAACGTTTAGTGGAGCGGTCCTTTAGTGTCTTTGCCTTAAAAAGGCTACACGCTCTGCAGTTAGCCTCGGGGTGGTCCCTAGGCAAACAGAGATCACAGGTGGCGTGTTCGTCAACCCAAGGGTACCTGCGGTTGCACTTGGGGCAAAATTTAAATGGAGTACTCTCCATATGTCACCTTATGGCAGTGGGCTAGTGTATGTAGGAAATAATAACGAGTGTGAGTATGTTTCCACCCCCCCACTCTCCCTACTTG
Organism: Ambystoma mexicanum; assembly: GCF_040938575.1. Taxonomy (NCBI): domain Eukaryota; kingdom Metazoa; phylum Chordata; class Amphibia; order Caudata; family Ambystomatidae; genus Ambystoma; species Ambystoma mexicanum. The sequence continues at coordinate 1,320,720,069 of NC_090935.1, read as the reverse complement.
CAGGGCCGAGGCCAGAGGCCTTCCAAGGCCCAAAGTCTGTTGTGCAGTCTCGACGGTTGTCTGTTCTACAGAACAGTGTCGATCTTCGGGATCTGGACATGGGGTGAAAGAACGGGGAAATGGAATTTTTTTTAGCAAAATGGCAGAAAGCCAGGGAACTCCGCACAATGTTCTGACAAATATGGCAGGAAAAAACAATCTGAGGGTCCTACACACGTGAGGGATCATGGGTACAGTGGACGTCACACTAGGAATAGTATTACTGGCACGCCCTGTGTCGACGCCCATTTTCGAGATTCGAAAAACAAACTGTAATACTCTGCAGCTTCCACTAGATGTCGGCCTATGCACAGCATGTGATCTAAGCAGATTCCACAAGCCTCAGAAATATATATATCAACTAGTCACACCCATTGAGTGGTGTTTGTGCCTATTATCAGCGGGTGCTCATCTGATCGGTTATGGGCAAACTGTATGTGTAACAACAAATGTTCAGCTTCGGATGTTGCCTGTAGATCTAGTAGCAAACAAACATAGCCGAACCAGATTCGGTCCAAATTACTTGTGCAAAAAAAAAATGACTTTATTTTCAGTTAAAAATCAATCATCATAAAAAGAGATGTCAGTCAGCAAGGACTAACGAACTACATGAAAAGTCCTTAAGACGCTCCTTTCTGCGCCATGTGTTGCATCCCTCACTCAGGGACTTCCTCAGGTGAAAATTTGCAAACATGCAATAACAGACTTTCTTTATTTCCACATTTTCTGGGAGTTACCTAATTCTTAGTCATGTGACTCTTGATTCTGATTCGTTCTGCATGTTGAAATACAGGCGACCTTCTTTGACTAGTTGTTTGTTAATCGGAACCACTGTGTTTATAATAAATATCAACTATTGGTACCTCAAACTGTAAATATGTTACCACATTAGTACTCCCCTACTCATTTTCTTCACTTCTAATAATGATCTAATCAGCCCACTTGGTCAGGTGGCCAAATATTGATAATTAAATCCAAACCACAGCAGTGTAATCCTGCATGTCCACGTCTCAGGCTTTACACATAAATCGATCCAACCCTAGTGCAGCAGCACTGTTTACAATGGGTCAAAAATACTCATGACAATGTGACCCATTTATCTGTAAGTGGTAGTACACCATCCTGCCCCAGTGGGCTACAAGATTCGATGTTACCCACTTTCACAGATTTTCAAAGTGCTACTGTGCAATAAAGCGATTTTATCTAATCCAATAATCTGCAAACAAGCTTGTGCAAAATCTATTATACTCATCTTAATCCACTAAAAACAATGCACAAGTACTCAATGTTCACTGCTATTTCAGTGTGCAAGTTTGCATATCAGAAATACACTAATATTAGTTCATCACTCACGGCAACAAAAACTTGATCAGTTAATTCATCTCATGATTCCATATCAACTCAGTGGACTCATTGTGCAATGCAGTTCAAAAACATCGTACAAGCATCAATCCAACCTTCGTGTAGATATACACAACCGACCATACTTAATCATCCATACGATGTATCGCTAGCTCTTCTCCAGCATTGTGACCTCTTGTTTTTTTCGTATTGAATGTCACTATAAGCCTGGATTCTAATTTCCGCAATTTGCGTTCTCTATTACCTCTTCTTTTATGAATTGGTATGTGTGCCAAAGCAAAAAAATGAATTAATGAGGCATCATTCTTATGTTTGTCTGCAAAATGAACAACCAATGGATAATTGGCATCCACATTAATTATCGCCCTATAATGTTGCAAGATGCATATTTTTAACTGGAAAATAGTCGACCCAATACATATTAGCTCACATGGGCATACTACTGCATATGCAACACATTTCGTCAGACTATTAATCTTCTGCTTAATCTTCTACAATTTGTTCTGATTCATGCCATATCTCACTTCATCTTTTTGGACTGCATATTTACGCATTTTGAAATTATTACATTTTTCAAAATCATTATTTATCACCCTCTTTCTTAACCAATTATCAGAAACAGTACCAGCATTGGGCTTACTTGGTGAGTTAAGATCCTTTAAAGATTTAGCTTTAGAAAAGGTAATACATGGCTTGTCACCTATTGATGCATTTAGATCTAAATCGGCTTGTAAAATAGACCAATGTTTGCAAAGAATCTTTCTTATGTCTTCCACTTTTCATTATTAAACAGAGGTTTCTACAACGCAGAGGAACGTTTTTTTATTGGTTTCCATGCCTATGAAAACATATTTGTGGCTGATGTGTATCACACAGGCTCAATGCATGTCATTCTAGATCAAAGATTCCAACAGGACCAAAACCTTGTTCCACAATGTTTGGGTATGCAAAGACACTGTTACATCACAATTTATATGTTTGATCGACTGTTTTCAGTAACAGACCCCACCAATAAAAACCTGTGGTTCAATTTTGTGCAAACCCCAATTGTTTTTCCAGATACAAAACAGGCTATTAAAACCTCATCACTGCTTCACCATTGTGAGGAGGTCAGAAAGCAGAGGTGGACCAAAGTGGTTGTGTTTTCAACATCAGACATCTTTATTAAAATAAAAGGATTGGAATAAAGGCCCATCTGTCCCTATCCTAAAAGGGTTGGAATAAAGGCCTATCTGTCCCTATCCTAAATAGAGTTGCCCTACCTAGGAAACTAAAATGAAAGATCAGTCTGTGTCTCATCGCCAAATTATGCATAACTGTCCTTGTGTACAAAAATATCTGAAGGTAAATGTTTCTGGTTTTGATTTAACAGAAAAAGTGTACAAAATCAAATATGAAAATACAACAAACAATCATTGAATCCAGGAGATGGTTCCCTTGCCCTATTTCAGGTAGGATAGCGAAAGTGTCCTTATCTCTAGCGAGGTATCTTTCTCCAAAATGCTCACTGTCTGATGTGCTTCTTTCACCCAAACATCATACAATGTTCTCTTTCTCTTGTTTTAAATAGATTACCTGGTATACTCCTCTGCCAGGAATCCTCCTCTGGGTTCTGTAGATCCCCTGGTATATTCCCCGGTCAGGTATAGTTCTCCCAAATTCTCACGGCCTGATGTGTTTCTTTCACCAGGACGTCCTACAAGTTGCACTCCTTCACTGTGTATACTTCATTGGCTTCAGGTACTTGTTCCAACGTTCCCCATATTAACATCTCATATATGGAGACTTGTTAAAAGTTCTGTCTGTTAACTTCTTCATTAGTATTCATTTGCTTGTGGCAATTTTTGTTCCAAATTTCCCCAAATTGACATCTCATATAGGGAGACTTGCACAGATGTTGCCTTTCAACTTCTTTATTAATGTTTATCTGCTGGTAATAACATTTACTCCAACTTCCTATATCAACTTCTCTTATATGAGGATTTGTGTAAATTCTGTCTTTCTAATTTACTTGGTCAGTATTCCCAATAGGTTTCCAATTGTTCATATGCCTGTTGGCATGCCCCAGAGTCTCCAAAACCTATGGGCCAACTCACCAGTGTTTGATGGCATTTCCAGACTTTGGCAAGTTGCTGCAGAGAGGTTTTAACTCTGGGAAGGCTTCCCCTGCTTTGCAGACCTTTGTTCGGCTCTGCATTCATTTGCCAGTAGAACTGTGGTTGTTTAACAAGACCGCGTCCCCAACAGCCTCGCTGCTGCGGTTGGTCTTCCAGCGGTCCCTTGAATGCATCCGCTGTGCTTCTCTCTGTCTCACATCTCTCCTGTAAAGTAAGCTCACAAGCGGTTGCTTGGAAGCATATGTCTCTCTCAGCACGGTTCGTCTCTGTGCGTCTGCTTCTGCCCTTGGTCTGCTTCCCGCTTCGCCACCTCTGCATCTCTCTTCTCCCCTTCTGAATTGAAGGTGTTCACCATGTGTAAATGTTCCATGCAGCCGATTTCCATTGTGATAACTAGTCTGTACGTTTAGCTTGGTGTTTCCTTCAATCCACATTAACTCCTTCTTCCTCCTCCTCGTCTCAGTACTTGAGGCTTCATGGAAGTTGGAGTCCATAGGAGTTCTAGCTTTTTTAAAGTTAAATTTCTTTGAATCTTTGTTTAAATCAAAAACATCAGAGACAGGAGATGTTAAATGAATATTATGTGTATATGAGGTATGTATGGTATTCTGATCAGATTGTTTGGCAGGAATGGATTTTTGAATCTTACAATGAGAGGGATTTGTTAAGTTACATCAAGCCTCTAAGAATTCAGGAATTATGAGGTCTCATTTCTCGGGGGCGGGAGGGGATTACTGTCTCTCTCCTGATGGGGTCACCGCCTCTCCCCGACAGCCTTCTCCTCTCATGTGATCCACACGGGAGGAGATCTTTGGCTGGGGATCAGTGACGACTCCAAAGGAATAATCACACCATTTAGTGGAAATATAACTAATAGAAACATCCCCTGCAATATCCATCAGTTCCAGATTCTTTTATGTCTCAGCGGTGGCAGACATTATCAGAGACTTACACCCTGATCGCCATGAATAGTGAGCTTCAACAAATGGGATCTCAGTCCCCTGCACCCGTGCATTGGAGGTCAAGGTTAATTGCTTTAAGATTCTCATAAGGAACAATAATCCTGATAGCATCTCACTGGGATTTGCTGTTAGCAATATATATTTGACACATGACTTGGCCACTCCAGATATTGACTCCTGCCATATTATCTTCTCTGAAAAGGTAGAACCTTTCCCTACTAGTCCCAAGGGGATGTGTACTTCACAGGCCATTCATCCCTACTAAGATGAAGACATCTTTTGTGAAAGAAACAGAAATCAGGCAACATTTGAACCCCATAATATGGATCAAGCCGCCTCAAAAGTAGGTAAATCAGAATGCCTTAAAATTTAAATAATTTCTAAAAATGTGTCAACTTCTCTCAAGGAAACATATGAAATCTCTCAAGAGGCGTTTCCTGGATTTAATAGCCCAGCAAAAAAGGTATAAGCAGATGGGGGTAGCATATAGGATGAAAGTCAGCAGATCTTGCACATTTTCAAAGATTTCCAGGATGTGTTTTGCAAAGATTCCTTTAATTTTGGGAAGACTAATTTGTCCATGCTATTTATTTAAACACATAAAATCAGTGTTCGTTAAAAATACTAACTACCTTTGACCTCCTTAGAAATTACATATTTAGATCATACAATTGACTTAATTCTTATTACATACAACCACCTTGTAATACGGATTGTAAAGCCTAAGAGGGTGTGGCAACTCTGTGCGGACTTGAGAAAATTATCCAAGAGGGTGCACATGTCCTGTTGGCTGTTGAGGTTCATAGTCCTACCAGTTTTTAACCTCACTTCAGGTTACAGGTGCATATCCGTGGGAGACACAAGTCAATAAAAGCTTCCTTTTACTTTTGGCAAACAAAGACACATGTGGATCAGATCTCACTTTAGGGTGCATGAAATTGGGAATGCGTTCAACATCTTCCTTCAAAAGTCTATGCCAGATCATGCCTAGATGGGAAATTTAGCTTACGATGATGATGTCCTGATAAAATGTCTAACTATTGTACATCGCTTCCTAGAGACCCTCCACATAATCACCCAACTGCACAAGGTTGGTCAAAGTATCCGTCCAAAAAGCTACTTGGTGTACCACAAGGGTACACACCAGAAAACTCAATCCCTAAAAGAGGTTAGACACTCTATTGAAATTAAAAGATCTTACTTTATCGTGTGAACTCGGGTGTCTTTTGTGGCTAACCAACAACAACAGTAGAAAGTTCATTGAAAATGATGTAGAGATTACAGAAATGTACATCAAAAGAAGGCAAGTGGAAAAGGGAGAGACCTAACATATGGCAGTAAATCTTCTGAAAAAGTGTTTGTCCTGGCCAATTACTAATAGAATAAGTAATAGTTCCCGGAAACCGGACATTCCGGCTCCTACCTAACCACGCTATATTCCCAAAAGGAAGACCAGACCAACAAACATGGATTCAGTGGACTGCCTTGCGTCCTCTTTCTCCAACAACTTTCCAAAAATGCTGGATAAAATTACTCCTCTAAAATCTATGTTTGTACAGGATAACATAGGGCACCAGAAATGGTTCACGCCTGAGCTCACCATCCTGAAAAAGCAGAATCGCATACTGGAATCTCGTTGACTTAAAAACTGACCAGATAAAAATAGAACCACCTGGAAGGAGGCTGATAAAACATACAAACTTAAAATTGCAGACACTAAAAATAATGTCTTTAATTGCCTAATCAGCCAATCCTCTAACTGCACAGGAGAACTCTTCAAGATTATGAAATCCTTGGAGAAACCAAAGTCCCTCCAAACTACCTTCCTGCCTACTAACCAGGACTGCGCACTTGTCCGGGTTGCTTTTATTTCCAAAATCATCAATGCAATGGACGAAATTAGCAAATCCTTGGGGTCCACTCAAATACCCAAGAACCTCCAGATATTTGATGCTGGGCTCTCTGAACGTCCAGCGGTTTCACTATCACCAATCTCCATAACATACATGCATAAAATGAGTTTGTCTTTGCATTCAACATCATGTCCAAAAAACATTCTCCCGCCTAAATTAATCTTTAAGCATAGTAATTTGTTTGCCCCCTTCCTGACCAGATTTGTCAATGCATCTTTTAAAGATTGCTTGGTTCCTCACTCAATTAAGGTTGTTACTGTTACTCCCCTCCTCAAGAAATGCAGTCTAGACCCAAAGGACAGAGCCAATTTTAGACCCGATACAAACTGCAATTTCCTCCTCAAAATCCTTGATGAATTGGCCACCTCACAATTTCAAAGTTACATGGAATCAAATTGTATCCTGCACTGCAGGCAATCAGGCAAACAGAACAGAAACTGCTTTGGTCGACTTGCAGTCCCATATGCTGAAAATCATGGATGAAGGAAAAGCCGGGCTGTTGATCTTGTTGGATCTGTCAGCGGTTTTCGATTTAGTGACCACGATCGGCTCCTGCATTCCTTACATCACCTTGGACACTGCTCTAAAGAGGCCTCTGACAGGTTCCACTGTTTTCTAACTAATCGAGAGTCAAGGATTCAGTGGGGCTCTGCATCCTCTCCATCAGCACCATCGCTGTGTGGAGTTCCGCAGGGAGCATGCCCTTCTTTTGTTCAACCTATATATTCGCCCACTTTGCTCACTCCTCAACGACCTGGGTGTACTGTTCACAAATTACACTGACGACACCCAATTAGTCCTGGAAATCAGCCGCAATCACACTTACGATTTGTCTACCTTAGCCAGGGTCTATGATCAAATCGAGGCATGGATGTCAAACAACTGACTGTGTTTAAATGGCAGCAAAACTGAACTCCTTGTCTTAGGTTCCCCGTGGGCCCTGGCTAAACGGAGTGTGGATTACTAAAAATTTCAAATTGGGAAAAGTGCCATTCAAGTGCAAAACAAGGTTAAAACCCTTGGTTTACAATTGGAGGCATCTATGAATGTGAATGCCTATGGCAATCAGTTGAGCCGAAACTGTAGCTACTATCTATGGCTATTAGAAACATACGACATTTCATCACAGAAAATACTCTGTGCAACTTTTGCCCGAGCAACCATTCTGTCGAGGCTTGACTATTGTAATTCGCTTCTGATCGGAGCCTCCTCCTCTAACCTAAAGAAATGCCAAGTACTTCAAAATGACGTCATACGCGTGGTTAAAAAGAGAACAAGAAGGCCCAGTGTCTCTAACCATCGGAGGGACCTCCATTGGCTCCCGATACAGGAGCACATACGTTTCAAAGTTTGTACCCTGATCCATCGGTGCATCTTTGGAGAGGCACCATCATACCTAAAACTTTGGACCCCCTGTTACATCCAAAATAGAGCGCTCTGCTCTTCGAACCAAAAGCAGGTACACTGCCCCAGCTTCAAACGATCAAGAGGCCTGGTAATATCTTTCCTAGCAAGAGCAGCTAAGCACTGGAATTCACTACCACTCGCCCTCCGATTAGAGGCTGACTTGAAATCTTTCCGGAAATCTTTAAAAACTCGTCTCTTCAATTAATTTGTATTGATCCTGGCTTGGAATGGTTTCCTTAAAACCTATTAGTTTCGGCCCCTACCACCCAGGGCAAACTTGGTCCTGTCTCTACACGTTTGTTCTCAGTGTATAAGTGTTGCGCACCGATGCCTGCAAGCATTCGGCAGAGTATATACTAAATAAACATAAATAACAAGATTATGGCATATGCAAGTAAAATTATATTTCTTGTAGAGAAGCAGTTTAACCCACATAAAAACCCAATTTTATGTATTTATTGAACATGTGTATGGTGCCTATACACATGTGTTTACAGGCACCACAAGACAAGATGGGGTGGGGGAGCATGGGATTCATAAAGTAGAAAAACAAAAATGGTTATATTGTCCTTATGACAATCCTACTGTGCAAGAGCATGAACAAGATAAGTGCAGGTGGAGAAGAAGTAAGGGAGAAATGCAGGAATGGAGAGCCACCAAGGGAGGGGGCAGGCAAGTGCAGGGCGGGCTGAGGTTGCAAGTGCCAGGGAGAGCAGAGGGGAAGGGAGGATGAGTGCAGTGGACAGGGAGGGCCAGGTTGGGTTAGTCCGGGAAAGGTAGCCCAAGAGCAAGTGCTGGCAGGGGATGGTGGGGGCACTGGTAGGAGGTGGTCTGTCTCCTGTATGACTCTGAAGGAACCAGGCCCCAGTTGCAGCAGAGGGAGAGTTTAGCACAGGAGCGGGAGAGGGAAGGAAGGGGAGAAAAGGAAAGTCTTGAGAAGTTTCTGGAACTTAAGAAGATCCGGCTCAAGTTTTAGGGAGGAGGAAGGCTGTTCGAGAGGGCGAAGCCAGCCGAGGAAAGGAATCTACCTGCCTCTCTCTGCTTGGAGAAACGTTTGACCTACAGAGAATTGAGGCCAGAGGGCAAAGGACTCTGGCTGGGGGGTATTTAGGGAGGGAAAGCTGAATATAGAGAGGTCCCAGGCCCCAGACAGCCCTGTGTATGATGCAAAAAGTCTTGAATTTGATCCTTGCCGTCACCGGCAGCCAGTGGAAAGATAATAGGGCTGGAGAGATGCAGTCCGTGGGCTTTAGGCCAAGGATAAGTCTTGCAGTCCTATTCTGGATTAGTTGAAGGGGCGAAGCTAGATGGGCCCTGGAGACATTGAGCTTCTGGGGTAAGGTGAGGAAAGGTAGAATGCCCTTGATGAGGTGCAGCTGAAAGTTGGATTTTCTTGGCAAGGTCTGTAATGTGTAAAGAGGAGTCAAAGATGACCCCAAGGTTTTCTGCCACACACGTGAGTGAGAGGATTGGACCCAAAGAGTCTGGCTAGAGAGTGGGGGGAAACAAGGAACAGGTGTCCCAATGAGAGGGATCTCTGTATTACTGGCATTAAGGCAGAGATTTTAGCTAAAGTATGGGGAATTCAACATTTTCACAGATTTAGATTAGGTGAGAATCCCATTAGCTTATAAGTGAAACATGCCCTCAATCCCTGCTGTACCTCCAGAGCGAATGAATCAGAAGTGTGCATCATCAAAATTACCCAATTACTAGTTCACTTATGGCCATGGAAGCTTTCCCAGTTGAAGTCTGGTACGGACAAGAATCCAATAGCCCGCAGTCTACCAGATCTGCATGACTGTACTAAAGATCCTGACTCAAAAGCGGGTTTAATAGTTACTGACAATTTCGCAGTATAAATAAACTCACAACATAAATTAAAGTTACTTACTGTAGTGACTAGATACTCATAGTCCATAGTCCCCTTTGCTCTGACACAAGCCTATCTGCCATCTTTGGGCCTTGTGCCACACCCTGGGTGGGAGGGTGCGAAGGTCACATGCCACATGCTGACTCAGATATGAGAGGACACGCCTTGTGTCTTGAACCCAAAATAGAAGCGTCGACATCAGCGCTCACTCTGGTAGGCAGTGAGCCATTGGCCTGCGGGTCGGTAGTCGAAACGCCCTGACACGCGACCTCGGAGGAAGCTCCGGTAGGCTGCGTGCCCTCAGCCCCTACGCCAGTAGTCGTGCTGGATCGGTTCCATGTAATAATGTCCCCTCAAAAATATTGGCATGCAAAAGAAATCGTAGAAAAATTGCTATTTTTTATGGGGACATTATTACTTGGCACATGCGGGGGACACCTCTGCAAACCCCAAACCCTTTTTTATTTTGCATGGGGAGCGGGGGACACCCTCGCAAGCTCCCGCTGCCACTGTCCCTATATATCTGGTCACCTATATAATGTCACCAAAACCTCTTCCCGGCGACATTATATACAGCGACCATATATATAGGGATATTATTACCTGATACCGCTGGATCGTGCTGAGGATTGACTCTTGGAGGCAGAACACGACAATCCCTTGCTCCATGGGGCCGAAGAGGAAGACGAACTTGATCGCCCCTCCGTGGACTGCCCGGTAGAGCATATCGGCCTGGGACCCGGTAGCCTTGACGGCCTCAGGCCTGCCCACGGAATGCCCAGAAGAGCCCCCGGCCCCTCGGCTTGGGAGCCGGTAGCCTCAAAGGCATCAGGCATGCCAGAACCTGATTCCAAATGATCCTTGCCCATGGAAACACCTGGGAAGGAGTCTCCTTGCTGCAGAGCCCTACTGTACAGAGGGCCTACCTTGTCTTGATGAGAGGTCCTGAAGACGAAGTCCTTAAGATGACTTGGAGGAGAAGTGTGGAAGATCTCCCTCCAATGAGGCAACCTATTCTTCAATGCCTGGTGACCGAGAGCGCTGCAAGCCGTGCCTGTGTCCCAGCGGTGGTCGGGCCCCAGACACCCAAGGCAGAGTGCATGGGGGTCCAAGGCCAGGAAATAGCGGTCACAGGACCCAGATCTCATGAAAACTCCTGCAGCCGACATGCGCCAGGGGAGGGTGCCATTTTGGTGGATGTGAGGAACCATGAATGAGACTCGGACACAGAGGACTCATGATTAAAATGATAAAAGCGTGGGAAATGCCTCATTGTCCCTACTCCAGGAGGTATTTACCAAAACTAAGGTTCTATCCTGTGTTAAATTGTCCAAAGAAAAATGTTCTGTGTTCGAAATCCTATTCGCCCTCTCATTATATTGTCTTTGGCTTGAAAAAAAAGTTCAGCCAAAAGGTATAACTCCAACAAACCCTTAAATAATGAATCTTCTACAGAAGATTGGTTCTCTTTGCACCATCTGTAAAGGGTTAAATCATGGCTGCTGTTTCAGAATCGTATGTCTGCTGATGTCATATCCAGAGTGCTCTGTCTGCAGGAAGTGGGGAGGGGGTACAGGAAGTTTACCTGAGAGGCTGGGGAGAATCCAAGATTGTGGTTCATTTCTGTGGACTGGTGCTACTCAACTGGCTACTGTAACTCTTCCGTCTGCCTATATGAACGAGTATCTGATAATAACCTCCCTGGTGTGATTTCCTGTGACCTGACAGAAACTGTCCTTTGAAGCACCGGACCTCGTCCTGCCCACTTGGAGGCAGTTCCTGTCTTCCTAGAAGGTGACAAACCTTTCCCACTGATTGACAAATGCTTTTGATGGTGCAGAGCCCAAATGGTCTGTTTTAGGTGAAACCCAGTCCTAGACAGTGAATACACTGGAAACCCGCCAAGATCAGTAGAAACCAAGTGGACTATAAAATGACACCCTAACATTTTGGGCAATATAATTGTGGAGTACCAGAGACAACTATATCATAACTAAGCAAGGCTTATATTTAGTTATTAATCAACCACCACCAGGTTCTGGGAACATACAATTATATAATTTAATTTAGGGTCAGGATTGCCCATGGTTAAAGGAAAATCCTGGCAGCTGTAGCTTTTTAGCTCCACCAGCCTGTTGGCAGGAATGTTCATATCACTTTGTCAAACTACAAGGCAGCTGCTGAGAGGTGTGAGTAGCAGGGTACTTCCCAGAACTTTGCTTTCAGCATGGAGAATTAGGAAAGGGAGTTCTGATTAGCAGACCTTTCTTTCAGAGACACAGCTACCACGCATTGTTTTATTACTAAAAATCAAAAAAGCTCACTTTCTTCCACGTTCACAGGTGGCATTCCAATACACTGCGTTTCCCTAAGCAGGTTGAAAAGTTGAAGTCTTATTTTGGTGGGGTTTTGACTCTTAGTGCTAACTGTAACTAACAAACTTTAAGGGCCTGATTTACAAAAGTGTTTTACAATGGCTCAATCCCATTGAAAAAAACGATGTGTAAATCCAGCCCCTAGGTATTTCAAGCTGGCTGAATATACTATTCTGGTTCTGAACCCCACCCGATGCATCAGCAACCCCAATCACCTCACATAGAAGGCCAAAGAAGACTATCTTGGCAATGAGACACCTTGCAAAGAATCATGATTCACAGTGTGCAAGTGCTATCCGTTTCCCAAGATGATGTCTCATTTGATGCAGTCACAATTTTCACACCCTGCAGGTAATCGCCGTTCTAGCAGGGCTGAAAATGTGTGCTAGCCATTTGCCACTGGCCCATGATAATTGACTCTTAGCTAGTAGGAAATGGTGTGATGTGTGCATGTTTAGAATTGAGGCTGCAAATGATCTTTTAGGGCTGGCTACCAGCTTGCAACTTGACATTTTTGCACCTGATTCTAGGCAAACACTTTTGCATCAACAAACCAACCTTCAGACAACCAATCTCCAAGTGATCATTTGGGTTAAGAACCCTGCAGAAGAAGCCTCTATCAGAATAACAATAGGCCAAAAATATATCAAGGAAAATCTGTGCAAACCTTTTGAGTGTTCAGTTGCGCTGGTGATGGCGAAGTCTCATCTTTCATATCTCTTCCGGATCCTCTGCAATGTGTTAGAACTATCTGCCAGCTTTTCCTGGTTTCCAAGCTTCAAAAGGTGCATGTAGGTCCACAACAGTGAACGATGGCGCTTCCTCAGAGTTAGTGCAATTGATTTTGTTCCTCGTGCATGTGAAGGGTAGCAAAAAGGGAAACATCTGCCTATATTTGATATCTGCCTGCCTGATATGATCTGCCACTGGTCTGAATGCCTGCCTTTTTAAGAAGTGTTCAGAAAGCAATATCTTGGAAAGTTAGCAGCAGTCGGCTCTGATATAAATCGTGTATATTTCTTGTGAAGCACTGAACAGACTTTCTTTCACGGTGTACAAGTTGAACTTCATTAGGAGATCTCTGGGCACGGCATGCACTTCTTTACATAGCAGCCCCACTATATGCACCCAATCGAGAGTATGATCGCTTTGAACAACATCTGGAAAGGTGGTTTTAAACATTTCTAGGACCCGGCCTTTGAGCTCTGTACCTTAAGTTCTCTCCACAAATCCTCTGACTCGCACATTTTCAAGTTAGTGACTATTTTCATGGTATTCAATGGTAGCAATCAAGATAACCATAGTTTGCTTCTTGTCATCCAGGTCAGCTTGTATAGTGGACAAATCATATTTCAGTGGAAGAACAACATATCACACTTGTCAACTCATTCATGAAGCTGTCCGAGGTTTTGCTTCACATCAGATAGGGGTGTGTACACATCTGCAGTGGCTGATCGTGCTTCCTGCTTCTGTGTTGTCGATGTCCTCTTTTAGTAAAGGGAGACATTCCAGAGGATCTTTATTCTTTACTAGCTGGGGTAACTAGCATTGCCTGTGTCCTGATGCAGTGGTGTCTCATGTGCCCTGGAGGATGTTGCTCTTGTCCTCTTGTTAGCAAGTCTTGCTTCAGTTTGCTCTGGTGTCTCATTTGCCCTGGAGAAAGTTGCTCTTGTCCTCTGGTCGGCAAGTCGTGCTGCTGTTTTTTGTTGTGTTTCAGAAGCTCTTGATATTGATTTTCACTTTGCATCAGATGGAGCTTTTCCAAGTGATGTTTGTTTTTTGTGCTGCATGTTTCAGTCACTCAATGGCTTCAGCACATTTGAGCAAATGTCCAAGAAAAATTGATTGATGGTGCTTTCTTCTTGTGAATGAACTTAAGTAAACCGTAACCTTGCCATTTCACATATTTGAGTGGCGCGATAAAGAAAATGTTAACTTTTTTCAATGTTTTGTATTGCATGCAAGATTTTTGCATCCAAACAGACTACGATCTTGCCCCAGACAAAAGTGGAACCCATGCAAACTTTGGTAGACGTGGGTTCAACGGTGTGGATTTGTATAGCCGGACAAACATACACACATACATTCAGCTTTATATATAAAGATGGGGGATGTGGCAACCCTGTTTAATTTTCAACACAGAAGTAGGGGCCAGGGGCGTGCCTCTTGCTCAGGCACATTCCATGCTAGGAGCCTTTCTTCACAGTGGTGATCAGAATGATGGTTAATGCTTTCCTTTTGCAGGGAAATTTGCCTGCTCACACATACGTGTGTTTGTCTGAATGGATAAACAGGCCCAGGATCCCAATTAACCTTAATGTAGAGCCATTGGTAGTTCAATACACTTGCATTTGGCAGGGTGCTTCCCATCACTTGCTTAAGCAGTGCATGGTCAGAGAAGGCTCAGTTAGAAGCACACCACGTGGAAAATAGAAATGCAACCTAAGCTCTCCAGCTACATTTCTACTACGACCACATGAGAAGGTTCCACAACTGGATGAGAAGGATCTTTCACTTTCGTAAGAGTGCAGCAAGAGTAGGTAGGTATATGAGTGGTGAAGGGCCGCCCCTCCACCCATAACAATGAGGAGTTCTTTACATTAGTTGTGTGTTCCTTTCTATCCTTCAAAGCGTTGACAATTAATTACTGAGGATCAGTTTGCAAAATTCTCATCGAATGTCGTCCTACCCATAGTCCAAATCCCCCCCACGCATGATGAAATCAGGAGTGGAGACCCTAGCAGGGAAATTGTAGGGTAAGCACATAACGCAAAACCCTTTTTTTGATACCCAAATGTTCCTATATGTTCTCGCAAATATTACTCATGGGCAGGAGTGCTTTTGTGTGGCACTCTCAAATCTCACAGCACTGTGTTACCTCCAAGGTTACATGAATATTATTGTAGTTACAGTTCCTAACCACCACCTTGCAATTTAGGTTGTAGGTTAGCCTGAGTGACAGTGCCACCGTAGAGAGGTTCACGAAAGCCTCTTCTCCTCTCTAATCACTATGCAGGGAACAATTCACAGGGGAACAGTTCACAGGGTCCAACGGGTGCTTCACCTCACTCACACCCTTAGTCCCTGAGGACATTGAATGTAAATGGTACGGAAGCCCTCCAAGGATCCGGGGGGGGAGACCATTTCGGGTGATGCAGACCATGCCTACCTTTCACCATTCTTTCAATGTTTGCATGGCTAGAATGATTCTCAATCATGAATGAAAATCTGATGACCAAGATGTCCACCGGACCACGACAGTGGACATGACCGGCCACTAACCTTCAGGGTGAACAAAGAGGATGCCATTCGAGTTTGGTGCTTTCATCCCATTGCAGCTGAACGGACTGCACACTTTGAATTTGGGGGTTGAGGCGAAGAACACAACACGCACTTTAAACCAGACAAAGGCACATTAACTGAATGCATGCATGGTTATTACTTCTTCGAGGTCGACTTGTCCTTTTACATAAATGTAGGCCGGTGGCATAGTGCAGTAAATGTGCTGGATGCTCTTGTTTGTCCACACTGATGCCCTTGTATTCCATCAACATCGCGCCTACTCCCAAAGCACTATGGCAGCTTCGGTAGGGCGCAGGTGCCAGGCAGCGCTTTGTTTAAATGGTAATCCTGCAAAAGACTGGCACGGGCTGCCTCTGCGTGGAAACCATCGCCTCCATAGCCGTCCTGCCTAATGGGCACGTGCACACCTGCCATCGCTAGAGTGCCAAGAAACGAGAGCATATCTGGACACGTTAAAGAACACAAAACATGCTCGACCGTCAAAGGAAGTGGCCATCTATGTTTAGCACACCATAAGACCAGGAGTGTCCAAAAAGGAAACATTTGCATTGCAGCTATAAATTGTAGTTTTACAATTTAATTAAAGAGACTAGCCTTATAAACAATAGTGTTTCTTGGCATGATGCTCGTTTTATGCTGATAACATATCATGTTATTAATTATTATCAACCAATGTATCATTGATACCCAAGTTAACGACCTCGGACCGAGAGTCCAATATGTGAACAGTCTGGGACGAACTCGCAAACGCATTTAGCTGTCTCATGGGCAACATATGAACCCAAATGCAATCCCATGCAGTACTAACAATTTAGGAGAGGAAAGGCGCACTTCACCTGCCAGTGTATGTTCGCGGGGCATGGGGTGGAGGAATGCACACAAAAGCTAGGCTGTTCCTACAAGTAATCAATTGATAGGAGCACGAAAGCAGCAGTGTTTTTGCAGAAGAGGTTTCTAAGCACATGTACAGTAAATACATTATTGGCCGGGTTAATGCTGAAATAATGAAGGCTGAAACAGTGCAAATGAGTGATGCATGCTCCAAATATTGAGCGCAACGTTCAAATGGTTTGAAAATAATGTTTTCCTGTGCACGTTGATCAATCAACGAAAAATAAATATATAAATTACAAATGTGTATTGCAGATGGCTGAAAAAGCAGAGCATCGAAAGACTACCTTACCCCTTAATGAACTCTTTGGGAAATTATGAATATCAAGCCAGGTGACTGATGTGCATGATTTTGGGTTTTACTCTATTAAATAGACGAGAGTATCTTTTCTCGGATCAAAAGATATTCCAGGATAATCACGAACACGTGTTAATTTACTAAATACAAATTACATATAGAAGTACTGTGGAGCGCTTGTAATTTTCTGGGATGTTCTGACTATTGCCATCGGTTTGGGGTAACCCAATAGGGCCGTAGCAACAGGACGGCCTGAAGGGGCCTTGCCAGCCCAAGCTTCTGTTTGCCCTCCTCAATCCCAACTCGTTTGCCGGGCACAACAAAGATTCAGATTGGAACAGAGATAAGTGGCAGAGAAAGATAAGTGGCAGAGTAATTATAAGTTACTCACCGTAGTGACTAACGTACTCTTAGTCCATAGTCCCCTTTCCTCCATACTGTACGGGAGTCCCTTCCAAGGGACGGGAGAGGTAACCTTTTTCCACCAGAAAAAACCTTCCTGCCGTTTAAATTTAGAGGCACGCGGGCCATGGAGCATGCGCTGCCCTGACTCCGCCCTCCGGCGCCACACCTCAGTCCCCATTGACGCGTCGACAATAGATTTAACATTGCCTAATGACACCAGTATTACTGGGGGGAGGCTGGTGGGACGTATGGAGGAAAGGGGACTATGGACTAAGAGTACGTTAGTCACTACGGTGAGTGACTTATAATTACTCTTACGTCCCATCCCCTTTCCACCATTCTGTATTGGCAATTACAACTGATTGTAGCCCCAGGGTGGAGAGGAGACCCTCCTTAAGCAAACAGGTTCCTGAGAACCGCCTGTCCGAAAGCCGCATCAGATCTAGAGCCGCATCCAAACAGTAATGCTTGCAGAAAGCAGAGGGAGAGGCCCAAGTGGCCACGCTACTTAACACTTGCCAAGGGACATGGCGCTGGAATGCGATGGCTGTTGCCTTGGCCCCGACTGCATGGGCATGCATGTTGGCCGGGAGCGGCTTGTGCTGGCCCTCATACGCTTCTTTGATGGCAGAGACCATCCAGCTGGATATGGAAGCCTTAGAGGCCTGATAGCCTGGCTTCGAGCCTCCGAAAGTGACAAACAGGGTGTCCGACTTGCGGAAGCCCTTGGTCCTGTCCAAGTAGAATTTTAGGGTACGCCTGACATGCAGGCAGTGCAGCCCTCTCTGTGCTTCATCCTTGGGATCGGGAAAGAACGTAGGAAGGACTATTTCTTTGTTCAAGTGAAATGCAGATGGAACCTTGGGCAGAAATGCCGGGTGCGTCCGCATGACTACTTTGTCCTTGTTATAGGTGGTATATGGTTCAGAGGCGACCAGCGCCTGGATCTCACTGACTCTGCGAGTCGAGGTGAGACCGACTAGTAAGGCCGTCTTGATGGTGACCAGCCTAATGTGCACGGACGCCATTGGCTCGAATGGTTTGTGCGCCAGGGCGCCCAAGACTATGTTAAGGTCCCACACAGGATGAGGTCTCTTGACAGGCGGGTAGAGCCTAGCAGGACCGGTCAGATGTTGCTTGACGATAGGGTTGGAGGAGGAAAAAATGCCTCCCTCCGAGTTCCTGTAAGCCCCAATGGCTGCAAGGTATGTACGGCAGGTGTCCACCTGTACGCCCGAATGAGCGAGGTACGCTGAAAAGGAGAGCACTTTGTCCAACTTGCAGGCCAAGGGGTCGATTCCCTTGGAGTCTGCCCAGTGGCAGAATCTGGTCCATTTGCTTTTGTACTGGGCCCTGGTGGCTTTGCACCTGGCGCCCTGTATGATCTCCAGATTGGCTTGTGAGAGGCTAAGGTACCAAAGTGTTAACTGCTCAGGTACCACACTGTGAGGGCTAGTTTCCCTGGTGCAGGGTGGATGATTCTGCCCCCCTGCTGTGCCAGAAGATGTGCTGGGCCCGTCGGAAGGTGTACTGGGGCACCTCCGAGAGGCTGAGTAGCTCTAAAAACCATGGTCTGGCCGGCCACCATGGAGCTATTGGAATGATGAGGAGTCGGTGAGACTCCTTGATCTTGCACATTACCCTGTGGATCAGGGGAGTAGGCGAAAAGGTATAGGCCTTCATGCCAGTCCACTGGAGGTGAAATGCGTTGCCCAGAGAGCCGGGCCCCTGACCCTGCCAGGATGCGAACTGGGGGCACTTCTTGTTGTGCCAGGTGGCAAAGAGATCCACCTGGGGATGACCCCATCTGTTGAAGATCTCCTGAATAACGAGGTTGTTTAGCTGCCACTCGTAATTGTCTGCTCCCAGCCTGCTGAGCCTGTCCGCCTCCAGGTTGGATTCCCCCGGTAGCTGGACTGCCGAGAGTTTAGTGTTGTTTTCCAGGGCTCATTCCCACATGCTGATCACCAGCCTGCACAGTGGAGGGGATCTGGTGCCTCCCTGCTTGTTGTCGTAGTACATGCTGGTCAAGTTGTCTGTCTGGATGAGGACAACCTTTCCCTTGAGAAGTGGTAGGAATGCTCTGAGCGCTAGCCAGATGGTGTTCATCTCCAACCAATTGATCTGTCGAGTCCAGGTGCCATGGACCGAGAGATAGTCCAGTGTGGCTCCCCAGCCCTCGAGCGAAGAGTCTGTGGTGATGGTGGCCTGCGGGGAGGGCGGCTGAAAGGGCTTGCCCGTCTGTAGGTTGCAGTCCATGGACCACCAAGTTAAGTCCGGGTGGAGAGATGGAGGAATGTTGATCTTCTTGGATTGCGAGCCCTGCACTCCTGCTTCCATGAGGCCGTGAAGTGAAGCTGAGTCCTTCTCATCCTTAGTCTTGTGTGCAGCATGGCTAACAGGACCGCCGCCAGTAGACCCAGGAGATGTTGAAGCCCACCATGCCGAAGTCCTCTCTCTGCTGAGGAAGTGGGCGGTGGCACTCTTGATGGCCGAGATTTTGTCTTCCGAAGGGAAAACCCTCTTGGCGCACGTGTCCCAAATGATGCCCAGGAATGTCAGAGACTGCACAGGGAGCAGCTGTGACTTCTTGAGGTTGAGCGAGAAGCCCAGGTCGTGCAAATTGTTCATAGGGGCATGGGAAGAGTGGCAAATTGATTCCGGAGATATAGCCCTGACGAGCCAGTCGTCAAGGTATGGGTAGATGTGGAGGCCCTGCGCTCCGAGGGCTGCCACAGCGTTTATGAGTCTGGTAAAGACGCTGGGGCAGAGATGAGTCTGAATGGAAAGACTTTGTATTGGAAATGGTAGCCCATGATCCTGAACCGTAGGAAAGAAAGATGGGGCTGCCAAATCGGGACGTGTCATTCAGGTCCAGGGAGCACATCCAGTCTCCCCTGTCCAATGTCTCCGCTATAAAAGCTGGCGTAACCATCTTGAATTTTTGCAGGGGTATGGAGAGGTTGAGGGTGGAAAGGGCCAGCACAACTCTCAGGCCTGCCTGGCTCTTCTTCTGAATGGTGGAAATCCTGGAGTAGAAGCCAAAGCCTCTCTGGGAGGCTGGGACTTCCTCCACTGCCTGGCTCACTACAAGCAACTGAATCTGCACCAAAAGAGTTGCTGTCCCAACCTGTGGGAGGGGACGAGGGAGGAGAGGCTCGGATAGGAAGACGGTACCCCATGCATACTACTAAGAGGATCCAGGGGTCTGTGAAATTCTGGCACCAGAATTGCGAATGGCGGCCAAGCCTGCCCCCCACTGGAGACACATGGATCCGAAGGGGCGTGTCCTGCCTTCTTTCCCTCGGATGCTGACGCTGAGGAGGGGGACTGGAAAAAGCCCTTACTCTCCCCACCCTTTTTGTTGTTTGCGCCAGTTCTGAGACGGGAGCAGTCCGGCTGCCTGGATCTGCATTCCTGGAAGCCGCGGAACCCTCCATATGTATGACCCCTTTCCGAGCGCTGCTGTGATTGGGTGTACGATTTGGGCGTGGTCTTTGTAAGAATGGACAGAGACTTTGCCGTTTGTGAGCTGTTCTTCTTCTTGTCCAGCTCTTCGTCCATAGAGGAGTGAAAGAGCCCCCGACCCCCCTCGAATGGCAGATCTAGAATCTGCTCCTGGACATCCTGGTTGAATTTCGTTGCCCGAAGCCAGGGTGTTCTCCTCATGCCCATGGCAATGCAGATGGCACGGCCTGAGGTATCAATATGAGCCACTGTCGATTCCATGAGGTCATGCGCCACAAGCTTTGCTTCTGCTAGCCCCGCCTTAAAGCGTGATTGGCATTGGGAATGGTGTTCCGGAAGTAAGTTCGCAATTTCCCACCATAACCGTTGGTTGGCGGCAGCCAGCATTGCATCTGCATTGGCTTGACGTAGGTGCAAGGAGGCGTTGGAGTAGATCTTCTTGCCGTACGCCTGTAAGATCTTCTCCTCCTTGAATAGCAGCACCGCAGAGGAGGAGGCTGAGGACGACTGAAGCTTGAAGTATAGTGATGTTGCAGTGATCACCGAGGAGTGTGGCTAAGGATAGGTCGAGAGCAAGAGTGTATCCCCCTCCATCTGCCTGAACTTGGCGTCCAGGCGTCGGTTGACCAGCTGGACCGAGTGGGGCCTGAGCCAACCCTTCTTGGCCAGGGAGACTACATCGGTTTGCAGTGGAATCCCTGTGTTGGCAGACGAGCATCTTGTGAGGACTTCAGCCAGAAACCCCTCTGCCGGCTGTTCGACCTCAGGTTGGGGGAGGCCCAGGTACTCCACCAGGCCAGCAAGACGTTCATGGAAGGATCCGGATCCTCCTCCTTGTCCGTATCCTGTGGATCTGGAGGATCTTGTGGAAGAGGAGGGGTAGATGGCGCCGGAGGCTGGGGTACAGGGACTGCAGCCAGAGGCTGAGGAGGCAGCAGAGGTTGCAGAGTTGGCTGTGGAGCCGGAGGAGGCGGCTGCACCAGGGCCTGTGGGGCCGATGAAGGCATCTGTGGTGCCTCTAGCATGGCGGGGAGGACTTCCCTGACTGCGTCCTTGATGATGACCCCCATCTGAGGAGACCTCATGAGAACGAGAAACTTCTCGAAGAGCACCTCCTCACTGGCCCAAGAGGTGGCATGTGGTATCGACGGGGTAGCGGGTGACTGCTGGAGCCACTGCGTACCCTGTCCAGCTTGCCTAGATGACATAATAATATAATGTAAAAACAGAAAGGACCATATACTGCATTTACAAAAGGTGGTGGAAGCCCTTGGAGGAGCAGGACAGCATCTTCGACCTCCTCTCCTCTGACAAACCAGACCTAGTCTTTATCACTGAAACCTGGTTCGCCAACAACTTTGCCCCTGTTGCACATGAAGCCTTCCCCCCGGCTACTCACTCATCCCGCTCAACAGACCTTCCAGATGAGGCGGCATGGCAGTCCTCTTCAAAGCTCATTTCTCTGTCTCCCTCATTGAATCTCAGACATGCATTCCATCATGTGTATCCCTTCTAGTTAAACTCTTGCTACCTCTGACTTTCTCCCACAGCTTCCTACTCATCTACAGACAACCTGGTTATGACCGACATTTTTCAAACAACCTCTGTGATTCTGTAGCCACCATTCAAGTAAATCACTCCTCTCTGGCTCTCCTAGGAGACTTCAATATCTGGATGGACATTCCCACCAACCCCATGACCCATCCACTGGTCAACAGTCTTGATGCGCTCAACCTCTCCCTTCATATGAACGGTCCAACCCACTCTAGGGGGCACACCCTAGATGCAATCTTGAACTCCCATGACCTGAGTCATCTATCCCTCCCATGCCCCTCATCTGGTCTGGCCACTTTGTTATGCCTTTCTCTATCCTCACCCCGTCCCCTCTCCCTACACCCCCCTTGGCCCACCCCCAAGAACTCAAATGCAGGAACAAAGTAAAGATCCTTCCTGATCTTGCCGAAGCCCTACTTCTTAGATCCTTTGGCTCTTGGCTCAATGAATCACTAATTCCTCTCACCCCCTCGCGCCCTGCTTCCTCACGCAATGGACCATTGCCCAAATGGTTCTCGTCCGAACCGAGGAACGCCAAAAAACAAAAATCTGTAGAACACAAATGGCGAGCATCAAAAACCAATCTCAGCAGATCCGCTTTCGCCTCGCACCATCTTAACTACAAAGCTGAAATCCGTAAAGCCAAAAAAGCCTATTACAACAAACAAATTCTCAACTGTGGAAAGCAAAGCAAAGAACTCCATAGAATCATTTCTGAATTTGTCAAACGCACTTGCACCTCTACCCAATCTGCGCCATCATAGTTGATCTGTGACTCACTCTCCCTACACTTCTACACCACCACTCTTGACAGGACGACAGCCCTTAACAACAAACTGTCCCTCCTTTCCCTCCCCAATGACCGGGCAACCCAACAACCCTCCCACCCCCTCCACCCCAACCCCCGATTTACCCACCTTTGACTCCTTCAGACCCATCTCCAGAGAGGAGTTTCTTGACCTACTATCTGCTAGCAAATCACCTGGCTCCCCCCTTGACCCCTGTCTCCCCTCTGACCTAAAATAAATATTCTCGTCCACCTGTGCAGGAGAACACGCAAGAACCATACTAAATGACTCTCAGCTCTGGCGTCTTCCCTGAAGCCTTCAAAATTGTGCATGTCAAGCCTCTTCTTAAAAAGCCATCCCTCGAACCCAAAGACTACAGACCCATCTCCAACACCAGATTACTTGCAAAACTCATCGACCGAACAGCATACTCCCAGCTAAATGCCTTTGTTGAATCCAACAATCTCCTCGACCCTGCACAATCTGGCTTTAGACCACGACATGGAACCGAACCCACTCTGACCTCGATCTAGGATGATCTTAAAGTCAGTGTAGACTCTGAAGGATGTGCTACACCAATTCACCTCGACCACTCTGCAACATTTGCACGATTAACCACTCAATCCTCTTTGACCATCTCCACTCCCATGGAATCCATGGCACCGCTCTCAAGTGGATCGCCTCCTCCCTCAGCAACAGGAAACAAATAACCCTCCTCTCCCCTTTTGTCTCAGCTGCTCGCTCTTTTAACACTGGAGTACCGCAAGGCGCATGTCTATCTGCTCTCCTATTCAACCTCTATATGTTCACCCTTCCTGGAATCATCCGCCTGCACAACATCTCGTGCTACAACTACGCTGACGATACCCAAATCATCCTTAAATTCCACAATTCAGACTCCAACCCCCAGCCCGACCTCGAAGCCTGTCTCCTAGATATTGACTGATGGATGACAATAAACCACCTCCTCGCAAACCCCACTAAAACTGAAATCATGGTGTGCGGCAACACTACGCTTCTACCCCATCCACTCCGTTTGCCCCATTCCCTGGGCCAATCCCTGCCCCCGCACTCTCATCCGACACAGTAAAGGAGTCCCAACATACCACCTTAATAAACTCCAAAGAGCGCAAAACACTGCTGCTAAACTGCTCCTCGTCCTGGGTCCAAGAGACCACACCTCTCCAGCTCTCCAAACCCTCCACTGGCTCCCAGTCAGACAAAGGGCCATTTTCAAGATCCTGTGCATCACTCACCGTGCAGTGCACAAGACCGGCCCATTATACCTGCAAGAAAAGCTAAAACCTTACCTCCCACCCGCACCCTAAAATCAAGCACTGCCCTCCTTTTAGTGATCCCAACCACCAACTCTGTCAGGATCGGAGAGTCTGCTTCTCAGGCTTGGCCCCGACTCTGTGGAACTCGCTTCCCCCACATATTTGATACACCCAAGACTATATGACATTCCGCAAAGTACAAAAATGTGGCTCTTTCCATAACACCAACCTCAACCTTAAGAAGCGACTGAATTTCCAACAACCCAATGACTAAATACACAATGGGACTCTCAACCATGTCACCAATGAATACAACCATTGATTCAGCTATAGACAACTGTATCCCTGAATACAGAATAATGATCTCCTTGGATCATAACTCCACCCAATTCCCATGAGGCCGCTGTGTCCCCCAACCCATTTGGTCTGTGCTGTTGCTGTTTGCCTCCGCCCAGGATTCCTCACGATATCATTGTGTACCCTCTGGCCCCCGTGCCTTCGCTATATGCCCCATCCCTTCCGGTCCATTGTGTATCACTGTGTGCCATACTCAGTGGTCCCCCATGTCTCGCTGTGCCCCCTCCCCTTTAGCCCCTGTGTTGTCACTGCATACCCCACCCACTCACTCCGGTGATATCGCTATGTACCCTCTGTTCCTCGGTTTATCGCTGTTTGCCCAGCCCCTCTAGTCCCCATGATGTCTCGATATGCGCCCCAGCCCTTTTGTCCCCTGTGTTGTCCCTGTGTTCCCCTGCCCACTTACTACCCATGTATTCATTGTTACCGCCCCTGGCCCCCCGTGCTATCGATGTATACCCAACCCCTCTATGCCCCTCTGGCCCCTGTGCTGTCGATATGTTTCCTGACCCGCAGGCTCCTCGTGCTATCACAAGTGTTCCCCTCTGGTCCCCTGCGTTGTCGCTGTTCAACAACACGTCTATGTCACTGTGTGCCACATTGTTCCCCGTGTGTTGCTGTGTACCCCTGCCCCTGTGATGTCGCTATGTATCCCTCTGTATTGAGCTCCCCTCTAGTCCCTGTGATGTCGCTGTATGCCCCACTGTGCCCATGCGTTGCTGTGTACCCTGTCTCCCTGTTCCCCATGATGTCGCTATGTATCCCTCTAGCCCCCGGTCCTGTCACTGTAAGCCCAGCCACCTGTCTCTGTGTGCCCTTTTGTGCCCATGTGTCGCTATGTGTCTCCTGCTCCCGTGATGCCACTATATATCCCTCTGTATTGCCTGCCCCTCTAGTCCCTGTGATGTCGCTGTGTGCCCCACTGTGCCCGTGTGTCGCTGGGTACCCTGCCTTCCTGTTCCCCATGATGTCGCTATCTATCACTCTGGACCCCCGTCCTGTCGCTGTAAGCCCAGCCCTCTATCGCTGTATACCCCTGCCCTCCTGTTCCCGTGATGACATTATATATCCTTCTGTATTGCCTAGCTGCTCCCATACAGACACTACCCCATTAACACCTCATCACTCCAATAAAACACAGCTATATCCCATGACAAACTGGCCCAGCTGCGTCCTACAGGCCTAACGCAGCCAGAACCCAGTCTGGATGTCCACCCACCAGACTGCACACATTCAACTGATATCTTCACCACCACTCCCAATGCTAGGATGCAGCTACCATCAGGCAATTACATCAGCTGCGCACATAACTGGTGCACCCACGCACCCTACGACACTTACTCTCTCTACTGAGCCGGACTGCGGTCCGAGGATGTGCTTACCCACAACCCCTTAGGTCCCCAAGTTTCACTGTTGCCCAGACCATCTCGTCACTGCGCCAACATGCCGGTCCAATATGACGCCACTCTGTACCCAGCCCCTTGGCTCCCAGCGGAGTCGCTATGCGCCCGCTTCCCACCGGTCCCCTAAGATCCTGCAGTGTACCCCATGCCCCCCTGTAGTGTCCCATGTAGTCGCTATGTGCCCTGCGCCTCTGGTCCCTAATGTCGCTGTATACCCGCAGCCCCTCTGGTCTCGTGATGTCTCTCTATACTTCTTGCCCTTCATGCCTGCTGTTTGCCACACCCAGCCCCCCGCAATGTCGCTATGTATTCAGCCTCTGGTCCCCACGTACCATTCCCAGGGTTTGTCGCTCCTTTCTAAGGGAGAGAGCGTGTCTTTACATACGAAAGAACAACATCACAGATAGAAAGAAATGTGAAGTGCTTTTAATGATCTGTATGTCCAGCTGCGCTATTGCCTTCCCCCATTTGTTGCTGTCCTTTCTCTTTCCTATGTATTCCATTGCTTTGTTGATCTAATGTATATACTGTACCTATTTGAGATGTTTGTAATTTACGTTGTTGCTTCCTTTGTGTTCCTTTATCTTTAAAATAATAAATATTACTTAAATAATATGAGATTCATCTCAATAATTATTACTGTTATTTGAAATGTGGGAGTCAGACAGAAGAACAAGTTACTTCTTACCTTGTAACGTTCTTTCGACGGGATGTTCCTCCGACGTATTCCTCATCTTAGATATCTCCTTCCAGCTCTGCTGGCCTCGGAAAATGTTTTCTCTAGAGGGCGCTGCGCGTCGACGTCCTCCGAGTCGATGTCCTTCGACAGCCGCCGTATCGACGTCGACGTCATCCTGCCTATAAAGGCCGCGCGCAGCGTCCGTTGCTCAGTTCCGTTTTGTAGCCCACAATAATACTTTCTGGACTAACTAATCACCCTGAAGGAGCGTAAGCTGCAACAACAAGGGAAGTAGAACTGCGGGGATGGATGGGAGGGTCGATGAGGAATACGTCGGAGGAACATCCCGTCGAAAGAACGTTACAAGGTAAGAAGTAACTTGTTCTTCGAAGGGATTGTGTCCTCCGACGTATTCCTCATCTTAGATAGGCTCCCATAGCAGTATTCTATATTCGGAGGAGGGAGTACTGACTTCACGCTGTCTTCTATTGATGAATAGAATGCAGTACAGCCCTTCCAAACCTAGTCTCTTGACTGGAGGAGGAATCCAGATTGTAAAAACGTGTAAAGGTATGGACAGGCGACCATGTAGCGGCCGCACATATGTCTTTAACCGGCACGCCTCTTTTGAGGGCCGATGAAGCTGCAATACCTCTGGTCGAATGAGCCCTAAGGTTTTGAGGGGGCTCTTTCCCTGCCAGTTTATAACATTCCAGAATGATCCATCTGGAAATGGTCTGCTTAGTTATTGGTAACCCCAGCTTGTGACCTGTGTAACCTACAAACAGCTGGTCTGCCTGTCTTATCCTGGCTAGTCTACTAATGTAAAAACTTAAAGCCCTCCTAGGGTCTAGCCTGTGTAACCTCTCTTCCTCTTTCCCCGGGTGAGGAGGAGGATAGAAAGATGGTAGGGTAATCTTCTGAGTGATATGGAATTCAGAAACCACCTTTGGGAGGAAATTAGGCTTCACTTGCAGGACAACTTTGTCTTTGTGAAAGATTGTATGAGGGGGTTTACAAGAAAGAGCTTGTAATTCGCTCACCCTTCTAGCAGATGTAAGTGGTATTAATAAAAATGTTTTAAGGGTAAGGAACCTTAACGAACAAGAATGGAGAGGTTCGAAAGGTGTACCCATCAGGAAAGTTAGTACTAAGTTTAAATCCCATAGGGGAACTTGGAATGGTCTTGGGGGATAAACATTGGTTAACCCCTTTAGAAACTGTATTACCAAGGGTAATTTGAAATAGGATGGTTCTTCCGCAGTACGCTTAAAGATGGATAGCGCTGCGAGATAGCCCTTAATGGTGCCAATTTGAAGGCCTGAATTTGCCAAATATAGTAGGAAGGACAAAACCATTGGTGTATCACATGAAAAAGGGTCGATATTCTCTTCTCTACACCAGCTGCAAAATCTGTTCCAACGGCAGCGGTATAAAGACTTTGTTGCTGGCCTCCTTGCCGAAAGCAACACCTCCATAACATCATCAGGGAGGTCCCAATCCTTGTACCTCAGCCTTTCAGAAGCCAAGCGTGAAGGTTGAGGGTTTTGATGTCTGGATGGAGAACCTGACCTCCCTTCTGTGAGAGTAGGTTCTCTCTGAGTGGAAGTCGAATTGGAGGGCAGATGGACAAGTCTAGAAGGTCCGGGTACCACGTTCTCCTGGCCCAATCCGGGGCAATTAGGATCATGGTTCGCCGGAATCTTCTCAACCTCCTGATCATTTGAGGAATGACAGGGACCGGTGGGAACGCGTACAGAAGCGGAAACTCC
Source organism: Ambystoma mexicanum (assembly GCF_040938575.1). Lineage (NCBI taxonomy): Eukaryota > Metazoa > Chordata > Amphibia > Caudata > Ambystomatidae > Ambystoma > Ambystoma mexicanum. The sequence continues at coordinate 1,320,691,826 of NC_090935.1, read as the reverse complement.
CAGTCCACTATGAACGCGTCTCCCAGAGCTCCTCTCGGGGGAAATTCCCTTGAGCAGAACAGGTTGCATTTCCTGTTTAGGCTGGTGGCGAACAGATCTACCTGAGGGGTTCCCCAAAGGGCGAAGATCTCGTGAAGGACTTCCTGAGCTAGCTCCCCCTCGTGGGAGACTGTGTTCTGCCTGCTCAGAGCGTCCGCTGTCAAGTTCTTCTCTCCGGCTAGGTGAACTGCCGATAGAGAGATTCCTTCTTGGATTGCCCAAAACCAGAGCTGCATCGCCTCTCTGCACAGGGGTAGTGATCCTACGCCTCCTCTTTTGTTGAGGTAATGCATGGCCACCGTGTTGTCCGTCATTATCAGGACGTTCTTCCCTTGTACAGCTGGCAGGAACGCCTTCAGCGCAAGTCTGATGGCTCTCAGCTCTAACAGGTTGATGTGTAGTCTGGACTCTGATGGAGACCAACGACCGCTGATGGTCAAGTCGTTGGCGTGGGCTCCCCACCCCGTGAGTGAGGCATCCGTGACTACTGTTATCTCCGGCCAGGGTTGCCAAAACTGTTCTCCTTTCAGAATGTTCTCCTGACAGGCCCACCACTGAAGGTCTCGAGCCACCCTGCCGGGAACCTGAAGAAGATCTGTCAATCTCCCTGAGAATTGTGACCACTGAGTCCTCAGTGCCCACTGGAGGGATCTCATTCTCAGGCGAGCCTCTGGCACTAGGAAAATGCAGGATGCCATGAGGCCTAGCAACCTCAAAAAGTCGAAGGCTGGGAGACGTTGGGCATGCTGGAACTTGGTAACCATCTGTAGAATATCTTGAGCCCTCACCTCTGGTGGCGAGGCTTTTCCCAGGGAAGTATCCAGGATCGCTCCTATGAACTGGAGTCTCTGCGATGGTATCATTGGTAATTTCTTTAAATTGAGGGAGAAGCCCAGTCTGTGAAGGAAGTGGCACACGTGATTTAGCTGGATCTGAGCTTGTTCCGGAGAAACAGCCCTGATCAGCCAATCGTCCAGGTAGGGGTAGACGTGAATCCCTTCCCTCCTTAGACTTGCAGCCACTACCGACATTAACTTGGTGAAGACCCTCGGGGCGGAGGTCAGCCCAAATGGCAGCACTCGAAATTGATAGTGAGAGTTGCCAATTGCGAACCTCAGGTATTTCCTGTGTTTGAGATGGATAGGCACATGGAAATAAGCGTCCTGAAGGTCCAGAGATACCAACCAGTCCTGGAACTGAAGGGCCTGGAGGATCTGAGAAAGAGTGACCATCTTGAATTTGTCTTTTCTGAGGAATTTGTTCAATTCTCGCAAGTCCAAGATGGGTCTCAGTCCTCCGTCTTTCTTCGGAATGAGAAAGTAAGGGGAGTACCAGCCCTTGTTCCTCTCCGCTACAGGTACCGGCTCTATGGCACCTTTCTCTAGCAGGTCCAAAATTTCCTGCAAGAGGAGCGGATCTGGAGCTTTCTGAGAGCTGATCCCCGGTGGATGACTCTGAGGTATACGTAGGAAAGGCAGGCAGTAACCTTGGGCAACTGTTTCCAATGCCCAAGCATCTGACGTGGTAGCCTGCCATACCGCCAGATGTTGAGCCAACCTGCCTCCTACAGGTGTCCTGTGAGGGGAGTCCTCAGAGTGGTTTTGGGGCGGCTGATGCAGATGCCGATGGTAAAGAGGCACCTGCTGTTGCTGCGGCTTTTGAATATCTACCCCGTCCACCTCGGGTAGTTCTTCTTTGACCCCTTTGAGCCGGTCGTCCTCTACCTCTTCCGAATGCGGAGTAGAAGTGAAAGGACTTGCCCCTCGCAGAGGTTCCTATGGGACGAAAAGGAGTCTGACGGATTGCAGCTCCTAGGGATTTTGCTGCTGCTTTTGAAGTTTGCAGTTTCTCTAAACTGTCATCCGCCTTTTTCCCGAACAAAGAAGAGCCATCGAATGGCATGTTCAAGAGCCTGGCTTGCACATCTGGGGCAAAACCCGACTTTCTCAACCAAGCGAATCTCCTGGTTGATGTACTTGCCGCCATTGCTCTGCTGATACTGTCAGCCGAATCAATGCCCATCTGGAGGGATTCGCACATAGCGTCTTTACCGTCCTGTATAATATTCAGGAATGCATCCCTTTCTTCTCCCTCCGGGATGCAGTCAGCCGCTGTAGAAGCACACTCCCAAAGTGTATGGCTGAACCTAGCAAGGGTGCAAGTAGCATTAACAGACTTTAACGCCATGCTACATGCTGAAAAGACTTTCTTTGCCATAGCATCATATTTTTTATCGTCCCTGTCCTGTGGGACTGTAGGATAAGCCGTCTTGACATCGGTAGAGGATGCTGCTTGTACCACCAGACTTTCTGGGGATGGGTGTTTAGACACCCTGTACTTTGTAGACAGTTTTTTATTTACTGCTGGTATTACATCTGGGGTTTCCCAGTTTGTCATGATCTTTCCCTGAAGAGCTTTATGAAAGGGCACCACAGGATCCTCTTGTGGGCCTTTGTCAAGAATATCCGTGAGGTCATCTTGTTGGAAAGATTGTGAAGGTGCAGACCACCCCATGAACTCTGTAATCCTGGCCATTAAGGCTCTGTAGGGGGTTTCAGCATGCTCCCCCGGGTCTGGCTTAGCAAACTCCACCTCAGGGGAAGTGTCTAACCCACTTGCCTCATGTAAAGAATCATGAAGATCCTTTAATCTGCGCTCTTCAGAGGAAAATTCCTCTCTAACTGGGGTTACAGGTCCCTCTAACTCAAATGTGTCTTCCTGTTCAGACAAATCACCCTCTTCTAAACTTGAGGATATAGTTCTCAATTGTTCTGAACTCATAAAGGGAGTAAATCCCATTTCCAAGGCAGAGGGTGCCGAACTTGTCGTTATTGGCCTCGAAAACGTCGATGTTGTCGACGCCGACGTCGAAGGCTTCGAGCGTGGCGTCGAAAACAGAGGTGGAGGCCTCGAGGACCTCGACAGAATTGGAATTCTACTCGACAATATCGAAGCCATCGACGTCGAGGGCCTGGGGATAGTCACTGGATGTGTGGTAACCGTGACTTTTCTTGGCATCGACGCCGGTGTCGAGGCTGGCGTCGAGTCGACAGACCCGTGTGTAGAAGGTCCCCTCGACAACGGCGTCGAAGACATCGACCTCGACGTCGACGGGACCTTCGTCGACGGCGTCGACGGAACCTTCAAGGAAGGTTTGGAGGTCATAGTCCTGCTCGAGGGTTCGAGACGCGCTCGAGAGGTTTCTTTCGCCGGGTACTGCGACTCGCGGCGTTTTTGACCTTCGGGTCTTTTGACCAGAGCATCGCTCTCGGCAGTCTTCGAGGGGGTCGAGGCCGCTTTCTCGAAGACGCTCATCATATTCTTTCGGAATTCCTCCCATTCAGCCCGGGAACTATGTTTCGTGGGGCAAGGGATTCTTTTTGGCGAAACAGAGGAAGAGGAAGACGGAGAAGGGGATCTTCGACGTCTCCTCTTCGAGTGCTTTGATCTCGAGGAGTGATGAGACCCACTCCGAGACCTGGAGCGCGAATGGTGACGAGGAGACGAATGTCTCGACTTCGTCGACGAAGAAGAAGCTTTAAAAGTCTTACCTTTCTCCAGCTTCCCCCTACGCTCCTTCAGGGCCTTAGCTGTCATGGACATACAGTCCTCGCATTCCGAACAATGGTGTTCAGCTCCCAAACACCACAGACAAATTCTGTGAGGATCGGTCAACGACATCTTTTTCTCACAATCTCGACATTTCTTGAAGCCGGATCGAGGAGTTGTCGGTTCCGACGAGGAAGCCATCGAGTACGGATCGAATAACTCGAGGTAAATAGGATTAATCTGACTAAGAACTGAGCAACGGTATTCCGAGGCACTGAGTAAGCGCGGAAAAACGGAACTGAGCAACGGACGCTGCGCGCGGCCTTTATAGGCAGGATGACGTCGACGTCGATACGGCAGCTGTCGAAGGACATCGACTCGGAGGACGTCGACGCGCAGCGCCCTCTAGAGAAAAAATCTTCCGAGGCCAGCAGAGCTGGAAGGAGATATCTAAAATGAGGAATACGTCGGAGGACACAATCCCTTCGAATAAGAGAGACTGGGCTCCCAGCAGTGAGATTCATCCCTAATGAGCGGAACTGCTCCCTGAGGTATGAGATCCACATACTTGAAATGAAAATGTGTCCCGAGTGTGACACTCACATAAATGATTCAAATCGTTCTCCCAGCAGTAGAGATTGAGCCCACAGTGTGAGACAGTGCTCCCAGGAGTCAGTCTCTCAGTCGATTAGTGAGACGTGTTCATTCTATGGGAATCCGGATGTCACAGCATAGACTGCCCCTCGGGTGTGAAACTCAAACTGAAGGAATGAGATCGAGCTCCAAGGTGTGAGATTCACACCCACACAGTGGGAAGGTGGTTAAGGTTTGAAAGCCTCACCCGGGTCAGTGAAGCCCTGCTCCCAAATGTAAAATCCATGTTTGATGGTTTTGACAGTTATTCCAGATGTAAGGCTTACTCCCATTTATCAAGGCAGAGGTGAGAGAGGGAGAGAGAGGCGGTACGAGAAAATAAGGAGGCAACTAGCAAACGCCAAGGAGTGGACAGAGAAAGAAAAAAATAACTAAGAAACTATCCAGAGGGGATTGACGAGACCAAGGCGGAAGTCAAAAGACAGCAGGAGGAAGCGCAGGAACTGGGATATTTAAACCAGGATGGTTCTGGTGGGCCCTGGTTGGACCTAGGCAAGTGTTAATGGCTGAAGAATAAAAGAGTAGGAGGCAGTGCACCCGAACCATGTGCAAGAGATATAACCACTGGGTTGACTAGCAGACCATCCACTGTGGCTCAGCCTACTCAAGAGATCTGCTACCCCTCGAAGCCAAAGCATCTGAAGAGGAGGTAAACGCTCTTCAGGAAGAAAAACTACCCCTGATGTACCTGATGTACCTCTCCCTCCTTAAGGGGTGCCACTAAAACCTGCAAGGCAGGAATAGACCTCCCTGGGAACCTTACAACGGGTTTAGAAAACCCAAGCCTGAGACTGTGAAAAGGAACCTTTGTTTGAACCCTTCACTTGACCAAGGGTCATATTTCTTCTGGTTATGTTCCTGAGACACTAACCCGACATTTGTTTGTTATTTTGGCCATACTTTGTAATTGGGTTAAAGGGACCAGATGGGCCAATTTGTACAGAAATTACATTTCCCATACCTCTTAATATGAGGAATATATTACCTGTCCAAAACCAGTACAGGTGTGGGTCGGGAGAGAGTGGAGGATTGGAACTGCACTTGAATTTTAAGAGACATACCCACTTTCTTGAGCCAATAACATTGCTCTACACGTTAAGCGGTCATTTTAGCATCCTGTCTGTATATTTGAAAGTTGCACGTTCAAATCCTGGCAGCATCAGCATGCCGTTATTTCCCATGGGTGATATGTTGTAGACCATTAACCTTAATTAAAAGAGCTTATCTGCACAAGGAATCCGCCATTAAGCGCTATGAAAAGTTCAATGTGGTGTTTGTGTGTGTAAATAAGCACATTTGATTGCTAGGGAATGGAAAAATTCAAGGTTTTAATGAGGTATCCAATTCCCCGAGTGTCATTTAGTAGGAGAAATGCAGTATACTGCAGCACAGATAGGGGGCTAATCCTTCAAAACATTAAAGCAATGGAAACATGAAGACAGCCAACGGACAGCATGTCTCAACATCAGTACCATGAATGGTCTGAAAAAAATGAACTTCCAATCCACGTCCTTGCAATTTAAATATCTTGCTATTACTATGATCAAGGGCACTTGCCTTTCGTTTTGTAAAAAATATAACAATATCGGCCGTGTGACCAATCCTAAGATGTCGTAATTTCTCCAGAGTGGGAGCCCCTTGCCATGAGGTCAGGGAGGTGAGGCTACTAACTGATAGTCCCCCGGGGGGTGATACTCAGCGGAAGGATCTCACGGGGAGAGCTTCCCCCTCTAGGGACAAGGATGAACATCTAGGGAGAAGGCGGTATAACAACTCTCACCCAACACCTTACACACCTCCCTACTATTTAGACCCCAGCACCTTACCCACTACTTCACCATCTACAATAGTAGATCCAGGTATTGCTACAGTGCCTGGAAAGCTGACAAAACTAAAAGTACGGAGACAAGGTGACTCAAGAGAGGCTTAACGATTACTACGGAGCCACTAACAACAAGGACTGATGTTACACAAGGACGGAACAAGCCCTATAATAAGGAAACTGAAGAAGGACTCAGCATTTTCTACCGCAGGAGTCAGCGTCAGCTACCGGAGGTTCAAACCGGCCAAAGCGAGCAAGAAGGCGAGACGTCAACGACGCTGAAGCAACAGAGAAGCTAGCAGAAGACAGAATCCTACCAGGATGGCCGAAGGAGTGGCATTCCCTCAGCTGTTATGTGGTGGACCACCGGGTCAAAACAGGTACCATTCCCGAGTGTAAAGCGAGAGGGTGAGATGATGATGATGCTGAAACAGAGGGGCTCGAGGAGCATCTGGAGAAATCAGCCGGTCGGATATGAAGGGAACCAGAGAGGTGGCAAGAAGAACCACAAACCCTGAAAAAGCCGATGACATGTCCCGTTTGGGAAACAGGTAACAGGAAACACAGGAAAGGCAACGGGGTGGAGTGGAGGGTATTCCCTGAAAATAATTGAAAAAAATGCCAAATGTGTGTTTAATGGCCATTCTGCAAGGACGAAAACTTCAAACCCCATAATGCCCAACAAGGGGAGCGGGAATTGCACGGGTGTCCCCTGGTCCTCTAGTTTGGCAGAAAATATCAAATACATTTTTTTGCATGGAATTTTACGGGTTGTATGGCCAGTCCTAGTGATTGCACTGGCTGTTCTGACATGCTTCAGTGCTTCAGCAGACAAGTCATCTGGTGGTTCACCTTCTCTTGTCCGTCGGTGGCTGTTCACACAAAACCATGGGAAAGAAAAAAGTGGCCGAAAATGGAAAACCCATGAAACAACGTTGGATGGTTTAACTAAAGAGACACAGCGTGCAGTACAAAATAAACATTAAAACTACAATTTCTATGTAAAAGCGTTAATCTTAGTTCAAACGTGCAACTATGAACAAAATATTTTGCATTACCTTTTAGAAAAAATAAAACATTGGAAGAAAATGGTTAGTAAGAGATTTGAAAGGGGCTGAAGTCAGAGAGAGTGTAGGGTTTTTAGGGGTCCCCCTCGCTTAAAGCATACAAGACAGAGCTAGTTCCTGCCATCTTAACCATAAATATTAGAGCTGAAAACACTTAATGTTTTACTTTGTAGGATTGTGTGCCTCATGTAGTGCGGGCAATGTCCATCCGATGCTTATAGTGATGAAAACAATGTTTTCATTTTTTGACCCTTGATGCTTTGGAGTTTAATGCTGCGTTGTTTTCCACGGCGTCATTATACCATTGAACTGAAGTGGAGAGCAAAGCATAGCCTCAGAGATAGAATCCCTCGTCCCAGTGGGACCGGAACTAGCACTGGCCACCAGAGAAAGGTCTGGGTCCCATTCCCAAACCTAGAGAGTAAGAGGGAGTCTCCCTTGTGCTGGAGGTCAACCAGAGCCACTGACCATCAAGGGAGGATCGAGCACCCGAGAACCAAAACCTAATGCAAGTCATTTTTTCGTGGCAGTACCTGGAAGGGAAGCAACTCAGGTCTGCCAAATCGACGTAATAAGGAGATACAGGTCTGGGACCGCCCGCACTCACAAGGGAAGACCAGTATACGCTATCTTCCCCGGGGCAGTACCTGGCAGATGAGTGAACGAGGTCTGCCAGAACAAACTAGTAGAGAGCTGAACTGTCAAACAAAGTATACAAAGGGGTCAGGTAAAGGGAGACATTCCCCTGGTGTTGTGAACTGTGAAAGAAAGTATAAGAAAGGCCAGAGGATGGGAGGCATGCCCAATGGTGGTGTGAACTGTGAAACAAAGCCTGAAAAAGTCAGGAGAAGGGAGGCATTCCTCCTGGTGTTGTGAACTGTGAAATAAAGCCTAAGGAAGCCCAGGGGAAGGGAGTCATTTGCCCTGGTATTGTGAACAGTGAGAGCAAAGACAACGAAAGCCAGTAGAAGGGATTCATTCTCCTGGTAGTTGAGTCCACAAGGAGCATCAAACCAGTGATCCAGGTGAAGGAAGTCATTCCTACTGGGATAACAAAAAAGTGAACTTTCTGATGCAGAGATTTAGAGGATCTGCAATCCTTTTGTTTGTTTGTGAAGTACTAAAACCAGGGGAAGGGAGTCCTTCCCCTGGTAAGGAACCTGCAACGAGAATTGTGCCACCCAGTCCAGGAGCAGAGAGTCCATCTCCTGGACCAAGAACTTTGGTGCTACTTATTAGTTTAGTAATAAGTGTAAGGGACAAAGATAGTGACATTTTGACACATGACGGTGGACTCTAAGATACTAAGACATCCTGATAACCCATTAACACTTTAGTTGAGGTAGAGATACCCCTCATAGACATAGGAAAAGACAGGTTTTCTCTTTATTTTTATACCAAATAAAAGTCTATAGCAATCACTATGCCACCCGTGTGTCAGTCTCCTTATTTTAGTGGCTTAGATATTTTTTAGACATATGCAAATAATTCATCAAATGAAATAAAGAGGGGAGTGGTGCAAACCTTGCTATAGCCACTGTAGATATGACATTCAGAGTCATAGCTAGGCGCACAAATATTTCTGTTCATTTAAATGCATGTCTGCCTATTCACACTGTTAAATTAGGTTTTAATTCTGCTTCCATCTCTGCTCTTGCACCTCCATCTCCATCTCCCTTTAGCGCTTTAAAGCAGAGTTCCGAGTGCAGTCTGCACCTCCAATGCTCTGAGAGACTCCATAGATAAACCTACTCCCACAATGGATGAAACAATTCCCAAAGATAAGCAATGCAGCACAAAACAGATACCAGAGCATCAGGAGCGACACCCCTTGTGAATACACAAGACACGCAGCATATACACAATCACACACACATACAGGCAAATGTACTCACATTCAAATAAAATATACATGCTCACAAAGTACTGACCACTTTTTTAGTTAAAACAAAACTTAGTTTGATAAATGGCCTCTCCCCCTCACCCCCACCACATGTCCTTCAGCTTTGCTCTTTGCCCCACGCTGTTACAGGTAGAGGGGGTTGGACACTTTCTTCCCCGAGTCCTGCGTCCTACAGGGCCTATAGAAAAACATGAGAGGAGCACACAAATAGACCCTTATCTCTCTATGGGCCGTGCCTCCTTGATTTCGGCCACTGGCTGCAGGGACAGAGGCCCTGCAGGACTGGACTTGGGGCAGCCTCTCAAGTGTGTGACTACAGGGCTTCCCTGCGTACAGACAATAGGAAGCAATTCTGTCACACACATCACTCCTGAAGTGCAGGCCTCTGCATAATGAGAGGTGCTGCTACTGAGAAAGGATTTTAAAAGTATGATATCTAAAAGTGTCACCTGATTGACATAACAATCAGAAAAACATTTTGGAAAAAGAAGGGATGGGCCCTAAGGGAAATCCTGAGCTGGATGTGAAAACTTGGCTGCAAAATCCCAATCATGTGCAAAGGCGAATGTGAATATGAACACTTTGTATTGGACACATGAACCCCAATTAAGAAATCGTAAGGTTGGCATCAGACTGCAAAAAAGTCAAGGGTTTGCAGTGCAGATGTAAGGATCCACAAAAAGTGAAACCAAAAACACATGTTCCAAAAAATACAATCTGTGCATCAGTCAAAAAAAGGTTAAATGTAAAACAAAGAGGTGATGGCTGGAAGGTTTAGAATGAATCTTAACTCGCTGGCAATTGCTCTGGGCAACCCTCCAGACCATCGTTCTTTGCCCGCCAAGCCATTACATAAGGGGAAATACCATATGCAAATCTAAACCTTCCAGCCATCACCTCTTGTGTTTTGCTATAGTCACCCTGAGTGAGGTGCCCAGTCGTGGGTCCCGTGCTTGCTGGGCCTAGAGACCCAAGCTACTCCTCACTGATGAGGCCTGACAAGGCCGAAACATGCCTGGGGAAGCTTGTGGTCTCGTGCAGAAGGGATATGTCCTAGCACTTTGGGCTGGACTGTGGGACTCAGCCTGATTTAGTTGCCCAGTGGCTCATCCCCATTCTCTCCTATTTCATAGTAATACAGTTTAACAATCTCATTCCCAATGACTTATAAACACTTTAGTGAAAGTGCTTGCTATTCATAAGTTGAATTTTTGGTGCGATCTTTCCCCTTTCTGTAATGACTTGGCAGACAAAGAACGATGGTCTGGACCGTTGCCCACAGCAATGCTAGAGGTTGAGATTAATTATAAACCTTCCATCGTTCACCTCTTGTGTTTTGTTAAAAAAGGTTCAAGCCTACCTCACCCCTGGTGATAAGTCAGGACAAAACATAGAAGGGTAGCAACAAAGGCTTTTATCACACTCCTACTGATTTATATGGGTTCTCTGTGATCCTCAGTGAATAACTGTTTAATATCCTGGAGCATCCACTTAAAAAAAATTGTGCTGTTAAACAAGTATTCCCTATTTTCTGTTGGTGGTAAGCGTTTCCAGCTGCATGTGTAGCAACGCTACTAAGGCGATATTACCCGGGTGGGATGGTCGACCCGGTTGGTCTCTGCCCAAGTTAAGGCCCAGAGCATCGAGAGAAAGAGCACTGGACATGGGCTTTTGCAGTGCCATTACCGACAAGGCCGCCCCCCCCAAATGTGGTAATATCACCAATATCACCCCAAGCACAATGGCTAGGTTGTTAAAGTGTCATGTCAAAAGTTGTTCCTTTAATGCAATGTGACACACGCTTTAGCTCTGTCACATCAAATAAACACTCCACCAACTGAAGTTGGCTACTATGGAATAAGTGAATGGAAACTACACCCATAGGCCACTTTTCATGGAAGCCAAGCCTGAAATGATGACGATGACCCGAAGCGTGGTGTACGGAGATAGTAAGTCTATGATTTTTATTTTGGGGCTGCTGGGCTGGGCGGGCAGCAAGCAGAGAGCAGTCAGAGCATGGAGACAAGTGCACCATGCACATGCTTAATCAGGCAGTGATGAGAAAAATTGGGCTTATATCATTGAATACAGCCTGCATTATCTCACGCCTGATCTGTGGGCCACATGTGCTGGAGGTGCTAATGAAACAAAACTCACATCATTGGATTAATATGGCCTCTTTCATATCCAGTGTATAAAGATATTGATAATAAAGACATTTTGGGATCAATGTCCTCTCAATTAACGTTTCCAGGTGTGCTAGCATTCAGTCCCCTGACTACTAAATAAATAATCTAAATATAATGAGAACCAGAGGGGGTGGACCTTTTCTGTAAATTAACGTCCTCTGGAAGGATGGTCTTACTTCCCTCTCTTATGATATCAGAACATTATCCCTTCATTAGTGTGTTTTTCCTTTCTTTTAGCATACCTTTCTAGGCTACTCCTTTCTCCGTTTGGCTATCGACAATGATTGCTCTTTATGAACTGAACTGCGCCATGTAAGACAGAAATTGCTGGCTATGAACCCTTTTACCAACTGACATAACTGGGACAAGGCCATTGGGCCATAGTGGCACAGGCTGGATCAGGCAATGAGCGGTACAGGGAAGCCGATGTCGTCACATGGGTGGAGGCCATATGCCCCTCGCCTGAGATGTTGAGACCAGAATTTCATTGCCAAATGGATGGAGGCAAAACTCTTTGTTTAAGGTGGGCCTAGCTTAGATGCTCTTGATTTTTCCATGGTCATGTGGCTGATGCCCTATAAAGGGCACAGGTTTGGAGAGCGGGTCGGGCTCGTTAGGAGGGAATGGGTTAGTAGACAGGATGCTTTCTGTTTGACTTGCTAGAAAACTAATTAAAAAGCTTTTTTATATCATCACCGAAAATGAGAATGCGAGTCAGATTACTCTGACAGTTGCAGTACGAATCAGACCTGTTGCGCAATGCTGATGCATCACCATACTTAAAGGCAACCTCCTCTTGAACCCCACGCGGGCACAGATGAAAGAGGTAGGTAGTCTTGGTTAAAAACTCCATAGGGTAATCGGGAGGAGGAAGCTCTTGTGTAACACTTGTGTATAGGCGCGTTACAAATGCCATATCATATCATATCAAGTGGTGAGGTTGCTCGCCACTCTCAATAAGTCCAATAGGAAATTAAGATCTAGCAATTCTCTCTCTCTCATGTGTCCTCGCCTAAACAAAATGAAAGGAAATGGTAAATCATTTGCTTACCAGGCATCCCAAGCCTGGAACACTCTACCTTAGGAGTTACGTCTCGAAAACAACATTCTTTATTTTCGAAAAAGATTAAAAACATAGTTATTCGAATAAGCTTTGAAATATTATACTTGTCCTTCATGTAAATCGCCTGTATTAGGTTCTTTCTTTTCCATGCTTTGAGGTGACCCACGCCCTGATGGCTGTCGGGTTAACGGCGTGTAACAAAACAACGTAGATTAATAGATAGAAGCCAAGGGTTTTAGCATGATAGTTAAACAACAGGAGGATTGGTTTTGGGGTTATGTGAACATGGCGTGGCAATTGTGGGTTGGATATTTCACCGTAGTACTTTGTTTTGCCTGTTCCATCGCTTTGGCATCATATGTTTTTTTTTACCCCGAGATAGATCTGGCAAAATATTGGCAGTGGGTACATAGTTTGGGCTGTTCTGATGTATTCTGATTTCTGGTCTGGTAAAGGACTCTTTAGAAGGGCCTATTTCTGTGTACTGGTATTTCTGTTATATTTAGGAAACAAGTGCATATCCTGTAGCAGTAGGAAATGGGATTGGGAAGAATAAACTACCCAAAAACTGCATAGCGAAAGTTGAGTGAATATAGAGCAACTGCTTTCAGGACGGAGTCTCATTAAAACCTCCTCCCTTCTCAGGACCACAGAGGAGTTGTGAAAAAGTGTTTGTGTTACAGGGGCGGCTGGTGATAAAACGAGGAATAGAAATGGGCAAAGAACAGTCAAAGCAGGTGGAGACCCCTCCAAAACGCACCCCTGCCCATTTTATGTTAACCAATTTTAACAGTGCTTTGTACGAGTTTCTCGAACCATGACACTTTCTGGGACAAGGTAAAAGACACACTCATTTTCCAGTAGAAGGGAATCTCAATCTGAACAAATTAAGGGCATTGAGGCAGGCTTTGGAGAACCAAAGGGTATGGTAAGCCCCAACGTGGTTAAAGAGGTGAGAACTAGACAGAATACTTCCAAGACACATGGACTAAAGAATACAAATGCCAGATTGCGATTAAGGATTATGTTCCTTCAGAGAATTGGAGCTGCAGAGTCACAGATGCTACTATGCCCCAAGATAATAGACAGAGACAGATGCCAGTCAGGATGAACGAGATGACGAACCTGTAGAAAAGATGATAGATTTCTTAACTAGCATACACATGGCAATGTCGACGGGACAGACAATTACTGATGCAACCGATGCTTCCCAGGCCTAGAGACTCGGGTATTCCAGGGATCCCACATATGCCCGATTCGCCTCCCTCTTACACTACGTCAGTGACGAGGGGATCTATGCAATAAGGGATGGATGCTACAATTCTGCAGGCGACACTCAGACAGATACCAGGAGGCCCGGCGGACAAGGTGGAACAGCCGTGCCTGCTTCCTATCCATTTTCCTGTGGATCTAAGGAGCTTAGCCAAAGAGTTCATCAATATTAGGGAGGAACCGCAATGGTTCATTGAGGAGATGCTCTCTTTTATACAGTGCAACAACCCTGCTTGAGCTGACATGAACCGGCTCATGAGAGTGATAATGCCACCTGAGGGTAGACAGCTCATTCAGCATGCTACTAGGCCAGCGGCTGATCACAGTACAGGAGATTCCAGAAGTAAGCCAGAAATTGACTGATCACTGAGATTCCAGAAATCTGCCCTAGAAAAACTGATTGGGCAAAGATAGGGAACTGCAAGCAGAATAAAGGAGAATCACATGCAGACTACTTAGATCAACTGAAGGGAGTAGTTTCTTACCTGTAACTCCATTTCTCCAGCATTGGTATCTTTCATGGATTCACATGCTTAGAATATTCCCCGTCGTCAGACTGGGAACCCTCGGTACACATATATATAGTCATTTCCAATAGGAAAAACTTCTGCCCTATCCCCGTCTGCGTCCTCTACGGGGCCGCCCACGTACGCCCCGTTGGACGTGATGGTATATAAGCCCCGCCCCCGCGGGTCCCTTCAGATTTCGACCCCTCCAAGATAACGGGGGGAAAACTTGCTTACATACCAATCTTCCACATTGCAGTCCGGGGAGGCCGGAGGGCGCATGTGAATCCATGAAAGATACCAATGCTGGAGAAATGGAGTTACAGGTAAGAAACTACTCCCTTCTCCAGCATTGGATCTTTCATGGATTCACATGCTTAGAATAGATTGTAAAGCAGTAACATCAAGAAGGAGGTGAGAGTGCAATGTAACTTACATTCGTAGAGACACCCCCAAACACTACCGTTTACACCATGTATGTAAGCAACAACTTATTATACTGATACGAAACGGATTTCCGCCATACAATGCTATGTCATATGACTCAGTATGCACCCCTTGCGCACATATCTACCCAACCACTTATGTTTAGGTCAATAAACTATGCACATTCATGTATACACTCTGAAAAACCAGCTGAGGCCAAATAATAATAGGCAGCATTCTTCTTGAAACTTTGGCTTACCTCATTGAAAAAGGTGGCGAAGCACTGCCCTTCCCATTTGTACCTCATCCGCGTGCTGCTTTTCCAGGCAGTAGTGGCGCGTAAACGTGTGCGGAACAGACCATGCCGCCGCCTGGCAGATGTCCGTCAGCGGAATTCCTGCCCATAGAGCCACGGAGGAAGATGTCGATCTCGTGGAATGGGCTCTGGGACGATGTAGTAGAGGTCTCCCGGCCTTGGAATGACACAGGGTAATCGCCGAGGAGACCCAGCGAGCCAGACCTTGTTTGGAGATAGCCTTACCCCTAGCCGAGGGGCCGTAGGCGACGAATAGCTGTCTGGTGGCTCTGATATCTTGCGTTTTTTGCAGGTAAAATTTTAGCGCCCTTTTGACGTCCAGAGTGTGAAGAGCCTTCTCCGCCGTCGACGAAGGAGATGCAAAGAAAGTAGGGAGTACCAGGGTCGAGTGCTTATGATAGACCGACGGTACTTTTGGGATGAATGAAGGGTTAGTTGATAAAATAACTTTGTCCTTAAAGAACCTCAGATATGGAGGGTCTATGACCAGTGCCTGTAGTTCCGACATTCTTCTAGCCGAAGTGATGGCAACTAGGAACGCGAGTTTCCAAGATAGAAATTGTAGAGATGAAGAGGACATTGGCTCAAAGGGAGGCTTCATTAAGGCAGCTAGAACCGTGTTCAGACTCCACGACGGTGGGAACCGTTTTTCCGGAGGGAAGGTTCTAAACAGACCCTTCATGAAATGCTTCACTAGCCTGTCACTGAATAGTGGAGGGGACTGTCTTCTTCTGGTAAATCTCGAAACAGCCGCCAGGTGTACTTTGATTGACGATGATGACAGTCCGCTCTCCGCAAGATGAAGAAGATACGGGAGGATTTGCTCCGGAGTTACTTCCAAAGGTTGTATATTTTGTTGTGTTTGACACCATATACAGAACCTTTTCCATTTGCTTACATATGATTTGTTAGTGGACGGGGCTCTGGCCGCCTGCAGAATCCTTCGGCAATCAGTCGAGACTTTTAGGTTCCCGAACTCCGAGAAGTCAGGAGCCATGCAGTTAAGTTCAGGCTGTCCGGATTGTGGTGCCACACGGTCCCCTCGTCCCTGGACAGGAGGTTCGGTACTTTCCTGAATGGTATCGGCTGATCCAGCGACAGATGAAGGAGGTCTGAGAACCATGGTTGCCTCGGCCAGCGCGGGGCCACTAGGATGACCCGGCAATTGTACCTGTGGATCCCCTGGATCGTCCTCCGTATGAGGGGAAATGGAGGGAAGGCGTAGAGGAACTTGCCTGTCCACGGAAACGAGAACGCTTCCCCCAGGGAGCCTGTTTGGGGCCATCTGCTCGCGAACTGAGCACATTTTCGGTTTCTTTCCGTGGCGAAGAGATCGATCGACGGGGTCCCCCATCTTTCGAAGATTTCCCCGAGTTGAGTGGAGTCCAGCTCCCACTCGTGTATTTGTGACATAGTCCTGCTCAGGGAATCCGCCTGTAAGTTCTTCGCTCCCGGTAGGTGGTATGCCACTAGGGAGATGTGGTGTTTTAAAGCCCAATGCCAGATCTTTTGAGCTTCCTTCGAGAGGGTCCTGGATCTGGTGCCACCCTGTTTTATCAGGTAGAACATAGCTGTCGTATTGTCCGTGAGCACTCTTACTTTTGACCCCTTGATGTGTGGGAGGAAAGATTTCAGGGCCCATCTCACCGCCCTTAGCTCCAGGACGTTGATATGTAGGCGAGATTCGGTCGACGACCACCTGCCTTGGGTTTGGTGACGTGACATGTGTGCTCCCCAGCCCGACAGAGAGGCGTCTGTAATGATGGTGTTCTGAAATTCCGGCTCCTGCAGGGGGACCCCTCTGTCCAGGTTGCGCGCCACTTTCCACCATCGGATGGCTTTGATAACTCGTTCGTCGTCGACTATTATCTTGTCCGACCAGCGGCCTGTGGCCTGCTTCCATCTGTCTGATAGGAACTCCTGTAGAGGTCTCATGAACAACCGGCAGTTCGCGACTAGGTGGATGCACGATGCCATGGAGCCGAGGAGAGCCGCATATTTTCTTACTGACAACCTTCTCTGTAAACGAAGTTGGCTTGTCAGGTGTTTGATCTTCAACAACCTTTCCAGGGATGGTTTCACTAGTCCCGTGTGGGTGTCGAATTGAGCACCTAGGAACTTCAAGCTCTTCGAGGGCTTTAGTGAAGACTTTTCGTAGTTCACTGCAAATCCCAGACGCTGTAGCAGTCGCAAGGTGGTCAATAGGCTGTCGTTGGTCGACGCTGGGGAGGATCCCCTCACGAGCCAGTCGTCGAGGTACGGGTAAACGTGATGCCCTTCCTTCCGCAGCCAGGCTGCTACGGGTGCTAGGCACTTTGTAAAGGTTCTTGGGGAGGACTTCAGGCCGAAAGGGAGCACAGTAAATTGGTAGTGTGTTTGGCCGACTAGGAACCTCAGGAACCTCCTGTGGTGAGTGCGCACCGGAATGTGAAAATACGCATCTTGGAGGTCCAGAGACGCCAGGAAATCGTTCTTTTGGACCGATCTGATTACCTCCTGTAGAGTAAGCATCTTGAACTTTTGACTCAGCAGGGTTTTGTTGAGGTCCCGTAGGTCGAGGATGGGGCGCCACTTCCCGTTTGGTTTCTTTACTACGAAGCAGCGTGAGTAAACCCCTGAGCCTCTCTGTGAAGCAGGGACTAACTCGATGGCGCCTTTTTTTAGCATGAGCGCAACCTCTCGACGCAAGACGCTTAGGTGTGGTTGAGACAGGCGTATCGGTGGACGTCTTGGAGGTCTGGATTTGAATCTTAGGGAATGTCCCAGTCTCACCGTGTCCAGAACCCACCGATCTGTCGTAATTGACTCCCATTCCTCGACGCAACTTGACACTCTCCCTCCTAGAACGTCATTGTTGATCTTTTTGTTTTCCCGTCGACGACGAGTAAGTGGGACGTCTCTTAGAGGCCTGGAAATTTCTGCGTCGGGTCGAGGACTGTGAGGCGCGTCTATAGCCTTGGGACGGATATGAAGACCTCCCGAATGCTCTATCCCTGGATCCCGCAAATCGTGCGTTTCCCGTAGCTCCTCTAAAGGGGCGAAAGGAACGAAAGGGCTTACCGCTTTGGAGAGAGCCCAGCGAGCGCGCCGTCTCAGAGTCCTCCTTCATTCCTTTCAAGGCCTCATCCACCTTTTCGCCAAATAGGTGGTCACCTTCGAAAGGCATGTCGACGACCTTATATTGCACCTCGGGTCTAAAGTTGGTGCACTTGAGCCAGGCCTGGCGTCGTAGAACCACTCCGTTGTTAATTTGTTTGAACCCCGAGTCTGCCAGGTCCACCGCTATATTGATAGCATGGTTCGAGGCTTCTTCTCCTTCACGAACCAGGGACATAGCTGATTTTCTGTGTTCTTCTGGGAGGTGGTCCAAAATGGGTGCCAGTCTGTGCCACATCTCCCTGTCATACCTGGCCATGATTGCCAGGGAGTTCGCTGCTTTCACTGTTGACGCTCCCACTGACAGGATCTTCTTACCGAAAGCGTCTTGGCGTCTAGCTTCGGAGTCCGGCGGGGTAGAGCACTTATGCTGGGCCTTTGCCTTTCTCGTCGCCGCCGCCGATACCACCGAGTCAGGCGTGGGTTGCGCAGAGAGGCATTTTGGCGTCGAATCTGGAACTTTAAATTTTTTCTCTACGCGGCCTTTGACCGCAGGTTCCGAGAATGGATGCCGCATGGTTTGGACGCCCTCTTTCCATACGTGGTCCAGTATCGGTATCGAAAAAACGGAACGCCTATTCTTGCCCATGTGGTCAAAGAGGAAGCAGTCCTTCTTTTCTTCTTGTTGGGTCAAACCGAACTCCTTGCAGGCCTTTTCCATCATGGAATGGAAGGCCCCTATGTCATCCGGTGGAGATGGGTGAATGGGACTTTTCGGAGGATCCACCTCCACATCCGAAACCCATGACGGGTCTCTCGACGGCGAGAGGGAGATATCAGAAGCTGACCCATGTTCAGAGAGGGAGTCCGAGAGCTCACCTTCTTCCTGGACTGTTGGAGCAGTTGGGCCCACGACCGATCTAGTCGGGCGGTGTGAAGGTCCGGGCTCGTCGACGAGGGGAGTCGTCGGAACAGGTGGGAGCCTTTCGTCCAGGGACTTCAAGAGCGAGTGTAAGGAGGAGAGTACCTCCATGGAGAGAGTAGCCTGGGCGTTTGGAGGCTGGGTGAAAACTTGAGAGCAGGTTGCACCAGAAGGAAATCTGGGCCGTAGCCCCAGGTCTTCCGGGCTCACTATTCTGAAGCCGTCGTCTTCTTTGGAGGCGATCGAAACTGCCTGTTCTTGTAGCAGTGTGTCGGGTAGCCCCATGTCGAACGCTTCTGGCCTCCAGGCCTGGAACTCCGTCGACGAGGGAATCGTCGTCGACGATGAGCCCGTTTGAAAGGCGGGGGACTGTGACGGAGTGGGCCCTTGGATCGTCGCCGTCGTCGTCGTCGACGGAGGGCCTGCAGGTGGCTTAGGCGGTCCCGCCTTCGCGGAGCTCTCCCTGCGTTTATCCGCCTCTCTACTCGTAGCTGATCTTTTCTGATCGCTCGAGGAGGATTTTGGCCTGTCCTTATCTTTCTTCGACGAAGAAGAAGAGGAAGATGATTTCTTCGTCGATTCTTTCGATGAGGCCTTAGAGGAATGACTTCGAGGCACGTCCTTCTCCGTAGGTCGTGATTTTTTGGCCGGAGGCTCCGACGGATGTGAGCGTCGGGAGGCTTCTGATGTTTTCGCTGAGGCGATACTGCGCACCGATCCTACCTCCGACTGAGGGTACGCTCCAGCGCCGTCGTTCAGCCACGAGACCAGTCGCCGATTCCGGTCCTTCAGGGTTTTTTGGGAAAACCCCTTGCAGATATCACATTGGTCCGCCGAGTGGTGGGGGTGAAGGCAGTAGATGCAGTCAAGATGGCCATCCCCTTCATAAACCTTCTTTAGACCGCACGTGGCACACGGGCGGAAAAGAGGCTTACCCGACATTATTGCCAGACCAACTAACAAAACTCGTAGGAGTTAGAAGCGGACCAAACAGACAAACTCGCAGGAGTTAGAAACAATCGATAAGTATTTGAAGAAAATACACGAGGAGATCCCACTATCTTTGGAGACGGTTGAAATCTGAAGGGACCCGCGGGGGCGGGGCTTATATACCATCACGTCCAACGGGGCGTACGTGGGCGGCCCCGTAGAGGACGCAGACGGGGATAGGGCAGAAGTTTTTCCTATTGGAAATGACTATATATATGTGTACCGAGGGTTCCCAGTCTGACGACGGGGAATATTCTAAGCATGTGAATCCATGAAAGATCCAATGCTGGAGAATATAGTGTTGACTCAGCACACATCTATCACTAAACTGGATGAAACCGCACATGAAGCCACAGCAAATTCCGTTGTATCTGGTATACTACCTAGGATTCAGGCACAACTAAAAACAGTGTGCATCAGTGGCTGAATAGGCCATTATTGGGCCGAGTGGTGGCAGCTAATCATTGTGTGGTGTAGCAGGAACAGCGAAAAGAGAGCATTAATAGTAAAGTAATGGCTTTACCATTGAAGAATCTACAGGGGCAGGTGCACAACCCTGTTCAAAAGACAGGGGTTCAGGGGAGGTTGTTGTACTGTAGTGTACCTATGCCAAACTTTTTCTCAGTCACAAAACATGAAGACAGTCACTACCTATCACTACCTATTTATATTTTACAATAGTGTTATTCAGTACACCTGGACTAGGTTGCCCCAAGGGTACACAGTCACCTGTCCTATTTTGTCAAGACCTGAAGAAGCATTTAAATTACATTTCATTCCACAGGCAGACAGTGCTGACAGTCTCATGCTCCTGAAGCATGAAGAGGGGATTCTCAAGTACTATTAGCAGCATTAGCAGAGGAGGGCAATAAGGCATCCAAACAGAAGCTATAGTTATGTAGACAGAGGCTACAATATTTGTAATATGATATTACAATGGGACACCGAGTCACAGCATCTTGCCAGAAAGAGGCAGTGCACAAAATTCCTAAGTCCCAGAAAGCCCAATCATTCCCTCACGCAGGGAAAAGGAGTCCCACATCCATGAACATGTGACTAACATGAGTAGGGGCATCTCCAAGTCTTCAACTCAATTTACCTCTTCCATAATACCATTTCCAAAAGCCTCAGTCACCTCTTTCTCTAACTCTAATACCACATCCTCCACCCCCACAACCACTGTAGTCAATTACTTACCTATCTACACATCTGACTTAGCTGCCTCCTGTACTACGATGTAATGACTACCCATTTTCCCTTTTCCTGAAACGCACCAGGAGCTGCTGCTTCCACAGCCAATTGAAGCCCCACAGCCTCTTATCCAACCACCTGCACTAGAGCTGCCTACATCCCGGCCTCATGCCCCAACAGGACCAGAACCTTCTTTATCTGTCACCTCCTTCTGCTTGTCCTCAACCACACACTTTTGCTCTACAGAAAAGCAGTCTCTCCCTCCACCAGCACCCCCCCAGATGTCCACATCAGCCAACGCCACAGCCACCTTTTACACCTCTTAATTGATTGATTTTCAAGAAAATGTTTTAAACATGTATCTGTTTTTTTGGCCTTCTTTTCTTCCACTCATAGAACTCTCCATAGAGTATTAATTTGAGCGCTGTGATAACCAAGAGTTGTTGCGCCTACTTACGTAATTACATTACATTACCCAATGTGACAGGGCCTGTTTGCAGGCCATGTCTGCGGAGCGAGGGAGCCAGAGCCCAAGCAGTCCCATAGGTGCCAGAGCGTGCGTCCAGGCTCCTTCCCTACCCATGCTTACCTGAAGGTTGTAGTGACCCTGCCGCAGACAGGTGAGGAGTTGGCAGGTCTGCAGCAGGTTGCGCTGCAGCCCGGAAGATGATGCGTGGCTGTGGAGCAGCCATTAACTGAAGCTGCGGGATATGGTGGACTTGAGCACACCGGTCACAGGAGTTAGAGAAGGCAGCAAAATAATGCTGCAGGATGCGGGTTACTCCACAACACCAGTCCGGCAGCAACTGGAGCCTACACTCAAAGCAAGCTGCACAAGCCCATCAGAGAATTGTAAAATAAAATTAGCCCTGTCCCTAAGCCTTGGCAAAAGGGAAAATAAGTTTTCTTCTGGCCACTACAAGGAAATTGTGAGAAATGCACTAAGAGGTGTGATGGGATTATAAGCCTTGATAAGCAATCCTGGGAGGGGGTGGGGTATTTAAGAAGGTATGTGTGTGAATTGTCTAGTGTGGGTTAGTTGGGTGAGGACAGGAGGTCGAGGAAGACGTCCGAGAGACCTGAGCATGCAGATTATTGGAGAGAGGGTCCTGTGAAGTGTTTGTGCGTAGGAGTGTGGAGTGAGTGTAGTAGGAGTAGAATAGAAGGAGGAGGTAGGGGTAATTGTACATAGCGGTAGTGCTGACTAGAGGAAGTGGTACTAGTAGTGGGAGCAGGGGAGTAGTGGTGGCTGGTAGTATTATTGGCAGCAGAGGGCGGTAGTGAGAAGCAGAATTGGAGAAGTTATATAAAGGCAGTGGTAGTAGTGGTGAGAGGTGGTAGCAGTAGTAGTGGGAGAGTAGTGGAGTAAGTGTAGTGGTAGAGAGGTGGCAGTACCAGTAGCCGAGAAGGCGGTAGTGACAGTAGTGAGTGGAGGAATTGA
Organism: Ambystoma mexicanum; assembly: GCF_040938575.1. Classification (NCBI taxonomy): domain Eukaryota; kingdom Metazoa; phylum Chordata; class Amphibia; order Caudata; family Ambystomatidae; genus Ambystoma; species Ambystoma mexicanum. The sequence continues at coordinate 1,320,669,380 of NC_090935.1, read as the reverse complement.
GAAAGAGGAGAGGCAATATCAAAGGGTGGGGTAGGAAGTCAGAGAGCAAGATCCGAGGGAGAGTAGCGCGGTGGGAGGAGTAATGTCATAAAAGGAGTGTCCGGACAGGAAAAAACATCTGGTTTAACAGTGGATTAAGTCGCTGTAAATGTCTCAAGGAAACTGCATATGCTGCATTTGTTATTTACACATTATGTAGTATCCTCATGTAAACTCTCTATTTTATTAAAGATAAGACAAACTGTGCGCTGGATTTTAGCACTTGTCTAGGTTTCACATTTATTCATTGCAATATAAAATTCATACAAATGTATGACCAAAACAATTAAAGAATATATTGAAAAAGAACATATTCAAAAAATAGAAAAAAAGAAAGCCAATGGAATGTAGATTCTAGACAACATGTACTAGTATTCGGAAATAATTTTTAAACAAAAGTACATGTAAAACATTGTCTTCAAATCTTGTTAGCAGAACATTTTGACCAAAACCATGTCTATAACCAACATAAGGCACATTATTCCATCTATGCAGCTTTAAATGACACACAATAGGCTGTCCTATAGGATACAATTAGAACAACGTAAAGCTAACGCGTTATGATTAGATACTTGTGTGTGTGTAAAGTCTCAACTTGGTTAGGTCAATTTGGGTGGGAGGAGAACATCTGGGGACCAGTGTAGTGAAGGGTCAGGTGAGACAGTGCATATGTGTAAAGGAGCTGGTACAGTGTGGAAGAAGGCACCATCCCCAACATCCCTAGAACACAAAGCAGGGCTAGGAGAGGGACAGGTAAAAGACCCTGACACATCTCAAGGGAATGTGTCCCTCCTCCCCAAGGGGGAGCCCCCACATTGAGGCTAGGGAGAAGAGCCCGCTCTGTAAAACCCTTACTATGGGGTCGATGCAAGTGGGACCTCACCGGGAGAGAATCCTCCTTTGGGGAAATGGACTCCCATTCCTGTGAGGAACACCCTCTATCAGTAAACATAATGGCATACATGGGGTTACCAAAACTTGCCAAGTATCAAGACTGGTCCAAAGAAGAGGCTGAGGGATCCTTTTCTTCTGGAGAAAGAGAAAATGTCTCTTTAAGGCAAAGTAACCAATCCAATGAGATGAGTCAATTGAAAAGAGAACACTTGTCATGTGGAGAACAAGGACGAAGAGAGAGAGCCATGTGTCTCCATGCAGGGGAAGTTCCCTGCTGATGTAAGCCTGGGAAGAGGCAGAGCCATTGCTGGACGTGGAACCCACACATTGCAACATTTCTGGGAAGCAAAAGAATGAACGCTGAATGGTCAGCGTACGCACGAGCAGGAGGGGAGGAGAATTGGTGGTGGCGTCACCTTGAGAGTATCCGGGCGGGCAGCTGCCCCACTAAATGCTGAGACCATCCGAGGGAAGCCGCTACAAGTGATACGGTTCCCTGGTGAGATACCAAGAAAACCAGAAAAAGCTTGGTGACTGCAGGCGAGTGACACTGATGAAACTGGCTCGCAAGTGCAGTGAAGAAGTCAAAACGTCGCCAGACCCATAAGAGTCTCGAACCCGTTTCCTAAGAAGAATGAAGTTAACAGGGGACCGGGGAGACATGGGAAGAATAACGAAGAGTTTAATACAGAACAAATAACTTGCCTCAGTTTAAAAAAGAAAGAAGAGTTACTATATTGGGAAGGTGATAAAACAAACACAAAACCAGTAACGCCCATTGAAGGAGAGTTGAATACATGTGAATTATCATTGATAAATGTGAACTGTGATAGTTCAGGAGAAAGAACAAGACTGTTCTTTGGAGGGGATGAAAGTAAACATATATTATGTTTACTAAAACTGAACTTTGCTAATACAAAGGAAGAACAACAGTACTTACCTGTGGAGTCCCTCAAGGGTTGTTCTTGTCGCCCTTGCTATTTAACATTTTTTCAAAGCTTTTGTGTGACCTTTTGTGCACTCTCGGGGTATACACTTCAAACTACGCTGACGATACCCAGATTGTCCTGAGGTTGTCCGGTGTATACACTGATGACTCGGAGCAGTTAAATGCCATTTTCTCTGCAATTCAAAATTGGATGGCTCAGAACCCCCTGGCACTGAATAACTCCAAGACCGAGCTTTTGATCCTAGGGACTCAACATATGCTACAAAAACCTGATCTGCAATTTGAGAAATTCACAATTGCTCAACACATCATTTCGGTTTCTAAGTCAGTGAAGATCTTAGGAGTCTTCTTTGACCCTCAGTTACCCTTTAACAGACAGGTTAGCTACCTTAAATCAACTTGTTGTCTCTTCACACAGTTACTATGGCATATCCGTCCATTTTTAAATGATACAAATCGAGCAACTTTAGCAGCTGCTATTATAAATTCTAAGCTAGACTACTGTAATAGCTTGCTGATTGGAACATCACAGTCAAACATGAAAAAACTCTGGATTGCTCAGAATAGCGCTGTACACGCCGTCTGTGGCTTGACGCGCCAGGCACATGTGACACAAGCCCGTAGGAGCCTACATTGGCTGCCAATTCAACAAAGGCTACAATACAAGGGTCTTGTGACAGTTTTTAAATGCCTCAGCAATTAATCCCTTGCTTATCTCAAAAGTAGGATCACAAGGAATCCTATCAGACGTACTCTATGTTCGAATAAAGTCATCAGGCTGAGACAACTACTTGTCCACCTGAAGAAAATTGGAGGAGCCAGTTTCAACTCTTGGAGCCCTGCATTGGGGAATTCACTGCCCAGACATCTTGCAGGCTGTGACTCTACTACTATCTTCAAGAAACATCTGAAGACCTTCCTTTTCGACAAATGGCTTGGTTAATTTCCCCTATGTACCCTCTTGCTTCCCACTGCTCTGGATTACCCCCCTTTCTAATGATCAGGTCTCCTCCCTTTTTGTATTTTATGTTTTTTTTTGTGAGCGCCCTGAGGCCTATGGGTTAGTGGCACTATAAAAGAGAGCAGATCGATAGATAGATAGACAGACAGACAGACAGACAGAATAATATTCCCAAAGAGGAAGGTGAATAAAAGTGAAAGAAGCCTGTGGTCAACCTTAATGAATGTGAACACCCCCAGTAAAAGAAAGAGCGAAAATCAGGAGTTAAAGGGCCACCTACCCTATACAACGAAACAAGTTGAACAAAGCAAATACCTGCCTAAATAGGAACACAAATTATCTAGTGTAAGAAAATAATGATCTGAACCGATCGAGAGTTGTCAAGGAAGAGAACATATGCCAAGAAGACAAGTGCTGGAAGCATGAAGCAGGAAAAGGGAGTCAATCTCCTATCTTTATTTTGTTACGATAGCGATAGGGTCAGATAGTATTACGTTGCTGTAGGGGTGACAACCCTTTGATTGTGTATTGGCATTGGTTGGATTCGTTTGTCCAAGGTTCTGGCAGTTGAACCTGTTTCTTAATTTAGTCAAAGTCCAGTCTAAATTTGTTGGTACATGTGGTTTTTTATTATTCATATTGGTATACCAAAACTAAAAATCATCAGTGTGGCAATTACTGCCAGTTGTTCAACATCGGTGAGTGCAAACAGCCGACGCGCGTTTCGACCTGAGTCTTTTTCAAGGCAGATGTGAATGAAGTAGTGGACTCTAGATAGAGTTAGTTGCTGGTCCACCCAAGTCCGGGTGCCAAGTTGGGCTGGATAGCCTGTCTGTGGCCGTGTTCGCCGGAGAAAGCCGGTCCGTGTCAGTCTAACACGGCCACAGACAGGCTATCCAGCCCAACTTGGCACCCGGACTTGGCTGGACCAGCAACTAACTCTATCTAGAGTCCACTACTTCATTCACATTTGCCTTGAAAAAGACTCGGGTTGAAAAGCGTGTCGGCTGTTTTCACTCACCGATGTTGAACAACTGGCAGTAGTTGCCACACTGATGATTTTTGGTTTTGGTATACCAATATGAATAATAAAAAACCACATGTACCAACAAATTTAAGACTGGACTTTGACTAAATTAAGAAACAGGTTCAACCGCCAGAACCTTGGACAAACAAATCCAACCAGCGCCAATACACAATCAAAGGTTTGTCACCCCTACAGCATCCAATCAATTGGGAACTTTGGAGTTGGTCCCCAGACGAACCATGATCACGGCTGCAGGCTGAATTGAAACTACCAATAAGAGGTGCGCAGTAGACCGAGAGTCCCGATCCCCACAACTCCAAATAATTGAAACTATGTCAGATAGTATTAGTTTGGACGGTGGACATTGAGGGAAAGACTACTGACAAGCATCTTAGTTATTCTTTAGGTAGGGAACGCCCCATAGCCATAGGGACAGCTAGGCCTTTCTGACTTATTTAAGAAATCTTACTTAAAAATGTCCTCGAAGAGCCTGGGTCCTTCTTCTGACCGGTCACAACCCCTATGGAGTTAGGTAGTCAAAGTCTTAGGGATGCAACCTAAATAATTAGATAGTGAAAAGACAGCTAGGTGTTCCCTGGCGGTAGCTACTAACACCCTGTTACAGACGCATAGGCAAGGGAGGGGGTAAACCGAGGGTAGTAGCTAGAGGCAGACGGCCCTAATGCCCACTTCCCTGAAGAACCCAGTAGCCCAGAAATATCTTTTAATATTAAACCACAGCTCTTCTGACCGTATTGAGTTCAATAAACACCCTTGAACTGTCAGACAGCATCAGCGTGGTTATATGTGCATTAATAGGCTGCTTTGTACCCACAAAAGTCATCCCTGCATGCACATATTCTTCAGAGGACAGGAGCTAAAGAGCTTGTGCAGCATCTTTTGAAACTTACTTTATTTCCTATTCCCCAAACAAAAGTTAAATGTACTTAATGGCAAAGCCTATCGAGTTAATTATGTGACATATTATGAAATTAGGGTCCAATCTAGTAGAAAAAAAACAACAAAGAAAAGGAGACCCACAAAAGTAAAAACACTAAAATATTGCAAGAAAACAGTACAAATGTCACATGTCTTCTCTCTCTATCGCTCTCTCCTCTCTCCCCTCTCCCTCGAATTCTTACTCAAAATGTTCATTGTTCCTACAGCTTGGCCAAACCCCTAAATATACTGCAAGGTAGAGGGAAAATGTTTGCATACTCAAATCTTACCTTAAGGTTTGAGGGCTCTTCATTGCCTTCATAAGACCAGACCTTCTCTTGAGTATAGCATTTTGTCTCAAGATTTGACTGGGAGCCTCAGCACTTACAGGTACCAGAGAGCACACCCTAACGCCCAGGAGTTGGTAAGCCTATCTTGTACAACTTCCCTCAGGACTAACATTATTTCTCAAGCCAGATGATATACCTACATGCCAAGATTGGTTAAGGCAAATGTGAAAGAAAAAGATGCAAGGCATACTTTTGAATTAAAAATCGAAAAAATGTGTAATTTATCATTTAAAAAAGGTACGTTCGAAACACTGAACATCTAAGTATTGAATGAAGCAATGTTTTTAAAAACATTATGCTGTGACAAAGTTACAGGGCCAACCTGGTCTGCTGCCCAACATCTGCCTGAGAGTAATACTGAAAGGACCCACACACACTCCAGTCCGACCAGTTATGCCTTCTAAGTGTTATGCAGTGCAATAAGGAAAATTAATGCACAAGAGCGGGGCCCTTGAAAACGAACCCCACAGGATTCTCCAAGGCCCTACCAGAGTGTCTCACTAATGCAGACCTTAGATATGTTAGGCAGAGCATCCCTGAACTATTCCTGAACCTCCCGAGAGAGCAACTAGTAAGTTATTAGCCAGTCCCAAAGATTCAGGATATTCTTGACTGCATCTCCCAGGAGGCATCACTTTTAGAGCCCAAAAACCCACAGTGGATTCTGGTATATCTACCAGGGAATCAGAGAAAGATACGCTATGGGGATAAACACTAACACATTCAGGAGAGACCCCTTAAACAACAGGGGAAGGTGCATGAAGGGAAAAGCAAAAATAATTCCAACTCCCCCCGTACCAACAGCAGTGCTTGAATCTGGGAATTCCCTTTCTCTCTCCCCTGCAGATCCATTTAAGAAGAGAAATGCTTCCTTCCCCCTTCCCAAATGAAAAACGATTTACACAGGTGTGAAATACTAGAGGTTCTCCTGTCCTTTATGATGGCAAACAAAAGAAACCCACAAACCTATTTTCTATGAAGGGGGATAGCCAGACTGCAAGGGAGGAGCAGAGCCGTAAACAAATAACTCCTGCTCTGCAAACAGAGTGGAAGAAAATAAAAAATGTCAGCAAGCCTTTTAAAGGCCTCCTTCCCTTGGCTTGAAAAGGAAACCAATTATCCAATCAATTAGAAAGTTTACCCCATAAATGAGGTTAAATGCAGGTCTTGGAGAGTAGTGTCCTTTCTAAAACAGCATGCCCAAAAGCCTATCCTGAGTCGAGAGCAGAACATGAGTTCAACAGAGGAGACCATCGGGTCTAAAACCCTCTAATCATTAAGCTTTGGAATGTAAATAGAATGGAAAGGGGGTGAACTTCCTGCATTGATAAAATACAGTTAATTAAGGACATGCCTGACGAATAGTGGTGCCCTGCACTCTTTTGATGAAAGGAAGGCAACTACAGATGACTTGGCTTCACTCACAGAGCGTTCCCAAGACCAAACAGTAGAACTATCACTAACTTTGAGTGAGACCACTGCAGTATGAGGCAACAAACCCCTCACCAGCCAGTTGCCCCAAAAGGTGTTTATGTCAAAGCTCCAAATAGGAAAGAGGGTACAGGACTAAAATACTATATAAGGTCACCTCGGAGAAATACAACCCTCTAATAGAAAGTGATAATTAACAGCAGCAATAAATTGATAACATAATCTCCCACTTATAGCAATCTAGTTTCAACACAAGCAGTTTAAAATGCAACATACACAATAGCTTGAAAATAATCAATCACATAATACCTAATAATCTAGGAGCTAATGCAGCCCAAAGTGCATCGTGCATATCACAATGCTCCCCAGAAATGACTAGAACATGAAGTGCTGTATGACTTTTAAAGTGCAGATCCAAGTATGCAAAAAATGGGAGTATTGCAGGGTCTTTAAAACGGAGGTTGAAAAACACAGACAGTGTCTCTAGCCGTGGACGCTGAGGAGAGGAGTTTGCTGAAGAAGGTGGCGAGCACCAGTCAGGGGAGCCCCTTGGAGCCAGAATGGGATGTGTTCCATTGAGGCGGAAAAGAGCCCCTTGAAATCCTGGAACCCTAGATGAGGGCTGTGCTCCAGTGATGAAGGGACAAGCCCCCAGATCTCCAGAAGAGGAGTGTGTTGCAGTGAAAGGGCATAAAACCCCTGAAGCAAGAAGAGGGACGTGCTCCAGTGAGTGGAGAGAAGAGCCCCTGGAGCACAGAAGAGGTGTGAGCTCCATTAAGGAAGAGGAGGGATCCATGAGAAAGAGATACCCCAAAGACCCTTGGCCACCCAAGGGCTGGTGAAAATGAACAAGAGAGAGAATAACTTTGATCCCAGGAAGAGAGAAGCGTAACAGAAGAGACAACCCGACAACCCCTAATCCCAGTGGAAAGGTGCGACTTATCACTGTAGAGAAAACATGCAAAAGAGACTAGAGCCCTTGGTTTTGGAAGGGGGGACTAAATAACAGAGATAAGGAGAGCCCGAGAAAGGGGAGCCTTTCAGGATATTTGCTAATGGGAGGAAGCCCAAAATCCCAGCAGTGGAGAGGTCTTGTGGTCCCCAGAAGAAGGGGTAAGGATGAAACACCAGAGCGAACTAAGCAGGAGACTTTCCTGTATTGAACTTTCTGAATGCCTTTTTATTTTGGGTTGTTAGGTGGCAGTTAAGCACCACCTATATGCAGATATTATTGCACTGGAGGGCACGTAGAGGCAAGATGACGAGAGGAGGGACACACAGCTTTTGGGTGTTGTTGGGTTATTTAACCACCCATGAACTGCTCATCGCCATGGACATTCCCATTGCCACCGACTACCTGCCCAACCGCGGCCATAACACATCCTCCTGGGATGCCTTTGAGCTGGCTCTCTCAGGCCATAACACCAAACTTTGGCCAGCCAATATTATTTCTAAGTAGTCTTCTGAAAGTGAATGGCTTAATTCCAGCTGCAAACCTGCTATTGGTGTAATGAAAATGTCTTAACTAAGTGTGCCTTCAGCCACTTGATTTAAATCTAGTCCTTTTGCTGAGGTCCTATTTAAAAAAAACATGAACATTGGCAACAGCTTTGGCTTGTGTAAAGGTATTAGGAATATGTCATGCACTCTTATAATATACCTAGTACTATGTATTGCCACCCAACACTGTCAGAGATTTGATACGCTCAAGTATTTAAAGTTTACATTTCTCAGTACATGCATCCAGGATTCATCACCCTGCCTGCCTTCAACACTTACATCTCCTTCCCCTTCTCTAACCATCCTCTCTTGTCAAGGTTCTAAGTTCTTCCTGGAATCCCCTGCGCACGTTCTGACAAAAGGGCAGACATTACTCAATACCTTACATTACCATATATGTGTCTTTATATCTAGCAACATCAACTTATTTAATATACGTCTAATCTTGTACATGTGGAATATACATATACCACATCTATAACATCCCCTCTCCTTCCACCCACATTGTATCCAAACAACAACAACACAGCTAATCATTTAACACTCAGCTACACTACACCAACCACGATCATGCATAGACCCACCTGGCCAAGTAGGCATACTTCTCCTAGACTAGAACCTCTTGTTTCTTACCCCAACCACCACAGCCACTCAATGTTTTATTCCACACTCCTCATTATCCAACCTCACCAAACTTCCTAAATCCAACACCATCCTTTTAGAAAACACTGTCTCCCTTTTTCTTACTTGTCGTGGGTGTCTTACTTTAACTATGCTTACTGCTGCCATGGGTCTCTCCCTACAGCAGTTTAACCTATCGTATCTTGCTTTGGACTTTGCACCTTATTGCTTTATTCTCGCTCTCTCCTCTTTTACTCGGTTATATACAACTTTAGGTATATTCATCCATAAATCGAATATTCAGCTGCTGCCTCTCAGCATCTCAAATGGTGGTTTACTGGTTGTCATGAATGCTGTAATTCTACATTGTACAACCCTTTCCATCACATCCTTGGGCCAGTTTCTTCCTGAGTTCACTGACATCTTCATGCAATCCATCAACGTTCTATTGAACCAATCCACACACCAATTTCTGTTATGGGTGATATAACACCGTGGTGACGTGCTCTATGTTATAACTCTCAAAGAATTCTTTACATTCTCTGGCTCTCAATTGTGGACCAGAAACGTATTTAGACAGGAGTCCTCTCTCCAGAACTTAATTATACTTCTGGCAGAGATGTCCTTACTTCCAGCCATGTGGATAATACATCCTTTACTACTAATATATCTGTCTCCTGGGTCGATTTCACCTGTAATGGAATCAAAGGATCTATGGCAAACTCTTCCCATGATGTCTTGCAAACTCTCAGAATTTCCAATATTGGTGTGCTAGTCTTCAAAATCTTGTCACTGTTAGCACACTCTTCACATTTCCCAACCATTTTCTATATTAACCCATCAATTCTAGGCCACCAGAGGTCTGCACTTATTATGGCTTTGGTCTTTCCCATTTCCATGCTACCTGCATGCCCTAACTCTACAACTTTCTCTCTCATGTACTCTGGCACTACTTACCTCTGACCTCTAGCTACATACTTTCCTCTCACGCCCATTACTTCTTTCAACCATTAATAATCTCACATCATTGAGTCCATAGCTTCCTTTGGCCATTTGCTCTCCACAAATCCTTTGTCTTATATGTTGAATCCTCCCGATAGGCAAAGTCTCACTTCCCCTTTTCAACCATTTGGTTGATGCGAAACATTTCAACTCATCTTCACTCTGTTCCTTTCACGCTTCCTACTCATGATCAGGAACATGAACAGCATTCCTGCACAGGGCATCCCCCACTACATTTGTGTCTACCTGTTATATGCTCCACCTTAAAATCCAAACCCTGTACTCCAGTAATCCAATTAACAATTCTTCTGCATATACCACCTAATTCCTATTTATTAAAAGTTGAATCTAATAGTTTATGATCAGTTCTTAACACAAATTCTTTTGCCCACAAATACGTTTTCAAATCCTCAATCACCCACACACATGCCAATGCCTCCATTTCTATTACAGAGTACCTACCCTCATTATCTTTTAAAGATCTAGATGCAAATACAATGGTATGTTCTTGGTTGTTCTTCCTTGCACACGCATCACCCCAATCCTATTTTGCTTGCATCTGCATGCAATATTGCATTAAGATTTGCTTTGAAAGCTGTTAATGTGAGAGCATTATTGATTTCCGTGTAATGCTTACAAACTCTGCATTGCAATTATCCGACCAAATAAACAGTACACTCTTCTTCGTTAACTGCCTTATTGATTTTGATGACAAGGTTTTTATGAACGTAGTACAGAATTCTATCAAGCATAAAAAAGATGATAACTGCCTTATTGCCTGGAGTTACCATTTGTGTAATTGCCTCAAATATATAATCTTTGGGTTTGATTCCTTTTTGTGTCAAATCATGAGCTAGAAAATCAACCTTACCCGAGTCAGGACGACAGCTCAGGGGCAACATATTTGTCTTGGCAGAAAGACAATGAAAAGCAACACATGTTTGAATCCCACTCCCAATGCTTAGAGACAGATCTCTGGTATTATGAGTGCTATAAATGATTCATTAATTATCCACCCTAAACTTGCACTTTTCCATGGTAATGGTAAGCCCTGCTTCCTGTAAGACTCTTGGTGTACCTTTCAATCTCTGATCATAATCTCGAACACTCGCTACCCATTGAAACAAATCATCCTGATAAAATGTTACTCCTTTTAAACCTCCTAGTAAATTGTGCATTACTCTCTGGCGCACACTTGCCACCGAAACTAATCCAAATACATTCCTTTTGTACAGGCAAAAGTGTGTAGTAAAGGTATTCAGATTCATGAGTTGAGGATGTAGTCAGACTTAATGATATGCTGGCTCGAGATCTAATAAAGAAAACATTAGGGCCTCTGACACATCCATGATTAGTTCAGATATCCTCGGCAATGGAAATCTCTCTGCCACTACATGTCTACTCAGATTCCTGATATTCACACACAACTTCAATGTACCATTACCCTTGCCAACTACCACTATGGGACTAACCCTTTCACATGCTTCACTCATCTTGATTACTCCTTCTAGCCTCTCAAGCTCTTTCCCTACTTCTTCAATAAGTGCCCTTGGTATTGATCAGACTTTTGATGTTACAGGTTGGGCACCTTCCCTGAGGATGATATAGTGCACAAATCCCTTGAGATACCCCACCTTGTCTCTGTAAAATCCTGGAGCCCTTCCTTTTACACTGATCTTCTCATTCATTTCGCCTATTAGTTGAGAATTATTTGTCATGAATTGCTTTGGTTGATTGAGATCCAGCTTTATTTGTCACTCTCCTTGATTGTCCCACAACAGGAGGTTCCCTCCAATTTCAGTGACCATAACTGTGTTTCACACTTCATGTCCTTTGAATTCCAACACTGCATCAAAATCCCCAACTATACCCATCGGTTGTTCTACATATGTTTTAGCTTCCACTTTGGCTTCCTTAAGGCCACAGCATTTAAATTGTTTTTTTCCATGCTTGAGAACTTATTAAGCGTAATATGCTCCACTATCTAAAAGCATGTCTGTTTCAATCCCATTGACTGTGATCATAACACATGACTTCCTTCATTTTGGTACACCTTTTACAGCATTTTCTACCACACTCCCTGCAAATGATGTGCATCGGCATACATTCCTTTTCGGCAGCTATTCTCTTGATGCTACCACATACGTAACATCTACTCATCGGATACTACATTAATTTGTTCCTGTTTCTGGGCATGCCCTATCTTGTTTCTTCCTTGAACTTCCCTTCATATGTCCTTTGACCATCTTTTCTTTTTCTGCATTGATATTACATGTCACATTTCCTTTCACCCTTGCAACCGTTATCCTTTTTGTATACTACATTAGCTTCTCCTATAATTTTTGTTGAATCAATGTTTGATGCCTTAATGCATCCTCTTGTATATTCCACTGTCTGTGCTATTTCTACAGCTTTTTGCAGGGTTGGGTCTCTCTCTTTAAAGTTGTTCACTTATCTTATCATTGTTGCACTTAATCATTCAGCCCTGAGGTGCTCTTCTTGACAGTGATCAATTTCACATTTGATTACTAAGCCTCTTAATGCTGTGACAAAGTCTTCAATGGTCTTGTTCTTTTGCTGCTCTCTAGTGGCAAAATTATGTCTTGCCAGAATTTTGTTTTCTTTTGTGGCATAATGTTTGTCAAGTTTCTCTATACTTGTGACAAATGCATTTAATTATTCTCCATTATTTAAACTTGGTTCCGGTAGTCTTCTTTATATTTCTTAATATGCATACCCTAAACAGTGGAATAATAAAGCATCCTTTCTATCTAGTGATTAATTAGATCCATAAACCGCTAGTACATAATTCAAGAATCCTTCCTTCCAATCAGGAATATTTATGAAATAGATCCTGGAATATTAGCTTTGGATATTACTTGTATGTTTTTATTTTTAATTGATTTAAATTTTTTCCACTGCTTCCTTTCTTCCTCGTCCCTCTCTCTCTCTCGCACTGTGTGGTTCACAGACTTATTTTTTATGTAAATACATTTCCGTGGCAGTCACTTTAAAGTGACAGCCGTTCACATCAGCAGATGAGGTTCCTGTAGTTTTGTATACTGATTTCTTTGGTAACCAGAGTTTCGACGCTTATGAGCATTTATTTGCATCCTATTTGCTCACATACGCAGGTTTGCTTTCCTAAATGTTTATCGCGCTGTTTGAATTCAGAACGCTACCTATCAGATACCATTGTGGTCAACTCTCTATACAAGCTCACACGTCTTACTGTTGAACATTAACAGCTACACCTTTTTTTGTATACCGGTCTAGATTCCAACTTCCTAATTAGTCCCTTAGGCTCTGTTTTTCCCTGCATCGCCTACGACGGCTGCATGCTGAGTTTGGCAGTTGTCAAGCTCTTTGCCAAAATAATCTAGTGGCATCCCAACACAATCAGATGTTGGATATGCTCAGGTATTTCAAGTTCCTTTTAATTTCCCGGTACATGCATCCTAGAATCATGACTACTGCCTGCCCTCACCATCTACCCCTTCTCCAACCGTCCCCTCCTGTCAAAGTTCAAGTTCTTCTTGGAATCCCTTTAAACATTCTGACATGAGGGCAGGCAAGACTCAATACCTTACATTACCATATATGTATCTGTATATCTATCAACATCCTATTTTAATATTATACATTTAATGCTGTACATGAGGAATATGCATCAACCGCATCTATAAAACCTAGGTTTTTTACCAGCTGTTGCCATCTTATGGCCAGGTAGTAACATAATGGTTGTGCCTGTCAAATGCCTATCCTCTGCCTAGCCCTCCAGATAAGGTTTGTAACTGGCCTTTTAATGCACAAAAATGTTGTCAATATGATCCTTTTAATGCTTCCTTGCATACCACTTACGCTAGCTATTTATGGCAGCAACCCCACAAATCATGGAGCTCACTGGTATTAGCCTGGCCAGCAGCAGTTTGCAAATCCACTCTTTACTTTAGCAATCCACACAGTTCCTTGAAAGAAGCAACTGGGATGAGGCATGGTCTGTTCATTTTTTTTAACACTCTCCCCTGTTAATGATTCTATCAAGACAATACCTTCTGAGTAATGTACAAGGAAATTTGTGTTTTGTTCACTTTGTTCAAATGCTTGAGTTTTGTAGGTTACAATGTTATTAAAGCATTTTAAATCATGAACATGCTTTTCACGTTGCTTTTGGTCACATGTAGAATTGTGCAAATTGAAAATTGTCTTGAACAATTGCTGCATTTCTGCCTCATTTTCCTCTGTTTTAATCGTCTTTAATAGAGGCATTGCATTTGCAGCAGCATGAGCAATTCATACTTTCTTTTATTTTCATCACAGAAGCACAACAATTGGATTCAACGGCTTGGGGTTCTTGATGTCTTGAAGTTTAAGGAGAACCTCCCAGCAAGCAGTTGTTTGGCATTTGTGAGAAGGAAAAGATGTTGGTGTTCCATATGAAGATGTGTTTATTTAAGTCTTAAGATTGCATGTGTTTGTGTGCATGAAAGGGCACTGGACATCATTTGTTTTCTTATAGATCAAGGAATAGCTAGGCATGTGGTCTGAACTTTACTTTAGCTCCCTTTCTGACCACTCACCACAAGCAGGTATAATGGATACAGGTTGAAGCAGTGCTGTATATATTTTCAGTGGCACAGATTGTACTGTTACCTCTCAACAAACAAGACTGATATATATATATATAGGCAAAGTAGTCTAATCAGCAAAGCTGCCATAGGCATGTCATGGCACAATGCCAATTATTCACAGCAGGGCCGAAAGCATCATGCCCACATTTCTTAGCAGGACTGCTATGTTTTGTGACAGTATCTGAATTTCTTAACATTGCAGTTGTAATGACATAGAACCATGTGTTGGCGTTTTCTGCAGACAGCTAAAATACTGAGCAAGAACAGTATCTGTGCTCTTCCCACCAGCCTCCTGAGCTTGTGTGATGCACACTGGTGGACAGTGTGAGAAGAACAAGTTACTTCTTACCTTGTAACGTTCTTTCGATGGGATGTTCCTCCGACGTATTCCTTATCTTTGATAGATCATCTCCCAGCTTGCTGGCCTTGGAAAAAATTGTTCAATAGAGGGCGCTGCGCGTCGACGTCCCTCGACCCGATGTCCCTCGACGGCCTCTGTACCGGCGCCGACGTCATCACGCGTATAAATAGACTCGCGCAGTGTCCGTTGCTCAGTTCCGTTTTGACGTTAACAGTTGTTTTACATGAATTGGTTATTGACCTTGAAGGAGCGTAAGCTGCAACCAGAAGGGAAGTATTACTGCGTGGATGGTTGGGAGGGGCGATAAGGAATACGTCGGAGGAACATCCCATCGAAAGAACGTTACAAGGTAAGAAGTAACTTGTTCTTCGAAGGGATTGTGTCCTCCGACGTATTCCTTATCTTTGATAGACTCCCATAGCAGTGGTGTGTAATTGGAGGTGGGAGTAAAATGCCATGTTTCCTTTTAGGAATGAACCGAATGTAATACGGCTTTGTCAAACCTAGTCTCTTGACTAGAGGAGGGAGGAATGCAGGTTGTAAAATCTTGTGAAGGTATGTGCGGACGACCATGTGGCAGCCGCACATATGTCTCGAACCAGAACCCCTCTTTGGAGGGCTGAGGAGGCTACGATACCCCTGGTTGAATGAGCCCTAAGATTTTGAGGAGGCTCTTTCCCTGCTAGTTTGTTACATTCCAGGATGGCCAAAATAATCCATCTGGAAATGTTTTGTTTTGTTATCGGTAGTCCTAATTTGTGCCCTGAGTAACCTACGAACAGTTGGTCTGTTTGCCTAATCCTAACAAGTCTGCTGATGTAAAAGCTTAAAGCCCGCCTTGGATCCAGCTTATGTAGCCTTTCTTCCTCTTTCCCCGGATGGGGAGGCGGATAGAATGAAGGTAAGGTAATTTTCTGAGAGTTGTGGAATTCAGAAACCACCTTTGGGAGGAAATTAGGCTTCACCTGTAGGACAACTTTGTCTTTATGAAAAATTGCATGAGGGGGTTTACAAGATAGAGCTTGTAATTAGCTCACCCTTCTAGCAGATGTTAAAGCCACTAATAAGACAGTTTTAAGGGTGAGAAATCTTAGCGAACAAGAGTGGAGTGGTTCGAAAGGGGTACCCATCAGGAAATTTAGGACTAAATTTAAGTCCCATAAAGGAACCTGGAAAGGTCTTGGAGGGTAAACATTAGTTAATCCCTTCAGAAATTGAATTACTAAGGTTAATTTGAAATACAAAGGCTCCTCTGCAGTGCGCTTGAAGATCGATAGCGCTGCGAGATAGCCCTTGATAGTGCCAACTTGAAGGCCTGAATTTGCCAAGTAGAGTAGAAAGGATAACACCGTTGGTGTACCACAAGAAAAGGGGTTGATATTCTCTTCTCTACACCAGCTGCAAAATTTGTTCCAACGGCAGCAGTATAAAGACTTTGTTGCTAGCCTTCTGGCCGAAAGCAACACTTCCATGATGTCACCAGGGAGGTCCCAATCCTTGTATCTCAACCTTTCAGAAGCCAGGCGTGAAGGTTGAGGGTTCTGATGTCTGGATGGAGAACCTGACCTCCCTTCTGTGAGAGAAGATTCTCCTTGAGTGGAAGACGAATTGGAGGGCAGATGGACATGGCCAGAAAGTCCGGGTACCACGTTCTCCTGGCCCAGTCAGGGGCAATTAGGATCATGGTCCTCCGGAATCTTCTCAACCTCCTGATCATTTGAGGAATGACAGGGACTGGTGGAAACGCATACAGGAGTGGAAACTCCCAGTCCACTACGAACGCGTCCCCTAGAGCTCCTCTCGAGGGAAATTCCCTTGAACAAAACAGATCACACTTTCTGTTGGTAATGGTGGCAAACAGAGCCACTTGAGGGGTTCCCCAAAGGGCGAAGATCTCCTGAAGGACTTCCTGAGCTAGTTCCCACTCGTGGGAGACTGTGCCCTGCCTGCACAGAGCGTCCGCTGTCAAGTTCTTCTCTCCGGCTAGGTGAACTGCCGATAGAGAGATTCCTTCTTGAATTGCCCAAAACCAGAGCTGCATTGCCTCTCTGCACAGTGGCAGTGATCCTGCACCTCCTCTTTTGTTGAGGTAGTGCATGGCCACTGTGTTGTCTGTCATTATCAGGACATTTTTCCCCTGTACAGATGGCAGAAAAGCTTTCAGCGCTAGTCTGATTGCTCTCAGCTCTAACAGGTTGATATGTAGCCTTGACTCCGATGGAGACCAACGACAGCTGATGGTCAAGTCGTTGGTATGGGCTTCCCACCCCGTGAGTGAGGCATCTGTGACTACTGTTATCTCCGGCCATGGTTGCAAAAACAGTTCCACCTTCAAGATGTTTTTCTGGCAGGCCCACCACTGAAGGTCTCGAGCCACCTTGTCTGGAACCTGAAGGAGGTCTGTCATTCTCCCTGAGAATTGTGACCACTGAGTTCTCAGTGCCCACTGAAGAGATCTCATTCTCAGGCGAGCCTCTGGCACAAGGAAGATGCTGGATGCCATGAGGCCTAGCAACCTCAAAAAGTCGAAGGCTGGGAGACGTTGGGCATTTTGAAACTTGGTGACCATCTGCAGAATATCTTGAGCCCTCACCTCTGGTGGCGAGGCTTTTCCCAGGGAAGTGTCCAGGACGGCTCCAATGAACTG
Organism: Ambystoma mexicanum; assembly: GCF_040938575.1. Classification (NCBI taxonomy): domain Eukaryota; kingdom Metazoa; phylum Chordata; class Amphibia; order Caudata; family Ambystomatidae; genus Ambystoma; species Ambystoma mexicanum. Next base: position 1,320,652,028 of record NC_090935.1, on the reverse strand, counting down.
GAGTCTCTGTGATGGTATCATCTGTGACTTCTTTAAATTGAGGGAGAAGCCCAGTTTGTGAAGGAAGTGGCAGACATAATCTAGCTGGATCTGAGCTTGTTCCAAAGATACAGCTCTGATCAGCCAATCGTCCAGGTAGGGGTAGGCGTGGATCCCTTCCCTCCTTAGACTTGCAGCCACTACCGAGATTAGCTTGGTGAAGACCCTCGGGCGAAGGTCAGCCCAAATGGCAGAACTCGAAATTGATAATGAGAGCAGCCAATTGCGAACCTCAGGTATTTCCTGTGTTTGAGATGGATTGGCACATGGAAATAAGCATCCTGGAGGTCCAGAGATACCAGCCAATCCTGGAGCTGGAGGGCCTGAAGGATCTGAGAGAGAGTTACCATCTTGAACTTGTCCTTCCTGAGGAACTTGTTCAATTCTCGTAAATCCAAGATAGGTCTCAGTCCTCCTTCTTTCTTCGGTATGAGAAAGTAGGGGGGAGTACCAGCCCTTGTTCCTCTCTGCTACAGGTACCGGTTCTATGGCACCTTTCTCTAGCATGTCTACAATTTCCTGCAAGAGGAGCGGATCTGGAACTTTCAGAGAGCTGTTCCCCCGGTGGATGACTCTGAGGGATGCGTAGAAAAGGCAGGCAGTAACCCTGGGCAACTGTCTCCAATGCCCAAGCATCTGACGTAATAGCCTGCCATTCCGTCAGATGTTGAGTTAACCTGCCCCCTACTGGTGTTTTGTGAAGAGAGTCCTCAGGGCGGTTTGGAGGCGGCTGATGCAGATGCCGAGGGTAAAGAGGCACCTGCTGCTGCTGCAGCTTTTGTATTTTTACCCCGTCCACCTCGGGTGAATTTTTTCTGATCCCTTTGAACCGGCTGTCCTCTGCCTTTTCCGAATGCGGAATAGAAGCGAAAGTACTTACCTCTCCAAGAGGTTCCTGAGGGGCGATATGGTGTCTGACGGATTGCAGCTCCTAGGGATTTTGCTGCTGCCTTTGATGTTTGTAGTTTCTCTAAACTGTCATCCGCCTTCTTACCAAACAAAGAAGAGCCGTTAAAGGGCATATTCAAGAGTCTGCTTTGCACATCTGGAGCAAAACCAGACTTTCGCAACCAAGCAAATCTCCGGGTTGTTGTACTTGCCGCCATGGCCCTGCTGATGCTGTCAGCAGAATCAATGCCAGTTTGAAGGGATTCGCACATAGCGTCTTTACCATCCTTGATGATGTTTAGGAACGCTTTCCTTTCTTCTCCCTCTGGGAGGCAGTCAGCCGCTGATGAAGCACACTCCCAAAGTGTGTGGCTGAACCTTGCGAGCGTACAAGTAGCATTGATGGATTTCAACGCCATGCTACATGCGGAAAATACTTTTTTGGCCGTAGAGTCATATCTCTCATCATCCCTGTCCTGTGGAACAGTAGGGTAAGCCGATTTACTACCTGCTGAAGTAGCTGCCTGAACAATCAGACTCTCCGGAGTTGGGTGTTTGGATAAATACTCAGGGTCAGCAGAAGACACCCTATATTTAGCTGATCATTTTTTGTTAACCGCCGCGATTACCTCATGTGTTTCCCAGTTTGCCAATATTCTCCTTTGTAATGCCGCATGAAATGGCACCACAGGATCCTCCTGTGGACCTTTGACCAAGATGTCTGTGAGGTTGTCTTGCTGAAAAGCCGGTGAGGGTGTGGACCACCCCATAAACTCTATTATCCTTGCCATCAAGGTTCTATAAGGGGTTTCAGCATGTTCCCCTGGGTCTGGTGTGGCAAATTCCACTTCTGGGGATTTGTCCAACCCACTTGCTTCCAGTAGGGATTCATGGAGGTCTTTCAACCTACCTTCCTCAGAGGTAAATTCCTCTGGTGCAGGAGTTGCAGATCCCTGCAACTCAAAAGGTCTTTCCTGATCTGAATCCTCTCCTTCTTCATAAATAGAAGATAAGACTCTGGAGTGATCAGGTCTTGAAAATGGTATAAATCCCATTTCCAGAGCAGAAGGAGCCAAATTCGTCATGATTGACTGAGAAAACATCGACGCGGACGTTAAAGGCTTTGAAGCCATCGAAGCCATCGAAAAAGGCGTCGAGAAAGGTGGTAGAGGCCTCAATGAACTCGAGAGTATCGGGATTCTACTCGAGGTTGTCGACGACATTCTCGTGCTCGAGGCTCTGGGTATGGCCACTGGCTGTGAGGTGGACGTGGGTTTATCCTTTTTCGGCGACTCGACTGACCTGTGCGTCGAAGAACCCTTCGATAACGGTGTCGACGACGGCGATCTATGTGTCGAAGGGATCCTCGACGACGGCGTCGAAGATGCAACTTTGCCTTTATTCGAGGGTTCATGACGCTCTCGAGTGGCTTCTTTCGCCGGGTGCTGCGACTCGCGGCTTTTTGATTTTTCAGGTCTTTCACCCAGGGTATCACCCTCAGCCGTCTTCGAGGGGGTCGAGGCCGCTTTCTCGAAGACGCTTAGCATCTTTTTCCTGAATTCCTCCCACTCAGCTTGAGAGCTATGTTTTGTGGGGCAGGAGACCCTTTTGGGGAAATGGAAGAAGACAAAGACGAGGAAGGGAATCTTCAACGTCTCTTTTTTGAATGCTTAGATCTCGAAGAGTGATGGGAACTGCTTTGAGACCTAGAATGAGAATGTCTTTTGTGATGGCGAGGAGATGAATGTCTTGACTCTGCCGAGGAAACTTTAGAAGAAGTTTTAACTGCCTTAACTCTCTCGAGCTTCCCCTTACGCTCTTTCAAGGCTTTCGCCGTCATGAACATGCAGTCCTCGCACTCCGAACAATGGTGCTCGATTCCCAGGCACCATAAACAGATCCAGTGAGGATCCGTCAACGACAATTTCTTTCCACAGTCTCGACATTTTAAAAAGCCGGACCGTGGAGTCGTCAGTTCGGGTGAGGAAGCCATCGAGTACGAGTCGTTATTCACGAGGAATAATGATATATTTGACTGAAGAACTGAGCAACGATATTCCGAGGCCCCACGAAGCGCGGAAAAACAGAACTGAGCAACGGACGCTGCGCAAGTCTATTTAAACGCGTGATGACGTCGGCGCTGATACAGAGGCTGTCGAGGGACATCGGCTCGAGGGACGTTGACGCGCAGCGCCCTCTACTGAAAAAAAAGTTCTGCGGCCAGCAAGCTTGGAGATGATCTATCAAAGATAAGGAACACATCGGAGGACACAATCCCTTCGAAATGGCATTTCTATCATATATTAAATCCCTCCTACTCGGTCTTGTGCTTTTCAAAACATCTGCTTCTCCCATGTCCAATTACTGAGTCCCACTGCCAAAAATCTAGCACATTTCAAAGCCTCATTATGAATCTTCTGACTCACTTATAGGATATTCCAAACAGAGCCCGAGCTTTTGATAAGCCAGTTATGTCAGGCAAACCTCACATGGAACTGCAGGTGCCCTACCCCTATGTGCCTTTCTGAGTCAACAGCCTGTTGGGAAAGTTAGCTCCGTGGGTAAATACCCCTGCTGCAGAGAACATTGTGTAACCTGTTAGTTCACATCTTGTTGATAGGTGAGATTATGTTGCTGAATCAAGAGTATGTGTTTAAGATGCAGGTAACATTCAATTGTAACAGAACTGACTTAGCTTTCGATTTATCAAAAGAACTACTAAATATTCAGTGAATCAGAACAACACATCTCTGTGGGGATACTACACCAGTAATGGCTCAGAACACACCTCATCAGGGCTGCTATACTTTGTAATTGGTTAGAACACACACCTCTCATTAGGGCTGCTATGCCTGTGATGGATCAGAACACACACCTCTCATCTGGGCTGCTATACCTGTAATGGCTCAGATGTAGAACATGCACCTTCCATGAGGGCTTCTATACTTGTAATTGCTCAGAATAGATGCATTCCATCGGGGCTGCTATTCCTGTAGTGGCGCAGAACAAGCACATTCCATGAGGGGTGCTATACTTGAAATAGGATATAGTGCTGGGAAATCCTCTGCATTCGGCAAGTGCTGCATCTGGTGAGACAAACCACTAACTCTATAATTCCCAGCCTAATGGCCAAAAGAAGGTTTGCAGACATCTAGAAGTAGTACCCAATAGTAAAGCTGCACTAGATATGTAAATAGAAAAGGCATTTTCTGCGTTTTGGATATTTATAGGTGCTATGTCAAAAGACAAACAGAAAAACATGAGAGGAGGAGCAACTCTGTACCTAAGCAATACAGGAGAACAAAGTGGGGTGGGGGGAGAACAGAGAACATACTAGACAATCCAAAACAGGAATTTGAGCAACGGGAAGAGAGACCATGAGCTACATGAGAGGGCAGCAAAGAAAGTGAAAAGGGAAACAGAGGTAAATGATAGGACGCACACACAAAATAAGAGTGAGGGATAGAATGAGAGCAAAAGAGACATTCAGAGACAATAAAATAAGAAAACACAGATCAACAGCAGGTGGGGAGAGCTGGACATAGAAAAGCAAGACTAAATAAAGGCAGGCCAATAACATAAAAGGCAGTGCAAGGAAGATAATCAAAAGGAGTAGGAACCATAACAGAGAAAATGACAAAACGGATATAGCTAGAGTAAAGATATGAGAGAAGAAGAGGAGTTATATCAGCCGGTAGAGCGAGATATAGGAGGGAAACAGCAATGTTACAATGTAACAGACAGAAAAATGTGGTATAGCAACATTTAAGGGTGAGAGGCAGAGTATCAGAGGGTTAGAGACTGGGGAAACCAAGCAGCAAAGGGAAGGAGAGATGGAGCAAAAACATGGAGTGGCTGTCAAGCAGGTAGTGCCAGGTAGCAACAGTAGGCCGAGAGGCAGAGAAGTGATGCTGATAGAGTGAGGGACTTGATTTATGATTTGATTAGCTAGCATCTGTAGTAGTTCTTAACAAGAGTTTCGGTGTCCAAGTATAATGAAGATGAAGCTGGGTAATACACACCTAAAAGTTCTTTGTCACTAATGTTTTCGAACACAGTTTTAATTTTACGCACAAAATGGATAGTTGTCAGACACTTTTTACTCTCTTGCAAAGGAAGGAACTCATTTCTACTCTCTTAAAATTGGATTTATTCTCTAATTCTAAAAATTCGGAGTAAAATACTCACACCAAAATCCTATCTGGAGCACAGCCTATGCCAGTACAAAAGCCAAAACGTTTGTCTTGCCCATGCTTATATTCAAATGCAGTGAGGGCAACCATATGATCACTGACAACTTACAAAGCGTATCCAGTTTAAGGTATGAGAATGGGCTTGCCCAAAGTATTCAATTAATTTCCGTTTTGCACAATTACTGTTGTTTATAAATACAATCATTTATTAAGAGAAAAGTATACAGTGGAAATGAACCTTAAAATGTCACTTGTAATAGCTGGTGATATGCTAAACACTTACCACAAAGACATTCTCACCTATTGACACAATTTAGAGCTCTGCACAGCTCTAATTTAATGCCAACCCCAACATGTTTAAGCTATATTTGTGATTGGGGGCCTGAATTACAAAAATGTTTCAATGGGACTTTCCCATGTTAAAACATTTTTGAAAAACAGGCCTTGTGTGTTTTAGTGTAAATGATGACACACAGATAAAATGAATTAATAATGTTCTAAAGACATATGTGTCAAATACTATCTTCTTTCTTATTTAGCATGCACAGCTGATCAAAGATTTCAATGTATTGTTTAGTTATATCTGTTGGGGATTAATCTATTGACGTTTTAATTTGTTTTTGATTATTCCAGACAATGTCTAATCTAGCACCAATGCAACAAGTGCCAATACAAATTGCAAACCCCTCACCTCGTCCCCCGCCTTCCCCCACCATCCCACTCCATTATTTTTTGGATGCAGCCAGAGTACCACTCGCTCCTTTTTTCCCAAATTCCACCACTGCTCCCATTCATTGATTGTAAACTGATACTGCACAATAATACCCACAATTCTGCACCCGCATCATCCCTAGAGTTAGAAATAGTTGTCATTACCAGTCACCCCATACCTCTTCACAAGGCCCCTATTTAGCGCTGTAGTTGCCCAAGACCAAAATATGTGGAGGCCGCAAGGAGGGAAATATGTACTCCAAAATCTGGCCCAGATCCTTAACTAGGGCAGCAATAGCAGCCAGTTTATTTATGTGGACACGGGGGTCTTTGGAAGTCGATTCTTCACTGCTGGAGGATCCAGGCTGTCTGATTCTTTGCCTGAAATCAAAGACACTGAACAGGAAGATAATCTCAACCGAGAGCATGGGAGCATAGGAGGCTCAAGCCACAAGCCCACTAGGGACAACCTGTGTGGGTGAGCTACAGAAACATCCAAGTCGCAGCCCTGGAATTAAATGAAGCCAGTGACACTGTCCACAAGGCCTTCTGGGCCTGGGGCCTCAATACCTTCAACTCACTCTTCCTAAATATCTGCCTTCTCGAGCTCTTCGCTCATACGCCTCCAACTCCCTCAGGGTCAGTCGCTTCTCCAAGCAACACGTTGGTGGTAGATCTCTCTCTTCAGCTGGAGCCTCCCTCTGGAACAGCCTCCCTGCCTCCCTGAAACTTGAAGAGAAGAGGAGAACCATCTCCGGTTCCGGAAGCACCTTAAAACCTTCCTCTATGCTTCTGCTTTCTCTCCCCCTCTCCCCTGTTGAATTCATGGCTGAAACTCAAACTGCATTGTTTTCCTGGCCACCCTTCTGATCTCGGGTCCAGGCCCCGCCAGTTGCACACCTGCACTGCCTCCCTGGCAACCCCTGCACCTGGGGAATGTTTTCTGTATCCTTACAGTCCCTCTGCCAGCACTTGTCTGCACTTACCGTGCACAGGCCACCAGCTGGCCATTCTTTCTATTTATCTTATTTATTCTACTATCCCATGTACTGCACTTTCCCCTTTCCCTTACCCCACACCCTTTTCCCTTTCCCCCTTCCCCCTTCCCATGCACTTGCGTGATCTCAATATCACCTGGCCTAGTAAGATCGTTGTCTGTCTTCTCTCTGTTCCCCCTCCCTTGCTTCTTCGCGCCTTGAAACACTTGTGTATAGGTGCATTATAAATGCCATATCATACCATATCATTCATAGGTCCGGATCTCAAGACATTTTTTAATGGATCCTGCAGCCATGGGCCTTTCTTGGCACAGAACACCGACGAGTTTGTAGGAAGAGAGAATGGGACATGCAAGCACACAATAAATTCTAATGGTGAGAATAACACGGGTGGCATGCTTTTCTTGCTAGCTGCAGTGCAGTGCATCTCACTAATCTACTGTAGCGTGCGGTAGTTGACATGTAAGAATTCGGGTTGGATTTCAAAGGGGGTAGTTGAAGAAAATGTATTGACTTTTAAAAAAAGAAAATAAATACTAACATTTGACGCATGATGCATAAACTACAACTGAAAATATAATAGAAAGATACCCGCACGAGACTGTCAGAAGACCGTGCAGCATTAGAGAGATGCATCTAGAAAGATAGCATCCCCCTCAACTCCACATGGTAAATGACACTGCGTCGGGCACACCATCTCTAATGAAAGGTTTCTCCGCTAATTTCCCGGGGGTTGTCTTTGCGCCTTTTCCATGGAACCCACGCAAATATCTACAACGGGGACTGATGCGGTATAAGACAGAAAATAGCAGGCGGCATCAGCCCCTGTCCTGCAGGAGCAGGGAAATTATTAGATTTGTGGCGCGAGTGGTTTATTTTTTTAATATGGCATTGCTCCCACTTGTGAACATTACATTTTTTCATATCCAATTTCAAAATATTACTCCTTTATTTTTCTACTTTCATGATGCTGCTTTCCGTCCACGTGGTGTTCTCGCTGTCCAGTGGCTTAAGCAAGGGGAGAACGAGCCGACGCAAAAAACTGGGAAGACCAGTCTTAGAAGCACTAACCCATATTTGTGCAAACTATTTGCCGATGGCTTTTAGAGGGTCTAACAGTTTTCAATGCAGTTACACTATTAAGCATATTGCATTTGTTCTCATCTATCAGCACACCTAATTTATTTAGAGCAAAAGAAAAGCATCTCCATTTCAGTTTTGGGACACCACGCATAGCCCTGTTGTGCACCTAGCAGATCACACATTATACAGCTTTGCGAAAGAGACATATTTCGTGTCACTGTTAACATACATGTCATGCAAAATTATACGAACAATCATTTAAATAAGATTCTTGGGCGACATCTTGCCATAGCTGGCTGCCCCCACCACCTCACAATGGAGTTGTGTGCGAAACCGGCGTGCAGCCAGTTATTTTATTTTTTAATCACAAATGCACATAAAGGTGACAAACTTTCGTCTGAGATGAGTTACATATGCCTACACAAAATAATACTTTAGCGCTCAAAAACCGATGCTTTTTGCTGGAGAAAAATCCAAGAGCAGCACAAGGGAAATCTTGTTCCGCAGGCATAACTGAAGTGGCGGAATGCAATATTAGAAAAACACAGCTCCCCTCGTTCCTGGGAGATGCTGTGCGCCAGAACGTCTCTCTTTAATGAACCCGTTTGCAATAAGACTCGGGGTGCAAAGAGGCTATTTAGAGAGCCTATTGTGTCTACTGCAAGTCCTTCAAATACCCTGCCCACCATTAGACATGCTGCATTGACCAATTCTGTCCTGATTGCTGTTCTCTTTAGTGTCAAGGGACGCGTCTTGCACAGAAAGACCAATGGATCAGACACCGAGGCTCATGAAATGTTTACTCTGTACACAGGCGCGCGCAGTGATACAGTGCCCAGTGTCCCGGATCGCACGCCGGCAGCGGGCCAGGGCGCTGTCACCTGATGGCGGCCCATTTACCAATATCAAATGAAAGGATTATCATGAAACTTTTCCCAAGACCAGCCTGTCATTTTCTGACAGAAGCTCTTCCCCTCCTAACCCGACACTCCCCTGCCCGCTCCCAGTGCACGTTCCTATTCAGTGCCCCATCTAGGAAGATACTAGATAATATGGTGCCAAGGGTGAACACCCCCACTCATCAACATCCTACTCCCATAGCGCAAAGCATGCAATGCAATCCCTCACCAACATTTTTAATTAATATAATTTAAATACAGTTTCACTGGCTTTTACTTTAGCCATAATGAAACGTCACCCATGCTGTACCGGGTGGTAACAGCCTGTGGCCCAAGTTAACAGGCCCGAGCGATTGCCATAGTTAGCTTTATGAACCGGGGTACAAATAGGTATTTATTCCTGTCAAAAAACTCCTTTGAAAAAACGGGTCGTGACAAGTGCACAACCCATCCTTACTAATACTAATCTAACATGGCAGCCATGAAATGGACACGAGGCTCTAATCGGTGCCCCTCTTCCATTTCCCTTGCGGCTGTCTCACTTGAGAGGAGCGGCGCACAGGTGCTGAGGCGCTGCAACCTCTACAGGTAAGTGGGAGGGAGGGAGCGAGTAAAGGACAAAAGGGGTGGGGTAGTGAGAGAAGCGGGGACTTTGGCGGCAGGGAGAGAAAACCACAGGGTGGGCGCTGGCAGCTCTGTGGTTGCTTGGAATGTGGGCTTTTACTGTGAGGTTCAGCCCACGTTCCAAGCAACCTGGTACACTCCTAGATTTTGTTGATCTGTAATAAATACATTGTTCTGACAACATGTGTCTCACTGCTCCCCATCACAGTTTTACCCCCAACTTCTCACCCTCGTCATTATGTTTTTCACTTCACTCCCTTTTGTCTTGCCTTTTCACGTGAAGCACTGCCATTTGGTGAGGATATAGAATTTCTAGCTTTTCTGATTAGTAATTAATAAAATGATGTGGGTAATCCATCTCAGAAAGGTTGGTCTGCTAATCAAACCCACTTTCCTAAAGCTCCATGCCAAAAGCACAGTGAAAACATATGCCCTGCTGCACCAGTCTCCTGGACTGCAGGGCCTGCTGTTCAGTGGCGCAAAGGAAAATTTGAAGATCACACATGCCTTCTTGAAAACTGCTGGAAAACCATGTCCCTGCAGGCAGAGGTTGAATTTAACTTCTGCACCTCTGACCTAAAAAAAGATAATTGTGACCCTATCTGTCTGGTAGCAGGATAACCTCTAAGAATAAGCCATACCTAGTTTTGGTATGTTTACTGACAGTGAACAATTATTAAAGCCACATCAAATCAAATTGGTGTCATACAAATGTCCACCATGTTATCTCACGTTAATGCTATGTGAATGTGTCTAGCCTGCATGTCTCTGCTTCAGCAAGTGAGACAAATGCAGCATTGTTACCCCCTTTGATCCTCTGGGAGGATGGGTTACACCTCCCATCAAGCCAGGAGCTCTCAAGATGAGAGCTCCTGGGAACCATACTACAAAGAGGCACAGCCATTAGAAAAGCCAGCCTCAAAACAGGGTGTTCCATACCTTACGGCCTTTAAAGCTGGAGGCTTGGGAAGGGCATATGTTTGGGTAGCCAGAAAGGGCAGAGGGAAACTGAGGAGGGTTTTGCTATCTTGTTTTTCTGTGGGGCAGCCTTTCCTTCCTGTCTCCTGTACTTACTGCAGAACAAAAGCATTCAAGGTTTGATGCAAGAAGGCAAAGGTCCCTTATGGTAACCGAGATCGGACCCCTTACAGCATGCTTGCTCTTGTCCAATCTCATGCTTTTAATTTTTTTAAGAAGGTGGTCTCCCAATCCTTCTTTGATGCTTTCCTGGATACTAAGAACAATATATATTTGGATCCCTGTTGGGAGTGCAGTCCATTTCAAGGTCCTCCGGTGAAGGCAGGTGCTATTCAAAGCAAAGGAAAGCTCTGCTCTCTAACTGTCTTTAGAGTACATTCGGAGTGACTGATTTTGTGCCAAGGCCTCACTGCTGGCTGCACTCGGAATCAGGACCCTGTTAACTGGAGGTGAAGAATCCCCTGTAGGTGCAGCCAAGCTCCCTGCAATGGGAGTGTACACACATGGCTTACATTGTCTCGGGAGACCCTGGACTGGGCCTCCCAACAACCCAGAAGTCAAGGGACATCCCTGGTCCCTGATTCCTACATTAAACAGCTTGTGAGCTAAACCGACACAGACATCGCTAGCCTGGAACAGGCCTCTAAGTACCACAAGCCATTGCTGCTTGGACCACACCCTGTGTTTGAACCCGCTGACCTGCTTACCAATCCAACGCTGAATCACCACCTCAGGAAGCTCTTAGAAGCCAGGCTAAATGCTGTTGAACCCCCAAAGACATGAATAAGGTACGGTGAAGAGCCTATGACCACCTGGTCCACTTTTGAGACCATAGTACATTTTGGGCCCCTATGTCTGCCTTTTTCTTGAAAGACATATCCTTTGAACAGTGGCATTGCTGCACTTGCTTGCATAATTCACCCCAGTTCCATTACTCAGAGTGATATCACATATATGTTCTGCATTTTCTGGGTTCTTACAACAAGAGTGGGTTTTTGTTAATGTTTTAGTTTAATTATTTGCATTCTTGAGTGTTTATTTAAAGTATATACATTTGTATAGAACCTTAATTGGACATTCCTTTATTTGGGAGTCTTTCTATTACTGCGGACTTGGTTTCTTCTGTTATCACCTTCACACCCCTCCTAAGAGTATAGCCTGCAGTCTGCCCATTGCTAGCAGAAAAGGCAAAGGAGATGTGTCTTTGGCTATGCATGTTACACTTTTATGATTAAGATCACTGCCGATTTTGTAGTAGTGTGGGGCTTAGCAGGTGTTTTAGCCACTGCTCATCCCTGTACTCCTGTGGAGCAGTAGTCGTCACAATCACCGCTTTCATCTCCGTGTCCACCTTGCTGCGGATACCTTCTTCTCTCCAACTAAGCTTTGTCTATGATCTACTTTCTTTAGGTCTCCGTCTACTCTTTATTTCATACTACTAGGTTTTCTTTCAGGGTTTCTCTTTCATTTTTTACCTTGACCTTTCTCTGTCTTTTGTGTCTTTTCATGTTTTTTTATCTTTCTCTTTTTTTACCTATACCGGTCTATTGCTTAATTGATGCACATTTTTAACAGTGGGCTCGGGGATACTGCCCTCTACACCTTTGGACAGATGGCTAATTTGTATAGCTCCTCCCACTGCCCTAAATGCACACACTTCACTATGCACCCCCCACATTGAGGAGAACAACATCAAAATCAGAAAGAGGAGGCTAGCTCACTTTGATTTATTTTTGCAATAGTTTAGAAAAGTGTATTTGCTGCTCATATACAGTTATGCCCTTAGTTACCCTGATTTGACATTACTGGAGCACAATATCTTATTGGTCACACTCAGTGGAATTGTGCACTGCATTTTACCTTTGAGTTACCCTTCAGCCTGTCTGATTGAAATTGCCAATGGGATATATGAGTGGAAAGATGTAGAGGATAGCCCAGGTGGAAGAAGGCAATCAGCTCTAGGAAGTGGTGGGCGTGGAATTACACTGCAGTGCCTTGTAATCTTGGACACAACTGCACTCACTGAGACTGTGTTCATTATGACTTATCTTTACATTTTGAAACATTCTTAATTTGTAGTAAAATCACAAGTGCCTCGGCTTACAATTGAGCATGTTTATTTATTTATATAGTGCCAGGCACCCGCAGGCATTAGGGCACACAGCTACACACAGGACATACATATAGAGGACAGGTCATGAGAAGTCAGAGTAAGATACTGAGGGCCAGATGGATTGAATTCTAATTAAAAAGTAATGTTTTCAATGACGAACGAAAGGAGTTTATGCTCTTGTCCAATCGTAGAGTGAGAGGCAGGGAATTCAACAGCTGGGCTGCTAAGGTGGGAAAGGCCCTTCCAAGTCTGATAACCCGTCTAACCTTGTGTCTATTGACTAAGGCAAGGGTGGTTGAACGTAAGTTACATTTGGTTTCATAGGGGGATACACAGGCCTTCATGTAGGCCGGAGCCTTACCGCAGAGGCATTTATGCACGATTGTGTCTGTGTGAAGTGAATTCTGACTTGAATTGGAAGCCAATGTAGGGAATGTCTGTAAGAGGTTATATGTGCTCTCGTCGAGAGATTCCTGTGCAGGTGCAAACTGCATCATTTTGGAGAGTCTGGGGTTTATGTAGGCATTTTTTATGTGCGCCTATTACCAATGCATTACAATAGTCAAAGCGGGAAAGAATGATTGCAAGAGCGATTGATAAGCAATTTGATTCTGAAATAAATGGCTTGATGGTCTTTAAGAGTCTGGGATACTGGCGGTTATTTGAGATATAGTTCACCTGTGTCTCAGCACTAAGTGAGGGATCAAGAAAGATGCACAAGGTCTTGACTTTTTTCAGAGACCGATATGGTACAGTCAACCAGAGTAATCTTTCTACAATTTAGCTCTTCCTGCTGGTGTTCCAAACCAACATCAATAACTCGGTTTTATCTGTTTAAACAAAGCCAATTCTCCATCAGTCACTGGTCAATCATGCTGTAAATGGAGTCAAGCTTCGTGGTATCAAGGTCGTAATCTCCACTAATTTCCATGATAAGCTGGGTGTTATCAGCATAACTTGAAAAAAAGACCCCCTGCTTCTCTAAGAGTTAAAAAGAGTAGGGTATATGCAGGCACCCTGTGGTACACCGTAGTGAATCAGGACTGGTTTACAGAGGATTGTATGTGCGACACAAAGGATTAAATCCAGCTTGTGGATTTTGTGGCACAGTTCCCCAGATCTGTCAGGGCATGGAGTAGGGGTTTGTGATCCAAAAAGTTGAATGTCGTGAATAGATCTAAAGAGATCAGCAACCCTATTGTCCCCTGGTCCAGAAATTCAAACATGTTGGTCTTAAGGTTGTGAAACCTGATTGTTTAATGTGGAATTTAGAAGTTGCTTAAAGAGAAGACTGTAGTTAGAGAGTGGCCACCTTGTCCAATATTTTCAGTAGGAAATTGGAGTTTGTAATAGGTTTTAGAATATTTGCATCTTATGGGTCCAACCATACTTTCTTCACTAATGGAGTGATAGTTACAACCTTGTTGATTCCGGAACAGAGTTGTAGCTGAAAGAGGAGTTTACAAATGTAGTGAAAAAGGGAATAAAGATGTTTTTGTTGTCCAGGACAATTTTAGCAGGGAGGATGTTTTCCCAAAAAGAAGTAGGATGCATTGACGAGAGAATCATACCCATCTCCAAACTCGTGATTGATTTAGAGAGAAATCGAGGTTGTTTCTTGGTTTGTACTGGCAGAGAGGGATGGTGGGGAAAAAGCAGCCGTTTGATCAACTCAGCCATTTTGTATGTCATTCTTCATTTTGTCATGGGCTATTGCCAATTTGTTATCAAATCCCTTTTGGACGTCATCTCATTCGTGGTCAGTGGGGTGGATGGTGAGGGAGAGTGCTTTGGGTTTTTCGAACAATTTCAAAATCTCGAACAGTTTTTTAGAAATGCTGTTGGCTGTGGCGATTTCATCATGAAAGAAGTTCTTTTTGGCTGTCACAATCTCTTGTCTATATGATTGCTCGAGGGTCTTCCAACCTGCCTTATTAGGGGCAGTTGGGTGTTTTAGCCAACGTTGTTCTGCTCTCCTTTTCTTTTTCTTTAGGATGGAGAGCTCTGGGGTATACAATTTTCTACGATTTTAAATTTCCCTCACCCGTTTTTTCTTGAGAGGGGCTAATTTATTTAGCATGTCTGTCAGAAATGCATCATAGTTCTCTGTTAGAAATTCTGGGCTATCTGAGTTGGAAGTATTTGGCATGATATAAACAACTTGTCTGCCTATGCCCAAATACATGATTATTTGTGTTCATTTTTACAACTAAGCTAAAGCCTCGTACTTCTGGGCTGCCAGACCTGTATTGTTACTCTGCAAACCTCGAGAGCTGATAGGAGACCAAAGCCCTGGGATTATTTGTAGATAAGCAGAGCTCCATGGCGAGTGGAAGTCTCGATTCAGACCCAAGTCATCACCCCAAACGATGGCATGATCCCAAAGCATGTGGCAAGTGCTGGTTGCGGTGCGCAAGGCTGTAAAAAAGCCTCTGTACGGTTCTTGGTGGCTCTCAGGTTTAACATTGATGATTTTAGCCTCTGCCAAAGACACTGTTCATGCCCCCACGTGCTGAAGGGCCCAAGAACGCTAATATAACTTTTGTGAGCTTTATTTGCAGACATAGCTCTTGTTTTAGCCCTTGTGGGAGAAAATGTACCTGACAGCTTCAGCAAAGGCACCTGAAACTGTCAAGCCAAAGGAAGAAGGCACTTCAAACAGAGTGGTCCCAATCAGCGCAGCACGAAACATACTGGAACATCAGCAACGGCCACTGTTTGATCATTTACAAAGGCACCAGCATTTGGGCCAAATCCAACGGCAGCTTTTTTTTAAAAAAAAAGTGTGAAACATCTCTTTGAATGCAAAAGCAAAGTGAATGTCTTATTCAGTTTATTGTCCTCAAGTACTTCAGCCAGCGGCATACCGAGCAGGTGGGGAGTGATGGGTGGGGAGGCAGCTGCTTACCTCTCCAGTGTCTCTTTTAAGAGCCAGTCTGGGACATTTGGCAGCAGGACAATGTCCCGAAATGACAGGTCAGTCCCTTGACCTGCAGACTGCTCAGCGGGATGGCAACCGTCCAGCTTTTGCTTTGGGCTGCCTGCTAGGGCGTCACCCTGTCATTTCGGCCTTTCCAGGGCTCACAGTTTGTATGTAAGTTCAAGCTCCGGGCAGCCAAGAGGCTCTCCCGGGTATCTGACATGTTGCTCTGCATCAACAGAGCATTACAATGGGAGCCATTAGACTTGATTGGGGGGGGAAGAGGACTGTTAGCAGGGACTTCTGTCCCTTAAGAAATGTGCATGGGGTGATCAGAAGTGAGAAGGGTGCATAATGATGTATGCTTTATGAAATAATGACTGTGGCTTTAAAATCCATGGGGAATTTGTTAGGCTCACATGAATCTGCACGATGCTGTTGTGACTTTGCATGCAGGATGGGGAGAATAAAACCAAACCCATTCTCCTATTTCTCAAAATATTTCTATGATATATACTGTAAAGTTTGTTTATTATGAAAGGCTAGTTATGTAATGTGGTTTGTTTCCAAGGAATGGCTATACATACATTATTATTAAAGCAAATGAATTGCAAGGCAAAACCTTAATAAATATCTATATTAACTAAACCTGGGAAGATGTGGTCAGTTGCTTAAATTGTCCACATCCTGGTTTCACTATTTAACCAAAGTGTTTGACCTAGGGCAAATCATTTATTTGCATGGTGTCTTATCCGCAGCTCCGTAAGTGATTCACTCAATAGATTATATATCATGCTGTTATAAAAAAACAAACGACTGACGATAGAGTTGCTCCTATGGTAGTGCAATTTAAGTATTTTGCACCACCAAGTTATTTGCCACTTGGCTTACTTATGGCAACTTATTCTAAAATCACTTCCATAGTACCTCCATGTAGCAAAGACTGCAATGTCCTTTTCTGTGAAGTAACTTCCGTTGATGCAATCCATATGTAAATTAGGCGGTTTGCATGCATTTAGCCCCAAAGAGCCTGAACAGAGTTGCAATAGATACGTTTCTTCCATCTGTAATGACCCTACAGTTTTGTTGTTTTCGTGTTATGTGTTTGTGTTAAAATGCCATCTGGCACTAATGTTACCAAAAAAGTTGATTGTGTGGGGGATGCGAATGAAACCGTATGGAACTGCACGCACTGTATTTGGGGGGGAAAGTAGCAGGACTTTCTTCGTGGCTTGCCTCCCCCCCACCACACTATTGCAATGCTGGATACACCCCTGACTCCAGCAGAACAAGGGCCATTCCTATGGAATCCGCCTGACTTTTACACCTGGTAAAAGCAGATGGATTCCATAGGAATCCATTTTAAGTGCCATCCGCAATTGTTAAATCATGGATCAAACCTGTAAATGCCAGGGTTTACCTTTTTCAGAAAGTATGAATATTTTTGAATGAAATACCGACGTTAGGTGAAGTGACCCACAGAGAGTGTTATACTAAGGTGTAAAACTTAGGTATAAGCAGTGTACATCTTATTTCTGCAACTGTTTGGATGCAAAGTAGTGGCCCAAAACAGATTTTGCATTTCCACTGGGCATTCTTCCTCCATCTTCAAATGCCTCCTGGTTTTACAAAAGTATAAAACCAATGGATTCTGATTAAATATCTGTCTGTGTAAATGCTGATGTTGGTGGTCCCCCCATGCAAATATCACTTCTTAGAAAAGGAACTCAATAATGTTTTACAGGCAGTAGGACAGATAAAGAGACACTTGCCAAATACTCTGGGATCAGTTCACGAGTCCATGAGCAGAGCGCGAGATACAGCAAGGAAGTGCCACAGAAAATGCTTCGGCATCAAGGACAGAGGGCCTCATTACGACTCAGGCGGTAAGGGGTTTACGGCGGCGTAAACAGCGCCGACCCTTACCGCCTGAGTACGAGGTCCCTTAGCGCCATGGACGTTTTAACACCTGCTTTTAGCAGGTGTTAAAATCCATGGCGCTAAGGGACCATGGAGTTAATTACGCCACCGTAATTTACGGTGGCGTAATTAACGCCTTCCCCACTCCCATTATGCCCTATGGGGCAAAAATGGGAATGGGGAAGGGTAAATGGGGATTGGGGACTTACCGCCCCACCAAACTCGGAATGGGGCGGTAAGTCCGCCAACCACCATGGCGTAAACATAGTTTACGCCATGGTGGTAGAGGTACGACCCAGGCGGTAACTTACCTCCTAGGTCGTAATGAGGCCCAGAGACATTATGTATGAGTTTGTGCTAGACGCGCAAAACTTAACCACGACTTGCACTTGCCCACATAAGATGACAGACAAGAGGAAATTCCCCAGGAAATAGGAAGGCAGATATCGTATCAGAAAATCACCATGATTCCCATGCCTGAAGTTGATACGGTCGATCAGTGCGGTGCCAGGCTAACACCTTGCAGAACTCCCCGCAACTGAAGTTGATAATGGCGTGGATGTAACCACAAGTGGGTCCATGGTGTAAGGGCCAATTGCCACTAGGGAAGTTAAGGAACAGGCTAATAAGTCTGAGGCATTATTGCCCCAATAACCATTTATCGACACTATGAAAGGAGACAGCTCACCTGATATTTTGGGGGAAAGGGCAGTGTTCCAGAGTAGTGAGATTCTGAGAAAAGCAGAATAAGGTGCAGGAGGTGGAGGAGGGCAGGAGCTGTGGTGGTTGGACCAGGGGTATCAACTTAGAGAATAACCAGTGAAAGGGAAATGCATACACCTATGCTACCAATGTAGTAAAGAGGCAAGGTTAAGACTCTAGGCTAGATTAAGGGGCCTGTTCAGGACCCGGTATAGAGACTTGTACAAACTAGACAGATTGGTAGAGGGGGTAGTGAAGCATGTCAGAGGCACTATTGTCTAAAGTAGGGCCACCGTGGAATTGAACGGAAAGAAATTTATAACGCACAACATTTTGCATCAAAGAGGCATCAAATTGCATTAATAGCAGATGAGAACAGGCACATATCCAGGGATTATTTTGGGAATAAAAAGTTCCCCAGATGTTGTCTGAACTCAAGATGGTTCTCCAGAGACTGAAGGTTGAACAGAAAGCTGTTCCACAGCTTAGGTGCTAGCACTGTAAAAGAGTGTGCAGAACATGCATGAGAGGAGGAACTACAAGCACTGCTTTTAGTTCCTGCACTGCACAACCCTGGAAGACATGGGGTCTCACCATCTTACCTTCCCAGAAGGCGAAACAGCTAAGGCAAAGGCACAGTGCAAGGATCAGGGTTCCAGAGGACCAGACCCCACCAAGGATAAAGGAGTGGGCTGGGGTACTACAGCACACAGACTGGCTGACTTTGTTGGACTTAATCTAGGTGCGATCCCTCAGGAATTTCGTCTTTAGAATAGGGCATGACAGTTGGAATCAGGGCAACAGGTCCTTATAGAGTAGGTGATTTTCTGGATTGTTCTTCCCATCAAGACACATTTTGATCAGAAGAGATCAAATGTGCCCCTATTTCTAAAACATGTGAGGGAAACTCCCAAAACCGGAGCTCGTGTTGTTCAGAGTTGGAGAGAAGGTATTGTAACTGGGTGTGTCTTACAGCCCAGCCCACAGGCGGTCATTATGTATGCTACATACAGAACCTCAGTAGGAAGACTGAGGAGAGGTGGGAAACTCTATATGTGGCGCTGTTGAAACCTCAATGCCCAGAGGACATTGGGCCTCATTATGAAGTTTGCTAGTATCCCGCAGGTAATTCTGGCAAACTGACCTACCGTTTCTGCCGCCTGATATCCCGGAATTTCCAGGATATTACAGGTGGCAGAAAGGGTGGTAAATCTCCAGTCCATGGAGTCTTAAAGGACTCCATGGAGGGGAATGCCTGTATTACCAGCACCAGTATTATCAGTGCAGGTAATACTGGCAGTCTTTTGCCCGTAGGGGCCTGATTTACCTCCAGCTTTTGACTGGAGGTAAATCGTTGACCCCCACCGGCACACTTGTAGTTTTGCAGTGCAGTAAAAGTGGCGGTCACAGAATTACCAGCACCTTTACCAGCACTTTTCCCACACTGCAAAACTTGTAATGAGGCCCATTGTGTTCTGTTTACAAGATCAGGTATAACAATAAAATTAATAAAAAATAATAGTTATGGTTTCCAGGTGTTCTGTTTGTTCCTCCCTCTTCGTGACACAACACAGACGCAAAAAGACCCGAGACATTTTACTTTTTGAGAACATGGCAGACGCATCTCAATTCTACACGCCCATTTAATAGGAGGACCTGGATAATCTAGTACTAAAGACACCAAAGAGGAGAGGGATGGGCTATGAGATGAACCAAGTTACTTATCTCTAACTATTTTTCTCCAGCATGGGTCTGCCATGGATTCACATGCTCTTGAAAATTCCCTGTCGTCAAGCTGGCAAACCTTGGTAAAAAGAAAAACAGTTTCACTTTCACTAACAAACTGTATTCCTCCTCTAAACCAATCAATGTCCTCTGTGTCATACTGCCCCCATCCAATGACAGTCCTCTCCCTAAGGCCCTCCCCTGCCAGCCATCTTCAGATCTGGTAAGCACGTAAAGTGGCAGTATGACCAAAAAGAGCCGGAGAGGGGTCGGAGTGAGGGTTCGCCTGTGAATCCATGCCAGACACATGCTGGAGAAAAATAGTTACAGCTAAGTATCTTGTTCCTTCTTCAGCATGGGGTCTGGCATGGATTCACATGCTCACGAATAACGAATACACAGCAGTACATTACACAACCACGGGAGGTGGCAAAGCTCAACAGAAGCAATCAACTCTTACCTCTGGAACAGGCCCACCTCAAGCGAACAGGTTGGAATGCACTGCCTGGCCGACTCTGGACTCCTCCCTGAAAACCCTGTTGATACAGTAGAACCTCGTGAAGGTGTATGTGGACATCCACGTAGCATCCCTGCAGATCTCCAGCAGGGGCACCTCAGCCAGTAACGCCATTGTTGCAGCGATCACTCTGGTGGAGTGGGCTCTTGGACGGCCGGGCAGAGGTCAGTTTGCCAATCGATGATAGTGCATGATGCAGCCAGAGAGCTACCTTGAGATGGAAGCCTTGGACAAGACCTTTCCATGGTTCACAGGACCACAGTTCACAAACAGCTGTGAAGTCTTTCAAAAACTCTTTGTGCGTGCCACGTAGAACTTCAGGGCACAAGCAACACCCAGCGAGTGCAAGGGCCTTTCAGCCGGCAGACAAAGGTATCAGAAAAAAAAGAAATGGGAAACATCAAAGGTTCGTTGAGGTGGAATTCCGACTGAACTTTCGGCATGAAAGAGGGGTGCGTCCACAGCACCACCCTCGATTTGTGGAAAGTCAAGTATGGCTGCTTGCAGGATAGGGCCTGTACCTCACCCACCCTCCTGGTGGAGGTGATGGCAACCAGGAGGCAGTTTTCCACGAGAAGAACTTGAGAGGGGCCTGATGCATAGACTCGAAGGGGGCCCTCATGAGCCTCATCAGCACCAAATTGAGTTCGCATGCCTGGGCAGGAGCCTTCACTGGTGGGAAAGAACAAAAAAGTCCCTTCCCGGAGATCTGGTGTAGTGGGAGATAGTCACCAGATGTACCTTGATAGAGGCTTGCACCAGTCTAGCCATGGCCAAGGATAGCAAATATGGAAGAATCTGCCGGACAGTGACCCTCAGAGGGCTAATCTTCTGTGACCGGCACCACATAGCGAAACACTTTCACTTGTGACCGTATCACTTTAAAGTCGATGACGCCCTGGCCTTGGCAAGGATCTCCCTGCAGTCCGCAGCCTACGCGTATCCTCCAAACTCTAGGGCTGCAGGAGCTTAGCCCTCAGGTTGAGCAGTCCTTGGTTGTGGTGTAGGATTGCACCTCCTTCTGTGGCGAGAAGACCTGGGACCACTGGTAGCTTGATCAGAGGCAACACTGACAGGCTGAGAAGGTCCAGATACCAAATCTGCCTCGGCCACGCCGGGGCGATGAGTATCATCCTGCACTGACTCTGTCTGAGTGTATTGATGACTCGCGTTAGGAGAGACAACAGAGGAAATACTTAGAGAAACATCCCTTCCCAAAGGAAGGAGAACATGTCCCCCAGGTACCTCAGTTGGTGGAATCTGCTGGCAAACCTCTGGCATTTGGAGTTTATTAAGTATTTCAATCAGGCGATAGACCCTGGTCTCAGCCTAGTATGTATCGCACAGCTGAAATGCTTATATTATTATGTCTATAGGTTAAAAATTCTGAGTGATATACCACTCATATCACACCCCTTCTCAAATACCCCAGGTCACAATGGACCAGGGACATGGCTGGTTGGTAAAGGTGATATTTATTTATTTATTTAAAATTAAAATCAAACATATACTTTTAATAGGGAGCAGCAATCACCAATGTGGTGACAATAACAGATAGGAAGGTATGTAATGCACTTAAATTCACTCTTTTAGCAACACAACATATAAAACACCACAGAAAAGAGCACTTTTGGCTTGTTGGGAAAGATAGCACTTAAGTTAGGATTTCCCCCTGCAATATTCCTCAACCCACAAATAAACAATTCTAAAAAGATATAAGGCGGCAACAGGTAATCAGGAATGAGGAATGGCAAACAGTAATGGAATACAACCTTCCCTCCCCAAACAAGAGAGAAAAACGGATTTGAAATCAAATCTTACACTTTTAAAATGACATTTCGGAAATGGCTGTGTAAAACAATGAATGTGCGCAAAAATCCTTAAATCAGTACAAATCTCTATGGGAGCAACATGGGAAAGATACTAAAAATCAGGAGCTATAGAATGAGCAAAAGTAAACACTTTGAATCTGAATGGAAGGTTGAAAAAATAATTTAGAACAATAATCACACATGTAAAAAGTTGAAATGAAGTCTCTAGCTATTAAACTGAAGGAGATATGCAATGTTGAATGAGAGGTGTTTTTAGAAAATTCGAGTAGTGAAAACACAAAAGAAACTCAGTTTGGACAAGAAAATATGTACTTTAGTTTTACTCTATGACTAGAGCATTTCAGCTAGAATACCAAGGAGGGACAAAGTAAGATCTGGAGTTGATTCATGACTTCAACACCAAATCCCCAGTGCTCGCACTGACAGAACCAGTAGGATCACTTTAAGTAGGATGGATAATTTAAGATTTACACAAGAGAAAATTACTAAAGAAATGGCGTTTAGCAAGAGAAATCGAGAACAGGATTGCAATAAGGATTCTGACAATGTTACAAGTTATTACGGTAAGGATAGGATGGTTTAGAGATTGGGATAAGACAAGGCAATGTATGCTATGATTTGCTATGATTCCTATTAATACTTAAAGTCCACTTTAATTTAGGATTTTGGACCGTCAAGGGTTCTGGTCATTACACGGATCGGGTCTAACCAAGGACAGCTTGACAACTCGAGAGGGACAGGATCATCTGGACTGTTCTTGTCACTGGACTGGCCCTTCCGGTTACTGTAGACTGGAGATGAGGGGGGTGGCAAGTTTGCAGTAGGCCTGCATTTAGAAGCAGCAAGCCAGACTGTATCAGGATGCTTCCCTTGGGTTTTTGGGATTTTTAGGATTTGAGGCCTAGCTGAAAAGGGTTTCAGCAATGCATATGCCTTGGCTTGGCAATGAAATCAGGATCAAACAGGATGAAGAAATCAGGAACAGGACGCCACGCAGGAAATCAAGAAGAAAGTCAGGAATCAGTCTCTGTGTGTTTTCAGGTTACCTTATGTATCATGCCAAATGACATCACAAGTATACGGCAGGGGCAGGCTTACTGTCCACACCCATAATGCTAGGATTGGGCAAGAGCATAGTTTCCGCCTTGCTCTTTGTTGATTGGATCACAGAAAAGGATGTCATGTTTATGGTGTTAATTTTACAATGTATTTTGCCTTTCTACTACATTTTGGCAATTTTAACCGTGAAAGATTTGGTCTAAAATTTCCCAATTTTGTACATAGATGTGCATTTACCTCTGGGATGTGTGTACAAAATGCTATGTGTGCAATATCAATACTTTCCCCACAATCTGCCATTCTTTACAACTTCTGTTCCTTATGCAGTAGTGAGTTCTACCAAGTCTTCACAGAAAAAGCATAAAATTAGATTTAAAAATACTGCCTTTCATATTTTTCCTCATTCTTGCTGCCAAGTTAAATGTCTTGAACGTTCAGTTACAAAATAGGCTTTTTAAAACCAACAGGAAGTCTATTGTAACTTATCAGTTTTTTTTTCTTTTCCCCAACTATAAGCAAATGTCAATGCCTTTGAAGCAGAATGAGGGGCCTCTCTCTTGACTGAAGTTTACTACCCCTCCCACTTGAAAGGTGAGAGTCTTAGCCTGCTATTGTCTCAGCCTGGAGCAAAGACGAATGTCTGATGACGAATTGGGAAGTCACATTGTCCTGGGTATTCAAAGCCTCCAAGCTAGCAATTATCCTTTCCTGTGCCAGCAGTTTATAAGGTGTCACCCTTTCTCAGGTCTAGCACTGGCAGAGCAGGGTTTTTTAAAACAAAAATAGCTTACCAACTTATCCTGGGTTTAGCTTTTATTTTCTCATTTTAAATTTTGACTGAAACCTATAGAATCAAAACAGTTTATAGGAGTGATTTTACCAGCAAGACATATTTTTGCATTTTTAAATGAGCATGTCTTTACACAACAATGCACTTTTAAATAGGCGATTTTGCTCTTCATTCAGGAAAAAGCACATTTAACTTATTTCTTTAAATTCGGTTTTCATCTGCAGCAAATATACACTTTGTACAGCTCTAGTTCTTTCATTGACTGCTGGAGTTGTTTGCAGCATGGATACATGTATCAGGCATCTGTTTTGGGTCTTTCTCTTACAGCTGATTATTTAGATACACTTGCAAAGTTGCAGCCGGGTTTCCAGTGTAAAATGAAAACACAGTCCCTGGTTGCTTTTCCAAAGATACTTTTGACAGGAGCTGTCATTCAAATGAGGCTGGTTCCTCTGAGACACAATGAATGATCCTGGGCATTGCAGGGCCCTTTAATCACAGTGGTTCATGAGAAATGATGGATTTAGCGCCAAGCAGCACTTTTAAGATTGGGAAAGTGTCATTTTAAAGAGGCATTTTGGGTTTTCAGCACAATAATGCTGCCTCTTTCACTCCACTATATGTTAAATGTTGCAGAGCACACTGGCACATTCCTACAGTGAGTACTCTGTTCCACCCCACCTGAAAGGTGTGTTGGCAGGGCAGTGCAGCCATTTTCTGGTTGTTACAAAACGCAGTTTAGAGACCTTGGCGCGCACAGGAGTCAGTGCTGCCATTTTGTGCTGTTTCTTGCACCAATGCAGTAAAGTGATGTAGCATAACACAGCTGAGCGGGCCGAAATATCACACAAGTTCACCGCCGTTGCAAACAGATTGATCTGGGGCTTGCTGCACTTACCGAAGATGTGGTCAACTTGGTCGTGACGAAGTACCCACTGGTGGCAGGAGCGCAATTCCCTGCTCAGGGAATCCGCGATGGTGTTCTTGACTCCCGCTAGGTGAGGAGGGACGAAGAACATTTCTTGTCCAACGGCACTTTGTCATAAATCCTGCGCTTCCCCGGAGATCGCCGAGGACCCAGTGCCCCCTTATTTCCTGATGTAGAACATTGTGGTGGTGTTGTCTGTGAAGATCCTCACCACCTTGTCCTTCAGAGATGGTAGGAATGACTTGATGGCCTAGAACAATGCCCATAGCTCCAGGATGTTAATATGGAGATCCTTCTCCTCCAGCAGCCACAGACCTCTGGCGTGCAGATGTCCATTGTGAGCTCCCCACCCTTCCAGAGAAGCATCGATGGTGACCGTTTCCTGGAATGGAGGGTTCTGAAACCCTGTTCCCCAGGGCGATGTTAGAGCAGACGCCCCACCACCTTATCGCCCGAGGGAACTCATCGCCCAGAGTGATCTTGTCCGTGAAGTTTCCGGACACTTGTACCCTGTGAGCGTTCAGGAACTCCTGAATAGGTCGAATCTGTAACCTTCAGAGCCAGATGAGGTAGACGCAGGGTGACATCATGCCTGGCAACGACTAGATGGTCCACACTGGGGCTGTCTTCATCAACAGCAGCCTCTGCACCTTACCCTAAACAGCTGCTACCCTCTCCACTGAGGGTGATGCTAGGCAGGGCACTGTATTGAGTCTGGACCCCAGGAACAGCACGTTTTGCGATGGTGTCAAGCAGAACTTTGGATTATTGATGGAGAATCCCAGATCCGTCAAAAGCTTGGCGGCCACCTCCGTCTGTCTGACGGCCAAATCTCGCAAGCAGGGCCCGATGAGCCAGTCATCGAGGTACATGTATACGTGAATCCCCATAGACGCAGATGGACCGCCACCGGTGCCAGGCACTACGTGAACACTCTGGGGGTAGACTTCAAGCCGAACAGTAGGGTCTTGAACTGGTAGTGCTGTCCCTGCACTATGCAGCATAAAAACCTCTGGTGTTTTCTATGAATGGGGACATGGAAGGAGGCATCCTACAGGTCCAGCAAAGTCAAGAAATGTTCCCTTTCCAGTTGGCTGAGCACTTGACCATCCTGAATTTCTGAGACTTGAGGTACCTGCTCAGATGTCTCAGGTCTAGAAAGGGCCTCCAGCCCCCAGTCTTCTTTCTTAGCAAGAGGTATCTAGAATAGACTCCGGAGCACCAGAGTCGCTGGGGATCCAGCTCTATTACCCCTTTTCGCAGCATGGCCCGTACCTCCTCCAAGAGCTGAGGGATGGGCTGCTCCTGATGAGACACCGGAGGATCCGCGGACACCTGTGCAGAAATTCCAGGTTATGTCCTTAGGCAAGAGTGTCCAGTACCCATCTTTCGGTGGTGATCCTTTTCCCACTCGCTGACAAACCTCGTCAGCCGGCCTCCCACCGGGGTGCACATGTGGGGGCACGACGTCTTGGCCGGTTCAGGCTTGCTTCGGTGCTGGCGCCCTGCCCTGCTGGTGATGGCGATGCTGTCCTCCTCCACCGTAGGCCTCTGTGGGCTTCCAGGGTTGTGGATCTGGAAGGCTGAAAGTATGAGAAGGAGAAACCTTTCGAAGACCTGCCCGACTTTCCTCTGGAGCGAAAGGAAGAGCGGTGCTGTTGGAGAGTGCGTAGGGAACGGGCTGTCTCCGTATCTGCCTCGTTGGCTGTATGGACTCGTCAACGACCTTCCTGAAAAGGTTATCTCCGCCAAAAGGCATGTCCAGTACCTTTGTTTGGACCTCCTGGTGAAAATGTGTGGCCTTCAACCAGCCTTGCCAACGAAGGCAGACACTGTTCCCCATCTGCCAGAACCCTATGTCGGCAAAGTCCAGCGCCACTGTGATGGCATGATCCGACGCTACCTCTCCCTCCTGGAAGAGGGCGATCGCCTCCATCCTCTTGTTGTCCAGGAGGAACTCATAAATCGGACCCAGCTTGTACCACATCTCCCTGTCGTAAGAGGCTAGGTCGCCAGTGCACCGGCAGCCTTGATGGTGGATGCTACAGTGTAAATCACTTTCCTCCCCATGGCATCCATGTTCTTAGCCTTGCTGCCCACTCCAATGATATTGTCCTCATCGTCCGTTGTCATTGGCATATCCGTCCCAGTACCCATTGGTGGGTCTACTGGGGGAGAGGGTGCGCAACGCGGATGTGGAGGTTGAAATGAGGACGTCGGATGGCGCTTTCTCTTCTTTGTCGGCGGTTGGTCAGGGGCCTGGGGGAGCGTTGAAACAGGCCCTTGTGGCATCCTCCTCTGGATACCCAACACCAAGGTGTGGAGGGTTGATAGAATGTCCAGAGACACATTCCTTGGTGGAACTAGCGTGATCGGAACACGGAACACTAGGCCCCACGCCGTCATCGCAGTCGTCGTAGCCGTCGTCCTCTTCCACGTCCTCGTGAACCGTGTTTAGGAACTCCAGGTCCTCGTCGTCCATGGATGAAATTTCCATGGCTTGGGCCACAGCCTGGGACTGCTCCGGGGCCTCCTTGCCCCCCCCCTTTTCCACCTTGAGAGGCTGGAACCAGGTACTGAAACTGTGTCCCCTTCTCTGGCGTGCCGGTAGACCTTGTCAAAGTCACCACGGCAGCCTTGCGCCTCAGAGGGAGGGATACCTTCAGCAATGTGGGGGCTACCTTCTCAGGGTCAGCCCCCTTCGCCTTTGTAAGAGCAGCCGCCACCAGCTCTATCATCGACGAAGCCTTCTCCTATGCCGCCTGGGCCTTCTTGGGCAGCTCAGCCTTCTTCTCCTCTGTCAGCGCCTTCTCTGGCTTCTCCTGCAGTTTAGCCGAGTTGGACCACTTTCTCTTAGAGGAGGAGCTTGATTGCCAGCTGGCAATGGAGGCGGAAGGTGAGGTTGATCGTGTCCTGTCTGCCGTGTGGCCCGCTTGCGCGGTCACCCCGGTAGACCCAGACTTGGGGTTCTTTGCCTAATCCTGGGCCCTCACAGATGAGGCACCCTCGCAGGACTTAGAAGATCGCTCCTCGGACCGCCCGGCCTTGGGTGAGGCATGCCCCTGCTTGGAGCACGGGGCAGAGGCATTGGCGTTCAGCCACACCACCAGTCTACTGTGCCTGTCCTTTGTCGTCTTCTTGAAGAATCTGCAGCAAATCTTGCAAACTCCTTCTTTGTGGTCCAGATGCAGGCAGTAGAGGCATTGCAGGTGCTTGTCCTCCACAAACACATTTCGAAGCCCCCACTTGGTACAGGACTTGAAGAGGGATCTTCCTTCCTTCTTCCCCTCCGCCATGGTCGGAGGGTGAGAAGTAGATGACATTCTGGAAACTTCGACGATCTTTGCCTTTGAGGAGCGCTGAACTTCACCGACAACGGATCCCTGCTGTCGGCAGATAGTGACAAGAGCACACAGGCTCTTTTGGAACAAAAATAGAACCTTTTTCTGCGAAAAAACACAAAACACATAGAAGTAGCTTGCAGAGCAAACTCAAGGACTCCCAACACTGAAGCGTGCAGTAAAAATCTGAAGATGGCTGCCATGGGAGGGGCTTAGGGAGAGAGCTGTCATTGGATGGGGGCAGTATGACCCAGAGGAAAATGATTGGGATAGAGGAGAAATACAGTTTGTAAGTGAAAGTAAAACGGTTTTTCTTTTTACTGAGGATTCCCAGCCTGACAACGGGAAATATTCATGAACATGTGAATGCATGCCAGACCCCATGCTGGAGAACCAGAGAATGTGTGGCAGCTTTCATTATCCTGGGAAACTGCACTTCCTGCTGCATTTCAATGTTTCTATACCACCATTACATGCAGCAGAAGCACTGCGGCTCAGTGTGACACTGGGGCAAGATCTTCAGTGTGGGGTTTGTCTATGAACCAGTTACACGACCAG
Organism: Ambystoma mexicanum; assembly: GCF_040938575.1. Classification (NCBI taxonomy): domain Eukaryota; kingdom Metazoa; phylum Chordata; class Amphibia; order Caudata; family Ambystomatidae; genus Ambystoma; species Ambystoma mexicanum. Next base: position 1,320,623,210 of record NC_090935.1, on the reverse strand, counting down.
TGCATTCTGTGCCTTCAATGTTCTGAGGCTGGAGTTTTGTCTGCATTAGTCAGAGGCAGTACTGTGATGCGATGCAGGCTTCTTTAGTTTTGAATGTTGTTAAATGTTTTAGTCTAAAAGGACCTCAAGCTAATGTCTGAAAAAATAGTCCTCATTGGCCTTTGACTTGTACATAATAGTGGGAGGAGGAGGAAAGCAAAGAGAGAAAAGGAGGGAAGAGATCTTAGAGTCAGGGAACTGTGTAGAGAAAAGAGAAGGATAGAAGCGTTAGGGTGAGAAGAAGTTTGAGGAAGAGAAAGCCCTGAGCGTAATACTTTTAGCTGGAAACCCACAGGCTGGTTAAGCTGTATAAAAGACAGATAATAATAGAAGTATCAGAAGGCAGTTGGAATCAGTGAGGCAAGCAAGCGTGAAAGACCAAGGCAACAGTGCCAGGACTGTGAGAGGGCTGATTCACCTTGGACCAAGAGCTAACATGGCTCCTGCCCGGGTAGCCCTCAGAAGAACCTTGAATGTGAGACTAGCTGCAAGCCAGAGACATACCAGCTCTTGTGTAAACAGCAAGACAACTGGTGCAAGCGAAGTATAATTACTGATACCAAGAGCGAAAGTGATTAAGAGCAAATCTACCCAGTAGCAATGAGTCCAGACCCTGTGGGAGTGGCGTCACCACCAAGTACACTATACAAACTTGCCCAGCAGGACCAGGAGGTATCCCAAAGGTAGAGCCCACGTGCAGACTACCGGTAAGGGATCCAGCGAGAGTGTTCTCTTGCTGGGGATCTATGATGACGACAGCTTGACAATCTAGACATGACTGATGAGGAAGAAATTGACAGCTACACAACACTCATCATCAATCTTTCCTCACAGACAGGAGCTGTCAGGAGGGAAGAGCGGACTCTTGGCCTGTTAGCGACTCTGCTCTTTGGACTTGTACGCAGTACACTTGTATGACGTTTAGCAAGCGCTTGTTGAATGTTAGTGAACATTGAACTTTTGCCAAAAGATACTCACTGGCCTAGAGCCTTGTGCCAATTCCCTGCACATAGAGTTCCTTTTGCCCTCATCAACTTTATGTAGACATATACAGTTTTGGTTCTCACTTTTCACTCCTCTCCAGGGGTGTGCGCACAATGGCCCTTGCTCAGGATATTACACCTGTGTTCAGAATGCTTCCGCCGATCTACTTCCTAGTTACTGGTCCCAATACTGAATAGCGACATTCCCATGATGGGTGTGTGTTTGATATGCAAGTAAACAATTTGATTGTAGAACAAACTTTAAGACACAGAGCCATTATCAGAACAAATGTGGAGAATATATATTTGTTTACCTTTCTGAATAGTGCTGCCGCGTAAAACATTTCGCTGCCATGTCCTTCTCACCCAGGGTTGATGCCGCCCCTAGAAACAAATAGATACAACTGAGAAGTTGTTTATGGACACACACCCTGTCAATTTCCATTTCATATTTCTTCCCAATTCTCGACTTGCGTGACAATCCTTTTGGTCGAAAGGTCTCACAAATGAAGCCAAATCCCTTCCTCCTTGTGTTGCATGTAGGGCTCAGCCTGCTGTTTATCGTACTGTAAATACAGCATAACCCAATGAAGCACTTAGCATAATGTAGACAGTCTCAACAAAGCGGAGCAAGCAGAGCGGGGCAAGCAGGACGCCACCAACAACAGTCAAGCCAATCGCTGCTCCAAGCCACAACTCGTAACATGACCAGCGCACAAACAGACGACGAGGTGCAATTAAGGGCAATTAAATCAGTATTAAATTATGCCAGATTTCCTGTACACCATAGTTGCTGAAGATCAGTTTCAGATGCTGCTTTTATTCATAAAACTTTGCAGTCTAAATAAAACATTGTGTGCACTGCACACTATAAATCTTATACTTAACTTACCATACAAATTAAATTCGAACACAAACATAACCCTGAAACCTCATCCTTTCCCACAAAGTGGTCGCACAACCTACCCCAATCAAAGTCTGCAACCTTCCCTTTCTGCCCGGCAGCTAAGTGTGTAGAACTGTATACACGGGCATTTGTCATGAAACCCCAGACTGACAGATAAACTACTTACAGAGTTCAGCATGAAAGGAGACAAGAAACAGACTGCACACACAGTATGGAGTTTTGTCATTGACACAGGAGTTAATTCCCTTTCTAATATTTCTAATATTCTAATAAGCTTACCCCAGTGTGGATGAGCAATCTGTCATGCAAAAGGATGAATTAAATCATCCTACAGCATTGTTCTGGTTCCAAATGGTGCGCTGCACCATGTTAATTACGCCCAATGGTATTATAGAACGTTTATAACAACTAGCACCACAGTAGAATTCACCACACGGATGTAATGTCAATAGTGGTCTCTCTCCAGAAAACAGGGGGAGCCCTAACCATTATGTTTACGGTAATTGGTACATACCCGTGTGAAGTCGGCACACATGACTTGGCGCTTTGCTATGTTAGAATGAAATGTGACTCACAGACATGTGAATGGAGGTAAATGCTTCCTGACCCACACTGTGATATGTGTAGGCAGTTCTCCAGATAAAATGCGGAAGTGGGAGTATTTTACTGCCTATGTTTAAAGGTTGGAAGTTAAATGGATTTTTAGGGAGTAAAAATGTAATTGGAATTCCCAATGAGAGTACTTTATATATGGGAAAACATTTTTAAATAGAAAATTGATTTTTTTTTTTTAAATAATAATTTCTTTGCACCTAGTTATGTATGCATTCTGTGGTAGTACACGCATTATTGGCCAAACATATCCATGGAGCTGTGTGGATAAAAGCAGAGGCACAAGTTCTATTTCCTATTTTTTGTTGGAAGTATTTTCACTCACTTTTTTGTTTTGGGGGGTATTTGTCTATTTTTAGAGTGTAAAAGTGGCTGATACACCCCTTATCTGTAGGGCTCTGTGTAGGCCTAGCAGAAGAGCCATCCAGAGCAAGAGGGCTTGTGGAGAGGAGACAGCATGGACCAAATTCTTAGCAGTGTTGGGTTCTTTTTGGTGGTGGAGCATATCACGGATGTTGGATATTTTCAGGAATGGCTTAGGAAATCGGCAGGGCTGCAACCATTAATAAGCCTAACCTGTCAGCACTGGCACGTTAAAAACGATTCTCACTCATGAGCTGTAAGCCAGGACATTGTGCTCATGAAATTCATAATAATACAGTTTGACATAATCCCAGACTTTTACTGTGGCGATGATTCCGCCCTATGTTGTAGGCATTTAGCAGGTCATTTGGTAGGGCCAAATATTGTGATTTACAGTAATCAACTGCACGGAACGGACCAACACCTGGGGTCAAGTGTAGAAATTGTGCACGTGATGAAATCCAAAATCTTGCCTGAAGTGGGTTGCCCATATGGGTGGAATATTCTACTGTTTAAGAAATAAGGAAATCAAGTGCCTTATTAGAATCAGAAGACTATAACCACTCAAATGTTCACACAAATTTAGTTATCTAGAATTTCTTTTTTAATTCCCAGAAGCCTACCCACACCTATGACCCACCTATTTAGGCCAGCTCCTTAGTTTACGTCCATGTGTAACAAATTATACTAACAATAGCTGAGCAGATCTACAATATCTTAAGAGTTGGGTAACTAGTGTGCCTACAGACCTACACAAATTTCGGGTTGCACCATTTCCATTCATTTACAAAAAATGAAGAAAGTGCGCGGGTGTAGCATCTGTTCTTGACACATGTATTCATTAAATTAATTGGGGAAAAATGAGCCCCCTTAAAGAGTTATCAATAAGGTTAAAAACAGTAGCAGTCCCATTTTGACTTATCTCCCCAACCCCACCCCAACTAAAATAAGCCAAATCGTTATCCGATTTTCCTGAAATAAAACAAAATATATATTTGGGTAAACATGAGAGAAGTACTTAAGCAATTAGTGGTTTTAAAGGCCCCTAAGAAGTTAATTAAAATGAAGACCACAGGCAGCTCTTGGTCTTCTGACCAAACGAGGTCCTGCAGTGGCATTATGCACACCTCTGCAGTAGACCTGCGACCAGGCTCTCCATTATTTTTCTACAAGAATTGTTTATGTTATGGCAGGTGTGGTAATCTTAGAGAGAACAAATTGCTACAAAGTAATGCTGATATCGTAAGCATACACTGCCCCATGCAGATGACTCTGTCGGGCATTCAAGAGCCACTATTTAAGGCCCCAGGTGCCTTAGATCAACAGGAATCTGACACACACACCTACACTATCATGGTCTGTTCAAGGCAAGCCACCTCTTGGAGAATAGACCCCTGGAGGGAGTATATCGGGGAGTCCCCAGGGTCTTTCCCAACTTTCCTACCTTCTAGGGAGAGGAAAAGGTGAAGGGGAAGGCAAACAACAGGGACCCTGACTCGTGAATGAGGGAGGCACAAACCACTGCAGTGTTGATGAACTGGGAGTATGGGCTCTTCCTCAGCAAACCAATCCCATCTCAGATCCAAGATCAGTGAGAAAAGCACCGGGGACCATCTCATTCTCCCTGGGTTGACCCCCAAATTCCCATCCTTAAAAGGGTGGAGAAGAAATATGATACCGATGATAGGGGTACCGCCCTAGAATCCCAGAGGGGATCTCAATTCTGGAACTAAACCACAGGGGTTGAAAGGAGCCAAGCTTTCTTTTCATCCACTTACAGGAAAGGAACTAATTTCTTTCCATATTATGCTATTGAACAGTCCCCATTTCACTCCTTTTTTGGCAGTCTCCGTGTGAACTCATGTAAGAACATTTGTGGTGACCAAGGTGCTGGTCCAGAGTAAGAGTTTTCCTGGTCTCAGCAATCCAACATTGGAATCAGTATTTGGTACCCACTGCAGAACGGTGGCCAAAATACATCTCCCACACCAGCATAGAGCCCTTTGCAGCACACAACAAATTTAACTAGACAAGTGGACTCACATGCAGCAGAGGTCTGAAGGACAATGCAGGATAAGAGGGCCCGCAGAGAGGCCAGGGGCCCAGAGGAACAGGATAAGTGGGACAAAGCAAGAGATTAGAACAGATCTAAGCTCTAAGATGGCGCCTGATCATATAATTATGCCAACCCCTTATGAAGCCTCTGTCAATCTGGGACTGAGCCCACCAGCAGTCTATCACTCCATCACCCCTGATAGGCAATCTTCCAAGGCGAATCAAACAAGGCATTGTCAACTCACATGGGGCTTTTATTTGGAAGAGATGAAGCACATGGACAGGACATAAAACTGCTTAGAAAGGTCCACACACAGAGCACTGGCAGTGAAATGGACGTACCAATCATGAGCTGGCCAGACTAGTCCTTGCAATCAGTCATGGTATAAAAGGAGTGAGGTGAAATCTCTTAGTGTGGGTGCTAAGTTGCAATAAAGGATGGTGGTCCTGGCGACAGAACAGAGAGTGACGAAAAAGAAGAGCAATCAGAGGTTAGAACTTCCGCATTGGAGGGAAGGTGAAGGCGAGAGGCGAAGCCAAGAAGGCTGATCGAGCCAGATAAGTTATGATGAGCTGCTAGATTAGCTGACCAATAGATAAAGGGTGGCTAGGACTAAGATGGTGGTGGTAGAAGCCAAATGTCCACATCTAGACACTGGTGGCAAGAGGCCTTTATAAATACTGGGCAAAGCAATAAAAGAAAAGAGTAAATGATGGAAAGGTAGCTTGAAGCTGTATTCCAGACACTAGTGGAAGAACAAGTCCACCAGTTACTAAAGAAGGCTTGCCACAGAGAGTTTAAACGTAGGTATAGGGCAAACAAATTCTACCATAAAGTACCTGTGAAAGGGGAGAGGGGAAGCTGTGTTGTTATCACCCCAAAGGCAAAGAGTTGGAATGGCTTGCCAAAACAGCTGCAGGAGGCTGCTGCCTGGTCTGTCAAAATACAAACAATGGCAGAAGGCTGTTGCCCCATCCTTCAGTTTAAGGATACCATTGACCATACATCAGTGCATTGGTGTAAGGCGCTCTATAAATAAACAAATCAATCAATCAATCAATCAATCAATCATGCTCAGCCAGAGAAGTCTGAACCAGAAAACCATTCGGACTGCAGCCCAGCCATGCCAAGAGAGCAGGAATGTTAAAAGAAGTGTGCAATGGCACTCCAAACACTGTGGCTGTGACTTTTGCTGAACACAGTCCTGGTCAATGCCTGGGAACTGAGGTTGGATTTCTTAGATTAGGGATGGGCTTTGGATCTCTGATACTTTAAGATTAGGTCTCTCTTAGGGAAGAACGGTGGAGTTTTCTTCTGACACCATGTAATGTTTTGAGTTAGTTACCCTTGCAGGTTGCAAGAGGGGATTCCAGGAGGGAGCTCCTTTATGTTCTGGCAAAAATGGGCTTGCCGGAGCGCAGTTCATTGGAGATCCGAATCCTAAATCCCCCTCAAGTTGAGGAGGTTCTCTGCACCTGACTGCCGCAAGTCTCCTCAGCGATCCTTGAAGTGTCAATGTGTGCATGTTCAATATGCAAGCCTTTATAAGTAGCATCTGAAAGTCGCCCTTTGCTCACTAGGACAGGCCGACCTCAAACAATGAAATTGTCCAAAGCTGTTTATAGGTCTTGTTCTTTTCACATATTTTAATCTAATGGTGAGGGAATTACCCAAAATGACAGAGAAAAAAAAGACTGAATGCGTGATTTGGCCCAATATTCCGAATTTCTGAAAAGTTCGACCAGATCACGCATTGGGTGCTGGGTTCTGCGGTAGTGTCCCCCACACTCTTGCCTATTATATTGTGAGTGGAGGTTTGAGGGGTAGCCCCCGCAGCTCTCCTGAAAAAAAAAGGGAACGGACCATGCAGTGCTGGTTCCCGATCACAGAAGTGAAAGGTAACAGGCGTTACAGGGACCAGCTGGTGGGAAGCAAGGTAAGTAGGGTTGTAGGGGTGTGTTGGGGTGTGGGTAGAGTTGTGGGCCAAGTCAGAAATGTTCAGGGGAGAAAGGATCGAAAGTTATTTGGGAAAAATAATCTTCGGTCTTTTCTCCTTCGAATATTTCTACCTTGGTCTTTCAAACCCGATCCTATGGTGAGTATTCTGCCAGATTAAATGAGCACCATACCAAGTGTGCAGTGCATGCTCTAAAGGGATGCACATTTATATTACTATCACAGACATGTTTGATAAATTGTTGGTCAGGCCTTGCAAATTCTTAAAAACCACACTAGATCTGCAGGGCGAGTTTCTTTAGTTTACATACTCGATTTAAGAGAAATGCACTTGCTCCAAGGTCACCATAAGCACACTTCATATTTAGGGAAATGCTGTCAAACATGCACAGTGAAACTTGTATTTGCCATTTACTGCAAACAAAGTGTGTCACTCATTTATTACAAAGAAATACAAATAAATCATATTTTAAATAAGAAAGAATAAGACATTTTAAAAAACAACGCAATGTCAATTTAACATTAGGACTTTTCACACAAGGTCTCAAAAATATCAAACCAATACGGTTTTTGTTTATTATTTGTATTGCTTATATTGCAAAACTAGCTTGAAAGTAGACGAGTGTTTTACAGCAGGATGGTGCAAGCACTTGGCCTGGAATTTTATACGGTAGTGCAGTACTGTTGGTGACGGCAGGGCAGGATTCGTCTGGCAGGTATTGGTGGAAGAGCCATGTTTTTAGTGTTTTGCAGAACTGAAGGATGGCATACATGCCAACAATGTGCAGCACCTGGAGGGAGATTATGCTACAGAAAGGGAGAGAATGGAATTCTCCCATTGGATTGCATTACGGTGTGACTTATTTTAGCTTCGAGAAACTAAAAAACAGCAACATTTTTCATGAGAAAATTGGTAGTCTCATCTAAATTGGGACAGTTGGCATGTCTGGGAGGTTGGGGGGTATAATATAAAGCTACAGCAATGCACAAGAGAAGAACGCTGGAGCAAGGGGAGGTGACATTATGCAACGGAGAAAAACTGGGTATATAAAGGGGGAACTTAAAAAGAAGCAGAAGCATATCTAGTTAAACAAATATTTGAAAGCAGACAAGCAAAATAGGTATAAAAAGAAAAAAAAATGATTCAATTGTTTATTAGAACCTTTCAGGCTTAAGGTCACCAAAAAAACAATCCAATATGTCTCAATAAGTTTTTGTTCCCAGTTATCATGATTCCGATTTTGGTACGAATCAATAACATGAAAAACAAAGTCAAATTTGAAGTCCTCTTGGTTGAAATGTCGCACAACAGAATGAATTTTATTGCCAGGGAGTATTTTTCTTTTATGCTCTAGATTCCTTATTAAAATATTTGGTTTGATCTCCCCAGCATACATTTTCCCCTACGGCCTTTTGAATGCATATAACACAAGTTTCTATCTGCGAGTTTAGTAATTCTTAATTGGTAGAAGCTTCCCATTTAATGAGTGTGTTCAGTTTTCCTTTTACAACATTTGTATATAAGCTACCAGAAAATGACTAATGAATATTTCATTTTTGGGTGTTGATAAAAGCAATCACTCTTCTTTGAGCAAAAGCGAATCAGCTGTTGTCTTTCTGTGATATTAGTTGTACCCTCTTTTAAGCAAACAATGTGATTTTATTGAAGTATTTTACCCTACACTGGGATCGCCTCCATTATGACCACTTGTTCTTAATATTATTTGTCATTTGTGGACTCGTTGTGGTGACCCATTATTCTACTTGAATGTTCTGCCTATATTTGAAAAGCTTGTTTCTTGTTTTTCCAGTGACTTTTCCTTAGCCAAAAACAATGTAATATGGACATCCTCTCTGTTACTCTGTTATAGCCTTAATTTGTACTAATTAGGTTTTATGAAAAGGTAGCTTTTTTACTTAATATTCTTTTGATTTTAATGAATTCACAAAATGGAAAAACCTGTAGTTTGTGCTTTCAAAACCAATCAGTGAAAACATGAAGTATTCTTTTTTCTGTGAGTCTCGAATGTGCAACACATTCTCAATTGTACAGTTGCCATATAGTATTAAGGACTTCCTTCCTGGTTTGCCTATTTCTATAGCAACGTTGTTTGCTGTGTGTATGTGGTTCATTTCCGGAATGGACTCCATTTGTGCTTTGATGCATATCAGATCATAAAAACACCAATATACCTATCCAAGGGGTACACATTTCAAGTAGCAATCTACCAGCCAGGCATACTTCACTTTCCCCTCAAGTCTAAACATTCACACAGCACATAATGTTCTGCTCGCCAACATTAAACCAATGTGTAGGCATAACTCAAAATGTGCACACCACTAGTCAATGGAAAGTGATAGAGATAGAGATAAATGCAAATTTTGAGTCGTGCCTACATCATGGTTTAATATTCTATTACATCAACCGCTGCCTCAACATTGCAGATATATCAACAGTGAGAGTATTTTTGAATGGCAACAACATGTAAGAACCGCATCATGAATGCATGCTGTCAACATTATGAGCAAAAACTCAAGACATTCCGTTGGCTGAAAAGTTTGTTTACTGTATAGTAGAAAGTTTGTAACCAAGGATTCCCAGCCTGATGAGGGGGGATATTCCAAGCATGTGAGTCAATGATGCTGATCCAATGCTGGAGAACACGGTACATGCACGGGCTCATGCATGGGCTCATACATGGCACCAATGCAAGAGAATTGTTAAATGCATGAATTGGATAGTGACATCATATCGAAATAAGAACAATAAAAAAGGAAGTACCAAAGAACAGTATAGATTTATTGATGCTGTTTTTATGAACAGTCAAGTTCTAGTAATGTCTGAATTACAAAGATATAACTATCAAACTTCTTATGGATCTACAACAACCAGGAATCAATTATTTGCTGCTACAGCAGGACTGGAATATTTGCAATTCAAATTTTGGGTAAATCAGAAACACACACACACACACCAGAATCACCCTCTATATGTTGACGGACTCCACCCGAAAGCACTGACTTTGCTGCTGCCATTTCAGTTCCTCTCTTCAGCTTTGCTACCGCTTGGTGGTTTATGCTTTCTTCACTCCTGCTGTATGTAGGTCTTTTTTTCAGAGTCTGATTCCTGTGTTATATCATTTCCCTTTTACAGCCTGCCACCTCTCGTGGCTTCTATGATAACACTGGCTACACTGTTATCAGGGTGCCGTAAAGGCCCCATAACTGTTGCACCCACAAAGTATGTGATCCATTGTGATTAGTGTTTCCTTGTTTGTGTCTTTTGATCCAAATGCAAAACTCCACAAATGCTGTCCCTTTCCCAAGAAACAGGAAAGTGATAAACTAACACAGAAACGCGCATGTTTTATATCCTAAGTAATGATAGACCGGAGACCATATCATATCTAGCATGCATCCTTTAATAACGTTCTACCCTTAACTGCCTCCCCACATTCCAGAATTCCCCTATACATTCCCCATTCCACTAATGACATATCACCGTTGTACATGAGATCATGCTTATAACAATACAACAATCCCCCCTGATTTATCATCTAACTCCCATTACTACATAGACTACATTACTTCACTAACTAAAAGTACAATAATATTTAACTCTATACTTAGAATTTTCCGGTGAATCAAGATCTACATTTGCTCAATCAATCTTTCTTGTTTACGTACCACCCTCATCGACCGACTTCTCATCAATGTGATTCCAGGATAAGTTTCTCGACTATCTCTCGTTTCATTAGGATGTGATACATTGCTTACAGGACTCACACTATCAAGATCTCCACTTACAGGCCTACTCAATTCCTCACTAGTCAACATATCTCCTGAGTCCACAGAAATGTTGTCCCACATTGAACTCTCAGAACTCTCAACCACCTTCCCCCTTTGATTAAGTTCTGTCTCTCCCTCCATATCCTGCCCAGAGTCCTCTTGAAACATTTTCTTGAAAAATTATGCATTCCTTGTGAATTCATGAGTGTCTTCATCCACAGCAGTGACCATGGGTCCCATATTTTTCACCTTCAAGACCGCTAGCTTGTACCTTGAGTTCAATTTAGAGTGCAGCTTTTGCCGTACTAGCACATATTCTCCCACCCTAATGTGACTGTCTTTAGCTTTCCTTTTCTGATCAGTCCACTCTTTGACTTTCCTTCTTTTAATCTCATCTCTTTTCCTTATCTCCTCATCTTCCTCCAGAGTATAATCACTCAAAGGAGGAATACGGGTTCTGGGCTTATACCAAATCATTAGCTCAACTGCAGCAAACCCAGTCAACTCATGTGTAGTATTCCGATAACGCCTGAGCATTTGTGACACTGCCTGAGTCATCGCCATATTGTCCACAACCGCCTTTTGTCTTGCTCGTTTCAGATTGGGCGTACACTTCTCCACCATGCCATTTGCTTGTGGCCATAATGGAGTAATCTTTTGATGTTTAAATCCTAAATATGCAGCAAATCTCTCAAATTGATGTCCTTCGAATGGCGGACCATTATCCATTTTAATTACTTTTGGAATTCCCCATTCACTGAACACCTCAGCTAAAATACCAACTACATGATGGAAAGCAGTTGACACCACATGTTTTACCAATGGGAACCAAGAGTACTCATCTAGTATCACCAATAAATATCCTCCCTCCTCCAGAGGACCATAAAAGTCCATAGATACTTTACTTCACGGTGCCTCCGGCAGAGGAACAACTTGTAGTGGACAAAGTCACAGTAACCCCTCTGGTAAAAAAACCCAATCTCGACCAACGCGGTCCGAATAATCTCAGACCCATAACAAACTGCAACTTCATCCTCAAAATCATGGATAAGATCGCCACCATGCAGCTCCAGGCACACGTAGAGGAATCTAATTCCCTCCACCCACAGCAGTCTGGTTTTCGCCCCACACACAGTACCGAGACGGCCATGTTAGATCTGCAGACCAAAATGCTCGGTATTATTGACAAGGGTAAGACAGGCCTCCTCGTTCTACTCGACCTCAGCGCCGCATTTGATCTCCTCGACCATAACCTACTCCAGAATGCGCTAAAAAAGACCACCAACTGCTCTGATGAAGCCATCAGATGGATAATGTCCTTTCTAAAAAACAGAATATCCAGAGTGCACTGGGGGGACAAGTTCTCCCTTGAAAAAGAAATCCTCTGTGGAGTTCCCCAAGGGGCCAGTATGTCACCCCTACTGTTCAATCTTTACTTAAAATACCTATGCCTTGTTCTAGACCACATAAACATCTATTTCACTAACTATGCTGACGACACACAGCTTGTATTCGAACTAAGTGGCAATTATCAGAAAGATAGCGAGCAACTTACCACGATATACAACCACGTGGAGCAATGGATGGACTCCAATTGGATGTGCCTAAACAGAAAAAAAACGGAACTCATGATTTTCGGCTCATCCTCTGCTCGTGCTAAGCTACCCTCATCCTACACATCCTTCCACATTAAAGATACCCCCATTCCGGTCCTAAGCAAGGTTAAAACCCTAGGTATGCTGCTAGAAGCATCGTTGGGTGCGGACGCCCAAGTACAGTTCATCAAAAAAAACTGTGCCTACCACCTCCGTCTAATAAAAGCCATCAGACCTTTCATATCCGAGGAAAATTGTGCGACCATAGCAAGAGCCACCATCTTATCGCGCCTTGACTATGGCAACGCTCTAGTCCTGGGTGCCTCCAAGCAATGCCTACAAAGCTACCAAATTGTACAGAACAACGCGGTAAGAATTGTCAAGCTCAAAACTAAAACAGAACATATCAGCAACTCCAGAAGAGAGCTTCATTGGCTGAAAATCGAAGATAGGGTGCATTTCAAAACCTTAACCATCGTTCACAGATGCATCTACGGAAAGGCACCAACCTACTTAAAAACTAGGATCAAACCATACGTTCCTAATAGAACACTGAGATCATCCCAACTTGTTAAAATTGCTACGTCACCTCACAAACTCAAAAGTGGCTTAGGTAGAGCCTTTCCAACCCTTGCAGCCAACCTTTGGAACAACCTACCAGACCACCTTAGACTGGAAACCAACTACTCGCGTTTTCGCAAACAGGTAAAAACCCATATCTTCAAATAAACGGCCATCACGGCATATGCCTCAGTTAGCTTAATTCTATGTGACTGTCCCGTCTGCTCTGTCTAATCACTATCTGTTCCGTCCGTTCTCGTGTCCTTGTTTCTGCGCCCCGAGGCTCGCGAGCTACCGGCGCAATATAAATATTAAATAATAAAATATAAAAAAAGATTACTATCAGATGCAGTCACCTGACATGCGAAACATTTCTTTACAAAGTCTTCAGCTATCAGGTCCATCCATGGGAACCATATTTGATTTCTCAATATTTTCTTTGTGTTCGTTATTCCTCTATGCCCTTCATGTGCCAACATTACCAAAGTGTTACGCTCACCTGATATCCACAGGGACGCCACTCAGCCGGGTTACTCGCCGGTATGCTTCTCAGCTTTGCCCAGATGTGGTCTGCAGGGAAGGTTCTGCCTGAAAATACAGGAGGACTGTGTTCAAGACTGACCGACCGGGGTAAGTATCCTCCCTCCACCCCTGTATGATTTCAGCCCCTCTGGCGCCCTCTCCTCACCTTGTGGTAGAGTAAGGCGTGCTCTCCGTCCTGCCTTCTTTGCAGGGATGCGTTGTCTTTCAAGGGCGTGTGCGGTCCAGTTACTTCACTGACGCCGGCCCCTTTGATATTGTTCAGGTAGGTCTTATTGCTGTTCTTTAGTTTTGTTGCTATCCTGCATGCCTTTCTTTGTTTAAAATGTCTCTTTTTTCTCCTTTAGGTATGCAGAGTTTCAGCGCGGCGAACTGGCTTCGCTGAGCCCCGCTGGTAAATGATGGCGCATTAAGAGCGCTATGATGCGGTAAGTAAGCGCTATGTGCAGCGCTGCAAAGTCTTGCCTTTGCTAACCTGTGTTTTCCTTCCTTGTAGGTCGCGGTGTTCTTCAGTGCGAGTGGAATGTCTGGAGTGGTGCCAGCCGAGAGGCGACCAGCCAAGTAAGCCTTTTGAGCAGTTCATAATTTGCAAATGTCTCTACTGCTTACTTTAATGTTGCATCTATCTTCCTCTTTCAGGTCGTTCTGTCCGGGAGGCGTGCAGATTCGAGGAAGCTATTCTCAGTAGCTGCGAGTGGCTAAAGATGAAGACTGCAGGTAAGATGCTGCTGCTAATGATGTTCCTTTTGTCTCCTTGCAGGTTCTGCTTCTCCGAGGTTCGAGGGAATAGCTGGACACGGTGAGCGTCACGTTGCAAGCTGCAAAGTAACGCGAAGCGTGTTGTCTTGCTTGGGTGTGGTTTAAATAGCCCCAACAAAATAGTCCAGGTAAAGTTGTCCCTAGGCTACCAAACCCAAAACACTAGACCGCATAGCTTGGTTCTATGGAACACATGTTTTTTCATGGTGTATGAGCCTGGCGCCATAGGCGCCAGGAGTGGCCCCAAGAGGGTTTTGGAAGAGGATGCCAGGCTCTAGAGACCAGAGTCCTGACTCCACCTGGCCAATGGGTTTGCCAGAGGGGGTTTTGGGCGAGGGTCGTGACACAAAGTCTTTCTTAAACTTTTCGGTGCCACTAGTCTATTTCCCGTTAAGAGCATCTGTTGATGACAATTCGCTACTTGTTCTTGCCAGTCTTTCCAATTCTTTCATGTCAACTCCATCTTCAAATCTTTGTTCTTTGAACCTTCTCTTCCACTGGCCATCTCGGGTTAGACGTACAGCTGTTTGTATTGTAAGGTCACTTCTACTTTCATCTGCAAACATCTTCCTCGATATTGTCGGAGGTAAAGCATTAGCAAATAAGTATGATACGTAATTATCAGCCTCCATCTGCATTCCATCATCAGACTCTTTACTTGGATGCCGAGACAGATAGTCTGCAGGGTTAGCCTCCTTCCTCGGTTTGTGCTTGATGACATACTCATACTCCTGCAGGCGTATTCCCCACCTCTCAATACGCGGGGCTTTCTACTTCTTGGATTCCCAAACAGTGATATCAAAGCCTGATGATCTGTGACGAGTGTAGATGTTCTTCCAATCACAAAGTGGTGACATTTTTCACAGGCCCACACAGCAGCTAAACTTTCTTTTTCTGCCTGCGAGTACGCCTGTTCAACTTTGTTCAGCGCACGACTGGCATACATGACAACCTGCCTGATGTCTTCCTTTCCAGGTTCAATTTGCACCAAAATTGCTCCTAACACAACAGGGCTAGCATCCACTGTAATCTCAGTCTCCCATTCTGGGTTAAAATAAGCTAATTGTCGACCATGTGCAAGTTCGCTCTTAATTGCCTCAAAACTATTCATACATTTTTCATCCCAAATAAATGCTGTCTCTTTCTTCAGTAGACACCTCAGAGGGTCTGTCAATATTGCAAAGTCAGGCACATAACGAGCGCAATACCCTTTAATTCCCAAGAACGATCCCAGTTCAGCTATGTCCTTTGGTGGCTCTAAATTAAGAATGGCCTCCACTTTGCTTGGATAGCTCTGATTCATTTCTCTGAAAACACATTTCACAAAAAACCGCAAGCTTCTTTTATTCACATCGCATTTGGACCCATTCAGAGTTAGTCCATTATTTTATAACTCCAAAAACACTTGCTCTAGTGCAGGATTGTCCAACCTTTTTGAATGTGGGGCCGAAGTATTAACTTTTTGTCACCCAGTGGGCCGGTGAGCCAAAAGTCAACAACCTCAACCAAAGCAGTATATTAAAAAGCGATATTGTGTGACCTTTGACACAATAGCATCACAGGCAGTGATAGCCATGCAGTCCCAAAGATAGCTTTTGGTGTCATGGGCAGTGATCAAAGGTTAGTTGCTTGTGATTTCTTTCAGTGTCTATGTGTTAATATTTTTCAGAAATGGTGGGGGCGACCGAGCGTAGCGAGGGTAGCTACAAGGATCTAGGGAGGGTTTGGGGGGGTAACCCCCCCAAGAATTTTTTTTCAAATATGGGGTTGAAATGGTGAATTTTACAGCAGAAAAGGTGACCAAAAAGCCATAAGTTTACAATCAGTTCTAAAGGGGAACATGAAAATTCCATGTCACCAACAGCAGAAAAGAACATTTTACAACACAACACATTTTAATGATCACTGTGTCCACAGTGTAAGACAGCACTGTCACTGATGTAACACATTGTCATGCTTGTTGTACCCAAAATATGCCTCTGTAGCAACTTGTCTATGCTGGCTGTTCCCAATTTAGGCCAGCATTGTCCTGTACAAAGCATGATTGATGCTGCCTGAGCATGTGCAGTGTGCCCAATACACATGGCAGCTTATCTCTGTAATACACATTACTTCTGTGGTAATGAAAGAAGCATAATTCAATTCAACAGATAAAATGTGGAAAAGCGATCACCCAAAGGGGAACCTAATTGAAGAAACGCAATGTGAGCACAATCTTAAAGTATGCAACCTAGCAGGCCTAGTGCACACTTTACCTTTTCTTTCACCAATAAATCGGGGGGAGAGCGCGAACGCAGTCCCCCACTACCAGAAATAATGCAGTCGTGTATCCCGCATTTGGGAACATAGCAGGGGTCAGCAAATCCGATGTGCAATGGGTAAGCCGCACCCTGGGAGATCTGCCCTTGGGATCAGATTCTCCCCTGCCAGCTAAGTATGAGTTGCATGCAAGAGGGCAGGGGTTGGGTCAGTTCTGGGAAGCCCCGCTAAGCGAGGGTGAGAAGGCAGGCCCTGACCCAGCCCCAACCCCCCACCCCCCAGAAGCTCTGAGCATCTGCAGAGCTGCCTGTCCCGCGTGTAGGGGGAAGCTCCAGCAGGCAGTGCCCAGCAGAAGAGCAGATTGTAGCGCAGTTCCTTTCTCCCATCAGGCCCTGCTCGGCCCGAAATTTGTATAAATAGCAGGATGGCTCGAGCAGGCCTGTTGCAGTCTGCCCACTGGCCTGTCGGCCCCACACGGGCCCATGGCCCTCCTGAGCGGAGCTGCTCAGCGCTGGCCCCATTGACACCATCATAATCATCCTGGACCTCGACGCTCCACCACCCCTGAATCTCAGAGTTCTGCTCAATGACAATGCTGAAGCTTTGACATCTTTGCCGTAACCATATGCCGTGTTGTGTCAGCCGAGCCTGCACAGCGCCAAAGGCAAGCATTCCCTTGTCCGGGCCCAGAGGTCACTGAGTCTTCCAGTGCCATCCACTTGACACAGCCTACTGTTCCCAGCGTTTTCTACCCGCAAATCAGCACCACTGCCAAACAGAACTGCATCATTGGGGCCCATCGCTGCGATTTGACCCCAGCCCAGCGCAAAGGCACCCATACTTCTGGTCTGATGCTGAAAAGCCTGGCTCTGCTGAGATCCGAAAGACAAGAACTAAGGTATTTTGGGAACACAGTACTATTGTTTTTTGTGTTGCAACTGTATCAGCTCACACCTCTCCTGAAGGGTATAGGCTGCCCTCAGACTGCGCTACCAAAAGAGTGAAAATAAGTTATAGCTGTTGGGCTTGCCTGTTTCACTTTTATGATTGGGATCACTGCTGCATGGGTTTTAAGCACGTTATAAATAACCTATCATATCATTCATCACAGCAAGGTGTAGGACTGAATTGGCAAAGGGACTGGGGCTCCCATCTGCGATATGTCAAGCTCCCACCCCACCCCCCATGTGGATCTGAATAAAATATGTGTAACCTTCATAAGCAACTTACAGAAACATTGGTAGGTGGTCCACTGAGGCCCATTTGCAGGTTGCAGTGTGTTATTGGGGCACTACTAGGGTAACATTGTGTGCTAGCCCTTGGTGTTCCTTTTCCCCGCCGCTTGTGGTTTGAGTCGGGGCAGCATTCTTCCTCCGCGTTTTGTTCAAAAAATGTGTTGGTCACATTGTTATTCTTATTCAGATCTCTGTTATGAACTGTGCACCAACCTGCGCCCAATGTTTTCAGCTCTGTGTCGTCCTGCTTCCAATTGTGCCTGAGCTGATACAGAAAATGCGTTTGTTCCGCATGCGTGTGTTTATTTCTATAAATGTTTCCCCCATCTGCCATAATTAAGTGTAGTTTGCTGCTCAACCGTAGCATGTCCAAAAGGGTAGGGTCTTTCAGTCACCCTTTGTGCTGGCTCAGGCGCAAGAGAACTCTATGGGGTATGCCCGCCGTGCAACTGGTGTTCCAGTGAGGTTTCAGCTTGCTGTGTACACACGGTATTCCCCTTTCTTCTTTTCAGATGGCTATGCGCTTTAAAATGTGGTTGTTGTATAATTTACGACCTGCAGTGTCGAGGGGTCACGCCTGCTTTCCCTCTGCTGTTCCAACACACAATGCTCCTGGCGGCATCAATTGTTTGCATTTTCTGCCTGCGGCCGCTTATCTCCCAATGTGTTGTGGCCCCGTGTGTTCCTGCTTTCAAATGAAGCCCACGTTGATTTTAGGAAGGCTCTGGAGCATTTCAGCAGTGGTACGCAGAGGTGTCGGAGGGGTTGGGTAAAGTCAGACATCTGTGCGGGCCCTCCAGGCTGCCGTAGTTTCCTCACCCCCTCTGGCCTTATGAGATTCCTTTTCCCTTTTCTGCAGGCACCAGTACGCTGGTGCTCCTTTTGCAGCCTCCCTGGTCGCAGCTGGCAGAAGCGCCCAGCGTTTTGATGTGCCAGCGGGGTTGATGAATTTATTTATTTCTGTAATGTTTGTCGGATATCCGACAAACATTGCATAAATAAACAAATGAACACGTCGTGGCTTAGGACTGTAACTACCTCTGTTGACCCCATGGGGCCAACAGAGGAAGTTACAGTTTCACGCACAGGCACACTTTTTTTTAAAATTTTTTTTTTTTTTTTTTTACTCAAGAGTTCTTCAACATACGGCCTCGCGGGCCACATAAAATGGCTTGGAGGGCCGCATTGTGGCCCACGGGCCGTATGTTGGACAACCCTGCTCTAGTGCCTCATCGTGATGTTCCTGAGTAATGCCATATACCAAAATGTCATCACTGTAATTGCCCACTGACCCCTTGACTCAGGGTCTATTTCCAACTGATGGTACCCTTGATTCAAGTCAAGTTTTGTGAATCTGGTTGTCTTATTCAATCTGATGATCATGTCCTCAATGTTGGGACCCGGGTGTCTTTCCCATGGTATGGCTTTGTTGGGAATCCTCATATCTACACATAGACGAATCCGACCATCAGCCTTTGGGACTATCAATACAGGCAATACCCATGGTGTGGGGCCTCTCTCCACTCTCTCTATTATGTCATTATCAATCAGTTGTTTCAGTTCATTAGAAACTTTTTCTTGAAGATGAAAACCTATCCTCCTCGGATGCTGAGGAACTGGCCAGATTTGCGGGTTAATGTGAAGATGTATTGCTCCACTTTTCAATGTCCCCACCCCTTTGAATAAGTCAGGAAACTTTTCTTTGAGAGTCTCTTCATCCAGCAATTTTTTTTCCACAGTTTGTACATCTTGTCTTGGTGGAGGTGTACCTTTTATCATCTCCGACTTATTGTAGTTCAAATTGATGAGCTTTAGACTGGTTGCAGATTTGTAGCTAATAAGACATCTCCCTTCGGCGGGACTTTCTATGACATATATTTCCACTGGTATGTGATTTTCCTTGTGTCCTGGATCACACATAAATTTCCCTCTTACAACCAACGGTTCTATTGCTCCCCACTGGAATATGTTGGTTCGGGATGGTTGTAATGGCTGTAACTGGGCTATTCCTTCATACATCTTGCTGTTCATTACATTCACCATGGCTCCCGTGTCTATCAAAAATGGTATATTTTGATTCCCTAGACTTACGGTCACTCTTATGGCTGTACTTCCATCTGATGTGTCGTATATCAATCTCACACATTCCTTACTGTATATATCATAGTCTTTGTAATAGTCATTCATTTCTGTATTCATGTTTCTGTTTTCTAACGGAGGATTTTCATATGGATCTCTATATTCTCCTCTTGCCTGATCTTGAGTATTCTGTACTTGAGTTATAAGGGTTTGCTCAGGCTTTATTTGTTTCGGCTCTTCAATCTGTAGAGCATCCATAGTCCTTACAAATCCTGGCTGGAAAACTGGTCGGTTTGAGTCTGTTCTCACATTTACATTTCACCCTCCCATGTTTGTTTGAACCCTAAAATGTCCTTGATTGTCATGTCTTCGACTTGGGGTCATCTGAATATTAGTTTTCTGTATAGGTGTCCATGGTAATTTCACTCTGCACATGTTTTGAAAATGATTTTCTTGACCACATCGTAGACACATGTGTCCCAAGGCTGGGCATTGACCTGTGTGGGGAAATTCAAATCCACACCTGTAACAAGGCCTTTCTCCAGTACTTTTACGGTTGTTACTCCAATGTTCATTTGGATTTCTTCTCTGCCATTGTGTATTTTGCTTTTGATTTATGACAGCAATAGTATCCAATCCTTTCGGATTCTCTATGTTAGCTGCTTGAGTATCTACCCTTTCATTAATCCTTGCGAGCTCCAGTACTTCTTTCAATGGAAGGTTTTTTTTAATAGATGTTTCCTAAATTGGGACGACAAACAACCTTCAATGATTCTTAATCTGATCGCTTCATCATCACTGAAATGTGAGAAATCGCAGTGCCTTGCTTTCCGTTGAAGGCGCAGGGCAAACTGCACAATAGTTTAATTTGGGCTCTGAGTGCACTGATTAAAGACGTAGCGCTCATAATAACGATTTGGCGGTATTATTATCCTTGCATTTATTGCTGTCACCAACATTTGATATGTTGCCTTTTCCTATGCTGGTATTGTTTTTATTATGCTTTTCATTTCTCTTCCCACAAGATTCATGAAAATGTCCAGTTTGTTGACAGCATTTTGGTTCCCAACTGCTCGCAGAAATTCCTCAAATTCATCTAGCCACTCTTGCCATCTTTGCCCTTGGTCATCCTGTGGTTCCAGATTGAAAGGAGTGGGTTTTCTCAGATAATTCGTTGGGTTTGTTGATATAACTGGTGTTCCCATCATGGCTTGTGATGCCATGGTCACATTTCCACCTGCCTTTTCTGATGCCATGTTTTATCATAACATTTTATAATTGAATATTTGAATTTTTTAATTGATATTTCCACCAAACTTCAAAATGAAGTAACTTTAGTTATTTCCGTTGTATCACTTCACTGTTTGTTTTCCTTGTTACACATTTCCTCCTGCCTTAACACAAGAACTGGTATGTGCCACAGTAACTGCCAATGACAAATACAAACATTGGTATGTGCCATGGCAATTGTTAATTATACCGACTTTCAAGGCCCAGATAATCTTTTTTTTTTTAAGTTCACCGCACTACATTAGTAACTGTAAACTCTGCTGTCCGATACGCGTTTCTATGGGAACACTTCCTTAAATGCAAGCTTTCAACATGGCGGCACGCTTTTCCACGCTTCTGGGTCCTTTTTCTAATTTGCTTGCAGCGCTCGTGTGTCAACAAGGCGGATTGAGAAACTCGTGCTCTGTCTCAAGACACTCGTACGTTTTTCTTTCATTCAAAATATACAGCACTTCCTTATTATTTTAGCTTTCCGAAGTATCAGTTTCGGTTCCGTTCCTCCTTTTTTCTTTTGTTTATCCTTGTCGCCAATGTTTTATATCCTAAGTAATAATAGACAGGAGACCATATCATATCTAGCATGAATCCTTTAATAACGTTCTACCCTTAACTGCCTCCCCACATTCCAGAATTCCCCTATACATTCCCCATTCCACTAATGACATATCAACGTTCTACATGAGATCACGCTTATAACAATACAACAGCGCATATTCTCGAATCAACTTGAGCTATCAAAAGAGCATACAATTAACCGCCCAATAGGAGTTCAGTGAGGCCCCATGTTGGAATCCCCTTACCCTTCCCAATTCTCTGCTTTATTTGCTATTTGTCTGCATTCCATGCCTGTCCTTCAATGCATGCAGGCCACGTGTGCCCCTGGGTGGCTATTTCTGGGGCTATACTTCTAAGTCCCTTACAGAGGTTGATTTCAGAAGCAGTGCCTGGACTCACCAAGAGGGTGCAGCTGTTGCAAACTAGAGTTGGGAGTAATAAACCACAACCTGTTTAGCACGGATAGAGTTCAACGAAATCCATCCAAGGGTTGGCATTTTCAACTTAGCATAAATCGGAGAAAGGCACTGCAAAAGTGGTTTAAGAATTCTGAGTTCCAAGTGTATTTAATTGAAACACCTTAACAGACTACATACCATACTAAAGGTAATAGAAATAGAAAACATACTATAATTAATTTAAAATAATGATATAAATAAATGTGGCTGCTTAGCTAACTTGTGTATCATGAGAAGAAACGTACAACCTTCACAATTATGCAATTTGCACTTTGGAACTATAGATGCAACTATTATTTCCATACACCCTCCCACAAATGCCTTAGCAGATGCGTTGAATTTCTGCTGGTCTTGATGTACTTTCCAACTGAATGGGCAAGCTGGGTTTTTTAAATCATTCAGAGTCCTTTGAATTTTTTTACTCCATATGATCAGGGACGGCATCAGTGCCTTTCAACCATTTCAATTGAATAGGGTCCAGGGCTCTGAGATGTCAAGCAGCTGACCCATGCTGGCAGGCTTGACACAGAAGCATACCCCTTTAATTTGGGGCATTAAACAAGTGCAGCGTGCACATTAAAGGGCTTCCTTTTTTTAGCACTCAGGCTGTCAGCTCCCTCTTGCAGTATCCAGCAACGTTCTTAGTACCTCGTTACCCTCTTATTCCGTTGTCGCAGACATTAGCACCCTGATGTCAAAGGGCGATTAATAGCTTTTCAGCCGGCACTGAGTGTTTCAGCCTACGGCTGGCTGCCTTTCCCCATGATAATCCTGTGTTTTTCATCTGCTAGCTGCGTTCCTTTGACTTTATTTTAAACACCGGACGGAAAAACACTGTTTTTCCCTAGCTGGAATGCAAGGGGGAGTCCACACATCATGTTGAAATGGGACAGATGACAGATCTTCAGCTGGCCCTGCCCGTATCCATTGAAAATTAGACTAGAGATAAGTGGAGAGGAAGGGAGAGAGAAAGAAGTAGAAAGCGAGACATGTGTGTGTGCATTTGTGTACGCATGAAAACCACCGAGTTGGGTGCCAGTGACAGCCCACGTATGCAGTGTCACAATGCCTCAAGGCTCTCAGTAAATGCTACAAATGAAATATATGTTCAGCTGTCATTCTGTCAACCAGTTATCCACATGAACAAACCTAACACATTTCCAGAACTTAAACAGCAGATTCACAGATGCCTGTTTGCAAATCTGAGTTTTGCAAGCTTGGGACAAGATGTGCATGCCACTGATTAACCAAATGGTCCACGTGGAGGAGGGAGTGGGAAACGGAACTGCAGCAATGGATCGTCCTCCTGCCAATGAATGGTTTGGGAAAAGGCCATTGCAGGACGTGGGGATGCACACAGGCGAGGGGGTCCCTTTGTGATTCAAAGGTGGGTCTTCTCAGACAATTGCACAACCCCTGCAATGTGGTCAACTGCGCATATACAATGCATGGAGGGCTGGCCTTAGTGGCAGCAGTGCCCTGGGCTGTTTAAAAAAAAATGCTGCAGCCCCGCACCTGGAGGGGTGCGGGGGGGGGAGGTGCAGGAGCACCCCATTTTTTTTATAACTCCCTGCATGAGCGCCCTATTCCAATGAAAACTGCCTCGCTCCCGCATAGGAACAGGGAGGTGATCATCTCTATAGGTATTAAATGTGCTCCGCTGCTGCGGGCGCATTTAATAACAAAAGGGCACTTGCTGCGCTTTCTCCCACTACTCCAGCTCGGGGGAGCCCTTGAAAGACTCTACTTAGCTGGCATGGCGGGGGGCTAATGCTGCCCTGGGGGGCATGGCACCCCAAATGGTCGTCCGGCCCGCTCTGCCTAGTAGCCGGCACTGAATGCATGCTCTGAACAAGGAAGCAACACGTGTGCATTGGGTACACACTATACTTGCAAGCGCATAAACCACATGCCTGTAAAGGCGTACCTTTGTGAAGCACATCCTATGTGTTTCTGAACCAATGACAATTGTTCTTCGACCCCAAAAGCGATACTGTGAAACACGGTGCAGAAGCTATAACCAAAAAAAAGTCTTGTTTCTTGGTAGATACTCGCATTCCTGGGAAGGTCATAAGGACGTCCTTTGCAGGCGGAGTAGGATAAGCATGCTTTAAAGAAAATGTTAAATTAATCACCCAGCGGACCAGTAATTGGTACAGTTGTCTTTATAGTACACTGTGGTATGCTACCTATCGAAAGTGGCTGGCCTCCAGGAGCCTCTTATCTGCCTTCTCGAGGCGCTCCAATTAGGATGACGGCAGAACCTGCAGGTGCAACATGGCGGCCACAGCCAGGGACAGCGCGCTGCATAATTCACCATCTCCTACACGCTGCAGTTTCATCGGCATGCTCTAGGTTCTGAAATCTATCTTTAATGTACTCATGAATGGTAATGCTGTCCTTGGTCAGCCTTGCCCTCAGGGCAAACATGTCAACTAAAAACTCCCCCTTAGTTATGTGTGCTCTCGTAACTCAATGGCGTCTCACTCTGGGGAAACCCAAGGTCATGCTACACGACTACGTTTCAGGTGGTGATGCGAAAAGCCCACAAACTGCAGTGCTACTGTGGCTTCGTTTAGATGGATTCCCACAAAAAAGACTGTTTCTTTGGGAAGCGCTGCATACTCAGTATGGGGTGGGCCCTATATAACATGGGTATATGCATTCTCCCAGCCTTTAGTACAAAATACCTATTATTGATAATGCATCTGTAACTAAATCACTATTTCCGCACCAAATGAAAGAAATAAGAAACACGTGCTTTACCTGGCAGCTCAGCGTTTTGATAAAAGATAGAATATTTCGATACATAATTTCTTATATGAGACGTGAGCTCGCAAGCAAAAATGTAAACTAAAGCAGTAAAGGCCTCACAGCGAAAAATAAAACAAGCATTGGCAATTCCAACAGTTTAGGCTTTTGTGTAGGCATGGGAAAGCCACTTGCCTGGCACTGCTGTAATGCTATCATCTGGCCATGGGTGGTAGCAAGTGCAGAATGGTGCGAGTACCTGGGCATTGAACAGCAGTGCCTGGCAAATGCCTAATACGTATACACAAGCCAAAACTGTTGGTGTTGCCAATACTTGCTCTTAACAGGACTTCCGTGAAGGACAAAGATAGTACTTATAAATCGAGTGCCGAAGGCAGACCTGGTTAAGACATTTTATTACACCAGTAGCACTTTAACAGCTCCAATTAAGTCATTAACTCTCAAAAGACTATTTTGGAAAAAACACTGGCAGGCACTCCGAGCACAAAGTTTGATGTAATGCTTGGTAAAGCTAGCTCACTGAGATCCCGGGAGGATGTGTTTTGGAGGCAGAACGGACAGGAAGTGGGTGGGAATGACCATAGCAAGGCCATGGGCAGTCAATGGGTGAGAAAATAGCCAAACAAAACCTACAAGCTTTTCGTTACTCCTCATATGCTATGTCTCCATAGCTGTACTCTAATACAAAGGTTTCACTTATAGGTGGCGCTTTAGCACCAACTAATAGCCAAAGCTAAAAATGCAACTGGAATTTCTAAATATTAAAAGTGTGAAGACTGTAATGGAATCCCCCAGGTCTAGAAGGCAAAAATGACAAGCATGCTGTTTAACTGTTTGCCATACGCCGCTGCCCCAAAACATAGCTGCCCGTTGAGTTTGACCGGTGGAAACATGACGCAAAACATGCCTGCTCATCAATAAAAGGACATATATTACCAGAAGCCTCTCAAGTCTTAAAGCATCCAAAGCATTCCTGCCATTTACTCTAATAATCATCTAATCAACTTCCGAAAAAGATAAAAGCTTGTCCCCATCCTCCTCCCTCTGTCTTTAAAAACCCACCCAAAACGTTGATGTCGACCCTCCCCAATCCTTTGTTTGCCTTCAACCTTCCCCAAACTTTAACCAGACCCTAATCTTGCCCCTTGTCACCTTTTTTCCCTCCACCTCGGACGACCCGATCGGTTTTCAGCTTCCTGACCTTAGATCCACCTCTTCTCAACCTTTCAGTCCTCTCTGCCCCCTCAACCGCACATAACAGGGATGTCCCTTTCAGCACCCATATATTATCATGGAGGTGCACCTTTGAACATACAACTTTAACCTTACGTGTAACAGACATGTGAAAGTACCTGAACAATTCACTCCCCATTTTCTGACATTTCTAGGATGCCCTCAGCAACCAATGTCCAACTGAGGTTGTAACAACTAGCTTTGCACATTCCTCACAGGACCTGAAAACTCCCATTAGTGCTATCCCTTCTGTTCCACTACCCCTGAGGACATATTTAACAGGGTGGGTGGGCTGGTGGGCCATGCGCACCTCCATTAGAGGCTGCCTAAAAGAGATTGCCTTCTCCAGCGCACACTTCCACATGAATCTTTCCAAATCTGCTCCAGACATAAGTCAAGGAGCCAATCTGCCCTGAGGCATTCAGCGTGGCCTGCTACTCCTGTGCCACACCCCTCAATGTCCCAGAGGGATGAGGCATCATCTCCCTATGTCCCCACAGAA
The DNA here is from genome assembly GCF_040938575.1 of Ambystoma mexicanum. Classification (NCBI taxonomy): domain Eukaryota; kingdom Metazoa; phylum Chordata; class Amphibia; order Caudata; family Ambystomatidae; genus Ambystoma; species Ambystoma mexicanum. The sequence goes on along the minus strand of NC_090935.1, from coordinate 1,320,596,667 downwards.
GGAGGCAGCACCACCCCCCCACCCACAAAGACCTCATTCTTATTAAGAACGTGCATGTTTGGTTGCCATTTCTCACTTGTAACATACATGCAACAAATAATCCAAGAAACATGCACACTTTTGTTATATATATATATATATATATATATATATACACACACATAAAACAACAATTTCTGGGGCAACAACAGCATGTAATGCACAGATGTAAAGCACATCTTTGTCACTTGTCAAATGGGGCAAGGTAGATCGGCGTAGGAGCTTAATGACATGATTTCCATGGTTCTATGTGATATTAATGAATGAAATTACAGAGAATGAATTTTCAACGAAACTTAAAAAATGAAAAATATCGATTTTAAAAATAACATTATTTGGCATGGTGCCCCCGCCCCCCACAAACTCACCCTTTCCCCGTGCTTTTAAACCCAGCCAAACCCTCTCCCCACCAGTTTAACCCCTTACTCCGCCCACGTATATATTTTGTTTTTTTTAAAAAAAATCAATATTGTTTAGCTGTAAATGTATTCGGTGTAAATTCATTAACTGTTTTTTTATTCATTATAATTACTGGATACCGTTTTCCATCAATCACAGATTGCTTTGACTAAGTACAAAAAGATGTAAAGGTTCCTACTATACGGAGCTAACCAATTATGTCCACAGCAAGGTTTGCTTGATGACCCTTCAATAGTGCAAGAAAAGTGACCCCTTGCCCTCTCCAACTCCTTTATATCAATCCTATTGTTTTGCGTTAACTTCTCCACAGAACTCTTGTGTGCATTCCATTCACAGTTGTGACCTCGAGCCATGCCTTATGCGCACACACACACACACAAAATCATGCAATGGACCAACAATACGATTCCAACTACCTAGCCCGATAAACAAAACATACATCCTCTAGTCCTACTATACTGTTCCCGTGGACCCTGGTTACTTAATGTCAATACCTATCCCAATACAAACATCTGGAAATGTTTTGGCATTAATCTCTCCCTGATTTGTAAGTTAACGCTCTGTTCTCCAAGAAATGTGTGCTAACACTTTCATGACTCAATATAGACCATCTTCTTCAACCCCGTACACCGCATTCCAAATCACATTCGCACCAGTCCCCCATAATGTCTCAATTCCTTCCAACAGCCTCCAGACATTCTCCACTTAGTACAAACTCCATTTAGGTCCATCCACCAACACAACCACAGACCCCTTAAAATTCTTGACTCTGTTCATCTCTGAGTATCTAGATTGCCCCTTTATTAGATGGAGAGACACACTTATTTCTCACTCTGACTCAATCTCAATTTGGAACCTCCTCACTCCATGTTTTTCATTGCATCAACGGGTTAATTTCCTTGGATTTCCACCACCTTCCTCAAATCCTCCTGCGGTGTACCTTCCTGGCTATTCCAAGCCATTCAGTAATCGGGAAGTTTATCTCTCAATCCAAATAAATGGGAGTGTCCCGTTGCAAAATGTGGAGCGGTACAGTGAGACCAAACTGTTTCTCTCAATTCTTCATGACTCTTTTGCCAACTGCACACTTCCTGTAATGGTACTGTTAAGTCTTTCCACTAAATGATTCTGTTGTGAACATTAAGGCATTGGACAAAACAAAATAGGTGATGGCTGGAAGGTTTGGAATTAATCCTAACCTCTGGCATTGCTCTGGGCAACCCTCCAGACCATCGTTCTTCACATGCCAGGCCATTACAAAAGGGGAAAGACCATATGCAAATCAGGCTTGTTCCCACCCCAAAGGCAGTCCAGCCCAAACTGTTTGGTCACACCCCTTCTAAACGAGATCACACGAATCCCCAAACATGTTTTCGGCCTTGTTGGACCTCATCAGTGAGGAGTAGCTTGGGTCTCTAGGCCAAGCAGGCATGGGACCCACGTCTGGGCATTCCCGTCCAATTTGGCGTGACCTACACAAAACAACAGAGGTGATGGCTGGAAGGTTTGGAATTAATCCTACCCTCTGGCATTGCTCTGAGCAACCCTCCAGACCATCGTTCTTCGCCTGCCAAGCCATTACAAAAGGCTTTGGTACACTATCTTGTTTACCATTGCGTTCAAAAAACGTATCTTCAGACATCAATTGCACACCATTTTCAGTGACATCTCTTCATAGTGGAATAATTCAGTTAAGAATTCAGCAACCCTCACAGATTTGAATACGAGCCACATCCAGTGACAATCAAAAACAACAGGAATCCTTTCACTTGACATAGGTTTTCTATAGGACCCATTATATATATTGCCACCTTGACTGATGGCCACTTGGAAACATCCACTGGACCAATCGTAAGGATAATGTAGAGGAGCAAGTGGACGCATTCTCCCTAGTCAGTGACCCCTCACCCCCACCCTACTGGAGTAAAAGACAAGGAGCTATAATTGGGAACCCATGCACAAGTTTATGCCACATGTTTGTACCACGTTGAATGTATGACAAACGATATGCACTCAGGCAGCCCTTCTGAAGATTTCCTCCATTGTTTCAACTGGAGAGTACCTACCAAGAAGGATGTCCCTTTCAGAGTTGTCGAAAAAGCATCCATTAAAAAAATGATGCACGATATGGATGTACATTAAACAAAGCCTTATAACAGAAAAAGAATGTACGAAAGAAGATAATTGAACCTATGTTGAAACAACATGAAAATACTCAAGAATAATGATGTATCTGATGCAGTAAGAGAAACACGTCCTCCATGATGCAGTATTTGCAAATACAAAGAAAGAAGTGACCCTCTGGTCAATAACTGTAAATAAGCTCAAACGCACGGTAGAAAGAATGCATAGAAGCTTGCTTAGGAGAGGTATATATTCAACGTTTAGGACTACCATCGGAAACAAGATGGACGATGGCTCATGCCAATCAACTCAGTGACCTCAAAAACATGTGCCCAGGATCTTAAATGTGGAGAGATGATCCAGAAAGCTGTTTTCTTTGCGAAATATGGGAGTATATTGGCTTTTAATCAAGAATGCAATTTCGAGAGATGAAGAAAAAGTACAAAGGGAGCCTATGAGTAGCTTATGCACAAGGACATTTTTTCCAAAGATTAGGAGGAACACAAACATTTACTGATGCCAAATACTGGATGATTAAAAGGCATAAAGTCAATATGGAATACAGTGAGAAAGTCTCTAAAGGACAAAAGGAGAACTGCACCCAGCACATGTTGAATAAAATAAAGTTAAAAGCACTGTCGATAGCGACAAAAAACATGATCCTGCAACAGGTGATGAAGAGCTCGCAAACAAGGCTATTCATTAAGCTTGAAGCTAAGATAGCGGTGTACCTACACTCCCTTGGATGTTCGAGACTGTGCAGACAGGCAAGGTCAACCTTGAAACAGAAGACACTGGCATAAGACCTACCAATGAAAGAGGATGGCTTAATTGGTAAACAAAGGAAGAGCTGGCAATTTCCAACCACCTGGGGTTCGTTTATATGTACATGCTGCTAACAAGCCACATCTCCAAAGTTGGATTAGGGTTGCCAACCAATTAGAATAGCGTGCCATACACTTTTTTATATAATGTTGCAAAATATTAGTCAGCTGGGACATTTTCTGCTAGAACGAGTGCCTTATACCATGTGATTAGAAGTAGCTCACGGTGTGTCTCACAGATAAAAGACCATCAATGAGGCACTTACACACACATTTTCTATATGTAGACATGATCTCCTATTCCAATCCCACCCCTCGATAGGTTTTTGTAGTTTGCCACGTAGGATGACGTCATAGGTGACACATCTAGCATTATATAACTACGCATGATTGAAAAAACATTGTGAACCTGCATGAATCGAGTTGATGAGTGTTTTTTCACCCTGCTTTACGTCTTGAGATTAAAGCAGTATTTTACCATCTCCTTTGAGTATGTCCAGTTATTGGGTCCGCTTGGTAATTCCATCTAGCACAACAAATGCTTCAAGGTGCTAGAACACATTTGGTAGCAGTGCGGATGGTTCTGGTCTAATCAACCTAGAACTCAGACCTAGAACCCAGACCCAGGTTCCCAGACAATCGACAACTCCCACCATAAGCCAGACGAACGTGGTGTTCCCTGCGGTGAGTGGTGCTCTAACACTGAAGTCACTTGACTCATATATGGTCGGCAGGTCCCCCTTTGAAGAAATTCCTGTTCAGTCCCTGCAGGTGAGCCACGGACGAAAGGCAAACTGGCTAATTATGGGAGAGTCGATGCCGGGGGACTCGAGCTGAGGACCAGGCGAAAGTAGACCATCATAGCTGGCAAAAGCATATGGGGCAAGGGATTGTAATTATGTTATGATGTAACCAAAAAGTATAGAAAGTAACTTGATTTTTCAGGATTTTATATTAAGAAGTAGAGATAAGGATGCCTCGAATTCACGGGCTCAAGAGAGACAGAAAGGGCCCACACCGTAGGTCTATAGCAGAACATTAAGGATTCCTACTGGCAGAGCCAGGTAGAATATTGAGTGTCAAACCCCTAGAGGGGGTAAATAAAAAAAGAGGAGAATACACCCATTAAGGTAGGAAAAGTAGTACGTAAAGGGCAATATATATATACAATCATATTCTATACCCTTTATATGTCTGCACTTGTGATATACATATATATATATATATAAAGGGTATATTTATATGTATAAAGGGACATATGGGATACATTACTCACCGTAATCGTATTTCTGATGCTTGTATCTGCTTAGATTCACATGCTGTGCATAGGCCGACATCTAGTGGAAGCTGCGGAGTATTACAGTTTGTTTTTCGAAACTCGAAAATGGGCGTCGACACAGGCGTGCCAGTAATACTATCCCTAGTGTGACGTCCACTGTACCCAAGATCCCTCACGCGTCTAGGATCCTCAGATTGTATTTTTTTTGACATGAGGAAGCATGAGGAGTAGCGTGAGTACAGATAATCCAAGCAGATAGACAGAAAGGTAAGACTACCAGCAATCATGCGCCTTCTCTCGGAGGGGAGGAAGGGTGGGTCGCATGTGAATCTAAGCAGATACAAGCATCAGAAATACGATTACGGTGAGTAATGTATCCCTTCTGAGGCTTGTGGAATCTGCTTAGATCACATGCTGTGCATAGATTAGCGAGCAGTACCCGAAGAAGGAGGTGGGATGTGAGAAGGGTCATGAGCAAACAGGTGTCTTAGAACCGCTTGTCCCACTTGTGTATCTGTCTTGGAATGAGTGTCAATGCAGTAATGCTGAGTAAAAGTGTGAATAGAGCTCCAAGTAGCTGCTTTGCAAATGGTGTCGAGGGGAACATTTGCAATGAAAGCCAGAGTGGCCCCAATGCCTCTAGTAGAGTGGGCCCTTGGCGTAAAAGGCAGAGTCTTTTCAGAAAGAGAGTAACACAGCTGTATACAGTTGATAATCCACTTCGAGATAGCGCCTTTAGAGACGCGATCTCCCTCTCTGCCTGTAGCTACGGAGACAAACAGTTGATCTGTTTTCCTTAGCGGTCTGGTTTTATTTACATAGTAGAGAACCGCCCTACGCACATCTAGGGTGTGTAGTTTCACCTCAGCCGAGCTTTGCGGGTCCTGGAAGAAAGCCGGAAGCTCGATGGACTGGTTTACATGGAACTTTGATATAAATTTAGGTGAGAACCTTGGGTGTGTGCGCAAAACCAGTTTGTCCTTGTGAATAGTAAAGAAAGGATCCTGCACTGACAGAGCCTGAATTTCACTGACCCTTCTTATAGAGGTAATGGCTACTAAGAAGGCCGTTTTATAAGTCAGGTGTTTGAGACTACTCTTATGCATGGGTTCGAAGGGGGGGCCCATGAGCTTAGCTAGCACCACATTAAGGTCCCACCCTGGCGGTGGGTTTGAAATAGGAGGGTGAAGTCTCTTTACTCCTTCCATGAAGGCTTTAACTACTGGTACCTTCCACCACGACACCTTGTTATGGGACGTGGTGTAAGCCGAGAGGGCTGCCAGGTGTACTTTCAGAGAGTTAAAAACCAATCCTGCATCCAGCAGGTGGAGCATGTATGTCACGACGTTGGAAGGAGTGCAATCAACAGGGTTGATTTGTTTATTCTGGCACCAAATAACAAATCTTTTCCACTTGTCAAAGTAACAGTGCCTTGTGTTTGGTTTCCTGGATTCTTTTAGGATGTCCATACACCTCTGTGGTAGATTGAGATGTCCAAACTCTATGACTTCAGGAGCCATGCTGCCAGGTTCATTGAGTTGGGTTGTTGGTGCACTGTTTGACCTTGTTGCTGGGACAGAAGGTTGTACCAGGCTGGAAGTTTGATGGGCTCGCACACCGCCATTCTGCGTAGGTGTGGAAACCATGGTTGTCTCGCCCACATGGGAGCAACTAGGATGAGCGTCATCGATTCCTTGTTCATCTTGTACACCACCTTCCTGATGAGAGGAGTTGGTGGAAAAGCGTACGCAAACATCCCTGACCAGTTCATCCACAGGGCGTTCCCTTGGGAGTCTGGCTGGGGAAACCTGGATGCAAATCCTGGGCATTGTTTGTTTTCGCTTGTGGCGAACAAGTCTATAGTGGGGAAACCCCACTGAGAGAAGAGATCTTTTACGATCTCTCTGTGAAGGACCCATTTGTGTTCTTCTGGGAGGGAGTCTCTGCTTAGAGCATCCGCTAGGGAATTGAGCTCCCCTGGAACATGTTGCGATGACAGGAAGATGTTCCGTCTGAGTGCCCATATCCAGATTTTCTGGGCAAGCTTGGACAGATTTGGCGAACGAGTCCCTCCTTGCTTGTTCAAATAGAACATGGCTGTCGTGCTGTCCGTCCGGATTTGCACCGACAAGTTTAGTAGATGGGGCTCGAACGCCCGAAGCGCTCGGAATACTGCCAGAAGCTCTAGGAGGTTGATGTGGTTCTTGGCTACTGAGTGAGACCAGAGACCCTGAGCTATGTGGTGGAGATGGTGAGCTCCCCACCCAGTCAGGCATGCATCTGTAGTCACCACTGCCTGTACTTCGGGATCGTAAAAGGGTTTTCCCCTTGCGAGATTCTCTCTTGTCCACCAGTGTAGGCTCTGTACAAGTGTTGGCGAAACGACCACTAGATCGTCCCACTGACCACTTGCCTGAGACCACTGTTTCGCCTACCATTCCTGCATGGGACGCATGCGCAGACGCGCGTGGGGGACCAGGTAAATGCATGACGCCATCATGCCCAGTAACCGCATTGCTTTGCATACCGTTGTTTGTTGACCGGACTGATAATGTGGAATTTGCAGTAGTATATTCCGAATTCTCTCTTCCGAAGGGAAGGTCAACCCTTCCTGAGTGTCTAGGATTGCTCCTAGGAACTGTTTTGAGGTGCTTGGCATCAGGCTTGACTTCTTCTCGTTGATTGAGAAGCCTAATTCGTGGAGAAGGTCGATAGTCCTTTGAATGTTTGTCCTGCAAATTCCTGGGGTTTCCCCCGTTATGAGCCAGTCGTCCAGATAAGGGTACACTGGGATTGCCTCCCTGCGTAGGTGTGCCGCTGCCACCGCCAGTACCTTGGTAAATACCCCTGGTGCTGAAGCTATCCCGAAGGGCAGTACCTTGAATTGGTAGTGGCGACTGTCCACCTTGAAGCGCAAGTACTTTCTGTGCGCCGGGAGCATGGAAATATGAAAATAAGCATCTTTCATATCCAAGGTTGCCATGTAATCCCCCTTTTTTAGGAGGGGGATTACCTCTTGTAGCGTGGTCATACGGAATTTTTGGGGCTTGACATACTTGTTGGCAGGCCGTAGGTCCAATACTGGGCGCATTGTCAAATCTTTCTTTGGAACAAGGAAGTAGGTTGAATAGATACCCTTGTTTACCTGGTGTCCTGGGACGAGTTCTATCGCGTCCTTTTCTAGCAGAATGGCGATCTCCTCGAGAAGGATCTTCTGATGTTCTAGGGAGTGTACTTTTTGTCGTGGAGGATGGTTCCGGGGACGCTGCAGTAATTCTATACAATATCCTGTGGACACTGTTGACAGCACCCATCTGTCTGAGGTGATCCCTTCCCAAGCCTGGGTGAAGTTGGAAATGCGTCCCCCTACTGGGGTTGCATGAGAAGGGACCCTGAACTGAGCGTCACTGCTTTGGTGGAGGCGTCCCACCTCCCTTGTTGGGGCTGCCTCTGCCTTTCCCACGACCTCTTTTGTTACCCCTGCCGTAACCTTGGGTAGACTGCTGGCTGTTGTTCCACTGTGTACCCTGTCCCTGGGCATAGTTGCCTCTTTGTGAATTTTGGCCACGTGGGCGACGAAAATTACTGTTCCCCCTCTGGTTAGGGGGTTTGTTGGTTAGTTGGCCAAGGGATTTAAGTGTTTCGTATTCGTCCTTGGCGTTTTTCAGTGCGTCTTCGACCGCTTTACCAAACAATAGATCGGGTTCCACCGGCTTATCTATTAAAGAAGCCTGAGTTTCTGTTTTGAACCCCGACTGCCGTAACCACGCATGTCTCTTGATAACAGTACCCTCTGCTATCAATCTCCCTGCGTTGTCCGCGGCGTCGAAAGTTGCTTTCAATATGCAACCAGACACGGCTCTCCCCTCTGCCGAGATCCGAGCCAATTGGCCCTTTAAGGGTTCCGGAGCAGAGGCTATGAGTGCCGCGACCTCTTCCCATTGATGGCAGTTGTAGCTTGCCAACAGGGTGGTGGAGTTAGCAATCCTTGCTTGGTAGGCGGACGTTGAGGCTACCTTTCTGCCAAAGCCGTAAAGTTTCTTGCTCTCCTTGTCGGGAGGAGCTTCTGATGAAGATAGAGGTGTTCCAGCCCTCTTTCGAGTGTTGGTAACCACTAGGGAGTCTGGTTTAAGATGTCCTCTTATATAGAGAGGGTCAGATTGGGCTGCCCGGAAAAGTTTTTCGACCCTGGGGTTAACTGCTCTGGTGAGGTTTGGGTTCACCAGGGACGGATCTATTCTTCGTTGGATGGATTTAAGGATAGGGATGGTCTGAGCGACCGGCCTCCTCTCTCCTACCAACTCTTCTGCGAAGTCCCTTTCCTCCTGTACACCGTGGGTGTCGATGTGAAAATGTTCTGCCGCGCGAGCGAGAACCTCATTAAGGAGGGGCTGGTTATCGACTGGCGAGTCGGTAACTGGGGCTTCATTCTCTACCGGGGAATCTACTCTGTAAATTTCCTGCTCATCTTCTCCCTCCTCCTGGTCCTCATCATCCGCATAGTATTCCGTCCCGGTTTGTTCCTTCATAATTTCAAACTCCTGGTCCCCCTCAGGGAAAGGCTCTCCTTGGTACCTGGGGTGTGGAGTAGAGTATGGAGTAGAGTAAGGCTGTACCTCGAAGGGTTCAGGTCTTTCGAACCGGGCCCTTTTACTTAGGGGGATGGGATCAGTGGAACCTGAGGGTGTGGCTCCCTGAGGGTCATACGAGAGGAAATGCTCTGGATTTTTGTCGTAAAAATCAGCCAAGGAAGACATCCTTGACATGACCCTGTCTATGTCTTCGCTGGACCATTCTTTGGAACAGGGGATGACTTTAGTAGGCAGTTTAGGGGACTTATCAAGGGTACCCTTGCTGGATGTAGATTTCTCAGTAGACTTGTATTTGTTTGTCTGCTTAGGGGGGAAGGATGGTCTTACAGGAGTGGAAGAATGTGCTTTCCGCTGTTTCCCCCCCTCCCCGTGCGTGGAAAAATGTTTTCCCTGTCCCTTGGAGGCCCCGGGGACTTTCGACGCCTGGCGTCGAGGATCGGGAGAGGTATCTGTGTCTTTCGAGCGTGGGGCCTCGCTGGTGTTAACTGCGGGCTCCGTCTCTTGGAGCGCGGCCTGGGGGTGGAAGTCGTCTTCGTCCTCCGACGATCGAACTTCCATTAGTCTAGGGAGCGAGGCACTCTTGGCAAGAGTGGATGATTGCCTTGCGTCATGAGGCGATCTCGATCGAGAGCGCCCAGAGGACACCGAGTCGGACCGTTCTATCTGTGCCTCTTTCCGAGAAGTCGACGTCGTCGAGGTTCGGTTGGACTTAGTGTGCTCAGTGTGTGTAGGGTGTGTAGCGCTTGCGTCGCCGGGGGTCTTCCCCATAGCCGCCCTGCCGGACGACCTTCCGAGGTCGGGGACCTGCGCTCGGCTGTCTTTCGACGCCGTAATGCCCTCGCCGTCCGAAAGTACGGCGTCGCTGCCATCGCTGAAGGCGCCCTCCGCTGCCATGGCCGCCTGTCTGGCGTGGTGGGTCCAACGCTTTGTCGAACGGTCCTTAAGTGTCTTAGGTTTAAACCTACTACACGCTCTGCAGTTTGCTTCGGGGTGGTCCCTCGGCAAGCAGAGGTTGCACGTGGCGTGCCTGTCGACCCAAGGGTATTTGCGGTTGCACTTGGGGCAGAATTGGAAAGGGGTACCCTCCATACGCACCTTGAGGCAGCGGGCTGATAAGTGTAGGAAATATATAAGTGTATGTATATACCAAGAGTGAAGAGTATGTACCACCCCCCACTCTCCCTACTTGCAGGGCCGAGGCCAGCGGCCTACTAGGCCCGGGCCGAGGCCAGCGGCCTTCCGAGGCCCAGATCCGTCGTGCAGCAGCCGACGGTCGATGTCTTCTCCAGCCGTCGGCGAATGTCGAGGGTCGACGTTGGTGTGGGGAAGGATGTCAATAAGAATAATAAATTTCAATTATTAGCAAATGTATGGCTAAGGCCAGGGGACTCCGCAAGATGCTTCCGACCAGTATGGCGGAAAAAAACAATCTGAGGATCCTAGACGCGTGAGGGATCTTGGGTACAGTGGACGTCACACTAGGGATAGTATTACTGGCACGCCTGTGTCGACGCCCATTTTCGAGTTTCGAAAAACAAACTGTAATACTCCGCAGCTTCCACTAGATGTCGGCCTATGCACAGCATGTGATCTAAGCAGATTCCACAAGCCTCAGAAATATATATATATATTTATATGTATATCACAAGTGCAGACATACAAAGGGTATAGAATATGATTGTATAAAAGATATGTTTAAAATAAACAGCAAAAATAAAGAAACAATAGAGCAAGATAAATAAACAAAAACGTTTTTCCCTACACATTTTGACAAAGGATCGATGTCGATCGGTAAGCTATAGTTAGATAAAACTAAAATAGAAATAAAGAAGGCAGTCTAAAGATACTAACAAGAACGATATAAAAATAATTAACGGAAAGTACAAACGAAGGAGTTAGAAAAATATTGTTGAATACATTTTGTTTAAAAAAAATAATAAACAAAGATAGGGGAAACATCCAATCTTTTGGAATACAACTGGCGATTAATGGTGCCTACTCAAAAATATTGAAACAATATATTTAATTAATTTGGAAGTAAGAGAAAAATTGAATTAAGTATTGACAGCCAGAATCGGCTTGTCGTAATGGAGGAGACACCTCTCACACAACTATGCAGGATATTGCCAAGATACACAGGTAATATTATGCAGTACCATTCTGAATGAATTAAAGGGATGGTCAATAAACATTTATGCCCTGATATCTAGGAGGCTCATTATCAAACATAGTATTACGAAATCTAATGACATATTCACATGCCACGTATAAGGGAAAAAAGCTAGTGAAGAGATTGGCAGTATTAGAGCTCTGGAAAATGTATCAGAATGAGAAGGGGGATCCAGTCCATAAGGCGTAGATGGTTAGTCAACATAAAGGGGAAGATGTAACGCCTTCAGCTCCTCTTTCCACTTCTGAGAAGCAAGATGTAGAGAATAAAGAAGAGGGGTTTTACCCTTTAAAAAAATTGAAACCAGCAATTGGGTATGTTAATCCACCATATGAACCCCCTGCATATACTAGTTAAGAGACAGAAGGAGAGAATAAAAGTAGAGAACATAAACATATATAGACAAGCAATGAAAGTAAACAGTGCAAAGAGAAGAAGGAAAGACAGAATAAACAGATAGAAACAAAGGAGAATAACATATACAGCCAAAGGTACAACAATAGTACAGAATGAATGGATGGGAGGACAAACATTACTCAAGTTAGATGACAACAGTATTAGTAGAGTTCGAAAAAGAGGAAAGGGAAGAACAAGATAAAAAAATCGAAAGAGAAGGAAGAAGTGAGGTTATATAAAAAGGAGAGAGTTAAGGAGTATAAACGAGAAGTCCCAGAGTAGGTTTTACATAGATAAGCAGTTGCTTTTAGGCCCTCGTGGCAAGCTAGGCAGATACTAGATAGTAGAGGTAAACAACCAGTAGATAATAATGTGGGGAATCAGGACACCTGTGTTAGGGAGGGTCTTGCTTTCACTAGATGAGAGGGAGAGGCTCCACTCTTAGAGCCCATTTCAAAGAAATGTAATAAAAACCCTTGAACCTTCGCTGAACCTTCTATCAGAGTTGGTGTGTTATCAAGGTCATCTGTGAGGCGTTCCATACATACACTACTGATGTACTATGCTCCATTCAAGAAATCACTATGGACGCCAACAACTCATCTAACTCAATTTTCGCAATTATGTTCTGTTTGAAAATCCCCTGCAATTCCCCTGTCAATGGTTCTTCCATTAGAAGGGGGATTCATCTTTTGTTCTGCACCCTTAGATTAGATCCATTCTTCAGCATTAGCTGATGTTTTAAACATTTCAATATTCCCAGGTTGTTAGCAAATGCCTCATGCTATTTATCCAATCGTTCTGCAATTCTTGAATGCACCACCATCGGGGCCATGTGTTACACATGAACACTTCTAGTGTCCGAAACTTTGTTTGCTGCAAATAGGCTTCCCACTTCCCCCAGTCAACATCTCTCAATACAGACATTCCACTATATTATACTTCTTGTGGCTTTTTTCTGACAATGACTGCAATGAATGAGTTTTGTTGATAATTCACTTGTATCTAAATAATAGGTGTTTTTAGATGGGGATTTGGGCAATATAAAGGAAAATAAGTTAGTGATGCATAAAAGAGAACGCCAAATTGTGCTTTTTATTTAATTGCACTTTCTATGCACTTTTTTGCACAATAATTTAGCTAATGTTAGATAAATTTAACATTTTATACTGTTTTTGTTCATTATACGTATGTTGGTTTTTTAATGAAACAATAACATATGCTATATTCGCAGACGTTTTTGGACTGATCTGTGACCCCTGTCCAAGCCCTTTTAAAAATGTTATATTTAAAGTTATTATCTTGTGAGACACCATTTTTGTAGATTTCATTTTTTCTTCTCTGAGACATGTACCACGGTTAATATCAGAATCATTTAAGACACATACACACACTCTGACACATGCAGTTCCGATGTTAACTTGGCATAAAGTAAATAAGGGGATTCCCAGTCATCCAGCACTTTCAGCCTGAATCCATATTCACAGTTTGGCATATCATTTTCAGCAACCTCCACTTAAAATATCAACTCGCCCATGCGGTTAGCAGTATCATCCTCCATATATTGTGATTTTTAAATTGTTCGTTAGACCAAGAATCATCGAAGGGGACACATTTACAAGAAAAGCACATTAAGTAGTAATGAAAGTCTAGTACACAACATTAAATCAGTCAGTTTAACTAGTTTCACTATTATCATAAACTTATGTGTATGTTTTTAAATAGCTTTGAAACTATCCATGCAGTTCCATGCATTATATATACCTTCTTTAATACAATCACAAGCAAGAATATCCTAATACCACTTCATAGACTTCAGAGGATGGAGTTAAAGCCATGGTCAAGCAAAGTCTTTGGAAATGGTTATAAAAATATAAATACAATTAAAAACCTTGGGCTCATTCACTAAGGATATACCACAAATGAATGGTTGTATGGATCTGCATGTTACACATGTTACAGAGCATTTTTTTTAAATGTTGTTCCAATATCTCGCAATCACGGAACGCTATCATTGTATGTTGGGGTTTGACATCACGTGATGGGCATTAGTTATATTATATTATTCCCCTGCACTCTAAAGAAGAACAACATTTTTCATATGTAATACAGAATGATCAATGCTTTAAAAAAATTACAATCTTTGGAACAATATTTATAATACAATCAGGCCAATGTTATAAATCAAAGTCACATTTTCATAATTTTTAGTTTTCACACTGTAAGGGTGAAGAAGAAGGAAGCTGACATAGAAGTGGCTTGTTTGTGGTTGAACACATTTATTAATGTAAAAGAAACCCTCATGATCCCTATCTCCAGGGGGCTGCCTGCTTCAAACTAAATCTCATTGAACTGTCAGAATGTCCGTCCACATGAAAATCCAACGTCATGTGTCAGAACATACTTCTAACGTTTAACCACAACTAAAACTAGCATTGTCTAACAGAAAGTTCTTTCTCCAGGTGAATGACTCCCTTCTCCTAGTGTATGGGTAGCGCTCCCTAAATGTTCTCGTGCAAAAAGAATACCAAAGTGATGACTCCCTTCCCCTGGCCTGCAGCAATCTCACAGAAGTATCTCTCTACAGGAGAATCACTCCCTTCTTCTAGTGTATGTATGTTGTTGCCAAAAATGTCCTCTTGAACAAGTGTCAGGGGGAATGACTCACTTCCCCTGGCACTTCTTCCGTTTAATTGACTGGCTTTGATTTTCACACCAAGAGAATTACTCCCTTCTTTGGTGTTTGAGAGTTCTTCTCTACTTGGGTTTTGCCTTGGCACTTTTTCACAAAATCAACAAAGCATACTTATCTCAAGGCCCCAGACCCTTCTCTGGTGGTCAGTGGTCTTATCCCTGCCAATGGTATGAGGAAGATGCCCTCAGAAGCACTCTACTTTTGTTGAGGTCCCAGAACCTTGAAGCACTTGCTCTGGCCTGAAGCGGAGGACTCTACACCCCCTCCCACGTCCCTAGCAGTCGGCCCGTGTTTCCTGTTACCTTCTAGGACTAGCTCACATAGTGCCGGTCTGTACAGGGACTGCGGTTGGTCTCCTTCCCACTTTTCGCAGCCATTGGTTTCTTCTCTGGTTCTGCGGCATCTCAGCGTGTTGAGGCTTCTTGCAGTTTCGTACCATTTGGGAAACGCGTGGTCCACCTCCTCCTGGAGGCCGTGCCACTGCCGTGCCTATTTGCTGCTGACCTCAGTCCTGCCAACGCAGGACCTGTCTCCAACTCGCTCAGCTTCCCGCTGGCGTCCTCTGCAGAAACCTTCCCTCGGGTCCAGCACGTACTTGGAAACCTCTGTGTTCTCCGACCACAGAGGAAGGCGAAGACCTAGAGTCCTTCTTGGTTTTCATTCGTATGGGGCTTGCTCCGCCCGACCGCAACATCAATACCTGTTGTCAATGGCTCACTAGTATTCCTCATGCCTCCTGTGAGCCACCTCGTCTCGGTACCAGGAAAGTCAGTAATCCTTATGCTTTCTATGTTCTTCTTCGTCCATGACTTTCTATCATAGTTGTGATCCTGACACTATGCCCTACAGATAAGGGGTGTATCAGCCACTTTTACTCCCTAAAGATTGGAAAATATGGGCAATAAATAAAAATAGGGAGTAAAAATATGCTGAACAAAAAATTGGAAAACACATGTAGAATCTTGCGCCCCTGCTTTCACCATCATATCTCCATGGATAGATCTATTTGGACCAGTAGTGCACATAGTACTACAGGGAGAAACTACTATTATAACTGCCTGAACGGAAGAAGTAAACATGCATGAATCATTAGGGGCAAAGAAAAACATAAAACATTTAAAAAATAAGTTTTTTTAAGAATTGTACGAATTGTATGTAGAAAAATACTCTTATTGGGAATTGGACTTACATTTTTACTCCCTACAAAATAATTTAACTCCCAACTTCAAAACATTGGCAGTAAAATACTCTTATCTGGAGCACTGCTGGCACTACAGAAATACATTGCTTTACTTTCAATATAGTGGTTGGCTATTGAGGGAGGGGGTCAAGACATGTGAGGGAGTAATGTTATGAAATGTGTTGTACCAAAGGTGATCACCCATATCCCCACAGGGTGAGTCCCTCCCCATGAGGACCTCCCACATTATACCACCTCTGGGGGGCCTATTGGGTAGTGGCCACACCTGCCTAGCCTCATAGGAAGTGGTTCCCGTTTGAGAAGTGACAATACCTAGCAAATCATCACAACATCTAGACAATCAAAATGAACATCTTTTGAGCAAATTGGTGATGTACAAATATTCCAATATGCGTAAGAATGAAGGAATTTCAAGAACTGTATTTCCAGTATAATGATTGTCCTTTTCAGCAATATGGATTGTAAACATTTTTCCGAAGGCATTTCGGATGCAACATCCTTTTTCCAGGGGAAAATCCTTAATGCTTTCCTATGAAACAATATATACCCTTAACCCAGATAGAGATAATAAATGAAGAGAATTCAATAACTCCTAAATAATAATGATCATGCCTACTGACCTTTGTTCATGTTTCAATGTATTGCATACTGAAGTTTTGTATAATGTCTCATTCACATCTGTTGGTAAATACGATCTCTTAATCATGAAGTGTATACACAGCACTTAACTATGTATCATAATATAAATATATGACACTCGCCATAGCGTGATCCTGATATGAGACTCATTGAATTTTCAACATATGATCTTCATTTAGTTGACTAACAAATCTTGCACCATCTGTATCGAAACCATATGGTGTACTCTCAATTATGTAAATCTTATCCTGCATTGTAGATTAAACTAAAGGATTCTCTCCCCATTCTCTTAACATACAGATGTACTCTACTCGCATGCCGATTCAATTATCTTTTATCTATGAAAGAACCAAATTCCACCTCCTCCCTATTTTAAACAGCAGTAGAAAAGACAATGAACTGGCACAATTGCTGGATATGCTATCATGAACACTTGTGTACTTAATATCCTAATCACACAGTGATGGTCATCATAAAGGGTTACACTACGTTCATAGATAAAATGTACTCAATTTATTTTAGGCCTACATAACTCCAGCTTCAAGTGTGTACCTACAAATCAAATCACTAGAATAGTCAATACAGTGCTGCAACATGTAGGACCTAAACTGTCATAAAATCGCTAAGGTATTGTTTATATTTTATCAGTTGCTTTACAATATGAATGTTGCATACTATTTCTTTTAATACTTCTTAATAATAATTTCACCACATTCAGATTAATAAAAACAGGATACAGAAAATTCAAAATGCATTCCTTTTGGGATTAAAACATCTAATTTTCAAATCCCAAATGCCTCTTTTCTCAACAGAAGCTGATTGATATGCCCCCCCCAACCTTCAATGGGATGAACTCTCTCAAAAATAATAAGTCTTATCTGTAAAAATAAAATGGCGATTCTCTGTAAAATGAACTGCAACCAGTGATTTGGCATTCTCTGTACATATATTGAACTTCTGCTCTGTCAATCTAGTTTTAACCTTACGTGTTGTCATACCGACAAAATATATACCTCATGGGCATCTTATGCCATAATCACATTGGTTGTATCGCATGTTGATGCATGAAGGAGTTTTATCTTTTCTCCTAAGAATGGATGTAATAGCAAATTGCCCCCTATATTATTGAAATATTGGAAATTATTACAAGACAACAGTCCTTTCAACTCTCATTTCCACAACTAGATGTGAATTTGTCACTTTCATTAATTTGTTCCTTAAATATTCACTCATCCTGTAAGCAAAGGCAGGTACTTCTTGGCAGTGATCGGTGCGGAGAACGGGTGGAGCATTATCCCCCAAGAGGAAAGGACTAGGAGTAGAAAGTAAGGGGGCCCGAAAAGGAGCCACACCTCATACAGGAGGAAGATCCATGTGGACCCTCCAAAGACAGTAAGAGAGGGGAGGGTGGGCAGTAACAGGGGCTGTACAACACATAGGAAGATCAACTACTGGAATTCCCAGAGCAGATTGGAGACAAAATGGCAGATGAAAGAACAGGAAAATAACTTTAAGGGAAAAACTGGTAAAAGTAAGTAAACACCAAAGGAAAGGAGGCAGTCTGAATATAAAGGGAGGCACGAAGGACACACTTTGTGCAACTTTACACTCACCGTGCAAAAAGGGGTGAATTTGACCCCACTGCTGCCGGCAAACAACAGATAAGAGGCCCATCGAATGATATCCTTGGATGTTTAGAGAAGTGCAGCTCATTGATTGGAAATGTAAACAGCAAAGATTTGCTAGACAAGACAGAAAGTGGTTGACACACGCCTCATTACAAAACAGGATAGAGACATAATAGAAGAACTAAGAGAGGTGAGATCGGAAATACAAGCAATAATGGAGGAACTGGAAGGCAACATTGAAAAAGTGGAAGAGAGAGAGGAGTGAGAAGAAGCTAGAATTAAAATACAAGAAAAGGGTAGACAGCTCCGAAAAACAATACAAAGAACTGGTATATGAACTTGATGATATAGAAAATCGCGAAAGATGCAGTCTAGGAATTTCTGGAATCTGTGAAAATTCAAGTGAAACTCCCTAACAAGTGAAGAAAGAGATTCAACAGCTGATGGATTTTCTCATCTTCCCCAAAGAGGACATCTAAGTGAAAATGGATAGAGCCCATAGAAGTGGGAAGCCCAGGAATGGACCCGTACGATAGTAATGAGTTGCCAGGAATATAAAGCTAAAAAAAATATTTTTTTACAAATGTTCAGAGAAACAAGCTCTCTCAAATACAACAGTATTAAAATGCTTACAGAACCAAACTGGTGATCCATTACCTTAGCTTAAAGTAAAGAATAGAAAAAACTCACAATGCGACTTCAGCACAAAATAATAAGGTATCACTGGGTTTACCCATTCGCCCTGCCATTTGGGATTGAAGATGACAAGCACATGCTGAGAGAATCGATGGACATTAAGCAAACCACCACAGAAAAACTAGTTGGCAAAGAAACCAACCCATGAAAGGAAGCAGGAGATGCATAGTGTTTGGGATTGAAAAATAGAAGAGGCGGACAGGTGCACAGAGGAAAGATGCCATGATCCAGGGCATTTATGAAACTGGCCAAGCCTAGAAAGAAAGGGGAGGACATGCACGCTGGTAAATTGCATCAGAGATAGAGCTACAGATGACTTTGAAAATACACGGAGTGAAGAGAGGAGTTCAATAGGAACCAATGATCAAGAAAGTACAGGAGATAGACAATAAGTTCTGAGAGTGGATAAAGAGGAGAGAAGCAGTTTATGATTGTAAATGCAAACAAATAACAATTGGCAGTGAAAGTCAATAGTATTCACAGCGCTTGTACAGTAACTTTCGGTTAGCAAAAAGGCAGCGGGTGTCAAGGGAGTGTGGGTGGACTGCCAATCCACTACCACGTAGATTAGATACAGACTAAGAAATGCCAAGACACACTGCGCCAAAGATGCAAAAGTTTTTGAAAAATACAGAATTGTATTTATTGATGTAGAATGGTCAGCCTGACACGTGTATAGAGCCAAACCCGGCTCTTCATCTGAGGCTGATAAATATTAGATATAAATTGCACATGTTGCAACAGAAAATAAGACAAAATAAACATTCATAGTTGCCATGACAACAGATACAAAAAGGCACAGGGGGCAGTAAGTCAACCAAGGCAATTCAAAATTCCAGTTGAACAGCAGGTTCCAAATTAAAATAGTACAGTCAACAAATTAAGCAACAAAAGTGAAGTTCCATTGATTAAATGGTTCAAAGGAAGGGGGGATTGAAAAGGAAAACAAGGAGGGGGGAAGGGAGAAAAAAGTACAATTTATTAGTAAGATATAAGGGTACAGCGCGAGCAGTGTCATTTAGTGCCAAGTACCAGAGGATGTGGAACAATTTAAAGGTACCTTGTTTGGAGGAAGATGGATACAGGACATAAAGGCATACATTGCCAATGTACTTCAGAAAGGAAGAGAAAGAAAGAAAAGCCAATTAGAAGGGAGCACTAAGCCCCAATTCGTAGAGTGCTAAAAATACACGTAAAAATTGCAATTGTAAATTTTAACAGTAAGGAAACCATACCTCTAAAGCTTCGCAATTGCGGCAAGGAGAACTATAAACAAGAAAGGTAAAACATAGTCGTTATTAACCAAAGTAATTGGATAAGACCAAGTAAGTCCCAATTAACCCACACACAATGCCAGTTAGATGAAGGTAGATAACCAAGAGTGAATCCACGGGATGAACCCAATTAATTACAAGAAGGTATAAATGATCATTCAACCAAGGAGCCACTAATTGATTTGTAAAGAGTTTAACTAATGTGCTAATGGAAAGAGTAACAGTGGCTCCATGCAACTTAACAATGTTAACTGAGGCTGTGTATTAATAAGGGCTGCACCGACAACGTGCCGCGAACGAACGCGACCGCTGAAGGCAGTGGCAGATTGTGCAGAAGCCAAGGGGTCGTGGTGAAACCACCTTACCTGGGCGTATGCAAACGGACAGGGACAAATGGCTCAGATGCGGGACGCGGGAGCACGGAGTCAATAAAAAACGAATCCCAACAATTAGAAAAGGGACTACGCTTAAGCCAGACAAAACCAGGCGAAAGCATGGGCGCCATTTTGAACTAGTAGAAAAGAAATGAGAAGCATGTAAGGTATGAGCTAAAGCAAACTAATTTAAACAAGAAGGATCGAAGTTAGAGGACGGAAATGTAAGGAGAAAAAATGCTAATTGAGCAGATGAAATGAACCCAAAATTGGGTGAATAAAACCAATTGGTGAAAAAAGACATTAAGGTGAGGCAATTGATGTAAATCTTAAATTCAAATTTAAACAGTTACCATAGGCCGAAGGGCGGTCCGTACTTGGCAATTAAATGTAGGCAATTAAATGTACTAGGATTGCGCTGTACTGACCATTCGGCAGGTGTTGTTACACAGTAAAGCATCATAAACTGAAGACATGCTCTAAGGCAGACATAATATAAAAGATGCAGATTCTGCAATCACAAACATTAAACATGCAAAAATTGCAGCGCAACGGTGCAAATCCGGGGCACCCAAGCTACACGAAAAAAAACAGGTATTTTGCAAAACAACATACATATTTAAAGAAACACCGCAAATTCATGGTCGGAATTGAGGCCATTATAGACAGTGTGGTATTTACAGATAAATCGTGCCTCTAATTGGCGTAGCTTAAGCTGTAAGTTACCACCTCGTTGTGGCAGGGAAACCTTGGCTAGCCCAACATAGCGAATAGGTCCTTGCTGTCGAGTTGGTGTTGGGCTTGCCAATGAACAGCCAAGGGGTATTTAGCTTCTTGGCTGCCGATGGTAGCAAGGTGTTCCCTGATGCGAATCTTAAGTGGGCAAATTGTGCTACCTATATATTTAAGACCGCATGTGCAAATTATGCAGTAGACCACAAACTTTGTGTTGCAATTAATGAAAGAGTTCACAGTGTCCGGCATCAACTTGGTTACACTCAGCACGCCCGGATTTCGTAAGTGTGGCTGTTGCAGCAGGTGCAAATATGCACTCGAAAGGGTCACTTGGCCAGAAAAATAACACTTTCCCTTTCAATTCATACACGTGCGGATCGCAGCCTTGGGATCATGCGCTCCCTTAAACCCGCCCATGGGGACCACACCTCAGTCCCCTTTGACGTGTTGGCTGCATTAGATGGTTTAATAGACCTACTATTTGTGGGCGAGCGGGTGGAACGTATGGAGGAATGGGGACTAAGGGCTAGGAGTACGTTAGTCACTTCGGTGAGTAACACTTAATTACTCCTGCGTCCTGTATCCTTTCTTCCATCCAGCATGGGCGATTACCACTGACTAGAAAGCCCTGGGGAGGAGAGTGATTGTGGATTCTATGCAAACAGGTTACGCAGAATTGCCTGCTCGAAGGCAGTCAGTCCGAGCGCTGGTATACAAACAGCAATGCTTCCAGAAGGCTGATGGGGTGGCCCATGTGGCTGCCCTACTAATCGGCGTTAAAAAGCGACCTCTGCTGCGTTTGCCCTTATTGCGTGAGCATGCATGTTGCTTGGGACCTCCTTGCGCTGTGCCTTGTACGCCTCGTGGATGGCCACGACCAACCATCTAGCTAAAGATACCTTGGACACTTGTTCGCCTGGTTTCATTCCTCTAAAGGTGAAAAAAAAGGAGTCCGATCTGCAGAAGTCCTTAGTCATGGCCAGGTAGAATTTTAAAGCTTGTCTGACGTCCAGACAGTGGAGCACCTTTTCCACCTCCTCTGCCGGATTAGGGAATAAGGTGGGGAGCACAATCCGCTCGTTGAGATGAAAAGAGGAGACGAGTTTTGGGGGGAACCTAGGATGAGTGCGTAGCACTACCTTGTCCAGAT
Organism: Ambystoma mexicanum; assembly: GCF_040938575.1. NCBI lineage: Eukaryota > Metazoa > Chordata > Amphibia > Caudata > Ambystomatidae > Ambystoma > Ambystoma mexicanum. The sequence goes on along the minus strand of NC_090935.1, from coordinate 1,320,574,431 downwards.
GAGTCACAGTGTACGGCTCCGTAGCCATTAGAGCCTGAATCTCGCTGACTCTGCAAGCCGAGGTGAGCCCCATCAGGAGCGCTGTCTTGAGAGTGACTAACTTGATGTCTACTGTAGCCATGGGCTCAAAAGGTTTGTGCACCAAGCACCATATTAAGGTCCCAGGCTGGGTGCAGGCACCTGACCGGTGGGTCCAGTTTTGTTAGCCCGACTAAATGTCTTTTGACCACTGAGTTGGATGACGAAAAGGAATACCTGTCCGAATTCCTGTATGCCCCTATGGCCACCAGGTATGTCCAACTCTTGTCTACCTGGACCCCTGGTCTAGCTAGATAAGCTGAGAATTAAAGCACCTGGTCTAGCGTGCACGTCAGTAGGTCCACTCCATTTTATGGCCCAGAAGCAGAATCTGGTCCATTTGCTCTTGTACTGTTTCTGTGTAGCCTGACTCCTGGCTTCATGGATGATTTCCAGGTTGTCCTGAGACAACTGGAGATGCTGAAGTGTTACCTGCTCAGGGACCAAGCTGCAAGAGCTAGCTTCTCTTGGGAAGGGTGGATCACCACTCCCTCTTGCTGTACCAGGAGAGGGTCTGGCCCGAGAGGGAGGGCAACCAGAGGTTGGTCCGACAACTGCAGCTGGTCTGAGAACCACGGCCTGGCCGGCCACTGTTGCACTATTAGAATGAGACCCAGCTGGCGGACTTCCCTGATCTTGCCACGACTTTGTAGAGAAGGGGAGGGTCAGAGGCAATGCGTAGGACCGCATTCCATTCCATTTAATCTGTAGCGCACCCCCATGGAGCCCTGGACCCAACCATCCCAGAAAATGAACCACTGGGATGTCTGATTGCTCTCCGTCGCAAACAGGTCTATGCACGGGTGCCCCCAGCCACTGAAAATTTCCATAAGGACCCTCTTGTTCAACTGCCACTTGTTGTTGTCTGAGCCCAGCCGGCTGAGGCCGTCAGCCTCTAAGTTTGACTCTCCCGGAAGGTTGCCGAGATCCAGATGTCCTGCACAATGGGCCACTTCCAAATGGCTATTGCCAGCCTGCACAGAGGCGGTGATCTGGTGTCCCGTTTGTTGAGGTAATACAAGCAGGTAGAGTTGTCCATCTGAATGCACACTATTCTGCTCTTGATGAAGGGAAGGAATGCCCCGAGCGCGAGCAAGTAGCCATCATGTCCAACTAGTTGATATGGTTCTGCTGGTCGTCCCTTGACCATAGGCCATGCACAGCATGCCTGCCCAGGGTGGCCCCCACCCCTGGAAGTAGGAGTCTGCAGTAAAGGTGTGATCTGCCTTGGGTGCTCTGAAGGGTCTGCCCGCCAAAAGGTTGGACTCTTGCCTCCACCACTCCAGGTCTTCGTGCAGGTGCATGGGTATAGTAATTGCTGCCGCCTGAGCTCCTGATTGCTGATCCCAAGAGGACGAAAAGTGTAGCTTCAGCCTCCTCATTCGTAGCCTGGTGTAGGGAACCTCCATGAGACAGGCAGCCATCACGCCCAATAAGTGCTGATACCTCCATGCCTTGGTTACAGTTCTGCTCAGGGAGTGGCCCATAGCCCCTTGATAGTTGTCACCTTTTCCTTTATGGGGAACACCATTTGCCTCTGCATGTCCCGTTGAAGACCCAAGGATACCAGTGTTTGTGTTGGTTGTAGCTGCGACTTCTGGAAGTTGATTGAGAAACCCAGCTCGTAGAGTGTGCTCATGAGCTTGCCGGCTGAATATCTGACTTGCTCCGGAGACCCTGCTCGGACAAACCAGTCATCAAGGTATGGGTATACCTGATGGGCCTTTGCCGGAGCAGAGCCGCCATTGCATTCAAAAGCCTTGTGAAGACCCTGGGCGCTGAATTCAGGCCAAATGGTAATAACTTGATATGATAGGCTATTTATAACGTGCTTAATACCCAGAGGTTTCTAAGCGAGGACCCGGGAATCGAACCTGTGTTGCTCCGTGTCTTCTTGCTTCCAAGGCAGGCACGTTGCTGTTGAGCTATCCTCTGAGACAATGTATTTGTGATACAACTTGTATTGGAAATGCAGACCCATGACCAGAAACCTGAGGAAGGGACGATGAGACAGCACTATGGGGACGTGTAGATATGCGTCCTTGCGATCATGGCAGAACGTCCAGTCTACACCACACAGCGTCTCTGCTATCAGAGCTGGAGTCCTCATTTTAAATTTCTGTTGAGGCAGGCTCAGGTCTAAGAAGGAAAGATCTAGGACCAATCGCAGGCCAGCCTGGTTCTTCTTCTAAATAGCAAAGACGCAGGAATAAAATCCCAACCCCTGCTGGGGGATTGGATCCTACTCTAATACCTTGCTTGCAATAAGCGAGCAAATTTACGCTAGGAGTGAAGTTGTCCCGATTTGTGGGAGGTGGGGTGGGGGGACAAGGAGGAGGAGATGGGAGAGGGAGCCGGAAGCCCAGTGAGATTACAGAAATCACCCAGGCGTCCACAAACCGTGCCCTCCAAGCCTGACTGTGGAGAGCCACCCAGCCCCCAAATGGGGTGCTGTGGATATGAAATGTTCCGTCATTGCTTCTTGGTTCTGAGGCTGGCGCCCGGGAGCGGGACTGAAAGAATCCCATATGAGATGACTTTTGGTGTTTACACCTGTGCTGGCTGGGAGACCGGCCCAGATGCCTGGCGCGACCGGTCCGGATGCCTGGCAAGGCAGTCTTGAAAGCCCCTGAACCCGCCGAAGGTTCGGCCTTTGACCAAACGAGAATGGCCCTGCCCAAACCTTTCGGCTGACTGTTTGGTAAGAATAGCCAGTGATTTGGCTGTCTGGAGCATCTCTTTATTTTGTCCAGCTCCTCATATGTGGTGAAGTGGAACAAGTCGCTTCCCTCGAAAGGGAGATCTAAGATTCTCTGTTGGTAGTCAAGATGGAACCTGGTTGCCTTCAGCCAGGCTATATTTCTCATGTCTGTGGCTACACAGATGGCTCTATTTGCTTTATCAATGTTGGTGACAGAAACCTCCATGATGTCTTGTGCCAACATCTTGGGTTCAGCCAGGCCAGTCTTGAAGAAGCCTTCTTGTTGGTAGGGTGGTCCAGGAGGAAGTCAGCATTCTTCCTCGACAGACTTTGGTTTGCCGTGGCCATTATGGCATCAGTGTTGGCTTGTCTGAGATGGAGACCCTCATTGGAATACACTTTCTCTAGGACCTTCTCCTCCTTGCCTCCTTGTCTAGGAGCGCGGAAATGAACATGCTTGCCGATGACATCTGCGGTTTGACATACATGGACGCTGCCGCGATGACGGATGACAGTGGCTGAATCGATAAGTGCAGTGAGTCGCCCTCCACTTGCCTAATTTTCACATCTGGTCTTCTGTTTGTCGGCAGTGTGGAGTGAGGTTTCAACCACTCATTCTTAGCCAGGACCTCCACATCCTTTTGTTCTGGAATCCCGGATCTGGACTCTGCCTAATGGTGAGGACCTCTGTCAAGACGCCAGTCTCTGGCTGTTCATTTCTTGCTGGGGGATGTTAAGGTATTCAGCCAGGCCAGCGATTCTGTCGTGGAATGCCTTAGCCGATGAAGGTGTGTCCTGCTCATCGTCTGTGTCCTGCTGATCCCCTGTGTCGATAGGGCCAGCTGGGTCAACCAGCGTAGAATTGTGTGCCGGCGGCTGTGAGGGTGCTGTAGGTGGACGCGGGGCTGTGGCGACCAAAGCCACCAGTTTAATGGGTTGCAGCAGCGGCGTGGGTTGCACCGGTGCTGGCTGCTGAGGAAGCATGAGGGGTATCATGTCCTGTATGATGCCCTTAAGTATGTTTCCCATCTGCGGGAACTGCATGAGCATTAAACATTTATCAAACAAACGCTCCTCGCAGGTCGGCTTGGAGTGCTCCTGGACCGGAGCCTGATGTGGGGACATAAACCCCTGCTGCCTGCCAGTGCTATGCGAGAACGACCCTTCCGTGTAGCGTGTTTGTCCCTCTGATGGTCAGGTAAGTTGCGCTCTAAGTGACCCGAGGCATAGGCCCCCATTCTGACCTAGCAGTGGGCATGCTTCTGGCCTGGTCGCCGATATTTCCCACCTTTGGAGTTCACCGGATTGTTGGGTCTCTGGTCTGGCCAACAATTTGTCCACGACTTCTGCACATGTATCCGTGGATGACATGGGCCTGGGTACAGCCTGTTTGCTCGTATGTGTAGGCTCTGTCCCTACCTGCACCTCAGGTGTACACCTGTAGGGCTGATGTCCCTCTGCCATGATGCTGGTAGTGCTGTCTGTGTTGCGTCTACGCGCCCCCTCAGGCAGAGGCGTGATAATAGGGCAATGCCCCTCAGACAAGTCCAGGGGTGGAAGCTTAGCTCCTTGACGGCAGGACTGGGAGGATCCTTGAACCCCTGGCCAAAAGGCCGGTAGCTGCTGCAGCCTCATTACCCTTCTTGCCACTGACAGGGCCCCACTGGCCCCTCCCTACGGTAGGCTTCCCAGGGAAGGAGTCGCCACTATGGGGTGCTTTGCTGAACAATATACTTGATTTCTTGGTCTTCCTTAGCACATACTCCTTAATGTGCTCCGGCGGCGACCTGAAGAACAGCTCCCTCCACCGCTCCAATCATTTCTTGAGGCACCGGGGAGTGAGCGTGCCACACGCTGAGCAGCCTTCCCATCTGTGGTCTTCTTCCAGGCACCGGAGGCAGAGGGCGTGTGGGTCCAATGTGGGAAACGAATTGTCACACGACATGCACCTACTGCACCCTGCCGCAGACGACATGCGCCAGGGACAGACTGGGACACCGATGGACTGTGAATCCCTGGAAGTATTTGAAGTATCTGAAACAGATTTAATACAATTATTAAATTAGAAACAAAACTCTGGGAAAACACGTGGAATTACAGGCCGAGAAAGGCTCAACCACAACTGAGGTGTGGCACCGGTGGGCAGGGTTAAGAGAGTGCATGCTCCCAAGGCCGCACCCCAGCGTGCGTATTCATTTAAAGGGAAAGTGTTATTTTTTTGGTGAAAAGGGTCCGAATCCCGTCCCAAGCGAGGGACGCCCATGCAGGATGGTGGAAATTGGACGGGACATAGGAGTGTGAAGGTAAAGACTCTGATATGGGAACTGCATGGGACAGTGGAAAAGCAGTTTAGGGGGTTTGCTGATCTCAGAAAGAGCAAAGAGAAAGCAGCTCAGAAAGGCTAGGGAATTCAAATTAGGAGAAGAGATTGCAGAAGCAGAAGCGGGCCTGTGAACACACATAGATCAAAATCAAGACATAATGGCACAAATTAGAGATAAAAGGAGTGAGGTCAAAGTTTAGTTTAGTTTATTTGTAGAGTGCACTAAGCCTTGGGGCATCTGGGCGCTAGTCTTACAAGTTACATATTTGCAAACATTTATATTACAATGTTGATAATAACTTATTTACAAGTTAGTTATGTACAAAGGCATAGATAGGTACAGTGGTATAGTCAGGACATGAGTTATTTACATAAATTACATATTTGCATAGCTAGGTACAGTGGTAAAGTGAAGACATGACTAATTGATGTAAGTTACATGCATATTTACAGATGCTGAGATCTAGGAGGGTCAGTGAGAGATCTTGTTACCCAGTCAGAGTGAAAAAGATTAGAGGTATGATATGATAATGATAAGATAGTTTATTTATAAAGCACCTATACACAATGTGTTTCTAAGCACTTCAAGGCAAGGGAGGGAACAGGGAAAATACAATGACATTCTTACAGGCCATGAACAGTAAGGATGTGAAATTAACTATCGTACTCGGCCTGACGACATTTCAGAAAGCGCAAGTGCTAAGACACAGATAAGGAAGGGGGAGTGGGAAGGAAATGGAAACAGACAGGCGACTACTGTACTAGGCCTGACGACATTTCTGGTAGAGCAGGAGAAAAACAAAAGGCGAGGGAGAGGGGTGCAGAAATGCAGGGGAGGAACAAAACAAGCGACTATAGTACTAGGCCTGACGACATTTCAGATAGTGCTGGGGAGCAGGGAGGAGACAAGTAAGGGGAGGGAGGAGGAGACAGACGAGGTTGCTATCATACTAGGTCCACAGACAATTCTGATAGAGTAAGTGCATAGAGGGGAGGAGGGGAGGAGATACAAAAAGGGAGAAAGGGAAAGGAGGAGAGAACAGAGAGTAAGCAGTCAAAAAGAGTGGAGAAGCAAGAGGGGAGAGTGAATACAATTGCAGAAGTCAGTAGTAACACAAAATGTTGCGAGCGAGGATACAAGTTGAAGATAGGAACAGCATGATTCAGCACCACCATGAGTACAAGACGCAAAGGAAGTCCAGCATGAGAGTTGAGAAAGGGGTGACACACCATGAAACAATGAAGTCCATAAAGTCAAGTCCAGCATTGGCCACACAACGTTGATGGCCAAACCAGAATGCATCAGGAGAGACTCCTGCAGAAGTAGGCTGGAGGGAGAGGGATCAGGGAAGAGGTGGGTATACTAATGGGAGCTATTGCTATCAGTCTCGTGGAGCCAGAGTTTTACATGCTTCCTGAACAGGTGGAAGGATTGTTTGGCTCTTAGTGTTAATGGGAGAGCATTCCAACATTTTGCTGCTAGCAATGGGAAGTTGATCCCTCCAGCCATTTTTAGGTTGAACCTGGGAATCTTGAGACAATGAGTCTGGGCAGATATGCTGGGGCGGGCTGGTAGGATGCATTCAATGTCAGTTGTCAGATATTTGGGAAATGGTTGGTCAGGCACTTATGTATAAGAGACAAGGTTCTGATGCTGTCGTTATAATTGTCTTTTTTGGCCTGAACTATAGCTTCTTTATAATTGATGGAAGCTAGTGAGAAATTATCCTTGTTGGCTGTAGATGGTATACTTTTCCAGAGAGCTTCTGCTGTTCTTTTTAGTTTACGTAGGGATATGAGGTGCGGGGTAAACCAAGAGTTTACATGTGCGCAGGGTTTAGATTTGCTGAGTTTTAGTGGCGCTAGTGTGTTAACGGCATTGAGTACAGTACGATTGTAGGGGTCAACTAAAGCAGTGGGGTCCACAGGTGTTGTTGCAGTATTAATGATTGGCTGAAGTAAAGGCAGTAGTTTATCAGCAATTATATTGCATTTGTTTCTAGTGCTCATGGGTGGAGCAAGATTCTGTGGGATCGGCTGGTTATCTGCCTTTATGGTAAAGGAGATCATGTGGTGGTCTGTCCATGCACAAGGTAAATTAGACATTATTTTAATGTCACAGTTAAGATCGGCTATCCAATCTACCGTTCTACCTTTGATATGTGTTGGTTCAGTTATGCGGTGTAGGAAACCTAATTCTGAGATTGAGTTCGCAAGTGTGAGTGCCTTGGAGTCTTTAGGGTCCCGAAAGCCTAAATTCAGATCGCCCATAAGGATAACTTGAGAATTAAAAAAAAAACAACTTTATTTAATACTGGCATATTAACAATGCAGGAAGGACATATTTCACGTGAGACAGTACAGCATATATGACTGACATAGGTATATAGTTAGACAAATTATGCAACATTTGGGGTGAGGGGAGAGGGGGGAGGGGGTAGGGGGATGGGGAGGGGATAAGATACACTGGGTCATGCAGGGGATGTTCCAGTTCGCGTGGACTGTCTTGTCTTCCTCCGCCTTTAGGTATGTTCTGAGGGGAGCCCATATGTCTTTGGGTCTCGAGGTGGACTGGACCCCTCGGACGTAAGATTCTTCGCATTCTTGTGTGTTGATCAACTCCCGTATCCAGCCTTGGTGTGTTGGGGGATCTTTTGATTTCCATTTCTTGAGGATGTTCCGTTTAGCCACTGCTCCACCCACTGCAAACAGTCTGCAGGTTTTAACTGATGCTTTCCCAATATCTCCCAGTAGGTATTTCAGCAGTGTGACTGTGATATTTGTATTTAATATATTATTCATAGTCTTTCCCACTTCGTTCCAGAATTGCTTGATTGGAGGGCAATCCCAGTACATATGTATGGCTGTTGCGTTGAGAGTGCCGCATTTTGGACATGATTGTGGTTTAGAGGGGACAAATTTGAAGATTTGTTTGGGTGTAATATGCCGCTGCTTCAGGATTTTGAATTGGATAAGTCTAAAGTTTGCGCATAGGTAGATTGTTTTCGTATATCTGCAATAGTTTGTCCATTGTTGCTCGTCTATCTGGATGTTCAAGCCTTTTTCCTACTTGGTTTTACTATCGTTCTTGGATGGTGTGTTAGACTGAGTTATCCTGTATAGCATCGAGACGCTACCCACGAAGCCATCTTCTGTAAGGATCTCAGTTAGGAATTTGTGGGATGGAGGAGCGCTCAGGAAAGTTGAACACTTCTTGCAGGAAGCCTTTAGCCGTTGGTAATGTACTATTGTGGATAAAACTTTTCCTGCTTTATTTTGGATATCTGATGCGGTGAGGAACTGGCCTTCCGGAAAAAGGTCTCCGAACTTGGCCTGTTTTTCAGGGTCCCATGATGTTTGTATAGTACGGTCCATTGTGGGTTCTGGTAGTGCCATAGGGGTAGATGTGGCCAGTATGCTATTTCACATCCTACACTTTTGAGGATCTGCGACCATGCTCGCACTGTTGATTCCATCGGGTCAGCCAGTGTTTTTTTTCTTGGTACTTTGGCGAATATCATGCTTTAGAGTTCCAGAGGAGATGCTGCAAATATTTCTGTGTGTATATGCGCAAATTATTCCGCAGTATTGGAACAGTATTTTGCGAAGTGTGCCTGTGCTGAATAGTAGTATAGCTGGAAGTCTGGGGCTGCCAGGCCGCCTGTATCGTAATTCTCGCATAGTTTGGACCAGCTTAGCCTGGGCGTCTGACCTCCCCAGATGAAACGTGTGGGGAGTTGTTTTTGTAGTGTGTCAAAGAATTTCCTGCTCGGCCAGATCGGGATGCCGTTGAATAGGTATAGCAGTTTTGGTACTACTAACATTTTCAGTAGGGAGATGCGACCTTACAGGGACAGTGGCAGCCTGATCCATGCGTTGAGTTTGCATTCCAATTGTGTCAGGTATGGGGTATAGTTACTGGCAAGCAAGGTGAGTTTGTCTGGTGCCATTATAACGGCCACTTATCTTGCAGTGGTAGGGGACCAACGTAAGTCATTCATACACGCAGTCTGGATAGTGGACCCGGTCAGCAGGATTATTTCGGACTTGGCTCTGTTAATTTTGTATCCGGAATATTTGGTAAATTTGGCTATGTCTCGTAGTACTGGTGCAAGATGAATGTCAGGGTTCCTGATGTGTAACATCGTGTCATCCGCATATAGGGAGGGGATCCCATTATGCGGATTCCCCTCCAGGCATGGTTGTGGCGCAGACATGCAGCCATTCCCTCTATTGTTAGTGCAAATATTAACGGAGAGAGTGGGCAGCCTTGCCTGGTGCCTCTCTGTAGTGTAAAGGTGGATGATAGTGTTTTGTTGGTCCGTACCCTGGCCGTGGGGACGTGGTACAGTATGTTCATGAATGGGAGAAATCCTGCACCGAACCCCATCTTACCCAGGATTCCATACATGAATATCCAAGAAATTGAGTCAAACGCTTTTTCTGCGTCTAGTGTAACTGTCGTCTGTGCCCGGTGGTCTAGTTGGGATGTGATGGCAAAGAAGTGTCTGAGGTTCAGGGCAGTGGAACGCCCAGGAATGAACCCTGATTGGTCCAGGTGTACTAGTTTAGACATATATGGGTTTAGTTTGTTGGTTATAGCGTTGGCGAAGATTTTTGTGTCGACATTAATGAGGTACAGCGGTCTGTATGAGGAAGGAGAATGTGCGGGTTTATGTGGTTTTAAGAGAACCGTGATGATAGTTTCTCTCATCGTCGAGGGGAGTGTGCTGCTTTCCAATGATTCTTCCCATACTTCTAGGAGTCGTGGGGCCAGTTTGTCTCCAGAAATTTTGTAGAGGTCTGCCTGTAGGCCATCCGACCCTGGCGCTCTGCCCGCCTTAAGGTCTTTGATTGCTTGTGGTAGATCTTCTAGGGTTAGAGGTAGATCAATAGTGGCACTTTCTTCTCGGGTGAGCTTGGGGAATGGGAAGGAGTCGAGATACTCTTGCAGTTCTTCCGTTAATACTTGGTCCGCGTACGTGTATAGCTTGCTGTAGAAGTCTCGGAACACTTCATTCAACTTCAGGTGGTCTACATGAGTCGTGCCTCGATCGTCTGTGATGCTGGTGATTTGTCTCTGCCCCTGTTCTGTCGTGATGAGGTTGGACAGCAGCTTGCCGGATTTATTACCCTCTCCATATTTCCTGGCTCTAATTGGTTGCAATGTGTACCACACCTCTTGTTCTGCTAGAATCCTGAATTTAGCGAGAGCTTCTTGCAGCCTGGTGAGTGTTGCAGGTTATGGTACTCTTGTATACGCTGTCTCTGACTCTTTAATGTGGTCTTCGGCTAGGGCTAGCTGGGTGCGTACGCCTTTATCTCAAAATGAGGTTTTTGAGATAAAGGCGATGCCCCCACCTTTAGTTAGGTTAGAATCTCTGTCATGACGGATGATGGAGTAATTATCTAGAATAGCAAGAGAGTGTAAGGGTCCTGACGCAGTATGGAGCCATGTCTCTGTGACAGCAAGGAAGTCGAGGTTGTGTGTCGTTATATAGTCAGCAATGTCTAGGACAAGGGCAGACAAAGATCTGGTGTTGATGAGGGCCCCTTTGATCTCGGAGGAAGCGTTGATTCGTTTGTGCTTGGATTGTGTGGAGATTAGGGCAGGTCTGGGTGCGTTGCTTGTTAGTTTATTGAGCAGGTTAACTGCAGAGGTGGTGGGTCTGTAGTTGGCTGTGGTATGTCTAGATCGGAATCTAGAGCTTAGTCTGAGATTTCTGTTTTTTAATGGACATGGAAGGTTGGGTCTGGGAGTGGTGATGGATAGATTGTGTCTTTGGGTTGGTGTGGGAGGGATATGATTATCTATCAATGGAGGAGTATTAAAGGTTTTGGGTGTCGTTTGGTGCCACTGTTGTAAGACTCTTAAGGAGGGTGTGTTATCCAAGGGTGGAAGGCTCAAAGGTGTGTTTGCTATGAGTTTGGGTGCTGATGGCAGACATGTTGCCAGGAAACTTGAGGGTGGTCTGCAGCCTGATGGGGGTAGGCTTCTAGGCATGGCTAAGCGGATGCAAGGCGATATAGGATTGGGAGTGAGATCCATGATAGGTAGTTGTGATGAGCTGCTTCTGTAAATGATAGATATATAATCCTGATGAGGATTTGGAAATAGGATAAGAAATGGAGTATCATGCGCATGGTTTAGCAGAATAGGTTTTGTACTAGGGTCAGGAGAAGGGTGATTTACTAGTGCTATGGATGTGCTAGAATGGTAGTTGTGTTATAATACAAGGAGCAAATCACTGAGTATTGTTAGGCATTTCTGGCAGAGTACAAGTCAGCTAATATTAATAGGGCAGGGCTGACAAAAGTACAAATCACTGAATATTGCTAGGCAAGTACAAATCACTGAATACTGCTAGCCAAGTACAATCACTGAATATTGCTGGGCGGGAAAGGCAGAGTACAAGTCAGCTAATATTAAAAAGGCAAGGCTGGCAAAAGTACAAATCAATGAATATTGCTAGGCAAGTACAATCACTGAGTATTGCTAGGAAGGTACAAATCACTGAATATTGCTAGGCAAGTACAATCACTGAGTATTGCTAGGCGGGAAAGGCAGAGTACAAGTCAGCTAATATTAATAAGGCAAGGCTGGCAAAAGTACAAATCAATGAATATTGCTAGGCAAGTACAATCACTGAGTATTGCTAGGCAGGTACAAATCACTGAATATTGCTAGGCAAGTACAATCACTAAATATTGCTAGGCGGGAAGGCAGAGTACAAGTCAGCTCATATTAATAAGGCAAGGCTGGCAAAGGTACAAATCACTGCATATAGGCGGTTGTGGTAAGGTACTAAGGTTACTTTACCGACATCCTAATAATAAGTACATGCTATTAATATGTCAAGAATGACATGTATGAATACTCCCATGCCTAGAGCTAAGAGCTGGCATATAAGCAAGATAGACTTTTAGTTTACAACATGCATAGGTAACCACTGCTACAAGTTAAAAATAATACAATTAGAATTTACATGGCAGTATGGTACGTGGCATGAGCTTAAGGGCTACTAAAGGCATACCGTATGGTACTTGAGTTTGAAAAGCTATTGAAGTCATTCAGAAAAGTTGCTTTGATTGTTAGCAAAGTGCTAAACTAGTGATTTAAAGCTTAACTAGTCGCATGCACAAGTCCAAACAGTTGTATTGGTGTTTCTCATACATATTGATTGTCTTCATACATATGTGCAACATAAGTCGTATGGTATGGGCGGCTATGTAGTTATTTACATCTGTCATTAGCCGCACCTTGTAAATTAGTGCTGTAAACATAGCTTCAGGCCTAATACTGGCAAATAATTATTACTAGAGGAAACATATTGTAAACTGCTTTTCCTTAAACAGAAATATTGAAAGAAAAGTGAACAGGCAGACATGTGATCAGCACAAAGGCTGCAGAGCAAATGGAAATACAGAAGGGTAGCGGAAGTTAGAGAAACAAATGTCTTCTTCAGAGCAACACACAAGGAGACAGCAGAGTGTTTTATGAAATATTACAAAAAATTAGATACAAGTGAATATAAGGTCAGTAGAAAGGACTATCTGGACACTTTTTCAAAGATTAAAGGGAAGACTTAGAGAAATTATAGGAATCTCTCACAGAATTAGAGGCTAAAAAACCTTTGAGTCAATGGTAAGGATGGGTACACGGCCCATTTCTATAAGACTGTTGTATATCTCCAAGCCCCTAAGGTAGTAGACATTTTTAACTTAAGCTTAGAAGCAAAGTCCACTATAAGCATGTTCCAAAAGGAAGGGAAAGATCTGAAAAATGGTGCATCATACAGGCAAATTTCACTGCTGAACATAAATGCAAAAATGTTAACAAAAATACTAGCATCCAATTAGCTTTTGTCCGGCCAAACCGGATACATTCAGATCAGGTAGGATTTGTCCCTGCTCATCAGATGGCAAACAATGGGCCTCATTACGAGGTTGCTGGTAAAAGCCACCGGTAGCCAGTGGGTTACCAGCAATCCTGTATCACTGTTACCATCCCCTGACATGTCGGTGTTACCGGGATATCACAAGCGGTGGCGGTACGGTAAATCCCCATTCCCCTGGAGTCCCATAGGACTCCTCAGGAATGGGGACACTGAAGCCTTGGCACCGTTGTTAATGGTGCTGGTGCCTCAGTGAAAAACATGCCGGTAGGGGTCTGGACTCCCAGCAGGTCAGGCCTGCCAGTAGTTCAGTGCCCCTAACGGCATACTTATAGTTTGGTGGTCTGGAAAGGGTGCCGGTACATTGTTACTGGCACCTTAATTTCCAGACCGCCAAACTCGTAATGAGGGCCAATGTCAGAAAGACAATCAAGCTTGTGCATAAAGCATTGGTATTTGAAAGAGTAGAGTGGACATTTCTGGAAAGAACTATAGAAGCAGCAGGGGTGGGACCTCATTGGAAGTCATGGATGAAGGCATTATACCCAACATAGTGGTCTGGTGTCAATGGGATTACCTCACGCAAATGTAGAACACATAGTATATGTAGGGAAGTCTAATTCATAAGAAAAGATGCAGAGCAAGGAGTCATTATAAAAACAGTACATAAGCTGTCTGCACACAGCAGTTGGAAAACACACACAAAACATGTGAAATGTTTTGCAGTCACCCAATTAAAACTCAAATTGACAAGGCCTGAGATTAATATTGCGGGTACCAGAAAATCACGTGCAACCTTTGCTAAAATGGAAAACTATTTAACTTAAGGGGAAAGAGAACAGCAGTTTCAAGAAAGAAAAACTAATATTTTATGCTGCTGTGTTTTTTGGGGAAAATATCAAATCAAGGCTTAATGGAAAATTTACATTTTAATAGCTAAGAGTGCGAATTGGACCACATTAAAGAAGTCAGAATTAAACTCTTGACATCTGTATTCTGCTCATGTGACTTCCCCATAAATGAGACATGAAAACAGGTCCAATGCTTTCTCACATATAAGGACCCATAATGATAATGACTGGCCTGTGACTTAGTCACAGAGCGGGCAAAATGGAAATCCATCCTGAGCCAGAGTTTTTAATGGGTTGCATCTGTGTCTGGTGGGTTTACGATAATGAAATAATGGGGGTTCAGCAGATCTGTGGTACCTAATCTGATCTCCGTGGCCATCATGAAGGGAGAAAAGAAAATATCGGAACAAGAAAAGATTATCTGAAGTTCTACAGACCAGAGGATTTCAAATGTCAAATACCTTACAACTTCCAGGCCTCTGGGTGGTAAAGATTAGCCCTGCACTAACAGCTAAAGAACTGAAGACTCCAGATACTCTGTAGTTGACAAACCCAACTGCAGATGCAATTTAATATTTGGTATTGGAAAAATGCATTCTTTGGAACAGCAGGATTCACTATTTTGACCCCAATTCCTGAAAGAAACTTGTAGAAAGTAAATAATCTTTTGTAATGTTCAGCTAGAAATTCTCCATTAGGTGGTAGAAAACCAAAATGTGTATGATCATTTTCAGTATGCAAATTAGACAAATGTGCACTTTGTCACAAAGAAAGGGATCCCGCTAGTGTCCCATACATCATATTGTCTGTAGGGACACAACTGTTGCTTTGAGGTGAGAAAATAATATGAATATAAATGTATAAGTGAGTTACATGGAAAAATCAATAACTGATTTGTGCCAGAGAGAGGAATCTGTTGAACAAATTATTAGTGGTAATATGTGTGGAATTCATTGTATGAGAATGTGGCAATATTTAATGCAAGAAATCCCTGAGATGACATCATATTAAATAGAAGGGCAACTGGTTTTAAAAGTTACACCCATAAGGCTGTCACCTTCATTAATATGCCCAGTGACTGTGGAGGGGTATGTCTACTGTGATGTCACTTTTGGAAGAATGTCCAATCAAGTACATTGACCAATTAGTTTGGGGACAGTATACACACCTCAAACAGGCGGTGTTACTGTTCTATATATGATTCAACACACAATCACTCAGGACAGACACTGACATACTCACTCACTCCCTCACTCACTAACCAATGGAGAGAAAGAAGAATTGATAACCACAGGAAGGAGAAGCAAAGGATTGCTCACCATTTGGACCCATTTTGGATTATCAGCATCCTGAAAGTGCGGTCTAGTAGGATTGTAAGTCTGAGGCCTTATTCAGTGGAAGAAATAGCAAAGGACGAGGAGGAAAGCTGATGCCATCTTGCTGACTGATGCCCACCTGTTCCTAGAGGGCGATTATTGGACCAGTCCTTTAGAGGGTGCCCACCTGTCTGTGATAAAGCCAAAAGAAATTAATATGCAAGTATGATCTAAAGGGGATACAATCCTGATGGAACTGATACTATAAAGTGAATTAGAGCAAATGTGTGCCCTGTTATTAATTACTGAAGGATAGGGGTATAGAAACTGACTATACATCCTGGGAATTAAAAAAATATTTCATAAGCGTGTTTGCTTCTGGAATTATGGATCAATGAAATAGTACCTTTGTTCTGTATATAGTGAGATCCCCTGAGTTCTTCTCTGTGCATTGTACAAGAAAAGAGCAAAGGACATCTCACGGTGTGCATACCAAGTCGCTTCCTGGATACGTCATTGAACAGAATACTGCTGTTAAAGCTAAGTTGTTCTAGACAAAAGGGAGAGGGTGATTATTTGCTACCCATTTCTCTCGCTGTTTAAATGTTCCCATTGAAACTAAGAAAGGTACGCTTTTACATGATAATTACTTCGAAACAGCACTTAAGGGATCTAGTCCTCATGCACTTTGAACATATATTTCCTTTTTACAAGCTATTTACATACTTGAAGGTCCAGTAGCTTATTGCAATTGAGTTTAAAATGCTGTTGAAACTCTGACATGTCTGTTGAGTAAGAAGGATGGTATTTTGAATAAAGAGGAAATTACGAGAATTGGATGGGCAAGGATATTTTCAACTAAGGATTTCCATAACTGTATCATTGAAAACTGAGGTGTTGATTATAAGCAGTTTATCTTTAAATTGATACAATTATTTCTATTTTGTTAATGAATAAACAATGTTTCCTGTCCCAAAAGGGCAGAGAAGCTGCAAGGAATCAATATTATTAAACTGGGAGTTCCAGATTCATAAAAAGAACTTGGTTAAGTAAAGGAAAATTGTGCATGCCTGGTTTAGGGTGGGTGGAAATCTCCCCTGAATTAGATGTCACATGATTAAAACATCCTACAAGTACCACTGCAAGGCTGTCTACTTCCATCCCTCCTGTTTGGCCTAGTTATAGAACCGCTAGCGGAAAAAATAAGGAAGACACAAAGTGAAGGGGTTTCATACACAAGGTCAGAAATATAATATCAGGCTATTCACAGATTATGTCACGCTCTGCATTAAAGCACTAACCTCATCATTGCCAGCATTGGCGCATGATATAGAGAGATACAGAGAACTGTCTGGCTATGAAGTGAACAAAGAGAAATCCCTTTTATTACCCCTGACATCTGGCAATGTGGGAGAGAATAGGATTTTTATTAAACAAATCCGCTTTATAAAGTATGCATGTGGGAAGAAAGTACTCAAGAGGGAAGTTAAGTAGGGATGCAGATACACTGTACCATTCAAACTTTCTGCCCCTATGGGACCAATTAGGGGGTCCACTTCAGGCCTAGGATGGATGGGCCAACTTGAGACAGTTAAAATGAATGTTCTTTAATGAATCCACTTTCTATTCATAACGCTACCAGTGGTGATCCTGAGGGCGTTCCTAATAGAGTTCAAAACGAGATTATTAACATCCCTTTTGGGGGCAACAAGTGGGGAAACCCTTATACACTGTTAATCTTACCCAAATATGGAGTGGGAGCCTTGAAAAAGAAGACGACTATATGGCCGTCATCTTAGGATTCTACACTACCATTTCAGATGCACAGACAGACAATGGATCACACTAGAAAAAGCAATTATGAACCCGGTCACTGTAGGAGAGTGACTTTGGGTCCCGAGAAGACACCTCCCAAGAAGGGTCAAGGACCCTTATGGGACATTTGTCAGGCGATTAAACTACCAAAAACACTTTACACATGGTTATCGTCATTATGTACCATAAGGGCAACCGCAACTCTGGTTTGAGGAGGGACTGGAGAATGAGGGCCAGATGTAGAGACCAGGGATGTTCTTCAATAATACTATGCTAGAAAGAAAACTAGGCATGGGATAACTCTGTTTTTCAGTATCTACAACTTAAGGAAATATTTTCTCAGAAAAAATGGAAAGGATATTGAAAGATTAAATAAGGTTTGAGTGAATCCTAGATCTGTTTCAGGGCAACAGAGGGTTAATAGCAATATACACCTTCTTAAGAGCAACACAGGGTGGATCATTAAATTAATTGAGTAGACCATAGGAGAAGGACTTGGAAAACCCAATGAAGGACTTGGAAAACCCAATGCAAGAAAAACATTGTTCCTGAATATCGTCCAGCACACACACAACCTCCCACTCCATGCAATTCAAGTCACATGGAATAAAACTATTTCATAGATAGCTAATCCCTCCAGCTATGTTGGCAAAGATGTATCCTGGATGCTCCAATTTGCGTAACATTCCCTGAGGTCAGGTTGGGAATCATGGGTTATAATAAAGCAGTTTTGCTTTAAACTAAAAAACAGGGCGTGGTACTTGTATAGCCTATTAATGTCACTTTGGGTTATACTGCCCCAGCCAATGACAGTGGTCCTCCTTAGCTCCACCCCTGGTAGCCAACTTCAGATTTAAAAGTGCACGTAATGTGGCAGTAGGAACCAATGAAGCGCCATGAAGCGATAGGCGGGAGAGTCGCATGTGAATCCATGAAAGATACCAATGCTGGAGAACAGGAGTTGAAGGTAAGTAACTTGTTCCTTCTCCAGCATTGGACCCTTTCTGGTTTCCCATGCTCATGAATATAATTATATAGCAGTACATACACAACAACCAATAGCAGGGGAAACAGGTCTCAACAGAAGCAATGGAAACTCACCCCTGGAGCACTCACCTCAAGCAAAAAGGTTGCCAAGCACTGCTTGGCTGACACAGGTGTCCTCCATGGAATCCTTGCCAATGCAGCAGAATTTAGTGAAGGTGTGAGTAGATCTCCATGTAGCAGCCCTGCAGAAGTCGAGCAAGCAATACATCACACAAGAAAGCTGTAGTAGAAGCCACGGCTCTGGTGGAATGCACCCTTGGTCTACCTGGCAGAGATGTGTTCACCAGCCGGTGACAGAAGGAGATACAGTTAGATAGCCATCTGGAAATGGAAGCCTTTGACAGGGCCCCTCCCTTGTTCACCAGTGCCAAAAGTTACAAACTTTTGTGAAGATTTGTGAAAGTCATCTGTGTGCGTGATATTTTGAAAAGTTTCTCAAAAATAGACGGAAAAATTCAGATTTCAGGGAGCGTAACAACAAGGACTCCAACACTTAAAAGTGGCGTAAAAATCTGAAGATGGCCGCCAGGGGTGGAGACAAGAAGGAACACTGTCATTGGCTGGAACAGTATGACCCAAAGTGACAGCAATAGGCTATATAAGTACCAAGCAGGTTTTTTAAAGTTTAAAACAAAACTGCTTCATTATAAGCAAGGATTGCCAGCCTGACAACGGGGAATATTCACAAACATGTGAATCCATGAAAGATCGAATGGTGGAGAACCAATTGAGACAAATCAACTTCTGGGGCATCCAGTGGCCAAGGGATGAATATCTGTTTCTAAACTATCAATCAGCCCCACACCTCTAGTACACCACAAGCGATCCGAACAGATTGGAAACTCAAACAAATTATAAACCTTATTGTCCAACTTTGGTAACGTGGACGGAACGGCAGGATTATCTGCGAAAGGTCGTGGATCGTTGGTTAGTTGCAACTCAGTGAAAATACAATTATTTCCAATGGTAAAAGGGACTGTCCAGTCAAGGTTGTATAAAAATATCTTCTTTAATTATTATCACAACAGACAGTTCTAGCATGCTACCAAATACAACCCAATCTGTAAAGGAATGCAGAGGACAGACAGTTTCAAAGAAGGAAAAGGGAGGCACTCTGGATAAAAACAGGAGGGTAGTCGGTATAGTAATTAATCACAATAGTTCAAGGATACCTGGTTTGAACACAAATGTGGCAATGGCTTGTAAAATGTGACATGGGGCATCGGAGAACGGCCAGGGGGACAGAACCTCAATGTACCTTGTGCTGTAGGAGTGCTTGGTGCTCGACAGGGTCGAGTCAGTTGCAGGGCACTTTGCAGCTTCTGCGACAGAGTTCAAGGTGGGAGACAGCTGTGAGTATCAGGCGCCAGGCATTTCGTCGAGTGAAACACGACGGACGGCTGCAGGCTGGCCTATATGTCTACTCAGGACCTGGAATCGTCTCAGTGCTGGTCGGCGGTTCTGAAGCACTGGTCAAGGTGTCTCGGACGGCATCAGCGACTGCGGCGTAACAGTCAGGGGTGCAGTCGGTAGCAGCTTGAGGGGCTTGACTGGCTCGAAAATCTCCTTTAAGGCGGACGTCGATAGATGTTTGTCGATGCACTTCTCCTAGCTTCTTCACTGTGCTTGTGTCATCCTTTAAGGTGGTTGGCCCAAAGCTGAGGAGAGTGATGCAGGCAGCCGCCTTGTCCTTGGTTCAGAGACTTTCTGGCACTTCCAACCCAGGAAGCTTGCTGCAGAGCCTAGCAGGGCATGCTGTGTGCTGACTGGGTACTGGTTCTGGAACTGCCTAAGGTCCTCTGGATTCGGCATCTCCCTATGTTCCCTGTGAGATCTTTAGGAGAGGGATCTTGCTTCCCTCTTGGAGGTCCTGGCCTTCCTTCGTGGGGAAGATGTAAGGCAGACTGTACCTTCAGCCAGGGTCGGATGATGAGTTCTTCCTTCTGCTTCTGTTGAAGCCTATCGATGATCTGCCAAAAGAGGGGCTCAGCCCTCTTTTAAAGCCAAATGGACCACAGTGATTGGTGTAGACTAAGCCTACCTTAATGAACCAATCCTTGGTCCCCACCAATAATCTCCTGTATGCGTGAGGTCATAACCAGAATGTTTTGCAACAGAAAAGGTAAAGGGGTGAAAACATGTAATACTAAATTCCACCCATCTTCCTGTCTGTTGCAGATCAAAACGTCTCTCTGGTTAATGGAGCACTCTGTGGTTCCTGATTAAAGCAGCAGGTCTCCCTTGAAGCTGCAGCGAGACCACTTTCTGTCTCCATCAAACCACATACTCTACCTTATGAATGGGGACTCCCGGCGGGGATGACTACTGAAAGCGTGCAGTCCTAGACTTGAACTTTCCCTGTCAATCGATACTGAAGGCGGGAGCTGGCATCAGGTTGACTCAGTGCATATGAAAGGGTACTGGGTGTGTCCTGTCTCACTGGTTAGCCTCTGGAGCCAGGTCCCATGTGGGCATGTTTGAAGTAAACTCTGATTAGTATGTGAATGCTGCCACCAGCTACAGGGCTCAACAAACGGATCAGGTGGATCCGTGGAGCCTTTGTTAGTTAATAAGGCTGGCCATGGCCGGGGGAAGGTTTGGCCCTCCCCCTTCTGAGATGAGATGGTGTACTACTGGCTGTTATATCCCAAAAAAATATGACAGGGGGGACAGTGCCTGTAGGCTGTGTCCACCCAGAGTACACAGGTCTTTGTGTATGTCATGCTGTGAGTTTAGGAAAATATGCGCGGATTAGCCCCACACATTTTCCAGAGGTTGCTCTACCATCATTAAATTTCATTTAAAATTTCAAAAAATACCAGGTGAGCGCACACTCACCGTGTAGATGGTCAAATTCCTCAGACCTATGTATTCATTTTACCTTGCTAATTGTAGGCCTGTGCAGTCTATACATAAATAAGCCTCAGTTCTGCACTGAACCATCCGCCTGACATTGCAATGAAAGTATGTTGCCATCACCCTTCAATGATGGAGATATGGCAAAATATAAAAGCAGAAGACAAACACGGCCGCTGCAGGGAACATTGTTTTTCCTTTAAGTTGTTGGATTTTGCCTTCCATTACTGTAACAGAGCGGCGTCGCTCATCTTCTCTAACACTGACAGTTGCAGGACAGCCCTCACCACATGGCCATCCGTTTGTTGGCTGACTTGGCACTTTCTGTGCCAGCAGGCTGTGGGATTGTGAAATATTGTGATGTTGCGGCAAACCCAGACAAACACTGGCAAAGGCAACCGTTTTGGTTTTGCTAAAGGAATTCTTTCGATAGCACATACCTTATCACATGTTCCAGGCAGAGACAGAGGAAGCAGCCCTGAATGACAAACGAAGCAGCTCCATGGGAAAGAAGAGTAGCATCTCTGCACTTCTGCTGCATAGATAGTGATTTTTAGTGTGCACTCTTGTGGAAGGAAACCTACGGCCCTACAAATGTTTTGGCCTACAGCTATGATCCCTAACCAATGAATATGCTGGCTCTGGCAAGTGGGAGTTGTAGGCCAAACCATGCTGAGGGCCACAGGTTGTCCACCACTGGTATATTGTCTGCTGCATGCCACAGCCCTTACATCCAATATCCTTGCCACCATCTTATGCTAAAGAACCATACAAGAGACAAAATGGTGGGGCCCAAGCACCTCCAATAACCCAAACCGGCGGAGTAGATGCAGAGTAGCAGTCTCTGCAGGCCTCCCTACGTGTGTTACTGTTACTGATGTTACTGGAAGTCTTTCTACCAGCTTTACTGCATAGAGGGCTGGACTTTTGACAAAACCCCTCTCATCCCGCGGAACGGCTGCGGAGTAGCTGCAGAGTACCTGTCTCTGCAGTCCTCCCTACGTGTGTTGCTGTTACTGCTGTTACTAGAAGTCTTTCTACCAGCTTTACTGCATAGAGGGATGGACTTTTGACAAAACCCCTCTCATCCCGTGGAGTAGCTGCAGAGTAGCAGTCTCTGCAGTCCTACCTACGTGTGTTGCTGTTACTGCTGTTACTGGAAGTCTTTCTACTAGCTTTACTGCATAGAGGGCTGGACTTGTGAGAAAACCCCTCTAATCCCACGGAGCAGCCGCGGAGTAGCTGCAGAGTCGCAGTCTCTGCAGTCCTCCCTACGTGTGTTGCTGTTACTGCTGGTACTGGAAGTCTTTCTACCAGCTTTAGGGCTGGACTTTTGACAAAACCCCTCTCATCCCGCGGAGTGGCCGCGGGGTAGCTGCAGTGTAGCAGTCTCGGCAGTCTATGACAGCGCTGGCCGCCCAAAGTGAAATGGATCCGTGGAAGCTTCCGACCGCTGCAAGCTCCCTGCTGGAGGAAGAGGGATGCCGTCTGCGGAGCTCACAGAAGCACAGAGAGGAGAAAATGGACCTGGGGGCAGGGACCTCCTCCGTGTTGGAGGCTCTGATCGTGAAAGTGTCTGAGGACCCGCCCGCCCTGCAATTTTGGTCAGTCTCCAAGCCAATTCCAGCTGGCTGGCTTACTGGTGTCTGTCTGACTGTTTCTCCCCTTCTCCCCCACTCCTAGCTGCAGTTGGTGGGGCCGGTTGCGCACCTCGGAGGAGGGGCTGCGCTGGCCAGACCAGATAAGGAGAGTGTGCGGGGGGGTGGCCAGGTCGGGCGGTTTGGGTGGACTTAAGCGGGCTGATGCTCCTGTGCTTTGGCGAGTGAAGACCGCAAGCACCCTCCCCGGAGAGGATGCGTTGCCCCTGCCTCTGCCCTCCGATTCGGAGATGGCCACCGGCACAGGGGCAGAGACCCCGTCCTTGGAGCCATCCCTCCAGACTGAAAATCAAATAGTGGTACCCATTCGGATCCATGCAGGTCCACTCTCTAGCGGTCTCCTTGATCCCCTGTGCAAGTCTGATAATCCTGACCTTACCATCTTGGATCAACCGGTCATCACAGATGGGTTCGAACCTCAGGAGCAGATCGCCCGAAGACCCGCAAAACGCCAATGATCCTGTCAGGACCAAAGAAACCCCCGTACTCATCGGCAAACCAACGGTTGCAGAGGCTAAAAAAAGCTCCTGCCCGGAGAAAGCGATGCGCCCATCTCAGACAAAAACAGGGAAGAAAGCGCCACGAAGCACGATTCCAAGAAGTCTGGCCCTTAGTGCAAGCCTGAAGAAGGAACAGACGGCCTTAATGAAAGGAGAGGCACGGAGCTCTCTACCGCCAACATCTCTAATTAACATCAAGGCCCGGGGGATTGGACTTGTATTCACCTTGTATTCACCGTCGCTCAGGTGGCACTTTGGGTCGTCCTGCCCTCCTTCAAAACCCCCCACGCAGACAACTAAATCGTCTTTGCTGGTTGAAGATGAAAGGGGTAGCCACCTTAAACTAGGGGTGGCGCCCTTGACCGCGACTTTGGGCAATCCCTCTTCTTCACAAGATACTTCCCTCGCCTCTCCGCCTACCGTTCACCCTCTTGACTTGTCCGGTTCTCAATCGATTCCTATACCGGCTCCAGTCAGTTTGGGAGAAGAGGGGATCCCAAAGCAGGTGGGCGGTGGGTCTGGAGTGGAAGCCTTAAAGAAACCTCCAAATTAATTGCCATCGCCTAAGGAAAGTTCAAAGGAAAACAGTTCCCCCCCGGCCTCAAGCTGACATACCTTTTGGAAAAAGCAGTCCTGTCGCACAGTTGGGCGAACATCTGCCGCTGCCAAACCAATTAGACAACACTCTCGCACCGGTCGGAAAGACCTCAAGATCTCATTCTGAAACTGGTGGCCTATTTCTCCCCGACACTGTTTCGGGGCTGAGGTTATCCCCAGTACTGAAAACTCCTAGGGCATCTAGATCCCACTACTCTCCACCTAGAAACAGACGTCTGAGCGAGCTACCACCAAATACACCAAAAGACTCGCCAGGAAAGAAACTTGATCTCTTGTCTGTAATGTCGGCGGTAACTATCGCCCTTGCTCCTATCTGAAAACTGTATGAGTCTATCAATGACACTCTGAAAGACCATACATCGATCTCAGCAATGATGAACAGCAAACTAATCTTCCTAGAAGGCTATATAAATGCCATGAATATACGCCTGGGAAAGGTGGGGTCGGGTGCCCGTGCTCCCTCCAAAGAGATCATTCAAGCAGAAACAGTGAATTTCCTGACTGACCCGCCCCCCAGAAACAAGCCTCCCATAACTCATGAAACAAGCACTCAGACTTCATTTGTCCCGGAGGTTCGGCTGCCAGGCTGAGCAAACAGATAAAGGGAAAAACAGCACGAAGGGACACTTGTCCTTAAACAAAAAGAAAAAGCCTGAGGGAGGTCGCACCAACGAAGCAATCAATCATTTTGCCACCCCTGCCTGAAACACACAGCACCGACATGGCTTATAAAGAATCTACTAACAAAGATTTTGCCATCTTTGACACTTTGAAATCTAAGAACCAAACAGCAAGAACACAACCCTCTCTCTCAGATGAGGAACACTCTGACATAGAGGGAGGTGCTCAAAATTTGGCTACCATCTTCAAAACCTTCAGAAACCTCCCCAGGCGGTGAAATCAGT
Source organism: Ambystoma mexicanum (assembly GCF_040938575.1). Classification (NCBI taxonomy): domain Eukaryota; kingdom Metazoa; phylum Chordata; class Amphibia; order Caudata; family Ambystomatidae; genus Ambystoma; species Ambystoma mexicanum. The sequence goes on along the minus strand of NC_090935.1, from coordinate 1,320,549,868 downwards.
GCAAACAAGGGTGTAACGAAAAACCCTAGAAAAAAAGTGAGGGAACAAAGCCGCCCCCACAATCCCCAAGATCTGCTGAAGACTTTATGGCAGTCGATGACCTAATTAATCTAAGCGAACACCTCCATTCTGAGGAAGAGGTTCAAGAACCAAAACCAGCGATTATTGATGGAGGAGCTATCGATCAGGACGTCAACTTACCCAGACCTTCCAGAACCACTCTAAATGTGACATATAGACTGGAAGAAACAGCACACTTTCTGATCCTGGAGAACCACTGTAAGAAATTAAACGCCAAACCCACCTGGGGCCCGCTAGCAAAGCAGCTGTCTCCTCAACATGCGTCAAAAAGGTCCAGGCCAGAAGTTAGAGATCGGTACTTACGACAGGCCCACTCGGGAACAGACATGAGGCTGAGCGGCATGGTTCGCTGAGGCATGAACTGAAAAGAGAGAAAAAGCATGCACAACTTACCCTCGACTGTCGGCCCTACAACTCGTCCAGGCACCAGCAGAGTAACCTTCTAGCCAAAACTATCTCCCACCAGTCAAGAGCAAAGTCCCTGTTTGAAAACCAAAGCAACCACAATTGAGCTAAAACAAAATGGACGTTCAAGCTGGAACAACTCCTCGACAACAAGGAATACATTATTTTAAATCGAAGATTAGTCCTCAACTTGTTTCAATGTATTCCTAATCTGCGCTTGCTAAGAACTGAGGACTTCAAATTGGTTGAACTAATACACGAAAAATCAAAAGCTACTGCATATCTCCACATAACCTCATCTGTAGTGAAGACTATGATTGGCGATGCAGTGGAAAACTTGGGATTTGATCTCCTAGAAATAGTCGACAGAGGCTCTCCCTCTTCCGTGACGGCGCCCTATGGGGATGCAAGACAAAGAAACTCCAAACGTCACTCAAATTCAGAATACAGCCCCCACCAATCTACGTCGAAGAAGACCGATGCAGGTAACGCTCAAGAAAAACAGACCAAAAGGACCGCCGATGCCTCTCCCTGGGAAGAAACAACCAGCTCCCGTCTGGGCCCTGGGTCTTCACCCAGTAAACATCATACGGGGGATGATAAGATCACTGAGAGTGTAACTTATAAGGACCCCCTGGGGATTGGCAGATACCTGCGAGGCCCATTGGATAAACTTCAGCGAACCATAGTGTAAGTCCCTCAAATCGACAAGATCGCACCTCAAGAAAATCCAGAGCAGGTCCCCCTTCTTCAGCTCTGGTCCTGGCTCCCGAAGGCGCTACCTGCTAATCGGAAACAGTAGCGATGCGTCTGGCCACCCACTGGTTCTGGAACAGAAGAAATAAACAAACAACAAAATCCAGTGGAAAGGGTGCTGAGCCTGGGGTCCTGGAACACACAGGGTTTCCACCATCTGACTAAGGAGGGTGTCATAAACTTGGGAATCTTTGACATAATTTGCATACAGGAGTCTTGGATGACGGATAAAACTGCGATGGATGGTTACGACTTATCCTTTGTCCAGGCGAAAAAAGGAGCCCAGCGGTGCCCGCTTACAAGGGTTAATCACAGCGATAGGCTCAGGTAGCGGGCTGCATCTTCAAAAACCGCTGATTACGAACCTGTACCTACTGGCTACCTTACTACGCTGGCATCGATATACGAACAAAACGGACAAGATTTCATCAACCCCTATGATCATCATGAACATTTATTGGAACCCACAAGCCATGGATAAGACCTTTCTATCCATGATTGAACAGGCCATTGATGAAGCCTATACGGAACATCAGGTTTCCTACGTGATCATATGCGGGGATTTAAACGCAACATGCCGTCCTCAAGACGACACGACAACGTGGAGGCTTCCTAAACTCCAAAGAGAGAAGAGAGGAGTAAAGTGGGCAGACTTGAGGACCTCAAGAGACCTTCTGAACATGGGAGACCTATTTTGCCATCTAGACCGGGTTCCAACATGGGAAAGGGACAATTCCCATGCAGACAAAGACCACACTTTTGTAACAAGGTCACTAGCATCCCAAGCTGTTTCGTTTGAGGTAATAAAGAAAAAACGCAAGCGACCACAACCTCTTGGCCTTCACGCGGAAATCGCGCTCAACCCAGAAACTACAAATGACAAACCAAATAGAATGCAACTCACAAAGAACTCGCCTTAAACTGTCCACCAGATCCATCACGGATATAACAAAAAAATTACCTCAAGAGGATAGAGGTACCTTACACAAAAGATGCCTTAGCAGCGCCAGACTACCAGCCACTCCTTGTTCCCTACAAATCTGACAGCAAAAAACAAAAAGCACCTTTAAGTAGTTCCCACAACCACGCCTATTGCAAGACTCTTGTAAGGAAAAGACGGGACCTTCGGAAATTGAAGCGGGTGGCTAAAAAACATCCTACACCCAACCTTGGAACCACCGCTTAGTATTATACCAGCAGGACTCTGTGAAAATGTTGAGGAAAGTGAGTGGCCATAACCCTCGCGAGTTCTGGGCCCTAATCAGGTCTGTCAATTCTACTGCGGAGGAAGCCTTGCTGAACAACATTGGTGAGGAGTCATGGGTGAAGTTTTTCAAAACATTATTCCAACGAACCTCAACACCCACAACTGTAGAGAAAGAAATCCAAACTGAACAATGGGTCGACCTGAGCGACAGACGATATAACAGATGTCATCCGTAAACTTAAACCATCAAGAGCCCCGGGACTGGACGGCATAACAAACAGCGACCTTAAACAGCACCCAGAGGAATGGGCAATTTTTATTAGCGCAATCTTCAAAAGATGTACGGAGTCAAAGTCAATAGCAACATCTTGGACCTCATCCATCATCGTTACAATATTCAAAAAGGAATGCAAAGAGGAGCCAAGCAACTACCATTCATGAGCACACTGAAGACCAAGATCCTCGAAAGGGCTCCTCAAGTCTTCGTGGCCTTCATTGACCTCGCCCAAGCCTTTGACCAGGTCAATCGAGAAATACTATGGAAGAAACTAAGTGCGTGGAAATGCCTTTCCGAAATCCTCCAACCCATTCGTGCTCTCCATGAGAACACCAATCTGAGGGTACGTTTAAGCCAACAGGGTTGGCTCTCTGAGGAAATACCAGCAGCGAGAGGAGTTAAGCAGGGCTGCCCCTTAGCACTCGCTCTCTTCATTGCATATATTGGCGACTTCAAAGACTCTGAGGCTACTAGAAGATCTTTTGGTTCCATGTGACATTTTTGCTGCAAAAATATTGCCATATTTTTGTGGCGAAAATAACACATGGACCGGGGGACACCCCCGCAACCCCTGCACCTAATATTTTCGACACCAAAAATATCGCCTGTGGCCGTTCCTGACGACCATATGTACGCCGATATTTTTGGTGGCGAAAATACTACCTGATACCGATCTTTTCCACCCACAATGGGCTCGACAAAAGTCATACGCTTGCAGTTCGCCGATGATCTGATACTAATGGATCACACACCAATCGGCTTACAGCGCCAACTTGATAACTTGGCCAGCTACATACACATGAATGATCTGCAAATCAACGTCGGCAAAACAAAGATCTTGCTCTTGGAAAAATCGCAAAAGAGAAACGAAAGACTGAAATGGTTTCTTGAAGGTTCATAACTTGAAAAGGTCCACAAATTTAAATATCCTGGCAGGACTCTCGGTTCCTCAAAAACAAGCACGGCAATGCAACAAGCTCTCTTTGATAAAACGGGAAAGATGACTGCCCAAGCGAGAGCACTGGACAAAAATACTGTAGCTTCTCCTTAGGTCCTGCGATCAGATTCTACCGATCGAAGGTGGTTCCATCCTTAACATATGGTATGGAGACCATGCCTCAAACATCTGAAAAACTATGGATCCGTCTTGAAGGCTACTTTTGGCGATCTGCGTTAGGCCTTCTGAAATGCTCATCTATGGTGTTAATCAGACGGGAACTAAGCCTCCTTTCCCTGCAAGCTTCTATTGAAAGAAACAGCATGATGCTCTACAGAAAAACACTGTTGACCAATTGTCTGTGCATATTAAACATGATTAGACCAGAAACAATGGGAAACAGGTGCAACATGCTGAAAGCATGGGAACAAGGCTGCAAAGCAAAGCTGAATGAAATCCAAACAAATGAGGCAGAGTGGATTCAAAATCCTATGAAAATAAAAAGGAAAATGGAAGAACTAGACTGGATAAACACCTTGGACTCCGCTACAGGGTTCATATCGACATCTCATCTTCCACCACAGTCGAGGAAACTAAACTGTTTTCAGAACTACTTAAAAAAGTTCCCAAACAAGTCTGTAAGGAACACCTTCTTGAGAGCTTTTCTCAACCTTCTTGAAACTAATGAGATCCTGGCAGTTAGAGGCTTGGCAAGCTCGAACAAGTGCCGTTTCTGTAAAAAAGATGACCAGATCGAAACAATACGGCACCTGCTCTCGCTAAGACTATACGATCAAAATATCTGTTGGCGCACCTGACTTCCACCAACACTCAAGTTGTACTTGTGTGGTGGGAAAGACTAATTGGCAGGGGAAAAAACAACGTGGTAATCGCAATTGCGCAGTTACTGAGACACATCCTTGGTGCAAGCAACCAATAAGCAAAAACTGAACTTGTGTCCTACATAGATAAAGTGTTTTTTTGTCCTCTCTTTTTCGTGCATCTGTAACCTTAATTTTTCATTTTTTTTTCGTTCTTCCTTTTTTTTTCTTGTGGAGTGATGCAAGTCATAGTTAATACTATATATAAGATCTACTAAGGTTTTCACCATGCTGTCCAAGGCTATAATGTGAAGTTTGTCACATGCGTCTCCATCGATAGAGATTACAGCTCAACATATTCTGAAGGCCGAAGTTACAATTTTAAGGAACCAATTGACTACTTTGAATTTTCAGGCAAAAGACACACATCTACTCATAAATGATCTAACATTCCCTTTCCTTTAAAAAAATCAGAGTATAATGCTCGTCATAGGTCCATTACAAAATCACCTTGCAAAAGTGCCAGAATTTTAAAAATGAGTTTAAGACTAACATTGATTCTAAAACCATAAACACCATTACCTTTACATGTTGTGATTTTCTCTACTACATATTATGTGTGTCACACTTTCACATTTCATCAACGTTAACAAGTAATGTCATATAATGTTTTCAGCGATTTCCTCTCTATAGTCATCAGTGTGCTGTAACGTGTAGTGATGATATGGATGATGTCAAAGATTATATAAATTACGTCATCTTGTGTTTCATCATTATGCTCATGGGTGGCACAAAAGGGGGGATTCAGAGATAAGGTGGCGTAGCTTCCAAAACCTACAGAATTTCAGAGGTTTCAATATGTGACATGATCAACTTAATGTGACTTCAGAGTTTTTTCACTGAATTTCAAGGGTTTTGTTTCATTTAACTGTTTCGCCTTAACTCTGCCGTAACAAAACTTTTTTCATGGAATTTTAAGTGTCTTTTGATATTATGTTTTACCATGAGCCATAGCACAATGCTTCTTTTTCAAGGAGTACTCCGATACAATGCCTCACATGTGTTAATTTAAATAGTAACCCTGCGCAACAGAATATACATAATGAACAAAAATACTGATATTTAAACTTGTAATAATCTTGAAAAAGATTTAATATAAGCATTTAAGACATTTTAAAAGAAACCACAGATTTAAGTACAGCAAATAAATACAAACATTTTTGAAATAGATATTTCCTATTTTGTTTAGTTCATAAGTATTTTAAAACAACCTCTATAAAAGGGGAATTTATTTTGAAAAATAATTGCTCACATTAGATATTTTACTCTGTACATGAATTGTGATGGCAAACAGAAGAACATTGCCATGTAACATCCCAGCGTGAGGTATTTGTTTTCCCAGTACATTGTGGCAAACACTGATGTGTTGTCTAAAATAGTCTATTATAATTATTTTACACAGAGTGACCATACATAAAACACTTTCCCAGTTGATATCTTTAGCTTCCATACATGTATTCCCATCTGCTATTAAAATATGAATGAAGATGTTTAACTTATTTAATACAAGATGAGAATTCATGACTAGATCTCGGCCCAAATATTTCCAATTATATCTCAATGAATAGTGCCACTTCACCAAAGCTTTTCTCTTTACATCTTCCAACCTCATGACGAACATCAAGGTGTTTCCTGAAAATGTCTGGTCTAATTTTTACACAGACCAGGACTTTAGTCAGTACACCTTCACAGTGCATATCATCTGCCCTCACACCTTTATTTTCTGGTCCCCACCTTTATAATACGACTGTTTGTTTCTATATGTTTTTTATTACATAGCAAACACTGCAATGTGATTATGGTACATCACAACTAAAATCACAATGTTACATCAAATGTATCTTTATTATAACTTTATCAATAGTTGCTATACGCAGCACAAATTGTCCTTTCCCATCTTTGCACCTCAAAAACCTGTTTCCTTCCATTTTTTTGGTAGTATTGAATCTCTGACATTTGACTGCATGGGACATTTTTTTTACTCCCCTATTCTACTACCCTCATGAGAAAAGTGTTGTTCAAAAATAACTGTATTCAGCTTTAAAACCATAAAAGCACCATGGCATCACAATACAATTTTTAAACATATTAAGACCAGCAATTCATAGTCAGCAATTACATGCAACACCCAACAATTCCTTAAGAACAGATTAAATAATATAAATCTAAAATCATCATCATTACATATTAAAACCATTGGGACGAACATCATATTTTTTAAACACTTTTACATTACACTTTTTGTTGTTCCTAACCAGGCTATATAGGAATTTTGAAATAAAATAGACTGAGTTCACATCAGTGGTACTTTTACAAAATGTCACAGACGCTTTAGTCTGTCTGATGTCCCTCAACATTAAAGTGGCAACAAATAATGTTTCCTAAGACCAGAAAAAGATGGGCAGAATAAAACAAAGTGTCTTATCGATTCCTCTGGGTTGCAACTGGCTTTACATTGCGTGTTCGATGCACTTGACCACCTTGCCATGTAAACAGCCACCTTGAGAGTGTTTGTTCGCAATTGAAGAACTGAAGCTCAGGCGTATGCGGGTGCCACACAAACTAAACAGGGCTCAAAGCCCCCTAACTGCTTTAACATTACGTATGGGGCAGCCATTCTCAACACCACACATGCCCTTTTCATATTCCTGATAGTAGCCTCGTCACACTTTGTTTAACCATCACCTTGGAGCTGGGTGGTAACGCTACAAGATTAGATCAAAAAGTAACCAGGTTCAAGTCCTCAAACCCTTTGTGAATAAACCTAAGCCATGTGAGGGAGCTTGATCTGGATACATTCTGCGGGCTAGTAATCGCTTCCCTGTACTTTACCAGTTCTGGTGTACTCCACAATGTAACCCAGAATAACAATGGCTTACTTGCCAATATGTCACCAATGGGCTTACGATCACATTCACAGCGCAAACAGGCCATTGGAGCACCCTTTGATTGCGTATGTAGGGACCACAAAAAATTATTATCGGCTACATTTAGCTGAGAAGATGTGCAATGGCCCCACAATTCGGTAGTTCCCGCCCAACCCTGGTCTCTATACAGTTTTAAAGCAGGGCAAATGGCACCCCTGTCATGTCTATTGTAAAAACAGCAGACCTCAACACTGTACTTTTCTAAAGTTACCACCGCCTTTACTATGATGAGCCGAACACGTGAGGTCTTCAGAAAAACGGATCCCTGAGTAGTCATAGTGACACACCTGCTCTAGAACATAAGTATCGACTGAGATCCTCAGCTTAATTTTCTCACAACGTTTGACCAAATACCATCACCTTAGTTTTTTAAACGTTAAGCGCCATTGAGAGTTCTTGACATTTCTTAAACATTTTCAGATTATGTCTCAAGCCCATCGATGTAGTAAATAATACCCCTGCATCGTCAGCGTAAAAAAGTGCTGGGAATGCGGCCCTACTAAGCTTTGGGGGGGTCAAGGCCTGAGAAATGCTGCAAAACATTTAGTAAATGTGGGGACACAGCTGCTGGGAAATGGGCAAATACCATAGTCTCAACATAGATATGAATGATTTTTTTTTATAACATGTCAAATGTGAACAGTGCAGTGATTCACTAGTGCATTGTGGCAAAAATTGGTATTTTTAAAAATAGTCTATTATTTATGTACAGATTGAGAGAATACCCACACACATTTCTAGAAACTATCCTTAATTCCTATACACTTCTTCCATTCTACCAATATAATATCAGATATTTCCAACCCTTGTTTAGTATATAGCAAACACATAAACACTGTAATACTATTAGGGGAAATGGCAAATAAAATCGCAATGTTACCCCAACCAGTTCCTAATTATGTCTGCAGAAATAGTGCCTATGCATACCACTTATTTTCCCTGGACATCCTTGGACCCCAGACACATTTTCTTTGCATGTTTTAGAAACTAATAGCGACATATATTAATGTTTTTCATAAAATTGCAAACCTTTGAACATCTCAGTGCTTCATTGATAGTCAAAATGCTTTTACTTGGTCAATGCAACCTGGCAAAGAACTTGGCTTTGATCAAAATACCTCTACAATTATCCATAAAAATGAATTCCCTTAATTCTCCTTCGTAAATAACTGAAACAAACATCACAGTGTGGCAGTTGATTTTACAATTTTCAATATAAATATTAAGATGAAATTACATTTTTAGTAGTCATCCTTTTTAACTTAGAAATTGGTTCTTAAAAGAAGCTTTGGGCTTGAGGAGGAGGTAACAGGAAGGACGAAACAGAAAAAAACACCCTTTTTAAAATGTTGATAATTAAAATCTTCAACAACAAGCCACTACAAAAGATTAGAAAAATGAACATCATTGGTCACCAGATACCATCCTCCCATGTCGCAGAAGAATTGCCATCCTCCCAGGTTGCAGGAGATCTCTCGGACGTTCATCTTGCTGCACAATGAGTTGTACTTCCTTAGAAATCTTGCAGAGGGCTTCCAACTCTGGATTGTATAAGACTACCAGTGGCACCTGGGTTTCTGCCTCTTTCTTTTCTTTCAGTATTCTAAGAGGTTGGGGCAGGGATCTATGTTGCCATGTGAATTTGCGTGTTTGGGTGTGTGGATTGGGAAGTCTGTACAGAGCAGTGCAAAAAAAGTAGACCATCTTTTACTCTGCCCTCCCCACTCCTGTATGGTCAGGCTGAGTGGCGAAACACAGAATGTGGGGGCACCCCTGCGAGCAATGCCGAGGACCCTCAACCCACAAACTTGGCAAAAAAGCACAGGCCTGCCATGCTGCGGTTTGGCCTGGACCACCATGCATGCACAATGTGCATGAAAATCATGGTGCCGCGGGAGCACGCTGCGCACTGTAACCTTAAATATTTCACGTGTCGTAGAAACAAGGGGGCTGTGCCGGGATCCTGAGTCCTGACACCCAAATGTTCTAGCCAACTCTGTGCGTGGCCAGTGACATTACACACAGCAATGGTGCCATAAGAAAACATATTTGTGCTGGCTCTGCCTGTATATGCCAGTATCCCCATCGAAGAGCATTCTCTTGTTGGCTTTGCCTTTACTAACACTAAAAACCTACCTAAACGGGAAGAATGTCTCAGTTACTTAGCTGTTACTGTATTTCTCCAGCATTGCTATATTTCACAGATTCACATGCTTGAATATTCCCCGTCATCAGACCGGGAATCCTGAGTGATTTAAAAATAATTATATATATATATATATATATATGAAATACATTACTCACCGTAATCGTATTTCTGATGCTTGTATCTGCTTAGATTCACATGCTGTGCATAGGCGACATCTAGTGGAAGTTGCGGAGTATTACAGTTTGTTTTTCAAAACTCGAAAATGGGCTTCAATACAGGGCGTGCCAGTAATACTATCCCTAGTGTGACGTCCACTGTACCCATGATCCCTCACGCGTCTAGGACCCTCAGATTGTGTTTTTTCTTTGTGACATGAGGTAGCATGAGGAGTAGCATGAGTACAGATAATCCAAGCAGCTAGATAGATAAGACTACAAGCATGCATGCGCCTTCTCTCAGAGGGGAGGAAGGGTGGGTCGCATGTGAATCTAAGCAGATACAAGCATCACAAATACGATTACGTTGAGTAATGTATCTCTTCTGAGGCTTGTGGAATCTGCTTAGATCACATGCTGTGCATAGATTAGCGAGCAGTGTTAGAATAAGGAAGTGGGATATGAGGAGGCTCATGAGCAAATAAATGTCTTAGAACCGCTTGTCCCACTTGAGTATCTGTCTTGGAATGTGTGTCAATGCAGTAGTGCTGAGCAAAAGTGTGAATAGAGCTCCAAGTAGCTGCTTTGCAAATGGCGTCTATGGGTACATTTGCAATGAAAGCCAGAGAGGCCCCGATGCCTCTTGTAGAGTGGGTTCTTGGCGTGAAAGGCAGAGTTTTTTCTGAAAGGGAGTAACACAGCTGGATACAGTTAACAATCCACTTAGAGATGGCACCTTTAGAGACGCGATCCCCCTCTCTGCCTGTAGCTACGGAGACAACCAGCTGGTCTGTTTTCCTTAGAGGTCTGGTCTTATTTACATAGTAGAGGACCGCCCTACGCACATCTAGGGTGTGTAGTTTCACCTCAGCCGAGCTTTGTGGGTTTTGGAAGAAAGCCGGAAGCTCGATGGACTGGTTCACGCGGAATTTGGAAATAAACTTAAGTGAGAACCTAGGGTGTGTACGCAAAACCAGTTTATCCTTGTGGACTGTAAAGAAAGGATCCTGCACTGACAGAGCCTGAATTTCCTAACCCTTCTTATGGATGTAATAGCTACTAAGAAGGCTGTTTAATAAGTCAGGTGTTTGAGACTGCTTTTATGCATGGGTTTGAATGGGGGGCCCATGAGTTTAGCTAGCACCACATTAAGGTCCCAACCTGGTGGTGGGTTTGAAATAGGAGGGTGAAGTCTCTTTACTCCTTCCATGAAGGCTTTAACCACTGGAACTTTCCACCGCGACACCTTGTTATGGGAGGTGGTGTATGCTGACAGAGCTGCCAGATGCACCTTCAGTGAGTTAAAAAACAATCCTGCATCCAGCAGGTGGAGCATGTATGTAACAATAGTTGAAGGAGTGCAATCAACTGGGTTGATTTGTCTATTCTGGCACCAGATAACGAATCTCTTCCACTTGTCAAAGTAGCAGTGCCTCGTGTTAGGCTTCCTAGATTCTTTTAGGATGTCCATACATCTTTGAGGGAAATTGAGATGTCCAAACTCTATGACCTCAGGAGCCATGCTGCTAGGTTCATTGAGTTGGATAGAGGATGTACTTTTTGACCTTAAAGGCTGGGACAGTAGGTTGTACCAGCCCGGGAGTGTTATGGGTTCGCACATCGCTAGTCTGCGTAAGTGTGGGAACCACGGTTGTCTCGCCCACATGGGAGCAACTAGGACGAGCGTCATCGATTCCCTGTTCAACTTGTTCACCACCTTCCTGATGAGAGGAGTTGGTGGAAAAGCGTATGCAAACATTCCTGACCAGTTCATCCACAGGGTGTTCCCCTGGGAGCCTGGTTGTGGGAATCTGGACACGAATCTTGGACATTGTCTGTTTTCGCTTGTGACAAATAGGTCTATGGTGGGGGAACCCCACTGAGAGAAGAGATCTTCTACGATTTCTCTGTGTATACACCATTCGTGCTCCTCTGGGAGGGGATCTTAGTGCATCTGCCAGAGAATTGAGATCCCCTGGAACATGTTGCGATGACAGGAAGATGTTCCGTTTGGGAGCCCATATCCAAATTCTCTGGGCAAGTTTGGACAGATTTGGCGAACGAGTCCCTCCCTGCTTGTTTAAGTAAAACATGGCTGTAGTGCTGTCCGTCCGGATTTGCACTGACAGATTCAGCAGGTAGGGCTCGAACGCTTGAAGCGCTCTGAATACTGCCAGAAGCTCTAGCAGGTTGATGTGATTCTTGGCCACTGAGTGAGACCAGAGACCCTGAGCTGTGTGGTGGAGGAGGTGAGCTCCCCACCCTGTCAGGCATGCATCGGTTGTGACTATCGCCTGTATCTCAGGATCGTAAAAGGGTTTCCCCTTGGACATATTTTCTCTTGTCCACCAGTGAAGGCTTTGTACCAGTGTTGACGAAACGACCACTAGATCGTCCCACTGACCACTTGCCTGAGACCACTGTTTCGCCAACCATTCCTGCATGGGACGCATGCGCAGGCACGCGTGGGGGACCAGGTAAATACATGACGCCATCATGCCCAGCAAACGCATTGCTTTGCGTACCGTTATCTGACGACCGGCCTAATATTGAGGAATTTGCAGTAGTATATTCCGAATTCTCTCCTCTGATGGAAAGGTCAACCCCTTTTGTGTGTCTAGGATAGCTCCTAGGAACTGTTTGGAGGTGCTTGGCACCAGACTTGACTTTTTCTCGTTTATTGAGAAACCCAATTAGAAGAGGAGGTCGATAGTTCTTTGAATATTTGTTCTGCAAATCGCTGGGGTTTCCCCCGTGATGAGCCAGTCGTCTAGGTAAGGGTACACCGGGATTGCCTCCCTGCGTAGGTGTGCTGCCGCCACCGCCAGTTCCTTGGTGAATACCCTTGGAGCTGAAGCTATCCCGAAGGGCAGTACCTTGAACTGGTAGTGCCGACTGTCCACCTTGAACCGCAAGTACTTTCTGTGCGCTGGCAACATGGAAATATGAAAATAGGCATCTTTCATGTCCAATGTTGCCATGTAGCCCCTCTTTTTTAGGAGGGGGATTACCTCTTGGAGAGTTGTCATGCGAAACCTTTGGGGCTTGACATATTTGTTTGCAGGCCGTAAGTCTAATACTGGGCGCATTGTTAAATCTTTCTTTGGTACAAGGAAGTAGGTTGAATAAATACCCTTGTTTACCTGGTGTCTCGGGACGAGTTCGATCGCGTCCTTTGCTAGCAGATTGACGATTTCCTCGAGGAGGATTCTTTGGTGGTCCAAAGAATGTGTTCTTTGTCGTGGAGGGAGGTTTCGAGGACGCTCTAACAGTTCTATGCAGTATCCTCCGGACACTGTGGACAGCACCCATCTGTCTGATGTGATCCCTTCCCAAGCCTGGGTGAAGTTGGAAATGCGTCCTCCTACTGGGGATGCGTGAGAAGGGACCCTGAGCGAAGCGTCACTGTTTTGGTGGAGGCGTGCCGCCGCCTCTACTGGGGCTGCCTCTCCCTTTACCCCGTCCTCTCTTATTCCCCCTGCTATAACCTTGGGTAGACTGTTGTTTATTGCTCCACTGCGTACCGTGGCCCTGGGAATAGCTTGACCCTCTTTGGGAATTCTGTCCGCGTGTGCGGCGAAAATTGCCATTACCCCTTTGACTTGGGGGCTTAGTGGTTAGTTGACCTAGGGACTTGAGTGTTTCATACTCGTCCTTGGCATTTTTCAGCGCATCCTCGACCGCCTTACTGAACAATAGATCTGACTCCACCGGTTTGTCTAACAACGATGTTTGGGTTTCAGCCTTGAATCCAGTCTGCCGTAACCAAACATGTCTCTTGATAACTGTACCCTCTGCTATCAATCTCCCGGCGTTATCTGCGGCATCAAAGGTTGCCTTTAAAATGCAACCGGATACGGCTCTACCTTCCGCCGAGACTCGTGCCAATTGGCTCTTTAGGGGTTCTGGGGCGGAATCTATGAGTGCCCGACTTCCTCCCATTGGTGGCAGTTATAACTCGCCAGCAGGGTGGTGGAGTTGGCGATTCTTGTTTAGTAGGTGGAAGTGGAGGCAACCTTCCTGCCGAACCCATACATTTTCTTGCTGTCCTTGTCGGGAGGAGCTTCTGATGATGACAAGGGTGTTCCTGCCCTCTTGCCGGTGTTTGTAACGACAAGGGAGTCCAGTTTCAGATGCCCTCTTATATACAGTGGGTCTGATTGGGCTGCCCTGAAAAGCTTCTCAATCCTGGAGTTGACTGCCCTGGTGAGGTTGGGGTTTACCAGTGAAGGGTCTATTCTTCTTTGGATTGACCTAAGGATAGGGATGGCCTGCGCAACATGTCTCCATTCTCCCACCAACTCTTCGGCAAAATCTCTTTCCTCTTGAGCACCCTGGGTGTCAATGTGGAAGTGGTTTGCTGCTCGAGATAGGACTTCATTTAGGAGGGGCTGGTTGTCGACCGGGGAGTCGGTAACCGGTGGTTCCTTATCTACCGGGGAATCTACCCTGTATGTTTCTGGGTCGTTCTCTTCCTCCTCTTGTTCCTCATCGTCCCCATAGTAGCCTGTCCCAGTCTGTTCTTCCAACATGCCCAAATCTGTATCCTTGCAAAGGGAAGGATCTTCCTCTTGAGAATAAGGGTGAATGTGGAAGGGATCTGAAGACCGTGTTGTTTCGAACCGGGATTTTTTACTTGGGGGGGATAGGATCTTTGGAAACTGAGGGTGCTGACCCGTCAGGGTTATAAGTGAGAAAATGTTCAGGGTTTTTGGAATAGAAATCTGCCAATGATGACATTCTTTGCATGACTCTATCTATGTCCTCACTAGACCACTCTCTTGAACTGGGAATGACTTTGCCTGGGGGGAGTTTCCCTGTCTCATCTATAATTGAGATGTGAGACCTATCCGTCTGTTTGAGAGGAGTGGAATGTTTCTGCAGTGTGGAAGTATGCTGAGACTGTTTCCTCTGTTGTTTTCCCCCCTCCCCGTGGCTGGAAGAGTGTTTACCCTGCTTCTTTGGGCCCTCGGAGCTTTTCGACCCTTGGCATCGAACTTCGGTAGTGGTGGTAGTATCCTTCGACCGTGTAGGTTGGGATTCGGGAATAGGCGTTACTTGGGCTGTAGACACCGACTCCTGGAGTGCGGTCTGGGGATAGAGGTCGGCTTCGTCTTCCGACGATCGAACCTCGGTTACTTTGGGGAGCAAGGCACTCTTGGCAATAGTGGATGATTGCCTGGAGTCATGCAGCGATCTAGATCGAGAACGCCCAGAGGACGCCGATTCAGACTGTTCCCTATGTGCCTCTTTCCGAGAGCTCGACGTGCGCGTCGTGTCTCGGTGGGACTTTGTGTGTTTGGAAGTGCTGTGGGTCGCACGTACGTCGCCGGGGGTCTTCCCCATAGCCGCCCTGCCGGACGACCTTCCGAGGTCGGGGACCTGCGCCTGGCTGTCTTTCGATGCCGTGTTACCCTCGCCGTCTGAAAGTCCGGCGTCGCTGCCGTCGCTGAAGGCACCCTCCGCGGCCATGGCCTCTTGACGCCTGGCGTGGTGGGCCCAACGCTTGGTGGAACGGTCTTTTAGTGTTGTAGGTTTGAACCTACTACACGCTCTGCAATTTGCCTCAGGGTGGTCCCTTGGCAAGCAGAGATTGCACGTGGCGTGTCTGTCAACCCAAGGATACTTGCGGTTGCACTTTGGGCAAAATTGGAAGGGGGTACCCTCCATACGCACCTTGAGGCAGCGGGCTGGTAAGTGTAGGAATGTATAGAAAGTATATAAGAGTGTAGAGTATGTCCACCCCCCACTCTCCCTACTTGTAGGGCCGAGGCCAGAGGCCTTCCGAGGCCCGGGCCGAGGCCAGGGGCCTTCCAAGGCCAACTCCGTCGTGAAGCTCTCGACGGTCGCTTTCTTCTCCGGTTCGGCGTCGAGTGTCGAATTTCGGTGACTCGATGTTAGGGTGGAGAAAAAAGGGGGAAATATAACAATATTTTCCAAAGTATGGCTAATGCCAGTGAACTCTGCTGAATGCTTCCAACCAGTATGGCGGAAAAAAACAATTTGAGGGTCCTAGACGCGTGAGGGATCATGGGTACAGTGGACGTCACACTAGGGATAGTATTACTGGCACGCCCTGTGTCGACGCCCATTTTTGAGTTTTGAAAAACAAACTGTAATACTCCGCAACTTCCACTAGATGTCGGCCTATGCACAGCATGTGATCTAAGCAGATTCCACAAGCCTCAGAAATACATATATATATATACTTTATTTCCATAGCAAAAGCAATGAGAATTGCCCATTATGTCCAATGAGACATTAACTTGTGTAGTCCCCCCCAACCTCACTTTGGTCCTTTATGACCCTATCCAAAGAGGTGGCAAGGCTTAAGCTCCACCCCAGGCAGCCATCTTCAGATTTTGAGCCGTACGAAGACTTCATATATGATGAATGCCGGGCCTTTGAGCAGCCTCTCAGCGGAGGCGGGAGAGCACATGTTAATCTATGAAAAATACCAATGCTGGAGAAATACAGTTACAGGTAAGTAACTAAGACGTCTTCAACATTGGATCTTTCATAGATTCACATGCTTCAATAGAATACCAAGCAGGTAAGCATGTCTAAAATTGGTTACACCCTGAAGATTAATATCCAGTATAGCAACTTAACTTAAGCCACATATACTAGGGAAGGCGGGAGAAAAGGCTGCTCCTACCTTAAACAAATAGGTGGCGGAGGACCACCTGTCCAACCGCTGATTCCTTGTTGGTGTCTTCTGTTAAGCAATAATGTTTGGTGAATGTGTGAAGCATGCTCCAGGTAGCCGCTCTACAAATGTTCTTTATCGCTAGTCCTGCATGGAAGGCAACCAAAGCTGCTCTTCCCCTGGTGGAGTGAGCTGTAGGAGGTCTAGTGAGCGGGTCATCTTTAGACTGATGGCAATGCCTTATGCAGTCAGTCACCCAGCGTAAGAGGATTTGTTTAGAGATACATTGTCCCTTTGTGCAACCTGAGAATGCCACGAAAAGCCTTGGGGAAGTATGGAATTCCTTGGTTCTTTGAATGTAGAATTTGAGGACTCACGCAACATCTAGCAAGTGCAGTGCTCTTTCTGCCATTGAAGTATGGTTGCTGAAAAAAGTAGGGAGAACAATACGCTCCAAGAGTGTCATTTCCGATACTATTTTAGGTCAAAATTGAGGATGCATCCTGACGACACAGTCCTTCTGTAATAGGGTGAATGGTGGTTGCGACAAGAGGGATTGGGGTTCACTGATTCTTCTAGCCGATGTGATGGCTATTAGTAAGGCAACTTTCCAGGATAGGAATTTTAGGTCACATGTATGGATGAATTCATAGAGTGACTCTGAGTGCCGACAGAACTGTGTTTAGGCTTCAAGAAGGCCCGGTTCTGGCATTGATGGAAAGGTACATAGCAATCACTTGAGAACAATTTTCCTTGCTGGATTGGGAGGTAATGATGCTTGACTAAGGTTTGTTGTATAAGCCGATATGGCGGATAGATGTACTTTAATGGAGGGCAATGAGAGCCCCATTCTTGCCAGGTGTAGTAAATATGGTAACGCTTGCTCCACTGATGTAGTAAGCTGATCTATACATGAAGTTTCACACCATTTTGTGAAACGGGTCCACTTCCGAACATATGTAGTCTGTGTGGACGGAGCTCTAGATGCTTTAATGATGTCGCAACATTCCGAAGAAAGCATTAGGTTCACTCATTTTCGATGTTCAGGAACCATGCTTTGAGCAACAGGCTCTCTGGGTCGTGGTGTAGAACCTTGTAGTTCTGTTGAGTCAGCAAACTCGGATGCACTCTGAGGTGACTTGGTGACCCTTGAGAGAGGTGCCGGAGGCCTGTCCAGGTTATTGAGATTGCGTCCCCCAGTGATAGAGCTTCTGGGTATCTCGAGGTGAAGAGGTGGAATTTCTTGTTGTCGCTGGTGGTGAAGAGATCGATCTCCAGTTGTCCCCACATACGGAATATCCGCTGAGTCTCTTCCTTGTCTAGTTCCCATTTGTGGGAGGCTGTGTAATCCCTGCTCAATTTGGCCACTAGGACATTGTCTACTCCTGGCAGGTGTTCTGCTTTCACTTGAACCATGTGCTGTAAAGCCCATGTCCATAACTTCTGTGCTTCCTTGGATAGCATCTCTGATCTTGTGCCTCCCTGCTTGCTGGTATAATGCATGAAGGTTGTGTTGTCCATCTGAATTGTGACTACTTGCTCTGCTAGTACAGGTAAGAAAGCCTTCAGTGCCCAGCGGATTGCTCTGAGCTCCAGGAGGTTGATGTGTAGTTGAGACTGACCACATGCCCTTTGTCTGTAGTTATGCCAATTGTGCTCCCTACCCTGACAGGGACGCATCTATTCTGAGAAGCAGCATTGAAGTGGGAGCTTGAAATGGCATTCCCTGTGACGGATTTTGTGGTGTGCCCCACCATTAAAGTGCTCTGTGGAAGATTGGTGGAAGTTGGATGATATTTTCTCATGACCCGTGTGCTTGGGCCCATTGGTGGTCCAGAGTCTCTTGTATTGGCCTCTTCCGTAGTCTGCAGTTAGGTATGGGATATATACATGAGGACATCATGCCCAGGAGCAATTTGAAAGATCGTACTGTGGTTGTTGTACTGTTGAGGAACCATGAAATGAGTTGCAGCATCATGAATACTCTGTCTGCAGAGGGTCGTACCCTGGGGATACAGGTGTTTAACTCTGCTCCCAGGAAGAGAGCTGTGCTGGCAGGCACTGGCAGGATTTGGCTTCATTTATGGAGATTCATTGTCTTTGCAAACGCTGTGGTTGCGAGGATGAAGGAACATGCCTTTCTTAACCAATCTTCTAAATAGGGAAAAACCTCAGTTCCTGAGCGTCTGAGGTTTGCTGCCACCGGTGACAGGCACTTGGTGAAGACTCTCGGTGCCGACCTTAGGCCAAAGGGGAGAACTCGAAATTGGAAATGTGCATCTCCCACTAAGAATCTGAGAAATCTTCTGTGTGCTGGGTGGATGGGGATATGGAAGTACGTGTCTTCCAAATCCAGGTTTGCTAGAAAATCGTTTTTGTTTAGCCATGGGAGAACATTTTGTAAGGATGTCACTTTCAATTTGATGCGCTTGGCGGATTTGTTTAATGCTATTAGGCCCAATATTGGTCGCCAGTGGCCGTTCTTTTTCCTGACCAGGAAGAACCGGGAATAGAGCATTTTGCCCTTTGGTCTACTGAGACTGGTTCTATGGCTGCTTTTTAGAACAGTTTGCGAATTTCTATTTTCGTATGTTTCATCAAGTGTGTTTTGCATGTCTGGGGCGGGATGGACGGGGCTTGGTCTAAAAATTCTATTGTGTGCCCCTTGCAGATGACTTGTTTAATGTTTCGCCAATGGTGGTAATGTTGATTTATCCTTCCTCCCACCGGGGTAAGCTGTGGGAAGGATGGGTATGGATTCTCAGTTCTGTTTAGATTGTGTTTTGGCGTGGTTCGAGCCACGTGGCCTCTTTGGGTATTGACTCTGGCCGTGGATTGGTGGTGTGTATTGTCTTTAAAGTTACTGCCTTGCATTCTCTGACCATAGGCCGGTCTGTTGTAACCCTGAATCTGGAGGATGAGCCCCGAAAAGATTGAAAGGTGCGGCAGTCCTTGTCTTTGTCTTTCCGCGAGCTGATAGCGCTGGCTGTGTCTGTATCCGATTGGTTAACATGCCGCCAGGTGAACGGTCGTAATGGGAAACCAGAACGCATCTTAGGTCTCGGGAGGATAGCACACGGGCAACAGGCTCGCCTTGGAAGCAAGACGACACAGAGCAACACAGGTTCGATCTGCGGGTCCGTGCTTAGAAAGCTCTGGGTATTAAGCGCGTTATAAATAACCTATCATATATCATTTCCTGATACTCAAAGAACCTATTTTAACAAACAAACTAGCAAAACTAAGAAGTGTTCCATTCTAATTTGCAAATTGGCCATTTTTTAGTGATTATTGAGACAGACAGCTCATATCTATTAGTTATTAAATTGATTGCATTATTGAACCCTCCTGATGAACCACCTTAAACAGGTGGGGAAACACATATGAGGGACCATAATGCATCACAACAAAGTGAATAAGATTTATTTATTTTTCAACCTGAACTTTCTCAATATAAACCAAAGATCTTGGCGCAATATATCGGATCCTTTCTTTTCTGTGTCCGATTTAATGCCTTTAAGATGGTCATCGATCTTTTTACCAAAAAGGTCATGTCCATCGAAGGGCATATCTAAAATGTGTGCTTGAACTTCTGGTCTGAAATTGGTTGCTTTCATCCAAGCCTGTCTTCTGAGAACCGTTCCATGGGCCATTTGCCAGAAACCAGATTCGGCAAAGTCTACCACTACATCAATCATGTGATCGGAGGTGGCTTCCCCATCAGTTATTATTGCCCTTGCTTTCTCTTGAAACTCAGCCAGTAGGGGTTTGGTTAGCTTTGATATACGAAGCCAGAGTTCTTGATCAAATCAAGCTGTCATAGCTAGAGCATTACCTGCTCTGATAGTTAGAGAAGGTGATGACGAGACCTTTCTGCCTATGGCTTCAAGTTTTCATCCTTCCTTGTCAGGTAAAGCTGTCAGTGGTCACGAGGGGTTTGCTAGTTTCTTTCTTGCCGCGACTGTGATGACTGAGTCGGGTTTTGTGTGTCCTCTTAAGCATAGAGCAGCCATGTCTGGGGCCTTATATTTTTTCTCTGGTGGTGATACCAGAGCAGGTGTAGACAGAGGTGTAGAAAGGATTCTTACAACTGCATCCCAGACAGTGTCTAAAAGAGGGATAGTAGTGACAGTTCTTCGCTTATCCCTGTGTTCGTATAGGACTGATTTCTTCTCCTCTGAAGTTAACTGAATTTTGAGAATATCTGCTGCCTTGCCAATAATGGAAGGATACCAGGTCATCAGGTGGTGAAGTTTCCCCTTGGGAATCATGTTTTCTTGGTTTCTCTATTACATAGTCACCCCATTCACTATGTGTGTCTGGGTCATGTGTGATCTCTCATTCCTCTGGTTCCTCCGTGTCCATGAAGTATCTGAACAAGTCCTCCTGCCAATCTGAAATTGACGCAGTTGAGGGTACTATAGTTGGATCCCTTGTTGGCGAGGGTCTCCTTGGTCTAGGTGAGGATCTTGGAGGTGAGACTTGTCGGTGAAGCACTGTGCGACAGTGGTCTGTCGATGGCCCTGTGAGAGGTTCAGGAAAGCGTGGACATTTGCAGCCTCTACTACGGGTGGGAGAGCCTCTCGGCGTACTGTAATTTGGTGACTTGTCTCTTTGTGGAGATCTTGTGCTCCTTGAGCTTGCCAATGCATTTCTGTGTCTGGGAGCAGATATGATATGATATGATAGGATATGATAGGTTATTTAGAACGCGCTTATTACCCAGAGGTTTCTAAGCGCAGACCCGGGGATCTAACCTGTGCGGCTCTGCGTTATCTTGGTTCCAAGGTGAGCACGTTGCCGCTGAGCTATCCTCCCGAGATGGTGCCAATGGTTGTGATCTTTGGCATCTATTGAACTCATCTATGATTCTTTGCATGGATTCCATCAGCATAGGGTCATATGGGTCTTGATGTCCTCAGTGGTAGGATGCCATGCTGGACTATTCTCTTTCGGGGTATAAATGGGTTGTTCCCCCATGACTCCGGTGTCAGAATTACTCTTGCAGAATATCTGGTAACTGTACCATCTCCTTGATTGGTGATAATTGTATTATTACGGGTTCCTCCTGGAGTTGAGTCTTTAGCCTTATTTGCGCTGTCCTCTGTGAATGGTCTTCCTACTGCTGACGGGATGACTGTGGATGGCTTTTCTGGCTTGTTTTTCCCTGTCAACGTTGGTATCGATGGTTTGTCAAGGACGATGACTAATGCTTCGTCGATGATGATTTCGTGGACAAGTGTTGTGACGTTAGTTCCGTCAACGAGAGCTTCGTGAATGAATGGTGTGTTCCCTTCGCCTTCGTCGATGATGATTTCGATGATGAGGATTTGCTCGTCGACGAGGATGTTTGGAGCGTGGTCATAGGCGGCTTTTTTTCGTGAAGGGCCTGGATGTCTGTGAACCCTTATTATTACTACCGCTCGTAGACGGTGGTCCCGTAGACAGCTGTTCCACCGATGAAGATTTAGAAGGTATCTCCTTAACTTATTAGGTTGTTTTTTCTTCTGTATGATGTTTTTTCTGACCCACAGAGCTCAAGGAAGGTGTAAGGGAGCTCTTCTCTAGCTTTTTCTTGCTCTTGTGAGGAGGGAAGGACCGCCTTTCTATTCTTTTAGAAGTTTGTCTCTCAGTTTTGTGAGATGTAACAGGGGCCGTTTTGCCAGATTCATCATCCGAGGAGTGGCACTTGGACTCCAGATGTAATAGTAGCCACCCGTGTCTGTCTTTTAAAGTCTTGTTGGTGAAAGTTTTACAGATTTCACACTGGTGGATATCATGAGGGTATAAACAGTAGATGCACTGTTCATGTGGATCCCTCGTGTACACTAGCTTCTTTATGCATCTGCTGCAATCCTTGAACAAGGAAGGCTTCTTGGCAGTTGGTGTTTCCTCAGCCATGGTGTGAAGTAAATATTCACTCGACGAAAAAAATTGAAACCTTGTGCTTTCTGATCCCAGAAAGTCATCAATGGTAGTCCTTGACTAGATGAACACGAGTGAATACAATTTGAATTGTAGCTTAACAGCTAAAGATTGGAAAATCAAAGAAAACTCAGAGAGCTGGAGGATTCCCCCTGTCTGGTACACTGCGGCTCAAAATCTGAAGATGGCTGACTGGGGTGGAGTTTATGCCACCTCATTGGTTAGGGACATAAAGGATCAAAGTGATATAGAGGGACTACACAAGTGAATGTCTCATTGGACATAATGGAAAATTCTCATTGCTTTTACTATGGAAATAATGTATATATATATAAAATTATTTTCAAATCACCAAGGATTCCCGTTCTGATGATGGGGAATATTCAAGCATGTGAATCTATGAAAGATCCAATGCTGGAGAAACATGTTATTGCTGTTGCACAAATGCTTGCCCAACCCCTGCAACCACCATGTAAGAATACTTCATGTTGAATTTGCCTCCAACCCCGGGAAAACATGCCATGCCACAGTAAGAAAACATTTACTTGCTGACTGCACAAATGCCCCCACCTTCCCCATGTAATAACACACATAATATTTCTCTTGAACCTGAAGTGACTAAAAAATGCCATGCTACAGAAAAAAAAATCCAATATGCCTAGCCCACTGTGCTATAAACCCTGTACCCCAATGTTCCTCCATGTGATAGCATTCATAAAGTTGGCTTTGCCCAATAATACCGGTAAAACATGTAAGAAAACGTCCATACTCCAATGTCCCTTGCCTAGACCCCACCCTTGCACACACATATTCATACCCATTCAACCACAGGCCACTCACCAAGTGGAGGCTGGTGAATCTTTTAATTGAAGAGGCGTAAACATTTCCCATAAATATGCCAAAGAGACCAAGAGTAGTGAGGGGCTGTGGGTGGGGGGAATTTTAGAATAATCGGTTAAAATATTTCATTATACCAACAATAGTGCACAGGAAAATGTATCGATGCATTTTCATGATGCCTTGGCCAACAATATATTCCAGTATACAAAAATGTTCAATTTGGCTGTGCCCATACATGTCAATGATGGCTGCACAAATATATGCCAGTATTCCCATATAAGAAGATGCACGTTTGCTTTGCACATAATGTCAAACATGTCCAGGCTGTCTCTGCCAAAATATGGCAGTATCCCCAAGTGAGGATACAGTTATATTGGTTTTGCCATTAAAAGTGCCATGCCACACTAAGAAAACATGTCAAAACTGGTGGCACCAACATGCCAGTTTAGCCCTAATAACACTTATCATGCTTAAATTACCATAGATGCCGGGAAAAAAAGGCCATGCCACTGCAAAACATAGCTAGACTAGCTGCATTAAAATGCCTCGCAAGAACACAGCATGGTTGCTTTATCATAGATGCTCAGTAAAACATGTCAGAAATGGCTAGAACCGGCTGCACCAATATGCCAGTCTAGCCACGTAACAGCATATAACATGCTTGTTTATCAGGGTTGGATGTCCATTAAAAATGTCATGCCACAGTAAGAAATAGCTAGATTGGCTAGCCCAAATTGTCAGTCTAGCCATGTAAAAACACGTATTATGCTTGCTTTATCATGGATGGAAAATGAAATGCCATAGTAGTGCCCCCCTCCACTCCTCAAGCCTCCTGTATCTCACCCGCAAAATCAGTTTCTCAGCACAAACACATGCGCACACAAATTATCTCACTCATTTACTGACATTATTCACTCGCTCTTTCCCATGCACGCTCATACACATGCCCATTTGTGCACATTCCCTGCCATCCATGTATCATACACTGTTACATAATACACCGTTGAATGCACACATACCTACAAACATACATCATAAACATTCAGCACCCAAGCATGCATGCACAACCACATTTAAAAAAATATGTTTTTTTTTTTTTTTAACCTGATGTCCTGATTCGGAATCAGTCTTGCCTGAGGGACACCATGTCTCTGGCTCCTGCATTCCACCCTGCCAGACAGGAACTCGGAAGCAGGGAGAGCTCCTTTCTTTCACACTGTAGAAGAGGGAGCAGGAGCATATCCATACTGCGGCACCGAACTGGAAACTTTCTTTCTGAAGTCGAGGGACCTTCTCTGCACCAGTTTCTCCATCTCCAGCCATGAGCTGCGTGCCCTAGGGGGATGCAACCAACAATTCCAACGCTGCCGGGCATGTGATCGTCATCCACTGGATTCCACCAAAAACCCAGACATGCCTGCTAGGACTCCACCTCCCCACTCCTGCATGGTGGGGCTGCCGCCCGAGTAGCCTCTCCACCTGTGAGGCTCTCGTGCATTTGACCCTCCCCTGCATCGGTACCTCCAACTCCACCCATGAGCTGCCTGCCTCAGGGGGACACTGCCGCTGTTCCAATGTGATGCTTCACCTGCCCCAGCCTCTCATCCCCTCAACAACTCACCTAGGGCATTCTTGCACTGGGAGCACCATTAAAAGGTGGCACATTTAAAGGTTTTAATCCATTCCTGTTTACGCCCTGTGCACCCTTCATACCCGCTTATCGCCTGTAGCTGCCCAAGTTATCTATCTGGCATTTTCACTCTTTAGGCTACCATGTATTCTTTACTTATTCTTACTACTATTCCTTTTCTCATTTTACCTACCATGTCCTTCTATATTCCCACCCATTGTTCTCCTTGCACTTCTCTACCCTCCGCCCTGGCCCCCTATAATCGTATTTATCCTCCTATGTGCTCCTCCCGTCCTTCTGTCATCTCTATAGGTCTTTGGAATGCCCGCTCAATTTGTAATAAATCTCACTCTCTTCTTTATACTCATCATCAGATTTCTTTTAAACTACTTGACGGACTGTCACCAGACCTCCAAAGGAATGCACTCTTGCACTTCCAGGCACTTTCAAAACAATTTCGGTCAAAATCTGTCGGTCATTATAGGCTGTGCCAATACAAAAAGTAAAAAATGAAATACCGGTTTTCACACTTTCGGTCTTTTGAAATGTTGCATGGATTTGCACCAAACTTTCTAGTTTTTAAGTCCACCAGACCAAACAATGTTTTGTACAACCTTCATGATGATGTGTCCAACAGGTCAAATGTATTGGATTTCAGCAAATCCAATGTCTCACACGTTTCAACTAAACGTACGGGCGATGACCGTTGCCCTATTAGATCATACATTTCAAAGAGCATTTTTAAAGGATGTAGTTTGGTTTGCCTGGCAACACACCTTTACCCTCAGTGGGCCTATTATGGAGAAAGCCCGAGTGCCCCTGCCCATGAAAATGGTACTATCAAATGGGAAGAGAGCCACCCGCAGACGGTAGATGGCCCGCTCGGCCGACAATATTCTAGCGATGGTTCCAGCAAGGCATTATTTCAGTGTAACCTTGAGTGAGGAGGCGGTGTCAGTGCTGCAAATGAAGGAGATGATACTACAGCAAACAGTTATGCCAAAGGGTTCTTACATTAAAACACTGGCACAGACACTGTTGACCCTCAAAAGAGTACACTTCTAATTAAAGAACAGACAGAATCCCAGTCGGTGTCACAGTGAGTAACAGCCAATTTGGGACACAAGAAACTGTCCTACACCTTCGTTTTCCTTGGGGCTTGGATAAATGTCTCTCAGAGCAACGTGAAAACCAAGTACAACACAAAAGGGGAGGCTCTATGAAAACTGTCAGGTTGGAGGAATAACTAAACGTCGTGCAAGGGTCTAATCTTAGAGAAGCACACATCCTTAATCCAAAATCTGGTCCTTTACTCTAACCAGTAAGATTTCAGAGTTGTTGCACACAGGACGGGACGTTTCGTTCAACACCCGTATCAAGGATTTTGAAGCACTCCAACACACTTATTTCTAGGCCATAACAGCAGCTCCAGAAGATGAATCGCCCTTCTGGCATTCCAGTATATTTCAATGCCCCCCCCCCATCATATCTGCAGATTGTTTGTGTGATCCTGGATGGATTTTCATGAGTGAGGTATTTTTCAATCTCACTCCCTAGCTTAACACATTTGTTTTGGGGAGTACTGGTGAGTTCCTTTGACTACCAGTGAAGGGAAACATCTCTCCAATCCTTTTATCCTTTTCACACAGCAGTATTACCTTCCTTACAGAGGGTACAGCAGAGGAAGTGCCCCCGTTCTTTTCCTTTCAGTGCATTTCTGCCCTGTTACAGTGTAACAAAGACAAGCTGGTGGCAGTGTTGCCCTGTTTTAAAATGTTTGATTGCACTCCTGTGCACCTGGCTTCACCACTAGGTAGACTTTTGACCAGCATGGTGACCAAAATGGCTTTTCTTCATGGTTTAATCCCCTTACTTGTTGTTCACTGGATTTGTGTCAGTCTTCCTCCCTTGCCAGATTAGAAATTGGCATATTTGGTGTAAGCCCTTTGGCAAGCTTCTTGGCAGAAACCTGGGAAGGGATCTGTGTGCTTGAACACGCTAGAAGAGGGTATTGGGGCCAGGCAGCCCGAAATACAAAGCAGCCAATGTGAGGTTACTGTTGCTGGGCTGACAGTGGGGAGATGGCTCTCTAGGACTGGCCAGCCGTTCTGTTTAAATGGTTGAAGTCCTCCTGTTAGTGGGTTTAGGACACCCCCAGGACAGAACTTCACATATTAGGGGTGCATCTGGAGCAATTTCACAGCCAACCACTGGAGCCAAGAATACCCACAAATAAGGACGCTGGGGGACTGCTGCTGGAGCCACAATTGACCAAGCAATCCACCACCGAGGCAAACCTCTGCACTTCATAGAAAGGGGAGACCTGTATCTGGTGCTCTCCCTCCCTTCGACTAGCCTCAAATTCTGCTCTGTTGTCCTCATCCTATGAGGCTTGAAGAGTTAAGGAGCATGTATTTGGGTTGAATCCTCTGGGGTTGCATGGAACTCAACTAGCCCTGGAGATGGAAATCTTTCAGGCATCCTCATCATGGCACTGGTGGTCTGCAGGTGTTGCTCTCTTTCAAAGAAGGAAGTCTTGCTGGATTATGCGTCCACTAGTCCTGCTTCTTTATCCATGCTGACACTGTGCACTGTCACTCCAGCTACTCACCTTTCTTGACTAGTGCAAAGTTGTGAAAGACAATGCAGAGCCGTTCCTGAAGCTTTTTCTCTGTCCAGCAAGGTGGTGATCCAATCCCGAAAAGTTGCTAACAGAGACCGAAACTGCTGAATCACCAGACCCATCCGTCACAATTATCCTCCAAGAAGACTGTGCAACCGCAATCCAGAGTTCAAGGGTCCTCCCTCTGTGCCCCATTCATTCCGATGGGTTCCCAGTTCATTCCAACATCTACCTTGGACTGAATGCTGGTGGTAGAACCATTTACTGAACATCCTGTCTGCTGTCCCCTCAATGACTATGATAGGTTGTCATTCCTTCACTACTCCAGCAAACCTACATATGCTACAAAAGTATCTACCGCTATTGCAAGCCCATTGCCCCCTTTGGGATAACTGTGCAAAAAATGACAAACTGAGAAACATTAACTTTTTTAAGTAATCAGAACTGGGTTACTTACCTTGACCATTGAAGAACATTTGATCCTAAAATAGTGCTTTACTTTGTGAAGGTTGGTAGTCAAGTGTTGGTGTACCTTATAATCCTATAAGGCTGTTGTGACATTTTGTAACATATTCCAACCTCCCACTTTAGGTTATTGCTTCAACTGTGTGAATTCTAATGTGTGTTTGTGAGTGTGTTCCAATTTGGCACCTAACAGTGATTTTGTATATTTATATCTGCTTTACCTTATATTTTAATAGCGTTGCCATAATGCATGTGCTGCTAAATTAACAGAAGTATTATTGTACTTATATGTGTGGACAATCCACTAATTGTCAGCCCTTGTATTTGATAATGTGTTATTCATGCCAAACCCCTAATTCCTAAGTGTCAGTCTGAATACTTGCCCTTGCTACCAAAAGAGATACAAGTTCACACTTTTGTGTCAAACCTTTAAATGTCTACTGAGGTTGGATTCCCAGAATCGTACAGCAGAACTGGTTCCGTAAATCTGAACTGTGGCCAAACCCCGCGGACAAGAGCAGGAAATCATTCCTTCCCCTAGAGGACACCTTCATCCCAACCGCTTGGGGCTTTTCAGATTGCAGCCATTACTAACCCAGAGCCAATCATCCGATGTGTGAGCTCTCCACAACCTCTTCTTTGGTTCTCAAGGTCATCAGTACTTGCTAGGTCCCAGCCCCATCAGGGTAGCACTATTTTTTCTTGCCATCTGAACTCTGGTGGTCGCATGACTACCTCCAAGACATTGGCTACTGCCATCAACAGGTTAATCAAAATGCTGCTCCTTCTCAATCATCTCAGGCTTTTGGGTTATAGCCTCAGAAGTTCTCTTGTACTCATTTCTCCTTGAAGCCTTATCCTTCTCAGGGACTGGGATAACTGTGTGACAAATATGGACACATTGTCCCTTCTCCCCAGGGGAAGTTAATCATCCATAACCATGGGACATCTGACTATTTAGTTAAAGGGGGGGGGCAAAGCCCAGGGAATCCTTGAGAAATCCCTCACTCCAGTACCTCAGGAAATACAAACATTACTTGAAACTGAGAGGAATCAATGGGTTTTGGAGACTTTAGAGGTCAGAGAGATGCAAGAGATTGCCCCTTTACCCGATCTTCCCTTTGCACAAAGAAATGACCCTGACCTAATGATCCCCGTTGGGAGGGTAAACTCGGAAGAGAAGGATCCGGCACAAGCCGTTCCTTTTTTCTTTCTGAAAAGGGGTTTACTAAATTGAGGAGATGTGGGAAGGGGTGGACTTCACCAGACACAACTGGTGGTCCCTCACAGTCATCGAAGGGGAGTGCTGGAGCTGGACCACTTGCATCTCACGGCCACCCAACAAAGGAGAGGGAAGAACCAAAGTCGGGTGATATCACGATTTTACTGACCTGGAGTGTTCGCAGATGTGAAGAATTATGTTACCACATGCGAAAATCTGCCAGGAAACTGCAGCCACTCCAGTTCCCATGTCCCATTATTTAACTAATCATAGCAGATAACAGAATAGCAATGGACATAGTGGGCCCACTAGAAACATCATAGTGATTGCTGACTACGCTACCCGCTATCCCAAGGCATTTCCTCTCCGGACTAATACTAGACAACAGATCCTAAAACACGTCCTTCCTTTACTGTCAAGAGTGGGGTTCCTCAAGTATATCCTCACAGACCAGGATACTACTTTTATGTCAAAGATCATGAATGACAGAAAAAAGATACTACAGATCACAACCCTCAGTACCTCTGTATATCATCCCCAAACGGATGGCCTTGTGGATGGGTTTAATCAAACCCTAAAAGGAATCCTCCACAAGTTGGTATGGGTAGATAGTAGAAATTGGGATACTATAGTTCCATGGGCTCTCTTTGCAGTTAGAACAAGTCCTTAGGTATCTCTAGGGTATTCACACCTTGAGTTACTTTATGGGTGAGAACCTCAAGACATACTAGATATGTTAAGAAAGACCCGAGGGGAGAGAGAGAAGAAGCCATTCTAAAAATTTCCCAGAAGTTAAAATCACATATGGCTGTGGTAAGAAAAATTGTCAAACATCACCTAGATACAGCACAAGAACATCAAAACTCCCTATATGATAGACAAGAGGCAGCCAGGTCTTTTTCCATTGGGGAATCTGTCCTAGTTCTCCTTTGCAGCTTGGACAACAAGATGATATCAAAATGGTACAGTCCCTAATAAATCCTTGGGAAAAAACATCAATTGAACTATGTAGTGGCCCAACCAGGTAGACGACAGAAACCCCAAATCTATCGTATAAACAAGTTGAAAGAGTGGAGGTTCGACCCAGTGGAGGAGACTACGGTGGCCATCGCCACCTTCCTTACAGACCCCGACTTCCACCGACACCTAATGCCTCATCATCTACCCCTCTCCAAACAGGAAGACCTTTAAGACCTTTTAACTAGTTTCCAGAGGTCTTTTCTGAGAAACCAGGTAGTGTGCAGAATTTCTGCCACAATATATCCGCACCCAAGCTGGGCAAACAGTGGATCTAAAACCTTACCAGATACCGGACGCAAGGAGGAACATTTTTGAGACCGAACTCCATTAGATGCTCATGGCCAATATTATTAGTCCCTCAGAGATTATGTGGTCATCCCCCATTGTGCTGGTAGCCAAACAGGACAAGTCCTGGAGATTTTATATAGACTTTAGGAAATTAAATTCCATTTCCACTTTTGATAACTACCCTATGCCCAGAATTGACGAGCTCATTGAGAATCTAGGATCGTCCAAATACATATCCGCTCCGGACATAACCAAAGATTATTGGCTGATGCCCCTAAACCCCACTGATAGGGGGAAAACATCTTTTCCACCCCACAAAGGCTCCTTCAATTTAAAGTATTGCCTTGCATGGTGCTCCTGCCACAATCCAGCGATTGATGGATAAAATCCCAAAACCGTATTCGAGCTTCTCCAGAGCCTATTTAGATTACATCATTATACATAGTAAGACATGGCCCAAACTCATGCATAATATTTATGTGATCGCAGGAGCCCTCCTGAGAGCAGGTTTAACGGTCAACACAGAAAAATGTCTCCTGGCCCAGTCGGCTGTAAAATACCGGGGCCATTTTGTGGGAAATGGACTGATTTAACCACAGACAAAAAGGTCAAAGCAGTAAAAGCAACACAGTACCAAAAACTAAAAGAGAGCTTTGCGCTTTCCTTGTATTGTCAGGCTATCACTGGAGATTTATATCAAATTATTCTGCCTTTGCCACCAATCTTACTGACAAGCTCAAGAACTCACATCCCCAAAAGCTTCAAAAGTGAAGAACAACAAAGCTTTGAAGGCCTCCAACAAATCCTATGCTAAGAGCCTGGCTTAAAGATGCTTGAATTAAACTGAGAATGTATTCTTCAGACAAATGACTCTAAAGTCAGACTGAGAGCTGTGTTATCACAAGAACATGACAGCTTATATACAAGCCGGAAATTGTTTGTTCCCAGAGAACAGTCATAAGCCACGGTGGAAATTGAAGCTCTAGCCATGAAGTGGGTAACCCCCAACTTACGTTATCTCACAGGAAGGAGGTACTGGATTGTGACTGATCACTCTCCCCTAACCTGGATGATTCTGAGGAAAGATTTGAATGCCCGTGTCATGAGGTGATTTTAAGATCTACAATTTAGTTTCTCTGTAGATTTTTAAGTAGTTTCACACTTCCTTATCGAGAGGGGTATGTCACAAATCTGGACAATTTGTCCATTCTCCCCATGGGGAGCCAACCACTTTGAGGCTAGGGAGGTGAGTCACTTCACAAGACTCCCCCCAGGGGTCTACGCAAGTGGGACCTCACTTGGAGTGACTGCCCTGCTGGGGACAAGGGCTCCCATTCCAATAAGGAACAATAAGGAACTCCCATTCCAAAAAACCCTGTTTGCATATATGGATGTTGGAAAGATTTTAACATTCCCTGTTGCAACCATAATTAACAAAGATCCTTTTTGACTCTATTGGCTTCAGGCAATGTTGAACGTCACCTGAAGGCCATGATCAAGGAAGACAGGCATAATTCTTTTCCTCAAATGACGTGTATAAAAAGAGAGCAGACTGTGAATGGAGGATAGACTCCTACAGGGGGAGGAGAGCAACCGCTATGCAGAGGCGAGCCTTTGTAGCAACGACATCCTGGTGGGGCAGAGCCACGTTGAGCTTTGGAAACAGCAGTGGCATGAACAGAGTGAGACCCGCTAGCTGGAAGCTGCATAGTTGGTGCCTTGGCTGAGCAAGAGGCTCCGGTCAGGGAACGATGGGAATACAACCGTCTTCTCTGGAGGCACGACCAATGAAGGGCAGTGATGGGCCAGGCACCCAGCAATCGACGCAGACACCAGAGATTGGAGAGGAGCCCAGGTCCCTGAACTGTACCTGGAAAGCACCTGTTCGCACCGAAAGCAGTACCAAAGGGAACACAGACGCTATTGTGTTGTGGACACCAGTGAGTCCTATAACGGTTGCATTCACAGAGTACCGAAATTGACGCAGGTACAGAAAACAGAGTGAAAGAGGTACAAACGGTGTATGCCATGGCTGGAATAGCCGCCAAAAGTACAAGAAAGTAAGAGAAGCTACTGGGCACAAAGTACCACTAAAGCAGAACAAAACTGATACAAAAATTGTATGTCAAGGCTGGAATTGCTAACCAGGCTCTTAAAGACAGACAGACATAAATCCTATGCTGAAAGAGAGTGAAACAAGGTAGTAAATACTCTGCATCACAGATGCCAAAGTGCATGAGGCCATGGGAAGCTGTATTACCCAAGTGGGCAGATTCCCTAAGATAAATTGAGTGCTTGCGAAATAAGATATTTACCACAGAGAAACAGGACTTTGAGGGTTTCAGCGCCACAAAGCTAGGAAAGAAAGAAGTGGTTTTCCTAGTTATCCTGGAGGGATTTAAAACAAGAGACAGAAGATAATTATAATTTCTCCCAAGATGAGCTATCTGAAGATTGTGAAAACTATACCACTGTATATCTGTAGGATCTTTGAGACTGAGAGCAAGTCGAATTCAAGTTGGGCAAAGCAGAAGCCCACCCCAAGATTACTGTGCAAGCCTTCCCTTTTTCCTTTTAGTTAGGTATTTTCTAAAGTGGTAGGGCCAGTTTGTGGTTAGGTCAGAAGACTTTTACTTTTTTACTTGACGTGCACCCTTAGTTTTAGTTTTGCTAAGTAGGAAACTTCCCTCTTGGTGATGAGACTAGTTTGGCGTTTTTTATTTGATTTCTAATAAACATATTTAACTGTTATCCAACATAGCCTGAGTCCTTCTTCTGGTTCACCACAACTGACAAAGACATCTGCTTTGCTCTCCTCTTGCCACTTACTCTTTTGAGACACCAACTCTGTACAACATCATCCAAACTCCCCTCTCCTCTGCCAGCATGATTGTTTGTGTCTCTATTTATAATGTTGTCTGCTCTCTAATTCCCCCCAAAATACTCTGTACTTTGTGTGTTCCCTTCCACACTGGTCCCAGGTTTTGTGATTTGTCTAATCTTTGTGATTCTATCCTCTCCCCATGTGTTTCCCCTCTGTCTTCCGGAACTCCAGTATTGCGCCGTCCTTAATTGCTTGTGTGCTCATATATTTTGATTGATGAAGTCTCTGTGGATCGAGGGCACAGATATTCCGGACCCATCTCTGGGCCATGCAAGACTGTCATAGTGTTTGGGTGGTCCCACATTTCATCTTCCTGAGCAGCTGGTAATATTGTTTCCTCACTAACATCTCCCTTGCTTTGCAGACAGAAGCTGTTTTTCGCGAGCAGCCTCTTTTCCTCAGAGTCCTGTCTGCATCCCATTCCCATTCTTCTTTGCAATGTGTTCTGAAGGTGAAAAGGACTCCTGCTCTAGGAGCGTGCCTGCACAGGCACCAAGGAGAGCAGCATTCTCCCTGAATGTACTGTACCTTTTACAAGTCACTCCTTGTGATGATGTATTACATATTTCTTCTCCATTGAAACATTCCACCCCTTATAATTGGTTATGCTGGTCAGTGCTACCAGGACTGCCACACCTTTCACAGATTATTTTCATCACAAGAGGTGGCGATTGGAAGTTGACTTTTACAGACTTGCTACCAAACTGAAACTTAGAAATCAGCATCATAAACAATTCCAAATAAATGCTGCCGAGGGCGCACTTGAAAGTAAAGTTGGAATAACAATAGACTTATAATATCAATTTAATAACAAATCAGAAACACTATACACATTGTAAGCATGTCATTCATGCAACAATAATTGGACACAAATCCAGAACAAGTTTATTATATCAAGTATATCTGCCAAGCACTTAATTTTATCCCAGGTAATTTAAATTCTCAACGTTCATTGTTAGAATATTTTATATTACACAGCCACAGTAGTGGCTGTGTAGTTATGGTTAAGTTGCTGTTTGCATAGGAAGAGCACTTTTTGGGCGACCTATAACTCCGCTCCCCCTGGACGAATCGTCACCAAACTTTGCAAAGAAAAGTATACGGGCCACTCCGATTTTTTTTGCAAAGTTTGGTGATCTTTGGTCCAGGGGGGCAAAGGTTATAGGGGGGTCCCAAAACGTCTTTTTTTCCCATAGACTGAATGGGGGAAAAACTTTGCGCACTCCTACAGGTCAAAACGCTGGATGGATTTTCACCAAATTTGTAGCAGGGGCTTGGTCCAGAAAGCGTGCTTTTGTAAATTTGGTGACAATACGCCCAGTAGTTTCCTTTAAAACGACCAAAAAATATGTCTAAAAAAATTAGTGCTATCTATGTCCGCTCCGCTGTCACACTTCCCTGTTCACTCCGCGGACAAGATACCGATTGGCTAGGTGGTGGCGTCATGACCGCGGACACGCAACGTCTTCGCCGATTGGCTGCAGCGAGCAGTGATGTGCGTCAGAATGTGTGGATGCGCCCAACATCTTGGATCCGACGACAGCGCGGTCGCAACCAGAGGTGAAATGCTGTTTCGGAAACTGTTTTGGTCTGCTACAGTGTTTGAGGAGGTCCAGAGAGTACGAGATGGGTGAAATACTGTACTTGTTTAGGCGGCAGGTGTTAATGATGTATTCGCCAGGCCTGCCTTGTCCGGGATGTTTGTAAGTACTGAAAATGAGGGTTCTCATAAGGATAGTACTTCAGTCCGTGCTGTGCGCAGGCAAATTCAAACTGTTCTAGCGAACACTGCAATTGAGTACATGCTGTAGTTCCTATTTATGTTCCTATGGGTGTGCTACTAATTTATACACCGCCATGGGTGTGATATGCTGCGGTGGTTGTGGCCAGGGCCTAGAGTCATGGGTGCATTGCCGTAGGCCGTATACTCCCAAGACGCTATGCCCTGGCCACAACCACTGCAGCATATCGCAGCTATACCTACACCCATAGTCTCGCTTATTGATCAGGTGTTTGTGGGGAGGGACTAGAGTATTGGATGCATGGCCAAAGGCCATGTACACAAGATCAAATTTGTACGTAGGTAATTTATAAGGTACTATGGGTGTGATATGCTGTGGTAGTTGTGGACAGTACGTAGAGTCTTGGCTGTATGGCTGAAGGCCATGCACCCGAAAACACAGTTATAAGCACTGCAGTTATAAGCCACTATGGGTTTCATATACTGGACACCCATGCATTCACATATATATGGC
The DNA here is from genome assembly GCF_040938575.1 of Ambystoma mexicanum. Classification (NCBI taxonomy): domain Eukaryota; kingdom Metazoa; phylum Chordata; class Amphibia; order Caudata; family Ambystomatidae; genus Ambystoma; species Ambystoma mexicanum. The sequence goes on along the minus strand of NC_090935.1, from coordinate 1,320,514,292 downwards.
CTTACACCCACGCCTCTAAGCTCTGGCCACAACCACTGCACCATATCACAGCTACAGATACACCCGTAGTATCAAACATCAATTTATACGTAGTGGCCTTACAGGCAACAATGGGTGCAATATGCTGTGGTGGTAATGACCCGGGATGTAGAGTTTTGGGTGCATGGCCTTTTTATAAGCAGTGAAGTTATAAGGCACCATGGTTTTCATATAGTACATTGATTGTGGGCAGGATGTAGAGTTTTGGCTGCATGGCTGCAGGCCGTAGGCCGTGCGCCATACTTCCAAAACTCTAGGCCCTGTCCACAACCACCATATCATAGCACAGCAATGCATACACCCGTACTATCGCTTATCGCTCAGATGGTTCTGAGGAGGGTGTACAGTTTTGTTTGCATGTCCAAAGGCCATGCACACAAGAACGACCTTATAAGCAGTGGAGTTATAAGCCACTGTACACCCATACATTCCAATATCTCTGGACATACATCCAAACCTCTAGGCCCTGCCCACAACCACTGCAGCATATTAGACAGCCACGTTAGTGGCTGTGTAGTCATGGTGAAGTTGCTGTTTCCATAGGAAGATCACTTTTTGAGTGCCTTATAACTCTGCTCCCCCTGGACGAATCCTCACCAAACTTTGCCAAAAAAGTATATCGGCCACTCTGAATTTCTTTGGAAAGTTTGATGATGTTTGGTCCAGGGGGGGGAAAGTTATAAGGGGACGGGGGTCCCAAAACGTCTCTTTTCCCCTTGGACTGAATGGGGGAAAAAGTTCATGTCCGTAGACATGTGGCACTTTCCCTGATTGGTTGTGGAACAGCATAAAGTACGTCAGCTTTCTTCGGTGCCCCCGCCATCTTTTATTCATGTTTTGGTGTACGCGGAGATCGCCAGTAACACATACAAAACAAGACAGCATTGCACTTGTCACACTTATGAAATACGATTTCATAAGGTGGTCTTTAAGGAGGCTGTGATGGGATGTGGCAGCACAAACTGAAAAAGTGGAGTTTTCTTGTCACCAAAGCCATACGGTTAAATGGAAGTTGGTGCTCACTGTACCACTACCAATTAGTGTGTCTGGGTTAAAATGTTTTTGCAATAATATTGCCGTCAGACTGGCGTGCTAAGTTTTGAAAAGTAAGCCCGCCATCTGCACTGTTTGCTGGAAACAGCGATTCTGGAGGTGTATGGGAGTAGCGGTTCTCATTATTGAATTTCAATATGTTGTTGCAAAGTAAAAATGTATTTGCCTTCTGAGTGAAGGTCACATGAGTTGCTTTTTTGGTTGCACGCTCAATAGGCCCACGCATCCGAGTGAATGTATAAGGGGCAATTGATTTTTGACCTTGAGCGAAAGGGAAACTTTAGAAACAATTCAAGGAATGAAAGGTTTGAAAAAAATAGCAATTGATAAGGTTATGTTTTAAAAACGTTTGTAAGGCATATGCAATATCAGTCCACGAAGATTCTTCGGTTTCAATACGTTGGTGTCTGACTTGGCGAAAAAGAATGGAGGCAGTACATATTATGTAAGTTTACTTTTCACCACTCTACACCGACCCGCGTTTTAATTTTAAATTACCGAAACTCTACTTGTGCCAATATAACTGAAGTATGATCTTTCTGCGCTGTTATATTTTTCCTCCAATAATGGAGAGTGCAGAGTTTCCGCGTTTGCAGGGTATGACTACACTCACCCTTTTCAGCGTTAATATTTCTTGTTTGAAACATTATGTTTGCCCATATAGCTTTGTGTATCACTTTGCACGTTCTTTTGGTCTTGTTTGAAATCACGAGATGTAATTTTTTTTTACGTGTCCATTCATTTTGCCTTCATAACTCATTTATCGTCTTCCTGTGTAGTTGCCATTTTTTTTTACCTTACGGCGCATGCAGAATCAGGCGTTTGTAGCCTGTTACTATATTTACACATGGTCAATAGTAACATTTCACTAAAATGTCATGTTTCACCACTTACATTTGTGTATTACTTTGCAAATTCTTTGTGTCTTTTTTGCACTTTTTTGCTAAAGGGTGGTTATTGACACATATTTTCTGTTACGTTTTCCACCCTGGTACATCCTGCCGTACTGTCCGTGCCATGGTTTCCAGATGCCGAGTGACGGCTTTTTTGGACGGCAAATACTACTGCTCGTGAGCGGTTGCCTGTCCATCACAATTATGTGGGATGACAGCCCAGGCCCGCTTTGCCCGTACGCTGACCTCGCTATTCGGAGCAACATCACATCATTTATGGTGCTGTAGGCCGAAGGTCATGGCGCCTTCTTGGAAATCACTGTGGAAACAAAGCGGCTGCTTTAACCAAGAACGCATCATTTTTCTATGGGAAAAGACCAACCTGTGCCTCATCTTTAACATTTGCAATGACGCCCTTAGAACCATTGTTATCATTCCATTGAAAATGGGATTACTCCGATGGTCTCTGACAGCTTCTTGTTAAATAAACCTACTTTACGAACTCTAAAATGTTAATGTTTTCTTTTACAATCCAGTCTATTATTTCAAAATGTAAGTTACTATGTTGTACGTCGCTGTATGTTTATTTACAGGTTCTGCATCACGTCACGTACTTGTGCTTTTTGCAGGCTACCATGGAAAGGGAAGAGGCGCTATGTATGAAACAACTGCCTTCCCTTTCTATGGTGGCTATCTTGAAAAAGGATTTTGTTTTGTAATCCTATTTTGTAGTAGCACACGTTACTGCTTTGCAAATCTAGACTATTAATGGTAAAGATTAATGCGTCTATGTACTTTACTGAGAAATATGAAGTACATGGAGTGTATGCAATTTTTTTGTTTAAATTTATTTACACTGTGGAAGGTCGCTCTTAACGGAATATTTACTTTGTTTACGGATGGCTTTATTTTCTGGTACAACAGCTAATAAGGCAATTTGCGAACGGCAATGAGCAAAGGCAACAAACGGTAATATAGGGCGGTAGATGGACGGCGAAAAATGTTGTCCGTTTGTTATTTGTGGCACTGTTTCTCATGCTTCTTCATTACAGCAGTGCTGCTGTTTCTTGGGGAGGAGGGATGGCTTTAGCTGATGTCATTTTCAGATAAGTAGAACTGTTGTTAAAAATATATAATGTGTAGTGCATTGCTAATCGGTGCCTGCCAATACCTGTTGGCGCTGTGTAAGGGAAATGTTGAAGGTGGACGTTCCTACATCAATATAAAATCTATTTCCACACTGTCCACGAGGCATACATTTTACTGTTAAGTGTGTACTGATTCTGGGACACGTGACACGCCAGCATATTGTCATGTGGCATTCTTCGCAAGGTGTATAGTGTTTAGCAAATGAACCTTTTTAAAGGGACGGAACAAGTTACTTACCTGTAACTGTTGTTCTCCAGCATGGGTCTGGCATGGATTCACATGCGTTCGAGCCTCTGCACTCGGCTCCGTTGAAGTTCTTGTCATGGAAAACAGCGTTTCTTGTGGCCATCACCTCCGCACGAAGAGTGGGAGAGATCCAGGCCCTTTCCTGCAAGCCCCCGTACTTGACTTTTCACGACACGAGGGTAGTGCTCAGGACGCACTCCTCCTTCATGTCCAAGGTACCGTCGGACTTCCACCTCAACGAACCCTTGGTGTTGCCTGTTTTCTTCCCGTCGCCTTCGTCGCCGGCCGAAAGGACTTTGCACTCGCTGGATGTGGCTAGAGCGCTGAAGTTTTACGTGGACCGCACAAAGTGTTTTCGGAAGACGTCACAACTCTTTGTGAACTTTGGACCTGTCAATCAGGGGAAGGCTCTCTCAAAGGCCTCCATTTCCAGATGGCTCTCCGGCTGTATCATGTACTGTCATCGGTTGGCAAACCGACCGCTGCCTGGCCGTCCGAGAGCCCATTCCACCAGAGCGATCGCAGCTACCACGGCGTTCCTATCTGGTGTGCCCTTGCTAGACATCTGCAGGGCTGCTACGTGGAGGTCGACGCACACCTTCACGAAATTCTACTGCGTCGATCGGGATTCCAGGGAGGAGTCCAGGGTCGGCCAAGCAGTGCTGCGCAATCTGTTCGCCTAAGGTGAGCCTGGTGAGGAGGTAAGAATTGCTTAATGTTGAGTTTGATGTAATGCTTAATGTTGAGCCTTTGCCACCTCCCGTGGTTGTGCATGTGTGTACTGCTATGTATTCTTTATTCATGAGCATATGAATCCATGCCAGACCCCAGGCTGGAGAAGGAACAAGTTACTTACCTGTAACTGTTGTTCTCCAGCATGGGTCTGGCATGGATTCACATGCGAACCCTCCCGCCTACCCCTCTGCGGCTCTTCACTTGGTCATACTGCCACTTCACGTGCTACCAAATCTGAAGATGGCTGCCAGAGGCGGGGCTTAGGTAGAGGGCAGTCATTGGCTGTGGTCAGTATGACGCAGAGATCAGTGATTGGTTACTACTACGAAAGACAGATCAGAAACGAAACTGATACTGATTTTTTCTTTACTGAGGATTCCCAGCCTGACGACGGGGAATATTCATGAGCATGTGAATCCATGCCAGACCCCATGCTGGAGAAATTATGGTTACGTTGCCCCACTGAAAATCTGTGACATTTAGTAAAAAATGTTTTTATTAAAATGACGTTATACTTAAATTGACCTACTAAAAACCTGTAAAATTCACACAAGCAAAACTTTAAGGGGACATTATGATTAAGTTGCACTACTAAAAACACTGATTGACATCACATGTCTGGTTCCATCTTTTTTCCTTTAGTGATATATCTTAGCCAGTAATACTTAGGAACAAAAAAATCTAAAAGTACTATATTTGTAGACTTGCACTTCAAATATATTCTTACAGTAATTCATTTGGGGTTCACTCTTAGCATATTAAACATATACATAGGGAGAATACGCACTTGAAAGATACCAATGCTTTCTGTGTGTGAAGACGATCAGTAAGGTTATCAACATTTTCTTATTGGTCTGCTGTTTTTTTTATGACTATACTTTCTGCGGATATGCTCATATTTGTATTTGGATTACTTTCTTTAGGGTGCAGTCACATCAGGTGATAGTTATTCATAGGGAAGTAGTAGGTTTGAAACAGAACAATCATTTCTGTCCATAAAAATAATCAGGTAGGTTATGAACAATTTCTGGGTCTACTGCTGCTTCTTTGCGTACTTCACTTTCACTGTATATACTCATTTTTGTATTTGTTCTTATGTCTTTGAGTTTTGTATGCAATAATGAAAATATATAGGAAGTGGTTTTCATTACCTATTTATAACATATTTCACAGTACACAAAACTCTAATAAGAAAGCATTTACCATTTCACTATTCAACATGGGAAGATTATGAATATTGCACCGTCATCATGTATGCTGCATACAATGCTTATGTCTATACATGAGTACATTATTACACTGTAAAGAACTTCATAATAGAATGCTATTTATGTCAATGCATTGCTTAATGCACCACATAGCTAATGTCATCTATTCCAATGACCCATGACAGTTCTTTTATCAACATTATAATAAGACTCCCTTGTGCAGACTTTTCATGAAAAGTACATGCACATGTGATGTCATCAGTGATGTCATCAATGACATTTGTGATGTCATCTTTGATGTCCTGGGTGTTAGTCTTAGCAATGCACGTAGGTGGCGCGAGTTATGGTTGCTTAGCTTACCATAACTAGCGAATGTCAAGGGATTTTCGGTTTTACTTTGAACCATAAAATCCCTTTAAAAAGGTTTTTTGCTGAATATATATATATACATAGCAGTGAACAAAAACAAAGGGTCTACACATGTGATATCACCAGTGATGTCATCAATGACATTTGTGATGCCATCTTTCATGTCCTGGGTGTTAGTGTTAGCAGTGCAAAGTGGGGAGGGCAGGTATGGTTGCTTAGCCTACCATAACTGGCGAATTTCAGGGGTTTTTCGGTTTAACCTCGAACCATAATGTCACGGTTACAAAGTTTTTTTTTAGTGAATTTCACAGGTTTTTAGTAGTGCAACTTAACCATAATGTCCCCTTAACAAAGTTTTTTTAGTGAAATAAATATATATATATCCTTTGACATATCCTTTGGTTTCACATCATTATACTTTGAATATATAAGCAACTTCCTTCATTATCAACAAATATATTTATTTTCTCACATATTAGATCAAAATATAAATTTTTAAATTGATTTTATAATGCCACCAAGGATTAACATATTTTTCAGTTTACTTGTTTACTGTCGATTTGTCTTTAATCACAAATGTGTATCAAAATGTACAATTCTGTTTCAATTATTGTATGGATTTCATGTGTTTTCCATTTTTCTAAATCAGTTTGTTCTTTGCACTTTCATTATATTTTGTTTTCTGTGATTTCATACCACTGATTTTGATAAATATCTTTAGTATCGTATTCATAAAAGCCAGAAACCCGATATTCTGTTACAGTAGACCCTGACGATTCTGCCACAGTACAACCAGATCAATCTCATTAAATTTACGTCAAATCTTAAAGGAAGAAATATTGAATAATGCAACGTTTTGCAAATATCAATAAGTAAAGCCAATTTCTACAGGAAGTGGTGTAATTAGTTATCCACCTTTTGTTTTATTCCAATTCTACGTATCAGACTTTTAAGATACGAGTGTCTACGATGACTTGGTACAGTCCACCTATATGCTTTTTATCTTCTTGTAATCAAAAAGAGTGAAAAACACTTTTTTTCATTTCAAATACATTCTCTGCTGAAACATATTGCTTTTCGGAACAAACATTAATATTGAAATAACTGAGAAAAACAACACACTGAAAGATTTATATATTTGTACTTACTCTTGCGAGAGCACTGTAAACAAATCAGAACTGCAACCTTTACCTATTTATAGTGTTCTCTGTTTTCATGGTCTATGTTTTGTGAATTCTGGTACTATTTCTGCAGTGTTTTGATAGAAATGTTACTGTTGTTGTGGCATTTAAAATACGCATGATTGTTTCAAAACAGAAATATGATATGGTACAATATGCTGTTATAAGTTCAGCACACCTACATGATATAGAGAGAGCAAGGGGCAGGACACGAGAGCGAGCAGGATGCTGGGATGGAGAAAAATACACAGGGGAGAAAGAAATACCAGACAGAAAGAGAGAGGGGAAGACAAGCCAAATAGCGAGAGAGTGATTAAAAGACGAGGGATATTGATGAGAATGGGAGAGACACACTCTGCAAAAAATAACATGTCCACTTCAGGTTTATTAAACAAAAACCTTTGTTACTGAATGTGATCTTTCGCTTCACATGTTGATTGACAAAGTGGCTGTGCTCTGAAACATGTAACATATTTATATCAACCTTGTGTTAAATAAATCTGTGATGAAAACAGTATACTGAGAATAATAAAACAATTGGGAAAGAGGGTCTTTCTTTTGGGAAAACGAGTGCGACACTGTGGAACCACAACAAGGTTAATTTGCTAAGCATATGTAAACTCCCAATGCAGAGTCACCCTGAACACCAAAATTATATTTTCAAATAAATTAGTCTGGTAGACACCAGGCTCAATAGAACTAGAGGGAAAGTAGGCGCTGCAGGAAACAGAAAAAGGTTCCTGTATGATAGGGGCGGACTGGCAAAGGCGGAAAAGGAGCAAATTCCCCCCCAGGCTGGCCGGGCAGCTGCCCCATGGGCCAAAGCTCCAAAATGTAACATAATACTCGAAAAAGACGAAATCCTACAGAATCTATCCAGACACAAAAGAAGTGAATGCTGCTAAACCGGCTCAGATTCCGAGTGATTTAAGCAATGTTGTAGATGTGCCTGGTTGGCCCCACACATGGGCCTCCACAGTGAGTGTGAGGGAGAGGAGTTTAGGCCGCAGGTCATGTTCACACTGCCCAGTGGCAATGTATGCGTTTAAATAACAGCTTCTGTGACCGTGGATGGTAATGTTGGCACCACTGTTCCCCGTACACCATTGGTCTGTTAAAATCCACAGCAGATCATCACAACTCCTACTTGTTAAGGAAGTCAACGTGCCTATCTCATTAGAGTTTGTCCTCGGTTTGATTCTGTATGAAAACTTCCCATGTTCTGCTGAATTTCTTGATTAATAGTGTGTTCATACAAACAGTTTTTAATAGCACCCTGAAAAGCACTCATTGATGTTACTTATTTAGTGATTATAGAAATGGCTGTTGGACTGCTTGTGGTACTTACTTTTGGTCACAGATGAAAAAGACACATAGAAAGATGTAATATTCAGGTATTAATGATTAGAAGACTACAAACTAAAGGGGTCATTCAGGATGGGGCACATTTTTTTAATACCACTGTAGAAAGCTACCAACTCGGACTGTGATAGTTCTAGAAAATGACCCTATTCATAGTTTACCACCAGCATAGGTGGGATTTCTTGAATACCTCCAGTGCCATTTCAGAAATGCTGCCTTCGATGTTGGTAATATAAAAACGTTTTTTAACACTTTTATTCAGCCATTTTCAACATCAATGTGAAGGGGGGAATGGATTATGCACAGTAGTTGCTTATTTCACTACTGTTGATTTTCTTTTTGTACAAATGGTTAATTCTGGCCTTTTTATGCATTATATGAGTAAGATGGTGAGATGAGGCAATCAGTGATGCTCACCTTTTAACCCCCTCAACATGTCTATCTGTATAAACGTGTTGAACTGTATTGAACAGAAGCACCTGTGCTTCCATTTTAAAACATTTATGGCCAGTTCGGATTTTTTACCTCTACTTTCAAGGTGGAGGTCAAAATAGGTGGAGTTTCTGAAAAAGGTCTGCCTAAAATATCACCGCTGGTATTCAAATGGAATTCAAATGGAATACCACCGATGGTATTAAACCCTGAATTAGGTGGACAGTAAAGTCAATGGTATTTGCCAAAAACTGACGATTTTACTGTTCCCACCCAACTCTGAATGACCACCTAAGTCTGTGATCATTTTTCATTGTCTTGCCCAGAACTTCTGTTATGTGAACTAGACGCACATGCAAATTAACACCAGATGAACAAGTTACTTCTTACCTTGTAACGTACTTTCGATAGGATGTTCCTCCGACGTATTCCTTATCTTGATAGATTACTTCCTCGGAATGATTTTTCAGTAGATGTCGCTGCGCATCGACGTCCCTCGAGTTGGTGTCCCTCGACAGCCTCTGTATCGGCGCCAACGGCATTGTGCGTATAAATAGACTCGCGCAGCGTCCGTTGCTCAGTTCCGTTTTGAAGCTTAAGAGTAGCTGTGCATGAATTGGTTATTGACCTTGAAGGAGCGTAAGCTGCAACCACAAGGGAAGTTTTACTGAGGAGATGGATAGGAGGGGCGATAAGGAATACGTCGGAGGAACATCCCATTGAAAGAACGTTACAAGGTAAGAAGTAACTTCTTCTTCGAAGGGATTGTGTCCTCCGATGTATTCCGTATCTTGATAGACTCCCATTGCAGTGGTGTGTAAACGGAGGTGGGAGTAAAATTGTAATATTTCCCTTTAAGAATGAACAGCGCGTAGCACAGCTTTGCCAAATCTTGTCACCTGGCTAGAGGAGGAATCCAGATTGTAGAATTTTGTAAAGGTATGTCTGGACGACCATGTGGCAGACGCACATAAGGCTCGAATCGGTACCTCTCTTTGGAGGGCCGAAGAGGCTGCGATACCCCTGGTTGAATGAGCCCTAAGGTGTTGAGGGGGCTCTTTCCCTGCCAATTTGTATCATTCTAGAATGGCTAAAATAATCCATCTTGAAATGGTCTGTTTTGTGATTGACAATCCTAATTTGTGTCCTGCATAACCTATAAACAGTTTGTCTGCTTGCTTTATCCTGGCAAGTCTGCCGATATAAAAACTCAAGGCTCGCCTTGGATCCAGCCTATGTAGCCTCTCTTCCTCTTTCCCTGGAAGGGGAGGAGGATATAATGAAGGTAAGGTTATCTTCTAAGTAATGCGGAATTCAGAGACTATCTTTGGGAGGAAATTAGGCTTCACTTGTAGGACAACTTTGTCTTTGTGAAAAATTGTACGAGGAGGTTTGCAAGATAGAGTTTGTAATTCGCTCACTCTTCTGGCAGATGTCAAAGCCACTAGTAAGACTGTTTTAAGGGTGAGAAATCTTGATGAACAAGAACGGAGTGGTTCAAAAGGAGTACCCATCAGGAAATTTAAGACTAGATTTAAATCAAACAAGGGGACTTGAAACGGCTTTGGGGGATAGACATTAGTTAACCCCTTTAGAAATTGAATTACTAGGGGTAATTTGAAATATGATGGCTCATCCGCAGTGCGCTTGAAGATCGACAGCGCTGCGAAGTAGCCCTTGATCATACCAACTTGAAGACCTGAATTCGCCAAATAGAGCAAAAAAGATAACACCATTGGTGTACCGCATGAAAAGGGTTCAATATTCTTTTCTCTACACCAGTTGCAAAACTTGTTCCAACGACAGCGGTATAAAGTCTTTGTTGCTGGCCTTCTAGCCGAAAGCAACACCTCCATGACGTCATCTGGGAGGTCCCAATCCTTGTATCTCAACCTTTCAGAAACCAAGCGTGAAGGTTGAGGGTTCTGATGTCTGGATGGAGAACCTGACCTCCCTTCTGCGAGAGAAGATCCTCCCTGTGCGGAAGATGAATCGGAAGGGAGATGGATATGTCCAGAAGGTCCAGGTACCACATTCTCCTGGCCCAGTCTGGGGCAATTAGGATCATAGTCTTCCGGAATCTTCTAAACCTCCTGATCATCTGAGGAATGACAGGGACCGGAGGAAACACATACAGAAGTGGAAACTCCCAGTCCACTACAAACGCGTCCCCTAGAGCTCCTCTAGGGGGGAATTCCCTTGAACAAAACTGATCGCACTTCCTGTTGATACTGGTGGCGAACAGATCCACTTGAGGGGTTCTCCAAAGGGTGTAGATCTATTGAAGGACTTCCTGAGCCATCTCCCACTCGTGGGAGACTGTGCTCTGCCTGCTCAGAGCGTCCGCTGTCAAGTTCTTCTCTCCGGCTAAGTGAACTGCCGATAGAGAGATTCCTTCTTGAATTGCCCAAAGCCAGAGCTGCATCGCCTCTCTGCACAGTGGCAGTGATCCTGCGCCTCCTCTTTTGTTGAGGTAGTGCATGGCCACTGTATTGTCCGTCATTATTAGGACATTTTTCCCTTGTACAGATGGCAGAAAAGCCTTCAGCGCTAATCTGATAGCTCTCAACTCCAACATGTTGATATGTATTCTGGACTCCGATGGAGACCAACGACCGCTGATGGTCAAGTCGTTGGCATGGGCTCCCCACCCCCTGAGTGAGGCATCCGTGACCACTGTTATCTCCGGCCATGGTTGCCAAAACAGTTCTCCTTTCAAAATGTTCTCCTGACAGGCCAACCACTGAAGGTCTCGAGCCACTTTGTCCGGGACCTGAAGGAGATCTGTCATTCTTCCTGAGAATTGTGACCACTGGGTTCTTAGTGCCCACTGGAGGGATCTCATTCTCAGGCAAGCTTCTGGCACAAGGAAGATGCAGGATGCCATGAGGCCTAGTAACCTCAAAAGGTCGAAGGCTGGGAGACATTGGGCATTTTGAAACTTGGTGACCATCTGCGGAATATCTTGAGCCCTCACCTCTGGTGGCGAGGCTTTCCCCAGGGAAGTGTCTGTTAGGCAGAAACCTGTGCAGTTCCCTTAGGGGCCACTGCAAAAGATTTAGGACTACAGGTGTTTGGAAGTAAACCCACTTGGTAGCAGTCTGTACCACACAGATTCACTTGGTAGCTGTGGCTGAGCAGTCAGACTTCCCTCAAGAAGAGTTAGGCAGTATATAGAGTATACACAATAGGTACAGAGACACAGTAGCACAAGCAAACACTGACCAGAGCTTTGGTGTAAAAGTATATAATTATTTATTTAAAGACACACTTGTAAATTACACTAGTAAAAAGAGGTAAGTAAATTCAGCACACAGTCACTATCATATATATACAACCCTAATTACTTATTAGACAAGTCTTAGTGAGAAACACCACTTATTTTCAGACAGAGGTGAGCGCTTAACATAAGATGGCACTCTAATAAGTTATAAAAAAGGGAAGGAAAAAGGCAGAGTTATGGAATCACACAAGTTTCAATACTTTTACAAGAACCACAGTAAGGCAGGACAGGCAAAGTTCTACTGGAGAGCAAGGAAGTCAATTGCAAGGCCCATTCTTGGAGAGAGCAAGCAGAAGGAGTCCAGGTTCACACAGTGGGGTTATGCCCAAAGAGTCTTGTAGATAGTTCGCACAAAAAGGATGAAATTAAAGTCAGGAAAAGTTAGCTAGGTTGTCCCAGGCCAGCCCAGGTTACAAAGTCGAGGCGTTACTGTCACCCCGAACGATCTGTCGCAAGGGAAGCCAGGCGGGACACAGTACCTTAAGTGTGAAGGAAGCTCCAGCGGGGGCAGTTGTTCCTGGCAGCGGGTGCAAGTCGGTGTTTCATCCAGAGGAAGAGGAGGTCTCGCCGTGGAGGAAAGATGAAGGCCGTTGCACTGCCAGGGAAGAAACCCGCCGCGGAGTTCTTCGCTTAAAAGGTACTACCCTTCTCTTCGCGGTAGTGGTAAGCCGTGGTATTCCGGTTGCCGGGGTGCTTGGCACGGGCAAGGCGGCCACAAGATGCTCCAGGAAGGTGAAAAGAAGGCAAAACTGGTTATCCCCACCAGTCAAAGGAAGAAGACTCTCCGGACTGGAGATCTCCTCTGTCGTCGGGAAGAGTGGTGAGACGGTTCAGCAGGGCTCCACCGGTGGTGTCGTTGCAGGTCGGCTCAGCTTCTCCCTCCTCGGATTCTTAGGTCCTGTGGCAACTTCTGAAGTTCCAGTCCCCAAAGCCCTGCTTTTATGCAGCAAACCCCCATTCATTCAGCCTAGCTGTCAATCAAACATGCTAAGTGGTGAGCCGGCCGGCTCACCACTTGGGCCAATCACACAAGAGTGCGACTTGAGTTCCCAAGGTAACTCAGTCCAGGGTGCCTAAACCCCCTCCCACACTCCCTGTGGTACCCAGACAGAGTGGCACCACTTTTGGAGGCTTCTGTGGAGAAGCCCGCCAAAAACTGGAACAAAGGGCTCGACTTGGGTTGGAGTCACAGAAGAGAACACAAATGCCATTTTAGAATCGAGTTCTGGCAAAAAAATACCAACCGGTGAATTCATATTAAATGAATAAACCGGCGGTATGTTCGAGGCTATAAGAATTAAATAATTAAAGTGGGTAGCCTCGAACAATGGGAAAATCCCATAGAGATATATTGGCGGTCGAATATAAAAAGTAGTATCCACTGCCACCAGCCAAAACTCGATCAGGGTGGACGGAGACGTGCCCCCTCGAACAACAGACCCTGGGGCAATCGAATTGCCCCGACCAGTACGTCCACAATACGATGGTTTGTACTGGTTTCTGTTCATAATTTGGGACTAGTAAAGCCAATGGTGACTTTACATGCCCTGGGAGACAGTAGTCAGTACCAGGGTATGGAGTCTATGTTGGGGGGTCGCTACGACACCCCTGGGTTACGGCACGGAGGGTGCTGTGTTACCCACATCAAAAACACATGAGACCCTATGGAGTAAAATACCCCATAGCCCATTAAACACATGGAAAGATAAAGGAACACCTCAAATCATGTCTAAGAGTGGGAGAAGAGTCTCACTCTTAGCAGGAGAAAAAAATAAACCCCAAAAATCCAGCAAAGCTGCTGGGGGACTCACTAGGTTTGGGAAATTAGCCTTTTCAGAGAATTCTCCCTAACACTCGCCCCCCCCCCCCCCAGACTAAGGGACAGGAGGATTTAATCCACTCCTGGATGAACCTCATACCTCTAGTCGATGACATACATCCTAGAGAGTCCATCAGCATTTTGATGGTGATACCCTGACCTGTGCTCAATGGTGAAATCAAACCCTTGCAGGAAGATTGACCATCTCAATAGTTTGGGGGGATTTTCTCCCTTCATTTGCATTAAGCATCTCAAGGGTTGGTCAGTCTGAATGACAAAAGTAGAACCATACAAGTATGACCTAAACTTCTTCAGTGCCCATACAATAGCAAAGCATTCTCTTTCGATTGTTGCCCACTTTGTCTCAGGATCCTTCAGTTTTCTACTGATGAAGCAAATGGGGTGCTCCTTACCCTTCTCATCCAGTTGGCTAAGGACTGCACCTATACCTACATTAGAAGCATCTGTCTGCACAATGAAAGTTTGGTGATAGTCAGGAGCTCTCAATACTGGTGCTTGGCAAAGAGCTTTCTTCAGGTTTTCAAAGGCCTGATTGCATTCCTCATTCCATTTGACCTTCTTAGGGAATTTTGGAGAGGAGATCACATTCAGTGGAGAAGCTATGGTCCCATAGTTCTCAATGAAATTCCTGTAGTACCCAGTGAGGCCTAGGAAGGTTCTCACTTGGGTTTGAGTAGTAGGTGTTGTCCAATTTTGCACAGCTTCAATCTTACTGAGCAAAGGCCTTATTTCTCCACCTCCTACCTCATGCCCAAGGTAGATCACCTTACTCTGACCAATTTGGCATTTACTTGCCTTTATGGTCAGATTGGCCTGTCCAAGAGCCTGCAAAACATACCCTAAGTGGTTCACATGTTCTTCCCAGGATTGGCTGAATACTGCAATGTCATCCAAGTATGCCATGCAGAAGTCCTCCATCCCATTCAGAACCTGATTAACCATTCTTTGGAATGTAGCAGGTGCATTCTTCAATCCAAAAGGCATAACCTTAAATTGGTATAAGCCAACTGGGGTAGAAAATGCAGTCTTCTCCTTGGCATGGTCTGTCAGGGCTATTTGCCAATAGCCTGACGTAAGGTCAAATGTGCTGAGGAACTTGGCTGCACCAAGTCTATCCACCAACTCATCTGTCCTTGGCAAAGGGTGGGCATCAGTCTTGGTGACTGCATTAAGAGCTCTATAGTCCACACAGAATCTCAATTCTTTGGATCCTGCCTTTGGTACTAACACAACTGGGCTAGACCATGGGCTAGTAGAGGGCTCTATTACCGCGAGATCAAGCATCTCCTTGACCTCCCCTTTGATGTGGGTCCTTACATTTTCTGACATTCTATATCCTCTGCTTTTGACTGGCAGACAGTCACCAGCGAGTATATCACGCTGTCCCCAAGGGGTCAAGCCTGGTGAAAGTGATAACAGAGAGGCAAACTGATTTAACATGGCTTTGCACTCTTCTTGTTGCTCAGGTGTCAGATTTGAAGAGAGATTTACTCCTTCAATCTTTTCGTCCAAGGGTAAGCCTCTGAGGAGATCAGGTAGAGCTTCGCTCTCTTCTTCCTCTTCTGTTGAAGCTAGAAGCAAGGCTCCTACTTCAGGTCTGGAGACATACGCCTTTAGTCGATTGGTGTGGAAGACTTTAGGAGCCTCCTTGGGATTGCCCAAGTCCACCAGATAGTTCACCTCTCCAAGTTTACCCACAACCTTGAAGGGTCCCATCCATTTATCTTGCAAGGCCCTCTGCCTTGTTGGTGGGATCATAACTAGAACTAGCTGGTCTTGAGTGAACTCAACCATGTTAGCCTTCTGGTCATGCCAATACTTGACCAGGGCTTGTCCAGCTTTCAGGTTATCACTAGCGTCTGCCATCATTTGTGACATTCTCCTGCGGAGACCTATCACATAGTCAGTCACTCTGACTGGCTTGGGGGAAGGAGCACTCTCCAACCCCTCCTTGATCAGGGCCAATGGACCTCTGACCGGATGGCCATAGAGAAGTTCAAAGGGAGAATAACCTACTCCCTCCTGAGGGACTTCTCTATAAGCAAAGAGAAGGCATGGCAATAGAAGGTCCCACTTCCTTTTAAGGGGATCCTCTAAAGCACCTATCATGCTCGTCATGGTTCTGTTGAACCTTTCTACCAACCCATTTGTCTGAGGGTGGTAGGCGGCAGAGAACTTGTAAGTAACTCCACAGATTTTCCACATGGATTTCATGTAGTGGGACATAAAATTTGACCCCCTGTCAGAGATTACTTCCTTAGGAAACCCAACCCTGGTAAAAATACCAAGGAGGGCCTTAGCCACAGCCTGAGCTGTAACAGTCCTCATAGGAATTGCCTCAGGGTACCTAGTAGCATGGTCTATTACAACAAGGATAAACCTGTTGCCTGAGGAGGTTGGGGGATCAAGGGGACCAACAATGTCAATCCCTACCTTCTCAAATGGGACTTCCACAACTGGGAGAGGCACTAAAGGTGCCACATTCTTGGACCCAACCTTACCAGAAGTCTGGCAGGTATGGCAGCTCTTGCAAAACGTATCTACCTCAGCCCACATGTTTGGCCAATAAAAGTAGAGTGAGAGCCTTTCCTTGGTCTTCTTGAAACTCAAGTGACCAGCCAAAGGAATCTCATGGGCTAGTTGCAAGAACTGTTATCTGTTTTCTTGAGGTACTACAAGCCGCTTGTAGTCTCCAGGTGCAGACTCAGTTGGTTCACTGTAGAAGAGGCCATCTTCCCAGTGCAACCTATACTTCCCAGGCTCTTGCCCATCAGCCTGAGAAGCTTCCTGTTGGCGAAGACCTTCCAGAGTTGGACATTCTCTCTGTCCCTTACTGAAGTCCGCCCTGTTGGGTCCACCCTCTGCCAGTAAAGACTGCAGCTCAGGATGGTCAACAAGATCCAGATCTCCAATGAGTTCTTGGCCTTCCACTAGCTCTTCTTCAGAGTCTAGTTCCACCATACAGGGTTGTACCTCCCTCTCAGCCTCAGCTGGAGGTGGAGTTACAGGTGTAACTTTGGACAACCTAGGGGAAGACCTTGTTGGAAGCACTGGAGTGCTTGCTGTTGGCTGTTTCTTGGAAGTCGTGGGTTTTCCCTTTGCTTCATTTTGTTCAGTGATAGCAAGTTGTAACTCCAGTGGAGTAGGAGTGATATCTTTCTTCATCATCCCCTTGGGAGTACCTCTCATGGTTCTCTCCCTTGCAGGTCTGGTGAGCTCCTGTAACCTTTTACTAGGAGGTCTGGGGGTATGTGACACTACTCCAAGAGTTTTCCGGTCATTACCCAACAGAACCCTTCCTGGTACCTCACTTTGTATGCTGACAGGTATCTTCACAGTCATGTCATTACACTGGATGAGAACTGGTAATTGGGGAAGCATCTGCACAGGCCCTCCAGCTAACTTGGTGAGGCGTTTGGGTGCCTTAGCAACATCCTCAGCCTGGAAAAAAGATGTATCCACCACAGTTATGCTGGCCCCAGTGTCCATAATGGTAGGAGTCTCCTGACCATTCACCTGGACACTGTCCTTATAATACTCTTTATTATTATCTGGGATAGAGTTATAGACATCTAAATTTTGTTGTTCCCACAGACCCAGAGACACTAAAGAAACACTGGCTGAGACTCCAAAGGGTTCATCAGCCAGCAGTAGAAAGTTTCCACTTGCCATTTGTACTTCCTCCACTGGAGCGAAGGCTAAGTAGACAAGCTGGACCCCTGAAGGTTTACCATTTCATCTGGGATCTCCTTTCACATGGTCAGGCGAGCCACAAACAAAGCATTTACCAAATGCTTTCTGGAATGGTGGTTTGCTCTGACCTCCTTCTGGTTTACCACCAGAGGGTACACTACTCTGATTTGGTTTCCCTTGTGGTTTACCCTTATTGTTCTGTTTGGGGCCCTCTTTGGGATTGAAATTATTAGAATTCTCTTTGGAGTCCTTTTTTGGCTGCTTCCCCTCATCCTTTTGTTGAGTTACCCCAGAGTCTTTGTGATTAGCCCTGTTGGCAACCCACAAGTCAGCAGCCTTAGCTAGTTTTCTGGAATCTAATTCCTTGAATCAGCCAAGTGCTGCCTGAGCTGCTCAGGAGAATAGGCATCATACATTGACTCCAACATCACACGAATCTTCATTCCCTCATAAGTGTTCACCTTGTAACCCTTAATCCATCCCTCTAAGTTCTTCAAACTTTCACTCACCCAGGTAGCCCAAGGGGTACCATCATGCTTTTTGAGAGTCCTAAACCTCTTAAGGTACTGGGAAGGGGTCTTCCCAAATCTAGCTATCAAAGCTAGTTTCACACATTCATAATCCTTCTCATCCTCCTCCCCCAACTCCATTACCACATCAGTTGCAACAGGGGGGAGCCTAGAGAACAACCAGGAACGTAACTCATTTCCTGTAATGTGCCCATGATTATATTCAAACAAACTCAACCAATCCAACACATCCAACTTAGGCTCATACATACACACCAACTCCTTAGGCATCCAGGGTCTATTGGGCCTGGAACTCCTAGAGGATTCGGAGAGAGAAGCACTTTCCACGGACATTTTTTTCATTTCTAGCTCATGGTTGAGCTCCATTTCTCTGAGCCTTAGTTCTTGGTGCCATTGTTCTGTTTGAGCATTAATTCTTTTGAATTCTAATTCAAGCTTCATTTTTTCTAGTTCCATATATTGAGGATTAAGTGTGGGACCTGGTAAGGGTCCAGTAGGTACAGCTGGCAGGGCAGGTAGAGGCCCAGGGGAGACAACTCTAACATCTTCCACCTCCTTCTGCTTCTGACTCAAAGTTATCAATACTAACATTCATATCAATATCATTTCTGTTATCTACAGTTGCTGGAGTGGTAGGTTCCTCTGAACCACCATCCAGACTTTGATTTGCTAACAACCTTTCTATTAGCTCCATTTCCTTGCCTTTAGTCAGGAGATGTTTATGCTTACAGAGAACTCAACAATCAGCAGTTTTTGTAGCAAGGGACTCTTGACTATAACTTTCCATAGTTGACAGGTTTTAGAAAATACTTATTTTAGTGCTAAGCTTTGTGGTTAGTTGCACTAAGGTATCTATAAGCACACTAAAATGTATACTCAATACAAATCCCACCGAAGTACACCAGTGTTAGGCAGAAACCTGTGCAGTTCCCTTAGGGACCACTGAAAAAGATTTAGGACTACAGGTGTTTGGCAGTAAACCCACTTGGTAGCAGTCTGTACCACACAGATTCACTTGGTAGCTGTGGCTGAGCAGTCAGACTTCCCTCAAGAAGAGTTAGGCAGTATACAGAGTATACACTATAGGTACAGAGACACAGTAGCACAAGCAAACAGTGACCAGAGCTTTGGTGTAAAAGTATATAATTATTTATTTAAAGACACACTTGTAAATTACACTAGCAAAAAGAGGTAAGTAAATTCAGCACACAGTCACTATCATATATATACAACCCTAATTACTTATTAGACAAGTCTTAGTGAGAAACACCACTTATTTTCAGACAGAGGTGAGCGCTTAACATAAGATGGCACTCTAATAAGTTATAAAAAAGGGAGTGAAAAAGGCAGAGTTATGGAATCACACAAGTTTCAATACTTTTACAAGAACTACAGTAAGGCAGGACAGGCAAAGTTCTACTGGAGAGCAAGGAAGTCAATTGCAAGGCCCACTCTTGGAGAGAGCAAGCAGAAGGGGTCCAGGTTCACACAGTGGGGTTATGCCCAAAGAGTCTTGTAGATAGTTCGCACAAAAAGGATGAAATTAAAGTCAGGAAACGTTACCTAGGTTGTCCCAGGCCAGTCCAGGTTAGAAAGTCGAGGCTTTACTGTCACCCCGAACGATCTGTCGCAAGGGAAGCCAGGCGGGACACAGTACCTTAAGTGTGAAGGAAGCTCCAGCGGGGGCAGTTGTTCCTGGCAGCGGGTGCAAGTCAGTGTTTCGTCCAGAGGAAGAGGAGGTCTCGCCGTGGAGGAAAAATGAAGGTCGTTGCACTGCCAGGGAAGAAACCCACCGCGGAGTTCTTCGCTTAAAAGGTACTACCCTCCTCTTCGCGGTAGTGGTAAGCCGTGGTATTCCGGTTGCCGGGGTGCTTGGCACGGGCAAGGCGGCCACGAGATGCTCCAGGAAGGTGAAAAGAAGGCAAAACTGGTTATCCCCACCAGTCAAAGGAAGAAGACTCTCCGGACTGGAGATCTCCTCTGTCGTCGGGAAGAGTGGTGAGACGGTTCAGCAGGGCTCCACCGGTGGTGTCGTTGCAGGTCGGCTCAGCTTCTCCCTCCTCGGATTCTTAGGTCCTGTGGCAACTTCTGAAGTTCCAGTCCCCAAAGCCCTGCTTTTATGCAGCAAACCCCCATTCATTCAGCCTAGCTGTCAATCAAACATGCTAAGTGGTGAGCCGGCTGGCTCACCACTTGGGCCAATCACACAAGAGTGCGACTTGAGTTACCAAGGTAACTCAGTCCAGGGTGCCTAAACCCCCTCCCACACTCCCTGTGGTACCCAGACAGAGTGGCACCACTTTTGGAGGCTTCTGTGGATAAGCCCGCCAAAAAGGTGAACAAAGGGCTCGACTTGGGTTGGAGTCACAGAAGAGAACACAAATGCCTTTTTAGAATCGAGTTCTGGCAAAAAAATACCAACCAGTGAATTAATATTAAATTAATAAACCGGCGGTATGTTCGAGGCTATAAGAATTAAATAATTAAAGTGGGTAGCCTCGAACAATGGGAAAATCCCATAGATATATTCGCGGTCGAATATAAAAAGTAGTATCCACTGCCACCAGCCAAAACTCGATCAGGGGGGACGGAGACGTGCCCCCTCGAACAACAGACCCTGGGGCAATCGAATTGCCCCGACCAGTACATCCACAATATGATGGTTTGTACTGGTTTCTGTTCATAATTTGGGACTAGTAAAGCCAATGGTGACTTTACATGCCCTGGGAGACAGTAGTCAGTCCCAGGGTATGGAGTCTATGTTGGGGGGTCGCTACCACACCCCTGAGTTACGGCACGGAGGGTGCTGTGTAACCCACATCAAAAACACATGAGACCCTATGGAGTAAAATACCCCATAGCCCATTCAACACATGGAAAGATAAAGGAACACCTCAAATCATGTATAAGAGTGGGAGTAAAAGAGTCTCACTCTTAGCAGGAGAAAAAAAGAAACCCCAAAAATCCAGCAAAGTTGCTGGGGGACTCACTAGGTTGGGAAATTAGCCTTTTCAGAGAATTCTCCCGAACAGTGTCCAGGACCGCTCCGATGAACTGGAGTCTCTGTGAATGTATCATCTGTGACTACTTTAAATTGAGGGAGAAGCCCAGTTTGTGAAGGAAGTGGCAGACATAATCTAGTTGGATCTGAGCTTCTTCCGAAGATACTGCTCTGATCAACCAACCGTCTAGGTAGGGGTAGACATGGATCCCTTCCCTCCTTAGACTTGCAGCCACTACCGACATTAGCTCGGTGAAGACCCTCGAGGCGGAAGTCAGCCCAAATGGCAGAACTCGAGATTGATAGTGAGAGTTGCCAATTGCGAACCTCAGGTATTTCCTGTGTTTGAGATGGATTGGCACATGGAAATAAGCATCCTGAAGGTCTAGAGATACCAGCCAGTCCTGAAGCTGGAGGGCCTGAAGGATCTGAGAGAGAGTTACCATCTTGAACTTGTCCTTCCTGAGGAATTTGTTCAATTCTCGTAAGTCCAAGATGGGTCTCAGTCCTCCGTCCTTCTTCAGTACCAGAAAGTAGGGGGAATACCAACCCTTGTTCCTCTCCGCTACAGGTACCGGTTCTATGACACCTTTCTCTAGCAGGTCTAGAATCTCCTGCAAAAGGAGCGGGTCTGGAAACTTCAAAGAGTTGTTCTCCCGGTGGATGACGCCGAGGGGTGGGTAGAAAAGGAAGGCAGTAACCTTGGGCAACTGTCTCCAATGCCCAAGCATCTGATGTAATAGCCTGCCATTCCATCAGATGCTGAGTTAACCTGCCCCCTATTGGTGTCTTGTGAGGAGAGACCTCAGAGTGGTTAAGAGGCGGCTAACACAGATGCCGAGGGCAAGAAGGCACCTGCTGCGGCTTTTGTACTTTTAACCTGTCCACCGCGGGTGAATCGTTTTTGGCCCCTTTGAGCCTGCTGTCCTCTGCCTTTTCCGAATGTGGAATAAAAGCGAGAGGACCTACCCCTCCAAGAGGTTCCTGAGGGGCGATACGGAGTTTGACGGATGGCAGCTCCAAGAGATTTCGCTGCTGCCTTGGATGTTTGTAACTTCTCTAGGCTGTCATCAGCCTTCTTACCAAAGAAGTGCCGTCAAAGGGCATATTCAAAAGTCTGGCCTGTACATCTGGAGCAAAACCAGACTTTCGCAACCAAGCAAATCTGCGGATTATAGTACTTTCCGCCATGGCCCTGCTGATACTGTCAGCAGAATCAATGCCAGTTTGAAGGGACTCACACATTGCATCTTTACCATCTTTAATGATGTTCAGAAATGCTTCCCTTTCCTCTCCTTCTGGGAGACAGTCAGCCGCAGATGAAGCACACTCCCAAAGTGTATGGCTGAATCTTGCGAGCGTGCAAGTAGCATTAATGGATTTAAGCACCATGCTACATGCCTAGAAGACCTTTTTTGACATAGCGTCAAACCTTTTATCATCCCTTTCTTGAGGAATAGTAGGGTATGCAGATGGGAATAGTTTCTTACCTGTAACTCCATTTCTCCAGCATTGGTATCTTTCATGGATTCACATGCTTAGAATATTCCCCGTCGTCAGACTGGGACCCCTCGGTACACATATATAGCCTTTTCCAAAGGAAAGCGTTCGACACTTTTGTGTCCTATCTACGTCCTTCTAGGACCCGCCTACGCATGCTCCGCAGGCCGTGCTAGTATAAGAGGCCCGCCCCCGCGGCTCCCCTTCAGATTTCGGCCCCTCCAAAGTAGGAAGGGTTAAATTTATCACATACATTACATACGGGGAGGTTGGCGGGCGCATGTGAATCCATGAAAGATACCAATGGCGGAGAAATGGAGTTACAGGTAAGAAACTATTCCCTTCTCCAGCATTGGATCTTTCATGGATTCACATGCTTAGAATAGATTGTATAGCAGTAACACTTGAGACGGCGGTGAGAATGTAATGTAACAATATATATCCTCACCCTACTACACAATGCATATCTACCGTAGGGATAAGTTAAGTCATATAACGTTGCCCACATAAAGTATATCGCCCTTAAGAGGGTAGACAACAGAATCTCCACAGGTAGGAGCTTACCTTACTGAAACAGATGGCGCAGGACAGCTCTTCCCATCTGCACCTCGTCTGCATGCTGCCTGGCAAGGCAGTAGTGGCGGGTAAACGTGTGGGGCACTGACCATGCCGCAGCTTGGCATATGTCCGTCAGCGGAATTCCAGCCCATAACGCTGTTGAGGAGGACATCGACCTTGTAGAATGAGCTCTAGGATGTCCTTGCAGTGGCCTTCCGGCCTTAGAGTGACAAAAAGCAATCGTCGACGAGACCCATCTAGCCAATCCCTGTTTAGAGATTGCTTTTCCTCTCGTCGACGGACCATATGCGACGAACAGTTGCCGAGTAGCCCTGATGTCTTGTGTACGATGTAGGTAGAATTTCAGAGCCCTCTTAACATCCAGGGTATGAAGAGTTTTTTCTGCTGCCGATGATGGAGTGGCGAAGAAAGTAGGCAGAACCACGGATGAGTGTTTGTGATATACCGTCGGAACCTTCGGGACGAACATAGGGTTAGTTGCCAGGACTACCTTGTCCTTAAAGAATCTTAGGTAGGGCGGGTCCACGACCAGCGCTTGTAGTTCCGAGATACGTCTGGCTGATAGCTATCAAGAATGCCAACTTCCACGAAATGAATTTTATGTCGGACGTGGCCATAGGCTCGAAAGACGGTTTCATCAAGCCTGCCAACACTGTGTTGAGGCTCCACGTCGGGGGAAAACGTTTCACCGGGGGAAAAGCTCGAAATAAACCCTGCATGAAGTGTTTTACCAGTCTGTCACTGAATAGAGGAGACGACTGCCTCTTCCTTGTGAACCTCGAGATGGCTGCCAGGTGTACCTTTATCGATGAGGGGGACAATCCCTTTTCTGCCAAGCGGAGCAGGTAAGGTAGAACTTGTTCCGGCGTCACCAACAATGGTTGTAGGCCCCGTTGTCCTCTACACCATTCACAGAATCTCCGCCACTTATAGGAGTAAGATTTGTTAGTAGAAGGGGCTCTAGCCGCCTGTAGAATTTTTTGGCAATCCTCTGAAATGTCTAAAGCACCGAACTCCGAGAAGTCAGGAGCCAGGACGTAAGGTTGAGACTGTCCGGGTCGTGATGCCACACCGTGCCTCCGTCCCGGGATAGAAGGTACGGGACTTTCGGAAACGCTATGGGATGTTCCAGCGATAGATGGAGGAGGTCTGAGAACCACGGTTGCCTCAGCCAGTATGGTGTCACTAGGATCACCCGGCAATTGTATCTGCGTATCCACTGTATTGTTTTCCGTATGAGGGGAAACGGGGGAAAAGCATAGAGGAACATGTCCGTCCATGGGAAGGAGAACGCCTCCCCCACCGAACCCTCTTGGGGCCATCTGCTTGCAAATTGCTCGCATTTCTTGTTGTCTTTGGTCGCGAAGGCGTCCAGAGGGGGGTGACCCCATTTCTCGAACACTTTCCTCAAGTGACCCGTGTCCATTTCCCACTCGTGTATCTGGGCCATGCTTCTGCTGAGGGAGTCGGCTTGGCAGTTCCTCACTCCTGGAAGGTGATGAGCCACGAGGGAAATTTAGTGCTTCGATGCCCAATGCCATGTTTTCTGGGCTTCTATGGAAAGAGTCCTTGATCGTGTCCCTCCTTGTTTCCTCAGATAAAACATGGCTGTTGTATTGTCGGTCAGTATTCGCACTCGCGAACTCTTGATGTGTGGTAGGAACGCCTTCAAAGCCCATCGTACCGCTCTGAGTTCCAGTACGTTTATGTGTAGGAGTGACTCCGTTGGAGACCAGCGACCTTGCGTTTGGAGAGCACCCATGTGCGCTCCCCATCCGGTTAGGGACGCATCCGTAACTATGGTGCTCTGAAACTCCGGCTCCTGTAGGGGCACACCGTTGTTCAGATTGTGGGAACTCTGCCACCACTGAAGGGTCCGACCACGCTTGCTTGTCGTCGTCGATGGTTATCCTGTCCGACCACGGTCCCTGAGCCTGTGTCCATCGGTCCGCGAGGAATTCTTGGACTGGCCTCATGAATAGTCGACAGTTTCTCACCAGATGGATGCAGGATGCCATGGCCCCTAGGACCGAAACATACTTTCTCACTGAGATCCTGGTGTTTCGCCGTAGCCGGGCCGCTTGTTGAATGAGTCTTGAGGTCCTGTCGAGAGAAGGTTTCACCAGCCCCAACTGAGTCTCGAACTGTGCCCCCAAGAATACCAGCATTCTCGATGGCCGCAGAGAGGATTTCTCGAAGTTTATGGCGAATCCTAGCCGTTGTAGAAGCTGCATGGTGGCTTGCAGACTTGTGTTGGTCGACGCTGGGGAGGATCCCCTTACCAGCCAGTCGTCGAGGTATGGGTATACATGGTGGCTTTGCTTCCTTAGCCAGGCAGCCACTGGAGCCAGGCATTTTGTGAACGTTCTGGGGGAGGTCTTGAGCCCGAAAGGAAGAACCGTGAATTGGTAGTGAGTTTGCCCTATTACAAAACATAGGAATTTCCTGTGTTTCCGACACATTGGAATATGGAAATACGCGTCCTGTAAATCCAGGGACGCCAGGAAATCTCTCTTTTGAACTGCGCGGATCACTTCCTGCAGAGTGAGCATCTTGAATTTCAGGCTCTTTAAGGACTTGTTGAGATCGCGTAAGTCTAGAATGGGACGCCATTTGCCGTTCGGCTTTTTTACGGCGAAGTATCTTGAGTAGACTCCTTGACCTCTCTGTGATGTTGGAACTAATTCTATCACGCCCTTCGCTAACATGAGTGTAACCTCTTGTTGCAGTACCTTCATATGGGACTGAGCGGTGAACGCAGGTGGAATTTGCGGAGGGTTGTGTTTGAATTGCAGAGAGTGTCCGTTTCTTATAGTGTCTAACACTCATTGGTCCATCGTTATCCTTTCCCATTCGTCGACATATGCTGAAACTCTTCCCCCCAGAACGGTCTGTGGTATGTCACTGCTGATCTTTATTTTGCTTGTCTCTCGACGACGATGGGTATGATGGTCGTTTTCTGGAAGACTGGAAGTTTCGTCGACGGTTAGCCGATTGTGAGGCACGTCGGTATCCCTGGGAGGGGTAAGCCGATCTGGCAAAGGATCTGTCTCCAGAAGAGAATCTTGAATTACCTGAAGCCCCTCTGAAGGGACGAAAAGACTTGTAACTTCTGCCACTCTGGAGGGCACCCAATGAACGTGCCGTGTCCGAATCTTCTTTCATTCCTTTTAGGGCCTCGTCCACCTTCTCACCGAAAAGAAGGTCTCCCTCAAAGGGCATATCTAAGACCTTGTATTGCACTTCTGGCCTGAAGTAGGTACACTTAAGCCATGACTGTTGACGCAATACCACCCCATTGTTGACTTGCTTGAAGCCTGACTCAGCGAGATCCACCGCGATGTTTATTGCGTGATTTGAGGCTTCTTCACCCTCTCGGACCAGTAGCATCGCCGCCTTCCTCTGTTCTTCTGGAAGATGATCAAGCAGCGGAGCTAGTCTGTGCCACATCTCCCTATCGTATCTGGCCACAATTGCCAGAGAGTTTGCGGCCTTTACTGTGGTCGCTCCCACGGAGAGCACTTTCTTGCCAAAGGCATCTTGGCGTCTCGCTTCGTTCTCAGGAGGAGTCGTGCACTTGTGCTGTGCCTTTGCCTTCCTCGCTGCTGCCGCCGACACCACCGAGTCCGGTGTTGGTTGAGAGGATAAACACTTGGGGTAGACTCTGGAGCCTTAAACTTTTATTCTAGGCGTCCTTTCACTGCTGGTTCTGAGAATGGGTGTCTCATTGTCTGCAACCCCTCTTTCCATACATGGTCTAGTATTGGTATCGAGAACACCGACCTCCTTCTCTTGCCCATGTGGTCGAACAAAAAACAGTCCTTTTTCTGTTCTTCCTGGGACAGACCAAATTCTTTGCATGCCTTCTCCATCATAGAATGGAATGACGCAATGTCGTCCGGAGGGGACGGGTGAGCTGGGCTTCTGGGGTTTTCCAACTCCGCCTCTGACTCCCAGGTAGGATCCCTGGAGGGGGATAATGAGATATCCGACATGGCTCCCCTGTCAGACTCCGAATCTGCCAGCTCACCTTCCTCCTGTGCCAGTGTTGAGATTGGCGTGCGTGGGTGCGTCAGTTGACGGGACGGGCCCGGCTCGTCGACGGGTGACTGTGGCAGCCTTGCGTGGGGTAGTCGCTGGTCCAACGACCGTAACAAGGACTGAAGCGTGGACAGAATATCCAACGACAAAACCGATTGAGGATTGAGGAGAGGGGCAGATACCGGTGTAACGGATGCCCTCGTCGACGACTTGTCAGCCGCTCGTAGCCCTAGGTCTGCTGGGCCAGCAACTCTCTCGTTCTCGTCCTCCGAGGACAGCAACATAGCTTGTTCTTGTAGCAAAGCCTCCGGGGGGGTCGGGTCAAAGACTTCAGGCCTCCAGGCCTCCTGTAGGACCCCCGTCGACGAGCCCCTCGTCGACGCCATTGTCGATGGGACGGTGGATGCCCCCTGTGCAAGTGGCAGGGAGGCGGCCGATGACCTAAACCTAGGATCTAAATCCTACTCGACATCCTCGAGGTCATAGTCAAAGCCCTCGGTACGTCTACTGACTGAGATGTAGTAACAGCAGTAGGTCTGTCCTTTTTCGGTGTAGACAGCGGCGTCGAGGAGGGCGTCGATTCGACCGATTTGTGTGTCGACGGGCCCTTCGATAAAGGCGTCGATGACGCAGATTTATGAGGCGAAGGAACCTTCGACGACGGCGTTGATGATGCGGTCTTACTGCCTTTGCTCGAGGGTTCATGACGCTTTCGGGCAGTTTATTTCGTCGGGTGCAACGACTTGCGGCGTTTCGATTTTTCAGGTCTTTCACCCAGGGTATCACCTTTAGCCGTCTCCAAGGGGGTCGAGGCCGCTTTCTTGAAGACGCTAAGCATTGTTTTGCGGAATTCCTCCGACTTAGCTGGAGAGCTGTGTTTCGTGGGGCAGTTGACCCTTTCTGGGGAAGTGGAAGACGACGAAGAAGAGGGAGATCTACAACGCCTCTTTTTCGAGTGTTTAGATCTCGAAGACTGATGGGAACCGCTTCGAGACCTTGAACGGGAATGTTTCCTGTGACGGCGAGGAGACGAATGTCTCGACTCTGCCGAGGAAACTTTCGAAGAAGTTGAAGTTTTAAGAGTCTTACCTCTTTCTAGCTTCCCCTTACGCTCCTTCAAGGCTTTCGCCGTCATGGACATACAGTCCTTGCATTCCGAACAGTGATGCTCCGATCCTAGGCACCACAAACAGATCCTGTGAGGATCCGTCAACGACATTTTCTTCCCACAATCTCGACACTTTTTGAAGCCAGACCGTGGGGTCGATGGTTCGGAAGACGAAGCCATCGAATGAAGAAGATATCTTCGAGGAATAATAAGAATATACTTGAATAAAGAACTGAGCAACACGATTCCAAGGCCCACAAAGCACGCAAAAACGGAACTGAGCAACGGACGCTGCGCGAGTCTATTTATACGCACAATGACGTTGGCGCTGATACGGAGGCCGTCGAGGGACACCAACTCGAGGGACGTCGACGTGCAGCGCCCTCTACTGAAAAAATGTTCTGAGGCCAGCAAGCTGGAAGTGATCTATCAAGATAAGGAATACCTCGGAGGACACAATCCCTTCGAAATATAGATACAAAGTCACATGAACACAGATACATCCTTCCACCTATACTTTACACTGTCACATATCCACTCAAAAACATTAACCCAGTCACAGAAACTGAAACACACGCACACACAGGCACTCAGCCTTATTTGAAAACACATAAATATAATAGGTCGCTCTTGCTCCCTCCTCATCACCAGGTCCAAGGTGTATTCCCCTTGCAGTTCTCTGCTTCCGTGAGTTGAAATATGCAGCCAGCCTTCCAAGAAAGTGCATTTTAGCAGCACAAAAAAGCAACATCCCCTCGCTGTGTTTTGCTCTGCATTATCCAAGTGCAAACCCCATAGCCACAAATACCAATTCCAAGTTTCAAACTCCGACCATGGCTTTGTATTGTGTCTGTTAAATTCAAGGTGGTCTACTGTCTATCTGTAAAATGGGGCAATGGAAGGTGGTGAGGGACAAGGAAGGGGCTTGGTGTGATGGGCAATTAAAGGGCATGAGTGGCAAAGAATTTGTGACTGAACAATGTGGGCAAGGGAAGGAGGTGTGTGCAAGGTAATTGATAAGTTACTATCCGTAGTGACTAACATACTCCTACTCCATGGTCCCCTTTCCTTCATACTGTATGGGCATCCCACGCTAGGGACGGGAGATGGAACCTTTTTCACCAGAAAAACTTTTCTTCCCTTTTAAATTTAGAAGCGCCTCATGGACGCGCCTCTGGGAGCATGTGTTCCCCTGACTGCGCCCACCGGTGCCACTCCTCAGTCCCCATTGATGCGTCGACAATATTACCATTGCCTAATGACACCAGTTTTATTAGGAGGGAGGATGGTGGGACATATTGAGGAACAGGGACTATGGGATAGGAGTAAGTTAGTCACTATGGTGAGCAATTTATAATTACTCCTACGTCCGTCCCCTTTCCTCCATACTGTATGGGCGATTACAACTGAATGTAACCCCAGGGTGGAGAGGTGACCCTCTTTAAGTAAACAAGTTCCTTAATACTGCCTTCCCAAATGCCATGTCTGACCTGGAGCCAGCATCCAAACAGTAGTGCTTGCAAAACGCTGAAGGAGTGGCCCATGTGGCCGCCCTGCTGATGACCTGCCACAGAACGTGCCTCTGCCGTGGCCTTTGCTCTAATAGCGGGGGCATCCATGTGTGCCGGAAGCGGTTTGTACTGCTCTTCAGAAGCCTCCTTGATGGCCGAAACCATCCACCTTGCTATAGAGGCTTTGGAAGCCTGATTTCCTGGCCTTGATCCCCCAAAGGTGCCAAAGAGAGCCTCCGATTTGCGGAAGCTCTTACTCCTGTCCAAATAGAATTTCAGTGCGCGCCAGACATCTAGACAGTGCAAGACCCTCTGAGCATCGTCGATACGGTCCGCAAAAAAGTAGGTAACACTATCTCCTCATTAAGGTGAAACAAAGAGATTACCTTAGGCAAGAACACGGGATAAGTTCTAAGGACCACCTTGTCTCTATGAAAGGTAGTGTAAGGTTCTGAAGCCACTAGTGCTTTGATTTCGCTGACCCTGCGTGCAGACGTAAGACCCACCAATAGTGCTGTCTTAATGGTGAATAGCCTGAAGTCCCCGGAAGCCATTGGCTCAAAAGGTTTGTGCGCCAAGGCGCCCAACACTACAGTGAGGTCCCACACGAGGTGTGGCTTCTTGATAGGCGGGTAGAGCCTGGTGAGGCCCGACAGATGTCTTTTAACCACCAGACTGGAGGATGAGAAGACGTCCTCCTCCAAGTTCTGGCAGGCTCTGATGGCTGCCAGATAGGTGCGGCATGCGTCTATCTGCACCCCCAAGTGTGGGAGGTGAACAGAGAAGGATAGCAAATCATCCAACGTGCAAGTAATAGGATCAACTTCCTTTGATTCCGATCAGTGGAAAAACCTAGTCCATTTTCTTTTATACTGGCTCCTAATAGTATTGCTTCTAGCGCCCTTTATGTCTAGGTTAGCCTGTGACAGACGCAGATGCTTTAGTGTGACCCGCTCAGGAACCACGCTGCAAGGGCTAACTTCTGCGGGGCGGGATGGATGACCCTGCCTCCCTGCTGTGATAGAAGATGCGGTGGGTGCAACGGAAAGTGAATTGGCGGCTGGTCCGAGAGGCTGAGCAGTTCCGTGAACCATGGTCTGACAGGCCACCACAGAGCTATCAGAATGATGCTGAGGTGTAGTGACTCCCTTAACTTGCAGATCACCCTATGCACCAGGGGAGTGGGAGGAAATGCATATGCGTTCATGCTGTTCCACTGTAACTATAAGGCATTGCCCAGGGAGCCTAAGCCCTGTCCCTGCCAGGAAGCAAACTGAGGGCACTTCCTGTTGTGCCAGGTGGCGAACAAATCCACCTGGGGACGCCCTCATCTGCTGAAGATCCCCTGAAGGACCTTATCGTTCAATTACCATTCGTGATTGTCTGCCCTAAACTTGATGAGCCTGTCCGTCTCCAGGTTTGACTTTCCCAGGAGGTGGATCGCCGCCAAGTGTTTGTTGTTGACCAGAGCCCATTCCCAAATGCTGACCGCCAGGCTGCATAGAGGAAGAGACCTGGTGCCACCCCGCTTGTTGATGTAATACATGCTGGTGGAGTTGTCCGTTTGAATGAGGATCATCTTGCCCATGATGAGCTGCAGGAAGGCTTTGAGAGCCAGCCAGATGGCCTTCAACTCTAGCCAATTGATATGGGCCTCCTGTTCCTGAAGAGACCAAACTCTGTGGATGCTGTGGTTGTCAAGGGTAGCTCCTCAGCCCTCCAATGATAAGTCTGTGGTGATGCTAACCTGCAGTGCTGGTTGACGGAAGCGTCTGCCTATCCTCAAGCTGCAGTCTGTGCTCCACCAGACAAGGTCCTGGTGGAGAAAGGGATGCTGACGAGTTCCGCCTGGGAAACCCGCTCCTGATTCCATGAGACTGCGAAGGAGGTGCTGGTACCACCATGCTAGGGTCACCGTTCTTCTGAGAAAATGACTTGTGGCCCTCTTGATGGCTGTGATCTTTTCCTCCAGAGGGAAAAACTCTCTCGGAGCTCGTGTCCTAGATGAGGCCCAGGAATGCCAGACTCTGTGTTGGCTGCAGCTGTGACTTCTTGAGATTGATAGAAAATCCCAATTCGTGTAGCGTATTCATGGGTGCAGAAGAGGTGTGATGGACCACCTCCAGGGAGCTCGCTCAATCGTCTAGGTATGGGTAGACATGGTGGCCTTCAGCCCTGCATTCATCAGCCTGGTAAAGGCCCTGTGGGCTGAACTGAGGCCAAAGGGTAGAACCTTGTATTGGAAATGGAAGCCCATGATCCTGAACCTCTGGAAGGACCGATGAGGCTGCCAAATCGGGACATGTAGGTACGCATCCTTCAGATCCAGGGAGAACATCCAGTCTCCCCTGGACAGTGTCTCAGCAATCAGTGCTGCATAACCGTTTTGAACTTTTGAAGAGGGAGGGAAGGGTTCAGGGTGGAAAGGTCCAATACAACTTGCAGGTCTGCCTGGTTCTTCTTGTGTATGGAAAAAATCCTGAAGTAGAAGCCCATGCCCCACCGGGAGGCTAAGACTTACTGCCTGGCTCTCTACGAGTGATCGAATTTCCACCAACAGAGTTGTTGTCCCAATCTGTGAAAGTGGAGGGGAGGAGAGAGGAGAAGGAGGAACCGGTAGGCAGTAACCCGTGGACTCTACGGATAGGATCCAGGGGTCCCTGAACCTCGTACGCCAATGATGTGCATGCAGGCAAAGCCTGCCCCCCCACCGATTTGTCATGCCGTCTTTCCCTCTGAGGCTGAGGAGAGGGACTGAAAGAATCCTTTATTCCCTGCCTTGTGTTGTTTCCAGCAGTGCTGACTCGGAGAACTCGTTCCTGGAAGCCCCGGAACCCGCCAAAGGCCTGCCCCCTTGTCGGAACGCTGATGCATCTGGCTGTATGTCTTGGGTGTGCATTTCGTGAGGATAGATAAGGACTTTGCAGGTTGGGAACTGTTCTTCTTATCCAACTCCTCATCGGTGGTGGAATGAAAAAGGTTGCCACCCCCCTCGAATGGAAGGTCTTAAATGCATTACTTGATGTTTAACTTGGTCACCTGTAGCCAGGCCCTCCTTCTCATGTCCATGGCGATACAGATGGCATGGCCTGAGGTGTCTATATGCGCAACGGTGGACTGCATGATGGCTTGAAACTTACCTGACTGACCATTGGAAGTTCTGAACGGAAGTCAGCTATTTACTGTCAAAGCCTCTGATTAACGGCTGCGAGCATGGCGTCTGCTTTAGACTGATGAAGGTGCAGTGAGGCGTTGGAATAAACCTGCTTTCCATAAGCCTCCAACATCTTCTCCTCTTTGCCTAGAAGCGCTGAAGACGAGGTAGCCGAGGACGACTGAAGCTTGGAGTAGAGTGAGGCCGCGGCAATCACAGACTAGTGTGGCTGAGTTTGTGCTGACAGCAAGAGTGGATCCCCCTCCAACTGCCTGTACTTGGCGTCGAGGCGCCAATTGGTAGGCTCAGCCGAATGGGGTTTAAGCCATCTCTTTTTGGCCGACTATGTCCTTTTGCATCGGGATCCCTGTTCTGGCTGCGGGCCGTAGAGTGAGGACCTCGGCCAGGACCCCTGCCTCAGGTTGTTCCACCTCGGGTTATGGAAGCCCCAAGTATTCGGCCAAACCTGCAAGTCGTTCATGGAAGCCTTGGCTGAAGATGGCGTGTTGCGGTCCTCCACCAGGGTGTCAGGCTGGTCTGGCGCCATAGGAGGAGTGGTGGGCTCCGATGGCTGAGGCGTGGAGACCGGAATCCGGAGGCTGCTGTGGAGGCTTGTGTGGAACCGCCTGAACTGTAGGAGGCAGGGAAGCCAGAATTGAAGGACCATGCATGGGAAACTGGGGCTGCACAGGGGCCTGAGGCACTGGAGCCATAGGAGGAATGACCATAGGCGCTCGTGGGGGGACTGGATGCAGCATGCCCCTGATCACATCCAGAAGGATGGCACCCATCTGAGGGGACCTCATAAGCATGAGGACTTTCTCAAAAAACCTGTCTTCATAGGCTAGTGGGGTGGCAGGTGGTATTGATGGAGTAGCCGGCGGCTGCTGGGGCCTGTGCGTACTCTGCCTTGCTGGTTGAGGGGTATATCTACCCTGCAACACTGAAGGATAAGCTGTAGGCCACGTACCTGGTGAAGACCAGTCCCATCTGGACACTCAATCTCCTACGTGCTGCATGCCACGTGCCTGAGTCATGGTGCTTGCCTCACTGGGCTCGCCTCCTCCTGGACTCTTAGCGGTGGAGCTTGAGGCCTACCCTGCACCTCAGGACAAGGCCTGGTAGGCGTGATGTCCTCAGCTGTGTCGCCGTTAGTGCTGCATACATGCGCCTCCTTAGACAGTTGCCCAGTAATAGGGCATAGCCCCTCGAGTGGACCCCCGGTAAAAGAACCTTGTGGCCCCTCAGCGCCGTCTCCAGAAGGATCTAGCGACGGTAGCTGAATGAGCCTCGGTACCTGTGGTGGTGTGAGAATCTGAATGGTCCCTCCCGCTTGGGCGTTTCCTGGGAAAGGAGTTGCCCTTGCGGAATGCAATGGAAAAATGTGGCCCTACCTAGGGCCTTGACTTATGTTTGACGAAGTTCTTAAAGCCCTGTGGAGGTGAATTTTCATCAAGTGCACAGTTTAAGCATGTCACACATGGTACAACCCTCCCAGCCATGTTTGGGACCAAGGCACAGGAGGCAAAGGGCGCGGCGGTCGGACATAGGGAAGAGCCCCACGCAAGCTGGATACCTGCTGAAGCCCGATGACATCGACATGCACCAGGGAGGCTTGTGGCGCCAGAGGGCCGAGTACCTGATTAAAGACAAAAGACAGTGGGCCTCATTATGAGTTTGAAGGTAGCCATGCCGTCATTAACGGCATGGCTACCTCCAAACTCGGGTCCGGGTCCCGCAAAAGGGGATTTACCAGGCCATTCCGACCTTGGAGGGCCCGGTAATTCCCTTTCACGGGACCCAGACCAGGTACGTCCCCATTCCCATTTGAGCCCCCATAGGGCTCAATGGGAATGTGGAGGATGCTAACAACGGGCCCGTTGATAACGGGCCCGTTGTTAGCATCGTAGTCTGCTAGCGGGTCCCGCTCTGCACGTCTGGTCTGGCCAGGTGTACAGAGCGGGACCCGCTGCAGAACTCGTAATGTGGCGGCCCGGAATGAACGGTGCCAGTCCCTTACCGGCACCGTTCATTTAGTGGCCGCCACAGTCGTAATGAGGCACAGTATATCTGGGGAAGAGTGCATGAAATTACAAGGCCAAATCCAAACGCAGGAGCGCTAGTGAAAGCGGTCTGTTGCCGTTGATGTGGAAAAGAGGACTGAGGAGTGGCGCCGGTGGGTGGAGTCAGGGGAGCGCATGCTCCCAGGGCTGCGCCCCTGGGTGTCTCTAAATTTAAAGCGGAAGAAAAATGTTTCTGGTGAAAAAGGTTCCATCTCCCGTCACTAGCAAGGAACGCCCATACAGTATGGAGCAAAGGGGACGGGACGTAGGAGTATGGAAGGGAACTGAATTACTAGTTAAAGGATGGAGCAAAAGGAGAACGGAGGTCTGAAAGTTAAAATTAAGAAACAGGGGGGCATTGAGAATGTGGTGCAAGGGAAAGACGCCATAGGATCATGGATAAGGAAAATAGGGTAAATGAGACAGAGGTACACATCTGAAATGGTAGGTCAGCATGTTAACTATTGCTAAAATCTATGTCTGACCTGCAGGCCACTGCACCCAATTGTGGGACTTGCTTGATCACCTTCCTTTTTTCTGACAAAGTGATGCATACTTGCTTTATGAACACATTTTAATTATTACTTCTCATATTTTTTCAGGTTGCTTTATCATGCGACTTGGTTATTTGAATGTACACTCAATTGTACAGACTAAGATTATGATTATAGTAAGTGTTCATCATAATTATAATCTGTCTGTTCTTCAGATGTATTTGTCTTAGGATAGAGACGATTAATAGGTGTCCCCCTTGTAGATACATTGGTGCTTTGAAAACCAGATCCATTGAACAGTGTACTAGATGAGCACTTGAGTAACAATTTTGCAGAAGTATTTTTTTTCTAATATTGAAGATGGAATAGGAGAAGGTGAACTCTCCCCTTCTTTCTGAATTGCACACTGAGGAACCAGGAAGAAAGGGCTCCAATCCCCACTTTCCCCACTTCATCCTTTATGAGATCCTGAACAAATCACTTTTCATCACTGTGCCTTACTTTACTTAACTCTTTAGCATTACTCTATAAATAATATTAACAGTGTATGTTAAGCATACTGGTGATGAGGCAGGATAAGAAGTGAGGGCCTTTTGTTGTGTGGGGTGTGTACACAGGGTGCAGGCATGGGTTCTGTGTTGTGGCCTGGGGAGACAGGAAGCCATGTTTGGCTCTGAGATAAAACCCAGACCTACCTAGTTCACAATGGATCTGCTCTACCAATGAATTCTGTAGCTTCACCTCCTCTTTACATTGTTCTGAAACTAAGGATGGGATGTGTGGGAGGAGATTTAGTCTGCTGTCAAATTGCAAACTGTAACACATTTTAAACTGGGCTCAAATCGCAGCTTTCCAATTCCACCAATTATATTATCCCGGTGAAATCATTGTTACTATTGTTACTATGTTCAGTAAATGGGAGAATTTCCAAATATGCTGCATACAAGGAACTTAATGTCAATAATGTCTTCTATAAATATTTGAGGATGTGTGGGGTGGGGGACTGGTATTGAGATTACTTGTTCTGAAAGTCGGGCTGATGCCTTGTGGGCCTAGGCATTGCAACACGGCCCAGAAAAGTAAACAGGCTCCCCAGTCCAAATGTTTCCAGTCCTCCCCTGCTAATGCAGTGGCACATAAATATCACTTTTAAGGTTTGAGTTTTCTTTTTACAATCCAAGGTTCTCAGGTGTGTGAGTACCATTTTTTCAATTGGGGTGAACCAAAAGTACAACTCTCAGAACACACCTTTTGTTAAAAGCCAAATCTGAGAATTCTGAATTTTCTGTTCGCCCTGCTGTCTAAAGCAAGTCATCTTATTGAAGGTGAACCCAAAACTCGCCCTCCTTCCACACAAGTAACATGTAAATTGTTTAGCCAGCAGAGGGCGAGGAGAAGCTACACAAATCTGAAACAAGCCTTACAAGAAGGGACCCAAAAAATTGTTACAAATAACAGCCGCTGATTTAATTAATCTGAACGTTATTCATTGTACAGATCACAGAATGATGAAAAGAGGACTTTGTACACGATCGCCAATGATTGCTGGAGATCTACATTAAGTATTTGGTATCATGGGTGTATTTACTATCATTCGTATGTGTGTTTATCCTCACAGAGTAGGTATCTACATAGAACATGAAGGACAGGGCATTCGGAAGGGATTACACACTGTTATGCTACCAAACGACTAACCAATTGTTTTCTCTCAACAGCACATGTTCACAGTAATTTCTTACAAAAAAATGTAGAAATATAATTTTGAAGTGCTGCTTTCCAAGTCCAGTCTTTTTAACTGGTGCCATTGTGGGTTACTTCACAGTACTTGTCCTTTTCTTTCCCATCCTAAACACAGGCCAACAACTATTAGAGTTCAAAGTGGGTGGAGCCTTAAAATCGGGCATAATCATCTGAAAGCTGACACAACGAAAGTAACTGACAGGACCTAATATGGTCATGGTTTGAAAATCTATGCATCTTGTGGTTAACTTCAGACTCGCTTGGTGGGCGGGGCAGAGTTGCCATTGACATAGAAATGTGGCAATCCCAGTGCTAACAAACAAAGAGTCGTTAGGAGAGTTTTCTAAGAATGTAGTCCTTTAACATACATTCTACAGCATATTACTATCTCTGTGGCAGTCTATTTGTTTTGTTTTAGCGGTTGATTATCTTTGTAAAATTTTTTTTTTAAAAAAAAGAATAGTGCCAAAGGGGTAGGAGCCTTCAAATGCTTTTAAAAGATGTCTCTCAGTCCTGATAATTTGCACCAAATCTTATGTAAAAACTGTGGGAGCAAATCACTCAACTTTAAAAAGAATCATAACCGAATTTTAAATATTAAAGCAATAAATTAAGAATGAATATAGCTATGGAATTGATACCAGTATCTGAGAGCTTTATCAAATAGCCGACATTGAATGAGTGCTGTGTTGACAATACTTTCGTAAGGGTTCTCGGTTTGTCTAGCAGTGTGGACATTACTGTCGATGCGATTGACTCTTTAGTTAGCATGACTGAAACTGGTATTATTACGCAAGCCGAATCTGATATTGATACTGTTTCTAACTGTTTGCTTGCTACACCCTCTCATGCGTGTACTGAGGCACTTGAGCTACACACAGATGCTCTATCTGATGATTCTTCTACTGGTTTCATAGATAAGGAGGATACTCCTCTAGCTATGTCATGCTATATAAGGTCCGTTTTTTGCCAGAACGAGAAACGTCTCGGTGTGGGTGGTATTAGTTAGTGCCCCGAGAATATCTCGCAATCCATAGTTTCTTTGCACAAATTGAACTGTGTTTATTTAAACATCCGCTCCCTGCCTAGACATCCAGTAGAGGTGGCAGAGCAGATAATTGATGAAAATATTGATATTGCTTTTCTAGCAGCATGGGGGGTGGAGTGGCCATTGTATTTTTGTCTATGCTTAAAATTCATCAAGCTGAATTAGAAGAGCTAGAGGGGGTTACACTGCTTATGGTTAAATTGATTAATTCCTCCTCTTTTTATTTTCTCCTACTTTATAGACCTCCCCACAATATGCCTTGTTATAAGCAACAATGTCCGACTATGCTCCACTCTTCACTGAAACCATACTCCAAATGCATTATTGTTGGGGAATTTAATCTTTGGTTGAATGAACAGCAAGAGCAGCAAGCCGCAACTGTTTAGTCAGGCTGTTGAAGGCGTAGGGGTTGAGCAAATTGTTAAGGATCCAACACACAAGGACGGTCACATACTTGATTGGCTATGCATGGCCGGTGTATTGGTAGAACTGCCTGAGATCAGAGCTTGTGCCGGGTCCGATCACCTTTTTATACATTTTGCACTCACTGCTCCTGATTTTCAACTCCACACATATCGTCCTAGAGCCTTGAAGGTTAAAGGTAGCCTAAGTAAAATGACATTGTCCTCTTATAGTGCCCTTTCTGGAACCTTTAAAGAATTTACTGTCTGATTCCTCGCCAGTTGACTTTGTAACTTGTTATTCTCAGTGCTTAATATCTGCGCTGGATGGAATTGCCCCAGCAAGGACGTGCAAATCCACTATTGGGAACGCTACTGTACAGTATTGGTATTCTCACGACATATGAGCCATTGGGGCCAAGAAGAAAAAAGCCTATAGATTATGGCAGAAGTCACTGCTTGCGTCAGACAAAGACATTTATAACCTGGTGGTATCCCAGTATTAAAAGAGCTTTCGTTCAATGAAAAAGGAGTACTTTGACAAATGCTTTTCTAATGCTAGCTCTTATACTAAAGAGTTGTTTAAAATATTGAAAGAATTAGAAAGTCCAAGTATTGTACCAGACGAACAAGGATCAGGAATGGTGTATCTGGATACAACAGACTCTGTTTGACAAGGTTACGAGGCTAAAGACATCTATTGATGCCATAAAGTATTGTGTACCGGCACCTGGGAATGGTTGCTCCACTTCATTAATGCTTCTTTTCAAGCTACGTACAAGCCTGGATCCCTCCTTTACTTAAGAAAGCTTCCCCGGATCCTAATATGGCAACAAATATAGACCTATTACAAATGTGCCGTTTCTTTTTCATTTTTTTAAATTAGACAGCGGCATATTTACAAATCCAGGCTCACCTGGTGGAGCATAACCTTCTTGGCCTTAGGCAGTCATGCTTTCGAGCCTATCACAGTACCGAATCGGCCCTCTTAGATCTGAAATCCAGTCAATCCCTTAACATGGATCAGGGACATATTTTCCAAGCTTTTAACACTAGATCTTTCGGAAGCTTTTCATTTTGTGCATTTTAAAATTGTATTCAAGAGAATACAGTCTGAGGCATTTTTATCAAGATCTGCTGCCGATTGGATCTTATCTTGTTATCAGACAGAACAGCAAGAGATGTTAATGGTAAAGTGGAAGAGAGTCCAGCTGAGCTCATGTATGGTGTTCCACAAGGATCGTGCCTCTCTCCTACACTGTTTTTATGAAACCACTGTTTGTGATGCTTGCTGAGGAATATGTCCTTTACACAAATTATGCCGACGATACACAGATACTGGTTAAATGATCTGCCGATTATATATCTGATGTGACTTTGATCAATACGGTCCCTGATCTCATTCTGCGTTGGATAGCGCACAATGGGCTGGCGCTCAGTGAGACTAAGACTGAGTTACTTCTCGTTGGTACACCGCGAAGATTGGACAAACTCCCTCCTTCTTATAAGTGTTTTTACCTAGCTGGTGGTCCAATTGAGGTGCTCTCAAAGGTTAAAACCTTGGGAGTCTATATTGGCTCTACATTGTCCATGGAAGATCAAGTGAATTTCGCAAGTGCTTCCTCGGCATATTATCTGTGGTTGTTGGGCCGGATTTGGCCTTACATATCAAAATGTAATGCTGCCATCTGGACAATTGTCGGAGCAAGATTGGATTATTGTGGTAGCCTGCTTGTATGGCCCTCCCGCAAGAATCTCCCAAAGTTGCAAGTAGTGCAGAACAACGCATTGAGGACACTGGCTTGTTTAAAGCACTGAGATCACATTACCACTGCCAGAAGGGGCCTGCACTTGCTGCCTGTGACGCAGGCTAAACTTTAGGCTAGTCACCATGAAGAATCCAGTATATCTTAAGCAGAGACAGAGTGTAAAAGAGCACAGTAGGGTTTTAAGATCCAGCCATAGCAATCTGCTTTCTCTACCGAATTTTAAATTGGCGGGAGCAGGCAGATGTGCTTCTAACTTTTTTGCACCAGATCTCTGGAACAGTTTGCCTTCCTACTTGCAGTCTGAGACCTCTCTTGCACCTTTTAAGAAGGCATTGAAAACATTATTTTTACCTAGACTTTTTAGTCTTGCTTATGTTGCATTCATGCTTGATTTCTTGTCTGGTTGTAGCTGTTTTTTTTTTTTATTTTAGTGTGGTATCTTGTTTTAATGGGGTTTTATGCATTTACTTTTATGTATCATGTGTTTTACTGGGTATCCAGTCATATTTTCGAAAACATATTTTCGAATGACCATTATGTCAAAATCAATTTGCCAAAATGTTTTTTTCGAATGTTTTTTTTTAATTTTGTTTTTTTGGGGTTTCGTTAGGAAAAAAAAGTGTAAATAAAAAAAACAGGTTTGGGGGAACCCCCCCATTTTAAAAATAAAATTAAAAAAAAACATTCTAAAAAATAATGTTCGGCAAATTTGGTGTAGAGAAAATGGCATTTGAAAATATGGGTATCGAAAATATCACTATAAACCGTTTTACTGTGGGTTCTTTTAGCGCACGTTTGACTCCAGGCCTAAGGTGCATTATAAATGTGTAAATAAATTATGTGGGGTACATTACTATATATATGAAGCGCATGCTCCAAACAAGCCTTGGAGGTTCATCCCAAA
The DNA here is from genome assembly GCF_040938575.1 of Ambystoma mexicanum. Taxonomy (NCBI): domain Eukaryota; kingdom Metazoa; phylum Chordata; class Amphibia; order Caudata; family Ambystomatidae; genus Ambystoma; species Ambystoma mexicanum. Next base: position 1,320,472,966 of record NC_090935.1, on the reverse strand, counting down.
AAAGGTGCAAATACTGAAATATGTGATCAAGCCTATTTCACAACATACTGCAAAATCCAAAAATAAAAAACAAGTTCATACATTTCCTTGAAATAATGTTAATTTGCAGGAACGAGAGTTCCACACTGCAGCAACAAAAAGCAATGAAAGGACAAGTGTGAGGGACACTCAAGGTGATCCTAATCTTCACATCATAAGACATGATTGTGTTAGAGTTGAAATCACAACGAATTTCACAATATATAATAATTTATCCAAAAGGCACATAACACCAAAAGACATTAATTTGGCTCAACATGTTTAACTCAAAGACAGACACCTGAAGCAAAGTAATATCTGTAGTATTATAAAGCAATATATTAAAGTTACTCACCGTAGTGACTAGACTAATCATAGTCCTTAGTCCCCTTTCCTTCATTCTCGTGGGCTTCCCCAACATGGGGATGATATTGTAACCTTTAGAACCAAATAACGAGCTTCCCCTTTAAATTTAGCATAGCGTGCTTGGCGCGGACCGGGTGTTGGAACAGCCCTGAGACCCCGCCCTTTGACGTGTCACCTCAGTCCCCTTTCACCACATCAGATGCTTTAATACCTGGCAACACTGAACATTTTAGCGCTTGACATACATTCAGGGGAAGGTGGGTGGGACATATGGAGGAAAGGAGACTAAGGACTCTAGTCACTATGGTGAGTAACTTTAATTACTCATACATCCCGTCCCCTTTCCTCCATCCTTGTGGCGGATTCCACCGAACAAGACCATAGAATGGAGCTGTGACAACCTCTATTATATCTAGGATGAAGCAAAAAGGTCCTTCAGTACCCCCTGACCGAACTCTGCATCTTGCATGGAGATGGTATCTAAGGAATAGTGCTTACAGAGCACCAGCGGAGTGGGCCAGGTAGGCGCCTCGCTGATGACATCGCAAGAAACAAGTGTCTGAAACGCGATGGCCGTGGCCTTAGCTCTGCTTTTGGTAGACACTGCGAGGTGCTGAGAGCCAGATAGCTATCTGTATTTGCATATTAAAATACATGTATCTCTGAACTCGTGATTGGCGTATTTCATTTTGGTGGTACTAAGCCTCGATATTTCCTTTGGTCTTTCACCGAGGCTTCCAAAACTTCTATCACCTGTTGGATGGCCCACGCCATTTCGGAGGCATATACGGCTATGGGCAAACCGGTTCCTGAGGGGATTCATGCAAACACATCATTAACAAAATGTGGCCCATTGTTGGATCTCAGCACTTCGCACACACCCCATCTTGAACAGATAGTTTGAACAGATAGGGCTCTTATTAAATATTACACACAAGTTTTCTTCTGCTTATAACCCGCAAGCAAACAGAATTTGTGAGAGACTTAACGGCCTCCTAAAAGAAAGGATTGCCAAGATTAAATTGACTTTGAAGAATGGATGGCTATATTGCCTACCCTTAGCTTTATATGCCCTTCGGAATCAGCCTGGTTCAGACCATCACCTCACCCCTCACGAACTAGTGACAGGACGGCGAATGAGAATGCCTTTTACACCTCCGTCTAGGAGAAGAAGTGATGCAGTTGAGGTTGTGGACGAAGACGTTGATGCTGTTGTGTATGAGGTGGAAGCCTGAGCTTGGGTCAAATGACCCCTTTTATCTCTTTTCCCACAAGAACAGTCATTGTGGGAACTTGACTTCTTGGATGAAGAGGTGCATTTGAGGTGCATGCTCTGCCTGAATAAATCATGGCAACTGACAGAGTGTCAGGATTAGTCAGGCAAGTACAAAGGCAGCGAATATGGCAAGGGAAATGTGCACACAGGAACAACGACTCATGTATGCTAGAACCCAGGAGTGCAAATAGAGTGTGACATCAAAACCAATATATGAAAAGGGATGTGGGGTAAGCACCTGACCGCGAGGAAAGTCGGCAAGCGCCTTACCCCCAATTGCTGTTACAGGTACTGACAGCGCTAAACCCACGTGGAGGGCAAGCAATGACAGGATCTGTGAACTAACACTCTTGATGGTATTAAATAAGGGAACTAAAGAACTGTACTCACGAGGACGAGATAAACCTCTTGAATGTCAGCTAGCCCACGAATCCTGTTGATGAAACTGGGACCCCGAAAGGCTAGAACAGCAATGGGAGGAAAAACTAAATACCTAAGTTGGAATAGTGATTACAAATTAGTGAGGAAAACATAAGCATTCACACAGGAGCTAGCTACAACCGCACACCACACCTAATAATCAAATGGGAAATAAATGCAGAAGTGCAATGGAAAACATGGAATGGATCCCAATAGAAAGTAAGGATCAGGAGCAGGGAAAAACGAAATAACCAATGCAAACTTCTCCCTACCCTTCCAAGGAAAAGACAGGAAGCTAATCTAAGAGGAAGGCTAAGGCATACGGGTTTACAGCAGCAAAGGACAGAGAGTCAAAGAAATATAGAACACAGACAAACTGGGCTGCATCTAAAAGGGGAAAGCACTGAGAAATGCTGCCTGCAAACAGAGGAAGACAAAAAGGGAATCAAGGGAGCAGAAATCAATTAGCGCATGATTCCGAGATTCAGGGCGGAGGAACAAGAAAACAGGAACTAGGAACTAGGTACAAAGGCAAGGAACAAGGAACAAGGGACTAGTCACAACAGGAACACTGCAAAACGATGACCAGCGCTGGACTGAAGTAAGACTGAGGCTTTTAAAGCTGCTTAACGAGATCACGCCTCAGGTGTGCTGACTGCTGCACCTGCAGCCACAGGTGTTGCCTATCCTCCACCCAACCTTGTCCTGCAAGGGTGGAGGTGAAGCAGTGGGCCAGGCATTCTGGGAAGCATAGTCATTTGGTTAAAGAAGCATGCTGGCTGCCAAAAACCTGGAATGGATCCGGAAGGGAAGTAGCCTGGAAAATAGGGATTTAGCGCTCCCAATTCATCACAGCACTGTAGCATAAGGTTCGGAGGAAAAGTCCAGTAGGGAATAAACCCCAAATCATGCCCCCAAGTGGTGGGAACGGGAGCGAAGGGAGCGAGTCGTGACAGTATACCCCCTCCTACGGCCGTCTTCGGGTGCCCGCCACCCGCACGAGACATCTTCTTTCCATGATGGGAGTGTTTTTTCTTTGGAGGTGGCACTGATGGAAATGGTGGCCTGTGGGCAAAGGCAGATGGACTTCCATGATAGGAGTGCTTTGTCTTTGGAGGTGCTACTGATGGAAACGGTGGCTTCTGGTGAGGAAGAGACTCATGGTTCGAAGAAAGGCATGAAGGACTTGCAGGACCTGAAGCAGAGTTGGAAGGTCCAGGAAGCTCAGTCACTGGGAGTGGACCCTTTTAAGTCTTTGAGGAGGGAGGCAGGCTGGTGCAACTTGCCTTAGACAATGGTAGAAGCCCTGTTAGCCTTTCTGCCAAGAATGGACATGCGGGAGGTGAGGAAATTGCTGGCTTCAGGAAAGGTTTATGTTCAGCCATTAGAGAAGGTGGCGGCTGAGGTAGAGGTTCAGATTTTCTTCTGTCATCCATCTGGGAAAAGGCTTGTGGTTGAAAGTGACTAAGGTTTGACTGCACATGTTCTACGCCTTGGAGACCTGAAAGTCCAATGGGTTGTACAAGGCTGGTACTCCTGGTGACAGTCGTGTAACCACCTTGTTGCACGTGGGATACAACAGCAGGGACGTTTGGCATACTGATAGGAGTGATAGACGCAGTACTTGGTATTTCAGGCACACTCGCAGAAGGAGCAATAACACACATTTTGAACTGCAGCAGTCATTCCCTTCCTTTGGCTACTAGCACCCAACGGGTGCTTCTTGGCGGAATTCTGTTGCACAAGTCCTGTAGGTAATACGCCGGTCTGCACCACCCCCTGTGCACACCCAGGTGAGTGGTTCTGACTCACCACTTGGTCCAGCTTGATGACTCTGAAGCGGGAGCTGGCAAAAGTCTCAAACTCTGATGCTGCATTTTTAGGAGGCTCTGATGCTAAAGTGAAGCAGTTGGGAGAATCGTCTTGTGGAAAAGGCAGGCATTCTGGTGCTCCTCCTGAAGCAAAAGAAAGGCAAGCTAAACGTTCATCGACAGTAAATGGTTGGGATTCAGGAGGAATCGCTGGAGCAGAAGAAAATACAGCAGGATCTGATGGTGTAGACAGGTATACCTCTGATATTGGCAGCGAGGCTAAGCAGGATACAGGCGTCTCATGAACTGAAGGCAAATACTCAGTATACTCTGGGACTGAAGACATGCACTTTTGATGGACTACCGGAGGCTCTAAAGCTGAAGGATGATCTGCCGGATGAGTCACTGTAGCTGAAGACAGGCAGGTCAGGGGAAACCTTGAGGCTGAAGGCATGCAAGCTGAAGCAATCTCGGTTGCTGGATACAAACATGTCCAGGTCTTTGGGACTGGCTCTTGAGTAAATGGCAGACATGGTAGCGGTTCATTGGTTGAAGACACGTGTGCCAAAGATGACTGCAGGGCTGTGGATTGGATCATAGAAGAGTCAATGGTTGTAGGAGGACAGACAGAAGTCTCAGAAGTTGACAGACACATTGGTGGCTCAGGAAAGGAGGGCACCTTTAGGGCAGTAGACTCCTTGGCACCAGTAACCAAAGACTGAGCTGTACCCTTGCAGTCCCTTTCTTTAGTGGGTGACACAGAGTCTCTTTCTTTGTAGAAGTCAAAATCAACCAGTGGAATCACCATAGTAAAGTCTCTGTTAATCAGGATTTCGTCAATTGTCCATTCCTCTGTTTTAGCTTCTGAAAGAGGCAGATTAACAATCAACAGTTCAGGAATCGCCTGCCGGTTTTTTGGTTCTGTATACTGTGGAATGAGTCCATCAGAACATGAAATCTGTACTGTCTCTGACTGTTCGTATTGATCAGAATTGGCAGAAGGAAGAGTGAACCCAGAGGTAACATCGTTTTCCACATCAGCTTTAACATCTACTTCAGTCTCAGCAGCTGTATCAAGAGCAGGGCCTAAGCCTACTGTAGTGACTGAATCTGTGTATGCCACCATTGTGGATTGTGTTTGGAAATCAGAAGCTTGTATGTGTGCTAGCTCAGAATTATGACAAACTGCTACACAGGAAATTTTAGGTAAAGGAGTGGCTTGTAAATCTTCAGCTAACTGCAATCCCTGATAAACAGCAGAACAATTGTTAGAAACTGTGCCCAGATTAAGCGCTGTGCTAGACGAAAGACCTTCACTCCCAATAGATCTAACATATTGACAAATATCATGGTTTACCAAAGTCTCTGCACTCAGGGGCTGAACAGTGTTCACTTCCTCAACATCAACAGATAAAGTCTGAGGTGTATTCAGTAAAGAGTGCAAGGTTTTATTCTCCTCTTGTAAAGAAATGAATTATTGTCTTAACTCCTCAAGCTTAGCTCTTAGCATGCCCTGCATTAACTGTACATCACTATCAGTAGGCACAGGGGGAGGCATAGTGGCATCAGGGCTGGATCCTGCACTAGCAATCTGGATGTGCACCGATTGTACATTGTCCTCTACTGCTTGCAGGTTCTGTGATTTATAGTTTCTCTTACCAACTTGGTCGGTGTTTCCCTTAAGCAAACTATTGCCATTAGACCTCTTGGCATTAGGGACTACAGTATGTACCTGTGCAAAGGAGTATGCTTTAGACTGAGGGTAGAAAACAGAAGTTATGCAAGGAACCCCTCCATTCTTTATGTTTGTACCATGAAACTGTTCTATCTGAGGTGAAGCACAACTGGAATCATGGGGTTCAACAACAGAGGTACTCTGGTATAATAAGTCTAACAGTGTGTTGTTTTCTGCGGCTAAGGCTTGCGCTGACATAGAATCGGGATCAAAACAAAAGATAGAACTAGGATCAGGCAATGTAGGATGTGCCATCCTATGGGAAAAATACTTTACACGTAAATGCCCATTCGTGACAAGGAGTTCATTTAAGTCAGGACTAGTGATTTGATTGTCACAGGTAAATGTAGGGGAAGCTTTCTGTACAAACTTGTTAGAGGCCTTGCTGCCTTTCTTTCTTAAACTTGCCATATTCAATGGGAATTTTGGGCTGGTCATTCTGTCGGGATTAGTCAGGCAAGTACAAAGGCAGCGAATATGGCAAGGGAAATGTGCACACAGGAACAACGACTCATGTATGCTAGAACCCAGGAGTGCAAATAGAGTGTGACATCAAAACCAATATATGAAAAGGGATGTGGGGTAAGCACCTGACCGCGAGGAAAGTCGGCAAGCGCCTTACCCCCAATTGCTGTTACAGGTACTGACAGCGCTAAACCCACGTGGAGGGCAAGCAATGACAGGATCTGTGAACTAACACTCTTGATGGTATTAAATAAGGGAACCAAAGAACTGTACTCACGAGGACGAGATAAACCTCTTGAATGTCAGCTAGCCCACGAATCCTGTTGATGAAACTGGGACCCCGAAAGGCTAGAACAGCAATGGGAGGAAAAACTAAATACCTAAGTTGGAATAGTGATTACAAATTAGTGAGGAAAACATAAGCATTCACACAGGAGCTAGCTACAACCGCACACCACACCTAATAATCAAATGGGAAATAAATGCAGAAGTGCAATGGAAAACATGGAATGGATCCCAATAGAAAGTAAGGATCAGGAGCAGGGAAAAACGAAATAACCAATGCAAACTTCTCCCTACCCTTCCAAGGAAAAGACAGGAAGCTAATCTAAGAGGAAGGCTAAGGCATACGGGTTTACAGCAGCAAAGGACAGAGAGTCAAAGAAATATAGAACACAGACAAACTGGGCTGCATCTAAAAGGGGAAAGCACTGAGAAATGCTGCCTGCAAACAGAGGAAGACAAAAAGGGAATCAAGGGAGCAGAAATCAATTAGCGCATGAATCCGAGATTCAGGGCGGAGGAACAAGAAAACAGGAACTAGGAACTAGGTACAAAGGCAAGGAACAAGGAACAAGGGACTAGTCACAACAGGAACACTGCAAAACGATGACCAGCGCTGGACTGAAGTAAGACTGAGGCTTTTAAAGCTGCTTAACGAGCACACGCCTCAGGTGTGCTGACTGCTGCACCTGCAGCCACAGGTGTTGCCTACCCTCCACCCAACCTTGTCCTGCAAGGGTGGAGGTGAAGCAGTGGGCCAGGCATTCTGGGAAGCATAGTCATTTGGTTAAAGAAGCATGCTGGCTGCCAAAAACCTGGAATGGATCCGGAAGGGAAGTAGCCTGGAAAATAGGGATTTAGCGCTCCCAATTCATCACAGCACTGTAGCATAAGGTTCGGAGGAAAAGTCCAGTAGGGAATAAACCCCAAATCATGCCCCCAAGTGGTGGGAACGGGAGCGAAGGGAGCGAGTCGTGACACAGAGGCCGTATCAGAGGCTCCGGCACCATCGTCTATCCAAGGCAATAACCTCCGTGATGGTCTCGAAGGGTCTTGCTGGAGAACGACTGGCAGATTGAATCACCAAACGCATGGTCAAGATATAGACAGGAGAGGCAGTCATCGTGGAGATCCTCTACACAGACGTTCTTTGTATGGCTTTTCTTGTTGATGTCAGCCATAGCTTCACGGACAGGCCCAAGGCCTCAACGAGAGGACACTGAAACAGAATCTACTAAGGAACCGGGAAGCTGGAATGAAACCACCCGCGGCAGAGGAGATTCCTGGTGCCGTGAAGAATTGATGAATAGTCCAAAAAAATTAGGAATAGTCAAAACATTGTAAAAGAAATGGAGAGAATTTGTGTGGAATCCCAACAGTGAATGCACAGTAAAAAATAAGAAGATCACCTCCGGGGTGTGGCTAAGGGAGACCTGTCAATTGGCTGATGGTCAATATGACCCAAAATGACTGATAAACCACTACAGTGACAGCAGTTTTAAAATGTAAGCAGACTGCTCTACTATTACTGAGGATTCCCAGCCTGATAACGGGGAAGGAACAAGTTACTTGCCTGTAACTGTTGTTCTCCAGCATGGGTCTGGCATGGATTCACATGCTCATGAATATTCCCCGTCGTCAGGCTGGGAATCCTTGGTAAAGAAAAAATCAGTTTCAGTTTCGTTTCTGAACTGTCTTTCTACTAATAACCAATCACTGGTCTCTGGGTCATACATGCCCCCAGCCAATGACTGCCCTCTACCTAAGCCGCTCCTCTGGCAGCCATCTTCAGATTTGGTAGCACGTAAAGTGGCAGTAGGACCAAGAGAAGAGCCGCAGAGTGGTAGGAGGGAGGGTTCGCATGTGAATCCATGCCAGACCCATGCTGGAGAACAACAGTTATAGGTAAGTAACTTGTTCCTTCTCCAGCATGGGGTCTGGCATGGATTCACATGCTCATGAACATAAGAATACGTAGCAGTACACACATACAAAACCACGAGAGGTGGCAAAAGAAACATTAAGCATTACATAAACTCAACATTAAGCAACTCTTACCTCCTCACCAAACCCAACTTCACGCAAACAGGTTGCGCAGCACTGCTTGGCCGACTCTGGACTCCTCCCTGGAATCCCGGTCGACGCAGTAGAATCTTGTGAAGGTGTGCGTCGACCTCCACGTAGCAGCCTGCAGATGTCCAGCAGGGGCACACCAGACAAGAACGCTGTAGTAGCAGCGATCGCTCTGGTCGAATGGGCTCTCGGACGGCCGGGCAACGGTCGGTTGGCCAACCGATGACAGTGCATGATGCAGCCGGAGAGCCATCTGGAAATGGAAGCCTTCGAGAGAGCCTTCCCTTGGTTCACAGGTCCAAAGTTCACAAATAGCTGTGATGTCGTCTGAAAACTCTTCGTTCGGTCCACGTAGAACTTAAGCGTTCTAGCTACATCCAGCGAGTGCAAAGTCCTCTCAGCCGGCGACGAAGGCGATGGAAAGAAAACTGGCAACACCAAGGGCTCATTAAGATGTAAGTCCGACGGAACCTTGGGCATGAAAGAGGGGTGCGTCCTCAGCACCACCCTTGTATCGTGCAGGATAGGGCCTGAATCTCTCCCATGCGTCGTGCGGAGGTGATGGCCACAAGGAACGCTGTCTTCCACGACAGGAACTTCAACGGAGCTGAATGCAAAGGCTCGAATGGTGGTCCCATGAGCCTGGTCAGCACCACGTTGAGCTCCCACGCCAGGGCTGGAGCCTTCACCGGCGGGAACGATCGGAACAGTCCCTTCATAAATTCCTTCACCAGTCGATGAGACCACAAGGACAGCCGTCCTGTAGTTCTGATGTATCAGGAGATCGCTGCCAGATGTATCTTGATGGAAGCGTGAGCTAGTCCAGCCTTGGCCAGCGACAGTAGGTATGGTAGCACTTGAGGTGCCGTAATCCGTAGAGGGTTAATCTTCTGTGCACAGCACCAGACAGAGAACCTCTTCCACTTATGTCCATTGCACTTGAGAGTTGAGGACACCCTGGCCTTTGCAAGAACCTCTCTGCAGTCTGCCGGGATATCGTACCCTCCAAACTCTAGTGCTGCAGGAGCCAGGCCTGCAAGTTCAGCGACTCTGGGTCGTGATGAAGAATGGCGCCTCCTTCTCTGGAGAGAAGATCCGCGTCCGTCGGCAGCTTGACTGGTGGGGATGTTGACAAGTCCAGAAGGTCTGGGAACCAGATCTGTCTCGGCAACGCCGGTGCGACAAGGATCATCCTGCACCGGGACCTCTTGAGCTGGTTGACGAGTCGGAGCAGCAACGGCAACGGAGGGAACGCGTACAGGAACAGGCCGTCCCAGGGGAACAAGAAAGCATCGCCCATGCTCCTCGGCTGGGGAAACCTGCTGGCGAACCTCTGGCACTTGGAGTTCGTCACTGTCGCGAAGAGGTCAATCTGGGGTTTGCCCCAACATCGGAAGAGCCGATCCACCTGATCCTGGCGTAGGTTCCCACTCGTGGCACGAGCGTAGCTCCCTGCTGAGTGAGTCGGCGATGGTGTTATTTATTCCTGCCAGGTGGAAGGGAACCAGAAACATCCCCTGGGCGACGGCCCAGTGCCACAGATCCTGGGCCTCCTTGGACAGGGCTGGGGATCTGGTGCCTCCCTGCTTCCGGATGTAGAACATCGTGGTGCTGTTGTCGGTGAAAATCCTCACCACCTTGCCCTTGAGGGACGGGAGGAACGATCTGAGGGCACAGAACACAGCCCGGAGCTCCAGGATTTTGATGTGAAGAGACTTCTCCTCCGGGAGCCAAAGGCCTCTTGCGTGGAGATCTCTGGTGTGAGCACCACATCCCTCCAGGGAGGCGTCCGTCGTCACCGTCTCCTGATACGCCGGGGTCTGAAAGTCTGTGCCTGCAGTGAGGTGGGCACGGGTGCCCAACCACTGAATCACCCGACGGAAGATCTTGTTGAGCCGGATCCTGTCTTTGAAGCTGCCCGCCGCCTGCATTCTGTGACTTGATGAACTTGTTTAGCCGACGTAGGTACAGGATGGGGCGCCAACCACCTGTCTTCTTTCTGTGAGGAAGTATCTTGAGTATACTCCGGAGCCCCAGAGCCTCTTGGGGACGAGCTCGATGGCACCTTTCTTGAGCATCGCCCTTACCTCCAACAGCAGTTGAGGGGCGTGATTGTCCTTCCTGGCCACGGGAGGGAATGCAGGGACACTTCTTCAGGAATTCTAGCGAGTGCCAGCGGGCCAGGGTATCCAGCACCCAACGGTCGGTGGAGATGGACTCCCACACACTGACGAACCTCGTCACCCTGCCTCCCACCGGGGTGCTCCGGTGGGGGCCAGACACTATGGCCTGTTCAGTCATGTTTGGAAGTGGCCTTGCCACCTTGGCCTCCTTGACGACGGCGGCGAGATCCTCCTTGTTTGCCGCAATCTCTGTAGGCCTCCTGGGACGAGGAGCGGGCCGCCTGGCGGTACGTAGAGGAGCCACTGCTGGATCCCTTGGAGGCCCCTTGTCTGCCTCCGGTGCTCCGAAAGGGCCATCTTTGTTGTAGGACTCCCAGGGCTCGGGCCGTCTCAGTGTCGGTCTTGATGGCCTGGAGCGACTCATCTACCACCTTTCCAAACAGGCTGTTGCCGTCGAACGGCATGTCCAACATCCTGGTCTGAACGTCCTGACGGAAGACCGCCGCCTTGAGCCATCCTTGTCGTCAAAGGCAAACACCATGGCGTGGTCCGACGCCACCTCACCTTCCTGCAGAATCTCTAGGGCCTCCACCCTCTTGTCGTCTGGTAGGAAGTCCAGCAGGGAAGCTATCTGGTACCAAAGCTCCCTGTCGTAACGGGCCACAATCGCTAAGGCGTTGGCCGCCTTAATTGTCGTCGCTGCCGACGAGATGACCCGTTGCCCCATGGCGTCCAATTTCTTTCCCACGTCGTCCGGTGGGGAAGTGGAGGTTGAAGCCGCCGCACCCGCCGCTTTCTTCTTGGCTGCTGCTGAGACGACCGAATCTGGCGTAGGCTGGGCCCTGAGGCAGAAGGGGGCGGCGTTGGGTACCCGGTACTAATTCTTGTACCGGTCCCTCTTGGCGGGCGTCGTGGAAGGGTTCTTCAGGACGGCAAATCCCTCATCCCAGATATCGTCGAGTAACAGTACCGCAAGGACCGTCTTTCTCTTGGCCTCCCGCCGTTGGTAGAGGAAGCCTTCCTTCGTCTGTTCCTCCGGACAGAGCTGGAAGAGCTCGGATGCCCTGGGGATCAGGGCGTGAAAAGAGCCAATTTCGTTGGGCGACGAAGCCCGAAGGGGTGGTGATGGAAGGTCCATCCTGTCGTCACCACCGTCATCATCCGTCCCCGTCGCTGTATCCGTCGCTGTGTCATCTCGGGGCTCCGGCGAGGGGGATGAGGGCTCCACAGGACTTGTGGGCACGACGGGCGGGGTGGACTCTCCTCCGCTTGTTCGGAGAGCTTCCCGACGGTCCTGGTTCTGGATCCTCCACCGGGGTTCGTGGCAATCTCGTCCGTATCTCGGTGCATAAGGATTGGATTGCCACAAAATGGACGCCGAGCTGTCCTGAGGCTCGGGCAATGGCTGTGATGGGCGGGATGGCTGCTCCTCCACTGGGCCTTCGTCGTCGCCCTCGTCGCTTTCTTCGATCACATCAGCAGGATCTCTCCTGTGGTATCGTACCTCCTTGAACCTCTCGTTGAGGCCCTTCACGGCTTCCACCAGCTCCTCCTCAGAGGCTGAATCTGTGTCCGTAATGGCCACCGGGGTCTTCACGGGGGTCTTGTCGATGGGCTGGAAAGAGGATTCCCTCCGCGGTGGCAGGGAAACTCTGGGCCCTGAGGTCCCCTCCATTGGCGTAGTCTCCACCGGCTTCGCCAGGGCCGCTGCGACTCCCTCGATAGAGGCCTTTGCCGGTTGGATCAGGGCCCTCACCACCTTAGGTGCGTCCTGGGCCTTCACCTTGGGGGGAGGGTCACCGCCTCGCTACCCCTCGGCTCCCTGATTTCCTCTTCCCCGAGCCAGAGCGTTGGCTCGTGGTAGATGGTGCCGGGGAAGGCACGCCCTGCCCGGCAGCCGAAGAGCCCGACCGTTCGGCGCTCCCGGTGCCTGCGGACTCGCGGTGCTTAGCCTTCTGTTGGGCCCCCGTCGCCGGGGCACCCTCACAGGACTTAGAAGACCGCTCGGACCTTTTCTTCTTCTCACCTGCTGGGCCCTTCTCCAGCCAGCTGGCGAGGCGGGTACAATGATCACTCATGGTCCGTTCTGATAGGTTCTTGCAGAACGCACAGTCCTTCTCCACGTGCGTCTTGTCCTCATGAAGGCAGTAGAGACATCTCGAATGCTCGTCCTCCTTGAAAACATTCTGTAACCCGCATCCAGGGCAGTTCCTGAACAGCTTGGATCCGGGCGTCGAGCTTCCCTTGTCCTGGGCCATGTCCAAAGTAGGCCTTGGATCTTCTGGAATCCTCCAAGAAGCTTAACTCGACGAAAACCTCACCCTTGAGGGGCGGTGAAAATTCCGAAATGGGTCTCCATTGATCGGAATTAGAACGGTGGAGCTTGAGGCTCGATTTAACCGAAAAATTAGAAAATCTCTTTGAAAAAAGCGCGAAAACGCAGTAAAGGCTCGAAAGCTATAGCACGAGGACTCCCAACACTTGAACGTGCAGTAATAATCTGAAGATGGCTGCCAGAGGAGGGGCTTAGGTAGAGGGCAGTCATAGGCTGGGGGCAGTATGACCCAGAGACCAGTGATTGGTTATTAGTAGAAAGACAGTTCAGAAATGAAACAAACTGATTTTTTCTTTACCAAGGATTCCCAGCCTGACGACGGGGAATATTCATGAGCATGTGAATCCATGCCAGACCCCATGCTGGAGAATATTTAAATAGCATGTGAATCTATGACAGATCAAATGCTGGAGAATAATGTTTTTCATTTCCTTAGAATGTAGTGTTTCACTTTTTTTCTATAATGTCTGGATCAAATTTGTATTTTTTTCTCCAAAAGTTGGTTAAGAAGAACAAGTTACTTACCAACTGTAACGTTCTTTCGACTGGATGTTACTCCCACATATTCCTCCTCTTGTGATAACTCGTTATCGCCAGCTTCGCTGCTTCGGGAAACATTTTTTCGTCAGAGGGTGCTGTGCTCGAGGCCGTGGCGTCGATTGTCCCTCGACGGGCTCCGTACCGTGTCGACGTCACTGATGGTATAAGAAGCTCGAGCCGTGCCCGCTGGCTTCAGTTCTGTTTTTTCGAGGAAATACTCGTGGAATATCCAGGCGTATGTTGTGACTGATAGTCCCATCGTGAGCAGAAATTGCAAGAAAACAAACTGTACTACGGGGTAGGCTGGGAGGGTAGATGAGGAATACGTGGGAGGAATATCCAGTCGAAAAAACTTTACAGTTGGTAAGTAACTTGTTCTTCGAATGGATTGTGTCCTCCCACGTATTCCTCATCTTGTGATAGACTCCCATAGCAGTGATCAACTTGGAGGTGGGAGTGCTAGTTCCTGTTTTCATGAACAGAGTGAAGTACTGCTCTGGCAAATAGCCCCTCATTGGAGGAGGAGGCATCTAAGCAGTAATGCTTGATAAAGGTATGCATTGATGCCCATTTTGCAGCCGAGCAAATATGTTTTGTAGGGACTCCCCTCTTCAAAGCCACAGAAGAGTAGCCATTCCCCTAGTGGAGTGAGCACGTAGCCCATCCGATGGGTCTTTTCCTGCTCATCTGTAGCATTCCAATATAGCTAGAATTATCCAGCGGGATATAGTTTGTTTTGTCACCGCTAACCCCGTTTTACAACCAGTGTAACCCGCAAAGAGTTGGTCATCTTGACGTAATTTTGTCATTCTTGAAATGTAAAAGCTGAGGGCCCTCTTTGGGTCTTGAGGTCCAGTCTATATAATCTCTCCTTTTCTTTTCCCAAATGAGGAGGAGGATAGAATGTTGGTAAAACAATTTTCTGTGACAAATGGAAGTTGGAAACTACTTTCGGTAAGTAAGATGGTTTAACCTTCAGAACTACCTTGTCCTTGTAAAATGTGGTATATGGAGGTTTACATGAGAGAGCCTGTAGTTCACTAACCCTGCGGGCTGATGTTAATGCCACAAGAAGGACAGTCTTTAGTGTTAAGAGCCTCAATGGACAGGAGTGCAGAGGCTCAAATGGTATACATGTTAGGAAAATAAGAACTAAGTTTAAATCCCAAGTTGGAACATGAAATGGTATTGGTGGATATAAATTTTAAGTCCTTTCAGGAACTGTATTATTAATGGTATTTTAAAGTAAGAAACCTCTTCTGAGGAGCGCTTAAAAATGGACAGCACAGCAAGATATCCTTTGATTGTCCCAATCTGGAGCCCCAGATTGGCTAGATGTAATAGGAAAGAAAGCACCATTGGTGTGCTACATTGAAAAGGGTCCACATAACTATCTTTGCACCAGTTACTGAACTTGTTGCAACGACACCGGTACAAGGATTTTGTTGCTGGCCTCCTGGCCGAAAGCAAAATCTCCATTACGTCATCCGGAAGATCCCAATCCTTGCATCTCAACCTCTCAGAAACCACGCGTGAAGGTTGAGTGTCTTGACCTCTGGATGGAGAACACGGCCTTCCTCTTGCGAGAGAAGATCCTCTCTTTGTGGAAGACGTACTGGGGGGCAGATGGACATGTCCAGAAGGTCCAGGTACCACGTTCTCTTGGCCCAGTCCGAGGCAATTAGGATCATGGTTTTCCTCAACGTTCTCAACCTCCTTATTACTTGAGGAATCACGGGAACTGGAGGAAACGCGTACAGCAGGGGAAAATCCCAATCCACTACGAATGCGTCTCCTAGAGCTCCTCTCGGGGAAATTCCCTTGAGCAATACTGATCACACTTCCGGTTTACCGTGGTTGCGAACAGATCCACTTGAGGGGTTCCCCAAAGGGCGAACATCTCCAGAAGGACTTCCTGAGCTAACTCCCACTTGTGGGAGACTGTGCTCTGCCTGCTCGGAGCAACTGCCGCCGTGTTCTGCTCTCCGGCTAGATCAACTGCCGATAGAGAGATTCCTTCTCGTATTGCCCAGAACCAGAGCTGCATCGCCTCTCTGCACAGAGGTAGTGATCCTACGCCTCCTCTTTTGTTGAGGTAGTACATGGCCACTGTGTTGTCCGTCATTATCAGGACATTCTTTCCCTGTACGGAGGGCAGGAAGGCCTTCAACGCTAGTCTGATTGCCCTCGGCTCCAATAGGTTGATGTGTAGTTTGGACTCCGATGGAGACCAACATCCTCTGATTGTCAGATCGTTGGTGTAAGCTCCCCACCCCGTGAGTGAGGCGTCCGTCACTACTGTTATCTCCGGCCATGGTTGCCAAAAAGATTCTCCATTGAGGATGTTGTCGTTGCAAGCCCACCATAATAGATCCTGAGCAACTGCGCTCGGGACTTGCAGAAGATCTGACATATTCCGCGAGAATTGGGACCACTGAGTTCTGAGGGCCCATTGGAGGGATCTCATTCTCAGTCTGGCCTCTGGCACCAGAAAAATGCAGGATGCCATGAGGCCGAGCAACCTCAGAAAATCAAAGGCCGGCAGATGCTGGGCTTTCTGGAATTTTGTTACCATCTGCTGGATGTGGAGATCTCTCACCTCGGGCGGCGAGGCTTTGCCCGAGGAAGTGTCCAAGACTGCTCCTATAAACTGGAGTTGTTGGGATGGTATCATGTGGGACTTCTTGAAATTGAGGGAGAAGCTCAGGTTGTGGAGGAAGTGGCAGGTGATCGACAGATGTTCCTGAGCTTGTTCTGGAGAACGTGAACTGATCAGCCAGTCGTCCAGGTAGGGGTAGACGTGTATCCCCCCCTCTCCTGAGACTCAATGCCACTACTGCCATCAGCTTGGTGAAAACCCTCGGACTGGATGTCAGCCCGAAAGGCAGAACTCGAAACTGATGGTGAGAGCCGCCAACTGGGAACCTCAGGTATCTTCTGTGCCTGGGATGGATTAGCACATGAAAATAAGCATCTTGAAGGTCCAATGATACCAACCAGTCTTGGAGTTGGAGAGACTGAAGGATCTGAGAAAGGGTTACCATCTTGAACTTGTCCTTCCTGAGGAACTTGTTCAATTTTCTTAAGTCCAAAATGGGTCTCAGTCCTCCGTCCTTCTTTGGGATGAGAAAATAAGGGGAGTAACAACCCTTGTTCCTCTCCACTACAGGTACATGTTCTATTGCACCTTTCTCTAGAAGGGTTATAATTTCCTGCAAAAGGAGCGGATCTGGAATTTTGGTAGAGCTGGCTCCCGGTGGATGATTGTGAGGTCTTTTTAGGAAGGCAGTAAGCTTGAGCTACTGTTTCCAGTGCCCAAGCATCTGAAGTAATGCCCCGCCATTCTTTCAGATGCTGAGAGATTCTGCCTCCCACTGGTGTTTTGTATGATTAGACCTCAGAGTGATTTTGAGGCGGCTGCAGGAGCGGCTGAGGGCATAGATGCCATTCCTGATGATGGCTTTGTGGTCTTTCCTCGTCCACCACGAGTGACATTCCTTTTGCCCCTTTGAAAAGCCTGTCCTCCTCCCCTACCAACAGAAGAGTAGTATCGAAAAGGGCGACCCCTCCAGGAAAATGAGCCGAATAGGGTTTCTGAGGCTGTCGCATGGAGGCACTAAGGGATTTAGCTGCCGCTTTTGAGGTCTGTAGTTTTTCTAGGCTCTCATCAGCCTTACTACCAAACAGCCTCGAGCCATCAAAGGGCATGTTGAGAAGTCTGGTCTGCACATCTGGTGCAAACCCCGGCTTTCTCAACCACGCAAATCTGCGTAGCACTGTGCTTGATGCATGGATCTGCTAATACTGTCAGCAGTATCCAGTCCAGACTGGAGACATTCCCCCATTGCCTCCTTCCCGTCATTGATTATATTCAGGAAGCCTTCCCTTTCCTCGCCTTCCGGAATATGTTCAGCCGCCGCCGAAATGCATTTCCACAGGGTATGTGTGAACCTGGCCAGGGTACAGGGGACATTGGTTGATTTCAGAGCCATGCTACCTGAAGTAAAAACTTTGCGAGCCCAAGCATCAACCTTCTTATCCTCCCTATCCGGAGGCATGGTTGGGTATGCTGTCTGCCTAGAAGTAGTAGCGGCCTGATAACCAGACTTTCTGGAGTAGGGTGTCTATTTAGGTATTCTGGAACAGAAGTAGAAGTTCTGTACTTCTTTGGAAGATTGCCGTCCACTGCAGCAATGCTATCAGGCTTTTCCCTGTTCCTTTCGACTGTCCTTTGGAGCGCCCTATGGAAAGGGAGAACTGGATCTTTCCAGGGTCCCCGGACTATAATGTCCGTCATATCATCTTGCTCAAAAGTAGGGGAGGCTCTTCCCCAACCCATATATTCTATCACCCTACTCATCAAATTCCTGTACCCCGAGTCTGCATGTTCTGCAGGATCAGGTGCAGCAAACTCCAATTCAGGTGATGTGTCAACACCACTAGCAGAATGCAGAGTTTCACATAGGCCTCTCGTTTTATTTTCAGGGTTCCTCTGGAACTTATCTATTGCCATATTTTACTCCAAAAGGAGGGACATCTTCATCCTCTGAGCCAGATTCTTCAAAAATTGTAGACATGGACCTTAAGAATTCTGACTCGGGTAAAGGTGTAAACCTTCTCTCTTCATCCTGATTTTTTGTCGAAGGAATAGGTGTTTTCTTCGAAGGGGTCGAAGGAACCTTCGACACACTCGACAAAGCCTTCGATAAGGGTGTTGAGGATAATATAGGCTTTGTTGTCGAACCTGCCGGTGCTGATGGCGTCGACAAAGTTACACTCGACTTTGACAACTTCTGCTTTTTATGAGGGATCGGAGAAACACTCGATCCTTGAGGATCTCTCGACGATTTGTCGACTCGAATTTTATGGATACTACTGGGTTTTACCACTGTAGGTCCGACTTCCCTGTGTCGTCCGGTGGAGCGACCGGGGCCTGGCTTTTCTGAGGTTTCTTTGAGGGGGTCGAGGCTGCGTTCTCAAAGACCTGCATAATTTTTCTTCTAAAGCTCTCCCATTTTGAAGGGGAATCCGATCTTGTTGGACATCGAACCAATTCGGTTGATGTATTGGATGATGACGATGGAGATCTATGTCTCCTTTTTAGCTTTTTAGAAGAAGACGAAGAAGATCGTCTTGACCTACTACGAGATCGGGATCCCTTCAAATGTTTTTTATGACGTTCCAATTCTTTTGAATTGGACGATTTCTTATGTTTTTTAGACAAGGCCTTCGAAGTGCCTTTCGACGCCTCCCGCCCCACCGCTAACTTACTTTTCCTCTCACGGAGGGCCTTCTCCGTCATTGACCGACAAGAGCCACAGTCGCCGGTTCGATGATCCGAACCCAGACACCAAAGACAGATACGGTGAGGATCGGTGATAGACATCTTCGAACCGCAGTCAATACACTTCTTAAATCCAGTTTTGGGTGTCGAAGCAGTTGATGAAGATGACATTTTCTGACAGAAAATCTCAAAGCACGCCGTTCACGAGAGTGAAACAATCGGAAAAACAGAACTGAAGCCAACGGGCGCGGCTCGAGCTACTTATACCATCAGTGACATCGACACGGTACGGAGCCCGTCGAGGGACAACCAACACCACGGCCTTGAGCACAGCGCCCTCTGCCGAAATGTGTTTTTCCGAAGCAGCAAAGCTGGCGATAACGAGTTATCACAAGATGAGGAATACATGGGAGGACACAATCCATTCGAATGAAAGACTTCCATTTCTGCATAATTGTGAGGACAGAATGTGAGGACAGTTATTCCTCTCATATCTACCATCACAATTCCTTCAAAAACATGGACCTGCAATGAGTAGAGGGGTTTGCGGGGACTGGCTGCACCCACAGTAGACTCCCAGTCAATCCATGTACAGTCATGTGTCAGGCTTGACCCCAACACTCTATTACGCATTGAGCATATTAATCAATGTAAATGAGGCATTTGGGACAGGCCTCCACTCACATGGGGCCAGTGAGGGCAGCTGCAGTCATGGGCTGTAAGGGCTGTCATGTCCAATGCCGTTTACATTTCTACCTCTGATTGGGAGGTACAAATCTAAAAATATGATAAAAGGTTTCATGATCGGCTTAAGCGTCTCTTCCAAGGGCAATAAAATGCAGGCGCTTGTCTGTGCAGATCCATGCCTGCATTGTGCTTTCCCCTGTACTTGATTTCCAACAAGGAATATCAGGAACAATGGAAAAAGCTGCATACGTTTAGAAACAGGCAGGGATGTACTATGATCTACATCAGTACTTCCTATGGCGGGCTCCCTGCTTCATAGGGGTGAATCTGCAGCCACAGAGCTATTTTCATACAGATTCCCTTCTGCGAATCTGCACATTTGGAGAACGCAGACATTTTCTCCACATACGTGTGCCGGCACACCCAAGCCGAGAAAACATTTTAGTGAATTGGCCGCCAATGGGAATATTTTTCAGTTCATTTTAAAAAGTAATATACAAATCTTCCTGTTTCTGTGGATTTCAAATTCAGAAGAGTCAAGAAGAAACTCTTAATAAGTGCTGCCTCTTACTGCTGCAATTGGGAGTATCAATCAACCACCACCTGTGCCTCTGACACTGGCTTCTTCTCGATTTGGCTTTCTCTATTACCGTACCACCCCAGATCCATCCACTACCTTATGCATTTATTATCCGTCCACCTTCATATACATTGCCATAAGAGTGCCTTTACAGCCCTCATGCTCTTACCACCTGATCTGCGATGCTGTGCCATCCCACCTAGGATCATGTGTGCACCAGTGTTTGGAAAACTTTGGAACAAAATGTTGCCATCTCTTTGCCAAACAGATGACTTGGAAAGTGGAGCTGTGTTTACCTAACATCAGGTTCCATAGTTAAGAGGTTGGCTACTTTAACAGGGTAATTTTCAGAATAGATTGGAGATCATAAGACGCTTGACAGTGTTGTTTCTAAACCATTAAATACATAATTTGATCATTTCATGCCATTTCTTCACCAGCTGCTAGCTTATTACCACATATGCTGTGGTTTCTACCAACAGCATGTGCAGGGATTGGGAGCATAGTTTCAAATTTTCTTTTAACTAAATTCAGTAACACATGTTTTAAATGAAAGAAAATTCACAAATAGAATAAAGCTCCACATGTTGCCAAAGGTTACAGTCTCAAACGAACAAGGGTTCTACATTACAAAATACCAGTAAATGCACAACAAGGCAGTCATGTATTATAGGGATTAAAACACTTCACAGTCTAAAGCAAATCTATCTATATGAAATATTGAGGTCCCATGATTATACACACTATGGTGACAAAAGGAGTCAATGCTGAGCAGGAATAATTGTATGGCATTAGGGATGCATCAGAACACCATTCAGAAAGTGATGTAGCTCTGAGACAGCAAATAGAGATTCAGGAGTTGACTGGTGCTTTGAAAATGTACTGCGGACACCTACCTAAATGTGCTTTTTGAATTCACAGCAGCATGGTGAACCATGGAACACTGTCCTCTCCAGGCATTTTGCTCCTGCTCGTAGCGTGGAAGAACCTGGTTAACCTGACACCACCTGCTTCCAGGCCAGCTGGTAACATAAATACAGCTATGTGACATTCATTCTGTATGTTTGGGAGTGCACAAAGGAGTATTAGGATGCATGTGGAAGATTGTTAAAGCACAATGGAGCATACATAATGGAAAGAAAACTATGGTTGCCATTTCATGTGGATGTTTGATTGTTGGCACCCTATGTACCTAGGATATGCTCCTCATTCCAAGAGGTAGCTCGTGCTTACTGTGTGATGCAGATAGCCAGGGGCAGCTTTTAGCGCCTGCTCCACAAATCCTAATTTCCATCGCTACAATAACATGGTGATCAGAAGTAAACTTCTGGACTGGATTTCCCTCCTCCTATAAGGAAGGTCAAAATTAATCTAAATTGTAATCCTCAACTCCATCCATATGCCTCTTGGATGGGGCGCATCACAGGGTTTCTTCAGGATGCCGATCCTTATAAACCTGCAAATGGAACAACAACTGTACATTTTTAAGGCAAGGACTCCATCCACCAAAATGCAGTTAATACTCAAACCTACCCATTGACTCCTCTTCTAACCTAAAATCCTGCCTTTCCCACTCCTAACAGTATTGTCACCTTTCCTCAAACACAACTTGACAGAGTTCTTACTTCTGCACCCTAAAGAAATGCCTATCAGCATTTGATATTCACTTGCTTCACTCGCTTAATTAGGCATCACTCAAACTAAATGTTTGTCATGTATATACTACCTTAATTTTTATTTTGGATTCTGATCTGTGTGCACACATTTTTAAATCAACTCACTTTGCAAAGCCACCCTATTGCCCCACTTCACCACCGAAGGCCTATATTTATCAGTCAGTTCCCTGGCTATTAACTATATTGAGAGTGGTAAAAAAAAGAGCCTTTTCCGAAGTTAACCTTAGCGCTTTTCAAAAGCTTTACTCTAAGGCAAACGGCGGCCTGGCGGCACCCTCACTCATGGCTTATCAGCAAGCGGCACAGCTGTGTTGGATGAAACGATGGCTGAATGCAGCCGACGATTCCAGCTGGAGAGCAATGGAAATCGCCCTAATGCACCCTCTCAACCCAATTGAGATCATGGCCAATCCCCCAGAAATGCTCCCGAGTAATATTAAGAAACATCCCATACTAGGGCCAACATTAGCCCAATGGTACAAGCTCAGAGCAGCGCAAGGTATCCAAGCACAGCACGCACCGCCCTGGGCCAGCATCAGGGAAATATTGTACTTCGGCACGAAACAGAGAATACATCGAAATCAGGACCACCTCTGGACCCACACAAGAATCATGGACATATGAGAAGGGGGGACACGGCAGGCGTTTCAAGACACGTGCACACTACTTGGCCTGAATGAAGGCGACTGGTTGACATACCACTCAATCTGCACCACTATTCAACGACACACGGCCAAACCCCACCTGCCCATAGCGTCAGCCCCCTGCGAGACCGAGATGAGGCAACATATCGGAACCTTCCCACACCTCCGCACATTCTACCTAATGACAGCCCCGCAGAATCTGGATCATATCTACACGCTTGCATGCATCTAGTCAGAAGATCTAGGCACCCATATCGAAGAAGCAGATCTTCGGGAATGCTTCGCAGACATACTGCTTGTCTCGATAAACCAGAGGAACAGGGAGGTCCAATACAAAATACTACAGAGACTGTATCTCACCGCTACCACACTGCACCAGATGGGGATATCTTACACAGACAAATGCTGGCGGGAATGTGGAGCTACAGGCACCCTCGGACACATACTGTGGCACTATCCCATGATCACCCCATACTGGAGGGAAGGCCATAAACAGCTAAATGATATTGCAGGGGCCTCAGTTGCATTTACACCTGAAGTGATGCTCCTCGGAGCGGAGGCCAATGACTTGCATGAAGAGGGGCTCTCACGCAAACTTATAAACATAATTCTGTTCACAGCATGCAAGCTCCTTGTCACTCATTGGATAGAAAAACTCCCCCGCCTCCGACAGCACGAAACGCACTTTTAGCCAAAGTCTGCAGAATTGAAACAGCGGCCCTCATGCGACACCAGTCTCACAACCCCACGAGAGCCCTGAAATTCAGAGAATTAACAAAACCATACATCTAGTGGAAGAAAGGGGAAGGAGGGAAACACCAGCAACATGGGAACCCATGGGCCAATGAAAGAAACACACGCTAGCGATATGAACACTAACTTACAGTGGCCCCACATCACAGCAAGGACAATTCGCCTACCAGCGCCACATGGAAGCAACTCAGTTTGGGGCGTAGGGAGGTTAGTTGTTGGGCATAATAGTTAACGTTGCTGTAGAGACGGAGCATGGTGAGATCAACCCAGAGGGAGGGTGAATGGAGGGGGCCTCAGAAAAGACAATGGGCAAAAACTGAAGGACTCCTCCGACCCCAAGCTAGAAACGGGCATTATGTTCTCTTCCCATAACCATGCATGCACCAGTATTTTGATGTCAAGCAACTGCTATTCTGTCTAACAAATGCTAATAAAAAGATGTTTAAAAAAATAATAATCTTTACTCCAGAGGGAGGCCACTTCATCTGCGGAGCTAAAAATGACAGATTAAATTGATCTAAAAGTTGACCATGTCAACCTTACTTTGCTTGCATCACTGGCACCCTCTGTGGTTGCACCTCCTTAAAGACATCTTTTCTCACTTACAGTGTTATCCATTTCCCTCAGCCTGGTTACCAAAAAAGATAAAATAAAGCATTTTGCTACCTCGCATCCTACGTTTAAAACTTTAAAAGTTCCATCTCCGAATTTTGGGTGATTTCCAATGTTACACATATACCAGTGTCGAACACTTTTATGGATTTAAACATACAATTGCCTAAGGTACACTCTCTGATTTAACACTCCCTATTGTACAATCCCACCCCAAAAGGCCTGGGACAAGAAACATATCGTATTTGAATGTATATGGAAAATCAGAGTCTTGCTTGGACTATGGCTTTATAAATCATGAACTTTGGCCCATGTGATGTGCTAATTCTCATATATCTAATATTCTTATTGACCAAAGGTTTCTGAGTTGGACAACCCACCTGGAAGCCGTGCGTAAACCTGAACAAAAGTGTAGGTGTCCTGTCAGTTCGCATAAATAACCAGGACCACAGGCTCAGATGGTCTGATGCAAACATTGAGAGACTCAATATATATGTATGCTCGAACCATGTGGGGATGGAAACTCTGTTTGCAGATTATAATTGGGACATGCGTAGGATCATGCAAGTGCTCTCTGCCTCTCTTAAGCTGCAGTGTGTGGCCACATGCAGTGAGGAGGGGGGCCTTTCGACCCATTGATAAGTGAGAAAGAAGCAATATCGCTGAGACAGGGCGGCAGTCATTGGAACCAAGGATTTGACTTGCATTGAGCAAAGAGCTGCAATTACTTTGCTCTCCACTAAATATAAAAACTGGCTTTGCCTTCATAAGTGCTCTTGGCACAGTGCTCTCGGCACAAACTGGAAATGTATGTTCAAACTCTTTCACACCAATGATAAAATATTCTGGTCCTATTACTGACCCTACCTGTCTGGCGTCACTATTAAAGAAATCTATCCCATCTCTGAGATAGCTTGGCTTACTCATATTTCCTCACAATACCAAGTTCTAGAGCCCCAGCCCCGATGCAATCCCCAATATTGTCTATAAATCCAACCCTGAGTTTTGGATCGCTGGTTTAGGAACATCTTACAAACTGGGTCAGTGCCTTGTAGCTGGCGGGAGTCCATATAGATCCCCGTTTATAAGAAGGACAAGGTGGGGGAGCCCTCTAACTACAAGCTACTGGCCATGCTGGATGCCAGTGCCAAGATCTTTGCCGCACTGAGCCTAAAAAAGTTGAATATCTGAGCTGAAGCTAGTGGAAGACTAAATATTTTTCAAACAGGCTTCAGCAAAGTGCTTGCGTGTTACATTATCTTGCCTCTGAAATGACTACCAGCAAGCGGAAGCTATATGTGTGGTTTGTTGACTTTACCAAGGCTTTTAATTCCTTATCACGGCCACTGCTTTGGGAATAATTGTGACTATGGGGCCTGGACTCCTAACTTCTCCAACATATAATGGCTTTATACCAAGACACTACAGTGACCATCCATCTGAACCAAGAGGGAAGGATTTCATTGTGGCTCGGAACCAATGTAGGACTCAAGCAGGGGTGTGTATTTGGCACCCCTGCTGTGCAACCTATGTGTTTCCAACCTGGATGAAACTCTGAGATTCACAACTTTTTACCCCGGTTAGACTTGGAGCCCATATAATGGCTAATGTATGCAGATGACACCCTCCTTATGGATTGTACACTGATTGGGCTCCAGCGGTCTTTGCAGATATATGCACCTGCCAACTACCTTGGCATTAATGCTATCACGGCCAAGGTAATGACTCTGGCCAGTAAACTGAGGGGGAAAATTATTTCATTTGGAAACTCAACCATTCCACATTGGAAGTAGTTGATAGATACATATATCAGGGATTCCACATTTGTACAGCCCCCACCCATTCTTGTCAGCCATAAAGACTATGTTAAGACCAAAATCTTACTTAAATGGTCAGTGATCAAACACTTCAGCGCAAAACAAGGTGGGAACAGCATTGAAGGGTTACTAGCGGTATATACTACCAGTATTGTTCCGGGATTAAGCTATGAGCTTCAATTGCTTGGAGATTCTCATGTCGCCTCGTTGGAAAAACTAGAGGGCAAAATCCTCTGATAAATCCCGGGGGTTCCTAGCGCAGTCCCGGTGGAGACCCTTCGCTGCGAACTAGGCCTGCAGTCCTTCCGGGCCAGTTGGTGCATGAAACGTTGTAAGTTATATCTTTCTCTAGTTCCTGCTCCGACTAACATGAGGCCCTTGCAGGACTCTGCTCATGTAGATACAAAGTTCCTTGTCTTAATCCCATTTTGTCTGCATTAAAGTGGACTGCATGTGCAAATTTTTCCAAAATCGATTTAGCAGTTCACACTAGCTCGGCTGCAGCTATAAACATGATTGCTCCTGATGTGCTGAACAAAGTGAAGCAAAAAACTTCGATTTGGGACAGGGCATACACATTTCTAATTTGTATGGAAAAAAGAGATACACTGAATACGGTAGACAAGGTTTCTTCATTAATAAACCCTGCACCTATATAACAAAAACTTGCACCGAAGACCAGAGAAGGTTCATCAGTTACATGCAGCTCAATATCTTACCCACCATGAATATGTTGGCGGCTGGTTGAAGGTACCCCGTGTGGATAGGGTTTGTAGAATGTGCAATGGCCTGACTGAGGAATCACGGCATGGGTTGACACAGTGTTCTAATCTTAGTTTGCAATATCAAACGTTATACCAAGCCTTTGTTTTGCATATTCGTGCCGTGCGGAACGATCAGTTCTGGAGCACAATGATCAGGGCCTCTTCTCTAGTGATCACCAGCCTAGCACATAACATCTGACAGGAGGCATTGAGAACAATAGCAGAGATGGTCAACACATAGTCCTCAATGCTTCTCCCTGCCTATCAAATTTATGACACTGCTTCACATTTCCTAGGAATAGCGAGACTGATGTATGATCAACATTCCTGAAAGGGATGTTAAATTCCCTTCTTGGTAGCATTGATGTAATGCATTTTATGCTTGACTATATGAACTGGATTCACTAATGTCTTCGGGACACTATTTGATCATTTTGTGAGGATTTCATTGAAATGCCGACGAAATATCATTGTAAGAATTACTGTTTTAAAAGGAAGATGTAATGGTATTACAGTTACTGTGTAATCTACAAATTGATTTTACTAAGAAACGTGTAAATGTATTTTATTAAGTTGTCTTGCTTTTTCTATGTAACTGTGCTTAAGGTTATTGATTTAACCAAATGCAATTAAAAAAAAGAACGTATACTCTAGTTCGATAAAATATGGAAGTCAAAGGTGGTGCCCTCACTTTATGATGGGGGAAGTCACCAGTGTCATTTACAACTATAAACAGCTTTTGTACAGAAAAAAAGTCGATCTGCCTGCAGTTCTCACTAATTCTAGAACACACAATGATTCACATGAATCCAGCATATATATTGCCAAACCTCTAATCTAAATAATGCAATGCAGTTTCTAAGTAGAACAACGTACTTGGCTATACACTGACACATATCGGAAAATATGTTTAAATACTTTGCACAGCATACACATAAAACTGACCTTATTTTAATAAATGACAGATTCTTCAGAAAACATGATTTCCTCCAATATCAATGACTAACATCATTATCAGAGAAAAGGTACATAAAAATAAGCTTTAATGTGAATTACATTTGAGTGAATTTCTCTTAGGTGTAGATGTGGTGCCTAGCATGTAAATGAAATAAACACCATGGTGGGTTGCACCAATATCTACAAGCTTGAGTTTAAGGAATCTGTGCTATCAATTTACAATGGACACAATGTTGATTTATCTATACTATGTATTGAGATAAAATAACGATTTTCTGAAATGACAACAACTACCTCCGCCCCCAATTCTCTTGGATGATTTTAGTGTACCTAATTCAGGAAGTGATTCAGCTAAGTTCCATGTTATCCCAATAGCTTTTATTAAATGAATCACTTCCACAGATGTTGATTTCTAAATTGTCTCTCAAGATATGACGCATGCGCCTCGGTTCATATACCCAGTTGTTGACTATACCTAAGAAAACCCTCAGGGTACAGTTTACTGGGCTTTGGTTGTAAGGGACTGTGCATTCTGTCAGAAGAAGTATTGGGCTCAAGTTTAAATTAATCTTCATTTGGCTTTCAATATACTCAGAAAGAAGGATGCATTCCACTATAACACACCAACAACATTTCACTTGCATTCAATTAGTTATGATTTATCAGAAATGATGTGCAGGAAAATACTATTTGGCTATTTGTTCTACACTAAATCAGATCTCACCTGTGCTTGAATATAATGGATAAGCAAGTTGTATTTCACACTACAATGCTAAAACATTATATTTGGAACCAGTTACCTCTAGTGGCATTCCCGCTCCTCTGAGTTCCACTCACTCCAGGGATTTATCAGAGAAATTATTATAGAGAGCACATAGCTAATTGCATTGGGGCTTTTTATATTTACCTTTATAAAACATGATTTTAAGGCATACAGCCACAGTGGACCCTCACAGCATCGAGGTAATCTCCCCAGTCAACCAGGCACCTCTGCTCCGGCTTTATCCACCTCTGGGAATCAGATCTGCCTCAGCCATCAAGCTTCTTCTAGGATAAGGCACACAGTCTCTCTTCTTTCCCGATAGTATCCCAGCTAAGCTCTCATCCAGGTGTACAGAGGTCCCCCTTTCTGCAGCCTTCAAAATTACAGAACTCTATCTATATCTCTCTCTCTGTCTCTCTCTCTTTCTCTCTCTCTCTCTCTCTCTCTTTCTCTCTCTCTCTACTTTGTGTGGTTTTCTATTTAAATACCCTCTACTTGTTCCCACAGTATCCACTTGAGAAAGCAATTTTTGAATGGTGAAATCTTCCCATTTGCTTGCTTAAGATGTTGACACTCCCAGAGAATGTATCCCTTAATTTAATAGGTTGACCATATTTTTGCACATGTGATGGGGCAGAGTTGGACAATTTGGACTCAATAATATTGTCTTCCATATCTTTTAGGAGGAATTTTCCCATCAATGTAATAAATATTTTGAGATTCACATGAGCAAGCCAAATTCAGGCTATGTGGCTTAATGTTGTTAGATGAACTTTGACAGAATTATTAATAGTTCTATAATGTAGCAGTTTTTAATAAATAATATATTGTGTTTAGTCACATTTCGTAGTAGAGATTCACACCGTTTCAGAACACATGTCCTTTTGATTGTAAACCTCTGCCTTTTAAAGCTATAGGCAAAATAATGTTTAATGCACCAAATAATGTGGATTTAAACGGTCCACTTTTCATAAAAATCTATTTCCACATAATGAATTATCTGAGCAGTTCTCAGAAGCTTTTGTGAATCTAATGATTGATAGGAGTTTCGGTTAGGTCCATTTGTGAAGCCTTCCATTAACTCCATATAGTGAATTCAGAGTTGAAATTCTTAAGAGCAATCATTTTCCTTGTATTCCTTGGGGCTGGAAAGCAGCCATGTTCATCATGTGATCAACCCAGATTCATATCAGCTGGAGGACCAGCTGTTTGGCTCTAGAGGAATGCAAAGATTAATTTATTAGCTATTTTCAAATCCCTGTGTTCTGATCCTTTTGTTGTACTGGGTTCAATGTGTTCCTTTAATGAAAGATAAATAGGTTTGTTTTTCTCACAACGGCTAGCTAATCCCTTGGGGTTTTGGGTCTCCCCGCCATCAGCGACATGTTCTTCTGTAGGTGATATAGAAGATTTGCTTGTATCATACTCACTAGAGAACACAATAATAACAAGCATTGGCAAGAGCCAACATTTAGAATGGTCATCATCCATGCAGATTAAACAATAATGTAGTCCCTGCATACATTCTAACAGCTTAACGCGTAATTATGAACATTTGATACATTTGCAGTATGCTTCTCTACATTCATAGTTGCATAATTTTACATTCAACATTATTTCAGATGCTTTGAATGAAACACACTGCAGAATTAAAACAAAGTCTTGAACACTGTTGTGCTTCCGTTGAGACTGCATGGCATGCTGGTTTATGGAATTACAGCTGAACACATTAGCTGGTAAGTATTTTAAACTATACCATACAGTACTATAAACTAGACTCTCTTTATGCACTTGGCAGCGTTTTTCCAGGTAATGTATAAACAGGTGCCAGTTGTCTAGCCTTCTCGCATTTTGTTATGTACAATTCACTAGTACTTTTTATTCAAAGTTTGTGGTGAACTTTGCACTATTTGTAGGGAATGGTGTTATTATTTATTTATCCGAAATGTTGATCTGCATTTCACAGGCTCCATTTTACTTGTTTGCAGAGCTTGGTAAAGAAAATTATATTTTAATGCAGCAAAGTACCACACTTCCTGTTGACGTTTGGAGAGAAAATCCAGCCTATACAAACACAGCAATGCACCATTTCAGCATTTCAGCATATCGCGCTCCCCTTCCACCAGTCTCTATCTTCCTTTGACTTTTTCCCCCTACACTAGGCACTGTCGACACTGCACAGAAAATGTTTAAGAAAATATTTTCTACTTATAGCACTAGCAGGCCTTTTTTGCCGAAATAATGAAAAGCAAATTTCTATACATTTAGTGCTAAGCAAGCCTGAAAACACAAAGACATTTGCACATGTCAGCTCTCAGAATCAACCCTCATGTAAACCGCAGCCATTTTTTCAGCTTTCATCCACAGTGACATGGATCAAAGCTCCTCTGAATGCTCCTTCTGTACCATTGGGTCCCATGCTTAACGCCTCAGTTATTGTAATGCAGTTTTCTGCTTTATGTTGTTGACAGGTTGATTTGGTATCAGAGAGATTCACTATATTTAGTTTTAGTTAATCAGAAATCAATTATTCTGCTTTAGCAATTAGGACTTAACTGTTTATCATCCAGCGTTTCCCATTGTCCTTGAACATCGGCTATTAATCACAGTCTGTTTTCAGTGAATTAGAGTATTTATAAGCCTGTGTGCTAACTGAAGATTTCCAGTTGACCTCCTTGCCAAGAAACTGGTTCCTTCGTCCCAAAGTTTTGACCTTTAAACTATGACAGTTTACTTGTCAATTCAGATCTGATAACATTCCATTTCTTCATTTGACCATACCAAACAAAGAAGCATCATTGGAGGTTGATTTATTTCGTAAACACACAGAGAGAAACCCAACCCTCCTGTTTTCTAGCCATCATCTTCTGGCACTATTACGGAATGTTTCATACAGATTGTTTTACGCATTTATATAAACTGTAGGAGAACAGAAAATGTCAATAATCCAGCTGATATCTTACAAAACCGATTACTACAAAGATGGCATCCAAACAAATTGGTTAGACAGAGTTGGAAAATAGCAAGATTTGCTAATCGGCAGAATGTGTTGAGCACTCAGACAAATCATAAACAAAAAAGCAAATCAATTTGTTTGTGTCACAACATTTTGTCAATTTAGCAACGCAAGAAAGGGTTCCATTTTAAAAAATTGGAATTTATTACAAGCTGCTGATCCCTCCTTCACTAAGCCACTGTTTGCTTTTAGAATTAGGCAAAAACCTGAAACAGAAATTGGTAAGGGCATCATGAATTGATAATGTAGGTAAGAAATCATGTACTTTACCATCAATGTGGAACGCCCTGCAGAGTAAAGGCCATTTTCCCTGTGGGGAATATGTGGCATGGAAATTGTCCAAAAGGTTAAAAAATTTCAATCATGAAGGTAAAATATTGTCATTACGCATGTGCCACGCATAAGAGCAGTAATGTGGAATGTGGTCTACCTAATTATGTGCCCATTCGATCAAATCTGCATAGGAAAAAAAATGAGACAAGTGTGCATTCGAATGACTGAACATCGTTCAAATATTCAAACAGGTGATATAGAAGCACCCTTAGTTTCACATTACAGAATTAGGACATGGAGTCAATAACCTATTTTGGTTTGCAGCAGAAACAATGACAATGGCAGAGGATATAGACAACAAGTTAAGTTATAAAGAACAAACGTGGATGTGTAATTTGAAATCCTTTGAGTATGGGTTAAATTGAACAGCTTCTTCCAAATAATGGACACATAGTCCTTTGCTCTGATGCGATCAAATAATTAGGAGTGCTGGAAATCTAATTTATGTCTTTGGAGTTCACTAATTTTGGCTTGGATTGATTAATTTGTCTGTTGTGCTAATTACCATGTGCGTAACATGACAGTATTTGAATGGATTGCCTGCTCTTAAAAAACATGTGCTAGTACATTTTTTGTTACCTAGTATTAGCTCTATTCAGGGGACAATATTTGGTGAGGTACTTCCATGGAAACCAGGTGGGAAGAAAGGGAGCAGTAGCTGGTGAATTTTGTAATTACAATGTAAACCTTCCTTATGTATATGCATGAGGGACTGATCCAATAGCTGGAGCCTGAAAAAAACAAGGGGTGTTCGGAGTATTCCACCCCCCAGAAAAGGTTTTTAATAATGGGTTAAAATGGTGCACTTTACAGCACATCTTCTGTGAAAACTGAGTAACACAGTTTGCTATCAGTATTGTAGCTCAACACACAATAAAATTCAATAGCTGCCAAGTCACCAACAGTTCAAGGAGCATTTTCCAAAGTATTTTCATGATGCCATTGCCCACAATATATGCCAGTATTCTGCCAGTGTAAAAACACATTTCATGCATGCTGTGCCCATACATATCCATGGTAGCTGCACCAATCTATGCTAATAATTCCACATAAGAACATCCTTAGGCTTGCTTTGCCATAACACCAGTAATGATACCACGAGAAAACATGTGCGTTTTGGCTGTGCTCATTTATGTCGTAAATCCCCATTTAAGAACATGCATGCTCCTGTTGGCTTTGCACATAATGACAGGAAAAAATGCAACACTACTGTATGAAGACATGTCCATACTGGCTGCACTAATGTATGCAGTATGGCCGCAAAACACACTCATGCTAGCTTTGCCCATAATGCAATTAAAAAAATCGAATAACAACCCCAAGATGAAGGGGTTCAAAAGGGCACACATACATTCTGTATATGTGACACACGTTCTCTCTCAGTCACAAGATCTCTCACATGTGCACATTCACACGAAGACGCGTACGTATTTTTTGTTTTAAATTAAACACTTGACTGGGCCCGACCCTCCTGGCTCCTGCACAAATGTTCTATGGCAGCATGTTCCTCCCTGCAGCAGGTCACGAGTTAGGGACTTCCCTTTAAGCCTCCCCTTTTATGTCCTGTTGTGAAATCAGGCCAGGGGCAGGGTCAGCACTGACCATGCCCTGGCCCGAGACAGACTGGGGGAACAAGTGGGGTTGAAGAGACTTACAGGGTAATTCATAGAATTTCGCAGAAAAGTGTTGCAAGCGGCTGGCGCAGAGTGTCCGTGTGCGATTGTCTGCGCCAGGCGCGTGCGCTAAAACTGATTTCCGCGCACAGCGTATTCATGGATTTAGGCTCCCAAACCAGCCGTGGCACAGAGTATCGCAGCGACCCTGCAGCAGCGCCAGTAACGCCCCCAAGAACGCCCTCGCGCAAGGAAAAGCCATCAAAATCGCTAAATCATCGCAAAGGGCTGCGCTAACCCTGGACCAGTATACAGGGCTGCCAAACAAGGAACGCAAAGCGGGTAACGTTTATATCAGGGGTACGCGGGAGGTTTTACACGCGATTAGCCAGGGTACGTGTATTACAGGGGTACGCGGGAAGTTTTACACGCGATTAGCCAGGGTACGTGTATTACAGGGGTGCACGGGAATTATCACACGCGATTTGGCTGGGTACGTGTATTACAGGGGTGCGCGGGAAGTTACACACGCGATTAGGCTGGGTGGGTCCTCACAGGTGTTCCCTGTACACCCTCCACGGCCCCTGCAGGCAGCCCACAAAACAGGGGACTACCCTGCACACCTGCTCATGTCCCCCAGCACCCCCACCCCCCAGCACTGTGGGCCACCCTCCACCAGGCCACCACTCATGTCCCCTTGCACCCCCAGCCCCCAGCACTGTGGGCCACCCTCCACCAGGCCCCCACTCATGTCCCCTTGCACCCCCACCCCCCAGCAATCATGGGGCACCCTCCACCAGGCCCCCACTCATGTCTCCCACCCACCCCACCCCCCATCAGTGCAGGGACACCCTCCAACAGGCCCCCACTCATGTCTCCCACCCACCCCACCCCACCCCACCCCCCAGCACTGTGGGGCACCTGCCAGCAGGCCCCCACTCATGTCTCCCTGCACCCCCACCCCCCAGCACTTTGGGGCACCTGCCAGCAGGCCCCCACACATTTCTCCCACCACCCCCACCCCCCAGCAGTGCAGGGACACCCTCCACCAGGCCCCCACTCATGTCTCCCACCCCCCAACCCCCAGCAGTCATGGGCACCCTCCACCAGGCCCCCACACATGTCCCCCTGCACCCCCACCCCCCAGCAGTCATGGGCACCCTCCACCAGGCCCCCACACATGTCCCCCTGCACCCCCACCCCCCAGCAGTCATGGGCACCCTCCACCAGGCCCCCACTCATGTTCCCCTGCACCCCCACCCCCCAGCAGTCAGGGGCACCTGCCAGCAGGCCCCCACACATTTCTCCCACCACCCCCACCCCCCAGCAGTGCAGGGACACCCTCCACCAGGCCCCACTCATGTCTCCCTGCACCCCCACCCCCCAGCACTGTGGGGCACCTGCCAGCAGGCCCCCACACATTTCTCCCACCACCCCCACCCCCCAGCAGTGCAGGGACACCCTCCACCAGGCCCCCACTCATGTCTCCCACCCACCCCACCCCCCAGCACTGTGGGGCACCTGCCAGCAGGCCCCCACTCATGTCTCCCTGCACCCCCACCCCCCAGCACTGTGGGGCACCTGCCAGCAGGCCCCCACACATTTCTCCCACCACCCCCACCCCCCAGCAGTGCAGGGACACCCTCCACCAGGCCCCCACTCATGTCTCCCACCCCACCCCACCCCCCAGCAGTCATGGGAACCCTCCACCAGGCCCCCAGACATGTCCCCCTGCACCCCCACTCCCCAGCAGTCATGGGCACCCTCCACCAGGCCCCCACACATGTCCCCCTGCACCCCCACCCCCCAGCAGTGCAGGGACACCCTCCACCAGGCCCCCACACATGTCCCCCTGCACCCCCACCCCCAGCAGTCAGGGGCACCTGCCAGCAGGCCCCCACACATTTCTCCCACCACCCCCACCCCCCAGCAGTGCAGGGACACTCTCCACCAGGCCCCCACTCATGTCTCCCTGCACCCCCACCCCCCAGCACTGTGGGGCACCTGCCAGCAGGCCCCCACACATTTCTCCCACCACCCCCACCCCCCAGCAGTGCAGGGACACCCTCCACCAGGCCCCCACTCATGTCTCCCACCCACCCCACCCCCCAGCACTGTGGGGGCACCTGCCAGCAGGCCCCCACTCATGTCTCCCTGCACCCCCACCCCCCAGCACTGTGGGGCACCTGCCAGCAGGCCCCCACACATTTCTCCCACCACCCCCACCCCCCAGAAGTGCAGGGACACCCTCCACCAGGCCCCCACTCATGTCTCCCACCCCACCCCCCAGCAGTCATGGGCACCCTCCACAAGGCCCCCACACATGTCCCCCTGCACCCCCACCCCCCAGCAGTCATGGGCACCCTCCACCAGGCCCCCACACATGTCCCCCTGCACCCCCACCCCCCAGCAGTCATGGGCACCCTCCACCAGGCCCCCACACATGTCCCCCTGCACCCCCACCCCCCAGCAGTGCAGGGACACCCTCCACCAGGCCCCCACACATGTCCCCCCCGTGCACCCCCACCCCCCAGCAGTCATGGGCACCCTCCACCAGGCCCCCACTCATGTTCCCCTGCACCCCCACCCCCCAGCAGTCAGGGGCACCTGCCAGCAGGCCCCCACACATTTCTCCCACCACCCCCACCCCCCAGCAGTGCAGGGACACCCTCCACCAGGCCCCCACTCATGTCTCCCTGCACCCCCACCCCCAGCACTGTGGGGCACATGCTAGCAGGCCCCTACACATTTCTCCCACCACCCCCACCCCCCAGCAGTGCAGGGACATCCTCCACCAGGACCCCACTCATGTCTCCCACCCACCCCACCCCCCAGCACTGTGGGGCACCTGCCAGCAGGCCCCCACTCATGTCTCCCTGCACCCCCACCCCCCAGCACTGTGGGGCACCTGCCAGCAGGCCCCCACACATTTCTCCCACCACCCCCACCCCCCAGCACTGTGGGGCACCTGCCAGCAGGCCCCCACACATTTCTCCCACCACCCCCAGCAGTGCAGGGACACCCTCCACCAGGCCCCCACTCATGTCTCCCACCCTACCCCACCCCCCAGCAGTCATGGGCACCCTCCACCAGGCCCCCACACATGTCCCCTGCACCCCCACCCTCCAGCAGTCATGGGCACCCTCCACCAGGCCCCCACACATGTCCCCCTGCACCCCCACACCCCAGCAGTGCAGGGACACCCTCCACCAGGTCCCCACACATGTCCCCCTGCACCCCCACCCCCCAGCAGTCATGGGCACCCTCCACCAGGCCCCCACTCATGTTCCCCTGCACCCCCACCCCCCAGCAGTCAGGGGCACCTGCCAGCAGGCCCTCACACATTTCTCCCACCACCCCCACCCCCCAGCAGTGCAGGGACACCCTCCACCAGGCCCCCACTCATGTCTCCCTGCACCCCTACCCCCCAGCACTGTGGGGCACCTGCCAGCAGGCCCCCACACATTTCTCCCAACACCCCCACCCCCCAGCAGTGCAGGGACACCCTCCACCAGGACCCCACTCATGTCTTCCACCCACCCCCCAGCACTGTGGGGCACCTGCCAGCAGGCCCCCACTCATGTCTCCCTGCACCCCCACCCCCCAGCAGTGCAGGGACACCCTCCACCAGGCCCCCACTCATGTCTCCCTGCACCCCCAGCACTGTGGGGCGCCTGCCAGCAGGCCCCCACACATTTCTCCCACCACCCCCACCCCCCCAGCAGTGCAGGGACACCCTCCACCAGGAACCCACTCATGTCTCCCACCCACCCCACCCCCCAGCACTGTGGGGCACCTGCCAGCAGGCCCCCACTCATGTCTCCCTGCACCCCCACCCCCCAGCACTGTGGGGCACCTGCCAGCAGGCCCCCACTCATGTCTCCCACCACTCCCACCCCCCAGCACTGTGGGGCACCTGCCAGCAGGCCCCCACACATTTCTCCCACCACCCCCACCCCCCAGCAGTGCAGGGACACCCTCCACCAGGCCCCCACTCATGTCTCCCACCCCACCCCCCAGCAGTCATGGACACCCTCCACCAGGCCCCCACACATGTCCCCCTGCACCCCACCCCCCAGCAGTCATGGGCACCCTCCACCAGGCCCCCACACATGTCCCCCTGCACCCCCACCCCCCAGCAGTGCAGGGACACCCTCCACCAGGCCCCCACACATGTCCCCCTACACCCCCACCCCCCAGCAGTCATGGGCACCCTCCACCAGGCCCCCACTCATGTTCCCCTGCACCCCCACCCCCCAGCTCTGTGGGGCACCTGCCAGCAGGCCCCCACACATTTCTCCCAACACCTCCACCCCCCAGCAGTGCAGGGACACCCTCCACCAGGACCGCACTCATGTCTCCCACCCACCCCACCCCCCAGCACCGTGGGGCACCTGCCAGCAGGCCCCCACTCATGTCTCCCTGCACACCCACCCCCCAGCACTGTGGGGCACCTGCCAGCAGGCCCCCACACATTTCTCCCACCACCCCCACCCCCAAGCAGTGCAGGGACACCCTCCACCAGGCCCCCACTCATGTCTCCCAACCCCCCCACCCCCCAGCAGTCATGGGCAACCTCCACCAGGCCCCCACACATGTCCCCCTGCACCCCCACCCCCCAGCAGTCATGGGCACCCTCCACCAGGCCCCCACACATGTCCCCCTGCACCCCCACCCCCCAGCAGTGCAGGGACACCCTCCACCAGGCCCCCACTCATGTTCCCCTGCACCCCCACCCCCCAGCAGTCAGGGGCACCTGCCAGCAGGCCCCCACTCATGTCTCCCTGCCCACAGGCCCTGACAATCCTCAAGCATGGGCCTCATGGCCAGCCACCACAGCCCAAAGACACAACCAAGTATTACATGCGCCCATGGTACTACTCCAATGGAAACAATGTAAATGAACACATGTGTCTCACACACACACAATGGTTGCAAGTGAACCTGAAAACCCATATCATGACATGCATGAAAACAATGAGATGAAACCACACATTGAAGAATGAAAAAATCAAAATAATGTATTAAAAACAACAGTAATGGCAATCAAAATTAAACAAAAAAAACAAGTAAAAAAAAAAAGAAAACTAAGCTGAAGTGGATCAGGGGCAGCAAGGTCATCTGCTGCCCCAAGTAGGCAGGGTGGAGAGGCTGCAGGGGCAGCTGCGGCTCCATCCACCCCAGCTCTCACACACCCAGCCAGGACAGTGTCGGTCCTAGTCCATCCTGCTGACATTCCCCCTGACACCATTACACTTGAGCCAATGCCTGCACCAACTCCCATGCTGAGTGTGCAATCCCACACTCCTGATACAGAGTCCACCAGGGCTCCTGCCCCTAGTGTCCAGAGCGGCGTAGGACACTCAGGATCCCCACCACCTTCCAAGCGGAAGAGGAAGAGTGCTCGTCCGGCACAGGCTGATGCCCCAGACACGGCTACACAGTCCGGCCCGTCGAGGAAGCCCAGCTTCACGGATGCCGAACTGAATGCACTTGTCGAGTATGTGTCCGCACATGATAACGAAATGGTCATTGTTGCAGGATCCAAGACCACACTTGCACAACGGCAGGCACACTGGCAGACCGTTGCGGACATCGTAAGTGCCCTTGGAATCGTGAGGCGCACAGCCAATGATTGCTATAAGCGCTGGAATGACCTAAAGCGCAGGGCAAAGAATAAGCTGGCCTCAAGTCATGCCGCAACTCTAGTGACTGGAGGTGGGTCTCCAGTAGAAGACATGGAACTCACTCCACATGAGTCAGTCGCTGGGACCTACGTCATGGAGGAACAGATCCAAGGCGTGGGAGATCTGCCAGATTATGAGGCATTGTCCGGGGAGTGCACATGCATGTGTGTGTCATCCATGTGCATGGTGTGTGTGTGAGGGCTTCTGTTTGTGTGCCAGGTGAGGGTGTGTGTGCCTGAGTTGTTTGGGTCACCCATGTGCTTCATCCAATACATTCTGCGCAGCAGCATTTGGCCATAGCAGTATCCCTTCTGCCAACAGTAGACATCTAGCCCAACACCACGCCAGTTGCCCTTGAAGTGTCACCTTGCCACAACATTGTTGCTTATTTTTCTCTGTTCATTCAGGCAGATTGTTTGCATTCCATCACTTTTACTAGGCATTTCTCAGTCCTCTAGTCACATGTCTGACATGGCTATGGTAAAGTGGAGTGACTTTGTTACCTGGATATAATTTGTTTAGACATGTCCCTGTGCAATAGGACCATTTTGGACTGGCAGCTCCAGGTGAAAAATCAGACCTGTTTGAAATAGAAAAGCTATTACATGAGGGACCTGGACTGAATGAATAAGTGCTGCCCTCCTCTCCATCTTCACTCAATAGCAATGGTACATGCCATCTGTGTGATGGCATGTGTATTTCACCTGGCAATCACAGGCCAATGTGTGATGCCACTGCTAGGCAGCATGCAGCAAATGTGTTGATCTTCCATCTTGGTGTCATCAATGTGTGCCATTTGCCTCCCCTTCATACGCAGTGAGGGTGCATGCATGGGAGGGTTTTAGTCATGTGGGACATGTGTCAATCAAGTACTGGTTCTGTTGCTTCTCAGCCCTAATTGTGTGCCATAGTGCTAATGCCTGTTTCCATTTATTTTCTTTCATGTCTTTGCAGGGGATGACGCACTTGATACAGCTGGGGTTGTGGAGATGGTGCAGACCCAGGATGGGTCTCAGGCCCGACTGACCACCAGTGAGGGACGTGGTGTGGTGGTGGGTGAAAACCCACAACTGCTGCAGGTCGTGCTCTCAAGGGGTGTCTCTGGGTGCACCTCCCCCGAGCTGTATTCAGGTGTCGATTCGGATGAGACCTATGTGGCATCGCAGGTGAGTGTTCCTGGGAGGGATTCTCTTCTGTCCGACCCACCTGCACCAGAGGTAGTACCCTCAATGGGGATGTCAGTGTTGGCAGGTCCGCCTTTGGTGGTTACAGATGCAGGGTCACACTCCGCAACATCTGATCCTATTCCTGGGCCAGCAGATCAGAGGGGGAATGCAGTCCTGCAGCCTCAGGCAGTGCCGGCACAGCAAGGCGCAGTTCGCCTTGCCCCAGACAGGTGTGGTGCCCGCCGACGTGGTGGGCGTACGCCACCTGGCAATACCGCATGGGAGCAATCCATATACGGTATGGCTACCCAACAGGCAGCATCATCAGAGATGATGGCTCAGGCCATGGATAGGGTGGCCACTTCCATTGTCCCCCCAGAAAGGCTGATGGAGCGACTGCAGCAGGCAACAGACTCCATCTGCCAGTCACACAGGGAGGACATGTTGGTGCCCAACAGGAACAAGCGGGCGGCACTGGCGACTCTGCAGGATGCCCTTTCCATAGAGTCCCAGGGCCACAGGGAAGCCCTGAGGGTGGAACTCGGTCAGATCAGGACGACCCTTGTTGAGCTTGAGGCTTCAACACACAGAAGGACAGAAGAGCAGCTGGAGCGTCTCACACGTACGCTCTGAGCTGAGATGCAGGCAACTCGGGCGGAGGTCCGGTCATCCCGTGAGTTGTTGCATGGGGACCTCCGCACGATTATCCTCCAGAACCAGACCTTCCACACTCGCATGCTTGCTGCCATGGAGGAGCAGACTAGGGCTTTGCGTGGGCTGCCTCCCATAGTGCCACCACCTCCTGATGCAGCTGCAGAGTCTGAGGAGAGCGACCACAGTGATTCTCTCACAATAGGGTAGCCTTGTCGGCCACGAGCCCATGGAGGTGTTTTTTTTCCCCAGAATCCACACAGGTGGGTTCTGGTGTGCATCCTGACCTCGGACCTCATGGGTGGCCTCCCCCACCCCCCCCTGTCCCATTCATTGCCATTTTCTATTTTATTTTTTATTTTTTTATTTTTTTTTCATATTTTTTTTTACAGTGTGTTGCCTTGTGTGGCTCCCGTGGGCATCCGCTGT
This sequence comes from Ambystoma mexicanum, assembly GCF_040938575.1. Lineage (NCBI taxonomy): Eukaryota > Metazoa > Chordata > Amphibia > Caudata > Ambystomatidae > Ambystoma > Ambystoma mexicanum. The sequence goes on along the minus strand of NC_090935.1, from coordinate 1,320,432,090 downwards.
ATTGTGGCTGGGCACATGCAGGCTTGTCCTGATTTTGGGTTAGATGCTTGGGTTTGTGAGACACACACCCCTCCTGCTTCCCGTTTCCATGGGCTTGCAAAGGGTGTCCCCAAGTGACATTGGGCCTCATTCCGAGTATGGCGGTAAGGGATAGCGGCCACCGGTAACGAGACCGGTGGCGGTATTCCCTTACCGCCATACTCCGAGTTCCCTCTGCGCCCTCGCCCTTAACGCCTGCTTTGAGCAGGTGTTAAAGTCGAGGGCGCAAAGGGGCCTCCAAGCCAATAACGGTGACCGTAATGAACGGTCACCATTATTTGCATCTTCCCCATTCCCATTGAGCCCTATAGGGGCTCATTTGGGAATGGGGAAGAGCCTTGGTGAATGGGGAATTACCGCCCCGCCAACCTTGGAATGGGGCGGTGATTCCGCCATCCACCAAGGCGCTGCCGGTCCGGTTACGGCGTCAAGCAAGGCGTTAATAGCGCCATTGGTTAGCGCCGTACTCGGAATGAGGCCCATTGACTTACACGGTGACGTTGGACTCCCACTACATGTGTGGGTAGTCTAGTCAATACTGTGTATACATTCCTAGTGCATATTGCTGTTGTGTTGTACACTGCATGTTGCATAGATGTGTAACTCAGCATCCATGTCTACCTCCTAATTTGCAGGTCCTTTCCTCATGTCTACACAAGGCCCTCTACTTTGGAGATGGAGTCCATGTTGGCAGCAGTGCACCTACAACTCTACATGGCGGCAACACTGTACAGTTGGAAGTGGTGGGAGTGCAGGCATTTCCAGGTGGTGAGACTACTAATTTCTTACATTCGTAATGTCATGTTAATGGTAGTTTTGAGGGTCAGTAGCTGATAAGTGTTATTGCTAAATACCTGCTCAAGTGTGTTGTTGGTCCTGCATTACTGTGAGCATTTCAGGTGTCGCGAGTTTCAAATAGGGACACTGTACTTTGTGACACTTGTGTCATGTTGTGGGGATTACTTTGTTTGCCCTCACATAGCATGACATGGCATGGTGTGTCGTGTGGCGGTGCTGGGGATGGGTTGGGTGAAATGGCACTGTCCTCATGTTGCATTTTGCAAGTGGGTATTCATTTTAGCTGCATGAATGTGTCTTTTCACGAAAATGCATTGGTGGTGTCTGTGTAGGTAGGGATGCACACATTGTAACACTTCCAGGTGAACAATCTCAGGCTGATATGGTTTTGATGGTTGATTCTCCAGACATTCAGGATCATTGTCAGGTTGAGTCATCATTGATTGTCAGATGGTATGTGCCAGGGCAGTGTGCACTCCACAGGGGTGTGATTTCTATGTGAAGTAATTAGCCACTAGCTGTGTACGGGCTGCCTCCCCCCGTGCCCTTTCCCCTCCCATGCGCAGCGGGCGTGCATGTGGTTGGGGATGTGGGGGCACCACCATGTGCACGGCCAGGCCCCGGCGTGTTGCAACGTTGTGCAGGACACATGCTGCCACTATGATCCTGCACACTACTGGGGGAGCGTATAACAGCTGCCCGCCAGAACGGTCAAGGGAGCGAAAGCGTGACTTAAGCACTCCGAATGTGCGCTCCACTATGCCCCGGGTTGCAATGTGGGCTGTGTTATATCTTACCTCGGGTGGCGTGGTGGGGTTCCGAATTGGCGTCATCATGTGGGGGCTGAGAGGGTAGGCACTGTCCCCTGTGGAGGTGGTGATGGGTATCATTAGTGGGGTTGTGACCTTACTCAGTATCTGACATGCATGCATGTGCAGTGGCATTCATACTCACCAAGCAGCCATGTATCGCCATGCCGCCCAGCTTCTAGGTCCCGGCTTAGGGTGGATATTCGGTAAATGAAGCTGTCGTGGGTGGACCCGGGATAGTTGGCATATACTGAGGTGATGATTCCCTTGCCATTACATACTACCTGCACGTTGATGGAATGCCAGTGCTTGCGGTTCCTATAGATGTGCTCAGATGCCCTGGGGGGACGTAGAGCCACATGGGTGCAGTCGATGGCACCTAGAACTTTGGGGAATCGTGCCACACCGTAAAAATCCAGGGCGGCAGCCTGCCTTTCTGCAGGTGTTCTGGGCAGGTATATGTGCCTGCGGACTGATGGGCGTGCAGTGATGATGTTCAAGACCTGGTGTAGGCAGCGTGACTGCGTGGCCTGTGACACCCCACCCACTATGGCACTTGTCCGCTGAAATGATCCAGTGGCTAAGAAGTGCAGTACATTGAGGACCTTCTCCAGGGGGCTGAGTGCTTGGGAGCACAGGGTGGGTGAAGTGAGGTCATCCTCCCACTCACTCACCAGGTCCAGTATTATGTGTGGTGGAAACCTGTACCTCCCATACACCTGGTCATCAGGCATCCCAAAAAGGCTGGTTCTGGGTGTGAAAATTCTGGCCCTGACTATCCTCCTCCTCCTCTTTTGGTGGCCCACGGCCACTGCTGCTAGGAACGGTATATTCATCCTGGCGTCTGAGCTTGTTAGTTTTTTGCGCGCAATTTTATGCATCGCGGGGCGACGTATGCCTGCTTCCTGCTGGCGTACGTGTTTCCGGATTAGGACGTCATTTTTTGCGCGTGTTGTAGGCGAGCATATGAAACTTCCCGCGCACCCCTGAAATCCACGTACCCAGGCCAATAGCTTGTGGAAATTCCTGCGCACCCCGGAATACACGTGCGCTGATGTATTCGCGTGTGTAAGTGCCCGCGCACCCCTGAAATACACGTACATAGGCCAATCACGTGTACGCGCACTTTTGTCCAATTACACGCGATGACACTCTGACATGCAGTCTTTCCACATGTGCTCCGTCATCACGTGCTATGAGGGAAACACCCGTGCGGGTCACGTCACAGACGCGCTTACGCGCTGAGGGCCTTTGGGGCCTTTGGTCCAATGGAATCGCATATGCGTGCTGACGCGCTTACGCGCTAAGGGCCTTTCCTCGAATTTCACGCTGACGTGCAGGATTTTCACGTGCCAAATCACTCCGTATCAAGCTGGCCACGCGAAAACACATGGAAGACCACGCTCCTGCCCAGAAGGCGGAATTACTGCTCCCCAGTGCCCCGAGCAGCCTCCCACGTGCCATCTGCTGCTGCCTGCCTGCCTGCTGCCACCGTGCTCTGTCATTTGGTGCCTGCACATCAGCCATCTGCAGGGGTCCAGTTGCTGTGTCCACCCCTGCTGGAACAGAAGACTCCCGACTGGGATAACATCGCTCCACAGCCCAGCCCCAGGACCCAGTTGCCCACCCACTCCTGCCTCTGGGGTTGCCATGTCGGGCACTTCGACATCTGGCACCAGTGGCAACCCCAGGCCAGAGGGGTAAAGGGGCACCAGCTTCACTGCCACCGAAGTTGGTGTCCTGGTGGAGCATGCCCTGGGGCAGTATGATGCCCTCTTCGGATCGTCCCGCGCCAGCAAGGAAGGACGGGAGAGGATCTGGGCCGACTGTGTGGTTGCCATCAACGCGGAGGGGGTGGCAACCCGCAACGTCCAGAAGATCAAAAAGCGCTGGGAGGACTTGAGGTCCAGGACCCTCGTGAAGGCCCGGCGCCTCGTGGAGGGGGGCCGGGGCCGCATGAGTTCCATCCAGATGAGGGTCCTGGAACGCGTACGCCCAGCGCTCCACGCCCAGATCCTTGAGAGGGAGACCCGTCTGGAGTTGAGCGGTAAGTGGCCAAGCATTGCTGTGTGAGACAGGGCATGTTGCGGTGTGCTGGTTGTCTGATACTTGCCTGTATGTGTGACATAGGCCATGTACGCATGTATGTGTGCAGGGACATCATGGTAATGCATGTGCGACCAGTGATGTGTGAACCACATGGTTGTTGCATGTGTTTAAATGTGACATGGGGAGCCCTATGCAGATTGTACACATGAGAGCATGCCAGTCTCTGTTCCTGGACATGGGTGGGGGTGAGGGATGGGTGCTGATGCCAGGTACATATATGGTAGCCATGTCTGTGTGCCTGACCTGCGTGTCTGTGACTTGTGAATGCCATGGATGCATGACACATGTCTGTGACAATGTACAGATTCACTGATGCAGCCTATTTATCCTTGTATCCGCTGTGTTTGGGGTGTATGAGGCCAGATGGATGTGACTGAGGTTAAGTGTGTGCATGTGATAGACATGACCCATGATGCATGTGAGTTCCATATCATTGTATGTTTCAAGAGTCCATTGGACATGTATGGAAATGTCCATGGCATGCACCATGCCCGTTACTGTGTGTGTTTTGCCTGGACTGACCCATGTGTTGTGGAGGGACATGATGGAAGTGTACTTTGACAGTGGTACTCATCTGCTATTGCTTCCTGTCTAGGGGACCATTGTACAGTACCCTGATGCTTGTGTTCTATGTCTCCCTCTACGCAGCGGCTAGTGAAGAAGAGGGCGTAGACTGCGCTGTGGAGCAAGGCGGCGGGGATGCCACCACGGCTGCAGCGGAAGGGGTGGATGAGCCCCCACAGGGGCCTGCTACGGCGGAAGACGGTGAGGTGCCATCCAGGTTGGTGGTTTCCACAGAGGAGGAGGAGGCCGCCACTGAGGCGCACATGGGGCCTGGTGGGGGCATCCCTGCTGGTGCAAGTGGTGCAGTCCAGGGGCAGGGGCAGGAGGCAGCACAGGTCACCGTGGAGGGGCCTGTGCATGTCGCTGTCCCTGACCCTGTGAGTGCACCACCATGCACCAGCAGGGATGCCCCGTCCCAGGCCTGTCCGCAGGTAGAGGGGATGTCCATGTCACCTGACTCCCCTCCACCTGCGGACGAGGGGACCCGTGGCCGTATGGAGAAGGTCCTGACTGGGGTCGCGATGCGCGCGGGTGCGATTCTTGATGACGTGCGTGCTTCCCGGGAGGAGCACGCACGTCATCACGAAGAGCACTGTGCCGACGTGGCCCAATTGGGATCTTCCATGTTCGGGGGTTTCCTGCATGTGTCGGCCAATCTGGCGGCGCCCTCTCCTCCTCTGTGGAGGCTATACGCCGGTCGTTCTCCTTGCCGTCTTCCGGCCCAGATGCCACCAGGGCCCCCTGTGGACCTGCCCTGACCAATGCAGCCAGCTCGGTGGGGATCCCATCCCTGCCACAGTCGGGAGTCGGAGGTCCAGCAGGGGTGGACACCACAGCAACTGTACCCCAGCAGATGGAGGATGTGCCGGCATCATCAGGCAGGGCACGTGCACGATGGCGTCGGTGGATTCCATCAGCCTGGATGCCGTTGTGCTGGCAGAGGCGGTTGCATCGGAGGCAGCAGCAGAGTCAACGTGGGAGGCATCATGGCTCGGGGCCATCAACATCGGAGGGGCAGGCATCGGCCGGAGGGCAGGAGGACCGAGGACGGGAAGTGTCTTCCGTGTGGCTGCGGTTGGGCCAGCAGATAGGTGCGGAGCGGCGGCAGGCGGAAGAGGCGCGGCTCACGATGGTCAGGGCGGAGAACTCCATGCGGAGGGCCCTGAGGCGGGCCGAGTGCCTCGAGGCAATCCGCAGGGGGTTGGAGGAGGAGATGGCGTCGTCCCTGCGGACCCTCGGGGCCATGGAACAGGACCGCCTCCGGGACATCGAAGAGGAGTTTGATGATGCCCTGGCCCGGAACACCACGGAGTGAGCCGCTGCACTTGCCCGCCGCCTTTGTATATAGTTCTTTAGTTTTAGGTTTCCTTTGTTTCTTCTTATGATTTGGAGTCGACGGACACTGCTCCACTTTTTGTATATAGTTGCATTTTAGTTAGGATTTTTTGTAGGTTTCCTTTGTTCAGTTGGGCTCATGGACCCTTGGATGTTTTGTACATAGTTCTTCATTGGATTGTTTTATTTTTTTAGTTTTTATTTATTCAACATGGAGCAATGGTTTTTGCATTTATTTTTCTCTCTTGGATTGATTTTATTTTTAATGTGACTTTGGACAACATTTTTTTGAATTGTGATTTGTAGTTTTAATTTTTTTTTACAGACATGCAGCTTATCTTTTTTTATTGCCATTGTAGTTTGTTTCATTTCATTTGCATTCAATTTTTTTTAATACAATTTTGTTTTCATACTTCACTGTGTGGTATCATCTCATTGGTTTCATGCATGTAATGTTAGGTGTTTTCCCATTCAATTGCAACCATTGTGTGTGACGGACATGGGTTCATTTGCTTTATGAACATTGGGGGTGTAACATGTAATTTCCTTTTCCATGTGGGTGAATGGGTTACTTGGTAGGGCCTTTGGGCTGTGGAGGCTGACCATAACGCACATGATTGGGGATTGTGAGGACCTGGGTGCAGGGGGGACATGAGTGGGGGCCTGGTGGAGGGTGCCCCTCAGTGCTGGGGGGTGGGGGTGCTGGGGGACATGAGTGGGGGCCTGGTGGAGGGTGCCCCTCAGTGCTGGGGGGTGGGGGTGCTGGGGGACATGAGTGGGGGCCTGGTGGAGGGTGCCCCTCAGTGCTGGGGGGGGTGCAGGGGGACATGAGTGGGGGCCTGGTGGAGGGTGCCCCACAGTGCTGGGGGGTGGGGTGGGTGGGAGACATGAGTGGGGGCCTGGTGGAGGGTGCCCCTCAGTGCTGGGGGGTGGGGTGGGTGGGAGACATGAGTGGGGGCCTGGTGGAGGGTGCCCCTCAGTGCTGGGGGGGTGGGGGGTGGGAGACATGAGTGGGGGCCTGGTGGAGGGTGCCCCTCAGTGCTGGGGGGTGGGGATGCAGGGGGACATGAGTGGGTGCCTGGTGGAGGGTGCCCCACAGTGCCGGGGGGTGGGGTGGGTGGGAGACATTAGTGGGGGCCTGGTGGAGGGTGCCCCTCAGTGCTGGGGGGTGGGAGATATGAGTGGGGGCCTGGTGGAGGGTGCCCCTCAGTGCTGGGGGGAGGGGGGGATGGGGGGGGGAGACATGAGTGGGGGCCTGGTGGAGGGTGCCCCTCAGTGCTGGGGGGTGTGGGGGGTGGGAGACATGAGTGGGGGCCTGGTGGAGGGTGCCCCTCAGTGCTGGGGGTGGGTTGCAGGGGGACATGAGTGGGGGCCTGGTGGAGGGTGCCCCACAGTGCTGGGGGTGGGGTGGGTGGGAGACATGAGTGGGGGCCTGGTGGAGGGTGCCCCTCAGTGCTGGGGGGTGGGGGGTGGGAGACATGAGTGGGGGCCTGGTGGAGGGTGCCCCTCAGTGCTGGGGGGTGGGGGTGCTGGGGGACATGAGTGGGGGCATGGTGGAGGGTGCCCCACCGTGCTGGGGGGTGGGGTGGGTGGTCGACATGAGTGGGGGCCTGGTGGAGGGTGCCCCTCAGTGCTGGGGGGTGGGGTGGGTGGGAGACATGAGTGGGGGCCTGGTGGAGGGTGCCCCTCAGTGCTGGGGGGTGTGGGGGGTGGGAGACATGAGTGGGGGCCTGGTGGAGGGTGCCCCTCAGTGCTGGGGGTGGGTTGCAGGGGGACATGAGTGGGGGCCTGGTGGAGGGTGCCACACAGTGCTGGGGGGTGGGGTGGGTGGGAGACATGAGTGGGGGCCTGGTGGAGGGTGCCCCTCAGTGCTGGGGGGTGGGGGGTGGGAGACATGAGTGGGGGCCTGGTGGAGGGTGCCCCTCAGTGCTGGGGGGTGGGGGTGCTGGGGGACATGAGTGGGGGCATGGTGGAGGGTGCCCCACCGTGCTGGGGGGTGGGGTGGGTGGTCGACATGAGTGGGGGCCTGGTGGAGGGTGCCCCTCAGTGCTGGGGGGTGGGGTGGGTGGGAGACATGAGTGGGGGCCTGGTGGAGGGTGCCCCTCAGTGCTGGGGAGTGTGGGGGGTGGGAGACATGAGTGGGGGCCTGGTGGAGGGTGCCCCTCAGTGCTGGGGGTGGGTTGCAGGGGGACATGAGTGGGGCCTGGTGGAGGGTGCCCCACAGTGCTGGGGGGTGGGGTGGGGTGGGTGGGAGACATGAGTGGGGGCCTGGTGGAGGGTGCCCCTCAGTGCTGGGGGGTGGGGGGTGGGAGACATGAGTGGGGGCCTGGTGGAGGGTGCCCCTCAGTGCTGGGGGGTGGGGGTGCTGGGGGACATGAGTGGGGGCCTGGTGGAGGGTGCCCCTCAGTGCTGGGGGGTGGGGGTGCAGGGGGACATGAGTGGGGGCCTGGTGGAGGGTGCCCCACAGTGCTGGGGGGTGGGGTGGGTGGGAGACATGAGTGGGGGCCTGGTGCATGGTGCCCCTCAGTGCTGGGGGGTGGGGTGGGTGGGAGACATGAGTGGGGGCCTGGTGGAGGGTGCCCCTCAGTGCTGGGGGGGGGGTGGGGGGTGGGAGACATGAGTGGGGGCCTGGTGGAGGGTGCCCCACAGTGCTGGGGGGTGGGGTGGGTGGGAGACTTGAGTGGGGGCCTGGTGGATGGTGCCCCTCAGTGCTGGGGGGTGGGGTGGGTGGGAGACATGCGTGGGGGCCTGGTGGAGGGTGCCCCACAGTGCTGGGGGGCGGGGTGGGTGGGAGACATGAGTGGGGGCCTGGTGGAGGGTGCCCCTCAGTGCTGGGGGGTGGGGTGGGTGGGAGACATGAGTGGGGGCCTGGTGGAGGGTGCCCCTCAGTGCTGGGGGGGGGTGGGGGGTGGCTGACATGAGTGGGGGCCTGGCGGAGGGTGCCCCTCAGTGCTGGGGGGGGGGGGTGGTGGGTGGGAGACATGAGTGGGGGCCTGGTGGAGGGTGCCCCTCAGTGCTGGGGGGGTGGGGGGGAGGGAGACATGAGTGGGGGCCTGGTGGAGGGTGCCCCTCAGTGCTGGGGGGTGGGGGTGCTGGGGGACATGAGTGGGGGCCTGGTGGAGGGTGCCCCTCAGTGCTGGGGTGGCGGTGGGGGGTGGGAGACATGAGTGGGGGCCTGGTGGAGGGTCCCCTCAGTGCTGGGGGGTGGGGGTGCTGGGAGACATGAGTGGGGGCCTGGTGGAGGGTGCCCCTCAGTGCTGGGGGGGGTGGGGGGTGGGAGACATGAGTGGGGGCCTGGTGGAGGGTGCCCCTCTGTGCTGGGGGGGTGGGGGATGGGAGACATGAGTGGGGGCCTGGTGGAGGGTGCCCCTCAGTGCTGGGGGGGTGGGGGGTGGGAGACATGAGTGGGGGCCTGGTGGAGGGTGCCCCTCAGGGCTGGGGGGTGTGGGTGCTGGGGGACATGAGTGGGGGCCTGGTGGAGGGTGCCCCTCAGTGCTGGGGGGGTGGGGGTGGGAGACATGAGTCGGGGCCTGGTGGAGGGTGCCCCTCAGTGCTGGGGGGTGGAGGTGCTGGGAGACATGAGTGGGGGCCTGGTGGAGGGTGCCCCTCAATGCTGGGGGGGTGGGGGTGGGAGACATGAGTGGGGGCCTGGTGGAGGGTGCCCCTCAGTGCTGGGGGAAATGAGTGGGGGCCTGGTGGAGGGTGCACCTCAGTGCTGGGGGGGTTGGGGGTGGGAGACATGAGTGGGGGCCTGGTGGAGGGTGCCCCTCAGTGCTGGGGGGTGTGGTTGCAGGGGGACATGAGTGGGGGCCTGGTGGAGGGTGCCCCACAGTGCTGGGGGGTGGGGTGGGTGGGAGACATGAGTGGGGGCCTGGTGGAGGGTGCCCCTCAGTGCTGGGGGGTGGGAGACATGAGTGGGGGCCTGGTGGAGGGTGCCCCTCAGTGCTGGGGGTGGGGTGGGTGGGAGACATGAGTGGGGGCCTGGTGGAGGGTGCCCCTCAGTGCTGGGGGTGGGGTGGGTGGGAGACATGAGTGGGGGCCTGGTGGAGGGTGCCCCTCAGTGCTGGGGGTTGGGAGACATGAGTGGGGGCCTGGTGGAGGGTGCCCCTCAGTGCTAGGGGGGTGGGGGGTGGACGACATGAGTGGGGGCCTGGTGGAGGGTGCCCCTCAGTGCTGGGGGGGGTGGGGGGTGGGAGACATGAGTGGGGGCCTGGTGGAGGGTGCCCCTCAGTGCTGGGGGTGGGGGTGCTGGGGGACATGAGTGGGGGCCTGGTGGAGGGTGCCCCTCAGTGCTGGGGGGGGTGGGGGGGAGACATGAGTGGGGGCCTGGTGGAGGGTGCCCCTCAGTGCTGGGGGGTGGGGGTGCTGGGGGACATGAGTGGGGGCCTGGTGGAGAGTGCCCCTCAGTGCTGGGGGGGTGGGGGGTGGGAGACATGAGTGGGGGCCTGGTGGAGGGTACCCCTCAGTGCTGGGGGGTGGGGGTGCTGGGGGACATGAGTGGGGGCCTGTTGGAGGGTGCCCCTCAGTGCTGGGGGACATGAGTGGGGGCCTGGTGGAGGGTGCCCCTCAGTGCTGGAGGGGGGGGGGTGGGGGTGGGAGACATGAGTGGGGGCCTGGTGGAGGGTGCCCCTCAGTGCTGGGGGGTGGGGGTGCTGGGGGACATGAGTGGGGGCCTGGTGGAGGGTGCCCCTCAGTGCTGGGGGGTGGGGGTGCAGGGGGACATGAGTGGGGGCCTGGTGGAGGGTGCCCCACAGTGCTGGGGGGTGGGGTGGGTGGGAGACATGAGTGGGGGCCTGGTGGAGGGTGCCCCTCAGTGCTGGGGGGTGGTGTGGGTGGGAGACATGAGTGGGGGCCTGGTGGAGGGTGCCCCTCAGTGCTGGGGGGTGGGAGACATGAGTGAGGGCCTGGTGGAGGGTGCCCCTCAGTGCTGGGAGGGTGGGGGGTGGGAGACATGAGTGGGGGCCTGGTGGAGGGTGCCCCACAGTGCTGCGGGGTGGGGGTGCTGGGTGACATGAGCAGGTGTGCAGGGTAGTCCCCTGTGGTGTCGGCTGCCTGCAGGGGCCGTGGAGGGTGTACAGGGAATACCTAGGAGCACCCAGCCAAATCGTGTGTAGAATTTCCCGCGTACCCCGTACCCAGTCAAATCGCGTGTGGAAATTCCCGCGCACGTACCCGGCCAAATCGCGTGTGGAACTTCCCGCGCACCCCTGAAATCCACGTACCCAGCCAAATCGCGTGTGGAACTTCCCGCGCACCCCTGAAATCCACGTACCCAGCCAAATCGCGTGTGGAAATTCCCGCGCACGTACCCGGCCAAATCACGTGTGGAACTTCCCGCGCACCCCTGAAATCCACGTACCCTGCCAAATCGCGTGTGAAACTTCCCGCGCACCCCTGAAATCCAAGTACCCAGCCAAATCGCGTGTGGAAATTCCCGCGCACGTACCCAGCCAAATCGCATGTGGAACTTCCCGCGCACCCCTGAAATCCGCGTACCCTGCCAAATCGCGTGTGAAACTTCCCGCGCACCCCTGAAATCCACGTACCCAGCCAAATCGCGTGTTAAACTTCCCGCGCACCCCTGAAATCCACGTACCCAGTCAAATCGCGTGTGGAACTTGCCGCGCACCCCTGAAATCCACGTACCCAGCCTAATCGTGTGTGAAACTTCCTTTGCACCCCTGGAATCCACTTACCCAGCCAAATCGCGTGTGAAACTTCCCGCGCACCCCGAAATACACGCACATGTTATTTTTCAGTCAGCGGGTGTTCGTGTTTGTGGGTACCCCTTTGCACGTCATTTGTCCTGGAGGGCCACAGTATAGGACATTCATCATAGCTGTATATAAGTGCCATTTGTTGGCGCACCTTTTGCCGCACATTTATTACAGGCGCAGGGACGCTACAGCCTGCTTTCTTGTGGCGGTCGTGTTTGTGCCTGTGCGCTGGTTTGACCGTGCGCTGTTTTGCCCTATTCGATTCCATGAATACGTGTTGTAGGCGAGCGTGTGGGCGTTCCGCGCACTTGCACCCTGTACTTCCCCCGTGACGCCCACATTTTGGCAAGTTGTTCCCCATTCCGAGTGTTACGCCCCGTGTTCCGCCTACTTTTGTTGTGTGCGCCGCGCTATGTGCGATTTTCGCTGTGGCCTGTGCGATTTTCGCTGTGACCTGGCGCACGCCGTTAGATGGCCTGTGCGCCAACGTGCGCCGCACACTTTTTTAGCGCACATCCGATGGTTTTCTCGCGCACGGCCTTCCATGAATCGATGTGCGCTGCTTTTCGTGCGAATTTCGCACTTGCACTGCGATTTTCGCTATTCCACTGCGAATCGCACGTTTTTGGCCACTTGCGCCACGCTAATTATTCCATGAATCGGCCTGCAAACCTCTTCCATGCGCTGATTTTTCAGGCATCCATAGAATTGGGAGGAAGCATGTGATTTCGAGGCAAGCCTCCCTAATACTTTTCACAGGATGTCAAAGAATCAGTGCATGGGCATCTATGTAGCCAGCGATGTTCTGTGGACAGATGGATAGTGCTGTTTACGGAATTGGGAACACCACCAGTCTTTGCATTGGCAAATAATCTAAAATGCAAAGACACCACCTGCATTATTGAAAGTTTGAAAAATAACTTGCTCCATAATGCAAAGGATATTTGTGGGGTTACACCATCATATTATACCCAGAGGATCCTGAAAATGTATGTGGTGGCACCATAGCAACCCTTATCGACAAGTCTCCACTGAAGAAATGGGTTGCTGGTTTTGGGTGCTGAGATCAGGCAGTGCCCTGGTGTTAGCTGAGGTTTTGTTGTCCTTGCAGGAGTGGTGCGTTAACAGGTGGATTTGCTGCATCATTTGGAAGGGCAGTCCCCCCCCAAAGGAGAGTTCCTCTTCCCTCCCTCTTCCCATCCTCCCTGTTCCATCCCACTTCCTCGTCTCAGTACTAAAAAAGGGGGAGGGGTAAATAAGGTTGTTGGTCAAGAAAACGTGGGAATTCTTCATCCGCTTCACAATAAGCATGGCATGTTGCAAAGGCACAGTGGTGTCATTAAGAATTATATCAGAATGTTTATTTTGATTCAGTGTTTTCCTGCCTCTCTGGTGTTTGTCCTCCCCTACGTGGTCAGATAGCTTCTGCCTTTCCCTGGCAACATAGGAGAAGCTTCCCTCCAGAGTCTCAGTGAAGATGTTGCTAGATTCGTCCCAATATGTTGATCAGGTAAAATACTACCTTTTGCACCTTTTTACCTGCATTTCAGCAATTTTGTGTCATATTTAAAATTGACAAATGTTGTGCTTTTTTGTTGCAAGATACAAAATTGCTATGAGCTGGATTGTCTGCCCTGTATCCTTGCACGCGATGCCTCTGCATGTCAAATGAGGTGCACACTCGCCCAACAGCCGTAAAATAGCAAATGACCCCATTAAATAATATTCCATGCTAAAATGCATTTTTAACACATTGTGTGGAATATGATTTTCTTCAGGGGGACACACCTTGGGGCTTGAAGTAAGGAGGGCTTGTGAAACACATGCACATGGTTGTCTTTTGGGCTTCATGCTTGAACACAATGGAATCTGAATCACAAAAACACTGCCTTCGCTGATCGTCCTTTTCATGTGCAGGCATGTGTCTTGAGTGACACACATAATGACGTTACACGGTCAACCCGCTCCAGAGGCAGTCCAGGATACTGATAACTGCAACCCCAGAGGACTAAGCCATACAACAACATGTGCAAACTCTGCATTGCTAAGCCCTGGAGCACGAGAGGTCACCAACCACGTCTCGGTGCATTCAATATAATACTCAGTCAGCACTTGAGCATGGAACTTGAAAACAAAGTGACTTGCAAGACCCAGTGCAGTAATGTGGCTTTTCGCAGGCTGATTCACGCATACCATACGGTTTAGCCATTGTTAGCCTTCCTGGCAGGTTCCAGCTTGACTGCACGCTATTTTTGATTCAGGGGAGTGCTTATTTAGAGGAACTTTGTCAGTTTTCGGTTCAAATCTTATGCAGCTTTCTGAGGTAAAGCTGCACTTAAATGAATGTGCACAACAAAATGGTACGTAGCTTTCTAGCAGAAATCACCTTCGTGTTTATGAATGAAACCACGAGGATAAGGTCTGGGTGTGCAGGATTATTCTTACAAATTTGGTGGTTCTGTCCCAAACCAAGTAGGTACTGGAATTAAGCGGTTTCACAGATTGGAGAATTGGTGGAGAGGATTGCACGGTGGAAACCAGGGTGCTTCCTCTCTTAGCTTATTGGGTGGTCAGATAGCACAACTGTTTCTTAATAAAAGACCGGTGGAGGTGGCTAGGTGGAGTGACGAAATCTATTGGATACTTCTGCTTGGCTGCAGACAATAAGTGGCCTCCAGCATTTGAAAACATTAATTTTGCTAAGGAGTATGGGACGTAAAAAAGATTTCTGCCGACATGGCTTTGTCCTTTTGGATTAGAATTCGCGCGTGTTGTGAACAGCAAGGATAGGTGTTGGTGTGAATTGTGCTGAGTTTATGTGAAAGGTATTTCTTCACCTCATCAAATACCTAAGCAGTGCCCAAGTTCTCACCCATTCCATGACTGCCATAATTTCCTGGAGAATTATGCCCTTTGCCCTCTTGATCCTGATTTGAATCCAAATCTCTTCCACAAAATGCACATTCATTCTAGTCGGGGAGTGTTCAGAGTTCAATGACAACCATGCACATTGAAGGCATTGCAGGGCCCGAGAAGAGAGTATTGTCCTGCTTTCTGATGTAATTTCACAGGTTACTGTGTTAACTACAATACACTTTAAGAACGTTTGGGCAGATCTCAGTGTAGAAGGAAATACTTGAATTGAACGTGCTGATTGCCTTTTGTCACCAGCAGAGAGCAACAGATTATTCAAAGTCAGGTATGAAGATCAATGGGTCTTTAATATAACAACAGGAACCTATAGCATAAATGACGCTGGGTAAAGAGGGAGGAAACAAGTCAATCAAAACTTCCTTTCAAGACTCTAGACCCTGGTCCCTTCCTCTATCCCTTAGGTTCTACTGTCCTGGCAGTGACTAAAAGGTTACTCGGTCTCTGTGGTTTTAAGTACTCTAAACTTATTTCTTGGCTGTGTTTTCCTTCTTTTATGGATGGTGGTCACCCGACGGGGCAACATTTGCACTTGTCACTAGCTAACGATATTTGACTCTTGGTGAGTAAGAAATTGTGTGCTTTGTGCATGAAGAGAAATGAGGTAGCAAGTGACTTTGATAGGTGCTAGTAGCTTGCAACTTTAATTGTTGCCACTTGGGGACCGGTTTCTCATCCTAGATTCCTTTGGCAGAGCTGGGCCCTGAGTTGTCAGGAGGGGCTAGTTGTCCAACTTTTTATGATCTAACTAGAATCGCAGCAGGGTTCAACTTCCTCCAACAGCCTAGTTGTCGCTGCCGAAGTCCAGCTCCAGGCCAAGTCACATTTCTACTTTCTCCACTTCCCTCTCCTACTCCTCTGTATTCCTTATCTATTTTCTTTCATACTCCTCTTGGGCATCCCCGCTCAACATTCTGCAATGCACTTATCTGTCTCACCCATCATGGCTGCCTCTTCACTTTGTTTTTCTCTTTTCTCCACCATCAACCTTCTTCTCAGCTCTTTTACCTCCTCTCCCCCTCCCACTTCAGACGACCTCCCGGTTTATCTTTTCAATGACTGGACTACCTAACCCCAGTTGTTTCTTTTATGTGGATGATGGCATGCAGGGTCCTCAAGAGGTGTCTCTGTTCAAACCAGCTGATGAGATTCACAGTCTGTTCTGGGCATCCAATGACCTACAATGTGAAGGGTCCAGTGAACCATGTTGCAAGCACAAAGTTGTTATTAGACAGTAATCAGCTCCTTTTAACTCTGCCAGTTGCTGAATGGAGGTTGCTGCCTACTGGTGGGGTTTCTACCCTTCTAATGCAGTTACCGCCTTTCATCTAGCCCACCAGGGTCTTCATCTCTGTGGTAAGGGACCTCTAGCAAAACTGGTAAAGAGAAGCATGAAGAAGGAGTGCACCTAAGAAACTAAGATTAGTGTTTGTATCCTTCGCCTGAATAAATAGGTGTCCAGTTTTCCCTCTGTGTTCTGTGATGAAGCAGTAAATCTCGTCACTTCTCCCCAAGGGGGAGCTCCTTCCCATGAGGCCAGGGAGATGAGGCCGATACCCTATAGTCCACCTGGGGGTGACATTATGCGCGAGGATCTCATGGAGAGGTACTCCCTCTCTAGGATTGAGTCAACCATCTAGGGTGCAGACCTTGTAACATCAGCACATCACCACACACTCCTTCCTCGAATAATCTCTTTATAGAGAGTAAACCTATGTAGTGTTTTCAGGTGGAGAACTATAGGGAACCTGAAAGAACAGTGACAAAGAAGAGTGTAGGAACCATGAAGATCACTTGCCACACAAGTACTGGTACAAGGTGGACCCGTGCCAGTATCGAGAACAAACAATAAAAAGATGAAGGAATTATACAACGAGCTGATTGGGAGCCGGCTACATTGTATAAAAATAAAAGAGGGACAAAGATATTTGTCGACTCCAGCCGAGACAGGCATCAGCAGTGGAAACTCTAAGGCGCAGAGGTTTCAAAGCTGTTTGAGGGACCGGAGAAGGAGGCACAAAGAGGATGCTGCACAGCCGCTGCAGGCTTTGTTCTTGGGCATCGCTGGAGCAGCCCCGAAGGCCAGAAGGAAGCTGAAGTACTGCGCTGGCAGGGTAGATGCAGAGAGAAACACAACAAAGACAAGCTGCAGCGAGGGTGAACGTGCTGTCATTGCAGATGCAAAGAGAACCGCTGAGAAGTCAAGACGCACAGAGGGAAGTTGCACTGTCATCGCAGATGCAGAAAGAAGCCCGAAACAGCGGCGGCAAACCCTTGTCCCTGAAAGCCCCACCAATGTACCAACATCCCCATGAAGGTAAAGGGAGGTACGGGAGACCCTATAGGGGACTTGAGGTTAGAAGGGAGGCAGGCATTAAAGACTCCCATGGCCTAATAGTTGGGTCACCCAGATTGGTTCTCATGTGTGTCAGACCTATCTGTAAGCTCCTTCTCTTTGCGTCAGTGCATGGAGAAATCCCACTGACCACCAGGGAAGGGTCAAGGACCCATACCCAAAAGGAATAAGAGAGGCCAGGGGCAGTAACCCTAACAAAGAGATTAATAAGAGTCATATTTCTCATGGAATTACTTGGCAGGATAGTGAACCAAGTAAGTCGAGTTCAAGAAGAGAAACCTGGGTCGAGAACCCAAGTTCAGAGAGAGGTACACGTCATCTTCCTCGAGGCAGTACTTGGCAGGTTAGTGTACCAGATCTGCCAAGTCCAAGAAGAAGAAGCTGGGTGTAAAGACTGGGGTCGGGGATGGTATCTGTACTTCTGCCCTCTATGGTTGGCACAGAACACCCCAGCCAAGGCTCTCAATTTAGTAACAGTGGGCGAGTAGCCAGGATTAAGCTCTGAGGAGGTGATGCAGGCTGGTTCTTAAGTACAGTCTTTCCACACGCCCCAACAAAGGAAGGTTCACACACTATGTTAGATGATAACAGCTTTTTTTAAAATAATAAATAAGGTTGTTACCAATTATGTACTGATAAATAACACACTTTGTACTTTGGCAACACTATTAAAAAATGGCAACAATACATACACTCTATGTGGTACCACACTAGACTTAAATTAAGTAATAATGCACTGAGGACAGTTTTAAAAGGCAATGTGAATTATTAAGTAAGGTGTTCTTTCAAAGATTAAGGAAGAAAGGCAGGTTACTTTCAAAACATAGGCTATATACTATAGTGAGACTCAAACAGTAATACTGCGTGAGGATCCCCCCACCCGGGCTACATGTAATTGAAATGTCAGAGAGTACCTTATCTTGTCTTTTACAGGCCAGTCCAAAAATGTTCAATAATGCTCTGCTTTCTTTTTACAGGTTCTGCTACCTGTGAGAAACCTAAGGGTATTCTTACTCCTACTCCCCTTGGATCCTCTACGCAGGTGGCCAGGGAAAGGCCATTGCATTTGGATCCTGGCCCTGGGGGCGGACAAGCAAGGGAGGATCACCTGGGTGGAGGGTCCTTGGGGACAGAGTGGGGTGCCTGCAGGCGAGACATGGTATCCCCCTTATCCTAATGACAACCAACCTAACCCTCCCCAACCTTTATGGGTTACTGCAGGTCAACTCCCCTTCTTTCCCCTATTGGGACACCTGACAGTGCTGAGACGAGAGACAGCTGAGAGTAATGAACACCACACACTCCCACCACTCTAGTACTGAGAGTAATGAACACCATTCACCCTCACCACTTAGGTATTGGGACTAAGAAGATGCCTGCAAGTTATGAAGGTCAGGCATTTCCTCTTAACCAGAGTCAGGCAGAACTGAATAATGGAATACACCTGCAACCTATTGAAGGACCACAGGTCTATAAAAGGAGAATCCATGAAGTGGTGAAAGAGAGAGACGTGGGGAACTTGGGCAGACATCAACAGAAAACCCTGGAAGAGACGGGATGCCAGCTGATATACCTAAACCAGGGGAAGCCTCCTGTATGAAGTGGCAGCAAAAGGAGCTACGGCGAGATATGAACAAAGAGGACACTGTGTCCGGCCTTACAGAGGTATTGAAGATGACTGTCCCAGCCGAGCTCCTGTCCCCACATGAGCGGGGCTCGCAGAGCCTGAAGCAACAGTCAGAAGAAAGGAGAAAAGCAGCAAGGACCGCTGGAGGAAGACGCTGGGAAGTTACCTAGAGACCAGGATGCTCTGGGTGGGCTGTGAAGGTAGTAAACAGTGCTGAGGGAATAAATGCTTCCGTTACAGATGGAACTGTGAAGTTATATGAATGAACGAAAGACAAGTGGTGCGAGAAATAGCAAATCTGCAATTATTTAATAATGAACTGAATGCAAATAGCAAACCTGCTAATGTTGAATCACGCACTGAAAGAAAATAGGAAAAATAAGGTCTCTGACTGCAGAGTTGAAGTCAAGTCTGAGAAACTGTTTTTGGAGCTGCATTTGAGAAACTATTTGTTTATTGGATATCGAACTGATAAGAGAACTTAAGGTTCCTGGTTGAGCTACCTGTGATGGGTGGATCGTGTGGTCTGACAACTGCGTCAAGACCAGAGAGCCCCTATATGTTGACAAAGAAACCTACTATATTGTGTCAAAAGGAAAACTACTATTGTTGCATATAAAGCTTGGGGAAGGGAACCCTGAGCTGCGAAGAATTGTTGGAACTTAGCTTAACGACGAAGCCTCAAGATACTTCCTTTGTGACAACTTTGATATTGAACTTAGGGAAGGGATCCCTGAGACTTGGTGCCATGAAACGGTAATGAACTTGGGAAATAGAATCCTGATGTTTAAACAGTGTGGAACTATATTACTTTAAATCCAAGAGGAGGTAACTTGAACACTGTGGTGATCTTGTTGATGCTTGGGGAAGAGAAGGTGAAGAATAAGCGTGAGCTAGAAATAGCACAGAACTTTACTTTTGGAACACTGTTTAATTTATGGTTGACATCCCTACACATTGTTTTGATGATAGCTGTCAGGACAAGCATAGGTTTTGGACCCAGACACACTTTTAAGCTGAACTTATTGGCACAGACTATCCTTAGTTTCTTTAGATAGGGAAATCCCACTTTAGCATAGGGCAAGTTAGGCCTTATAACATTCTGACATTTAAGTTAATAAAGGTATTTCTGTGACAATTAATCTGTTGTCTATGTCTCCTTGCATGATTCCAACCTCACACACCCCAATGTACCGGAGATGCCACAAGGGAACATGATTCGTAATGACTCTGAGAACCCAGGACGACTCCTGAGGTTAGAAGACGCTCTTCCTCAACACAGTACCTTTGGTGCCTTGGCAGGTGAAGTGGTAGAGTACTTTGGCTTTACTCAACGGGACTCCTGAAGGATGGACCCCCTTTGCAAGAAGGAGTTGCAGGGATGTTGAATCCAAGAGAAAAGAAGGAACAAAGTGCTCTAGGAAAGGCAGTAGTTTCGGTCTTCACAGTGGTCTCCGTTGGATGATTTTTATTACGGCCGTGGAAGTTCTAGGGAGGTGAAACTTGCTGTGGACTCCGAAACAAAGGGCTGATTGATGAAGATACGACCCTTGGGGACCATGGAGGACTTTCAGCAGCGATGGGTGCATTGCCTGAAGTAGGTGTTGGGTTTCAGGATTTCACGGTTCACTGTCTTTTGGATCTTCAGTGCTGCAGCTGCAGAACGGACCACTCGGATGGCTTCTGGTGACCTGGGCTCAACCACTGGACTGGACCATGGACCCCCACTAAGTCTGGACCATCAGGACGTCTTTGTTGGATTCTGGTGGTGGGAAACCCAACAGTGGGCACGCCTCTGCACACAGCGAACTGGAATCTTCTTCAGTGGGAAAAAGTGGTCAGATGTCATGTCAGAGATATCTCTTGAAGGATTCTTTGATCGGGTGGAACTCGCAGCTCTGGGTGTCAAGCAACACTATGACCGGGCACCTTCTCTTTTGAGCGGTAGACAGAAATCTGACTTTCATTGGTCACAAACACTCTTCCGGACCCTGTGCGAGTCAACTAAATTCTTCAACTGAAGATGTCCAATCACTCCTCTTCTGGACTCACAAAGACTCCTTCTCCGGACGGCCGGCGCACAGGAATGGCTTTCAGGGAACTTCTGATGAAGATAGTCCCTCGTAGCTCGGGAAGAGGTCTCCTATCCATGTCCTCTCTGGGATCTGTCCTTGGGTCAGCTTAGCAGAGTTCCGATTCCTTGAAGAGATGCAGCCACAGACTTTTCCCTCCAACTGGACCTAGGATTCTAGCTGCAGTTTCAGCTTCAGCTTCACAACAGCTTCAGGTTCAAGATTCAACTTCACAACAAATTGGTGAGTGAGAGGTCCCTAGTTATACACATTTGTTCCCCATTCACTCAGGATGAGCCAGGCTCAGTCAGCCAATCATTCACGAGTGCATTCATGCAGGCAGGCACCATTCGGGCTCACGGGTATTATGGCCATTCACTCCACCCAGACACCCATAACACAGACTGTATTGGAGTAAGCACTCAGCCTTTCAGAACACTGCACTGCATTCACTGCAGTTTCAGTCAGGGCTGTCCTATGCATTGTGTCCCACACACCAAAACCAGACACCCATAGCACACAATGCGAGTTGACTAAAGACTCCATTCATACAGGTCCCACAACAAGGGTGTACCCACAACACACAGCCTCTGGGAGGGTTCCAGGCAGTCTGACACAAGGCAGCCCCAGAGCCAAATACGGTTCTTCCACTCAACAGCCAGTCAAGGAGAAGGGACAGAGTCAGGGCTTCCCAGAACCTTGGGAAACAAGCTGTAAAGACAATAGAAACCAAGAAGCTACAGTGGCCATCTTGCCTTTGCTCAGGAATCCATTGATTGCTATGGCCGGGATTCGGTGTCCCAAAAATGGACGACACTCAGAGCCACTATCAAGTCAGCATGTCATTATAATTGATTCTTTATAACATGCTTAATACTGCAGAGGTTTCTAAGCGCAGACCTGGGATTCGAATGTCTGTTGCTCTGCATCGTCTTGCTTCCAAGACGAGCGCATTGCCACTGAGCTATACAACACATAAAAGGTGCAGCTGCCACCAGCTCATACCCTGCTCTCTGGGTAACACACAGGTGCCCAAAAACACATATAAGGGGTACAAGGTGTACATCCCACACATGGGGGCATAAGGGTGTTGTTCATCAAAAGGAAGAATGAAGAGCTGCACTGCCAGAGGTCCAGACTCAGAGGCAGAAAACATACAGAAAACACACACAGAAGGACACAGAAGGTCCCGTCCCTCCAAAAGGCATTTCCAGCACCACACTGTGTCTGGGACCCAACCACAGTTGGAAGTTTAAATGGTATTGAACAAAGGAGAAACTGGAGTTTCCAGGAGGAGGGAGTCATCCCCCTGGGTCTAGTGGTATTGGCATGTTGGTTGTAATGAGAAGTATCAGGAAGAGGGAGTTATCCTCCTGAAATCATATGGCAGAAGTGAAAATAAGTTTCGAGCCATGGGAAAGGAGTCATTACCCCTGGCTTTTGACTACATTTTAAAAGAACCTTTCATCCAGGGGAAGGAAGTCATTCCCCCTGGTGAACAGTGTTTGAACTTGGTTGTGTTAAGAATACGCTAACCAGGGGGAGGGAGTAATTCCCCCTGGTTAAACATCTTTGAACTTTGATGTGTTGAGCATACTGTAAGGGTGCTGAAGGAGGATACTGACACCCAGGTGGCATAGTGACTGTTTTGTTTGTGACAGTAGTTTGTGCCCCCTTGTGACTGTCTTTGTTTAATATAATGGTTTTATAGCTTAAAATAAAGAGAAAACCTACTTCTCTCTATATCTATGAGGGGCTTCCCATCCTCAACTGAAGTGCTAATGGGTCTGTCAGGATGTCTCAGTAGCTTAAAGAGTCCACCGTCCTGTGTCAAAATTTTCTTATCTCTGTCCCTTACACTTATAAGTAAACTTAACAGTTGCACCAAAGTTCTTGGTCCAGTAGAATGGCTCCCTCCTCCTGGACTAGGTGTCACAGTTCTGGTTGAAAGTTCTCTACCAGGTGGAGTGACTCCCTTCCCCTGGTTTTAGTGCTTCACAAACAAAATGGTTGCAGGTCCTCTAACACTCTGCATCAGAAAGTTCAATACTTTGTATCCTGGGGAAATGACTTTCTTCCCCTGGATCACTGGTTTGATCCTCCTTGCGGGTTCAATTTGCCAGGAGAATGACTCCCTTCTCCTGGCCTTCTTCGGCTTTGTTATTCCAGTTCACAACACCCGAGGGAATGTCTCCCTTCCTCAGGTCTTTCTTAAGAGTCTTTTTCACAGTTCACAATACCAGAAGGAATGAGTCCCTTCGCCTGGCCTTTCTCAGCACAGTTCACAACACCAGTAACTCCATTTCTTCAGCATTGGTATTCTTCATAGATTCACATGCTATGAACAATTCCCCGTCATCAGGCTGGAAATTCTCAGTTAACTTTACAATAGTAAATAAAGAAAGCTTTTAGGTGTTTATTTTGTATCCCATTGCACTCCTATTGGGTGCTTTTGGTCCCCACCAAAGGGACGTAGAGTATGCAGCTCCTCCCCTGCAGCCTGCCTTCAGATTCTAACGAGTACATTCTGAATTTTGGAGTATCTGAGGGAGGATTTTTATCATAGTGGATTCCCGGAGGGCGCATGTGAATCTATGAAAGGTACCAACGCAGGCAAAATTAAGTTACAGGTAAGAAACGCACCCCCTCTCCAGCATTGGATCTTTCATAGATTCACATGCTATGAACAGATTTTAAAGCAGTGTGAACTTAGATGGAGGAAGGAAACCGGTAAAAAGCCTACCTTATTTGAATAGATGTTGCAGGATTGCTTTTCCTGATCTTGCATCATCAGCATGCTGTCCCTGGAGGCAGTAATGCCTGGTAAAGGTGTGTGGCACGGCCAAGGTGGCTACTTGACAAATGTCTTTGAGCGATACCCTGGATGCCATCTCATGAGTCCCACCAGGACAATGTTGAGACTCCATTGTGGCGGAAACCTTTTACTGGGGGAAAGGTTCTGAACAACCCCCTGAAAAAATGCTTGACCAGTCGATCACTGAAGTGTGAAGTCTTTTACCTTTTCCTGGAGTACCTGGAGATGGCGGTCAGGTGTACTTTTATTGAGGCGTAGAAGAGCCCTCCTTGGGCTAATGACAAGAGGTATGGCAGGATATCCTCGGGGCTTGCTGAAAGTGGTTGAATGTTTTGCCGTCTTATGCACCAGGCACAGAATTGTTTGCACTCGCATTGATAGAAGCGATTTGTAGCTGGAGCCCGCGCCGATGTCAGAATGTCCAGCCATTCCTGTGATAAGTTTAGGTGCCAAAACTCTGGGAAGTCAGGAGCCACGTCGTTGAGTGACCGCGGGTCTTGATGCAGCACCTTTCCGCGGTTCCGTGATATTATGTTGAGTCTGTTCCGGAGAAGAATGCGTTTGCGTCTGGACATGTGTAGAAGGTCAGAGTACCATGTTTTTTTCGGCCAGTTTGGGGTTGTTAGTATTACCATGCATCTCTGTGATTTAATCAATCATCTGGATCACTTTGCGGATGACTGGAAAAGGTGAAGGCATAGGCGAAGAGAACGGTTCACAAGAACGAGAACGCGTTCCCCATCAACCCTTTCTGCTGCATCCTGCTGGCAAAGCAAGCGCATTTCGTGTTCTGCTTTGTTGAGAACAGATCGACTTATGGACGCCCCCACAAGGAAATATGTGCCAGAGCTGGTTGTCACCTAGCTCCCACTCGTGCCACTGGCTTGTGGCCCTGCTAAGACTATCTGCCACTTTGTCATTTATCCCTGGCAGGTGAAACACTTGTAGCATTATCCCGTTGGTGACGGCCCAGTGCCAAATCCTTTGTGCTTCCTGGGAAAGGGTTGGAGACCTCGTTCCCCCTTGTTTTCTGAGGTAATACATTGTCATGGTGTTGTCAGTCAAGACGCGAACCGTGGAATCTTTTTGCACTGGTAGAAAGGATTTCAGAGCCCAGCCGACCGCTCTGAGCTCCAATACATTTATGTGTAGAGTGGCTTCCTCTGCCATCCATTTGCCTTTTATGTGGAGAGGGCCCATGTGCACTCCCCAGGCGGAAAGCAAGGAGTCCGTCACCAGAGTGTTGTGAGATATGGGGTCCAGAAAACGGCATCCTATGGTGGTGATGCTTTTTCTTCTTGCCACAGTAGTTGGTGCTTGAGTTTCGGTGTGATTTGCAGTTTGTCGTCCCAAGGTCCAGTGATTTGAGACCATCTGCTGGCTAGGAATTCTTGTAAAGGGTGCGTATTTATCCTGCAAATCGGTATGAGGGGAATACAGGAGGCCATAGTTCCTAATCTCAATGGGGGGGCCTTGAACTGATAGTCCTACCTGGTATCGTAAAACGCAGGTACTTTTGATGTTTGCAGTGCACCAGAATGTGGAAATACGCGTCTTTTAGGTCTAAAAACACAAAGAAATTGTGCGGTTGCACTGTTCGTATGACTTGTTGTAGAGTGCCCATTTTGAAGCACTGCTTTTTGATAAACTTTTTTTTAGCTTGCACAGATCTAGTATCGGGCGCCACTTTTTATTCGGCTTCTGCCTCGACAAACTATCGAGAGTAAACCCCTTTGCCTCTTTGCTGTCTGGGTACTTTTTCTATTGCATTTTTTGCTAACATTTGTTCTATTTCTTGTTTGAGCACCTTTAGATGCAATGTTGGGGGTTTTAATGGTGGGATATTTGGCAGCTTTTTGTCGAATTCTAACAGGTGGACAAACTCGACTACCTGCAGTACCCATTTGTCAGTTGTTATCTGTTGCCACCGATGTAGATGTTGTGATACTTGTCCCACAACCTGTGCTGTTGCATTTGTGCAGTCAGGCTTGAGGTTTTGTTCTACCCCTCTGCGGACCAGAGGATCCTCTCTGCTGCTGTCGGTACTCCCTTAGTCATGATATCCATGGAATGCTTTTTTATATCCTTGTGAATAGTGCAAGGGTTTCCAATATTGCCTGGCGCTTCCGACGTTCCCAGAAGAGGTCGATCTTCCCCGCTGCTCCTCGAAACATACGTAAATTACGTTTATTGTGCAAAGTAGTGAGAGAGTGGACAGTGACTGTGTCGGTTTTAATTGCCTTTCGGGCCTCATCAATTTTGGACCCAAACAGACTGTCGCCTTCGAATGGCATGTCTAAAAGCTTTTGCTGCACATCTGGTCTAAAGTCTGTGCAGTGCAGCCAGCCTTGTCTTCACAGTATCACTCCGTTGATCTGTTTAAAACGTATTTCGGCCAGACCGCAATACTGATGTTATGGTTTGTGGCGTCCACTCCTTTTTAAAAAAACCTGTTTTTTAAGTTCAGCAAACACAGAGCTACAAAGAGTGCAATTGGTAAGCATACTTTGTTTCAATCTACACAACAACCTTTTTCACATTGATATTACGTCTCCTTAAGTGGGTTCAGAATAGTGTTAATATCACCCCCCCATGTATGGATATCTCATGAGTATATCTGCCAATTTCAAATAGAAACTCAGGCCATCTAGGTTGGGTCCTTATGAATTTACCAGAAGGACCTCTCCATTAATCATCTTACAATGTATAATAACGTATCTGCCCTAAAGGTCAATGTACGAGTGCAGTAGGACAAAGGCGACTCTTCTGTGTATTAAGGTCAGTACACCTCTGGATTGTGTTGAGCATCTGTATAGAATCTATTCGGCTCCCATCCCTTAGCAAATGCAACATTCATACTCCTACACACATGGGTTTTCTGTAGGAATAAGATCTGAATATCATGTCGACTGTTAGTGATATTACTCTCTTCGCCTTGGTGTAATTCCCAAGCCCTCGCACATTCCAACTTAAAGCATTAATTTTCTCCAGGCTAATTCAAGCAATAAATGTACATGTTGCCAGTATAAACAGACCAGTGTTCTCTTACCAGAGGACGTACCTATTCAAGTATTAGGTTCCATGATTGACTGAACATTTTTAATTCAATTTTTCTACCGCTTCCCTTTTCACCCCCCCGTCGCTCTCCCAAACAGGGCCATGCATACCATACCCATCACTTGTATCTCCTCCCCAATTGTAACGCACAACCCCAACATATGCATGTTCAGAACAACAATTAACTGCAACCGTGCTTAAGGGGCTACTGTTTCAGCGACTTAATCTCCCAGTGGCGGTCCGCTTCTCTCAGTATAAATATACACATATGGATTAGCGAGCCTGCTATGGATACATACAGCAAGTAATATATCTAAGTCTAGGTACTAGGACTTAGTGGACGTTGCAATTGCAAAAACCTCTAATGAGTTTCTGCCAGGGGGAACAAACTACATATCAGCGTCATCATGATCAAGGTCAAGTTGGCAGGGAGGACGCTCCCCCACCAGTGTCTGTTGCCAACTCAGGGTTGATTGGTATGTTGGCCTCAATATAGGCTGCAGCATCTCCAGGAATTGTGAAGAACAAAGTTTTGCCCCGCTGCTGTATGCGTAGTCTCGCCGGGAAAAGCACAGCATAGGGAGTGGCCCTCTCATGGAGCATACGCTTGACACCCATACATGATTTCTGCTCTAATTGGACAGCCAAAGAGAAATCTGGATAGATATGTACCGTCGTGTTATCATAGTTTAGGGGGCCCTTCTCTCTGGCAAGACGTATGATGGTGTCACGGTCTCCCATAATTAGGGAGCTTTGCTATGACTGCTCTTGGAGGAGCTCCAGGCCTGTGCCGTGTAGGTGGTGATCTGTGGGCTTGTTCGACCACAAACATGGAGGAGAAGCTTTGGTCACCAAGCAAGCCTTTCAATCATTTCTGGTTATCTCCATTGGGCCCCGGCCAAAGTCTTCTGGAAGGTCCACGATGCGGATATTACGCCTCCTTGATCTGGACACTAGATAATCGCACTTGGACAGCGTCTCCTTTAGATCAGTAGCCATAACCGCCAATTGTGATTTAAGGGTGTGGATATTTTCTTTAGCCATTCCAATTCACATTTCAGCCTCCGTCATCCGCACGCACCCCTGTTCCATTTTACCATTGAGGGTATTTATATTTGTTGTAATGTCATCTAATTTGTCTGTCATACATGCAAAGCCAGCTTGCAAACCCTCCATCAGTTGCTTAAGATTTGGAGTGTCAGGGGTCAGTTCTTCCGGATTCTATGTCCTTTGGTCTTGGTGGGATGTCACAGAGCGAGGTTGATTTGTTTGCCTTGCAAATGCCTCAATTGAGCACTCGCTTTGACATCTGTGCAAAGTTTGAATCCCAGCAGGCCCAAACTCAGCCTTTCATCCTTCCGAGGTGGATAAATGAGCACCACACACCGTGGGTAATAATAAGCAGCGCTCAGATTTGTATTTGTATTTATATAGATTAATGGTTTGTAGCGCTATATAAAGGCTAAATTATTATTATTATTATTATTATTATTATTATTATTATTATTATTATTATTATTATATTATTAATTGTATTTTGCCTCCTGTGGCTTCCACCTCCCTTGACAGATGACTGTGTTGTATGTCTTTTGTGTCAAATAATTGTAAACATAATTATGAATTCCTTTTTATATCTATATGGTAAAGTATTGTATGAATTTAAAAACACTTAACGTTTAAATGTTGTGGAGAGGGATCTATGCGGTACAAACAGATATTAACTCTATTACCAATTCTACAGTGGAGAACTAATTACATTTTTGCACTTTACATCTGGTAGTGGATCCCTTCCACTGTGTCACTACTTGTTTTTTATGTCTAATCAAGTGTGAACAAATGTTTTTTCTAGATTATTGTATAGTTTTTAAATACAATTATGATGTTTATATAAGAATAAACTATGTTACCTTCACAGGAACTCCCTGTCCTGACTTTTTCTACCTCTGCCTAAGGCCCTCTTGAGTAAAAGAAATATATATATATATATTTTTTTTGGTTTTACAATAAGCAAATTCATTTTTATTAAAACTATCCAATTGAGGAAACGCGTATAATAATAGCTACATCACCACCTCTTTTAATGAGGCAGCTAGAAAAGGTTTTTAAACTTTAGGGACTTATTAATTTGAAAGAATAATCTTGTCAACTGTCATCAATTATTATCATGAAAAAGAAGTAAAAAGATATCTGAGTGTAAATGTTAAACAATGTTTCACTGTTTTTTTTTTCAACACAATTTATTAAGTTTACAATAAAAAAAAAAAAATAAGAACCATACATCAAGTACATAATGTCTCACAGAAAAGAGCATAACTTAATGAGTTAAACATATTAAACATCACATAATAACAAACCCATCAAAAGAAGTATTATCCTGTGAAACACAACATTCCAACCCACAGGTATACACAAAACAGCACAATAGACAGCACAAATGGGAAATAACTTTTTAATGTTATTTTTTCCATGAGACACTGTGCTTGTAGCTTTCTTCCATCTCCCCTTGTCATGGTTATAGAGTTACTCCTAGTTGGCTCTCCCAATAACCTGCTCAAACTAAGCCCTCATTATACAAGTATTCTCATTGACGGGAACAATATACCTGTAGCTAAACATGTAAAAACATTAGGTTCATGAGTGTGTTCAATTATTTCTGCGTTACGTTCTTTGGTCATGTGACACGGCCATGTGACGGTGTCATGACGGTACTTACCATTGGGGTTTACTTTTGAGATCCCAGTTTATATAGATCGAGGTACTCTATACACCCATTATTATTCTCACTCCGGCAATACTAACATCTCGGTGGAATAGGTTCTGTCCTGTCCGAGTCGCTTGAATTTGTTTCGCCTTTAATTTCCGGGTCACATGACTCTGTCATGTGACTGCGTCTCTTCCTGTTTTCATTTTAACCGGCAGAGATTGCTAATTCCGAATGCGGACACCGTACGTGTGGTGCACATTAGACAGCAACCCCAAGATCCTGTCTATAAAGACGATTAGCCTTTCGAATTGTAAATACATAGATTATTACTGTTTCTATAAATACTTGAAATACTCGATCCTAAAGATAGAGTGACTCACCCATACTTGTGGCTTACTTCTGTCTCTCTTTTCAGTACGCAATTTCGGAATATAAGGAGGCTAAAATAGTCTTTTGAACATCGGTGCCATCTTTTCATGACGAGTGCAGTAGGAGATATTGATAGTCTTTGGGAATACAGTACTAATAAAAGACAGTTTTTTCACTATTGAGGTAAAGATAGTCCACAAATGGATATTGTTGTTCTTAATTAGGCAGATACCGATACTACAACTCTAATCACTGGTCTTACGGTTTGTTCTAGGACCTTCACTGCTTCCTATATACTTCATCTTGATACACAACAGAGGTCCCGTTGTCCGGTGGTCTCTTCATTGTGGATTTAGAGTGTATTCCTACTCCCTTCTAAACTCTGGATAAGAATTGAGCTTTTTTCACTTTACCATTATGACCTTCCCTTTAAATCTGGAACTTTATGGTTCCCTTTTGATCTGATTCAGCAGTTGAAGTGTATTGACCCGATTAATATTCATGTATTATGCAAGACCACACAGAAAGACATACTAGAGGTAATTCTTTCCATTATTTTGTTTCTAATTTCATGCTTTGGAGTCACGCCAGTATTCAATTTTGGTTTACTGATTATGAAGAAAATTATAATGACCCTATATATAGTATGAGCTAGGTTGCTTTGTAGCTGGTTTAGAGTGATGATTGATAATGATTTGTTCACAGTAATTTTGTGTTTAACATATGTAAAGGTGATTATTAATTGTATGTATATGTGTAATTGCAGATTTCTTTCACTCCTGAAGAAGGGGAGTTTCCCCGAAACGCGTAGAGTTGGAAATCACATCGCAACATAAGAACATTGTGGTTGCTCTTTGTTTCATTTTGTTTTTTACGATGGCCATATGTGAAAATCATTTATATTTATACAAATGTTAAGGTTTAATTAACAAACATTGATGTTTTCAACCTTTGTTCATGTATCTAATATTAAATTACATATCTTTTGAAAATTTAAGCATTGTATTGACTGATTTTTTCAGCTTTAATGGTGTGCAGGGGACGGGAGTGTCTTTAAATTTAGACACTTTGTTTAGTTCACCCTCTCGGTTCTCGCAGTCTTTCTCCTCCTCTTGAACTGCCACCCTGGGATAGCTGTGTCATTGTGCTGTCTGCCTTGCGCGTCATGTGCTCTTGTGCTCCACCTTTTATCCCTGTGTGGAAGGGAAAGGGCTGTCAGGTGTGAGTGATTCTGGTCAATTGCCTGACTTTGCCTGACCTTCGCGATGAAACATGTCAGGTAACGGGCCCTAACGTTAGTCTGTTGTCTTTCGTGGTGTACAACAGTGTTTGTGTAAGGAAAGGGAGGAGGTAGAGAGGTTTAGTGTCCTATGTAGTAGGATAGCGAAGAGGGGTTAATAGAAGCGGAATACTACATCTCACCCATCGGTGTTCCAATTCCACACCCTAAGGGCCCCCATCCAGCTGATGCTCCCTGGGGACTAGATCTGGAGACACCTTCAGATTTCTCACATACCCTTCCTCCATAAGATGTAGCCACATTTGTTTCACGGGGGACCCCGGAAAGAAAATCCATGTTTCCCTGGTCTTTTACTCTTCGATGTTCCACGGTGAAACAATAGGGTTGTAGGTCTAGAAACCATTGTATGTCCTGAGGATTGGAGCCTTTGGATTGGAAAATCCAAACTAAGGGTAAATTATCTGTAACCAGTGTGAAATTTCGTCCTAATATGTAGTATCGAAGATGGATGATGGCCCATTCGATGGCCAGGGCCTCTAGTTCCACCAAAGAGTAATTTTTTTCACGTGTAAACAGCTTGCGACTGATGAATAATATGGGATGGTCTAAGCCATCGCAAACCTGAGATAGGACGGCTCCTAACCCTGTGAGGAAGGCATCTGTCTGTAAGACAAACTCTTTAGAGAAGTCAACTAACTTCAGGTTTGGGTTCTGGCACAGAGTTTGTTTCAAGGTGTTATAACATATTTCGCTCTCGTCATTCCAATTAAGTTTTTGGGGTTCGGAATTGTTAAGTTCCTCTGTCAGCCGGGCTGTTACATCAAAAAGCTGGGGATGAATCTACGATAATACCCTATTAACCCGAGAAAATCTCTACAATCTCTTTTGGCCTTGGGGGTTGGTGTGTCTAAGACAGCTTTTACCTTCTCATGTTGGGACTACACATTCCATTCCCTACGAAGAAGTCAAGGGGCCTCATTACGACCTATGCGGAATGTGTTTAACGGCGCCAGTAATGGTGCCGGCACCGTTAAACGCATTCCGCACTATTACAAGGTTCCCTCACGGGACCCGATGTGGACGTCTGGTTTTACCAGCTTTTCTGGTTTACCAGACGTCCACAGCGGGTCCCGCGAGGGGACCAGGGAGCTAACAACGGGCCAGTCGTAATCGGCCCGTTGTTAGCTCCCGCACCCATTCCCATTGAGCCCTATAGGGCTCAATGGGAATGGGGAAGGTCCGGGCCAGGGTTCCCTGAAAGAGGAATTACCGGGCCCTCCAAACTCAGAATGGCCCGGTAATTCCCCATTCAGGGAACCCGGACACGGTTTTGGAGGCAGCCATGCCCTTATTATCTCCAAAGTCGTAATGAGGCCCAAGGTATTTTACGGCGGGCTGTGCCAATCTACATTTAGCTGGATAAGCAGTTAGGCCAGCTTTTCTGAGGACTTTCATGATGTATAAAGATTGAAGAGATGGTCTTCCCACGTCTTACTATAAATTACAAAATCATCAATATAAGCGCCACAGAAATGGTTCTAGGATCTGATCCATGAGGCGTTAGAACGTGGCTGGCGTGCCGTGCAAGCCAAAAGGAAGGACTTTGAATTGGTATATTCCAAACAGTGTTGAGAACACTGTTTTTTCCTTATCTGGCCCATGTACGGGAACTTGCCAGTACCCTTTGGTTAATGCTAGGGTAGATATAAAGGTGGCCGATCTGAGTTTGTCAATCAGGTCATTGATGCATGGCATGGGATAGGCATCGAAGTCTGAGGTGGCATTGACTTGACGGAAATCTGTGCAGAATCTCCAAGAGTGGACAGGTTTAGTAACCAACACGATAGGAGAGGACCATGGGCTCGAAGATGGTTCGAGGATATTGGCTTTCAACATTTTGTTGACTTCCTAAATTACTATCTGTTTGCGGGCTTCTAGGAGTCTGTACGGCTTTAAATTAACCACTTTACCTTTAGGTGTTCTAATATAGTGGTTTATGCCTTTTACTCTTTCTTGTTTTTCTGAGAATACATTGGGAAACAAGACGACTACTTCTTTTATATCTTCTTCTTGTTGGATAGATAGATCGGGAAGAATTAAATCAAAGTGATCTACTTCTTTGGGAACTAGACAGGCTAGTATTTTCGCCTGGGTAGCTAACGGGCTCTCATTCCATTCTTTCAAGAGGTTTATATGATACAAATGGACTTTCTGTTTTCAGTCTGGTTGGGCTACTTTATAAGTACAGGTTCCCATTTGTTCTATTATATCAGAAGGTCTGTGCCACTAGGTGGCAAGATTTTTCTCTGTGATGGGTAAGAGGACTAGTACCTTTTGTCCTGTAGAGAATGATCTTAGATTTACTTTTTGTCATAAGCAGATTTTTGTTCGCTGTGGGCTTTTTCCATATGAGTATAAACTAAGTCTCGAACTAATCTCGTATGCTCTCGCATTCTGGCGGCGGTCTGCGAGATAGGAATGGGGGCCTCTTCTTGTTCTTCCCAGGTTTACCTGAGCTAGTCCAGGACATCTTGGGGCTCTCTGCCATAGAGTAGTTCAGAGGGAGAGAAACCTGTGGATGCTTGAGGGGTTTTCCTTACCGCAAATATTGTCCATCAGATCATTCTGTCCCAATCTTTCCCATCTTTGTCTACCAGCTTTTGTAAAATGAGCTCCAGGGTTTTATTGAATGTTTCGACCAGACCATCGGTTTGTTGATGGCATATGGACGTCCACAAGGTGGTAATGTGTAGCAGGTCTTTAACTTCGGCCATACGTTTACTCATAAAATTCGAACCCTGGTCTGTTAGTATTTCTTTGGCCAAACTGACCCTGGAGAAATACAGTAGAAGGTGTTTGAGAATCTGCTGGGTGGTATTATTCCGCATTGGAAAAGCCTCTGGATATCAGGTTGCATAATCTATTATTACAAGGACATATTTATCACGTAGTCTGGGTGTATCTAGGGGTCCAATTACGTCCATACCAATTCTCCAAAATGGGATTTCTGTGAACAGCAACAGATTCAGATGGACAGGTAATGGGATGTGCGTACTGCTCTTATGGCAGATCTTGCATGTCTGAATGAAGGTTTTTATATCAGAGTGAATACCTGGCCAGTAACATTTCCCACTAATATGTAATACTAATAGGAAAAAATGAATCTATAATTATCCCTGCAAACGCCAAGCGCTGACGACGTGCCACGAACAGCTGCTACAATGACCAAACTGCAAGCAAAGCCTGCAACTTGGCCTGCAGATCAGATTCTCCATTATCCGCCACAAGGAGAATCATACTTGAAGATGGCCGCCCGTGTTGCTGGTCTGCTTTCCAGGAGCCTCCCATCCTGCTGAGCCAGGCCCTTGGCCTTCCTACCTCACCATTGGCCAGAAGCTGCCTTTTACCTAGCCTATCATGAGCAGGCAGGCTCAAGCCGGCCCACACAAAGGCACGCACAAAGGCACACGCAGCCTGTCGTGAGTTTGAATCCCCTCACAGTGCTGCCTGAGTCCTGAGGAGCTGGAGCTCCAACCACCCACTGCAGGAGCAGTGGACACATGGAGGCACTCCCTGAGGAATACTGTGCCTCTCATTGAACCGCCTGATTTTTAAATTTAATAGGAATCTGCCGCTCGAAGGCAAAAATTAATCTATAATTATCCCTGCAAACGCAAAACACCGATGACGTGCCACAAACAGCTGCTACAACGACCAAACTGCAAGCAAAGCCTACTACTTGGCCTGTAGTTCAGATTCTCCATTATCCGCCACGAGGAGAATCGTACTCAAAGATGGTCGCCCGCGTTGCTGATCTGCTTTCCAGGAGCCTCCCATCCTGCTGAGGCAGGCCCCCGGCCTTCCTACCTCACCATTGGCTAGAAGCTGCCTTTTACCTAGCCTAAAGTGAGCCGGCAGGGTCAAGCCGGCCCACACGAAGGCATGCACAAAGGCACACACAGCCTGTCGTGAGCATGTCTGGAGCCGGCAGCCGGCGGCCCAGCCTCGATGGACAATATTGCGGAAACAACCATCCAGTAAGACCCATTTCCAGCTACTCATTGCTCTATCTTGCACCTCGCCGTGCCCCCTACTAACCAAGTACTAGTACACTAGTCTTACAACATAGCCATCCCATACCCTGACAAGCGTACGGCTAGTTGGCTTGCAAACTGCTGCCACCACACTGCCAGGCTTCATTATCTACGCTCGCCGCCACCTCACAGCCTCTTATCACAATCCGACTCTTTCCATTGCATCTGAGACCACGGAGACATCGCGCTAAGATCCCTAATCTGTCTGTTGCATATAACAATGGCCCACCTGCACACAGATGTCTGATCTCGCCTGCAATCCTTTAGCCTCGTGCATACTATTAACCATACAGTATAACCGAGCTAACTTAATGCCGTTTTTTTTAAGTGGGTTTCAGCTTCTCATTGCAAAACTGATTCAACTATTCAATGTAAAGCGGACCCTAGACAGTCCTTTGCAAAACTGCAAAATTGATGTTAAAACCGCAAAATTGATATTAGCTTGTAAAACTGCAAAATTGATGTTAGATACTTCACGCAAAGTTGATTTTAGACATCCTTGGTAAAGTTGTTTCTAGATAGCCCTGCAAAGTTGATGTTAGCTATTCTATGCTAGTGGATTCTAGGCACTCCATGCAAAGTTGATGTTAGCTATTCTATGCTAGTGGATTCTAGGCACTCCATGCAAAGTTGATGTTAGCTATTCTATGCTAAAGGGATTCTAGGCACTCCATGCAAAGTTGAGGTTAGCTACCCTATGCTAAGTTGATTCTAGGCACTCCATGCAAAGTTGATGTTAGCTATCCTTTGCTAAGTTGATTCTAGGCATTCCATGCAAAGTTGATTCTAGGCACTCCATGCAAAGTTAATGTTAGCTACCCTATGCTAAGTTGATTCTAGGCACTCCATGCCAAGTTGATGTTAGCTTCTCTATGCAAAGTTGATTCTAACCATTCCATGACTAATTGCCAGGTAAAACTGATCTCTAGTTATGCCAGGCACAGCCGATGTTAGCTCTCCCTTGCAAACTCGCTCCTAGCCTTGCCATGCTAACTGCCTAGCCACGTCATATAAAGTTTCCTACCCTCCTATGCAAAACTGACCCTAGTCACTCTGGTTATTTGATTCCAGCCATCCTGTGTAAACTACACATAAGACCGCAGGCATCAACTGCCGCACTATGCACCCCAGCACCTCTCTATTGGTAGCTGCAGCCCTGCTCCTCATACATCTAACACTGGCAACCATGGACCAAACTAAACATGCACCATGCCCCATCATGCCCAGGAATACTAGACTTCGGTCTAGACTCTCCCACTTACACGAGCCCAAGCCACCCAATAAAATATACCTAAATCAACATATAAGCCTTAAAAATGTACCTAGAAACTGGGCACAAATTAAGTCTCAAGCAGCCACCTTAGCTACATTGAACGGCCCTACCCCATCATCCATTAACACTGAACACCTACCCAAAGCTACCACTGTAGTAGCAGCTCTAATAAACGCCAGATCGGCTGTGGCCCATGCCATAGATATAGCAGATATCCTAACCTCAGACAATCTTGATCTCCTAGCAGTGACAGAAATCTGGCTACATGATGTAGAAGGCCCAGCGCTGTCCCTGGCTATACCAAAAGAGTACCAACTCCTAAGAATGGACAGACCTAATGGGTCCAGAGGAGGTGGACTAGCCATTATTGCCAAACCTAATCTAGGATTAAGAATTTCAACACTACCACCACTAAAATCCTGTGAACTACTATCAGCTAAACTGGCTATATCTCCATGTCGCACTCTGAACATTTACCTTATGTATAGACCTCCAGGAACCATAGGCTCGTTCGAGGTGGATATCTCTAGCTTACTAGCCAGTAATACAAAAGAATCTTCTCAAATGATGCTCCTAGGCGACCTTAACCTAGGACTAACTGACCCTGATGATAAACAGGCTCAAGCTATAGATGCCATGCTTAACCAACACGGGCTATCCCAAGAAGTGTTCGCCCCCACCCACGACAAAGGCAGGACCATAGACTGGGTAGCCACTGCAAACTGCCCAACTAAGATCACTAAAATCATACCTCTACTCTGGACCGACCACTCCATGATTGCTTTCAATCTAACATTCAAGAAGAACAAGTTACTCCTTACCTGGTAACGTTCTTTCGATGGGATATTCCTCCGACGTATTCCTTATCTATGATATTTGTATCTCCAGCTTGCTGGCCTCGGAAAAAAAAAATTCCCAGTAGAGGGCGCTGTGCGTCGACGTCCGTCGAGTAGGTGTTCCTCGACAGCCACCGTATCGACGCCGACGTCATCATGCCTATAAATGGCCACGCGCAGCGTCCGTTGCTCAGTTCCGTTTTGTAGAGTAAGGTAGTTATTGCATGGTTACTACACTTGAAGGAGCGTAAGCTGCAACCACAAGGGAAATGTTACTGCGGGGATGGATGGGAGGAGCCATAAGGAATACGTCGGAGGAACATCCCATCGAAAGAACGTTACCAGGTAAGTAGTAACTTGTTCTTCGAAGGGATTGTGTCCTCCGACGTATTCCTTATCTATGATAGACTCCCATAGCAGTGGTATGTGATTGGAGGCGGGAGTAAGAGATGTCCTATTACTCTTTAAGAATGAACTGAGTGTAACACAGCTTTGCCAAATCTAGTCTCTTGACTAGAGGAGGAATCCAGGCTATAAAATTTGGTAAAGGTATGTACGGACGACCATGTGGCAGCCGCACATATGTCTCTAATTGGTACCCCTCCTTGAAGAGCTGAGGAGGCTGCGATACCCCTGGTCGAATGAGCCCTTAGATTTTGAGGGGGCTCTTTCCCTGCCAGTTTGTAGCATTCCAGAATGGCTAAAATAATCCATCTGAAGATGGTTTGTTTGGTTATTGGTAATCCCAATTTATGTCCTGCGTAACCTACAAAGAGTTGGTCTGCTTGTCTAATTTTAGCAAGTCTACTGATATAAAAACTCAAGGCTCACTTAGGGTCCAGCCTGTGTAGTCTCTCTTCCTCTTTCCCCGGATGGGGAGGAGGATAGAATGAAGGTAAAGTAATCTTCTGAGTAATGTGAAATTCAGAAACTACCTTTGGGAGGAAGTTAGGCTTCACCTATAGAACATAATATAAATGGGTCCTCCCAACTTTTTTGTTCTCCGGGGGTCAGATCTGTAAACAGGAAGGTTCTTAGAGAGAACAAGAAACAAACCAGACTGACTACCCCTCTCTCTACGGCCTGTCGAAAACACAGGTGAAGGTGCAATGGAACTGCTTCGTAATTCTACAGTAAAACAAACCTATAGTGAGCCAATTATTTGACTGAGTCCGGTAAGTACAAATATATAAATCACTTTAATAGTTGCTTAAAACCATAACATAAAAACATTCATAGGCTTTTTCATCCATCAATCATACCTTTCATTCCAATTCATATATTCTGTGGACTGGGGGTTCAACAAATTACAACTTTTTGAGCATATTGGCTATTTACAGTATGCATGACATCGGAAAACACATTAGATTTTCCTCTAGGTCGACATATGTTTCGGCCCTTCTTTCAAGT
Organism: Ambystoma mexicanum; assembly: GCF_040938575.1. NCBI lineage: Eukaryota > Metazoa > Chordata > Amphibia > Caudata > Ambystomatidae > Ambystoma > Ambystoma mexicanum. The sequence continues at coordinate 1,320,393,935 of NC_090935.1, read as the reverse complement.
ACCATCGTAGTCTGCGATGGTCAAAATGGTAGGTATTGGGCCATCTTCAGGACAGTCGTGCTTATATTGAAGTTTAGTTTCATTCACCTTTTCACATACAAAAAGCCGGATCTAAAAACATAAATTACATGTATGTTACATTGTGTACCGGTCTCTACCCACTTTATTTTTTTCTTCTCTTTTGATCAAGGTGATGGCCAAATTCATAAACCAAAACAGAACACCCACCTATGGTCGACGTGTACTATTGCAGACCATGGAGCTGTGAATACTGGATATCTTCCATATTTCCCAGTATCTGGAACCCTGTTTACAGGGAACACAGAAAAAATAATCAATACACTAAGCCTTCTCATTTTATACGGCAAGAAAGAAGGAATCATATCCCCCAAATATTGAAGGGATGCACGAAGGTAAGTATAGAGTGGTTGACTCTTCAGAAAGCTCTATTTTCTCTTCTTTCAATATCGCGTGATCCGCTGTTGTTAGTTAGAGCTGGTATCATCGGCGACATCCGGTAACAGGCCTGTAAATAAGGCACAATAAATTACTACAACGCGATGGGTGCTGGCACCATTGTGCTAATGTTCTGAACTACTATTTAATTAATTATCATGTCCCCTAATTCCTAATACTGAGTTCATTGTTCTTTACTCAAATAGAGGCATACGTTCTCCACATGGGGCACGGACAACAACTCAAATGCTGTAGGCACTGTTGTCCCTTGTGCTTATGTTCTAAATGTTATTTTGTTTATTTCAGATCAAGTGCTGCAGCACAGTGCCTACAGCATTTGAGTTGTTGTCCGTGCCCCGTGTGGAGAACGTATGCCTCTATTTGAGTAAAGAACAATGAACTAAGTATTAGGAATTAGGGGACATGATAATTAATTAAATAGTAGTTCAGAACATTAGCACAATGGTGCCAGCACTCATAGTGTTGTAGTAATTTATTGTGCCTTATTTACAGGTATGTTACCGGATGTCGCCGATGATACCAGCTCTAACTAACAACAGCGGATCACGCGATATTGAAAGAAGAGAAAATAGAGCTTTCTGAAGAGTCAACCACTCTATACTTACCTTCGTAAGTCCCTTCAATATTTGGGGGATATGATTCCTTCTTTCTTGCCATATAAAATGAGAAGGCTTAGTGTATTGATTATTTTTTCTGTGTTCCCTGTAAACAGGGTTCCAGATACTGGGAAATATGGAAGATATCCAGTATTCACAGCTCCATGGTCTGCAATAATACACGTCGACCATAGGTGGTGTTCTGTTTTGGTTTATGAATTTGGCCATCACCTTGATCAAAAGAGAAGAAAAAAATAAAGTGGGTAGAGACCGGTACACAATGTAACATACATGTAATTTATGTTTTTAGATCCGGCTTTTTGTATGTGAAAAGGGGAATGAAACTAAACTTCAATATAAGCACGACTGTCCTGAAGATGGCCCAATACCTACCATTCTGACCATCGCAGACTACGATGGTACTTGAAAGAAGGGCCGAAACATATGTCGACCTAGAGGAAAATCTAATGTGTTTTCCGATGTCATGCATACTGTAAATAGCCAATATGCTCAAAAAGTTGTAATTTGTTGAACCCCCAGTCCAGAGAATATATGAATTGGAATGATAGGTATGATTGATGGATGAAAAAGCCTATGAATGTTTTTATGTTATGGTTTTAAGCAACTATTAAAGTGATTTATATATTTGTACTTACCGGACTCAGTCAAATAATTGGCTCACTATAGGTTTGTGTTACTGTAGAATTACGAAGCAGTTCCATTGCACCTTCACCTGTGTTTTCGACAGGCCGTAGAGAGAGGGGTAGTCAGTCTGGTTTGTTTCTTGTTCACCTGTAGAACGACTTTGTCCTTGTGAAAAATTGTATGAGGAGGTTTACAAGATAGGGCTTTTATCTCGCTAACCCTTCTAGCAGATGTTAATGCTACCAATAAAACAGTTTTGAGGGTGAGAAACTTCAATGAACAAAAGTGGAGTGGTTCAAAAGGAGCACCCTTTAGGAAGTTTAAAACTAGATTTAAGTCCCATAAGGGAACTTGGAATGGTCTTGGAGGGTAAACATTAGTTAGACCTTTCAGGTATTGTATTACCAATGGAATTTTGAAATACGATGGCTCCTCGGCAGTGCGCTTAAAGATCGATACCGCTGCGAGATAGCCCTTAATAGTGGCAACTTGAAGGCCTGAATTTGCCAAATAAAGTAAGAAGGATAACACCGCAGGTGTACCACATGAAAAGGGTTTGATAGTCTTTTCTCTGCATCAGCTGCAAAATGTATTCCAACGGCAGCGGTATAGAGTCTTAGTTGCTGGCCTTCTGGCCGAAAGCAACAACTCCATGACGTCATCTGGAAGGTGCCAATCCTTGTACCTCAACCTTTCAGATACCAAGCGTGAAGGTTGAGGGTCTTGATGGCTGGATGGAGAACCTGACCTCCCTTCTGCTAGAGAAGATCCTCTCTGTACGGTAGACGAATTGGAGGATGGATGGACATGTCCAGAAGGTCCGGGTACCACGTTCTCCTGGCCCAATCCGGGGCAATTAGGATCATGGTCTTCCGAAACCTTCTCAACCTCCTGATCATTTGAGGAATGACAGGGACTGGAGGAAACGCGTACAGAAGTGGGAACTCCCAGTCCACTACGAACGCATCTCCTAGAGCTCCTCTCGGGGGAAATTCCCTTGAGCAAAATCTGTCGCACTTCCTGTTGATACTGGTGGCGAACAGATCCACTTGAGGGGTTCCCCAAAGGGCGAAGATCTCTTAAAGGACTTCCTGAGCTATCTCCCACTCGTGGGAGACTGTGTCCTGCCTGCTCAGAGCGTCTGCTGTCAAGTTCTTCTCTCCGGCTAGGTGAATTGCCGATAGAGAGATTCCTTCCTGAATTGCCCAAAACCAGAGCTGTATTGCCTCTCTGCACAGTGGCAGTGACCCTACGCCTCCTCTTTTGTTGAGGTAGTGAATGGCCACTGTATTGTCCGTCATTATCAGGACGTTTCTCCCCCGTACAGACGGCAGAAAAGCCTTCAGTGCCAGTCTGATGGCTCTCAGCTCCAACAGGTTGATGTGTAGTCTGGACTCTGATGGAGACCAACGACCGCTGATGGTCAAGTCGTTGGCATGGGCTCCCCACCCCGTGAGTGAGGCGTCTGTGACTACTGTTATCTCCGGCCATGGTTGCCAAAACAGTTCTCCTTTCAAGATGTTCTCTGGAGAGGCCCACCATTGAAGGTCGTGGGCTACCTTGTCCGGAATCCGGAGGAGATCTGTCATCCTCCCTGAGAATTGTGACCACTGAGTCCTCAGTTCCCACTGAAGGGATCTCATTCTCAGGCGAGCCTCTGGCACAAGGGATATGCAGGATGCCATGAGGCCTAGCAACCTCAAAAATTCATAGGCTGGGAGACGTTGGGCATTTTGAAACCTGGTGACCATCTGCAGAATATCTTGAGCCCTCACCTCTGGTGGCGAGGCTTTTCCCAGGGACGTGTCCAGGACTGCTCCAATGAACTGGAGTCTCTGTGATGGTATCATCTGTGACTTCTTTAAATTGAGGGAGAATCCCAACTTGTGAAGGAAGTGGCAGACATAATCTAGTTGGATCCGAGCTTGTTCCGAAGAAACTGCTCTGATCAACCAATCGTCCAGGTAGGGGTAGACGTGAATCCCTTCCCTCCTTAGACTTGCAGCCACAACCGACATTAGCTTGGTGAAGACCCTCGGGGCGGAGGTCAGCCCAAATGGCAGAACTCGAAATTGATAATGAGAGTTGCCAATTGCAAACCTCAGGTACTTCCTGCGCTTGGGATGGATTGGCACATGGAAATAAGCATCCTGAAGGTCCAGAGATACCAACCAGTCCTGAAGCTGAAGGGCCTGAAGGATCTGAGAGAGAGTTACCATCTTGAACTTGTCCTTCCTGAGGAACTTGTTCAATTCTCGTAAGTCCAGGATGGGTCTCAGTCCTCCGTCTTTCTTTGGTATGAGAAAGTAGGGGGAGTACCAGCCCTTGTTCCTGTCCGCTACAGGTACCGGTTCTATGGCACCTTTCTCTAGCAGGTCTACAATTTCCTGCAAGAGGAGCGGATCTGGCACTTTCAGAGAGCTGTTCCCCGGTGGATGGCTCTGAGGGATGCGTAGAAAAGGCAGGCAGTAACCTTGGGCAACTGTCTCCAATGCCCAAGCATCTGACGTAACAGCCTGCCATTCCGTCAGATGGTGAGTTAACCTGCCCCCTACATGTGTCTTGTGATGGGAGACCTCAGAGTAGTTTGGGAGCGGCTGATGCAGTTGCCGAAGGTAAAGCAGCTCCTGCGGCTTTCTTTCCTTTACCCCGTCCACCACGGGTACATTTTCCTTGGCCTCTTTGAGCCGGCCGTCCTCTGCCTCTTCCATATGAGGAATAATAGCGAAAGGACCTTCCTCTCCAAGAGGATCCTGAGGGACGAAAATTAGTTTGGCGGATTGCAGCCCCTAGTGACTTGGCTGCTGCTTTAGATCTTTGCAGTTTTTCCAAACTGTCATCCGCCTTCTTACCAAACAGCGAAGAGCCGTCAAAGGGCATATTTAACAGTCTGGCCTGTACGTCAGAAGCAAAGCCGGACTTTCTCAACCACGCATGCCTGCGGATTGTGGTACTTGCCGCCATGGCCCTGCTGATACTGTCAGCAGAATCAATGCCAGTTTGAAGGGACTCACACATTGCATCTTCACCATCTCTGATGATATTTAAAAATGCGTCCCTTTCTTCTCCTTCCTGGAGGCAGTCAGCCGCTGATGAAGCACACTCTCCAAGAGTGTGGCTGAACCTAGCGAGCGTACAAGTCGCATTAACAGATTTTAAAGCCATGCTACAGGCCGAGAAGACTTTCTTAGCCATGGCATCATATTTTTTATCATCCCTATCCTGTGGAGCAGTGGGGTATGCAGATGTACTGCCTGATGAAGTTGCAGCCTGGACCACTGGAGTAGGGTGCTTAGATAGGTATTCAGGGTCAGCAGCAGATACCCTATATTTCGCTGACAACCTCTTGTTAACCGCAGGGACAACTTCAGGAGTTTCCCAGTTAGTTAAAATCTTTCTTTGTAAAGCAGAATGAAAGGGAACCACAGGATCCTCCTGTGGACCTTTATCTAGAATATCTGTGAGGTCATCCTGTTGAAAAACAGGTGAAGGCGCAGACCAACCCATGAACTCCATAATTCTTGACATTAGGGTTCTATAAGGGGTTTCAGCATGTTCCCCTGGGTCTGGTTTGACAAATTCCACTTCTAGGGAAGTGTCTAGGCCACTTGATTCCTGTAATGCATCCTGAAGGTCTTTCAACCTTCTTTCCTCAGAGGCAAAAGTCTCTGGTTCAGATGATGTGGTCCTCTGCAGCCCAAAAGGCCTTTCTTGATCAGAATCTTCCCTTTCTTCAAACATTGAAGTTAAGGGGGGATGCTCTGGCCTGTGAAATGGTATAAATCCCATCTCTAAAGCAGAGGGAGCCATCATCAGTGGCCTTGAAAAGGTCGATGTCGTTGATGCCGATGTAAAAATCCTCAAAGGCGCCGACAAAGGCGTCGAGAAAACTGGAAGAGGCCTCAAAGAACTTGAAGGGTTCGGAATCCTGCTCGAGGATGTCGACGACGTTCTCGACGTCGTATTGGAGGCTCTCGGTGTAACCGTTGGCTGTGGAGTAGTCGTGGGTTTTTTTTTTATCGGCGTCGGCGTCGACTCGATCGACGGATGCGTCGAAGAACCCTTCGATGACGGCGTTGATGGCGCCGATCTATGCTTCGAAGGGGTTTTTGACGATGGCGTCGAAGATGCTTTACTTCCCGATGGCTCATGGCGCTTTCGGGTCGACTCTTTCGCCGGGTGCTGCAACTCGCGGCGTTTAGATTTTTTGGGCTTTCCACCCGGGGTATCACCCTCAGCTGACTTCGAGGGGGTCGAGGCCGCTTTCTCGAAGACGCTTAGCATCTTTTTTCTGAATTCCTCCCACTCAGCCTGAGAGCTGTGTTTTGTGGGGCAATTTACTCTTTCGGGGGAACTAGAAGACGACGACATAGGAGATGTTCTACGTCTCTTTTTCGAGTGGCTAGACCTCGACGAGTGGTGGGAGCCATTTCGAGACCTAGACCGAGAATGCTTTCGACGGTGAGGAGACGAATGTCTCGACTCTACCGCAGAAACTTTCGAGGAAGTTAAAACTGACTTACCTCTCTCGAGCTTCCCCTTACGCTCCTTCAAGGCTTTCGCCGTCATGGATAGGCATTCCTCACACTCCGAACACTGGTGTTCGATTCCCAGACACCACAAACAGATCCTGTGAGGATCCGTCAACGACATTTTCTTCCCACAGTCTCGTCATTTTTTGAAACCGGACCGAGGTGTGGTCGGGTCGGAGGAGGAAGCCATCGAGTACGAGTTGGTTTTCTCGAGGAAATATGAATATATTTCGACTGACGAACTGAGCAACGGTTTTCCGAGGCACACGAAGCGTGGAAAAACGGAACTGAACAACGGACGCTGCGCGTGGCCATTTATAGGCATGATGACGTCGGCGTCGATACGGTGGCTGTCGAGGAACACCTACTCGATGGACGTCGACGCACAGCGCCCTCTACTGGGAAAAAAAAATTCCGAGGCCAGCAAGCTGGAGATACAAATATCATAGATAAGGAATGCGTTGGAGGACACAATCCCTTCGAAAGAAGCAAACAAAGCCAAAATAATGGCACCCCCACTCCCTACCAGATCAAGGAAAAATATCACACCAAATAATATCCTACCTGGTCTCATCCCAGTCAGTAATGCCATATCAAGCAACTCCGACCCAGCTATGTTAGTAGACATCTATAATGAAACTATGACTAAGATCCTAGATTCCATCACCCCACTCAAGAACTGCAAAAGCAAACAGGCGCACCTGAACACATGGTTCACCCCCTACTTAAAAGAACTTAGAATGGAAAAAAGGAAGCTAGAAACCATATGGCAACACACACCCTCAGAAGAAAATAAATTAAAATTCAAACCCTCGGCAACTAAATACAAAAATGAAATCATTCAAACCAAAAAAGAAATCTATAATTAAAGAATATCCAAAGCAGGTTCCAACACCATGGAACTATTTGCTATCCTACGTGAATTAGAATCCCCCATACCTCTACCGGATAACTTACCTAAAGATAAACAATGGTGTACCAACATTCAAAATGCTCTAGCAAACAAATAAAAACACTACAAACCAAAATTGATTAAAAAAAAGCCCCACTCATAATGACAGAAACCCCCATTATCCCCCAATTAAGTAACAAACAACCTAACATAGAACCATTCAAATTCTCCAAAATCTCAATTCTTGAAACAGAAAAAATCATTGCCTCACTAAAACCATCTAACTGCAAAGGTGATATCTTCCCCGCCCAAATAATCAAGGATGCAGCTCGAGAACTAGCCCCTTTCATCTCCAAACTAATTAATGCGTCTTCCACATCCAACTCCGTCCCAAGCAAGAGTCCTGGGCACTACCCCTTCTCAAAAAACAAACCTTAGACCCCTCAATACCCACAAATTATAGACCAATCACAACTGTCCCTTTTCTCTTGAAGATAATCGACAAAGTGGCCTATATACAAATCCAAAAATACCTTGAGACCAACCAACTATTAGGCTCACGCCAATCTGGGTTCAGGCCCCAGCACGGCACTGAGACAGCACTAATAGACCTTAAAGCCCAAATTGATGAATTTAATGATAAAGGAAACACAGCTATGCTACTCCTCCATGACCTGTTGGCTGCCTTTTATCTGGTGGACCACGCAGTTTTATGCAAACACCTTGCAACGGCAGCCCACTTCTCAAGTGAAGCTATAGCTTGGGTCTGATCATTTCTTGACAATAGAAGCATGAAAGTCTTCTCCACAGCAGTGTCCGCAGACCCGATGTTAACCACATGCGGGGTCCCCCAAGGATCATGTGTCTCACCCACCATGTATGACATCTTCACTAAGCCTTTATTTGACAAATTGGACAGGCTGGGTATCACCTATACAAATTACGCAGATGACACCCAGATCCTTATCCCCCTTACAGGCAATTTCATGTCAGATACAGCCTTAGTGAATGAGATTTACTCCCTCATTCAGGCATGGATGGCCACCCATGGCCTCTGCCTGAATGACGATAAAACAGAGATCCTGATCCTTGGCTCAGCTAACAACCTAAACAAACTTACCGACAACTATAGTGCCTTTAATATTGATAGCAATATTATTAAAGTTGCCAAAGAAGTGAAGACACTAGGCTTTTACCTAGATTCCACATTATCCCTAAGAAAACAATTAAACTCCCTGGCCTCTTCCACCGCCTATACTGGCAAACTTATCAAAGCCTATAGACCCTTCCTCTCACCAGCCAGTTGTATTATCCTAGCCAACGCCTTGATCCTGTCTAAATTAGACTACTGCAACGCTCTCTATGCAGGTGCTAATAAGTATATCACCGACAAATTACAAACGCTGCAAAACAACGTGCTAAGAATGGCGTTGAACCTCCCATCCAGAGAGCATATATTGCACTTAAGAAGAAACCAAAACTGGCTAAAAATTACTGATCGGATTCTATTTAAAATGGTCACTCTCACCTTCAAATGCCTAAACAATGCAGCTCCCCCATACCTAACGGAAAGAATCACTAGGAAATCATCCTCACGACCAACCAGAATAGCTACCTCCTTCTGTCTCCAAATTCCCAGATTCCGCCTACAAAAAACAGGTGGAAATAGCTTCCCTGTAAAAGCAGCCCAGCACTGGAACGCTTTACCAGTTGAGCTAAAAAGCAATCCTACAACAGCTTTAGGCGCAACACCCGCTCTTGGCTACGACTCAATGATCGATAACTCATTGCCCACTTGCTCGCCCCCTCCTCCTTCTTCTCAGGCTGCAACGATCTAGTAATTGTAAGCACACGGTTCTCCTGTATATATCTGTACCATGTACATTTTAACTATATATATACATGTATATATGTATGTGCCTCATTTATGTCAACTGTAACCAAGCTATAGGTAATGTTGACATGCTGTGCACCCAGCTACCTAAGGGTTTGGGCGCCCTACAAGTAAACAAACAAACAATATGCGCCTGTGTTTTAGATTGTCCTAAATGCGCTCCAGTAAAATGGGAACGCGCAATCTCTAGTACGACCTTCCGGTGCTCTTCAGTATTACTGGCTGTGTTTTTACTAGACCTTACGTAGATGTCTCTCGTCTATACAGCAATCCTTGTTTTAAGAAAAAGAAAGGACTTTCCTTATCTAGGCCTTCTCCTTCCGGAATTGCTTGTGGGAAGGGAGAAGGCCTAGATAAGGGAAGAGCAAGAGCTGTATCATCGTTGAGCGAAGGCTAGGTCGGGATAGATGGTAGGATCGTCTCCCTTCCTTTCTTCAATGTTGAGGAATTTATCAGCTTCCCTGAAGCCTAAGTTTCCTCTGCCTGATTTATCTGGTACAGTTTCTTTAAACTGGGGAAATAGAGCTCTTTCCAAAATTCCCTGGGCGATTTGATCTCCACAACGTACGTCAAAGGGACTATCACCATGATTCTGTAAGAGAACGTTCACCTCTCCCCAGAAGTCAGGGTCAATAATACCTGCTAAAACATCTATCCCGAAACTTCTATGCTAGGTCAGATTTCGGGGCCAATCTTATGTAACACCCTGGTGGGGGTATTAAAACCAAGTTGGTAGGAATCATTTCTCTCTTCTCAGGAGGGATAAGAGCTTCCCTATTACTACAGATATCAAACCCTATTGATTCCTTGGTGGCGATGGAAGGCTTAGATGCCCCCTGACTACGTTTTTGGAATTGTAGGATTCCCCAATTGGTTTCAATTGAGTCACATCCCACTGCTTACACCATATGTAAGGAACTCATGGCAGCAACAGTAAAGACAGACACAAATGATCACAGTTCAAGTGTGTTCATTAAACTGTATAAATGGGTTGGAAAAACGTCTAATCTAAACCTAAATTTAAGATGGGAGCAAGCTACTACCATCAAAATTAAAATGAGGCAGTCCTAGTGGCGTCTTGTCACATAAAAGGGCCTATACTAAAAAAACAATTGCCAATCCTTACAACTAAATACAGAAATAGTGTGGGATAGGTTCTTGAAAAAGAAAGAAGTGTTCACAAATAATAAGTCAGGATATAATAGAAGTCTCCCTTCCCCACGTTCTCAGCACGGGACAAGGTGGGATTCTGGAGCACAGCACACACTCGAGCTTTCCCATCACGAGCTAACCGTTCCACTCCCAGGTATCGGGACCTTCGGTGGTCTCTTGCCTCCGAGGATCTAATGTGTATAAAAATAACAAAAACAAATGTTTCTTCTGACGATTACACTTGGGGGATGATTCTTCACCCCTGGGTCTCCCACTTCTGGACTTAGACCTTCCTTTGGTTGTTAGCCTCCCTCTGGTGGGTTAACTATGACTTGTATTTCAAAACAATCTTCTCTTCAACATACACAATTCTTAATGTCTTTTTAAACAATTCACAGTGAGCCTACCTTTCACGGGTTCACCCATATTAACCCAAAATGTTCCTTGAGGCATCAGGCTTTACACCTTCTTATCAGCATCCCACTTCCGGGTTCGCTCTTGCCAATCTTTTCTTTCACTATGCGGGATTGGTTACCTTTAGCTTTCCTTTACTTGTTGGTCAAAGACACTGTTCTCGCAGACTTTGCATGGCCTTCTGGAATCGGTAGTTTCAACAAAGATGGGGAACCAAACTAGAGTCTCTCGCCATACACCCACGTGGTGTCGGCCACCTTTCAGCTGGCTTTCCCCTACGACCTTCACAGTTCTTTAAATCTTCTTTAGCTTGCAACTTTCATTCAACACAGTTCGATTTCTTATCGGTTCTCCCCTTGACTCACCGGCTGTAATGAACCTCTTGCTTTTCCTGGCATCAGTAGTCAAGGACAGTACCATGGACGCAAGTGCCTTCTGCTTTCCTGCTTATCAGAGTAGGCACGCTCCATGTACTGTTGACATCTGCTACAGCACACATTGGCCTTTGTTTGCGGTCTTACGATTTCTTCCACAGAGGAATCGCGGGTCTGGGTCAGAAAGGGCAAGTTTGCTTCTCTCCCTGTTACCCTCTCGGTTCTTGCTCCCTTTCTCCTCCTCTTGAACTGCCACACTGGGCTAGCTGTGTCATTGTGCTGTCTGCCTTGCTTATCATGTGCTCTTGTGCTCCACCTTTTATCCCTGTGGGTAAGGTAAAGGGCCGTAGGGTGTGAGTCATTCTGGTCAATTGCCTGACCTTTGCGTTTGGACATGTCAGGTAATGGGCCCTAACGTTAGTCTGTTGTCTTTCGTGGTGTGCAAAGTGTTTGTGTAAGAAAAGGGGGGTAGAGAAGTTGGGTGTCCTATGTAGTAGGATAGGGAACAGAGGTTAATAGAAGGGGAATACCGCATCTCACCTTTCGGCGTTCCCATTCCACTACCCGAGGACCCCCATCCAGGTGATCCTCCAGCACTGGTCCATCCCCAGGAACTGGATCCAATAGCAATGGCTGTGTCCTGGCCACATAGATGACAGATCCCCGGGCACTAGATTGGGAGACACCTTCAGGTTTCTCACAATATAGTAGCTGTATCCGCCGATAGGGTCAGCAGGACTCCATGTCATACATAGAAAGAGATATTATGGGGACCCCTGTGGCTCTGTTTGTGCCAAAACAATCCCCAATCACTTTTTACACAAAGTCAAGAGCTTACACATCAGCCCGCAGCCACAGGTAATCGAGGAGAGGCAGCAATGGATCGCAACGTGCAGTCAATATATCTTACGCCAATATAGTGTTGTAGTGAGGCACAGTGTAGTCCCCTCACAGTGGTTCCCTGATCATACGCAGTGCCGAACTCTTGGCATGGACTTCCAGGGAGTCCCACAGCTCTGTGTTTTCAAGAGCCAGCGGGCCCACGAGTCATTCAGTGGGAGAACAATTCTGATACCATTGGGACGCCCAACGTGGCGGACCCCTCAGCTCACTTCTCTGCACCGGTTATCAGGCAGCGGACAGAGCCCCGCCACATCCCGCTGTCGGCAGTTGGCTGCCCCGCCTTGGGAGGCTGAGTCACCCAAGCTGCAGCATCGGAGTGGGCAGCTATCTTCGGATCCCGGGCACAGAGCTCAATGAAAACTTCCCGGATTGTGCTACATGCCTCCCGATGCCGGCGGATAGTATCGGTTTGCAATTTTAGTTCTGGAAATGGGCTCTTTTGAACAATGATCGAGCGGTCCGCTCGGGAGTTCAGAAAGTGGCAGCCATCCTGCGACTGCTCAGCAGAGGCCCCCCCCCTCCATCCCCACTGATCTCCTTTTATGATGCAGCTATTTTGGCATGTTTCTGCTCAGGCAATTGCTCTAGAATAGATGCTAACCTGTGCCAAATTTCATGGTCGTATCTGGACATAATCGCTAGCGCGTTGGCTGCTTTCACTGTAGTGGCACCCACCGTGAACATCTTTTTCCCTAGTGTGTGCAACTTCCGGCTTTTAGTCTCTGGTGGCACTGAACACTTGCGTGCCTGGGTGCGTGATTTTCTGCTTGCTGCCGCTCAGACAACAGACTCCGGCGAAGGATACAACGTGAGACACTTAGGGGTGGTGCCTGGTGCTTTGAACATTTTGTCTAGCCTGTCTTTAAAAGCTGGTTCCATGAAGGGATGTCTCATGGTGCAGAGACCCTCTTCCCATACATGGTTCGAGGTATGGGATCGATACTACTGCTTTTCGTCTCTTGTGCATATGGTCAAACAGAAAACATTATTTTTTCTCCTCAGAGGGGATGCGGGCAAATTCTTGGCATGCTTTTGTGATTATGTCATCGGCTGGTGATGGCTTTGGGGCCTCTTTCACCTGGTCAATTAACTGCTCATCGTCTGTATCCCATTGGTCCTCTCGTGGAGGAAATCCAGTGGTTGTGCTGGTTGTGTCTTGCGGGTCTTGGTCCGTATCAGTGTCAGTGAGTTCCCCCTCATCTTGTTCCCTGCATTATTTGCACTTTATTGGAGCCTTTGTTCTTGGATGCAGTTCATTTTTTAGTGCTGAGATGATAGGGGGAGAGTGACCTCTCAGTGTGTTTCCACTTTTTGTCTGCTTTTCACAGATGTGATCCGGTTGTTTGCGTCTGTTGTTTTGCAGCCGCTAAAGGCTCTGATGTGGGTGCTACCGATGGTGTCTCTGGATGCCCTGTGGTGTTGCAGGTAGTTGCAGAGTTGAGAAGCCCTGTGGCCCTGTCAGGAGTCTGGTGTCCAGTTGAGTAAGAAGGTTCTGCAGTGTGGACAGAACTTGCAGTGAAAATAGTGAGTGTGGATTGAGTAGCAGTTCTTGTGGCCGCATTGGAGGGATATCCCCTAGCTCCCTGGGGCTTTGTTGTGGCTGTTGCATGAGGCGTGGGGACCTCAATGGTAGAGGAGTTTTTGAAGGCTTTTCCATTATTATGGAATCGTCAAAGAAAACTGGAGACGCTATGTGCTGTGCCTCAAGATCGGAATCGACTTCGTACTGTAGGATGTCCTCGGGCATAATTTGCGAGTATGTAATGGGGGAGACTCAGTGCTCCGGATAAGATTTTGAGGTGGGAGTATTTTACTCCCTATTTTTAAACTTTGAGAGTAAATGTGATTTCAAAAGAATAAAAATGCCTTTTTCTCCTTTGCAAGAGAGTAAAATGTATGTGACATCCAGCCGACGTGTGCAAAAACTGTATGGAAATCCTTACCATGGGGCAACTTTGTGCATTGTGACAGAATACACCTTTCATTATTTCTCTATGGTCTGGCCATTTGTTCTCAACTGTATAAATTTAAATGTTGAAAACACAAAAGCCTAGCCAATTACATAGCAAAGAAAACATGAATTGTATTCTGTGTCTTGAGGGTCGATAGCAGAATAGTTTTTTGATGTTTAATGAAAGTCCTAATTTCCTAGAGCTACTACTACCTAATGGTATGCCAAGGTTATCATACAACAGTGTAGCGAGGCAATGATTCTGTGCTAAACTCTATACGTAATCTCATGGCCAAATGGTTATTTACATAGCGTGTTTGGCAATGCACTCGGCATAGAACTTATTTATCACAATTATCAACAAACTGAAGTTGGAACTCCTTTATCAACATCAAAAGGATGAAAGGCCGAGTTGACCTTGCCGGGATTCAAACCTGCAAATTACAGATCACGCCCAGATCGCAGCAACGAGCGTTCAATCGGCTGAGCTATCTTATCGGCTAACATCCTGCAGACTTCAGTAAACTGAGTATCCACTGCGGTATAATAATCACAGTGCCTAGATTTTGGACAAACCATGTATGAAGCGCTAGATAAAGTTAAATACCTATCTAGATTATCACAGGGAAAGGTTTTGCGGCGTTTCTATTTCAATTACAAATGTAACTTTCATTTGTTTTTGAACAGTGCTTGCACTTCCTCGAAAGTCAGGTTTTGGATGATTTAATTTTAGTCTTGAAGATTTGAGAGGCTATAACATCTGTAATTGATGTAATGACAATCACGCACCCTTGAGCAAAGACTCTGCTGCCCCTGACTATTAATAGTAATGTATCCCTTTGACTGCGAATTTGAATGGATGTAAACTAGACAGTGCATACTCATCATTTCACACACTGCTTTTATAATTAGAGTGTAAATTAAATTAGAAATGTAAAAATGATTTGCCTCTGCATGATTATGCACACAGCACAGGAACTCTGAAAAATACAATTATGCAATACTGCTTTGCTTTCACTGGGGGGGGGAGCATAATTTGATACAAATGATTAATTCTCAATTGCAACTTAGTTTTCCATCTTATTAATTATACAATCCTAAAATGCTAGGAAAATAAATATGCACAGTGCTTCTGTTTGCTCCACTAGAACCTATCTACACACAACCGAGCAGAAGCTGAATGGAAAGAAACCATTCCTTTTATCACAGTGTGCATTTTCTTTTTTTGAAAGGCTTCAGAGAAATAAATTCTGTTTCAGAGGCTTTTCCCTGTGGCTTGCAATTACATCCATGTAGATCAAAATCAAAAGAAGCGTTCTGGTTTCTGTCAAGTAACCAGACCTTTGCACTGCCCTCTGCTCTAAACTTGTGCGTATATATACACAGGAAAATAATAAAGCTGTCATATTTACAAGATTTTTATGCGTAAAAAGGCTTGGTACGAACTTTATCTGGAAGCCTGTGTAGAATGGTGCAGGGATTGACTGGAGCTGTATTTCTCTGGTGTTGCGGCATCTGGTGAGCTGACTCTGTATTGTGAGCTTGCACGCACGATTCTCCTTCCTGTGCTGGGGAATATTCTGTTATGTTTTGTGGTTGCAGCACATGAAGGCTCTTGTTTACGTGTTGATGAGCGCTTCTCTTTATCCGTCATTGACAAGTCTTTTGCTGTCTCCCATGCGCTCTTACCCAGCGACGACAGCTTTTTGTCTGTCGACGAGCGGGCCATCGACGAGTGTTTGTCCGCCGTGGAGCGGCCTGTCATCGAGTGTGTCGTCGACGAATGTTTGTTTGTCGTTGAGCGGTGGTACACTGACGAATGCTTTTCTGTCATCGAGCTTGTGTGTTTTGCCATCAACCGCTCTGTCTTCGACCGACCCTCCATCAACAAACCCCCTTTTGACAGTTGCCCGTCATCGAGAGTGGAGTCGTTCACTATATGTTCGTCGTCGGCGAGGGAGCTGCTAACTGTCCCATCGCCTCCACTGTTGACGACAGCAGCGCTTGGTTTTTTGCAGCAATCCACTTAATTATTAGCTTAGGCATTTTAGATTGCTTTTGTTCTGATTTTGCCCTTTTTTGCACAGGTGCTCCCTTCTCTGGGTGTCTGGAAGGTGCTAGGCTTCTTGAGTCCTCTGCCTCTAAAGGGGGGGGGGGGTGATAGCCTTAATTTAGCTAGCATAACAGGGGTCTTTTCCGGTCCTTTGGTGTTTTTGTAATGCCAAAGGGAGTTGTGTCAAATGGAACTCCACAGCGCATAGATTGAACGGGACTTCAAATGTACGGCTATAAGGAATTATAAGAGGCATAGCTGAAAACACATGTTACAATATAACAATTTTTATTGAAATCAAATAGATAAAAAAACATTTAATATATAAATTCACTTCACAAAAACATCTTAAACTTTGATGATAGAGATAGAGCACTAATGGCTAAAGTGCTGAATAAAGTGTTATTATATACTGCATATAGACCCAATATATAGTCAGTATTGGAAAGTGGGAACCAAGAGGACAGGACTTGCGCCAAGTGAAGGGGATCACGTGGCGAAAGGCTTGCACTCCTAATCCCACCCCACACTAAACTTCATAAATAAACATGGATAGTGTGCAGTATAATATTCATAATTTCATACATAGTCAAAGATGCATACCAAATGCACATGCTATCAAAAAATTGCATCAATGGAACTCCAATGGTGCAAAAAAAGGGAAAAGAAAGAAAAAACATGGCAAATAACCACTCTGTCAACCAGTACGGTGCAAATAGTCAACTACAGATTACCGGGGACATTAAACATGAATATACACGGTGTCAACCCAGGAAAATCTTATTAGGCAATAAGTAGTTTCAGCAGCATAATGCGTCTAACTGAACCATAGCTGATGCCCGTCTTCTTCAGGACAAAGCACTCCAGTCTCATCATGGCCCCACTGCTTAATGGAAGTGTGGCTATTTTCACTCATTTGTGACTCCAAGATTATAGCAAACATGCTTCTTTATATTGAACACAATGTTTCATATTTAAAGATTTCTGTCTCGGCTTGCCCTGTCGTTCTCAGTTAACTGAAGAAGTGGCATCATGCAAAACGCACGTGGAGTTCCCAGACCAAACAGTTCACCAGTGCAAACAGCACATTAGATGTCTCCATGCTGTACCGCATATAGTATTATTCAATCTATGTCATGTTGGTTTCCCATTCTAAGGCTGTTTTCCTTGCGGCATAATAACCCACTTTTACAAATTTCACACTCTTTAACACAGTGGTGAGGTTGAAGACAACAAATACATTCTTCATGTCTGACCCCCTCAAAAATGTTTTAGCCATAGTGCAGGCTTTAAAGGGAAACACACAAGGACTCCTTCTGCATGACATACGGTAGAATCTGAAGGGAGGCTGCAGGGGAAGAGTTACATACTCAACGTCCCATTGGTGGGGACCAAAAGCACCCAAAAAGAGGGCAATTGGATACAAAATGAACACCTACAAGTTTTCTTTATTTACTATTGTAAAGTTAACCGAGGATTCCCAGTCTGACGTCAGGGAATTTTTCATAGCATGTGAATCTATGAAAGATCCAATGCTGGAGAATGACTCCCTTCCCCTGGTCTTTCTCAGCACAGTTCACAACACCAGGGGAATAATTCCCTTCCCCTGGCCTTTCTCATGAAGCCAAGATTCAATTTTGATGAGGGTCAAAGACCCAGGTTTCTCTTCTTCCCCTAGGGGCTACTTGGTATACTCTCCTGTCAAGTACTGCGATGTAGGGACGGGTTCGCAATCTCCTTTTCTTGTGGGTGTGGGTCGCAGACCCGTACTTCTATTTGACTTTGTTTTGGGAGACCTGGCTCACTCTCCTGCCAAGTGCTGCCCAGAGAAAATTGACTTGCAATATAGTTACTCTTAGTGTCTGCTTCCACAGTGGTTTGCGACCAACCACTGTGCCAAGGAGGATGACTCCTGAGGTACTCTCTATTATGGTTATCTTTAGTAGTGGTATGCAACCAAACAAACACTTTGCTGAGGAACTTTCTCGTTTTTTTCACTATTAATATTACACCCGGTCCCCACCCGGATGTTCTTGTTCTCCCGTAACCTCCCTACACCTGCTTCAGGTTGCGCCTCCGCCTTTCAGCTCCCAGCTCTGCTCTGCACTCTCCACTGGACCAAGGAGCCAGCACTAAATTATAACATATGAGAATCCTTTCAACTCACAAAGACCCCCACAACCCTAACATACAGGACAGGAGGACAGATAAATTACCTTCCCAAGATAATAAACTCTTTGAAGCCTGCCCACTGCAGATAAGGATCCTCCTTCAAACATGCATAGCAAACCAGACAGCGCTATGAACTTTATGTTAGGGGTGAACATTTAAAAAAAAAATGTATTCAAATTAATCTGTGGTCCTGCTCAGTTCAAATCTATAAACACCATCTTGCAGGCCTTCCTGAATGAAAGAATTGAACACTTGACATAACTACATTAACGTTTTATTCTTCCTCTCTGGTTTGACTTGCTCCCTGTGTTAGCCAACATGGGGGCCTGCAGTGGTATAACTAGGCAAGAACATATTTGTCCCATTTGTGGGGCCACGGTTGAAACTGCACGGCATGTATTGACAGACTGCTCGGTCCTAAGGGCTTTATATGAGAAAGCATATGCAAAATGTATAGTTTATGGAGCAGGCCAGTTCTGGAGTACTCTGTATAGTGCTGAGTCGTATGTTATCACTGCTGCTGTGCATCATATCTGGTTAAAGGAAAATCAAAGGTATGCATTTTTTAAGGGAGTGAAGTACACCAAAATCTGTTTTTTTAAACATGATGTGATTTTACTTGCTGATATGTTTTACATACTTATTTTATGCAGATTTATTTATTGGAAAAGTTTGAGACAGTAATGTGTTGAACTTTCAATTATTTGTTATATGATGTTGATGTTTTGTGGAACAAATGTATTGTGTATTGTAATACTTAATTTCGAAAGGTTGCTAGACATGCAATCATATGCACTTAATAAATAAAAAAAATAAAAAAGTATGTATATTTCCTGGCACCGAAGCACCACACCCCAGCGACCCATATATCCTAGTATTCACAATGACAAGGCCATTGTGTTCAAATGGAAACATTATTTCAATATAAATGTAGAAGTGAGTTCAAGGGAACAATATATAGCTCATGATAAAATGCTAAAACTTGCATCAATTGATTTGGGCCAAAGAGAGGAATCTGGTGAGCAAAGTGGTCAGAATGTGAAACATTTTAATGCAAGAAACCTCTAAGATGACATCATATTAAATGGGAGGGAAACTGGGTTTAGAAGTTACTCCTACCAGACTGCATCCTTCATTAGCATGCCTATGGCTGCAGAGGGGCATGTCTACTGTGATGTCACTTTTTGAACAATGTCCAATCACATACATTGACCAATTAGATTGGGGAAAGTATACGCACCCCAAAAAGGTAGAGTTACTGTTCTATATAATATTCAACATTAACAGACTCACTCACTCACTGATGAAGAGAAAGAAGAATTAAAAACAACAGGAAGAAGGAATATTGCTCTCCTTCGAGACCGATTGATGGATTGTTAGTAGAGACTAAGCAAGGCCTAGCAGGAGTTGAAGCCCTAGGCCTTCTACAGTGGGAGAGATATCAGACAGGCAGTGGAGGAAAGCTGATCCCATCTTGCTGACTGATGCCAACCTGTTCCTAGAGGAGGAGAATTGAACCAAATCCTTAAGAGCGTGCCCACCTGCCTGTGACTCAGCTCAAATAAATCCTGATGTGAGTATTATCTAAAAGGGAAGTAATGTTGTGGGGAGTGATCCTATAAAGGGAATTTTAGTAAATCCCGGGCCCATATCATTTGTTAGTACTGAGGGGTGGGAATATATGAATTAATTGTGAATCCCGTGAAGTTAGGGAACATTTCAGAAGTGTATGTGCTTCTTTAAAATATATGAGGGATTAGGTCCTATGGTGTGTATACAGTGAGATTCACCTGACCCTTTTCTCTGGAGATCTCTAGCACAGAAGAACCATTAACGAAGTCGCAAAGGTCATCTCACTGTTTGCATACCTAGAAGAAGAAGATAATTGAAGTAATTCCTGGGTATCTCATCAAGCAGAATATTGTTATTAATGCTGGCTAGCTCAATATAAAGGGAGACAGTAATTATTTATAGTCCATTTCATTCTGCTGTTCAAGGTGCCCATTGAAAGGGAGAAAAGTACATTTTACCCGGTAATTGAACACAAAGATCACTGAAGGGAATTTTTGAACCTACATTTTCTTTTCTACAAGCCCATTACAAACCCGAGGTCCAAAGGTTTGTTGCAATTGAGTTGAAACTCTGACCTGTCTATTGAGTAAAGGGGGTGGTGTCTGTTTTTAATACAGGGGAAGTAGAGAGACTTGGATAGTCAGGGACATTTTGAATATGTTTCATAACCAGAGCATTGAACATTGAGGAGTCTGATGTGCTGATTATTTTTATCAGTGGTATTCAAAGTTTATGGAAGTATAACTTGTATATCTTTAAATTGATGTCATTATTTCGATTTTATTAATAAATAGACCTTTTGCCAAAACCTGTGTGTTTGCTGTCCCAAAAGGGGATGGAAGCTATGGATATTAATTATAATAAATTGGACTTAGCAGATTCATACAAAGAACTTTATTAAATAAAGGGGAGTTGTGCAGTCCTGGTTTGGGGGGATGGAAAATTCCCCCGAATTAGATATTGGCCGGTTAAAAGATCCCACAGAACAATATGAATGTGAGGAGTGAATTGGTGGAGATCAAATATCCTGAGATGTACATCTTCATTCACCTGTTGACGTATGGAAGATCTATTAATGCCAATAGATCTTTCTTCTGTACACAGAGGTATATGTAGCAAGCGTTTTCATATACCAGTTCTTGGGAGAGGGGGCAGCTCCATGATGAAATGCATAAACAGGACAGCTAGATTTTCATACAATCAGGGTGAGGTGGCAGAAGAGAACGTTTGTCAGGAGGACCTGCAGAAATAACTGATTTGTTGCCAATTCCTCTCCATATAAAAGGAGATGAAACGCCCTTCCTCTCATTGTGATGAAGAACAGTGGGGGTAGGAGATGGTCAGAGTTGTTGCTGTCACTGCATGTTTACCTGCCACAAGAGAGGAAGATCCTTATCCAGGGATCGAAATTAAGATTGGATAAGCAGGAGCAAGAAGCAGCTACTGGGTATCCAGCAGTAACCAGGGACCAGGAGCTTACACCGGGGAACAAGGAGCTACTACATCACGTTTTAAGATTTACACTTATCATTGAGTCCCTTACTTATGACCGCTTATGCTTTAAATGTCTTACAGACGGTCCTAATATTCATTTATAAATTGGCCCAAACGCACACAGTTCAATTCAAATAGCTGTGCTTCTTCGGCATCAGTTGGCCTGGGGAGCGAAAAGTAATAATAGCTGTCAGTGTCAAGCTAACCATGTTCTTCTAGGCTAGAAGCAGGAGCTAAATAGCTGCCAGCTCCCCTCAATTTCGAACCCTGTTATTCCCTTCCTGAAGTGTGATACCACTATCAAGGGTAGATACTGTTGTATCTTTGGCTTGTATGAAAACATTTTACCCCTGCTTACAATTCTGTCTTTTTATTGGTATAGATCTAAAATGTCTCAAATGCACTCATCCCGCAACTTTGAGATGGCCACCCCCAGTCTTCATTCAGTTTATTTCTTGGTAAGTAAATTGAAGGGGGTATTACTTGCAAGGACTCGGGCTACGATTTTGAGCATTTACTGATGACCTTTCCAGGCAGGTCCCTTGCAGATCCTCAGGTATAAGTCCTTAGTTACAAGGTAAGATAGTAAGAGAGAGGGGAAGACCTCCACTCCTCAGCAGCCCAGGTCTAATTGCGACACAAAACATCCCCCCAGGTTCCATGCAGACTTTTCCACATCACATTAGCATAGTGTCACAGATGGCTCAAGAAATACTGCCAGTCCCATACCAACTAAAAATGCATGGTTCCGGGTCCATCAGTGTATAATAATGTGCTATTTGATGTGTTTAAGCAGAGTGGAGTAATGCAGGATCCTTGGTTTAGCGATGTGATAAGGTTCTGTAATTTTGGTGAATCCATACGTTGGGAAAGCATTAAAACGAGTAACAGACATTTGGTCCAAAAAATAATTCCTAGCCTGTTTTCAGGAAAGATCCCTCACAAACTGTCGTAACAGCAATTTGCTTTCTAATAGCCTGTCAGTCAAAACCTCTTTTTGTTATGAACAGTATCTAGATTTGGTATACTGTCCTGCTAATAGAGCACTGATGCTAAAGTTGTGACTAGGGATTTTGCCAGTAGGCCAGTTAATGAACAAAATGATATTCTCACCATTCAGATTTATGTTCTGCCTGTGAATTATGGTCAGACTCTCTCCTACATTTTCTTTTTTTGTTCCCAGAGTATGAAGACATACGCAGAAAGAATGTATGCCCACAGTGGCTGATAAACCATATACGCAGTATATGTTTGAAACTTCATTATTGCATGTCACTGGCTAGAAGGGACTGTAGTCATAATGTCAACTGTATCTTTTACGCATGGCATAAAAGGGCCAAGTATATTAAATTAACTTTGTCCCGATACTGGATTGTATATTACATCATGAATTAACATGAATTAACATATTATTATGTGTATTAGTTGTATGCATGTATGGGTATAATTATGCGATCTATTAGATTTTTGTACTTTGATGACAGTAGTCAAAATAAAGTTTCATGATGATGAATCTGAGTCTCGGCGGTGGTTCAATGGTTTTTCTTGAAGATCTTGTGGGGCCTATGACCATCTGGTCTCTCATCTAGTGTTGACGCTCCAGCATAACCCAGGAAACCCCTGACCCCAGGTTAGCATCTACAGAAGATTGACCCCTACTCTCTTGTTCGTTCTGCTGAAGGTGAAAAATTAGCCAAATAGGCACTACTGCATCAGCATCAATTGGTCACATCAAACAAGAGGGGGGAATGGGGCAGCATGACGCTGAAACTACGATACTCATCAATGCTGAGTGACAGAACATGAACAGTGAGTATCTCCTTTACCATTTAATCAGAATCAGAACTTCTTTTTTTACATTTCTATACCTTTGTTAGTTATTTGTGGCCATAAAAACAATGAGAAATATCAAATAGGAAAGATATAAACGTAACATACGCATCGACATTGTCATGTTCACTCTATGAAATCTAATAGAAGAGTATTTCTCCCCTGTCTTTGGTCACTAGTTTATGGACACATGAGCCCAAAATGGAGGACAGCCAAAAAGAAGTTGTGGCAGTTGAGAACGCATAGCAGCGAATGGCACTAAGGATCACTGGAAGTACTTCTCAGAAAGGCAGCGGCAGTGCTGAGCCACAGAGCATTAATCTGAGCACTGAGATCCCAACTCACTGCAGAATCAGTGATGAAAAGTAGTCTGGTGAGGTACCCCAGCCTGCTAAGATCTCTGGGAAAATAACCCTAAGTGGAAGAAGCAGAGAGGAGAGCAGGGGTTGTGACAAAGACAAAGACGGCTGTTACAATTTGAGAGACACCTCTCCCTAAATCCTTCAGATGACAATGAGCTGATAGATGGAAAGAACCTGAAATTAATCTCCATGGAGAAACTGCGAAAGAGGGCTAAGTTTCAAAGAGACATCGGAGAGGAGGTGGAAAGGGTGGAAAGTGAGGCCAGAAGCTCAGAGACCCTGAAATAGAGTATTGGGCTTATTAGGTATTTGTTCTGTAAACATGTGGCCACCCCTGCAGTAGAGGCTCGCACAGGAGACCACATAGCTCTCACTGCACAATTACAAATAATTAAAGCAAAGGCAAGGTTTAAGTTACTTACCTGTAACTATTGTTCTCCAACATGGATCTGGCATGCATTCACATGCTCATGAACATTCCCCGTTGTCAGGCTGGGAATCCCCGGTTAAAAAAAAAAACAGTTTCACTTTCACTTTTAAACTATATTTCTCCTCTAAACCAATAACAGTCTTCTGGGTCATACTTCCCTCATCCAATGACACCCCTCTCCCTAAGCGCCACCTCTGGCAGCCATCTTCAGATCTGGTAAGCACGTAAAGTGGCAGCATGACCAAGAAGAACCGCAGAGAGACCGGAGCGAGGGTTCACATGTGAATCCGTGCCTGACCCATGCTGGAGAACAATAGTTACAGGTAAGTAACTTAAACCTTCTCCAGCATGGGGTCTGGCATGGGTTCACATGCTTGTGAATAATGAATACACAGCAGTACACATTACACAACCACAGGAGGTGGCAAGGTTCAACAGAATTAATCAACACTTACCCCTGGAACAGACTCACCTCAAGCGAACAGGTTGAGTAGCACTGCCTGTTCGACTCTGGACTACTCCCTGGAATCCCTGTCGACACAGTAGAACCTTGTGAAGGTATGCCTGGACCTCCACTTCGAAACCCTGCAAATGTCGAGCATGGGAACACCAGAAAGTAATGCAGTCATTGCAGTGATCGCTATGGTGGAGTGGGCTCTCGGGCAGCCCGGCAGAGGCCAGCTAGTCAGCCAATGATAGTGCATGATGCAGCCAGATAGCCATATTTAGATGGAAGCCTTGAACAAGGCCTTCCCATTATTCACAGGTCCAAAGTTCACAAACAATTGAGAAATCTTCCAAAAACTCTTTGTGCGTGCTGCTTCTACACACAAGAAATATCCAGCGAATGCATGGTCCTCTCTGCCAGTGACAAAGGTTTCGGAAAGAAAACAGGCAACACCAAAGGCTCGTTGAGGTGGAATTCCGATGTAAGCTTCGGCATTAAAGAGAGATTTGTACGGAGCACCACCCTCGATTCAGATACGGCTGCTTGCAGGACATGGCCTGGATCTGACTCACTCATCTGGCTGAGGTGATGGCCACGAGGAATGCCATTCTCCACAAGAGAAACTTGAGTGGGGCTTGATGCATAGGTTAGAAAGGTGCCCCCATAAGTCTTGTCAGGACCTAGTTGAGTTCCCATCCCGGGGCAGGCTCCTTCACCAGTGGGAATAAAAAGCCCCATGAGAAACTCCTTGACGAGTCTGTGGGACCACAACAAGGATCTTCCCAGGGATTTGGTATAGTGCGATACGGCGGCCAGGTGTACCTTGATGGACGCGTGAGCCAGACCAGCTTTTGTCAAGGAAAAGTATGGAAGAATCTGTGGGGCCGTGCACCTCAGAGGGGTAATCTAGAAAAACGCTTCCACTTATGGCCGTATCACTTTAGTGTCAACGACAGCCTGGACCTCTCTGCAGTCCGCTGGCAGCTCATAACTTCCACACTCTAAGGTTGTGATGAAGGATTGCACCTCCCTCTCTGGTGAACAGATCCGGAGGTACCAGCAATTTGACTGAAGGTGACGCTGATAGGTTGAGTAAGTCCGGATACCAAATCTGCCTTGGCCACGCCGAGGCGATGATTATCATCTTGCACTAACACCGCCTGAGTGTGTTGATTAGTAGAGGAAACGGGGAAAGGCATACACAAACAGACCTTCCCATGAGAATGAGAACGCATCCTCCAAGCTCTTCGGTTGGTGGAATCGGCTGGCAAACTTCTGGCATTTGGAGTTTGCCGCCATGGCAAAAAGATCGATCGGGGATCTGTCCAATTTGACGAACAGGCAATCCACCTGATCCTGATGAAGTTCCCACTCATGGCAGAAGTGCAGTTCCCTGGCGAGGGAGTCTGCGATGGTGTTCTTTATGCCTGCCAGGTGGAGAGGGATGAGGAACGTCCCCTGTCCGATGGCCCAAGGCCACAAGTCCTGGATTCCCTGGAGAGCGCTGGGGATCGAGAGAGAACTTTTTACCTGATGTAGAACATTGTGGTGGTGTTGTCTGTGAAGATCCTGACCACCTTGCCCTTCAGAGACAGTAGGATGGACTTGAGGGCCCAGAACACTGCCCGTAGATCGAGGATGTTGATGTGCAGATCCTTCTCCTCTGGAAGCCACAGACCTCTGGCGTGTAGATGTCCGGTGTGAGCCCCTCAAC
This sequence comes from Ambystoma mexicanum, assembly GCF_040938575.1. NCBI lineage: Eukaryota > Metazoa > Chordata > Amphibia > Caudata > Ambystomatidae > Ambystoma > Ambystoma mexicanum. The sequence continues at coordinate 1,320,368,030 of NC_090935.1, read as the reverse complement.
CATCCAGAGAGGTGTCTGTGGTGACTGTCTCCTGGCATGGCGGAACTTGAAATCATGTCCCCTGGGTGATGTGGGAGCGCACCGTCCATCACTCGTTTGCCTGCCAGAACTCCTCGTTGAGAGGAATCTTGTCCTCAAAACTCCCTGACACTTGTATCCAAAGTGCATCCAAGAATTTCTGTAGAGGTCGCATCTGCAACCTGCAGAGACGGATGAGGTAGATGCAGGATGACATCATGCCCAGCAACGACGCCATAGCCCGAATCGTGGCCGTCTCTGCTGCTAGACTCTCCTCCGAGGGTGATGCCAGGCAAGCCACCATGTTCAGTCTGGGGCTGAGGAACAACGCATTCTGCAATGCGTTAAGCACGACTTCAGATAGTTTACAGAGAACCCCAGCTCCATCACTAGCCGGAAGGTCTGCATCGTATGCTCGTCAGCCAGTTCCCGGAAGCGGGTGCATATCAGCCAATCGTCCAGGTACGGGTAAACATGTATGCCCTGCAGACGCAGATGGGCCGCCACAGGTGCCAGCATTTTGTAAACACTCTTGGGCCCGATTTCAAGCTGAATGGTAGGGCCTTGAACTGGAAGTGTTGGCCTTGCAGCATGAACTGTATGAACTTTCAATGTTTCCTGTGGATGGGGACATGGAACAAAGAAAAGAAATCACCTTTCTCCAGCTGGTTGAGCATGTGCTGCAACGTGACCATCCTGAATTTCTGGGACTTCAGGTACTTGTTCAGATGGCACACGTGCAGGATGGGTCTCCAACCCCGTCTTCTTTCTGACCAGAAAGTATCTGGAACAGACTCCGGAGCTGTTGGGGAACGAGCTCTATCGCCCCTCTCCGTACCATGGCTCGCACTTCTTCCAGGAGCTGAGGGATGTGCTGCTACTGACAGGGAACCAGTGGAATATGAGGGCACCTGCATTGGAACTCAAAGGTGTGTCCCTGGGCGAGAGCGTCCAGCAGCCATCTGTCGGTGGTGATGATCTTCCACTCGCTGACAAACCTAGTCAGCCGGCCTCCCACCGGGGTACACGAGTGGGGGCCCGACATCTTGGCCGGTTCAGGCTTGCTTGTGTGCCGACACCCTGCCCTGCAGGCGATACTGATCTCTGCTACTGTAGGCCTGGGAGCGACCCCTGTAGGCTTCCTGTGTGGAGTATCGGGGGGTTGCCTGTATGATGTGGAGAATCCCTTGGATGATCTGCCTGATTTTCCCCTGGAGGAGCAGAAAGACAACGAGCAATGCTGCTTTAGAGTGCCAAGGGAACATGCCGTCTCCATATCCGTCTTTATAGCTTGAAGGGATTAATCGACTACCTTCCCAAACAGATTTTCGTAGTCGATGGGCATGTCCAGCACCTTCGTATGAACATCCTAATGAATACTTTTGGCCTTCAACCATCCCTGCCGACTCCGTTTCCCATCTGATGGAAACCTATGTCAACTGCCACTGTAATGGCATGGTCTGACCCCACCTCCCCTTCCTCAAATAGAGCGAGAGCTTTCATTTTCTTGTCATCAGGGAGGAATTCCACGATCGTGCCCAGCTTGTACCAGAGCTCCCGGTCGTATCGGGCCAAGATAGCCGGAGCATTAGCCGCCTTGATCGCGGATGCCGCAGTTCATATGATTCTCTTCCCCATGGCGTCCATCTTCTTCCCTTTGTTGTCCGGGGGAAATGATGATGATCAAGCCGGGTGAGCCAAACGCTTCCTCCTAACAGGCAACACTACTGAGCCTGGCGATGGTTGAGACATCAAGCACTTGGGCACGGAGTCTGGCACCCTGTATTTCTTCTCCAACCTGTCTCGTTTGTGTGGAGCTGTGCATAGGTTCTTCATAAAGGCTAGGCCTTCATCCCAGAGGTCGTCCAAAAAGAGAACCGCCATGATCGTCTTCCTCTTGGACTCTTGTCGCTGATACAAGAAACCATCTTTCTTGGTTTCCTCGGGCACCAGCTGGAACAGCTCGGAGGCCCTGGAGATCATCAAGTGGAATGATCCCACCTCGTCTGGTGGAGAGACTCTACGAGGGGCGTCCAGTTGTGGCAATTCACTGTCTGCCGGGACAAAGTCCTCATCTTCATCGGTTTCCGTGGCCGTCTCCCTACCAGTGTCCGTGTGTGCATCCGGGTCTGCTGGTGGAGCCGGGGCCCGATGTGGTAGAGGAGGCTGATGTGTAGGCATCAGATGACGCTTTCTCTTCTTACGCAGAGGCTGATCAGGGGACTGCGGCACCACAGGTGCCGGAGCAGAGGACAACCTCTGTTGGATCTCCGTCACTAGGGTGTGGAAAGTAGACAAGATGTCCATGGATATGTCCCTCCGCTGTGGAGGGAACGATGGAGCGCTCGGTCCTGTGACACCGACATCTCGTGGACCATATGGACGGACTCTTGGTCGTCGTCCGTGGATCAGATGTCCATTGGTTGAATGCAAACCTTGTAGGGATATTTGGGGTCTCCTCAACCCTCCCTCTTTTTCCTCCCTGAGGGTTTTGAACCGGGATCTGGACCGGTGTTCCCCGACCTTTGCTGCTGCCTCAGTGGCCGTGCCGCGCCTTGGAGGCAGGGATATCCTCTGCGCCATAGGAGCCACCCTCATTAGATCAGCACCTACCGCCGTTGTGGTCGTCACAGAAGATGTCGATGAAGTGGTCAACAAGGACTTTGGCTGCATTGTTTGAGCCTGCTTGGGCTACATAGCCTTCTTCTCTTCCTCCGGCCTTGGCTTTTCTGATGTGTCCCGTAACTTGGACGACTTATTCTTTGAGGATGAGCTCGATGGCAGGCTGGCTATGGAGGCGGACGGCGATGGTGATCGCAGCCTATCTAACCTGGGACCTGCATCGGCAGTGAACCTGGTGGAATCAGACTCGTGGTTCTTGGCCTTATCTGGGACCCCCACGGAAGGGTGACCTCAAAGGACTTTGAACTCTTGCTAGAGGGAGACCGCTCTTCGGGCCGGCCGGTCCTGGGCGAGGCATGGCTCTGCTGGGGGCACGGGTCAGAGGCCTTGCTCAAATTGAGCCATGCCGCCGGCCTGCTATGCCTGTCTTTCTTTGTCTTCTTCTAAAAGCCCAGGCATATCTCGCACCCATCCTCGTTGTGGTATGGGTGCAAGCGGCAAAGACATTTTAGATGTTTTTCCTCCACAAAGATGTTCGGTAGCCTGTATTGGGTGCAGGACCTGAAGAGGGTCCTTCTCTCCTTTTTCTCCTCCGTCATGGTCGAAGGGTGCGAAGTTGGCTCAAGACGGCCTTCCAGAAAATTCGACGAACAACCGCCCTTGAGGGGCACGCAACTTCACCGAAAACAGATCACTGATGGAGATAGGAGCACACGGGCTCAGATGAAACAAAAGGAACAAGTTACTTACCTGTAACTGTTGTTCTCCAGCATGGGTCTGGCATGGATTCACATGCTCATGAATATTCCCCGTCGTCAGGCTGGGAATCCTCGGTAAAGAAAAAACCAGTATCAGTTTCGTTTCTGATCTGTCTTTCGTAGTAATAACCAATCACTGGTCTCTGCGTCATACTGACCACAGCCAATGACTGCCCTCTACCTAAGCACCGCCTCTGGCAGCCATCTTCAGATTTGGAAGCACGTGAAGTGGCAGTATGACCAAGTGAAGAGCCGCAGAGGGGTAGGCGGGAGGGTTCGCATGTGAATCCATGCCAGACCCATGCTGGAGAACAACAGTTACAGGTAAGTAACTTGTTCCTTCTCCAGCATGGGGTCTGGCATGGATTCACATGCTCATGAATAAAGAATACATAGCAGTACACACATGCACAACCACGGGAGGTGGCAAAGGCTCAACATTAAGCATCACATCAACTCAACATTAAGCATCTTACCTCCTCACCAGGCTCACCTCAGGCGAACAGGTTGCGCAGCACTGCTTGGCCGACCCTGGACTCCTCCCTGGAATCCCGGTCGACGCAGTAGAATTTCGTGAAGGTGTGCGTCGACCTCCACGTAGCAGCCCTGCATATGTCCAGCAGGGGCACACCAGATAGGAACGCCGTGGTAGCTGCGATCGCTCTGGTGGAATGGGCTCTCGGACGGCCAGGCAGCGGTCGGTTTGCCAACCGGTGACAGTACATGATACAGCCGGAGAGCCATCTGGAGATGGAAGCCTTCGAGAGAGCCTTCCCCTGATTGACAGGTCCAAAGTTCACAAAGAGTTGTGACGTCTTCCGAAAACCTTTCGTGCGGTCCACGTAGAACTTCAGCGCTCTAGCTACATCCAGCGAGTGCAAAGTCCTCTCAGCCGGCGACGAAGGCGACGGGAAGAACACAGGTAACACCAAGGGTTCGTTGAGATGAAAGTCCGACGGTACCTTGGGCATGAAGGAGGGGTGCGTCCTGAGCACTACCCTCGTGTCGTGGAAAGTCAAGTACGGGGCCTTGCAGGAAAGGGCCTGGATCTCTCCCACTCGTCGTGCGGAGGTGATGGCCACGAGAAAAGCTGTTTTCCACGATAGAAACTTCAACGGGGCCGAGTGCAGAGGCTCGAACGGAGGTCCCATGAGTTTGGTCAGCACCACGTTGAGCTCCCACGCCGGGGCCGGAGCCTTCACCGGCGGGAACGATCTGAACAGTCCCTTCATGAACTCTTTCACCAGACGATGAGACCACAAGGACGTCCGGCCCGTGGTTCTGGTGTATCGGGAGATCGCAGCAAGATGAATCTTGATGGACGCGTGTGCCAGACCAGCTTTGGCCAGCGTCAGCAGGTACGGCAGCACTTGGGGAGCCGTAATCCGTAGAGGGTTAACCTTCTGTGCGTGGCACCAGACAGAGAACCTCTTCCATTTGTGTCCGTAGCATTTAAGAGTCGAGGACGCCCTGGCCTTTGCAAGAACCTCTCTGCAATCGGCCGGTATGTCGTATCCTCCAAACTCTAGCGCTGCAGGAGCCAGGCCTGCAAGTTCAGCGACTTCGGGTCGTGGTGGAGGATGGCGCCTCCTTCCCTGGAGAGTAGATCCGCGTCCGCCGGCAGCTTGATTGGCGGGGACGCCGACAAGTACAGAAGGTCCGGGAACCATATCTGCCTCGGCCACGCAGGTGCGACGAGGATCATCCTGCACCGTGACCTCTTGAGCTGGTTGACGAGCCGGATTAGCAGAGGCAAGGGAGGGAACGCGTAGAGGAACAGGCCCTCCCAGGGGAACGAGAAAGCATCGCCCATGCTCCTCGTCTGGGGAAACCTGCTGGCGAACCTCCGGCACTTGGTGTTCGTCGCCGTCGCGAACAGGTCGATCTGGGGTGTGCCCCACCGTCGGAAGAGGCGATCCACCAGATCCTGCCGTAGTTCCCACTCGTGGCACGAGCGCAGCTCCCTGCTGAGTGAGTCGGCGATGGTGTTTTTTATCCCTGCCAGATGAAACGGCACCAGAAGAATCCCTTGGGCGACGGCCCAATGCCACAGGTCCTGCGCCTCCTTGGACAGCGCTGGGGACCTGGTTCCGCCCTGTTTCCTGATGTAAAACATGGTGGTGGTGTTGTCGGTGAAGATCCTCACCACCTTGCCCTTGAGGGACGGAAGGAAGGACCTGAGGGCCCAAAACACTGCACGGAGCTCCAGGACGTTGATATGCAGGGACTTCTCCGTCGGGAGCCAGAGTCCCCTTGCGTGCAGATTTTCGGTGTGCGCTCCCCACCCTTCTAGGGAGGCATCCGTGGTCACAGTCACCTGGTGGGCTGGGGTCTGGAAGTCCATGCCCGCCGTCAGATGCGCGCGGGTGCCCCACCACCGTATCGCTCGTCGGAAACTCTCGTCGAGCTTGATCCTTTCCTCGAAGCTGCCCGTCGTCTGGATCCAGCGCGCATCCAGGAACTCTTGCAACGGGCGCATCCGGAGCCTGCACATGGGAATGAGGTAGATGCAGGAAGACATCATCCCGAGGAGGGACTTGATGGACCTCACCTTGGCCGCGTCGGCCACCAACATCCGTTGCACCTTGCCCAAGATGGTCCTGGTCCTCTCCTCCGACGGGGAGGCCAGAAGGGACACTGTGTCGAGCCTCGCTCCCAGAAACAGTGCGACTTGCGCGGGCACCAGGTGGGATTTGGCGTAGTTCACGGAGAATCCCAGGTCCGTGAGGAGTTGGACGGTCCTTGCCGTGTGGACCACGGCGAGCTCCCTCGTCTTGGCGCGGATGAGCCAGTCGTCCAGGTAGGGGTAGACGTGAATCCCCTCGCGGCGCAGCTGCGCCGCCACCGGTGCGAGGCACTTGGTGAAAACCCTGGGTGCCGACCGCAGTCCGAAGGGAAGGGCTTTGAACTGGTAATGACGCCCTTGGACCACGAATCTGAGGAATTTTCGGTGCCCCTTTAGGATGGGAATGTGGAAGTAGGCATCCTCCAAATCCAACGACGATAGGAAGTCTCCTTCCTCCAGCTGACCCAGGACGTGCTGGAGGGTGACCATCCGGAACTTCTGCGCCTTGATGAACTTGTTCAGGCGTCGCAGGTCCAGGATGGGGCGCCATCCTCCCGTCTTCTTCTTCACGAGGAAGTAACGCGAGTAGACTCCGGAGCCCCGAAGCCTCTTTGGGACGAGTTCGATGGCGCCCTTTCTGAGCATCGCCTTTACCTCCAGGAGAAGTTGAGGGACGTGAAGTTCTTTCCTGGCCACGGGGGGGACGCGCGGGCACCTTCTTTGAAACTCGAGCGCGTGGCCCCGGGCCAGGGCGTCCAGCACCCAACGGTCGGTGGAGATGGACTCCCACACGCTGACGAAGCCCGCCAGCCGGCCTCCCACCGGGGTGCTTCGGTGGGGGCCCGACCCCACGGCCGGTTCAATCCTGCTTGGACGCGGCCTTGCCGCCTTGGCCTCCTTGGCGACGACGGCGGGGGCCGCCAGACTTGCCTCGTCCTCTGTAGGCCTCTTGCGACGACGAGCGGGCCGCTTGACGGTAGGAAGCGAAACCGCCGCCGGAACCTTTGGAGGCGCCCTTGCCTCCGCCGCTCCGAAAGGGCGTCCGCCGTTGCTGCAGCACTCCAAGGGCCCGGGCCGTCTCAGTATCCGCCTTGATGGCCTGAAGGGAATCGTCCACTGTCTTCCCGAACAGGTTGTTCCCGTCGAAGGGCATGTCCAGGACCCTGTTCTGGACGTCCTGCCGAAAGTCCGTAGCCTTGAGCCATCCGCGACGTCGAAGGCAAACGCCGTTGCCCATCTGGCGGAACCCAGTGTCGGCGATGTCCGTCGCCACGGTGATGGCGTGGTCCGAGGCCACCTCACCTTCCTGCAGGATCTCAAGGGCCTCCGCCCTCTTGTCGTCCGGCAGAAAATCCAGCAGGGGAGCTATCTTGTACCAGAGTTCCCTGTCGTAGCGGGCCACGATAGCCAAGGCGTTGGCCGCTTTAATCGTCGTCGCCGCCGACGAGATGACTCTGCGTCCCACGGCATCCAATTTCTTTCCCTCGCCGTCCGGCGGGGAAGTCGACGTGGAGGCCGCACCCCCCCCCGCTTTCTTCCTGGCTGCCGCGGAGACGACGGAGTCCGGGGTAGGCTGCGCCCGGAGGCATAGGGGGGCCGAGTCCGGGACCCGGTACTTTTTCTCGTACCGGTCTCTTTTCGCTGGCGTCGTGGAAGGGTTCTTGAGGAGGGAAAGGCCCTCATCCCAAATGTCGTCCAACAGAGGCACTGCGAGGACCGTCTTCCTCTTGGTCTCGCGCCGTTGGTAAAGGAAGCCTTCCTTTTTCTTCTCCTCAGGGCAGAGTTGGAAAAGCTCGGATGCCCTGGCGATCATTGAGTGGAACGATCCAATCTCGTCGGGCGGAGAAGCCCTGGGGGGAGGCGACGACGGAAAATCCTCGTCGTATGCCTCGTCGTCCGTACCCGTCGCTGCCGTGTCAGTCCCCGTATCATCCCCTCGGGTGGACGGGGAGGAGGGCTGGACGGGGCGCGACGGTTGAAAAGGAGGCGGTGGATGGATCCTTCTTTTCTTGGTAGGGGGAACACCAGAAGGTCCCGGTTCTGGATCCCCCGACGGGAGAGGTTCCTCCGTCGGTAACGGTAGTCTCGTCCTTATCTCGGAGCATAAGGACTGTATAGCCAACAAAATGGCCGCTGAGTTGTCTTGCGGCGCTGGCAGAGGGGAATCCGACGGGCGAGCAGGGGCCCCGTCGGTATCCTCGACGATGTCGTCGTCGTCACCTGCGTCGGGGCCCATTCCGACGGGCTGGTCTTGTTCCACGCCTAGGCCGTGGCTTAAGACCTCGATCAGTTCCTCTTCTGAGGTTGAGGCCGAATCTACGACGACGCCCTGCCCCCCCTTCTTCCCCACGGAGGGTTTCACGGGGGTCCTATCGATGGGCACGAAAGAAGACTCCCTCCGGGGAGGCAGGGAGATTCTGGGCCCCGAGGCCGCCACCACTGGTGCAGCCTCCACAGGCTGGGCCAGGGCCGCCGCGACCGTTTCGATAGAGGGCTTGGTCGAATGGATCAAGGCCTTCACCACCTTAGGTGCGCTCACCGCCTTATCCTTGAGGGAGGGGGCACTGCCACGCTCCTCCTCTGCCTTAGAGCTCGACCGGGGTCTCTCCAGGAGCTTCGCCGGGTGCTCGGCCTTCCTCTTACCCGACCCAGAGCGTTGGCTCGTGGTTGATGGTGCCGGGGAGGGTGCGCCCTGCCTGGCGCCCGTAGAGCCCGACCGTTCGGCGCTCCCGGTGCCAGCGGACTCGCGGTGCTTGGCCTTATGTTGGGCCCCCGTCGCCGGGGCGCCCTCAAAGGTCTTAGAAGACCGCTCAGATTTCTTCTTCTTCTCGCCAGACGGGCTCTTACCCTCCAGCCAGCTGGCGAGACGTTGATGGCGGTCCTTCATGGTCCGTTCCGACATGTTGCCGCAAAACGCACAGTCCTTCTCCACGTGCGTCTTGTCCCCATGAAGGCAGTAAAGGCAGAAAGAGTGTTCGTCCTCCTTGAAGACGTTCTGCAGCTGGCATCCAGGGCAGGCCCTGAACAGCTTTCCGGGCGTCGAGCTTCCCTTCTCCTGGGCCATCTCCGAGACCGGGCCTGAGAAGCTTCTGGAGTCCTCCGAAGTGTAGCTCGACGAAATCTTCACCCTTGAGGGGCACAGATGAATCCGACACGGGTCCCCGTTGATCGGATGTAGGATCGGTGGAGCTTGAGGCTCTTTTGACCGAAAATCGAAGTTTTTTGTGAAAAAGCGCGAAAAAATAGCACTAACGCTCGAGAGCAATAGCACGAGGATCCCAACACATGAACGTGCGGTAAAAATCTGAAGATGGCTGCCAGAGGCGGTGCTTAGGTAGAGGGCAGTCATTGGCTGTGGTCAGTATGACGCAGAGACCAGTGATTGGTTATTACTACGAAAGACAGATCAGAAACGAAACTGATACTGGTTTTTTCTTTACCGAGGATTCCCAGCCTGACGACGGGGAATATTCATGAGCATGTGAATCCATGCCAGACCCCATGCTGGAGAAATCAAACTTTTCAGCGAAAAAAAAAAAATGTGGCAAAAAGTACATAATAGCTCAGGGAGCAACTCGAGGACTTCCAACACTGAAGCGTGCGCTAAAAATCTAAAGATGCCAGCAAGGCAAGAGGCGGGGTTTAGGGAGAGGACTGTCATTGGATGGGAGCACTATGACCCAGAGGACAGTGATTGATTTAGAGGAGAAATGCAGTTTTAAAGTGAAAGTGAAACTGTTTTTTCTTTTACCGACCATTCCCAGCCTGACGACAGGGAATATTCATGAGCATGTGAATCCATGCCAGACCCCATGCTAGAGAAGATGGATTTGTGGATTGGGGAGGGATTTAGCTATTTGGCATTGTGGGGGGTTGCAATTCAAAGGTGCTGCAGTGTCCTCCATAGGGGTTTAGCAATTCGTAGGTGTGGGGTGCCCTGAGCGGGTAAGACATTTTGGGAGCACAAGGCAGACCGAGGTGCCGGGGTGTCACCATCACTAAAAAAATCCTTGGCCTAATTTGCCTTTTTAACGCCTGGGTTAATGAAATGAAGATGTGGTCTGTTTTTCTTACAGGTGCATTAATTTGAATGCCATGAGGAGCATTGTTTAAGGAAGAAGCATTTTCATTAATTTAATTTCTATTTATTGCAATCGGAATTTAATATGCAGTGTTTGGAATAAAGTGTTTTCAGGTGGGGGCATTTAAACATAAAACCTTATTAGGAATATAAGGAGAGAGATCCAAGAGAAGTAGCACAGTGATGCAGATAAGGCCAAAAGAACCAGAGACATAGCACATCCTTGGTGTAAGTGTTATACCATTGCAGAAATACTAGCACAGAGGCACTGACTAAACTAAGTGAACTAGAGAAACATTGTAGTGTGGTTGTTGTGGTCATAATGCTTCAAAGGCTTAGAGCAGAGGAGCTGACAAAAGCAGCGAAATAGAGAAGAATTGCCTACAGGGAGTCATGGTTCTCACATTGAAGAAAATTAGTTTAAGAGAACCAAGCAAACCAAGAGAACATAAGATAGGAAGAGTTGCACACTGGTGTTTATGTTAAATCCCGCAAGAGCCTGAGACAGAACCACACACAAGAGAAGGAAACTCCAAAGAGGATTCTAGACAATGACCAGGGATAATAACCTTTGGTCTGCAGCCCTAGGGCACTGATAGACATGAAAAGCTGAATGGTGGCAGTTACAGTCTCTAACATAAAAGAAACTCAGACACAATTGATTCTACCAATGCCTAAGGACACGTGTGTAATAGAACAGTCTCAAGTGAACAGTCTTAAGGGATAATGATAGAAAGACTTTCCTACTCGGACAAGGCTCAGAGCGACAAATCCTGACAAGCAATGGAGAGAAAGATGAAGCCAACAACTCACCTAATGGAGGAATCTTTGTTTATAAGAAAAACAATACAAATTTGTTTAACTTTTCTAAACTGAGTGACATCACCTGCAATACGGTGACATGACTTAACATTCTTAATGAGCTCGACATTACATGACTTAGGGGCAAAATGAATCCACAGAAAGGCACACACTCTAGCAAAATGAACAAACATGCTGTATCACATTATCTTTGAGCAAAGCGTTATATGGAAATTACAAACCAGGCGAAGCATTTCCCCAAGATTGAATGTAAAAAAGTAAATAAATGTATAGTAGCTGAAGATAGTCGTTGAAATATACTGAGCTAGTCCGGATGATACATCCCATCTCAACTATACATTTGAGGCAGTAATGTATGTAACACCAGCTGCAAGGTCATCCTGTGATAAGTACTTTTGCCCCAAGTAAAGTATGTATTTTGAGAACTTCTGAAACAAAGGTGACAAGAAAAATGCTCAGAAAAGAGGGGAAAAGATTGAAAAATTCGGTACAAATGTTGTGATAAGAAAAACAGGCAAAGCAACACAGCCTCAAACCTTTGAATAACAGTGTGTAAAAGGTAAATTGAACACATAATAATAGGATGGAGTCTAAAAAAAGGTTGTTTTGGATTCCTCTCAACAGGCCAAATAGTCCATGCAAATGACAGCAGAGTGCAGTACACAACCCAATAACATAACATTTCCTAGCATAACGAGTTGCAATAAACGTGAAATGACCACTCTGGTACCACGCTTTGTTGGAGCTCATCAGACTTAAGGCAGAGTACTAAGCCTCTATTAGAGCCTCAACATCTGTTTAAAACTAAAGATGCAGTTCGATTTTATTTAGCATTTTAAAAAATGGTTTAATGCGTTCCAAGGGACACTCGATCCACTTGGATAATTATAAAGATTACTAAATAGGATTAAGATTATACTGTGAAAAATACCAGCTGCCGCTGCTACCAGAGGTGGTGCAGAATGTTGAGAGACACCTGGTCTTTCGACCCTCCGGAACTGATATGAATTAGTGAATTTCTGAAGTTTGCAGATTGGTTTTCTGTCCAGGTTACAGTGACTTGCCAAACTCTATCCTTTAGCTCTTAAATGCAATTTGGTTTGCCAAGTACACAATACAAGTGGTCCCATTCACGCGATCACTTATATATGAGGTGGCTTTAAACATTAAACAGAACACAAATATTGCTCAACTTCCATTTGAGTCCAGATGCAACATTTACTCAATCATCTCTGTCCATCGTGTACTCCCATGTCTTTTGTTACCAATGACACACACCGCTCTCACAACCGGCAGTTGGATTTGGCCACCTTTTGAGTTGCCTTAGCAGCGCCAGAATTATTATTTGGGAATTTACTGTGGTACCATAAATAGACACAATGGTATTTTAAGCCAACATATCTACCAGGGTTGCCTGAACACACTCTCAGGCTCCTCACACACCCAAGACTACTTGATCCCCATTTTATAACACTACAAAACTGTCCTGGGATCCCAGTGCTTATATTAAGTCATCACATAACCTCCCGTGTCAACCTATTCCTAGATGATAGTCCATATATAATGTGCAAACACATATCCACACTAATACAAGCATTTTGCCCCAACTCCCGCCCTGTGTCTGCAAACTCCCCCTCTCCCTGTGTCTGCAAGCTCCTTTCCCACTTTACCTCCACCTTACTTCACCCTTGCTCGTGCAATTCTTGCTATATTGTCTCGGACAACCATTTGGCCATTTGAAACTAATACAGTGAAGATTAAGCCTAGTTCAAAAACAGTATACGGAACAAGTTACTTACCTGTAACTGTTGTTCTCCAGCATTGGTCTGGCATGGATTCACATGCTCATGACTATTCCATCGTCAGTATCAGTTTTGTTTCTGATCTGTCTTTCTTAGTAGTAACCAATCACTGGTCTCTGGGTCATACTGCCCCCAGCCAATGACTACCCTCTCCCTAAGCCCCGCCCCTGGCAGCCATCCTCAGATTTGGTAGCACGTAAATTGGCAGTATGACCAAGTGAAGAGCCGCAGAGGGGTAGGAGGGAGGGTTCGCATGTGAATCCATGCCAGACCCATGCTGGAGAATAACAGTTACAGGTAAGTAACTTGTTCCTTCTCCAGCATGGGATCTGGCATGGATTGACATGCTCATGAATATAAGAATTCATAGCAGTATACACATGCACAACCACGGGAGGTGGCAAGGTTTAACATTAAGCATTACATAAACTCAACATTAAGCAACTCTTACCTCCTCACCAGGCCCACCTTCAAGCGAACAGGTTGCGCAGCACTGCTTGGCCGACCCTGGATTCTTCCCTGGAATCCCGGTCGAAACAGTAGAATTTCGTGAAGGTGTGCGTCGACCTCCACGTAGCAGCCCTGCAGATGTCCAGCAGGGGCACACCAGACAAGAACGCCGTAGTAGCAGCGATCGCTCTGGTCGAATGGGCTCTCGGATGGCCAGGCAACGGTCGGTTTGCCAACCGATGACAGTACATGATGCAGCCGGAGAGCCATCTGGAAAGGGAAGCCTTTGAGAGGGCCTTCCCTTGATTCACGGGTCCAAAGTTCACAAAAAGCTGCGATGTCTTCCGAAAACTCTTTGTGCGGTCCACGTAGAACTTCAGCGCTCTAGCTACATCCAGCGAGTGCAAAGTCCTCTCAGTCGGCGACAAAGGTGACGGGAAGAAAACTGGCAACACCAAGGGCTCGTTGAGGTGGAAGTCCGGCGGCACCTTAGGCATGAAGGAAGAGTGCATCCTCAGCACCACCCTCGTCTCGTGGAAAGTCAAGTATGGAGGCTTGCAGGATAGGGCCTGAATCTCTCCCACTCGTCGTGCGGAGGCGATGGCCACAAGGAACGCTGTTTTCCACAACAGAAATTTCAATGGTGCCGAATGCAGAGGCTCGGATGGCAGCCCCATGAGCCTGGTCAGCACCACGTTGAGCTCCCACGCCGGTGCCGGAGCCTTCACCGGCGGGAACGATCAGAACAGTCCCTTCATAAATTCCTTCACCAGGCGATGAGACCACATGGATGACCGTCCCGTAGTTCTGGTGTAATGTGAAATTGCTGCAAGATGGATCTTGATGGAAGCGTGAGCTAGCCCCGCCTTGGCCTGCGACAGCAGGTACGGCAGCACTTGAGGGGCCGTAATTCGCAGAGGGTCAATCTTCTGTGCACGGCACCAGACAGAAAACCTCTTCCACTTGTTTACGTAGCACTTTAGAGTCGAGGACGCCCTGGCCTTTGCAAGCACCTCCTTGCAGTCCGCCGGGATATCGTATCCTCCAAACTCTAGTGCTGCAGGAGCCAGGCCTGCAAGTTCAGAGACTCCGGGACGTGATGGAGGATGCCGCCTCCTTCTCTGGAGAGAAGATCTGCATCCGTCGACAGTCTGACTGGGGGGGACGCTGACAAGTCCAGAAGGTCCGGGAACCAGATCTGTCACGGCCACGCCAGTGCGACGAGGATCATCCTGCACCGGGACCTCTTGAGTTGGTTGATGAGTCGCAGCAGCAATGGCAACAGAGGGAACGCATATAGGAACAGGCCGTCCAAGGGGAACGAGAAAGCATCGCCCATGCTCCTCAGCTGGGGAAACCTGCTGGCGAACCTCTGGCACTTGGAGTTCATCGCCATCGCAAACAGGTCGATCTGAGGTTTGCCCCATCGTTGGAAAAGTCGATCCACCTGATCCTGATGCAGCTCCCACTCGTGGCACGAGCGCAGCTCCCTGCTGAGTGAGTTGGCAATGACGTTCTTTGTTCCTGCTAGATGGAAGGGCACCAGAAACATTCGCTGGGCGACGGCCCAGTGCCACAGATCCTGGGCCTCCTTCAACAGGGCTGGGGATCTGGTGCCTCCCTGCTTCCGGATGTAGAACAGCGTGGTGGTGTTGTCGGTGAAGATCCTCACCACCTTGTCCTTGAGGGACGGGAGAAACGACCTGCGGGCCCAGAACACTGCTCTGAGTTCCAGGATGTTGATGTGGAGTGACCTCTCCTCCAGGAGCCAAAGGCCTCTCGCGTGCAGATCTCCGGTGTGCGCTCCCCATCCCTCCAAGGAGGCGTCCGTCGTCACCGTCTCCTGATACCGGGGTCTGAAAGTCCTTGCCCGCCGCAAGATGCGCACGGGTGCCCCACCATCGGATCGCTTGGTGGAAAACCTTGTTGAGCGGGATCCTGTCTTCGAAGCTGCCCATCGCTTGTATCCATCGGGCGTTGAGGAACTCTTGTAGAGGGCGCATCTGTAGCCTGCACAGGCGCACCAGGTAGAGGCATGAGGACATCATTCCGAGCAGGGACTTGATGGATCTCACCCTGGCCACGCCTGTGGCCAGCAGGCGCTGCACCTTGCTCAAGATGGCCTTCGTCCTCTCCTCCGACGGCGAGGCCAATCGCGTCACTGTATCGAGCTTGGCTCCCAGAAACAGCGCGACCTGCAACGGGACCAGGTGGGATTTCAAGTAGTTGATGGAGAAGCCCAGATCCGTGAGAAGTTGGATGGTCTCCGCCGTGTGTTCGACGGCGAGTTCTCTTGTCCTTGCCCGGATAAGCCAATCGTCCAGGTAGGGGTAGACGCGGATTTCCCACAGGCTCAGCCGCGCCGCCACTGGTGTGAGGCACTTGGTAAACACCCTGGGTGCCGACTTCAGCCCGAATGGCAGGGCCTTGAATTGGTAGTGCCGCCCTTGGACTACGAATGTGAGAAACTTTCTGTGTCCTTTTAGAATGGGGATGTGGAAGTAAGCATCCTCCAAGTCCAGCGACGATAGGAAGACGCCCTCCTCCAGCTGTCCCAGCACGGCTGAACTTTTGTGCCTTGATGTATTTGTTCAGCCACCGCAGGTCCAGGATGGGGCACCAACCGCCTGTCTTCTTTCTGACGAGGAAGCAGCTTGAGTATACTCCGGAGCTCCGAAGCCTCTTCAGGACGAGCTCGATGGCACCCTTCTTGAGCATCGCCCTCGCCCTTACTTCTAACAGCAGTTGAGGGACGTGATTTTCCTTCCTGGCCACGGAAGGAATGCAGGGGCACTTTTTTTGAAATTCGAGAGTGTGCCCGTGGGCCAGGGCAACCAGCACCCAACGGTTGGTGGAGATGGAATCCCACACGCTGACAAACTTCGCCAGCCGGCCTCCCACCGGGGTGCTCCAGTGGGGGCCCGACGCTACGGCCGGTTCAGTCCTGCTTGGAGGCGGCTTTGCCGCCTTGGCCTCCTTGGCGACGAGGTCCTCCTGACTTGCCGCGTCCTCTGTAGGCCTCCAGCGACGAGGAGCGGGCAGCCTGGCGGTACGTCGAGGAGCTGCCGCCGGATCCCCTGGAGGCACCCTGTCTGCCTCCGGAGTTCTGAAAGGGCGGCCGTCGTTGCTGTAACACTCCCAAGGCCCAAGCAGTCTCTGTGTCGGTCTTGATGGCCTGAAGTGACTCATCCACTCTTTTTCCAAACAGGTTGTTCCCATCGAAGGGCATGTCCAAAACTCTGGTTTGCACGTCCTGGCGGAAATCAGTTGCCTTGAGCCATCCCTGCCGAAGAAGGCAAACACCGTTGCCCAACTGGCGGAATCCGTTGTCAGCGATATCCGTGGCCACCGTTATGGCGTGGTGCGATGCCACCTCACCTTTCTGTAGGATCTCCAGGGCCTCTGACCTCTTGTCGTCTGCTAGGAAGTCCAGTAGGGGAGCGATCTTGTACCACAGCTCCCTGTCGTAGCGGGCCACAATCGCTAGGGCGTTGGCCACCTTAATTGTCATCGCCGCAGACGAGATAACTCGTCGTCCCATGGCGTCCAGCTTCTTTCCCTCGCCGTCAGGTGGGGAGGTCAAAGTTGAGGATGATGCCCCCGCCGCCTTCTTATTGGCCGCCGACGAGATGACCGAATCCGGGGTAGGCTGTGCCCTAAGGCTCAAAGGGGCAGAATCGGGGACCCAGTACATCTTCTCGTACCGGTCCCTCTTGGCAGGCGTAGTGGACGGGTTCTTCAGGAGAGCTAGTCCCTCATCCCAGATATTGTCAATCAATGGTACCGCGAGGACCGTCTTCCTCTTGGCCTCGCACCGCTGATAGAGGAAACCTTCCTTCTTCTGTTCCTCAGGGCAGAGCTGAAAAAACTCGGATGCCCTGGCAATCATGGCGTGGAAGGAGCCAATTTCGGAGGCCCGAGGGGGTTCCCGTGTCATCCCTAGGATCAGGGGAAGGCGACGAAGGCTGAGCTGGCCACAAGGGCTGGAAAGGTGGGGGTGTGAACTCTCCTCTGCTTGTTTGAAGGGCTTCCCAACGGGCCCAATCTTGTCCTTATCTCTGTGCATAAGGTTTGGATTGCCATCAAAATGGCCACCGAGTTGTCCTGAGGCTCGGACACTGGTTGCGACGGGCGCGATGGTTGCTCCTCCTCTACGGGAGCCTCGTCGGCGCCACCGTCGCTCTCTTGGTCCGCCTCCTCTGGGTTCCTCCCTTGGATCGGACCTCCTGGAACCTCTTGTTGAGGCCTTTCACGACTTCAATTAGCTCCTCCTCAGAGGCTGTATCCGTAATGGCCACCGCCCCCCCCTCTTTTTCCACCGGGGTCTTCACGGGGGTCTTATCGATGGGCCAAAAAGAGGATTCCCCCCGTGGTGGCAGGGAAACTCTGGGCCCCGAGGTCGCCTCCATGGCGTAGCCTCCACAGGCTTCGCCAGGGCCGCCACGACTCCCTCGATAGAGGCCTCTGTCGGGTGAATCAAGGCCTTCACCACCTTGGGTGTACTTGAGGCCTTCACCTTGGGGGAGGGTCACCGCCTCGCTCCCCCTCGGCTGTCTTCGAGATCGACCGGGGCTTCTCCAGATGTTTACCCGGGTTTTCGGATTTACTCTTCCCCGAGCCAGAGCGTTGGCTCGTGGTTGATGGCGTCGGTGAAAGCGCGCCCTGCCTGGCACCCAAAGAGCCCGACCCTTCGGCACTCCCGGTGCTCGCGGACTCGTGGTGCTTTACCTTCTGTTGGGCTCCCGTCGCCAGAGCGCCCTCAAAGGACTTAGAAGACCGCTCAGACCTCTTCTTTTTCTCACCTGCTGGGCTCTTTCCTTCCAGCCAGTTTGCGAGGCGGATACGCCGATCCTTCATGATCTGTTCCGACATGTTCCTGCAAAACGCACAGTCCTTCTCCACGTGCGTTTTGTCTTCATGAAGGCAGTAGAGACATCTCAAATGCTCGTCCTCCTTGAAAACATTCTGTAATCCGCATCCAGGGCAGTTCCTGAACAGCTTCGATCCGGGTGCCGAGCTTCCCTTGTCCTGGGCCATGTCCACGAGGTAGGCATCAGATCTTCTGGAATCCTCCAAGAAGCGTACCTCAACGAAACTTCGTCCTTGAGGGGCGTAGAAAATTCCGAAACGGGTCCCCGTTAATCGGAAGTAGAAACGGTGGAGCTTGAGGCTCGATTGACCGAAAAAATGAGATTAAACTCTTTGAAAAATCGCAAAACGCAGTAAAAGCTCGAGAGCTAAAGCATGAGGACTCCCAACACTTGAACGTGCAGTAAAAATCTGAGGATGGCTGCCAGGGGCGGGGCTCAGGGAGAGGGCAGTCATTGGCTGGGGGCAGTATGACCCAGAGACCAGTGATTGCTTACTACTAAGAAAGACAGATCAGAACGAAACTGATACTGATTTTTTCTTTACCGAGGATTCCCAGCCTGACGACGGGGAATATTCATGAGCATGTGAATCCATGCCAGACCCCATGCTGGAGAACGTAACACAGCAACAGAGCACGTTATTCCACACCATCTGATTGGCTGCTGCATCATTGATACAGCGCCCGGCTCTACCGGAAGGCACTAGCCGGTCCACCCACACAAGGCCGACACAAAAGGCCCTCGCCTGTCTGTGCCTGTCAGTGCCGTGGGGCCTTACACTCTGCCCTTCCAGTGTGAGCTCTCTGCAGCTGCCTGCCAGACTCACGGGTAAGCCATCTCCCAATCTACGCCTTCTCTGGTAGCTTCTCCGCTCCCACACACACTGCATGCCCACCTGCTTTACCACCCCGATGTTCCCCAAGGATGTCCCCCACCGTATACTTCGCACTGTGCTGCTGTAGCTGTCAACTGTAATGTCCCTGCACCTTTCAATTTGAGTCGATACACAGCGGTATCCCTGATCACCCCTGGCGCTCTGCCCAGGGTTACGCTCGCCATGAACATTCGGCTACGGCCTGCAATCCTTGCCGGTCCGGCCCACTGCTACCTTCTGCACATGTACTAAGTCACTTTGGCACCTTATAACCTATGGTGTAGACACTGCCATCTGGCACTATGACTGTCCTCGAACACAGTGAATGGACACTGCTACTGTAACTGCCTTTATTATTGCATATGCACACTGCTACTGTGATTGCCCCTGTAGTGCATCTGCCCACTATTACTGTGATTGCCATTTTAATGCATCTGCCCACTGTTACTGTGATTGCCCCTATTAATTCATATGCCCACTGTTACTGTGAGTGCCCCTGCTATTGCATCGTCCCACTGTTACTGTGATTGCCCTTATTATTGCATATGCCCACTGTTACTGTGATTGCCCTTATTAATGCATATGCCCACTGCTACTGTGATTGCCCTTGCTAGTGCATCTGCCCACTGTTACTGTGATTGCCCGTATTAATGCATATGCCCACTGTTACTGTGATTGCCCTTATTATTAGATATGCCCACTGCTACTGTGATTGCCCTTGCTAGTACATCTACCCACTGCTATTGTGATTGCCCTGCTAGTGCATATGCCCACCGCTACTGTGACTGTCATTGTTATTGCAACTGCCCACTGCTATTGTGATTGTCTGAATACTGACCACCCACTGAGCATGCCGCCTCAGTCTCCTAGATACCCTAAAACACAGGCCTCCCGCCTGCCCACACAACTGAACACACGCCTCATTATTTTAACCTGGCACCTGACCTTAACCATAGTGTCTGCTCTTTTCACCCACGTCAACTCAGCCCCAACAACACCACTGAACGTGAACTCAACCTTCCCCTCCTGTTCTCTGCCTCTCCAGTGTAGCACCACCGCCGATTTTTACCTGCCACCCACCCCCCCTACACACATGGCCCCCCATAGGTGACCCACTGTCTCGACCGGCCTCCCGGTCTACCTAGCCGCCAGGCTTGCTAAACTCAGGGCTTGCACCTTACCTCTACAACACCATAGCCTTCCCACACCCACAGTTTCAAGGAACCTTAGGTTGGGCACCTGTTCACCTCACCCATACACCTCTCACCACACCCGTGCTGTACACACATTCTCCCTATTGGAATCACTACCCTCTCATCTGTCTGCAACCCCAGCTATTAAATCCACCCCCACGATCGTAACATGCACTACCATACCTGCTATAGCACCCCCCCTTTGGTACCTCCCACCCTCTCACGCAAGCCCCTCCCCCTATTCACCCCGCGAAGAGTATACAAGCTGCATTGCTTAGCAAAATAGAATTAGTCCAAGAACAAATTCAAACTCCATCCTCGGAAAAAGACAATCAGGATTCTACAAAGGCCACAACACAGAAATCGCCTTGGTAGATCTTAAAAATCAAATAACAGAAATCATGGACAAAGGTAAGCCAGCTCTCTTGTGAATCACAAGATCCTCACCTCACATCTCACTCATGCCGCTCAACACTCCTTAGAAGCCTCTTTGTGGATCACATCGTTCTTTGAAGGCAGAGCCCTGAAGGTTTTCTCGAACCAAGCTAGTGCAGCTCCCACCACCATCCATTGCAGACTCCCTCAGGGCTCCTGCACAGTGCCCACGCTCTACAACCTGTTCACGAAGCCGCTCTTTCACAAACTGGACACCCTTGGCATAGCTTATACCAACTATGCTGATGATACACAGGTACTCCTACCACTCTCCGGTTCCTATGACCAAGACGCTGCAGCCCTCCATCTAATATACGCCACCATCCAAGCATGGATGGCGGCTAATGGGCTATGTCTCAATGGAGACAAGACTGAGATGATTATTCTTGGTCCTAAAGCTATGCTAGCCAGACTTGGTAACCAATATTGTAATTTCACCATAGATAACTCCATCATCGTGGTATCCTCTTCAGTAAAGACTTTAGGGGTCTACCTAAACTCCACCCTATCTATGACAAGGCAGGTCAGTGCTTTTGCCTCTGCCTCCACTCACACCACCAAATGTATAAATGCGGTAAAACCCTTCCTGTCCAAACCAAACTGTCTTTCAATAGCTAAAGCCACCACAGGGGCCAAACTAGACTATTACAATGCCCTCCTAGCAGGCACCTCGGCTAAAAACATACATAGACTACAAGGGCCTCATTATGACCGTGGCCTTCCTGGTTTGAAGGGGGCCGGTAAAGCACCGGCCCCCTTCATTCCGGGAAGGCCGATTACAAGCTTCCCATCGCGGGACCCGGATCGCACACCTGGTAAAACCAGGCGTGCTTTCCGGGTCCCAAGAGGGGAAGAGGGAGGCAATAACGGGCCAGATGTAATCTGCCAGTTATTACCTCCCTACCCATTCCCATTCCCATTGAGCCCTATTGGGGCTCAAATGGGAATGGGGAAAGGTTCCTGCATGGAGGACTTACCGGGTCCTCCTATCTCGGAGTAACCCGGTAAATCCCCATTGCAGGAACCCGGTAATGGAGCCCGGAACGATGGCAGCCATGGAGCTAATAGTTCCATGGCTACCGCCGTTCTCGTAATGAGGCCCCAAGTCATACAAAACAATGCTCTTAGAGCAGCATTATGCATCCCCAAAAGAGACCACATTGTACAAGCCTTGCGAGCAGCACACTGGCTTCCCGTGAGGGAACGTATAACCTTCAAGACCCTCACACTTACGCGCAAGTGTTAACTCTCACAGCCCCCTTACCTATCAGAGACCATCTCAAGAACAACCTCCACATGCCCCAAAAGAACTTGCTACTCAAACCAACTACACACCCCCTCCATCAAAAGGGCCAAAGCAGGTATGATCGGTTTCCCATACATAGCCCCCAAACTATGGAATGCCCTACCGAACTCTCTCAGAGCCGAGACCTCCATCCCAGCCTTCCGGAAAATGCTAAAAACCACACTCTTTAACTAAAAACACGTCTCCTCCCCTGCCCCATTCCTCCCCGTCCCCTCCTCCTGTACTATGGCTATCAATTTTGATTGTATTTTTGTAAATATGCCATTGTACTATGTAACTAAGCATGCTATCTGTAACAGCGACACGATGCCTCCGGGCTGTTGCATGCTCTATAAATGTGAATAAATAAATAACAGCAAAATCTCGCCTGGGTTTTTGCCAGACAGTACAGCATCACCTATTAACCACATCTTCCGCCATCTCCCCATTAATCATACCCACCAAATCTTTTTCATACCCGCCAGAGTGCCGGGAGACATTGCAAATGGCAGCAGTGCACGGTACAGTCCTAATAACATAATGTAACTTTGTAACTGTGCTGAAACACTTGCACAAAGGAGAACTGTCTTGCATGTGCTGATCTCTATGTATCACAGAGATTATTTAAACGCTGCTCACCTCACTTAGACGTTGCTCTGGTAATTTAGGCATCTCATTTTCTGTGCAAGCCAAAGCAAGCCACTCTGGGCATCTTGCAATATTTGTTTTTTTATATATCTTTGTCTATATATACTACTTGCACTTATGCTTTCATGGTTTTTTAATCCCTATCTAGACCACCACCACTGGAATAATAATCTCATTTGCAGTTCCTGCTCTTGACATTTAAATTGCACACTTAAGAGAGCAGAAAGACCTCCTAGTTGCCTTTATAGCCCCAACAACATTCTGTCTGCTGTCTGCTGTCTTAAGGCGGGGATGTCAGAGCATTGACTGTATTGGCAACTGTTTTAGAGGAGACAAACCTTGTTGAGTGTGGGCACTGGCAGTTAGTGGTTGACCAGTTTCTCTGAGGTTATCTTTGTACTGGGTTTCCCCAGTCAGTAGAATTATAGACACATCACTCCTGAATTGTTTTATACATGTTTTAATATACTTAAGAACATGTGTCAAAGTCTGGCAGGCATTGACACATGTTCTTAAGTACATTAAGAAACTGGTCAAACACTAACTGCTAACGCCCACACTCAACAAGGTTTGTCTCCTCACCTAGTATTTAACCTCCCGGGAACCTCTGGAGTTCGGTTCCCCGTCAAACCATGTGCCAGGCTGCAGGCCATACTACGATCAACCATTAAACCAAAGCGCAGGGGACCGTTTATCCCTACAAAACTCCAACCTTTTGAACCTGATTTAAAATAAAGATTTATACCCATGGGAACATCACAGTGCGTATCTATACAGACCAGCTTCCTTAAAAGTTAAATTATACCTAGTTTAGGAACTTAATACTATTGTACTGAGGTTGACCGTTTCTTCTCTTCGCCTCCCTTTCTGCTCACCTCATGCTTCCTTATACGTTCATCTACACACTTTCAACTCTTGCTGTAGACTCATCGGTTAGCTGACTTGGCAAAATCAATCAGTTTGATCCCTGAACACAGGGGGTGTTTCTTACAGTCTATTCTGGTGAAAACCCTTACACTACAAGGGCCTGCATGAGCACATCTCAAGCCCATCACACAAACACACAACAACGACATCTTGTACCAGACACCGTTGGGTCTAGATATTGTCATCACAGTACAAGTTCAGTTTTAAACCAAGCTTTTTATTCCTGAAATTGTCTCTCCTGCTGACCGATACCCAATCACAG
This sequence comes from Ambystoma mexicanum, assembly GCF_040938575.1. NCBI lineage: Eukaryota > Metazoa > Chordata > Amphibia > Caudata > Ambystomatidae > Ambystoma > Ambystoma mexicanum. The sequence goes on along the minus strand of NC_090935.1, from coordinate 1,320,344,416 downwards.
TTAAGCACCATGCATCCCTACCATCACAACCATATTAACTCACTCTCAACCCACATATATTTTCCCTTCTGTATTTGTTTGTCTGGTCATTAACCCCAACTCCTTTTATTACCTCAATCCCACCCCAAACCCTCCTCTTCACGATCCACAAACTAAGGCCTGGCGACACGCTGGCGAGGTCACAATACGCTACCTCTCAAACAAGGTTCAGCGCTATAAGCACACTATGGTTGCGATTGGAGCAGTATCAACATTTGATAACATAAAAGAACAATGTGCATCAACTACTCTCAGTGTTTAATTGGCCAGAACGGGCCAAAGTGTATTGCTGAAAGCATCACTATCCATGATGTACTCAATGTTACAGCTTGGGCTCTGTTCGGCTAACCAAGCACCTACCTGTGGCTACAAAATCCAAGAGTGTGGGCAAGAGTGATGCGTTATAGAAGATTTTCAGACAATCTGACCCACACCGCTAGAAGGGCCTTCATATCTTCTATTCAACTGCCCCTTATATACATTCAGTGAACTGCAATAAACTCATGTTTTAGAAGGAACCCTCTATGATACTTTACGAGATCTGGGTAATAAAGACACAGCCAGCGCAATTTGGTTGAAAATGGAAAAGAAGGTCTGTAAGCTCTATGCCATAGACAATCTATACACAATGGAGAAATTATTGGGAAGAGGAATGAGGTTTCCAACGATAAAAACTACCAAGCCGGACTCAATGACCTGGTTTAAAGAGCATGATCAAGTAATGTAGTTCCATTACAATGCTACACTTTGGCAAAAACCATCACTTCAAATACAAAATAGAAGATTGCTTTGGCTAAATTGGATTAAACAAGGTATCTTTAAAATGTGGGATGTTGTAAGAGAGGCCAGAGTATTAGAGTTTGAAGAGTTGCGATTTGGTCATAGCAGAAGTGAGTTGAACCGCTATACAAAGCTAAGAGCACTGCTGATTGCAAGAATTAGAATGCAAGGAAAGACGTTAGAATCAATCATGGGCATAATTTTAGGTGGGGGCAGGGGTGTTTGTCCCCCCCAACTTTCATGGCACACCATTTTGTTCCCATTCATTTGGCTGGGGCACCTTTTCTTCAGATGTCATGTCCCCCCCCAACATTTTCAGCAAAGTTACTCCACTGGAGTTTGTCACCTATTTGATGGAAAAGAACACAGTGTGTCTACCTACATGAATTTAATGCCCTTACAACCTGCCCATTTAGATTCATGGACAAAACTGAGGGAAGCATGGTAGGAAGATATTGGCTCAGAGGAGGTTTGGATTGACTTGCTCAAGTGGGTCAAAGGGCAAAGATGGATGCGGTAATGAGATTAATAAAACAAAAGATTATGGGGTTTTTGTATTGGACTACGGTCAGAATGCATACCATAAAGTTACTGGAAGATGATTTGTGCTGGGATGTGGAATAGAGAGAGGCACATTATTACACCAACTCTGGAGTTGTTCACACGCTTGCACCAATTGGAGAGAGATTTTGGACAGAATAGATATGAGTTCGAGCATTGTTTTCTGAGATCGGTTGAGCACATGATCCTATTACTGCGTGATCGGAGGTGTCGATTGCAAGAGTTTGATGAATGGATTCATGAGGCTTTGATGACTGCTGTAAAGTTCATTCTAAAAGTCTGGAAAACTACGAAAAACCCTGCTGCAGTAAATTGGATAGTGGAAATGTTAATGTTGTCTAAATATGAGAAAGTGCCAACGATGAATAAAGCTCGTGAATATCTATAACCTCCTGTAATGCAGCCCCTTTAACTTATATGATCGAGTGTTTTTTTTCTGTTTTTGTTTTGTGTATGCATTTGTCTGTACAGTATTCGTGCATTAGCTATCTGTTTGTAGATTAAAGTTACAACCTTTATATGTATTGTTTATCTTTGGACAATGTATATTCCAATGTTTTAAGGACTTTGGAGTGTGTATGTTGTTACTGATGTTACTATATATTGGACGTTTGTACAAAAATATATAAATAAAAGTTTAAAAAAAAATAAACTCGTGTTTTAGCCTGCTTTAGTTGCATTGCATTTGCTGCATTTCTGGATTGGATATACGCACTGAGAATTGTCAATGTGCAGTGGTTGCACCACAGAAATACATACATGGATTAATTAATGAGATAAGTTGCACTAGACCTACATGGTGAAGATACTGGAGCGTGATACTAGCACTCTCATGGTTGGTGTTTGGATAACTTCTGCGTGACGCCAAGTCTGTAGAAGCAATGGCCAAAGTGCAAAGCAGTAATATTTCACATGGAAGTCCGTGGTTCTATCAGTCTTTCTGTCCTGCGTGTGGGCCCTAAGCACATGTTACACATGGTGCAATGTTTACCATATATGGGCCAGGCACCACTAAATAACATGATATAAAATCGGAGGACCAGGTGCATGACAAGAAAACCACACACACGTAGCTCTGTCAATGAGCACTTGTGCAGCAAATGAGAGCTGTGGGTTAATTTTCATAATTCTGTATTGTGTTGGAAACCGTGATCCACACCTGTCTCGGTCTGTATCCTGGGAATTAATCTTGTGGCCCAGAAAACAGCTTTATAGTATTTCAGTTGTTTGTAGCAGAAGTTATGTTCGTTTCCACTGCAGATTTAGGCCCTCAAATCTTAGTTAAAGGCAGCATTAAGGACAGATAAACAATCTCCGTTCCTCTTCCTCACCATCCCCAAGCATTATTTTTGCTCATACCTGGCACTCGAAACACGCTATGCCTCTACATTATAACGCACCCTCTTTCTTGAAAAAGAAAAACCTGCTTTAATGTCTTGACCGAACATACTCGGGGAGGCCCTACCCTGGAGCCGTTAGAGTGCAAATATATTAGCGGTGACTTCGGCAAGTGCTTGTCATGTTGAATAGCTGCAGAAAGAGATAGTAATTATTGCCGAGAACCCATTAGAGGACTCCTTAGTAAAACAAGCTGCCGTAGCAAACTAATGGACTATCAGCCCACTGCCGTGTCTCTTCCCATTCCATTTAGCTGCTTGTCACTCCTATCAAACCATCTGACACTGGCAAGGCAGGTCGCCTCGGCGCAATTAGCGTGATGCGAGACTCTCGGTTGCGCTTCTCCTGGCGGGGCCTGCATCCGGCAGATGGAAAGCTACGGCCAAAAAACCGTTCCTTGGCTGCTCGTGATGCACCGATCAAAACCTGTCTCCGAGGCAAATGCCCACCGGCCTGGCTGAGGCGACAGGAACGCCAGTGCTCCTGCTCATTACGAAGAAACAACCAGGGCGAAAAGGCAACGAAACAAGGCCGCTTACGTGGGCTTTCTTTCCGCATTATGCCGAGTCTCTTTGGCTCGGATCAGCTCGAGGCAAAATTCGTAGCTCGCCCCCAGGGGCTGGAGCTCGCGAGCCGTCAATAGATGGCGGAACTCTCGCGGGGACCTGCCGCTTTTAATTCCGGTGCGGCATTCCGGAAAAGCAAGGGGTCTAAAGCGAACTACTCGCTTTTCTGTTTGGATTCCTTCTGTGTGACGTGAACACTTACTGTGGGAGCAAACTCATTTCTGTTACCTATTTCTTCTGCACCCCATGAAGGAGCGGCAACACCAATGGTTTATTCCATTTTTCCCTTCCCAGGTCTTCTAGTCCCCAATGGAAATATATGAGATTTGAAACATGTTGATATCACCAGCAGTGCTTGCAAGACACCTGCACAGCTGTAGTGCATTACTAGCCACCATCAGCCACATATTGAGGGAGCAACCCGGAAAGGGAGCTAGTGTAATACAACACTGTGTGGTAAAGGCGATTGGAGGAAGACAAATGGACGTGTTCATTAAAGGGGCATTTTCTGTTCTCAACTATTTACATTCATAGCCCCCCACCACGAACTGCACTGGCTTCTACTGATTTAGCCAGCACCATCCTTAGCAAATGTCTTTAAACGTCATGGTCAAACGGTGTTCGAAATTGAGGGAAGTTGGGAGCTATTTAGCTCCAGCTTGTAGCATACAAGAGCCTGGTTAGCTTGATACAAACAGCCACCAGGAGCTACGTTTGGCTCCCCAGGCCAGCGGATGATGAACAAATGCACCTTTGTGTAGGGACTTCATTTAGGGGTCGCCAGGGGTCGCAACTGCAACCCCTGAGGTCTCCCTTGCTACCCCTGTGGTCTCTCTTGCTACCCCTAAAAAAAAAATACAATCTCCAGGGCTGTGGCCAGCACCATGTGGCTCTTTGCTTCTGGAGTGGCTGGCTTTCTTGTTCAAGCCTCTTTAAAATAAAAATAAAAAACAGGGGTTCTGCAAGATTTTCAGCATTGACCCTAAATAAGAAAGAATAGGACTAAGAAATAATTTGTCTTTCTCAAATTCAATACAATAATTGCTAGACTCATTAATTCAGGTACACCTCAGGGGGTAGGTCACTGATTTAGTCTGTTCTTAAACACCTCAACTCAGCCTTTCATCCTTCTGAGGTCGATAAATTAATACTAACACAGGTTGGGTGATATTCTATGCATATTTGTTCTATATAAAGCGCTTAAGCGTAAGTGCTATATAATAACACATCATTATCATTTGGCCATGGACGTCTGCTTGCATTCACAGTAATTTGGTAATATGGGCCTATACACAATGGTCTTAACGATACATAGGAAGATCCATTTTTGTACGAAATGGATATCGTAATCATATTTTTTGTAGTGTACTTGGGAAAAATGCTATGTGATGCCACTTACTGTTTTGTCAAGGGGTGAAAGGTCGTGTTCCATCGCTCCCTGTGATATCACTTTGGGGTGGGGGTCAAATTACATCACTTCCTGTGATGTCATCAGAGGTCAAGGGTCGTGTGGTGTCACTTTCGCTACCCCTGGCATTTTGGTGAAATGAAGTCCCTGCCTATGTGAATTTAACTGTGTGTGTTTGTGATAATTTATAAATACACATCTATACAACATTTAAAGCACAAGGGGACAATAATGGTCAAACATTTTTATGTTTGCAGCCTATGTGGAAGTTATTTGCGAAACGCTATGCACTAGCTCCTCGTTCCCCTTTGGTAGCTCCTGGTCCTGGCAATCTCAATTTTAAGCCCTGTCAAAAAAGTGGATGAAATGGAGGCAACACGTGTGTCAAACTAAGGCCAGACAACATTAATTATGTACACGGGCAGGGCAAACCTCAAGACATGCGCTATAAGAGGAATCATTTTTAGGCACCAGCAGCTGTGAAAATTAACTCACACATTTTCCCAGTGTATCCAGAATCAGGAAGCTGAACATATCCTCTGACATGCTACCAATGCACTGAGTGACAAAAGACAGAAATGTTAGTGAATTTGGTAGTTTAAAAATTAGGCGTACAACTGCATTTTGCACAGCCTTTAGATACTGAGGTTGATGAAACGGCAGGCCAGCAAGCAGAGCATTGCCATAATCCAGTTGAGTTTCATGAAAGAGCCAACCACCACAGAGGGGTTTGGTCCAAGGTATAAAAGGCAGGACATTTATTTATTTATTTTATTTTTATTTATTACATTTGTTATACGCCCAGACCCTGAGGTATCACGGCGCAGTTACAGACATAAGCAAAATAAAATCTTGGTGAAGAACACAAACATTCGAACAAAAGATACAATTTACATTTCTACATTATGTACAATGGTGAACCTATATATACAGTCGGTGTGCAGAGTTGGCCTGGAATGTGATGTACTTGGGAGCCGCTACAACTGGTTGAATAACTGCGTTTTAAGTAGTTTCTTAAAATGTGGGAAGGATGTTTCATTCTTGATGTTAAGAGGTAAGGCATTTCACTGCATGAGTTGGAGTTTGGAGAGGTTGGTGTTGGAAGTGCCAAGTAAAAGGACGTTACAATAGTCAAGCTTGGCTAGTATAAGCGCTCTTGCTAGTGTAATGCAGTTTTCTGGTGTCAGGAATTTGCGACTGAGAGAGATAAGTTTGGCTATGTAGGAGGTAGAAGATGCTAGGGTATTGACTTGCTTGGACATGGTAAGAGTCGCATCAAGGTAAACTCACAGTGTCTTAACTTGTTTTAGTACTGGGATTGTGGTGCCATCAATGCAGACTGCTGAGTAAACAGGCTGTAGGGATGCTATCTTGGAAGATGATCCTAGTATGAGCAGTTCTGTTTTGTCATCATTGAGACACAGGCTGTTGTTGCCCATCCAATTTTGGATTATTGAGTAGATCTTATTGATAAGTATGGAGTCTTCCTCATGGTTTCCTGTTAGGGGGATAAGGATTTGAGTGTTGTCTGTGAAGTTGGCATAGATGACGCCCATAGCATCCAGAGTTGCGAAGAGCAGCTTGGTGTAGGCATTGTACAGGGTGGGGGAGAGGCAAGAGCCTTGAGGGACGCCTAATGGGTCTGGTATGGGGTCTGCTGCTTCTTTACCAATGGCGACTCTTGAGGTCCTGTCTGCGAGAAAGGATTTAATCCAGTCTGTGGCATGATGTGATAAGTTAAAGTTATTGTTTAGGGTGGCACAGAGTTTATCATGGTCAACCAAATTAAAGGCCGCGGAAAGGTCGAGGAGCATTAATAGGCAGAGTTTGCCTGATTCTCTGGTGGCATCCATTTGGATCTTCAGGTCGAGTAGGGCTGTTTCCGTACTATGGTTGGGGTGGAACCCTGATTGTCTGTCTCCTAGTAACTGATGGTGTTCTAAGTGATTTTGAATTTGGGAGTATGCTATTTTGTCGATGATTTTCAGGAGAAATGGGACGGTGGTTATGGGTTGGTAATTGGTAGGGATTGAGGGGTCCAGGGTTGGTTTTTTGAGGAGGGGTGTTACCCAAGCTTTTTTAATGCTAGCGGGGACTGTGTTAGAGCTAAAGGATGTGTTGACAAATTCAGTTATGACTGGTGATAGTGTGTGTGCACAGAGTTTAACTAGATGGGAGGGGAATTGGTCTTCCTTGCAGTTGGAGGCTTTGAGTTTCATTATGGTGTCCAGTACTTCTTTGTTAGTGACTGGGGTGAATTGGAAGGGGGTGCCTGTGGGAGTGTTGGAAATGTTTGAGACAATAGAAGGAAGGGTTTTTTTGGCAATGAGCATTTTTTACTGTCGATTTTCTTTTGTAGCAGCATAATTTTAGAGGCTAGTGTGTCTTGCATTGTGGTGCACCAGGTTTTGCTGAAATTATGGGGTACTGTCACTTGGCAAGGGTTCTCAAGCTCTCTGAGAATGGAGAACAGTTCTTTGCTGTCCGAGTTAGCATTGGGTATACGTTTGTTGCGAGCATTGGCTTTATGAGAGATTATGGCTGATTTGTATTTTTTGTTAGCTGTTATGAACACCTTAGCTGATTCATCGGTGTTGGTTTTCCTGTGTAGATGTTCAAGTGATCTTTTAGTACGTCTAAGGGGGACTAGCTCTTCATCAAACCAGAAACAGGAGCGTTTGTCAGGTTTCCAAGTTTTGGTGGTGATAGATGCGAGTGCATCAATAGTGCGGGTGAGGATTTGTTGATAGCAGTCTGCTATGTAATCGGGATTATTTGTGTTGGGAGTGACATTAGCTAGGGCCAGGTGCAAAGTGGGGGAAAGGTTGTCTGCTGTGAGTTTTTTGATATTTCTGGATTCAAAGGTGTCTGGTGTTTTAGGGCTGGTGGGATCAATATTTTTGTATTCCAATGTGAAGGTGATGCTGCGGTGGTCTAACCATTCTACGGGAAGGACGGACTCTATGGTGACTTGAGAGTTGAGGGAGAGGATCCAGTCCAGTTTTCTGCCTTTGGAGTGAGTTGGTTCATTTATCAGCTGGGTAAAGTTCATATCGGCAGCGTCCATGTCAAGTGGGTCGCTGTAACCTAGATTGATATGCCCTAAAATAATGCATTTAGTCTTGGGTTTGATGAAGGGCGTAACCAGTAGGGGGATGTCTAGGTTAGGATGGCTGGTTTTGTTGGGTGACCTATATACTATTAGGAAATTGGTGGTGGTTTTGGGGTTGGTGGAGAATTTGACTAGTAGGAGTTCATAGCCCTGTATTTGCTCCAACGGGCACGCTCTGAATTGCAGTGTGGTTCTAGCTATTGGGGCAACTCCGCCTCCTTGGAGGTTGTTCCTATCTGTTCTGAGGATACTGTACCCTGCAGGTATAGCAATGGCTAGAAAAGGGCCTGCAGAAGGGTGTAGCCAGGTTTCGGTGACTGCTAGTATGTCAAGTTGTTGATCCACGATGAGGTCATGGATTTCTATGGCATGATACATGCTTCAAGATGTGCAAGATTTTACAATTGCAATAATTGCTCAATTCACATAAACAAGCAGAAAGCTATCCCAGGTTATTACACAAGACCTCCCTTACATTGTCCTCTCTCTTCTACGCTTTTAATGACGACAAATGCGGTACTGGAGTACGATACCCAGCAGATGAAAGTTAGAGGCAACCGTGATATAAGATTTCCATTAATGAAGGAAGCCAGCAGAAATCAAATAAGGCTTTGATTGTCAAAACATGGGAAGCAATATCTAGGGATAATGCAGAGCAATGATTATGTTATACAATTTATGACAGCTTTATAATGTTTTATTATTTGCTATTGTCTGGTTTAATTTAAGATCACAACTAGAACAGAAACATGCTATGCATGAGTGTGATGGTGAGATCTCTGCCAGAAAAATAGTCTCCTAGTGAGAGCCCCTAATGACAAAGTTCAAGCATGAGGATTAAATAAGGAGATCCCCAAATGTGGCTTAGATCCTCCTCTGAGCTAAAGGATTCGGATGTAGAAGAACAAGTTACTTCTTACCTTGTAAAGTTCTTTCGATGTGATGTTCCTCCGACGTATTCCTTATCTATGATATTTGTATCTCCAGCTTGCTGGCCTCGGAACATTTTTTTTCCCAGTAGAGGGCGCTGTGCGTCGACGTCCGTCGAGTAGGTGCTCCTCGAAGGCCACCGTATCGACGCCGACGTCATCATGCCTATAAATGGCCACGCGCAGCGTCCGTTGCTCAGTTCCATTTTGTAGAGTAAAGTAGTTATTGTATGAATGGTTACTACCCTTGAAGGAGCGTAAGCTGCAACCACAAGGGAAATGTTACTGCGGGGATGGATGGGAGGGGCGATAAGGAATACGTCGGAGGAACATCCCATCGAAAGAACGTTACAAGGTAAGAAGTAACTTGTTCTTCGAAGGGATTGTGTCCTCCGACGTATTCCTTATCTATGATAGACTCCCATAGCAGTGGTATGTGATTGGAGGCGGGAGTAAGAGATGCCATATTACCCTTTAAGAATGAACAGAGTGTAACACAGCTTTGCCAAATCTAGTCTCTTGACTAGAGGAGGAATCCAGGCTATAAAATTTGGTAAAGGTATGTGCGGACGACCATGTGGCAGCCGCACATATGTCTCTAATTGGTACCCCTCTTTGAAGAGCTGAGGATGCTGCGATACCCGTGGTCGAATGAGCCCTTAGATTTTGAGGGGGCTCTTTCCCTGCCAGTTTGTAGCATTCCAGAATGGCTAAAATAATCCATCTGGAGATGGTTTGTTTGGTTATTGGTAATCCTAACTTATGTCCTGCGTAACCTACAAAGAGTTGGTCTGCTTGTCTAATTTTAGCAAGTCTACTAATATAAAAACTCAAGGCTCGCTTATGGTCCAGCCTGTGTAGTCTCTCTTCCTCTTTCCCCGGATGGGGAGGAGGATAGAAAGAAGGTAAAGTAATCTTCTGAGTAATGTGAAATTCCGAAACTACCTTTGGGAGGAAGTTAGGCTTCACCTGTAGAACTACTTTGTCCTTGTGAAAAGTTGTATGAGGAGGTTTACAAGACAGGGCTTGTATCTCGCTAACCCTTCTAGCAGATGTTAATGCTACCAATAAAACAGTTTTGAGGGTGAGAAACTTCAATGAACAAGAGTGGAGTGGTTCAAAGGGAGCACCCTTTAGGAAGTTTAAAACTAGATTTAAGTCCCATAAGGGAACTTGGAATGGTCTTGGAGGTTAAACATTAGTTAGACCTTTCAGGTATTGTATTACCAATGGAATTTTGAAATACGATGGCTCTTCCGCAGTGCGCTTAAAGATCGATAGCGCTGCGAGATAGCCCTTAATAATTGCCCAAAACCAGAGCTGCATCGCCTCTCTGCACAGTGGCAGTGACCCTATGCCTCCTCTTTTGTTGAGGTAGTGCATGGCCACTCTATTGTCCGTCATTATCAGGACGTTTCTCCCCCGTACAGACGGCAGAAAAGCCTTCAGTGCCAGTCTGGTGGCTCTCAGCTCCAACAGGTTGATGTGTAGTCTGGACTCCGATGGAGACCAACGACCGCTGATGGTCAAGTCGTTGGCATGGGCTCCCCACCCCGTGAGTGAGGCGTCTGTGACTACTGTTATCTCCGGCCATGGTTGCCAAAACAGTTCTCCTTTCAAGATGTTCTCTGGAGAGGCCCACCATAGAAGGTCGTGGGATACCTTGTCTGGAATCCGGAAGAGATCTGTCATCCTCCCTGAGAATTGTGACTACTGAGTCCTCAGTGCCCACTGAAGGGATCTCATTCTCAGGCGAGCCTCTGGCACAAGGGATATGCAGGATGCCATGAGGCCTAGCGACCTCAAAAAGTCGTAGGCTGGGAGACGTTGGGCATTTTGAAACCTGGTGACCATCTGCAGAATATCTTGAGCCCTCACCTCTGGTGGCGAGGCTTTTCCCAGGGATGTGTCCAGGAATGCTCCAATGAACTGGAGTCTCTGTGATGGTATCATCTGTGACTTCTTTAAATTGAGGGAGAAGCCCAGCCTGTGAAGGGAGTAGCAGACATAATCTAGTTGGATCCGAGCTTGTTCCGAAGAAACTGCTCTGATCAACCAATCGTCCAGGTAGGGGTAGACGTGAATCCCTTCCCTCCTTAGACTTGCAGCCACAACCGACATTAGCTTGGTGAAGACCCTCGGGGCGGAGGTCAGCCCAAATGGCAGAACTCGAAATTGATAATGAGAGTTGCCAATTGCGAACCTCAGGTACCTCCTGTGCTTGGGATGGATTGGCACATGGAAATCAGCATCCTGAAGGTCCAGAGATACCAACCATTCCTGAAGCTGGAGGGCCTGAAGGATCTGAGAGAGAGTTACCATCTTGAACTTGTCCTTCCTGACGAACTTGTTCAATTCTCCTAAGTCCAGGATGGGTCTCAGTCCTCCGTCTTTCTTTGGTATGAGAAAGTAGGGGGAGTACCAGCCCTTGTTCCTGTCCGCTACAGGTACCGGTTCTATGGCACCTTTCTCTAGCAGGTCTACAACTTCCTGCAAGAGGAGCAGATCCGGCACTTTCAGAGAGCTGTTCCCCGGTGGATTTCTTTGAGGGATGCGTAGAAAAGGCAGGCAGTAACCTTGGGCAACTGTCTCCAATGCCCAAGCATCTGACGTAATAGCCTGCCATTCCGTCAGATGGTGAGTTAACCTGCCCCCTACAGGTGTCTTGTGATGGGAGACCTCAGAGTGGTTTGGGAGCGGCTGATGCAGTTGCCGAAGGTAAAACGGCGCCTGCTCCTGCTGATGCAGCTTTCTTTCCTTTACCCCGTCCACCACGGGTAAATTTTCCTTGGCCTCTTTGAGTCGGCCGTCCTCTGCCTCTTCCAAATGAGGAATAATAGCGAAAGGACCTTCCTCTCCAAGAGGATCCTGCGGGACGAAAATTAGTTTGTCGGATTGCAGCTCCTAGTGACTTGGCTGCTGCTTTAGATGTTTGTAGTTTTTCCAAACTGTCATCCGCCTTTTTACCAAATAGGGAAGAGCCGTCAAAGGGCATATTTAAAAGTCTGGCCTGTACGTCAGAAGCAAAGCCGGACTGTCTCAACAACGCATGCCTGCGGATTGTGGTACTTGCCGCCATGGCCCTGCTGATACTGTCAGCAGAATCAATGCCAGTTTGAAGGGACTCACACATTGCATCTTTACTATCTCTGATGATATTTAAAAATGCGTCCCTTTCTTCTCCTTCCGGTATGCAGTCAGCCGCCGATGAAGCACACTCCCAAAGAGTGTGGCTGAACCTAGCGAGCGTACAAGTTGCATTAATAGATTTTAAAGCCATGCTACAGGCTGAGAAGACTTTCTTAGCCATGGCATCATATTTTCTGAGGAGCATTGGGGTAAGCAGAAGTACTGCCTGATGAAGTTGCAGCCTGGACCACAAGACTCTCTGGAGTAGGGTGCTTAGATAGGTATTCAGGGTCAGCAGCAGATACCCTATATTTCGCTGACAACGTCTTGTTAACCGCAGGGACAACTTCAGGAGTTTCCCAGTTAGTTAAAATCTTTCTTTGTAAAACAGAATGAAAGGGAACCACAGGATCCTCCTGTGGACCTTTATCCAGAATATCTGTGAGGTCATCCTGTTGAAAAACAGGTGAAGGCGCAGACCAACCCATGAACTCCATAATTCTTGACATTAGGGTTCTATAAGGGGTATCAGCATGTTCCCCTGGGTTTGGTTTGACAAATTCCACTTCTGGGGAAGTGTCTAGGCCACTTGCTTCCTGTAATTTGGACGAGGCCACTTTCACGAAGGCGCTTAGCATCTTTTTTCTGAATTCCTCCCACTCAGCTTGAGAGCTGTGTTTTGTGGGGCAATTTACTTTTTCAGGGGAACTAGAAGACGACGATAAAGGGGATCTTCTTCGTCTTTTTTTCGAGTGTCTAGACCTCGACGAGTGGTGGGAGCCACTTCGAGACCTAGACCGAAAATGCTTTCGACGGTGAGGAGACGAATGTCTCGACTCTACCGCGGAAACCTTCAAGGAAGTTAAAATTGACTTACCTCTCTCGAGCTTCCCCTTACGCTCCTTCAAGGCTTTCGCCGTCATGGATAGGCATTCTTCACACTCCGAACACTGGTGTTCGATTCCCAGACACCACAAACAGATCCTCTGAGGATCCGTCAACGACATTTTTTTCCCACAGTCTCGGCATTTTTTGAAACGGGACCGAGGAGTCGTCGGGTCGGAGGAGGAAGCCATCGAGTACGAGTCAGTTTTCTCGAGGAAATGTGAATATATATCGACTGACGAACTGAGCAACGGTATTCCGAGGCACACGAAGCACGGAAAAACGGAACTGAGCAACGGACGCTGCGCGAAGCCATTTATAGGCATGATGACGTCGGCGTCGATACGGTGGCCGTCGAGGAGCACCTACTCGACGGACGTCGACGCACAGCGCCCTCTACTGGGAAAATTTTTTTCCGAGGCCAGCAAGCTGGAGATACAAATATCATAGATAAGGAATACGTCGGAGGACACAATCCCTTCGAATGTTGGGTGTTGGTCTCTTTGAAGGCTGCACCAGAATAAAAACAAATTGTAAAAAGGGACACCAATGATTTTAATGTCAACCTTCGTCATGCAAACTTGAACATATGTAACCAGGTAGACTTCAAAGGAGCTACTTGTGATTAATTAATGCAATATCAAAATGGCATTAAGTACCCTTCAATTAATTGACATTGACTGATATTTTTGTTTCTTCTATTGCTGCACCTAATTTTTTGACAAAACCTAATCTAGATGGCCTGTTATAATTGACCAATATGTTCAGTGAGGGATTAACCCATCTTCTGTAAACTAATTCCGTTGACAGAAATTGTTTTAGAAAAAGTTACTCCTGTTGAAGTTGGGGCATAAAATGCTGAAATTAGTACTTGTCGACATGTGTTATTGAATATGTTTTTGTTTTAAATAATTAATTTGTATGGAGCCAGGATGGATATTAACAAACTGAATTATTTTTAACAGTCATTTGTTTTAGAGATTTACATTTAGGGAAAAGATGGATATTAAATAAAATTATAATTTTAAAAAGGACAAAGGGATATCTTTTTCTACCCAATTAAGTTATGCTTAGTTAATTGTCCTATAACCTTGGAGTGATGTACAGACTGTGTAATGGACACTCTGGACAACAGTTTCAGTTTTATGTTTAAACTGGAGGGCATCGCTCAATATTTTTGGGGTGACGGTTTTCATGCTGCTGTGTTGAGCATACGCATCTGAAATGTGATCTGCTTCCGAATGCTGAATTATTACAGTTAAAAAAAATATATCTAATGAAAGGTGTTTTAGTCCCACATTTGAAAGATATAGAGTGGAAAGCAACAGGACAGAGAGCCCACACTGCGGTCGGTAGCAGGAGCCGGTTAGTATGACAGTGGAGTCAGGAGAGAGAGGATCCTGCGGAGCAGTGGAATGCAGTAAATGCTGCAGCAGCAGTTTGAATTTACCAGAGCAAAAATTGTGGACAAGTCATCTAATGACAATCTCTCCTCCCTCCTCTTCATTTATGAGAACTATGAATGGTGGATGGTAGTAAGTGGCCTCCACGAATCCCGGGAGTAAATACAAGTCATTAGCTAAGTGTGGATTCTATTGGATAGCGAGAATGTAACCATGAAAATTATATTTGTCCACTCTACCGAACAATCTTTTTTTGCCGTGAAGAAGGCCAGGCCCTTTGGAAACAACTCCAGACCTAGGCTGAAACTCGATTTGGCATTAACTACTGGCATTAATAACTGTCCTATGTGCCAGTAACTACTGGCTACACGTGGTTCTTCTGTATGTTAATATGTATGTAGCACTTATGTGTCTAAAGTGCTATTATATGCTGATGATCTCCACCTGTTTCTTTCAAATCCAGAGTACTCATTTCGGAATGTATTGGAACTATTTAATCGTTTTGGTAACATATTGAACTATCTAAGACTGAAATGTTTCCAATCACCCTAATGTGTAAAAAAGTTGTGTCCTGGAAATTAGTTCCAATGGGCTAGAGAAGGATTTGTACATTTAGGCATTTATGTATCTAGGGATTTCACTCATATGCTGGAAAATAACATACCTCTTAAACTCAGGGAAATGATTTCAGACTGTAAAAGATAGTCTAGAATCAACCTTACAATATGGGGAAAATTGTCACGATTAAGATGACCATGCTTCTTAAGATTTTATATCTGTTCAGCATGTTGCCTCTTCCTCTTTCGCAGTCTTTGTAGGGAGTAATTAAGAAGGTATTTAGAGACTTTTTATGGGGGATTGGAGTTCACCCGAAAATTCCAATGGCAATTCTTTTGCGCTCGGTGGAGGAAGGAGGCTTTAGTTTTCCAGATGTGAGGACATATCACGCTGCTTTGTCCTTGAGGAATCTACATCACTGGATTAATGACGATTCTGAGTCAGCCACTATGTGGGTAGGCATGGAAAGGAAGTCTGTGTCACCTATACCCATGGAATGTTTTCTTACAATGGATTATCGACTGCGTCTTGACAAAACCTTCCCTGCAGTATGACATATGGTTTCTGAATGGAAACGTATGAATCGCATAACTGAGTCAAAAACTGCTATCTCTGGAGTCATGTATCTGGAAGAATCCAGCGATTACTGTTGACAATAAGATGCTGAATTGGTGCACATGGCAGCGTGCAGGTATTTGGAAGCTGAAACATGTTATGATGTGATATGGCATTATAATGCGCCTATACACAAGTGTTTCAAGGTGCGACGAGGCAAGGGGGGGAAACAGAGGGAAGACAGAGACAACGATCCTACTAGGCTGGGTGACATTGAGATTGCGCAAGTGCAGGGGGGAGCGTGAAAGTATGTAAACTTTCCCAATCTGATATGTTCTAGAGAATAGCACCTTATTAGACTTTGGGTTCTTGAAATTGAAATATAAATTACGTAATTCTAAAAGATCAAAGTATATAGTGCTACAAGGAATTTTGACATCCATTTTCTCTGCATTAAATGCCAAGATCCATGACCCTCCTGGCCTATATGTCATGTTGAAGAACTGCCCTCGCTCTGCATCTATGGTCTACCGCCTACTCTCTGTCACCTCCAAAGTGCCCTTGGAAAGGCCACAGTGAAAACCTTGGGAGTCTGAAATGCATGTGCAGATATCTGATTCCAACTAGTCGATAATATGTAAAAGCCAGAAGAAATTCAAACTGGACCTGGATGTACGTTATACACAACAGAGGGTTATAGCCTGTCTGTATTGGTCGCTGTGGAGCATGAAAGTATGTAAACTTTCCCAATCTGATATTTGCAGGAACTGCAAAAAGGAAATTGGAACCAATTCCCATACGTTTTGGTCTTGTGTGCAAGTATCTCAATACTGGTAACAAGTCCTCTCCCGAATGGAGTTTGTAATCCAGTCAGTACTGACACGTACCCCACTATTCTGTCTTCTGGGCTTATTCCCAAATAGGTTGAAGTTATCAGCTGGAGTTAAAAATTGGACATACAAAGCATTATTACTGGCTAAGAAACAGATTTTGAGGAAATGGAAATCTAATGGGAATCCCCAACTTGAGGACTGGGTTCAGAGTATGTTGCTATTGGCTGATAGGGAAAAAATTTCAGATGATAGAAAAAATTTGGTTGAAGACTATCAATTAATTTGGGGTATTTTCAATGACTTAAATGCTTAAAATGTTACTGTTATGGAATTTTATAATGCGTGTGTGTTTAATGATCTGCTGGTTTGGCTCACCCTCGTCCCTTTTCGCACCTAGTGTTTGCTCATGTTGTTTGTCCTGCCTTTTCTTGTGTTGTGTATTGTTATGTTCGGGGAGAAGTGTGTAAAGTTGGGTTGGGATATTCTGTATTATTACAACAATATAAGATGTTTTGATTTTTTTGCTATGTTCTGCTTTTGCAAGATCTCTCATTGGATTACTTACGCTACCCTTTCTTTATTTTGATATTGTATTATATTTTGTCAACACTGTTGTATATTGCTTGTATTTGATGGATTGAAAATGATAAATTATTAATAAAACTCTAATAAAATAAATATGTATGTAGGTTTGTAAGATGCACATTGCCACAAAAAGTATAATAATAGTGCATAGCATGCACTATGAAGGCGCTGATGGCCAATAACCGGTCATGTTTTTTAATAGGATTGATGGATTTTATGTCTGAGGTATTTGCAGTGTTTGTTAGATGATTGGAGTTAGAATGTGGATCGAAGATTGATACTATGGTTTTGGTGGGTGGTTTTGGCAGGGGGAATATGTTTTCACCCTATCATTTTGTACTAATTGTTTATACCAAATTATTTTTGTTCTAGTTCATTTTTATGGGACTGAATATTTTGCATATGTTGAATACATTTTGTATTGATAGTTTTACTTTTAATGGTTGTCCCCTTATTGATTCCTGTCTAATTGCTTAGGCATATGGGTATTACATGAGTTTTTTGTTATTGGCCTACAGTTGTGATTCCCACTGAACCCATGAGTGTGAACAATAATAGGCATATGATGACCTCACGTGTTGTGTAACAGGAGAAGCAGGTATATGTGGAGGTGCATGATGTTATGAGTGAGGTTAGAAATCCCTAAAGAATAGTGCAAATGGATTCGGTCTAATGAGGAATGGGAGGGTGGTCTTGTTATGCCACTGATGTGTTTTATGGTAAAGGCTTCCAGATCAAAGAAGTGTAGTAAAAGACGGTATCTTCTAGGCCCACACCATACCCCAGATATTAGCTGGTACAGAATTTTAACCGTGAAGCTGGATGGATACCTGACACATTTCCAATTCATATCTTGCAGCTAGGCATTCGGGGCGTTAGCCAGTAGTCTCAGCAGCACCTGGAGACAATGCTTGTGCCCGCTCAGAATTAATTTGTTCTGGTGCAAAGCAGGTCTGAGCATGAGGCCCAGGATAGACTGCATCTCAGAATATTTTCCTCACCTGTTTCTACCTCCATTTTCCTGCACGCTTAATGCTGCAGACTCTGTAGCACGCTGACTAGACAACAAATCGAATGTAATAATTTCTCTGTAATCACCGGAACGATACTGGTTATCAGTGGATAACAAACGTGTGTAGGATGGATTAAAAGACAAAAACGTAAAAAGTTAACAACATTGAGGGACGGCATTTGACTCAAATGCCACAACTTAGATGCCAACTAAAGGGCACTGCCTGTTCTTTAATGGAAATCACACAGACAAGAAACTTTAGGTCAGTGTTAGAGGATACAATGCAAATTAGGATAGGTTACTTCCATGAAGAAAGAGTGAATAATTGTCAGTGTGACAAGTGTTAAGCTTCTCCTATTATGTTATATTAAGTAGCCATCTAAACTAGCCACGCAGGCAGGTGATAATCAAGATTTGACAAAAGGATTAAAAATTAGATGTGTTGACTATTGGAAAGCCATCTATAGACCTACAAATCAGTCAGCCTTCTAAAAGACAAACAGGGGACATTCTGAAAACATGTGACCCAAAACAGATACAAGCATTACAATCTTAAAAGGAAGAATTGCCTTTGACTCATTTTTGTATGATGTAAGAATGTGCTTGGGATACAAGCCTCCTCCTAGGTGTAATCTGAATGAACTTTAAGGCACATGGAAACTGATCCACCAGTAACTCTGTGCTTTATACATTTAACAGGGCAAATCAAAAACATTTTTGTATCTGAATTACAGCAATCGATCTTCAGGTGGGTTTGGTTGCAAAGTGTTGGAGCCACAAAGCAGGTTCATTGAGGTAGGGGTTGGAGGAGTGGTTGGTGAGAGGGTAAGTAAAGGAGTTATTTGTATGTGTGTGGGTGAGGGGGTTGAGGAATGGTGTTGTGCTGTGGTGCATCGTGAAGGAATGTGTGCTAGAGAGGTGGTACGGAATGCCAATGGTGCTGGCGGAAGGGGCGCAGTGTGCATTGGCTGGGTGCCCTATGAAGACTAGGAGGATGCAGAGGGTACTAGCCAGGGACCGGGGCAGCATGTCCACAATTGTTAGAGTTACTCAAGTATGGCAGACATAGGCCAGCGAATATGTAGGACGAAGCAAAGTATGTGAGGGAAATCAAGTGTGGCACAGATCCAGTAAGGCAGACATAGACTCGCAGTCAAACATTGCACAAGCAGGTATAACAATCATAGGCTGGATTGCAATTGTAGGCTAGCTAGTGGGTGGCACAAATTAGATAAGGGGCACAACAAGTGTAATACAAATCGAGTGAGGCCAGAGGGAAATCAAAGAAAAAAGAAAATGGTACGATCAAATAAAGCTCAAATCAAGTGTAGCGGACATAGGCTAGCTCGTAGTTGTGGAACAGCACGTAGCATAAATCAAAGATGGGGCACAATAGTATGGTGCGGATCGAATGTGGCAGATTGTCAAATCACAAATTATATTATATTACAATGTGATATTACAGGAATAGAAATCAAGTAGGGCAGTCCTAAACTGGCTTGCCAGTTGCAGGCAGGCGAATAGGTGGCACAGAACAAATGAGTATATGATATTTTACAGTAGAGGTTATCGCTGCAGACTTGAAAGCTAATGTCTTAACTTAAATAGAGAAAGCGTTTAATACACTTAATTAGGTGGTCCTACGCTTTCTTTCAAGAAGAACTGTGATTCGAACAATACCTATCAAACGGATAACACTATTGCACATCAATGAATGCAGAGAAATCTAATTGCAAAAGGGGCATTTCATTGTCCTGCAACACGAAAGCTGTACCCGAGGTGGCTACCACTTTCTACAACCAGGATAGCTAACGATAAGAAGGTAAGACAAGGGGCTGGTGTGTAGACGGGACGTAGTGACTCCAGTATGCACAGTGTTAGAAAGGATTGAACATTTTCATCATTAATGACCTACAAAAGGTACAAATCAAAATGAATAAGAGAGAAAATAGAGGCTGCTCTAATATTGACAGTGAGCGACCCAGGACACAAATCCCTTACATCAAATGTTAGGTGAAGGAGATCATTTATTTGAATTAAGCACATCCTAGAATCTCTGAAACGTCAGCCAATTGACATCACAGAGCTACTATAA
Source organism: Ambystoma mexicanum (assembly GCF_040938575.1). Classification (NCBI taxonomy): domain Eukaryota; kingdom Metazoa; phylum Chordata; class Amphibia; order Caudata; family Ambystomatidae; genus Ambystoma; species Ambystoma mexicanum. The sequence continues at coordinate 1,320,324,568 of NC_090935.1, read as the reverse complement.
GTTGATGCAAACATGACCATTAATAACAGTTTCGTACTTGCATGTGCAAATTGTGCATCCATATAGGAAAAGTGCACGCAGTTGGGGTGAACTTCCAAAAAGAAAAACTCTGTGTGCAAACATCTTTGTGCATGCACATTCGTCCTCATGCTTAAGTTGCAGTTTGTGGGTGTTCCCGGGGATGAGGCAGGCTAGGGGTGAGTGGACCAACTCATTTATTTATTAATTCTATTGTTTAAAAGCGTAATATTTTACAGATCTGCGGGAACCATCCTCCCCGTATTTCAAATAGCCCAGTTGTCTGGCTTTCGTATGCCGATGACATTGATTTACTTGATCAGACCGCAATGGGACTCCAGAATAGTCTTAAGGCAATCGAAAAATACGCATTTGATCATGGCCTTATTATTAATACATCTAAAACAAAAATGAGGACTATTAAATAGAAGGAATCTGAAAAAATATAATTGGACTATGCGGGGATCCAATTTGGAGGAGGTAAACAGTTACCAGTAACTAGGGGTCCTGGTTACTAACAACATGGACAAGATCACACTTGCCAATACAATAATGAATAAAGGACTGACCAAATTTAAGGCTGTTGACTCGTTCATACGAAAATCAGGCAGGCAATCGATAGAGGGATTAACACAACTGTATAAAGCCTGCATTGTGCTGGGTATTCTATATGGACTGGAGATTTTTGGTTAAGGAAACAGAGTGGCTTAACATTATTGAAGGTAAACTATGGAGGAAGGCACTTGGACTGTCCCAGGTGGTACCGATTGAAGCAATCGTTAGTTAGCTAGGTCTTATCTCACTTAAGACCAGAAGGATGATAGGCATGTGTATTTTCTATGTTAAGCTGCTGATGAACTTCGGTAATTACAGATCACTAGACTGCCTTTTTTTTTAGATAAAGATGGAAATCTTAAAAACCGTAATGCTCCAAAGCCATGGAAAACGGATATTTATGCTTTTCTAGATAAAATAGGCTGTACTTGTGAGCAGACGGAGAACTTGGCTCTCAAATTTAAAGAAATAAAATAAAAGGCAGAGGACTGGGATCACAGCAATAGAAATAATCACTTAGCGACAAAATTAATAGTTACTCAACGTAGTGACTGATGTACTCTTAGTCCATAGTCCCCTTTCCTCCATTCTGCATGGGCGTCCCTTGCTAGGGATGGGAGACGGAACCTTTTTCACCTGAAAAAACCTTCTCCTCGTGACCCTGGGAGCGTGCGCTCCCCTGACTCCGCCCATTGGCATCACTCCTCAGTCCCCATTGACGCATCGACAATATTTAACATTGCCTAAAGACACCAGAATTAGGGGGAAGGATGGTGGGACGTATAGAGGAAAGGGGACTATGGACTAAGAGTATGGAACAAGTTACTTACCTGCAACTGTTGTTCTCCAGCATGAGTCTGGCATGGATTCACATGCTCATGAATATTCCCCGTCGTCAGGCCGGGAATCCTCGGTATAGAAAAAATCAGTATCAGTTTCGTTTCTGATCTGTCTTTCTCAGTAGTAACCAATCACTGGTCTCTGGGTCATACTGCCCCCAGCCAATGACTGCCCTCTCCCTAAGCCCCTCCCCTGGCAGCCATCCTCAGATTTGTCAGCACGTGAAGTGGCAGTATGACCAAGTGAAGAGCCGCAGAGGGGTAGGCGGGAGGGTTCGCATGTGAATCCATGCCAGACCCATGCTGGAGAACAACAGTTACAGGTAAGTAACTTGTTCCTTCTCCAGCATGGGGTCTGGCATGGATTCACATGCTCATGAATATAAGAATACATAGCAGTATATACATGCACAACCACGGGAGGTGGCACAAGGCTCAATATCAAGCAATACAACAACTCAACATTAAGCAACTCTTACCTCCTCACCAGGCTCACCTTAGGCGAACAGGTTGCGCAGCACTGCCTGGCCGACTCTGGACTCCTACCTGGAATCCCGGTCGACGCAGTAGAATCTCGTGAAGGTGTGCGTCGACCTCCACGTAGCAGCCCTGCAGATGTCGAGCAGGGGCACACCAGACAGTAACGCCGTAGTAGCAGCGATCGCTCTGGTCGAATGGGCTCTCGGACGGCCAGTCAGTGGTCGGTTTGCCAACCGGTGACAGTGCATGATGCAGCCGGAGAGCCATCTGGAAATGGAAGACTTCGAGAGAGCCTTCCCTTGATTCACAGGTCCAAAGTTCACAAACAGCTGTGATGTCTTCTGGAAACTCTTTGTGCGGTCCACGTAGAACTTCAGCGCTCTAGTCACATCTAGCGAGTGCAGAGTCCTCTCAGCCGGCGACGAAGACGACGGGAAGAAAACTGGCAACACCAAGGGCTCGTTGAGGTGGAAGTCCGACGGCACCTTGGGCATGAAGGAGGGGTGCGTCCTCAGCACCACCCTTGTGTCGTGAAAAGTCAAGTATGGAGGCTTGCAAGACAGGGCCTGGATCTCTCCCACTCGTCGTGCAGCGGTGATGGCCACGAGGAATGCTGTCTTCCACGACAGAAACTTCAACGGCACTGAATGCATAGGCTCGAATGGGGCCCTCATGAGCCTAGTTAGTACCACGTTGAGCTTCTACGCCGGGACAGGGGCCTTCACCGGCGGGAATGATCAGAACAGTCCTTTCATAAATTCCTTCACCAGACGATGAGACCACAAGGACGGCCGTCCTGTAGTTCTGGTGTAACGTGAGACGGCAGCCAGATGTACCTTGATGGAGGCGTGAGATAGGCTAGCCTTGGCCAAAGACAGTAGGTACGGCAATACTTGAGGGGCCGTAATCCGCAGAGGGTTAATCTTCTGTGCTCGGCACCAGACAGAGAACCTCTTCCATTTGTGTCCGTAGCACTTGAGAGTTGAGGATGCCCTGGCCTTTGCAAGAACCTCTCTGCAGTCGGCCGGGATGTCGTATCCTCCAAACTCTAGTGCTGCAGGAGCCAGGCCTGCAAGTTCAGCGACTCTGGTTCGTGATGAAGAATGGCGCCTCCTTCTCTGGAGAGAAGATCCGCGTCTGTCGGTAGCTTGACTGGTGTGGACGCTGACAAGGCCAGAAGGTCCGGGAACCAGATCTGCCTCGGCCACGCCGGTGCGACGAGGATCATCCTGCACCGGGACCTCTTGAGCTGGTTGACAAGCCGGAGTAGCAACGGCAACGGCGGGAATGCATAAAGGGACAGGCCGTTCCAGGGGAACGAGAAAGCATCGCCCATGCTCCTTGGTTGGGGAAACCTGCTGGCGAACCTCCGGCACTTGGAGTTCGCCGCCGTCGTGAAGAGATCGATCTGGGGTTCGCCGCATCGTCGGAAGAGTCGGTCCACTTGATCCTTGCGCAATTCACACTCGTGGCACGAGCGCAGCTCCCTGCTGAGTGAGTCGGCGATGGTGTTTTTTATCCCTGCCAGATGAAAGGGTACCAGAAACATCCCTTGTGCGATGGCCCAATGCCACAGATCCTGGGCTTCCTTGGACAGGGCAGGGGATCTGGTTCCGCCCTGCTTCCGAATGTAAAACATCGTGGTGGTGTTGTCGGTGAAGATCCTCACCACCTTGCCCTTGAGGGACGGAAGGAAGGACCTGAGGGCCCAGAACACTGCGCGGAGCTCCAAGATGTTGATGTGGGGAGTCTTCTCCTCCGAGTACCAAAGGCCTCTCGCGTGGCGGCCCCCGGTGTGCACTCCCCAACCTTCCAGGGAGGCATCCGTCGTCACTGTCACCTGGTGGGCCGGGGCTAGGAAGCCTGTTCCCGCTGTCAGATGAGCGCGGACCCCCCACCATCGTATCGCCTAACGGAAGGTTTCGTCGAACGAGATCCTGTCCTCGAAGCTGCCCGTCGTCTGGATCCAGTGGGCGTCGAGGAATTCTTGCAAGGGCCGCATCCGAAGTCTGCAATGGGGCACCAGATAAATGCAGGAGGACATCATTCCGAGGAGGGACTTGATAGACCTCACTTTGGCCGCGTCCGTGGCCAGTAGACATTGCACCTTTCCTAGGATGGTCCTTATCCTTTCCTCCGATGGTGAGGCCCGCAGCGCCACTGTGTCGAGCTGTGCTCCCAGAAACAGGGCGACTTGCGACAGGACCAGGTGGGATTTTGGAAAGTTGATGGAGAACCCCAGGTCCGTGAGCAGCTGGACGGACTTCGCAGTGTGTTCCACGGCAAGCACCCTTGTCCTTGCCCGTATGAGCCAGTCGTCCAGGTAGGGGTAGACGTGGATCCCCTGCAGGCGCAGCCGCGCCGCCACCGGTGCTAGGCACTTGGTGAACACCCTGGGTACCGATTTTAATCCGAATGGGAGGGCCTTGAACTGGTAGTGCCGCCCTTTGACCACGAACCTGAGGAACTTTTGGTGCCTCTTTAGAATAGGGATGTGGAAGTAAGCATCCTCCAAATCCAACGACGCCAAGAAATCGCCCTCCTCCAGCTGGTGACCATCCGGAACTTCTGTGCCTTGATGTATTTGTTTAGTCGTCGCAGGTCCAGGATGGGACGCCATCCTCCTGTCTTCTTCCTCACGAGGAAGTATCTTGAGTAAACTCCGGAGCCCCGAAGCCTCTTCGGGACGAGCTCGATGGCACCTTTCCTGAGCATTGCCCGTACTTCCAACAGCAGTTGAGGGATGTGATTTTCCTTCCTGGCCACAGGAGGAATGTGGGGGCACCTCTTCTGGAACTCGAGGGCGTGCCCCAGGGCCAGGGCGTCCAGCACCCAACGGTCGGTGGAGATGGACTCCCACACGCCGACGAACTTCGTCAGCCGGCTTCCCACCGGGGTGCTTCGGCGGGGGCCCGACCCGACGGACGGTTCAATCCTGCTTGAAGGCCGCTTTGCCTCCTTGACCACCTTGGCGACGACGACGGGATCCACCTGACTTGCCACGTCCCCTGTAGGCCTCCTGCGACGAAGACCTTGCCGCTTGACGGTAAGTAGAGGAGCTGCTGCCGGCTCCCTTGGAGGCACCCTGTCTGCCTCCAGAGCTCCGAAAGGACGGCCGTCGCTGTTGGAGCACCCCCAGTGCACGGGCCATCTCCGTGTCCATCTTGATCGCCTGAAGGGATTCATCAACCGCCTTGCCAAAAAGGTTGTTCCCATCGAAGGGCATGTCCAAAACCTTGGTCTGAACGTCCTGGCGAAATCCGTCGCCCTGAGCCATCCTCGTCGTCTCAGGCAAACGCTGTTGCCCAACTGACGGAAACCGGTGTCGGCGATGTCCGTAGCCACCGTAATGGCGTGGTCTGAGGCAATCTCACCTTCCTGCAAGATTTCCAGGGCCTCAGCCCTCCTGGCATCCGGAAGGAAGTCCAACAGAAGAGCGATCTTAAACCACAACTCCCTGTCGTAGCGGGCTACGATGGCCAGGGCGTAGGCCGCCTTGATGGTCGTCGCTGCAGATGAGATGACCCGTCCTCCCATCGCATCCAGTTTCCTACCCTCGCTGTCCGGAGGGGAGGTTGAAGCCGAGGCCGATGCCCCCGCCGCTTTCTTCTTGGCCGACGCCGAGACGACCGAGTCTGGGGTAGGTTGCGCTCTAAGGCACAAGGGGGCAGCGTCGGGGACCTGGTACTTCTTCTCATACCGGTGCCTCTTCGCAGGAGCCGTGGCAGGGTTCTTGAGGAGGGCGAGCCCCTCATCCCAGATGTCATCAAGAAGCGGTACGGCGAGGACTGTCTTCCTTTTAGCCTCGCGCCACTGGTAAAGGAACCCCTCCTTCTTTATTTCCTCGGGGCAGAGCTGGAAGAGCTCGGATGCCCTGGAGATCATTGCAAGGAAGGATCCAATCTCGTCGGGCGGGGACGCCCATTGCAGGGGGCGACGGGGGGAAACGTCCCGTTGTCGCCTCCGTCGTCATCCATACCCGTCATAGTCGTGTCCATGCCTGTATCATCCCTGTGGGTAGTGGACCGGGGGGAAGGCAGAGAAGGCCGCAGAGGCGGGAGAGGAGGCCTAGGATGCGTCCTCCTCCTCTTAGGCGGTCGGCTCCCCGAAGGTCCTGGCTCCGGATCCTCTGTCGGGTCTGGCTCAGGCTCCTCCGTCGGGGGAAGGGGCAACCTAGTCCTTATCTCCGAGCATAAGGACTGGATGGCTGACAAAATGGCCGCCGAGGTGTCCTGCGGCGCTGGAAACGACGGGCGCGAGGGCTCTTGAGGAGCCTCGTCTGCGTCACCGTCGCCCTCGTCGGGATCCCTCCCGATGGGCTGTGTCTCCTCCACGACTTGGATGAGCTCCTCTGCAGAGGTCGTGTCCGTATCCACGACAGCCACCACGCCCTCCCCCCCTTTTTCCAACGAGGACTTCGTGGGGATCTTCTCGATGGGCCTGAAAGATGACTCCCTCCGCGGTGGCAGGGAGACTCTGGTACCTGAGGGTGCCTCCACTGGTGTAGCCTCCACAGGCTGAGACAGGGCCGCGGCGACATCCTCAATCGAGGTCCTAGCAAGGTGAATCACAGCCAACGTCACCTTCTGTACGCCCGGGGCCTTCACCTTCGGGGGAGGGTCCGAGCCTCGCTCCCCCTCTGCCGGAGTCTTCGAGATCGACCGGGGCCTCTCCACCCGAGCCAGAGCGTTGGCTCGTGGTCGATGGCGCCGGGGAGGGTGCGCCCTGCCTGGCAGCCAAGGAGCCAGACCGTTCGGCGCTCCTGGTGCCCGCGGACTCGCGGTGCTTAGCCTTTTGTTGGGCCCCCGTTGCCGGAGCACCCTCACAGGACTTAGAAGACCGCTCGGACTTCTTCTTCTTCTTCTTCTTCTCGCCTGGGGGGCTCTTACCTTCCAGCCAGTTGGCGAGACGGAGGTGGCGATCCTTCATGGTCCGCTCCGACATGTTTCCACAAAACGCGCAGTCCTTTTCCTTGTGCATCTTGTCCTCATGGAGACAGTTGAGGCATAACGAATGCTCGTCCTCCTTGAAAACGTTCTGAAGCTGGCATCCAGGGCAGGTCCTGAATAGCTTCCCGGGCGTCGAGCTCCCTTTCTCCTGGGCCATGTCCGGGGTAGGCCTTGGAACTTCTGGAATCCTCCAAAAGCGTAACTCGACGAAATCTTCACCCTTGAGGGGCGTAGAAAACTTCGAAACGGATCCCCGTTGATCGGAAGTAGAAACGGTGGAGCTTGAGGCTCTTTTAACCGGAAAAATGAGAAAATCTCCTGAAAAAAGCACGAAAACGCAGCAAAAGCTCGAGAGCTAAGCACGAGGACTCCCAACACTTGAACGTGCGGTAAAAATCTGAGGATGTCTGCCAGGGGAGGTGCTTAGGGAGAGGGCAGTCATTGGCTGGGGGCAGTATGACCCAGAGACCAGTGATTGGTTACTACTGAGAAAGACAGATCAGAAACGAAACTGATACTGATTTTTTCTATACCGAGGATTCCCGGCCTGACGACAGGGAATATTCATGAGCATGTGAATCCATGCCAGACCCCATGCTGGAGAAGTTAGTCACTACGGTGAGTAACTATTAATTACACTTACATCCACTTTCCTCCATACTGCATGGGTGATTACAACTGAATGTAGCCCCAGGGTGGAGAGGAGATCCTCCTTTAGAAAACAGATTCCTTGGAACCGCCTGTCCGAAAGCGGCATCTGACTTAGAGCCGGCGTCCAAACAGTAGTGCTTACAGAAAGCCAGTGGCAGGTGGCCACTCTGCTGATGACCTGCCACGGCACCTGCCACTGGAATGCGGTGGCCTTGGCCCTGAAAGCGTGGGCGTGCATGTTAGTTGAAAGTGGTTTGTGCTGCCCTCATAGGCCTCCTTGATGGCCGGAACCATCCACCTTGCTATAGAGGCCTTGGATGACTGATAACTGGGCTTTGACCCCCCCCCCCAAGGTGACAAACAAGAGCGTCCAACTTGCGGAAGCCCTTGGTCCTGTCCAGATAGAATTTCAGAACGTGTCTGACATCCAGACAATGCAAGACTCTCTGAGCATCGTCCTTAGGGTCGGCAAAAACATAGGTAAGAGTATCTCCTAGTTTAGATGGAAAGTGGAGGCTACCTTAGGTAGGAATGTGGGGTGTGTTCTCAGGACCACCTTATCCTTGTGAAACTTAGCATAGGGTTCTGAAGCCACCAGTGCCTTGATCTCGCTGACTCTGCTAGCAGAGTTGAGACCCACCAACAGAGCAGTTTTAATGGTGACCAGCCTGATGTCTCCGGACGCCCTTGGCTCAAACGGTTTTTGCGCCAAGGCTCCCAACAATACATTGAGGTCCCACACGGGGTGTGTTTTTTTGATGTGGGGGAAGAGCCTGGCGATGCCCGCCAAATGTCGCTTGACCACTGGGTTGGAAGAGGAGAAGACCTCCTCCCCCGAATTTCTGTAGGCCCCTATGGCTGCCAAATAGGTGCAGCATGTATCAACCTGCACGCCTGAGTAAGCAAGGTGTGCCGAGAAGGAGAGCACATCATCCAAAGTGCACGTAAGGGGGTTGATATCGAGTCCACCCAGTGACAGAACCTAGTCCATTTATTCTTGTACTGACTGCTAATAGCCTTGCTCTTAGTACCCTAAATGATTTCTAGGTTAGCTTGTGATAGACCCAGGTGTTTCAGCGTGACCTGCTCAGGAAAATCTCTGCAAGGGCTAATTTCTGCAGAGCGGGGTAGATGACCCTGCCCCCTGCTGCGCAAGGAGATGAGCTGGGCCCATCAGCAGGTGAATGGGAGGCCTGTCCATGAGACTGAGAAGCTCCAAAAACCACGGTCTTGACGGCCACCACAGAGCTATCAGAATGATGCTGAGTTGATAAGATTCCTTTATCCTGCAGATCACCGTGTGGATCAGGGGTGTGGGAGGGCAGGCATATGCTGTCATGCCGTTCCACTGTATCTGGAATGCTTTGCCCAGGGAGCCCAGGGCCCTGCCCCTGCCAGGACAAAACTGCTGGCACTTCTTGTCTCAGGAGGCAAAGAGATCCACCTGAAGATGCCCCCATCTGCTGAAGATCTCCAGCAGCACCTGATCGTGCAGTTGCCACTCGTAATTGTCTGCACCCAGTCTGCTGAGCCTGTCCACCTCCAGGGTGGACTCGCCTGAAAGGTGGATGGCCGTCAAGTAGATGTTGTTCTCCAGGGCCCATTCCCACATGCTGATCGCTAGGCTGCACAGTGGAGGGGACCTGGTACTCCCCTGCTTGTTGACATAATAAATGCTGGTGGAGTTGTCGGTCTGGATGAGGATGCCCTGGCCCCCAATGAGCGGAAGGAAAGCTTTGAGAGCTAGCCAGATGGCTTTACGCTGCAGCCAGTTGATTTGAGACTTCTGCTCCGGCAGGGACCATAATCCATGGACACTGGTTGTCCAGAGTGGCCGGCCCCCCAGCCTTCCAGGGAGGAATCTGTGGGGATGGTGACTTGCTGGGCCGGCTGCTGGAAGGGCTCGCCTGTCCGCAGATTGCAGTCCCTGGACCACCATGTGAGGTCCGGGTGTAGAGGAGGAGGAATGCTGAAAAGCTCCGTTTGGGAGCCCCGCTCCAGATTACATGAGGCATGCGAAGTGCAGCTGTAATCTCCTCATCTTGAGTCTCGTGTGGGGTACGGCCAGTAGGACCACTGCCATGATACCTAGTAGTTGTTGGTACCACCATGCCGAGGTCACTTCTCAGGTGAGGAAGTGAGTAGTGGCTTTCTTGATGGCTGTGAACTTGTCCTATGAGGGGAACACTCTCTAAGACCTTGTGTCCCATATGAGGCCCAGAAAGGGCAGTCTCTGTGTAGGCTGTAGCTGAGACTTCCTGAGGTTGATCGAAAACCCCAGCTCGTGGAGTGTGATCATAAGGGCAGAGGAAGTGTAATGAACCGCCTCCGGAGATCTCGCCCTGACTAGCCAGTGGTCCAGGAACGGGTAGACGTGGTGGCCACTGCATTCAGGAGCCTGGTAAATACCATGGGGGCTGAATTGAGGCCGAAGGGTAGCCCCTTATTCTTTTTATTTTTTTTATTTTTGACATTTGTTATATGCCCAAACCAGGAGGCACCACGGCGTAGGTTACATTTGAGACTTGATTAATTACAGGATACATGCAGGCAGTTACGTAGCGGAGAGAAAGCAAGTTACATGAGATTGCAATAATGGTTGTACATTACAGTCATATGAGGTGACAAGTGAGTGGACTCTGTAAGGTACACTGTGCTTGGGTGAAATGGGGTCTAGTTGTTTTGGTCAAATAGCCATGTCTTAATCCGTTTTTTGAATCGCTGGTAGGATGATTCATTTCTAATATGGGGGGGGGATTCCAGAGCTTTGGAGCTACTACAGGGAAACCAGACCCACCTGCCATGGTACTATTGAATCTGGAAACAACCAGGTGCGTGCTGAATTAAGATCTTACGGATCTTGTCAGAGTTTTTTTTTGTTAGGCAGTTGTTCAGCTAGGTGGGTGCCTCATTTGAGATATATTTGTGTGCTGTGATCAGGGCCTTGAATATGATTCTAGCACGTATGGGGAGCCAGTGGGCTTTTTTTCTGGTATTGGGGATATGTTCATTTCTTTTAATGCCAAAAGCTGCTCGAAGGGCTTTATTCTGCAATAGTTTTAATTTGGTTAGATTTGTATTAGTGGTGCCTAGTAATAGAATGTGCTTTGATAAGTCTAGCTTTGATAAAACGAGAGCTCGGGCAAGGGTGAGATAGTTTTGTGAGGTGAGGAATTTACGGCTAAGTGAAATCAGTTTGTAAGTATAGGCCATAGAGGATGAAAGGGCATTGATTTGTTTGACCATAGATAGGTTAGCGTCTGGATGGATGCCCAAAGTTTTTACTTGTTTGAGGACTAGGATGGACGACCCGTCGATGATGATGGTGGATTAATCAGAGTGAGGAGAATTCAGGCGGGTGGGGGAGCCAATGATGAGGATCTCTGTTTTATCATCATTTAAGCAGAGGCTGTTAAGTGCCATCCAGTTTTGAATAATGGTGTAGATTTCATTAATAGTGGACAAATCTTGCTTATAATCACCTGTGATAGGGATCAATATTTGCGTATCATCCTCAAAGTTGGTATAGATGACACAGAGGGCGTCAAGGGCTGGGAAGAGGAGTTTTGTGTAGGCATTGTAAAGGGTAGGGGAGAGGCAGGAACCTCGAAGCACCCCTAGGGGTAGTGGAATAGGGTCGACAGCATCTTTGCCAATGGTGACTCTAGATGTTCGATCCGATAAAAATGACTTAATCCAGTGGGTGTTGTCAGGGGAGAAGTTAACATTTTCAGATAATGTAGTACAGAGTTTGTCATGGTCCACCAAATTGAAAGCCGCTGATGAATCTAAGAGGAGGAGGATGGCCATATTCTCAGAGTCTCGTATCTTGTCCATCTGGATTTTTAGATCTAAGAGGGCTGTTTCGGTGCAATGCTTGGGTCTGAATCCAGATTGTCTCGCTCCAAGTAAATGGTGGCTTTCCAAGTAATCTTGTATTTGAGAGTAGGCAATTTCGTCCAGTATTTTTAGTAAAAAAGGGATCGTAGTGATGGGGCGGTAGTTAGTGGGAATGGAATGTCCAAGGATGGCTTTTTGAGAAAGGGGGTTACCCAAGCTGCTTTGATACTAGGGGGGACACAGTTGGTGGAGAGTGATGCATTGACAAATTTAGTGATTGTGGGAGATAAGGTAGGTGCACACAATTTGACTAATCTAGCAGGGAAACTATCTGCAATACATTTCGAAGGTTTCAAAGCGGCAATGGTAGATAGTACCTTGTCTTCAGGTGACACTGGTGAATTTGAATTGGGTGCTAGAGTTGTTATTAATTACTTGGTTGTAATGCCTGGTAAACTTTTGTCGGCCAGCAGTTTTCTTTTGTTAAGTATTTTCTCTTGGAGCGTGGTGATTTTATGTGTTAAAGTATTTTGGATGGTGGTGCACCATATTTTGTCAGAGATGACGGTGGAAACCGGTGCAATGGGAGTTTCTAATTCTCTGAGAATCGAGAATAACTCTTTGGAGTTTGAGGAGGCGTTATTGAGTCGGATGTTGAAGGAGTTTGCTTTATGAGCTATTTCCGCAGTTTTGTACGTTTTAGAGCCTTCTCGAAGAGATGCCGCCGATGTCAGTGATGGGCTCTAGTGCTCTTTTTTGTCTGCGCAGAAGAGTGAGTTCTTCATTGAACCAGTGACTAGTGTGTTTGGGTTTAGGGTAGTTTCGAGATAAGAGGAGCTACTATGTCAATGGTCATAGAAAGACAATTATGGTAAAATGTGGCGATGTCATCAGGGTTGGTCCCTGTCGAGCAGATCGTTTTGAGGGGTTCGGATAGAATGGGCGAAATCTTTTCAAAGGTGAGTCTGCAAGTATTTCTAAATGAAATTAGAGCTTGGTTGGTGTATGCAGGTGCCAAAGTTTTGGAGGAATTAATGTTGAAGCGTAAGAGATCGAACCAATCGACTTTGGTCATAGACTCTAGAGTTAGGCTTACATTGAGGATTAGAATGCAATCTAGTATTCTGCCTTTGGAATGGGTAGGTGCATTGACAATTTGGGCGAAATGCATGTCTTGGAAGGCTGAGGTGAATGCAGTTTCTTTGTGATCTTCAGAGTCATTGTAACCTAGATTCAGATCTCCTAGAATGATGAATTTAGTCTTGGGTTTGAGTAGGGGGATATCCAATTCAGGATGGTTAGTAATATTGGGTTGTCTATAAATGATGAGGAAGTTAATCGTTGTTTTGGGGTCATTGGTAAGCTTGAGCAGGAGGAGTTCATAACCAGGTAGGGCATCAATGGGCCAGATTCTGAATTGCAAAGTGGATTTGGCTATTATAGCTACTCCCCCTCCTGACATGTCATGACGATCTGCTCTCAGGATGCTGAAGTCAGGGGCTATGGCGAGAGCAAGGGATGGGCCAGAGCCTGGGTGTAACCAAGTTTCAGTAACAAATAAGAAATCTAGATGTTGATCATCATGGATGTCTATTGCGTGCGCTCCTAATGAGCGAGCATTGATTAGTGCCCCTTTGAGATTAATGTTGGTGTCTATGCTACCAATTAGGTGATCTGTGATCATGATATTAGCAGTAGTTTCCGTGTGTTTGTTAAGGGCGGTGTGGTTTTGAGAGGCCTGAGGGGGGGAGGGAATGGGCGGTGGGTGATCAACCAAAGTGGAACGGTGGTCTGTGTCCAGGCTGCAAGTCTTTAGTCTTGCTGCCCCTAGGATAGGCATTGTGGTAGAGGGAAGGCAGATAGGGATTCTAGTCCTGAGATGGATGCGTCTGGGGGTGCCTACACAGGGTCTAGTGGAGCCTATGTAGTTTGAGGTGTTAACTGGACGGATGGGTCGTGTAAGTGGGAGAGGGGAGTGGGGGAGGGTGAGACGGGATATGGGTAGGATCGGGGAGGGCAAGGTGTGATGGGTATTCCTATATTGAAATGCAAGGACTTGGATGTGGGGTGATGTAGGAAGTTAACTCAGGGATTATTGAGAGTGGGCATGTCTTCCCTTGGGCAAGTGGGAGAGGAGGAGGAAGGGGGATCCTTGTGCAGGAAGGGAGTGGGGCTTGGGAGGGAGTCATGGCGCGGGCACCAAAGGCTGGCTAGTCCATTTTCATAGAGTCCGAACAGGCCGGATGAGCATGGGAGTGAATTAGTCATGGTAATAGTGGGAGTGAGTACTTGGTGAGCACCCAGGTTACGACTGTATGGAGACTCAGGTAGTATAATTGCAGGTACTAATAATACGGTTACTATAATATATTACTGAGAATTTAGTAGGCACTGTGCATAGTTTTGATGGTAACCATTAAAGAATAACAGAGACTTCCATTCGAGTAAGAGGTGCTGCGTGAGACACTGAAAAGGGATACCATTTTCATGGGATAAGGCAAATAACGAGCGGCACAAACAGAGCGCAAGAGGCGGTGTATGTTGTACAAGTGCAATTTACATGCGGTGCACCGACAATGGCACAGGTGCAGAATACAATTGTCAGAGGGCAAGGTAAGTCATATGCTGGGTACCAGGCATGGGAGACACGTTGAATGAGGCTAAGATAGTACACATATGGGCTAGGCACAGGAGCAGGATGCCGTTAGACTATAGCAAATATTTCATATAGCGTACTCCGAGCAGATCGTGGGTGCTGCATACGATTGAAATGAGGTGAACAAGAACATGTAAAGCAGGTCGAACAATGTCCAATCACTCGGTTTAGAACAGGCTAACAAATACAATTAAGACATAATAGGCATAGGCATTTTCTTGCATTGGAAATGGCAGCCCATCAGCCTGAATCGCAGAAAGGAGCGATGCAGCGGCCAAATCGGGATGTATAGATAAGCATCCTTCAGGTCCAGGGAGCACATCCTGTCTCCCCTGAAATTAGTGCTGCCATAACCATCTTGAATTTTGGAAGAGGGAGGGAGAGGTTGAGGGTGGAGAGGTCCAACACAACTCTCAGGCCAGCCTGGTCCTTCTTTTGTATGGTGAAAATCCTGGAGTAGAAGCCCAATCCTTTCTGTCTGCGAGGTTGGGACTTCTTCCACTGCCCGGCTCTCGACGAGCGACCGAATTTCCGCCAACAGAGTTGCTGTCCCAATCTGTGAGAGTGGAGGGGAGGAGAGAGGAGAGGAAGGGATCGGTAAGCGGTACCCCGTGCATACTAGAGAGAGGATCCAGGGGTCCGCAAACATCTGGCATCAAAACTGTGCGTGAAGGGCAAACCCCCACCGGAGACACGTGGAACCCAAGGGACGCGCCATGCCTCCTTTCCCTCTCAGGCTGCTGCGGAGATGGGGGACTGAAAAAGCCCTTGCTCCCTACCTTTTGTTGTTTGCCCCGGGGCTAACTCAGAGAACGGGCTGCCTGGATCTTCGTTCTTGGGAGTTGCGGAACCCCCCCGAACAACCACCCCTTGTCGGAGCATTGATGTGACTGAGTGTACGCTTTGGCCGTGGCATTTGTATGGATAAAGACTTTGCAGTTTTCTAACTGTTTTTCTTTTTATCTAGCTGATCATCGGTGGTGGAGTGAAAGAGGTCACCACCCTCGAATGGAAGGTCCAATATGCGTTCCTGGACGTCCGGGTTAAATTTAGTAACCCGAAGCCAGGCAGTCCTTCTCATGTCCGTGGCGATGCATATGGCCCGGCCAGAGGTGTCAATGTGGGACACCGTGGACTCCATGATGTCTTGTGCCACCATGTTAGCCTCTGCCAGTCCCGCCTTGAAACTGGACTGGCTCTGCACCGGAAGTTCTGGAAGGAAGTCGGCTGTTTCCTGCCAAAGCCTCTGGTTAACAGCTGCCAGCATCGCATCCGCGTTGGATTGACGAAGATGCAACGAAGCGTTGGAATAAAGCTTCTTCCTGTACGCCTCCAAGATCATCTCCTCCTAGCCTGGCAGTGCCGAGGACGAGGGGGCCGAGGATGACTGATGCTTTGAGTACAGTGGCACCGCAGCAATCCCGAAGAGTGCGGTTGAGGGTAGGCAGACAGCAAGAGTGGATCGCACTCCATTTGCCTATACATGGAGTCCAGGTACCGATTGACAAGCTGGGCCAAGTGGGGTTTGAGCCACCCCTTTTTGGCCAGGTGACAACGTCCTTCTGCATTGGGATGCCCGTTCTAGCCGCGGGGTGCAGAGTGAGGACCTCGGCAGGTACCCCCACCTCTGGTTGTTCGACTTTGGGTTGAGGAAGGCCCATGTACTCTGCCAGACCTGCAAATCGTTTGTGGAAGGCCTTGGCAGACGATGGTGTGTCTGGGTCTTCTTTCTCGCCTGTGTCCACCAGGGCGTCCGGCTGGTCTGGAGCGGTGGAGGAGTGCTAGGCGCTGATCACATCCTTAAGGATGGCCCCCATCTGAGGAGATCTCATGAGAGTGAGGATCTTTTCAAAGAACCTGTCCACGCAGGCCCGTGTGGTGGCAGGTGATGTTGATGGGGTAGCAGGTGGCTGCTGGGGACGGTGCATTCTCTGTCTGGCTGGTTGCGGTGTAAATCTGCCCTGCAATGCTGATGGATAAACTACATTCTGGTTAACACCAGTCCCACCTTGTAACTCGTTCTCCCACCTGCTCTGTTCCTCTGGGCGGTATCAGACGAGCGGCCATCTTGTCTGGCATGGCGGCCATCTTGTCGAGCTGCATGCCACATGCCGAAGTAATGGTGCTTGGCTCACTGGGCCCGGCCACCTCCAGGACTCTTGGCGGTGGAGCATGAGACCTACCCTGCACGTCAGGCTGAGTGTCGCCCTCGGCCGTATTGGCGGCAGTGCTGCGTGCAGGCGCCCCCTCTGGCATGTTGCCAGTACAAGTGCATAGCCCCTCGGGTGTACACCCAGAAAAAGAATTTTGCGGTCCCTCAGCACTGTCTCCGGAAGGATCTACTGACCCCTTGGCCTGGCGACCGGTAGCTGAACTAGCCTCGGTACCCATGCTGGTGTGAGAACCTTGGAGGTGCCTCCCGCCCAGGTGTTTCCTTGGGAAGGAGTCGCACTTGCGGGGTGCGCTGGAAAAGAGCAGCCCTCTCTTGGGCCTTGACTTATGTCTGACGAAGTCCTTCAAGTCCTCTTTAGGCGACTTCTCCAAGAGCTCCCTCCACCTAGCTAGTCTGTTCTTCAGATCATGCGATGAATGTGCGTTGGACGCGGTACAACCCTCCCAGCCATGGTCAGGGCCAAGGCAGCGGAGGCAAAGAGCGTGGGGATCGGATGTAGGGAAGAGCCCATCGCAGGCTGGACACCTGCTGAAGCCTGCTAAAGTTGAAATGCGCCGTTCCCATCGACGCAGAAATGGGGACCGAGGAGTGGCGCCGGTGGGCAGAGTCAGGGGAGTGCATGCTCCCAGGGCCGCACCCCTGCGTGCCTCTAAATTTAAAGGGGAAAAGGTTTTTTCTGGTGAAAAAGGTTCTGTCTCCCGTCCCTAGCGAGGGACGCCCATGCAGTATGGAGGAAAGGGGATGGGACTTAAGAGTAAATCCTTTACTCAGAATACTCTAAGCAATCTTTTCCAATAAACTCACCATCTGTCTATATAAAGAAACGTCGAGATCCTGGGGCAAGACAATTTATTATGCTCTTAATATTAAACCAATTACCAGCGGTGGAAACCATTGGTGCTTGGTATAATATTCCCCATTAAGGCCGGTGCTGTATGCAAAAAAGCAATGGAAACTGTGAGAAATGTATTGACCGACTGTGTAAATGTAATCTTTTTATGAAAAAGCAAACTGCCATTTGGTTTGTGATATGAATTTTATCGCTACGGATCAGTTTTGGGTCTATGTGGTTACAGGAGAAAACCTGGTAATGAACTTCACTATTTATTATTTATGGAAGGAAAAAATTAGCTGGCTGTAAGAAATTAGGATAATAATGTTATGATGTTTGTATTTTATCTAGTGATGATTCTATGAGATATAGATTTTTAAGGATGTGTCAGACATTAACTGCTTTAACTGCTCTGTTTTATAATTATGTTAAACATCATTTATATGTGCTCTTTTTTCACTTTTGTTCTTTTAATTGTGTAAAAGGTTTAATTGGCCAATAAACATTAAAAAAAACAAAATAAAATGGTTAGCGGCTCCATCAGTCTATGCTCCAACTAATCACCACAGGATGTGCACGGGTTGTGCTTCCAATTTCTTCTGCATGGGTCAGGTGTGCAATTGTGGAGGAGGTAGTGTAGGGTCTATCACACCACTGTACATCTGCTACCATTGTTGTGATTAGCCTGTTTCTGTGCATGCCTGGTGCATCCAATCCTAAGGCCTGTGGCATTACATATATCACTGCTGTGACGCTTGTGGGAAGACAGGGCCGTGAAAGGTGTAAGAATAGTCAGTGTGGTCCAGGCCAATGCGAACACAGTCGGTACAGTCAGGTTTTGGAAGAAGGTCAGTGATGCCACGAATGCAGGCAGCACCTCCTGGGTAGACATGAGCTCTTAAGGTCTGGCACCTTCTCTGTATCCACCGCTTGCACCAATGGAGGAAGGCTGTTCCACCTCTACCCCCAAGTGGGTGCAGTTAGATAACACCTATGTAAGTTACTCGTGCAATCTGACACTTAAATCTGCAATTGCGGGCTGGATGCAAGCTGACTGCAGAAGTGACAAGTACATTGTTATCACACCCTGATTCGAAGAGGGTTCATAAAAGAAGACCAAAATAAAGCTCATCTGCTTTTGAACATTCCTTTGACCTTGTATTAAAAAATTAGCTGGCAGGCCACACGCTATGTTGTGTTACTTGGATTTATATGGTGCTCTGCTCCCATTTACATCGTCACTAAATGCTCTGGCAGGTCTGAAAGAGGGGAGTTAGGGTAGGTTAGTGAGGAGAGAGTGATACTGCAAACTGCTTTGGTGTTATGCAGAAGTACCAACTTTTTGCGTATCGGACAATTTCTAGGTGTTCTGTGTATAGACAGAGGCATTCGTGGCAGAAGAGTAGGCCTGTTTGCTTGTGGTGCTATTGCATTGACCAGAGTGTGGTTGTAGAGGTATAGGGTTCTGATGTTTGCTGTCGGTTAGGAGAGGTGTTCAATTGCCATATGTCTGCGCGTGGCTTAGACAGTATGCATACTGTGGGCCTCATTACGACCCAGGCGATAACCATGGCGCTATTAGCGCCATGGTTGACGCCGGTACCTTACTGACTCCGCCATGGTGAATGGCGGAATTACCGCCCCATTCCAAGGTTGGCGGGGTGGTAATTCCCCATTCACCATTGGCCCTTCCTCCGTTCCCATTTTTGCCCCCATAGGGCTCAATGGAAATGGGGAAGGCGGTAATTACGGTACTGCAAATTGCAGTACCGTAATTACCTCTAAGGTCCCTTTGCGGGTGCCGTCCTTAATGCTTGGTAAAACCAGCCGTTGAGGGAGGACCCGCAAAGGGACCTCGGAATTGGGTGATAAGGGATTACCGGCACCAGTGCCCTTACCGGTAATCCCTTAGCGCCCGGGTCGTAATGAGGCCCTGTGTGTTGGAACGTAAAATTTGACCACGGTAGTGCATGGAGCAGTCAGACCTTGATGATCAGGTGGTTGGCGAGGACTGCAAACAACCTTGCAACCTCATATAGCACACATAACATGGCATAGAAAGGCATGATAAAGGCGTTGTACACATAAAGCATAAGTAAGCCTTACAAGCCAAAGCAACATATGAAAAAGGCCTTTCAATGCAAAACAAACTAGTGTCCTTCCCAAGTTCTTATCCCTGGACGCTGCCGATAGCTCCCATTACGCTTTCTCACTGACTGTGCAACGGTAAGACCTTGCACCCTCTTTTTTAAATGCACTGTGCTTAACACATAACATTGATAATAAAAATGTGAGTGAACCATGAAAAAGTAATAATTTACAGTATTTAAATGCCTAAATATTGTTGCTTCACTGCATGTGCCATAAAATGCAGGTGGTAAACTGTTGACATAGTCGGTGATACGGACACACTACTGGCCAGTGTCAAATACTGTTTTTGGCAGTTAGCTACCGCAGTATAAATAGCCAGTAAAAGAGCACCAGGGAAATAGGGGAAATATTTGAATTTCACTTGCTAACTTACTAAGGGCTCAACCAGGTCCCCGTGGCTAATAAAATGCCATGTCCGAATATGTGTAGCAAGTTTTAAGGACCAACTGTATGAAAATGGTCTTGAATGTTCAACATTGTACATATATAGCGTTCTTATTTTCCCCTACTGGACCATAATTTAAATGACAACACTAAATATTTTTTTTTAAAGGCGAACATCATTGAGGTGACTCAAACCCATCACTTATAGCTGTCTCATCCCCGTGCGCTTGTTCTAACCATTTGCACAGCAATGCACTGGCATGACATGCCTGAGAAAGGTGCATCTGTGTGCTTTAGCATGCATGTGCGGGCATGATGACCCCTGTTCAAGGAC
Organism: Ambystoma mexicanum; assembly: GCF_040938575.1. Classification (NCBI taxonomy): domain Eukaryota; kingdom Metazoa; phylum Chordata; class Amphibia; order Caudata; family Ambystomatidae; genus Ambystoma; species Ambystoma mexicanum. The sequence continues at coordinate 1,320,304,706 of NC_090935.1, read as the reverse complement.
AAGACAACACCAACTGATAAAATAATAGACAGCACCTTGCACAGCTCCATCAGTCTCCTGTCTGTGAGATTTGAAAACAAAACAGAGGGGCTGGGAGTTGATTAGTTCATTTCAAGTGAGTGAAAAAAATTGATCTGACCAAATATTGTTCTCAACTGTAGGATTATGCAGATTGTATTTCACTGAAAATTGAATAGTGCATAGTTATTAAGAGTGCATTTTATATAGTTTGGAAATTTAAAATGACTGAAATAGTAGTAAAAACCTGTAATTACTATCTTTAAATCACTCCTCTCTCACCTTCCATGCTTCTAAACTCTTACAGGCCGATTCATGTAATTCCTCACAAAAGTGTCGCACGCGGCTGGCGCACAGCGTGCCCGTGCGAATGTCTGCACCAGCCGCGTGCGATAAAATCAATTTCCGTGCACAGCGTATTCATGGATTCTTGCCTCCAAAAGCAGACGTGGCGCAGAGTGGCGCAGCGACCCTGCAGCAGCGCCAGTTACGCCCCCAAGAACGCCCTCGCGCAAGGAAAAGCCATCAAGATCGCAAAACCATCGCAAAGGGCTGCGCCAACCCTGTACCAGTTTACCGGACTGGCAAACAGCAAACACAAAGCGGGGAACGCGTATTACGGGTGTCGGGAACACGCGTGCGCGAGAAGTTTCACACGTGACCTGGCCTGGGGGAGCGTGTGCGTGTATTTCAGGGGTGCGCAAGAAGTATTACATGCGAATGGCCTGGGCGCGTGTATTTCAGGGGTGCGCGAGAAGTACTACACGCGATCGTGAAGTTCCACACGCGACCTGGCCTGGGTGAGCGTGTGCGTGTATTTCAGGGGTGCGCGAGAAGTCTCACACGCGATCGGGCCTGGGGGAGCGTGTGCGTGTATTTCAGGGGTGCGCGAGAAGTTCTACACGCGAATGGCCTGGGTGCGTGTATTTCAAGGGTGCGCGAGAAGTTCCACACGCGATTGGCCTGGGCGCGTGTATTTCAGGGGTGCGCGAGAAGTTCCACACGTGATTAGCCTGGGCGCGTGTATTTCAGAGGTGCGCGAGAAGTTCCACACGCGATTGCCCTGGGCGCATGTATTTCAGGGGTGCGCGAGAAGTTCCACACGCGATTGGCCTGGGCGCGTGTATTTCAGAGGTGCGCGAGAGGTTCCACATGCGATTGCCCTGGGCGCGTGTATTCCAGAGGTGCGCGAGAAGCTCCACACGCGATTGGCCTGGCCGTGTGTATTTCAGAGGTGCGCGAGAAGTTCCACACGCGATTTGCCTGGCCGTGTGTATCTCAGGGGTGCGCGAGAAGTTCCACACGCGATCGTGAAGTTCCACACGCGACCTGGCCTGGGGGAGCGTGTGCGTGTATTTCAGGGGTGCGCGAGAAGTCTCACACGCGATCGGGCCTGGGGGAGCGTGTGCGTGTATTTCAGGGGTGCGCGAGAAGTTCTACACGCGAATGGCCTGGGTGCGTGTATTTCAGGGGTGCGCGAGAAGTTCCACACGCGATTGGCCTGGGCACGTGTATTTCAGAGGTGTGCGAGAAGTTCCACACGCGATTGCCCTGGGCGCGTGTCTTTCAGGGGTGCGCGAGAAGTTCCACACGCGATTGGCCTGGGCGCGTGTATTTCAGAGGTGCGCGAGAAGTTCCACACGCGATTGCCCTGGGCACATGTATTCCAGAGGTGCGTGAGAAGTTCCACACGTGATCTGGCCTGGGGGAGCGTGTGCGTGTATTCCAGGGGTGCGCGGAAAGTTTTACACGCGATTTCAGCAGGGTACGTGTATTTCAGGGGTGCCGAGGAGTCCTACATGTGATTTGGCAGTGTGGGTCCTCCCAGGTGTTCCCTATACACCCTCCATGGCCCCTGCAGGCAGCCCACACCACAGGGGACTACCCTGTATCCCTGGTCATGTCCTGCAGGCAGCCCACCCAACATGGGCATGCCCCCCAGAAAAGGCACATGTCACCTTGCACTAATGATCACCAACTCATGTCCCCTTGCACCCCCACCCCCAGAATTGCGGGGCACCTGCCAGCAGGCCCCCACTCATGTCCCACTCATGTCCCCTTGCACCCCCACCCCCAGCATTGCGGAGCACCTGCCAGCAGGCCCCCACTCATGTCCCCCTGCACCCCCACCCCCCAGCATTGTGGGGCACCTGCCAGTAGGCCCCCACTCATGTCCCACTCATGTCCCCACCACCCCCACCCCCCAGCAGTGCAGGAGCACCCTCCACCAGGCCCCCACCCATGTCTCCCACCACCCCCACCCCCCAGCAGTGCAGGGGCACCCTCCACCAGGCCCCCACCCATGTCTCCCACCACCCCCACCTCCCAGCAGTGCAGGGGCACCCTCCACCAGGCCCCCACCCATGTCCCCTTGCACCCCCACCCCCCAGCACTGTGGGGCACCTGCCAGCAGGCCCCCACTCATGTCCCACTCATGTCCCCCTGCACCCCCACCCCCCAGCACTGTGGGGCACCTGCCAGCAGGCCCCCACCCATGTCCAACTCATGTTCCCCACCACCCCCACCCCCCCAGCACTGTGGGGCACCTGCGAGCAGGCCCCCACCCATGTCCAACTCATGTTCCCCACCACCCCCACCCCCCAGCACTGTGGGGCACCTGCCAGCAGGCCCCCACCCATGTCCAACACATGTTCCCCACCACCCAGCAGTGCAGGGGCACCCTCCACCAGGCCCCCACCCATGTCTCCCACCACCCCCACCCCCCAACAGTGCAGGGGCACCCTCCACCAGGCCCCCACCCATGTCTCCCACCACCCCCACCCCCCAGCACTGTGGGGCACCTGCCAGCAGGCCCCCACTCATGTCCCACTCATGTCCCCTTGCACCCCCACCCCCAGCATTGCGGGGCACCTGCCAGCAGGCCCCAACTCATGTTCCCCAGCCAACATGTCATCACAATCTTAATCCCTGGTCCCTATGGTCAGCCTCCAAATGCAAAACACCCACCCGAGTATTGCATTCACCCACTCAGAAATGGCAATTACATGACAGAACACCAATTGCAAGTTTTGAAACAAACACATGTCCCTCACATACACCCAATGGGTGTCAGTGAATCTCAAAACCCATATCATGATATGCATGAAACCAATGAGATGATACTACACATTGAAGTTTGATAAAAAAATATGTATTAAAGGAAACATAAATAGAATCAAAAATAAAGAAACAGAAATGGGAATGTACAAAAATGAAAAGAAGCATGTCCGTGAAAAAAAGCAAAACCAAAAATCATAATCCAAAGTAAAGGTGTTCAAAGTCACTGTCCACAAAAGCAAATCCAATGGGAAATAATAATTGAAAGCCATTGCTCCATGGGTAAATTGTGAAAGAAAAATTAAATCCAACAGTGAACTATGTACAGACGAACAAGCCAGGGTCCATTATCCCAACAAAAGAAATGAAAACTATCTAACAACACTAACTAATAACATAAACTATATACAAAAATGTGGCCAATGTCCAAAAGGTCCAAAATAAATAAAAAAACAAAGGAAACCTAACACTACCTACATAACTATGTACAAGGGCAGCGGGCTAGTCTGACGGCTCACTTTTGGATGTCCCGGCCCAGGGCATCATCGAACTCCTGCTCAATGTCCCGGAGGCGGTCCTCCTCCATGGCCCGAGGGTCCGCAGGGCTGTCGACGTGTCCACCTCCAACCCCCTGCGGATTGCCTCGAGGCACTCGGCCCGCCTCAGGACCCTCCGCATGGAGTTATCCGCCCTGACCATTGTGAGCCGTGCCTCTTCCGTCCGCTGCCGCTCCGCATCTATGGCGTGGCCCAACCGCTGCCACACGAAAGACACTCTCTGTCCGGGGTCCTCCTGCCCTCCGGCCGATGCCTGCCCCTCCGATGTTGAAGGCCCCGAGCCTTCATGGCTCCCACCACGTTGCTGCTGCTGCTGTGCCTCTGCCCGTGCACTATCTCCTGCTGCCTGCACATCCTCCGCCAGCTGGGGTGCAGTCGTTGATGTGGCCACCCCTGCTGGATGTCCGACTCCCGACTGTGGCAGGGATACCTCCTCCACCAGCCTGGCCGCACCGTCAGAGGCAGCTCCACAGGGCACCCAGGTGACTGATGGGTGGGAAGATGGCACGGAGGACGACTGGCGCGTAGGGGGTTCAGTTGAGGAGGGGGTCGTAGCAAGCCCCATGAAACGGCGGAATCCGGCCTTGGTGACCTGTCCCAGCAGGCTGACGTGGTCAACGAGCCATTCAAGATGACGTGCAGTCTCCTCATGAAAAGACTGCAGGTCACCTCGCATGGCCCGTTGACGCAACGCCACACCAGTCAGGAAAGGCTCAACCCGGACCCGGATAGCCACGTCCGCAGGCAGAGGAAGTCCAGTTGTCGTTTGCTCATCCCGGGTCTGGACGTAGGCATCCCTGCTGGTGCAAGATGATGCAGGGACAGGATCAGGGACAGGATTGCACACAGGCACCTCCGCGGCGGCCTGTGCTGCCTCTTGTCCCTGGTCCTGCACTGCACCACTAGCACTAGTGGGATCCCCACCTCCAGACCCCGTCTCTGTTGCTTGCACGGCCTCCTCCTCCACCAAACCCCCCACCAACCTGGATGACTCCGTGCCATCTTCCCCCGTTGGGCCCTGTGGGGTCCCAGCTGCCCCTTCTGCTGCCGAGGAGTCCAACTCCAACCACCGCCTCTTGGACCTCCCCCCGGCAGCTGCGGCCTGGGACGCGGCACCGGAATCCTCACTCCCCGACGAGATGACAACATGGGAGGAGAGCCGGGCCTTGCGTCTCCGGCTGGCGGTGGGATCCCCGCCGCTGTGCTCCACAGCACCTTCTCCGCCCTCTTCATCAGTTGACGCTGCAGACAGGGAGAAATAAAACACAGGCATCAGGGCACTGTACAATGGACACATACACACATGACAGTTGTACATGAGTGGCATTGGCAAACCTCAGACATGCCATCACAATCCCCAACACACATGTCATTTCAACTCGCACACATGAGCCATACCACAGCCATATCGCAACTGCCAGCACCATCCATACCTATACAACAGCATGAGCAGGCAAAGCTGAGCCAGACATCACATGCAACACAGGAAGTGCACCACACATGTAAACACACCACCACACTTGCATGCATGTGTACACCTCTGCCAAGTGTTGCAGTGTTCAGATGGGCATCCATGTCACATCTGCCAATCAGGCTTCCACATTCCGCTGTCACATGCATCCATGTTGCATCACTGTTGCACCCTTGTCAAATACACATAAATGCACATGTACACAGTGCTGATACATGCAGCTGAAAACAACATACATGCGTGACATCACGGACATGTCTACTTACATACACATTCATCCAAACATGTGTGCCCACACAACTGCATTTGGCATGAAAGCCTACACACACAAGCACCATCCAGGTCTCACACATTACAGCCCTCCATGTGTTAGCCCCACGGCCCTGTACACCCCCACCCATACTCGACCCCATACAAACAGATGTGCAACCTGCACACTACTGAAACATCACCACACGCACAGCTCACAATCAGGATGCATGTACACTTACCGCTCGACTCCAGACGGGTCTGCCTCTCAAGGACCTGGACGTGGAGCGCTGGGGATATGTGTTCCAGGACCCTCATCTGATCTTCTGACAAGTGGCCCTGGCGCCCCTTGGCATCCGCTGCCTTCAAGAGGCGCCGGGCCTTGTTCAAGGTCCTGGACCTGAAGTCCTCCCAGCGCTTCTTGACATGTTGGAAGTCGCGGACTGCCACCCCCTCCGCGTTGATGGCAGTCGCGATGTCAGTCCAGATCCGAGTCCGTCCTTCCTTGTCGGCGTGGGAACTTCCGAAGAGGGCATCATACTGCCCCAGGACTTGCTCCACCAGCACACCAACTTCGGTGGCACTGAAGCTGGTGCCCCTCTGCCTCTCTGGCCGGGGGTTGTCAGTGGTGCCAGATGTTGCAGTGCCCGACATGACAACCCCAGAGGCAGGAGTGGGTGGGCAACTGGGTCCTGGGGCTGGGCTGTGGAGCGATGGAATCCCAGTCGGGAGTCTTCGGTTCTAGCAGGGGTGGTCACAGCAACAGCACCCCTGGCTGATGCAGCAGACAGTCAGGCAGCAGCAGATGGCAGGTGGGAGCGTGCTCGGGGCTCTGGGGGGCAGTAGTTCGGCCTTCTGGGCAGGAGCGTGGTCTTCCGTGTGCTTACGCGTGGCCAGCTTGATACAGAGTGATTTGGCACGTGAAAATTCTGCACGTCAGAGTGTAATTCAAGGAAAGGCCCTTAGCGCGTCAGCACGCATACGCGATTCCATTGGACCAAAGGCCCTTAGCGCGTATGCGCGTCTGTGACGTATCGCGCACGGGCGTTGCTTTTCGTGGGGTGCGGTGCGTGTGTTTTGCAGGCGTTGGGGTTCACACGCTATCACTTCACAGCGGGTGGGTGTTGGCTACGCGTTCTTCTACACGCAAGGCAGACGGGCGAGTGGTACCCTGCTCCCCCAGCCCCGATCGCGTGTGAAACCACCCGCAAGCCCCAGAAATACACGTACCCCGCTCCCCCAGGCCTGATTGCTTGTAAAACCATCCGCGAGCCCCTGAAATACACGCGCCCAGGCTAATCACGTGTGGAACTTCTCGCGCACCTCTGTAATACACGCACACGCTCCCCCAGGCCCAATCACGTGTGGAACTTCTCGCGCACCTCTGAAATACACGCGCCCAGGCCAATCGCGTGTGGAAATTCTCACGCACCCCTGAGCTTCACGCGCCCAGGCCAATGGCGTGTGGAACTTCTCGCACACCCCTGAGATACACGCGCCCAGGCCAATCGCGTGTGGAACTTCTCGCGCACCCCTGAAATACACGCGCCCAGGCCAATCGCGTGTGGAACTTCTCACGCACCTCAGAAATACACACACACGCTCCCCCAGGCCCGATCGCATGTGGAACTTCTCGCGCACCCCTGAAATACACGCACACGCTCCCCCAGGCCCGATCGCATGTGAAACTTCTCGCGCACCTCTGAAATACACGCACACGCTCCCCCAGGCCCGACCGCGTGTGGAACTTCTCGCGCACCTCTGAGATACACGCGCCCAGGCCAATCGCGTGTGGAACTTCTCGCGCACCCCTGAAATACACACGCCCAGGCCAATCGCGTGTGGAACTTCTCGCGCACCTCTGAAATACACGCACACGCTCCCCCAGGCCCGGTCGCGTGTGGAACTTCTCGCACACCCCTGAAATACACGCACACGCTCCCCCAGGCCCGATCGTGTGTGGAACTTCTCGCGCACCTCTGAAATACACACGCCCAGGCCAATCGCGTGTGAAACTTCTCGCGCACCTCTGAAATACACGCACACGCTCCCCCAGGCCCGATCGCGTGTGGAACTTCTCGCGCACCTCTGAAATACACGCGCCCAGGCCAATCGCGTGTGGAACTTATCGCGCACCCCTGAAATACACGCGCCCAGGCCAATCGCGTGTGGAACTTCTCGCGCACCTCTGAAATACACGCGCCCAGGCCAATCGCGTTTGGAACTTCTCGCACACCCCTGAAATACACGCGCCCAGGCCAATCGCGTGTGAGAAACTTCTCGCGCACCTCTGGAATACACGCACACGCTCCCCCAGGCCCGATCGCGTGTGAAACTTCTAGCGCACCTCTGAAATACACGCACACGCTCCCCCAGGCCCGACCGCGTGTGGGCCTTCTCACGCGTGTAGAACTTTGGCACACATTTTTTTCCTGCGCAGGGACGCTACCGCCTGCTTTCGTGTGGCGGACATGTATGGGCTTGTGCGCGTCTTTGGCCGTGCGCTGTTTTTCCCTATTCGATTCCATGAATACATGTTGTAGGCGAGCTTGTGGGCGTTCTGGGCACTTGCCTCCTGTACTTCCCCCGTGACGCCCACATTTTCACGAGTTGTTCCCCATTCTGCGTGTGACGCCCCGTGTTACGCCTACTTTTGTTATGTGCGCCGCGCTATGTGCGAATTCGCTGTGGCCTTATCGCACAGCGTTCGATGACCTGTGCGCCAGCGTGCGCCGCGCACTTTTTCAGCGCACATCCCACATTTTGCGCGTGCACAGACTTCCATGAATAGATGTGCGATGTTTTCTGTGCGATAATCGCACTTGCACTGCGATTTTCGCTATTTCACTGCGAATCGCACGTTTTCGCATGTGTGTGCCGTTTTTCCGGCGCACATTAATTCCATGAATCGGCCTGTCAATCTCCTCCCTCATTTTCTCCCGTCTCTTCTACTGCTCTTCCCTCCTTTTTGGACTCCCTGTCTCTTATCTGGCCCCCCTCAAATCCATCTACCATTCCTCTATCCGTACACTCTGTCTCCTCGGTCCTTCCGACTATTTCCTCCTCACTCCCCACCTTAGCTGGCTTCCCTTCCTCTCCCAACTTAAATTTCAATTCCTCTGTTTGGTTTTCAAATCTCTCTCTGACCTCACTCCCCATATCTCTCTTCTCTCCTGTCATTTTACACTCCCTCCCGTTCTCTCCGCTTGGCTGACCTCTTCTTAGTCACTGTACCCCCTTCCCCATGTGCCTCTTCGCACTTCTGTTCCTTTCAGCTCTTGGGCCCCCCTTCATTGGAATGCCTTACCTCTCTCAATCCGCTCCATCTCCACCTACTCCTCCTTCCGCACCTCCTTGAAAACCCTTCTTCTCCACTCCACCCCGACTTCCTTCCCTACAATCTCTCCTTTCCAGCTGCCCTGTCCCCCTCATATCTCTTTTCTACCCTCCCTTCCCCTTCCTTCTCACTCCCCCTAAATTTGTATCAGATATTTGAAATATTGTTCCTCCCTCCCCTTACTACCTCCTCTCCCTTCCTACTCACCCTTCCCTCTCCTCCTCCATCTATGTAAATGGTTCTAAATATTGTCTCACTGGTTTGTTTCATGATTGTAAATATGCTTCTTTCATTATTGTACCTTGTTGTTACATTGTAAAGCACTTTGGATTAAAGCGCTATATGAACCTAATAAACATAAACACTCAGAGGTGCCTAGGATCATAGGCAACGGTGTGTGAGGTGAGGTGTAAATGTGCTGCATAAAACATGTGCAGCAGGTTCAACCCAAGAAATCACAAAAGCAAAATGTTAACAGCAATGCCCAGGAACAGATTGGTCTATTGTTCTCCACAGAGCTCAGATTAAAATAAAGATAAAAGGAAGGACTATGAAATGTCGAGTTTACAACTGGGGATTAAGGAACTAGTACTGCTTATTTTTTTTTTATTACAAAAGCAGACAATAGAAAAAACGAGTAAAAGAGGGTCATTCTTTACCTCTGGCACCGGGCCAACATGTTCATATGTGACAGTGTCATGCTTTTTACCTCAAACACTTCAAACCTAGATGCCTGCACTAACTGATGTAGAAAAAGAAGACTTCAACTGCACCAGCATTTCCTGGTACAGTGTTACTACAGAAGGCTGAATCCACAACCAGTGCACTTGCTTGGGAGCAAGTCAGAGAAAGTTTGAATGTGGCGACCTCCCATAATTGGGTGGCTGCCTGCCATTTTGAAAGGATGCACTCTTGTGACTGGAGGCTGAGTCCAACTCTATACTTCCAGTACTCCTACAAGGTATGCTATGGGAAACTGAAAATAAACCTGTCAATCACTGGGATGAGTGCTGAAATTCTGCAAAGAAACCTGCACCAGCAGAAGAGCTATCCTCTGCTGCGTAAATCTGTCCAAAATCACCCAAAGGCGAAGCGCTGCAGGGATCTGACGATTCCAGCCTTCCCCCCTCTGTCCAGAGAGAACGGTGAGCAGTGCTCCCTCCCCTTGACCCAGACATGCAATGTTCTATAAGGGTGTCAGGGCCGCAGTCAATGAAATATGAGTATTTTATGCAGTATGACTTTACTACCTATTCAGGTCTGCATTTAATGCGCACTAAGCACGCAGGCGAGGGACAATGTGCCCCGTTATATTTCACTTTATTTCTCCAATATTGTATAAACTATAATTTAAATAGATAGTTCAATGTTGACCCAAAGTGGATATTTTGTATTTTATCTTATATAGTGCAAATCATACAAAATAATATCAGCGTGCTCTACAAATTGTCATCAATACCGAATTCCGGGAAAACATAACAGGGGACATAGATCCCGCCCCTCCCACTTAACAGTAGCAGGAAAGATCTGAAATTCTCAAAATGCAGAGTAAACTCTTGAGAAAGAGGCAGCCCCAGGACCACAACCCCCTTTGCATAGCAAAGCTGCAGACTGCCAGAGGAAGCCAGTGCACCCGCATGGAGGATTACGCAACATGGCAAGGAATCATACAAATACTGCGACTCCAAAATGTCACTTATACCGAGTACAGCACCTTTGCGCTGTCCAAATATCCCGACCCCCATTACTCTGACTAATCGAAGCAGGGTTTGCGGAGATGTCCCCTGCATCCATTACATGGTAGCGGCGGACATGAAAGAGTCAAGAAAAGGACTCTACAGCGCCAGTGCCAACCCACTAAATGTGTGGGAACTGATGCTACAGGGATCGAGGGAAGTTGGCGGCACACTTCTGTGTGTGCCGCTGTTAAGGTAAGTGGCCAGGGAGAAGAGTGGGGTAGGGAGATGCAGGCCACAGTGGTCTATCTGATCACTGCGCCGCGCCGTAACGGTTGTCAACATTTTCGTAGGCGGAATTATTGCCGGCACAGTGATCACATAGATTCCATGGCAACAGTGGTCATTATGGTGAGTGACTTTCTCTTGCACTGTCCCCATACTGTCAAGAAGAATCAAAAGCAATTTCAAAATTAAAGGCATGATCCGGTAAAAAATGTTATTGGCCCTACGGGTCGGCCATGTTTTTTAAGCCTAAGTGGCTCGATTTTAGAAAAATTTCCTATGGACCTTACCTGAGTTTTCGTCCATTAAACGCACGCGAAAACAGGCACCTGGGCGCTGCCATTTTGTGATAATCCTATCATTTCCCCCATCGCCCTGGCTGACCTGCTTTTGCGGCACTAAATCAAATCCCCCGCCCCTGAGCCTGTCATCAGCAGACGCGTACCGCCCATTTCCCAACGCCAAAGCACGTCTCGTGTCAACAATCGCTGCGCCTCAGCTAATGACGTGTCGCCATGGAAATGGCAGGACGCATCTTTCCTCAATAAGTATAAACAGACCGTTTCACAACACACAGTAGCAGATTTTCGATTCTATTCCTCACTCTGTGTTACTTTGAGTATTCTGTGACCCGTTTCTGTGCTCTGGTCAGCTACCTTCGCCGCTTGTAGCCCGTGTGAACACCTGTACCATCTCTATAAATTATTGTACTTTGTTTACCACACAATGGCTACAATAATGCCCTACATGTACGAGCCCGAGTATACCGAGGAGGAACTACTGGAAAGGGAAGCACGCGAAAACGATGGGGATTCAGACAACAGTTGGGAGGACGATTCAACAGATGAAGCGCCTGGGCCTAGTCGCATGGACGGCGTCTCCACCTGGTGCACATGCAATCGGTGCGAGCTAATGCCAACCGAGGACGGGAACTGCTGCTGCCGAGAAAACTCGGGATGCCTGGCCTACATTTCAGAAGGCGAGCCACGACCGCAATGCATCACCGAGCTGCCAGACTTCAGGGCAGCCTGCCTCACACGGGCCGTTTTGAGAATAATGATGGTGCTTATGCACGAACTTCGCGCAACTGTACGTCCTCGTAATCCGAGTAACGAGTAAGTATACTCTGCTTGTCATGCCACTCCTATTTCATGGTCTTCTACTATATCCAAAATTATATATTCATCTCACAGTAACGCATGAAAGTCGTTCAATAGTGTGCATTGTCTAGATAGCATTTGTCCGTGCTGAATGCCATTAGTTACAAGAATTGTCATTGACAACAAACGCTTACTAACCTTTTAAGTGCCAAGGACGAGATATCTCATCCTTGGGATTACCTCCACAGTGCCAAGGACGAGATAGCTCGTCCTTGGCACTGAAGGGGTTAATTAAGGAGAAAATGTTAGGAAGTATTGAGTGTTGCAATACCAAAATCACCAAAAAGGGCTTGGCACTGGGGGGGAAAAACTTATCTTGGTCATTTAAAAACAGTTTGTTTCATTCCTTTTCACAGGTGGTACAGGCTCGTGGCCTATCGTTCCTTTACATGGTGGCTCCACGGGAGGCTTGGACACCGCGTTCGAAGAGTGATACCCGCCTGTGGCGTTCGTGCCATAACAGAAACGTTTCCGAGTGACAGCGGTCAGTACAGGGGATTTTCTCTCGCTGTGCTGCAACCTGACCTTTATAATCTTTAAAGTCTTGTATTTTTGTGTCATGAAAATAAGTTACAAAATAAAACACCACATATATTTTAACAACGGTTGTTTCGATTTTTTAAATGAATCAAGTGTGTCTCCATTCAAGGATGGACGTCAGACATCTGTGCGCCGAATTGGTGAAGGTTATGGTCGCTGTGAAGCATGGTGGTCACTATCTATCTAAGCTAAAATAAAATATTCTCGATAATGCATGCACTAAATAACACTTGTTCAAAGTCTTTCAGTAAGTTATGTCTCTATAAAAGCCACCCATATATCTATAATATCAATTAACATTGGATTATACAGGCCTTAGGTCAAGGGTCTTGACCACTATAATACACTGGTTGAAGTGTGGGTCTGTGCTCACAAGAATCTCCAGTATGTGGCATTTGTTATTGATAGGCAACGATATACTGCAGTAGAGGGCAAGGGGTCTCCATTCAGCAGTCTTCCTGTGCCTTATCTGCACGCCCCAGGCCCCTCGATCCCACCCACCCTCTATCAAAGGAGGTGCGCCCCAGTGGATGCGCGCTGTCAGGGGCGCGAAAGGCAAAGGTGCTAAACTACATGTACACTTGAAAAGGTATCCCACGCCAAGGGGCCATCGGTCACATGGCCTCCTCAGACACCATGTCTCCATGCAGGCCCACCCTTGATGCAGGCCGCCCCCCTGCAATCCACATAAGTGTGTCACCATTCGGCAGTCTTCCTGTGCCTTATCTGCACGCCCCAGGCCCCTCGATCCCACCCACCCTCTATCAAAGGAGGTGCGCGCCAGTGGATGCGCGCTGTCAGGGGCGCGAAAGGCAAAGGTGCTAAACTACATGTACACTTGAAAAGGTATCCCACGCCAAGGGGCCATCGGTCACATGGCCTCCTCAGACACCGTGTCTCCATGCAGGCCTCCCCTTCAAGCAGGCCACCCCCTAATACCACGACATACATACGTCATTCATTCACAAACACACCCCAGTTTCTAATACTTTAAAAACCACTCGATATGTCTCATGAGAACATCTTTGTGCTTTGCAAGTCAACTCCTAACATGCTACCTGGGAACCACTGAGATCTATGCTAATCTGCTCGTCGTCGTGCTATCCGTGAACTTCTGTGACCGCTTCGAGCATACCCATCAGTGCGCTACCTGTGGCCATCCACCTATTCTCCCGCAACATACTGCTCTGCTTGCTGAATCCAACTGTTTGTTGGTCAAGGTAAGGCCATGTATCCTGGTCATATTTCGCAGATTTTTAAATTTCTATCTATTTGCGAGTAGAGTACCCAATAGTGCTATGTTCATTGGTCTCATTGCTATTGACTTGAATTTCCATTGCTATGCTATCAATAGATCTATTTATTTTCATCTGTGTCAATTTTCATCGAATTGCATCCTTCGGGGGGTCCAGTCTATAATGTAAGCATGTTTCCTTCTCGTGCAAGACAGAACATCCAAGGGACGAGTCACATGTTCAGAGTTTAGTATAGAGTTTTGCATCAAATCTTTATTCATGAATATTGTATAATAATGTCGATATTTACTTTTCAGATTTGTCAACAATGCCTGCCTGTTCGATTAGCGGTTGCCCTTCGAAGACCCATGCGAAATCTGAAGGCACTACAATGCATGTGTTCCCGAAAACTGTTGATCGAATCAGAGAATGGGTCAGACATTGCGGATATCCACTGGATGAGCTGGAAAGTAGAGTCCAACAAGTCTTACAGGACAAGAGGGGTGATCGATACCGCATCTGCAGCCGGCACCTTTCCTTGGACATGTACACAACATCTTGGGTAACAAAGAAGAATAAACGGCGAACGACACGGAAATTGCTCGAAAACGCTATTCCCACTCTATTCGTCCACATTCCGCCACCGGTGAGTCAAGTGTCCGGATTTAGCTTTAGGCCTTGCAGTAGTGTGTAGGTATCCAAACAGATTAATTGATATTGTAGGTGTTCTATCCCTTGTAATAATTTCGATATTGATATGAGTGTATAGTTTTTTGAATAATGACATTTACCAATATATTCTTTTTCAATTTCATAACCCACAAACGCAATGTATATATATGGGAACAGGGAACTGTGCTGTATTGAGCATTTTACAAGTATTCTGTCGCCTTACATGGCTATTTTTAATATTGGCATTTCATTATCAATCAATAATTTACCTTTACAACTTCTTGACTCTCCCTTCAATCTGAAGCAAGAACATTCTACATCCTTGACGTGCTCGCAGTTATCAACCACTTCTAGCGCGTATCAGGCAATCTTGCTACGCTACTCCGCTACAGACTTGTTTTATGCGTGTCAAGTAATAGTTTTATTCTATCGTGTAACTATTTTTTCGAATGTTTGGTTAGTGCTTTCCAATTGATATACACCTTAGTTACCGTCCACTGGTGTTTGTTTTCAGTTATAATTAGTGTTATCCATGCTAATGCAAGTACTGTCTTTCAGGGAGATGCTGAAGCGTCCGCCACATCTACAACATTTCTAGATGTTCCTCACCAGCAGGAGGTATGGATACTGACAGCTCCATCGAGCGTCATCATCAGAGCTGTAATACTTGTTGTTTGATTGTTCTACGCAATGTTCCATTCGTTGTTAGCCATTGATATGTACCAGTGCTGTCGACCCCAAGTGTGTGTTATGTTTTCAATATTGTAATCCTTACTAATGTGAGTACTATGTTTCAGGCAGTTGATGGAGCGTCAACCCCTGCACTTGATGCAGAGCCTGACATTCAAGTAATTCCAGGGGAAGTGGAAGCGGGACCTTGCGTATACGAATCGGCGCAACAGCTTTCGGAAGTGCGCACTACATTTGCAACATCCATAGATATTCTTCAGCAGCACGAGGTATGGATACTGACAGCTCCATCATGCGTGATCATATAACGTGAATACATTTGCTAGACTTTCTTCCCTATTAACGCAAGTGCTGTGTTTCAGGGAGACGACGGAGCGTCCACTACAATCACAACATCCCATTTAGAGGCAGATGTAAAGGAATCGGTGAAATCAGTCGTTGAAATCTGCATATTTTGTGTTTCCTTTATTGTTTTAGACAATGCATCATTTGTGGTTATCTCTTTATATGTACCTGTGCCGTCGACGCCAAGTGTGTGTTATGTTGCAAATATTGAAAACCATACTAATGCAAGTACTGTGTTTCAGGGAGATGCTGATGCCTCCGCTCCAATACAACCATTCATGGCAGTCCATGCAGAGCCAGAGGTATGGATACTGATAATTCCATCGAACTACATCATCACTGGTCGAATACTTGTCGTTTGATTGTTCCAAACAATGTTTAAATCGTGTTTGGCTATGGAGATGTACCTGTGTGTTCGTCCTCACGTGTGTTTTATGCTAACAATATTTTGATACATAGTAATGAAAGTACTATGTTTCAGGGAGTCGATGGAGCCTCATTCCGTGCTGTCTATGCGGATACAGAAAATATAATCGTTGCAGCGCAAGAGGAAGGGAGGACATGCGGAAACGAATCGGAGCTACAGCGTGCAGATGTTGAAGGTCGAGTCAAAAAAGTTGCAAAGAAAAGAAACCAAATAAAGGTTAGTCACAACAGTTCATAACTTTTCGAAAATGTTTGTGCTGTGGACTATTGTATGTTTTTTTCCAGTCAATTGGACTACACTTTATCTTGTGTTTAAACTGAACATCCCTTTTCCAATCTCTCCTCTAGTTACCCGTGGGTGTCAGAACTCTACATACACAGACAGTGAAGCGAATGAGAGATGTTGCTTGCCAGACCATGTACACTATGGAGGAACTATTCATTGAGGCGCAGCATGTTCAGGCTCGAGATGCTCCTGTCCAATGGCCAGAAACTGAATTTGCTGAGTTTGGAGAATACAGCAAAGTTGCATTGGACCATTGCTACAGTGAGACCGCACTACCGCATATTGAAGATCAATTCACACAATCTACACCCGCCAAAAAATTGCCACCCAAAAACCTGTCGACATTGTTGTGTTCTCCCATTAATGCTGAAGTAACAGATGTTGAAATGACTGAGAATGAACCAGCAGCATCCATCGATGCATCAGAACTTGATATCAGCAATATTAGTTTCCAATGTGTTGAAATCTCCACAACGTCACAGGTCAAAACAACATTGACGCCGGATGACAATCTAATGAAAGAGAGCAAATACATTGTATTCGACAGTTGTTTGATGGATATTATAAGTGTGCTGAAATGTGGGCATTCCGTTAGAGGGAAAGTATGTGGGAAGCCATTGAATAATGTGACTCGTCAAATAAAAGGCAGTAACGTCAAAATAAAGGCCGCCTGTAGATTAAATCATATGTTCTCATGGTCTGCACAACCGATGCTGGGGAAAATGCCAGCAGGCAATCTACTGTGTGCAGCTGCATCACTTTTTAGTGGCTCGAGTTTTAGAAAGTTAGAGGCTTTCTTTCAGTTTGTGGGACTCCATTTCATTTCTAAAACGCAGTACTACAAATACCAACATGATTATCTGTTTCCGGCCATTAGTGATGCTTGGAAAATTGAACAATTGTCTCTAGCAAGTACATTCGAAGGGAAACGATTCAGGCTAGCCGGCGATGGACAGTGCGGCAGCCCTGGATTTTCTGCCAAGTACTGCACCTACCACTTTCAGGACATGGATAGTAAGAAAATTGTGAGTTTGTTGGTCGTGCAGGTGTCACAATGTACATCCTCAGTGGCCATGGAGAAACTAAGATTTATAAAATCAGTGCAAGATCTACAATCAAGGGGAATGGACATCGAACTCATAGCCACGGACAGACACGTTTCAATTGCCAAGACAATGAGAGAGCAGTTCCCAAATATTAATCATCAATTTGACGTATGGCATCTTGCTAAATCAATCAGTAAGAAAATCTTGGCTGCATGAAAAAAGAAAGGTTTTGAAAGTATTTTGCAGTGGTCCCAGTCTATCACAAACCATCTTTGGTGGAGCTCAAAAACTTGTGAAGGGTCAGTGGAAATACTACTTGAAAAATGGCGGTCACTGATGCACCACTGTACCAACGTTCACCGCTGGTCAGAAAACCAACATTTCAACCAATGTGAACATGGGCCATTGTCCCCAGAGGAGGCAAGGAAGAAGAAGTGGTTGATTCCATCTTCAGCGACACACAAAGCCATTGAGAAGATTGTTTTCGACAAAACTCTATCAAAAGATTTGAGAGGACTGACAGAATTCTGTCACACAGGAGGTTTGGAGGTGTTCCACAATATGTGCCTCAAGTACAGACCAAAGCGCTTGCATTTTAGCTATCGGGGCATGAAACATCGCACTCTACTAGCGGTCTTGGCCCATAACAGCAATGTCGGACGTGAACAATCTAGGACTAGGGGTAAAGTAAAGATGCCTCGTTACAATAAGCGCTTTTCAAAACGAACGAAGCAATGGGTGATCCAACCAGTCTATGATGAAATGCAGTTCGACTTTGTGAAAGGTCTTATTGTTGCTGTGTTAGAGAAGCACAGATATGGAATTTTGGACGTTTCTGTGCAGAGCAGTGATGCGTTGCCACCGAACATTGCAACTGTGCCATGTCCACCCAAAGGGGAGCTGGTTGTGAGGTACAAATCCCGGTTTAAATAATTGCAACACGATTGTCTTTTTGTAAATAAATGTTACTGTACAGTGTACCTGGAACCCTAACCCCTACCTTCACCATCATGGGTGGCGAACAAGCTGACCATTGTCTGAATATTGCTGACCATGTCTATATGTCTATAATTGCAATACGATTGTCTTTTTGTAAATAAATGTTATTGTACAGTGTACCTGGAACCCTAATCCCTACCTTCACCATCATGGGTGGCGAAATTGCTGGGTGTCATCTTTGAATTCTCTCTCTATTCACCTCATTTATGTGTATGTATATATTTTTCTCATGTCTCATCTCATGTAAATGTAAATGCTGCGCACTGTTGCGCACTGTTATTGGAGGGGAGGCTTGCGTATTGCAAACAATAAAACAAACAATAAATCTCACTTTTAACTGAACTCCTCTGGTACTTTATACTTTCCCTGACCTTCATCCAAAAATTAAATGTCTCCATAGTTATGATTCTTTGGGGCTGCAAAGCTCGCAGACAACGGGGACAAAATTGGGGGACTTAGAACGCGCCAAGCAGGCCGTGGCATTTGGGAGAGAAGCCAGTTCGCATTTTCACATTGAGGCGCACTACATAGATGGATTCGAAACTTCAAGTTCTCACAGATGCCTTTACTATGGGATGTTGCAAATAAAGAATGCGAACGACAGCGGCTTTGATTTTCAGCTCGCGGCCAGAAGAGGCCCACAAGTCGCACTGGAAGTATAAGGTTGTATTGTTTTTTGACCTTGAGACAGGGACCATGCCAAAAGAACTTCATTTGAAGGGGGTGTGCAATAACGTAAGAGACGATAAGGCAGAAAATTCTGAAACTAGACTGAGTTTCATGTTAGTTCAGTATACGAAAAATCGTTGTCAAGAGCACAGTCGGATTTACAGACTGCATTACGCAGACACACAATGGAAATTTCAAATATAATGTGAGTAAATCTTTAGACGCTTTTATACCGGAATGAAGAATTAATGAATGGATGCATGAATAAATGAATGAATGAAGAGCTAGGAAAAGAAAGGGAAACGTGTTCGTAGTGGGCACATGGGCATGCAGGTCCACAGGTCTCAACTATCTCGTTCCTTGGCCCAGCCACTCTTCCCTGCACTGCCTACCAGCACTACGGGACTGTCTCTGTATCCTTCAGCCCCTTCTCCCGGCACTTACCTTGCACTTGCCACCAGCTGGCCCTATTATTTATCTTGTATTCTACTAACCATGTACAGCACTTTTGCCCCGCTCTCCCCTTCCCCTTGCGCGATCTGAATGACACCTGGCCTAGTAGTATCGTTGTCTGTCTCCCCTTGTTCCCCCCCTGCCTCGTCGCGCCTTGAAACACTTGTGTATAGGCGCGTTACACATGCCATATCATATATCATATCATTACACAGGCATGTAGACAAACAGTCGTTTCTCATTGTGTGTTGGCCTCGATTTATCTTGTTACTTTTCGCATTGATTTTAGAGACAAACATACTCCATTGAACTATCCTTGCAAGCAAACAGTTTCTGATCGGCCGTAATAAATAAAATGAGTAATATTAATGAAGTTCGGCTAGCGAGACTAATTATAATTTTTTTGTTTTCATAACAGGTATTTGATCCCATTCTGCCGCTGCCATCTGCTTGAGACACCGGCGGATGGATTCTTCAGCAGACACCTGCAGCTTCGTGTCAACAACTGGAGCACGATCACCATATTATGGGACGATCGCCAAGGGCCCACATGCCCTTACGCTGTACTAGTGGCTACAAGCAACATATCAACCTTTACGCTGGACTAGTGCCTAGTTGATGGAACAGCCTTGCGGTTCACCGTGCTTCCAAAGTGATTCTTTTTACGAAAATGAACACCCTGTGTACCATAAAGGAACAGCGCGTGACTCAAGATGAAATGGAACAGTTATTGCGGATACAGATCAAAGAAAATAAATGGCTTTCGGAGTTCATATGGCAATTGCTGAATATTCTCTAAACATTTAATGTCAAATAAATGTACTTTACCAAATGTACCGTGTTGCTGTTTCATTTTAAAGTACAGTTTCATATTCCGAATTGTGGCGCGCTGTGTTGTGAGTTGATCTGTGTTGGTTTCCGGGTTCTGTGTGGAGTCGCGCAGAAGATGACTAGGCGCGTTTGCCTACGCAGCACAGGAACGTCATGGAGAGAGGCGGGGAATATGAATGTTTTGATAATGTCAGGCTCAGGGGCGGGGGATTTGATTTAGTGCCGCAAAAGCAGGTCAGCCAGGGCGATGGGGGAAATGATAGGATTATCACAAAATGGCAGCGCCCAGGTGCCTGTTTTCGTGTGCGTTTAATGGACGAAAACTCGGGTAAGGTCCATAGGAAATTTTTCTAAAATCGAGCCACTTAGGCTTAAAAAAACCTGGCCGACCCGTAGGGACAATAACATTTTTACCGGATCATGCCTTTAAGAGTGGGTGTTGGCAGATAAATAGATGCAGGAGACCCAAACAACAAAGGTTAGTGAAACAGAGTGGCCAAATCATGCATGCAGTCTTTAGTACGTGCAAGAAATAGTAAACACAAACTGTACGTGGGTGGCCCATGTTGCTGCTCTGCGTGTAACAGGTCTCCAAAAAGCCACTTAAGCTGCCTTAGCAGCGTGAATAAACATTAATACCCTGAGGGGGCAAAAGGCCACTGACTTTAACGTTCATTAATGCAATAAACTACCCATTTCTCTATAGGGGTCTTAGATTTCTGAATGCCTGGATTGATGCCACCGCAAGTCATGAAGATCCTGAATCCTCAAATGATTATGACCTATCCGGATAGAATTTTGCAGACCTGTTGATGTCCGAATGATGTCAAGAAGGATCAGGAAAAATGTCAGAAGAAACCTTTTCTGATTATTGTACATTTCTGGTAAAAAAACATTTAGAGAGAAAAAAAAGCATGTGAACGCAAATCCACTATTTATTAAACATTGGGTATGCGGAAAGATTGCAATTAATTTACACGTCTAACAGAGGGAAATGCAACCAGAAAATCTGCCTTTCACAGCAATGGGCGAGTTCTGCGGTAGCCAGGGCCTGAAACGGTCTAGTACAACAGTACAATATTCAGGTAGCATTAGGTTAAGGGGACTTAAAATGTTGGAAAATTATAAAGTAAAACTGAGAGGTGTCTCTTGATTATAAGGTTATAAGAAAATGTTTATATTTGCTGAACATAAATGAGCTCCACTTTTTGCCAGTTAAGTCCTACATGTGTCAATATGAACTCCTTCGTAGGGCAGATGAGAAACAAAAGAGAATATATTATCTATTGGCACTCTCTATAGAGACTAATCACAACACTTGGTCTACTTAATTCTGCTTTGTCACAGAGTACAAGGTCGTCTGGCTGCCTGCATTACCTTAACATGTTGTTGTGACAGAAACAAAAGCTTTAAGGAGATCTCTTCAGGAGCTAGGCCACAAAGGAATGTGATTAGGGGGAGGGATGCAACACTTGCCTCCTCCCTATTAAGATAGACGTCGCAGATAAAGTCAAAGCAACACAGGAGGATCTTACAAGAGAACCATAATATCCCCCCATTAAGACGCTATTAGAATAAATATGCAATGTAATCAGTTCCTTGAGTTTGGGGAAATAGAAAAAAAATGCATAAGGATGACAATTGTGCCAGTACTCAAGAAAGGCATCTCCCTCTGATTGGCATACCTGCTGTGTGACTTATGTTGCAACAAGATATATTTCTGGCCATCTGAAAAGGCTGAAAAGAGAATCAGTCGGAGGGTTCTAGGAGTTGCCATAAGTGAGGAGGGCCCAAGCTGCCCAAAAAGCCTGCCTGGTTGCAGTGAACACCTGGAAGATTAACAACAACTATGCAAATACTGTGATCTGTATTCAATTTCCATATTGTATTGCCAATAGGTGGAGTGGCGAGCGAGTGGCAGTCCGTGGCAGAGTAACCTCTGCATTTCATTGGGAAGGCTGTTTCCCATTGCTGCTATTGAGAAAAAAGAGCTGAGAAGTCAAAACCACCAGCCACCGCAGAGCGACGGGGAATGGCGAGCAAGTGGCGGATCGCGCAGTCAGTGCGGGCTGCGAGGGCTGGGCTGCTTGATTAGGGTCTCCTGACTTTTGGTGCGACCTGTAATCCCTCGATCTCTGTGCAAGGTACAGTTCTTTTCAAGAAGTGGGCGAGTCCCTGAAAATTCACTGTTGTCGTTTTCTGACATTGATTAACATTACAGGCTTAGGAGCCGGTGACTAAAGAAGCAAGATCTTGACCCCCCCCCTCTATTTATAGCCTGAGAAGTCGGAAGCTGACAATGAGACGAAAGAGAATGGCATGCATTTGTCTGACGAGGAGATTTTAGCTGCAGCTAACATCCCTCTGCCTGCTTCCCCGCTAGAGGTTGTTGCTATAACCCCTAAGTCCACAAGAACGATGGGAGAGGGGGAAATGGAATCTGCCACGTCCCGGTGATGGCAGAGGTGCGAGGAGTGAAAGATGCATATTTCAATTCTCAAGCTCTTATTACTGCATTTTTAGAACTTACAAGACTTACAACCACACCTAGAGCTATACTTCCTGCGGCATCCATCTCAAATCGAAGTAACGTAAGCTCCAGTTATGTGGACACACCGCCTGACTTGGGCGGAAGGTATGTACCAGATTTCGATTCTACCCTTTCTTCCATCAGCTCCCCCCACCGTGCGCTGGTAAGGACAAACATGGCGTTCCTTTTTTGCTGCAAAACGATCAGGCGCCACCATGGGCGAACTCCCTTGTGCCAATTAACCAGGTCATGTGTGTCTCAGTCTCTCTGTATGAGAGCCTGAAGCTGGAGACAAAATCCAACACCATTCTTCTGGAGTCATTTCTTTTGTAAATTTGACAATGTAAACCTGCATGCCACTGCTAAGGAGTTTATGTTTACATGTGGCTCGTCTAACTTAAACAAAAATGCAAAAGACCCTGACATCTTGGACGTAAGTGAGATCCCGTGGAGCACTAAAGAACAGAGTGCTAGAGAACCTGAATTGCCCAGCAGGAGGGTGAAGCTGACAAATCAAAATCGACTTCTGCCCCCTACTGAGAATAAAACAATGGACAGTATTATACTGTGTGATTCTGCAACTATGGGCAACAACAGGACTGTAAACAGACAAGAAGATGAGGGGAAACGGCTATCTATCGAAGCCCAACTGTCCATGGATTTCCAGAGGGAAATGATCCTTACCTCCGGAAATAGAGAATCTCAAGTGCCTACTGGGTCATCTGATGTTATCACGGATCAAGGAACTAAATAAAAGATAGCCTCTAAACACCCTGGAAGGAAAATATGGAAAAGAAGAGAGGGGGACTAAGAATAAGTAAAAAAAAGCGACCTGCAGTAAATCTGAACTCTCAGGCCTCTCGTTTTTGTTCCCTCAGCTGACTGAGTAGCAAGTTGGAGTCACGTAAATTGGATACCCAACCTGCATTAGTTCTACTGCCCAATGACGCAACTGCTTCTGCTGCTCTGATTTCTAGTGCACCTCCACCTAGAGTGGGGGAAGCAATCCAAGACCCTGCTATGCAGCGGGCTGGGCTTGTTAACTTTGGAATCCCCCAGACTAGTGTCCCTCCCCGGGTTGAAACCGTGGGTGCTTGTAGGGAGCCCTTGGTGGGCTGGTCCTAACCCAGACAGGGCCAACAGTTTAGGGAAGCACAACAAGATAGGAGGTCTAATGGGTGGAGAGCGGCTGTGCGGGCCCCGACCAGGGTGAGTTTAATTAACAACCGGGGACATATCGGATAAAGAAAAATACCATCCCAACTCGAGGCAAATAAGGGCACGGACATTCTGTTTGAAAGTGTCATTCTGGAAAACATGGCAATTAGCTTAAATCATTCCAATATCTTAAAATTGCTTTGTGAGGTTCTAATGTAAAAGGTATTTCAACCTCTGATATCGAAAGAGATAATTTTCCACTGAGACAGCGCATCGACTGCTCGTTGTTTACTTGAACTCGAGGTTGATCTCTGAGCTGGTGTTGCATGAAAGAGAAGCTATTAGAATGTTTGGTTTTGATGTGAATGAAATGGTGGTTGACCGTACAGCTGAGAGTGGTCAGATGTCTACAGGCATAGATGAGCAACTAAAAAGGAATATCACTGTTTTGAAAACAAAAATGAAGGCCTCCTAAGATTCTAATGATTGGTCTTGGCTGCTCAACAATATCCAGCACTAACAACCAACAGATTCTCTTTATAAGGCAGCAACTATTGATACATTCTCTATATTATCATGGCATACTCTAGGTCACTGGGGTCTACTTCATAACCAAGAAGATGGGCAGGTATTCAGGGCACAAGGGGTGATTCGCTTACAAGAAACCTGGTTATTGACCCCTCTTGTTATGGATGGATGTGTGATCGGCAGCCAGCCTGCCAAAAGACGAGATCGTGGCCGACCCTATGGTGGTCTTTTAACCATGGTCCGATCTGACGAGAGGATTAGGGTGATTGACATAGTCAACGACTTCTGTGGTATTTTGCAAACACGCGTGGAGCTGGTTGAAGAGCCATCTATTCATCTATTAATCCTCAATGTCTATTGGCATGAGAAAGTACTAGATTCATCTAACATTTTCTTCAACATCTATCCTTCATAATACATGAGTGGTGTACTTTGAATAGGGGTGGACAAATAATAGTGGCCGGGGATCGAAATTCTAACTTCATGATATCGGGGGACAGCAGGAGCACTACAGGGGTGCCCAGAACTGACCGTAAAACACTGAATGGGGCAAAATGGTTGAAATGCTTGTGTGGGATTGGCCTACACCGCCTTAATGGAGAAGTGCAGGGAGATATCCCATATAATCCGACATGGTCTAATGGTTCCTCGTGGTCAACTACCGATTATATGTTTGAGATTATATGGCTCTTTGACGAATGTAGCCTACTCACAAGCTCTCAAACCTCATTGAGCGATCATTATAGGTTGGTGGCTACCTTCTCTCTGAGCCACTCTCATCCTTGTGTGGCTAATTCGAGTTGGACCGATCTAACCACAAATTCCTCTGGTATCTAGCTAAGAGAGTAAATGGTTCTTTGGAAGAAGTGTTTGAATGTTCAACAACAGAATGGAAGTTATGGGCATTGTACCCTAAAAACTGTGAAACGTTTGTTGAAAACCTGATTCTACCCCAGCTGACCCACAAGTGAAGGGGTGGGGGTGGCTAAGATGAATGGTAATCATGTACATGCATATGACAAAGAACTTGCTGCTAAGAAAAAGCAACTCAGAAAAGAGTTGAGACTATTGAGATCTCGCCTGGAACTATTGAGATCTCGCCTGGATGTGGCACCAGAGGAAGTCAGTATGCAGTCTAAGCGTTTACGCCAAACGTACTGAAATTGGGCGAGATGCACCAGGGACAGGAGATTCCAGGAAGACGCTGAGGCGCGTCTCCGATACCTGCAGAACAAAAACTCCAGGGCATTTTGGCAATTTATGATTTCTGTGGATTCTTGTCAGGCAGAAAAACAGATGAAGGAAGTGTCCGAAAAGGACTGGCATCTTAATTTTTCCACCGTGTATGCTCCCCATAATGGAGCCACAACCAGCCTCTTTCCTATAGTGGGGGAAAACATGAGCCAAGCAGCCTTTGAACCAGGTATTGTCTTTGGAGTGATAAAAAAACAAAGTCCTTCCAGGGCCCCCAGCCCGAATGAACTTTCAAATTATCTTTTGAAAGCTGATCGTACTCTTTGGGCAAAGGTACCAAGAGCCCTATTTAAAGGGGTGGTGTTAGGCAAGCAATTTCCGCCATCCTGGTCTAAGGTCCTTATTGTTCCTATATTTAAGAAGGGAGTAAGAACCAACCCACTGAACTATTGACCCATAGCTCTCCTGGATGTTGACAGCAAGGTATTAGCATATATCCTGCTGTCACATTTAGAAGAATGGGCTGTGTCTGCCGGGAGATTGACAAAATGGCAGACCAGCTTTCGCAGAGGCCTTGGCACATCACTGAATGGCTCAATCAGCATGATTCAACAACTTGCCTGAGCTGGCAAATATAGGACAGCATTTGTGGCATCAATAGACCTGAGTGCCGCATTTGAGGCGGTAGATCGTCAACTTTTGTAGATTAAGTTAAAGGGGTGGAGGATCCCAGGAGGGCTATTAAGACTCATTGTTAGTCTACATGAGAAGTCAGAAATCCAGGTACAATTGAATGGTAAGGGAGGTCTTTCCCGCAGCATTCCGACAGGCATGGGCATTAGGCAGGTTTGCACATAAGCACCCTGCTTTATTAACCTCTACCTGTCAGATGTGGGTGAACATCTAACTGTTGCAGTACGATTAGTCCTGCAATATGCCAGCTGAGATCTTGTTGGCTCTCATATACAGATCTCCTCCTTTTCGACTTTACCCCAGTGGGGATGCAGCGCCTGTTGACAGACTTTGAAGTCTATTTGAGGAAACATTTGCTCCAGATTAATACATCTAAAACGAAGATCTTGTGTTGTTCTAACAGTAAAAGAAAGATGTTTTCCAAATGGCCCATTGGAAAAGAACCTATTATGAATGTTAAGTCTTGGGTGTATTTGGGGCTCTTTATCCAGGCAACAGGATGAGGTCACCAAATAAACACGCAGGGTTATGTGATTGTATTTTGTAGGTGGCAACTATTTTTCTTGGCATGAATCCAGTTTATTGGATGGTGATGAATTGATTTCACTACTGCCTGATTTTTCAATAGGGTATCAGTAATTTTAATACTATTCTTTTTGATTTACCTTTGTTTAATTCAATTTTGTGCTCATTTTTCTGTTTTATCTTGGTAATATGGATGAGTAATTGTTTTTTAAATTAAGTAAAGTACTTTTTTGAATTTTGCTGAAGGTTGACTTGTTTAAACCAATAAACAATGAAAATATATTTTTTTAAATTGCCAATAGGCAAACATGGCAACAGTGAGTGCCTCAATGCTTTGTGATGTAAAACATTGCTGTGGTGCTGTTCGAAAAGATCAACATCTTTCTTCTGAATTGGAGGAGGACATGCATTGACAGAAAAATTGCTTTCAAATCCCATACAATGGTGTGCATGAGTTTATCATTTTGAGACTAAAGGTGGTAGATTTGAAGGTTGCCCATCACTGTTCCACCACCCATATTGGGAAGAGTCTCTATGCTTAATCACCAGAGACTGTTTGCATAATACAACCTAGGCAAGCAGTGAACTACCTTAGCTTCAATGGTTTGGTGTTGCTTTCAATGGGAATATGCCTGAAGAGATGATTCCGAGAGAAGATTGCAGAGGGCAGAGGTCAGATCAGAGACTCTCCAACATCAAACCTGAATATTTAGATCCAAAATGACCATGCAGCTTTTATCACCTTGGTTTTCCCGACCACGTCATTGGAAGGCCAAAGAAAGAAAGAGCATTTCCCTCTAATTAGACATCTGGAGGAAAGGTGTTTTACCAGGTTACTCACTGTAGTGACCACCTTACTCCTAGTCCATAGTCCGCTTTCCTCCATACTTATGGGACAACTCTCTGTCCTGTGGGATGGGACCGGAGCACTTTGTAAAAAGCATCCACATTTTTTTCAAAAGTGTGTCCCTCCTCTCTTTCCTGCACGGGGCCCGGCACTCGGCCGTAACCACGCCCACCTTGGCTCCGCCCTGCGCATCACCCATCAGTCCTTTTCTATCGCAGGGTCAAAGACCCATTAGAAATAACAGAGGAACCTTATTAGAGGGGACGGCGGGCGGGCGTATGGAGGAAAGGGGACTATGGACTAGGGGTAAGGTGATCACTACAGTGAGTAACCTGGTAATACTCCTACGTCCCGTCCCCTTTCCTCCATACTTATGGGAGATTCCAAAGCACTCCCTACAGGAACTATGGGTGGATGGAAATACCCCTTACTGAAACAGGTTCTTCAGCACAGCCTGGCCAAACTGAGCGTCCGCTCTAGAGCTCATATCGAGGCAGTAATGCTTACAGAAAGCAGATGGGGAGGCCCAAGTAGCCGCTTTAGCGATGGACTCCCAGGGAACATACTTCTGAAAAGCAACCGCGGCTGCCTTGCCCCGCACCAGGTGTGCATGGATACCTTTAGGAGGTTTCAGCTTTTGGACGGTGAAAGACTCCGTGATACAGGCGGCAATCCATCTGGAAATAGATGCCTTAGACGCCGGCCTGCCCTGAGGGTTACCGAAGGTCACAAAAAGTTGGAAAGAACTCAGAAGCTCGGAAGTCCTGTCCAGGTAGAACTTAAGAGCTCTTCGGACATCCAGGCAGTGTAGAACCCTTTCTGCCTCCGAGGCAGGGTTTGGAAAAAAGACCGGAAGGGAAATCGACTGATTCAGATGGAATTCGGTCACTACCTTTGGTAGGAAAGCTGGGTTCGTCCGAAGGACTACCTTGTCCTTGTGAAAGACCAAGAAAGGATGCTCCACCGACAATGCCTGGAGCTCACTCACTCTCCTCGCTGACGTAACGGCGACCAGAAAGGACACTTTCCATGACACGTACTTGAGGTCAACCGTAGCCATTGGCTCAAAGGGTTTATGGCACAGCGCCGTCAGGACTACATTTAGGTCCCAAGGCAGGTGCAGAATACGAACCGGAGGGTAGATGTGTGTCAAGCCAGCAAAATGTCTCTTCACCACCGGGTTAGTTAAAGAATAAGAACACTGGTCTGTAGAGAGGTAAGCGGAAACCGCTGAGAGATAAGTCCTGCAAGACAGCACATGAACCCCTGACTCTGCTAGGGAGGATACGAAGGACAGCAGCGTGTCAATCGTTGCCACCCTCGGGTCCAATTCTTTCTCCAAACACCAATGACAGAACCTGAGCCATTTACTCTTGTATTGGGATCTGGTCGAGGGTTTCCTGGCTGCCTGGATAATGCGCATGTTATCCGCAGACAAGCCCAAACGCTCTAGAGACTTGAACTCAGGCACCATGCCGCCAAGTTGAGCGATTGTGGGGAGGGCTGCCACATCTGTTGTTCCCCTTGGTGAAGAAGATCGGGAGTTACTGGTAACCTGATCGGCGGACACACCGACAGGTGTTGAAGTTCTGAAAACCAAAACCTGGCCGGCCACCATGGAGCTATCAGTAGAAGAGAACAGTTGACAGAGCTCTTCAACTTCCAAATTGCTCGATGAACTAGGGGAAGAGGCGGGAAGGCGTAAGCTCTCATGTTGTGCCATGGTATCTCGAGAGCGTCCCCAAGAGAGGAGGCTCCCAGCCCCCCTCTGGAGGCATACTGAGGAAGCTTCTTGTTTAACGCCGTGGCGAAGAGGTCCACCTCTGGTGTGCCCCAATGCGAGAAAATCCATGAGAGGATCTCCGCCTTCAACTCCCACTCGTAACTGACCACTGTCCGCCGGCTGAGGGCATCTGCAGTGACATTCAGCTGGCCTGGGATGTGCACTGCAAGCAGCCAGACCCCATGAAGCATGGCCCACTCCCAAATCTGGATGGACAGGTCCACGAGAGGGGGAGACTTCGTTCCCCCTTGCTTGTTTATATAATACATTGATACCACATTGTCCGTTCTTATGCGGACCACCTTGTTGACAATGAGCGTCTGAACGCCTTGAGCGCCAGAAAGATCGCCAGAAGCTCCAAATGATTTATGTGCAGGAGCTTGTCCTGAGGCAACCAGAGGTCCGAGACCTGAAGAAGATCTAACGTCGCACCCCACCCCAAAAGGGAGGAGTCCGTCGTGATCGTCACCATGGGGGCTGGGTCCTGAAACCCCGTGCCCACTGACAGGTTGCTGAGAGACGACCACCAGTCCAGGTCCACTCTCATGGAATCCGGAATCATTATCCGCTTGGAATCCGGGTCCACAGCCTTATGCCAGGAACTCCGAAGAGCCACCTGGGTCCGTCTCATTTTGAGACGAGCAAGAGGAAGAGCCAGTACACACGAGGCCATGAGGCCCCAGAAGCCTGTGGAACCACCAGGCCGACATGCTCTCCTACTGCGCAAACATCTGACACGTGGCCAACAGATCTGCCATTCTGTCCCCGGTCAGATACACTCGGCAGTCGATCATGTTCCAACGAAAACCCAGGAAAGTCAGGTCCTGTGAGACCGTCATGGAGGATTTCCGCCAGTTCACCGACAGCCCAAAATGGAACAGGAGCTGAAGGAGAAACTGGAGGTTGCCCGCTGCTGCCAACGGACAAGGGCTGCCAGTCGTCCAAATAGGGATACACATGGATACCCTGGAGACGAAGCTAGGCCGTAATCACTGACATCATCTTCGTGAAGACACGCAACGCCGAACTGAGGCCAAAAGGAAGCACCCGAAACTGAAAGTGCTCCTCTCCCAAAGAGAAGCGGAGGTATCTCCTGTGTGGATTCCAAATCAGGATATGCATGCACGCATCCTGAAGATCCACCACGCTGAGCCAATCGCTCATCTGCAAAGAGGAGCGAATCTGACCGGGCGTGATCATCTTGAATTTCTCTTGGGGTAGGAAAAGATTGAACTAGGAAAGGTCTAGGATGGTGCGCAGGCCAGCCTGGTTGGGTTTGGGCACCGTAAACAGCCGGGAGTAAAAACCCTCCCCTCGCTCCCCAAGGGGAACAGGTTCCACAGCTCTGAGGTGCAGAAGTTTCTGAACCTCGACCTTGAGGGAGGGTGAGCCCGACAGCTGAAAAGGAGGGTTGAGAGGTGGGGTAGGGGGTAAAGGTAAGCAGAAGCCCGCTCGAGCGACTGACAAGACCCATCTGTCTTCTGTGATGGTCTGCCACGCCTCCCAATGAGACGCAATGCGTCCTCCCACGGGGTCTCGTGCGAGCGCGGAAAACCCTCATTTGGCAGGCTTATCAGTGGCGGTGCCACCTGAACCTGATGAGGAGGCTGAGGAGTGGGAGAAAAACCGGGCACACTGTTGTCTACGGCGATTATTCCCCGCAGGAGTATCCACTCTGCGAGATTTGCGGTCGAGGAAGCCCCTAAAACCAGAGGAAGTTCGACCTTGCGACAACAGTCTTTGAGACTTGAAAGGAGCTTTAACCAGAACAGACAATGATTTAGCCATCTGAGTGCTATCTTTGGTTTTGGTGAGCTCTACATCAGTAGAAGAGTGAAAAAGCTCCTTACCATCGAATGGAAGGTCCAGAACCTTGTCTTGCACTTCCTTCGAAAACTTAGTGGCATGCAGCCACGCTTGCCGCGAGGTATCAACCCCAAGCATCAGGCCCCGAGCCGAGGTGTCTACGTGATGAGCCGCAGCCTCCAGGAGATCCTGGGCCAAGACCCTGGCATCGGAAAGGCCCCCTCTGAAATCTTCCAACTTCTCGACCGGAATGTGCTCCTCAAACTTCGACAGACCTCTCCACATCCGCATGTTAGCTCCCGCCAAAATCAATTCTGCATTGGCCTGCCTGAGCTGTAAGGCCGAATTGGCAAAGATTTTCCTCCCTAGGGAGTCCAGGAGCTTGTCCTCCTTTCCCAAGACCTGAGTAGCCGTCGCGGAGGAGGATGCTGCAGGTGTGGATTGCAACGTAGCTGCAGCCACCACTGTGGAGGAGGGAGGCGGACAAGACGACAAGGCCACTTCTTCCGAAAATGCAGCCTGTAACTTGCGTCAATCTTTTTATGGACAAAAAGTCCCGAGTATGGCTTTTCCCAAACTCTTCGACCTCGGCCAGAACGTCCTTCTGCAAGAACAGGCCGGTACGCTCCAAAGGAGACAAGGTGAACGCCCCAGAAAGCACGTCCTCCTGCGGAGCGGGTGCCTCGGGCACCGGAACATCTAAGAAACTCATCATGTCCAGCACCCGGTCATGGAAAGCTCTGATAGAGAGGAAAATGTCCTTGTGGTCCTGATCGCCTTGAGGGTCATCTGACAGGTCAGGATCCTGCTGAGCCTTGTCCACTGGGGACAATGGTGGCAAAGGCGGAAGCACAGGGGGAGGCACCACGGGCAAGGGAGGCGCCGGCAGGACCACCGGCGGAACGGGTGGAGCCGGAGGCGCAGGTGGACATATCTCCTTGAAAAGCCCTTTTAAATATTCCCTCATGGGGTCGGTGCGCATAAGCGCTTGAAATTTACCGAAAAAAGGCATCCTCAGGAGATTGTTTCGGAACCTGAGGAGGCCTCATGAGGTGGACAAATCCAGGGACGTAACGGGGAAGGGTGCCACACCGGCCCCTCCGCCGACGTATCCACATAAATCAACGGAGCCGCCCCCGCGGGCAATGAAACATTGTGCGGAAGAGGCATCCGGGCGTTCCAATCATAAACCGGCCGGTAAGGATGCGCACAAGGGACCTTAGGTTCACCCAAAGGGCCGAACCCTACACCAGGGGCCGATGGCGTAGTTGTAGGGGTAGTACCTAAAATGGCCGCCGTGGTCGTTGCGGGAACGGCTGCCATTTTGTCCTCATCTGAGGGGAACTGCGGCACGCGAGGAAGTGAGGCAGGGGTCCCCCGTCGATGGGTCAGGGGTCTTAATTTTAGCCTTAACGTAAGGAACCTCGGCAGAGCCAGTACTATGAGGCCTGGAAATTTTCTGCGACATACCAACCGCCAACTGAGCCTTCGAAGGAAGGGCCTCGGCACTGCCGGTAAAAGAAGAAACTTTCTTCTTTGCCCCCTCAACAGATCTGGTGTCACCACAAAAGCGGGAACGGTGAGCAACCGCTTTCACCGACAGGGCCTTGCCCGGCCCCTCAGAACTGTTGGTAGCCTTAGCCTCTGTACGAGGGACCTCGAACCTAGGCCCGGTAGAAGCCTTATCGGGACGGGCCTCGAACATCCGTTCGGTAACCTCAAGCCCAGCCAAGACCTCGGGGCGCACCCCGGTTTCGTTTTTGAGGGAAGCCGAAAGAGCGGCCTCAGAGCAAGCTCTGGTACCCCACGATTCAGTAGAACTGGGTCTACAAACAGCCCCCACAAGAGGGGGCTCGGAGTGTACTCCGGTGAACACAGGCCCCTTACGGAGACCCTCGGAGAAAACTCAGGTAGAATTATTAGGCCCGACAGGCACCTCAGGGCGAACCCCAGTAACAGAGCGATCAACGCCCCTCCCGGCCCGAGACGAACCCAGAAAGGTATCCCCCGGCTGGGGTGCTCTGAAAAGTAAAGAACTTACCGGGCGTTTTTTCTTCTTGTCGATGAACGCCTGAAAATGAGAAGGAGGAGTTTGTCCGAACACCTCCTCCCACCGCTCCAACCGACGTTGAAGTGCCCGGACCAAAAGGGAGTCACAGTAAAAACAGGAGTCCCAACCGTGTTCCGGACCCAAACACTCTAAACAAAGAGGATGGGGATCCGCCCTCGCGAAGCGACGGTGACACGATGAACAGTCTGGAAAATCTAGTTTAAAAGACATAGACAGACTAGTAAACGAACGCTAGCGAAAGCCAGAGAGGAAAACAGGGAAGAAAGTCTTCCGAGGATGCAAGTGCGTCTGGCCCCGATCGTGCGGAGAAAAGGACAGATGTGTGATGCGTGGGGCGGAGCCAAGGTGGACGGTGTTATGGCCACGTGCCGGCCCCGCGCAGGAAAGAGAGGAGGGACACATTTTTGAAAAAAATGTGAATTCTTTTTACAAAGTGCTCCAGTCCCGTCCCACAGGACGGAGAGATGTCCCATAAGTATGGAGGAAAGGGGACAGGACGTAGGAGTAAAAAGAGGAATGTTGAACAGTTGAGGGAGTAACCGTCTGAAGCCAGAGCAAGGAGCAGCATGCGCTACCTGAAGATCTTGAAATCCTATAAAGTTGGAAATACACTGGCCCTGCGTAGGTGTAATCTTAGAAGAGCTCTAACCTAGAATGCATTGGGAACCCCAAGAGCCATGGACCAGTGGAAAACTCGGTGGTAGGAAGCTCCCTCAAGCTGTGGAGCACTTTGATGCCCTGAAAAATTATGTGCCAGTACTAGACTGGGAGCAAGATACACTGCCTCACTAAAGTGAGTGTAGCATGAAGCTACTGCAACCCTACACCCCGTGACCATTTGCAGAAAGGGTCTGGCGATCCTGAAGACCCAGGTCCTGCAGCAGTAAATGCAGTGCTGAACACCTGGAAAATGTTATCCTCAGGAAACAAGGTGACTGAACTCCTGAAACCCCATAAGAGCTGCATCAAATTAAAATATCCTGGAAAATGTAGTGAAGATCAAAGTGGAAGAGTGTTCTGTTACATTATTATCGGTCTCCTGCAGTGGCTTTTTGCAAGTCTTTCAACTCTTTCCACTGAGGAGCTCACGCCCACTTTCAAAAGCTCCTTGGGAAGCAGAGCGTAGCAGAGTGTGGAATAGTGTTTTGTGTTCTCGTGGTCTCGGGGGAACAGAACCAGAAACGCCACAGTGATCCAAGGTACATCTATCTGATTCAACAAAGGCTCATCATTCTTAATTTTACCGAATCGAAAGTCGCCTAGGGACATACAATGTAAAAGCCACACAAGAAATGCTTTGAGTAATAGAATACTTTAAATAAAATATCAGTGTGTTTTGTGAGATGAAATACGTTTTGTATTTACTGACTTACCCCTTATTTTAGAATTATTTTTTATTTTATTTTCCGTTTGTTTTTTTTTTGTTTTTCTTAATTTAGATTGTTCTTCTGAGTAGACTCTTTTTTTTAATATTAATCTGAATGTTTATGCTCTAGGTTTTAAATGTAAAGAGATGTCCTTTGTGTATTGTGTTTAAGATGTGTTAAAAGTCAAAATTTGTTTTTTACCTTGCTTGGCTAAAACACAATAAATACATTTTAAAAAAAGTTAAAACCACAAGCAGAGTTGGTTTGGGAAAATAGTGTTTACTTATACGCCTTTGTCCTGCAGTTGTGCTTATTAACTCACGGCAGTGTGTTATTGGCCTTTTTTACTAGCCCCAAATCACTATTGACAGGTCTCTTCCTGTCTTGTTGGAAATTACAGTAGCGCTACACAGTAAGCAACGGGCAGCGGGGCCTGCCGCAAACCACTCCTGCTGATCCTTCGAATTCAAACAACTGCAACTTACTGGATTTGTCAAATGAAGCAGCCTTAATTCCATAAGTGACTAAGCAAATATAAATCACAACTTTTTGCCATACCTATCGAAGCAATGAATAAGGCGAGATACTTGTCATCTGGTTCTCTGCCTAATATGAACACCTTTGTTACAACAAACGCTCAAGTGCTCCCTTCTAATGATGATGTAACTGGTTTGTTGGAGCCTTGCCCTGGACACCAAACTTTGACCAACAAGGCACCAGTTGACAATAATTTTACTCCTACAGTGCGAGAGGCGGCGATAGCCAGAGGTCCTTATCGACCATTGACAATTCTATTATACTGGATGAACCATTTCTAAGACTGTGCAGAGACATAGGGGACCTCGCTACTATTATTGACTGACCTCTGCTTTTGAAAAATTTGGCCGGTGGGAATACTACTACTGAACTACAGCAAGATTGAGGGTTTGTCTTTGATGTTAATTATATTGAAGACCATACCAATGTGGACGTTTTCACCCCAAAAAATATCCACATCAGAAGACAATCCCAGATATTGCTCAACATTGACTCACTAGGGCCAGCATCCATATCAGTGTTGCATCTAGTCCTAGAGTCCTTATTGCGACTCTACAACAATATTAAGGATACAGTAATGGACAACTCAATGAAACTCTCCTCTGTTGATTGTAAAATTCAAAAGCTAACTGATCTTTATAAATGGGGAGGGAAAATCAGGGGGTCTATATGGAGAGTTGTGTCAACTTGTCATTAGGTTCGAACAATGATACTCCTGCACAAAGGGAAAATACTCTACCAGTCCCCATTGTGATTAGTCAAATGCCCAACAGCCCATCACCTCTGGTGGACTAAGGTATGAGATTAAGTGTATCCCCTGTATTATTTGATTCTCATGACAAACATAGAAATTCAGAGGAGGCTAATGATCTTTCACTTGCTCCAAATAACAATCATGGTAAAAACAAGGCTAAAAGGAAGAATAGAACTGCAAGGACAAAAATGAAAAATCTGCCTGCCACAAATTTGAAAAGGCGCAAATTCTCTTTAAAATACTTGCATCAATTACCAACAGAAGGTGACATCATTGATCTCAACACACAGGATATGCTGGTACAGGTGTTGAATAAAGGGGCTGTACAAGCACAGCCACTGGTAGCGGCTGGTACATCAGCTATTGCTCAAGGCCCATTGGGTGTTTTTCTTTCTAAAAAAAACGACACTACCCCCCCACTACTAAAGACGTGGGTTCTGCTCCCTGCATAGTTTATCTGTCTATCAGTGAAAGTGGCGGCAGGGGTAATTTACCAACTAATCTACCAGTGAAGAACTTACCCCAAACTAGCTTGTTCAAACATAGGCAAATAGGGGGAAATCAAACTAAAATCACTGCTTACTTGCATTCAACCAACGATGCAGCCTATGATCCCCTAACCGCAGACATAGTAGCTAATACTCCCAGAGCTGGGGGTGAGCAGCTTCATTTCTCAAACACCATACTGGCATTTTCTTGGCCCAAAGAACGTATCTGTACAAGGCCAAACAATGGTCATGGGTCTTTCCTGACTCCCACGAGTTTATATTGTTCTAACTTCTCCAAACCATCCAATTCCAAACAGTATTCTTCTAACATTATGAAGTGGCGACTTGGTTAAAGCCATAGACAGAAATTTAAACATTCACTAGTAAATCCAGAGATTTTTTTCTATAAGGTGGTGGATTCAAATCCAACTTTTTGCTCCAGGTAAATCCTCTACTTCACCGCCAAACTCATAGTACGGTGTTGAGTAAAACAGCAGTAATGCAGCAGTAACAGAATGGCTGCTGTGTTTACCTGCACCACCGTACTTGTAATGAGGCCCAATGTGTTTGTTTCCTTTGATCTCCTTCAAATACCCACTAGCACCACAATATGGAACAAATTCAAGAAATTAATGCCCCAGATCCTCTACGCTCGTTTGTTTGCCATTTCGTAATGCACCAGCGTTTTCCCAGATTTGCCCCAAAACTTAAGCCCTCTGCCAAATCAATGAAAAGTTCCAATGTCTCACTGTTCACTTTCGCTGCTCTCGAAAACTACACCCTTTTAAGGTTCTGGAGAAATTCATCCCAGACTTTCAAAACCTCTTTCATTACTTTGCTGAGCCATGTAGACTGATGTTTGTGTTTCATGCAGCTGCAGAAATCGCTCCTTACTTGAGAGTGGCCTGCCCGTAGGGGCTATAACTCTTGTAGCAAAATTAAACAGCCCAAAGAGTGTTTGCAGAGGCCATAGGGCCACTTTTGAACTGAGGAGACAAGATCTCATTGCTGCCCAAAAAACAATTACCTTGTTGTGCGGACAACTGGATTACTGTCCTGGACTAGCTCTATTTCTATAAAAGACAAGCACGTAGTTTGCCCTTTTCACTGGTCTTCTGCCAAGGCATCCTGCGGGAAGGTCAAGCAATGACACAAGTGAAGCAATAGGTGTGTTTCAAACAAAAGAGCTTTATTCTGTGTTAAGTCAGGGGAGAGGGTTGTCCTAGACAGGAGCTAAGGGGGTAGATCTAAAAATGGAAACTTCTGAGGAATGGTGTCAGAGATGGGACAACAAAACGTAGGATAGTGTGAGTGTATCCAGCATCTCCCATGTTGCTTTCTCAACATAAAACGTTCATAACCTATTCTTAAAGAATCCTTCTCCCTCCAGGGACACCCTATACTAACCAGAGATGGTGAAATCCCAGAGGTGGCCAACAGATCTGAAACATATTCTTTGGATCCAAAACCTATTCTTTGCATGTCGTTAGACTTTTGGTTAAGTCTAGTGTAAAACTGTAAAATGTTCTAATACTTGGCCAACAAAAGAATGAACACATTTTTTTCTTAAAGTCCAGCATTGCATAAACACAACAAAGAAAAGATCCCTGTGGGAAGGCTCTTCGAGATGTTGCACACAGTCTGGACCCTCCCTCAGTCTTCCTTCTTTCATGATGCCTTCTAGACCCCCCCCAACAGGTCCAGGGGTTTATATGCTACATGTTCAGGCTTATTCTAAAGCCTCTTGTCTTGCAGCTTGTATTGGATGTGCCATCAGCACTGTGAAGGCATCATGGAAGCAGACAACAGATTCAAAGTTCAAACATAAATGATGTATTAACTCAAATGTCAGGATGGTAGAACACCTAACTCGCCCTAAGGTGAAATTTCCCTACCTGAACTAAACTAAGGAAAGTCTGAGTCAGAGAGTTCAACTTAAAAGTCTGTGTCCAGCCCTTGCAGTGCTTCTCAAGACAACCATGGTGACCATGCCGTGCGAGGAAGTGGGGCAGTTTAGCGAGGCAGAAACTTTGATTCGTATGCACCGCGAGAAATTAAAAAACGGCAGATTAATATTGTGCTGTTAGCGCGCTCACAGCACAGTGGCAGAAAATGAAGGCACTTAAATAAAGGAACACCATCTGGTATTCTGTCCTAGTGCCTGTCAGTGAGAAATGATGGCATGTACTACCATTTTACATGGTATGTCTGATAAGTACATCTGTATGCATAACATATGTTATCTATCACGCAATCCATGGACTTGTGATATGTGTAAGCACATATCACATTTTTGTGCCTGTTCTGCCTTACTGCCAGGACATTATTCCAAGCCACGCATTTGATTAACCCATACGGTTTTGCAACCCAACTGTTTAAGGTACATACAAAATTCACTCCTTATGTTTGTACAGAAGCTATTTGTTTTTTAGACCATGTCTTAACACGTTGAAATTGTGTTACTAGAATTATTGCTTCTATTCCAGACACAAAGTTCTATTCAAGGGTACAGCTATTTTCCCGTAATAATTTATTAGACATTTTATGAGGGATGCAAACTATCACCAAGATGCTGCTTGCTAAAAACAAACGTTAAATCCACAACATTTCAAGCTTTATAATGTGCTTTAAGTAAATCCAGATCTATCCTTGCTCATTCCACTACAGTCTTTGACCTAACAATCAATTTCAAACTTGAGTCCTGGCTTATGAAAGATGGCCAAGCAACCTTTCACACCTTTATCGTGCTGGACTATGCATTTTGGACTATGCATTTTGGACTATGCATTTTGAGGAGTAGCTATTATCCACAAAATGAAATTTAATATCAATACTACTATTAAACTATTAAGAAAGCAATAATTATCGATGTGGCTGAATGCTTGTACATAAACTGTTGCATTGATGATGAGAGAGCAGTTAAAATACTCCTTCTCTATAGACCACTAGGGCTTGATTCCTCCTTTTGTGAAAGTATAGACAGTAAACAGTCTCTTTAATTTTTAGACCAGACAAATTTGATCCTTTTAGAGGATTTCGATCTTTGGCTAGAGGATATTAAGGGGCCGATTCATGGAACAAACGTGCGCCGAAAATCTACGCGCAAGTAGGCGCAAGCAGGCGCAAGCAGGCGCAAGCGGAAAAAAACAGGCGCACGCGCACGCGCGCGATTCATGGAAGTCCCTGCGCGTGTTCACCGCGCGATGTGCGCCAAACCCGTGCATGGCGCACAAGTCACTGCAACATCGCGAAAGGCGTGCGCGACGGTGCGCGACGCGCACAGTGAAAGCGCACAACCTCAGCGCACACAGCAGAAAGTGGGCGGGACATGGGGCGTAACGCGCGGAATGGGGAACAACACGCGAAAATAAGGGCGTAACTGGGGATGCACTGCACGGAAGCAGAGGTAACGCCCACACGCACACGAACCACACGTATTCATGGAATGGAATAGGGCAAACCCACGCACAGCCAAAGCCGCGCACAAGCTGAAACACGTCCGCCACACGAAGGCAGGCGGTAGAGTCCCAGCGCATCAAAAAAGTGGCGCCGCGGGAAGTAAAATACGCGATTGAGCGGGGTACGTGTATTCCGGGGGTGCGCGGGAAGTTACACACGCGAATGAGCGGGCTACGTGTATTCCGGGGGTGCGCGGGAAGTGACACACGCGATTGAGCGGGGTACGTGTATTTCGGGGGTGTGCGGGAAGTTCCACACGCGATTTGGCCGGGTACGTGGATATCAGGGGTGCGCGGGAAGTTCCACACGCGATTTGGCCGGGTACGTGGATTTCGGGGGTGCGCGGGAAGTTCCACACGCGATTTGGCCGGGTACGTGTATTTCGGGGGTGCGCGGGAAGTTCCACACGCGATTTGGCCGGGTACGTGGATATCAGGGGTGCGCGGGAAGTTCCACACGCGATTTGGCCGGGTACGTGGATTTCATGGGTGCGCAGGAAGTTCCACACGCGATTGAGCGGGGTACGTGTATTTCGGGGGTGCGCGGGAAGTTCCACACGCGATTTGGCCGGGTACGTGGATTTCAGGGGTGCGCGGGAAGTTCCACACGCGATTTGGCCGGGTACGTGGATATCAGGGGTGCGCGGGAAGTTCCACACGCGATTTGGCCGGGTACGTGGATATCAGGGGTGCGCGGGAAGTTCCACACGCGATTTGGCCGGGTACGTGGATTTCAGGGGTGCGCGGGAAGTTCCACACGCGATTGAGCGGGGTACGTGTATTTCGGGGGTGCGCGGGAAGTTCCACACGCGATTTGGCCGGGTACGTGGATATCAGGGGTGCGCGGGAAGTTCCACACGCGATTGAGCGGGGTACGTGTATTTCGGGGGTGCGCGGGAAGTTCCACACGCGATTTGGCCGGGTACGTGGATTTCAGGGGTGCGCGGGAAGTTCCACACGCGATTGAGCGGGGTACGTGTATTTCGGGGGTGCGCGGGAAGTGACACACGCGATTTGGCCGGGTACGTGGATTTCAGGGGTGCGCGGGAAGTTCCACACGCGATTGAGCGGGGTACGTGTATTTCGGGGGTGCGCGGGAAGTTCCACACGCGATTTGGCCGGGTACGTGGATTTCAGGGGTGCGCGGGAAGTTCCACACGCGATTGAGCGGGGTACGTGTATTTCGGGGGTGCGCGGGAAGTGACACACGCGATTTGGCCGGGTACGTGGATTTCAGGGGTGCGCGGGAAGTTCCACACGCGATTGAGCGGGGTACGTGTATTTCGGGGGTGCGCGGGAAGTTCCACACGCGATTCGGCCTGGTACGTGGATATCAGGGGTGCGCGGGAAGTTCCACACGCGATTTGGCCGGGTACGTGGATTTCAGGGGTGCGCGGGAAGTTCCACACGCGATTTGGCCGGGTACGTGGATTTCAGGGGTGCGCGGGAAGTTCCACACGCGATTGAGCGGGGTACGTGTATTTCGGGGGTGCGCGGGAAGTGACACACGCGATTTGGCCGGGTACGTGGATATCAGGGGTGCGCGGGAAGTTCCACACGCGATTGAGCGGGGTACGTGTATTTCGGGGGTGCGCGGGGAGCAGCACACCCTCTACAGTGTACCCTCTACACCCTCCACGGCCCCTGCAGGTGGCTCACACCACAGGGGCCTACCCAGCACATGTCCTGCAGGCACCCCATCCACCATGGCCATGCCCACCAGCCAACCCACATATCAACTAGCACTACTGCCCACCAACGCATGTCCCCCTGCACCCCCAGCCACCAGGGGCAGCCTCCAGCAGGCCCCCACCCATGTCTCCCCCCACCCCCCACCCCCCAGCAGTGCAGGGGCAGCCTCAAACAGGCCCCCACTCATGTCCCCCTGCACCCCCACCCCCTAGCATCCAGGGGCACCCTCCACCAGGCCCCCACTCATGTCTCCCACCCCCCAGCACTGTGGGGCACCTGCCAGCAGGCCCCCACCCATGTCTCCCACCACCCCCACCCCCCCAGCATCCAGGGGCACCCTCCACCAGGCCCCCACTC
The DNA here is from genome assembly GCF_040938575.1 of Ambystoma mexicanum. Classification (NCBI taxonomy): domain Eukaryota; kingdom Metazoa; phylum Chordata; class Amphibia; order Caudata; family Ambystomatidae; genus Ambystoma; species Ambystoma mexicanum. The sequence goes on along the minus strand of NC_090935.1, from coordinate 1,320,262,916 downwards.
ATGTCTCCCCCCACCCCCACCCCCCAGCAGTGCAGGGGCAGCCTCAAACAGGCCCCCACTCATGTCTCCCACCACCCCCACCCCCCCAGCATCCAGGGGCACCCTCCACCAGGCCCCCACACATGTCTCCCAGCACACCCACCCCCCCAGCATCCAGGGGCACCCTCCACCAGGCCCCCACTCATGTCTCCCACCCCCCAGCACTGTGGGGCACCTGCCAGCAGGCCCCCACCCATGTCCAACTCATGTTCCCCACCCAACATGTCATCACAGTCCAGATCCCTGGTCTCTATGGTCAGCCCCCAAATGCAAAACACCCACCCGAGTATTGCATCCACCCACTCATATTCTGCAATTACATCACAGAACACCAATTGCAAGTTCCAAAACAAACACATGTCCCTCACATACACCCAATGGGTGTCAGTGAATCTCAAAACACATAACATGAAATGCATGAAAACAATGAGACACCACACATTGAAGTGCAACAAATAAATAATGTATTAAAGGAAAGATGAATAGAAACAAAAATGAAGAAACTGAAATGTGAATGGAAAAAAATGAAAAGAAGCATGTCCGTCCAAAAAAAAGAAAAAATCAAAGAAAATAGAAATCCAAAGTAATGTACTACAAAGTCAATGTCCACCAAACAAAATCCAATGTGAAAAAAAAACATAAGCCATTGATCCATGGATAATTCAAAAAAAAAAATATGTACAAGTCCACAACTATGTACAAAGCAAGAAGCCAGGGTCCATCATCCCAACAAAATAAAGGAAACCTAACTAACTACACTAACTAATAAAAAAAACTATATACAAAAATGTGGCCAATGTCCAAAAGGTCCAAATGAAATAAAAACAAAAATGAAACTTAACACTACCTACATAACTATGTACAAGGGCAGCGGGCTAGTTCCACGGCTCACTTCTGGATGTGCCGGGCCAGGGCATCATCGAACTCCTCCTCTATGTCCCGGAGGCGGTCCACCTCCATGGCCCCGAGGGTCCGCAGGGCCGTCGACGTGTCCACCTCCAAAGCCCTGCGGATTGCCTCGAGGCACTCGACCCGCCTCAGGGCCCTCTGCATGGAGTTCTCCGCCCTGACCATTGAGAGCCGTGCCTCTTCCGCCCGCTGCCGCTCCGCATCTATGGCGTGGCCCAACCGCTGCCACACGGAAGACACTTTTTGTCCTGGGTCCTCCTGCCCTCCGGCCGATGCCTGCCCCTCCGATGTCGAAGGCCCCGAGCCTTCATGGCTCCCACCATGGAGCTGCTGCTGCTGTGCCTCTGCCCCTGCACTGCCTCCTGCTGCCTGCACATCCTCCGCCGGCTGGGGTGCAGTCGTTGACGTGGCCACCCCTGCTGGACGTCCGACTCCCGACTGTGGCAGGGATGCCTCCTCCACCAGCCTGGCCGCACCGTCAGAGGCAGCTCCACAGGGCACCCAGGTGACTGATGGGTGGGAAGATGGCACAGAGGACGACTGGCGCGTAGGGGGTCCAGCTGAGGAGGGGGTCGTGGCAAGCCCCATCAGACGGAGGAATCCGGCCTGGGTGACCTGTCCCAGCAGGCTGACGTGGTCAACGAGCCATTCGAGATGACCTGCAGTCTCTTCATGAAAAGACTGCAGGTCGCCTCGCATGGCCCGTTGACGCAACGCCACTCCAGCCAGGACAGGCTCAACCCGGGCCTGGATAGCCACGTCCGCAGGCAGGGGAAGGCCAGTTGACGTCAGCTCATCCCCTGCCTGAAAACTGGTCTGGACATGGGCATCCCTGCTGGTGCAAGATGATGCAGGGACAGGATCAGAGACAGGATTGCACACAGGCACCTCCGCGGCGGCCTGTGCTGCCTCCTGTCCCTGGTCCTGCACTGCACCACTAGCACCAGTGGGATCCCCACCCCCAGACCCCGTCTCCGGTGCTTGCACGGCCTCCTCCTCCACCAAACCCCCCACCAACCTGGATGACTCTGTGCCATCTTCCCCCGTTGGGCCCTGTGGGGTCCCAGCTGCCCCTTCTGCTGCCGAGGAGTCCAACTGCAACCTCCGCCTCTTGGACCTCCCCCCGGCAGCTGCGGCCTGGGACGCGGCACCGGACTCCTCACTCCCCGACGAGATGACAACCTGGGAGGGGAGCCGGGCCTTGCGTCTCCGGCTGGCGGTCGGATCCCCGCCGCTGTGCTCCACAGCACCTTCTCCGCCCTCTTCATCAGTTGACGCTGCAGACAGGGAGAAACAAAACACAGGCATCAGGGCACTGTACAATGTACACATACACACATGACAGTTGTACATGAGTGGCATTGGCAAACCTCTGACATGTCATCACAATCCCCAACACACATGTCATTACAACTTGCACACACGAGCCATACCACAGCCATGTTGCAACTGCCAACACCATCCATACACATACAACAGCATCAGCAGGCAAAGGTGAGCCAGACATCACATGCAACACAGGAAGTGCACCACACATGTACACACACCACCACACTTGCATGCATGTGTACACCTCTGCTAAGTGTCGCAGTGTTCAGACGGGCATCCATGTCACATCTGCCAATCAGGCTTCCACATACCGCTGTCACATGCATCCATGTTGCATCACTGTTGCACCCTTGTCAAATACACACACATGCACATGTACACAGCGCTGATACAATCAGCTGAAAACAACATACATGCGTGACATCACGGACATGTCTACTCACATACACATTCATACAGACTTGTGTGCCCACACAACTGCATTTGGCATGCAAGCCCACACACACAGGCACCATCCATGTCTCACACATTACAGCCCTCGCATGTGTCAGCCCCACGGCCCTGTACACCCGCACCCATATTCGACCCCATACAAACAGATGTGCAACCTGCACACTACTGAACAATCACCACACGCACTGCTCACAATCAGGATGCATGTACACTCACCGCTCGACTCCAGACGGGTCTGCCTCTCAAGGACCTGGACGTGGAGCGCTGGGGATATGTGTTCCAGGACCCTCATCTGTTCTTCCGACAAGTGGCCCCGGCGCCCCTTGGCATCCGCTGCCTTCAAGAGGCGCCGGGCCTTGGTCAGGGTCCTGGACCTGAAGTCCTCCCAGCGCTTCTTGACATGTTGGAAGTCGCGGACTGCCACCCCCTCCGCGTTGATGGCAGTCACGATGTCAGTCCAGATCCGAGTCCGTCCTTCCTTGTCGGCGCGGCAACTTCCGAAGAGGGCATCATACTGGCCCAGGACTTGCTCCACCAGGACACCAACATCGGTGGCACTGAAGCTGGTGCCCCTCTGCCTCTCTGGCCGGGGGTTGTCAGTGGTCACAGATGGAGTTGGCCCCGACATGACAACCCCAGAGGCAGGAGTGGGTGGGCAACTGGGTCCTGGGGCTGGGCTGTGGAGCGATGGAATCCCAGTCGGGAGTCTTTGGTTCCAGCAGGGGTGGTCACACCAACAGCACCCCTGGCTGATGTGCAGGCAGCAAATGGCAGGGCACGTGGGCAGCAGGCAGTCAGGCAGCAGCAGATGGCAGGTGGGAGCGTGCTCGGGGCTCTGGGGGGCAGTAGTTCGGCCTTCTGGGCAGGAGCGTGGTCTTCCGTGTGCTTACGCGTGGCCAGCTTGATACGGAGTGATTAGGCACGTGAAAATTCTGCACGTCAGCGTGTAATTCGAGGAAAGGCCCTTAGCGCGTAAGCGCGTCTGCACGCATACGCATTTTCATTGGACCAAAGGCCCTCAGCGCGTGAGCGCGTCTGTGACGTGACGTGCGAGGGAGTATCCCTCATTGCACGTGATGACAGTACACACGTGGATCCCAACCAATCGCGTGTGAAAGTTCACGGGACCCCGAAACACACGTACCCCGGCCAATCGCGTGTGGAACTTCCCGCGCACCCCGAAACACGTACCCCGGCCAATCGCGTGTGGAACTTCCCGCGCACCCCGAAACACGTACCCAGGCCAATCGCGTGTGGAAATACCCGCGCACCCCGAAACACACGTACCCAGGCCAATCGCGTGTGGAACTTCCCGCGCACCCCGAAACACGTACCCAGGCCAATCGCGTGTGGAAATACCCGCGCACCCCGAAACACACGTACCCAGGCCAATCGCGTGTGGAACTTCCCGCGCACCCCGAAACACACGTACCTAGGCCAATCGCGTGTGGAACTACCCGCGCACCCCGAAACACACGTACCCAGGCCAATCGCGTGTACGCTCGCTCCCCTCCGATCACACGCGATGACACCAGAATACGGGAAACCAACGATTCCGCCCACACGGAGGCGTCCCGCCACAGCATAAAAGTGCGCGCAAACAACAAACGCGTAAATACAGCGACGATGAATGCCCCATTTGTTGCTGCAGTGATTGTGGGACACCGCAGGAGGAGGAGAATAGCCAGGGCACGCATTTTTGCACCACGGACAGGCCTTTTTGGGATGCCTGACGACCAGGTCTACTGCAGGTATAGGTTTCCACCCCATATCATCCTAGACCTGGTCAGGGAGTGGGAAGATGACCTCACATCCCCCACCCTTTGCTCCCAAGCATTGAGCCCCTTGGAGAAGCTGCTCAATGTCTTGCATTTCTTGGCCACTGGGTCGTTTCAGCGGACCACTGCCATAGTGGGGGGGGTCTCACAGGCCACGCAGTCACGCTGCCTACACCAGGTACTGGCAATCATGACAGCGCGCCCCTCAGTCCGCAGGCACATATACATGCCCAGAACACCCGCAGAAAGGCAGGCCGTTGTCCTGGATTTTTTCAGGGTGGCACACTTCCCCAAAGTGCTCGGTGCCATAGATTGCACCCATGTGGCCCTACGTCCACCTAGGGCCACTGAGCACATATACCGAAACCGCAAGCACTGGCATTCCATCAATGTACAGGTGGTATGCGATGCAAAGGGAATCATCACCTCTGTGTATGCAAACTACCCTGGCTCCACCCATGACAGTTTCATATACAGAATGTCCGCCCTGAGCCGGGCCCTGGAAGCTGGGCAGCATGGCGACACATGGCTCCTAGGTGAGTACAAATGCCCTTGCACATGCATGCAAGTCACACACAGACAAATATACCAACCCCAATAATCTGAACAATTATCACCTCCCCAGGGGACAGTGCCTACCCTCTGAGCAACCACATGATGACGCCAATCCGGAACCCCACCACACCACCCCAGGTAAGATACAACGCTGCCCATATTGCAACCAGGGGCATAGTGGAGCGCACATTCGGAGTGCTCAAGTCACGTTTCCGCTCCCTTGACCGCTCTGGTGGGCAACTACTCTATGCACCAGCAGTTGTGTGCAGGATCATTGTGGCAGCATGTGTCCTGCACAATGTTGCAACACGGCAGGGCGTCCCGGTGGACATGGTGGTGCCCCCACATCCCCAACCACAGGCACAGGCGCTGGCCATGGGAGGGGACAGGGCACGTGGCGAGGTAGCCCGGACCCAGCTTGTGGCCACATTTTTCACCTAAACTCCCACCCCTGCGGAGTGCACACAGGCCTGGCACATACCAGGTGACAATCGATGATGACAAAGTGACAGTCAACTGTCACAACCCTACCACCCTGAGATAGTTGCCATGGAAGTGCCACATCGTCTGCATCCCTAGCTACTTAAACACAAGCTATCCTGTGCAACCAAAATGCACACATATGACATGTGACATGACATGAGCCATACACAAGTATTACAAGGCACAATGAGGCAGGGGGGGGGGGAACAAGGGAACACAGAGAATGGTACTACTAGGCCAGGTGTCATTGTGATTGTGCAAGTGCAGGGGTAGGGGGAAGGGAAAAGTGCAAGGGTGGGGGGGAGTCCAGTACAGGGGAAGTAGGCCAAACAATTATACATAGGTCGCCTGGTGGCAACTGCTAAGGTAAGTGCAGACGAGTGCTGGGAAGGGAGGGCTGTAGGGATAGAGAGACAGTACTGCAGTGCAGGGGTTGCCAGGGTGGCAGTGCAAGTGGACAGTGGCTGGCCCAGGGACCGAGGTTGGTGAGAGTGGCCCAGTTGCAGCTCATGTGCAGTTCCAGTGAATAATTCTGCAAGGGAGAGGCAGAGAGTAAGCAGAAGCAAAGAGGAAGGTCTTGAGGTGCTTCCTGAACTGGAGATGGTTCCCCTCAAGTTCAAGTCAGGAAGTCTGTTTGAGGGGGAGGGCCCTGCTGCGGAGAGAAACCTACCCCCAGCTAGTTGCTCTGAGAAGCGGATGACCTGGACATGCAAGGTGTGCATCACACACACCTGCAAAACAGGCCATGGCCATCACTGTCATGACAGTCAAACCCTCCCAAACATCAACATGACATGGCAAGCAATACCCATACACCCACCCAGTAACGATAAGGTACACATTTCCATGTCCTAAATGTACAGTGGCATCGGACAATGATGCCTGACCCGGAATCCGATGAAATGACAGACCAACAAAATGTCCCACCAAAAATTAGTCGATTCCAAATGCATTACAACAGTCGTAGACGTAACATCACAATGAATGCCTGGCTATATGCACATGATGCATTGCAAAATGAACACCGCAGCTCATGTGTGCAATGTCCTACTCCTGCATCACACTGCTCAGCGCACAGCACAGTGAACAGCCATTGTGTGTGATGCACACCCTGAGCATCACATCTAAGTGACAGACTACATCAAACATCAAATTAGGCATGTACTCGAACCATAATCGGTCACAGAACATGTGCTGGCGGGACACAGTGGCCACCAGAAGGCAAACAGTGTACACGTGGATATGCAAGGGTGGGAGTACATGGAGTGCATCCGAGTGCAAGTGTGTGGTTCTGCAAGGACATGCACTCCACATATGCATGTGCACTCAAGTGACCATCAGTGTTCCCTACACATCACATGTGAACATCCACCATGTGTACACCCCAGCATGTCAAACCACTACTATCCCCTCGCACCTGAAAGGAAAACACAACACATGAACAGGCATTGATCAGCAGAACACAACATGTACATAGGACAACAACATTACAATGTCAGAGTTCCCATCACACTGCAGGGCAACGCAACTATCAACAACAACCCCCCCCCCTCGCAAATGACCATGACCCACTGAACAACTGCACCTGGGTCATGGAGCCTCCAACCCTCATTCCCACCTGGCCACAGGATCACCTTTACCCTTCGTGTCCATCTCCCACCTTGTGTGTAAAGAGATGCCTGAACCCTCAGAATCCACACTCATTTCCAAATTCACATAATCCAAGGCATGAAAAGGAACCCAAACACCCTCCAGTAGATGACTTGACATAGCAGTACGTCTCAAAGGCCAAGTACTACCACAATGATGCAACAACCAAGGTAGCACAGCAAAACAATGTCACGACTGGATGTGAGACATGTGTGGTACATGACATAGGATGATGCACCATGAATGGATGTGTACTGTCACAGATCCCCTGTACAGGCGCTGGAGTCTCATGAAACAACCACCCACACCATGTCCCGGGTGCCTGCAAGGTCAAACTCACACAGGCCCCTGAGATCCTGGTGGGGAAAGAGGTTCAGGGATATGCAGTCTGGACAGGTGTAGACACACTGGATGACTGGAATGCGTGGCAGGTGAGGGGAGCAGGAATGACACATGAAACCAGGGAATGCACGAAAATGTACAACCTGCATGAACACATGCACAATACAAACAAACTTGGACATCATTGTCATGGCCTTCTGTAGTCCAGGCTCAGGAGTGGTACGAACCAACCACCCCCTCTAGGGTTTTGGCGCCTGCAAGTTCGGGGCTTACACAGGCATCCGCAACCCCAGTGGGGAAAGAGGGTCAGGGAACATTGCTTGGATAGGCATGGGAAGCAGGAACACCGGGTAGAGGGTACAGGTTTCGAAATTGCATAGGATCAAGGGTGATTAGGGTAAAAAACATACCAAATAGGACCACACATACATCCATGCATCAGTACACTCCCCAGCAAGCCTATGCAGGGCAGTTTGTAAGAAAATACAACAAGACACTTAGCTCTGGTTTTGAGTGCTGGCCTCCTGCCTGCGCACTCTCAGGTCCAGTTACAGGAGCACTGCAATGCTGCAAAGAGAGACACAGTCAGCAACCAGTACATGCCAATTGCACAAAAACACAACACAAAACATGCCCCATAACAACATACACCTCTACAAACAGAAAATCTGTGCTCCATGCTTCGTACCCATATATAATATCAACCCTGTGACGGGTCATTCACAGTCAATGCAGTAAGTCAGCCGCTGGTGGGTGCGTGGCAAATGGAACACCAATGTGTCACAATGCACACAACATGCAATGTTCCCTGGGTAAGCAGACAGACCCATATGGCAAGCCATGACTACAGATCAAGTTGCGTACCACCATGACCAAAAGAAAGTTGCCAGTGCATTTATCATGAAGTACGTGGAATAGACATGCACTGCACCCGAGTATGTCCCTTGCTGTATGTCCCTGTGAGCTGCCCCTTTCCATGTCTTGGAAGGCTACATGGTTGATACAAGTGCCTCAATGAACCCTGGTGTACCGCAGGGTATGTGCCACTGCCCCCGCATGTGTCCCAGACAACCCTACTATCAACAGCCATCAGTCCACTAACACATCTGAGCTGCATTCTGTGCTTCAACACCAATATTTGTCTAAGCTCACCCTCAGTGCTGTGACTAAGCCTGCACGTGCAACTCGCCTGGTGCAAGCTTTGCTGTCTCGTGGCCCCCCTGTGATGCTCACCTTGCCTGGAGTTGCTTGGAACATGTCAGCAGTTCTAGGATGTGGGTCTGCAATCACTGTGGCTCTGCTTGTGCACACATGTGCATGTGGGCACCAACAAACGGGTCAGGAATTAGGTCGTCCAATGGGCCATGTCTGCTGGCAAAGGTGCTCTGATGCCTCATCCCCCTGCAGAAAGTGCATGTAACACATGATTAATGCATCAAAGTGATCTGTGTGTGTCTCATCAGGCATCTCATTACTTGACCATGTCAGAGAGTCACATCACAAATCACACCATCAGTCCGTCTTTCACCTCCAAAGTGTGGAACACTAACTACAGCATGATTTGCAACAAGCACGTGTACAGGAAAGATATGAAACATAATACACAATGCATAGCAATCAATGTCCACATTAATCATGACACGCCCCATCTAGCAAAAGCTGAACAGTGGACAATTACACCTAAATCATCCCCACTAGGGGTGTCAACACAAGTCAAAAAGCACCAGACATGCCACAGATATGACAGTCCAAAGCCCTTGTGTAAAATTCTGTTACACCGAACCATCCTTGCGAGCCCATGGATAAGGGAGGCAGGAGTGGCATATGTGAGTCAAGGAACCCAAGCAGCAAACACATACACAAGACAACCATGAAGGGCCCAGCTGGAACAGACAGTGGATGCCTTCAAAAACCACAAGGCACCGCACTGTCACATGTAAGCACAATAGACTACAAATTTTAAACTAACTCAACTATTAACTAATTACACTAACTAAGGAAAACCTACATTACCTATTTAAACTAACTATCAAACAGAAACTTAACTAACTAAACTAAATGAAAAATCAAAAATGGCCACATACGACCCGGGGGGGAGGGGAGGCACCCAGGAGGGGGGAGGTACAGGTTGCTGCTCAACATCCACATGCGATGATGCTGAGCCAAAAAAAAAATACCTCCATGGGCTCAACGCCTTCACAGCACGACCTATGTGGGAGATAGATGGTCGTCCGAGTCTGGCTCATCCTGGAAAGGAGGACGTGGCACAGTAGCCTGGCCACGCCTAGCCGCAGCTTGCCCCTCGTCGGCAGCAAGTCTGCCGGACAGGTGAGCCTGGTTCTGTGTGGCGATGTTACATAGGTCTGCATGCAGGACCTCACGTGATACACGTGCTTCCTCTTGCAAGGTAGCACGTGTAACACGGAGTACCTCCTGCAAGGCCTGGCTGGACAACCGCTGCACCTCCCGGCAAGCCTGTAGCTCAGCCGAGATGGTGCGCTCAAGCTGTGCAAACCTCTCCTCTGCCCGCTGCCTCTGGGACATCATAAGGACACCCAGAGTGGATCTGAGGGAGGCATACTCCTCCCTCAGGGCATCCATGTGCGCCTCTGCGTGAGCAGCAATTGCTTGACGCAGAGACGACATTTCAGCCTGGCGTGCCCTGTCTGAGGCCGCCATGCCCAGCCTGAGTGAGCGGGCCGTGGACCGTGCCGCCTGCTGCTGGAGTAGCACCTGCCGAGCAGGGGGGAGCACAGATCGGGCCACACGCTCCATGCTGTCAGCGATGTTCTCCATTGCTGCCCCCTGACGTTCTGAATTGGCAGTCATGTCTTGCTCCCACTCAGTATACAGCGGTTGCGCGCGGCGACCGCGTTGCCGGGCTTGACCCCTGCGGGACCCAAGGACCGGGGGTCCTCGCTGTGTTGGCACCGCCTGCGGCTGCACGACTACATGCCCCCGTCGACGTGATGTCCCAGGCACATCAGTGACTGGTGTGGAGGGTGACCCTGCGTCCCGATCCACCACGGGCGGAGGAACCAAGACTGTCTGATCCCTCAGTGCAGGGGTCGCAGACAGAGGAGTGTCCACATCAGAATCACTCACCCCTGACACATGGACTTGATGGTCATCCAACTCAACATGGACGTCAGAGTCGTCATCAAGGCTGGACTCATAGACAGCCAGAGACAGGATGGACTGCAGCACTTGGGGGTTTTCGTGGCCTACCACCCCACGACCCCCACTAGTGCCGGGTTGATGTGGTCTTACCAACCCTGTGTCTGGCATGACAACACCATCCTCTGCATCCATTGCGTCATCACCTGAAAAATAGAGAGGAAAGGGTCAGTACACATGTCAGAAGCACACAACACACACACACACACCGACAGCAAAGGCATCTGGCAGACATGTGACACACAACATATGACCATGCATGCATGCTGGGTCTACTTAGAATAGCTTCTGTGATCAGACCTGTTGAAAGGTGGCAGTTTGCATGGAAGTGGGTCTATGCAGTGCAGAAAATGTGTACGCCACTCACTACCTACATGTACAAGCACTCCATGGTGTGTGCCAGGAAATGTGAAGGCAGTGCAATGTCAAAATCAGACATCACGTGCATTGTGTATTCAATGTGTACCATGTCTAGAAGGCAAGCACCCCTCCACCCCAGTACCAAAGCAGGGATGCCTAGCATGGTATCAAAAGGCTGAGCATACACCTGTGTATTGACAAGCAGTGTTGACTGGCATCAACAGCTTAATGTGATTTCAATTACAACACTGCAAATGATGCTGGGACAGTGGGCAGGACACATGATGGAAGATCCGGAGGCCGGCCACGTGTGTAGAAGACACGACAGGAGTTGGACAGAGTCATTGGCCATTGAACAGGCTGAGGCCTGTGAGCCACACAGATTGTCAGAGCCTAAACATGTGTGCAACGCAGGACTGAGCCACAGTTGACATGGGGAGGCCGATAATATGGCAGGCAATGTATGTAACCAAGGACTCATATTACAGTGATCATCCAGTCAAGGACACATAGGGGCATGTGTGCAATGCACATGGAGCATTAATGGGCACTCATGTCCCTGCGGGACATCTGAGCCATGCACAGTACAAGTGGGATGCCCTGCATCGAGTACTAAGGCTGTACCACACGGCATATGTCTGGCAGTTTCTAAGCTGGAAGTTAGCATCTACACAGGACACATGAACATGAAACTACACATTGGCAAGAATGTAGCAGACCAGTGCAAAGGTGGAACTGGGGTGCAGAGTGGCGGTGGAGGGGCAAGGGGGCATGGCCACATGGAGTCCCGCATGCAGGCAGAGGAGACATGCATGACGGTGGCATTGCATTACTTACACATCAGAACCATGTACAGGTCACATGTAGCAGCAATCATGCACAACACATCCCACATGTGAAACACACACGTCCTCAACAACTACGCATCAACACTCACTGGACTGGGCATCAAAGTCCAGCATCTCTCCCACACCTTCGACCAATTCTGGTGGTATGAACTCCGCAACGAGAGCCTCATGCGGAGTGAGTTCTTCCTCCTCTGGTGCAGGCCCACCGCCAGTCACCAGAGTCAAGTTGTAATTTGAGGCACGCTTGGCCTTAGTGCTGCGCTTGATGTCATTCCAGCGCTTTTTGCACTCCTGCGCCGTGCGCACCTCATGGCCGAATGAACTGACATGTTCCGCCACATGCTTCCAGTGGGTGTCACGTTGGGCAGCCGTAGTCTGACTATTGGCACCCACTAGCATGTCACGGCTGTGTCCCCGCACGTAGTCCACGAGGAAGTCCAGTTCCTGCTTACAGAAAGGCTTCTTCCTCGACGTGCAGGAGGTCGTGGCTGTGTGTGGGGTCCCAGCCTGTGCTGCAGATGCAACCTTCCTCCTCTTGGACTGTGGCGCAGACCCTGGCTGGCTAATGCCGCCCTGACCAGTATGGCCAGTGGGTTGGGTGGATTGAGCCGAGGGAGTGGCAGGTGGAGGGATGACCAAAGGCCTGACTTGTGTCAGTGGCAGCTGGGTGCCCACTAATGGACCCTGCGCAGCAACATCAGCTGTGGCAGGGTCATTGACCGCAACGGTCCTGGTTGGCAGACTCACAACCGGGGTGCTGTTGGGTGCATCTGCCCCTGCACTTGCCAACACCCGGCTGTTCGGGGCAGCAGATGACATGACTGCCCCAGGGACACGTGTCTTGGTCTGAGCAGCCCGGCCTGCCCCAATGGTTTCCCCCCTGGCCTGTTGGAGATCTACCAAGGGCTCTTCAAGTGCCAACGCAGCCTGCGCTGGCAGACCCTGAGCCTGGGTGGCGGTGTCCACAACTGCACCTGCAGCTACCGCTACCCTTGGGCCCGTGGCAGTCGATGTAACGGACTGCCGGGTCATACGGGTGCCAGTGCCAGATGCAGGAGCTGCATCCCCCTGAACCACAGGGGGTGGTGGCATGGCTGCACCGACACATGGCACAACATTGTGCTCAAGTGGCGCACCCCTGCCTCTTCCCCCTCTGTGGCTGCCCTGGACACCCTGGAGTCCCCCTACTCCCTGGTCACCACGGCCACGTCCCCGACCACGCCCGCCACGAGGAGGACGCCCAGCTGAGGCGCCCCTCACCTTTGGTAGCCTCCCTACCATGGCACAGATGTTATAGTGCTGGCACAGATGGAGTGGTGCCAATGGGAGGTGTACAGCACAATTGACCTGGGCAATTGGGGTGAAGGGGGTGGGAAGCAAGATGTTAACAGCCCCCCTGCACCTGCAAGGCTGTATGTGACCCCGGTGATGTGTTGACGGGTCACGCAACGCTCAGGCACCCCAAAACTGCAGTAAAACCGTGCACGCAACCCTGCAGCCTACGTGCGTGGATTAAACCTCCCGCAGTACGCGGTGGCACCCAGTAACACGTATAACGCGTACGCGTGGGACACGCAGGCTACGATGACATCGAAAATGGGTGCGATACACAGGGGCACCCGCAGTGGGAAAAGGAGCGTTTGCGACTCACCGTCTGACTAGCGCGATGCAGAAAAACACGCGTAGCCAATACCCCCGCCAAAAGAAGAGATACGTCCTTGAGAGCTGTGAAGTAGATGGCGCGCGAAACAACTGGAAGCAGCAACACACGTCGGTCTCCACGATAGGCACGTACAGCGAACTGCTGGGCCCGCTCACCTTTAACCCGTGCTGAGGGAAAACGCACGCGCGCGTCAAGTCACATGCGGACGTGCACTTTTTCACGTTTGATTACGCGCATTACACGCGGACGTGCAGTTTTTCACGCGCGCACGCTTATGCATGGGCCCTTTCCTCCTATTACACGCGGACGTGCAGTTTTTCACGCGCGCTTACGCGCATTACACGCAGCGTGCAGATTTTTCACGTGCCTACTCACTCCGTATGAAGCTGGCCACGCGAAAACGCACGGAAGACCACGCTCCTGCCCAGAAGGACACTTCACTGGCCCCCAGTGCCCCAAGCAGCCTCCCACATGCCATCTGCTGCTGCCTGCCTGCCTGCCTGCTGCCACCGTGCCCTGCCATTTGGTGCCTGCACATCAGCCATCTGCAGGGGTCCAGTTGCTGTGTCCACCCCTGCTGGTACAGAAGAGTCCCGACTCAAATGACATCGCTCCACAGCCCAGCCCCAGGACCCAGTTGGTCACCCACTCCTGCCCCTGGGGTTGCCATGTGGAGCACAACCACATCTGACACCAGTTGCAACCCCCGGCCAGAGGGGCAGAGGGGCAGAGGGGCACCAGCTTCACTGCCACCGAAGTTGGTGTCCTGGTGGAGCAAGTCCTGGGGCAGTATGATGCCCTCTTCGGATCGTCCCGCGCCAAGAGGGAAGGACGGGAGAGGACGCGGAGGGGGTGGCAACCCGCACCATCCAGAAGGTCAAGAAGCGCTGGGAGGACTTGAGGTCAAGGACCCTCATGAAGGCCCGGCGCCTTGTGGAGGGGGGCCGGGGCCGCATGAGTTCCATCCAGTTGAGGGTCCTGGAACGCATACACCCAGCGCTCCACGCCCAGGTCCTTGAGAGGGAGACCCGTCTGGAGTTGAGCGGTAAGTGGCCAAGCATTGCTGTGTGAGACAGGGCATGTTGCAGTGTGCTGGTTGTCTGATACCTGCCTGTATGTGTGACATAGGCCATGTACGCATGTATGTGTGCAGGGACATCATGGTAATGCATGTGCGACCTGTAATGTGTGAACCGCATGGTTGTTGCATGTGTTTGAATGTGACATGGGGAGCCCTGTGCAGATTGCACACATGACAGCATGGAAGTCTCTGTTCCTGGACATGGGTGGGGGCCTGGTGGAGGCTGCCCCTGGTGGCTGGGGGGTGGGGGTGCTGGGAGACATGGGTGGGGGCCTGGTGGAGGCTGCCCCTGGTGGCTGGGGGGTGGGTGTGCTGGGAGACATGGGTGGGGGCCTGGTGGAGGCTGCCCCTGGTGGCTGGGGGGTGGGGGTGCTGGGAGACATGGGTGGGGGCCTGGTGGAGGCTGCCCCTGGTGGCTGGGGGGTGGGGGTGCTGGGAGACATGGGTGGGGGCCTGGTGGAGGCTGCCCCTGGTGGCTGGGGGGTGGGGGTGCTGGGAGACATGGGTGGGGGCCTGGTGGAGGCTGCCCCTGGTGGCTGGGGGGTGGGTGTGCTGGGAGACATGGGTGGGGGCCTGGTGGAGGCTGCCCCTGGTGGCTGGGGGGTGGGGGTGCTGGGAGACATGGGTGGGTGCCAGGTGGAGGGTGCCCCTGGTGGCTGGGGGGGTGGGGGTGCTGGGAGACATGAGTCGGACATGGGTGGGGGCCTGGTGGAGGCTGCCCCTGGTGGCTGGGGGGTGGGTGTGCTGGGAGACATGGGTGGGGGCCTGGTGGAGGCTGCCCCTGGTGGCTGGGGGGTGGGTGTGCTGGGAGACATGGGTGGGGGCCTGGTGGAGGGTGCCCCTGGTGGCTGGGGGGGTGGGGGTGGTGGGAGACATGAGTCGGACATGGGTGGGGGCCTGGTGGAGGCTGCCCCTGGTGGCTGGTGACTGGGGGTGGTGGGAGACATGGGTGGGGGCCTGGTGGAGGCTGCCCCTGCACTGCTGGGGGGTGGGGGTGCAGGGGGACATGAGTGGGGGCCTGCTGGGGGGTGGGGGTGCAAGGGGACATGTGGCTTGGCTGGGGGGCATGCCCATGGTGGATGGGCTGCCTGCGGGACATGACCAGGGGTGCAGGGTAGTCCCCTGTGGTGTGGGCTGCCTGCAGAGGTCGTGGAGGGGGTAGAGGGGAGACCTGGGAGGACCCACACTGGCAATTCACCTCTTCAACTTCCCGCACACCTACGTAATACACTGCCCCACTCGCACAGGCCCAATCGCGTGTAGAAATTCTCGCGCACCCCTGAAATCCACGTACCCAGGCCAATCGCGTGTAGATTTTCTCGCGCACCCCTGTAATACACGTACCCAGGCTAATCGCGTGTAGAATTTCTCGCGCACCCCTGAAATCCACGTACCCAGGCCAATCGCGTGTAGATTTTCTCGCGCACCCCTGAAATCCACGTACCCAGGCCAATCGCGTGTAGAATTTCTGCGCACCCCTGAAATCCACGTACCCAGGCCAATCGCGTGTAGAATTTCTCGCGCACCCCTGAAATCCACGTACCCAGGCCAATCGCGTGTAGATTTTCTCGCGCACCCCTGAAATCCACGTACCCAGACCAATCGCGTGTAGAATTTCTCGCGCACCCCTGAAATCCACGTACCCAGGCCAATCGCGTGTAGATTTTCTCGCGCACCCCTGAAATCCACGTACCCAGGCCAATCGCGTGTAGAATTTCTCGCGCACCCCTGAAATCCACGTAGCCAGGCCAATCGCGTGTAGAATTTCTCGCGCACCCCTGAAATCCACGTACCCAGGCCAATCGCGTGTAGAATTTCTCGCGCACCCCTGAAATCCACGTACCCAGGCCAATCGCGTGTAGATTTTCTCGCGCACCCCTGTAATACACGTACCCAGGCTAATCGCGTGTAGAATTTCTCGCGCACCCCTGAAATCCACGTACCCAGGCCAATCGCGTGTAGATTTTCTCGCGCACCCCTGAAATCCACGTACCCAGGCCAATCGCGTGTAGATTTTCTCGCGCACCCCTGTAATACACGTACCCAGGCTAATCGCGTGTAGAATTTCTCGCGCACCCCTGTAATACACGTACCCAGGCCAATCGCGTGTAGAATTTCTCGCGCACCCCTGAAATCCACGTACCCAGGCCAATCGCGTGTAGATTTTCTCGCGCACCCCTGTAATACACGTACCCAGGCTAATCGCGTGTAGAATTTCTAGCGCACCCCTGAAATCCACGTACCCAGGCCAATCGCGTGTAGATTTTCTCGCGCACCCCTGTAATACACGTACCCAGGCTAATCGCGTGTAGAATTTCTCGCGCACCCCTGAAATCCACGTACCCAGGCCAATCGCGTGTAGAATTTCTCGCGCACCCCTGAAATCCACGTACCCAGGCCAATCGCGTGTAGATTTTCTCGCGCACCCCTGAAATCCACGTACCCAGGCCAATCGCGTGTAGATTTTCTCGCGCACCCCTGTAATACACGTACCCAGGCTAATCGCGTGTAGTATTTCTCGCGCACCCCTGAAATCCACGTACCCAGGCCAATCGCGTGTAGATTTTCTCGCGCACCCCTGTAATACACGTACCCAGGCCTATCGCGTGTGGGGACTCCCGCACACCCCTGAAATACACGCTCCCCGCACTGCGTTTGCTGCTGCCCTTTGCGCTGGATTGGGGATTTTGATGGCTTTTTCCTGCGCAAGGGGCGTTCTTGGGGGCGTAACTGACGCTGCTGCAGGGTCGCTGCGCCACTCTGCGCCACGGCTGGTTGTGGATGTTGGAATCCATGAATACGCTGTGCGCCTGAATGTGTTTCGGCGCACGCGGCTGGCGCAGCCTACCGCACGCGCACACTGTGCGCCAGCCGCGTGCGCCACTTGTGCGCCGAATTCTATGAATTGGCCCCTTAATCTACATTGGCCTGCCAAGTAAACGAATTGTTTTCCTACCATGGTTTTGATCATCTGCCTGCTCAGTCTTCTCATATGAAATGACATTGTTTGGATGAGGTTTTGTATAGAGATCGGAGCATTTCATTTTCAGTGAATGTACAAATAGAGTGGTCGGATCATTTTATTAAGTTCTTCAATCTAAATGACAATCTTTATTCAAGTGCACACACCCTGCATATCCCAACTTATTTGTTTGCAAAGGATCCAACCTTATTTCACCTGATTTAAGGAGTGATCTTGAAAGGATGTCTCTCTGTCCTAACTCTTCTTCTCAGATCTAAACAGATTTATTATATCATCATTTCAGTAATATCTTTGATACAAAGGTACCTCTTCGAGCTATAAATAAAAGGAAAGCATAAGAAATATTCACATTGGTTTCAACCCAACCTTAAGGTTCTTAAATCCTATGTTCTATTTGCAGAATTAATATTATTTTTATCAGAAATTTTTTTTACAATTCAATTTTCCACTGTCAGTGATGCTTTTTCACTTGCTTTACATTTAATTTTGGTAATACAAAAACATTTCTTTTAGTCTTAATCACTGCATCTTTCATCTTTTATTTAGTATATCTTCAGGAATCACCACTACACCAGCTTTCCGGTTGTTCACTAAGATCTTCCTACATCAGGAAGTTTCTAACACCTTGTCCAAGAAATCAATCCCTGCACATAGGCAACCTACATTCCTTCCTTGTAGATACCAAGCCCACCATTCGTCAGTTGACAATGCAGTCGTGTTCTTCATGTATTTGGCCAAACAGTTTGTTCTTAGTCTTGTTAGGCCTTTACAACTGGTCATCAGATGGTTTACTGACTCGATCTCATTCAAATCTTCACACAATCTACAGGTCTTGTCTCGATGACCACCTTCTTGTCTTGTGCACAATACTTCTTCTTGTGATAAAGGTTAAGTTTTAACGGTATAAACTGATTTCGGTGATACATACTAGGACATTTAATCAGATATCCTTGTAATTTATTTAAACTTCTTGGATACAAGGGCAGATATTTTAAAGACTTAGAATGATTCCTCATGTCTTGCGTATGGATCCAATCAGACTCTTTTACCTTCTTTTTTTCTGCATTTGGATTAGTTCTCAATAACCCATGAGTGGTGTCTAGTTCTGTAAGATTGTACTCACAAAACTCTTTCCATTCTCTCAACGTCTGGAATTGCTTCTGAGGTTCTGTCTCACTCAGTAATTTATATGGTACTGCTGTACCTTGCATTAAGATTTTCCTAAATAATGCTAGGCCTTTCCAAATTTGTGCCGACTGTAATGATTGGAGTCCTAATTCGCTTCTTATCGCCGCTATGAGCATTCCTTTTGAAAGATGTAGAACTTTTTTCCAGAACATAACCTCGAGTATGTTCCTGATTTCGCTTTTGATCATTATGCCTGTTTCACTGCCATATGTTGCTGTTGGTATAATCTTCTGTTTATAGACGGTTACTATTGCTACAAATGTGAATTTCCCATAGCAAGCATGTATAATCGAGCCTTGCATTGCCAGGATCTTCATTTGTGCTTTAAGTTTCTCTATCCATGGAGTTTCGGCAAGCGAGTTGGAAAATTGTATTCCTAGATAACTTATTGTTTCTACTTCTTCCAATATTTCATGGCCAATGCTCCACTTAAAGCCTGATTGAGTCTTTGATCTTCCTTTTCTTGGCATTATAGGTAACATTTTTGACTTTTTGATGTTGATTTTTAGGCTATCGTTTACATTGCATCCCAATTTTGGTCTTATCTAGCAAGACTAAATCGTCTGCATAGATTATCCATGCAATTTGCTGATTGTTTATTTTAGGAGGAAACTCATTCACCTCTTTCATTGCCATAGGTATGTCCACAAGATATAAGTTAAATAGCATTGCATCTAAAGGACACCCTTGATTTATCCCTTTTCCTGTTTTCATCTTGGAGGATAGGGCCCCCGTTATGTCCAATCTTACTCGTATTGATGTTTCTGAATACAATGCTATGATTTCCATGCTGTTAATTTGGCCCAGAAGATTTCTCTGTCTATTGTATCAAACACAGCTTGTAGGTCAATGAACGCAAGGTAGAAGTTTCCTTTGGTTTTATTCCTCTGTTTTTTCAAGATGTTTAATATAAACAGGTTTAGTACGGTGCCTACGCCTTTGGTAAAGCCGGTCTGCCTCGGGTCTGGGATGTTTGTTTTGTCTGTCCATTGTACCAAACGTCTTTGCTGCTGTGCTGCATACAATTTCCCTATGACCTCCAACAGTGCTATAGGTCTATAATTCTTTGGATCTTCTTTGAACCCATGTTTAAAAATCGGGACTATTATCACTGTGGAGCATGAGTTGGGGGTGTTTTTGTTCTCACTTATTTGGTCAAATAGTACTTCAACAAAGTGACTCCACTCTACAGCGTTTTTTAAAGTATGTTATTTGTTAGGCCATCAGGGCCTGCGGCATTAGATGTTTTCAATTTTATAATTGCCTCCAGTATGTCTTTTTGATTGCAGTTAAGTGTCCAATTTGTTGTGGGTGACTTATTTTCAGTTATTTTCCTTTCCATTCTGTTGTTACTAAAGACTGAGGTATAGTGGATTATCCAGGTGTCTTCTGCAACTCCGCTACTCAAACATGCATCTTGATTGAATATTGTTTTATTTATTAAAGACCATATTTCAGCTGTATTTTTACCTGCGATCGCCTTTAGCATGTGTTCGCCCTGTTCTTGCGCTCTTATTATCCATTGGCTTTTCTGCCAATTTCTATAGCGTTGTTTCCTTAATCTGATTTCTTCTAAATGTCTGTTAGCCTTATTTTTCTTGATTTCTCTTAGATCCCTTTGTAACTGTTTTTTAGCCTCTTCTATGATCTTACTATAGAGGTACTTGTGTTGTCTATTTGGGTAGGGTCTAACTGCATCAATTTTCTTATATATTGCAAACAATGGTGAGTAGTCCACCTCCTCTTTGTTATTTTGTACCAAAGATTGAAGGTTTCCCGTTAGACGTACTACATTCATTTTGTGTATTTTTAATCTATTCTTTCCTTGGTTCACCACCCTTTGTCCTAGTACATGACATTTCCTGTGATTCCCTTGTATTGACCATGTCATCTTTAACGTGTTCACTTTCTGGTTTATCTACTATATTCAACCTTTTTATCAAATGCCGAAAGTTATGCGAGGACCATATGTAATCTATTGTAGACTTTTTGCAACCAATTTCCCAGGTTGTTTTCCCTGGGATATCTACAGTTGGTTGTCCATTTAACAGGGTGCAGTTTAAATCATTCATGGTACATACCCAGTTATAGTTGTGTTGTACTTTAGCAGATTTGCAGTATGACTCAAGGTCCAATGGTGTGCCCCCTGCATCTAGACAGGGTATATTCAGTTCTCCACAAATGATTATGTGGGGATTATCATTCTCTGTATTGCATTTATGGACCACCTTGTGGATTTGTTCAATAAATTCCCTTGTTGCACTATGTTTAGGATTCCTATAGGTATTTAGAATCACTGTGGTTGCAGGTAATTCCATTGTCATTTGTTTGTGTTGAATTATCGTGACTTGAATATATGGGTTCGCATTAAATGCCTCCTTGAGTTTAAACCCTGCACTGCTTTTGATACAAGTTAACAAAAATGCTGAACGTCTTCCTTTCAGACCTCTCAAGGCAGGGTTTAGAAAAGTCACGTAGCCATCTTTCTCTGGGGCTTCATAAAGCCATGTCTCTTGTAGACAAATCACTGTTGCGGTATTCAAATCTGCTGTATTCTGTTTACACGAGTGTAGAAATCCTCTGGTGTTCCAGGAAATTAGAAGTCCATTTATTGAGGTCCCTCGTTCTCTATGTTAATTCTGAGTTTCCATTGCTAATGTGCATGGCAACCAGCTCCAATTTTCTTCTTTTTCCACTTTCTTATTTTTCTGTAAGATTTCTTGTGGTTTTGTTGCATTTGTTATGTTGTTTTTAAACGTAATTGTATACTGACGGTCAGTATTTGAGTATGAGCTGTTTGTTTTGTTGGTATCCTTCCATTGTTTCTTCACTTGTTTTTGATCTTGAGTGTTATTAAAGTCTCTGACTTCAAAGCCAAGTGGTAGAAATTATTCTCTCGCATCTAGTAACATGTTTTTCGCTCTTGCAGATTTTAAATTGAGGCATACCCAGTCCAGCCTGAGTTTGCTCATGTATTCAGCGATAGCTATATCCTCACTCATAATGGCTTTGGCCCTTGGTACACAATTCAGGAGCTGCATCATGTTCCTTCTGTTCAGGTTTATCTCCTTTTTAAAAAATAATATATTCTCAATTATCACCTTTCCTAGAACTGTCCGTTTGGTCCGGTGGGTCATTTGCTCTTTTCTCATTGTTAATTTTCTTTATGATTTTATTGATTGTGGCTTGGTTGGGTTCCATTTTTCTGCTCTTGTTTGATCACTATGAGTATTATATTGAATTTTCTCCCGATAGAAATGATTTTGTAATCGATTCCTTTTTGCTGATAGCGTTATGTATGGTGCGCCAGCTTCGAAGATAGAATTTCCTCCCTTCTTTTTTTTGTTGTTATTACCTCTTGTGATGTTCTGAGGGTGATTATTTTCCATCACTACGATGGTTTTATTTGAAATTTCTAGCACTGAGGCTTCTGAAACACTTGTGTACGAGCGCGATAGAAATAAAATATCAATCAATCAAAATATAGGGACTCGCTGCATGGAACATCAATGGTTTCATTTTTTTCCAGTAGCTGAGAGAGGTTATCTAGTGGAGCATATTCTTCCTCATTATGATTTATTATTTGCGATCTCGCTTCTGTTATGTGAGCCGAGTTATCTTCTCTTTTACTTTGGACTTCTAATTGCGGCGTTGGCCTTGCCTTCACACTTTGGACCTCATCTTTTGTTCCGACTATTTGGGAATTGTTCTTGTTCAGGCAATTGTCACTTATGTAAGAACGCTCTTGACCCATTGGTTTTGGTTCGTGTTTGATTCATTTGCTTCTTTCCTTGATGTTTCTCTAGTGCCCCCTTCGATACATTGGTGTCCGCTGTCGATTCTTTGTGAGACTTTGTAGTTGTTTTAAAAAATAAATCTGAATATATCATAGATGGGTTTGTCCTCCATCTCATCTTTTTGTTCTTCATTGCGCACCCTTGTACCTCTGTTCTTTTTACGTTGGGGATCTTCTTTTCATTTGCACCAGGGTTCCTTTGTCCTAGAGCTGGGTTCTTTGACGCCTCAGCTTGACTCTTGCCGGCAACCTTTCTCTGGGGTGTTCCACTTCATGTGTGTTAATTCTTAATATCGGGTCACATTGTGTCACCTTTATGAATGTTTGCGTACTAATACTAGTGTTTAATCGTCTTGTTTGTGTCATTTTGTTCAAAGCGCTCAGTGACTGTGATGACATCTGGACCGCTGGTAAGTTCTTATCCATTTCTATTCCATTATTCTTAGTTACTCTTTTCCCAATACGGTCATGTCCAATTTCAGGATTGTTCTCACTGTGGTCTATTGCGGTATCGCTAATTTTCCCTTAATTTTTATGATGATTTTGCATCCATTTTATGTTTTCCATGAGGATGTCCATCAAGATTCTTTTGTCTGTGTGCACTGATGTGGCCAAGTTGCATAATGTTGATTGCCACAGTGTTGTCATTTCTGCTTCTCTGTTTAATCTTACTTGTATATTTTCTACTAGTGCTTCAATTGGGCATACCTTGGCTTGTAATGTTGCTAATATAGCCTCCTGGTCCTTCATAGTTTCATGTAAGTTTTCATATAGTTTAAGATATGGCGCTAGTGAGATTGTCAGCACGGCTATAATGTTGTCATGAATTTGCTTGCCTAGCTCCTGTGGTAAAACATGTGTCTGATAGGTCGACCTTAACCCAGATTCCTGTGCAGTCACTTGGTAATTTTGCTCAAGTGAGGTCTGTTCTTTGCTGTTCTGTTTTGATTCTTCCTCATTTGTAACTCTCTTTGAAATTTCATTTGATCTATATTCTCTTTCTGTTCCCCAGAATTTAGATCTTTGTTCATTTATCTGTTTATGTTTGTTGTAGCCTTGGGTAGATGCCATGTGGTCATCGCCTTTAGCTGTTCTCCTTCCTTCAAATGAGTTTTGCAGCGACTGTTCGCATATGCGTTCTCTCACTGTGGCCATGTCTTTGCTTAGCCTTATTTGAAGTCTTGCTACTTGATCAGCATTATGTTTATCAATTAGCGTGCACATTTCTTCATTTTGAATACAACTTCTGTATTCGACACGCAGTGACTAATCCATCCTTTCATTTACTTATTTATTTATTTATATTTATATAGCGGCATTGAGGCGCTGTTACTTGCAATAACTTGGTTACAGGGTACAGGCATGATCGCGGTTGTTGACACATTATGAATACTACAAAACTTCATACTGTTGTTACAGATATAGCATTTGGTCATATATTACAACTAATATGATAGGTATTCGTTCTGGTGTGTTTCATGGTTGCTCACTGCCAAATTGGAATCTCTTTTCTGTGCATCTGACCTCTTTGCCAATTTTGCATCACCCGTTGGTCGCATATCGATCTCCTTACATGCTGAGTTGCCTGGTTTCCAGCGTCTCTCCCAGATGTATCCGCAACATTTCTCTGTCTCTTTTATTAATATTTACTCTGCAAGAATCGGTTCTGTAGCCGCCTTTGCTACATTGTGGCTCCCAGATTGATTTAACATCTGCTCTCTGATATTAATAAAAGGAGCAATCTGTGGTTCGTTGTTCATAGGTCTCATATTTTCACCTGATTCATTTGATTGCGTCGCCATCTTAGTTGTTTCTTCACTTTTTCCCCCTTAATGTCACTTCTAATTGGGACCAACATCAAAATCATAGAAATCTGTGGGTCACTGGTTCGCTCCTTAGTTTCAAGTGGGGCAGAGCAGACAGAGCGTTTATTATCCTCAATGTCTGCATCACATAGCAGCGGAATAGTTAATTGTAGTATTTCTAGATTAGTTACCTCTAGGCTTGGAATCAGCCACGCTCCCACATCAGCTTTTAAAATAGTCATAGACGATTTACTGGTTTCATTGTGAACCACCACCTCAACATCTATTTTACTGTCTTCTCTCGCAGACGGTATTCCATGATTTGAAATATTCACTTGTTATTGCAATAATGTCTGTTGCACAGATCTCGGTGAGTTACTTACACCATTGCATCGTTCCGTTCTGTTAACTGCGGCAGCTGCAGGGAAGGTTGGAGTTACTGCTGTCGATTCCTCGTTGTAGGACCTTTTTGCTCCATGCTTTCCGTTCACAGCGGTTTCTTATGATTGAAGTACAATGTCGCAAACTTTCCACATGGCCCTTATCTTTAATTTACTGATGTTTCTTATCTTTGCTCTCTATGCTAACTGTGCCAACTTTGAGACTTACCTCACGACTTCGGGCGTGCATCGCGCATGCGCCGTTGTTTTGTAATCCAAACGACAGTCAGCTGTGCCGAGCCGCAGATGCCCCCAGGGTTGATTAGCAGCACACAGCACGCTAGATGGATACAAGTCGATCAGATCAGTGTCACTGCTGCGCTCAGGAAATCAGTTCCAAACGTAGAAATAAAAGCACAGAGCATGCTCCTCACTGTGCCAACTGTGAGACGTAGCTCACGACTTTGCGCGAGCTTCGCGCATGCGCCGTTGTTTTGTAATCCAAACGCCAGTAAGCTGTGCCGAGCCGCAGATGCTCCCAGGCTTGATTAGCCGCACACAGCACGCTGAATGGATACAAGTCGATCAGTTGAGTGTCACTGCAGCGCTCAGGAAACCAGTTCCAAGCGTAGAAATTAAAGCAAAGAGCTTGCTCCTCACTGTGCCTCACTGTGCCAACTTAGTTCACGACTTCGCCCAAAGAACATGGGAAAAACATCCTTGTGAGGTAACTTTAAACTGTCTGAAAACAATTATGTTACTAAAATAGATGATATTCACAACAACATCTCAACTCAGGAAAATATTATCACAGGACTCTATGGATAATAGACAGTTAGCTTCTTCTGTATCTGACCAACCATCTTGTAATTTCGAATTAGATTCAAATTCCTCTCAGGAAGTAAACTATTAAAATATCTGAAACCAACGATCTGATCAGAGGACCCTTTACCAGTCCTGATGGCAAGATCTTTCCCGGAGACAATTGTTGAACCTAACAGAATTTTGATCAACAAATCCTTAGCCAAATGTGTGGTTCTGGTTCAATTTAAGGAAGCAACTATTTCTCCTCTTCTCAAAAAGAAGCCATCTCCTTTGAGCCTATGTTATTACATATATTTGTTGAATTAAATTTTATTTTGAGTCAAATGCAAGATGGCTTTCATCCTCACCATGGAATGCAGACATCACTTTTGACGGTCTGGGATGACCTCTTGAAAGCTGCAAACAAGGCTTGTTTTCCACTGTTAGTCAAGCTGGGTTTGACTGCCGCATTGGATATGCTGCATACCATCTTAATTCACCAGCTAGACAAACTATTTTGAATGGCTGAACCAGCATCTAGCTGGTTTCTCTCATTTCTGTCAAATAGAACCCAGAGAGTGGAACTGGAGCCTCATATATCCCCCCAGAAATCCTTGTTATGGGGAGTGCCACAGGGATCTCCATTGTCGCTTCTACTATTCAACGTTTACATGAGATGCCTATATGTTATTTTTAAGAAATACAACCTCGATCATCCTGCATATTGCCGACAATGCTCAAATATATAATAAACAGGCAGATCATAACCCTGAATACGAGTTCTTTGCATAATGTCTTGTTGAAGTGGAAACATGGATGCTTCATAATGTGTTTCCACTCAATCCTAGTATAAGCGCACTGAGGCCTACGGGCGTGTTGTACGGTATAAAAATATAATAATAATAATAATAATAATAATAATAATAATAATAATAATAATAACATAGGTAGGCAAAAAATAGGTTCTGTAGCCAAGAAGGTCTACCTCTCAATCCCATCTTGTTCAACCTTCCAATGAGCTATGGCACAAATGTAAAAAATCTTGGCTTTTGTTAGATGCCCAGATAGGTCAAGTGGTTAAAGCATCTTGCTTTAAATTATGATTGTTCAGAAGAGTGACCACTTTTATTGAGTTCAAACAATTTACTGAGGGAGATTGGTAGGCTCTTAAGTTGATTCAAACATTGATTACTGCAATGCCTTATACTCAGGTATTTCATCTCAACAGATCTCCTTGCTCCGAAAGGCACAAAACGCAATGGCTCATCCTATTTTTAATCTATCTCGCAATCATGCTTTTACTTGGCAATTTGTTCTTCATTGGCCAACAGTGGGTAAATGAATTGATTTTAAAATCTTGCTTTTGACATTTAAATGTCGGCATAACCTTGCTCAGCAAACGCTGCCCATTGTTCCCTCACCCACCTTCACTCAGACAGATTCTCAGTTCTTGTTCCTATATTATGGAATGCCTTTACTCAGAAGATACGAGAAATTGACAATTCTCTTCTATTCTGAAAAGTAATAAAAATGTCGCTATTCTGTTAGTCTATTTCTTTTTATTTATAAAGCTGCATGCATTGGGGCGCCAACACACACACAAAGGGCATAGGTTGACAGGACACTCATGAAACAAAAAGAACACAGAGGGAGGAGGACGGGTCAAGGGACCAGTGGAGGGAGTTTATGAAAACCACAATGTTTTCAGATTCGCACAAAAGGTTTTAGGATTTTTTTGCCTGTTGCATCTGTAAAAGCATTCTAGCTTTTACTGGTTTCATGGTTTGCACAGCCGGTTCACCCCTTGATTTGGTTTATTCTGCCTTTGGCATTCTATAAATCTTTATTTCATTGCATTTGTATCACATTGTATTGAATATATGGTAGGCATGATGGTGGTGTATAATATGTATAAATATATTTTTTAAACTTGTTGAAGGGACATTATGGTTAAGTTGCTCTGATAAAAGCCTGTGAAATTCAGTGCTATGTGTACGTATGTCTGTCCAGAATTCCCTAAGGAACCATTGTAGGCTCTGGCCACTTTTACAGAATGTGTTTTACAAGGATGTTCAATTGCAGTGCAACATCAAAAACCAAGGAAATTCAACAGTTATGGTAAGCTAAAGCCACGGATTGCGCTTACCAACACACATGACATCACAGATAGCATCACAAATGGCATCATCAATGACATCACTGACGGCATCTCATATCCTGAGAAGTTCTTTTTGTTTAGTGACAGTGATTAGAGGACCTTACCTGGAGTAACTGCAATGAAAGCATGATGAAGATACTCTGAAGGCCTTAACCCTGCAAACTGTGTTTATCGAAGCTTGCGTTGTGCACCCACATGGAAAATAGGTAGATCCCATACAGTCACTAGTATTTGTCTATGATGACTAACTGTAATCTTAGTTTCATGCTCTTGTCATATTATTTGGTTCCCACTTACCAGATCTCATCTGTCTGTCCATCTGATTTATGTGCATCAGTTCTGTAAGTATACTCTCTGTAACCTACACACATGCCTAGCATATTTAGCAACTGACTCCAACTTTAATATTACTCTGGGATTTGATGGGCTTGGACTTTTATTTCTACTGGCTAAGGCTGGCTAAGGCTACCATATTAAGAATACTTTACTTATATGCCCCAATAGACACTTGCTATGTTAATGTATTTTAAGGTTGCTAAAGTCTTAACTGAACTTCAGTAGATAATTTCTGTTAGAATAAGTACATTTTGTGATACATGGACCAGATCATAAGAGTCGGACCTGTCACCCTTCATATGTTAGTTGCAATACTCTAAATACAGCCCCTTCTAAGGACTTTCCATTAGGATTGTTAAGAATGAGTGATGTCATAGTTGATGTCACGAGTGATATCATTTATGTCAAATGTGTTGGCGAGAGCAGTGCATGCATTGGTGGGGCTCAGGTTATGGTTGCATAGCTTACCATAATTGCCAAATTTCTTTGTTCTTTTGATTTTGTGCCACACCTGTAATGTCCCTTTAAAAATGTTTTTTTCACTGAATGGTACAGGTTATTATTAGAGCAACTTAAACATAACGTCACATTAACAAGGTTTTTTCAGTGACTTTTATTGTTTTTTATTAAACCAACTTAACCATAATGACCTTTTAACAAACCTCTCTACACTCACAATATTCTATTACAGGACTATAGGGGCTCATTGTGAGATTTGTTGTGTGGCCAAAAACGGTGGTAATGCAGTGGTAACCTGGTTACCTCTGCATTACCGCACCACCAAACTATGGGTTTGGAGGTAATACAGAGGGAAAACCTCCAGCAAAATACCCTTACCGTTTCAATTTTGCCAGAATTGCAGCCGGCTCTAATGCTACTGAATTGCCCACGGAGTCCTATGGACTCCATAAATGGGGACTAACACTGCCATAACGCCACTTGTAATCCACCGGTTATACCGCCTGACCAAATGATGGTAACGGTAAATTCGTTTGGTGGTATCTCAGCAGATTTACTGCCAAGATACCACCAAACTTGTAATGAGGCCCACGTATCTGCAATCTTATTCTCCCCCTTACATTATGTATTGACAGGATCAGAGGCATCCTTCAGGGCAGGTGGCATTAATAGAACTCAAATGGACTAAGGAGTTTACTGTTACTTTTTTACACAGACTAATGGTTTATTGCAACCAAACGAATACAGATAACACATGTGTACATATAATATCATATATCCATCTTGTAATTTTATTAAGGGGAAAAATACATACCACATACAGAGGTAAACTGGAGGTCATTTTGAAATGATAAGCTTGTTTAAACACATGATTAAAAGGACATATCATTTTCATTGAGCGGAATGGAATATGTTAGCTAAGCCAATCGTTAAACATATAAAGAGTCAAATTCACATAAATCATTTCCTGTTTACTCAGACCTTAGTGCACAAGCACATGGCTAACCTTTCTTAAAAATTACTATACAACGGCAACATTGCATTCCACCACGTAATGTTTGCACACTTTTAACTTACCTGTAAACAAGGCACCACAGTCAAGATGACGCATCCAGTTACGTCATGCTGGGTGTGTTGATGTTCACCATTGGACTGACATGATCGCAAACGGTCGTGGACATCATAACGCACTGCACCCTAACTGGCATGACAGCGTAGTCTGCGGACAAAGCAGGCTGTTCGCCAGCACATGTATAGCGATTTTGCTCACTCCCTACATGGTTTAATATACAATCACATACCCAATACAGGTGAAAAAAAACATCTCTAACTATTCTCTGCACTTTCGTCAATTTATTTCACCTTTTTTCAGCCTCTGATGTCAGTGGACAGCCTTAAGGGCTCAGCGGAAAGTGCACCTATGGTACCCACCTATGTAGTTTATTCATTTTCAGAGAGCTTCTGCCCTTGCATACAAGTATTATTATCTAAAAACCTTAAAGAGTGAATAGCACTAGCACCCCTGTCCCAGGGACCGCCACCACCAACAGCCCACCACCTGGAAGACACAGAGGAGGTGTTACCAGGGACACAGCAGAAGAAGAGCCGCAGGAGGAACAGGAAGATGATGAGGCCTGGCGGCCATAAGAGTCAAGGCTGTGGAAGATTTTCCCAACAGTGAATACATGCCAAAGCTCAGGCTTCCGGAGTGTGCTGCACTGAGTGTAACACTCAGTCGCTGTAAATAAGGGCAGTAGGGTTTGGGCATTAATTCTATGAACTGCCACACCTGTACATTTCATGCGCCCGCCTCAAGGTTATTCCTTACAACGTATGTCTTCAAACGTCCTCCATCGCATCATCTTCTTCCACCTCTGCCCACAGTACAAACATATCATGGCAGAGGATTCCTCCTGCAACTTCACAATATATACAGGTGGCAGTTGATCCATGTTTGCAAAGGTCAACTGTGCTCTGTATATATATTGCCAAGTGCTCATTTGCCGTGGGAAGCAAAATCGTAGTTCCTTCGAGGCAGGGATGAAGTGTGAGGGGTCAGTAATGTGAGACTCACGACTGTATTGCATTTTCTCAGGATTTGCCATTTTATTACATGCAAAATAATAACAGAAATCCTAACTAAACCTACTCTACCAGGGGATTCCCTACCTATTCTAAGATCTATGGGAAAACCTCCTAGCATTCACAAAACTAACCCTTACCTTAAACAATATAAACATTCAAAACAACATAAATTTAACATAAATAAAGGGTTGCCAAACACCCAGTGTCTTGGATGAGTTCTCGAGGTCCTGGGAAGATCTTGCTCCCCAAGAATATCCCAAAGTCAATTTTCTCCAAAGAACAAAAAGTCTTAACCAGATAAGTTCCAAAGAAACAAAAGATTCACACAAATAAAATCCACTGGCCAAAGTCTCTTCTTTGTTTGGTGAAATACATCTTTCTTTACAGTTCCACAAAGAATTAACAGCACAAATGGTTTCTTGGACGACTTCCATCCAGGAAAGAATAGATGAACCTGACTAAAGTACCAATCCCACTTTGACAACAACTTCTTAACTTTCAGCTTCTGCAGTGTTTTATGTACACATTGTCAGGATGTTCCTACGTGAGATTTGCTCCTCTCTCAGCAACTTCCTTCTGCGATGAAACTTTAACAGGTTCCTTTGCCACACAGTTAGTTTCAACAGTTCTAACAAATCCTGACAGCCACAGTCTTGATACTGCTACTACAACTTCTACTGCTCTGCAACGTGCAGCTACAACGGCAACTTCAAGGATGGGTAATTTTACAAGACATCTTCTACCTCCACAGGTTGGCAAGGCACTCTTCTTTCTATACCATAAGAAAGGGCAGCCTTTTTGCCTGTCTTGCAGCCACCATAGAATCTACTTCAGGCTTCTAGACTACTACTTATTCTTCCAAACAGTCTTTGCCATGCAGATATAAAAACAACTTTGGTGAACCCAGCTCCCTTCCCCAGCTTTGTATGCACCTTGCCTTCAACGATTACCCCAAAGTGTTTGTGCCACTCTCCCAGCTTTGGATGACGACTCTTGGGTAAGAATATATTCATGAACTTCAGAGCACTGGTGTACAGTTCTTATATGCACATAACTTTTCTTTCATAGCGTTACCTTTATGGTCTTGGGTAATGCTTGTTCCGGCTTCAGCTTCTACTACTTCTACAATCTCCTGCTTCAGCCTTTGATGTGATGCAAATGTGTATCTTCAATTGAAACCAAAATTAGGCACACGCAATTGCGCTTTAGTATTGAACTGTCACTTCAAAGAGACGCGTTCCCACTTTTCGGTCAGCACTCAGCCTCCAAAGTATCGGGAAACATTGTCTCATGCGCGCAGTCCCTATAAATAATACTTGCAACTCTTCAGGAAAGTCGTTTAGCTTCAATTAGGCTACCGGCAGCGTTCCCCATGTCAACCGGAGCCACGCTACCGCTCGCCAACAAAGTATTACTGATGATAGGGAAGAAAGTCTTTTCATCACATGCAAGCATTTCAGTTAAGCGTGTGTTACTTTTCCATTGGCAAAACAATGTCCCACTTCTGCAGTTGATTTCTACTTGCTCACACCGCAATGCAACGACAATTAAAAGCTAGCTACAGTTACCGGCAAGGAACCTTTGCTTCTCAGGAGTACGGCGCTTCCTTTTCTGACTCCCAATTATATCAACTGCTGGCTGCTGTTGCTTCATGACTTTGTTTCTTCTCCTGATCCTACTGCGAGCACTCTTGGGATCCACCCCCCTCTGCTGCACAGGTGTCTCTGATTCAGCCTCAATAAGGAAGCGTCCCCTAGTCTGCAGTGTCACTCTGCTTCACTCTGCGCACAGGCCTTAGGAACAACTGCAACTTGGGCTCTGTATTCACAGCAATGAGGCGCACCTGGAAAGACTGCCTGCTGCTTTCTTTTATCTCCAGTGCTGCCACAGCTATTCAGGGTTTGTGAGGACAGCACCAACTCAGAGTTTGCAATTGAAAGTTGTCTCTTTACTCCGGTATCCCTGTTGTGGTCACACTTCCTTGTGATCTATTGGCTAAGTGTGCAGCTTCTTCTGCTTCTGCGACTTCCGACCTTCCAGCTCCTGCCCCAGCTTCTTTCTACTGCATATTTCTCAAGCAGCCTTTTATGCCCCTCAGGTGGGCTGATTAAGTTCAGGTGCAGGACCTTATGATTAATTGGCTGACTTTGTCTAACTTCAATAGGCTTGCCTGCCTGACCTGGACTCCTAACTGCCGCTTTAGCCCTCTTCTTCTTCACAGTCCCGGGGGGATTCTGGGAATTGTAGTTTGATTTTGAAAAAAATGTAATTTCTCTAATTATTCAAAGGATGTTAAATGGCTTTTCTTCCCCAGATTTTATTAAGAGAATAATTATAAGGTTTAACCCTTTTAGAGACAGATGAGACAGAAAAGATTACATTTTCATCACTCCTTTTGGAATACCTTTGATCTTGTGGAGGATATGGGACCCTAGGTGTATAAAAGATTGGTTTCTTGGGTTCATCACAAAATGGAGTCACTCTTTCAGCTTTTACCTTTTTACCCTTACTAGAGGATTGAGATTTACCAAAATGGCAATAAGCCAATTCCTCCTTTAGGTTTGGGTTAACAGTATACCTCTTCAAGGAAAAATAGTGTGTCTCACCCTGCACAATCTCCCCACTTCCCTGGGCCTGGTCTCCACCCAGTTGATCCTCCCGCAGTACACCACCCCCAGGATTGGGACCAGGAATCATCTGCCCTCTCCTGGCCACCTGGGAGGAGATTCTAGGTAGGGCTTTAGTGGGAGATGCAGGATTCTCCACAGAAGGCACATGAAAAGGATTGCCCCTTTCCAAAATTCCTTTTATCAACGTATGTGCCCCTGCCTCTCCTGTCCTTATTCCTATTGTATGGTATTTGATGGGCTCCCACAAAATAAAACAAATATCGAAAATAGTCTACCTCTCTGTGTACTCCTCTGAGGGTTGTCAGTGGCCTAGATGATAAAAAACAGAAAATGGGATTGCTGCCAAGGTAAATCTAAAAACAAAAAGTATTTAAAAGCATACGAATGATGGATCTTAAAAGAGTCTTTGGACATTCTTAGCCTCTTGTCACAGATGGTCTTAAGAAAACCCTGACTTTTAGAGGGTGGTTCAAGGGTTTTTATTTTCTAAAACTCAAATGATTCAGAAGCTTGACTGCATGTTATGTTGATTTATAATGTGCACCGCTACCACTGATTGGCAGTCTCCAGGCATGACTGAAATGTATCACACTAAGAGTCATCTCTCTCTCGTCTCCCATGGAGTTCCCACCGCCCTAGGCAAGGCTTCCATATCCCCCAGGTTGGCAACTAAGGATCGGTAACACCTAATATCTACAGTTCTACCTTTGGTGATGGTTTTAAGTTTGTAAGCTTTCATTTTCCTCTCACTCTCACTCACTTCTTCTACACCATTTGCACCTTTCAACAACCATTCATGCAGTCTTACACTCACATACCAATGTTTCTCACAACTAATACCTCTCCTCGAACTATCACAGTCTTCTCAATGTTCTGCTCCACCGTCCTTCCTCCGCCAGACTTTCAGGGTTCCTCCACTCCACCTAAACAATGTTCACTCCTTCTCTCTCCCAAAGGGATTTTGTACCCCTGACTTCCTGGTATGATCTTTTCATCCCCCTCCATTGGTTTATCTGTTCACTTATTCCCTGGGGCCAAACTGACCATCCTATTTCTCACTGGGAAGTGCCAGAGCAGCGTGAAGTTCAGCCCCCTTTGCATGCATAGCTTTCACGTTAGTCACTCTGATGTGGATCCAGTGGCCATTTTGCAGTTGCAAGGATGTGGTGAATCTTGTTTAAATACAGAACTGGTTCAGTGGATTCTTGCTGATGTTTTCATCTCATTTGTGAAGTCAGTGGTTTCCTTCACCATAGCGCGGCAACTTGCATCTGTTGCAGGGCCTCCGGAAACATGTAGTCCTAAAAATAGAGGAATGGACTCTGGCCAGCATAAGGTTTGGCAGGCATTGGGTGGTTGACTTTGGTACCTTCCACATGCAGCAGCGCACATATAAGGGGGCAGAGGCTATTGCCCTCCCAACTCCTTCACCCTGCCTCTGGGGCAGGACCAGTGGTGAAAATCCTGGCAGACATCTTGCCCCAGGATGAGAGGGGTCCTACACCTCCTGACAGTCAAGTCTCTAATCCAGTCACACTTTTGTAACAAAAACAGATGCACTGCAAACAGCTAATTCGTGAGATGTACTCCATCTTTGCAACAAAAAAAATCATTGCATCCTGTCGAAAGTTGGCATTTTGAAAACATGCTGTACCATAATCTCAAAGAAATGCAGAGACAGCTTTCTTCAAATGTTTTCCTGGCCTTTTCAATTTAAGGGCAACAATCATTTAATCTTTTCCACCGTTGTCTTGGAATAATTCGGGAACAGATAAAGGTAGACTGTGGAAAAAGAGTCATTACAGCCCCAAAGGTATCTTTTATGGCAAATTGCAAAGATAGTCCAGTAACTATTACCTCCACATTGAATAATTCACATCTGTGGGTGTTTGCAACTCACCATGCACTGACACGTTGGTAACACAAGATTCCACTTCATACCAATAACACTATACTAAAACACCTCAAACTTTTAAAAACCATGGTCATGTGAAATACCAAGCCTCTTTTCATATTTCTCCGACCCATGATTCCACTAATCTCAAAGGACCCAAACAGTCTTCTTATTGAGTTAATGGTTTCAGCAATGCCCCAAAAGAAAGTAAGCACTTGCTTTTTTCCCTGTCAAGTTCAACTCCCGCTCCACAAATAGAAAGCATAGTTGGCTGTGCCACCCGATGCCTGCGGACACAACCAAATGTCTGTGAGCAAGACAGTCCACTTTCACAGCAGGCTGTGAAAAAGGGATGGCAGGTGCAAGCTGTCCATGAAGAACTGCATCTGTGCGCCGACACAGCATCACTTCATCTCTTTTTACCAATCTCTGCAACATTCTGATTGGCTATATTCAAGCAACCACAGAGCCACCAATCACATCCACAAACCCATCAGACCTTCTCACCTCAGCTCAAAAGAACAGATATAGATTTCAACTTTGAGAGTGCAATTTCGCTGTGAACCGGAGCCTGCTCTATCACAAGCTACCTATTACAACTTTTACAACTTTACTCTTCCAGGATCTACAACCATCATCCTCTAAGAAGACATCCTGCAGGTATGTTTAATAATACATTTTGAAAGGATATTAAGTATGTTAAAACAACTTTATATACATATACACGTGTACAATATATACCCACTGTACCTTTTATCGTATGCAAAAATGTAAACTCTTCCAAATTATAAACTGTGGATACCAATAGAGGACAGTCTTTAACCTTCAAATGCAAGACAATTAGGAACTGATAATGCCTGTTAGTGCATTTAACAAGCCTTTTGCTATCATTATTTGCAAATACTTGTACTAACAGACCACAGTTTTGAGTACAAGTGTTGTAATTTGCTAACTGTCGAAGGTCAGAATTAGGAGACTGACAAAGTGACATATTATATTCTCTGAATGTTTCTTTATTCTGATAATGAAAATAAGGCCTAGGCTGTCCCTAACCCTCAGATTCTGTGCCCTACCCTACAAAGAAAAATTGTAAAGGAAAAATACAAGTCCAACAAAGACACACTTTGGGCCATTGCCCGAATTAACGGACAGTGTTTTTTTTTTCTGACACCCACCCTAGTGTCCCTTCATCAAAGGCTCCTCGCCTAGATGCACAATCCCAAACATTCTCCTTGGTTCTTTTATCAGTCCAAGGTTTATCTTTCACGCGTCACCCCCAACAGGGTTTGTCTAAGTCTGGTGGTCGCTTGCTCATTCCCCACTCGGGGATCTCATGCTCATACCTCTGCTCTGGAACTGGTCTCAGTCTTGTCCCCCACTCTTGAATCCTCTGTATTTCACCTCATTCTGGGTGTTTTCCTGGTACTCCCTGACTTGGGGCCTCTTGAGACTCTCCCCACCTTGGTGCTTCTTGGTTCCCTCCCAGTCTTGGGGTTTCTTGTTCTTTACCCCACCTTGTGGTCTCGTGGTACTGTCCCTGCCTTGAGGCTTTTTAATCTTAGGGGCACTTTGGGCTTACAACGCCTTGGGGTTTCTCAACTGTCACCCCACCTCAGGGTTTCTTTGGGCTTACCTCGCCTTGGGGCCGTTCTACTCTCACCCCATTCCACTCTCACCCCGCATTGGGGTCTCTCTGGGGTCCCCCCACTTAGGGGCTTCTCAGTTTTTGCCCCACCTTGGGGACTCTTTGGGCTCACCCTGCCTTGGGGATTAGACACTCTCCCCGCTTTGGGACCTATTTGGGTGCACCCCACCTTGGAGCTTATCAGCTGTCACAATATGTTGGGGTTTCTTAGGGCTCACCCCGCCTTGGGGCTTCTCTGTATTCTCCTTGCTCTGGCTTTGCCGACATCCTCCTGGTTCCCCAGAGCTATTGCATACCTTTGTCTTCCAGGCGATGCTCCCTGGGAGGCTCAATGAATTCAACTGACGCGGAGCCGCTTATGCAACTCATCAACTGGGTTCTGTGTTGGACACAGCTTCCTCTTGTTTCCCACTGGCTTCCAGAGGGACTCCAGCAGCCTCATCCATGCACGCTGGTCACTCGATTCTTGGTTGGCGCTCACTCTCCTCCACTCCCCAGGGTCGGGCCTTTCCAGATCCTTCCTCTGCAGGAACTGAGAATGCTTTGTAGCCTCAGCCGCCGCTAGGATCGCCACACCTGGTGTCAGCTCGCTCTGCTGTTCCACACACCCCACATTCCATGAGGATGCCTCTGGCTCTCTGAGGCAACCCGGGCCTCTCCTTCTCCTGGTACTCCTGATTGGCTCTTTAGCTGACCCACCTTGGATCAACCACTTTTCTTTTGTTTCAGGCGGGGTCTTTGGATACTTGCGGTCAGAAACTAATTCAGCCCTTCCAGCAGTACGTTTTCTATGATCATGCATTTCAAATCCCACATAGCTCTCAAATGCATTAGGGTTTAGGGGGAATAGAGGATAACTTATATCCCTTTCTTGGGATCTCCTGTCCCATAACAGGGGGTAACCCCCAGTGGGATCCCACTTGCCCTGTCCCATATGGCATGTTAAGCGTAGCAGACTCACCTCCCTAGTCCTAAAGGGGGTGGATCCCCCTTGGGGAGAGTGGATAAACTCCTTGGATTTGTCACATACCAAATATGGCAGTTCAACTATTTCCACCATTTCCACGTAGCACGATTAACAATTTGGAGTGCAAAAATGCATCCTATATTTTGCACATAAGTAGCGCAGTGTCATACTTTAGTTACATTATACTGTGTTCATTTTTAAAATGTACAACACATTTTTGTGCATATACTGACATTATTTAAACTAGCAATTTCAGAATTTGAAAATGATCGAAAAGAACAATCTGAACCTACTTAATGGCACATCCCAGCCCATCAATCTCTCATTAAAAGCAGTAACAATAGCATTTTAAACTTGCAACTGATACAGTTAGCAGAAAACTGGTAGAGTCAAACAGTCATGCTTTGCACATACCATTGCATCTATTCTCATTACGAGCAAACATTATGTATAACTTTTGTACACTGCAAAGTGCATCTCATCCGCACATTTGTCATGTGAATTGTAAAGTCATAATGCCTCCCAAAATATAAGAAACAAATTCAGAGCTAAAAAGCATACAAAAGAATTAATGTCTTAGACATTTGTTACAAGTTGCATAAACTTAACATATTCGGTTTTTAATTTCCACAGAAACAGAATTATAATGCTATCTTTCTTAAAGGGAATATTTCCTGCATTTCACAAAAAATGTATTTAATTACAAACCCCAGAACATATTTGCATACTGTAATCCTGTATTTCATCACAGAAGTGCTCAGTAATTTGCAATATCCTTGTTACATGTGTTAAGAGGTACTCCATTAAATAATTTTACAAATATCACTTAAATACTACTCCCAATAAATTTAAAATGCAGATTTTAAAAGTGTGACAGTATTATACTAAATATATATATATATTGCTAATATATTATAAGTGTAATATACGGCATAAATAATAAATGCTCATCTATAAGGTTTTACTACTGCATCTATTGCTATTCAAGAAATAGTCCCCTTAAAGGTGGTGCATTGCGACTCAGGTAATGGCCCAGTACCCAGGTTACGTGCCCAAGTGAAGCAAAAACCTTTAACGTTACTCCACCAAAAAGAAACTACATTAGCACTCCAGACAAATTAAAATGGTGTCAATACCTTTTTTAAATTAAAAACGACAATCTGTGTGATCCATTACAGGGAGAAACATTGAAAGAAAGACAGAATGAGGAAGGGCGAAGAAAAAGATAAATGAAAAGCACCTAGATTCAAGCGCAAAAGAATGTGTCACTGCCCCATGAGGTGACACATTGAACTGTGGAAGGATTATCTTGTTTTAGGTGGATGAGAGAGTGGTACTGTCACAGTGGTTGGTTACCTATAGGCCCTATTGGATTGTGGTGTTAGACTATGGAGTCCTGGAAGGAAGGCTGAGCCATCCCCACTTCCTACCTGTCTCTACCTGTCTAGGATTTCCTAGGTAAAGTATGAGAGTTGCATTACATTGACCAGTGTGGCCAGCTAGCAGTGTCAGGTAGCTAAACGCCCTCTGTTCAAAATGCATGAAAGCAAATCAATGCCAAGCATTAGAGCCCTCCTTCTAAAGTCCCTAATATGACATGAGTTGCCAAAATATCATTCCCAATGTACTAAGTTAAAACAGCATTTAAAAACAGATACTTTACTGAAACCTAATTTAAATAGTTTTCCTTGTCTTCAACAGATACAAAAATGGCAATCAAAACCCAACTCCAAAGAAAACATCAATGTGCCAGCAGAAACAAGGGAGAGTCATCCATTTACCCTCCTGTAAGACAATTCATACAAAATGTACAAGCAAGAGAAGATACTCACCAGGCAAAGTACACAAATACCAGACACCAAAATAGGTCTCCTTTATCCACCTCCATCAGAAGCAAAATGCAAACAATTAGCTTCCAGAACAATTTCAACAGACTATCAGACTCCAACACAGACAGCAAACATGGAAAACATATCCAATGTCAATGAAGCCCCAATAGAAAATGTGAAAATGTTTAAAACAATAAGTCTACAACTGTTCCCCACAAATCTTATTAATAAATCTGAGAAGATCCATTACTCACTTGTCCACTATCAAAGAAAATGGTTTCAGAAGCAATCATTGACCGCACATTCAAACTAAAAATAAAACTATTCATACCAGTTTTAGATAAAATGAAACCACTAACAAAACTGGTTATAAAACTAAGAAAAATGTGCGATGTCAATGTTAATAACTTCTGCAACTTTTCTGAGGGCAATTGGTATCATACTACCACTGCAGGACCCTACTACAATGAAGAGGCCTACAACCAAGAACAAAATAATTCAATTTCAATAGATACACATGGTCGATGCTATGAGAACCTTTAATCCAAAAATAGTCCTAGAGAAATATTAAATCCAACGCTCCCCTTGTCCAGATACTTCGTCGAGTCTACAAATGGTCATGCAGCACAATCTGCAATGTGCGCTGACAGCCATACAAATATTCACAAATATTAAATATTAATATTTAATATTTAAAAAAGCAATACATAAAAGGAAAAGACAAAAGTAAAATCAGAATGCTTCAGAACCTAGGCTCCTGTCCTGTTCGAGTCAACAACAGATTACATGACAATTCTTTGGGCTGCATTTGAGGAGAATCCTGTAAAAGAACCTCTCATCCTATAAAATGTTAGTACAATACACAGGGCTCGAAATTAAGATTGAATAATTGAATAAGAAGGAGCTAAAAGCAACTCCTATGTATCCAGCATTCAGCAGTGACCAGGAGTTACCAATATAGAACGGAGAGCTAGTTCATAGCATTCCTCAAATCCAACTTCGACATAAGATGCAAACACAACCGTCTATCCATTGTTTATGACCCCCTATGCTTTAAATGTTGTATAGATGTGTACTTATGAGCATTTATAAATTGTCCCAAAACACACAGGGTTAAATACACACAACTTTATTTGTTCGGCTTCAATTCGCCTTGGGAGCCCAAAGGTAGCTACTCCAGCTGTTTGTATGAAGCTAACCAGGCTCTTGTAGGCTACAAGCAGGAGCTAAGTAGCTCCCAACTCCCCTCAATTTCAAACCCTGAATACACACACGTGTACATAAACTGTACAATGCAACAAGTCTAGCTCTAGAATTAGAAAACTAAATTAAACTCTGCTAACTGGCAAAGCATTAAATGTCCTAAGACAATAGGGATCTGTTGAGGAATGTTATGAAGGGTGAGTACCACTTGCATGGTACTCGACATTGCAGACGAGTACAAGGATGTTTGAAAATGTTATTTGACATTTACTGCAAACAATCATTATCAAATACAAGTTTTACTGTGCAAGGCGAGCCTTTGGGCAGCAGCATTGCACCAAATAAGAAGTGTGCTTATGGGGACATGCACCATTTTACAGAAAGCACAGGTAAATATTTTGTTACCAGTCACCATGTGGCGAGTGCATTTCCCGTATGTTGGGTGTGTGAACTAAGGAACTCGCCAAGCAGGTCTGG
The DNA here is from genome assembly GCF_040938575.1 of Ambystoma mexicanum. NCBI lineage: Eukaryota > Metazoa > Chordata > Amphibia > Caudata > Ambystomatidae > Ambystoma > Ambystoma mexicanum. Next base: position 1,320,221,610 of record NC_090935.1, on the reverse strand, counting down.
TTGGATTACTAAGAATTTGTGAGTCCTGGACTAATAAATGGCATACAAATATAATAATGTTGTACTGACGTAACACAAGAAAACACAAATGACTCACAAACTACTGATCAACAGTTTGCAACACATATAAAAAAAGAAATAGCAAAGTTTAAGAAAACTGCTGAAATTCCAGACGATGAATGTGTCTGCTGCCATAGACCTTTTTGCAAGCAAAGTATAAAACCAGTACATACATGTGTCACAAAATTGAGGACAATGAGCCAACTGAATTGTTTAAATTGCCCTTTTACCTCAGAGCAACCAAATAAAATACAGTATAACACATCCCTTATTATTATGCTCATATTGCAACAATAAGCTTAATAACAACCAAATGCCATCTCGAGCTATCAATAATAACATAGAAATATCCCCATTTCCCAACAACTCAACCTATATGAGAGCATTATAATTAAAATAGAACCTCATTCCAAAATACTATACGATTACAAACCAAGACTGCCAAATTGCTTCCATCAGAATTACGTAAGTGTGGCATACATTGCCAACACTAAGGTTCGAAATTATGGGGAGCTTGGAGGTATATAGCTCCTACTTATAGCCTAGAAGTGCCTGGTTAGCTTGACACTTAAAGCTACCAGGTGGTGGTTTTGGCTCCCCAAGCCATCTGATGTGGAACAAACGCAGCTAAATTGATTACATGTTTTTTGCTTTATGCTTTTAATGGTTCCATGCCGAATAAAGATAAATAATGGACGAAATGAGAAGTTTGCACCTTATGTGGAAATTAGTTTTACAGAACGCTGTTTACTTGCTCCTCATTCCCAGTGGTAGCTTCTGGTCACAGGTTAATGCAGGATACCCATGAGCTGTTTTTAGCTCCTGCTCATCCAATCTTAATTTCAATCCCTGCAATGCAGATATAGAAACAAAGACAAATACTACACTAAATGTTGTTTTGGATTCCCCGGACCAAAGGTGAGGTAAATAGTTCCATATCTGCTGTTAGACATAGCGTCAAATAGATGTCTCCTAAAGCACATACAATAGCAAAAGAGATAAAGCCTCCAAGTTCATAACTGGTTACAATGCCACCATTGTATCCATGTGGAATGTTAATATAGCTATTCAATACCTTGAAGACAATTCAATGCAGTGGCAAGATTTGTCACAGCCTATCTCACCAAAGCTGAGAAAACAGAGCTCTAGGATCTCTGGGATGACATTTCATCTGGAAACCCCTTTCTAAAAACTGTACAGCTTTGGCACCAGAATGCTCTCACATAGAGAATACAGATCCTACAAAGCCTCAGATCATTTATCGAGCACAGCTTTGTACAGATAATGAGAAAATATTCTCTGGCTACACCTTGATCCAGCTTCATGTTCAAAAAGAGTACTTACATCATTGTAAGAAATTAAATATATAGCAGAAGAAAACCCTGAAAGCCATGACATCTTGAAAACTAATCTTATTGACACATACTATCTGAACAGAAGTCCTTGTTTGGAAAGCATGTTTTTATATGAAATAGCACAAAACTATACATACAAATCTGACAAAATGAAACAGCCGGCAGATATGCACATTTTAAAATGTGAGGGATGTCTACTGAGACTTTCAAAAACCCAGTATAATACAACCATCTCTCAAATCTGCAAATCATAAAGAAATGGTAGAAGATCAGTGTCATCAAGAAAAACATGTAGAAAAAGAAACTGATTACAACACTCCTGAATGGAGTCAACCATCTCAGGGATCCACATTTTCAAAATGAAGCAGAGATAGCAATGAACAAGGTAGAAAACACGATGTTACAATCCAAGCTATCTGAAAAAGATTTATCAGTGATTATATCACAGTTAAATGATGAAACTCAGCATCTAAATGGAAGTCACTGAACAAATCGACCATGGATCAACCATGAGAACAAAACATGCAATTGTAATAATTACAAACCTCTGCTCTTGTATATTAGTTGTGAAGCTGGTTCTAGAAAAATATTTCTAATTTAAACAATATGCACATTTTTGCAAGAACAGACAACAACCTTTAAGGTGCTGTTACAATCCCAGAGGTCTAGCTGCTTACAGCATAGGAGGTGTAACTTCACAGACTATTACTACTGTTGGGTGTCTTGACCCACGTGCAAGTAATCATGCTGCAACATTTGGTGCTGTGGGCTTAGAAAATTCAAGATGGCGGAAAACCCACATGTGCGCCGAAATCCAGGAAAGCTGCGCAGTTTGTGCGCCCACCAAAATGGTTGCCTCACTTGCCACCCACCAGTGCAAGAATGAAAGGCCGGGTTGCCATGAGGGAAATGGGTTGCCAAAGGAAAAACAGTAGCGCCAGTTAGCTTCAAAGCGCTTTAAAACCACCATTGGACTACCCGCACAGTAGTCTGAAACCATTGGGAATGGCAGTGCTGATTGCCAAATGCAACTTAGAATTGTGGGGAATTCATTTGTTAAATCCCAAAAATGGGTGCAGTACCAGTACTCACCACTATCCAAAAGCCGGCGTTTTAAAACCACCCTGTGTTTCTCTGAAGGCAGGCTCAAAATGCCTATTTTCAAACATTACAATATGTGCAAAATATTCACTGAACACCAGCAGACATTTGGCAGAATGGAGTTTTGTGTGCCTACAAAATCTGGGAAATGAAGAGCCCAGAACAATGCTTATAACAAAACTGGCTGAGCTATGGAGTCAGCAGTTTAAGTTGCACTGGATTTAAAGACACTAAAATCGAAAATGTTTAGATTAAATGAGTGACCTATGTTTGGTGTCACATGCCTTTGTAACTGTTGAAATGTCATAGTTTTGCACTTAGAATCAGCATTCTAGCTGCATGTGTAAAATTGCAAGTTAATTTAAAAAGCAACAAAAAAACATGACAGTTAGCTGAAAGTCTGGCTTAAGGAACTGGATTTTGCTTGACAACTACCCCCATCAGGAGTGAAACTTGAGTCACAGCTGTGTTCCCAGGCCTAGCTGCCCTTTTGCTGCTCACACTAAGGATATGCCATCTATCTGATAATTGAATTACCTGTGCTCTACAGGAGCTCTGAACAAAGCCTGTCTTGACTCATGCAAAGGTTTTATTACAGCGGTCGTAAAATGTAGCTTCCTATTGGCAGAAGCTGGGAGGGGCACTGCCTGTGAGAGAAGCTGGCTTGGCAGAACTGGATAAACCAGTATTTCTACCTTGTGCTGAGAGGAAACCACACCCCTTTGGAGCCAGAACATAACTTTAAAAAGATGGATCATTCATAGAGCGGACATGTGAACATTTTATAAATGATACCATAATTCTTGTGATTTTTCTGCCCACAGTTTAAGAGGTTTTTAGAACCGGTGGTATGTTCAGGGGGGTGTCAGCGGAAAAGTGGATATTACTCTAAATGTATGCATGTTAAAAATCTGAAACTTCATCAGTTAATGTCCATACTCCCTGCGCACATGTATGTAAAGTTGGGTCAATGTCAGAAATTGAAAAATCAGTTAAAAAGTCAATTATGTGCCATTTCTGAATGCAAGCTCTTAGAAACAACAGATTTGGACAGAGACATGGCTAAATTCAGCCACACCATGTATATGTAATTTCAAGCAACTGTGTAACTGTGAAATATGTCTTTTGTTATCAAATATAGAATGTGTGCAATCTGACAGGAGGAGTGGACTCTCTGCAAGCCATAAAATGACATCACGCTGACACACACTTCCTTCCCCAATCAAATGAGAAATGGAAGTTTGACCAATTAGAAGCTGAGAGAGAGGTAGGGTCAGTGATGCTAGAACACACCCACATTCTAAACACATAAAAGCAGAGAGTCAGGACAGATAGGGACTTTCAAATCCATCTGCCGCTGGAAGCTCTGCCGGAAAAATCCATACTTTACCTCCATCAAACCTCCAGAGAGCCAAACTAGAGACTTCAATCTATCCAGAACTAGAGACCCAGACCAGAGAACCAGAGAGAGCTGACCCAGATCACTGTGAAGTGCAGAGACCAGAGGCGAGTTTAAAACCTGACCAGATCCATGGCGAGGCCCATTTCACTCAAGAATATAGTGTGAGTACCTAGAAAACTGTGCAGAACCAATCTCCTAGTTAAAATAATATAATTCAATCCTATTTTAATCTAAGTAGAACTGTCTCCTAACTGTCACCTGTCATTTGTAAAGCTGTCACTTGTCATTTTCTAGTTGCAAGCTGCACTTGTCTTTTTGAACTTTAAAATTTCAAATCTGAAAAACGACCTTTATTTAATCGCTCATATCTCCGCGACCGTTTGTGCTAGAGACTTGCTTAGAATTGCTTGCTTAGAATCTTAGCTTTGAATCGCACCAAGAACCACATTCCTACCCCTTATAGTTTTACCGCAATCGCGGAACACGCATCCGCGAATTTTGCCGCGATTTGCAAATTTCTTCACGTGTAAAAAAATCGGCTGCTGCTTGCCTTCCATTTGCCAGAAATTCGTTTAACCTGCTAACTATCCCTGCAGCATTGCTAGTGTGAGCCGGGACTAATATTAACTAGATACCACTCACCCTGAACCTCTGAAAGGGAATTAAAAGCATTTTAGCATATTTTTTAATTCATTGCCAGCACATATCAAAGCAATTTGGGCCTGTGTTTTCAAACTTCTGTAGTCTAAGCTTGCTGGGGTGAACTGAATCACATTTGATTGCATTTCTGAGAACTGTGTGTTTTCCTTCCATTTCCTTGCCTTGCATCAAGGGGGGGAGGGGATTGCCAGAGAAAAGTGATTACATTGTTTTGTTGAAATCATATTGAGTATTTCTATACTGCATTTCATTCATTCAACCTTGCATCCATTTGAACTCTATAAAGCATTTTGTACCACTTTCTTCTTTTGTTCCTATTCACCTGTGTGCTACCTTATCCATTTCATGTCAACTCCTTATTGATTATAGAGAAGCGTGTTTGTGCCATATTCTCTGTTGTTAATCTCTATCATATCAGATTAAGTGTGATATTCAATTATTAATTTATTATAAGGTGTGACATATATATATCTATTGTTTAAATTATCAAATAAACCGTTTAACTTGCAAAACAGAACTACTTCTTGGCTCAGTGGGGTCAGGGGGATTCCAAGAGAGGGGTGTTATATAGGGGTAGTCATCCAGAACGCATGAACTGGACATAAAGGTATATCAATAAGGGTTTTCATTCAGTATTCTAGACTAGGCGTTGACTTAGCTGTAGTGTTGAATTGAATCCTCTTACACTACCCCTAGTCCAGCATAAAAACAAACACAATATCACAAATTGTCTGCGGAGGCTGTATTTGAAGTAGGCAGAACACTACGTGAAATGAAATTTCTCCTAGCAGATGAGGTTAAACATTGTTTATAATGTAATGCTAGCCTTCATTCACCTCCTTAATATTGGATATGAAGAACTGTTGAAGGAAAATATATTGTATTTGGTGATCTCCTAAAATAAACATCAAAAGATAACCTATATTCAAAACATTAGGTCGCAGATAATGGCGTACCAGAACTGGCAGCAGAGTGGAATGTAAATCTGCGGCATCACTTCCGCTACAGAAAACATCTGCAAAACATGTTTCAGTCAGCAGACCCAACATATGCTCAAATAGGTAAGAACATAAGACTTGGTGTACTTACACAGCAAAATAAACAATATTTGTGTTTAATGTGACCCCTTACAGACTACCCAATTTGATGAAAACAAATGTCAAGATGAAAAGCAAACTATAGGCCATAACAACCGCATAAGCAAATTAGAAGTTCATGGCATGAAACGTTTGCGTCAACAAGCTAATGCATGTCTAAATCACATAGAAAAGACTATCCAACACAGGTTGATTAAAAAAGTATCGACTCTCTGCCTCAACTGCACAGTAATTCAAAGCCACAACCTTGACCTAGACCAGGCTCTAGTTAATGGAGCATTGGGAACAGTTGTTGGTTTACGACCATAACCAAATGAAAATAATATCCTGTTTGGCATGGTCAACTTTGACAAACTTGAAGAAACCCACAAAATTCCCTGCACAGCAGCAAGTGTCCATTTTAAAAATATGTATGTAAGATGAGAACAATTCCGCTTTTGCATAAAGTGTAACAATTCACAGGTGACCAGGTCTAACCTTCATCTATGCACTTGTAGACATTGATAATAAAGTATTTAAAGAAGGTGTGAATTATGTATTACTCTAACATGTTTGTATACTCACAGGTATATTTTTACTGAACTTTGGTGTAAATAAGCAGACATCTTTTGTAGTCTTGCACATAAAAGACTGCGTACATTGTGCACTCCACACACTTGTACAATGTACATGAAAAAAGAAAACCTTCTAAAAGAGTACTGCAAAATGAAACCCATCAGACCTCGCTATAATCTCCAGGAGAAAAAAAGCACAGACCCCAAACCCATCGGATTTCACATCCACTCAGCCCTGTGAATTTCACAGCATTGTCGCAGTGACTTTGCTATGTAAATGTTGCAGTCAATCTGCTCTTTCAATAGTCACCACTTGTGAACAATTTTTACTTGCATGACTCAGAACAGTTATGTTCACAACTACATCTGTTGCACAGAAATGCCACAATCTGACACAATCTACACTATATCAGTTATTAGACAGGTGGTGGATCAATGTGCATGAATAGGTAAACTCACCATAAACACATAAGAGGGAATTCCTCATTTACTTACTAGAAGGTCTATAAATGATAACACATTCCCCTCGCCTTTCTGGAACAACATTCATATGTCAAATGTCCATCATTGAAGCCACCCACCCATAAAAATGTACTTATTGGGACTATTCAGCACCTGATTTTCTCTGAAATAATTAACAATAGAAGTATCTAACATGTCCCACAACACCCTAGGGCAAAACAGAATCTTGACAGTATAGCTTAATTAATTAATCTTTTACAACACGCTCAATAACGGAGACCAGTCTCTGAGCGTGGGACCAGGATTCAAAACTGTGTTGTTCTGCATGTCTTTCTTCCAAGGCAAATGGTGGCCCCTGAGCTATGCTCCCGCCCAGTTGGTGGAGTGCTTGCTGAAGAAACCAGTGTGCAGTGTGCAATTGATGGATTGGAATCCCAAAGGTTCCAACACAGACTTTTACATTTCTTGGGTTGATGAAATAACTACTACTACAGAGTGGCAAAATAATACCAACATATCACTTATCCACCAGGAGACAAATCCTTTTGCAGGCAAAAATCGGTGGCAGTGAATGCCATCCACTTGTTCAGCTAAATGGCAAATGGGAGACATTTTTTCTGCACAAACAAACAGAAAATAAAGCGAAAGAGGGAGGAAAAATGCGAGTGACATGCAGTAGCACCACCACAAAGCGATTGCCTTCCAGGAGGAAGGTGACGAGTTAACGGTAGGCTCGGAATATATTTGGAAAACAACCTTCGTTTTTAAATGAGACACTGCTGGTAACGGTAATAGGGAATTTGCAATGAAGGGAAGGACATGCAATTATAATCTGGCGGGGCCCCACTGGACAAAAAGTGATTTAGTCGAAAGCTGCCTTTGCTCTCAGTAAATGTTCCCGTTATGGGCTGCTCTGCCTGTGACAGCCTTCCAGATGTCAATCAAATTATCATCTATTTACAGTTGATTTGGTGGTGTCATTTGCAATACTCCCAACGTTTGTGATGAAATTGGAAGCAGAGAATCTTCTCCGGTCTGCCCTGGCACTCGAGTGGGCAAACTGCTCTTTGCAAATGTCATGTGTCCGCTTAGCAGTACCCCAAGGAGGGCGGTCTTCCATCCGACTGAGCGAATCGCTACCAGATGCAAATCTCCCCGTCGCCAGGGGAAGACTATGGCAAATTTTAATGTACTCGGAGAAACTCAGTTTACATCAGTGCTCATGGTGCGGCTTTGCCCAGGCTAACAGTTTTTGTATAACAATGAGCCTAAATGAAAGGCTGCGAAAAACAAGAAAATGTTTTTTAACTCCTTCTGGCAGCTGGGAAATCCAAAATTAGGAAGGTCTGTCAGCAGGCATTGCAAGGTTCCCTCACAGGTATGGTGGGGTTTAACATTTTTACACAAAGCAGAATTTGGTGGTCACCCCAGTAACTCAGAAATGAGACTCTGTGGGCGTATACGTTTGTGTGTGTGTGTGTGTACACAATCACGAAAACACAGATCATTAACAAACACTACCCATATTCTTGACACGTTTTATTGGACTAGCATGTATGCTAAGAAATGAAGAAACTTTCAGACTACCATAGATTTTTCTCCAGACGTCACCATGAGAGTCCTATTTCCAAAGTTAGGGTTAGGTTTAAGGGCAGGTGAACGATTCTCTGTGTACGCCCACAGACGTGCACACTCAGGAGATCTGAAGCTAAATTTCTACAGGATATGCACAGATTTCCACATATACCATACACACCAAGGGGCCGACTCAAGGAATTATTTGCGTGGAAAATCAGGGATTTGCCCCTCCCCATCCTGCATTCGAAGCCCTGTTCGTCAATTCATGGAATCGACTGCGCAGCACTTTTTAGTAACTTGCAGGGACTTAGCGCAGGCTCGGCACATCTCTGCGCGCGGTTGAGTGCCTTGCGCGAGACACCACACAGAGCGTGGGTGAGACCTGCGCAGCGGCCGGTCTAGGGTGCAAAACTCAGAAAATGAGGAAGAACAAGGGAAAAAGTGGGCGCTACGCGGGATGGGTTGCAGGAAGTCCATAGCATGCCCACAAATGTGCATGACAAAGCTTATTTATGGATGTGACCGTCAGGGGTGTTGTTAGGTCTGGAAAATATCTGGGGGTTGGCCAAATTCAGGATTGTTGGGACTCAGGGCAAGCTAGCCATTTGGTTGTAGCTCCAGAGCTTTTATCCAGGACTACAACCAAAAGACCTGGCTGGGGCTATAGCCCTCTCAGCCCCCCCACTAGCAACGCCTCTGGTAACCGTGCAACCTCTCGCCTGAGAAGTGCCCATGCTAATCCCTCCATCTCTCTGCCACCCGCAGGCAAGCGTAAGTACACTTGCGCATAGGAATCGCAGTGCGCAGGTGGGTTTGCATGTCGGATTTAGGGGTGCGTGTAAGCAGCCGGGGATCCAATCGAACTTAGGGGTGCACGTAAAGAGTGTAGTGTGGTGCAGGTTTTACCTGAGTTACAATGTTGTCAGGGTGCCGGTAATAGTTAAGGCGGACGGCCCGCAGGGGCACTGAGAGGCAGGCCCGCTTGCAGGGCCCCTACGCACTGTTTCAAGGGTGCATCTATTCCCGCCTGTGGCAGCATGCAAAGATGGCTGTTCTGGCTGTTTTTACTTTGCGTGGGGGCGTATTGGGGGTGTTGCAGGCGTGACTTGCGAATAAGGTTACTTTGCACAGAAAATTCCATGAATACGCAGTGCGCGCATTTTTATTCTGCGCGCAGGTCCGTGCAGTGTCGTTCTCGGCGCGTGGCCTTGGCAGAAAACATTCACACTTTTCCATGAATCGGGCACTAAGTTTACACAAATCAAGACACGCACACCGTCCAAAGACGGGGATCAAAAGAGCCACTGAAAAAATTGAAAACACACAACGCAACACGAAAGACAGCTTCAATCACACAAGCAGGCACACATAAAATTGACGATCAGAAGCGCTGACACGGACACACTGCTAAAGCAAGCCACGAGCAAGTGCATTTGCGATCTATTGACTGCCTTTCAAATGGCACATTTCCTCATTTAAATGTGGCATAACTACAGTAATTGATGTCGTGAATGAACGAGAAATGCAAGGAAACATTAGCGGCTGCCAGGCTGAAAATGAATAAACGGCTTCCAAATATAAGCACGCGCCAGAGAGAGGAAGAGTGATGTGTTTCTTCGCCATACTGGAAAATGATTTCAGATTCCTAGGGGAGGAGTGCATGTGGTTTAAAAGTGGTGTGTGTCTATTTGGTACACGGCAGCGCTGGATCAATATTGAAACTATCTGGAATCTTGAGATGTGCATTACTGAATAATCCATGGGAGCGTTATAATGGCCTGGCAGAAGGCGAAGCATTTACATGCAATGGCGGGAGGTCTGCCGGGCGACACCGGGGCCGCTGGATGGTTATTAAGAGGCAGCAGAGAAACTGAACCAGCTTGCTTATTATCATCCACACACTTGCTTTGCGGGCTGGTCTTGTTTCTGCGATTATGCATTCAAAAGCTCAGTTCACACGTAGGAAGCAATGGATTGTGATGGTTTCCACCCATTTCCAGCTTGTGATCGCTTGCCCAGGGTCAGGCTGTTGCGGCAATGGACGGACGGGCCTATCTTGCGGTCAGGCCTGACGCATTCCTCAAGTGAGCCGCTGCATTAGGCCCTCGCAGAGAGTGGAAAATTACGGTCTGAAAAAATAAACATGCCCGGGCGTTACAAATAGTGCCGCAGTTCACGATTCCGTTCCAAATGGCGGCCAGATTGGCACGGGCATTACGACATCAAAAGGCCGGATTCCTGGCTTCCTGACTAACATTTTTGTACCGATCTTTGGAAAACATAACACTGCACGTTCAGCGACCACCATGACAGGAATGTCAGAGCACAACAGTGTGCTTGCTGGGTAGCCCTTTAAATTAATTCAGAGTTTTCGTATAACGCAAACATAGCTCCCAGGGAACAGTGGGGGCTCTTAGTAAGCATCATTACCTGAGGGCACAATTAGTGCAGTTTAGGAAGCACCCTTTTTGCTGCTGGGTGATTTTTTAACTGGGATGTCAGTGTTTTTAGTTTGAGCTATTAGGTGTCGCTTTAGCCGAAACTATTGCATTAGAGTACAGGTAGGGAGAAATGGCATATGAGGAGGGACAACACACAAGGTTGTAGGTGTGTTTGATTATTTGCCGACCCATTTGACTTCCCATGGCCATACCCCTATGGCCATTCCCACCCAGTAGCTGCCCCTCCCCGTCCAAAACACCTCCTCATGGGAACCCTTTGAGCTTGCTTTAATCAAGCCTTACCATCAAACATTGCACTTTAAGTGCCTCCGGGTGTTTTTTCACAGCAGTCTTATGCGAGTTAATGAGTGAATTCAAGTAAATTTAAGTTGTAAAACCACTACTGGTGTGAAAACAAGCACTGGCAACTGCAAACGTTTTGGCTTGTGTACAAGTATTAGGCATTTGCCAAGCACGGCTATTAGATGCTATTTGCACTTGCTACCATCAATGGCCTGTTAATACCACTACGTCTGTACCTGGCAAGTACCCCTCCCATTCCTACATAAAAGCCCAAACTGTTGGCATTGTCAATGCTTGTTCACAAATGCGTTTGCCAATACGTATAACGCAAACATAGCTCCCAGGGAACAGTGGGGGCTCTTAGTAAGCATCATTACCTGAGGGCAAATACGCATAGTGAGGAAGCCCAAACCCACCAACTGGGGTACAGAGAGAGTGGAGTGGGGTTCTCCCCGTGAGAAATCTATTAAAATAATATGTTAACATGATGCATTTTACAGTACACTTTGTGAATACATGGATAAAAAGACATAGGGCTTGATTTACGACATGTTTTTTCAATGGGATTTTCCCATTTAAAAATACTGTTTGAATCGGGTCCATAGAATTTACAACAGTAGATGATGACTGCGCAAATATATGCCGGTACTCCCACGTAAAAACACATACATGTTACCATTTCCCATTATGCCAATAATGGCACTAAAAGAAAACTCATCCATACTGGTTAGCTGTGTCAATATATGCCACTACTCCATGTAAAAACAGTCACGTTAGATGTGCCCATGTCAGTCATAATACCACTGTTATGATGATTTGGACTGTGCACCTCTATCATTTGCATCGTCTCCAGACACTCATTTGGCTCTGTAGGAAAAGTGAGTGGGGTCAGTTTATGATGAAAGAGGGATAGGGTAGAGGTTGTGCTCTTCTGTTGGTGCTTGCAGAACCAGAAGAAACTAGCGTCTGTGTGTGTTGGCTTTCTGAGTGGGCTTTGACTGTGGGTACTGGGGTTATTGTAACCAGAGGGGCAACGTCCAGTGTCTGCGTTGTTTGTTATTTGCAGCAGTTTGTTCTTGTGGCAGATGTGTGACTTGTGTGTTTGTGTGTAATAAGGCTAGCCCATATGGGCATGAGTGGTACATGGGAGGTATGCGGGAGAGGAGCGAGCAGCAGGGGTGTTTAGTAGTTAGTAGGGCAGCAAGATTCAACACAGTGGTCAACGAACTGCAGCAGGTTTTAAATGGTGGAAAAATTCAAAGGCTGCAGAATTTGAAACAATGGTAAGCTTTCACAGGGTAACTAGATTCAACACAATAGCAGGTTTAACAGGGTAGCTCGGTTCAACATAGTGGTCAGTTACAGAGGGCAGCTAGATACAACACAGTGGTGCACTTCAGAGCGCAGCAGGATTTAAAGCGGTATCAAACTAAACAGGGCAGCTAGATTTGACAGTAGTAAGCTTTGAAGGGAAACAGGGTTTAAAATAATGGCAAAATTCAAAAGGCAGCAGGATTCAAAACAGTAGCAAACTTCACAAGGCAGCTAGATTTAGCACAATGGTAAACTTCACATGGCAGCTAGATTCGACACAGTGGCAAACTTCAGAGCGCAGCAGGATTTAAAGCAGTGGCAAACCTCACGAGGCAGCTAGATTCAACACTGGCAGACTTCAGATCACAGCCTATTTAGGAATAGTGTTGGATGAAAATGTTCAATTCCGTTCAGTGGGAAAATTGGCAAATTCCATGCAAAATGTACCCAATTTGTCAATTTGCCAATGCAGAGCCTAATTGGCAGTTTGGGGCCTTTCCCGGTCAAAATTGTGTTTTTTGAAGAACAAAATTTGCGGAGGAAAAAGGTGTGCTTTGCCCTTTTAAATTTCGTTTTCCCCAAAAATCTTTAGGGGTGTGTTTCGGACCCCACAAAAACGAAATTTCATGGGGAAAATTAAATGTTTAAAGAGAAAAAAAAACACCAAAAATGTTGGTGGAATGGTGGAAAACAGCTCCGCTAACGGAACGGAACTGTTGGTGAATTTCACCAATTCCATTTCGCTGGCGGTAATTTCAGCCACTCCTACTTAAGAGGTGAGGTCCCCTCACATGACCATTACAGGCCTACGAACCTGGCTCTTCAGAGCATTAGAAATCCACTATAACACCAAGTCTCCGGTCAAAGAATTGCAGGTAAACCATTCCTCTTTCTTTGGATACAAAAAAACATTCCCAACCTCACATCCTTTGAATCATGCCAGCCATGTTCCTTCTTCTGCAAAGGAAATCAATGTGGGACAGAGCTGGGCTTTTAAGCCTTCTATGGGCAGCGTTAGTCCTATGGGTTCTTGTAGTGTTGATAGTCTAGCAATGTTTTCATTAAATGGGCTCCTTGACCCCTCAATCCTCACCTTTGCACTAATCCTTGACAATGGGCAGATAATCAAACAAGGACGTTCTTGTTTAGGTGAAATCCATTCTGGGGACCTAGCTTTGCAGTACATTAATAACTATATATGTTTTCCATGTTCTGCTAAGGTCATACAAATCACCCTGTAGCTCATTTTGCTCCCAGATGTAATTTGCCGGAAGGCACCTGCTTCGTTTGTTCTGAGGCAATAGCCTAGTTTTTGCATAAACCTGGCCATATTTAATGGGCTTATGCTTTGCCTCAAACAGCAAACACAAAACAGTTTTTTTGGTTTATATATAATTATTCATAATTTATTACATGGGCCATAGGTCCTACAACTTCAACCATAAAGATGCTAATTAGACCTGTTTATAATTTTACAGATAAAACAAAGCACATATAGATGAATAAAACAATGAAACAATGCATAAATTCACTCTTATTACCTATATCACACATCATATATTTTGCATTTAACAATAAATTCTTTACAGTCATATCACTTTTTTCAGAATTGTGAGCGAAATGTGCCAACAAAGGAGAACAAATCCCCAATCTGGTAAATAAGGGAGAATGTAGAATTAATAGGCACATACATGAATACACCCGACCTGGGATGTGTTTTTGGTCTTCAACAATGGTTTTTATATTTAGGTTTTTTGGCACTGGAAAATCGAGGATGTTTTTAATCTAATAGATAGATAGGGTTAGTAAGAGATTGTGCTCTCTTTCATTGAATGTATCCATTGCGTCATTGTGGGAAGCTCTTTCGGCGGGGTGCAGGGAATGGGCCTGAAAAAATGCACAGTGCACTTGTGGGTGAAGGGCTCACCTAATGGAGCACATGGAGTGCTTCACAGCGACTGCTCCAGCAGTGCTGTAGAAGTGTGCACGGCTGCTCCTGCAGATCGTGTTGTAGGTAGGCGGTCGATCGGGAGGAGGGAGGCATCAAGGCTGGATCCTCACGGAGCGAGGAGGGCTCCTGCCCTGTAGAAGTGGCTACCTGGAACTCGTAAGCACCTTCAGCACTGGATCCATGCATGCAAATGAATTCAGCTCCAAAGGACAAGGCCACTGATTCCACTGGTGAATCCAGACAGGAATCACTGTAAACTGATAAGTACAGCCCCATGGCACTGGACCACAGCGTACACATGAATGCAGTCTAGCAGCAGTGGATGAACGAACACACATGAACGCCGACCAAAGGCACTGCATCAGTGAACAACGATTCCGAACCCACAAGCCTTGGATGGCTGTACACCTATTAACCCAGACCCCTCTCCACTGGATTGTTGAGCACTAATTAAAACAGATCACAGCACTGGATCACACAACAATGAGGAATCTTCACCCACACCACTGGACTGGATCACACAGGAATTCAGACTAGAACACAAGGGGCCTCATTACGACCCAGGTGGTAAGTTACCGCCTGGGCCGTGACTTTACCACCATGGCGTAAACTAAGTTTACGCCATGGTGGTTGGCGGACTTACCGCCCCATTCCGACCTTGGCGGGGCGGTAAGTCCCCAATCCCCATTTACCCTTCCCCATTCTTGCCCCATAGGGCATAATGGGAGTGGGGAAGGCGTTAATTACGCCACCGTAAATTACGGTGGCGTAATTAACTCCATGGTCCCTTAGCGCCATGGATTTTAACACCTGCTAAAAGCAGGTGTTAAATCCGCCATGGCGCTAAGGGACCTCGTACTCAGGCGGTAAGGGTCGGCGCTGTTTACGCCGCCGTAAAACCCTTACCGCCTGAGTCGTAATGAGGCCCAAGATCATTGAACACTGAAAGGTCCAGAAACCCACTGCACTTCATCACTAAACATGCATGAATTCAAATGGGAAAGTGGTGTTTTGAACCGAATAGCAATGCAACAGTACCAACCATAGTAATACATGTTCTCAAATTTTGTATGATTCTCCACTTCACCAAAGCCCCTTTGCCATCCCAAATGCAAAGGCCATATAATTGTAGCTCCCCACACTCTTGCGGCTCTCACCAGCTCACACACACGTATAGGCGCACCTTCACACAATGCTCACACATCATGCATGCATGTAAAGAAACGTACATCATCCTGAAGATTAGTCCCATCCACTGTTCCTCAGCTCTGCTCTGCTTGTTGGGCCTGCTGCTGCAGGAGGAAGCAGGGCGGATAGTTTATTGACACTCCCCTCCCTGTATACCGCCTCCATTATGGCCCAAATGAGAGAAGCATCTAAAATGGACGTCCCCATGGATTTCTCTGGGCTGTGCCTCTGTGCTGCCATCTGCTGGCTGCAGAGACAGGAGCCTTGCAGACCGCCACTTGGGACAACACCCCTCAAATGAGGGTCTGTAAGATCTCTGCGCCTGCAGCCACTAAGCAATCATTTTGTCATGCAAAGCACCCTGAATTGGGGCACTGCACAGGACGCAATGAGTGACGTCTGGAGGTTAACAAGGGGGGGGGGGCTGCACCCCAGAACCCATTATACACCAGAGGCCACTGTTTTCGATAGAGTAGCAAATTCAGAGTGTGTATGTGGACAAGGGAGAGCCATCACAGATGCTTCCAGGACTGAGGGGAATGTAGTCCTGAAACAAGTGTTTTTATGTGTTTCTGAATTGCAGGAGCCAAGGAGCATTCCTTAGGGCATGGTGAGATCTTTCCAGATTTCATTCTCCTAAAAAAATATTGAACACTGCGCCTTAACAATAAACAGGTTGTTACTAACCACTATCAGTTCCGTTAGGTAACTTTCACACTGCATGACAGTTTGCTCTGTGAAAACGCACCCCTTTAATGTTCCTTCGCTTCCAGGAGCTGCGAAATTAACTGATTTGCTAAGCCTCTCTCAATGTGAGTGAGTGCAAAAAAAACAAGAGTACTGCTGATTTACTGCCTATGGTTAGGGTATTTTATGTCTTATTCTGCAGATGAGAAAAGGCTGCCTTACTAACACTTTTAAAATAAAACAGTCTACTTCTGTCTTGACACGACACAGACAATATGGCTGACCTTTTCACATATTGTATTTTACATATTAGATGAAGTGCACCCCTGACTCCTCGCAAGAGCAGTCGACCACTCTACAAGAATTAGATTAACAAAAACGGTTACAAAATTGAAAATGAAATGAAAATAAACTAAGCATAGAACACTTTAAAGTGTGATACAATCTAAAATGACACAAAAAGACATGAGAAATGAAAGAAAAAAGACAACTATAACACTGGACTTTTAAGAAGAAAAAATTGTACATTTATTTTATAAAGCAAAAAAAAACAAAACAAGCAACGATTTGTCACAGAGAACACCACAGTTCCCCATTTGCTGAAATTACAAAAGTGCGAGAGTTCTGCAAATATTGTATGATAATGTAGGTTAAGAATGTAAGATAAGATAGTAACCTCTAAACTGAACCCTATGCTTGTAACCATCCTTGTATGAACAAGCTGAATTACACACCTGTAACCAATCTCGTAAAATTAAGCGCCTAGATACCTCTGGGTTTTGGGCGCTCTGCAAATGGTCAAATAAATAAATAAATAAAACATGCTGTATGGAATTCTATGAAGGAAAGGCTTTGAAAAATCCACAGTACAATAAACTTTGGGTAGATGTACTGGCTTCCTATCATCTTACGGCTCGGGTTATTTGGGAAAGACTCACTGGGCACTCAATTTTAAAGATAAAAGACATGGAATTTGAGACTGGAAACTCCAGATTTAGCTGAAGGCAGAGATGCTCCTGGACGCCCAGGAGGGAGAAACATTTCCCAGTACTCCTTTGAAATAAATAAAAAAAACATTAATCATCCATGTGGTGCCCCCTATTGATCAAAAGAACTTGGCGAGGACGATGGGCTATTAGAGGAAACCTTTGGTGGCCTGAAATGATTAGAGCTGTTGACAATTGCTGAGGACGTGATTCTATATTTAGGTAACGCTGCACATTCTGTGCTAAAATGGAAAATCACTTTCCCCTATAACTTTTCTAATGTTTAATCCCATAAATGGATCTTCTCCCAATTCTTAAGTCAGTCTGATCCAAATGTGCGTGCCAAATCTAAGAAAGATCCATGCACGGGTTCAAAAGTTATACGAAGTTGTAAAACGTGATTTTTTCCATTTCCTTAGAATGGGGAATCCCTATAGGGAAACTAGATTTTCCAAAACCGATTTCTCAAAATTGGCCACTTTGATTTTGTTCATGTTTGCCATATATGTGAAGTTTGCCGTTCACTTGTATTTTAGCAAAATATTTAATAAAAATGCACAAGTCAACGAGGAGATATGAAGTGGTGAAAAAAAGAGGCATCTAGATTTTTGACATGTGCAGTGAAGTTCAATTTGGAATCTAATTACGCAGAGGAATCACCTTTAAAGACAGCCACCATTCACTTCACAATGTACTCTTTGAAGTATACATCGGAATACAATTACCAAGAGGAATCCCCCTGTACAAATTGGCAACGTTTTCCAAAATGCACATTCCCTTCAGAATGTGCTCTTTAGCAAGCCTAAAGATGTGCCCTCGCCACTAGCCCCTGACGAGCGATAATTGGCACTTGGCGAGCAAGATAGTGCGCTGTATGTATGTGGAGTACTGACGGGGAGTGACTTTTATGCCAGGCTAGTAGGTTGCGACTTGAACAATTTCCCCGGCCCTCTACCATGAAGTAATGTTTGTACGAATTTCAAATACACGTGCTAGCAGGAACCACTTGGGTTGAGTTGTACAAATTAACAAACATTACAATAGTCAATAATTAACAAAGGAATCTTTGTAAGAATTCAAAATGTACATACTACAAGAAAATATCTAGGCTGAGATTTAGGATTTAGCATTGCCAAAGTAAATTCTTTTTCATGTGTATTTAATACATGACAATGTAAATTATTAATACAAGTACTGCGAAGAAGAACTTGGGTAAATATGTATCAAACAAGAAGCGTAGACAAAGGCAATGCATAAAAGAACAAGCATTGCCAAAGCAATCATTTTGGCTGGTTACATGTTTAAATGAAAAATCGTCCCAGTCCCTCATTACCACACTTCATCATCCCCCTCATCTGCCCTGTCCTACATTATTACCATACATCCTCTTTCTACACCTCTTCCTTACCAGGCACCATCATTCCTCTCGACCCAGCCACTCATTATCACACGTAATCATCCTCATTGTACCATCCCTCATTAGCACGCATCATCATACTCCTCATACCAGTCCCTCATTCCTGTGCATCATTCTCCTCCTCATACCAATCCTTTATCATGCACCATCATCAGGCAATACTTTTGACATGTCACTCATGTAAACATGTATGAAAGATGAAATATGCATGACAGGCTTGTTGAAATATATATGACAGTAAAGTTGCTTAATGGGCCATTTGATACAATCTACAATTTGAAAACAAAAAAACTGTTGGTGCCACCAGTACATTTCTGAACATGCAATGATGGTGAAAGCCAAAAAAATAAAAATAAATAATTTAAAGACAACATTAAGATTATAATCTATGGAAAGTAAATCCTACAAAGATTAGACATCTAATTAAGTTTACAATAAACACTGAATGTAAATTAAATATTCTTACAAATAAATAGTTTCTAACACTGCAAATATAACCTTAACCCACACCACTGCTTAACTACAGTCACAGATGGGATGTCTTGTGTAGGGGAGGCACTTAATGTAGGTGTCAGCTCGGGATGAAGCATTCATGGTGAGGGAGGCGTCTGCTGTGGGTGTAGGCATGTGGTTGCAGGGTACGATGTTCATTAATTTTTTTTCGCAGCTTTTTTTGCTGAAAAAGTTTGTCTGAAAAGATCCATCTAAAAATATGGGTGGTTGGGTAAGGGCATATAATGGGTAGGGGTGGAAGGATAGGAAATAAATAAAGGGGAGGGGTGAATCCCCTTCCCCCCACAATAAACAAAGAAAAATGTGCTGAGTTTTTTCGGCCAAACAATGCCATTAAACAAAACCTGAAAATAAAATGGGGATGAATGAACATAATGCCAGTTGTAGCATGTCTTCTTGAGAATTTAAAAAATGTTAGAAAGAGGGAGCAGTGGAAGATATGGGGAACAGGATGGGGGGCATGCAACTATGATATGCCTGAATTTGCGGCTGCAGACGTCTATGCCCACTTTCTAACACACAAGCAGGCAAGCAGAGGTGATTTTGAAGAAATTACCTTTCAGTTAAGCAGGTGTCTAGATGGATGTTGTCATGCTGTTGACCTGTGTGGTGACTGTTTGTAGCAGCATATCATACTTTCTGGAAATCTGGTTTTAATACTTAAGTGGATAGTGGCAAAGGGTGAACGTTTATGTCAGGTTTGACTGTACACAATCTGCCCATCAGAGCCCTGCGCGGCTGCGTCATAGCAAACTCACTGTAGTTCATTCTCTTGCAGATGGACGTGGTAAGTGTCATTTATAAAAATGATTAGTGGCTAAATTAACATTAGCCTAGGATTTGTCCAGTGTGTCTCTACCAAATCGGCCCACTGGAGTTCTTGGTGTTGGCAAGAGCTCCCTCTTGGACTCCT
This sequence comes from Ambystoma mexicanum, assembly GCF_040938575.1. Lineage (NCBI taxonomy): Eukaryota > Metazoa > Chordata > Amphibia > Caudata > Ambystomatidae > Ambystoma > Ambystoma mexicanum. The sequence goes on along the minus strand of NC_090935.1, from coordinate 1,320,201,628 downwards.
CTGTAAGGCGAGTTTATAGCAATCTTTCTACAGTTATTTCTCTTTCATGTGGACCTGAATGTTAGAAAAGTCTTTCAATTCAATACTTCAAGTAAGGTAAAATTTAAAACTTGGAAGACCCTGCTGTGAGGGAGCCTGCACCAAAGTGAGTGCCTGGATGCAGGCAGGACCCCTCCCCACCACTCCTTACCTGCAGCGACGGCGGTCTCCAAGCCAGGGAAGCAGGCACAGCAGAACGCCAGCAACCAAGGAGAAGCCGGGCAACCCCATGACGGGGCGCCACCAAACAGCATAACACCGGTCCACAAGTAGTGCGGCTCCAGCTGACAGTTGTCATCTGGAGGCCGAGGAAAAACGCTGCCAGTAACCCACCAGGGATTTTTGTAAAAACAGAGGCTGCACAGAGGTTGCCAAGCCTAGCCCACCAGGGATTTATTATTGAATTAAATACAGGCCCCATGAAGGCTTAAGCCACTATGCCACCAGGAACAATAATATTATTTTAAAGGTCGTGTAGCCCTTAAACAGTCCAGCGTCCCGAGACCCCAGCAGGGTCCATGTTGGAAAGGAGCAGAGCTTTTCAGCCTTTTAAGCCCTCACACGTCCTCCCTCTGTCACAAACCCTGGAGCCAGGTACGCTATTGGTTAAGGTAAGTTACCAATCCTGGGAGGGGGTGGGGTATTTAAGCAAATATGTTTCATTGTGTAAGTATGGGTTTGTTGGAATGAGGACAGGAGGAGGTGAAGGACATCTGAGAGACCAGTGAAGGCAAGACCATTTTGGAGTGCAGAGGGCATTGTTAGGAGGGTCTGTAGAGTGGTTGTGTGTGAGAGAGAGGAGTGTGAGCAGTAGAGGTAGACTAGGAGTAGCAGAGTGGGGTAGTAGTATCGGAGGTAGTAGTGGATGGGAGAAGTGGGGGTAGTTGGGGGATGTAGCCAGTGCAGGACATTAGGGGTAAAGTGAAGTAAGTAGTAGAAGGGTGAGCAGGGTACCTTATCCCTGGAAGTACCTGAGGGTCGAACAGGGGCCAGTAGAAGGTCAGCAGGGCACCATTATCCCTAGTGGTTTGTAATAGTGAAGAGAGGTGCGCAAGGCACCATATCCCTGAGTGATCTGGAAGGTAGTAGAGTGGTAGTAGCGGAGCAGGAACAGTAGTCATAGTAGTAGCGGGAAGAGTGACAGTGAGTGGAAGAAGAGGAGTAGCTATTGGTATAGACTTGAACAGGAGTTAGGATTAGAAGAATACTAGGAGATGAATAAGTAGAGTGAGCGGAAGGAGGGAAAAGGAATAACTGAAGTAGAAGTGTAGAGGAGCAGCCAAATGCCACTGAAGGAAGTCCCGCCCCCCTATCACCTGTATATTGGAGGCCTGAGATTGTGATGTGCTTGACACCAGCAGTTGTGACCATACCACAGAGAATATTCGAAAGAAGATACCCTCTGAGAAAGCCCTATTAAATGTATTCCCGAAGAGATGACAATCTTATGGAGGAAATCCCAGAAGGAATATGAAAGAGAGCAAGAGATGGAGTTGGTGACGTCATGAAAGACGAGCGTGACGCACTAAGAACCCTGGCTGAAGAAGATGAATGGACCTTATAGAAACTGATGACGAAGTAAAGAATCAAGTAAACTTTAATATGCGAAGAGAAGAGTGCGCGTGCGAAGAGCACTGCAGAAAATGCAAGCCGTTCAATAACTGTACAGATGCAGCAGCGCAAGTAGAGCAAGTGATCATAGAAGCTGGCTATACGTAGTGAATAGACTGCAGATGAAGCAGCCATTATATAGAAACTGGACATCGGTGTCATAAATTTAGTAAGCTCAGACCGATGGAGAAGGAAGGCTGAGAGCTGTGTTGCAGTAAGAATTAGCTGAGATCGTGAACATTAATGGCAAAGCTGTCTGGCCTGGTGTCAAGGCTAACGGCAGCCAAGACTGATTATCTATTCTTGAAGGTGGCAAACGTGCAAAGCTGAATCATTCCTTGTTAAGTTCAAAGAAAGAACACCAGGCGTGCCACATTTTAATCATTTAAGCCATTTAATTGCTGCAAAATCGTCCAAAGTGTGGTATCCTGTCACACGAGCCAAGGATGGAAATAGGCTTGAGCATGGAGTCCTAGAATAATGATAGAGCGTGCTCACACTCTCTTATATTCCCACAGACAAGAATACACTGCAAGGCAAAGTTCAAAGACAATCTTCATGGCAGAAGGCTTGGGTGATGAGAGACATTGGGCTAATTGGGTGGGGAGGTAAAGTCATGTCCACCTCGTGGCACCTGGGTATGAGCTTACGTGCTGCTAAGTGAACCGAATGTTCCATGCATGGAACGAGGGTGCCAACCAATTATAGAGGGCCATATAATGGTGGGCCTTATAGTTTGAGAGCCAATGAAATATTGTGTACTTAATAGTGTGAAGATGACTTACACTAGAGGTGGGTACAAGTTGTCCACCTGACAGTAGAGATCCAATCACAACCCAACCCATTATAGAAAGTATACTTAGATGTTCCCCTTGAGCGTATTGCAATCCCTCATGGGTTTCTCTTATTTGCCACATAGTATGATGTCACGTATGACAGATTTTTACTATATCAGTGGGATTTTTTGTAATATACACAGAGAGCTCGAGCGAACGTCCGTTGATATCCGTTGTAACTCCCTGTTTTAGACAATTGATAATAAAACAGAAAACTTTGCCATCTTCCTGAGTTGGTTCAATTATTTGGTGTCAGGGTTATTCTGCATCCCATCCATTGCATGCGTGTTGCCAAAAGGGCTCTAAGCTCAGAAGGATAGTTGGGAGTAGAAGCATTAAAAAGAATAGAAGCGAAAAAGGAAGTAAGATGGGAGGATTGAGGTAGGAAGGCGGAGTGAGAGTTTGGAGGGACAGTGACGTGGCGGGAGGAGAAGAGCGGAAAGGCTCAGTATAGAAACGGATCAGGAGTGAGAGGCTGTGAAAGGTGTGAGAGTGACGCTGGGTGAATGAAGGGTACCATTCCCTATTTTCCCAGCAACTAACCAACGATAGGAGAAGGAGAGTTAGAAGTTCCCTAGGGAGTCAGGTAGCCATCAACGTAGGGAGAACACCATTAGACATAGTGAGACGAGAGACAGCTAGGGGTTACTGATCCATAGTTACTAACAGTCCAGGGATGCCTGGGGCTGGGAAGACCAGGGAAGTCGTTAGAGGAAAGGGACAGCCCTAGAGCCAACCATCCCCAGTCCGTTAGAACCGGAGAGGAATCAAGTAACAGCTATTCTCACCATTTATTTTAATAAACACCTTTGGATTTTATTCAAAGAGTCAGCATGGTTATTTGTGGCAGACCACCCCATCACAATACATACTTCTTCACCATACGATTGGCTGGGTGATATGAACCAAGAGTCATATTTCAATGTTTTTGAACTGAATGGCGATATACGATATATATCTCGATATTATATGGGTTAAATGCTCAGTTGTAAGCTGCGAACTACATGTGAACACCTTTATTTATAAGAAATTGATCAAATTAAAGTGCATATACAGGGTTCCTCTTTTTGTTTGAGAATACACACAGCTGTGTAAATATCAAAATGGAAATAAGAAATTGTATTATATGTAATAATGTATATAAATGTATATATCTCGATTTTAATGATATTGTCTCATCCTACATCGATTTTGAAAACATATCGATATAGCTCCAAAATTCTATAAATCGCCCAGCCCTACTACACGATGTGGACCTTTTGGATATATACAGGCTACCTATAACATATCCTGAAGGCCGAAGTTACAACTTTAAGTAAATACGATTTCCATACAAAAGATACCCACTTTGTCACAGAGTTCAAAATTATCTAAAATACAATAATTTTGTAAATAAACATTCTCAGCAGTCAGGGCCAATATGATGGCAGCAGTCAAGGTTTTAACTTGCCAGAGGGGAGGTTAGTGGTACCAATGAAAATGGTGCATGCTTGTGATGGTAAACACAGTACTTACAGAAGGTGGACACAGGTGGCATATGGAAAGCTTGCGAGAATGCCAGATGGCGAGTAAATCCATCCACCAAATGCAAATTCATGTTGGGTTATGTGGTCTAATAATGCGGTCTGCCCAGGAAGCATTGTGCGTTGATCTCAGTTTAGGGTGCCACAGAGGAGAAGGAAGCAATGGATTAATTGAAGGGGGGGGCACTGTTCTGGCTGATAGGGTGAGATTATGCAGAAGCAACATATATTTATCTCCAAAGTCTCACATTTTCCGCCTGTAAAACTAATACTTTTTGTGCTAGTTGTGTTAGTCAAGCTAAAAGAATAAGGGCAGGAGACGTGGTATTCTAGGTCTTTTGGCATTCTGGTTTATTCAAAGTAAGAAGCTATGGGGTTCCAGTACGGAACCCCTCAGTTAGCAGGGGGTAGAACCTCTGGGCACGGAGGAGGCTGGGAATATTTCCCTGTGCTCCGCTGGATGAAAGATCAGTTTCAGATTTCATCTATGATGTTATCCCTCATATATCACAACAAACTTTCACCTCCAAATCCAGGAATTTCTTAAGAAGGTACCCATAGTGTTTTAATGTTTGGAAAAGAGATTTTAGACCTACCTGATGGGAGGATTCTGCTACTTTCTCAGCCTGCCCGTTTTATGCATGCGGGCACCAACATCTGCTATCTGCCAGTCATCGGTGTGATGCCAGATCTAAAAGAATTGTCAATAAGTAGACTTAGCGTCAGTTTCACATTTTGTATTACCTTGACATGTGTCACCCTAAATCATTTTCCTTTTACATACTCAAAGAGAAATAGGATTAAGTTTACTGCCTTGGCTAGAATTCTCAGATATCAATTGACCAGAACAATTTACCTTCCCTCTTACCTTCATGTAGAAAGCATAGGCCCTTGCTACAAATTAAGCATTCACGACAGTGCAGGTGACAAATCTCATGTTTACACACGAGTCTTGTAAAATGGTGTTGGATTTTTACCCAGGAATGATTCAGACATCCACTCTGATCGTCATTCATCATACCCAATGGCATAACAAACAATAAGGGGGCTCCACTGCAAGCTCTGCTGAGGGGGCCTGGAAGCTCCTCAAAGAGGTGCATGCCACACTAGATAAATAAGCTGACCTGGGCCAACACACTTGTGCAATGCACATGTTGACCATTCTGCTGAAAGGGAACGCCACGTACCACACAAAGCGAAACATCTAAGTACGTTTTCAAATAAAACCTTATATTTTTCAAGTTTAAAAGCAAGGGTGGGCAACACCTGACCCCCAAATGTACCGGTTACTTCTGGGCGTGGCATGTAACATTATTATGTGCAGGCCAGAGGCAGAGTTTGGTGCCATGGGCGGCGGCTTCTGAGTGAGCACCAGATTTATTGCCAGCCACAGCAGGTGGACATTTTTAGTGCAAGGACAATAATATCTCCCATGCACTCTATAACACAATTATTAAAAACATTTGGATAAAAATTAAAATTGGCTCCCTTTGGTAACTTTAACAAATCTAGCAGATGTCATGTCACCAGCAGTACACAGGACCACTTTGCAACATTTTCATGATGCCTGTCTCCACAACTATGCCAATATTGGCACTAAGTCACTTTCATGCAGCTGAACTCACAATATATGCCAGTATTCTAATTGCAAATCACTTCACAAAGCTGCACCCATAAAATGCCAGTATTCCCAGCATAAATAAATCACTTTGAATTTGCGCCATAACCTTTGCCAGTGTGGTCACTGTACATCCCTTTCATGAAGGTGCAGCTACACTTTATGCCAGTATGAGCTCTTTAATCACTTTCATGTTGCTGATGCCATAATATATACCAGAATTCCCAATATAGCACTTTGGATGACATGGCACAAACAAAATAAGACTGCATTGTCACTATAAATAAATATCATGATGCAGTCCTGCAAAACACATGCACACACCACTCTTGCACAGAGGCGCACACATACAGACACACACACATACAGACACACACGCACACAGTCAGTCTCACACAGAAACATACACCCAGGCACACTCACAGAAACATATACACCAGTGCACACACTTTCAAAGTCAGGTACACATACAGCGCAATACATTCCAAAATGCATGCATGCAAAAACGTATTTCTATTAAATTATCTCGGTCTGAGTGCGGCAATGACAGCTCACTGGAACAAGTCAGGCACCTGGGTGGGCTACACTTTGGTTACCTAGCAAACAGGCAGCAGCAGAATGTGGCACCTGAATGCTGTAGGGCTGGTACAGTGCATAGCTCATGCATGAGCACATTTCTTTAAAGGTAGAGCTTTGATGCCACGCCAGCCTCGAGGGAGGCAGGCAGTGGGCCCACCATGTATGTAGAATGGTCTTTGGGTGTAAAAGGGGGGAAATATTACCCTCTCTCAGCTCCAGCACAGATACATGTGCACTTGATTACAGTCAGTGCTTTCAGAGGAATGTGAAATTGAGGGGGCCCCAGCAAGGGGGCACAGCCTACAAAGTGATTGATTTTGCCTAAATGGGGGGGTGCAGGTCCCAAACAAATCATGAGACCTTGCAAAAAACCAAACCACTGTCTGTAAGTAACACACTCTCTCAATCAGTATATAAACAATTCAATCAGTGAACAAATCACGTTTTTTCTGAAACTAAATCCACTATGAGCAGTTGGGGAGAAATAGCATCAAGGCAGGTTCCTGGATACATTGAATAAAATCCAAGAGTATTTTGGAAACACAGGAATGGACGCAGATTGTAATATTTGATGGATTGATCTCCAATAGTGTTTTCAAAATGAAAACTTCTGAGGTAAATGGGATTGGCCCTCATTTCATTTGTCCTAAGACTCACTCTAATAATGAAATTACTAAAACCATGAACTATATGTATTCATTTGGGCAGCTTTAGATCTGAGGTGTGAGACTTGGGCTGTTCTGTTTAAGCAGAGGGCAAATTCCCTAAACAAACTGCTTTCATTGCTAGTAAATGGATTCTTGCGCTCACAAGTAGTTATGTTGGGTGGAACACCAGGAATCAGACCTGCGCAGGCCCTCCCCTGTCTTATTGTTTAAATGTTGGTGGAACCTGGTGCTTGACCAAAGCGGTGCTGGGGGTTACTTGCACTGTAGGCAGCTGGTTTTATACATATGTAGGACATACAACAGGCTCAGTGTGGTCTTAAAAGGGAATTTAATACATTCTAATACATTCTATGCTCTGGTGTCCAAGTAAGCAGGTAAAAACCAGGCATAAAATATGCAGTGTATGCAATGCTGTAGGTTTGCTAATTAAATGGGCACTTGTGTAGCAAAGCTAGCTATTTAAGTTACCATGTTTAATGAAAGCACGCTCACCCTGAATTCCTCTGTTGCCCTCACGGCTCTCTCCACCCTCTTTTCGCTGTTTACTGTAAACTCAAGGGGGCTAATGGAGAGAGTGCAGCAGTAATCATCCCCTCCACTCGAACTGCCAAAGGCCTGTGTGGTAGTCGTAGGCAAGATTTTTTAAAATCTTTTTCTAATAATTACAAACTGGACGTAAATCAGAATAATTATTTTATTAAGCTAACTATATCCTATCTCCCAACTTTATTTATTTTAAAAAAGACAGTCATGCAATTTTTCCTAAAAATTTAAGTTGTTACATAATGCATAAGTACAATATTGCTACTGTAAAACACTGCATTGTCTCCATGCTTTACAGTAAAGTTTAGGTTAGTGTAGCTAAATCTAAGTATCAACTATATTTCATTTTGTTGGGGAAGATTTGAAAATGACTTTTTGGTGACATTTTAAAAACAATTCTATTACAACATTGCTAATCAAATGGGTTGGTTTGCTAATCAAGACAATTTTAATTAGCAAATTCTGCTAATTAATTTCTGAAAACTAATTCATGCCTTGAAAGAAGGTAAGGAAAACATAAAAAGTCTGCAACCTTTGGCTCCCCGGATGTTTTGGATGACAAAGTCCATCAGGCATAGGTGGCATTATCGATGGTGGGAGCTCATGGGATTCATAGTCCAAAATATGATATGATATTATATTTTATTTGTATCGTGCTCGTACACAAGGCAAGGGAGGGGAACGGGGGAGAACACAACAACGATCTTACTAGACCCAGTGACATTGAGAATGTGCATGTGCATGGGAAAGGGAAAGGGGAAAAGTGCATGGAAGGTGGAGAGTGGAAAGTGCGGAGCAGCGGAGAACAGATAGATAATAATAAATAAAAATAAATAGATAATGGAGGCAATAAACAGTGGTAGTGCAGCCAACAAATGGTAAGTGCTGTGTTTATGGCAGCAGACTGGGTAAGTCTGATAAGTGGAGAAAAGAAGAAAAATGGTGGGTGTGGGGGACTGTATGGGTACCGATACAAGTCCCCAGTGCAAGGGGTGGCCAGGAGCCAGTGCAGGAGGGTGGCAGGATGAAAAGGTACCTGGTCCAAGGGGACAGAGGGTGGCCAGGTGCACAGTGCCAAGAGAGAGAGAACAGATCAGCAGGGCAGAGGAGGAGCAAAGGCAGAAGCAAAGTGGTGGGTCTTGAGGTGCTTCCGGAATTGGAGATGGTTCTCCTCAAGTTTTAGAGTGGCAGGGAGGCTATTCCAGAGGGAGGCCACAGCCGAAGATAGAGATCTGCCCCCAGCACGTTTCTTTGAAAAACAACTGACCCAGAGGGAGTTAGAGATAGAGGAGCAAAGAGCTTGAGAAGGGAGGTATTTGCGGAGGGATAGCTGAAGGTATTTTGGATCCAGGCCACAGAGAGCCTTGTTGACAATACAAAGGGTTTTGAATGTAATCCTTGTATCCACTGGGAGCCAATGGAGAGATTTCAGAGCTGGAGGGATACGATCCCAGGGCTTGAGGCCAAGGACAAGTCTGCAGTCCTGTTCTGGATTAGTTGCAGAGGGCGGAGAGTAGAGGCAGGTAGATTTAGAAAGAGGCTGTTACAAAAGTCCAGCCTAGAGAGAATCAGAGCCTGGGAGACAGTACACTTCTGAGGGAAGGAGAGAAAAGGTAGGGTACCTCTTAGGAGGTGCAATAGGAAGTTTGACTTTTTAGAGACCTCAGAGATGTGGGCAGAGAAGGAAGTGATGACCCTGAGGTTCTTAGCCTCACAGGTGGGGGTAGGAGGAGGGCCAAGGGAGGCTGGCCAAAGGTGTGAGGGGAAAGGATGGTGAAGATGTGCCGATGAGGAGGATCTCCGTCTTGCTGGCATGCAGACAAAGATCATTGGCGGCACACCAGTCTTGAATGGCAGTTAGGCAATCAGAGATGAGAGAGGGAGAGGAGGTGGCCGAGGGCAGCCTGAAAATGAGTTGAGTGTTGTCAGCGTAGCACTGGAAATTTCTACAGAAAATGGCAATGCAGTGGGCGAGACTTTCCAGGTATTGGTTGAAAAGCCAGGGCGAGAGGTTAGACCCCTGGAGGACACCACAGGTAGAGAGGAAGATAGATGATAGGAAGGACCCAAGTCGGACCTGGGAGGGTCTATGAGAGAGGTCAGCCAGGCCAGAGCCTGATCAATGATACCCAGGTTATCACGGAGACGGTTGAGCAGGATGGTAAGGTTGACCGTGTTGAAGTCAGGAGAGAGATCGAGTAGGATGAGGACAGAGGAAGTGTTAGAGTCAAGGTTGGAGAGTAGATCTTCATGCATGTTCAGGAGAGCAGTTTCCATGCTTCTGGATGCTCTGAAGCCAGACTAGTGGTCATGGAGACATCCAACAGAATTGGAATGAAGGTTAAGCTGAGACATGGCCAGCTTTTCCAGCAGTTTGCCCAGAAAGGGAGTAATGGAAATTGGGGCGATAGTTAGCCAGACAGGAAAGATCAGCTGTGGGTTTCTTAAGAAGAGGATGCACAGGGGATTGCTTCAGTGGGGAGGGGAAGGATTCTGAGGCAAAAGAGTGGTTGCAGAAATCGGCACGGCTGCTCTCTGTATCATTTCTAAAACGAAAGCTGCTTCTAAAAAACAAAATGCAGTGAGCACTATCTGTGATGTTGTGCAAACCGAGAAACCCTTGCCGAACAGCTCATTTGAAGACTTGATGAATCTTCCAACTTATTCAACATCAGACTCAGCGCACTCCTGAAAATACTCACCAGGTTCATAACTTGGCCACCCGGAAAGATTTTGGCCATGAGAATATGTTCTCGCAAGATAGTGAAGGCAGTTGTGGATTTGACAAAGTGGAGGAGGTCATGTGACAACCAAAGATAAGCCTTTGGCCCGAGGATGGGAATGCTTGCCCTTATAATCTTGCGAAAACCGAACTGGCCCTGATAAAGCGGGGGGAATTCAGGATCTATTAAAGTTTAATTCCCTGGCACTGTCTCAAATCCAGAACACTAACAACCATGAGAAAACGGTTAAGAGTCTCCAGTTTTTCATCACTGTTCCTTCACTTGATGAGCTGGGCCCTTTGGATCTGTCTTTACCAGTACTCCCAGCAACCCATACCCTGGAAGAAGAATTGGACTTTTTGAGGAAAAGGCACAGGAAGTCTCCCGGTCGAAACAATGATCCTCAGCTGGACAGTGGTATCTCTAGACAAAGGGTTGAATGGGGAATCTCAAGGGTGGAGAGGTACTGGAACAGGGAATTGGGGGTTGCGGTCTGATCCATCGATCGCCCTTGGCAGCGTAGCAGAATGGAAGATCATCCCACTCTCCTGTCCTAATGACCCAAAAGCCTGAAAACTGTTGCGAGATTTTAACCTTCTTCCCCCTCCATTTTTAACCATGGAGGACAAGCGAAAGGGCTCGAAATCAAGCTTCCCTAGAAGAAGGGGAGTTATGGCCGTGGACGAAACTAGAAGCAAAAAGAGCCTTAACCAATCTCAACCTAAGCAGCTCCAGTGCGCCTCAAATACACTGTTATTGGAAAGAATGTTGCACGCTAACAATGGTTTAATTTTAAATCGAGAAAACGTTCTTAGATTGCTGCATCACATCCCTAAATTCTGTATAATATCCACAAAGGACATACACAGTATCAAATTCTTGGATGAACAACGAATGGACAATGTCGCAATCCACCTGCCATTCAACTTAGTAAAACAAACTTTGCTGGAAGAGGCGCCCTCTCGATTGCAATTGGGCTTTGATTTAACAGAACTACCTGACGCATGGAACCAGACTTCCATCGATCAACAGCATTGGTGGCGAAGTCCTCCCAAAGGTGCTAAGGCTAAAAGAGAGGATGATGCAACCCCCTTCTTTCGATCTGTTACAGCGGTCTGCAATCCTGCCACTAATAGAAGAGTGATAGCTAAATTGAGGTCTCCCCAGTCGCATGAATGTCAAAACTGGTTTGGTTATATGAAGCCATGACTTTTGAAATACGAAGAGCATAACTACCTCAACCCGGTAAACTTACATCTTTTACTCTAGAATCCTGGAACACCAAAGGACACACCCACTTATTTGGTAATGGGGAACTGAACTTCAATTTATACGATGTAGTCTGCTTGCAAGAGACTTGGTTAAGAAAAACCCAGATTATGGAAGGGTTGACGGTCTGCTTAGACCATGCCATAAAAGGCCTAAAAGGGAGACCAATGTCGGGTCTGTTGATAGCAGTTAAAAATGGTAGAGGTCTATCTGTAGTGGAAACGTTTAAGCCTTCCTCCTATATCCAATTGCTAATATACCGAATTGAAGGAGCTAGTTCTGGTGGCCACAAGTGGTAGTTGTTGTTCAATTTATATTGGAACATGGAAGCTAAGGGTTCTCATTCTTTTCAACCTTTAGTGATGGGTTTGTTGGACATAGCCTTCAAGATGTGGCCGGACCCAGCTGTAATAATATGTGGCAATTTAACTATACACTGGGCCTCATTATAAGTATGCCAGTCCGGAAACAACGGTGCCGGTAAGCTTACTGGCAATGTTTTTTCCAGACCGGCACACTACAACTCTGCCGGGTGGGTGCCCTCCCACCCGGCAGGTCAGACCTGCCTCAGACCCGCAGAGTTTTCATGGGAGCACCGGCACCATTATCAATGGTGCCGGTGCTCCTGCGTTCCCAACCCCATAGAGTCCCATAGGACTCTATGGGAATGGGGACGAGCAAAATTGCCAGCGCCTGACTTCCCGGCCGCCGGACTTGGAATAGCCCGGTGGCACCGGGAAGTCAGGCGCCAGTAATTTTTTACAGGTCCGGCGGCAAACCCGCCGGTAGCACCGTCAGGGTTACTGCCGGACCCGTAATGAGGCCCACTGTTTTGATCGATTTAATGTTTTGATAACTGAGTCCCACATGGCCTCTACTGTCTCTGAAAGGGGTGGTCATGCATGGTGTAAGGAACTGAGCAACAGGAGCATATATGTGCTGAATGGACACTTACCGGGTGATATTCCTGCTCATGTGATGTGGAAAAGGGGTGGGGAAAAGAGCATATTAGATTACATTTTTGCCTCCGGTAATATGCGCCGAGATCCCTGAAGCTCGAAATTACCCACACTAACTATAGTGACCATAATATTTTGAAGTTGACATGTAGAGACTGGTAGAGTCAGGCAATTGAGATATATCGCACGCAGGTCAAGGCTTCGAGTGAAAGAAAGAATAGAGGGTCTGGCAGAGAGATGTATCGATTCAGTGATCAGGGCCCCTCATGATCGAGTTGACCTGACTCTGGACTATACTAGATATTTGGTGAATTTTGTGGTAACCATTAAACCTGGTTTGTGTCCCAAATTTACCCATTCACACGTATATGATATAGAGGTTAACAAGGCCAAGAGAAACATGAGAGCTGACTTGAGGAGGCTTTAAATTAATCCAGTGGGGGAGAGAGAGCTCCAGATTAAAAAGTTGAAACATCGAAATTGGCTCAAATCGAGAAAATATGCAATGCTACAGCATGATGCAGAACTGATGCTTGGCAAAGGAGAATCCAAAAAAATGGGTGAGATGAGGGAATTGATAAACTCTCTGCATGTACCTCAAGCGAAATTGATCATTAATGCAGTCTCGGTCAAGTCTTGGGTTGAATACTTCTCCCGCCTATTTTCAGTAAGTAACACGGGTGGCTTGGCAGCATCAGTCACTCCTTGCAGCGCATGATCATTTTCAGTAGAACTTGATGTTATTGCCAAGCTTATTAAACAAAACAGTAATTATCCTGCCTCGGGACCGGATGGCCCTACAAACATGATGCTCAAGGAGAACCCAGCTGAATGGTCGCAGTTTCTGTTTGAGCTATTTATGTGCATAGGAAAAGTTGGGATGGTCCCACAATCTTGGGGGACCTTGGTGGTGATGTTGACCTTTAAGACAGGCGATAGATCTGATCCTAGGAATTATAGACCTATTGCCCTTCTTGACGCCATAGGAAAGATCTATGTGGCCGGCCTTAGTGGAGGGGGCATTATTGGGATGGGTTGAGCATTCTGGTAACTGGGATCCTTTGAAGTCAGATTTTATAAAGGGGGTGGGTACTTCATTGAACGTGTTCCTGATAATTCCTGGTGTGGCCAAGACAGATTTGGTACCCAGACCTTCTCAGCCTCTCCATGTCACCTCCAATCAATCTGCCAGTGGTCGCGGATCTGCTCGCCAGAGAAGGAGGCGCAATTATTATATAGAATTATATAAAAAAGATATGGAAGATTCTCCTTAATCCTCGTAGTATCCTTCTATAGTTTGAAGGTGATTCCTGATCTTACCTGTGGAGCTGAGGGTTTTTTCGCACTATTGGCTGGAGTGTGAGTGACTCTTGAGAGCCTATTTTGGAAAAGGGTGTTATCGCTTCCAAAGTGTGTATCGATTCAGGTTATAAGAACAGAGCTGGGTCTTATTTCCTTGTATGCAATGATGGTATGGAAAAGTGTAATGCTTTACCGGAAATGTGTACCATCAAACCTAGTGAGAGGCTTCTCTATGGTTAATGGGGGTTTTATTGAGTGGCTCTAAGCACACTCTAATGGAATGGACGTATATCTGTAGTGCAATATTGAGAGACTTGAATGTCGCAGAAGAGACTTTAGTTGCAAATTCAGTCTTAGTGAACGACAAACTGTGGTAGAAAGACTGGATAGAGTCCCAGAGCAAAGACAGTCTTACAAATTGTACTGGCAAATGGCCCCTGAAACTCGAAGATAGAGCACCTTGCCTCAATACCTAGCAAGATTCCCAGACAGTATCTACCGTACCCAATACGTGAGGTTCAGATTAAATCTCCACCCTACAAGAGAGATCCCGAGTGCACAAAGCAGGGATGGAAAGTCTAATACAATGTGTAGGTTGTGTAAACTGGTCAATGCAAAGGAGACCTTGAAAGTGGCAGTATGACCAAGAAGAGCCGCAAAGGGGCAGGAGAAAGGGTTTGCATGTGAATCCACCACAGACCATTCTGGAGATCAACAATTACAGGTAAGTAACTTGTTACTTCTACATAATGGGGTCTGGCATGGATTCACATGCTCATGAATAAAAAATACATAGCAGTACATAAATACAAAACCACGGGAGGTGGCAAGGCTCAACAGAAGCAATTACTCTTACCTCCTCACCAGGCTCACCTTCAAGCGAACAGGTTGCGCAGCACTGCTTGGCCGACCCAGGACTCCTCTCTGGAATCCCTGTTGATGCAGTAGAATTTCGTGAAGGTGTGCATAGACCTCCATGTAGCAGCCCTGCAGAGCAGCGGTCGGTTTGCCACCCAGTGACAATGGGAGATGCAGCCAGAGAGCCACCAGGAGATGGAAGCCTTGGAAAACGCCTTCCCATGGTTCACAGGACCGAAGTTCACATAAAGCTGAAATGTCTTCCGGAAACCCTTCATGCGGGCCACATAGAACTTCAGACCACGCGCCACATCCAGCGAGTGCAGAGTCCTTTCAGCCGGCGACAAAGGCGTCGGAAAACACACAAGCAACACCAAAGGTTAATTGAGATGAAATCCCGACAGAAACTTCGGCATGAAGGAGGGATACATCCGCAGCACCACCCTTGTATCGTCGAAAGTCAGATAAAGCCGCTTGCAGGACAGGGCCTGGATCTCACCTACTCTCCTGGCAGAGGTGATAGCCACGAGTAAAGCCATCTTCCATGAAAGGTACTTGAGAGAGGCTTGATGCATAGGCTTGAAGGGGGCCCCCGATGAGCATCGTCAGAACCACGTTGAGTTCCCACGCCAGGGCAGATTTCCTTGACCAGCGGGAACGATCGAAATAGTCCTTTAAGGAACTCCTTGACTAGACCATGAGACCAAAGAGAAGACCATCCCGGAAACCTAGAGTAGTTGAAGATAGCCGCCAGATGCACTTTGATGCAGGCATGTGCCAGCCCCGCCTTAGGCAAAGATAACTAATACGGAAGTTTCAGAGGGGCCGTGGCCCTCAACAGGTTGATCCTCTGCGACCGGCACCAAGTCAGGAACTGCTTCCACTTGTGCCCATAGCACTTAAGCGTTGACGAAGCTCTGGCCCTGGCAAGGACCGACCTGCAGTCCACCAGCCTCGTACTCACAAGCTCTAAGGCTGCAGGAGAGAGGCCTTCAGGTTCAGCGATCAAGGGTCCTTGTGCACGATTGCGCCTCCTTCTCTGGCAAGCAGATCCGCGACCACTGGCAGATTGATTGGAGGTGACATGGACAGCCTGAGACGGTCCGGGTACCAAATCTGTCTTGGCCACACCAGGGCGACGAGGATTATCCTGCACCGGCACCATTTGAGTTGACCGATTACTCATAGTGGCAGAGGCAATGAGGGGAAAGCGTACAGGAACAGACCTTCCCACGGGAAGGAGAACGGGTCCCCCATGTTCCCTGGCTGGTTGAACCTGCTGGCGAATCTCTGGCATTTGGTGCCAGCCATGACAATGGAGGCAAACCCTGTTTCCCACCTGGTGGAACCCCATGTCCGCAATGTCCAGGGCCACGGGGGTGGCGTGGTCCGACGCCACCTCGCCCTCCTGAAGGCTCTCCATTGCCTCAACCCGCTTGTCCTCGGGGAGGAACTCCAGCAGTGTGGCCATCTTGTACCATAACTCTTGGTCGTAGCTGGCCAGGATAGCCAAAGCGTTTGAAACCTTGACCGTCGCCGCCGCTGAGTAATGACCTTTCTGCGCACGGCATCCAACTTCTTCCCCTCACTGTCCGGGGGAACGTAGGCTTAGGAAGACGGGTTGGATGACTTCTCCTGCGCAACCGCCGAGATCACTGAGTCCTGTGATGGCTGTGACCGCAGACACTTGGGTGCAGACTCCAGCACCCAGTATTTCTTCCCCAGCCGGTCTCTTTTCGCCGGGGCTGATGCTGGGATTTTCAGCAGCATCAGGCCCTCATCCCAGACGTCATACAGGATGGTCTTGCTCTTTCCCTCCAGGCGGTGAAAAAGGCAGCCCTCCTTCTTCGTCTCCTCTGGCGTGAGCTGGAAGAGTTCTGATGCACAGGCGACCATGGAATGGAAGGAGCCCACTTTGTGCGGGGGAAAAGCCCTTGGGGGTGGAGAAATGTCACTGTCGGTGTCTGTCATCGTTGTGTCCGTTCCCGTGCCCCTAAGGCAGAGGGCATGTGTGGTGGCTGGTGAGGCGGCATTGGTGGTATCCCCCGGTGGCGCAGTCGGCATCCTCTTCTGTATCTCCAACACCAGCTTGTGGAGAGTCGAAAGAATGTCCTCAGACAAATCTCTGGGGGGGTGCCGGGAGAGTAGGCTCACTGGGCCCAGCGCTTATGTCGCTGTCCCCGCTGGCATCATTGTCGACATAGGCTTGCTGGGCCCATGCCTATGTCGTTGTCCCCTCCGCGCCAACCACTTCCTCGACATTCCCGTCATTATCTTCCCCAAGGTCTTCTGGGATTGTGTGGACGGAATCCATGTCCCCTTAGTCAGAAGAAGAAATATGCATGCCCTGGAGCTCCTTCACACCCCGCTCCCCCCTTTGAGTCCGGAGGGGTCGGTCTTGGTCCTCTTTTCCGGGGGTCTTTTCCACTGGTTTGGCCAAAGCCTCCCACCTGGGAGGAAGGGCCACTCTTGCTGCCGTCGGGGCAACCTAGACTAGGTCAGCCCCTTTCGCATTTGAAAGGGTGGGCGCCACTAACTCAATACTTGAGGACGATTTAGCCTGGATCACCTGGGCCTTCATGGGTAGGTCGGACACCTTGTCTTGCTGCTTGGCCTTCTCCGGCTTCTCCCGATGGAAACAGACTCGCAGTGCTTGGCCTTGTTTTGGGTCCCCGCAGTTGGAGTGCCCTCAAAGGACTTAGAAGGCCGCTCTGACTGGCTGGTTCCAGGTGAGGCAAGCCCCTGTGAACCACATGGGGTAAAGGCTGTGGTCTTGATCCACGCTTCCAGCCTTCTGTGCCGATCCTTCATGGTGCACTTGGTAAAGCCACGACAGATCTCGCAATCCTCCTCCTTGTGCGTCGGGTGAAGGCAATAAAGGCACTGGGAATGCTTGTCCTCCACGAATACATTCCTCAAACCGCAGCTGGTGCAGAGCTTGAAGAGGGGGTCCTCTGTCGTCCTTCTCCTCCAACATGGTCTGGCATGCAGTGTAAGCCTGATGGCCTTCTGGAATCTTCAAAGAAAAAACACTCAATGATTCTGCCCTTGAGGGGTGAAGAAAGATGCCAACAAACAGATCCCTGTTAATCGGATGAAGAAAGAATGGAACACACGGGCTCGATCGAACAAAAATAGGAATTTTTGTTTCGCTTGTTTAATTATCTTAGGACAGTCTTGAGGTATGACCATCAGAAGGCCACCTGGTGATACATATCTAGGCTATAGGCATGGTCAGGTAAGGTCAAGCAGCTTGGTCAAAAAATCACAATAGTGTAATGTGGCAGTTAATTTAATTGAGAAAATAGCCAAGTTTTAACCTTATTCCGGAAGGAAAGGAACACTGGATCTGACCTTAAGGCAGGTGGTATGTTATTCCAATTCTTGGCCGCTAACACTGGGAAGTTGGCTCCTCCGGCTTTAATGAGTTTGAATTTAGGTATGTTGAGGCAGCGGGCATAGTTGGCTCAGGTAGGTCTGGTGGAATCTTTTCTAGAGAATTTGTCGGACAGATACTTTGGGGCTGAGTTGTTTAGGCACTTGTGAGTAATCATAAGTGTTCTGAAAGTGATCCTGTCTTGGATCGGGAGCCAGTTGGTGGTCCATCGGATTTGTGAGATATGGTTGAAACGAGGAATATTTAGAGCTGTTCTGAGAGCATTGTTTTGCAATACTTGAAGCTTGTGAAGGTTTCTCTGGCTGGTGCCAAGATAGACGGTATTACAATAGTCCAGTTTGGAGAGTATAAGGGCTCTTGCAAGGTTGATACAACTGCTAGTAGACAGGAGTGGTCTACAGGCGTTAATTAGTTTAGATGTGTAGGCCGTTGAGGACGACGTGGCGTTGATTTGTCTGTGGAGTGACAAGGAGGAATCCAGATAAAAGCCAAGGGTTTTGGCTTCCTTGTCTATTTTGATATTGCCACTGATATTGAAGGAAGAGTATTGAGAACCTAGCGTGTTGAATCTTAACTTGGAGCCAATGTGCAGAAGAACAAGTTACTTTCTTACCTGGTAACGTTCTTTCGATGGGAT
Organism: Ambystoma mexicanum; assembly: GCF_040938575.1. Taxonomy (NCBI): domain Eukaryota; kingdom Metazoa; phylum Chordata; class Amphibia; order Caudata; family Ambystomatidae; genus Ambystoma; species Ambystoma mexicanum. Next base: position 1,320,183,066 of record NC_090935.1, on the reverse strand, counting down.
GGTCCGACGACGTATTCCATATCTATGACAGGTAATGTCCACAGCTATGCTGCTTCGGAAAATCTTTGGCGTCTGCGTCCTGCGTCGATGACGTCGATGCGCCGTCCCCGAGGACCTCCTCCGACGGCCGACGTCACCCGATGTGATAAGTAGGACGCACGACGCCCATAGCCTCAGTTATAGTTTTTTCCCAGAACGTGTGCCACCAGTTTTCTGCCAGTCAGGCACACAAGGCCTTGCGGAGCGCAAGCTGCAATCGCAAAAGAAATTCTGCAGCGGGGAAGGCAGGGAGGGAGCGACATGGAATACGTCGTCGGACCATCCCATCGAAAGAACGTTACCAGGTAAGAAAGTAACTTGTTCTTCGAGGGGATTGGGTCCTCCGACGTATTCCATATCTATGACAGACTCCCAAAGCAGTACCAAGCAAGGAGGTGGGAAAGAATTTAGAATACAAATTTAGCATGCCCAATCAAATTGCAGAATAGAGAACTGCCTTGCCAAAGGCCAGATCTTGCCCTCTGATGGAATCAAGGGAATAGTGACGTACAAAAGTATGTACTGAAGCCCAGGTGGCTGCATCACAGATGTGACGAATAGGAACTCCCCTCTGCAGGGCAGTAGACACAGCCACTCCTCTGGTAGAATGGGCCTGCAAGCCAGCCAGAGGGTCCTTACCCGCCAAGCGGTAACACTCGGAGATAGCTGAAATAATCCAACGAGACAAAGTCTGTTTCTTCACATCTTGTCCCAAACGCTTTCCAGCGTAACCAATGAAAAGTTGATTGTCCACTCTGACCCGGGACATGCGCGAGATATAAAAGCTCAACGCTCTCCTAGGATCAAGCCTATGGAGCCTCTCCTCTTCCTTAACAGGATGTGGAGGAGGATAGAACGCCGGAAGAACAACCTTCTGGCTCAAATGAAATTCCGAAACCACCTTCGGAAGAAAAGAAGGACGGACTCTAAGGACAACCCTGTCCTTGTGAAACACAGTGAAGGGTGGCTTAATTGAAAGTGCCTGTAACTCACTCACTCTGCGAGCGGAAGTAACCGCAACTAAAAACACAGTTTTCAGAGTTAACAGCCTCAAAGGGCAAGAATGTAAAGGCTCAAACGGAGCACCCATAAGCAACTTAAGAACAAGGTTCAAATCCCAACCTGACACCAGAAAAGGTGACAGAGGGAACACATTAGTGAGCCCTTTCAAAAACTGCGAAATTAAAGGAATTTTATAATACGAACACTTCAGACGAGCGCTTAAATATGGACAGTGCCTCCAGGTAACCATTAATGGTCCCCACTTGCAAGCCCCTGTGGGCCAAAGAAAGCAAAAAAGACAGAACCACGGGAATGTCACATTCTAAAGGATCCACATTCTGAACTCTGCACCAGTCGCAGAACTTTCTCCAACGGCAACGGTACAGAGACTTAGTTGCCGGCCGCCTGGCCGAGAGCAACACCTCCATCACGTCTTCAGGGAGGTCCCAATCCTCATACCTCAACCTTTCTGAAGCCAAGCGTGAAGATTGAGGGATCTGACCTCTGGGTCGAGAACCTGACCCCACCTCCTGTGAGAGCAGATCGTCTCGGTAGGGAAGACGACGTGGAGGGCAGATGGACAAGTCTAGAAGGTCCAGGTACCACGTCCTCCGGGCCCACGCCGGAGCAATGAGGATCATCCGGGAACCGAACCTCCGTAACCTCCGCAGAACTTGCGGGATGACGGGGACTGGAGGAAACGCGTACAGCAGTGGGAACGACCACTCCACCACAAACGCGTCTCCTAAGGCTCCTTTTGGAGGAAATTCCTGCGAGCAAAACCTTTTCGCACTTCCGGATGGCACTGGAGGCGAAGAGATCCACTTGAGGGGTCCCCCAAAAGGCGAAGATCTCCAGGAGAATCTCCTGAGCCAGCTCCCACTCGTGAGAGATCGTGCTCTGCCTGCTCAGAGCGTCCGCCGTCTGGTTGTCGTCTCCGGCCAGATGAACCGCCGAGAGATCGAAACTTCCTGCTGGATGGCCCAGAACTCGAGCTGCATCGCCTCCTGCACAGCGGAAGTGACCCTGCCCCCCCTTTTTGTTGAGGTAGTGCATGGCCACCGTGTTGTCCGTCAGAATCAGGACACTCATCCCGCGCACAGTCGGCAGAAAAGCCTTCAGGGCTAGCCTGACGGCCCGCAGCTCCAACAGATTGATATGGAGTCTGGACTCCGACGTAGACCAACGACTGCCTACTGTCAACTCGTTGGCATGAGCTCCCCATCCCGTGAGGGATGCGTCCGTCACTATCGTCCCCTCCGGGCAGGGCAGCCAAAATGGGGCCCCCTTCATCAGATTGCCCTCGATGGCCCACCACAGAAGGTCCCGGGCTACCCAGGGCAGCACCTGAACAGGGTCCGACAGCCTGCCGGAGGACTGAGACCACTGGAGCTTGAGTGCCCACTGCAAAGATCTCATCCGCAGACGAGCCTCTGGCACCAGAAGAATGCAGGATGCCATGAGGCCGAGCAGTCTCAAGAACTCGGACGCTGGGAGATTCTGGGCAAACTAAAACTTGTGCACCATCTGCTGAATGTGAAGAGCCCTCACCTGAGGAGGAAAACACTGCCCCAGGGACGTGTCGAGCACTGCTCCGATGTACTGGAGCCGCTGCGTTGGTGTCAAATGGGACTTCTTTAAATTGAGGGAGAAGCCCAGCCTGTGAAGGGAGTGGCAGGTGACGGACAAATGATCCAGGACTTGCTCGGGAGAACTCCCCCTGATCAACCAATCGTCCAGGTAGGGGTAGTCGTGAATCCACCCTTTCCTGAGATGCCCTGCCACCACCACCATGAGCTTGGTGAAAACCCTCGGGCGGAGGTCAATCCGAACGGCAGGACCCGAAACTAAAAGTGCGAGTCGCCAACCGCGAACCTCAGGTACTTCTTATGCTTGGGATGGATCGGCACGTGGAAGTAAGCATCCTTGAGGTTGAGAGAAACCAACCAGTCCTGAAGTTGAAGGGCCTGGAGGACTTGAGAAAGAGTCACCATCTTGAACTTGTCCTTCCTGAGGAGTTTGTTAAAACCGCGCAAGTCCATGATGGGTCTCAATCCCCAGTCTTTCTTTGAAATCAAAAAATAAGGGGAATACCATCCCTTGTTCCTCTCCGCTACAGGCACCAGTTCTATGGCGCCTTTCTCCAGCAGAGCTTGAATTTCCTGCGCAAGGAGCGGATCCGGACTCTTCAAAGAGAGGTTCCCTGGTGTATTGTCGTGAGGCCTCTGCCGAAAAGGAAGACAGTAGCCGTGGGTTCTGATCTCCAGAACACACACATCCGAAGTAATGGCTTGCCACTCTACAAGATGCTGCGCCAGCCTTCCCCCAACCGGCGAACCATGGGATCTGGCCTCATGACTGAGTGGTAGTGGCTGCGGCGTTGCCTGAAGGCAAAGAAGCAACTGCCCGAGCGGCCTTGGCACCTCGAGTACCTTTGTTTCCACCTCTGGCATTCTTACGATGGCCTCTTTGACTGCTAGCTCCTCTCGCTTTACTGAAGGACGAGTAATAGCGAAAGGAACCTTCCCTCCATTGCTGTCCCCTAGGACGAAAAGGCGGAGGTTGGCAAACTGCAGCGCCCAACGATTTCGCTGCAGCTTTGGAGGTCTGCAACCTCTCAAGTTTCTCGTCAGCCTTACTGCCAAAAAGGTGTTCACCGTCGAAAGGCATGTTGAGGAGCCGGGACGGCACATCAGGAGTGAACCCAGACTTCCGCAACCACGCAAACCTGTGCATTACGGTGCTCGCCGCCATGGACCGGCTGACACAATCCGCCAAGTCAAAACCCGACTGAACGGCCTCACACATAGCATCCTTGCCATCCTGAACCATAGCAAGGAAACCATCCCGTTCGTCCCCTTTGGGAATATGATCAGCCGCTAATGCAACACAGTTCCACAGAGTGTGTGTGAAACGAGAGAAGGCACATATGGAGTTGGCGGCCTGAAGCGCCATACCCCCCGAAGAAAACACTTTCTTCGCCCAGCCGTCAAAACGTTTGTCGTCCCTATCCGGAGGGATGGTAGGATACGGCGCCTGCTTTGCCGGGGCCGTAGCCGCCTGCACCACCAAACTCTCCGGGGTGGGGTGCCTAGTCAAGTAGCAGGGGTCGCTACTGGCTGGATGGTATTTTCGCGAAAAAGACTTGCCCACTGCCGGAAGACTCTCCGCAGCAGTCCAAGCCGCCGCCACCCTTCTCTGCAAAGCCATATGTAAAAGGCAAGACCGGGTCAGTGGGTGGACCGAGATCAAGGATGTCCGTGAGATCATCCTGAACGAACTCCCCCGTGGGAGCTGACCAACCCAAGTACTCGGTAACCCGAGACATAAGGCGCCAATATGACGAATCGGCATGAGTGCCAGGCTCCGGCCGACAAAACTCCACCTCCAGAGAGGTGTCCAGACCACTGGCATCATGCAGCGACTGCCTCAGGTCATCAAACTGGCTATGGCCCGAGATAAGGTCATCTGGAACCGTAACCGGAACCAGGCCGCCATCAGAGCCTTCATCACCCCCTGAAATGTACTCCAGGCGGGGAGAGGAAGACCTCTGCGGACCAAAGCAGTGCCGGACCTTAGCCATAGCCTTTCTAGGGGCAAGCCCCGTGCCACGGGGCCCCTCAGACACCACCGCCTCAAAAGGCGTCGAGGGCACCGAACGAGTCGGCGCCAGCGTCGACAGAAAAGGCGTTGAGGGCGCCGAACGAGTCGTCGCCGGCGTCGACAGAAAAGGTGTCGACGTCGAGCAAATCGGCGTCGACGTCAGCTGCAACGCCTCCAGCATCTGCAGCTTCGACACAGTCCTCAAAGCCGGAGCTCCGAGCGTGTCTCTTGACAACCTGGTCGCCGACGGCGTCGATGACCCCCTCGGAGGCGGAGCCTCGAGAGAAATCGTCGACGACCTCGGTGCCACAGGCGTTGACGTCTTCTTTGAAGACGGCACTGGATCACGCGGTCTCGAGCACGTCGAGGACCGGGACCTGGAACGGGCATGGCGAGAACGGCTACACTTGTCCGAGCGGGACCTCTCCCGTGAGCCGTGCCGACCACCCAAGCCCGAAGGCGTACGGGGGTGTCTCTCGACCGGTGCCGACCAACCCCACTCGGAGGCGCGGACGGACCGGTGCCCTGCGATTCCAGAATTGCTAGCATCTGCTTCCTGAAGGAAGCCCATTCCTCCAGTGTCGCTTGCATGGAGGGATAAGCGACCCGCCGACGGGCGGATTCCTCGGAAGAGGACGGGGAAGGCGACCTATGCCGGCGCTTCCTGGAATGCCTAGAAGAGGCGGAGGAGTGGCGAGACCGACTCCTGGAAGGAGACCCACCGGACTTCCGATGATGACGCGGAGAGTCACCCCTCGAGTCATTGGTCGAAAGTCCCGCAGACCTCGACTTCCGGGGCTTAGACACCCTGCCTACCGACAGCTTCTTCTTGCGTTCCCGCAAGGCCGTTGCAGTGAGAGACTGGCAGTCGACACAGTCGTCCGTATCGTGGGCCTCCCCGAGGCACCAGAGGCAGGCGTCGTGCAAATCCGTGACCGACGTCTTGGACCCACAGTCCCCACAGTTCCTGAAGCCCGGACGCGGGGTCAAAGATGAGAAAGACATCGCCATGAACAGGTCTCACAACAAACCGAACAGGTTCAACGAACCGATAATAGAAAACAGCAAACCTCATCGAGTCGAGGCGTACTGAGATTCACGAAGCAAACACGTTCGCGGAAAAAATGGAACTGAGGCTATGGGCGTCGTGCGTCCTACTTATCACATCGGGTGACATCGGCCGTCGGAGGAGGTCCTTGGGGACGGCGCATCGACGTCATCGACACAGGACGCAGACGCCAAAGATTTTCCGAAGCAGCACAGCTGTTGACATTACCTGTCATAGATATGGAATACGTCGGAGGACCCAATCCCCTCGAAGCTTGGTTCTATCGTCGTTGAGACATAAGCCATGCTTGGCCATCCATGCTTGGATTTTACTGTAGATTTCATTCAGAAGTATTGAATCTGAGTGATAGACACCTGATAATGTGATGAGTATTTACGTATCGTCTGCATAATTTGTATATGATACGCCAAGGTCATCTAGGTGATCAAACAAGAGCTTTGTGAAAATGTTTTAGAGGGTGGGGGAGACACACGAGCCTTGTGGGACTCCACATGTTATTGGGGAAGGTTCAGCCGATGCAGTAGGGGAGAATGCCCTCATAGATCTGTCGGAGAGGAAGGAATTAACCCAGGATGCTGCTTTAGTGGAAAAAGAGGCAGCTGTGGTGAGGTGATTGGTTAACATGTTATGGTCGACTAAGTCGAACGCTGCCAACAGGTCGAGTAGGAGGAGTAGTGCCGGCTTTCCATTGTCCCTTGCCTCATCCATTTGGATTTCTAGATCCAGGAGGGCTGTCACTGTCCTGTGTCTAAGTCTGCAACAGGATTGTCTGAGCCCTAGAAGGTTGTTAGTCTCGAGATGGTTTTTAATCTGAATGTAGGCTGCTTTATCTAGTATTTTTAGAAGAAAAGGCCCTGTGGTAATCGGTCTGAAGTTGGTAGGAATATTTGGGTTGAGATTTGGTTTTTTGATGAGGGGCCTGACCCAGGCGTCTGAGATTTATAGGGACAGAGGCAAAAGAGGAGTTTATAAACGACGTGATGAAGGGGTAAAATTCCTTAGCTCCTTCTTTTATGTTTGACGCTGGACAGATGTCTCCTTGGCACCTGGACGGCTTAAGACTCCTAATGATGGATTCTACCTCTTTCGTATTGACTGGAGTAAATTCGAAGACTTTGCTTTGATTGGTAGACGTAAGGAGCTGGGTGCTCTGTTTGGGCTGTGTATTGTCTAAGTCACTGGTTTTGGCCATGGCAGCCAGGCAGGACCTTTTGCTGAAGTAGAGCGATTTTGTTCAGTAAGGCCTTCTGGATGTTGGTGCACCAAAGGGCATCTTTATTGCACAAGTCTGGCGGGGAGATGGGAGAGTCCAGTTCTTTAAGGATAATGAAAAGTTCCTTGGTACTAGATTTGGTGTTATGGATTCTGTTGTTGTAGTTTTTCGCTTTTAGTTTCTAATATGGCAGTATTGTAGGCAGTGGAAGCAGTCATGAACTTTTCCTTATTCAGAATTGATGGATTTTTTTTCCATGACGCTCCTGCGTTTCTTTTGGTTTTACGTAGGGTCTTCAGCTCAGACGTGAACCATTTGTTAAAGTGTACTAATGGTTTGGCTTTCCTTAGTTTAAGAGGGGCTAATTGGTCGAGGGCGTTGAGTAGATTCTGATTGTAGGAGTCTACTAGTTTGCAGAGATCTGAGACGATGGCCAGCCGTTGGTTAGCGATAGGTTGAATTAGGTGAAGTATTCCTTCTAACGAAATTAGGCAGTTATTTCTAGTTAAGGTTGGTGGGAATTGGTGATCCTTAGGTAATGGTCGTTTAGAGTCATGGATTTCAAAGGAGATGACATTATAGTCTGACCAGGCACATGGCGCATTGGAGAGAATTTTTGTATTGCAGTTTAGGTCTGCTACCCAATCTAAAGTTGTGCCTTTGCAGTGTGTGAGGTCTGAGATGCGTAATGAAAAGCCTAGTTCTGTGATAGCATTTTATAAGGCTTGAGCATTGGTATTTAGATTGTCATGCAGACCAAATTCATGTCGCCTAAAAGCATAATTTGCGAGCCAGGTTTAGTGTTTTGTGAGAGAAGGCATGTAATGTCTTCCTCAAAGGAGGAGATCTGGCCAGGTGGTCTGTATAGAATGTGGATGAGAAGTGTGCGTGCAGCTGAAAGCGGGAGTTTAACAGAGAGAAGTTCTCCGGAAGGGAAGGGGAAGCTATCGCATTCTCTAATGCCCAGAGTTTCCTAGCAAAAAAGCGTGAAAATCGCAGAAAACTCTAAGAGCGAAACACGAGGACTCCCAACACTAGGATATGAAGTAAAAATCTGAAGATGGCTGCCAGAGGAGGGACTTGGGGAGAGGGCAGTCATTGGCTGGGGGCAGTATGACCCAGAGCTCAGTGATTGGTTTATAGGAGGAAGGCAGTTTATAAATGAAAGTGAAATTGTTTTTTCTTTTACCGAGGATTCCCGGCCTGACGATGGGGAATATTCATGAGCATTTGAATCCATGCCAGACTCCATGCTGGAGAACCTCTGCTATTGTTTTGTACATCATTGACAGAGTTATGAACAAGGTTTTGGGGGAAATTCATTAATGACCGTAGTTCGGGATTTGCAAAGCAATGGTTGCTGCCGCTTATGCACAGAGAAAGACTGTCTAATCCTAACCCTGGTTGCTTTTCTTAAAGAGATAATTACAGTTTTGGAAACCTGAGCTCAATGTCTAAAGCGATTGGAATTTGGTTTGGTGTATTTGGGAGTAGAATAATTATTTATTATGTCCCAGTTTTATTATTAACAAGTAATTTGTTGATGCAAAGAGGGGTTAACTAGAATTAAATAATTTCAAAGAAATGGATGATGTATGAAGTATTTATGATATTTGGGGGTTTTAGTAGATATTGTTTTTTTTAAGGACTGTATTTTGTGAAGAATGGTTTAAATTGTAAAACAAATGCCAATAAAAAATTAAAAAAACATGTTTTATCCCCAATTTATAGCTTTTATTTTGCAACCTTTCGACTGTATAATAAGAAGACAACTTCTAAACGAAGGCCACTGCTAAGTAAGAAATTCCACGATAAACTAAATCAAAAGGAAGACTTTCTGCCGTATTATAGCGATAAACCCTGCTAGTGGGGTCTGAGAAGACCTGTATAACCGTCAGCCCTAACCAGGTAAGCCCAAGAGCAGCAACGTCCTTACGAAGGTTCAAGGTTGTTACCCTGTATGCCCCTCAGAGGTGTTCATCCCCATGAGCACCTGGCGGTAGGTGGTTTGGGGGGTGGGGGGAGTTCCCTCAGGGAGCTAATAGCATCAAAACATTTTTCCAACAGAAGATGGGTTCTGCACATATTGCACCTGGCCAATCTCTGCCGGAAATAAAAACAAAGATGGCCACCCCCATGGAAAAGAGAAAAAAGAGAAAGTCACTTTTCTATTTCCAGAACAGGCATGAACGGTTGTGATGATGCAGGACCAGAGGGCAAGGAGGATGGAGAGGGTTGCAGGAAATAGAGTGGGGGCCTGAGGGACAGAGGCGGTGAACTAAAAACCAGTCAGTGAGAGAATGTGGGCAGTTACTGAAGGATTCCACCCACGATCCTGGCCACCTGATTGCTCTGCACCGCTCCCCGAGTGCTAATTTTCAATAACAGAGTTGGCACGGTGGGATTCATTTGGCTTAATGCTTTTCCAATGTTTGCAGTTCTACCTGAACTATTTGTGTTGATATTTTCACACCTGTCTTTAAACTTTGGCAATCGTCTAAGTTCTAAAAAATGTAATTAATCAACCCCAAAAGATATGAAGCTCCCATTAAATTAAATAAACTGCCCATAATGACTTTCCAGTTGAACCCATGACAGCCTATGCAGAGTATCCCTTTAAGCTGACAGCTACAGGAGGATCATACATAATGCAAACCATGATAGAGAGGACTAAACTACTGTTTAAGTGACATCTCTATAAAGGCAAAAATGGAAATGGGAAAAAGAAGCCCCCAAGTGGGGATGTGGATGTGGCAAGCTAGAGTTGGAGTCATGGCAGTCAACTGATATGCTGATTGGGAACAAGTTCCCCCACTCCATTCCCACTTCCTAAATATATGGGATACATTACTCACCGTAATCGTATTTCTGATGCTTGTATCTGCTGTGCATTGGCCGACATCTAGTGGAAGCTGCAGAGTATTACTTTTAAGACTAATGAACATACAACAAACATTCTGTAATACGATCATATGTGTATAGTCATTGTTTAACACAGACATGCTGCTATTTATCTGGTAGCTAGCTGGAGCTGTGTAGAGGGTTTCAGTTGGAGATGTGCTCATCACAGTTATTTACACATTGATTCCAACCATTCAGAGGACATGTTGAGAAAATGGTCACTGAGAAGATCCACTTAGACTTGTTTAAAGATGGTTCAATAGGCAGACTTGCTGGAGAGCAGTGTCCCCATCATGTCAGCCCTGGAGTCCAGCAGCAACACAGAGGGTTAGGTGAGAGCTATAAGACTCAGAATGCACAGGAAGCCCATGACGTCCACTGGCTCCTTGCTTTTCAGCAGTGGCATAACACTCTTCTCTGCAAGCAACAAAGGAGGGAGGGCAGGGGCTACCAAGTAGGCATCCCTGGACCAATGTTCCTCAGTGTGCTCTTCCAGGGATTTCCAGACATATCCCTTCACTGTATAAAGGCTGCTCGGTTCCAAGCCAAATCATCACTTTAAGAGTGTCAGAGACAGACTGCTTACAACTCCAATTTCTGAAGACCTCCTACAAAACAATGCATACTGCTAGGTATTTTTGAACAGCTGTTCTACAAGACTTTAATCACCATCATTATGCTGATTGACTGCACCTCTGCCAACATAACTAGGGATGCAGATAATAGTTCCGACAAGCATCAGCATTTAACGACCCTCGTCAAGTGCAATGTTTGTCACTTTCCGCCTGAACAAATGCAAATCCCAGCAGCTGACCCAAATTCCAGTATCTCCTTCCCACCTATCTTGTTGGCTTACCTAAAATGATCAGACTCTGCACATTTAAAGATTTGTCACAGGCAAAACTGGTTGATCAGCATTTCATCATTTTATTTTGAATTCAGGGGCTGGGCCCACAGATCTGTCTAATGGGTACCATACATATCATGGACAGTTACGGAGGTACAGGGGCCTGTTGATGATGTGCCGACAGAGATAGAAAGATTTTATTCGCCCGTTTCATTAGCTTGACATCTGTTATAAATTCCCATTCCGTAAATAATCCAGCCATCCGGTGCTTGAACCTAGACTATTCCTCAAAAGGTTATGGCAAAAGCTCCAGTGCATATCAGTGAACAGGCCTTTTCTATGTGCGAAGCCAAATCCTGTCTGTGCCATTGAATCTGCAACCTTTCGTTATCCATTGCACCATCCATCTGGTGTCTTCGATGCATTAATGAATGAAAATGGGCCTCTTACATCTGCAGTCATAATTAATTCCCCTTGTTCTAACAGGAGTGCTATGACCTGCAAAGTTAGCATTCTCAGTTGTTGACACTTAATTGCCTTGTTCAATGGTCTTTCAGTACTCTATTGCCGATTATCACGTTCGATAATCCAACAAGAAATCCTGCAATGCATCCTTTGGCACTATGGAGATTTTGTTAATAGCTCCCTTTTGAGGATTGATTTTGCGTCCCCTTTTACTGCATTGGCACCTGTAGGGTCTAGTTCCCCATCTTGTCGGTGATATATCTTTTAGACGGCAATCGCGTTAGAGATGTCACTGTATCCTGTATTCTTTTGTCTGAGGTTGTGCCCTTCAATTTATGGGTAAAAATCACAGTCAGCATCCAGCCACTTTACTGCAGTCTGAGGAAACCATAATCCTGACAGTTCCTTGATGCGCTGTCCTCATGCAGAATTCCCTCTTACTGTGCCCCTTTCATGGGCACTTTCTGGAAGCCTCTGTGGCTCTCATTTCTTTCAATGATAATCATGTTGTCTGACGCTTTTGAGGTTTGTGTGCAACTCTGGCCCTATAGAAGAAGATGAATGCTTTCAGAAGCCCTTTCAGCAATTAAAAAAAGATATGTGTTTCAGTGTTGTAAGGGTGTCAAAGAAGAAAGCTGACACAAAGGTGGCATGAGTTTGGTTATAGACTTATTTTATCATATTGAAAACCTAACTGTTACTATCTCTAAGAGGGGTTTGTCTGCTTTGAAGCGAATACTAAAGGGTCTGTCAGAATTTCTGTTTAATTAAAGTTCCACAGTCCTGTGTAAAATTCGTACTTTAACCCCCAAACTACAACTAAAGTATAAATAACAGAGTTCCTTCTTTCCTTCTTCAGGAGAATGTCTCCCTTCTCCTGCTTCTTCAACAGTGTCCAAAAGAATGTTCTCTCACAACAGAAAGGCCAGGGGGAATGACTCCTTACCCCTGGTTTACGGATTTCAACCATTCTTTATGCAATTTCACGTCCAGGAAAATGGCTCCCTTCTCCTCGTGTAGATCTATTCAATTTCCAATAAAACCAGGGAGGAATTGCTCCCTTCCCCTGGTGTCTCCAACACAACTCTCTGTCTGGGACCAAGAAAATGCCTCCCTTCTCCTGTTATTACTTCACAGTTCACAACAAGGCCGGGGGAATGACTGCCTTTCCCCAGCGTCTTTAACCCAAGTCCTGGGTCTGAACCGGGAGAATGACTCTTCTCCTGGTGTTGCCTGGTTCACTTCACAACAAGTCCATGGGGAATTATTCCCTGTGGTCACAATAGCATACAGTGCCATTTTTAGCATAACCCTCCATAGATCTTACAGGTTTCAGGGCCTCATGGATGAGAGTGTGAGGGAGTTCACTCATGGGACTTAAGCCTTTAACCCCAGAGGGATTTGATGTTATGGTTACCCTGGTGGGTTAGGTTTTAGATGGGCATTTCTCCAGATCAATGTCCTTGTCCCCAAGAGAAGAGTCCCTCTCCATGAGGTCCGCCTGCATGGGGGGACTATTTGCGGCCTCACCTCCCTAGCCTCATGGGAAGGGGTTCCAATCTGAGGAGAAGTGACGAGAGTAGGTGAATCGTCACAGTGTCCAGAGAGTATTTTTTAGTCTCACAGTATTTAAATTCGGTAGACTGCTTCGGCATCGCCCCTCTTCTGGAGGCTGCCAACTCGGCTGAGTCGCTGTTCTTCGGGCATTCTCCCTCATCCATGTTGTTTTGAGAAATACATTACGGGATGCATTGTTTACCTGCATATATGGCAACACAATAGTAATAACAGGTGTTGGCTGTCCATCCATGTGTACTTAGGATTGGGTTTCAAGTCAAAAGGTCGACATTTAAAAGAGACTCTCTAAAATGAGACAACTACAAGTCATTCTCCTATAGTCAAGTTTTTCAACAGTTTGCTGCCTTTTCGACTCTAAATCATTTTACCTTGTTCACTTTTGAACCTCTCTCATTTCACGGTTTCTCAGTTGTTAAAGTCGACCTTTGAACAAGATATCTATGTTGGCATGGAGAGCACAACTACAGAGGTCCATTCTACATAAAGAAACTCCTCTGTCTGAACTGATTTCCAAAATTTGTAAAACAGGCTCCTAAGTAAAATATAAGGCCGGAAGCATGTGCAACAAACTATGCTGTCTGTATTCTTCGACTGCAATTTTGATCTTTTCTCTTTAGGGTTTTTTTTATTATTGAGTAGCGTCCACGGTCATTCATTGATCTATGAGATGATTAATGCCATCACTGTCTGCAAACAGTGTAAAGAAAAATTATTTGAACGCTATTTGAGGGATTGATGTACAATCATAGACGTGTGCCACAGTAGGCATCATTTTGGATTCTTACCAAAACTTTCAGGACAGTTCCAGGGTAATCACTGCGTGGTAGATGAACATAAAGCATAAGAATCTAGGAAAGCAGCTGGGATATTTAAGATATACCTACATTTAGTGGGAAAGGGCTCATTTGAACTGATGTCATAAACATTTATTTCATCATGGAGGACCTAGGCCCTTTGAAGTAACGCCAACAAAACAGGGTGTTTGTTGCAACAGATTTTATACGGTCTGTAGCGCATGTAGACTTGATCATGTTCCACTCAAAACCCAACCTATCCCAATCATGAACTGACTTTCTATGTTGACGGTCTCCTGCAAGCCCTGTAGCTGATGGCTCAGGTTGCTGAGTGCAGTGGGTTTCAGAGAGTATAAAGAGTGAAGCACAGGACCAGTGGAAAGGGGATCCAAACTCTTACCTAGAACAACAGGATAGAACTCTTTATCCCTCTACAATATTCTTATTGGCAAATGTTATAATGGCCACTGTTTCAGCACAGATGCATTTTCAAGTGAGAACGGAAAGAAGAAAAGGAAGTAAGAGATCGAATGGAAAGTAGGAGACGTAGATAATTTACGTGCCAAAGAAGACGATGCCTGAAAACAGGATTGGCACAGGGAGGGCGTGGGACCAATAAAGCATTGGAGGAGCAATTGCATACAAACATTTGAATATAATACAGAAAAATTGAAATTGAAGATGAAAGTGAAAAGATAGCCACTTTAGAGAATGACGCGCTGGAGCTATAGAGTCACAGGTGGATAGATGACATATAAGACAAATAGAGGAGTTAAAACATAGAGCGGGGTGCGGCAAGTTGATTAGTGGGAACACAGAGAAGCGAGAGGAACAATAATCAATACATGACAGAATAATATTGCAAACCAAAGGTTTAGTAGCATTAAAATGTAGAAATGAACAAGGCTTATAAATATAAACATAGTGGAAATTACATACACAGGAAATTGACTAAGGGGTAAAAGAAAGAGAATAATGAAATGTAATGCCAAGATTATGAGCTGTGGTCGCAAGAAGAAAATAAGAAGGAGCGTAGTAAATACAAGAGGGAGGAAAGGGGCCTGGGATTTCGGAAGAGGGAATGCACAAAATACAGTCTTGGTGGAATTTAAATGAACAACATTAGATGACATCCAAGAATGAATAGATGAAGACAAGCCAAAATATTAGAATGCAGGGACTCAGAGAAAGAAGAGAATAAGAAAAAGATGTGCGAGTCATCTGAGAATGATGAGAAAAATGAAAATAAGGAATTGTAGCCGGGAGAGGGATGTTATACAGAGAGAACAAAATAGGGCCAAGGACAGATCCCCGGGGAACGTTAAATTGTAGTGGATAGGAGAGTGAAGGACGACTCACCCAAGAAACAAAATTAAGTAGGGAAAGAAAGGTAGAGGAGGAACCATTTATGGACAGTACCAGAAAAACCAAGTGACAAAAATCTAGAAGAAAGAATGGCATGATCAGCAGTGGCAAACCAGCCAATAAGTCAATTAAGATAAGAAGAGAGGAATGTTTATTATAGCGAGCTGAAAGAAGGGAGCCAGTCACAGAAAGTAAAGCCATTTCCATTGACTAAAAAGGGTGAAAGCCAGATTGCAATGGTGGAAGCTGTGAGTGGAAATTCCAGTAAGAGGAAACCTGAGAGTAAGCAATTATTTCAAGAATTTGAGAGATATAGCGCGAAACAGGGCAGAATTTTGATATAATAGAGGTGTAGAGGGAGGTTTTGTTTACAATAGAGATGATGGTAGAGTGTGAAGAAAAATTGAAACATTACCAATGTTAAAGAGGTATTAAATAAAAATGATAAATAGGGAATTAATAGAGAAAAAAGCTGTGAAATGAGTGAAGAAGGTAAGGAATCAGTAGGAGCTGCTATTGAGTGGACGTAAGCAACAAAAGCAGCCGTGTCCATATCCGTAAGCAAGGAGAAAGAAGATAGTGAATGAGAAGCAGAAGAAGGAGCAGCAGATGCTGCAGACTCCAAAATGCTAAGATAGCAAGATGCACAAAGAGTGGCTACTTTCGAGGTAAAATTAGAGGAAAACGCCTCAGAAGAGAGTGGTCTGGCGAGGGTGGAACAAAGAGGAGATTAGGTTCTTGAAAAAATCGCCAAGGGTTAGTAGAGAGCCTAATAAGGAGGTCAGAATAATATTGTTGTTTTTCTAGAAGGAGTGCAATATCGTAAAGAGTGTAAAAATAAGATAGCAAAGCCAAGTCAAAAGAAGAGTTAGGTTTGTCCATCCGCTGTGAATACAACAAACAAAACATCACAAAAGACAAAGGGCTGGTGTATGATGTAGATAGAGAAGCAATAGTATAAGGCCAAAGCCAGGTTAGGCTTCAGTAACGCAGAGGAACTGTACATTTAAATCAACGAAAAGGCCAAGAATAGAATGTGTTTTATTACAGAAAGAACATGGATTCCACAGTGCAACAGAAATAGTTGGGTTAAGATGAGAGGAAACACAAGGATAAAACAGATTGAAAATGTTATGAACAAAAGGGGAATAAAAGGAGAACATTTACAAAAAGAATGATGCACTGGGGTAGACCCTCTCATAGTAAATGAGAAAGTGAAGAAAAGAGATAGAACACAATAGGCACATAGGAAAAACTGAAAATCCTGTTCACTTGACAGAGTCTTCCAAGAAAGAAGCAGGCCTTTTCCTTAAACATTCCAGAGAAACATTTGAGGTGAGCTGCTGACTGGAAAAGGACCATTGGAAGCTGGGACCACTGGCTCCAAGCAACCTGTTCACTGGAGGTGACCGTCCCTGCAAGTACTCTCAACAATTCGTCAAGGCTGAGAAACACAGAACAAGGATGCACCTGCTCACTAGGGAACCTGGAAAGGGGCCTATAGCAATCAGAAGTGAAGATCAAGCTCTGATCAGTGATTGGTGACTGAGTTCAGTTTTGGAGCCAGCGCATTTGCTTTGAAACGCTTTGAGTCGCTGCAGCAAACACCCGAAATTGCCTTTGATAATTACTGATATTTGATCCACTGATTCGACCCATCGTTGTCCTGTAATCCAGCCATTTCAGCCAATCAACACTGAAGAACCGCATCACATAGTTGAACCTTTTCGAGCTGAATGGACCAATTTGAGACATCGACTCGCCCACTGCCTGCCTGATCTTCACCCAATTCAAGTTGATTATCACTACACAGAACCGCACTGAACCAACTCTATTGTGTTGATGCCTCCGATCCATTGGAAATAACTGCCATGAAGTATCTCAACGCCTACTTGACCCTTTATAAAGCACCCTGAAGCCTGGCTCAACAAAGTCAAGCACCAAGAACAATCCTTTAAGGTATTTGAAGGTGTTCTGTCCACAGGACATGGTTTAATGTCCATAGTTATAAGTAAGACCCCACTCTCTACCTTTTTAAAAGACAAATTCAGTAGAGTTGGCTTTGCTGCTTAAATTATTGCTTGTGCACCAGTGCCATCAGATCCGAAGTGTGCCCTTTTGTTGCAAAGCCCATATATTCTGTCTCTTCTCTTTACAGTATCCTATTTATAATCACTCTTGGTTGGACATGCTTTGTGCTTCCCTGGTACTATTGATGTTATGACTGCTTCTGTGCTAGTTCACAGCCCACTTGAAGTGCATAGCCTACCCTCGGCCCAGGTCGACATAAAAGCTGATGGGGCTGTGCCTGTTTGACCGTCATA
This sequence comes from Ambystoma mexicanum, assembly GCF_040938575.1. Lineage (NCBI taxonomy): Eukaryota > Metazoa > Chordata > Amphibia > Caudata > Ambystomatidae > Ambystoma > Ambystoma mexicanum. Next base: position 1,320,165,866 of record NC_090935.1, on the reverse strand, counting down.
AATGCTAGTTTAGCAATAGTGTGGGGATGATCCATTACGCATCCCTGTACTCCTGCAGAGCAGTTGCCATGTCATCACAGTCTTGTTGCCCCGGTTCTGCCCCATGCCACTCATCCTGCCCCATGGAATTCTTGCTGCTTCAGTCCTGTCATGTTTGTCTCACTGCCAAAGTTGGAAGCTCCTAAGTTCTGCTCCATGTAGTGTTAACACAGTTTTGCATCAATGTGATGCTCAGTCCTCAGTTCTGCCCCAATGCCATTTACATGCTGCTCAAGTTATGCACCAATGTCCCTCTCAGTGTCCAAATCTGCCTCAATGTCATTCGTTTTGCCAGGGTTATGTCCCATGTTCCTCCTGCAGCTGCAGTTTTGCCTCAGTGCCACTCTTAGCAACAACATTTGAACCAATGTCCCATGCTGTGCCACACATGGATCAGAGGGTCCAGTTCTGCCCCATGTGGCCCTCATTGCCTCATTTCTACACAAATTGTGCCCTCATTGCCCAGTTCTGCTCCATATCTTTCTTGCATTCCATGTTCTGACCCACATGGCTTTCAGTGCTCATTTCCGGGTCAATGTAATTCCCAGTGTCCTGATTCTGCCATGTTTGGCTATCATGATCAAAGTACTTATACGGTGATGATCATGTTGCCCATGTACTGCTCCAAATTTGCTGTCTGTGCCCAATTGTACCTCAGTGCTTCCCCAATATCAATCTACATGCCCCAAAAACTGCCACATTCATGTGCAAGCGTATAAACCCACACATACATGAAAACATACACTATTATCTGCACATCAACACATTTATTTTGCACATTCACTTTCAATGGGTCCAGGCTGGGTCACTGGCAGGGAACACTCTGTATGATATTGCACTGATGGATTTTCTATAGTGGGAGGACATCATCCAGTCACACATTATGGCCTGGCAGCCAGTAAATTTGACACATTCCAAAGTAGTGGCCTGTCGCATGTGTTAAAGTACCATGTTCCCTTACAAAGCAGAACACCCAGCCATAAATGTGTAGAATTTGCCACAGTAATTTGAAAAATACAGTGCCCGTAATATAAAGACTATTTGGGGCCAGACCTAAATAGAAGGGTAAAAATATTTCAACTATTTGTCAAAATGATAACTTAGGATTTGGCAGGGACATGAAGTAATTCTACAGCAGCAGGAAATTAGAAAAATGGGGTGCCTTCATCTGTTGACATGAGACAGGGCCTCTGATCCAGTAAACCGTTTAGTATTAGCACCCGGGGTAGGTGGCACAGGCAATCAAGTTCTGCAGATCGTGGGCTGAAACCTCTAATCTCAGCCCGCATTCCACAGAACCAGTCGGCTGCCTCCCCCGCCCTGCAGCACCACCTTCCTCCGCTCCGGTTTCTTTTTTTTTTCTTTTTTACTATTTCCCAACCCCCCCACCCCACTTACCTGCACTTCACTGCCACGTGCATTTCCAGGCCGCCACAGTAAAGGAGCACCGCCTTCCATTACCATGGTGGCCATCTTATCAAAGAATTGTCATTAATTGAACGGGACGCACTTTGGTAACCTGGGGTGCTAATGGCGTTAGCACCCCATTCCAAGAGCTGGAATGGGTGGTAGCATCACGGTGCCCTCATTATAGGCACTTGCGGGGCTGCCCGGCCATTAACCCCCACCCCTTCACCCGTTCCATCCCTTGGAACAGGGTGCTCATGCCATATTATGCCTTATTACAAAGGTTCTAGGGATCTGCTACTGGAAGGCAGTAGACTAAAAGGAGTGACTGTGTGTTGTATAAAAGCACTTCTGTCATGCGACTTCCTGCATAGTAACCTTTTTTGTTAGAAAAGAAAATACCCAAAACAAACTGTACAGGGTCTATACACCTTTTGGCAAATATACGTCCTCAAATCACCAGGGTTGCTGGAATCTACGTTTAATGCCATTTGACTGTCAAGTCCACACCAGGCAGTGCTACCCCAAAAAACGATAGTTTTATGAAGGTGCAGGATGATGAAACATGTTTTATAATTTTGGAAAATTAGATTAAGAAACAAGAACAAAACAAAAAAAGAAATCGGAGCTAATTTTGCATTTGCTCCTTTTTAGCAAAAAGAACCAACATCCTAACTGCTATTCTAAAGAAAACCAGAAGAAAGTTCAAAAATGTCCGAAAGACATCCATTTAGCCACAGAGAAAAGGCCTCATGCAATGTGAAAGCCGGATAAGAAAAGGGAAAATTCATGCACGTTGATAGCACTTTGGAAATACATTGGTGTGCCATGTTCTCTCGGCAGTGATAATACAAAAATGGTTACCTTAAGATCTAACATATGGTTTTCAACAGAAGGAGCTAGCTACACCACTGCACAAATATGAAGTCAGATGGAAACAATTTTGCAGGTGGCGCACATGTACTCATGGTGCATGTTATGATAAGTTATATCATCAAATATTTATGCTGCGCCCATCATCGCCACAGTGGTTTTAAGGGGCCTGGTCTTGTCTGAAAGGTGGCAAATAGCGACCCTGGCAGAGTGTTTCCAGACCTTAATCTGTAGAAAGACAATGGAGGTTTGGGGAGCAGGGGATAGGAAAGACAATAGAATGACCAAAATCATAGAGGAAAAACTATTGTAATGAGTAGGGGTGGATATGGTTTTCGAAATAGGGATTGAACACTGTTTTTTACTCAAGCAATATCCAATTCTTGGGGAATTTTACACCCACCCCAAACCAGGCGCACACAATTTTTATTTATTGATTGAAGTTCTTTTTATGAACCTGAGACCCTCAATTTACCAATACTGATTCCGTACAGCCTCCCTCCCCTTTCGGGACAAGGAATGTGCAGGGTTGCACAGAAGGCCATGGTAATAAAATAGAAATAAGTACATCAAGGTAAATAAAACAATAACTTAACAAGAATCAAATTCTGCAACTATAGAACTCCAATGTCAGTGGTGGCTGCGATGAGCGCTGTCACTTAACTGGTCAAAAGCAGCATTAACTTTAAAGTGAACTTTTAAAGCACCCCTATCACATATGTACATTTGACTTATCCGGAGCGTGTATCCACCATGCATTGAGGTATTGGGATAAAATTGCCAATCCATTCAAAACCAAATTAAATCAGAACATCCCAGCCTATCTAAGGCTAACGTATTATTCGTTGAAAAATAAGCCCCCCAACCTCCACTCAATGGTCTATGACAGAATTTCAAACAGCATTCTAGAAATCTCACTTAAAAGAGAAGCTACTTAACCTTCCCACATGTGAATCACTTCCGAAATAATGTATGATTGCTAGATTCCCTTCAATGGTATTTCTATTGCATTACCATGTAAAAGTGTATTTTTGTCATTTTCAATGGGAAATTTAAAGGTGGCAGAATGGATAGCAGTTAATAACTCTTTCTCCTTTGTCTTAAGCGACTTACCACTAATAAAAGGATTCTGATTACTGTGTAACCAAAAATGACTTTAATTAAATCATTTTTCTAGGTCTGCACACAGTGAAATGTCCTTAGTTGTTCTGTGCTTGCTCAATGCAAGGAAAAGGAATTGGGGGATCTCGCCATATACAGACCATAGGATCTATTTGATCAAAACTATAATTCCAGAAGCACATACGCTTTTTGAAATGCTTACTTCCCGCACTTCTCTAATTCTTAACTCTTCCATTCATTTTCCCTAACACCTTTTTGCTTGCTCTCCTTCTTCTGCTTCTACCACTACTCATATCTCCCACTCTCTCACACACCTTGGTCGCTCTCTACTCACTCCTAACCTCATCAATAATGTAAATTGTTCCTTATTCTGTTTTCTGGTTTTGATTCAATTGCTATTTAATGCTTCTCGTATTTTATTTGTTCCTCTTGTAAAGCGCTTTGGCGTAAAGCGCTATATAAATTTAATAAATACAAAATACTAAATACTAATTTCCCAGATGGTACAGTCAAATTATATACCACTCCCCCCTCAGTACATTCACACAAAAGGGACAGGTATTTAACATATTACCCTTTATGTTATGTTATTTTATGTTATATGGCATTTGTATAGTGCCTACTGCCATTTGTATGGCCCCAAAGCACTGTGGGGATGAACGCCCTTTGGAGGGCCATGGTCCGAGATGTGAGATATGGAGGAAGGATTCTAAAATGCATGTGTGAAATTTTTAGCCAGCAAGAAGGTAGGTGGGGCTGGCTAGGTCCATACTAGCAGCCTATAGAAATCGGAAGAGAGTATGTGTGTCGTGATGACTGTCAGGGTAGAAGGAGAGTCAAGGAGACTGATCAAAACTATAATTCCAGAAGCACATATGCTTTTTGAAATGCTTACTTCCCGCACTTCTCTAATTCTTAACTCTTCCATTCATTTTCCCTAACACCTTTTTGCTTGCTCTCCTTCTTCTGCTTCTACCACTACTCATATCTCCCACTCTCTCACACACCTTGGTCGCTCTCTACTCACTCCTAACCTCATCAATAATGTAAATTGTTCCTTATTCTGTTTTCTGGTTTTGATTCAATTGTTATTTAATGCTTCTCGTATTTTATTTGTTCCTCTTGTAAAGCGCTTTGGCGTAAAGCGCTATATAAATTTAATAAATACAAAATACTAAATACTAATTTCCCAGATGGTACAGTCAAATTATATACCACTCCCCCCTCAGTACATTCACACAAAAGGTACAGGTATTTAACCTATTACCCTTTATGTTATGTTATTTTATGTTATATGGCATTTGTATAGTGCCTACTGCCATTTGTATGGCCCCAAAGCACTGTGGGGATGAACGCCCTTTGGAGGACCATGGTCCGAGATGTGAGATGTGGAGGAAGGATTCTAAAATGCATGTGTGAAATTTTTAGCCAGCAAGAAGGTAGGTGGGGCTGGCTAGGTCCATACTAGCAGCCTATAGAAATCGGAAGAGAGTATGGGTGTCGTGATGACTGTCAGGGTAGAAGGAGAGTCAAGGAGACTGATCATGTGCACAGCAAGACCAAATTCTTTCATGGTACTAGCTGTATCCTATTGGAAGTAGAGATGTGTGTTGGGTGGGTGAAGTCAAGCAGTGTTTATTGCAGATATATGGGTGTGTGTGTCCATGCCCAGGAAGGGTACAGCTATTTTCCATTGTGATGGAGTGGTAGACGTTACAGAGAAGCAAGGTTGAGAACTAGACGGAGCAATGCCTTGCAGAGTTTCTCATAAGGCCTGACTGAAATGTTTTCCGTGTGGGATTAGGTTCCACCTTGTCGACTCATTCGGTGCTGGTGGGATAATCGTTCACCCAGGAGATGGACTAGGTCTGTCAGGATGCTGAAGGGAAGAGCCAGGTTTTGAGTGCCTTCCTGAAGAAGAGGTGATCCTCTATGCAGCAGATGGCAAATGAGATTGAGTTCCAAAAGGTGGGTGCTTGGACTGAGAAAGATGAGCCCCCTATTATGGAGGATTCTGTCACTGGGAGGACGAGGAAGAGGGCTGCGGCTGACCTCAGGTTTCCAGTGGACCTGCAGAATGTGTGGGATGAGGGAGCCCCCAGGAATAGGGTATTAGCATAGTCCAAGCGTGAGAGGATGACAGCAACGATCGCAGAGACTCTGTCAGGGAAGGTCAGGCAAGGAAAGATGCAGCAGAGAATGTGCATGTTTGCGTAGCAGTTTTTTGCCACAGAATTTATGTGGTGTGATAGGGTCAGGTCCATGTCCATGATGCAGCCCAGGCTTTTTTACTGTGTTGGAGGTAGTGGGGGTGGGCCTAGAGAGAGCGTCCATGGGTTGGGGGAAGAGGGCCGTCTTCCGGCAGAGCATGATCTCAGTTTTTCCTGGGTTGAGAAGCAGGTGGTGAGCAGTCATCCAGAGGTTGATTTCTGAGAGACATGATGCGAGGTCGGGAGGGGCAGAAGCGTTGTCCTTTGGGATTTTGAAGACGATTTGAGTATTGTCTGTGTAGTTATAGCAGGATAGGCTGTAGGATTGAATGACTGCAGGGAGGGGGCTCAGGTAGAGGTTAAAGAGCAGAGGGGAGAGAGAAAGAGGTGCCTTGTGGCACTCTCTGGGCAACAGGGTGGGGAGTCTAGGAGAAAGGAGTCATGTGTATTATTTTGGATCTGTTGGAGAGAAAGAAGGTATGCACGTCAGAGCTGCATCCTTGATGCTGAGAGAGTGGAGTCTGTCCTTGAGGGTGGGACGATCAATGGTGTTGAAGGCTGCTGAGAGGTTGATTAGAATTAGTACAGCGCAACCATCCAAGTCTGGGTGTCTTAAGATCATTCGGCCTATTGGTTTAGCTATGAATCCGTTGTTAGAGATGGGTCTGTAATTGGTCGGGACAAAGAAGTTGATTGTGGGCTTTTTGAGCATGGGCTTGATATAGGAGGTCTTGAATTCTGCTGGGAAGGTGCCAGAAGTGAGAGATGTGTTAACAATAGATCTTGCGATGTCGCCAGCACATGATGAAGATAGGATTTATTTTTAGTAGAGTGGAGGGGCCGTCAAAGTCTTCAGGCGATCCCTGCACTTGCGCGATCTGAATGACACAAGGCCTAGTAAGATCGTTATTTTCTCCTCCTTTTGTTTCCCCCTCCTTGTCTTGTCACGCCTAGAAACACTTGTGTACAGGCACATTATAAATGCCACATCATCATATCCTGGGGGGTGGCTGTTAGGTAGCTTTTGAAAATCAGGGTGGGAGAGAGGGAAGCAGTAAGATAAGAGCAGGAGGGTGGAAGGTGTTTCTGATGTCCTCGTCGAGGTCGCCAGGGAGGGGGGTGGTGAGCTATGCTATTAGTGATTATGGCAATGTTTCTTTTTAGGTCTATGTTGTGGAAGTGGTCTGAGAGGGCGTCACAGAGTGTTTGGGTGCGGGTGATGGAGGACGCGGTGCATGCTGGAGCATAGAATTCAGAGATCTTGTGGAGTTCCTTATAGGTTTTTGGGGTGATAGTGATTCTATTCCAGTAATAGGATTTTTTGGCCTTGCGTATATCTGCCCGGTAGGTTATAAGCTGGCAGGTGTAGGCTATTCTATTTGACGGCAATGGGACTGCACGCCATCTGCGTTCTAGCAGGTGGTGCTGTGATTCAAGAGTTTTGAGCGCTATGGTGACCCATCTAGGGGACAGCATTATCTGCTAGAGAAGGATCTGACTGGGCCCGGTGGGCTGAGTGCTTCCAAAAGCCACAGATCAAAGTGACGGATGGATATCTGGTTCAAGTGGAGGGGTGTGGAGGTCACAGAGGCTAGTAGGAAATCCGCCAGGTCATTAATTACTTTGACTTTCTTCCAAAGAGGGCACTATGTAGGTGAACCCAGAGCTGGGAGTGGTGGGTCTACAGTTGAAAAAGTGAAGTGGATGGCTGAGTGTTCCAACCAGATGAGTGGGTGGGGTGGCAGTGGGGTGACGAGGTCTGGAGAGTTAAACATTGCATCTAAGGTGTGGCCTGCAGAGTGTGTAGGACCTGCGACTAGTTTTGATAGATTTAGGTAATCAAAATAGTCGCGGGAGACCCCTTCTTTTAAAGCTAGCCTGCCTTAGTGGTCCAATCCGTGTTCTTGAAAGAAGTGAACTTTGCCCTTCTGGCATCACACCGAAAGTGCTTTGCTCTAGAGGAAGTGTAGGGGACAGGGAGGAAAGGCTTAGAGAGAAACCAATTAGAGCCCTCATGACAACTCTAACCCCACCCCCCTTCCTTTCTCACTCGTACCAATGGCCTTTAGAAATGCAGCACCCTGGTTTGAGGCTACTCCCTTTCAATGGTATGTGCTCCTTAAATTACTGAGACTACAGCAGCTGGCTGGTGGGCATCTGTTTCTGGTGGGCAGCATTACTATCGTCTCAAAGAGATAAAAAAAAGAGACATGGCCATGCAGGTTCCTGTCATTTGGCAGGCTCAGTCTGTCTGACCAGAATACACATCACGTTCCACAGTGGAGCTGACGTGTGATATCAAATTGGATGTGGCTGCCATGATCTTAAGTAGAGCCATGCATGTGTGGTATTTTCAGCCCCAGTATACAAGTGCATTGCATCTGCCTAAGTTAGGTCCAAAGGTGCAGGAATATGGAAAGCAAACTGTGAGCTATCAGAAAAAAAGGCCAGCATTTAACTCTCAACTACTAAACATCCTAATATTACTTTCAGAAAAAGGAAAATGAAAAAAGAATTGTGCCCTGTGTTCGAGTCACAAGGCCAAAACTATGACGCCTACTTCTCATCACATGTGACAGATGCAATAAAGTGCAGATTTGCCAAACCAGAGAATTGCCATGGAGAACGCTGTGCATCCTGACACTTTAATGGAACAACTACCATATCAAAAAGAAATCTCTAGAGCCAGAAGTCATTCAAAGGCACACTTTGTTGTGACTCTGTTAACCTGTGAAAAATATTGACATAAGCAGAAGCAGGGAAAATGGTCAGAAATGTAGATTTTATAATGCAAGATATTGGTGCAGCCCTCATGTGTAAAGAAAATGCAGCAAGTTAAAAAGCACAATTTCTGCTCATCAAGGCTGACTTAAAATGTGTGCTAAAGCTAAGAGAAAACCTTCCCCCATCACATTCAAAGGAAAAACACTCCTTCACCTTTCTATTTGGTCAACCTCTTTGACGCTCAGCACAGTTAGTGAGGGTGCAAGTTTGGGCCTGGGAGGAGGTTTATTAGGGTAGAATGATGACCACTGAGTTGAAAAATTGCAACACATGTGTTTTGACCCTTCCAAAATAACCCAAATTGAATTCAGTTTTGTGGTGGGGTTCTAGGCTGACTGACAGTTGAGATGCAACAGGAGAATGTAACAGGGGGCAGAGTTATACCCCTCTGCTCAAGGAGATAAGGAAACACATGATTAGGTCCTTATCCTTGAAGGAATATTAAGTGGGTTTATTGCAGACTAGGTCTACAAAAGTCAGATGGTCAGGCTTACATTCAGGTTTTGGGAACAGAACGGGTTATTAATTAAGTGTAAAAGTATGCCCTTAATTAAAAGGGTCTCATAGCAGTATATGGGGAATATATATTTGCTCATAAACTGGGGATCCATAATAGATAGAGAGATGGTTCATATGTCATTGGAAAATACGTGAAAAACATTATTTGCTGACAGGAATCCCCTCCAAATTCGACCTTGGGAATCAACGTTTAATTGTCGCTTCCCAGAAAAAATGACAGATAGGAGAGTCATGAATATGGTAGCTTATTCAATCAGATACCTGCCCATAAAATTGAAAGATTTTAACTTTCATCCGTTCTGGGGAAATCGCAAAAATATGTCATTTATGGAGGCAGTCACCTGCCGACACCAGCCACGGTACATTGCGATCGGCATGATTAGACCAATTTAGAAATATATGGGTTGTGACCCTTATTTGCAAATTGTAGTAAGTGTCATGTTGAAGATTTTCAAATTCATAGCGGAGTTGTTCAGAAATACAATTTCAGACGGGTGGAGCAAGAATCCCCAGAAATGGGACCTGAAGACCTAAGGACCAATACGAGGGAAGGCGCTATGTCTTGATAAGGGGGAAGAACAATGGAGGCTCAATCAGGATAATCAACCAATGAGCCAGTACAGTTTAATTTAGACATTTTGGGTGTGGTTAGGGGATTTTTAAACTAGACGCACAATGGACCAGTGGGAGAACTAAAATTAGGAGAGAAGCGGCAGAGCTGGAGGCTGGACATCTGGAGAAGGACAAAGGCTTGAGGGGCTCCATAGCAGAAACCAGGAGAGGCAGACAGCAGGATTGAGTATGGAATACCCTCCATAAGTGAGGCCACAATGGAAGGCAGTTCACCCAGGCCCTATTGCTTCCAAGGAGCTGACTCCCTCATGATGGCACTTGTGCAAAATCCCAGAGAGATTTAAAGAGTGTACATTTGGCCAAAAGAATAAACCAATGTGGGGATCTATTTGAATTAATACCTTCCACCTATATATATATAAATGGGGGGTATCCAGAGAAGATCCCAAACATATCTTTACTAATTAATAATTTAGTTATTTCCCATATTGTCAACGAACACTGGAGTGATTTTGGGGAAATTTGAAATCTCCCAACATCTGTCCATGTGTTGATAAAGATATACGGGCTCATTACGAGATTGGTGGTATCTCGGCAGTGAATCCACTGAGATACCACCAAACTGTATAATCGTTACCTAAACTTGGTCCGGCGGTATTACAGCCAGATTACTAGTGGCAGTAGGCGGTGTTGGTCGCCATTAATTGGTGTCCGTAGGACTCCATGCAGTATTTCAGCAGTATTACCGCTGGTGGCAATACCACTGAATTGGCTAATTTTGGGCAAGAAGGTCGCAGAAATATCTCCAGCTTCTTGCTGGAGGTTTTTCCTCCACCTTACCCCCAAACTCATAGTTAGGCGGTGCGGTAATGCAGCGGTAAATGACATTAGTGCCCAAATTATAATGAGGGTCATAGTCTTTTAAAGTAATTGGGTGTCACCTACATTATTGTTGCCAACCCACAACTATCCCCTAAAGGGGAGGGGTGCATTTGAAATTCCCAACTGTTCCCCGGACCCTGCCTTAAAGCAGAGGGGTTCCCAATGGTAAACTGAATCTCTGGATCTGTGCTGTGCATCAAAGTGTCTTCATGGTTAAGCCAAATAAACATAGCTGGTTTAAAAGCACACCTTAGATGTAGAGGAAACCAGGCATTCCAAACTGAAGGGGAACCTTCTCACTATCTATCGGCGAAGGAAACATGTTCATTATATGCAGAAAAGAGTGTTTTATTAAATGTCTTTTATGCTAGAATGTTATAGATGGAAAGTACACAGGACTGTCAGAAATAAGGAGCACTGTGCATGTCAATTCTTTTGCCACTATAAAAGTGCTACCTTTTATTCAAACTACACCTTGTTTATTCAAGTTACATGGTAAAGTACAATTGTCATGTCATTTTCTAGGGTGCTGCATTGATGATCTTTAAATTAGAGGTATTCTTGTGAGTGATCCACGTATCTGAAGTAGTCTCTAGACCTCTGTTTCTCTTTATATGTGTTAGAGGGGGGAATAGAGTAAGAAATTAACACTGTGCATACTGTTGTGTTTTAGAGATTCTGTGATTTTTCATTTTGAAAAACAAACTGGTGTTTTCAACCTGTGGGTAGTTATAGTATTGTCAGGAAGGAAAGGTGTCCGTGCCACGGATTGAGGTGGTGTGCCTCTTGCTAACTATTGTGTAAATAGGAATATTGTCTATTAATTCAAGGAAAATACATTATATTCTTTCTGCAAACCAGCCTGGTTCTTGTCTTGCCTATTGAAAAAGGGGTGAGGGAGTTCTCTGGTGTTATATGTTTTAAAGGCAGAGTTAGTTAAGAATCTAAGTCATTGATCAATTGGTGTGGTGCCGTTGATTGGGGGGGGGGGGGCGGCCTTCATTAATTGTTGCCCCATAAATGTATCCGACATGCACCATGCCTAAAGTCAGGCATAGCTTTATTTTAGAGTTTATCCTGCCACCATCATGGGTTGCTTAGGATCATAATAGTTTTGGTATGGTGGCATACTTTAAATGCATCCCCTGCACTGCAGAGACTTGGCTGTCACTGCAGCTTTCCAATGGGCAACTCTGACCCGTGAACTGCTCTGTGTCAATGGTAGAGCAGGTGTTCCCCATGGGAAAAACATTGTTAAAGGGAGGTTATGGTTAAGTTGCGCTACTAAAAACCTATCATGTTTACTGAAAAAACTTTGCTAAAAGAACGTTCTGGTTACAGTGCCCTACTAAAAAGCTATGAAATTCACTGACAAAAAACGTTGTTAAAGGGACGTTATGACTAAGTTGCAGTAGTAAAAACCTATGCAATTCAATTGACAAATGTTGTTACAGGGGCGTTATTGTTAAAGATAAAACTGAAAACCCCCAGAAATGTGCCACTTATGGTAAGCAAAGCAACCATAACTCACACTACCACTGTGCACTGCAAGGAATAACACCCATGACATCAAAGATGACATGACAAATGTCATTGATGACATGACTGGTGACATCACATGTCAGTGAATTTCATAGCTTTTTAGTAGGGAACTGTAACCAGAATGTTCCTTTGGCATAGTTTTTTTCAGTAAAGGTGATAGGTGTTTAGTAGTGCAACTTAACCATAACGTCCCTTTAACAATGTTTTTGTTAGTGAATTTCATAGGTTTTTAGTAGGGCACTGTAACCAGAATGTTGCTTTAGCAGAGTGTTTTCTGTAAAGATGATAGCTGTTTGGTACTGCAACGGAACCATAACGTCCCGTTGACAATGGTTTGTTACTGATTCCCTAGCTGCCCTCATGATAAATGTGTGGAAAGACCAAATTGTCTGGTGTATGTATCCATTTGTGCTACCCCTTCCTTTTCCGAATATTGTTGGTGTATCTTAGCAATTACAGACATACATGATAAATGTTGGTGAGTGTTTGAGTAGTTTATCTTTTTCTGTTAACATTGCATGGTGAATCTGGGCCGCACAGTACTGGCCGAGATGACTACAGATGAGCAATATGGACGTTTCCTAGGGAGACTGCACCTGGTCGGCGTATGTGCAATCACACTGCAGGTATCCGTAGGACTCCATTAGTGGCTGCTTGTCTGCATATTCAAATGCACTTTTAAATAGTTGTGGAAGCGCACGTGTGTCCATTCCACACCTATACCGATGCATACGTCATCCACTGTGTGCTGGTAACACTGCCCCTGTCGCCAGCCCTTCGATTCATACTGTAGGCTACTGCATTACAAGTACTCCTGTCGACTATGTGGGTGGCTCTGCAAACCTACCAATGTCTGACTGAAGCACGCCTGGCTGTATGACGCCCAGTGGTAAACAAGGAACAGCAACCTGCAGTTTTAAATGCAGTGAGCGTGTTAAATGTCGCATTAATTTGATTGATGTGCTGCTTGCCTTTCCATGACCCGTGAAACTGACACATCGTGTCTGCACTGAGCAGTGTGATAGAAAGTGTCAATAGGTCGCCTGCAGGTCGTACATTTGAAGAAAACATGTAATTGCAGGTGGGACAGTTTGTAGTGAGTCTGCAAAATGGCAAAGCTGGTGTGGCTTGGTCACGCACATACTAGTGCATGTAAAGACAAGTAAGCAAACAGCAGAATGTTCAGAGCGCAAACAATGTTACTGATGGTTAGAAAAGTACTGTAGCTGCATGGGTCACACAGAATAAATGGCTTCCTGCTCCACGTAATGAAGCTGTGTTTCGCGTTGTTGTAAACATTATTGTATTCCAAAATATATGCATCTCCGTGAATGCTACTCCTAAGACTACTGGCGTAGCATGAAGTGTTTGTACTGCATGTGACGACAACTGAACTGAAAGCACAAGGGACAAGTGGGCAGTCTACCGCCCTTCCAACAATTTCGGAGGATAATTTCATGTACAGCATTTGATACATCTGCTGCGGATAACAAGAGGGGCACTCCTGTAGGGCAGCGGAGCTCTAAAACATCCTTGCAGACCATATGCCGTGCTACAAACCCTTTCCCGGCAAAGGGCATTGTATTGTGCATGTCCTGCATTGCGCTACCCTACAGAGGGAAGTGTCATGATGCCCGCTCCCGGGGAGCCGGTTCAAGCCCTGCGTCCCCGAAAGCGGACATCCAGTCCCCAAGGAAGGACCCAGCAACCCCATATAGGGGCCCTTTGGACAGTGTCCTGGCGCCTATGGCGCCAGGCTCATAAAAGACATCAGTCCTGGCGCCATAGGCGCCAGGCTCATTATGGGAGTGCTTGGGTGCACTTACCTGATGCAGACCATGCTGCAGGATCCCGGCTTCCTTGAGGCCTGAAAGGAACTACTTTACCTGTGGGACTAATTTACCATCCGGGCGTGGTCGGGGAAGGATACATACCGGATTGGAGGAAGGATACATACCTGGAACTTCTTCCAAGGCTATTTAAACCCCACCCGAACAGCCACACGTGCTTCACGTTGATCTGCATCTAGCAGCTGGACGCTCACTGTGTCTGCTCCTGCATCCTGACTTCTGCCACGCCTCCCAGCATCCTGGATCACCTGCAAAGGAAGAGAAGAAGAGAACAGAAGAAGGAAAAGTCCTTACCTGCTAAATCCGCATCCCGGAGAAATCTCGGCGACAATCCTGAAAAGGAAGACTTTAATTTAAAAGCTCATCGCGTCGATCGCTGCAGCGCCGCATTCCACTCACCTTTACAGGGCGCCTCCATGTTCAGCAGCGATCATCCGGATTCGCAGTCACGCCCCAGCGCCTAGGGAGAAAAAGACCAGAACAAAAGGTGAGAGAGAGAAGGGAATAAGGAAAGCTAAATCTCCATGTTAAGACTTACCTGTTGATTCATTCCCTCTTCATTTCGGGTCCGCACCGCATCCTGGCATTTACGGACCCCGGCCCCTAAGGGGAAAAAGAGACATCAGCGTTAATGAGCGAATGAAAAGACATTACCAAAAAACGCTCATTAAAGACTTACCTGATTTCTACAAGGATTTCACCTCTCATCTCGGGTCGGTGCCTGTTCCCCGGCATTCCGTACCCCGGCCCCTATGGGGAAAAAGACACTAGCATTAGTACATTAATGCATGGACACAAGGGGAACTCTTATCAAAAAAACTTACCTGGAAGCCAAGCAAGTTTGGTTCTCACCAATCCAAAAATCCAGTGAAGTAACTGGATACCAACGCGCCCCAGCATCAGAAGCAGGATGGAGAGCTCGTTCTTCCAGACCCTAAGGTGAGACGCTACGAGAAATCACAGAAGGGTTTCGAGGAGGGTGAGAGGGGAAAGTGGGAGGCCGATTGCATTACCCAGCAGACAGTTAATCCCCTATTTTCGCCTACAGAAGGATACTTCTGCGAGCCAGGCAAGCCAGATTTGGGGGCCCGGTCCAGTCCGTCTTCCGAACCCTGCACATCACCTTAGAAGAAGTCACAGCAGCGCGAACCAGGCCAGCGCCTCCGTGGGAGTCAGGTGAGCGTAACAGGAAGGTACTTGGAAGTATGTGGGAAGGGTCCGTCCGGGAGCATGACAATGACTGGTGCCTATGTAGGTGAGGGCCACCCAATAATTCTGTCTCTCGGCACGTCCCCTATCTTATCGATGCAGGTGCTGCCCCTTCTGTACCAGGCCTTTCCTGCTGTTCCTTCTGTGGCGTGTGTCAGAAGACCATAATAAATGGAAATGAACTGGGAAAGGAAAAAAGGGAAATAAAGAAAGCACCTTTCAGAGATGAACAATGGAATTGCCAATGAATGGATGCAGGACGGGAGGCGTGGCACTGTGCAAAACACTGTAGGTGAATCGGCTAGAAAGGGGGTCGCTGTAGAAGAACAAGTTACTTGCCAACTGTAACATTCCTTCGACTGGATGTTCCTCCCACGTATTCCTCATCTTGTGATAAATCATTATCTCCAGCTTCGCTGCTTCGGAAAAAAAAAATTCTCGGCAGAGGGCGCTGTGCTCGAGGTTGTGGCGTTGATTGTCCCTCGACGTACTCCGTACTCTGTTGACGTCACCGATGGTATAAGTAGCTCGAGCCGCGCCCCTTGCTTCAGTTCTGTTTTTTCGATGAAATATATATAGGAGGAACACCCAGGCGTGTCCCATGACCGATACATTCTTCGTGAGAGGAAAGTGTAAGAAAACGTAAACTGTACTGTGGGGTAGGATGGGAGGGTCGATGAGGAAGACGTGGGAGGAACATCCAGTCGAAAGAACGTTACAATTGATAAGTAACTTGTTCTTCGAATGGATTGTGTCCTCCCACGTATTCCTCATCTTGTGATAGGCTCCCATAGCAGTATCAATTTTTTGGAGGTGGGAATACCCGTTTCAGTTTTCGTGGACAGAATGCAGAACTGCCTTTGCAAATAAACCCTCGTTAGAGGAGGCAGTGTCCAAACAATAATGTTTAACAAAAGTATGTATTGTTTTCCAGGTTGCAGCTGCACAAATGTCTGCTGCCGGGACTCCCCTCTTTAGAGTAGTAGCCATTCCCCTTGTAGAATGGGCACAAAGCCCATCTGGTGGTTCTTTTCCCGCTAGTCTGTAGCATTCAACTATGGGTAATATGATCCAGCGGGAAATGGTCTGTTTTGTTACAGATAAGCCTAATTTTTGACCAGTGTAACCCACAAACAGTTGGTCATCTTGTCTCAATTTAGCCATCCTAGAGATGTAAAAACTAAGAGCCCTCTTGGGATCTAATCTGTGTAATCTCTCCTCTTCTTTGCCCAGATGAGGAGGAGGATAAAACGTAGGTAGTACTATTTTTTGTGACAAATGGAAGTCCGAGACTACTTTTGGCAAAAATGAAGGTTTAACTTTAAGGACTACCTTATCATCTTTATAAAAAATAGTATATGGTGGTTTGCATGAGAGAGCCTGAAGTTCGCTACCCCTGCGGGCTGATGATAGGGCCACAAGGAGGACAGTTTTTAGAGTCAAAAACCTCAATGGACGTGAGTGCAGAGGCTCAAAAGGTATGCAAGTCAAGAATTTTAATACTAAATTTAAGTCCCAGGCTGGTACATGAAAAGGTACTGGAGGGTATACATTAGTGAGCCCCTTTAAGAATTGAATTATTAACGGTATTTTGAAATATGAAACCTCTTCCGAGGAGCGCTTGAAAATGGACAGCGCAGCAAGGTATCCTTTGATTGTTCCTATCTGGAGCCCCAGATTAGCTAGATGTAGCAGAAAGGAAAGCACCATTGGGGTGCCACACTGAAAAGGGTCCACATCCTTGTCTTTGCACCAGTTACTAAACCTATTCCAGCGACATCGGTACAAAGACTTTGTTGCTGGTCTTCTGGCCGAAAGCAAAATTTCCATTACGTCATCCGGAAGATCCCAATCCTTGTATCTCAACCTCTCAGAAACCATGCGTGAAGGTTGAGTGTCTTGACCTGTGGATGGAGAACCCGACCTTCCTCTTGCGAGAGAAGATCCTCTTTGCAGAAGACGTATTGGAGGGCAGATGGACATGTCTAGAAGGTCCGGGTACCACGTTCTCCTGGCCCAATCCGGGGCAATTAGGATCATGGTTTTCCTGAACTTTCTCAACATCCTGATTACTTGAGGAATCACAGGGACTGGGGGAAACGCGTACAGCAGTGGAAACTTCCACTCCACTACGAATGCGTCTCCCAGAGCTCCTCTTTGAGGAAATTCCCATGAGCAGTACTGATCGCACTTCTGGTTGATCGCGGTGGTGAAGAGATCCACTTGAGGGGTTCCCCAAAGGGCGTAGATCTCCAGAAGGACTTCCTGAGCCAGCTCCAAATCGTGAGAGACCGTGTTCTGCCTGCTCAGAGCGTCTGCCGCCGTGTTCTTCTCTCCGGCTAGGTGAATTGCCGACAGAGAGATTCCTTCTCGTATTGCCCAGAACCAGAGCTGCATTTCCTCTCTGCACAGTGGCAGTGACCCTACACCTCCTCTCTTGTTGAGATAGTACATGGCCACTGTGTTGTCCGTCATTATCAGAACATTATTTCCCTGTACAGAGGGCAGAAAGGCCTTCAGAGCTGGTCTGATTGCCCTCAGCTCTAATAGGTTGATGTGTAGTTTGGACTCCGATGGAGACCAACGACCGATGATTGTCAGATCGTTGGTGTGTGCTCCCCTCCCCGTGAGTGAGGCGTCCGTCACTACCGTTATCTCCGGCCATGGTTGCCAAAAAGACTCTCCCTTGAAAATGTCGTTGCAAGCCCACCATAGAAGATCCTGAGCAACTGCGCTCGGAACTTGCAGAAGATCCGACATATTCCCTGAGAACTGGGACCACTGAGTTCTGAGTGCCCATTGAAGGGATCTCATTCTCAACCTGGCCTCTGGTACTAGGAAAATGCAGGATGCCATGAGGCCGAGCAACCTGAGAAAGTCGAAGGCCGGTAGACGTTGGGCATTCTGGAATTTTGTTACCATTTGCTGGATGTGGAGAGCTCTCACTTCGGGAGGCAAGGCTTTTCCCGATGAAGTGTCCAAGACTGCTCTGATAAACTGGAGTTTCTGGGCTGGTATCATGTGGGACTTCTTGAAATTGAGGGAGAAGCCCAGTTTGTGGAGGAAGTGGCAGGTGATCGAAAGATGTTCCTGAGCTTGTTCTGGAGAACTTGCTCTGATCAACCAGTCGTCCAGGTAGGGATATATGTGAATACCTCCTCTCCTGAGACTTGCTGCCACAACCGCCAACAGTTTGGTGAAAACCCTCGGGCGGAGGTCAACCCGAATGGCAGAACTCGAAACTGATAATGAGAATTGCCAATCGCGAACCTCAGGTACTTTCTGTGCTTTGGATGGATTGGCACATGAAAGTAAGCATCCTGAAGGTCCAATGATACCAACCAATCTTGGAGTTGGAGAGCCTGAAGGATCTGAGAAAGAGTCACCATCTTGAACTTGTCTTCCTGAGGAACTTGTTCAAGTTTCTCAAGTCCAAGATGGGTCTCAGTCCTCTGTCCTTTTTTGGGATGAGAAAATATGGGGAGTACCAACCCCTGTTCCTCTCGGCTACAGGTACCAGTTCTATGGCACCTTTCTCTAGCAGGGTTAAAATTTCCTGCAACAGGAGCGGATCTGGAATTTTGGCGGAGTTGGCTCCCGGTGGATGATTCTGAGGCCTTTTTAGAAAGGCGAGACAGTAACCATGGGCTACTGTTTCCAGTGCCCAAGCATCTGAGGTAATGCCCCGCCATTCCTTCAGATGTTAAGAGATCCTGCCTTCCGCTGGTGTTTTGTGTAACAAGGTCTCAGAGGGATTTGGAGGCGGCTGCAGGAGTGGCTGAGGGTACAGATGCCGCTCCTGAGGCTGATTTTGCACCTCTTCCTCATGCTCCACGAGGGAAGTTTCTTTTGCCCCTTTGAGAAGCCTGTCCTCTTCCTCTACCAAAAGAGGAGTAGTATCGAAAAGAACGACCCCTCCAGGAAGATGAGCCGGAATAGGGTTTTAGGGGCTGGCGCAAAGAGGCGCTAAGTGATTTAGCTGCCGCTTTCGAGGTCTGAAGTTTTTCTAGGCTTTCATCAGCCTTTCTGCCAAAGAGCCTCGAGCCATCAAAGGGAATGTTGAGGAGTCTTGCTTGCACGTCCGGTGCAAATCCCGACTTCCTCAACCACGCAAATCTGCGTAGCACAACGCTTGCAGCCATGGATCTGCTGATACTATCAGCAGTATCCAGTCCAGACTGGAGGCATTCCCCCATTGCCTCATTCCCGTCTTTGACTATATTCAGGAAGCCTTCCCTTTCCTCGCCTTCCAGAATATGATCAGCCGCCGAAATACAGTCCCACAGGGTATGGGTAAACCTGGCTAGGGTACAGGTGACATTTGCCGACTTAAGTGCCATACTGCCTGACGTGAAAACTTTACGTGCCCAGGCGTCAATTTTTTTATCCTCTCTATCTGGAGGGATAGTTGGATAAGCAGTTTGTTTTGAAGTAGATGCTGCTTGAATGACTAAACTCTCTGGAGTCGGATGTTTATTCAAATATTCAGGATCCGTTCCAGCTGGTCTATATTTTCTTGGAAAAGTGCTATCTGCAGCAGCAATAGTTTCTGGTTTCTCCCAGTTTTTCGCCACAGTCCTTTGAAGGGCCCTGTGAAAAGGGAGAACAGGATCCATCTGAGGTCCCTTGACGATAATATCCGTCATGTCTTCTTGTTCAAAAATGGGTGAAGTATTACCCCAACCCATGTATTCAACTACCCTGGTCATAAGACCCCTGTACCCAGCATATGCATGCTCTGCAGGATCAGGTTTGGCGAACTCTAATTCTGGGGATGTGTCAACTCCACTGGCAGAATGTAGAGTATCACTCAGGTCTCTCATTCTAGATTTCTGGTCAATAAGTTCTTCAGGAACTTGTCTTGTACCATAAGTAACTCCCAAAGGAGTAACCACCTCCTCTTCTGAAGCAGACTCTTCATAGATTGCTGACATAGATTTGAAAAAGTCTGATCTGGGCAAAGGAGTGAATCTCCTTTCTTCCTCTTCCATCTGCTTCGAAGGAATTGCAAATCCCTCGAAGTTTTCGAGGGTGTCTTCGAAGTCTTCGAAGTTTTCGAAGATGACTTCAATAATGGCATTGATGACGCATTTGGCTTTGGCGTTGAAATTATCGACGCCGAGGGCGTCAACGAAGTTGTCGAAGTCTTCGACAACTTGTGTTTCTTGGCCGGCACTGGAGAGGTGCTCGACTCTCGAAGATTCTTCAACGGTTTTACGTCGACTCGAGGTTTTTTGTATTCCTCGACGCTACTGGTCTTGGCCATAGTAGCCTACGACTTTCCTTTGTCGTCCAATGGAGCGACTTTAGGGGTATGGCTTTTTCGAGGTTCTTTCGAGGGGGTCGAGGCCGCATTCTCGAAAGCCTCCATCATCTTTTTGCGGAATTCTTCCCACTTACTGGGAGAATCCGATTTAGTCGGACAACGAATTTCTTCGGTCGACTCTGAAGAAGAAGATGATGAGGGAGATCTATGTCTCCTCTTAATTTTTTTCGATGACGACGAAGAATGTCTCGATCTACTCCTAGATCGAGATCTCTTCGAGTGCCTATGGCGATCCTATCCCTTAGAATCAGTCGCTTTCTTATGTCTTTTTGACAAAACCTTTTTTGAGGCCTCCCTCCCCACCGACAGTTTACCTCTCCTCTCACAAAGAGCTTTTTCGGTCATCGATTGGCAGGACCCGCAGTCGTTGGTTCGGTGACTGGAACCGAGACACCAGAGACAAATCCGGTGGGGATCGGTGATCGACATCTTAGATCCACAATCTGCACACTTTTTAAACCCAGTTCTGGGTGTCGAAGGTGTCGAAGATGATGACATTTTCTTCACAGAAAATAGAAGCGCGCCGTTCTCGATAGCGAAGCGATCGGAAAAATGGAACTGAAGCAACGGGTGCGGGTCGAGCTACTTATACTATCGGTGACGTCGACAGAGTATGGAGTACGTCGAGGGACAATCGACGCCACAACCTCGAGCACAGTGCTCTCTGCCGAGAAAAATATTTTTCCGAAGCAGCGAAGCTGGAGATAACGATTTATCACAAGATGAGGAATACGTGGGAGGACACAATCCATTCTAAAGAGGTTTCTTTACCTGTTGCACAGCGTTTTGAAGAGAGTCAGTGTGCAACACTTACTACAAAAAATTGTCCACTACTCTTAAGAAGGGCACCAAGGCAATGTGGATGGGGTGTGCAGAAATCGGGATAGCACGCATAGTAAGATGAACGTTATAGCTGGGAAAAACTGTTTGTGCTGTGAAGCGGCATAATCCCATGTGTGAAGTACACCATTGGCATATGTCGTACAAAGGCACAAATACACTTCTTTGCAATGTACCATGCTTTCTCCATTTGCGGACCAACTAAAAAATGAGATCGGAAACAAACGCATGACCTGGGCAAGTGCCTCTTTCATCGCAAACGGCACTGAAACTCGTATAACATGCTGTGCAATTTTCCCTCCACAATGAACAACAATATCATCGGTATGATTGTGCGTCACCAAAGTGTCACACAGGCAAACCAAAATCAGTCACTTCATTGTATGTACTCCATAGCACTACACATACACATGATAGATTCCAAAATGAGCAGCCACTGCACAGTGTTTTCATTCACTTTCAGTCAATGTATTTCGAACTCCCCTAAAAATTGCATGCTGTGGCTCGTGAAACATAGCCATAACCGCACCCTCTGCATTTCTGTCAACAAATACACTGTGTACCGCAGTCTGTGCATACACACCACACCCAGAAACCTTATTGACCAATCACGTAGCCTCTACAGGCTCATTTCTGAGCCCGTCATCTGCAAAAGGGGCGTATCTAACACGTGCCACCCTGCAACTATCGCAATATTCGCTGACTTTTTGTGCTGTGCGAGCGCGGGACTGGGGGTAAAACTTTCAACCAGGGTAGGGGATGTCGTTAGTTGTGGCGGCTCTTAAAAGAGACTTTTTTTTTTTTAAAGGTGCTTCCATCGAAACAACTTTTTTTGCTTTTTTTTATAAGTCATTTTGTGTTTTGAACATCAGCTCACATTCTTACAATAGGGTCTTCAGTGCAGCCTGTAGATTGTGAAACAAAATGTCATTGCCACTGGTCGACAAAGACATGCCATTTCCTTTGAAAAGGTTTATACATCGAGTACCAATGTTCTCATTCTCCCAGGAGAACATCCCAGCAGCACACAAGAAGTCACACATGCTTCTATTGATGAGACCCCTTCCGACCTCTGGCTGGTGACAGGAATCATTGCAATAGTTCCACACTATTCTCGGGGGTATACATGAGACAAGCACCTTGGCAGTGGAAAAAATGCACTGCACTGCTTTCATCATCATCTTCAGTTGAGAGTACACACAGGAACAACGCATGGAACACAAAAAGAAGGCTCCAAAGTGCACAACCACAACATGTACAGGTGCTGAAGTGGCCATGCGTCGACATTCTACAAGCACTCCATCGAAACAGCACGCTTCGATACTGCACCACAAAGCGTCCACTCCCTCCAAACTGAAATTGCCACAAAAGCCTTCTTGGAGGGCATACACAAACAGATCTTCCACAAAGACATCACCCACGACGGAAATTGTGCGTCTTGCCATGTTTGCCAGCCGCACTACAAAAACGAATGAAAAAACGATTGCCGCCCTTTCCTGTGACGCACACCCTGAGCACTTGATTGGACATGCCCCACAGTCCCATTTCCATTGACCACCATGGTGAGAACTGCAGGATGTGGCACGTGCCTTTCCCCAAGTACCGTGAGGGCCATGCCCCAGTAAAGCAGGAGGAGTCCTTCTCCCTATTGGTGTTCTTGCCTGTGACGCACACCCTGAGCACCTGATTGGACAAAGGCCATAGTCCCATTTCCATTGGCCAGCATGGTGAGAAATGCAGAATGTGGCACGTACGCTTCCCCAAGTACCGGGAGGGCCGCACCCCTGTAAAGCAGGAGGACTCCTTTTTTCCTTTCCACTCCAGCCATGCATACAAGGCGCTAGGCCCTCCCCACAGAAAACACACCATACTACAGGCTATGGTTAAGTGCTCATGTCATGTGCACTGCATTCCCCATCTGCAATTTAGCCTGCCAGCTTTCACTCTGGACACATATTTGCATGCATGGCTTCATAACGTTGCATTGTGTGTGTGCCGAACGGTATGTAGGAGCCTGTGTACGTTAGCCATAGTTTACATGAGTGCTGCTGAGCACAGCCTTTCATGCTGCAATATCTTACAGCACTCCCAAAAGCAAGGGGATTATAAGGGCCAAAAAAGAGGAAATGCACATGGTGACATGTGGCTCCCTATTGTTCAACAGGGGCAATGATGTACACTGTATGCTAATGTACGCATTCCAGCTTACGTCTGCTGCTGTACCAAGTCTACAATGTCCTCCACAACCATTGTGTAAAAGTCACCAACTTCAAATGCATGCAGACACCATCGTACAAGCTATGTTTCAATACTCATGCCATGTGCACTGCACTCCCCATCTTCAATTGAGCCTGCTAGCTTTCACCCTGGCACATATTTGCATCCATGGCTGTGTATATTAGCCAGAGGTTGTGTGTGCTGCTAAACACGTCCTTCCATGCTGCAATATCTTAAAGCACTCCTTAACGCAGGGAGATTATAAGGGGAAAACCATATGAAATGCACATGGTGGCATGTGGCGCCACATTGTGCAACAGGGGCAATGATGTACACCATATGAGAGTAGTTTCTTACCTGTAACTCCATTTCTCCAGCGTTGGTATCTTTCATGGATTCACATGCTGTGAATATTTCCTGTCGTCAGGCTGGGAACCTCCGTCACTTTAACCTAGCATTTTCATATGGAAAACTTCAACACTTTAGTGTCCTATCAATGTCCTTTTTGGGTGCTTTAGTCCCCACCAATAGGACGTAGGCTATGAATAGGCAAGCCCCTGCGGCATCCCTTCAGATTTTAACCTCGAAAGTAGAGGAAGCATGAACCAGGTTTGCCTGCAGGGGCGTCTGGAGGGCACATGTAAATCCATGAAAGATACCAACGCTGGAGAAATGGAGTTACAGGTAAGAAACTACTCCCTTCTCCAGCATTGGATCTTTCATGGATTCTCATGCTGTGAATAGATTACATAGCTGTACCAGTCAAGCATGGCGGAGCGTAAAGGCAAACCAATACAGAAACAGAATCACATAAATGAGACAAATAAATCCATCCAGTGATCAAGTTCAAAATAAACTACCCAAAGCTGTGGGGCTTTCCTTATTGAAATAGGCGTTGCAGGACCGCCCGTCCCACCTGCACATCATCACCATGCTGCTGCCCCAGACAGTAATGCCTGGAAAAGGTATGTGGCACCGCCCAGGATGCCGCCTGGTAAATGTCCACCAGTGGAATCCCCGACCATAATGCCGCCGACGAAACTGTAGACCTCGTCGAGTGTGCCTTCGGAGTCCTTGCCAAAGGCTTCCCAGCTTTATTGTGGCAGAATGAGATAGCAGAGGACACCCAATGAGACGGTCCTTGTTTGGAGATTGTGCATCCCTTGATGGACGACCCTCAGCCACAAATAGCTGCTTAGATTTTCTGAAATCATGAGTATGATTGAAATAAAACTTCAATGCCCTGTTTACATCCAGCAAATGCAGAGCCCGTTCTGCAGGCGTGGAAGCTGAAGCAAAAAACGAGGGCAAAACAATAGAAGAGAGTTTGTGGAATGCCATTGGCACTTTAGGGATAAAGTGCGGATTGGTAGCCAACACAACCTTGTCCATCAAGAACCTCAAGTATGGGGGGTCCACAACCAATGCTTGCAACTCCGATATCCTTCTGGCCGAAGTAATGGCCACCAAAAAAGCCACTTTCCATGACAGAAACTGCAAAGGAGCCGTCGACAGCGGCTCAAAAGGCGCTCTCAACAGACCCAAAAGTACCACATTAAGGCTCCACACCGGCGCAAACTTCTTCACCGGAGGAAAAGTACGAAATAACCCCTTCAAGAAATGCTTGATTAGGCGATCACTAAACAGAGGAGCCGCATGATGCCTCCGAGCAAATCTAGAAATCGCTGCCAAGTGAACCTTTATGGAGGATATCGCCAGGCCCCTTTTCGCCAACTGCAACAGGTAGGGGAGAACCTGTTCAGAGGAAATGTTCAAAGGGTCCACCCCCGGCTGGCCCTTACACCACACATAAAACCTTTTCCATTTACATGCATAGGAGACATTTGTGGACGGTGCTCTTGCCGCCTCCGAAATTCGGCGACAGTCACTGGAAAGCCTTAGCAGGCCAAACTCGGAGTATCCGTGTCCCCCTCTTTCCTGAGATAAAACATTGTGGTGGTATTGTCTGTCAACACCCTCACCACCGAACCGCGGATGCACAGCAGGAACTATTTGTGGGCCCAATGTACCGCTCTCAACTCGAGCACATTTATGTGGAAGCAAGACTCCACCCGAGACCACAGGCCTTGAACTTGTGAGCCCGCAAGATGCGCCCTCCATCCCGTCTGAGAGGCATCCGCCACAATCGTAAATTGGAACTCCGGTTCCAGCAACTGCATGCCCCGAACCAGATTGTCCGAGCACTGCCAACAGCGAAGATCTTCCACCAGAGTGCCGTCGATCACCAACCTGTCTGACCAAGAGCCGCGACTCTGAGCCCACCGGTCCGCGAGGAACTCTTGCACTGCCTCATGAAAGAGACAACAGTTTGGCAACAGCGGAATGCATGATGGTATGGCCCCCAGCAGCGACATGTAGGTCCGGACCGACACCCTTGCACCGATCGTCCACTCTGCCACCCTTCGCGGGAGCTTCATGACCCTCTCGCCCAAGTGCTTCATAAGTCCCAGTTGAATCTGAAACTCCGCCCCCAGAAACACCAAGTCCTTGGAAGGCAACAGAAAGGATTTCCCAAAGTTTACGGTGAAGCCTAGCCGTTGCAACAGCTGCACGGTAGCACCTACACTTTCCTGCGTCTCTGCTGGCGACAAACCTCGCACCAGCCAGTCGTCTAGGTATGGGTATACGTGATGACCCTCCCGTCGGAGCCACGCTGCCACTGGCACCAAACATTTTGTAAAAGTCCTGGGGGACGACTTTAAACCAGATGGGAGTACCCGAAACTGTTAATGATCTTCTCCTACGACAAACCACAGAAACTTGCGGTGCCGTCGACGCATGGGAATGTGAAAGTATGGGTCCTGTAAATCCAAAGATGCCAGAAACTTGTGCGGCTGTACCGACCGGATGACTTCCTGAAGAGTGAGCATCTTGAATTTCAGGTGTTGCAGAGTTTTGTTCAATGCCCGAAGAACCAGGATTAGCCGCCACTTGCCGTTGGGTTTCTTCACTACAAAGTAGCGGGAATAAACTCCTTGGCCTCTCTATGCCACCGGAACCAGTTCTATAGCCCCTTTCTGTAGGATAAGAACTACCTCCTGCCGCAGGATGTGAAGGTTTGGTTGCACAGAATACACTGGAGGAATGGAAACCGGGGAACACTTTATCTCCAGCGAGTGGCCCAGACGCACCGTGTCCAACACCCAACGATCCAACGTTATCTTGCACCACTCGTTCACTTGCATCGCCACCCTGCCCCCAGTAGATGGCCCTGAAGGCAATCATTGTTGGGGTTTAGCCTGCCTCCCCTTAGAGGTGGATGGCTGCGCGCTCCATTTCCGTTGGGCCTGAAAGTCCCTACTCTTCTGCGCCGATCTCCGATATCCCTGGGAGGAATAACCCGACCGACCGTAACCCCGGTCTCTGGTGGATGCAAACCAGGCATTACCCGAAGCCCCCCTGAACGGACGAAAGGAGCGAAAAGAGCGCCCACTCTGTAAAGCTCCCAATGATTTAGCAGTCTCAGTTTCGTCCTTCATCCGTTTAAGGGCCTCATCAATTTTTTCACCAAACAAATGCTCCCCCTGACAGGGCATGTCGAGAACCTTATAATGCACCTCCGGTCGAAAGTCTGTGCACTTAAGCCAGGCTTGGCGACGCAGCACTACCCCACTGATAATCTGCTTAAAGCCGGTCTCCGCTAGGTCAACGGCAATATTAATACTGTGATTGGAAGCTTCCTTCCCTTGACGCACCAAGAGCATGGCGGTCTTGCGGTGCTCCTCTGGCAAATGTTCCAAAATAGGTGCTAGCCGATGCCACATCTCACAATCATAGCATGCCATGATCGCTAAGGAATTGGCGGCTTTCACCGTCGTCGCCCCAACAGTCAAAACCTTCTTCCGGAACACTTGTGCTGACTCCGGGCCTTATGGCCGGCCGCCACCGACACCACCGACGCAGGAGTGGGCTGCGATACTAAACACTACGGGGTAGATTCTGGGGCATTGAAACTTTTTCTCCCGTCTACCTTTGACAGCTGGTTCCGAAAAGGGATGCCGCATCGTGCGCAGACCCTCCTGCCCCACGTGGTCCAAAATAGGCATGGAGAACGCAGCTTTCCATCTCTTGCGATCGAACAGGAAGCACTCCTTACACTCTTTCTCAGGTGTCAGCCCAAATTCCACACACACCGTAGCCATCATGGCGTGGAACGCCCCAACATCAGGAGGGGAAGGCTGCGCCGGACGCAGAGGCTGTTCCACCTCCCCGTCCGTATCCCATGCATCGTCCCTCGTCAGTGGCGATTAACCAGCAGACATGGTGTCCCAAGGCACACTGTCCGACTCCAGCAGTTCACCCTCCTCAGGATACAAGCATGGATGATCTTCTCTCACCGGCAGTGGAAACCCAGCCGTGGCAGATGAACGCAGATGAACACCAGCAGCGTCCATGACAGGCCCCACCGTGACCACATTCAGAGGGGGCAAACTCACATCCAGCTGGCCTAGCAATGATTGCAGTGTGGACAGAACCTGGAGCGACAACATAGCCTGCGGGTTCACCAGTGAGTAACTAGCCGCATCAGCACCCACACCCACTGACATCGAAGGTCCAACACTCTGCAGTCCCAAAGCTGACTGTCCACCTCCGAGGACACCTAAAAAACTGATCTCCTGATGAAGAATGGTGTCAGGCAGAAGCGAGTCAAAGGCGAAAGACTGTCACGCCGCACTCGTCGGCAACAATCCTTCCGTGCCCATCCTCGATGACAAGAAAAGCATCGGGCCTTTATCAAACACTGTCATCGCTGGAGCCGATGACACAACCATCAACGACGGGATCCCCATCGACGAGGACATCGATGGAACTGCCACGAGTGGTATAGATTTTCCAGACTACCCGGCTTCCTTGGCAGCGCTGGACCGGTGCTTAGAGGACTCCTGCTAGAGGACGACCTGTGATGGTCCCCCGAAGAGGAGCGCTTCGACAAGTCTTTCTTGGCCTTCTCTTGCAATGCCGACTTCTCGGGCCTACCACTAGACCCTCTGGAATGGTCCGACTGACCATGCTTGGACAAAGAAGCACCCTTCGACAGCTGTTTACACGAAAAGGATCTACTGCTCTTCCCCACCTCCAACACAGGAGAAGGACGAGGTTTCTTAGCCGGAGGCTTAGCTGACGCCACCCGGCGATGATCCGCCGACTGCACTGGCCACACAGAGGACAGGATCCGGGCCGACCCCACCTCAGAGGCTGGGTAGGTGCCCTCATTAAGCCAACAAACCAACTGCCAATTGCAGTCCTTAAGAGTCTTTTGCGTAAACCCTCTACAAATCTCGCAAGAGTCTGCTGAGTGATGGGGGTAAAGGCAGTAAAGGCAATCCATATGCCAATCCCCCTCATACACCTTCAGCCCACAAGTCACACAGGGCCGGAACAAAGACTTCTTCGGAGCCCCAGAAGCCATTGCAATACACAAGAGCACAAGCACGTGCAAAAAACACAACGAACACGAGGTGATCCCAAAATTTGTAGACGGTTAAAATCTGAAGGGAAGCCATGGGGGCGGGCCTATTTATAGCCAACGTCCTATTGGTGGGACTAAAGCACCCAAAAAGGACGTTGATAGGACACTAAAGTGTGGAAGTTTTCCATAGGAAAACGCTAGGTTAAAGTGACCGGGATTTAGAAAGTGTTTTTTTCTTTAATAGAAAACTGTGCAGACGTTCTACTGGGAGCCATAAAACTGCGTCCAAAGTTTTGGCAGGGCCTTATTTCACTGCCATCAGTAAACATCAATTCTGAGAACTGTAAGGATTTTAACTTGGAGCGCAGTTTTCTTGGATGCACTCTAAGAGGGGTTGAGATGTTAAAAGTACAAGACGAACTCTGGAAAAACTACCAGATCAAGTCGAGGGTGACACAACACCTTTAATTCTGTCAACAACCCGCCCTCCTTTCCTCCGGTCTTCCCGTCCCTCAGCCTGCCTCTCACCCAAATCCCTACCCACACTAGACCTTTTAAAAAGCCAATAACATATTTTCCTAGGCATGGTTTATGAATAACTTATATCTACTTTGGTTAAACCCATGTAGTTGAATGAGTGTCATCGGTGACCTACGAAAACAAAGAAGTGGTGATAAAAAATTGAAACTTAGCTACTACGCCAAAAGAATGATAAGGACATGTATAGCAGAGTTGTCCGATAGCCCAGTGTCATAAGGACCCCCTTCATCTAGTTCTAGCTTTTTAGCAAATAACAATTGCTGGGACCTGGAAGCACGTGCTTAAAATGGAAGTAGCAAAACTACAATTCACATTATGCAAGCCACTAAGAAGCCAACTGTGGATAAAGATGATCCTGATGGGATTGGGCCAGAGAGAAACTCTTATATCATTGAATCCAGTTGAAGCAGGGCATGGCTTCTGAAGCCTGCCCCAAGTAATAGGTGGATTCCCTCAATTAGAACCTGTGGTCAGTCCACGAAAATAACTGTGGGCCACAACAACAACAACAAAGTGAAAGGAGAATCAAGACGTTTCTGTGTGTGTGACATACATCAATGGTGCAGGGTTGGAGGGGTTAGTCAGCGGGATGCATGGGGCAATCCCCTCCATCAGCGTATATCCCGATCGTTCATCGCAATAAAGAATGATCCTGAATCAGAGCAAGATCGGGCACAAGAATTATTCACTTCACTGACGCTTTCTTGGAAGCGTGGTTCCGTAAGAGTGGGTGTGGGGGGATCTACAGCATGCTGATGCCTTAGAACACACAGCTGTTATTCCTATTGCCTTTCGTTAATTATTAATACGGGCTGTAGGACAGAAGTCATGTTCATAACTCACACTCCTGGGGGGCTGTTTAAACTGTAGAACCTAGAAGAAGACCTGCAAAAATACATTTTCTGGAGCAAAACTTCTCCTCGCTAATGTCCGAGCTCCCATTATAGCCCATTCTTTCTTCAATTTTTTTCGTTGAAACTGACTTGTTTTAAAAAGGTTTACTTTAGGCGCGCATTTTTTTCTGCGGTTAATTAACTGACACACGGTAGCTTGGGCACATTAGTTTAGCCCAGGGATGGAGCTGGAACAGAGCCCAATAACTAACTGGAGACATTGTTCTGGCTACGTTAAGCAGAACACATTTTTATGCCCGAACAATGGTTAAGCACTAAAGTGCAGTGTTTCTTCAGAAGCTGTTGATTTTAATTAACCATTTCCTGGGGGCACATATTTTTCACTTTACACTTCGACTTTGGGTCCTCGGAAGAGATGAGCTTGTGAGCTACCACATGAGAGTCGGGTAGAAAAGCACCGACTTAACACAGTTGCAAATCATTGAATTGAACAAGGAAAACATTTTGCTGTGTTGTCTGCATACACACCAACGGTCATATTGGTTGCTTACTTTACACACACCAACAGTGACACTGGTTGCTTACCTTGCTCCTGTTAACACTTACGGACCAAAAAAATCAGACCCCACAATCTTCTATGGCTTGCAAACAATATTGGTAGTAATTACCTAAACATTAAGGTCAACCAGCCTCTTTCTGCCCTCTCTCTTGATATGCCATGACCGAGCCCATCTCACGACATCTCATGTACTGTTTCTTGAGAGGTTTTGCGTCTTTCCTCTTTTTTTGTCAATAGTCCCATCCGTTTCCTTTTCCTGTACTGCCATGTAACTCCGTCACGCCTCACAACTGGTATTCACCAGTCAGGATGTCCCCTCCCCACTGCAGCATGGTCTCCTGGCCCATACCATCCTTCTTTCTACAAGCGTTGAAGCGCCCCATCCGAGCCCCATCAAAAAGGTTTGCATCTGGCTAGAGTTTGGCAGAGAGGTGGAGGATTCACCTCCAGCTAAGAGTTAGAAGGTAAATCTTCCCCATTTCTGCCAAAAAACTGAAATTTCGGCAGAATTACCACCATTGATAATTCAACCAAAATCTCCACAGAGTCCTATGGATGCCAATTAATGTAGACTAACACCGCCTTCCAACACTTGTAATCCAGCATTAATGCAGCCGGATCAGGTGTTTGGTGGGATAGACGGGACCTTGAGGGAGCTAGGAACGTTTGTGGGCGATGGACAGGCTCGCATTGCCCTTTGAACTCCCCAGCAGTCAGTCTGGGGGAGGGGAGATTGGCTTACCTAGCCTGCAACAATACTACTGTGCAGGACACTACAGTTGGGAATCATCAACGACTGGCTTCACAAAGACACTGAGTTGCCCCATGTTGCATCGAAAAAGGGCTGAATGGGGTTGGGGGGACTCCGGTACAGGTACTTTATGGAAAGCAGGGGAGTTGGGGGGCTCCCACTCATGACACGACATGTGCTACTATGGAGCAATTGACACCTCCTGGAGTGCCTTAAAATGGGTCACTTCGGGAACTGGGAGAATCTGGGGATTCAGCACTTGGGGGATGTTGTGCAGGGGGGTGGTCTCCTTCCCTCTGGGTCTCTTAAAGACAAGTTTGCCCTCGGAGAGGGGGAACACTTCCGATGTATACAATTGTCACATGAATGAAGGTCGCAGTTCACGGCTCTTGAGTGAAATCCCACAGTGCTCCCCTGCTGGAAGCAAATAAACTGCCAGCCCGAATTGAGACCAGGGTCACGTCTACGTTGTACCAAGTAATATCTGCTTATGGCGCTCAGGAACTGGCACGCCTGAGGGACAGGTGCGAGGGGGTTGTTGGCACTATGGAATTGGGGGAATGGGTGGAGGTCCTGATGTTCCCGCACAAGATCGGTATATCTGCCAGGATCCCCCTAATACAGTACAATATTCTGCATAGGATCTACTACTCCACTACCAAACCATATCAATGAGGGCAAACGGACAATGAATGCTGTCTATGGTGTGGAAGGTCCGGGAGCAAATTTTATCACTCCCTATGGGATTGACCTCAGGCTCAAATGTTGTGGGGGAAATGTATAAGCAAATTGTCAAATACACTGAAGGTGGCGGTCCCCAAAGACCCAAAATGTGTTTTAATTGGGATATGGGGGGAGGTGGGGCTCACTAGGTATGAGAAGACATTTCTAGTGGTGGCCTTCAGACTAACAAAGAACGTATTCGCCTCATTGTGGGGGTCCCCGAACCTCCCCTTGATGAACTGTTTGGTAGACGAGAAGGACAAATGTATGCCCCTGGAAAGAAGGGTGTATAATGCTCGGGGATGTCAGCAAAGTTTTTGAAAATCTGGGGGAAATGGGAGGAGAGATGAGGGTAATGGGGGGTTGCAGAGGGTGTTATACTGTTAGGCAATGGGAGGAGACCAGAAGGTCCGACCAAATCTTTGTAAGATGCCCAATAATTTTATTTGCAGTCTGCTCCTTTGAGATGTTATGCCAAGTGATGAAACTTATGTTTATTGTGCTTCTTTTTTCATTCTTTGTTATTGAAAATAATTTAAAAAAAATATTTAAAAAGAAATGCAGCTGGACCAAGTGGCGGTGACGGTAATTCCATTTGATGGCATCTCCGCGGATTTACCGCTGAGATACCACCCAACTCGTAATGAGGTCCATAGTTAGCCCTAGTTTCCTCCTTGTGTATTAGTTCATTTTCACTTTATTTTTGCTTTTCTTGTAGGAGGAAGGAGGCATTGTTAGCTACAGACGCTGCTTGTAACAAACTACAGAGAGTTGTCTACCATCTACAAAAATAAAATTTAAATAAACTCTTGGGGGGCGGGGCTTTGCAACAGAAAAGAAGTGCTGAACATTTCCACTAACTTAACACCCCCCATGGTAAACCCTGATGAACTGGGCACAAAGGAGGGAGGCTAATATTAGGAATGAGGTTTTGTATGAAGAGGTAATATAAAAAAGTCAAAATTTGGACGTACTTCACACCATCCATAAGGCGGAAAAGTGCTTTGAAGTGGCTGCAAGATGACATGTAGCACTTAGTTTGCCATCAGCCGTAATAGCCAATCATCACACACGTACAGCCAATCATCAACCCACACTACCACACATCGGCTGCTCTACACCCGTCCAACTTGATAATTCACCCATCACCTGCCACACAAAAGCAACAACGATTCACCAGCTCAACCATCGGTCAACACATAAAACCAACCACTAACCTCAACAGTGCTGTTAGTGAATCCTTTCCTGTGCAAACGGAACAACCTCCAGTGCAGAATTGCTACCAGCTAAGCTATTGGGTGGCTAAAACATGAAACACAACCACACTAGCACTAACAGCCAGGCACCGGGAAGGACTTAGAGCTAGGCAACATCTGACCCAAAAACATACACACATACCCTAAAGCACATTAGTTGTACTCAAGCAGGTTTCAGAATAAAAACATGTCAAGATAATGCATGAAGGATGTAGCGTAGCGGCTGCCCCTCTGTGGAAATCTACCCAAAAAGCAACTAACCCAATGTGAGACAATCTCTGGACTTCATGGGCACAGCAATAAGCTCCAAAGATCAATGGACACAGCGATCTTTGTGATTTACAAAAACGGTTTCGAGTAATATACGACAAAATACACATGGTATGTGCTTTTGAAGAAAGTAACTCACTTACGTGAGGTATTTTCAGAAGTATTCTTCCTTTCCTCACTTTCCCCCAGAAGCTCACTGTCTCCGAAGCTCTGGTCCTCCCTAGGCTGGACTACTGCAACAGCCTCTTACTAAATCTTCCTGCCTCTACTCTCCGACCTCTTCAACTTATCCAGAAAGGACTGCAAGACTTGTCCTTGGCCTCAAGGCCAGGGATCGTATCTCTGCAGCTCTGAAATCTCTTAATTGGCTCACAGTGGCGGCAAGGATCAAGTACAAGGCCCTCTGCATAGTCCACATGTCTTTCTGGGGCCTGGGACCACACTACCTCCAACTCTCTCTTCCTAAATATCTCGCTTCTCTACCTCTCTGCTCATTCCTTCCAACTATCTGAGGGTCAGTCGCTTTTCCAAGCTGAGAGTTGGGGGCAGATCTCCATTTTCGGCTGGGGCATCCCTCTGGAACAGCCTCCCTGCCTCTCTCAAACTTGAGCAGAACCAAATCTGGTTCTGGAAGGAACTCAAGGCCTTCCTCTTCGCTTCCGCTTTCTCTCTTCCTCTCCCCTGCTGATGTCCCGACTGCCCAATGCACTGGTCACCTGACTACCCTCTGAACATGGGCCCAGGCTCCTGCATGTTCAGTTGCACTTTGCACTGCCTCCGGGCTCTCATAACAATTGTGGTCTGTATCTGCAACCCTAAAGTCCTTCCTCTCTGCACTTAGGTACCACCCGTTGGCTGAACTTCTTGAGTTACCTGCACCAATCCACACGCTGGCTGCACTTTTGAGTTACTAGCCCTTCTCCCTCCACCCCCAAACCCCTCACTCGGCACTTCTCCCTTTCCACTTCCTTGCACTTGCGCTATCTGAATGACACATGGCCAAGTAAGATTGTTGTTTTGTCCTCCCTATTTTTCCCCCTCCTTGTCTTGTCGCGCCTAGAAACACTTGTGTACAGGCGCGTTATAAATGCCACTACGTGCAGAGGACTCTAAAGATTACCATAGCTCAACACTATGGAGGAGGCATTTTTTCCTGAATGCTCAGGGCTGGGTCTGTATTTTTAACCACACCTTTCTTAAAAGTCAAACGGTATACCAGCTGACTTTAACTGCAATTCGGAATCAAAGGCATTCGATTGTGCAAGCTTATTTGGCATATAATGAAAGTGCCACCTGCCAGCGCAGTGTGTGAGTTACATGCTTGTGGGATGTGATAACTTATGGATACAACTAACCAGTGTGCGCGACCGCAAACCACATCTTAAAATCATACGACACACACACCCAACACAAAGACTGGGACACTTCTGAGACACTGAGTCCTACCCATAAAGTTACAACATGCAGGGCCTCTCGAGCCAACTCCCACACTCAAGACAACACTCACAGATGCCAGTTCCTCCTGGTTCTGAATCTATCTTATCATCATATTCCCACTAACACACACCGCCCTCTTCTCTTGCAGAACCATGCGAGATCCCGGAGACAGCCCTTGGGTGGTAGCTGTGTGTGGTATACATCGGCATAACTTAACACGTCTGGCATGGGTTTGGTGAGATACACAAGCTCCTGATTTTCTAACAGACTAGGTAACGTTTCTGTAGCAAGTAGGGCAGAATGGAAAAGGTGGAAATGATTAATGATGACATTGTGCTTGCCTTGCTGTTGTCTCAAAAGTCTAATATGCATCCATAAGTTACCTCTCACTTTTCTTTCTTTGACTCTGAGGGTTATATTGCATGATGGCACAATGTTACATATGATGGTATACTACGTTATGTTACTTTCCTTTTGTACTGTGGTGAATCGCTGCTCTAGTAATTTCAAAGCTTTGAATCCTGGTCCGAGGCAGCATAATCCAAGAGTAGGCTATGTGAGAGGTGAAGGTTATAGGTAAAAAAAAGGCAAGAAAGTGGGATGGCCAGCATTAATAAAGTAAAAAGGTTGTATCTGACCCTAGATGGAAAGTAAACTAGATAAATATTTACTGCATACATGTTGCGTCCATTGTATCTGACCTTAGTCCCGCAGGTGTCTAGTAGAATGCCATCTGA
Organism: Ambystoma mexicanum; assembly: GCF_040938575.1. NCBI lineage: Eukaryota > Metazoa > Chordata > Amphibia > Caudata > Ambystomatidae > Ambystoma > Ambystoma mexicanum. Next base: position 1,320,129,915 of record NC_090935.1, on the reverse strand, counting down.
CTGGGTGTGTAATCCTGAGCTTTTTTAATGTTATGTAATATGATGGTAGATGTCTCTCAGAAAATGGGCTCTGCTAAACAAGCCCCACTTTCACAATGCTCTGTGGCTGAAAAGTACAGTTCACACATGTGTACTTTGCTAGGCCTGTTCTACTGACAACACCAGCAGCTGCAATATAATTTAACAACACGACAGCTTCAAAGTAAGATGTCCCTACCTAAAACAATTTGCTGGAATCAAATTAATTCCAACAGCCATAGGCTACCTTGACAAATATTGGCACCCATGTTAAAAATACCATTAACTGCATATCTCACGCGTCAGATGGCTTAGTTGTGGCTAAAGATAACTGTAAAACTATATCTTGTTGGATATACTGGCATATAAGGAGATCTTTCACATTTTGAAAACCCAATATGATGCCATTTTATTATCTACCATTTGTGTACTGCATCTGGCCCTGGGAGTTTCACCAATGACTCCTGGGAGAGCAGTACACATCTATTCTAGGAGCAACGCACTGGCCTCCTCCACAGCCTACACCGCCAAGCTCGCATCCCTGAGTAGGAAATTCATCTCACCCTAACCCTTGCACGGGCTATCATTGGCAGCAAAATCGATTATTGCAATGTGCTGTTCACCACCACCTCTTGAAAGAACTTGGTAAAACTTCAACTCCTACAAAATATGGCAGCCCTATGCCTCAAACTCACCGACCAAATCTCAGCAGCAAGAAGGGAAGCTCACTGGCTTCCAATAAAAGCACACATTGACTGTAAAACAATTTACTTGCCCACTGATATCTCCACCTGAACGACCCCTCCTACCTCACCCCCACAATGCAGCAAAACCAGTGACTCAATGCCTCCGTTCTTCATCAAGGCGCTCACTACTCACCCCCAAATTCCAACGTAAGCAAGCAGGCGGCTACAGCTTCTGCTTGACCACTCCCACCCTCTGGAACACTCTCCTAGTTCACATCAGAAATGAACATTCCCTCCTGGTATTAAAAAAACTCCTTGTTAACAAATATGCCCAACTGACTTTTACCTCTTTAATGCAGGGTGGGTAGACGGGGAAAACAAGAACAGACGATCTTCAGGCATGGTACGTTCGGATTGCACACGTGCACAGACGGTTACAGGGAGGGACTGCGGAGGGGACAAGTGCAGGGGGGAGGTACAAGTCAGTAGTGACTGGGTTAAGTGCAGAGAGATGCCACTCTCTTGGGACATTGACCAAGTGCAGTGATGATGCGAAGTGCAAGGCCCAGAGGCAAATGCGAGAGGACTGGCGGGGGTGCCAAGGACGTGCAAGACTCTGAGGTAAACCAGACGGCCAGTCAGCAAGCTGTGCGGAAAGTGAGGGAGCGAGGGAATAGAGCAGCGGGATAGGTTAGCAGGGTAGAGGGAGAAGGAAGGAAGAGGAGAAGAGGAATGTCTTAAGGAGTTTCTGGAACTAAAGGAGATTGGGCTCAAGACGGGGGGCAGCAGGGAGACCCCAGCAGAGGATAAAGATCTCCCTCCAAATCTCTGCATGGAGAACCAGCTCACTCGCAGAAGTTTGGGGCTAGAGGAGAGGAGGACTCGGGAAGGACAGTATTTAGGTAGGCATCATTGTAGATAGGTAGGACCCAGGGCCCAGAAAGCCTTCTGGACAATGCAGAGTGTCTTGAACTTGATCCTTGCAGCCACGGGAAGCCATTGGAGGGATTTCAGCACCGGTGAGATGCGGTCCCTGGGCTTGAGGCCAAGGATAAGTCTTGCGGTTCTGATCTGCATGAGTTGCAGGGCGCGCAGGGCAGAGACAGGGAAGTTAAGGAAGAGGCTATTGCAGAGTTACAGCCTTGAGAGAACCAGGGCCCTGGAGACAGTGAGCCGCTGGGGGAAGGTGAGAAAAGGAAGAGTACCTCTGAGGAGGTGCAGCTGGTAGTTGGACTTCTTAGAGATGTCTGAAATGTGTAGAGTAGGAAATAGTGGAGTCGAAGATGACCCCAAGGTTTTTCGCCTCGCAGGTGGGTGCAGGCGCAGGGCCAAGGAGGGGGGGTGGCCAGAGTGAGAGTGGGAAAGCGGGAGCAGGAGTCCCAATGCACACAATCTCAGTCGTACTGGCGTTGAGGCAGAGGTTGCTCACAGCACATCAAGACTGAATTGGGGACAGACAGTCAGATATGCGAGAGGTAGAGGAGGTGGCTGAGGGTAGCCTGAAGGAGAGTTGCGTGTCATCCGCATAACATTGGAAAGTGGCAATCACACGTGCCAAGCCAGCCATGTAGACATTTAAGAACTAGGGGGATAGGCTAGAGCCCTGGGAAACACCACAGGTTGAGAGAGTGATAGAAGAAAGAAAGGACCCAAGTTCCACCTGGGACCGGCAGTCAGAGCGGAAGGCAGTCAACCACGCCAGAGCCTGACCTGTGATTCCTATGGTGTCACAGAGGCATGCGATCAGGATGTTGTGGTTCACTGTGTCAAAAGCAGATGAGAGCTCAAGAAGAATGAGGACAGAAAGAGAGTTAGTGTTGAGATTTGAGAGCAGGTCTTCACAGGTGTTCATGAGAGCAGTTTACAAGCCTCTGGATGCTCTAAAGCCAAACTGATGATTGTGCAGGCAACCGGCAGATTCAGTGTGGAGGGTGAGCTGAGGGATAGCCAGCTTCTCCAGGAGTTTTCCCAGAAATGGGGTGATAGAGATAGGGTGGTAGTTTGCCAGAATGGAAGAGTCGGCAGAGGGTTTCTTAAGCAGAGGGTGCACAAGGAAGTGCTTAAGAGAAGTAGGAAAGACTCCAGTGGCAAAAGAGAGATTTCAGAGATCAGCCAAGGCTGGAGCGAGATAGTCAATGTTGTCCTTAATTGTTGTGGAGGGGCAGGGGTCCACCTGTTTGGATGAAGCCTTCATTGAATGGACTTTCCTGGCGACCTCATCAGGTGCGACTTGAGTGAGAGAAGAAAGCAGAAGTGGTGAAGGTGATATAATATGATATGGTATTTTATTTCTATCGCGCATGTACACAAGTGTTTCAGAGCGCGACAAGGCAAGGGAGGGGAACAGGGGAAAACAAAACAGTGATCTTACTAGGACCAGTGACATTGAGAACGTGCAAGTGCATGGGAGAGGGGGAGGGGAAAAGTGCATGGAAGGGGGGAGGAGTGGAAAGTGCAAAGCAGAAGAGAAACAGATAAATAACAATAAATAAATAAATAATAGAGGCAACAAACAGTGGAAGTGCAGCCAGCAATTTGCAAGTGCTAGGTTTAAGGCAGCAGACAGGGTAGGTTTGATAAGTGCAGGAAGAAAAAGGGGGGGGCTGTATGGGGGGGGTCCCCAGTGCAAGGGGTAGCCAGGAGGCAGTGCGGGAGGGTGGCAGGGTGAGCAGGTACCTGGGCCCGAAGGACAGAGGGTGGCCAAGTGCATGGTGCCAAAAGAGAACAGATCAGCAGGGGAGAGGGGGAGCGAAGGCAGAGGAAAAGGGGAAGGTCTTGAGGTGCTTCCGGAACCAGAGATGGTTCTCCTCAAGTTTTAGAGTGGCAGGGAGGCTGTTCCAGAGGGAGGCCCCAGATGAAGACAGAGATCTACCCCCAGCTTGTTTCTTTGAAAAACAACTGACCCTGAGGGAGTTGGAGGTAGAGGAGCGAAGAGCTTGAGAGGGGAGGTATTTGCGGAGGGATAGTTGAAGGTATTTTGGACACAAGGCCCAGAAAGCGTTGTGGACAATGCAGAGGGTTTTGAATTTAATCCTTGCATCCACTGGGAGCCAATGGAGAGATTTCAGAGCTGGAGAGATACGATCCCAGGGCTTGAGGCCAAGGACAAGTCTTGCAGTCCTGTTCTGGATTAGTTGCAGAGGGTGGGGTATAGAGGCAGGTAGATTTAGAAAGAGGATGTTACAATAGTCCAAGCTAGAGAGAACCAGAGCTTGGGATAGCATGAGCTTCTGGGGGAAGGAGAGGAAAGGCAGAGTACCTCTGAGGAGGAGCAGTCAGAAATTTGACTTTTTAGAGACCTCCGAGTTATGGGCGGAGAAGGAAAGGATGGAGTCAAAGATGACCCCGAGGTTCTTAGCCTCACAGGTGGGGGTAGGAGAAGGGCCAAGGGAGGCCAGCCAGAGAGTGAGGGGAAAGGATTGTGAAGGTGTGCGGATGAGAAGGATCTCTGTCTTGCTGGCATTCAGACAAAGATCATTGGCGGCACACCAATCCTGAATGGCAGTTAGGCAATCGGAGATGAGAGAGGGACAGGAGGTGGCAGAGGCAGCCTGAAAATGAGTTGAGTGCCGTCAGTGTAGCACTGGAAATTTGAGCAGAAAGTGGCAATGCAGTGGGCGAGAGTTGCCAAGTATTGGTTGAAAAGCCAGGGCAAAAGGTTAGACCCCTGGGGAACACCACAGGTAGAGCGGAAGATCGATGAAAGGAAGGACCCAAGTTGGACCTGGGAGGGTCGATCTGAGAGGAAAGAGGTCAGCCAGGCCAGAGCCTGATCAGTGATACCCAGGTTTTCACAGAGACGGTTGAGCAGGATGGGAAGGTTGACCATGTCAAAGGCAGAAGAGAGATCGAGGAGGATGAGGACAGAGGGAATGTTAGAGTCAAGGTTGGAGAGCAGATCTTCACGGATGTTCAGGAGAGCAGTTTCCATGCTTTTGGCAGCTCTGAAACCAGATTGGTGGTCATGGAGACAGCCAACAGAATTGGAATGAAGGTTAAACTGAGAGATGGCCAACTTTTCCAAGAGTTTGCCAAGAAAGGTAGTAATGGAAATTGGGTGATAGTTAGCTGGACAAGGAGGATCAGCTGTGGGTTTCTTGAGAAGAGGATGCACAAAGGAGTGCTTCAGAGGGGAGGGGAAGGATCCTGAGGCAAAGGAGTGGTTGTGCAAATCAGCAAGGGCCGAAGCGAGGGTGTCAATGTGGTCCTTGATGGTTTTAGAGAAGCAGGGATGAACCTGTTTTGACAAGGCTTTCATAGATCGGACTTGTCTAGCGACCTTGTTAGGGGAGAAAAGAGGAAAGGACGAGAAGGATGGTGGGAGGGTGGCTAAAGGAGGGTCAGCAAACACAGATGAAGAGGGGAGAGGAAGGGTGTGGGTGGAGAGGATGGACAGGATGTCTTGGGTTTTTGAGATGAAGTGAGAGGCAAGGGCATTGCAAAGAGCCTGGGAGGCAACAGGAGGGGTAGAGACTGCAGCAGGGTTGGCCAGCTCCTTACAGATTTTAAAGAGTTCGGCTGAGTTGTTAGATGCCGCAGAGACACGAGCGCGAATGTGGACTCTCTTCTTGGTGAGGACAGAGAGTCGGTATTGCCTTTGTAGCAGGCGACAGGCCAGTTTGTCAGAGGATGAACAGGAAGTCCTCCATTTCCTCTCAGCTGCCCTACACTTACGTTTAAGTGTAGCTAGGTCAGAGTCATACCAGGAATTGCACTTGGCTTTGGACTACAAACGGATCCTCATGACAGGGGCAAGAGCATCAAGCGTATCAGAAATTGAAGAGTATGGCAGGGCTGTGTCAGGATGTGAGACAGTCAAAGGTGGAGGAGGGGGAGAGAAAGTGGTAGCAAAAGCCTCAACTGACACATGCTTCATGGGCTGGATGAACGAGAAGGTAGGTGGCAGTGTTGGGGTAGGCTTGGCTTGGGGGGAAGAGAGGGAGAGATGAGAGGAGAGGAGGGAGTGATCGCTCCAGGAGAGAGGAGTGGTCAGAGGGATGGAGAGGGGGAGGTCAGAGGAGATCAAGACATCAAGTGTGTGCCCTGCAGAGTGAGTCGGTCCAGATGGAAGGATGGACAGGGAGAGTACAGAGGAAGAGCAAGGAGAGTCTAAATGTATATTGAGGTCACTGAGGAGGAGGAGTTGAGTGGTAGAGGCCAGGAGGGAGGAGGAGAGGTCTGCCCACTCAGAGAGAAATTAGGTGATTTGACCAGGAGGCCGGTAGATAGTAACCACAGTAAGAGAATGGGTAGGCGAGAGAGAAAGCCTACAGATAAGGCATTCAAAAGCGGAGTAGGTCTGAGTGGGAATGATAGAGGCAGGAATCAACTCAGGAAAGATCAGGGCTACCCCCCCCCCACCGGACCGGGAGGATCTGCGTGCTGAGAGGATCTTGTAGCCATCAGGGAGGAGAGTGTCAAGGCTCGTGACAGAGCTGGCCATGAACCATGTCTCAGTTAGACCAAGGACATCAAGGTCTAGTTCTTCAAGGAGGTGGCAGATGTCAGAGGAGTGTTTGACAGCAGAGCGAGAGTTGAGAGTGGCAATATGGAGAAGGTTGCCAGCCTTAAAGAACTTCCGGGGAGGGGTACAGATCAGAGGTATGCCCTGTGGAGGAGAAAGAGCCCTAGGAGGGGCAAAGGAGCAGGAGGAGAGAGAGGGCAAGGTAGCCAAGGGGGAGAGGAGGGGACAGTGTTACGCTCACCTGGTATACACAGGGACGCCACCCAGCCGGGTTACTCGCTGGTATGCTTCTCAGCTTTGCCCTGATGTGGTCTGCGGGGAAGGTTCTGCCTTGTGGTAGAATTAGGCATGCTCTCCATCCTGCCTTCTTTGCAGGGGCGCGTTGTCTTTCATGGGCGAGTGCGGTCCAGTTACTTCACTGACGCCGGCCCGTTTCATATTGTTCAGGTAGGTCTTATTGCTGTTCTTTAGTTTTGTTGCTATCCTGCATACCTTTCTTTCTTTAAAATGTCTAATTTTTCTCCCTTAGGTATGCGGGGCTTCAGCGCGGCGAACTGGCTTGGTTGAAGCCCGCTGGTAAATGATGGCGCATTAAGCGCGCTATGATGCAATAAGAAAGCGCTATGCACAGCGCAGCAAAGTCTTGCCTTTGCTAACCTGCGTTTTCCTTCCTTGTAGGTCGCGGTGTTCTTCAGCACAAGTGGAATGTCCAGAGTGGTGGCAGCCGAGAGGTGACCATCCAGGTAAGCCTTTTGAGCAGTTCGTAATTTGTAAATGTCTCTACTGCTTTCTTTAATGTTGCCTCTATCTTCCTCTTTCAGGTCATTCTGTCCGGGAGGCGTGCAGATTCAAGGAAGCTGTTCTCAGTAGCTGCGAGTGTTTAAAGATGAAGACTGCAGATAAGATGCTGCTGCTAATGATGTTCCTTTTGTCTCTTTGCAGGTTCTGCTTCTCCGAGGTTCGAGGGAATAGCTGGACACGGTGAGCGTCACGTTGCAAGCTGCAAAGTAACGCAAAGCATGTTGTCTTGCTCGGGTGTGGTTTAAATAGTCCCAACAAAATAGTCCAGGTAAAGTAGTCCCTAGGCTACCACACCCAAAACACTAGACCGCATGGCTTGGTTCTTAGTAACCAAGCTATGTGGATGCCTCCATGTTGGCTGACAATACAATAAAGTAGTTCCCAAGCACATTGTTTTTCATGGTGTATGAGCCTGGCGCCATAGGCACCAGGACTGGCCCCATGAGGGCTTTTGAAGAGGATGCCAGGTTCTAGAGGCCCGAGTCCTGACTCCACCTGGCCAATGGGTTGGCCAGAGGGGGTTTTGGGCGAGGGTCGTGGCAGGCAGCAGGAGATGAGAGGAAATTGATGAGGCGAGGGAAGTGCTTGTCAAAGAGGAGATGATTGGCCTGAGGTCCTTGGACCATGACAGTGCCATTTAGGTAGACATTAATGATGACTTTAGAGAAGTTGAAGATGGGAACTTCTCAGCGAGTGCCACCATTAATGGGAGAGGAAGAGATAGGGCAGAGCACTGAGGCCATATGAGGAGTCCATAGATCTGTCGAAGGAACGACAAAGAGGATGTCAGTGTGAGGGTCTGTCTGGCGGAAGCATTGGAGTAGGTGTCAGCGATAGGAAGACCAGGGTTAGAGGCCAAGATATCCTTTTTGAACTTCTTCCTACCAGACTTAGTGAGAAGGGAAGGATAGTCAATGGAGAAGCAGTTGGAAAAGATAGGAGAAACAGAAAGCGCCATGGGGTGGAAGTGAGGAGAGGATGGAGATACTGGGGGGCTAAGGCAGGTAGGTGTGGGACAAAAGAGAGTGGTGAGGTCACTGGGCTGGCAGGTTACAGAGAAGAAACAGTATACAAGCAAAATACAGAGAATTTCGCAATGGGCTGCAAGATTTGACTTTTTAGCACAAAGCAAAAACAGCCAGATTTGACTTTATAGCACAAAGCAAAAACAGCCAGATTTGATTTTTTAGCCAAGGGAGGCTCCTGAGGTGTAGATGATGTGGAGGTGAGAAAGGAAAGGATGTCTTGAGTTTTTGCAGTGAAGTGTGCAGCCAGGGCAGAGAAAATGTCCTGGGTTGGTGTGACAGAGGAGGAGGCTGCTGCAGGGTTGGCCAGTTCCTTGCAGACTTTCAAAAGTTTGGCCGTGTTGTTAGATGCCAGGGAGATGCAGGCTTGAAATAAGACTCTTTTCTTGGTGTTAATTAATTAATTCTTTAATGTGGTATAGTTTGAAAATAAATTCAAACTACACATATTACAAATTACAAACATTATACTCAAGTCATAAATATACAAAAAACGTGAATTAATAACAATATAAAAATCAACTAAAAAGGACAGTTAAACAACTTTCCTTATGCTATTTGCAGAAGTTCATATCTAAGTGTATTACATAGAACAACTTGCATCTCGGATGTCATTAAAATGAATATTTTTAGACCATAATCAATTTCTTTCTCATAAAGAGTACTCAGTGTATTCCTTGATATCCCTAGTGTTTGGAATAGTTACAGTCCACGGGCCAGGCTAAGTTCGACCTGTTGCCAGACGTTATATAATGCAATGAATAGGTGCATATTGCAGGTGTTAGTGCAATATCACCAGAATGACATTTTGCATATAGTTGTAGTATCGTGCACGAATTCGCCCAGATAGCGTAAGATTGTATTCTTCAAAGTCAGACATTCCGTAAGAAGATGTCTAGCTGTCTCCAGACATTCTGAGGATTTACAAAGACGGCATATACGCTCAGCAGCCGGGATATTATCCCATGCTCCTCTGATGTACAAAGTAGGCAATTGCTCCAATCGGAACAGTATGATGAAGCTTCTAAGTCTTCTCGAGGGGCATAGATATAGATAGGCTTGCGGTTTCATAAAATTGAATAATCTATATTTCACAAATTGGTGTGTCTTACGGCTACCTATATGTGTAAAGTTCTCGAGCCAATCCCAGAGGTCTACTTTTTTTCCTAGTGCATTTAAGGTTTCCTTGGTGACAGTAGCCCCTCTATGTGTCCATCCAATATCTACGAGAAATTTGGTCATATCTTTATGTAGGGGCGAAGTAGTATATTTTTTGGTCACCTCCTGATGTATCACAGTTAATAAGGGGTTCATAGTGCCACCTATCATCTTAAGGTAAAACCCTGCTCTTTTCTTCAATACCATTGCCTTCAGAGAGGGAAGACCCAGTTCAAGTCTAATCAGGGCCATAGGGACCCCTGGGGGTAGCCCCAATATCCGTCACCAGAACTTGCCCTCCAGCACTTGCAGCCACGCTAGGTCTATTGTGTGCAATGACTCCAGGCCATATATAATCATGGGGGCAAACACTTGAATATAAAGGTGGCGCGTTCCCCAGAGGGTAAAGCCACCCTGCTTGTTTGTAAAGGAGGAAATAAATTCTATAGCTTGCATCGCCCTAGTAATGCGACCCTGTCTACATAGTAAGTAATCGCCAAGAGGCTCAATTTCGACTCCTTAAGAGTAGCAATGTGGAGCAGGTTGCCCCCTTTGAAGGACTTCCATGAAGGGATACAGGTCAGGAGTGTTGCAGGTTCCAGAGGAGGAAGGAGAATGCAAGGTAGCCAGGAAGGAGGAGGTGAGTGCCAGAGGGCTGGTGGAGGAAGAAGGCAATGAGGTGGCCGGAGAAGCAGCAGAGGCAGCAGAAAGGGGGTAGAGGGAGTAGAGGAAGGAGGCAGCAGGGAAGCCAAAGAGGGGAAAGAAGAAGCAGCAGGAGAAGAAAGGAAGTTGATAAGGTGCAGGAAGCGTCTATCAAAAAGGAGGAGGTTGGCCTGAGGGTCTTGGACCAAGACGGTGCCACTTAGGTAAACATTGATGATGATCTTGGAGTGGAAGGGGGCCAGGAGTGCCCACTGAGTCCCACTGAGTGCCACCATTAATGGGTGAAGAAGAAAAAGGAGAGAGAACAGAGAGCATAAGGGGGGGTCCATAGGCCTGGAGAGGGAACGAAAAAGAGGATGTTGGTAAGGGTCTGTCTGGAGGAAACGGTGGTGTAGGTATCAGAGATAGGGAGGCCTGGGTTGAAGACCAGGATATCCCTCTTGAGCTTCTTCCTGCCAGACTTTGTGAGAGGGCTAGGAAAGTCGATAGAAAAGCAGTTAGAGAAGATAGGTGAGACAGAGAGCACCATTGAGGCATGGAGGAGGAGTAGGGAGAGACGGGCAGAGGGGGAGCCCAAGCAGGAGGGCGGTAGCGCAGGGAAGCAGTCAGGCAGGCAGGAAAACAGTAAGGGGGGCATGGAAGTTGGCAAACAGAGAGGACAGAACACAGGCATAAAATCAGATGCAATGCATAGACAAAGTCAATCATCGAGGAACCTAGAAGTAAGGAATGAACACACAGGAATGCAGGCAGAAAAATGTAACCAAACAGCCCTTGAGAAACAAAAACAACAAGGAACAGATTAATCACCAAAGGAACCGAGAAGTAAAGGATGAACACAGCAGGAATGCAGGCAGTACAATGTAAGCAAACAACACTGGAGAAAAAAAAACATCAACAACAGTACACCAAAGTTCAGGGGGGGGCTAAAAAGAGGGGAGGGAAAGGCATGCGGGGAATGCAGTGGGCACAGCGGCAGAGGAAAGTGCACACAGCCGAGTAGAGATAGAGCGCACGTGACCTAAGAAATGCGGGGTGCACGCGGCCTAAGTAAGAGAGAGTGCATGTGGTGTAAGTTGCGAGGGAGTGAATGCAACCTAAAGTAAGAGAGGGCGTTTGCGGCCTATGTTGTGAAGGAGTTAATGCAACCTAAGTAAGAGGTGGCGCACGTGGCTTAGAGTTGCACGGGAGCACACGCAGCCTAAGTTGCAAGGGAGTGAACATGAGGTTGAGGTCGTCCGCCCTCACTATCTGCGCCGCAACCCCATCGTTGCCAAACACCTACATCGCTCAACACCACGGCCTTGTCCTGTGAGGTCTTTGCTGCAGAGGGTCTGGACCTCGGTTCTTATAGGTACGAAAGCGTGGACGTAGCGAAGCATGCTACCTATAGTTGGGCAGCGTCTCCTGCGCACCTGCGTCGCTCAACACCGCGGCCTTGTCCTTTGAGGGCTTTGCAGAAGAGGGTCCGTACCTCGGTTCATATTGGCTCGGAACCATGGATGTAGCGAAGCGTGCTACGTATAGGTGGGCAGCGTCTCCTGTGCACCTGCGTCGCTCAACACAGCGGCCTCGTCCTGCGAGGGCTTTGCCACAAAGGGTCCGTACCTCGGTTCTTATAGGCAACGAAGCGCGGACGTAGCGAAGCGTGCTATGTAAAGTCGGGAAGCATCTCCTGCGCACCTTTGTCGCTCAACACCACAGCCTTGTCCCTTGCCTATTCACAATAAGACCCCTATTTAACATACAGATAAAATCCATGCATAAATCAACTCATCTTACCTAGAGTCCCAACTAAAGATACACCAAATCTATTGCTAAATTTGCTCTTCTTTCAATTTAATTATTCTCTTTCTTCACAAAGAAATGCAAATTGCACAGCCCATAATGAATAGAAAAGACACAGATGTAGGCATACCTACAAACGGTGTTTGTAAACACCCTCACATCGTACTAGCCATTTGGCCATGTCTTGAGGTGCGCTCCCTCCACCATCTACTGATGTATATTCTAAATTGATTAATTTGTCCTTACCTTTATTGAAATAAGATGATTATAGAGTTTTTACAATTGCAGCTGAAAATTGCTGTTTCTTGTTAACCTGTAGCCAATAAATACATCACACATTGCCATCACCTTGTGTGTGTCACAACAATAAACTCAAGGGCAGGCCCGTTATTGAAGCATAAAGATGACGCAATGTTTGTATCCACCATTGTGTATGACACACTCCCCCGTGTGAGTTTTGTTGTAAGAAACCCCACTTAATGATATGATATGATAGGTTATTTATAACGCGCTTAATACCCAGAGGTTTCTAAGCGCAGATCCGGGGATCAAACCTTTCTTGCTCCTTGTCGTCTTGCTTCCACAGCGAGCATGTTGCTGCTGAGCTATCCTCCCGAGACTATCAAACTATTCACTCTCTAATATTGTGAGTAAACAAAAACTGCTAGCCCATACAATTTTCTATCCACTAACATTTAGCCATTCTCCTTACCTATATTGTGCTTCTGTTAGCACCTCATTAACCTCTCATCCACCTCTGCAGCGATCTGCTTTACGCAATCACTTCAATAGTTGTCCCAATGTTTATACTGTTTCCCTGGCGCAGGACGGAGAACGTCTGACGTCCTGCATTCTGTTAGTAACGCAGATGTCCGTGATGTCATCTTAGATGTTCTGGGTGTTAGTTTTAGCAGTGCACAGTGGTTGCGCGAGTGATGGTTGCTTAGCTTACCATAACTGCCAAATTTTTGAGGTTTTCCGGTTTTACTTGGGTAACCATAACGTTCCTTTAACAATGTTTTTTCATTGAATTTCATCGGTTTTCATTAGTGCAACTTAACCACAATGTTTTTTCAGTGAATATATATGGGATACATTACTCACCGTAATCGTATTTCTAATGCTTGTATCTGCTTAGATTCACATGCTGTTCATAGGCCGACATCTAGTGGAAGCTACTGAGTATTACAGTTTGTTTTTCGAAACTTGAAAAGGGGCGCCGAACTAGGGCGTGATGTGCCAGTAATACTATCCCTAGTGTGACGTCTACTGTACCCATGATCCCTCACGCATGTAGGACCCTCAGATTGTATTTTTTCTGACATGAGGTAGCATGAGGAGTAGCGTGAGTACAGAGTATCCAAGCAGATAGATAGATAACCTATCTATCTATCTATCTGCTAGATAGATAAGACTACAAGCATCCATGCGCCTTCTCTCAGAGGGGAGGAAGGGCGGGCGCATGTGAATCTTAGCAGATACAAGCATCAGAAATACAATTACAGTGAGTAATGTATCCCTTCTGAGGCTTGTGGAATCTGCTTAGATCACATGCTGTGCATAGATTAGCGAGCCGTGTTAGAGGAAGGAGGTGGGATGTGAGAAGGGTCATGAGCGAACAAATGTCTTAGAACCGCTTGTCCCATTTGAGTATCTGTCTTGGAATGAGTGTGAATGCAGTAGTGCTGAGTAGAAGTGTGAATAGAGCTCCATGTAGCTGCTTTGCAAATGGTGTCAAGGGGTACATTTGCAATGAAAGCCAGAGTGGCCCCGGTGCCTCTTGTAGAGTGGGCCCTTGGCGTAAAAGGCAGAGTTTTATCTGAAAGGAAGTAACACAGCTGGATACATTTGACTATCCGTTTCGAGATGGCACCTTTAGAGACGTGATCTCCTACTCTTTTTTTTACTCTGCCTGTAGCTATGGAGACGAACAGTTGATCTGTCTTTCTTAGCGGTCTGGTCTTGTCTACGTAGTAGAGGACAGCTCTTCGCACATCTAGTGTGTAGTTTAACCTCAGCAGAGCTTTTGGGTTCTTGGAAGAAGGCTGATAGCTCAATGGACTGGTTAACATGGCATTTTGAAATGAACTTAGGTGAGAACCTAGGGTGAGTTCGTAGAACCAGTTCATCCTTATGAACAGAAAAGAAAGGATCCTGCACTGACAGAGCCTGAATTTCACTGACCCTTCTTATGGATGTAATGGCTACTAAGAAGGCAGTCTTATAAGTCAGGTGTATGAGACTAGCTTTATGCGTGAGTTCAAAGGGGGGTCCCATAAGTTTACCACCTCCAGGGTGGGACATACAGGTCCCACCCTGGAGGTGGGTTGGAAATTGGAGGGTGGAGTCTCCTCACCCCTTCCATAAAGGCTTTGACAACTGGCACTTTCCACCATAACACCTTGTTATGGGATGTGGTGTAGGCTGACAGCGCTGCCAGGTGTACCTTGAGTGAATTAAATACCAACCCTGCATCCAGTAAGTGGAGAATGTAGGTGACAATATTGGAAGGATTGCAATCAACTGGGTTGATTTGTTTATTCTGGCACCAAATAACGAATCTTTTCCACTTATCAAAGTAACAGTGTCTTGTGTTCGGCTTCCTTGATTCTTTTAGGATATCCATGCATCTCTGTGGTAAATTGAGATGGCCAAACTCTATGACTTCAGGAGCCATGCTGCCAAGTTCATCGAGTTGGGTTGAGGATGCACTGTTTGTCCTCCATGCTGGGAGAGTAGGTTGTACCAGCACGGGAGTCTGATGAGTTCGCACACCGCCAGTTTGCACTGGTGCGGGAACCACAGTTGTCTCGCCCACATGGGAGCAACTAGGATGAGCGTCATCGATTCCTTGTGTATCATGTTGACCACCTTCCTCATCAGAGGGGTTGGTGGAAAAGCGTAGGCAAACATCCCTGACCAGTTCATCCATACGGCGTTCCCCTTGGGGCCTGGCTGGGGGAAACTGGATGCGAATCCGGGTCATTGTCTGTTTTCGCTTGAGGCGAACATGTCTATAGTGGGGAAACCCCACTGTGAGAAGAGGTCGTTTACGACTTATTCGTGTAGACACCATTCGTGTACTTCTGGGAGGGGGTCTCTGCTCAAAGCGTCCGCTAGTGAATTGAGATCCCCTGGAACATGTTGAGACGACAGGTAAATGTTCCATCTGAGTGCCCATATCCAAATTTTCAAGGCAAGCCTGGACAGGTTAGGCGAACTAGTGCCCCCCTGTTTGTTTATGTAAAACATCACGGTCGTGCTGTCCGTTAGGATCTGCACTGACAGGTTCGATAGGTGGGGTTTGAACGCTCAAAGCGCTCTGAAGACTGCCAAAAGCTCTAGCAGGTTGATGTGATTATTGGCCACTGTGTGAGACCAGAGGCCCTGAGCTGTGTGGTGAAGGAGGTGTGCTCCCCACCCTGACAGGGACGCGTCTGTCGTGACTACGGCCTGTATCTCTGGATCGTAAAAGGGTTTCCCCTTTGAAAGGTTCTCTCTTGTCCACCAGCGAAGACTCTGTACTAGTGTTGGCGAAACGACCACTAGATCGTCCCACTAACCTGTTGTCTGAGACCACTGTTTCGCCAACCATTCTTGCATGGGTCGCATGCGCAGGCGCGCGTGGGGAACCAGGTAAATGCATGTCGCCATCATGCCTAGCAAACACATCGCTTTGCGAACCCTTATCTGGCGACCGGGCTTATATTGAGGAATTTGCAGTAATAGATTCCGAATTCTTTCCTCTGATGGAAAGGCCAACCCCTCTTGAGTGTTTAGGACAGCTCCTAGGAACTGTTTGGAGGTGCTTGGCACCAGGCTTGATTTTGTCTCGTTGATTGAGAAGCCCAATTGATTGATTGATTGTTTGATATTTTATTTCTATCATGCTCGTACACAAGTGTTTCAGAGCGCGACAAAGCAAGGGAGGGGAATAGGGGAGAACAAACAGCGATCTTACTAGGCCCAGTGACATTGAGAACGCGCAAGTGCATGGGAGAGGGGAGGGGAAAGTGCATGGAAGAAGGGAGAAGTGTAAAATGCAAAGCAGAGGAGAAACAGATAAATAACAATAAATAAATAATAAAGGAAACAAACAGTGGTAATGCAGCCAGCAGTTTGCAAGTGCTAGGCTTAAGGCAGCAGACAGGGTAGGTCTGATAAGAGCAGGAAGAAAAAGGGGGGGCTTTATGGGTACAGATACAGACCCCAGTGCAAGGGGTGGCCCGGAGGCAGTGCGGGAGGGTGGCAGGGTGAGCAGGTACCTGGGCCCGAAGGACAGAGGGTGGCCAGGTGCACAGTGCCAAGAGAGAACAGATCAGCAGGGGAGAGGGGGGGGCGAAGGCAGAAGAAAAGAGTAAGGTCTTGAGGTGCTTCCGGAACCGGAGATGGTTCTCCTCAAGTTTTAGAGTGGCAGGTAGGCTGTTCCAGAGGGAGGCCCCAGCCGAATAAAGAGATCTACCCCCAGCTCATTTCTTTGAAAAACGACTGACCCTGAGGGAGTTGGAGGTAGAGGAGCGAAGAGCTCGAGAGGGGAGGTATTTGCAGAGGGATAGGTGAAGGTATTTTGGACCCAGGCCCCAGAAAGCCTTGTGGACAATGCAGAGGGTTTTGAATTTAATCCTTGCATCCACTGAGAGCCAGTGGAGAGATTTCAGAGCTGGAAAGATACGATCCCAGGGCTTGAGGCCAAGGACAAGTGTTGCAGTCCTGTTCTGGATTAGTTGCAGAGGGCGGAGAGTAGAGGCAGGTAGATTTAGAAGAGGTAGATTGGTAGAGGAGGTCAATCGTTCTTTGAATGTTGGATCTGCAAATTACGGGGGTTTCCCCTGTGATGAGCCAGTCGTCCAGGTAAGGGTACACTGGGATTGCCTCCCTGCATAGGCGCACCGCCACCACCGCCAGTACCTTGGCGAATACCCTTGGAGTCGAGGCTATACCAAAGGGCAGCATCTTGAACTGGTAGCGCTGACTGTCCACCTTGAAGCGCAAGAATCTTCTGTGCGCTGGGAACGTGGAAATATGAAAATAGGCATCTTTCATGTCCAATGTTGCCTTGTAATCTCCTCTCTTTAGTAGGGGGATTACCTCTTGGAGTGTTGTCATGTGAAATTTTTGAGGCTTGACATACTTGTTTGCAGGGCGTAAGTCTAATACTGGGCGCATTGTTAGATCTTTTTTTGGCACAAGGAAGTAAGTTGAATAAATACCCTTGTTTACCTGGTTGCCCGGGATGAGTTCTATCGCGTCCTTTGCAAGAAGAATGACAATCTCCTCGAGGAGGATTCTTTGGTGCTCCAAGGAGTGTATTTTCTGTCTTGGAGGATGTTTTCGGAGGCGTTCCAACAGTTTGATACAGTATCCCACGGACACTGTGGACAGCACCCATCTGTCCGAAGTGATCCCTTCCCACGCGTGGGTGAAGGTGGAAATGCGCCCCCCTACTGGGGATGCAGGGGAAGGGTCCCGGAACGGAATGTCACTGTTTGTTGGAGGGTGTAGCGCCTCTACCTGGGCTCCCTCTCCCCCTACCACGGCCCCTCTTTTGACCTATGGCAAAACTCTGTGAAGCCTGTTGGTTGCCTCCCCACGTTGCTCCTTGCCCTTGAAAGTAATTAGACCCTCTCTGTGAATTTTGGCCGTGAGAGCGACGAAAATTATTATTCCGTTGTTGGTTAGTGGGTTTGTTAGTTAATTGTCCAAGGGACTTTAGGGTATCATATTCGTCCTTGGCTGTTTTGAGTGCCTCCTCCACCGCTTTCTCAAACAAGACATTTGGTTCCACCAGCATGTCAATGAGTGTGGCTTGGGTCTCCGATTTAAATCCTGACTGCCTTAGCCAAGCGTGTCTCTTGATGACTGTGCTCTCTGTGATGAGCCGTCCTGCATTGTCTGCTGCGCCAAAAGGCGCCTTGAGAATGCATCCGGACACCGATCTCCCCTCTGACGCAGTCTGGGCCAACTGGCCCTTTAGAGGTTTAGGTGTGGAAGTAATAAGGGCAGCTACCTGTTCCCATTGGTGACAGTTGTAACTTGCCAGCAGAGTGGTGGAATTAGCAATTCTTGCCTGATAAGCGGAAGTGGAAGCCACTTTCCTTCCTAGCCCATATATCTTTTTGCTCTCCTTGTCTGGGGGAGCTTGAGAGGATGCTAGAGGTGTCCCGCCCTCTTCCTGGTGGTTGTAACCACCAATGAGTCGGGTTTAAGCTGACCCCTTATATAAAGTGAGTCGGAGGGAGCGGCCCTGAATAATTTCTCTATTCTTGGGTTAACTGCCTGGGTAAGATTAGGGGTGAGTAGAGAGGGGTCAATTCTGTGTTGAATGGACTTCAGAATTGGTATGGCTTGGGCAATGGATTTTCTATCCCCCATAATTTGCTCTGCAAAGTCCCTCTCTTCTTGAGTCCCTTTAGTGTCTATCTGAAAGTGATCTGCAGCTCTAGCTAAGACCTTGTTCAGTAAAGGTTGATTGTCCACAGGTGAGTCATTCACCGGTGGGTCCTTGGGAATAGGGGAGTCGAGACTATAGGCCTCTGCCTCCACTTCCTCCTCCTCGTCCTGGTCCTCATCGTCTCCATAATATTCCACCCCTGCCTGGTCGTCCAGTGTTTGTATGTCTGAATCTTCAACATACTGATGATACGGTTCAATAGTGAGTGGATCTGAAATCAGGCCCTGAACTGGAGTCACAGTACAGGGTTTTTTACTAGGAGGTTGAGGGTCTTTGGATCCGGAAGGAGTAGAGGTAGCAGGGGTATTCTGATAGCTTAGGAAGTAATCAGGATTTTTCTTGTAAAAATATGCCATAAAAGACATTCTCCTCATCACTCTGTCGATGTCTTCAGAGCTCCATTCTTTGGAACTGGGAATGACCACTTCCTGACGTGGTTCCTCTTCTATTCCCATATCCTGGGGAGTGGGAGGGACAACTTTAGGCCTAGTGACGGGGTCAGGGGTCTTGGACTTCTCAGAAGATCTGTGTTTCTCCTTCTGGACTTGATGTTCAGAAGCATTTTTCTGTTGTTTGTCCCCTTTCCTGTGTGTAGAGGCATGTTTCCCTGACTCTTTGGCTTTCCTTGAATCTTTCGACGCCTGGCCTCGAGATTCGGAGGTAAGTGCAAGAGGTTCTTGAGTTTTAGAGGAGGGACGTCGAGACTCGGAGGCAGACGTAGAACAAACTGCCGAGTCAACTTTGAACATGCTGTTTGGGGGTAGAGGTCAGATTCGTCTTCTGATTACCATACCTCTGTGACCTTAGGGAATGTGGCACTCTTAGCAATCAAAGATGGTTGCTGCGTGTCATGGGGCGACCGTGATCTGGAGCGCCCAGAGGACACTGATTCTGTGGACTGCTCTCTTTGTGCCTTTTTCTGCCGATCACTCGACACGCGTGGCGAGTCTCGGGTGGGGTTAGTGTGCTTAGAAGAAGGTGTGTGGGTAGCGCTCTTGCCGCAGGGTGTAGTCCCCATAACTGCTCCACCGGACAGTCCTCCGAGGTCAGGGGCTTGCGCTTGGGTGTCTAACGACACCCCTGTGCCCTCGCCGTCTGATACGGCACCATTGCTGCCATCACTGAAGGAACCCGCAGCGTCCATGGCCTCGAGCTGCCTGGCGTAATGGGCCCAACGTTTGATGGAGCGGTCCTTAAGTGTTTTAGCTTTAAAGAGCTTACACGCTCTGCAATTTGCTTCGGGGTGGTCCCTAGGCAGACACAGATTACAGGTGTTATGCTTATCTACCCAAGGAAACTTACGGTTGCACTTGGGGCAGAATTTAAATGGAGTACTCTCCATATGTTAATATATGGCAGCGGGCGAGTGTATGTAGGAAAATAAACGAGTGTGAATATGTCCACCCCCCACTCTCCCTACTTGCAGGGCTGAGGCCAGAGGCCTCCCGAGGCCCGTGCCGAGGCCAGAGGCCTTCTGAGGCCCAAAGTCCGTCGTGCAGTCTCGACGGCTGTTCGTTCTCCAGTACCGGCGTCGATCTTCGGAACCTCGACGTGGGATTTGAGGAACGGGAATTTTAGGTTAATTTATGATAAGTGGCTGAAAGCCAGGGAACTCTGCAACTATGCTTCCGACATGTATGGTGGAAAAAAACAATCTGAGAGTCCTACACGTGTGAGGGATCATGGGTACCGTGGACATCACACTAGGGATAGTATTACTGGCACGCCCTAGCTCGTCGCCCCTTTTCGAGTTTTGAAAAACAAACCGTAATACTCCGCAGTTTCCACTAGATGTCGGCCTATGCACAGCATTTGATCTATTGTTGTTATTGTTATTGTTATTTTGCATTTATATAGCGCCTTATATACCATTGGTATGGTCTGAAGGCGCTTGTAGGTTGAACACCCTTGGGAACCGAAGTTCGGATCAGTAGAGAGAGTAGAGAGAGTCAAAAGGGTGCTTGTGAGCACTTGGTATGTGTGCAGCTCGTGCAGAATCCGTGTAATAGCTGCTTTTTAGCAGTAGGTGTGGTGGTTGAAAGATCAGGAGAATGTGTTCGTTCTGGCAGGATTTGCCCAGACCAGATGTGGCTGCGTTAGGCCTGAGGAGAACGCCTGGCTGGGGGGGGGGGGGCGGTGTAACTAGCAGTGATTACTTAGAATGATGTGGAGTGAGCGGCGGATGATGGTATGAGAACAGTTACACTGAATGGTGTCATAGTATCTCTGTTCTAGTTGAGTGGTGATGTAAGGCAATCTAAGCAGATTTCCTCAGAAATATACATATATATATATATATACACACACATACACATATATACATATTATAGGGTATAGTTAAGGTGAACCTATGAGCCATAGGAAATCTGACAATTCGATTGGTTAATAACCTTTGACTTGCATGACGGATTTGGCTGATGTTATCAAAACAAAACACCCCCCCAGACTGTAAAGATTTGTTAAGAAATTAATACATTAATAAGAAAGAGAATATAGATATATATATCACCACATTACTCCCTCTGTGATCTTCCTGTTCTTCCCCTTTTTCTGCCTCTAGCTGCACTCCTCCTATGTCTGTCTGTATTTGCTCCGCTCCCCAAATCTTTTTGCCTCCCTCGCTACACTTCACATTCTCCTTCTCTTCCCTCCTCTGCCTCTCTCTACTCTCAATCCTCTATGTACATCTGTGTTCTGATCTTATACACATCAACCTCCCCAACTACCTTCCTCCTGCTTTACTCCGCTGTCACCACTTCTCCCACTACAACTCTATACTCTTTCATCACTCACCTACAATGCACTGTCAGTTCCACTCACTCTCACTATCCCACTAAGTCCCCCTTACACGTTTCTCCCTCTCCCTCTAGTTCTCCCTCATCCTTTGCATCCCCTAACCATACTACACTCAACAGATACAACCCTCTTTCACACACAATACCTTAACTGCACCCTCTCAGAAAAATGCTAGAGTCTCCTCAGCATGGCTTCTTGGTCCAGCACTGCTTCATCTGACCTCAAACGCACGCCTTCCACCGCCTCTGAGCTAGCTGGGCTATTATAACCCAGCCTACCTCCTTCCAACACTCCTCCCAGGTCCCACTGGTCTTCCAGTTCACATACTTCCCTTGGTCAATTTCGGGCTAAGCTATCCGTCTGAGTGTTGGGACTTCTCATGGAAGGTTTTAAGAAGGCTTTTAGCTCCACCGCCTTTTCTATCACTATTGGTGGGATGGCAGCTGTGTGATTGGCTGCCTGTTTTCCTTGTGATTTGCTTCAGGTGCTGGGGAGTTTTGTTCCCCGAATGGGTTTGCGGCGGGATTCTGTGTCTCCCTTGAAGTCACTTCTCACTTCCAGTTTGCTATCTGTTGCTTCACCATTCCCCTGTAGTCCTTATGGGTTTTGTGGTCAGGTATTGGATGTCTCATCTTGGCAGGAGAAATTCCAGTTCATTAAACTACTGGTCTGGACTCCATTCCTCTGGTTCCAGTCCAGGTTCTCTTTGTTTCACCAAGATGAATTCTGCGAAACGCAGTTCCGAAAAAGATAAAAGAGAACTCTGACCAGAAGAGAGTTTGACAGGCATTGTGGAAGAAACAATAGGACCAGCACTAATGTACAATCTATATGCCCTGGTAAGTCCCCTACTCCAGGACTGGGGGAGGAGGGTTCATGACCTGCTGACAGTATTGTGACCCTTACCCTGTCACAATAGCCACACTGATTGCAGGGCTTAATTGAAGTGTTTTCAGTGTTCTTCGAAAAACAAAATAAATAATGAATTCCCCATATATTGGTTGGTAAAGTGCTGCAATGCCAAGGAGTCTCATAGAAAGGTCCCCCCCCTCCTAGAGAGGAGCACCAAAATCTTGTAACAAGTAGTCTGTGATGGGGTGATTGAAGAGTTCCCTTAGTAATATACAGGTGATCTTATTTTTCAAATATTCTAGGGCCAGGCCAACAATACATTTAAAGGTCAAATGCAGAGGTATCCGCTGATATTAACATAATAATATTTGTAACAAAATGTATATGGGTTGGGTAAGGGATTTAAATGGTGGGGAGAGGTTTGGGGTGGGTTTTATAATCATGGGTAAACAGGGGATTTGGGGGGACCCCCCAAATATAATTCTGTATTTTTTTCGGTATAATCTATAGGTCAAAAAAGTTTTGGTTATTACATTTTCCATTAATAACACATAGATCCAAACAGAGTCTTGAAAACAATCCTGTTCTTCACATGTAACCTGTGGAGAGAATGTCGACATGATCTGGCGACAACACCCAAAAATCAAAGGGACCACTAAATTTTGGACACTTTGTAAGTGTTTCACCTGGGGGGTCCCACGAAAAGAGCATTGGTATAGTCTAATGTGTAAATAACCAGTGCTCCTATCACCGCCTGGTGGGAATCCTTTCGTATAAATGGAAGGATCCGCCACAATTGGTGTATCATTAAAAAAATTACTTTCTGTAACAGCATTTTTATCTCGGTCCTAAAACCAAGATCTGTTTCCCAAAAAATCCCTTGTTTTTTTCGTTAGTGGTGTATGAGGAAACAAGGCCAATCAATTTAGGGGGAGCATGTACAGTATTACATTGGGGGCTTAGTAAAAGACCTATTTTTGGGCTGTTTTAAGCTTTACCCATTATAATTCATCCAGTATTCAGCTATTTCCAAATAGGAAAAGTGTTGGAAAAAATGTTCTTCAGATGCACTTTTATGCATATACAATTCTGTATCACAGTATATGTGCGAGAAGGAAGCCCTGAGTTTCTAAGCAGGGAAAAGAGAGGTCTGATATTATGTTACACAGAACTGTGTGCGTGGAGACCCTAGAGGAAACTCCACATTCCATTCTCACAGAGCTAGACATAAAATTACCCATCTTAACTCTTAGACAGAAATTATCAAAACCAGCCCAGGGTCAACAGGCAGCACCAACTACAGAGGCAAGAAGGTACAACAGGATATCATGATTTACACTATCAAAGGCTGCTGACAAGTTCAATATCTCCAATACCGAACAATGGCCTACGTCAGCAGCCCTCAAGACCATCGACCCAAATTATCAATAATGCAGTCCTTGTCTCATGCCCAGGATGGAAGCCCAAATAAAAGACATCTAAGGCTTTTGTCCACTCAATAAAATTCTGGAGCTGTCAAGTAATCACTTTCTCCAGAAAAATTGAAAGCCGAGGCAGGTCTGCTATAGGTCTTAAATTAGTCAAGCCAGTTCGATCTTGAATAATCTGTTCTATTGCACAGGCAGTGCAGATGTGCGTGGTGGCCCGGGAGGCTGGGGCTGCACTGCTTCCTCAGAGGTGCATCCTGTGCCAAGAGGTTGTCTGGGTTCTGCCTAGAGTCCTCTGGGTTCCGTGCAGATACATTAGGGGTTTAACTTTAGGGGCCAGTGAGACAGCGATGGACTTGCCCATCGAGTGCTCTTTGCCTATGCACAAGTAGCATGAACACAATGGCCAGAACTGCTTTGGTGGAGGTCAGGCCATCCGGGACAACATGTGGCATGGAGTATGAGTTGAGGAAGCATCAGAGATGAACATGCAAGTGCAGGAAACAATGTATGCATGTATGGATACATTCAGGCAAGCTTGCAAAATATTGTGAGAGTCTGAATGCACGCATGTGCATGTGAAAAAGGGTAGTGTGTGAAGTGAGTACTTGTGCATGTAAAAGATTGCAGTGTGTACGTGTTTGAGGGTGTGTGTGTGTGTGTGAAGGACCAGGCATTGCAGCAAGGAAGGGGGGCTACAGACATGAATGGAAAGGAAAGTGACAACAGTGCAACTAAGCTTGGAATTCATAGACATGGCTTTTTATTGAGGCATTTGTGCATTATCAGCAAAGCCGAAATGAGCGTGCAATTACGTTTCAATACTTGCGTATATTGGCACATCAGCACAGACAAGTTTTCTCACAGTGTCATTGGTGCATTTTGGGTAAAGCCAAAAACACTATTCTTGCATGGGGAACCCTGGCATGCTTTGGTCCAGCCAGCCTGCACATTTCTCCTTACAGGGCATTACTGGTATTGCAGGTAAAGACAACATGAGTAAATAAATACGTGGGCATACATTGGTGCAGCCAGCATGGACATGTTTTCTTACAGTGACATTAGTGCCTTATTGGCAAAGGAAGCATTTGTGTGTTCTTGCATGGGAATACAGGAATACAGGTGCATATTGAAGTATCCAGCATGGACATGTCTTCTTACAATACAGTACTGGTATTATAGACAAAGTCAACATAAATGTGCTCTTACTTGAATATATTGGCACAGACAGCATGGAAATGTTTACTTGTGGTGGCATAATTGGCCCCACGGCACAGCTAGAATTGATATGTCTTCTTAAACTGACAGCATACTGGCATGTACTGTGGGCATACACTTAATGAAAGTGCGTGTGTACTGTTAGTGAAATTGCATCTATAGAATTGTTCATATGTTACCCTTAAAAATATTTGCAACAACCAATGAAAGAAATCACCAGCAACCACTGTATCAAATTATAATCCAATTTCCTCTCAAGGGAATTTCAGAATAGTGTAAGGGATCAAGACTAAGACTCTGACACAGTGGCATGTTTAGTTTTGGCTATAGACTTTTATTTTCAAAATAATATGAAGGTTGGGGGGAATCCTATCTATCCCTAACTCTAAGACAGGGTTCTGTGCATCAACAAAACTAAGAAACGTCTGTATCAGGAGGTTAACAAAAAGATCATGCTCCGTCCTGTGTCCAAACCCTTACACTTTAAACTCAGTACAATGTGCACAAGGGGATTTCTGTAAGTTACGTATTTGTATCTTTCCTTCAGAGTTCCAAAATATAAAGATCTAAAGTGTAGAAAAGAAAGGAAAAACGTTACACCAGGAAAAGGGGATCTTCCATCCCTTAGATTTCTTCTGGTAATTAACAAGTCACTTGGTCATAGTTCACCCTTGTTAAAGAGGGTTAACTCTTCCCTTGAGTCTCCTTCAAACTTTACAATTCTTTTAAATATTCAGTTTCTCACCCTTAGTATTTCCATCAATTTAAAAGGGGCACCACTGTTCCCTTTTCCATAAGCTGCTCTGTTTTTCTATATTCCTGGTGTTCTCTCCTGCGAAGGTATTTGTGATTATCTCATCAGTCTTCTAATAAGGGTTATGATTCCTCCCTTTTATACTTGTTTCTTGCAGTTTCACAATTCCACATTCACTTTGCTTCTTACTCCTGGTTTACTCTCCTGCCAAGATGTCAAGTTACACTTTCATTAGGTTAAGTTCATTCCTCCTCCACTCCTGGTTTACTCTCCTGCCAGTATGTCAAATTAGTAAGTCTCTGTCTTTCTCTCATAGGTGTGAGTCACTGTGTGCCTGGTTCACTAATTTGCCAGGGCTTCTCCTTTCTCCACTATTTCTTTCATCCACAATATTATATTTGACCAATATTGAGTCACTAACCCTTGTATATCAATGTTTGTCTCAGTTTCCGGTCTTCCTTTCATTCATTAGGCATCTGCCCCTTTTCCACTAATGTTCGTATTTACATTAACTTCTCTGTTTAAGCATTGGGTGACTGACTCATTTTCAATATTATTCACAAATATTCTAATTCTTTCAAATGTTTAATTTTGCCTCTCCCGCACTGTTTCTGTGACATGACATCCACTTTCAGATGCTCCGGTATCCCATTAGTTTTCTCTGGGTTTACTGGGCTGCTTCAGTGTCTCTCACGTTTCTCCTTCTCCGTCCGCTTCGGGTTGGCTGACTCGGCATGTGTCCCATTAGTCAGCTGTGTCTCGTTTTGCTTTCTTCTGCTGCATACAGCTCCCGCTGCCTCATGTTCTCAACCACTGCACTTCCTTCATTGCGGTTTCTCTGCACGATGTTCGGTTCCGCCTCGGTGCTGCTTCGAGCGGTTTGTTCGGCTCCAACGTTCTGACTGGTGTATCAAACTACGTCTCTGCCTCTCTCTTGTATGTCTGTCAGCTGTGACTGTTTTAAACTTCCCGGAATGGTTTAGCAATTTCGATAGACTAGACTGCTGTGTCGGCTTACCGCTTCTGGCCAACTTCATTCCTCCATCCCTCTTACTAGTCTCAGTACTAAAAAGGGCAAAATGTGGATATTCTCCATCTACATCTTAATAAGTCATATAAGTATGTTCTAAAGCACATGGATTTTATTAGAAGATGTAGCTTCAACATTATTTCGGTCTAGTATTTTCTTGTCCCCCTTGAGTTTGTCTTCCCCTACGTGATCCTACCGCAGATATCCACCACAGGGTCAGAGTCAGGTAGCTTCCGCCTTTCTCTGGCCAGGTAGGAGAAGCTTCCCTCCAGAGAATCAGTGACAGTGTTGCTAGATTTGTCACAATTGGCATCACTTTATTTATAGCAAACCCAGTATCAGTTTACCTAAACTCACAATTGATCAAGCACTTGAGTAGGGTCGCAGGATTGTCACAATCTATGGTGGTGCAATTGTATTGGAGTGAAAGTCCCATAACTTTCAATATAGAAACAAATGACTATTGGAATGGTTTGGAAGACAAAATGTTTGACTGATGAACTTGGTTTCCGAATGCACTACCACACTACACAGAAGGGCACGAAACAGGTTCCATGCAATAATGCCCCCTCAAAAATATTACCATGCAAAACAATCGCAGAAAAATTGCCATTTTTTGTGGGGACATTATTACATGGAACATGCGGGGGGTCACCCCCGCAACCCCCAAACCCTTTTTCATGGGGAGCGGGGACACCCCCGCAACCCCTGCCTGGACCTATATATATGGTCAGCTATATAATGTTGGCGCAACCTTTTCCCGGCGACATTATATACGGTGACCATATATATAGGGATATTATTACCCGATACCACAAAACAGACTTTACGATGCAAATCATATATTTATGCAACACAAGAAAAACCCTGGCAGACACATTCACAGGTGACTTATCAGACCCAATTTGATAGTGCCTTCCTGGTGAACATCTTGTTGATTACATTCACAAACTAGAGGATTTTGGAAAAAGAAAATACCAGAATATCCAGAAAATGTATTGGACAGTGACACTAAAATTACCTACTTGACTTCAAAAACAAAATATTGCTCTTTTGAACAGAAGACACCTCAAGAGTATCAGTACACACATCAAGGTAAAAACATAAACCCTGCCTTAAGGATCCAGAATATTAGTTTTTCCTTTACCAGAAGACATTCTTGCTTTTGTAGAATTGAAATAGTAGTTTGAGAGAATATATGCTGGTTTTTGAGAGCTATTCCACTTTTCTCTTTCACATTGTAACAAGCTCTAATTTCTGAGGATGATGTATTGGGCTCTGAAAGGTATCAAGAAGTTTGAGATACCTATAATCTCTGTATGGAGCTGCTATTGTTGCACACATCAAGAGGTAATTGCACATTTGATGACCGTGAAGACTGCATTATCTATACTATGTGGACAAAGAAGTGCAACATTCAAGAGGCGATACCGGGTTTACATTCTGAATGTACACAATATAATCCCTTACAATTGCTTGAAGAAAATAGAGTAAAAAATAAGTGACCATTTACTCGATATGCTCAGTGGGCTATCTGCAAGGATCGAATATGGATTATGAGCTTCATTTCACAGAAGAAGAAAGTATTTACCTTCAGCAAAGCTATTTCTAATGGATTAGGACTTCCACCCCCAGATTCCTCATCTGAGAAATATCCCCTAGGTGAAGTCTGGTGTCGGAACTTTTTTGAACCACTGAATTTGGCAATTTGAGTGTCCACAAATCCAGATGTGATGTCATGGGTGGTACATATCGAACTGGCTTCATCCCATGACCTCAGTCGTTTCAATGTTTTGCCCACTCTGAGAGGCTGGGGAAATGCAGAGCTGCAACAGTTAATGACCATTCAGTATGAGAGGCAAATGGGAGAGTGGTAAGGAGTCTGTGAAGGAAACAGGGACTAATCCAACAGAAGAAACACAACTAAAGATAAGTAATCCAACAGAAGGAACACTACTAACGATAAGTAATCTGTTCTTCTAAAGGATTATTTCCTCCCACAGATTCTCCATCTTAGAATGACCCCCAATGCAGAACAGAACCTGCAGGAAGGAGGACAATGAGGAACCATCACCTACTGTGAAGGCATAATGATGTAAGAAACAGACAACAGATTCAAATATCCAATCAAATGTTTTATTTTACTTGAATGTCAGGATGGAGTAGGGCCTAACTCGCCCTATGCTAAGGTGGGATTTCCCTACCTTAAAATAAGAAGGATAGTCTGTGTCAGTAAGTTCAAATCAAAAGTCTGTCTGTGTCCAAAACCTGTACTTGCCCTCACAACTAACTGTATACAATGTGTAGGGATGTAAGCAGCAAAATGAATAGTGTTCCAAAATAAAGTTCTAAGCTTCTTCCAGCTCTTGGCTTGTAATCAGCTTCTCCTTCCCCAAGTTCAAAACAGTTCGAAATGTCTTGGGGTTCCCTTCCCCAAGGAGTTCAAATCTTCCAACTTTCAAAAACAATATCAGTTCAAATGTTCCAGCTTTCCAAAAACAATACAAGTTTTTTGGGACACGTCCCCTATCTTTGGTCATCAAGGCTTTTCACTTGTTCATATAGATTGCTCTATCTCTTCACTTCAGCAACTGCTACAAAACATTTTCTTCTCTATATTTACTTTCTTTGGCTCTTTCCAAGAAGGTGGCACTGGGTCAAAGCACAGTTGTCAGACCACACGGTCCACCCGTTATAGGTCACGCAACCGATACCCCTATGCCCTTTGTTATACTTTCTGTATTCTTCTGACTTTTGTCAACACAGTTTTTCTCGTAACCTATAGTTTCATGGGCTCTGTATCTTTGGCCAATACATAGTTTCTCATTTCATACTCTTATTGGTAATATTTTGGCTTTGCCACAACTTGCGTCTCACATAATTAATAATGTGGTGTCTACTATTAACACCACCTTGTTTTCTCTTCATTCATTTGTTGCTTTTGTTCTGTGTGGTATTCAAATGTGCTCATAATGTCTTTCAGTCAGTTCGGTATTCAATATTACTGGTTTCAACTTTCAAAAGGGCTTGTAATAACTTGCAGCCTGTTTGGTATTCAGAGACACTTGCTCTGGCCTTTTAAAGTGCTTATAACAGCTTTCAGTTTGTTCAGCCTTCAAACATGCTTGTTTCCAGTGCCTGGAACACCCCGGTATGAGTGTTCCTTTTTTTCACTCACCAGTGGTATACGGCAGCTCCTTTGTTTTTTCCGTCCTGCTTTCTGGCTTCTCTTTGCTCTGCTTCGCTCTCGTGGGAGCCACAGCCAGCAGCGCTCACCCTCCTGGAATCCTGGAGTGAGTATCTCCGGTCTTCCCCAGGGGCAGCTACTGAGAGCACCATTCACTCTCCTGGAGACCTGCAACTATCGGAGGGCTTCAGAACCCCACAGCTCCTGTGGTGTACACTGGACAGGGAGGACAGCAGGATTCTTGACCCTCTCACAGCCAGCCTTGGCCCCGGCATCTCTCTCTCACTCCTGCATGGCACGGCTCCTCTGAACTCTGTTCCTCTCCAACCTGCTCCAACTCTCCAGCCCGCTTCCTTCTCTCCAGGATGTCAGTCTGTCTGTCTCTCTCTTTCTCTCTTTCTCTCTCTCTCTCTCTCTCTCTCGCGGGCGGTCACCATTTTTATATACCTGGAACATAATAAATGAAGTCAGGTGTGAGTCATTAACTTTAATTGCCTGACCATAGTGAAACCTATTAGCTGGACATGCCTGGCTATCCCCACTGAAACCCTCCATAGTCCTCTTCCTCGTCTCTGTACCAGAGGTTTGTTTGGGAAAGTTTAAATACAGGGAAGTTTGCATAACTCTCGGTCATCTCCTCCTCATCCCAGTATTAAAGTGATGTGTCTGTGGGACATTTTGGGGGGGAAGAAAGGGAAAAAGATTGACAGTATCCTACAAAGGCTCAGAGAATAGAGGGTTCACCTAAGAATGCCCTCTCCCCACTCCCCAAGTTCACTCCACCCAGGTGATCCTCCCTCACATATCCACCCCCAGGGTCGGAATCCGAGACCGATGGCCTTTCCTTGGCCACCTGAGAGGAGGATACAGGGGGAAAAGAAATAAGGATGCTCTCAGGTTCCTCACACTACACTATCACACTCTGGAGCACTAAAAGACGAAAATTGTCATGCTGGCCAGATAAGGAATCCAGGCACTAATACTTTGCAAAAGGGTGCATGGACACACCAAAGTAAACCATGGTGAAACCTCTATGGAAGGCAAGGGTAGCAGCCACACGAATAGTGGAATCAGCCCTAAGCCTGAACTTTGTCAAGTTGCCAAAATGAGTCCCTTTGAATTGAGTAAAAGTGACAGATGGTACGACAGAACGTGGCTTCTTTTTTTTAACCAAGATGCCCCAGTCTAGGTCAATAGAAATATTCCTCCCAACATAAGAGGTGAACGAAGGGAGATATTTGCATAGTAAAGACAAGGAGCTACAAGTTTACAATTTAGAAACATCAGACTAAATGGATATAAGAGTGGAGCAAGTAAAATAAACATCTATCACTGTCCTTTTGGGTGGATTCTGCCCCAGCCAATGGGACGTCCGGTAGCTAGCTCCACCCTAGAGGCCATCTTCCGATTCTAACCCCGGACAGCTACCTATGTTGTAGCCTTACTATCCTTGGGGTGGATGGCAGGTGCATGTGCATCCATGAAAGATGCCAATGATGGATAACAGGAGTTACAGGTAAGCAACATAATCCTTCTCCAGCATTGCATCTTTCATGGATTCACATGCTTTCAATAAAATAGATAGCAGTAAACATTAGACAAGGTACGGTGGTGGAAGGGGAGAAAAGAATACCTCATTGAAAGAGGCGCTGCAATGCTGCTCTCCCAACTCTTGCTTCCGACTCGTTCTGCCCTTCCATGCAATTGTGCTTCACAAAGGTGTGCGGCACTGCCCAGGTAACCACTTTGCAAATCTCAGCTAGCGGGACTCCTGTCCACAACTCTGCCGATGAACCCATCACTGTTATGTAATGCACTGGAATTGGTCCTTGTTGGGGTATGTTTGCTTTTGTATGGCATTTTGAAATATAAGACGTAACCCATTGGGCTATGCTCTGCTTAGAGATGGGTTGGCCTCTTTTTAGAGGACCAAAAGCTACAAACAATTGCGAAGTTCATCTAAAAGCTTTTGGGCGTTGCAGGGGTGCAACGAGTGCAGAGTTTTTTTCGCTGGAGTGGGTGGGTTAGCAAAGAAAGCCGTTAGCACTATTTCCGACTGTAAATGGAATTCTGTAAGTACTTTCGGGGAAAAAGCTTTGATTATTTTTCAAGATATCTTTCTTAGACTTGTTGTGAAGGTATGGTTCTTTCATTGATAGTGCTTGAATTTCTGACATTCATCTGAACAACATTACTGCTAGTAGAAAAACCATCTTCCACTATATGCATTTAATATGAGCAGTGGCCACAGGCCCAAAGACTGCTTTCACTAATGAGACTGTATTTAGACTCCATGGAGGTGGACGTTTCTTCTTAGGTGAGTAAGTGTGAAAAAAAGGCCTCTCATAAATTGCTTAATGATCCTTGCAATATAGAAGGGAGCTCAGTCATCTTTTCTGTTATATCTGGAGTGTGCGGCTAGATGCACTTTAATGGATGAGTGTGAGAAACCCTACTTTGCCAGTTTGAACAAATATGCCAACAGATGTGGTGCAATGTTGAGCGTCACGCTGCTGTTGAGCGCACCATCTGCAAAAACGTATCCACGTGTATGATTTGTTAGGATAGTTTGCTCTAGCTGCATTGAGGATGTTGGTACAATCTTGTGGTATTGGAATATTACCAACTTCTATGAAAACATGAGCCACGCTTTGAGGTTGAGAGATCCTGGATCGTGGTGGAGGACTTGCTGATTGTATGTTGAGAGCAGGTCCAGTGCTTTCCCCAGGGAGATGGGTTGGTCTTGTACTAGATGCAGAAGGTCCGAATACTAGGCTTGCCTTGACCACGCCGGGGCTACGAGAATGACTTTGCTCCTGTACATTGCCCTAATTTGTACTGGTATTGGCGAAACACATAAGTGACCACCCCTTCACATGATAGCGTGAAGGCGTCTCCCCGAGACTCTTCCTACCAGTATGTGCTGGCCAATTTCGGACACCTTTTGTTCTCCCAGGTCGCAAAGAGATCGATTAGAGGTGAGCACCATTGTTTGAACACCTTGTTAAGTTGTTTGCTTCATAGCTGCCGCTCGTGGCTCTGATTTACTGCGCCGCTGAACTGATCTGCTGTTTTCTTAGTTGTAGGATGTCAATATGCCCATTTGATTCTTCTGACCCTTGATGGACAGGTGTCCCACATGTGCATCCCATCTTGTTAGAGACGCGTCGGTCACCAGTTTGTTGAAATGGGACGTCCTGGAATGGCATCCCTTGTGTTATGTGATGGGGGTTGGCCCACCACCGAAGATGGTGACTAGGTGTGTTGTGATCATCACCCTGTAACTCAATGTTCCGCTTGTTAGAGACCCTTGGTCTGACAAACCCCTGCCACAGCTTCCTACAAAGTCTGCAATGAGGGATTAGTTGAATGCATGATAACATTTTCCTCAGCAGTTGCATACATTTCCTCAATGCTATGCTGTTTTTTTTGGCTTGAATGCCTTAAGTAGACTTGGAATGGAGTCTGCCCTTTCCGGAGAGGAGCAGACCCAGCTGCTGTTGGTTTTGAATTGTGCCCTCAGGAAGACATAATGGTTGGAAGGCTTTAGACATGATTTGGTATAGTTGATCAAGAATTCTAGCCTCTTGAGGGTGTCCATAGCATTTTGAATTGCACCCTGGTTTTCCTGTTTTGTACCCACCCTTATCAACCAGTCGTCGAAGTAGGGCTACATGTGGTACCCCTACCTTCTTAAGTTTGCTGCAACCAGTGTCACGCACCATGTTAAGGTCTGTGGCACCGACCGGAGTCTGAAAAGCAGGATTTTGTACTGGGAATTGGCACATGGAAGTATGCATCTTTCAAGTCTAACGATGTTAAGAAATCTCCCTTCTGCGCTGCCTTTATCACATCAGACAATGTGACCATCTTGATTTTTTATTTTTTATTTGTTGAGCCCCTACCGTTCTAGTATTGGTCTATGCGTTTTGTCCGGTTTTCTCACGACAAAGAAACAGGATTAAGTCCCCTTT
The DNA here is from genome assembly GCF_040938575.1 of Ambystoma mexicanum. Taxonomy (NCBI): domain Eukaryota; kingdom Metazoa; phylum Chordata; class Amphibia; order Caudata; family Ambystomatidae; genus Ambystoma; species Ambystoma mexicanum. The sequence continues at coordinate 1,320,096,623 of NC_090935.1, read as the reverse complement.
CCTCATTTGCTCTTTGGAACATTTTCTATGGCCCATTTGATTAGCATCTTATTTCCTTTGTCCTGAAGGACGCGAATATGCGGCTGTTGTTGAGTGCTTGGGGACATTTGAGTTGGAACCTTGAAGACATCAAGGAAATCTTTTGAATCATGTCTAATACTCATTTGTCCTCAGTTATTTCCTTCTATTGTCGAATTGTCGGGACCAGAGGGTTTTCCGAGTCAGGCCTATTTTTGTTGTCTACCTTTTCGGGAGACTGTTCGTGGCCTCCTTCTTTGTGGTGCCTTGTAATCTTTCCTTTTATAAGGAGACGCCTTTATGTATCCCTGTGAGTAGTATTCCTGTGAGTAGTATGACCCTCTTTGATAGGGCTTGCCACCCCTGGCTGAAGTTTTAGATCGTCCTGACACTCTTGAAAGGATCAAAAGGTGCGTTAGATTGAAGGGATGCGAGTGATGTTGCTGTTTCCGTGTCAACGGTCTTTAGGGCCTCATCAATTTATTTTACCGAAGAGTTGGACCACCTCAAAAGGCATGTCTAGCACTTTCGCCTTTACATCTGGCCGAAAGTCTGTGTACTTGAAACACTTGTGTATAGGCGCGTTATAAATGCCATATCATATCATATCACTTTAGACATGACTGTCTGCGCAATGCTACATAGCCTGTGTTAGAGTAAGCCAGTCACAGATGTAGTGTTAAAGTAGGGCCTCTGTTGATGAAGTCTATTTGTAAAATAGGATTACTTGTGGATTGGGGGTCCTTGTAGAGAGGGTTCCCTCGCCTGTTACAGCTCAGGGTCTCATATGGACCAAGCACCCTCGTAGACACAGACAGCTCTTAGTTGATGAGCCTGTCATTTGATGAGGCTGTCTAGTAGATAAACTGTCTTGTTGACTAGTGTGGTTTCTTGATGAGCCTCCCTCGTAGACTAGGCTGTCTTATAGATGGCCCTTTACCTGCACAAGTTCTTTGGTTGATGAGGCTCTCTCATAGACAAGGTGCTCTCATAGAGAAGGCGCTCCCATAGAGAAGGGGCTCCCGTAGACAAGGCAATCCCATAGACAAGGCGCTCGCATAGACAAGGCGCTCCCATAGACAAAGCGCTCTCGCTCTCCTAGACAGGGCGCTCTTATAGGCAGGGCACACTTGTAAACACTGCAGTCATAGACAAGGTGCTCTCATAGACACAGCGCTTACATAGACAGGTGTAAGGGCTCAGCAATGTGAGGCGGACAACTTTTTAATATTTGTTCAAAATATGCCATTTTATTGGAACAAACATTATCAAAATGCTCACTTGCCATACTCTACTGTGAGTTTCCCTACCTAACGAAAGTAAGGGAAAAAAATATAACACAAGAATGCTGGCCCTCACTCTAAACTTCAAATACAAAGGAAAATATATTGCAATTCAGTTAACATCTGCTGCTTCTACTTCAACTACTTCACTTACACAAATGTTTACCACGAGGACACTTTCCTTGACACCGTAGCATTCTACTTCAATTGAACTACTGAAGTCTTGCATCCACTGACAACCAAAAATATACCACCACAGCTTCAGTACTTTGAATTGTAAAGACCGGTTGGGCTCCAGTACTTTATATTGTAAAGACAAGTTTGGCTTCACTTGGAAAGACAGGCTTGATCAGTTCTTTATATTGTCAAGACAGGTTAGGACAAGTTTCACTTTAAGACACTGCAACACCCTAAAGTAGGCAAGCCACTCTTCCTCTGAATAGCTCTTGCCAAGCGGCAGCCACTTTGCCGCTCTTGTCTGCCTACAACCACAACCACTTCAGTCATGCATTTAAGCAGCAAAGTTTCCCTTTCCCAACTTTGCCTTCACCTCTTTTGCCAATGTCAGACACACAATTACCCAGAAGCCTTACTGCCACTCTCTTGGCTTTAGGCAATGCGTGCACACTGTATTTTAGGCGAGTTTGATCTTCTACGGGCTCGCAATGTTCATTGGTACTGTTTCTGGCTTTGAGAAAAGGCTGCTTTACTCTGAATAGGGGAATACCCTTGGCTTGGACAATGCTTGGTCTCTCCCCAACTTCAAATATTAAGTTAAACACTTGACTTATATTAGCAACAATGATTGCTTGTTTCAATATAAAGGTAAGGTTCCCTCTGCACTTTGAAAATGAAATTAGGCACATGCAACCCCTTCTTCATGGAGTTTCAAAGCTTTAAGTGTTGATAATAGTATTTCATAGCGGTCATTCTGCTTAAGGAAAGACACGCGACTGTAATATTCACTCTCTGTTTAGGAAACAAAATCATGTATACATGACCACTAATTCATAAAGTTTAAAGACTTTAAGGGTTTAACAACGGTGTTCCGGTAACATTCAGCTTCTAGGCAAGTAAAAGAAAACCTTTTCATTCACACGCAAGTGTTACTTCAATTGTTTCCTTGTTAGCGAATGCATCAACCAACTTCAGCTCACTTCTACTTCTTACGTGAGTTAAAGACACACTGAATACTGTTGCCGGCAGTGCTCGCACAAGGAATCTGAAAACCAGATTTGACTCACTGACTTCTGGTATCCTTGTTGTGTGGGTTGCTACAATTCCACAACTTCAGGAATGACTTCTAATACTTCTGGCTGTTCAGGGACAGACACCCTTCCTCTGCTCAGGTGCTCTGCTCCAGCCACTTGATCTAACGGGCCCCTCTCGCTCCTGAGACCCGCGACTTGCCCACAGTTCCTCGCTTCCGTCTCCAGCATGTTTTCTTTCCAGCAACCACAGCAATCAGGCTCACATGGGGAAAGACAGCCACTCTACACGTCTTACGCTACACAGCCGTTTGCCGAAACAGGACCCTCTCAGAACAAGCAGGTGAAATCTGCTGCATCCACGTTCCGTCATCCCTCTGGTTCTCCTAATTCTACTTGGCGTTGCAAGCTCTGTGCCTTCTTCTTTCTCATTCTACTGCAACTGCTGCACGCACTCCAGTCCCAGTTCCAGCTCCATCCACTGCTTCTATCTATTGCATGCACCTGTGGGGGCCTTTTATGACTCCCAGGTTCCTTCAGGTGTGAGCTATTAGGCTTAATTGGCTGACTGTGCTGACAACATGCCTCTTCAGCCCTCTTCCTCGTCCCAGTAATTATGGAATTATGGGACATTGCGAAGGCATCATGAAGTACTCTACAGACAACAGAGTCCATAGTAACAAAAATACTTGTATTAACTTAAATATCAGGATGGTCTAAGACCTAATTTGCCCTATGCAAAGGTGGGATTTCCCTACCTAAAGAAACTAACGATAGTCTGTGTCAGTAAATTCAACTTAAAAGTCTGTCTGTGTCCAAAACCTATGCTTGCCCTCTCACCTAAAGCAAAACCATGTCAAGGGATGTCAACCATAAACTGAAAGTGTTCTAAAAGTAAAGTTCTGAGCTATTTCCAGCGAAGGGCTTCTTCTCCAGTTCCTCTTCCTCAAGTATAAACAGGTTCATAACAGTTTTCAAGTTAACTTCTCTTGGGCTCAAGGTAATACGGTTCCAAACCTTTCTGAGGGTTCCCTTGCCCAAGCTCAATGTAACAGTAATTACAAAAGAAATGGTCTTGAGGCTCCATCTTCCAGGTAATTTCCATTCACAGCTCAGGGTTTAAATGCAACAATTATAGTTTTCTTCTTGACACTTTGCATATTTATCTTGACCTTTTCCAACATATTGGGGTTCTCTGGTCTGGGCACAGTTGTCAGACCACACGGTCCACCCATCAAAGGTAACGCAACCAGAAACCATTTGTTCTCCTGCTCATACATAGGCTCATCTGTATCTTGCCTCTTTGTTTGAATTTCACATTCAATGTCTCATTGTATTTCAGGGTTTTATTCACACTTCACTTTTGGTGACCCTTTTTCCCCCTTCATGCTTAGCTTCTTTCAAGTATGTAGGTTACTGTCCATTAAACACTGTTTTAGGGTTCAATATTTTTGCTATGCAACAAACAAATGGTTTCTCAGACTTCCCTTCAACTTTGTAGTCAGTCAGCGTCCTTAATTCGACTTGATTTGCTACTTTTTTTCAGTTCATTATTTAATATTGGCAATTACTGTGCCTTTGCGGTACTTGGTTTTTTTGCATACACTTAGTATCATAAATTCATCTGTAACTGAAGCATTTATTCCTTCTGAGCTGTTCTACGCTTTTGCAGCCTGCCCGGCGTGCCCCAGGCCCCGACTGCTTGTCTGCTTCCTTCCTCCAGCAGCTCTTGCTGCTTTTTTCCTCTGCTTCGGTTGCTGCTTCTGTGTCCGCAAGCCCTGCTCACCTGTGGACTGGAGCTCGGCTGGCGCAGGGGGCTCCTCTGCTTCTGCTAGGACAGAGACAGCATCCTCTTCGCTCTGGCTTCTCCGCAGCTCTGTTTGCTCCCACTTTGCATCGGAGGCTCCCCATGGCTTGGGGATGTCAGCCGGCGTCCCGGTTCCACTTCAGGTCACACCACGGCTGCCTCCAGTCTTCTGGGGTTTCCTGCTGCTCTGCTTTGACAGTTTCCCAGGTCTCTCTCTGTTCACTTCTTGGTTTCTCATTTTACACACCTGTAGTCCTTCAATAGGCTGCAGGTTTGTACCATTATCCAATTCTGCCTGACTTTGATTAAGAGGACATGCCTGACCCCCACAGCTTTCGGCAGGCCTCTTCCTCGTCCCAGTGTTAAAGTGGAAATGGGAGTGGTTAATGGTCATTACTCCGAGTCCCCTCTTCCTCGTCACAGTATGGTTATAGGACAAGGTGGGGAAATGAAAGGAGATGATTTGTAATAGCCCATAAAGGCTTGGGGGAGGTTGGGATGACTTTCTAAAGTGAAAGGAGATACCATGTCTCGCCTGCAGGTACCTCACTCCCAATTCCCAAGGACCCTCCACCATGGTGATCCTCCCTCGCTTGTCCACCCCCAGGGTCAGGATCCAAACACCATGGCCTTCCCCTTGCCACCTGCGCATAGGATCCCAGTGGAGTAGGAGTGAGAATGACCTCAGGTTTCTCACAACATGTAGTCCCCAACAACAAAGTTAATTCTCTTAGGTTATTGTTCAACTTTAAGGGTAGATTTACTTCCCTTAAGCTTATTAAAAAGCAAACCTTCAAAACTGGCTGGTACAGGGGAAGACAATCCATTTAAGGCAACATTTCCAGATTCCTTTACATTATAATCTTTGGGAGTAAGGACAATGTCTATCCTGAATAACTTTAAAGGATCTTTCCATTGGTATGGCTTTCTCATATTTTATAATACTTGTGTCCAGAACCCAATCCTCCATACGTGAGTCAGGGACACCACAATGACAAAAAGCCAATACCTGTTTAGGAAACCTTGAAAGGTTTCTCTTGTCACAGGACAAATACTGTGTCTCATCCCACGGGATCTCCTCACTACCCTGGACCCTGCTTCCTCCCAGGTAATCCTCCCGCCGTACACCACCCCTAAGGTCAGGATCAGGAGGTGCCTGCCCTTCCCTTGCCACCTGCGAGGAGACTATAGGCAGGGTTTCAGTGAGGAATCCATAGGATTCTTCACACAGGGCGCACTTGTAAACTTTGTTGTCGATTAATGGTCTTCCTCTTTTGAGGAGCCATTCTCATAGATGGGGCACTAACACTGGCAAGGCTCTCTCAAGATGAGGCTATCTTGTAGACTAGGCTCTTATAGACCAGTATTGTTGGCAAGTCTCTCATAGCCAAGCCAGTCACTGACAGGCCTTCTTGTAGACAAGGCGCTGCCGTAGACAAGCCGGTCTGGTATGCTAGCCTGCTGTTGATGAGACTTTCTCATAGCCTGTTATTGATGAGTATTTCTTGTATATGAGGCTCTCACATACACTACTCTATCGTTGATAAGCTTTCTCGTAGACAGCCTTTCTCGTAGACAAAGCTCTTCTGCAGACAAGGCTCTCCCGTAGACGAGGCTGTCCCATAGACAAACTTGTTATTGACTAATATTTCTCATTGAGGAGCTGAGACTCTCACATACACAAGACTTTCTCACAGATAAGGGTCTCCAAGGCTCTCCTGTAGACTAGGCTCTCCCCTAGATGAGGCTGTCCGATAGGCGAGCTTGTCATTGTTTAGTATTTCTCATTAATGGGCCCCTCTTCTAGACAAGGCTCCCTCATAGATGAGGTTCTCTTGTAAAATAGGCTGTCCTTGACAAGTATTTGTCATTCCTGAGCTTCATGTAGACGAGCTTGTCATTGACGAGGCTCGTAGACCAGGCTCTCACACATGAGCCCCTGTCGTAGAAAAGGCTTTCTCATGGACGAGACCCTGTTGTGGATGAAGTCCTGTCATGGACGAGGTTCTGTCGGTAGACGAGGCTCTCTCGTAAGCTAGGATCTCTCGTAGACAAGCTTGTCGTTGACAAGGCTCATAGACGAGGCTCTCGTAGACCACAGCCTCTCGTTGACAAGGCTGTCTCGTACACAAGGCCCTGGTCATGGACAAGGCTCTCCCGTAGATGAGGCTCTCCTGCAGAAAAGCCTTTCAGGTCGACTAGGCTCTCTCATGGACAAGCCTCTCTCGTGGATGAGTCTCTCTAGAAGATGAGCCTTTCTCATTTTCCTTTTAGAAGAGGAAGGACATCTCCCTTCAGATCTGGCACTTTTTGAGCATGGGGTTTATCAATGCTCCTGACAGCAGTCACATTCCTAGAGGACTCTGCCTCAGGTGGAGGATACTTCCCCCTCACTTAACCAACATAATTGGCCTCTGTGCCTATCTCTCAGCGTTCTTTCACTGAAAGTACTGCACATTTTACAGTCTTCTTATATATGGTTGAGGTAGAGACAATACGTGCCCTCAGATTGCATGTGCCCCTCATATATTCCTTCTTGCCATAGGTCTCACATGGCTTAATGAGGGATGTCTTACATTTCCCTTCTTCTATGATAATCCCTTCCCATTTATCTGAAGTAAGAAGAAGTTTGAAAACCTCTGCTGCCTGAAGATCTTCCTCTAGCGAATGTCCTTGAAAATATTAGTAGATAAGAGTTTTCTCACAGGAGAAAAGGGTTACAGGACTCATCAGCACAATGTGCGGTTAGAATCTGAAGATTGGCTGTAGGGTGGTGGTAGATACTCGACGTCCCATTGGCTGGGGCAGAATCCACTCATAAGGACAGTGATGTTATTTTTTTATTTATGTATTTGATGTAAGCTTGTTAGGCGCTTATACAGGAAGAAAATGTTGTTTCAAAGCACCCACAGGGCAACAGGAAGGGGACAGGGGAGGAGAAACAAATAAAATACATACAAAAATATTAAATACAGTGGGTGGGGCGAACCTACTATGCCTTGTGAGTGTTCAGAACGTGCAAGTCTAGAAGGGAGATGGAATGTGATAGGTGCTGGGTTTCTCATGGGTGAGCAACAGTTGAAGTGCAATGTAAGGCAAGTGCGAGCCCCCAAAGGTGAAGGGTGAGCCGAGGCAAGTACTGAGGACTGACAGAAGCCCGGGCAATTCGGTTTGGGAGGTCAGGGCCCTGAGGATGCATAAGGGCCCTGAATACCAAACAAGCAACTGTGAGATTAGCAGAGCAGATGGGGAGGAAAGGAGGAGGTAAAGAGGAAGGTGTTGAGGATCTTCCAGAATTTAAGAAAGTCCTGCTCAAGATGAAGAGGGATCGGGAGGCTGTTCCAAAGAAGGGAGCCAGTGGAGGAAAGTGATAAACCTCCTGCCCTGTGTAGCGAAACGCTTTACACAAAAGGAGTTGGTGCCAGAAGAGCGCAAAGGTCTAGAGGGGGAATATTTAATATGGGAGAGTTGCAGATAGTGTAGATTACAAAAGTGAACCACATTTTTCTTTTATATATAATGTAATCTGAGGATACTGAGGATTCCCATCCTGATGACGGGTATTATTCAAAGCATGTGAATCCATGAAAAAGCCAATGTTGGAGAAAAATACTATCTATTAATGAAAAGACATTTTTCAAATGCCTCATCATCATTCAATACCACATGTAGAAAGCGTGGCTTTAGCATCCCAAAGGTTTGTATTCAGTAGCACTTCAGCTGTCGGCAGGGTGATAATTGATCTGGTCACTCCTTTTGTCTTTCAGTGCCTTGTTGGAGCCAGAATGCTAAAGAAGGGCAGACCCAAAAGGACCAATTGAAAGTATGAAAAGACACATCCCATGCTTCCCTCACAGTGATTGCATAAATGCATACTATAGGTTTGGGTTAGTCTTAGTTACTTGGGCCTGGCTCCACAAGCGAAGCCTATGAATGCACAAGAATACAAACTGTGCTGTTATTGAACAGTTTATTTTCTGATAATGTCTTCGTTTCATGGTTTACGCAAACATCTTCCATAAACAACAAAGTAAAGAAATGCAAGAAAGAATGGATATGCATATTTTATAGTGTCTTTTTAATTCACAAAGTGTTTTTTTTGTCTACATAACTTTATTAAAAAGGTTCGCCTTGGCTGAAAACTTGTAACTATTCGGTATTTAGCTCAATACTTAAATCTACTCTTTGGTATACCCCCACTTCCTATGCATTACTGAGTGGCCATTTAAACAAGCTGATTTTTGAAATATCACATTAAACTGGGGAGGTTATTTGCATTTGAAAGTCTACACCAATAATTTGTGAGCACGTCCATGGATCGTGCACCCAAGAAGTCCAACACGTGCCAAACACATTGCATGAAAGTGGCGGCAAAGGAAAGCCAAGAGGAAGAGGCGGGTTATTTGAGGTGGCATGGTGTGTTGCAAACTGAGGAGACTGAGGTGAAAACTTCTAAAAGCACTGCGCCATTCCCTCCTAGCAAACTCTCCATAGTCCAGACAACCAATAGTATGAAAACTGCAGGAAAGAGCGGGAGAGGGGTGGCTTAGATGTTCGGTGGCAGCCTTTCAGAAGTCACACACATCCCACATCCCCAGAAAGCCCTCGCATTAAAAGCATTACTGAGGGAAACTGCCTCGGGCTCGTTCGGGGCGTTGTTCGTAGCAAAGTGACACTCGGGAGACATAAAATAGAGACATGTAAAACTTGCGAAAAGAAGATGTGTCATACATCATTAAAAATCACATCTTCTGGCCCGCACTAATGGCAGACTGACATGTGGATCAGATGTAGAAACCTCACTAAAATTAGCATGGCGAGTGTCAAATTAGTCGACACCGAGCTCCTTCGCTGCACTCCAACGACTCACCAGTGAGCGCGCACTGGGCAATGCACGGAGCCGTGTGCTTTCACACCATCTCTCTTTGCAAACATCCACCTTTACATGTCGCTCCCCTATGGTGTGCGCGTTGGGAGGTTTTTGGCCAATAAGTAAATTTGTTCCTTTTTATAAATCCACAGCATATGTAGAACACTGGACACACGTATACAACAGGCTGGCGTTGGCATGCCGGGGCAGCGTCGCCCGTCTCCGTTCACGGACGATGACGGAGCGCCCTCCGGGCGCCTCAAAACGCGCTGTCGCTTCCAGTCGCTAACCAGTAAGCCAGCTAATGTCGTACCTGTCGTGACAAGAATAGGCCACTTCCAGGCACCACACCTGTGCGCCAGCAACGCATGCTTTGAAATGCTACGAGCTCCAACAGATGCGTGTGGGTGCTCCCGGAAAAAAACCTATTATTTTCAGGCAATAAGCAATCCCGTGAGAGAAGTTTAAAACAAAGCATTCTAACGGCAGCCTTGAGAAGGAGTCAACTTGCGTAAGCGCCTGCCAAGGCGCGGCAAAGGTAAGTTAAAATGCACTGCTTTACAATTTGAAAATGCGTGTAATCCAAACCTCTGCCACAATCCCACTTTAGTGTTTCTAGGGTTAAAAAAAGGAAACATAACAAAAGCCTGCAAAGCAATGAGACGTATTTGGATGTAACTGTCGATAAGAGCTACTATACAAATATGACCAATTTAAGAAATGTGGAAGTGGCCACTGAGGGTACTTGCTGCCTTGCGTACATTACATGTATGAGAAGTTTCCCAACAGTGGTAAACCGTGCTGCACAGACTAAAAATGTACAGATTGTGAATGCCGGCTGGCAAAATCTTCCTAGGAATTACAAATGTCCAAAAATCAACCGTTATACCCAGACCAGGGAATATTTTTACCTTCCTACCTACTGTGTCATAGAGACAAAACAATGTATAACAAAAGGGAAGGCTCTTAAAATAGTCACTCTCCACTCTTTTATCTAAGTTGACTGGGAAACAGTCCTGAAATAATGGACCTCCGTTGCCACCAATTATGGTGTCGTGCAACAATATGAAAATACTTTATTATGACAAAAACATCAAATATATTATAGTTAATTTAAAACGCCACACCATCATTGGTTCCATTGATCCGCAGTACACATACATCAATACAAATATTCACATATGTCAAAATATACGTTTGGAAACAGCACCAAGGCAACAATTATGCCCGCATAGTGTTCTTGGAACTATAGAGTGTAGTGTAGTACGCATACAATTATCAGCACTCGTCAATTGTCCTAAGTAATGACCCATTATAAGACATATCATGCCATGACACTCACAACATGGCATCCGAAATAACAGATTTAGACATATTGCATGCCATCATCGCCCATCATGAAATCACATCATATGACATAACATTTTATCATGACACGATCTATCAATACAGTCCCCTGTTCCCGTCCCCATGGCTCTGATGTTATCATTGACGAAACCTAACATAAAACTCTCAGCCTTGTATCCTAACAAACACCCACATTGCTATCCACTAGCACCACACAGAGACCCCTTCACTACTAGCACCCATCTTATCTTACCCCCTCACACTGCTCTAATCCATAGTAGAGCAAGCATCTACTTGCAACAGCACCCCCTCCCAACCTTAGCACCACACACTGACGAACAACCTTCAATTACACTTGCACACCCTGAAAAGATGCCTCAGTGCCATCGGGCATGAAGCAACTCTATCACGCGGAGATCTCATCCCGCAATACTCACATCACATTACGTTTCTTGATTCGTAAAAGATGACCAGCACCGGACCATGATTTCTCCCATCTGCCCTGCTCCATAATATTAGCAGCAACAAACGTCTCACCCCCTCTGCCCCACTAAAGGCCCCACTTCTCCTTCCTGCACGAGTCAAAGATCTGAGAGGCCATGGCCATGCAAAAGGGAGAGACGCGCTTTATAAAGTCCAAAGGCATACCATGAGATGATATCACGACACAACGTATGTTGTGTAGCATTTGTAAAGTGCTTAACTGCACTGGTATGACCTTGAAACGATGAGCCAGTCTGGACCAACAGTTCATTACACATTCAAGCATATCATTGCATAATATGAGCAATTATGATAGCAGAGGCGACTATACGGATTACACGCTAGTATTACGAACAATGTAGTAAGTGTCTGGATGTCATGGGCTTTACATGCCCTACACTCAGGTTATGTTGTTTGAATGAGTGAGGAGCTGGAAATGAGTAGGACTCAGTCCATTCAGTGAGGTTGCAGATAAGAATGATGCAGGTATGGGCAGTGTGTTTCACATCGAGCTATCCCAAGTGCAGCTGATTGCACCTGTGGGCTCTGCAAAATTGAGAAATGTAGTTTGGCCAGACCTTGGCTCAAGGGCAAGTAAAGAGCATGGACCTTGCTCCACAGTAGACTATTGGCTGGCATCATGCTTGGGAACCTGTACGGTTTCATATTCTGTTTTGGCTGCTAAACTCAGGAATTGCACCTTGGAAGACTGGCCCATCCCTACTAGTCTCAGGAGCATGGCTATACTGTGGATGTTGCCTCATCCAGTCTTTTCCATTGAAATGATGGCCTTCCGGTGGGTGATCGTGTCACGTATTCTGTGAAAGAAGTTCTCAATCCTCATATTCACTACTCTTGGTACCTGCCACTTCTTTTTTTGTTCTTTTTCCAGTGTTCCATGATGGCCGCAAGGTGATGATTAAAACGCTGATAATCTCATACAATTCACCAAATGCGGCAGTTCAGTTATCGTCAAAACCACAATGCATGTTGGGTAACAACCACAGGAACACGAGTGGTCCCAAATGACATTCATCTACCAGTTATTGATAACATTACACATAAACCGCATAGACTACAAACACCGGTGGACAGCACATACGTTCACCTATGCAATCACAGTATATTTTTGGGGTGCGAAGCGGACTGATCATATGATTTGCTACGTACAAGCGGCACACACTATAGGGATGCGTAAACATCCATGTGATGCGCAGTCCAGCGGGGTATGGATTTATATTTTGCATTTAGCCAGCCTGGGAGGTGAAGCAGTGCTACCAAGTTTTACTTTATTCCTGGGTATTTTGAAACTTGCAGACATGAAAGGAAGCAGTTTTGTGGCAGGAAGACCTTCCCTGCAGGGCAGCCATGAACCGGTAAAATGGAAGCATCTGTAAAAATGTCGACTGGGTATCAAGATTCTCCAAGCCGAAGCCTGTAAGTAATGAGGTGCAAATGATCGCACTGCTGAACCTGCCCCACCCCAATTGCAGACAGGGGTATTGCAGGCAGGGCTAAATTACAGAAAAAAGTCTCCAAGCAAAACATACAGAGTTTAATTGTTTTTATATATATTAAGAGAATGCCTGCCCTAGTGTGTAAGAAAGGATGCTTTTTCCCAGAGTGCAAAGCTCAGTCGCTAGAAAGGTTTCTAAAAAACACTGAGCAATCTGCACCATGGAGTTGCACGATTGTGAGGGGCAAATTCCGCAAAGTGGAGTAGCAGTCTGTTGATGCATTTTGGGGTTTGTGTGCCATTTGATGCTTGTCTTCGTGCTACGAAAGGACAGTCTTCAGTACACAATAATGTAACCATAAGCACATTTGTTGGTTTCAAGGAAAGGGTTAGCAGCAGCAACTATTCTGTTAAAGAAACCGTTTTTTTATCCAGTTATACAAGTTCCCCAATGCTCTGACTATGCCTCAATTGATCAATATAATGCATTCTTGTGCAAAGTCTCTCAGCACTTTGGACTAAGTTGTTAAAGCAACCCCTCTTCTCATGGCCACACTCTTGCCAGTATTCGCAGGCGCATAATGTGAAAGGGTTCTACAGTGCCTCACTTTTAGACTTCATGCTCAGAAGAAGTGGGTTGATTAATTGTAGTGCAAGAGGTGGGCTCTTAGTGTTATTGATCCATGGAGTGTTTTACTCATGCGAAGAACGATCACTATTGGGTTACTAACCTTTTTCCTGCAATAGGGTCCTCCTCAAAGACCCACTCGCTTACAGTGAATACCATTCAGTTCCCAACAGGAGGGAAAGAGTTAGGGAAAACACATGGAAAGAGGTTGTTCAGAATTACATTACAGAAGTGGACTTCAGCCCTAGTCGTCTTCTCAGTAGAGTACTGTGTACAAGAAGAGAGGGTTTCAGCTCTACAGAAGGCTACAAGAGAACCATATCTTCAAAATGTCACCCCATTGGCCCTGTGGCCTAGGCGAGTGCCGATGCTACCCACCAGATCATAATATGAAAGAGTACATGGCTCCAGGTGTAATACCAGCCAATGGTCTACAGTAGAGCAAGATTCATTTGTCACTTGTCCTGAAGCCAAAGTATGGTTGGGATGCTCTCTCAAGTGTCGGTTACTGGGTCTCCAAATCCTCCAGAGACTTGTACTGAAAATTCTCAGGGCTACTCCCCTTCAGTCTCCCCATGCTCAGGGCACTGATATCCCTCCCATATATGGGAAATGTCCTTGTCTACGGGAAGCCATTCCCTCCTTAGAAATTCTCCATCACAAGCATCCATGCTTCCCCTAGACGAGGTTATGTGTCATTTCTAAAGCGCTTAACTTCCACTGGTATTGCCTTAAAGCGCTGAGGCAGTCTAGACCAACACTGCATTACGCCATCAAGCAGAACATTGCTTAATAAGGAGAATTAGAATAGCAGAGGCGACTTTACTGACTATGCCTTAGTATTATGAATAAGGTATTATGTGCCTGGTTGGGATGGGCATTGTATTGTCTAGGTTCAGGTTATTCTGCGTGGATTAGTGTGGATTCTTTAATGAGTATGACCCATTCAGTCCATTAAGTCTGCATAAGAATGATGCATGCATGTACAGTTTGTCATGCATCTGGCTATACTAATCCAACTGACTGCAGCGTTGTGCTCTGCAAGATAGTAAATATGTATTTTAGTTCATTCAAATGATTTCCAAATACCTTTTTAATTTTAGTAATTTCCAACGTGAGTCAGGTGGAGAGTGTGCACTTATGTTAAATGTTAAAGGTATTTGTACCGCGCACCGTCACCAACGGAATTGGTCCCCAGGCGCTCTGGCGGATCTGTAAACGATAAGATGGGATGGGTTAGTAAGGTGAAGAGGGAGTAGATAGTGAGAGGAGTGGTGTTCTGTTAGCAGCTTCAACTAGGTATACACCGGGTGCTGAGCATTGGTGCGGGTACTGGATCGGTGTCAGTCCGCGTGTGCTGTTGCTCCGGCTTATGTGTTGTTGCAGTCTTGTGAACTGTGTGCGGATTGTTGTGCGGGAGGTGGTTGTGTGAGTTTTTTGAGTGAGATGGGTATGCAGAGTTTGAGCTTATATTGGTTAGTGGTTTACCTGACCTTTAGCATTCTAACATTCACAGTTGTCTAAGTGTGTCACTTGTTGACCTTCACAATCCTATCTAGATGCGGTGCAGGCTAGTGTTTAGAAATCTGTCTAGGTGTGGGCATGCTAACATTCACAATCTTATCTAGATGCTACGCAGGGTAATGTTCACAATTCTAAGTGTGGCACATGCTAACATTCAAGTTTCATAAAAGCGCGGGCATGCTATCCTTCAATCAAAATCCTATCTAGATGCGACGCAGGCTAATGTTCACAATTCTAATGGTGGCATATGCAGGTCTTCAGGTTTCACCTAGGTGCGGGCATGCTAACATTCAAAATCTTATCTAGATGCGGCACAGGATAATATTCACAATACTATCTAAGTGTGGGCATGCTAACATTCAGGTTTCACCTAAGTGCGTGCATGCTAACATTCAAAGTCCTATCTAGATGTGACGCAGGCTAATATTCAGAATTCTATCTAAGTGTGGGTATGCTAACATTCAGGTTTCACCTAAGTGCGGGCATGCTAAAATTCAAAGTCCTATCTAGATGCGACGCAGGCTAATATTCAGAATTCTATCTAAGTGTGGACATGCTAATATTCACAATTCTATCTAAGTGTGGGCATGCTAACATTCAGGTTTCACCTAAGTGCGGACATGCTAACATTCAAAGCCCTAACCAGATGCGGCACAGGCTAATATTGACAATTCTAAGTGTGGGCATGCTAACATTCAGGTTTCACCCAAGTGCGGGCATGCTAACATTCAAAGTCCTATCTAGATGCGGTGCAGGCTAATATTCACAATTCTATCTAAGTGTGGACATGCTAATATTCAGGTTTCACCTAAGTGCGGTGCTTGTTGACCTTGACAAGTATGTTAGTATGTAATGCAAGGCAACTTCTACAATCCTGTCATGAATAGGTTCAGTCTGGTGGTCACAAATCTTTCTGAGTATACCTGCTGTGAGTCTATGGCAGTCTATGTTATTGGGAGGTAAAAGAGAGTAGCAGGGGTTTTGGGAGTAGAGTAATTGCTCTACTCCCCACCCATGCCACACTCACAGTTCTTGTTGGTGTCTGTTGGCTGCTGGCTTCACTGGCTTCCCCTGCGGACACCTGCAGATACATCCTGGAGCCGCCAATGTCGGAGCCGCCCTTGGCCTTGGGGCCCTTCGTCGCGGGGGCTGCCGGGCAGGGGGCTGCCCTGGGAGGGTTCAAGATATGGGAAGGAGGGGCCAGTCAAAGTATACAGGGTCCTTAGCTGCCCAGCAAACACCTGCCCCCAAATGAAATGTTTATCTCAAACCAACCAGCAGCCACAAACAACCTTTTCAATTCATGGCGCTATGTGGGAGGGCAATTTGCACTTCTAAAGGTAAGGATGCCTAAATGTCAATATCCCCAGATGGCCAATTCAATATGTTGGGAGTTTACATTATGCCTACTGTGCACATCAAGGCCTGTTTCTAGCAAATCGACTAGACACCATTGACAGTTTACTTTATTCTTAGTTACTAAATTACTTTCTGCACAGTTAGTAGATCATTTCAGTTTCCTTTATGACCCGTTGACAAATCATAGCAGATTTCCATTAGACCCACTTAGCACCTTATTGGTGATTTTATATTATGCCTACTTTGCACATAATTTCCAGTTTCTGTTACCTCCAACATCATGGCTGGTTTCCAATGCATTCACCCAATCCAGCATCGCCCGGCCTTAGCTGCCATCTCCCAGGAGGTTTTAATTTATGTCACTCTCTCGCTGCTAGATAGTTATTGTTAGGCTGAATAGTGAAATCTAAATTCATGTTTGATTCCACAATAGCTACAGAAATCCTTAAACAATGGCTGCCAATCTTGGCAAAATCCACTTTTAACCAAGAACAATGCGCATCACACATTGGATCAAGAATGGTAAAAGAAAGTCTTGCACCAAGGAATTAGGTCAACAGCATGTTTTTCTAGAGAAATCTATACCGGGTATTTGTTTAAACCTTCCATTAAAGGGCTAAAAATTTCCACCAAATGTGCTTTGCCGCTAGAAAGAAACTCTGAAAAAGTGCCATGAAAAATGTAAAAAAAAATGGCTGATCGGCAAGTATGAT
Source organism: Ambystoma mexicanum (assembly GCF_040938575.1). NCBI lineage: Eukaryota > Metazoa > Chordata > Amphibia > Caudata > Ambystomatidae > Ambystoma > Ambystoma mexicanum. The sequence goes on along the minus strand of NC_090935.1, from coordinate 1,320,079,927 downwards.
GTAGCTCTGCATAGCAACACGCATGCTCAGTACCAAAGAATGAATAGAGTCAGGTTAGATCTTCTTTCCATGCCCATATCCAACACACACCTAAAATTAGTGCCCCAATTTAGAATAACTCCAAATACTGCCACTATTATTTAGCAAGCCAATACATGGCCTGCTGGGGGGACAGAGGTAATCTCCCGGACATTACAAAAAAAGTATTTTTGGGGAAGAGACATTTTGTAAGTCAATTGGACTGTTTCCAATTAAAAAACTGGCCCCACATCCCAAAAAACCCACTTCTTTTATTTTATGGGCAGAGAAGTGACACTTGTTTGCCCATTTGGCCACCCTATATGAGCAGATATAGTACCAGTATGCTATGTACATACAATCATCCATGAGTAGGCTAACATGCCAACAGTTACATTACTCATTTCTTAAAAGGACACAGAAGACACTGCGCTATAATATTGTTGTATTAAAATGAAAAGGGCCTAGGAATTTAGAATTTTGGGTAGAAAGCAAAAAAAGGTTGGTTCTTTGAAACCAAGGAAACTGTCACTAACCTACCGCCCTGCCTTTAAAATAAATGTTTATTGTTAGTGACCCCTCAACTCTGCAAAGTGTGGCACTAAGTGGCACTTTCCCAGAGTCCTTTATAGAAGAAGTGTCTGTGGTGCCAGACAGAAGAGCCCGCAAACGCCCTTTCCCCTTTACCGGAAGTCATGGACTGGGGAAGTCGCGTCACGTCCCCTTTTTCATCACGGGTGCCATTAATAACAGCAATCGACATCATCCGTGTCCTCGTGTGTTTGGTTATGTAATAAACCGAAAAGCACTGGGAAGAGGCACGGTTGGATTGCCCTCAACGATGGCAGTTTATTGCTGTGTTAAATGTGAAAACCTTTATCACGCTTTAACTGATGTCTTTCACTGAATTCCAGTGTTCTGTTTTTTCCCTAACACGTCCTTTATAGCTGCAGAGTTAGTCATCTTTAGCAACCATTATCATCTTTGCAAAGACCCCTGTCTGCTCCATCTCAGGCCCTTTGGATGGGTTCTGGTGTTCTTGTTTGATAGGTCTCTCTCAATGGCTTCTTTATATCAGTCTTGTCTTTCAACTGCTTTTGCCAACTAAGTTGAGTCAGAATCATGCATTTCTGTGCATTCCTCCAAATTATGCACTTTTAATGCGTTTATATCCACTGACTTTGTAAACAGCATATACGACTGAAAGGAACGATATTACCAAACCCGGGTTCTGTACTCTGCTAAACGACGGGCAGGGTGTTTTATATTTACTTGCAAGAAAATGATTTCTTTCCTCTCATAGTTCGTAATTTTTCCATTGCACTACCTCTTTTCAGTGCTTTTGAGCTTGTTTAGAAAGGAACATTCTTATTTGTTAACTTGTATTGACTTCAAGAACACTCAGATGAAAATGTCACAAGTTTTTCAAAGGCACAACGTGTTTTGGGGCTGCATCCAAAATCCTTCATCAGGTGTGCTATTTGCAAAAAGAAAACCGCATCAAACTCATCAGTGACTGTCTTCAACATCATCAATCTTGGTTTGGGTAGTAAAGATGCTAATTTGTTCACAATGTGGATGATGTCACGCTCCCCTAATAGTGGGATTCTGGGTTCCGTAATAATGGCAGAAAGGATAGTTCAAAAAACAAAAAAACAATGTTAGGGTGGACCCCCAGGCAGGCAGAGGCGTGCTAGGAGTCCGCAGACACCAAACTCACTAAAGGCCTAAATCCTTCCTTTGCCCAAAAGAACGGAAGGTCCACACAAGTAACAAGGTGTAACTGGGGTTTATTACAGACAACAAACCACAGGGATCGCATGCGCAGAGGGAAGTCCAGGCCCATCTCGCCACATTCAGGCTCGCAGACCCTTTTTGGTGACAAGTAGCATCACTACGTGCGTCACAGTTTGGGCCCTTCTCTGGATAGGCTGCAGAGTGGTAGTCCCCATATAGGAACCCCTATACAAGTAATGTTACTGGACAAGGCTCGGTCAGGTTGGTAGACTTTTACCTTCCCCGAAAACTGATACTAATTATTACAATATGCAGACCTTGTGATTGGTCAGTGACCCCCGTTACCCACCACTAGGGTCATCATTTCTGATTGGTGGAGCTGCAGGCCCCCAAGCCTGGGACAACGTCAGTTCCCAGCCCTCTAGGCACATGTTCACGGAGCAGGTGCAACTATGTGTGGGTGATGTGCAACATTGTGTCTGTGGCATAACCGAGTAAAGCTCGCTAATGTCATGAGCGTGTTCCTTTCCCAGCGCACAACTGTAGCTGGACTGTAACCATTTTGTCGCAACCACTGTCTGGTCCATGGGATGGTTTGGTCTTCCCAGGTACCAAGTCTTGGCTCCTCTTCCGCTTGGCCGGATCACGTGCTTGGAGATCGCGTTTGTGAGCCCAGGGGCTGCAAATTATTCTGTATTTGTTGGAGGGCTTGCCTCTCTGGCAGCTGGTGTTACTTGGATTCAGTGTGAGGAATGTCATCTGAAACATTGTGACCTTGGCAGATGCTTTGTTTCCACCACAGTGGTTCTGCTTGCACAGCACTCTGCGAGGCATGAGGTTTTTCTGAGACGATTATGGCCTACTAGATTTCCTAAGCCATGGTCTGGCTCCTATTGTGTGTCTTCCATAGTATCTATAGGTTAGTGCATAATGGCGTTTCAGGTACCTAGAGTGCTCCTGTCATTCCATAGGGTTACTTGCATATAAGCATCTGCAAGACTATACACAAGCTCTTCTTGCTTCTTGCGTTCCTGCGTTGCTGCGATAAGCCTAATGGCAAAATAATAAACATGCAGACAGTATGTGCATGTTACTGTCCTCTAACTCATAGAGCTGTACACATGTGTTCTTCGTGTAGTTGGGTGTGTGTGTGTGTGTCCCGAATTTGCGGATGGCACGTGTGCTTCATGTTTGACGTAGCTATGTCGTCGTGATGTCTCTAACGACTTGAGGCATGACTTCTTGGTGCTTTAGTTGATTCTGTTCATGTAGCTGTTTCCAGCTCTGTCTTGTGTATCTTCATCCACTCTGGGTAGAGTTTGTACTGCTGCAGAGTTGTAGGGTCTGTTGAGAGGGTATCTTTCGTGATAGTTGTCCATTGTAGGAGCAGTGTGAATTGACGTGAGCTCATACGATCGGTGACCATATTGTCTTTGGTGCTTCTTCCAGTTGGGGGTTCTTTTGGCACAAAAGGCATATTCTGATTTTCCCTCTTCAACAAGCATTGGCAATGCCAACAGTTTGGGCTTAGTGTAGGCATGGGAAAGGCATTTGCCAGGCACTGCCGTAGTGGTATAAACTGCCCACCAATGGTAGCAGCAGAAAATTGGTGCGAGTACCTGAGCATATAAAAGCAGTGCCTGTCAACTGCCTAATACTTACACACAAGCCAAAACTGTTGGTGTTGCCAATGCTTGTTTTTAAGAGGGCATCAGTGAAGGACACCCAGAGTGCTTATAAATCGATTTGCTGAAGGCAGACCTGTTTGACATTACTATTACACCAGTAACGTGTTTACAGCTCCAATGAAGTCATTAACTCTCAGAAGACTGCTTTGAAAAAACACTGGCAGGCTCTCTGAGCACAAACTTGATTGTAAGGCTTGCTAAATATAGCTGAAAGAGATCCCAGGAGGATATGTTTCGGGCGGGACGGGCAGGATGTGGGTGGGCATGGGCATAGAGATTAGCATGGCCATGGGCAGTCAATGAGTGGCTAAATAACCAAACAAACCTATGAGCCTTGTGTCCCTCAACATATACCATTTCTCCATAGCTCTACTCTAATGCAATACTTTTGGCTTATTGGTGGCGCATTAGCGCCACCTTATTGCCAAAACGAATTAAAGTGGCTCGATAACTAGACTGAACCGCCTCTACTCACAACTTGTTTGCTTGCCATAACTTATCAAATACCCTGTTGCTCTAGTAAAAAAACAAAAAAATTGTGTCCAAACGGATTTAACTATGGAAAAGAAGCCAGAATACCTCTCGCGTTTCAAGAAATGATGGGACCTCTCATTTGAATTTTCTAGACACTCAAGTGAACTTTGCTCAAGGCCATTTTATATTTTATTCCTTCAAGAAAGAATCGGACCATTAACTTTCCTGCAGTTAAATTCGAATCCTACACCGGCCAAAAAGGGGATGTCCATTCTCAAAATCTTTACTGATAACACAAATAATTCCAGAAGGAAACAAGAGCTACAAGAGACGAGTGAAAGATTTCATAAACTATTATATCCAAGAGGTGTACTTAAAAATGTCCTACAAGGTGAGCAGAGGTGATCTAGATTATCATTGCTGTAGTGTGCGAAAAACACAAAACCAGACAATTCATTTGTTTTGTGTAGAGACTTTGGACCAAATATTTCACTCAATTGAACTGAAATATTAGCTGACAATTGAAGATACTGTGAATTACAAACATATTGAGACACATCTATTTCTGCATATTGGGGCCAAAAGAATCCGAGAGACCCAATGGCAAGGGCTGGTGTACAAATCCAGAAAAACGTGTACACAATGTAATCATTGTGTACGATTCTCATGTCAGAAAGAAACAATATGTAACATCATCAAGGATCCAATATCGGACCTCCGAGGACCGTTGAAATAATTGCAAGAAAGACATGTGCTATGTGCTTATGCACATTAGGAAGTGTATCTGCAGGAAAGGCACAGTGAGATAAAAGGTGGGACCCCAGGTCCTCCTCAGTAGGCACAATCGCAGAACAGTTATTTGGCCTTGCTTACAGTCGAAATGTTAAACGCGTGTGGATACCCCCTAGACCAATTAGGTTAATTCAGACATAGGCCCACGAGTCTCTGTACCTAGAGGTGCTGTACCTCATCTGCACCCCATAGTTTCAGTTTATTGATCATCAATGAAAGTCTCTAACATTAGAAAAAAGCATTCTAAAAAGAAAGCATTGAGGTAAAATCATACATAACATCTACCAGCAGAATAATACAAATATTTTCAGAACATTGACCAACATGAAGATTCTCAAAAAGGTTCATCCGGAAGGGAGTTTGCAAACTTGTAAGACTCCTTGCAGTCCAGATGGCCCAAGTCATTTGAAAATAATAGTTTGTGGATTCCATGCTTTCCAAACAAAATGGGCAACAGCAACAAGAAGGAACAAGTTACTTACCTGTAACTGTTGTTCTCCAGCATGGGTCTGGCATGGATTCACATGCTCATGAATATTCCCCGTCGTCAGGCTGGGAATCCTCGGTAAAGAAAAAAAAAACAGTATCAGTTTCGTTTCTGATCTGTCTTTCGTAGTAATAACCAATCACTGGTCTCTGCGTCATACTGACCACAGCCAATGACTGCCCTCTACCTAAGCACCGCCTCTGGCAGCCATCTTCAGATTTGGAAGCACGTGAAGTGGCAGTATGACCAAGTGAAGAGCCGCAGAGGGGTAGGCGGGAGGGTTCGCATGTGAATCCATGCCAGACCCATGCTGGAGAACAACAGTTACAGGTAAGTAACTTGTTCCTTCTCCAGCATGGGGTCTGGCATGGATTCACATGCTCATGAATAAAGAATACATAGCAGTACACACATGCACAACCACAGGAGGTGGCAAAGGCTCAACATTAAGCATTACATCAAATTCAACATCAAGCAATCTTACCTCCTCACCAGGCTCACCTCAGGCGAACAGGTTGCGCAGCACTGCTTGGCCGACCCTGGACTCCTCCCTGGAATCCCGATCGACGCAGTAGAATTTCGTGAAGGTGTGCGTCGACCTCCACGTAGCAGCCCTGCATATGTCCAGCAGGGGCACACCAGAAAGGAACGCCGTGGTAGCCGCGATCGCTCTGGTGGAATGGGCTCTCGGACGGCCAGGCAGCGGTCGGGTTGCCAACCGATGACAGTACATGATACAGCCGGAGAGCCATCTGGAAATGGAAGCCTTCGAGAGAGCCTTCCCCTGATTGACAGGTCCAAAGTTCACAAAGAGTTGTGACGTCTTCCGAAAACACTTCGTGCGGTCCACGTAGAACTTTAGCGCTCTAGCCACATCCAGCGAGTGCAAAGTCCTCTCAGCCGGCGACGAAGGCGATGGGAAGAACACAGGCAACACCAAGGGTTCGTTGAGATGGAAGTCTGACGGTACCTTGGGCATGAAGGAGGGGTGCGTCCTGAGCACTACCCTCGTGTCGTGAAAAGTCAAGTACGGGGCCTTGCAGGAAAGGGCCTGGATCTCTCCCACCCGTCGTGCGGAGGTGATGGCCACAAGAAACGCTGTTTTCCACGACAGAAACTTCAACGGGGCCGAGTGCAGAGGCTCGAGCAGAGGTCCCATGAGCTTGGTCAGCACCACGTTGAGCTCCCACGCCGGGGCCGGCGCCTTCACCGGCGGGAACGATCTGAACAGTCCCTTCATGAACTCTTTCACCAGACGATGAGACCATAAGGACGTCCTGCCCGTGGTTCTGGTGTATCGGGAGATCGCAGCAAGATGAATCTTGATGGACGCGTGTGCCAGTCCAGCTTTGGCCAGCGTCAGCAGGTACGGCAGTACCTGGGGAGCCGTAATCCGTAGAGGGTTAATCTTCTGTGCGTGGCACCAGACAGAGAACCTCTTCCATTTGTGTCCGTAGCATTTAAGAGTCGAGGACGCCCTGGCCTTTGCAAGAACCTCTCTGCAGTCGGCCGGTATGTCGTATCCTCCAAACTCTAGCGCTGCAGGAGCCAGGCCTGCAAGTTCAGCGATTTCGGGTCGTGGTGGAGGATGGCGCCTCCTTCCCTGGAGAGTAGATCCGCGTCCACCGGCAGCTTGATTGGCGGGGACGCTGACAAGTCCAGATGGTCCGGGAACCATATCTGCCTCGGCCACGCAGGTGCGACGAGGATCATCCTGCACCGTGACCTCTTGAGCTGGTTGACGAGCCGGATTAGCAGTGGCAAAGGAGGGAACGCGTAGAGGAACAGGCCCTCCCAGGGGAACGAGAAGGCATCGCCCATGCTCCTCGCCTGGGGAAACCTGCTGGCGAACCTCTGGCACTTGGAGTTCGTCGCCGTCGCGAACAGGTCGATCTGGGGTGTGCCCCACCGTCGGAAGAGGCGATCCACTAGATCCTGCCGTAGTTCCCACTCGTGGCACGAGCGCAGCTCCCGGCTGAGTGAGTCGGCGATGGTGTTTTTTATCCCTGCCAGATGAAACGGTACCAGAAACATCCTTTGGGCGACGGCCCAATGCCACAGGTCCTGCGCCTCCTTGGACAGCGCTGGAGACCTGGTTCTGCCCTGTTTCCTGATGTAAAACATGGTGGTGGTGTTGAGGGACGGAAGGAAGGACCTGAGGGCCCAGAACACTGCACGGAGCTCCAGGACGTTGATATGGAGGAACTTCTCCGTCGGGAGCCAAAGGCCTCTCGCGTGCAGATTTTCGGTGTGCGCTCCCCACCCTTCCAGGGAGGCATCCATGGTCACTGTCTCCTGGTGGTCTGGGGTCTGGAAGTCCATGCCCGCCGTCAGATGCGCGCGGTTGCCCCACCACCGGACCGCTCGGCAGAAACTCTCGTCGAGTGTGATCCTCTCCTCGAAGCCGCCCGTCGTTTGGATCCAGCGCGCGTCCAGGAACTCCTGCAACGGGCGCATCCGGAGCCTGCACATGGGAATGAGGTAGATGCAAGAAGACATCATTCCGAGGAGGGACTTGATGGACCTCACCTTGGCCGCGTCGGAAACCAACATCCGCTGTACCTTGCCCAGGATGGACCTGGTCCTTTCCTCCGACGGGGAGGCCAGAAGGGACACTGTGTCGAGCTTCGCTCCCAGAAACAGTGCGTTTTGCGCGGGTACCAAGTGGGACTTGGCGTAGTTCACGGAGAATCCCAGGTCCGTGAGAAGTTGGACGGTCCTTGCCGTGTGCTCCACGGCGAGCTCCCTCGTCTTGGCTCGGATGAGCCAGTCGTCCAGGTAGGGGTAGACGTGGATCCCCTCGCGGCGCAGCTGCGCCGCCACCGGTGCAAGGCACTTGGTGAATACCCTGGGTGCCGACCGTAGTCCGAAGGGGAGGGCTTTGAACTGGTAGTGACGCCCTTGCACCACAAACCTGAGGAATTTTCGGTGCCCCTTTAGGATGGGAATATGGAAGTAGGCATCCTCCAAATCCAACGACGACAGGAAGTCTCCTTCCTCCAGCTGCCCCAGGACGTGCTGGAGGGTGACCATCCGGAACTTCTGCGCCTTGATGAACTTGTTCAGACGTCGCAGGTCTAGGATGGGGCGCCATCCTCCCGTCTTCTTCTTCACGAGGAAGTATCTCGAGTAAACTCCGGAGCCCCGAAGCCTCTTTGGGACGAGTTCGATGACGCCCTTCCTGAGCATCGCCTTTACCTCCAGGAGAAGCTGAGGGACGTGAAGCTCTTTCCTGGCCACGGGGGGGACGCGCGGGCACCTTCTTTGAAACTCGAGCGCGTGGCCCCGGGCTAAGGCGTCCAGCACCCAACGGTCGGTGGAGATGGACTCCCACACGCTGACGAAGCTCGCCAGCCGGCCTCCCACCGGGGTGCTTCGGTGGGGGCCCGACCCCACGGCCGGTTCAATCCTGTTTCGACGAGGCTTTGCCGCCTTGACCTCCTTGGCGACGACGGCGGGGTCCGCCAGACTTGCCTCGTCCTCTGTAGGCCTCCTGAGACGACGAGCGGGCCGCTTGACGGTAGGTGGAGAAACCGCCGCCGGAACCTTTGGAGGCGCCCTTGCCTCCGCTGCTCCGAAAGGGCGTCCGTCGTTGCTGCAGAACCCCAAGGGCCCGGGCCGTCTCAGTGTCCGCTTTAATGGCTTGAAGGGAATCGTCCACTGTTTTCCCAAACAGGTTGTTCCCATCGAACGGCATGTCCAGGACTCTGGTCTGTACGTCTTGACGGAAGTCCGTAGCCTTGAGCCATCCATGCCGCCTAAGGCACACGCCGTTGCCCAACTGGCGAAACCCAGTGTCGGCGATGTCCGTCGCAATAGTGATGGCGTGGTCCGACGCCACCTCGCCTTCCTGTAGGATCTCCAGGGCATCCGCCCTCTTGTCGTCCGGTAGGAAGTCCAGCAGGGGAGCCAGTTTGTACCATAGCTCCCTGTCGTAGCGGGCCACGATAGCCAAGGAGTTGGCCGCTTTAATCGTCGTCGCTGCAGACGAGATGACCCTGCGTCCTATAGTGTCCAATTTCTTTCCCTCGCCGTCCGGTGGGGAAATCGATGTGGAGGCCGCACCCCCCCCCCGCTTTCTTCCTGGCCGCCGCAGAGACGACGGAGTCCGGGGTAGGCTGCGCCCGGAGGCACAGGGGGGACGCGTCCGGGACCCGGTACTTCTTCTCGTACCGGTCTCTTCTAGCTGGCGTCGTGGCAGGGTTCTTGAGGAGGGCGAGGCCCTCATCCCAAATGTCGTCCGGTAGAGGCACCGCGAGGACCGTCTTCCTCTTGGCCTCGCGCCGTTGATAAAGGAATCCTTCCTTTTTCTTCTCCTCAGGGCAGAGTTGGAAAAGCTTGGATGCCCTGGCGATCATGGAGTGGAACGATCCAATCTTGTCGGGCGGAGAAGCCCTGGTGGGAGGTGACGACGGTAGATCCTCGTCGTATACCTCGTCGTCCGTACCCGTCGCTGCCGTGTCAGTCCCCGTATCATCCCCTCGGGTGGACGGGGAGGAGGGCTGGACGGGGCGCGACGGCTGAAAAGGAGGTGGAGGGTGAATCCTTCTTTTCTTGGGTGGGGAGCACCAGAAGGTCCCGGTTCAGGATCCCCCGACGGGAGAGGTTCCTCCGTCGGCAACGGTAGTCTCGTCCTTATCTCTGAACATAAGGACTGTATAGCCAACAAAATGGCCGCCGAGTTGTCTTGCGGCACTGGCAGAGGGGAATCCGACGGGCGATCAGGGGCCCCGTCGGTACCCTCGACGATGTCGTCGTCACCTGCGTCGGGATCCATCCCGACGGGCCGTTCTACTTCCACGCCAAGGCCGTGGCTTAAGTCCTCAATCAGCTCTTCCTCTGAGGTTGAGGCCGAATCTACGACGACGCCCTGCCCCCCCTTTTTCTTCCCCGCCGGGGGTTTCACGGGGGTCCTATCGATGGGCACAAAAGAGGACTCCCTCCGAGGTGGCAGGGAGACTCTGAGCCCCGAGGTCGCCACCACTGGTGTAGCCTCCACAGGCTGAGCCAGGGCCGCCGCGACAGTTTCGATAGAGGGCTTGGCCGGATGGATTAAGGCCTTCACCACCCTAGGTGCGCTCACCGCCTTATCCTTGAGGGGGGGGGACACTGCCTCGCTCCCCCTCCGCCTTCGAGCTCGACTGGGGCCTCTCCAGGAGCTTCGCCGGGTGCTCGCCCTTCCTCTTACCCGACCCAGAGCGTTGGCTCGTGGCTGAAGGTGCCGGGGAGGGTGCGCCCTGCCTGGCGCCCGTAGAGCCCGACCGTTCGGCGCTCCCGGTGCCAGCGGACTTGCGGTGCTTGGCCTTGTGTTGGACCCCCGTCGCCGGGGCTTCCTCAGAGGTCTTAGAAGACCGCTTGGATTTCTTCCTCTTCTTCTCGCCTGACTGCTCTTCCCTTCCAGCCAGTTGGCGAGACGTTGATGGCGGTCCTTCATGGTCCGCTCCGACATATTGCCGCAAAACGCACAGTCCTTCTCCACGTGCGTCTTGTCCTCATGTAAGCAGTAGAGACAAAAGGAGTGTTCATCCTCCTTAAAGACGTTCTGCAGCTGCCATCCAGGGCAGATCCTGAACAGCTTTCCGGGCGTCGAGCTTCCCTTCTCCTGGGCCATGTCCGGGCCTGAGAAACTTCTGGAGTCCTCCAAAAGCATAGCTCGACGAAATCTTCACCCTTGAGGGGCGCAGACGAATCCGACACGGGTCCCAGTTGATCGGATGGAGAGTCGGTGGAGCTTGAGGCTCTTTTGACCGAAAAAACGAAGTTTTTGAGAAAAAACGTGAAAAAATAGCACTAACGCTCGAGAGCAATAGCACGAGGATCCCAACACATGAACGTGCGGTAAAAATCTGAAGATGGCTGCCAGAGGCGATGCTTAGGTAGAGGGCAGTCATTGGCTGTGGTCAGTATGACGCAGAGACCAGTGATTGGTTATTACTACGAAAGACAGATCAGAAACGAAACTGATACTGGTTTAACTCACTGGTGAGTATGCCCAATAGAGTGTCTCCTGTAAGTGTCTGATGCTGGCCTCCCCCAAGACAGGCCTCAGCCAAATCTGTCTAAAATGAATATAATGCTTACATAAAAATAAAAAGTGGGCCACTGTTTCCTTCAACATCCCACATGAGCAGAGGCAGTCCGACGGCTCCAGTTCAGCCCACTTCACTAATACAACTCCCAACCGCACCTTGAGGAAAAGTCTTAAGTCTTAAGATGCCACCTCACACTGCCTTTGAAATCATCTTGCTTTTTGCAATGGCGGCTATCCATTTAATCATTTGACTGCACAACTTCTAGGGTGCACCCCCTACTGTCATTCTATGTTTAGGCCAACAATGGGATCCCCAAACAATCAGTTTGTTTTTTGACCCATTAGTCTCCAACCCCTTTGCTACACGGAAGTGCTCAAATCTCTCTAAAAGTTGGATCAGACCATTATCTTTTTGGAACAGAACATCCCCGTCTCACTAAGGATGCCCAACAAGACCAAAACGTGTCTGGGTTTGCTGTTGATACACTTGTTCAGAGGAGAATTGATTAGCAATTCAGTGCTGTCCTGTGCTTGTGGATAGGACTGACATACTGTTAGGTTTCTGGATATGTATCCTCTGGTAAGTGAGCTTAAACATGACTCTACACCAGAGGCCTGCAACCTTTGGCTCTGCGGATGGTTTTTACTACAACTACCAACAACCTTATCCAGCAAAGACAATGATGAGGGTTGATGGGCATCATGGGCAAACAAATCTGCAGAACCACAGACTGAAGTCCTCTGCACCAAACCTGCCTGAGGGGGCACCATCCCATTGAACACATTATTTGGGTGTGTTCATTCTCAGAAGAGGAAGTCTCCCAATATCTACTGAAATGGATTAAACGATGCTGTGGAAACTTTAAGACCAATACAATAAATGTATAGAAATAGAAATAAGATATTCTCAACAAAGACAGAGCCATCAGTGTACAGCCGCTCTGAAGAAGCAGGCAATATAGTGGCGCAAATAGGATTTCAGGTTGTGGAACTAATGACTATGCATCCAGAGTGTGGATATAGAATAAAACGTATATGAGAGCATATGGACCAATCGTTATTGTTACATCTTACTGCGCAAAGAGGTGAATCACAAGCAGTGAGCGCTTTATAAATGGTCACATCCATCTGATGCAGGGCACGGGAGACCTGCAGGTTTGCCCAGGATATCCAGCCCAGTGTGCTATAGAAGAAAATGTATAGTTACACTTTTTTTTATTCGCCAATCATTGTATTAATTTTTGGGAGAAGTGGTCGAATGCTATCCAACTTTCCCTAAACTGCACGTCAGACCAAACATCAAACTAACAGACGCATACATAATTGGATAGATTGATAAAAATATTCAATATAATTGGAAAGAAAAAATATGTTTGGGCCTCCAAATAATATGCTTTCATGTGTAATATATGCGTAATATATTGCTGTATTCATACTAATATAATATAAACACATGCATAGTTCGTATTCTAAGTTGATACTATGCTTGCAATAGCTTCGAGCGTATAAGTGGCAAGTGTCACCTCAAAAAAGGAGGTCACCAGGTATATCTAGAAGTTTAAAGCAAGTTGCTCTTTGAAACCCAATGGACATAGGAGTCGCCCAAAAATAACATCTGCCGCCTAAAACTTCAAAAACAAAAACTAGGTAACCACTAAACAAAGCTCTAATGTTGAAAACAAAGTTCTAATCTTGGAACCAATCACCAATCTTACGAGAATGGAATATTGAAAAAGAGCTCAAAAGTTGAGCGGAGGCCACCAGGAGGCACATGGGTGATGGCTAGCTAATCTGCCAGCTCACCATCAAGAGGAATTAAAGGAGCTCTGAGCCCTGCTTTCCTCCCCCAGGTGACACGCTGCTGCGCCCCAGCTCCAAGACTGAAGAGAATTCGAGCCAGGACGACAGGGTTGGCCATGTGGAAATCCCCAGCAGCGGAGACTGCAAAACAAACATACAGCAGAGAGCGGATGTTCAACCATGGAAGGTCCGCCTGAACATCTTATTGTGTCTTTGAGGGTGTGGGGTTGCAGGTGGGGTGGCACCACCTGCCCTGGTGGCCCATCCCCATGGGGTGTTTGGCGTGAGAGACAGGGGCTCAGCCCGTGCCCGAGTTGGGGGGCCCTTGCACACAATCTAAGGCACCTCCTATTCAGGAGTGGGAGGTATCTGTCAGTCCACATAAAAGAGACCTAAAGGGGAAGAGGGAGGTAGGACTCCAAAATGGCAGGCATGGTTCTTGAAGCTGCCTGCAGCCCGGCAGACACTACAGACCCACCCAGGCCCAGAGAAATATGACTCGCAAGTTCCCAATAGCAAGCTTACACACCAGAGTTCCCTTACACCAAGTAGAAACTGAAAGGCAGGTTCAGGATGTTGCATGCTGAAAGAGTGCAGCTCAAAGGGAGGGACAACCCAATCCTAAATCCCACACCAGGGTGTAAGGCATCCCCAGTAGTGCAGCCGACAGCCAATCCCCATCAAAGCTACCACAACTGCATCCCCTTAGACAAGAGAGAGGCTGAAAGGTGGAGCCAAAGCTCTATAAAAACTCAAGGGCTCCGTCTGTCGGTCCATGAGTTAGGAGGAAGAACTCAATTCGGCTGGAGAGTTGAACAGAAAGAGCCAGAGAAGAAGCCAGACAAGGGGGGAGAGGTGGATCGGGGCACAGGAGGAGAGTTCCTGGAGAGCAGGAAACAGGAAGCTGGAAGAATGACCCAAAGACTGGGTCAGGAGGCAAGAGGCTAGAGGGAGGCTGGGGAAGCACAGACCATGGGGTTGTGGAATAAAGAGACCCCGTCAGCTGGGAAAAGCAAGACACATAAGACAGGGGAGTGAAAGGACAAAGCGGTTGGGAGGAGAAAGACCCAGAGGAATGGAAGGAAGAAGATGCCAAAAAGGGTAAAGAAGTTGGGAGAGTTCGAAGCAGGGTGCAAAAAGTTGTAATCTACTAGCCAGGCATAAATAAGTTACTTGCCACCTCATTTCTATATATACACAAGGCATTCCATTTCTTACTCACAAAGAGTCAAATATCCCTAGCGAATGGCTAGGGGCGAGTTCAAAATGTGCACTGTGTTAAAAGGGAATTGGAGAACCTCAATTGTTGAAAGGGACCTGCCCAAAAGGGTGAAGGAAGAGCAAAGTAGATAAGACGGCTGGTGCAGGAAAACAGTGATGAGAGTAAGGTAGGAAAAGAACATGCGAAAGAAAAAAGAGATTAATAGTTTGAAGAAGACTTTTTGAAAGAGGTCGAGGAGAGGAGAAATATTGGTAGAGGAAAAGAAGAGGTGATAAAAACAAGTGAAAGGGAACCTTGTAACATCAAGGAAGCGAAGATGAAGGTGGCAGAGAGGCACGTCAGAAAGAACAAAATATTGTTAGAGAAGAGGTGGTGGACTCCAGACCAAAAGGGCTAGACCTAAAGGTAGAGAGGGTGAGTGGGGGTGAGACTTGAGGTGAGACTGTGCTTATGAGAGAGATGGGGCAGGCGGCTATGGGGGCAGAACTGTGGTAAAGAGGAATGCAGCGAGGGACATAATGACATCCCTACTGCAGCTTTAGGGCAGCCTCCTTCCACCTTGTGGCTGTGATCTTTACAGGCAGCCCCTTCGCTCACAGATCCTATTTACAGAGTCTACAGATGTGGTCCAAGTCTGGAGCTAGGAAATACAACGGGGAACCAAACAGGAGTGACCCTGAGAACTTTGAGGAGAGGGTTTTGGAAGCCCCAATGCGATGGACTAAAAGAATGGTTCAGGAGACCCAACAGCCCAAGACTCTAAGCTCACATGTTTTTTGGATTGTTTTGCCAGGGGAGACCCAGTCCTGTGCTTACTAAGAACTGGGACAACCTTAATTTGAGGACTTCTACTTCCCCGATGGATGTTATTTTGTTGCTATGTCCTAGAGCACTACCCCCCCCATTGAGAATAACCACCCTGCATTGAGAAACTGTGTTGCTTTCAACCAACACCAAGAACATTACTTTGACCCATCTCGCATTGTGAGTCCGTTTTATTTTCAGCTAAGCTTTTGAACGTTATTTTGGCCCATCATGTACACAATGTTCCTAAGAAAACACTGGATAACCCTCATCTTTGGACTGGCTGGTCTGTTGATCGTGATCACCTACGTGGCAGTGTTTAAAAGTGTTGCTCATGACGAAAGGGGTACTGTGCCAGAAATGAGAAGATCAAAACATTACACACCCATGAGCAATGAATCAATGACTAAACAAGGATTATAACGCTCATTCAATGAAGCTTACATATAAGGCAACTAAGCTATACTTTTACAGCATACTAATGATCTGACTCATTAGATTATCACATCAATGAAACTAAGACTTCGCAAATTAATGAGTGTATTAACCTACTTTAATAAATGGAGGTTTTTCCCCTAATCAAACCTGTGGGTGAGTGGTCACTACAGTTACCAACATGGGAGCCTTATCTACTGTTCAATCGATACAAATGCCACACCACTTCATATAGGCAGTATCATTTAAATACATAATACAGGGATTTATTTCTAACAATCTCTTATAGAGTGTTTTATCAGAATTTTGACAGCAACAGAACCAGGAATGGTGTGCCGCCAATGACCTCTGCCTTAATGCCAGTAAGACTGAGATTCTACCCATCGGCACACCCACTCCCTCCTTCCCTGCAGCTCTCTGGCCGGCCTCTCTTGGCCCTCTTCCTGCTCCTACCATCAAGGCAAAAAACCTCGGGGTCATCTTCGACTCCACACTCTCCTTCGCTCCTCACATATCTGATGTCTCTAAGAAGTGTGGGATGTATTTACCCATGCATCCGAGCCCTACCTCAAAACTGTGCAGTACTGACATGGAAAACCTCATGATGGCCAGAGCTTCCCAGAAAATGCACAGGGAAATGCATGAAGAATAGGCTGCCACTCATTTTTGCCGATGTTATGGGCACAGAAGGAAACTGCCTAAAACCACCATTGGAGTACCCGCACAGTAGTCTGAAAGCATTGGGAATGGCAATGCTGATTGCCAAATGCAACTTAGAATTGTGGGGAATTCATTTGTTAAATCCCAAAAATGGGTGCAGTACCAGTACTCACCACTATCCAAAAGCCGGCATTTTAAAACCACACCAGATTTTACTTTTTTGTGTAAAACTGAATGAACCCAAAGCAGGCTGAAGAAAGACTTACTGAGAGGTGGATACAATGTAAAGTGATATTCTGAAGTGACTTGAAGGTTTATAACAAGACTGGCTGAGCTGTGGATTGCAGCAGTTTAAGTTGCACTGGATTTAAAGACACTAAAATCGAAAATGTTTAGATTAAATGAGTGACCTAGGTTTGGTGTCACATGCCTTTGCAATTGTTTAAATGTCATAGTTTAAACTTAGAATCAGCATTCTAGCTGCATGTGTAAAATTGCAAGTTAATTTAAAAAGCAACAAAAAACATGACAGTTAGCTGAAAGTCTGGCTTAAGGAACTTGATTCTGCCTGGCAACTACCCCCATCAGGAGTGAAACTTGAGTCACAACTGTGTTCCCAGGCCCATCTGCCTTTTTGCTGGCCACACTAAGGATATGCCATCTATCTGATAATTGAATTACCTGTGCTCTGCAGGAAAGTGAACAAAGCCCTGTCCTTGCTCAGGCAAAGGTTTTATTGGCAGGAGTCGTAAATGGTCGTAAAAAGTGGCTTCCTCCTGAGGAAAGGGGAGGGGCACTGCCTGTGAGAGCAAGCTGGCTTGGCAGAACTGGAAAAACCAGTATTTCTACCTTGTGCTGAGAGGAAACCACACCCCTTTGGAGCCAGAACATAACTTTAAAAAGATGGATCATTCATAGAGCGGACATGTGAAAATTTTATAAATGATACCATAATTCTTGTGATTTTTCTGTCCACAGTTTAAGAGGTTTTTCGACCCGGTGGCGTGTTCAGGGGGGTTTTAGCGGAAAAGTGGATATTACTCTAAATGTATGCATGTTAAAAATCTGAAACTTCATCAGTTAATGTCCATACTCCCTGCACACATGTATGTAAAGTTGGGTCAATGTCAGAAAGTGAAAAATCAGTTAAAAAGTCAATTATGTGCCATTTCTGAATGCAAGCTCTTAGAAACAGCAGATTTGGACAGAGACATGGCTAAATTCAGCCACACCATGTATATGTAATTTCAAGCAACTGTGTAACTGTGAAATATGTATTTTATTATCAAATATAGAATGTGTGCAATCTGACAGAGGAGTGTCCTATCTGCAAGCCATAAAATGATATCCCTCTGACTCACAGTTCATTCCCCAATCAAATGATAAATGGAAGTTTGACCAATTAGAAGCTGAGAGAGAGGTAGGGTCAGTGATGCTAGAACACACCCACATTCTAAACACATAAAAGCAGACAGACAGGACAGATAGGGACTTTCAAATCCATCTGCCGCTGGAAGCTCTGCCGGAAAAATCCATACTTTACCTCCATCAAACCTCCAGAGAGCCAAACTAGAGACTTCAATCTATCCAGAACTAGAGACCCAGACCAGAGAACCAGAGAGAGCTGACCCAGATCACTGTGAAGTGCAGAGACCAGAGGCGAGTTTAAAACCTGACCAGATCCATGGCGAGGCCCATTTCACTCAAGAATATAGTGTGAGTACCTAGAAAACTGTGCAGATCCAATCTCCTAGTTAAAATAATATAATTCAATCTATTTAATCTAAGTAGAACTGCCTCCTAACTGTCACCTGTCATTTGTAAAGCTGTCACTTGTCATTTCCTAGTTGCAAGCTGCACTTGTCTTTTTGAACTTTAAAATTTCAAATCTGAAAAACGACCTTTATTTAATCGCTCATATCTCCGCAACCGTTTGTGCTTTTGTGCTAGAGACTTGCAGTAACTTTTATCTGAAAGCTTAGAATCGTGGCCTTCCTATGAACCTGGAACCGCATTCCTACCCCTTATAGTTTTACCGCAATCGCGGAACACGCATTCGCGAATTTTACAGCGATTTGCAAATTTCTTCACATGTAAAAACTGCTGCTGCTTGCCTTCCATTTGCCAGAAATTCGTTTAACCTGCTAACTATCCCTGCATCATTGCTAGTGTGAGCCTGGACTAATATTAACTAGATACCACTCACCCTGAACCTCTGAAAGGGAATTAAAAGCATTTCCAGCATATTTCTCATCCATTGCTAGCACATATCAAAGCATTTTGCCTGTGTTTTCAAAACTCCTATCTGTTTTCTGTAGTGTAAGCTTGCTGGGGTGAACTGATTTACATTGATTGCATTTCTGAGAACTGTGTGTTTTCCTTCCATTTCCTTGCCTTGCATCAAGGGGGGGAGGGGATTGCCAGAGAAAAGTGATTACATTGTTTGGTTGAAATCATATTGAGTATTTTCTGTACTGCATTCATTGAATATTGCATCCACCTGAGCTTACATAAAGCATCCTCTACCACATTATACTTTTGTTCCTATTTACCAGTGTGCTACCTTATCCATTTCATGTCAACTCATTAGTGATTATAAGAAGTGTGCTAGTGCCAGATTCTCCGTTGTTGATCTTTATCATATCAGATTAAGTGTGCTATTCAATTATTAATTTATTATAAAGTGTGATATATATATATATATTTTAAATTATCAAATAAACCTTTTAAACTTGCAAAACAGAACTACTTCTTGGCTCAGTGGGGTCAGGGGGATTCCAAGAGAGGGGTGTTATATAGGGGTAGTCATCCAGAACGCATGAACTGGACATAAAGATATATCAATAAGGGTTTTCATTCAGTATTATAGACTAGGCGTTGACTTAGCTGTAGTGTTGAATTGAATCCTCTTACAAATTGGGGGCTCGAGCCGAGACGTTGGGTTAGATTTACCACTTGTGCAGCTTAATACAGTGTGCTAACTGACGGGATACATACATCCGGTCGGATCACCACGCTGCATTACGCTGTGAAGCATTCCTCAAAAGGGACACTCCAAGAAAAGTTCTGTTCTGCAAAAATAAAATACAAACTTCTGTAAGTCAGGACAGAGACCAATCTCTAGAATGACGACCTTAGTAGACATGAAAATAGCCAGAGAGCACCTCTTGCATAAGCTATTTGTGAGAGGTGAATGGACCGAACAGGGCCAGGATGTGTGGTTGCAGGCCATCACACAACAGGTCACTGAAACAGGGTCAGATATATATAGAGATCAGGGTCCCTTACATGTGGCCCTGAGTGAACTATATATGGCTCCTAAAGCCAAAGAGGAACACAATAAGATTGCCAGGATAGCAGCATACCTGTACCTATATATGGGAGACATGCAGGATAGATGTGCTGAAAGCCAAAATCTGGCAAATAGGCAACAGATGGCATTACAGAAGGCCCAATCTGACCTGGTCTCTTCTGAGCAGAGGCTGCAGAGGAGCCAGGAGTCAGAAGATGATAGTAGGCAGCACATCATTAAAATAAAGAAGGATATGGATGTGCTGCAACAGGAAAAGGTAGAACAGGATACCAGATTTCTGGCCTTGCAGAAGGAATACCAAGAAGGTTTGGACTCCCTACTGCAAAACCAGAAAAAGCTGGAGCAACAACTGGACTTCAACAGGGTATGTGCTGAGCAGGTAGTCACCCTGCAAGGCCACCTAGATATAGTGAAGGCAGAGAGCAACAAACTAATTCTGAAAGACCTGGATACCCAGGCAGAGTTTGATCAGGAGCGCCAGAATGCTGGTGCCTTCCAAAGGCAAAGGGACGACCTGGCGGCACAGATGCAGGCTCTTAGTCAGGAAAGGGATACCTTAGGCCAGGAAGTCTGCCATTTAAAAAGAAAAATGGAAGAAAATCACCTGGCCCACCAGGGACTGGGTGACCTCCAAAAAGAACACCAGAACTTGCTAGAGCACACCAGGAGGGTGGAGGATGCTCTAGCAAGAAAGGAGCAGGCCAATAGGGACACAGCTCAGGAGGTAACCCTCCTGCAGCAAAGACTGGCCCAGTTCTCCAGGACCAACCAGGAAGTACAGAGGGAAAATGAGGCTCTCTGCCAGCACAATGAGAGGCTCCAGCAACAGGTAGCGATGCAGGAGAAACTGATAGAGTCGAGTAAGGCCTTAACAGAGGAACTGAAAGCACAAATGCAGGCTCTTGCATTGCAACAGGGAGCAGGGGCGGATAGAGATGAGGTCCGCTGGGAAAGAGAGACTCCTGACCATAACCGCAGGAGCCCTAACCCCAGGGGCCTTCATCTCCCCCAGTCCCTGGACTCTACCACCCCCATGTCCCCTGGCGCACATGAGCACAGGGCCGCAGGGATGGCAGATTACTATCCAGCTAAGAGTATGGGGCTCATAGGCCAGTACCACTCAGGAATGGAGGGGTGGGCATCCGGGTATGGGCACCCAAGTACAGTACAGTTCAATGGGGAACCCCAGGAGAGTAGGCCCATTAAGGGCATCCTGAAAACCTCTGCCCAGTTAGGTCAGTGGAGGGGGTACCCATCAAATCCTGGCAGCAAGGAGGAATCTGAAGACTCCTCTGAACTGCGCAGGACACAGGAGACCAGGTCCCCACATTCTGCCAGCCATTCCCAGGCTCGCAGAATCCGGGAAAACCTGGAAGAACAGACGGGAACCTCTGGGAGCAGTGCCTCTGAGTCCGAGGAAGAATGGACAAGGGTTACCCGAACCAAAAAGGCCAATAAGGCAAAAAGGGCCTTGCTTAAGGACCCCTTAAAGCAGATTAAGGCGATCAGGAGCGTCATCACGCCTTACCATAAGAACGCTAAGTATTCTGTTTGGGAGCACTTAGAGTTGTTTGAACAAATGATGGAGACTTTCCATTTGAAGGACAGCCAAAGCTGTATTCAATATGTAAAGTGGACATTCTCCCCGGAATACTCCAGTTTCTTTGCGGGGCTGGAGGACCAAAATCATTTAAGATGGTCCACATATAAGGCGGCCATCCTGAAACATTTTTCTGTTCACAGAAATCCTCAAGAGGCTCGCAAGGCAGCCTACAATTTGCAATGTGGGGAGGATCAGGCCCCACAAGAATTTGTGCAGGAGTTAAAGCGTGCTTTTGCACAGACCACAAGAAGGGTGCGCACGGATAGCAGGGAATTTATTAATACGTTTTTCCATGCCTTGCCCAAATATATCATGACCCAGCTCGTGAGGGATTTTCACGAGAAAAGATCTTTAGACTGGGTCATTGAACAGGCTACCCGGATCTATGAGGTGCAGAAACCGGTAGATAGCAAAAGTAATGCCCAGAAAAACCCCAAAGCCAACAGCACCCCTGCTGCTGCCAAGGTGGCAGAGGTAAAGGTCACCCCCGTTTTGGATTTGGAGATGGGGGGCCTAAAAACCTACCTGCACCTAATAATGCTAGGCCCAGAAGGTCCTCGGGCCAGTCACAGACAGGGAGCCAGGGAGGCAGCCCCACAAATGGGGTCCCTCGCTCTCCTGATTATGTAAGTCCCCGTTACAAGGGAAATCGACCCATCCTGGGTTATGTGTGGACTCCTCCAGCCCAAGGGGGGGGATCCAGCCAAGCACCTAACCCAGGGAACTTCCCTCCAAACTTCCCACAGGAGGGCAGAAATTCTCTAAACCCTGGGCAGAACTTTTTCCCCAGATATCCACCCGACTTTCAGCCCCAAAACCATCCATCCTTCTTTCCCCAATTCCCTGAGCCCAGACCACTGAATCCGGGAGAGGGGAGGCCAAGGGTGGAGGGGTACCCAAATCTTCCCAACCCGGGGTATTACCAGAGGAGGGACAGCTACCCTTCCCGGGATCAGCCCAGGGGAGAAAACAGGGCCCCGTATCAGCCTGAGCGGGTTTCCCAGTTAGAGCGCCAGGTTCAAAACATGGCGCGGGATCTGGGTCACATACTGAGGGCTCAGCAGAACCCTCAGATGGGCGTGCCGGCGCAGAACGCACCCAACTCTGGACCTGGTGCTCCAGAACAATGACGGGGGCAGCACCCCGATAACTCACCGGTTCCCAGGGAGGAGGCACAAAGGGAAGGGGGGTGTAAAGCCTTGGAGGAAGCTTCCTTCCTCACTTGTAAACAGCCCCTGGAAACCCAGGAACCGGAAACGAAATCTCTTGCCCCTGAAAGTCTGCCTCCTAAGGAGCAGAGGGGGGGTAGGAGAAACAAAAGACCCAAACAGACTCAGTTTGAGGAGGAGGTACAGATCTTCCAATTTGAGGGAGAGGGATCCTCAGAGGATCCTGGGAAAAGGATCTTCTCCTTCAGAGAGGGGGGAACTCCTCCCAAAGAAAAATGGGTCCCTAGGGATGCAAATCCAGACTGGGGAGATGTGGAGACTGAGCTACCGCCGCCCACCATCTCATCCCAGAACCAACAGCAAGAAAATCCCCGGGTTCAAACCCATACTGGGGACTGCCTCCAAAAAGGGGGGGGCGGCCCAGAACTGGAACCAGGGGAACCCACAATGGCTCTGATCTCCAGTTGCCAAATTTTTCTTTCAGATTCCCAAGACTCTCCACAGAATTCTGCCCAAATCTCTTCGCTAGCAATGTCCAAAACCAGAAAGTTAGCCCACCAGTTGTCCAAAAATGTACATTACCTGTGCCCCCTTGAGGAGAAGGAGGGAAGATATTATGCCCCGGTACAAGTACAGGGGCAGGGTACAATCTCGGCACTGGTGGACACGGGATCTCAAGCTACCCTTCTGTCCAGAAGGGCCTTTGACGAACTGAATGCAGGAAGGGGAGAGAATTACCAAATTCCTCTCACCTCTCTTCCTGGACAACTGCAGAACTTTGACGGGAAGGAAATTCCCGTTGAGGGGACGGCAGACTTGGACATTAAAATTGGGCGACATAAGTTGAAACACCCAGTCATAGTTGTGACCCCAGAGGGCACCCCTTGTTTACTAGGGAATGACATCCTGAGAAGGTTGTCACCCCTAATAGATTGCGTAAACAAGGTCCTCTGGACCCAGACTAGCCGACCGATAAAATTAAAACAGAGTGTCAACCATGTTAGTTTAAACGGCACATGCCACATGGTTGAACAAAAATCTGACCAAGTAGAATTTCACTTCCAGAACAACCAGATTCCAGACGTGACAGTAATAGCAGTAGGACAACAGACTAGTGATGGGGGGTCCTCTCTATTTCTGAAAATCAACCTTCCTTCCAGTCTAAAGTGGTATTCCACGCTGGAAGGAAACACTTTGAAATTCTATACCAATCCACAATCTGAAACTCCCACTCCTATAGTCCAGAAAGATGTGAAATCAGCTCAGAGCCTGGCTGATATTCAGCAAATTGGAGAGCAGTTGTTCATCCCTGTTCAGTTAAATGATGGGAAGGACTCTGTTCTCGCTCGAGTGTGTGTGAACAACGGTAAGAGCTTCATCAGCGAAGCCATGTTTCGCCAACTTCCAAAAGATCCAGCCATTCCCACCTTCAAACTGATAGACAAATGGGAAATGGACCTGGAAGCACCCAATTCAAAACATCTCCTGCCAAGCAGGTGTATGCTCAAAATCTCCATTGGCAACAAGAGCATAGTCCATAATTGTTGGGTCGTGCGAGACGTCCCCGCCGCCTTTTACTTAGGCAGTGACATTCTTAATCGCTTTGCCATTAGTTTGGACCTAATAAACTTCAAAGCTTGGTCCCGATTAGCGGATAATCCCATGGGCTTTGATGATCCAGAAAAAGCATTTAGGTCAGCTCAATTGCTACCTTATGCAGTTGAAATTCAGGTTAAAGAGGAAGTCACCATCCCAGAAAGGACCCGACAATTCTCCCTGGAAGTGAAAGTTAAAAGGGGACAAGAGTTGAAAAACCCTGATGCTTACATACATCTAAATGCTTCTCTCCAACAGCAAGGGTTAGGGGTAAACCCAACACCATTAGTCAACATAGAACATGACACCATTCCAATAGAGGTGGATAACAGCGACTTAAAGAGTATTACTCTAGCCGCAGGCACCATTATTGGAATGGCGGTTGATGACCGACATTTCTCCATGGATCTTGGAAATGAACTGTTAGGGCCAATCCCCAAGGACTGCTTTGACAGTGACAGTGATGACAATACAACACCAGACAGGATTTTTACCCGGCATGGGGGGAACTTCCTGGTGTACACTTCCTGCCCCTATGGTAAGGAAGATGTGACTTGTGACTTCAGGAGGGATGAGGTGATTTTCCAGGTCCATGAGGGCTGCCTTTCCCACCTGAAGCCTCCGGTCCAAATCAGCACTCTGACCAGGGACTTCTCCACCCAGCTGGAGGAGGCCGCGGAGATAGCCAAACCAGAAGTCTTTCCAGGCTTCAGGCAGATGGTGGAAGAGAGAGTCAACCTAGCTGATGCCTGTGTGACTCTGGAACAAAAGCAAAAGTTGAAACAAGTTTTCTTGGATTTCCAAGATCTCTTTGCGGTAGACTCATATGACTGTGGTCGCACTGACATTCACACAACAACAATCCCCACGGACCCTGGCATGACTCCTGTGTTTGTGAAGCAATATCGCTTGCCTCTCGCATCAATGGAGTCCCTTACCGAAATAATTAAGAACCTTGAGTCCCGGGGAATAATCCGTCCCGTCCACAGCACCTTCAATAATCCGGTGCTGGGAATATTGAAGCCAAACGGCCAGTGGAGACTCTGCGCCGACCTTAGGGAGCTCAACAAACGGGTCCATACTTCCCGATGGCCTCTGCCCTACATTGACCAAGGGCTGGCCCAGATCCAGGGGTCACAGGTATTCACAGCAATAGACCTGACCAATGGATACTGGACCGTGCCTGTCAGTAGGGAGGACCAATACAAACTGGCTTTTACCTTTGGGGGCCAGCAATACACATGGACCCGGACTCCCTTCGGATACCTCAACTCCGGTAATGAGTTCAATATTTTCCTACATAAGGCCATGCCCGACCTGGGCGCGAGGGGTAACCTGGCTTATGTAGATGATGTCCTCATCAAAAGTTCATCTGTGGAGGAACACATAGCGGAGATCCGTTATGTTCTGACACAGTTGAGGGCCGCCGGAGCAAAACTTTCCTTTCAGAAAGCACAGTGGTGTAGAACCCGTGTTAATTTCTTGGGGCATGAGATTACTCCTCAGGGCCTCTGTCCCCAGGAAAAGAAAGTGGAAGCACTTCAGAAACTGAAAGACCCCACAACTCTGCGGGAACTAAGGAGCCTCCTTGGACTGACTAATTACAGCAGAAAGTTCATTAGGGCTACGCAGAGATCACCAGACCCCTGATTCATCTCCTAAAGGGGGGGGGTCAAGTGGGAATGGGGTCCAGAACAATCTGAGGCAGTAAGACAACTCAAGAGAAGCCTCTCACAAGCGCCTTGCCTAGTTTACCCTGTCAGAAACAAGGAGTTCTGCCTGGAGACAGGGTTCTCTAATACGTGCTTGACGGCCGTGTTATACCAAAAGCATGACAAGGTCAATAAAGTAATCTCCTATGCGAGCAAAACTTTATCCTCTGTGGAGGAAAAATTCAACGATTGTGAGAAGGCACTCCTGGCAACGGTGTGGGCATTGAAGAATTACCGCCCGTTTATCCAGGGGGAACACATCATAGTGGAGACTCCACACCAGCCTCTGCAATATCTCCAAAGTGACAGAATCCGGGCCGGAAATGTGAGTAATTCCCGAATTACTTCCTGGATTCTGTCAATGCAAGGCTTTCCTGTGGAGGTCAGATATGGCCAAAACAAGAAGAGTCCCCTCGCGCAAGGTCTGGCTGACTTGCATGATTGTGCCAGAGAAAACTGTCTCGAGGACGAAAGTCTAAAAATAAAGGACAACATGGAGGCATACCTTAATTCCCCACACAAAGTCTTTGAAGAAGACAAGTGTGAGGGAATGCCCACTGTCTATGTGGATGGATGCTCTTACCATGTTGACAACAACGGGGAGAAAGAACTGGTGGCTGGCGTAGGGAATGCATGGGTGAATGAGTCCCCAGAACCCTCCGCTGGATACAAAATTGGTCCCCGAAGTAGTCAGGTGGCAGAATTGATGGCTGTGCATCAGGCCATCCTCACTGCTATCCAGCATCAACTCCACGAACTGGTCATAATCACAGATTCGGATTATGTACGGAACGGGTTCGTGGAGCACCTGGTTAATTGGAAAACCAGAGGCATGTTATGTGCTAACAACAAACCCTTGAAACATGGGAAGTTGATCCAAAACATTGATGATTTGGTCACCTCGAATGAGATGACCATCTATTGGAAAAAGATCAAGGGTCATTCCAAAGTAGAGGGACCAGACAAAACTGGAAATGACTTAGCTGATCAGCTGGCCAAAACCGGGGCCATCCAAGGGGATCTAATTGAGATTGAGTCCCTGTTAGGGGAAATCCAGGTCACTGCCATCACTAGGTCCCAGACAAATGCTCACAACGACCTTTCAATTGCACAATGGAGTAAGGAGACCCCTGATGCTGATTTGATTACTGCTCAGAAGGGGGATCCAATTATTGGTAAATTTTACCAGCACCTTGAGGACCCTGAGAACTTTCCCCTGACGGATACCGATTACATTGGGAAAGAGGACCTAAGAGTGTTGATGAAATGTCCAAAAATGTTCCGAATCCAAGACGGTTTGTTGGTAAGGAAATCCAAAGCTGGCCACGATCAGTGGGTGGTTCCTACCTCATTCCGAAGCCTGATGCTAAGTCACGCCCATGATGCGGCCACCGCCGGTCATAGGGGGTTTCACACAACACTGGAAATCTTAAGAGAGGTTGCATACTGGCCACACATGGGCCAGGACCTCAACCAATATTTGAAGGGTTGTCTTGTGTGTGCACAATTTCAGCCATCATCCCTCACGCACCGGGCGCCTTTACAAAAGAGGGGGATGACACTGCCATGGTCAGATTTACAAATCGACTTTGTAGGCCCTGTGATTCGCTCGGCTAGGGGGAATAAGTACATGTTGACTGTGACATGCTTGTTTACCAAGTGGGTGGAATGTCTCCCAGCCCCAAATTGCAAGGCAGAAACTGCAGCTGCCTTGATGATTAACCACATCTTTTCCCGTTTTGGTCTACCTCAAAGGATTGAGTCAGACAGAGGTAGCCACTTCACCAGTGAAGTAATGACAAAGATGTGGGAGATACTGGGGGTCAAGAGAAAGCTGCATATTGCTTATAGACCAGCTTCTTCTGGGGCAGTAGAGAGATATAACCGGACAATTGTGAGCATATTAAAGAAGTTTGTGGCAGATTCTGGGCCAAGTTGGGATATCCGATTACCTCTGGTCCTAATGGCTATCAGATCTACCCCTTCATCTGCAACCAAAATGTCACCATTTGAGTTGATGACTGGGCGCAAGATGGTGCTTCCTCAGCATTTGCTCTACAGGACCCAAGAGCAGACACTGATAAATGCCTCCACTACTCATGAGTATGTGGAGAATTTAAGGAAACACCTCCAACATGCTTTTGCTTACGCTCAGCGGAATCTAGAAAGATCGGCTGATAGCATGAAGACCCACTATGACCTGAAAACTTCCAGGAAGGAATATCAGGTGGGGGACCGGGTCTATCTATACAACTTCCAAAGGAACCAGGCCAAGCAGCGCAAATTTTTGCCTACATGGAAGGGACCCTTTGAGATCATCGACAAGATCTCCCCTGTGGCCTACAAAATCCACATCCCCAAAGGTCCTTTGGCAGCGGGGGAAGACAAGTGGGTCCACATAAACCAGTTGAAATGTTGCCATCCCAGGCACACTCTGCAACAACTGGAGGAATCCTCTGGAATCCTAGCGGGTACTGTCTCAGACTAATTCAGTTCCAACCATAAAACATACCACATCTAGTCTCTAATATATTGTGATTTGCATGAAACTGTCTCTTAGTTATACTGTTTTTTTTAAAAATAAGAATGTAATATTTCGTTATGATTAAATGCATATGCTGCCCCACTATCTCAACAGTGGTGGAAAAACGTCTATGAGTAGGTATTGCCGCTCTTCCTTTGTCGTCCTAGGAGAAAGAAAACCTGAAGACGGGCCAAGGAGGGCAATCCGGAGACCGGGAACGAAGATCCAATGGGCCCAGTGGACCGCCCAATATTCACATCAGGACCGGCGAGGAGAACCCATCGATCAGTACCGGATGGAGGAAAAGATGCTGAACTGTGCCATCTATTGGAAGAAGATGAGGAAACATCCCAGGTCTTGCGAGTCCCATTCGTGAAATAGAATGGCCATCGCAAGAGGGGGGCTTGTGGGATGTATTTACCCATGCATCCGAGCCCTACCTCAAAACTGTGCAGTACTGACATGGAAAACCTCATGATGGCCAGCGCTTCCCAGAAAATGCACAGGGAAATGCATGAAGAATAGGCTGCCACTCATTTTTGCCGATGTTATGGGCACAGAGGGAAACTGCCTAAAACCACCATTGGACTACCCGCACAGTAGTCTGAAAGCATTGGGAATGGCAATGCTGATTGCCAAATGCAACTTAGAATTGTGGGGAATTCATTTGTTAAATCCCAAAAATGGGTGCAGTACCAGTACTCACCACTATCCAAAAGCCGGCATTTTAAAACCACACCAGATTTTACTTTTTTGTGTAAAACTGAATGAACCCAAAGCAGGCTAAAGAAAGACTTACTGAGAGGTGGATACAATGTAAAGTGATATTCTGAAGTGACTTGAAGGTTTATAACAAGACTGGCTGAGCTGTGGATTGCAGCAGTTTAAGTTGCACTGGATTTAAAGACACTAAAATCGAAAATGTTTAGATTAAATGAGTGACCTATGTTTGGTGTCACATGCCTTTGCAATTGTTTAAATGTCATAGTTTAAACTTAGAATCAGCATTCTAGCTGCATGTGTAAAATTGCAAGTTAATTTAAAAAGCAACAAAAAACATGACAGTTAGCTGAAAGTCTGGCTTAAGGAACTTGATTCTGCCTGGCAACTACCCCCATCAGGAGTGAAACTTGAGTCACAACTGTGTTCCCAGGCCCATCTGCCTTTTTGCTGGCCACACTAAGGATATGCCATCTATCTGATAATTGAATTACCTGTGCTCTGCAGGAAAGTGAACAAAGCCCTGTCCTTGCTCAGGCAAAGGTTTTATTGGCAGGAGTCGTAAATGGTCGTAAAAAGTGGCTTCCTCCTGAGGAAAGGGGAGGGGCACTGCCTGTGAGAGCAAGCTGGCTTCGCAGAACTGGAAAAACCAGTATTTCTACCTTGTGCTGAGAGGAAACCACACCCCTTTGGAGCCAGAACATAACTTTAAAAAGATGGATCATTCATAGAGCGGACATGTGAAAATTTTATAAATGATACCATAATTCTTGTGATTTTTCTGTCCACAGTTTAAGAGGTTTTTCGACCCGGTGGCGTGTTCAGGGGGGTTTTAGCGGAAAAGTGGATATTACTCTAAATGTATGCATGTTAAAAATCTGAAACTTCATCAGTTAATGTCCATACTCCCTGCACACATGTATGTAAAGTTGGGTCAATGTCAGAAAGTGAAAAATCAGTTAAAAAGTCAATTATGTGCCATTTCTGAATGCAAGCTCTTAGAAACAGCAGATTTGGACAGAGACATGGCTAAATTCAGCCACACCATGTATATGTAATTTCAAGCAACTGTGTAACTGTGAAATATGTCTTTTATTATCAAATATAGAATGTGTGCAATCTGACAGAGGAGTGTCCTATCTGCAAGCCATAAAATGACATCCCTCTGACTCACAGTTCATTCCCCAATCAAATGATAAATGGAAGTTTGACCAATTAGAAGCTGAGAGAGAGGTAGGGTCAGTGATGCTAGAACACACCCACATTCTAAACACATAAAAGCAGACAGACAGGACAGATAGGGACTTTCAAATCCATCTGCCGCTGGAAGCTCTGCCGGAAAAATCCATACTTTACCTCCATCAAACCTCCAGAGAGCCAAACTAGAGACTTCAATCTATCCAGAACTAGAGACCCAGACCAGAGAACCAGAGAGAGCTGACCCAGATCACTGTGAAGTGCAGAGACCAGAGGCGAGTTTAAAACCTGACCAGATCCATGGCGAGGCCCATTTCACTCAAGAATATAGTGTGAGTACCTAGAAAACTGTGCAGATCCAATCTCCTAGTTAAAATAATATAATTCAATCTATTTAATCTAAGTAGAACTGCCTCCTAACTGTCACCTGTCATTTGTAAAGCTGTCACTTGTCATTTCCTAGTTGCAAGCTGCACTTGTCTTTTTGAACTTTAAAATTTCAAATCTGAAAAACGACCTTTATTTAATCGCTCATATCTCCGCAACCGTTTGTGCTAGAGACTTGCAGTAACTTTTATCTGAAAGCTTAGAATCGTGGCTTTCCTATGAACCTAGAACCGCATTCCTACCCCTTATAGTTTTACCGCAATCGCGGAACACGCATTCGCGAATTTTACCACGATTTGCAAATTTCTTCACATGTAAAAACTGCTGCTGCTTGCCTTCCATTTGCCAGAAATTCGTTTAACCTGCTAACTATCCCTGCATCATTGCTAGTGTGAGCCTGGACTAATATTAACTAGATACCACTCACCCTGAACCTCTGAAAGGGAATTAAAAGCATTTCCAGCATATTTCTCATCCATTGCTAGCACATATCAAAGCATTTTGCCTGTGTTTTCAAAACTCCTATCTGTTTTCTGTAGTGTAAGCTTGCTGGGGTGAACTGATTTACATTGATTGCATTTCTGAGAACTGTGTGTTTTCCTTCCATTTCCTTGCCTTGCATCAAGGGGGGGAGGGGATTGCCAGAGAAAAGTGATTACATTGTTTGGTTGAAATCATATTGAGTATTTTCTGTACTGCATTCATTGAATATTGCATCCACCTGAGCTTACATAAAGCATCCTCTACCACATTATACTTTTGTTCCTATTTACCAGTGTGCTACCTTATCCATTTCATGTCAACTCATTAGTGATTATAAGAAGTGTGCTAGTGCCAGATTCTCCGTTGTTGATCTTTATCATATCAGATTAAGTGTGCTATTCAATTATTAATTTATTATAAAGTGTGATATATATATATTTTAAATTATCAAATAAACCTTTTAAACTTGCAAAACAGAACTACTTCTTGGCTCAGTGGGGTCAGGGGGATTCCAAGAGAGGGGTGTTATATAGGGGTAGTCATCCAGAACGCATGAACTGGACATAAAGATATATCAATAAGGGTTTTCATTCAGTATTATAGACTAGGCGTTGACTTAGCTGTAGTGTTGAATTGAATCCTCTTACAGAAGTCACACTACCAGCTGCACCTCCTCAGAGGTATCCTTCCCTTTCCTCTCCTTCCCCCAGAAGCTCACTGTCTCCAGAGCCCTGGTTCTCTCGGATCTGGACTACTGTAACAGCCTCTATCTAACTATGCCTGCCTCTACTCTCCGCCCTCTGCAACCCATCCAGAACAGGACTGCTAGACTTATCCCTGGCCTCAAGCCCTGGGACCCTATCTCTCCAGGACTCAAATCGCTACACTGGCTCCCAGTGGCTGCGGGGATTAAGTTCAAAACCCTCTGCATTGTCCACAGGGCCTTCTGGGGCCTGGGATCAAAATACCTTCAACTCTCTCTTCCTAAATATCTTTCTTCTCGAGCTCTTAGCTCATCCGCCTCCAACTCCATCAGAGGCAGCCGCTTCTCCAAGCAACGAGTTGGGGGTAGATCTCCCTCCGCAGCAGGGGCCTCCCTCTGGACAGCCTTCCTGCCTCCCTGAAACTTGAGGAGAACCATCTCCGGTTCCGGAAGCACCTCAAAACCTTCCACTCTTCTGCTTTCTCTCCCCCTATCCCCTGCTAAATCACTGAAACTGCACTGAATCTGCAACTGGGCCACTCACCAATCTCGGCCATTGGCCCAGCCACTCTCCCCTGCACTGCCTCCCTAGCAACCCCTGCACTGTGGGACTGTCTCTGTATCCCTACAGCCCCCTTTCCCAGCACTTGTCTGCACTTACCTTGCACTTGTCAACAGCTGGCCCTTATTATTTATCTTGTATTTACTAACCCTGTACTGCACTTTCCCCTCTCCCTTTCCCCCTTGCACTTTTCCCTTCCCCTCTACCCATGCACTTGCGCAATCTGAATGACACCTGGCCTAGTAGGATCGTTGTCTGTCTCCCCTTGTTCCCCCCTACCTGCCTCGTCGCGCCTTGAAACAATTGTGTATAGGCGTGTTTCAAATGCCATATCATATCATATCATGCCAATGGTACTTCCCAGGTATGAGTAACATGGTATAAATAAGTAGGAAAGAAGATGGTTTTCGGCAGTAGAAAGAGTACCTTGATACCATTCTTTGATAGCATTATGGGGAGTGGAAAAGTGTGCGAGGGTATCAACTACATGGAAAATGGAGACAGTCAAAACATTTTCAGAAGCTTTCAGAAGGCAGACAGTAGGTCGCCTCGTTTGCACATTTCATTTATGCATGCTGCGATCTGAAAATAGTGCAAGTAAAGTAATTGTCCGGTCCCGACAGCGAGTCTCACTGGAGGATCACTCCGTCCCAACAAGGAGACTTAGGACTCAAAGTAGTGCTGCGCACTTACCTTTATTCATCGTATAACTGCTTCCGCCAACTCCCCACACCTCGGAACCCCCTCCCTAACCTTGCATCACTTCCTATGCATGCCGCCTCATCATAACCCTGCCCTTAACCAGTGACGGTGAGAGGCTGCAGTCCAAACAGGACATTACATCTGCCCCCCTTTTAACAAACTAGGTAAAACAATAACCCCATCTCTTCCATCAGTCTGCAGGGTTTTATGCAAGATCACATGGGGCGTCTCTCCTGCCCTTGCGCTCTGATCTCCGGATCATGGGTCGGTCCGGATGCTTCCCTGTCTCCTAAGCACGAGTCATCCAAGTCCAGGTCATTCCTCTCAGCCTGAGTGGTGTACCACTGATGCGTGCCTTCACGTGGGCACTTCTTGAAATGCAACGCATTCCGTGTGATTGTTTGGTGAGAGCCTCCCTTTGCTGTGAGCATAGTTTCTCCCTTGTCTGTTATTGTCAGCAGCTCAGGGGTGAACGTGGGCACTTCCCTTTGACATCTGGGTTGGCGAACTATCACCTGGTCTCCTATCCTGTCCTTCATCTTCTGTTTTTCTTTGTGGTCACGGGCCCTAGCCTGTTGTTCCAAAGCGCTCCTCAGCAGTAAGGTTGACCTCTCCAGCAATAGGGTCCGTACAACTCTTCTAAACATAAGGTCAGCGGGACACACTCCCATGCTGCTGTGTGCCGTCTGTCAGTATTCTGTCAGCAGTTGGTACAGTGCTTTTTCAAGAGGTCGGTTGGCAGCATTGGTCACCTGTAGGGACCTCTTGATGTTTGCCATGAACCATTCTACTACTCTGTTGGCTTGTGCCCACAGTGGTGAGATTATTTGCCGAAAGCACATATATTTGGCAAAGTTCGCAAAGTCCTGGCTTGTGAATGGGGGCCCATTGGCAGACTTGATGACTCAGGGAATGCCATAGGTTGATAGCATGCTGTCCAGTACTGGTACGACACAGGTGGCTGACATGGACTCAACTGTTGGGGTGTCTGGGAATTGAGAATTGATGTACCAACACATGCATCCCGTTTCGTAGCAGCCCAAAGAAGTCCACGGCTAGTTCCTCCCACACTCCTTCCGGCAGTGTGGACATGAGCAGCGGGATGGGTGAGGTGGTGGGGCAACAACACAACATGTGGCACAGTTCTGCACTGTGTCCTCTACCATGGAGTCCAGTTTGGGGAACCACACCTTTTGCGGTACCAGTCTTTTTGTGGACACTACCCCCCGGCGTCCCTCATGAGCGAGATTGATGACCCGCTGCCTTAGTGTGTTAGGCAATATGACTCTCCAACCCTTCATGACGATGTGGTCCCCAACCATAGTGAGCTCATCCTGCACCAGTTCCATGCTGCGCATATCCTCCTGCATTATTGTGACATGGTTTTTCACCAGGGACTTGCCATGTTTCATCTTCCTGTTCTTCAGGCAGCCAGCAACAATGTGAATTGCGGGATCGCTCTCTGACTCCCTCTTGAGAATTGCCCAGTCGACGGGGAATGGTTGCATGTTATGTACAAAGTAGTTAAGATATGCATCCATGAACGACAGACTGGTCCTTGCGGGCCCTGCCGGGTGTCGAGACAGATAATCGGCTGGATTTGCCTCTTTCCCTGGGCAGTGGACGATGTGAAAATGATCGTCTTGCAGGTGTAATGCCCACCGCGCAATCCTCAGAGGCATCGTCGCATTCGAGTTTCCAAAAATTCTGAGAAGGGCCTGATGATCCATCACTACGGTGAACGCCTTTCCGTATAAAAAATAGGTGGAATTACGCCCAGGCACATACGATGGCCAGGTTCTCCTTCTTGGCCTATGAATAGGCTTCTTCTGTATTTGTGATCCTCCAACTGGCATTTGCTGCAATACGACCAGGAGTTGCCTGGTCGTATTGCATCTGTATAGCACCCATACCAACTGGGCTGGCATCTATGACCACCTCTGTGATTCTATCAGTGTGGAAATATGCCATGCCCTCTGCCTTTGAGATCTTGTTGCGTGTGACCTCAAAGACATATTGGCAGTGCTTTGTCCATTGAAACGCCTGATCGCGTTTTGTGAGGTCTCTGAGATGCAAGCTGATAGTGGCATAATCTTGCAGGTATCTTAAGCAATAGCAGGCTAGCCCCAGGAAAGAGCACAACTCTGACATGTTTTGTGGTCTTGTGGCATCGTTCAATGCCACCACTTTGTCTGGGTCCGGTCTCATGCCCCGCTCTGAGAAGATGTGTCCAAAGAATCGTAACAAGCTCTTGCGAAACCGTCTTTGTTTAGCGTCAGACCCACTGCTTCCAGCCCAGAGCATACTCTATGTAATGCGGCGTCATGTTCTCCATGGATTTTCCAAATACTAGGACATCATCCAAGTAGTTCAAACAGTTTGGGATATGCCATATGACCTTGTGGATTTCGTCCTGACAAATTTTAGCTGCTGACGATATCCTGAAACTGAATCGCGTGTAGCAAAAATAACCCGAGATGTGTCACGAAGACGGTAATATATCGCAATTCTGGGGCCATTTCAAGTTGATGGTACCCTTTCGTGAGATTGAGTTTTGAGAAGATCTTTGCCCTGTGAAGAAGGTGGATCAAGTTTGTAATTCTGGGAGCCTGGTGTCTTTCCCTTTCTTTTGCTTCATTCGCTCTCCTGATGTCCACACATATCCGTTTGGACCCCTCTGCCGTCTTCTGTTTCCCCCAACTCCCCACACCCCGAAATCCCATCCCTAGCCCTCTGTCACTTCCCATGCTTGCTGCCTCACTATAACCCTGCCCTTAACCAACGGCAGTGAGAGGCTGTAGTCCAAACCCAACATTACAATAATAATCTGTCTTCCCCGCAAAGTGTATATGAAGTCTATACTTTTATGGGAGGATCGAACCTAACTAGGAAGCATATCCAAAGCATAACTTGGGGCATGCACAGCCCCCCTTGGTGGATGTGGGTAGGTGAAGTTATATAGCTTCATATAAATGGCACTGTCAGTAAACTGCAAGAACCTCGGGAGTTTTAGAGAGAATCTTCCTAAGGATCAACTAAAAGCATGTGTTACATCTCCCAATTTCGGAGAATAAATTATCCATAATGGAGCGAGGTCGGGGATACTAAAAACAGACTTGGGGAGGTTGGTCGACCTCTGTGGCAATCAGGTGTCAATTCCAGGGCTAATGCTGGGGCACTTAGGAGATTCACCTGGGTCATTCTGTGGCCAACACTGGAGAGAAATTACTGATGCATGTACAAATAATCACTTTCTTAATGTCTTGCATTAACTGTGCAATGTATTTGTCCTGAGCCAGTCCATAGGAAGGCAGCTCCGTGATACACCAGGGCTCATATCTAGCCTTTGTGCCAAATGTGGCCTTCCACCCATAAAAAAAGGTATTTTTATTTAGTCGAAATTACTTTAGTGACACGCGCATTGTACCACTGCTACAATTCACCAAAAGTCTGTCTGGGTCACTTCAAAATATCACAATGTGAACTGGTGTGGGAGAGTAGTGAAGGGAACCGCGCAGTGTCAGGACGTGAGGTGGCATGGCGGCGTGAACAAGGGCCTGTCACAAACACAGGCAGCGCAGATATAGGAAGCAGGGGACTCCTCATCAAGGGAAGGCGCGCGCTTAATGGTTCAACTCTAAAAGGCCCTTTGTTTAAACTTTTCTGCTTCAGCCACCTGAACAATTTCCTCCACATGGCAGCGATTCGCCTACTACCCACAAAAATGTCCCTGGACGGGAAGGCATTTGTGGAGGTGTTTGTAGGCGCTCCAGCCTCGCGATTGTGACACGCTCGGTGAAAAGCAGGAATAACTCACGCGAGCACAGACCCTTTCAGTGTTCTGCCACCACCGGATATTCCCTTATGATTTCCAACGTGTCACTTTAACCGCGCCTTCGGAAGTAGCACAGGAAGAGCCCCGCCTGAAAGCATGCGCTTTTTTTTTTTAATGCTCTCCCCTCCGGCAGGCTTTTACCTTTAAATGGTCCAAGCGAGTTTCGTCAAAGTTCAGCGCAGGTGACATTCGCCTGCTTTCAATCCCAGTGCTTTTTTTGCGATGTTAAAGTTAATGACGAGGGACACAAATCCCCCCGATGGCGAGGAATGCATTGCAAGTTGCCCGACCCACTTAGAGCAGTAATCCGCTGCAGCTGGACGCTGCTCCACCACGCACAGCTAATACATTTTTTAAAAGCTAGTCACTGGTGACAAATGTAAACCGGCTACGCCGCTCCCCGCCAAGCCAACCTTTTCTGGGGCGCGCCGCTTTCGGTGATGGATCGGATCGCCTTGTAGCATCTACAGGGCCCGGGCTGGAACGCTTAGCCCTAAGTGGCTAGAAGGCTCTTAAAAGCATCCCGAGCTGTCAGACCATAACCGAAAAATAAATAAAACAAAACAAAGCCAAGGGAAGAGAAATCTATCACACAAACATTTTACAAGGAAAAAGGGAGGTGGTGTAAAAAGTAGCAAAAAAAGAAAAACAATCTGGATTACGACGGCCATTTTGAAGCGCAGTGTTTATTTGGACGCAATGAGCAAACCATCTGCACAAGACCATTACATGGTGGATGGTGTTAAGCTGGCTGCATCTCCTTTGTCAAAACAAATGTGGTCCTTTGGAAAAAATAGGCAATTCAAAGGGATTTTGAAAAAAAAAACTCCCATGACAAAGACACGTTGTGGGGTTAAAATCGCTCAGTTGACATTGATTAAAATGAAATAAATGGACCGTAACAGGGCCTCTCCTAGTATCTCCACCCCCTGCCCCTCCCTACCTACCCCCAAGCCCCATCATACTGCGAGGTGTCTGATGCTAAAACATTGAAACAAACACACACCCAGGAAGTACACTAATACATTGTGATGCTTAAGTGGAGACCCAAAGAATCCGAAATGAACCAACGTGATGTTCTATGGAAAGAGCCCAAATCAATACTAACACACAGCAGCCACCAAACGCAAAAAACGAGATGAAAACATCCGCTTGGACAACTGGTGCCTGGCAAAGAGGAAGCACTCTCTTTCCAGCACCATAAGAAACAATCCATTTTCCTACAACAAATAAATATGCCTGCTTTTTGTTTCATTACAGTTTGCCGGTAGCAGCAAGCAATAGTTACTGTGATTTCAGTGGCAAGGCTATTAGCAATTACACTCACAGTTAGTTACCAGAAAGAGGACTACAACACTTAAGATTTAATTACTGTGGCTTTGGGCCTACAGAGGAAAAAGCACGACTCAATCCTTCCGAGCGATTCCGCGCGCAGCTCTGCCCCTGCACGTTACCGACCTCGGCATCTCTTTAAGCAACTTAAGTCCTGCAACGAGGCCGCTCTGTGTGGAAGGCAACTAACTAGCCGGCACGCGGGTAGACGACGACAAGCGGGCCTCTGTGTGCTGAAGCCGGGCCTCTAATTAAGTGACCTTTTGCATGTCCCCCCGAGCCCTCCTCAGGGCAGGTATTTCAAGCTGCCTTGGTGACCAGTCCCAACAGTATCCGTGCAGGCGGTATGCTCAGAGAGAAGGAGAGAAGGAGGGGGAAGGGGGGGGGGGGAGCGAAAGTCAGTGGCACACACATGGGGAGGTCAAAGAAATATTTCTTCCATCAAGACAGCGACACGTTCTTGGCATGTTGATGTCCAGCCCCTGAGTCGTGAAGACCATTACGCTTAGCACGATCTTTACGGCACAACTAGCAGTCACAAAAAACATGCTAAACACAATCAGCAGGGATTAGACATTATTAAGATGTACAACAGTTATGAGATACAATACTTAAGGTGTGTTACTGCGCAGAAAATCATAGTATCATCGGCGATTGGCTGTCTGCATCGCCTAGAATGTATTGATTCCAAGGAATCGTGTTGATCTTTTTGCACCTGAAAAACGTGTAGTTATCTGTTCAAAGGGGCGAGTGGCGCAGGAGTAAATGACGCCCATTAAAGTACGAGGCCAAAGAGATGAAATGCGTGCAATGTCCTTTGTTCCCTGGTTCACACAACTGCCAATCTAGAGGTGCTTATCCAGTTCTGTTTTTTTTTTTTGAATCATGGGATTTGAATGTTTCCTTTTCCAATTATAAAACACACTCCAAGTCCCAGAAGTCAAAGAAAAAACAGGATGCGTAAAGGCACCTTACAAATTGGAATGGATCATGTTGGCAACCATACTGCCTCGACTCCTTCCTCTGTCATTTTCTTCCCATACACCTTCACAAATGTCCGCCCTCCACATAACCACGAGGCACAGTTCTTAAACAGGACATGACAACCTCCCCCTGACTTAAATGCAAAGTCATTTTCCCTTCTCTTCAATCCATCGAGTTGGTCGCTTTATTGTCCGAAGAGGTCGTATTTCAGATAGCTTAGGTACGTCCTCAGTCTCAGGGACGTATTCTTCATCAGAAAGTTGTCACCAAAGTATTCAATGTCTCTATCACTGTTTTGTGTTAGCACTGGATGTCATGTACCTTTTTGGAAAATGTGGAGTGTCTCGTGATTTGCTTCATCCCTCCCGCTGCTGCTCTCTGGGATCCATGCATTTGCGTTACCATGACGATATCCGGGATGAACAGAGGCATTGTTTATTGACTTATTGGTTGTCTGTCTAATATAGTGTCATCAACCTTAAGGGAGGGGCTTCTTGCTTTCCTTCTCTTCTTGGGATATAATTCTAAAGCTTCTTTGGCCTTGTTGTCCTTATTCAGTAGTGCCTCATCACCCTTGTTCAAGTCCGAGGGTGTCGTTCCCAGAGGCAGGCGCGCGTGTGCTGTGCAGAAAGATCTTCCAAACATGATCTCGGCAGGACCCAGTCCAGTTTTGCTCTGCGGTGTGTTGCATTAGTCTTGTAGTAATTTATTTAAAGTTTGTTCCAATGGTTCTCCTTAGGTTGCCTATGAAACGTTCGACCATAAGATTTGCCTAGGATCACATGGGTGAGACATGCTTATAAAGAAAGCCCATATTTTCAACAAAGGAGCCAAAGTCCTGACAAAAGTGGACCATTTTCTGATTTGATTACTTGTGGTATTTCATACACTGTAAATATTTTGTCTAAAGCTGGGATGACCTGGAAAGCCAGTGTTGATGAAATCAGCAGGATATCTAGAATACTCATCCATTGCTAGCAGGACATAAGTGAATGACTGAAGGGGTCCCAAAAAGTAAAGGCAATTATTATTGTGGAGTCTATATGAAGATGGTGATTTATACTTGATGGACTATGTTTATTGTTAATGCACCTTAGCACTCTACTAACCCCTTGAGCACAAATAGTATGTTTTTTATATGGCAAATCTTTTTCATGAAAATGTTTTTGGAAATGTTTGTATTTAATAAAGATTGTTTCTTGTTGTTTGTACACAGCATTGACCCTGGTTCTTTCACAGTGCCACTTTAAAAATGTTCCTCTTGGGTGCTGTATTTTGATCATTGTCATTACCAGTGAGAGGAGGACATTATTTATGTGATCATTTGCAGTTCCCCTTTTCTTTGTTACTTGTTCTATGAGGTGTCGCAGTTAATTTTCTACCTGTGATTGTATATTGAATGGTATTCCACCACATGCTTGTGCCTTAAAATGGACAGATTAGTCAATAGGTAATTTTACAGCTTGCCAAGCCCTAAAACAATGAGTGGAATAGCTTGTCACATTTTGGTTCAGGCAGTCAGGTAGTGGTTATCCATTAGTCAACAAAGTGTGTGCACTAGTTTCATCATAGGCCTGTTTCAAAACTGAGCAAACAGCCGCTTTGGGTTCCGGTTTCAATAACATGGAGTAGAATCTTTGCAGTGTGGGGTTTGTAGAAACATACTGCAGAGAACATGATGACATTGTACGGGAATGGTTTACTTGATCCACAAGGTAAACGTCTGACATCTCACCTGCAAAGCTTTGGTGGGTGTGTAAGTTTGGCAAAATCTTGCCCCCACTCATTACATTTACAGTTATCCTTGTCAATGAGGAATTCAACCAGGTGTTCATTTATCTTGATTAAAAGTACAGTACTGTCTAAGCGCTGTATTGAGTGAACACATTTCGTCTTTTGTGGTCGCCACTGGAAGATAGACTAGATCCACCTTCTGATGGTGTTTTGGAGTTTAGACAGCGTAGTTGTCTCAGGTAGGTCTGCTCTGGTGATTGTTGGTGTTGATGTGGGAATTGTCTCTTTTGTTCCAGGGAGCATCTTCTGTGTCTGCCTCTCCATGATTGCACAAAGTGTTTTTACTGCTGAGTAGCCTCTTCCACAGTAGGACATGTGCTTAGTGTTTCTGTACGTCATGCACACTGCCTTGAAGTGAAATTATTTGCCACAGGTGTCATACAACTGGCCAATAGCCAAGC
This sequence comes from Ambystoma mexicanum, assembly GCF_040938575.1. NCBI lineage: Eukaryota > Metazoa > Chordata > Amphibia > Caudata > Ambystomatidae > Ambystoma > Ambystoma mexicanum. The sequence continues at coordinate 1,320,038,762 of NC_090935.1, read as the reverse complement.
ATTGGCCTTAGTGTGGGAAATTATAACGGAAGATTCTCAAAGGTTGTTGGGCAGGTGGGTGTCAGAGTCAAGGATACTCAGTGTAGCGGGGATGTTGTTGAGGGGCTGATTTTGATCTTGTCCATTGTTTAGAACTGCTTTTAAATTGCCAAGGATGTTCATGTGATGGTCAATATTTCCTGTATTTTGTGTGATTTTAGGGTTCCTCCATTCAAGTAGCTATGAAAATTCCAATGTTTTACTTGCACTTGAAGTCGTTTTACAAAGTTGTCCATTGTTTCCCCATTTCCTTGCCTCTTGGCATGGAACACGTGGGGTTCGTAATCTATGTTGGTATGGAGGAGAAAATATTCATTCAGTTTTCGTTTGTATGTGGTCATTTCCTTTTCTGGCAGTTCATATATTATACCAGAAACCTGAGGACCTACTGATAGTATTAGAATGCTCGGATCTATTTGATCACTGCACGCCCGAAAATTCCACATTTGGAAATTCTGAATGCAAAAATGCAGGCATGCAGTGTCCACAGTGGTCGAAGTGTAAAAAAAGAAGTAGTGGAACTATGTTCCCTGCTGGCCTGCACCCACTCTCCACAAACCCCCATCACCATGCCCCCTCCCACACACAATACAAACCCCCAAACTCTTGCACCTGCTGTTTAAGGGAACGTTCAGTGCAGTGAGCTGAAAATGCAAGCTGCAACGCCTTTCTTACACTTTTATTTTAAAACGAAACCATTCCGGAACGGTACCTTTTTCAAATAAAAGTATAGGAGATATAAAACGTAATTTAAAAAAGTAGAGGAGCACCGCTCCCTCTCACTTCGACCACTGAGTGACCACATGGATAGCAGTGGCCCCATAACCCGTTATACTGCGCAAGGGGGTCCCCATGGGCGATATAACAGGGTTTCAGTATTTTTGTTTACTGCAAGCAGTAAACATCCATTCTTTTTTCCCCCGGTATTTCAGTACGATATGGAATGCTCTTCGCCTGTTTGCCTTCCTGTGGCCCTATGGCTTAGATGTAGACTTCAAAATCCTTCGTCTATCTTGTCCACCCGGAGCCCAAGCTGCAGGAATCGGTGAAATCAAATAGGATTGGCATCTGCAGTGCCAGTGCTTCATGAGATATGAGAGGAGGGGGGCGTACTGGAGTGGCCTGGGTGAAGGACATTTCCTCATCAGACTTGTTGACTGTGTCTTTTTCCAAATATCTAGTGTGCGCATGCTTAAGCATAAGCTTGGTAATTACACACGTGCGGCAGCATTGTGTGTTGCTAGGCGATGCATTGCCTGACTAGATTGTTGTCTTTGGACATCACCATGACTGTGTGTAAGCGGCAGGTAACCCACCGTGCATGTGCTGGCAGCTGGTGGTGTTCGATGTGGGCCAGGTGCAGTTCCCGGGGTCTGCTGTCCAGGTTTAGAGCACAAGAATGATAAAATGGAAGATGTTCGATGGATATGTGATAGGCTCGGTAATATTTGTAGGTGGTGGGCCGTCCTTTTGCTTTTTTAGTGGAGTTCTATTTGGACGAATCTCCCTTGCTACAATGCCTGTTCTCTGTAGGTGTGGATTGGTAGGAGGCGACGGGCTGTCGTATGTATCTGCTGAGCTGCCATGTACAGATGTGTGCGAAAGATGATCAGCATCCTCGAGCATGGGAGAGCTTGTTCCCGCTTGTTGCCAAGGTTGAACAGGGCGAGTTGCGAAGGAGAAAATGACATCCAGTCAAGTCTGAGGCGAGAGACAGGAAATGCATGCGATACACTTTATTCTCGCTATCATACTTATCCCTTCTTTTCTCATTGCCTCCCTCTCTACATCATTTCCTTGCCGTATTTCCCGCACATATGTCCCACCTCCTCATAACAACGAGGTACAGGTCTCAAATAGGACACTACATTATCAATGGGCAAAGTTGACCAACAGCTTTGGCACTGTCACTCTTGAGCTCCATATTGTGGATGGCCCAGAACATCCCCTGAAATGTCTGCAAAGGATACAGTAATTCAGGTGGGTCCTGGGTTTCTACACTGTCGCTCGGATGCTTGCATTTATTCTTTGCCATGTGCAATGGTGGATAAAAAATGTAGAAAAAAGCTGACCGTGCAATTGATCAAGCTCTTTCCTGCGGTTTCCCACGACTATTGAAATAAAGCTGAAAGTTATTGTGGTATTATAGATCTAAACTAGAGCCACAAAACAACAAAAGATCTAAACTAGAGCCACAAAACAACAAAAAATGGGTATTTCAATAGAAAGCAGGCCACAAAAATGCTTTGAACTGACGAAGGGGAGACATGCGTCAGAGAATGCACCAGTAATTGGGCAAAATATATAAAGCAGCCCCATACGTCATAGAGATTAACTTGAAACAATTTGATTAATCAGTGTCATGGCAATATGTAAGAAAAGTGGCAAGGTTTTGCTGAAATTTAATATATTATTAGCCCTTAATATATAACAAAAGCGTCCAGTTGTTTGCCTTTCTTGTTTGGAGGTATCATACAAGAGAACAAAGGATTGGCAGAGCACTTACGGGCAGCTGCCGAGACGACTGAGTCTGGGCAGGGTTGTGTATGAAGACATTTAGGCGCTGAAATCCAGGACCTTGTACTTCTTCTCAAAGCAATATTTCTTGGGTGCAGGGGTGTTGCTAGGTCTGGAAAAGACCCAGGGCTATTCTAATGTCGGAACTGTCAGGGCTGGGAGCTAGCTAGCCTTTTGATTGTAGCTTCTGTGATTCTATCCAGGGCTAGAACCAAAAGACCAGGGGCTATAGCCCCCTTAACCCCCCCTAGCAAAGCCTTTGCTTGGGTGGCACCGATAACGGATTCCTCATTACAAGAAGGCCGTCTTCTCAAATATCCTCCATCACTGGAATGGCTACCACTGACCTTCGGGACGATTTCCACCTTTGATAATGGAATCCCCCACTTTTCTGATCCTCTGGGAGATTAACTAGTTTTGCTGCTCATGATATGAGAGCATAAAGGAGCCAATCTCGTCTGAAGGAGCATCTCTTGGAGGTAGATCTGCTGGCTCACCATCACTTGGCACCAGATCCTCAAACTCGTCTGTAGATTGAGTATGTAGAGGAACCGTCTGTCTGAAATCCTCAGTGTCATCAGTGTCAGTGTCTGTATCTGTGAGGGCGACTGGTGGCATAAGTGGGGCCCCTGGAGCTGGTCTGGAGGGTGGTGGATTAACCAAACCTTTTGCAGGATAAACTTGGGGCGATGCGGGAGAAGGCAATGGTGGACCTAGGAGTCGTCGTTGGAGCACAATAACCAGTGTCTGTATAGTGGACATGATGTCCAAAGACATGTCCCTTGAGCCTGTGGGTGCAGCCTGGAAGGTATGTCCACTGGGACAGGTGTAACTGGAAAACATTGAGAAGGGCCTTGTTTAGGTAGAGTAGGATCTTGCTTTGCTGGAGTCCGTGGTGGCATATCAGCAAGAAAAGGCATGGCATCCTCTCTGTCGTCAGAGAATACTCCCCCCCCCAGTGCATCCATGTCCGATTTAGCACCCTGTTGTAGCAGTTGTTCAGGAGGGGCCATGATCAGACAGTGAACCGCAGGCATTGCCAATGGAGCCAGTGACAATAGTGGGTGAGCATGCATTGGCCAGTTCTATGTGATTTTAATAAATCAAAAAATAGAGGATGCATTTTTAGCAAACCCAAAACAACGAAAAAATACCAAATTTGTTTTTGGGGGTGCCATGGCCCACTCTCAACCTTCCATTTCCCCATGTTTGAAACCCCACCCAAAATCCCTCCCCACCAGATTTAACCCCTTACACCACCCCCACATATATTAAAAAATTGAATATAAATAAATACATTTTTTAAACAAAAATGTGTATTTTTTCATTGTTTTTTTACTTGTTTAAAATTCATTATTTACTTTTTATTCAGTGAAATCTCTGGATAGTGCATTGGCCTGCAGAGGTAAAACAACGCTGACGGGACCTCCCAGTCCACAGAAACAACCTTTGGAAAAGATTTAACCACGCACCTTTGAGCAGGCATCGTGGATGAAGAAGATGTGCTTGTGATGGAGTAGGTCTAAATGACAACGAGGCAGTTAGTGTAGTGAATCTAGACGTAGACAATGTTTTGAAAATCAACAAGGTGGTTGATGGATCCGACGTAATGGATTTGATCGCTGACGTAGTTCATTTGGCCATCAACGAGGCAGTCGACGGAGTCGGAGATGATGGTCGTTGCCAAAGAGGACTTGGGCCGTCGGCGAGAATGGCGTAGATGGAGGAACTGTAGTCTTGGACGAGCAACGCTTCTCTGAAGAGTGCTTAGATTAAGCTGCTGACAATGGGGTTCTTCATGCCATACTACTCAACAAGGTGACTGTAGGAGTAGACAAAGACATCAAGAATCTAGTTGACGGAGGGGCAGCCTGAGCATGTGATCCTTGTCCCTTTTTTGCCTTCTCCCCACAGGAAGATTCTTCATAGGACCCAACCTCTTTTATGAGGGAGTGTGCTCAGGGGTCTGCTGTTCCTGGCAGAGGCATAACTGTGGAAAGAGGCAGAGTGAGAGGCCCTGGCACCTTCATCCAACCAAGCAACTAACCTCCAGTGACGATCCTTGCGGGTTTTGGATGAGAACGACTGGCAGATGGTACAGTTGTTCAAGTCCTGTTCCTGGTACAGACACTGCTCATGAAGATCCATGATGCACACGTTCTTAAGGTGACAAGTCGAGCAGGCCTTGAATAGGCTTTTCTTTCTCATGTCTGTCATGATGTCCACGGACTCCTGAAGGCCTCAAATGAAAGTACAGCAACCCTCGTCAGCGAGAAGCAACACAGCACCAGAACAGATGATATGATGGAAAAAACGAATCAAAAATAGACAAAATCGTCAAACGTCTGAAGAGAAATTTCTCGAGGACTCCTAACACTTAGCGTGCAGTAAAATATATGCAGATGGGCACCAGGGGTGTTGTTAAGTGGACCTGTCTAATTGGCTGTGTGCAGAATGATCCAAAATGACTAATAGAACAAGCAGTTAAAAACTTAAAGGTAAACTGCTTTAATGTTACAGAGGATTCCCACCCGACAGGGAATATTCAAAGAGCATTTGAATCTATGAAAGGTCCAATGCTGTAAAAACATGGCAACCGTTTTTGTTTTCTCAAATGTATAGCACTACACCACTATTTTAGTGCAGTATGTTTTTCATGAACTCTTTGCAAACATGAAGACCATTTTTTGGTCGCATAGCACTAAACGATTGTTCACGTTACATGGCGATGCTGTACGCCAATGCGTCTTCACACAAGATATTCAGTACTATACATTACTTGGACTATGTGTGTAATGACGTTTGACATTACCATGCACCATCCTTATAACCCATTATGGATGAATTTCATGTAGTTAAAGATCTCACTTCTATAGTCATCCTAAATTAGGTTAGAGTTGTTTTATAGCATATTAAGACTGCTTTGTTATTAGTGTTATTTTTGGTGTTGTGACGAATCTGCAAGATTCATCCCTACGCCCCAAAGGAGAGCCACCCCCTTTGAGGCTAGGGAGGTGAGCCTGTTCAGCAAGACAACCCCTGGGGGTCTGGGCAAGTGGGACCTCACTGGGGGTGACTCGCCCTTAAGGGACAAGGACTCCCTTTCCTAAAGGGAACTCCCTATGCAGGACACATTATCAGTATATATGGGACTGCCTTTCATCCAAAACACTGTGTCCTCCTGCTGCTTTGGTATAGGCAATGGTGAGTCAAACACGTCATGTGAAGAAAAGGAGACCATCTCTTTAAGTTACTATGAAAATGGGACAAGGAAGCTAGAACAGGAGAGAATGTATGGTGCACAGGGGAACCGCTCTGATGTAAGTGTGCCTCGTAGAGGTGGAGTAGAAGCAAGCCCCGAAGCCAGCAACTTTCAGATAGGTGAAGAATGGCAACTTGAGACGCTGGAGGGTCGGAAAATCCAACGCGGAAGCCGTTGGCAGAAGGAGAAGAGGAACCCTGTGCATATCATGGTGGGCGACACAGACCATCAGAACCCAAGAGGGGAGCGTTAATAGCTCCCTTCCGTCAGTGTCCATAGATGGCAGTATCCTGCAGGGAAGCCGAGAACGAAAAGACCTGCAGAACCAAAAACTGAGAAACCACAAAGGTTGATTACCAGAGCGAGTTCTGAGCCCTAAAAGGTTCCCCTAGATAGACGAAGGTACCAGGGAGAACGGGTGAAGAGGGCAAGCCACAAAAACATGTAATAAGTGCATAAGACTGTCAAGTGAACAATATAAGAGAAGTAATACTCCAATACAGAGAACCCAGGAGAGGGGGGAGACTAAAATTGGATAACATTTTATCAAACCTAGGAGAAAATATCAAAGAAGATTGACTTAAGAAACGTATGTTACAGCTCTAACTAAGCCGTTAACTCTCAAAAGACTGCTTTGAAACAATACTAGCAGGCACTTCCACCACAAAGTTTGGCTCTACGGTTTCATACAGCTAGCTTGGTGAGATCCCAGGAGGATGTGTTTTGGGTGGGACCCGGCAGGACATGGGTGGGAATGGCCACAGGGATTAGCAGGGCCATGGGCAGCAATGGGTGGGTAAATAACCAAACAACACCTACAACCTGTGTGCCCCTCCTCATATACCATTTCCCTCCTAGCTGTACTCTAATGAAATCGATTTGGTTTGTAGGTGGCGCTTGAGTGCCCCTACTAGCCAAAACTAAAAACATACACCAACACAATGACCTATTCCACAAAAATGCTCTAGCCACTATATTTATGTTACATATTTCACACCAAACAATACCTAACATTCACATGCTAACTAAAAACAAGAGCGTTTACAATAGCAATATAAAAACTAAATACTATTAATCCATTAATAACACCCCCCAAAAAGGCTGAATTAAAGTTCAAACAAGGCTTGTTTTATTTTATGTTTCCTGTTCAATGATAGGTTAAGTCGTAACTTCAGCATTCCCAACATTTGTAGACTCTGACTTTATAGGTAGTAAAGAAGTGCCTCTAGACAATGACAATGTACACCACCTGTCCACAAACTACAGAGGGAAGAAGAACTCTGATTGAAAAAGTGGGGTCAAGAAATTTCCCGGCTCTTGTCATTTGCCTCTATCAACAGAACGAGAGGCCGAGAGTTTCCATAGCCAAGACAGACATAAATAACACCTTTTCAAAATGCCTAAGAAAAAAATCAAACGACGATCTCCTGGATGTTAATGTTAATGTTAAAGGATATTTGTACCATGCACTATCACCACCGGAGTGGTCCCCTGGCGCTCTGGCGGCTCTGAAAAAAGGAAAGGGGTGGGCGAGTTAATGGGAAAAGGCTGGAAAAGTGCAAGGGAGCAGTGATGGGCCGTTGGCAGCCTCAGCCCCGTGGGTCCGTTGGCTGGGCTTGGGGTGTGTTACGGTCGGTAGTCGCCGTGTGCTGTTGTGCGTGTGGTTTGTTTTGTTGTTGCAGTGTAGTGAAGTTTGTGCGGATTGTTGTGTGGTAGGCTTGTGGTTGTGTTTGGTTAGAGTTTGAGAGGCGTATGCAGACGGGTGAGATTGTTAGTGGATTGGTTAATTGGCATTTGCAATTTGTGATGCTTGCTATCGTTCGCTATTCCACCCGAGTGTGATACTTGCTAATCTTCAATATCCTACCCAGATGTGAGGGAGGCTAGCGATCATGATTACATCTAAGTGTGGCACTTGGTGACATTCCCAGTTTCATTTAAGTGTGGTGCATGCTAACTTTCACATTTCGATCTAGATGTAACGCAAGCTAAGGTTAAGAATTCCATCTAAGTGTGTGGCACATGCTAGCATTCACAATTCCATCTAGATGCAAAGCAGGCTTAGGTTAAGAATTCCATCTAAGTGTGTGGCACATGCTAACATTCACAATTCTATCTAGATGCGACGCAAGCTAAGGTTAAGAATTCCATCTAAGTGTGTGGCACATGCTAACATTCACAATTCTATCTAGATGCGACGCAAGCTAAGGTTAAGAATTCCATCTAAGTGTGTGGCACATGCTAACAGTCACAATTCCATCTAGATGCGACGCAAGCGAAGGTTAAGAATTCCATCTAAGTGTGTGGCACATGCTAACATATAACCTTCCTATCTAGATGTGACGCAAGCTAAGGTTAAACATTCCATCTAAGTGTGTGTCACATGCTAACATTCACAATTCCATCTAGTTGCGACGCTAGCTAAGGTTAAGAATTCCATCTAAGTGTGTGGGACATGTTAACGTTTACTATTCAGTCTAGATGCGACACAGGCCAATCTTCACAGTTCTCTCCAGGTGTGGCACTAGTTAGCATAGGCAGTTATGTTAATATGTAATGCAGTCCAGCCATAATAGATTTAGGCTGGTGGTCACAAATCTCTCTAAGTATGCCTGGGGTAAGTTTATGGCAGTCTACATTCTGGAAAGGCAAGGTAGAGTGGCAGGGGTTTTCTGGAGTAGAGTAATTGCTCTACACCCCACCCATGTCACACTTACAGTTTTGTTGGTGTCTGTTGACTGGTGGCTTCATTGGCTTCCCCTGTGGACGCCTGCTGACACTTTCTGGAGCCGCCTCTGCTTGAGCCGCCCTTTGTCTCAGAGACCTTAGCCAAAGGGGCTGCCGAGCAGAGGGCTGCCCTGGGAGGTCAGTTAAGACCAGGTGAGTCTGCCAATCAGAGGGTTGGGCGTGACCTGGAATTTTCTATAGAATAGCCTCAAATGGAGGAGTGGGGGGTGAGGGCTCACTCACCTGCTTCGTTAGGTGGGAAAGAAGCAGGGGTCAGATAGTAGGTCGCTAGACCCGAAACCAATGGCCTGCAGAAGGAGGACCAATCAGGGGAGTAGGGCTGGCTTAGCAGGGAGGGGAAGGGGCACGAAGCAACACACGGGCAGCATGGAGGCAAGGAAGGATGCCGGGCCTGGGGGGCGCCAACAAATAGAAAAAGGCTAATCAAGGCCCAGTGCAGCCACACAGGCAGCACTCACCTGCAGCTCGCCAGATGGAAATGGCCTGCAGATGTTGGTGCCGGGAGTAGGCATCTACAGCAAAGATGGGAGGAGGACCAATCAGGGGAGGAGGGCAGGCTTGGGAGGCGGGAGAAGGGAGGGGAAGGGACACGAAGCAACACACAGGCACTGTGGAGGCAAGGAAGGACATCAAGGCCTGGGGGCGCCAACAAATAAAGGCTAATCAAGGCCCAGTACGGCCACACAGGCACTCACAAATATTGCCAACATTTTGAAATGCATCTTCATGTGGACAAGGTATTCCGTTGGGGGAAAGGATTTCATTAGGTTTATACATAGCAAAAGAGCATTCTGAACCCTTTTTTTCTAAGTTTCTTGTCAATAGTTTATTCCAAATGTCTGCTGCAGGAATTACCTTCAGTGAAAGCTGCAAGCTTTGTAATTGAAAATGTAATGTGTTCGATGGCAATTGCTGTAATATTTAGACTAATATTTCAAAAAGTATTTCATTACCATATTCTCTGTTATTTCCAAAACAAGCAGATAACAAGTTAATTTGACATACTAGTTTAATACCTTTTTGCAACACCTAAACCAGGAAAACTTTCGTTTTTCTCCAAAATAAAGTTTCCAAAAGAAGAAAATGTCTTTGTCCAGGCTACTGATTTGTGGCAGTCCTGCCTTAATCTGACAAAAAAATGGACATACTGAACAACAAACTGCAAAATCAAGCAGGTCCCTATGTCTGTTTAAGCATAAAATAAATCTTATATTTTCTTGCGAGATCTTCAAAAAAAATAAAAATTAACTTATTACGTCTCAAATGCCTTGAAGCATTTAACTGCAGACATCAAGTTTCCCAGTGCCTTCTGTGGGACTGAGATCCAGTCCTGTTTTTTTAAAACTACAAGTCTCAGAATGCAAAGAAAAAACATAGCTGGTTGGCTTCTCACATATGGCATGGAAAAAGTAGAGCGCTCTGCAACTGGTCATCAACTTCACCAAATTGCCCTGTCACCTTGACCACCTCAATTGAAGAAACTGTTCTCTACTATTTTCAACAATGATTTAGCATAGCCTTAAAGTCAGATGTACAGGGCTAAACAAGGTATTCTCTGTGTTGTGTCAACTGGAAACAACGATTCCCAACCATCAGTTGCCTGATCCTAGCACTTTCCATTCAAAAGAAACTCCACAGTAAAATGAAGACCCTCAGGGATAAATGCAGTGTCGACCCCTCATTTTGTAGGTTGTCATTGTTGTGCGTCAGATGGAAAGTGTAAACACGGATATCGATGGTCATCTCTGTTTTCTTTTAGAAAAGTTAGTGAGCAGGAGGTGGCAGAAGCTTAAAATAGTTTGAGGCCCCCTACCTGTTCTGCTGATTTTTGTCTAGCTATCAAGATTAATGAATGCTCTGCCCTTCTTATACTGGCACTTTGTGCTTTTGTTAATTCTTTGCTTTTTTGAACATTTTTGTTCCTATTTCACTTAAACTTGTGTCACCCAATTTTGAAAAAGCCCTCTCTTCATGCAACGGACTCGGCTAATTATAGGGCAATTACTAATACAAAATGTTGACTATGTCTTTTCTAAGGGAAATAACTTTTAGGGTGGTCTTGGGTCAGTTTTCCTCCCCCGATCTTCCACTTGGCTGTGGTGTTCCTCAGGGAACTACCAAGCCCCCACCTACTTTTCAATGGGCACAACCTTCTTTATTTTAAAAATTACACTGATGATACACAGATCCTGATGGAGCAGTTCAGTGATCAGCAAATCAACTCTACAGTGCTGATTTTAGTCTTTTCAAAAGTACAAACATGGATGACAGCAATGGTATGTGTCTTAATAGTAGAAAAACTGAGTTACTCTTACTTTCCTCTGCTGCCAAGGCAAAATGCTTTGAAAAAAACCTATGACTCTTAAGGTTTATGATTGCAATATTAAAACTGCGTAAAGCTAAATCACTTGGAGTCACTTTTGATATCTATGGACTTTTGAAGGACATATGAATGCCACCATGAGGTCCTGCAGTTACTAACTTAGGCTTCTGAGACAGCCATGTTCATTGAGGCTAATCTTCATAGGGCCACTACTGCAAGGGCAATCATCAATTCCAAAATATACTATGGTAATGCTCTGCTTATAGGGGCCAATGGGACAGACATTAAACATTTACAGGTTGTGCAGAACACTGCTTCCCGGTTGATTGCTAACATTCCCCATCACCAGCACATTTCGCTGACCTAAGAAAATTGTATTGGCTTCCTTCCAGTTGCAGCACGAATAAAGCAAAGTGTTCACCACCATCAATAAATGTGTACACGGCAGGGCTGGCCTTTACCAGGGTGCCCCACAGTACTTGAAGGAGCGTATTGCTCTTTACAGACCAAGAAGGCAATTGCGCTCCTCTACCAAAGTGCTTCTACGGACTCCATGCTTAATTACAGTGGTACCACCCTTTAAGAAGAGACTCAAGACATTGCTCTTTGTTAGTATTCTCTTCATATTGATCCCTGCTGTTTTCATCACCTGACTTCTGATCTTGTTTTGTCTTTTCTGCGCTTTGGTGCCTTTTGAGGTTTTCAGCACATTACAAATAAATCAAGAAGAAGAAGAAGAAGAAGAGGAAGAGGAAGAGGAAAAGGAAAAGGAAGAGGAAGAAGAAGAAGATGACCAAGTCAGAAGAAAATGCTGTCCTTTACCAGCAAACATAACTCACTATAGCAGGTTACAATGTTATTAGCCCCATGGCTGTAAGCGTGGGTGCACTTATTACAGAATGAGAGAACGTTTTTTGTGTTCCAAACGCAACATGCTTAGACCATGAACAAGTTTCCTTCATTCTGAAAAAAAGGCAAAATGGCCTCCATGGAAACAAAATGTGAGCACCTTCACGAAAGAAGGATCCATTTCTATTTTCATGATAGCCATGGAAGGGAACAACCAGAGTAAGAATAGAGGTGAGCCACGAAGGGAGAGGAGCCACAGAGGGAGAGAGGAGCCACAGAGGAAGCCACGAGCCAGGAAGTGAAAACAATCAGTGCATGGAGCCACGGAGTACCCCATCAGATTTCCTTTTCGCATGCTAATAAGCAATATAAATGATGGTTAAAAGGTAACATTTGCAGTTCTTTGCTCCACAAATCAGACCCATTGTAAGCATGAGCCAATAATGCCAGACAGATGTGCATAAGTGGAGCAGTATCCTGGCTCAGGATCCGAGAATGGAAGCTATGTTGGAGACCAAACGGAACCTTGACTTTCTTCAACCATGCACAACGCACTACCACTCTGGAAGGGAAGGGAACCACAGCCTACAACAGTAGTTCTCGGGAGAAGACAGGAATGTAGCAAGATTTGTAGTGGCCTATGTTTTGTTTGGGAGCATCTTCCCAAATGCTTACCATTACCTCCACCCTCCACGTCCACTCTTCCTCGTCCCAGTACCTACTTCATGAGGCCCCTGCCTCTGACACAGGACCTTCTTCTATTTCTTTAAATTCCTATAACTCCTCCCCCACATCCACGTCACTCAGTTTAATTTTTCCTACCTCCGGCAGGTTGGACTTTTTCTTCCTGGTGCAGGGCACTGGGGAGCACCGATTGCTGGCCCCCTGGGGGGGGGCTGTGTGGCGGGGCCCTCGGCTCCCTCAGGTGCGGCGCTGCTCCTGGGCCACCTGCGGGGCTTGGGGTCACAGTTGAGCAGGATTGCTCGCTCGGTTCTTTGCTGGGCTCCGGACCGCAGAGTGAGCATTGTGTCCCGGGTCCTGCATGGCCTGGGGAAGGTAAGGAGAGGGGAGGACTGGGCTTGATGTTTTTTACCCTCTCCTCCTGTTTTGGCCATCTTGATTCGACAGTCCTTTTTCTCGTGCTCTGTGTACACATCTTTATTGGAAATGATGGCAAGCACTTGGCAGTATGGGCTAGCATTCCCTTTTGTTGTGTGGCCTCTCTGCTTCTTGTCGTGGGGTGACAGTGGCAGAGAGTCTTTGAAAGTGCGGGGGCTCTGTTCTGTCGCAGGCATGTCACATACCACCCGCTCCTCAGACACACACAGCCCAGGATGCACCGGATGTTAGCTGCATTCTCTGGTGGAAGGTAAGGAGAGGGGAGGACTGTGCTTGATATTTTTCCCCTGTCCTGCTGGTATGGCCATCTTGACTCCTTCAACATGCCGTTTCCTCGTGCTCTGTGTACACATCTTTATTGGAAATAATGGTAAGCACTTGGCAGTATGGCCTAGCCTTCCCTTTTTGTTGTGAGGCCTCTCTGCTTCTTGTCGTGGGGTGACAGTGGCAGAGAGTCTTTGAAAGTGCGGGGGCTCTGTTCTATCACAGGCATGTCACATACCACCCGCTCCTCAGACACACACAGCCCAGGATGCACCGGATGTTGCTGCATTCTTTGCGTGCAGCCTGTGAAAATGGCGCAGATTTGGACGCGTCTGCAAGCGGCCGGAAGGGTACCGGCCTGGCATAGTCTACACTTCGGGTTCGAGTCTCTGCGGTGCTGACTCGGCCCTTCATCCTTCCTAGACCAACGCATTGGAACGATTTAGAGCTTGGGGCTACCAGCTACTGGATACAGGGCTCAAGCCACCTCTCAGCAATGTGGCGAGTTAGTGGTGTGTTTCGGTCTGTGCAAGCTATGGACGCAGACTCCTTGTCCTGTCCTCTTCCTCTGAACTGCACGAGGGAAGGTCAAAGGAGATGATTTCCTTTTACCTTGTCCGGCATGGAATTATAGAAAATGCATCATGAAGTAATGGCCATTCAGAGGGTTCCCAGTGTCTCTTCTTTTAGGGCCTAGGTCCTCCGGTGCCGACGTGTTGCTTTCACGCCTCCTCTCCGACTTGTGGGAAGTGATATGGCACATGGTGGCACATGTCTGTGCTTAGAGGGGTTCTCAGAGCCCCTGGTGTCGGTGGAGGGGGATGTCACTTCAGTGGGTTTTTCCAGTGTAGGAATACCCCAGGTGGGGGGTTGCCTTTCATGTCTGCTATCCGGGATGGATTGCTTTGCCCCACTTTGTGGCAGTACTCTGCCCTTTTGACGCCAGCCTGGTGGCTCCTCTGTCGGCTGGGGTGGGGGGGGGGCATGGTCTGCTGGACTTCTGGGCTGTCCTGTACCTTCCTTTTGATAAGTGGGATCTTTTTGTGGACTGACAAGCATGCTGTTATATTGTGGCGCAGGCATGCTTCAACGTCCTGTGATTTTCCTCTGGTGCAAGTGCAGTGACTGGCGGTTTTCCCTGGCTCCTCGTCTCTATCTTCTCTGAGGTGTATGGGACCGGTGGGGTTCGGCTTCCTGGGTAATGGGCTCCTTCCGGAGGGGGGTATCAGTTGCAGTTCCTGTCTCCTCCTGTCACGGTTTGCATGGTTAGGACTTTGGTACCCAGCTCACGGTCCAAGTAGTTAGCCATGGGATCAGTTTTCTCCGAACGATTGTTGTGGGTTACTGTCTTGCCCATTCCTCTCCCTGTTCAGGGTCAAGTTTTCTACTTGCGGTCTTCCTGGTCCCTATGCCTTCTAGGATGTGTCAACTGCTTATGGGTGTCAAGACCCTGCACTGCTTGTCCGGACGTCTTGGGAGAGCGTACTTTGGATGCTGTGCAGGGGGGGCACTTGCTGGCTGGTTTGGGCTGGGTTCTCAGAAGGCAGTGTGTCTCGGCTCGCCTGTTGCTGAAGTGGCGTCTTGCGTGTTTTCCAGTTCCTTGAGCCCGTCTTCGGTTACGTCCCCTGGTGTCTTGTACTCTCTTCCACTGGCTTCCGACGTCTCGGCTTTCGTAGTTGTGTTTTCAGTGTCCCCAGCGCTGCGAGTCTCCCTGCTGTGGTGGCGGGGGGTTTCAGGTCTACATGCTGAGCTGTGCATGGTCCATCCTCCTGTGGCCTCTCTTACTACCGACGCCGACAGAAAGGGTCTACATTGGGGGTCCTCTCAGCTCAAGGGTTGTGGGATCTGGGGAGAGCCGGCGATCATCCAATTGGCAAGAGTTGTGCCATTGTCCAAGCTCTGGTGTACTACAAGGAGTTGCTGGATGGTCGGCAGTTTTGATCCGATCGAGCAATACGACGGCCTTGGCATATGTCAACTGCAAAAGGGGTTCTAGCCGCTCCTTGAATGCTCTGGCAGCACTGATAGGCACCTTGGAGAAATCTCATCTGGTGTCTCTGGTGGCCTCACGTATCAGAAGGGTGGACAATGTTCAAGCGGATCTTCTCAGATGCCGGTTTTCACTCCTCGGCGGAACTGGTCCTGTTGGCCCAGGTCTTTGCGGTGACCTGTGTCAGATTAGGGTCCCCGGTTCTAGACCTGTTTGCAATCCCGGCCTCAGCAGAAGTTCCCCTCTTCTGCTCTCGGTTTCAGGCCGGGGGCATTGGGGGATGGATGCCCTCTCTGTACAATGGCCTTGGGGTTTTCCTTTATGCCTTTCCGCCTATTCCCCTTCTGCCCCGGGTGGTTTGGCGCATCAGAGTGTCCAGGGTGACTGTGTTGTTGTTAGCTCAGTTCTGGTCCCGCCGGAGTTGGCTCCCCTCTCTGTTGGAGCTTCGGTCCTAGGAACCTTGGCTGGTTCCGAGGTGGCTGTGTCCCCTTCAAGGGGATCTGCGGTTGGAATTCCACTGGATGCAATGGGCAGTGTGGCTATTGCTCGGTCTAGGTTGATATCTCAGGGGTTCTCAGATCCTGTAGTTGAGTACATAATGGATGCTCTTAGACCCTCCACTCTGAAGGTGTTCGGCAGGCATTGGGGCCATTTCCGAGACTGGTATGGGCGGTCTGGGATCCCTCCCCTGCGTTCTGGCCTCTGCTATCCTTCGATTCCTCCAGAAGGGCTTTTGACAGGGGCCTGGCAGTTTTTTTTCCCAGGCTTCACTCTCAGTGGGCCTCCATGAAATTGATTTTGGGGGACTCTGATGGTCACTTGGATGGGGAGGTGTTGGTGGGGAAGATGCTCCAGGCTTTTTCTTCTTCACGTTCTTGTGCTGATAAAGGGCTTCCCCCTTGGGATCTCCCTCTTGTATTACGGTTCCTTCAAGGGCCTCCTTTTGAGCCCTTTTCTGAGATTGATATCAAACATCTTGCACCGAAATCTGCTTTTCTTATTTCCCTCGCTTCTGCCCGTAGGCTTGGGGAGATTGGGGCTCTCTTATGTCACCCTCCTTTCCTGAGGGTGCTGCCAGACTCGGTGGTGCTGAGGTGTGGTCCGAAGTTCCTCCCTTAAGTTGTATCTCGGTTTTCACACCTCTCAGGATCTGGTTCTCCCTGACTTCTTTCATGATCCGAGAATGCATGAGGAGGTGGCTTGGCTTAACATTATGTCCGGCGGGACGTGTTGGAGTGTTTGGCTAGGTTTGCTTTTTTTCACCAATCTGATAGTCTTCTGATTGCTTGTGGTCTGGCTGGGGCTGGGCATAACACATCTGTGGTTTCCATTTTCCGATGGTTCCGGGTTGTGATCTCCAGGGCCTATGTGGCTTTTGGCTTGCCTGTGCCTGCGCACGATCAGGGGCGGTCCGCCAGGGGTTTGGCGGCTTCCTGGGCCGATGCAAGGAGGGTTTTCTCTGCAAGAGATTTGTATGGCTGCCGCCTTGGCTGGTCTAGGGATTTTCATCAACCGCTATGGGTTGAGTTTCTCCCACTTGGGGGGTTGGTTCCTTCGTGGTTGGAGTTTTATCTGTGGGGATATGAATTAAGAGTTATTGTGGGTGTGTTTGCTGCACTGTCTTTAGCTCTGTGTCTCATTGGGACCTTTTCCCCGTTGCTGCTTTGGTATACCTCATGAAGTAAGTACTGGGACGAGGAAGAGTGGACGTGGAGGTAATGCTCTGATTACTTACCGGTAATCTTTATTACTCCTAGTCCTACTCTTCCTCGTCACAGTACTGACGACCCTCCTTGCGGGGAAGGTCCCTTGCTCTGGCTTGGTAATATGAAACTGAGTGACGTGGATGTGGGGGAGGAGTTATAGGAATTTAAAGAAATAGAAGAAGGTCCTGTGTCGGAGGCAGAGGCCTCATGAAGTAAGTACTGTGACGAGGAAGAGTAGGACTAGGAGTAATGAAGATTACGGAAAGTAATCAGAGCATTATTCAACAGCTCTGTTTAGAGCAGTGTGACGTGTGCAGGATTCCCTCAGCTCTATTCCTTTCCTCTGCGCAGTCTCACATAAACGCATTCTCCACCCTTTCTAGAAACATCTATTTCACCAGGACATCTTACTTCTCCCACTCTCTTTCTTACATGGTAGGTTTTAATGCCTTCACACATTTTCGGTGGCCATTCCGACTCCCAATTTCCTCTTCTACTTTCCTCCCCTTGTCAATGCCTTAAGCATGCTTTCATATTCTACCAAGTTTTCTTTAGTGTCTGCTGATGCGATTCCTCCCCACCCACTAAAACATTCTCAAACACAGGCCCTTTTAGAAGAACTCTTCCCACCGACCCCCTGCTGTTCTGGATAGTTTGTTCTGTTTCATTTTAAGGCTTGCTACGCAAACGATTTATGCATATGTAGTGTCGCTCCCCCCTGACAGGGTGTTTTTCAAACTCAAGTCACTCTCATCCGTCAGCCAATGGTCACCCTCCTGAGTGTGAGCCGATCACAGGCTCTGCTGTGCTTTTCAGTTCTCCTGCCCTGTTTCAGCCACAGAATGTTTCTGATGTTCCTTGTCAAACTCTAATGGTCACAAGAGCTACACCGCGGTCTGTACAATCGCCTCCTCCTAAGCTAGTCACACTATGGCTAATGGGCCTTGCTAAGTTCTGGGGTAAAGCCTCAGAAGGCTTCTTACACCAATCTCTCCTCGCTGTTTAATCTCTCCCACGGACAGGCTAAACTGGCTCAGCCACCGTCTCCTCTCTCCACAGGTTATTCTCCCCATTAACACACCAATTCCCCGGAAAGCATCCAGGATTCAATCACAAATCTCATCGTTTGGCGTCCTTTCATATTGCTTCAGTAAACTCAAATGCCTCAATAATGGTGGAGTTTGGCTGAACCATTTCCCCCTTATCTTTGCGTCACTGCTTTGGCTAGCGCTTCCTGGTCCCATAACCTTCATGTATTTCTCCCTTTTCCTGGTCTCTTGTGTTATGGATCCCCCGACTGGTCCTGTGCCATACAAATTTGATTGATCAGAGCTCTACGGGCAGGGGGCTGAAGAGTGACAAACGTAATGGTAGGATCAGGAAAAGTGTCATGGCCGCTTAGATGCTCGTGGCCTGGCTCCTGCAGCTGTCTTCAGTGTTCGGGCACTCTGAGTGTATTTAGCCCAATCGTTCACCACTACGCCCTGGCACACACTCCTCTCTGATTCTCTGTATGTGATAGTCTCCTGAACTCTGCTGCCTTTGGGAATGCTTGCAAAGAGTTGTGTAACTGGTTCGCAACAACGCCTTGATGGCCGTGGTTTTGGACGCTTTACAAATATAAAAACAAAAGTTTATCCCACTCCAGAAGCATCTCACTGGTTGTACCCTGCAAGAATTATATACTTGCTACACATACAGTGTCTACTGGGAATTCACCCTCATGTGGGTTTCTGCGTCTCTGATTCCTGACACTGTCCAACTAATGGAGCTATAATTTTGGGGACATACCTTGCCACTTTTATAATACATATCCTACTGGAAGATAAGGGGGGTGCCACTCTAACATGGGGTGTCCTATTTCCTGCTGGTTGGGAGTGGGGAGGCTGAATGGATTCCGAGGGATGACCCTTATACCACTTTTATGGGTTGCTTTACTTAGTGGGTGGTTTTCTCTGGCCCCCACATTCCCCCTGTCTACTCCCCATCATCTTACATGTGGCTGTCTCAGGGTGCCATATACCAGCTAGCCTCCCACTCTACAGATGCCACAACAGAACAACGTAGCACAAGAAGCACTGCCTCACAGTTTAGAATCCACCCGCCCCCCCCCCACACACACCACCCTTTCACGGAAGTGTCTACAGGGTCGCCCACTTAGGAATACTATACAATGTGCTGGAAATGGCTGTTCAGGCCTGAGGAGCCCTTCAGTGGAGACCTTTCAGTGCACTTGTCCATGCATGGTTGGCCTGTAGCCACAAAGATCGCTCCCCTGCCTCAGGGCTGGGAGGTGGCCTTACTGCGGTATAAAGCGCTATACAAGCAACACGCATATCTTTAACCAAACGTGTTGACACTCATGTAATAAGCAGCCCCCTGTACAGCAACCCTCAGCTGGGCAGAGGCGTCACTCTCAGACAAGCGTACAGCACGGTCAAGTCATACGAATGGCAGGTGTGTGCTGTACTGCTGTCAGTTGCTCTACGATAGTTCTCATATCTCAAACATAACTAAATACACATTACTCCCCACGCAAAAGATAATAACGTTACAGTACCAGTCATCTCTGCCAAAGCAATTGTTATTTTCCGGCAGTGCAGTCGTATGATCTAATGTTCAGACAATGGTCTGCCAAATTTCCAGGAACTCATAGTGCTTCAAGGTAACAGAAGAAGTTAGGCGCAAATCAGAAGTCACATAACATAACACAAGTGTGGCTGTCAAGGAATGCACATTACTTTAGTCAAAATAGAAGGACCCACAGACTAAATTCTGCAAATGCACTCTCCCTTATGTAGCAGATATGCATCCAGGGGACCACGTGCCCCAGAATACACTTTGGATCCCTGTAGATGCCCCATATGACTAACTTCCCCAAAATATGCACTCTACCTCAGTTCCGAGCCCTTTCCCACTTTGGCACACACAAGACAGAGATTCCTACTGGACTAAACATATTAGAATGCACTCTTCCTCTCATAGGGCAAAGGCCCCAGAGAACTACATACCTAAAAACCCCCCTGTCTCAGCTCAGACCAGCTCTACCACGAACATAACTACAGATCCCAGGATGCATTGCGACTAACAATATGGAGTCCCCAATCAGAACTGCTTATTCCAGTCCAGAATAAACACTGTCCCAGTAAACATTACCGTTGACATTACAAGTTAAAATCGTCACTACAGTTATCTACAAACTGAAATGGTGTTCTCAGCAATGTTTCACAAATCTCTCTAAAAATACCCTCAGAATCTCCCTAATATTACCTCCAAATGTCCATGATTTTCCCTTGAATGTACGTGTGTAGGTGTGGGTTAGAGAGGATGTGTGCATTGGTGTGTTTCTGTGTGCGTGTGTAGCATTTTCCATTCCAATCTACTCTGTGTGTTAATATGCGCATAGGTCCTGTGCTCGGGTCTGGAGTGAAATTTGCTAAAGTGCTGCAGCAGCAGGGAAGGTGCGTGAGCTGCAGCACTCACGCACCTTCCCTGCTGCTGAGTTTCCCACTAAGTGAGCATCTGCGATAGGGGTGAAAGGAGAAAAATGGAAGTGAAAGAAATATGAATGGTCCCACCATAAAGAGTTGCATGAGTCAGAATGCACTTTGCTACACTCAGTTTAGAGGACCCATTCCAATATCACATTTCCCATATCTCTTTGGAAGAAGGTGTAACAAAAGTTAGGCCTTCCAATGGACCAGTGCTGGGCAATGCAGTGCATTGTGGGAGATGTCGCCTTTTGATAGGGCTCACGCTCTATGGACGGTTAAAAGGATGCATCTTCCTGTTCAGATGGTGCAGCACTGTTCATAGAGGTGAATGTACATTTCCAGGTCTTCCATTAGACCAGCAGAGTGCATTATGAGGGTTGTAATATTCAAAGATACATATTAAGTTTTCAGATCAATAGACGACTACAGACTGGCAAGCTGCGTGCAAACGTTTTGTTATGTTTAAGGTTCTGTTTTGAGTACATTACCGCATCTGAGGAAGCCCACAGTGCTGGGAAAATATCGTGGTATACATTAAGTTGCTGTTACGTTGTTTCTGGTTTGTCACTTCAAAACGTGGGTCTTTAAAAGCTTACTCAATACTATATGATCTCCTATTGCTATCAGATTGCCTACTGTGACAGTGTGCATTTGCCTCATCTCACTTCACAATCCTTAACAATCCTTATTGATATTGTGAAACATTTGATGGACAGGAACATGAGGCACTTGATGCTGAACATGAAACTGGATCTGGCAAGGTGGTCAGAGTTGAAAGTGTCTCCGTGTGGGGAAGTGGACGCGATCAAGATGACTCTGGCGCTTCGCATCAATTATGTTCTGAGTATGCTGTCTCTTCGTGTGAAAAAGTCACTTTTTTAGAAATTGAAAGACAGTTGCAGAGCTTCTTATGGGATCAGAAACAGCCACGCTGATCTGTGGAAGTTCAGCTGTCATGAGAACGTGGGGGTTTAGGAGTTCCAGACTTCGAACTGTACCATTTAGCTTTTTCAATGATTCATTTGTTACCATTTCTGGAGGACTCGCCTGGTGTTTGGGCGTGGGTGGAATCTAGTATGAGCATGCTGCTGGCCCCAGCGGCCCTTTTGATAACTGATAAAGCCTGGGGCAATGTTAATTGGCCTGCAACAGATTTTCTGAGATGGGCCTGGCATGCGCTTGAGGGAAGTTTTGGTGAGGGCCCAGCAATGTCCCCAAGAACTTCGATCTGGATGAGTAAGAAGGTGCTGATCGACGGGAGGACCGTTTTCTGGCAGCGCTGGTTTTTGAGCGGTGTGCAGTGATTTGGGGACCTATTTGGCTTTCGAAATGTTTAATCTTCATGACTGCTCCGATGGGGAATATTGAAGAGTGCGGGCAGTGATTGGAAATATCGCAGCGAATGAATGATACGCTCTTAAGGAACAGATATTGAACTTTAATGGAAAGAGACATTTTGCTTCAGCAATGTACAAGCTTATGATGAGCAGGAAAACGTTAAATGTACATTTACTGAGGACATGGTCAGATGCAATTGGAAAAGATGTCGGAGGGCAGGTGGGAAAACCTATGCAGAAATGTGTCCCTGACCTCATTGAACCTGGGTGAGAGGGTGTGGTGAATAAAGATTTTAAATAGCGTTTATTGGACGTCATTCGGGCTGAGTGCAAGAGGTATATTTGACTCTGACACCTGTTGGGGGTGTGGTCATAGGTCAGGCTCATTTCAACACATGACATGGGAATGTTGTAGAGTGTGTGTTTTCTGGAGTGAAGTCACGAAGACAATGAACAATGTTTTTAGAACCGACTTAGACTTTGATTTTGTGACCATTGTCCTGGGGGAGGATGAACCTTTGGAAGATTTGAATTACCCACATAAGTGTTGGTTGTTTATGGCCTCTCTCTCTGTGAAGAAGATTGTGTTGAGAGATTCAAAGGGTACAACATTTCCCATGTCGACAGCATGGGTTTAGAACCTGCAGAATATGTTGTTGTTTGAGTCAACCTGCGGCGGTAAAAAAAGAGTGGGCTATACGAGGAGATCTGGGGCAAGTTCCCGGACCTGACATCGCAACATTTTTTTTATTATTCTTTCTTTGTTTGACCTTCTTGTTGATACTGAATTGTAAATATTTCAATAAAAATGTTAACAGAAAAAAACAACCCTTATTGATGTAAAATAGACAAATTGGAGTAAGGTCCATAAAGTCTAACACCACAATAAAATGTAAACCCTAGTTGAAGAAAGGCACGCAACGATCCCGAGTCAGATTTGCAATGAGCCTCCCTGGTTCAGGACCTCGGTGAGCAAGTGTTGAGTTTCTTTAGTGGTCTTAACAGTTCTGCAAAAGACCAGACTTTGGCTCCCGGGTAGCCTCTTTCTCTCTCTCATTCTCTCTCTCTCTCACACACACAATCTCTATCTCTTCTCTCTATCTCTGTCCCTCAACGTTGCTATCTGTAAATTTGTCTCTCTTTCTGTCAGTCTCTCTCACTCTATCTGTCCTTTTGACTGTCTCTCTGAATCCCCCATACTCTTGGAATCCCTCCTTCTCTCCCTGAATCCTCCCTCCCTCTGAATCCCTCCCGCTCTCTCTCTCTGAAACCCTCCCTCTGTCTGAACACCTTCCTCTCTCGGAATTCCTGTTGTATGCTTTATGCTTCTACACACACACACAAACGTCGCATGTGTAGAACAGGGAATGTAGAACCTGATCGAAGGGAAGGTTTG
The DNA here is from genome assembly GCF_040938575.1 of Ambystoma mexicanum. NCBI lineage: Eukaryota > Metazoa > Chordata > Amphibia > Caudata > Ambystomatidae > Ambystoma > Ambystoma mexicanum. The sequence goes on along the minus strand of NC_090935.1, from coordinate 1,320,015,718 downwards.
GAGAAACTGGGATTGGTGGTGGATGTGCGGTGCCATCCCGATGTTGAATATCCAAATCATTACTTATTGCCTCCTCTTAGTGAATTAGACACATTATTTTGGCGACAAGGGAGTATCTTCAGCGGGGCAGAGCCACGCAGGACTGCTGGGGACCAGCCAGTGATTGTGTTTCTACAGGAAGTGGGCTCTGTTTTCACGAGGAGCCAACACAGCGGAAAGAGTGGCACAGCCCTCTGGGAAAGGTTCTAGGCACGCAACGCATAGTAAACAGACACTTTTGGGGCCGATATGGGGGCATGCAGGGCAAGCACGAGATGCCTGATGTTAATGAGAGAAGCCTGAAAAACATGTTAGGATAGCACAAGCACATCTACTATAAGAAAGGCCATATCAACGTGAGGCCATTTTGGCCAATACACTTCAAGTTGTCAAGGAAACCAAGACTCATCACAGTGATTAAGAGACATACAGTGATCTTCCTCGTCAAAGTACTTGTGAAAACATTTTATATATAAACGAATTTAAGGAAAAGTTTTAAAGCACGACACAAGTAAACCATGACTCATTGCGGTGTTTGAGAAGCATACTGTAATCTTCCTCGTCACAGTACTTTTAAAAAATATAAATATTAACTTATTTTAGGAAAAGTTTTAAAGTAAGAAGCTCAAAGTCAGAAGAAATAAGACTTTTTGAAGCAGAACATGGCCATGCAAGGAATAACGGTACACGCCACAGAAGATTTTCTCCCAAATGCGGGTTAACCTACAGTTCCCTGGCCAGAATGGAGAGAATATTGGTGCAATTATATCAAAACAATTGAACAAGAAAGTCTTACGGCTGAAAAGAAAAAGCTACCGTTGTTACATGCACTCGCCCAGAGGGGCAGTGCATAGGGAGCTATCAGAGTTAGATGCTGGAGATATGGATGCGCATGAATGTGATGTCAGGCAACTAGAGACAAATGTTGTGATTAATAGAATAACATTTTATACAAGGGTACAAAAAGAAGAAGAGTTGGTTGAAGAATATGATATTATATGATATGATAAATCATTTATAACGTGCCTGCACACAAGTGTTTCTATGCGTGACAAGACAAGGAAGGGAAGACAGAGGGAGGACAAGACAAACTATCTTACTAGGCCTTGTTTCATTCCGATCGTGCAAGTGCGAGAACGAGAAGTGCAAAGGGAAAGGGGGATGGGCGGGTGCAAGGGAGAAGGGAGGGGAAAACAGGGCAGCAATGCTCTGGGAAAATTCAGCGAGGGCTGCGCGGCTCTGGCTAGTGCAAGGAGAATAAGGGACTGTAGAGTTACAGTTACAGCTCCTAAGTGCATGGTAGCCTCAGAGGCAGTGCAAGGGTGACTAGTCAAGAAAAAGAGTGGTACCCAGTGAGACTGAGGGTAGCCAAGCAACCAGTTGGTACAGCAGACAGGTAGGTCAGCAGCAGAGGAAGAGAGAGAAAGTAGAGGAGAAGAGGAAAGCTTTGAGCTGCTTCTGGAACTTCAGGTGGTCCAGCTCAGGTTTGAGAGGGGCAGGGAGCCCATTCCAGAAGGAGGCACCTACAGAGGAGAGAGATCTATCCCCCACTCTCTGCCTGGAGAAGCGTCTAACCCTTAGAGTGTTAGAGGTAGCTGAGCGAAGGGCTCGAGAAGCAAGGTATTTTTGAAGAGAGTCTTTGAATGTAGTGCGGGCCCGGCCCCAGAAAGCTTTGTGGACAAGCTTTGTGGACAATGCAAAGGGTCTTGAACTTGATCCTTGCAGCCACCAGGAGCCAGTGGAGAGATTTCTGGGCTGGAGAGATACAGTCCCTGGGTGTGAGGCAAGGATAAGTCTCAGAGTCCTGTTCTGGATTACTTGCAGAGGGCGGAGAGAGAAGCTGTTGCTATAGTCCAGCCTAGAGAGAACCAGGGCTCTGGAGACAGTGAGCTTCTGGGGGAAACTGAGAAAGGGAAGAGTTCCTATGAGGAGGTGCAGCTGGTAGTCGGACCTCTTGGTTATGGCTGAGATGTGAGGAGAGAAAGAGAGAGTGGAGTCGAAGATGACACCAAGGTTTTTTGCCTAGCAGGAAGGCGAAGGAAGAGGGCCCAAGGCGGGCGGCCAGGGTGAGAGAGGGAAAGCAGGGGCAGAGGTCCCAATGAGAAGATCTCAGTCTTACTGGCATTAAGGCAGAGATTGCTGGAGGCGCACCAATCCTGAATCATGGATAGACAGTCAGGAATGAGTGAGAGCGGAGAGGAGGCTAAGGGGAGTCTGAAGGAAAGCTAAGTGTCGTCCGCATAACACTGAAAGTTAGAGGAGAACGTAGAGATCACGTGTCCCAAAGGGGCCAAGTAGAGGTTCAAAAACCAAAGTGAGAGGATAGAGCTTTGGGGAACACCACAGGTAGAGAGACAGGTGGCAGAGAGAAAGGGACCAAGTTGGACCTGGGAGGGGCAGTCCATGAGGAAGGAGCCTGATATGTGATGCCCAGGTTCTAACGGAGTCGACTGATCAGGATGGCGTGGTTGACCGTGTCGAAAGCAAAGGAAAGATCAAGGAGGATGAGGACAGAAGCAATGCTGAAATCAAGGTTAGAGAGCAGATCTTCAGGGTTGTTCAGGAGAGCAGTTTCCATGCCTCTGGCAGCTCTGAAGCTAGACTGATGGTCATGGAGACAGCCAACAGATTAAGTATGGAGAGTGAGCTGGGAGATGGCCATCCTTTCCAAGAGTTTGCCCAGGAAAAGGGTAATGCAGATTGGGCGATAATTTGTTGGGCAGGTAGAGTCGGCAGACGGCTTCTTGAGGAGGGGGTGTTAGGAGGGGTGCACAAGGGAGTGCTTAAGGGGAGAGGGGAAGTTTCAGTGGCGAAAGAGTGATTACAGAAATTGGCCACGGCTGGAGCAAGGGTGTCAATATGGTCCTTGATGGTTCAGGAGGGGAGGAGGAGCACCTGTTTGGATGACACTTTCATAGATCAGACTTCTCTAGAAACCACGTCTGGTGTTGTCAGGGAGAAAGAGGAGGAAGGAGGAGGAGGAGGAGAGGGAGTGATGGCTAAAGGGGGGCTGAGAGAGGAAGAGGGACAGGACGAGGAGATAGAGGACAGGATGTCCTGGGTTTTAACAGAGAAGTGAGAGGCCAGAGACGTCAGAGGGTCTGGGAGGGAACAGGAGAGGTAGAGGTTGCAATAGGATTGGCCAGTTCCTTGCAGATTTCAAAGAGTTTGGTCGTGTTGTTAGAGGCAGCAGAGATGCAGGCTTGAATGTGGTCTCTCTTCTTGGACAGGACAGAGAGTCTGTATTGCCTTTGGAGCAGGAGGCAGGGAGGATGCGCCCAAAACCCTAGACTTTCTCTCATCCACCCTGCACTTGCCTTTCAGGGCGGCTAGGTCGGAATCATACCAAGAGTTTCACTTGGGTTTAGGCTTCAGCCGGATTCTCATGACAGGGGCAAGGATGTCCAGGGTGTTGGAAATAGAAAGAATGCAGATTAGAAAGGGCTGCGTCAGGGTGTGAGTCAGCCGCAGGAGTAGGAGGAGTAGATAAAGTACAGGAAAAGGCATCCACTGACACACGCTTCATGGGCCGAATGACCGAGAAGGTAGGTGGCAGTGCTGGGGTGTGGGGGGCTTTGCCTGAGGGATACAGAGTTTCCGATGAGAGGAGAGAAGAAAGTGGTCCATCCAAGAGATAGGAGTGATGAGAGGGTTAGAGAGAGGGATGTTGTCATCCGCTGCCGCCGAGATTGGCGGTTTCTTCCGTATTGTGGGTGGCGGCACAAGGGCAGAGTGTTTTAGTCCCCTTTCTATGGCCATGGTGCGCGACTCTGTCTTTCAGAGGTGGTGCCCGCCGGGAGCTTAAACACCTCCTCTCCCCAGCGGACACCGCATTGCAACCCCAGTTGGATGTTTCTGCTTCCGGGTTTTTCGCTCCTGAGGCTTGGCGCTCCGTTCCTGTACTGCTCAGCCTCTCTTCTTAGTTCCCTGTCTTCGCCGCTCTTGCAAAGTTTTCCTCCCCTCGCACCTGTCTTTCTCCTGCTGCCTTCCTGCGGTTTCTTGTGCTTTCCCGGGTCTAGTTTCCTTCCCCGGCCTGACCCGCCTCTCCTTCCCTCTCCTCGGATTTCTCTGCTTTCTGCTCATTCTGCTTGACACCGGTTTCCCGGTTCTGTCTTCTTTTCATTTTCTCACCTACCTGGTTCCAGTGTTCTGCTCAGAGCTGCGGCTCTACCACACCCTCGCCGGCAGTCCTCTGGGCGTTCTTATCCGGCAGCAGTGTTCCTCCTCATCGCTTCCTTCCAGGGATCCGTGCTTGCACCTCCCAGCACCATCGCCTTTCGATTTGGCCATGATCTCTAATCTACGAAGAGTGAGGAGGAGATTCCACGTGATACGAAGGGTTTTTTCTTCCCTATTGGGTTTTTCCCTTCCTCCGGCTTGATTCCAGAAAGGGAGCCGCAGGACTGCTGTTCCCTAGCGGTCACTGTGGCTTCCTTCCGTGACAAGCACATCACCCAAGAAAAGAGAAGGACTACTTAACCAGGCGGCACTTACAGACTACAGACAACGATTCCAGCAGCTCAGGTGAAGAGAGTCCAAAAGGAGGGGGAGAAGAGGGAACTAAGGGACTAGAAATACCACAGATGTCTGAGGTGATGAGAACATCCAAAGTATGTCCGGCAGAGTATGTCAGGCCAGAGGGAAGTATAGAAAGAGAGAGAGTGTCGCAGAGGTTGCGGAAAAGCCCAGAGGAGGGATTAGAAGCATCCAGGTGGATGCTGAGATCTCAGAGGAGGAGAAGTTGAGAAGTAGAGGCAAGGAGACAAGAGGAGAGGTCGGCCCATTCAGAGAGGAAGAGGGCGAACTGGCCAGGTGGCCTTTAGATGGTGGCCACAGTTAGAGAGAAGCCAGGAGAGATAGAGAGCCTGCAGACCAGGCATTCAAAGAAGGAGTAGGCCTGTATAGGGATGGCAGAGGCCGGGACCCACTCCGGAAAGATCAGGGCTACTCCACCTCCAGGATGGTTGGTTGGTTCGGGGTTTGGAGAGGATCTTGTAGCCCACAGGGAGTAGAGTGTCAAAACTTGTGACATAACTGGCCGTAAACCATGTCTCAGTGAGAGCAAGGACATCTACAAGAGTTGAGATTAGTGACGTGGAGCAGGTTGCCACATTTGAAAGACTTCATTGGAGGGTTACAGGCTTGAGGTATACGTTGAGGTATATATTTCCTCCCCAGAGAAATTGGCACTCACATGTAATTCCGGAGCAGGTATCATGACAGAGGAGTTAATACATGACCAGGTTATTAACATGCTAAGGATTCCGCTACACAAGACCATGTGTGTGCTTCCAGAGTGGCCGAGTTGATCAGGAGGTTCCCCGCAGTAATGTGCATTAAAGCAATGATTTGAAGTTCAGAACTCAGGAGGGTGCTGGTGGCCATTTTAAGCCCATGCTTTGTGTCCTGGAAGTTTGTCTGGTGAGAAAGGGAACTACATATCTCCATGATTTGAGTGTGAGGAATTTCAGATCCCAGGGAACTTCTTGCTTACCTTTTCCTAGAGAATTTCGGGTTGGTCTTTCCAGTCAGGTTCCAAGGGAAAATAAATGTTTTATTTATGCAAGACCCATTTCTGAATAGGGACGGGGAGGATTTCGACTGTTGTTCTAACTAAAGGAGGGCACACCGTATGGGTCAGAGTGCCTTTTCCTTCAACCCCTAACTGGTGTCTGATGAACCTCTACTTTGCTGTCTGAGGAGCATGGCTGGAGGTGCCATTTAAAGTGATGGTGTGGCTGCCTGCAGGCTTTTGCGATTGCGAAACAGGGGCTTTGCATGCTGCCTGAGGGAAATCCCCCGTATGCTGCCTCCAGCATTTTATCCTGTGCGCCATATGCCCTACTCGCCCCCCACTTACTTGCATGGTGGGTCTATCCATGATGGTGCCTGTCCGCCAGGAATTCAGGGAGAGCCAGGGGCACATGCAGCCTTCGGGGCGCCGGGCATGGAGAAAGGGCTCAGCAGACTCCACATCTATGGGTGCCCCCATGCTGGATGCACCATGCGTGTGCTGAGGGCATATGGCTGGGTTCTGCACATGCACAAAAATGTGTGCATATCCTGGTTGCTAGGGAGAGGCATTTGGAACACTGTGCCTAAAATCCATTCTGGCAACCTATGTTAACACTTCTTTGAGTATACTCTTTTTTGCGTCTTAATGCCCCCTTACTTGCCCATTTGGTAGCCTTCTTGTTCCATTGTTTTCGGTCTAATCTCTGTTTCTCTGCCTGTACCGGCCTGTGCCCCCATTCCCTCTCCTATTCCAGTTCCTTTCCTCTTTGGTTGCCTGGCTCTTTCAGCCTGTGTCCAGGCTCGTCCTGCTTTCGGCGAAAGAACCTTCCACTTTGCGGTCTGGGTTTTGCTTTGGATCATGTGACAACCAAACTCTGGCTTCGCTGTCTCTGCACCATGAAAACCAGGAAAGCCCACTCCTGTGGTGCAGGGAGTTGGTCTTCTAGTGCTCCACCGCGTACAGTGGCAGAGAGTGCGAATAGGTAGCATTCCAGCATTTACTTGTGTCCCTCTGCACTCCTGCGGACCGCAACACATAGGATCCTTGGAGCCCCGTGGTGAGGAACTATCACCCTAGAATCAGGGTGATAGCTGTACAACCCCCCCCCCCCCCCCGAGTTGTATACCTCAGGGGGTTATCGACGAAAACACAGAGGTCATGACAAGTCTGGAGAAAGTAAGACTTCATGAAATCGGGAGGGACTTAAAGGGGACTGATTCCTAATAGCCATATTCATATTCATCATATTCACCTGTACACGGCAAGCATGCATCAAACCCCTGGGCCTCCACGGGTTTCGCTCTTGCAGACATCAAAGCACAAGATTAGAAGTCTTGGTAATGGCGAAGGCCCTCAGAAACCATACGTAGGACTTATGTCAGAAGGTGGGAGGAGAAAGACTCCAGCAAGACCAAAACAAACAAAAATGGATAAGTTTGCCAAAAGAGGTGACCAGTTACAAGACCCCAGAAACATGGAAGGCAAGTTGACAGAAAGGGGCCAGGGATCTCAGGGGGACAATACGAATGATAACATTTTGGAGGAAATAGCAGGCCTGAGGACATCAATGGAGATACATATAGGAGAGATAAAGTGTGATGTTAGCCTCCTGAGTCAGGATGTACGCAACCTGGCAGGCAGGATGGGAGAAAGGGAAAAACAAGTGGAAGAGGTCTCATCCATCACAAAGGGATTTCAGTAGACAGTCCAAGACTTAATGGTAAAAATCAAGATGCTGCAAGAACTATCAGAGGATGCAGAAGGGGGAGCGAGATGGAGCAACATCCTAATCATGGGACTCCTGGAAGGCGAAGAAGGTAGAGACCCCACAATGTATATAGAAAATATGCTTCTTCAGGAGATCGGCCCAGGTGCCTTGTTGCAAGGATTCACATTGGGAAAGGCCCACAGGGCGCTAGCGAGAACCTCCTGCCCCTGCTGCTCCGCCTCGACCCATCTTCACCAAGATATTGAACCTCCAAGATAAAGAAAAGATCTTGCTTTCTCCAGAGCTGGGGAGAAATTGGTCAGTACACTGCGCGGTTGGCGATCTACCCAGACTATACCATTCAAGTTCAAATACAGAGATGCAAGTTTGTCCTGACGAAAGAAAGACTGCGACGACAGGGCATTAAATATATGCTCCTGTACCCTGCCAAGTTGAAAGGGATCCATAAAGGAAATGCTCTTTTTTCCGACACCCCAAAGGAGGTGAACGCCTGGATGGATCGTAACCAGATGAAGCAGATGACGGAGAGTAAAGACAATACCTGAAAAGCTGCTTATCGGAAAATGTAATAATATAAGAGTTGGGCTGCACAGACTAACATTGGGACAATCATTTAGGGAGTGCCAGGCAAACAGTTGAGCGGGCAAAGGTATCCCTGGTTAGACTCGTACAATGTGAGGACCAACGGCCAAGGGAGTAGGAACAAGTTACTTACCTGTAACTGTTGTTCTCCAGCATGGGTCTGGCATGGATTCACATGCTCATGAATATTCCCCGTCGTCAGGCTGTGAATCCTCGGTAAAGAAAAAACCAGTATCAGTTTCGTTTCTGATCTGTCTTTCGTAGTAATAACCAATCACTGGTCTCTGCGTCATACTGACCACAGCCAATGACTGCCCTCTACCTAAGCACCGCCTCTGGCAGCCATCTTCAGATTTGGAAGCACGTGAAGTGGCAGTATGACCAAGTGAAGAGCCGCAGAGGGGTAGGCGGGAGGGTTCGCATGTGAATCCATGCCAGACCCATGCTGGAGAACAACAGTTACAGGTAAGTAACTTGTTCCTTCTCCAGCATGGGGTCTGGCATGGATTCACATGCTCATGAATAAAGAATACATAGCAGTACACACATGCACAACCACGGGAGGTGGCAAAGGCTCAACATTAAGAAGTACATCAAACTCAACATTAAGCATCTTACCTCCTCACCAGGCTCACCTCAGGCGAACAGGTTGCGCAGCACTGCTTGGCCGACCCTGGACTCCTCCCTGGAATCCCGATCGACGCAGTAGAATTTCGTGAAGGTGTGCGTCGACCTCCACGTAGCAGCCCTGCATATGTCCAGCAGGGGCACACCAGAAAGGAACGCCGTGGTAGCTGCGATCGCTCTGGTGGAATGGGCTCTCGGACGGCCAGGCAGCGGTCGGTTTGCCAACCGATGACAGTACATGATACAGCCGGAGAGCCATCTGGAAATGGAAGCCTTCGAGAGAGCCTTCCCCTGATTGACAGGTCCAAAGTTCACAAAGAGTTGTGACGTCTTCCGAAAACACTTTGTGCGGTCCACGTAGAACTTCAGCGCTCTAGCCACATCCAGCGAGTGCAAAGTCCTCTCAGCCGGCGACGAAGGCGACGGGAAGAACACAGGCAACACCAAGGGTTCGTTGAGATGGAAGTCCGACGGTACCTTGGGCATGAAGGAGGGGTGCGTCCTGAGCACTACCCTCGTGTCGTGAAAAGTCAAGTACGGGGCCTTGCAGGAAAGGGCCTGGATCTCTCCCACCCGTCGTGCGGAGGTGATGGCCACAAGAAACGCTGTTTTCCACGACAGAAACTTCAACGGGGCCGAGTGCAGAGGCTCGAACGGAGGTCCCATGAGCTTGGTCAGCACCACGTTGAGCTCCCACGCCGGGGCCGGAGCCTTCACCGGCGGGAACGATCTGAACAGTCCCTTCATGAACTCTTTCACCAGACGATGAGACCACAAGGACGTCCGGCCCGTGGTTCTGGTGTATCGGGAGATCGCAGCAAGATGACTCTTGATGGACGCGTGTGCCAGTCCAGCTTTGGCCAGCGTCAGCAGGTACGGCAGTACCTGGGGAGCCGTAATCCGTAGAGGGTTAATCTTCTGTGCGTGGCACCAGACAGAGAACCTCTTCCATTTGTGTCCGTAGCATTTAAGAGTCGAGGACGCCCTGGCCTTTGCAAGAACCTCTCTGCAGTCGGCCGGTATGTCGTATCCTCCAAACTCTAGCGCTGCAGGAGCCAGGCCTGCAAGTTCAGCGATTTCGGGTCGTGGTGGAGGATGGCGCCTCCTTCCCTGGAGAGTAGATCCGCGTCCACCGGCAGCTTGATTGGCGGGGACGCTGACAAGTCCAGAAGGTCCGGGAACCATATCTGCCTCGGCCACGCAGGTGCGACGAGGATCATCGTGCACCGTGACCTCTTGAGCTGGTTGACGAGTCGGATTAGCAGTGGCAAAGGAGGGAACGCGTAGAGGAACAGGCCCTCCCAGGGGAACGAGAAAGCATCGCCCATGCTCCTCGCCTGGGGAAACCTGCTGGCGAACCTCCGGCACTTGGAGTTCGTCGCCGTCGCTAACAGGTCGATCTGGGGTGTGCCCCACCGTCGGAAGAGGCGATCCACTAGATCCTGCCGTAGTTCCCACACGTGGCACGAGCGCAGCTCCCTGCTGAGTGAGTCGGCGATGGTGTTTTTTATCCCTGCCAGATGAAACGGCACCAGAAACATCCTTTGGGCGACGGCCCAATGCCACAGGTCCTGCGCCTCCTTGGACAGTGCTGGGGACCTGGTTCCGCCCTGTTTCCTGATGTAAAACATGGTGGTGGTGTTGTCGGTGAAGATCCTCACCACCTTGCCCTTGAGGGACGGAAGGAAGGACCTGAGGGCTCAGAACACTGCACGGAGCTCCAGGACGTTGATATGGAGGGACCTCTCCGTCGGGAGCCAGAGGCCTCTCGCGTGCAGATTTTCGGTGTGCGCTCCCCACCCTTCCAGGGAGGCATCCGTGGTAACTGTCTCCTGGTGGTCTGGGGTCTGGAAGTCCATGCCCGCCGTCAGATGCACGCGGTTGCCCCACCACCGGACCGCTCGGCGGAAACTCTCGTCGAGTGTGATCCTCTCCTCGAAGCCGCCCGTCGTTTGGATCCAGCGCGCGTCCAGGAACTCCTGCAACGGGCGCATCCGGAGCCTGCACATGGGAATGAGGTAGATGCAAGAAGACATCATTCCGAGGAGGGACTTGATGGACCTCACCTTGGCCGCGTCGGAAACCAACATCCGCTGTACCTTGCCCAGGATGGACCTGGTCCTTTCCTCCGACGGGGAGGCCAGAAGGGACACTGTGTCAAGCTTCGCTCCCAGAAACAGTGCGTTTTGCGCGGGTACCAGGTGGGACTTGGCGTAGTTCACGGAGAATCCCAGGTCCCTGAGAAGTTGGACGGTCCTTGCCGTGTGCTCCACGGCGAGCTCCCTCGTCTTGGCTCGGATGAGCCAGTCGTCCAGGTAGGGGTAGACGTGGATCCCCTCGCGGCGCAGCTGCGCCGCCACCGGTGCAAGGCACTTGGTGAATACCCTGGGTGCCGACCGTAGTCCAAAGGGGAGGGCTTTGAACTGGTAGTGACGCCCTTGGACCACAAACCTGAGGAATTTTCGGTGCCCCTTTAGGATGGGAATATGGAAGTAGGCATCCTCCAAATCCAACGACGACAGGAAGTCTCCTTCCTTCAGCTGACCCAGGACGTGCTGGAGGGTGACCATCCGGAACTTCTGCGCCTTGATGAACTTGTTCAGACGTCGCAGGTCTAGGATGGGGCGCCATCCTCCCGTCTTCTTCTTCACGAGGAAGTATCTCGAGTAAACTCCGGAGCCCCGAAGCCTCTTTGGGACGAGTTCGATGGCGCCCTTCCTGAGCATCGCCTTTACCTCCAGGAGAAGCTGAGGGACGTGAAGCTCTTTCCTGGCCACGGGGGGGACGCGCGGGCACCTTCTTTGAAACTCAAGCGCGTGGCCCCGGGCTTAGGCGTCCAGCACCCAACGGTCGGTGGAGATGGACTCCCACACGCTGACGAAGCTCGCCAGCCAGCCTCCCACCGGGGTGCTTCGGTGGGGGCCCGACCCCACGGCCGGTTCAATCCTGTTTCGACGAGGCTTTGCCGCCTTGACCTCCTTGGCGACGATGGCGGGGTCCGCCAGACTTGCCTCGTCCTCTGTAGGCCTCCTGAGACGACGAGCGGGCCGCTTGACGGTAGGTGGAGAAACCGCCGCCGGAACCTTTGGAGGCGCCCTTGCCTCCGCTGCTCCGAAAGGGCGTCCGTCGATGCTGCAGAACCCCAAGGGCCCGGGCCGTCTCAGTGTCCGCTTTAATGGCCTGAAGGGAATCGTCCACTGTTTTCCCAAACAGGTTGTTCCCATCGAACGGCATGTCCAGGACTCTGGTCTGTACGTCTTGACGGAAGTCCGTAGCCTTGAGCCATCCACGCCGCCTAAGGCACACGCCGTTGCCCAACTGGCGAAACCCAGTGTCGGCGATGTCCGTCGCAATAGTGATGGCGTGGTCCGACGCCACCTCACCTTCCTGTAGGATCTCCAGGGCATCCGCCCTCTTGTCGTCCGGTAGGAAGTCCAGCAGGGGAGCCAGTTTGTACCATAGCTCCCTGTCGTAGCGGGCCACGATAGCCAAGGCGTTGGCCGCTTTAATCGTCGTCGCTGCAGACGAGATGACCCTGTGTCCCATAGCGTCCAATTTCTTTCCTTCGCCGTCCGGTGGGGAAGTCGATGTGGAGGCCGCACCCCCCCCGCTTTCTTCCTGGCCGCCGCAGAGACGACGGAGTCCGGGGTAGGCTGCGCCCGGAGGCACAGGGGGGCCGCGTCCGGGACCCGGTACTTCTTCTCGTACCGGTCTCTTCTAGCTGGCGTCGTGGAAGGGTTCTTGAGGAGGGCGAGGCCCTCATCCCAAATCTCGTCCAGTAGAGGCACCGCGAGGACCGTCTTCCTCTTGGCCTCGCGCCGTTGATAAAGGAATCCTTCCTTTTTCTTCTCCTCAGGGCAGAGTTGGAAAAGCTCGGATGCCCTGGCGATCATGGAGTGGAACGATCCAATCTCGTCGGGCGGAGAAGCCCTGGTGGGAGGTGACGACGGTAGATCCTCATCGTATACCTCGTCGTCCATACCCGTCGCTGCCGTGTCAGTCCCCGTATCATCCCCTCGGGTGGACAGGGAGGAGGGCTGGACGGGGCGCGACGGCTGAAAAGGAGGTGGAGGGTGAATCCTTCTTTTCTTGGGCGGGGGAACACCAGAAGGTCCCGGTTCAGGATCCCCCGACGGGAGAGGTTCCTCCGTCGGCAACGGTAGTCTCGTCCTTATCTCTGAGCATAAGGACTGTATAGCGGACAAAATGGCCGCCGAGTTGTCTTGCGGCGCTGGCAGAGGGGAATCTGACGGGCGATCAGGGGCCCCGTCTTCACCCTCGACGATGTCGTCGTCACCTGCATCGGGATCCATCCCGACGGGCCGGTCTTCTTCCACGCCAAGGCCGTGGCTTAAGACCTCGATCAGCTCTTCCTCTGAGGTTGAGGCCGAATCTACGACGACGCCCTGCCCCCCCTTTTTCTTCCCCGCCGGGGATTTCACGGGGGTCCTATCGATGGGCACAAAAGAGGACTCCCTCCGAGGTGGCAGGGAGACTCTGAGCCCCGAGGTCACCACCACTGGTGTAGCCTCCACAGGCTGAGCCAGGGCCGCCGCGACAGTATCGATAGAGGGCTTGGCCGGATGGATTAAGGCCTTCACCACCTTAGGTGCGCTCACCGCCTTATCCTCGAGGGGGGGGACACTGCCTCGCTCCCCCTCCGATGGGGCCTTCGAGCTCGACCGGGGCCTCTCCAGGAGCTTCGCCGGGTGCTCGCCCTTCCTCTTACCCGACCCAGAGCGTTGGCTCGTGGCTGAAGGTGCCGGGGAGGGTGCGCCCTGCCTGGCACCCGTAGAGCCTGACCGTTCGGCGCTCCCGGTGCCAGCGGACTTGCAGTGCTTGGCCTTGTGTTGGACCCCCGTCGCCGGGGCGTCCTCAAAGGTCTTAGAAGACCGCTCGGATTTCTTCCTCTTCTTCTCGCCTGACGGGCTCTTCCCTTCCAGCCAGTTGGCGAGACGTTGATGGCGGTCCTTCATGGTCCGCTCCGACATATTGCCGCAAAACGCACAGTCCTTCTCCACGTGCGTCTTGTCCTCATGTAAGCAGTAGAGACAAAAGGAGTGTTCGTCCTCCTTAAAGACGTTCTGCAGCTGGCATCCAGGGCAGATCCTGAACGGCTTTCCGGGCGTCGAGCTTCCCTTCTCCTGGGCCATGTCCGGGCCTGAGAAGCTTCTGGAGTCCTCCAAAAGCGTAGCTCGACGAAATCTTCACCCTTGAGGGGCGCAGACGAATCCGACACGGGTCCCCGTTGATCGGATGGAGAGTTGGTGGAGCTTGAGGCTCTTTTGACCGAAAAAACGAAGTTTTTGAGAAAAAACGTGAAAAAATAGCACTAACGCTCAAGAGCAATAGCACGAGGATCCCAACACATGAACGTGCGGTAAAAATCTGAAGATGGCTGCCAGAGGCGGTGCTTAGGTAGAGGGCAGTCATTGGCTGTGGTCAGTATGACGCAGAGACCAGTGATTGGTTATTACTACGAAAGACAGATCAGAAACGAAACTGATACTGGTTTTTTCTTTACCGAGGATTCCCAGCCTGACGACGGGGAATATTCATGAGCATGTGAATCCATGCCAGACCCCATGCTGGAGAATAACCCATGAACAAGTCCCCCCCCATGTTTGTTTGGTCCTCTTTTCTATTGGAAATTAAGTACCTAGGTACTAAGCCACCAGGCTCCAAAGGGACAGGAAGACTGAATGGTGGCTATGCCTCTACAGAAAAGTTCTGGTGAGCAGTTGAGTTGGGTTTTTGTTAAAAACAGTTCATTTTGATTACAACATGGTTTAGTTCGGAGGTGTAAAGAATGACAGGCGGTTACCCACAGGATGGCAAAAGGGAAGGGGCGACTCAGGGGGATGGAGATAGATGCTGAAGACTGGATAGGACCAAATGGCTGAAATGTTAAGAATCTCCTCCTGGAATGTGAGAGGGTTTATTAGCTATGTTAAAAGAGTAAGAGTGGCGACATACATACGCCATAAAGGGGTCAAGATAGCATTACACCAGGAAACGCACTTCACACCTGAAAAACAATCTCAAGTTCTGCATAAATGCACACCTGAAAGACAATCTCAAGTTCTGCAAAAATGGATGGGGAAAGGATTTGAGTCAGCATATTCCAATTACGTGAGGGAAGTCCTTATATGGATAGGCCAGACAGTGCCCTTTAGGAAAGTGGAAGTCCACACGGACGGTGATGGGAGGCTGGTGATATTGCACAGGTTTTTAGATAAGAAAGAGGTCTGTCTGATTAACACTTATGCCCCCAAACAAAATGCTATCGCCTTCTTTCTCTCTTAATGCCAAGTTAGCCCTCTATGAGGGAATGACATGGATCTGGAGGGGGGATTTTAACTGCACGATAGATTCGCGATTAGGTAAATCAGATTGTAAACAGGGACCACTGTCTCCCCCGGCAAGGGATCTGCTGACTCTAATGAGGGACCTGGAACTGAAAGAGATCTGGAGGTGGTTGAGAAGGCCCAAGAATGAATTCTCATTCTACTCAAACATGCATAGATTATAAACACATATAGATTACTTCCTCAAAGGTTAAGATCAGCTCAGGGAATTTGTAGGGGCTTCTTATGAGGGCAAGATACTCTCAGGGAATTTGTAGGAGCTTCTTATGAGGGCAGGATACTCTCAGATCATACACCCTTGATTGTGGAATGAGTATTTTGCAACCACCCCTCCCTGATACGTACGTGGAGACTGAGAGCAGAGACTCTGTAAGACGGACCCTTTATAGAATGCATGACACGGCAGATAGAAGAATATTTCAGCCTTATTGAAGGCAGTGTTGACTGGGAGGAGGCTTTATGGGATGCCTTTAAAACAGTGATGAGAGGAGCGGCCATAGCACAGGTGGGTGGGGTTAGAAAAGTACTGGAGCAGAAGTTAGAAAATACAGAAGCAAGTATTAAACAGCTGGATACTGATGATGGGGGTAGAGGGGAAGCTGAAGGTGAACTCATACACCTTAAACAGGAATGCATGGATTACTGGGTAAGATTGGGTAAATACAGCTTTGCAAAATATACTGAAAAACTACATGGGCAGGGAGACAAGCCATGTAGATTATTAGCATGGTTGTACAGGTGTAGTGATAGTCAGGAAGGAATCACTGAGATAAATGATGAATGTGGGGAATTGTGGCAATCACAGAAAGAAATTACTGAGACCTTTTGGTGTTATTATCAAGGTCTGTACAGCGAAAAAGGGGTTATTCAGACACACGAGACAGAAGAGACCCTGTTGAAAATAGACCTCACCACCCTAAGTGTGGAACAGTGAGAAATGCTAGATGCACAGCTCACACTAGAAGAACTGCGGGTGATAATCAGCACACTGCGCTCTGGAAAGACACCAGGAGGGGGCGGCATACTGACTGAGTTCTACAAGGAATTCATAGAGATAGTGGCCCCAAAACTCTTACAAACCTTTCAAGAGGCATATGAGATGGGTAGGCTACCTAAAAGCATGGACAAATCTATTATACCAATCGTGAAACATACCGTCCGATATCATTTATTAATCAGGACTCAAAGTTCCTTACAGCGGTCCTAGCAGAAAGACTCAGAAGGGTGATGGGATAATTGATCCATCCGGACCAGACAGGGTACATTCCAGGGAAAGCAACAATTTAAGATGGTTACATGCAATAATCGATAGAACGCAAGACTGGTCAGAGGGTTGTGCAGTGGTGGCATTAGATGCCATAAAAGCATTTGACTCCGTTCGGTGGAAGAGGTTGTTTGCCACACTGAGGAGCTTTGGGATAGGGGACAACTTTATGAGGTGGAACCAGATGCTCTAGTCTAGGCCAGTAGCGAGTGTACAAACCGGAAAATTAATTTCAGAACAGTGAGACATGAAACAGGGAAGCCCTGTGTCCCCCATGTTGTACATCTTGCGCCTAGAACCGCTACCAATATTCTTGAGAAGGGAATTTAAAGACACAGGGCTCCTCGTTGACGGAACGTACTATGTAATATCCTTGTACGCAGACAACATGCTTTTGTACATGCTAGCCCGGAGGAAAATTGAATTGGTGTCTTATTTAGAGGTATTGGAGAATTTCGCAGAACTGTGCGGTATATCAGTTAGCAAGACAAAATCCAGCAGTTTTCCGTTGGCAAGCTAGGCTGGAGTGGTGGAATCACAGCTTCAAAACTTGGAACTCCAGTGGAAGGTCAATACATTTAGATACTTGGGAGTGGACATCTACCACAACACAAAAGAGACTCACCAGCACAACACATTAAGACCGAAGGCCGGGCTGGAGAACTCATTCAAGTTCTGGGAGAAATGACCCCTCCCAGTGAGTGGCAGGATAGCATTGCTGAAAATGGTAGCTCTCCCCCACCGGTTATATAATTTTGTAAACGTCTCATATCTCATTCCAAGGTCCTTCTTTAGGGAGTTAAATTCGACAATAGGATGATTCATATGGGGGTCCGGTAGATGCAGGGTGGCTTTGGACACTCTGACCAAGGAATATGCAGGTGGAGGAATGTGATTACTGAACTTCAAGCTCTATTACCTAGCAGGGTCAACCGCAGCATGTGGCAGGGTGGATGGCAGATATACAGACGTCAGAACATATGTTACTAAATGAAAACATAGCACCTTATTTGTTGAAAGAGGTACTGTGGTTGGGAAAGGATAGGATTAGTGACTCCCCTGGCCTTCTGAGGTTGTGGGGGGGTGGGAGATATGGGCCAGGACCAAAATAATACTTAATCTAGGAGAATCCTATTCTCCCCATTTACCCCTGGTGGCTATATACAACGAAAACACTGCGGACCTAGAGTTGATTAGAACACAGTGGTAAAGTAAAGGAATAGTGACGGTTGGAGATCTATTTTCTTCAGATGTGTTTCTAACATTTAAGGAGTTGGAGGCAGAGTTTGGAGTGCACAAAGGGAAGTTCTTGACATACTCTAGATAGCACATGGATTGAAGATGCAATGGCTGAGTTTCCCAAACCTCCTAGAGGATAACGATGTACTAGGGCTGTTATATGATGTGTCGGAGGGCGGACATGGGGTATCCAAGCTATATCAGGCGTTACTGGAAGCACTACTCAAGAACACTACTAGAGGTAAAAACATATGGAAACTAGATATAGGAAGTGAGCTCTCGGGACGGGAGTGGTCTAGGGCATTGTTCTACCCGAAGAAGGTCTTGCGGAATGGCAGGTTCAAACTGACACAATTTTATATACTCCATAGAGTGTACATGACACCACAACTAGTATCACATTTTCCGGGATCAGAAGAAATTAAATGTCCAAGGTGAGGAGGAAGAGAGGCGGGCATGATGCACGTGTTCTGGGCTTGCACAGTGATTCAGAAGTTCTGGCAAGAAATGGAAATACGACTTAGAAAGGGAGGAGTAATCAGATACGTGTGGACACCACAGGCCTGCCTACTTGACCTGATGACAAACCTCCTTGAACTCCTGATTGAAAAATTGAACTGGAGGACAATCGGACAATCATAAAACACAAAGACAAAAGGAGTAACACCAGGAATACGAAAGGGGGGTAATTCCAGTGAAATGTTTTTCTGAACTACATACCATGTATTTAATGTTTAACGTTGGGTTGGAGTCACATTGGGAGGTTAGATGGGTGGGAATTTAAAAGGGAGGGTGGGAGGCGGGCTGTTTAATATAAAAAGTGCTATCATAAGTACAATGTTGTGTAACGAAAATTACATGCAAATCTAAAAAATACATTTTTTTAAAAACATCAAATACATAAATAAATATATTGCAATTCATAATAACATCAACAATGATATTCAAAGTCCTCCTTAGTAACCTACGTGAACTCCCCTTCCCCAGGTTTCAAGTTAATTTCAGTTCCAATGTTCAACCAAAAGAAACCAGGAAATCTGGGATGGTAATAAAGTCTCACTTCAGTTATTGGTCCTTCAATGAATCAAAGGATAGTTTTGTTACCCAAGTTCAAACAGCAGAACTTGTTGGAATAAAGATTTTCCATGTCATCAAATAGCATCAGTGTTATTTCCAGCTCAGATACCTTGCCACAACCTCTAATTCTCCAATAATAGACACCAGAGTTTCTTGTTAGGGTCAAAGAAACACAACTGCTAGTAATATTAAAGAAACATAGCTTTTGGTCAACACTTAGGAAGTCTTTCTGTATAATACTATGAACTACAGTTTGTATCTTTGTCAGGATGATTTCACAACACTTCTACTTTAATCTAAGCAACTCTCAGGCTTCAAGTAACTTCTGCAGGATTTCACCATGAGGGTCTACTCTTTACCTCATAGTATTCCGCCTTAATTGTGCTACTGAAGTATCAAATCTACTGACAACCAAAACATCACCACAGCTTCAGTATTTTGTGACTTTAAACTGTTTTTTTTCCAGATATGACAAGATTCACTTCAAGTAAGCAAGGCACTCTTCCCTCTGAATATTCCCTTTTCCAGAGTGGCAGCCTCTTTGCCACTCTTGTCTGTCTGCACAAATGACAACACAAAATTGCCCTTAGGATACACTTCTCTCTTCTTCCTACTGTCATACCTTGCCTTTACCTCTTTGTATTCTGCCAGACATGATAATATACCCAGAAGCTTTGGTGTCAGTCTCTCTTGGCTTCGGGTAATGCTTGCACACTCATGGCTTGGGGAATGCTGGTGTTCCGTTATGCTTATGGCAATGCTTGCACCATTTCTTGGCTGTGAGAAAGGCTGGTTTCAATCCTGATTGGAGAAACACGTTTTTCACTCTTGGCTTGGGCAAGGCTTGTTCTTTACAACTTGTAATGGTAATGTTCAGACACTTATCTTTTATTGTTAGATTGGTTTAACTGCTTTAGTATAAATGCAGAGTTCACGGTTTCTTTCTTACGCGAGTGAAAGAAATATTCACTTATACTCTAGTGCTACATTTCAAGTGCTCCATTGTTTGGCAATCAACTGTCAATTTCACATCGCTTTTCTCGTACGCGAGTGATTGCGTTTGGATAATGTTGCCAGCAGTTTTCGTGAAAGGGAGCAGAACACTCAGTAAGACTGACCGATTTCTGTATTCCTTCCTTCGCGTGCTGCAGGACTGTTGGCTTCTGTTTGGACCCACAGCCTTCCTTGTTGATGGTATCTCTAGTCCGGCAATGTAATCAAGGAGCCTGTCTCGCTCCTGAGACCACAGCTTCACAGCAACTTCTGGCCCCGGTCTCCGGCATGCTTCCTGCTGCGCAATCTCTGCAATTAGGTTCACATGGGGAAAAGCACCTTTCTTTTATGCCATCTGCTGCGCAACCTCTGCACTTCAGAGTTTGGGGGAACAGGACCCTTGCAGGACAGGCAGTTGAAATCTGCTGGTTAAAAGTCCAGGCGTCCCTTCGGTTCTCCCACTTCTGCCTGGGTTGCCAACTGTCCTCTCTTCTTTCTGTTTCTGCTGCAATCATTCCAGCCACAGTTCCATCTACAACTACATCTAATGGCCTGCACCTGAGGCGCTTTTTAAGCCTCTCAGCTTCCTTCAGGTGTGGGCTATCAGGTTTAATCACCTGACAACTGCTGCAACATTGCTATTCAGCCCTCTTCCTCGTCCCAGTACTTCTGGGATTATGGGATTTGTAGTCCCTGACAACACAATTAGGTTTTCTTGTCAGTTTCTTAATTTTAAGGGTAGATTTATTTCCCATAAAGGTATTTAAGGACAAGTCATCAGAATTAACGGCGGCGTTAAACACTTAGCGCCTAATTACGAGGTCCCTTTGCGGGACCCGACCTTAACTCTGGTTTAACCAGCCGTTAAAGTAGGGACCCGCAAAGGGACCTTGGTGCTAATTACGGTACCGCAATTTGCGGTACTGTAATTAGCACCTTCCCCATTCCCATTGAGCCCTATGGGGCAAAAATGGGAATGGGGAAGGGCCATGGCGGCATGGGGAATTACCGCCCCACCAACCTCAGAATGGGGTGGTAATTCCCCATTCCGCCATGGCGGACTCCGGCATGGACCATGGTGCTAATAGCACCATGGTTTAGCGCCGGAGTCCTAATGAGGCCCATTATGTTAGCTGTGCCCACATCCACAGGTTTAATATGTGGTTCAGAAACACCATAGCAACAATATGCCCTTACATGTTTTGGCGGCTTTAAAAGTTCTCCCCTTTTAAGGATAAATACCATGTCTCATCCCACGGGATCTCCTCACCACCCTGTGCCTTGTCTCATCCCAGGCGATCCTCTCCCAGAACACCACCCACAAGGATGGAACAAGTTACTTACCTGTAACTGTTGTTCTCCAGCATGGGTCTGGCATGGATTCACATGCTCATGAATATTCCCCGTCATCAGGCTGGGAATCCTCGGTAAAGAAAAAATCAGTATCAGTTTCGTCATACTGACCACAGCCAATGACTGCCCTCTACCTAAGCCCCGCCTCTGGCAGCCATCTTCAGATTTGGTAGCACGTGAAGTGGCAGTATGACCAAGTAAAGAGCCGCAGAGGGGTAGGCGGGAGGGTTCGCATGTGAATCCATGCCAGACCCATGCTGGAGAACAACAGTTAGAGGTAAGTAACTTGTTCCTTCTCCAGCATGGGGTCTGGCATGGATTCACATGCTCATGAATAAAGAATACATAGCAGTACACACATGCACAACCACGGGAGGTGGCAAAGGCTCAACATTAAGCAATTCTTACCTCCTCACCAGGCTCACCTTAGGCGAACCGATTGCGCAGCACTGCTTGGCCGACCCTGGACTCCTCCCTGGAATCCCGATCGACGCAGTAGAATTTCGTGAAGGTGTGCGTCGACCTCCAAGTAGCAGCCCTGCAGATGTCCAGCAAGGGCACACCAGATAGGAACGCCGTGGTACTGCGATCGCTCTGGTGGAATGGGCTCTCGGACGGCCAGGCAGCGGTCGGTTTGCCAACCGATGACAGTACATGATACAGCCGGAGAGCCATCTGGAAATGGAGGCCTTTGAGAGAGCCTTCCCCTGATTGACAGGTCCAAAGTTCACAAAAAGTTGTGACGTCTTCCGAAAACACTTTGTGCGGTCCACGTAAAACTTCAGCGCTCTAGCCACATCCAGCGAGTGCAAAGTCCTTTCGGCCGGCGACGAAGGCGACGGGAAGAAAACAGGCAACACCAAGGGTTCGTTGAGGTGGAAGTCCGACGGCACCTTAGGCATGAAGGAGGGGTGCGTCCTGAGCACTACCCTCGTGTCGTGAAAAGTCAAGTACGGGGGCTTACAGGAAAGGGCCTGGATCTCTCCCACTCTTCGTGCGGAGGTGATGGCCACAAGAAACGCTGTTTTCCACGACAAGAACTTCAACAGAGCCGAGTGCAGAGGCTCGAACGGAGGTCCCATGAGCTTGGTCAGCACCACGTTGAGCTCCCACGCCGGGGCCGGAGCCTTCACCGGCGGGAACGATTTGAACAGTCCCTTCATGAATTCTTTCACCAGACGATGAGACCACAAAGACATCCGCCCCGTGGTTCTGGTGTATCGGGAGATCGCAGCAAGATGAATCTTGATGGACGCGTGCGCCAGTCCAGCCTTGGCAAGCGTCAGAAGGTACGGCAGTACCTGGGTGGCCGTAATCCGTAGAGGGTTAATCTTCTGTGCGTGGCACCAGACAGAGAACCTCTTCCATTTGTGTCCATAGCATTTAAGAGTTGAGGACGCCCTGGCCTTTGCAAGAACCTCTCTGCAGTCAGCCGGTATGTCGTATCCTCCAAACTCTAACACTGCAGGAGCCAGGCCTGCAAGTTCAGCGACTTCTGGTCGTGATGGAGGATGGCGCCTCCTTCCCTGGAGAGAAGATCCGCGTCCACTGGCAGCTTGATTGACGGGGACGCTGACAAGTCCAGAAGGTCCGGGAACCATATCTGCCTCGGCCACGCAGGTGCGACGAGGATCATCCTGCACCGTGACCTCTTGAGCTGGTTGATGAGCCGGATCAGCAATGGCAATGGAGGGAACGCGTATAGAAACAGGCCCTCCCAGGGGAACGAGAAAGCATCGCCCATGCTCCTCGGCTGGGGAAACCTGCTGGCGAACCTCCGGCACTTGGAGTTCGTCGCTGTCGCGAACAGATCGATCTGGGGTGTGCCCCACCGTCGGAAGAGGCGGTCCACTAGATCCTGTCGTAGTTCCCACTCGTGGCACGAGCGCAGCTCTCTGCTGAGCGAGTCGGCGATGGTGTTTTTTATCCCTGCCAGATGAAACGGCACCAGAAACATCCCTTGGGCGACGGCCCAATGCCACAGATCCTGCACCTCCTTGGACAGGGCTGGGGACCTGGTTCCGCCCTGCTTCCTGATGTAGAACATGGTGGTGGTGTTGTCGGTGAAGATCCTCACCACCCTGCCCTTGAGGGACGGAAGAAAGGACCTGAGGGCCCAAAACACTGCACAGAGCTCCAGGACGTTGATATGGAGGGACTTCTCCGTCGGAAGCCAAAGGCCTCTCGCATGCAGATTCTCGGTGTGCGCTCCCCACCCTTCCAGGGAGGCATCCGTGGTCACTGTCTCCTGGTGGCCGGGGGTCTGGAAGTCCATGCCCGCCGTCAGATGCGCGCAGGTGCCCCACCACCGGATCGCTCGTCGGAAACTCTCGTCGAGTGTGATCCTCTCCCCGAAGCTGCCTGTCGTCTGGATCCAGCGCGCGTCCAGGAACTCCTGCAACGGGCGCATCCGGAGCCTGCACAGGCGGATGAGATAAATGCAAGAAGACATCATTCCGTGGAGGGACTTGATGGACCTCACCCTGGCCGCGTCCGCAACCAGCATCCGCTGCACCTTGCCCAAGATGGCCCTCGTCCTTTCCTCGCTCCCAGAAACAGTGCGTCTTGCGCGGGCACCAGGTGGGACTTGGCGTAGTTTATGGAGAATCCCAGGTCCGTGAGTAGTTGGACGGTCCTTGCCGTGTGCTCCACGGCGAGCTCCTTTGTCTTTGCTCGGGTGAGCCAGTCGTCCAGGTAGGGGTAGACCTGGATCCCCTCTCGGCGCAGCTGCGCCGCCACCGGTGCGAGGCACTTGGTGAACACCCTGGGTGCCGACCTCAATCCGAAGGGAAGGGCTCTGAACTGGTAGTGACGCCCTTGGACCACGAACCTGAGAAACTTTCGGTGTCCCTTTAGGATGGGAATATGGAAGTAGGCATCCTCCAAATCCAACGACGACAGGACATCGCCCTCCTCCAGTTGACCCAGGACTTGTTGGAGGGTGACCATCCGGAACTTCTGTGCCTTGATGAATTTGTTCAGTCGTCGTAGGTCCAGGATGGGATGCCATCCTCCCGTCTTCTTCTTCACGAGGAAGTATCTTGAGTAAACTCCGGAGCCCCGAAGCCTCTTTGGGATGAGCTCGATGGCGCCCTTCTTGAGCATCGCCTTTACCTCCAAGAGAAGTTGAGGGACGTGATGTTCTTTCCTGGCCACAGGGGGGACGCGCGGGCACCTCTTTAGAAACTCGAGCACGTGACCCTGAGCTAGGGCGTCCAGCACCCAACGGTCGGTGGAGATGGACTCCCACACGCTGACGAAGCTCGCCAGCCAGCCTCCCACCGGGGTGCTTCGGTGGGGGCCCGACCCCAAGGCCGGTTCAGTCCTGCTTCGACGAGGCTTTGCCGCCTTGTCCTCCTTGGCGACGACGGCGGGGTCCGCCTGACTTGCCTCGTCCCCTGTAAGCTTCCTGTGACGACGAACGGGCCGCTTGACGGTAGGTGGAAAATCCGCCGCTGGAACCTTTGGAGGCACCCTGTTTGCCTCCGCCGCTTCGAAAGGGCGGCCGCCGTTGCTGGAGAACCCCAAGAGCCCGGGCCGTCTCTGTGTCCGCCTTGATGGCTTGAAGGGAATCGTCCACTGTTTTCCCAAACAGGTTGTTTCCGTCGAACGGCATGTCCAAGACTCTGGTCTGCACGTCCTGACGGAAGTTGGTAGCCTTGAGCCATCCACGCCACCTAAGGCACACGCCGTTGCCCAACTGGCAAAATCCAGTGTCAGCGATGTCCGTCGCAATCGTAATGGCGTGGTCCGACGCCACCTCTCCTTCCTGCAAGATCTCTAGGGCTTCCGCCCTCTTGTCGTCTGGTAGGAAGTCCAGCAGGGGGGCCAGTTTGTACCACAACTCCATGTCGTAGCGGGCTACGATAGCCAAGGCGTTGGCCGCCTTAATCGTCGTCGCTGCCGACGAGATGACTCTGCGTCCCATCGTGTCTAATTTCTTTCCCTCGCCGTCCGGCGGGGAGGTCGACGTAGAGGCCGCGCCCCCCCCGCTTTCTTCCTGGCCGCCGCGGAGACGACTGAGTCCGGGGTCGGCTGTGCCCGAAGGCACAAGGGGGCCGCGTCCGGGACCCGGTACTTCTTCTCGTACCGATCCCTTCTAGCCGGCGTCGTGGATGGGTTCTTGAGGAGGGCGAGACCCTCATCCCAAATATCGTCCAGTAGGGGTACAGCGAGGACCGTCTTCCTCTTGGCCTTGCGCCGTTGATAAAGGAAACCTTCCTTCTTCTCTTCCGGGCAGAGCTGGAAAAGCTCGGATGCCCTGGCGATCATGGAGTGAAACGATCCAATCTCGTCGGGCGGGGAAGCCCGGGTGGGAGGTGACGACGGGAGATCCTCCCTTGTCGTCTGTACCCGTCATGGCCGTGTCAGTCCCCGTATCATCCCCACGTGTCATGGACGGGGAGGAGGGCTGAACAGGACGCGATGGCTGAAAAGGAGGTGGAGGATGAATCCTTCTTCTCTTAGGGGAGGGCTCCCAGAAGGGCCTGGCTCCGGGTCCCCCGTCGGGAGCGGTTCCTCCATTGGTGGTAACGGCAGTCTCATCCTTATCTCCGAGCATAAGGACTGTATAGCCAACAAAATGGCCGCCGAGTTGTCTTGCGGCACTGGTTGAGGGGAGTCCGACGGGCAGTCAGGAGCCCCGTCGGCACCCTCGACGTTCTCGTCGTCTCCTACGTCGGGGTCCCTCCCGACGGGCTGGTCTTCTTCCACGCCAACACCGTGGCTTAAGACTTCGATCAGCTCTTCCTCAGAGGTTGAGGCCGAATCCACGACGACCTCCTGCCCCCCCTTTTTCTTCTCCGTCAGAGGTTTCACGGGGGTCCTGTCGATGGGCATAAAAGAGGACTCCCTCCGCGGTGGCAGGGAGAC
Source organism: Ambystoma mexicanum (assembly GCF_040938575.1). Taxonomy (NCBI): domain Eukaryota; kingdom Metazoa; phylum Chordata; class Amphibia; order Caudata; family Ambystomatidae; genus Ambystoma; species Ambystoma mexicanum. The sequence goes on along the minus strand of NC_090935.1, from coordinate 1,319,990,060 downwards.
TCTCGCCACCACTGGTGTAGCCTCAACAGGCTGAGCCAGGGCCGCCGTGGCTGTCTCGATAGAGGCCTTGGCCGGATGGATTAAGGCTTTCACCACTTTAGGTGCACTCACCGCCTTCTCCTTGGAGGGAGGGTCACCGCCTCGCTCCCCCTCCGATGGGGCCTTCGAGCTCGACCGGGGTCTCTCCAGGAGCTTCGCCGGGTGCTCGGCCTTCCTCTTACCCGAGCCAGAGCGTTGGCTCGTGGTTGATGGCGCCGGGGAGGATGCGCCCTGCCTGGCGCCCGTAGAGCCCGACCGTTCGGCGCTCCCGGTGCCAGCGGACTCGCGGTGCTTGGCCTTCTGTTGGACCCCCGTCGCCGGGGCGCCCTCAAAGGTCTTAGAAGACCGCTCGGACTTCTTCTTCTTCTTCTCGCCTGACGGGCTATTTCCTTCCAGCCAGTTGGCGAGACGTTGATGGCGGTCCTTCATGGTCCGCTCTGACATATTGCCGCAAAACGCACAGTCCTTCTCCATGTGCGTCTTGTCCTCATGTAGGCAGTAAAGGCAAAGGGAGTGTTCGTCTTCCTTAAAGACATTCTGAAGCTGGCATCCAGGGCAGACCCTGAACAGCTTTCCGGGTGTCGAGCTTCCCTTCTCCTGGGCCATGTCCGAGATGGGCCTGAGAAACTTCTGGAGTCCTCCAAAAGCGTGGCTCAACGAAATCTTCACCCTTGAGGGGCGTAGACGAATCCGACACGGGTCCCCGTTGATCGGATGAAGAAACGGTGGAGCTTGAGGCTCTTTTGACCGAAAAAAGCGAAATTTTTCTGAGAAAAAACGTGAAAAATAGCACTAACGCTCGAGAGCAATAGCACGAGGATTACAACACTTAAACGTGCGGTAAAAATCTGAAGATGGCTGCCAGAGGCAGGGCTTAGGTAGAGGGCAGTCATTGGCTGTGGTCAGTATGACCCAGAGATCAGTGATTGGTTACTACTACGAAAGACAGATCAGAAACGAAACTGATACTGATTTTTTCTTTACCGAGGATTCCCAGCCTGACGACGAGGAATATTCATGAGCATGTGAATCCATGCCAGACCCCATGCTGGAGAAAGGATCAGGAATCATCTGCCTTTCCCTGGCCACCTGGGAGGAGTATTTAGGCAGAGTTTCAGTGAGGGATACATAGGTTTCATGACATTACTTGCTAAGAATTTCTGTATAGATGTATGCAGGCAGGGGCCGGTTTGTGAGCTTGCTTTGTTACTTTCCATAATCAGTTTGGAAAATTCCACTCCGGGGTGGGCTTGGCTTTAAATTTGTTGAGCGTCGGGGTGCTTGATGTGGGATCTTTGTGATATTCTTTTCTTTTTGATTTGTTTGCACAGTGCCTATGGCTTGCTGGGTGTTCTTAATATCGTTTAGTAAGTAGCTCATGATGTTTTTACATAGTTTTCAGGAGGTCCCTGAGTTTTGTGGCACAAGTTTGGATTTCTCATTTTTGGATTTTGAACGTCTCTTGCAAATGTGTTGCCATTCTGATGCGTCGTGAGCAGTCATGTTTCTTTACTGTTAGGGCTGCTGCTTTCAAGGGTCAGATCTGCCCATTGTATGCTGTTCTGTCTTTACAGGTGTTGCTTTTCATCTATGCCTGCTCCAGTTTATGGTTGGTTTTCTTGAGCATGATCCCTGGGGTGGACTTAGCATTAGATGGAGGGGTGGGATGCGGCTAAATGACTGACTCATGCAGAGAAGGACGGAGGCAGTGGCATTATGGGGAGGAGTAGTGGACAGGCAGTGTGAACTTAGAGATAGGGATGGTATGGGTAACAAATACCTAACTCACTACGAAAAGTCAGAAGGTGGTCACCAGCCACTGGAGGGGAATCATTGGCTGCCTTCCCACCTTGTCACATGGACTCTTTCATTGAAGTAGACAGAGCGAACAACCAATGAAAATCAGTGACCTTCCACTGGCATCATGTGACTGTTTTTTGGCATGCCAGAGCTTTCTTATTTTTCTTACTATTTTTCACTAATAAGAATAAATCTGGCTAACTTCAAGCTGGCTTAAAAAGACACAAGCATGTGAGCTATTCCTGACACACATGACATGGGCTGCCCTGGCTGTCTCTTGTTGTTTCTAACAATGATGAATGCTATTTCCAAACATACATCCTTTTTTTAACCAACATAACATATTAGACTCTAGTTTCTCAATTACAGTACCCGGGACGACATGCAAGAGAAGAAGAAAAGACACAGTGCAGAATTCTACCTGCCTATTCCATCTGATTCCTACCGCCGCACCCACCACACACCCACTGCCTCCTTACCAGAAAACCGGGTATCGGTGCTTATAAATCGAAGACTTTCTAAATGAGCTTCCCCATGACCGAGAAGGACGCTGGTGACGTTAAACCCTCAAAAGCAAAACACGTCCAGTTTTGTGAACTAAAAGACAGCAGACCGCAGTACCACAGGGGAAAAAGTGAATGTTTTAAAGCTAGTGACAGTTCGGGCTGCAAGAGGCAGGGTGGGGGTGGAAGTGTCACACACTTTATTAAACCATGTGCTCACTGCCCTGTGAAGAAAGCGGGGTCACTAATTAGTTCATTCTGTGAAAAGAGGCCCTCGTGATCCCCGTTGACTTTTGTCCCCCTCCCCTCTGCTTCCCTCTCCCCCTAGTTGGCTCGAGCTATTTCTGTCATGCAACCTGAAAATCACTGGAGGGAAGAAGATCGCCATAACAACCGCTGAAATGATCTCGCGGAATGCGTCTAGTGGCACTGGGATAACCTGGATATGTGCTCCAGATGTGTCTGCTGTCACGGCAAAAGTAAACACATCTGATGGACAATGTACGGCTAGATGGCCTCATGGCCCACTCCGGAGCTGGGCTGGGGGAGGTAAGGTGAGGGAGGTCATAGAGCGTGAGGAGAGAGAGGCCCGGGTGGCGGGCTCTCCGGACTCAACGGCGGGCCTTTCTTCGTGTCAAGGAGAGTCACCCTCTGCACCATGACAGGCCCTGTTGGACTCCCTCTATGGTCCCGCTGGAGCACTTTCTGGCACAGGTCTGAGGTGCTGGGAGCAAACTGAACTCAACGCCCTTCGGGAAGGAGGCTGCGACATGCACTTACATTTCCAGTGTGTGGTTGCTGCTTCCATTTATTGCAAATAAAGGTTTTTACAAAGCACTAAAGCCGTTCCATTACGAAACATGTTTTATTATATTAGTACTCAAGCTCTCCAGGGTCGCAGTGGGAATGAACATAGGACTGGGTATGAAATAAAGTTCTAAAAAACCTTCATTATTTGCGTGTGTACTCCGCGAGCATACAGGTATCTGGGTGCTATTTGTGCTGCTTAAATAGCGGAGCCGGCCTCTCAGATCCCGCGAACAACCCTCGTAGGCTCGGTCTGCCTGAGTTCACTTGGGTTTCCTAGATCATACAGGGGCACACCTCAAAGACAGCTGAGTTAGCCGTGCAATTCTACACACACAAACACACACGCACACGCGCCTCCCCTCTCGAGCCCTCTGCTCTTTTAGCTCAAACTCTCTGCTGATCAACTGCCTCTCCAAGCAGAGAGTGGGGGGCAGGTCTCTCTCATCAGCTGGCGCCTCTCCCTGGAACAGCCTCCTGGCTCCCCTGAGACCCTGAGGCTTGAGCCAGACCTCCCTAAATTCCGGAAACTGCTAAAAACTCTTATTTTCTCTACCTCCTTCCCTCTCACCCTCCCCTGCTAATCACCCCACTGCCGCTGAGATTGGTGGCCTGGTCCTCATGAGTCTCACAGGTTACCAGGCCCTCTGCCAAGTAGACACCAACACCCTCAGCGCTTCCCTCCCAGACAGAGGTTCACCCCCCCCAAAACCCCTGAGCACGTACTGCCCTGGGCTTACTCTAGCTCTTGCCCTACCTTCCCCTCCCACCACACTCCATTGCCTCTCCCTTGCTCATCCGAAATGCCACAAGGCCTAGTAGGACCGTTTTTATTTGATTATTTACTGTTTATTACTCTCCTGCTCACTCCCTGTTTTTGCCTTGTGGCGCCTGGAAATACCATTGGGTTTTATAGGCCCTTAAACAATTGCTCCATAAATAAATAAATAAAATGCAGCTACTAGGCTCTAGTAAACCACTAAGGGCATGGGAAGTTATTAATAGATTTTAGCAGTGTGGTCAATGTTGGGGGCAATCCTGCACAGGGCTCAAGTCCCGCAACAAAGTGGGGGGCGGAGGGGACTCTGGCAGGAAGTGATGTCCCAGGAAGTGACTATATCCTAAACAGAAATATGCATATTTCATTGAATGTGTCTTTCCCAATTGAAGAAAGTGCACAGGGCTGATAAGCATTTGCCAAGAGAACATTTTTTCTCATAACAATGCCAGCTAAGTAAAAAAAAAAAAAAAAAAAAACGGTGTGCACCTTTGTCTAAGAATCTGCAACAAAATATGTCCCGTATAGCAGAATGTCAATAAGACATTTTACAGTTTTATGATAAGAGATTCAATACCGCTTGTGGCTAAGTGTCTGGCCTCGCAGCTAGGCGACCTGGGTTTGAATCCTTGCTGTGCCACTTTTTACTACAATTGGGGGAGGAGGGGAGCAGCCGATTATTTATTTTCAATTCCTTGAAAACACACAGGGCCGACGACATCCCCCTCTGAAAAAATTTGGTGTAAACAGCCAACCCACGTAATCTTATGTGGTGCCTCCTTTTGAAAAAAATAAACTATCAAAAGAATTAACACCTTACTCGTAACGAGGGGTCCATAGTCTCTTCAGACGGAAATACCCAGCATTTGCTCGCATGTGTTCATTTCTTTAACATACTATAAAAAAAAGCATGTTAGCCAATGACTGGAAATTAACAACTCTTTGGCCCTCATTACGACCCTGGCGGAATTCGGAAAACGATGGCGGAAATGCAATACCGCCATCGAATAGCGCTCGGTGCGACTATGACCCGTCACCGCAAAGTACGATGCCATTAGCGACACCGTAGTGAACGCCAACGCTAACTGCACCAAGCACGCGCGCGCGCGCCATGCCAAACCGTAAACACCACCATGGCGCAACGGTACGCCAATTCCGACCCCAGCGGACATGTACCTAACGCCATCAAGCATGGCGGAATGCACCATTCCGCTATGGTGAGAAGTACGGCATCGCGAATCAACCGTAAACGGCCCCACTGACTGCCCGTACACCGCTCCCTGCCCACAAAGTACAACTCCCCGTAGGTGCAACAAAGCCACAATGCAACCAGTGAAATGCACAAGTCACCCATGCATGCCAACGAACAAATGGACCTCAAGAGGGGCCAATGGGAGCTGCAGGGCACAGATGGCACGAATACAGACGCCATCCCAATGGACATGACCACAGTCCCCCACCAAGAAACGCACGCAAACACAGGCACCTGTGACCAGCAATATTCAGAAAATCACAACATTCCACCAGTCCACCTGGCTGACCGGCATCTGTCACACAAAACCCAATCCCCCGCCCCTGAGCATGACAACATTCAAACTGTCATATTGGCAGCCCCCATCCCTGACCTCACGGGCTTCGTAGGCAAACGCGCCCAGTACAGGACCACGCAACAAAACTCCGAAGCTGGAACCCAATGCAGATCCCCTCACAATACATCGCTCCCCAAATAGGAATATGCCACATCACTTGCAAAGAAGAACGCTACACGGCCCATATCAGAATAGAATTTTAATGCACATCAATATCACCAAGCCCATACAGCCATCAGGCCATGAACTCCAAAACACATTTCACCATTGTGGGCTGCATCCGCAAGAAATGACCAGCCACTACTCGTGTGACGCCCTGTTCCCTCATGGTACACAGAGCCACATACACGTACGAAAAGGCAACATGGAAGCGCACAGAACCGCAGGGCCGTCCCAATGGGGAGGCACTAGTCCAGCTGAAAGGCCGAAATGTTGCTCCGAGCCACCAGTACTGCGTAAGGGCATGTGGCCCATTGGCGATCGTCCCATAAGATCGTAATGCTGCTCCACTGATTAACACGAAGCAGCAGGTGTCGGGAGTAAAATCCATCTGCAGGAGTGGCATACAGATGGCAGTGGCAAAAGGGGAGGAGATACCTGTCAACCAAAAGAAAAGAAACAGAATAGAATGGCCATCAGAACTACATTCGAACAACTCACTTCAATGATCACACTAGATCCACAGCCATATGCATGCAAGCCCACTCCAAAGGATCATCACCACCCCAAAACCACTTGCGAATCATAACTACCTATATCGAGGTGAAAACACCATCACAAACGAGTGTACCTGTGCATGCGCCTGTGAAAACAGAATCCTTCAGATGGGATTGGTAACGTGCATGGACACAAGTGTCTGAAGGCGCGTCGAGACAGGGAGGGCTCAACAAGGCCAGATAGACGATGGTCCCACTATGGCAGCCCTGCATCACATAGCGCAGGGGGGGCGGACAGATCCCAAGAAGCCCTGTACATGGCAAACACTGTATCAAATCACCTGCCCATGCATCCATTCATCATTCCCTCATCCCGTAATGAAAACGCCTGAATATTTACTCACATAACATTAGAAATATCCATTGAGTCTGTGCGTCATGCAGCCTGCAAAATCCACAGTGCCCCAGCACGTAATTCCAGTCTAGTGAAGTAACATGTATTTGGGAACGTCCTGCCTTATCGTCCACTACGCAATTGCGCATCCCATACTATTCATATCAATCATAGCATTCTCGCCACGGCCCCTGTCCCAAGGACATTGAACAATAGAACGTTATATTTGCAGTCAGACCTGTGGGCATCTCCTCGCCGCTAGCTGAAAACCGAAAGCGCCGCCCTTCGAATTCCTCATTTGCAACATCACGTCGAAGAGGCATCTGTGGCCGTTTGAAAACACTAATTAATCCATCGAGTGCGGCTGTGTGTGAAAATGGCAACTGCCTTCACCCACGAATGGGACGCCCCGCCCGTCGTTGCAACTCGGTACAGTGATGAATGAGGGCCCACCGTTACTCGAGTACTACGTTCCACTGACCCTTCACAACTCTGTTCGCGACTGCACAGATAGTATGTGAAACAATGGGACCACAACAGAATGAACATATCAACCAATGTTACACGGCCATCGGGTACAAATACAAGATTGCAATAGCAAGATGCCATTCCACGAATTGCAGCGTTGTGCGCGGGACGTGCTCGGCCAAAGGGGAGAGCAGTTTGCACAGGTGGAATAAATCACCACAGGTGGAGGCCATTCAGCCTGGAAACACATAAATTGCACAGCCAGTTTCCTCCCACACCCACTCCGAAATGCTACCGGCATGACTCGCGATGTTGGCCCTGGGGGACCTGATAGCACTGCAAGTACTCCAACTCCAAGAAGAAGACGAACACCAACTACAACCGGCCGCACGGAGGAGACGCAGGAGGAGGAGGAGGCCAAGGCAGGGCCAGCAAGGGCCGCCAGCACAGCCACTACCACCACGCAGGCAGCCCGCAATCCCACGCCTCCGAGCACATCCGTTCAACCTCACTGATGAGCAGATCCACACCCTCTACCGTCTGGACCGGGACACCATAACCGCCATTGTGGACATGACACAGGCTGACCTTGTCAGCATGATAGATAGCCCAACCGCCATCCCACCCCTACTGAAGGTGGTGTCTGTACTCCACTTCCTGGCCACAGGCACCTACCAGCACACAGTCGGACAGTTGCATGGCATTTCTCAGCCACTGTTCTCACGGACACTATTGCAAGTGCTCGATGCCCTCCTGCAGCACGCAGACGACTACATCTCTCTACCACGCTCGGAGCAGGAAATTACCAACACAAAAGTGGGATTCCATGCACTTGGCGGCATACCGGGTTGCATTGGTGCCATCGACTGCACCCATGTGGAATTGGTCGTCCCACATGCCATGGAGGCCCAGTACCGCAACCGAAAACAATTTCATTCCCTGAATGTACAAATGGTGTGTGACTCCAACAGGATCATTACACATTGTTGTGCCCGATTCCCTGGATCAACCCATGATTCTATGGTCTTGAGGAACTCTACAATACCACGCTACATGGAGCGACACGCAGGGAACAGATCCTGGCTACTCGGTGAGTCTCATTACATGCATGATAATGTGGGGTATGTGATTCGGCAATGACCTGGCAGGAAGGGGGGGGGGTGTGCGTACGTAGCAATGGCATTCCACATCATACGTTTCTCGTCCACATACAGGTGATGCTGGATATCCACTGAAGAGATGGCTCCTCACACCAGTCCGGAACCCACGGGACCAGCATGAGGAAGACTACAACCATGCCCACTCACGTACCCGTGTAGTCATTGAACAGGCATTCGGCCTACTGAAGACCCGTTTCCGGTGCCTCAGCAGGTCTGGCGGGGCACTCCTGTACCGCCATGAGAAGGTTGCAAAGATGGTGATGGCATGTGTCATGCTCCACAACATGTGCGTACGTAGAAATGTGCCCATGCCCCCTGACGCAGAACTGCAAGCACCTGATGATGGTCATGATGAGGGTGGGGATGTGGCAGCACCTCAAGGAGTCTGCGAGGCACCGGAGGCCCGTGACATTCGTCAGCATCTCATTGATGCATGCTTCTAGCACTCACGCCTGGTGGCTGATACATGGACACGGGATGCGTGGCACTGTGTGTGTCTGGTACATGCACAATATGGACTGTACGCCTATAATGGCCTAGTACACAAAGATCAATGTCCACACATCTCATTGGTTGATCGTGCACTTTTTATGGCATATGTGATATCATGTTGTACACCCTATCGACCCGCCACCCAAGTGAGCCCAACACACCCCCTCCACCCGCCCACCTCCCCCCCGAACACCAGTGTCCAAAGATGCTCATCGTCCGTGGGCAGTCGCTATTGCAAGCCCCCTCTGCGGGTATCAGGGGCACCCCTGCCTGTGGAGCGCAGGTTCCTCCCAGATCTACGTTGGGGGCTGCCCTGGACGGAACTTGCAACGGATGATGTCTCTGCCTGCTCACGTCCATGCATGTCCCTAAGGGTTTGCGAGAGCTCAGTGAGCACACGGCGCACTGCGGCAAGTTCACCACATACGTCTTTGGACATCGCATGCAGTTCCCCCCTCAGGCTCTCGGTGCTTCTCTCCATTTGGACTCTCAGGCTCTCGGTGCTACTCTCCATTTGTGCCCTTAGTGTCTCTGTGCCTCTCTCCATTTGTGCCCTAAGTGTCTCAGTTGATGTTTCTATGTCTGCCTTAGTGCCCCCACATTCATCGGCATGGTCCTTGAGGAGCGTGGCCAGTTGCTGCTGTTGCACGATTAACTGGTCGAGGGACTGTTGCCTCTGCTGGGCCATGGCCATTTGCGGGGGTGTCACAGAGGGGCTGTTGTCCTCATGTTGCCCTGCCACAGGGCTTGTGGGGGATGGCCAGTCGTCTTGTGGGTGCCCCTGCGTGGTATCCTCATGTAGTACGGGATGGAACAGACAGGGGGATTGGGACAGGTCATGGATGGATCTGACTTCGACATCCCCGTCTTCTGTGTCGGAGCATGCTGCCATCAATGGGGTGTCACCTATGGTGCTGCTGCCACCGGAGGCAGTGCCTTCTGTGGCATCCGTTGGGGGGACCTGTGGTGGTGGTGTTGTGGCCATGCTGGCTGCTGGGGTGCCTGTTGATGTTCCCTCCTGTGTGCTGCCACCTGATTTGTGCTGCTGCCGTGTCTTGATGCGTGCAGCTGAGGTGGAGGGTCTTTGGCCGTCGGTCTTGGCCCTCTTTGCAGGTGTGCTGGTAGGGGTGTCCTGCAGCTCGTCGTTTGGATCGGACCCTGTGGTGGAGTAAAGGAGGGCGAGGGTTATTGGTGGGTCTGTGGGAATTGGAATGGCAATGTATCACATGCATTGGGGTGGTACCTGAGGGTGATTTGGGTCGGGGCCTTGGAGGTGCTTCCATTTGTGTGTGGAGTGAGGGTGCAGTTGTTTGGCAGCCTGCAGTTAGGGTGTGCCTGCTGCACGTGTAGTGCGTGTTTTAGGGGTTTTTAATTATTTATGTATTTATTGTGGGTTTTAACGTGCGCTATCAGGCCAATGTGTGTGGACGTTCTCCTGGACATGTGTTTCTGTTGCACTATGGGGACACATGGTGCTTCGAATGGATGGACTTTGTGGATTTAGCATTGTTTCATTAGGCCCACCTACCTGAATCTTCGGATGTCTGCACTCCTTTCTCCATCCCTCCGACTCCCTCTATGCTCTCCATTCCGATGGTGGAGGCACAGATTTCTTCCCAGGGGGTCAGCTTGATTGGTGATTCCGACCCTCCCCCGGTGGCTGTGGCAATGTTGCGGTTGGCAGAGAGTATGCTGCGGACGCGTATCCGCAGGTCGTCCCATCGCTTGCGGCATTGCTGTGGGGTGCGGGGTGCGGTCCCCACCGCACTTACCCGCTGTGCCACCAGAGCCCATATGGCCTTCTTGTTTGCGAGTGCCGTCCTGGTCATTTGCGTGGAGAAGACGACGGCAGCATTCTCCTGGAGGGTCTCTGTTAGCACGGTCAGTTCCTCACGGGAGAAGTGGACCTGCCGCTTGCGGTCGCACGCTTTCTTCGCTACTTTTCCCATTTTTCTTGGTTTCGCTAGGGTGGATGACGGGTTGGGTTGTGTCTCAGGGTGGTGATTTTAGTGGTTGTGTGGTTTTAGTGGTTTTATAGGTGTACGGCGGGTTGTTTCCCGTTCCGGGCCCGTGTTTTAACTTCCGTTTCCGTATATTTCCGGTCACCGTACTTTACGGTAGGCGCACACTGCGGTGTCCGCTGTGATGGGTGGCGGTATTGCACCTAGGGCGCCGTACGGCGGCGGTGTGGGCCGTTTTGGGGTCATTTCCGCCATCGCGGACTTTGCACTTCCGCCATGCCGTGGTGCTCGTGCCCGATGGGTCGGAATGGGCCGCACTTTGCTCCTTCTTGCAATGGCGGAAACGCTATTTACGCTGTGGCGGTCCGGTCAGTCACTTTCCGCCAGGGTCGTAATGAGGGCCTTTCTATTTCACCATCAGTTCTGGCTTTGAGCGGATAAAGTACAGATGTACTTCTTGTCCTTTCTCTCCCATGTATTACAATCGCAAGCTAGATTTTAAGCCAAATGTAATGCATCAACTCTTTACAACGGTGGAGACAGTGGTGGATGCTGGCATTTTTCATTTTAGCCGCCCAAATATTTCCCATGAATGTGCACGAGCGACCAACCATATCGAGGGAGCCCCACCCAACCTACGGCCATTCCAGTGAATGTATTCCCACTGGGAAATGTTATTAAATACTGGTAATTTTCTAAAAAGGTTGTAAACAATTACACAATGTACCCTCGGTTATGTATGATAAGCCACCAACAGCACACAGGAACATTTCCCAGCACATTTTCCTGATGCCTTTTCCCACAATAAATGCTAGTATAAGAAGAGGTTTGCATACTTGCACTGCCTCAAATACATGTTGGCATTCTGCTCCTATAAGAAATCATTTTCATGCAGCCTGACTGTGCCACTGTAAGCACACACTCATGCGAGCATTCCCTTTGTTAAAGTAATGGCACTGTATGAAAACATGTCTAATACGCCTTTGATCATAACGCCAATAATGGTGACACTTGAAAAAAACAAGTCCATACTGGCTGTGAGCCCCACTCACCCGTAATGCCCTACTCAATATTGCAATTGGTTATTTATAATGCGCTTAATACCCAGAGGTTTCTAAGCGCAGCCCCAGGATCGAACCTGTATTGCTCTGCATCGTGTTGCTGCCAAGGCAAGCACGTTGGCCCAAAGCTGAGGCTCGACCGAAGGGTGCCTGAATCCACCACTACTTCTAAATACAGAAGTACAAGTCCCAGAGCACACCTCAAAAACACAAAAACTACAAGAAGTGCATAGTTTACCATTCGACATAATAGCCACTCGTGAAACCAACCAGCCACTCATCAACCCGTACTTTGGTCTAGCAAATAGACACGCAACAAAAAAGCTGTTTAACCAGTGTGACCTCTCGCCTGTTTTGCCATGATGGTGTGTGTGGGGGCGACTCAGAAAACTTGGCCCCACCGCCTGTTACATGAAGTGGGGCACATGGCTGATATGGGGAGAATACACTGGTCATCCTACAACATCAGGGGCAAGAGGCAGGGAACCTTCCCAGGAAGTCTTCTACAACCAGGGCCTTAAGTGGGGTAAGAAGTCGAGGGGTGGCCCTCATTTGGGGGTGTGGCTTGCGGGATGGGCATGGCCTTAAAAAGTACACAATCCATAGTAAGGTATGCAAACAAATATATAAATACATGTTAACATTTATATATTTATATGCATACCTAACTATAGTTTGTGTACTATGCCAGCCATCTTTTATAAACATAGAAATATGTTACATATTTCTATATTTATAAAAGATGGCTTGAAAAGTACACAAACCATAATAAGGTACGCACATAAATATATAAGTGCTTAGATTTATATATTTGTTTGTGTGCCTTACTATGGTTTGTGTACTTCATGATGGTTTGAAAAGTACACAAACCATAGTAAGGTACGCAGACAAATATATAACATTTATATATTTGTGTGCATACCTTATGGTTTGCGTACTTTTCTAAGCCATCTTTTTAAAACATGTTTACAAAAGATGGCTTGAAAAGTACACAATTCAATCCATCTTTTATAAAGCTTTGACAACGGACAAAGTCCGAGGCGTCTTTGTCCGTCGGCAAAGCTACATAAAAGATGGTTTGAATTGTGTACTTTTCAAGCCATCTTTTATAAACATAGAAATTACCATTGCAGCCCACTGAAGAAACCAGAACGCCTTGCCACTGTACTCAGACACAAATGCTGCATCTACTATGCATGACCACAAGTGGAAAGTCGCAGCTCTGAGTCATCATTATGCAGGCCATATACTACAGCCCAGCCCAAAGGGAGAGATTTGGGATCTATAAACCCATAGAGGCTTTGCATTAGTGACTATGGGTGCTTAGAGGAGCAGTGTGAGCAGGCATGGGATAGAGTTGAAGGTGCAGCAGGAGGTGGGGCAGACGGAACTAAAGATGCAGGAGGTGTGGGAATAGAAAGCGAAGGAGAATAGGTTGGAAGTAGTGAGTGGGGAGGCCCCTGGCGATGTAGGGCCAGTCGCAGACACTAAGATAACAGTCAAACCAATGTACAGAAAGAATGGGAGGAGAAACACGCTTGTGTCTGGCGTCAGGGAGGTTAGCTAACAAAGAGCTCAAGAGTCAGAGCTTGGTCCTACAGAGGGGTCCCCAGGAACAAACGAGCATCAGTTTGGTGGAGAGAAAAGTTGACAAGATTAGGCCCTGGGACTAGGGACCAAAGCAGGATCATAGCACGTACCTAGGCACTGATCTATGTGATTCCATCGAGATTTTATTGAATTTTTAAAATCTTTTACGACATTTCTCTGCAGATGTATGGGGAGATCCCGCCGGACTCCCTCCACACACCACACCTTTATTATTACCCATTATTACCCTAACTCACTCCCTGCATATATTTGCAGTGCAATTCATTGAAAACAATTTGATGAAATCGTCTTCGTGCAAATTTTCTGCAATGAAATGTACCCATGCCCCTAGGCACCTTAGAGATCATCTTGGCCCAGCTCCTCTAGAGGAGACTTTATTGCAAAAAGCTTGGCATTTCAGAGGGAGTGTTTGTTCTCCTGAAAGGGTGATGCTCACATTGTAGCCACCAGATGAAACACACTGGAATCCTAGATGCCATCCGCATTTGCCAAGATACAGAGTGTTGCTGGGGAAAGATCCAGAGACACTGCTGGGGGGCAGGGGGGGGGGAAGAGTGTTGGATCAAGAGGATTTGGTTAGCCTTATCCACCTGACCTCCCTCTTATTTTAAGTTGCCCAACATCTGTGTTGAAGCACACAACACATCTTTTTTGTTTAACTATATCAATAAAGGGCGTCCTCTGCAGAGTCCACTTATCTTTGTGAGACAATCCATTAACCACCACACAAAACCTGTACACCCAACCAATCGCCAGCATAATCACTGATCAACACATTCAACCACACTCTACAGTGAACACTACTGCAAATACACCTGCACAACCTCAAGATTTCACAAGGCAAACTAGCACACATCACGCACAAAACAATAAAAACCTACAGTACAATTGCTATAAACCCATCCTCGCTCTGCAAGCCACACAACAGACCAGCAAGACATGAAATCACACTGCCATAGCTCATTGCTTCAGCACTAACACTGACATCCAGGTGCTGCGGTCACCACAAAGCCAGACAAGACCTGAGCCAAAGTCATTCTCGTACTCGAAGCTGTCAGGATAAAGCGCAGATGCACCCTCTCCCCCTGAGGGCAACCAACCCCCGGAAAAAAAAAAACCTCCTGCCCCTACGACAGCTATCAGTGACAAGAAAATGGCGAATAATGGACTTTATAAATTGCACTTAGCATAAAATGACATGAGGGGCATAAGCAAATTTGACTAACATCTTTATTCACATAGTACATTTTGGACCTGTAGTGTATGTAATATTAGTACCCGGCGCAGGGTTACATGTTTGGTAAACACGCAATTGATTAGCTACGGTGCAGGCGTTACCCGACTGGGAATCCCTCACCCCCACAAAGTTCCTTCCCCTCCGTCCCCGGCGGGGGATGTGGCAGCCACTCAGCCAATAAGGAGGTTTGGCACGGGGTAATCCCCACTCTGAGCCACCACACGGCTGGAGGCTGCCATCTTACCCCGATGGGGATCGAATTAAGTGTTTTCCTCCCACCCCACCCTTGCACAGAATTTCCTCACCCCCCCCAGCCCCACTTACCTTCTTTGCTGTCCATTTCGGGAGCGGACACGCTGGGAACACTTCTGTCCCCAGTGCGTCCGCTCTTGATCTGTGGCAGGCCGTCATGGAAAGGAAGAAGGGACTACACGTAGCCCATTCTTCCTTTCCATGGCGGCCATTTTTGTTGCTAACATTTTTCCAGATCTTTTGAATGGCCACCATGGAAAAGGAAAACGGACTTCGCTCGGTCCTGTATCTATAGGCCCCAGGGCATTACCTGGAGTGGTAATGCCACCCCCTGCTCGGGCCTATTGCTTACATTTTTCCATAAAAAATGTATTAATAGAACTATACTCCTAAACCCATACATTACCCTACTCAGCCCTGTATTCCATCGTCCTTCTCTCTTACACAACTATCACTTGGCTCCGTAGAAAGGGTCACACCATGGAAAAGCCCTTACTTATGTACGAAGATATACCATCTATGGTAGGCAGGCAGCTTTTGAACCTTACATTACAGAAGGCAGAGCTCCGGACTTGAAGAAAGCTGGCAGGGCAAAAAGAAAGGAGACACATGCTACAAACTAGTTGCACCTAGGACCTTGTATTATTTTTATGATGATGCATTTTGCTACCTTTTACCAGTGGACCAGATAACGCTTAATTTCAGGGCACATTGGTAAAATGTGCTGCAGCACTAACAACGTGATGTCATTGCAAAGTCCAGAAAAACACTGCCCCCATTGCATAGAAGAACCAGCATTTTTAAGTCGTTTAATTCTATATACAATACGGGGTTATATCAGTGACCTCAGATGCTTTCTACTCATTTGAAAGGAAAGTGGCTACCAGATGACACGATTTGCCATCAGTCCTTTTGAACACCTTTCTGTCAGTACTGGAAGTGGCAAGCGTAGTCAGCTAAAAGACCAGTAAAATGAGCAATATGATTCACTACTTTCCATTACATGCAACACGATCAGATAATAACCCAAAGAGTATTCTTCAAAAGAGCTGTGCAGCAGCCACGGCAAGGCCATGTGAGTTACTAAAGTGGTAAGTTCTGTTTACGTGATAATATGGATCTGGTAAGTTAACTGTTAATGTTGCAGTACTAGAGCCGATCATGTTGTGATGTCATACCCCCCCCAACAACAATACAATAATATAAAATACCAGGTACTTCTATCCATGACAAGTTAGACAAATATGGTCAAACAACCCAGCCTGTTCAAGAAGGTGGGTGAAGTGCCCAAAGTCCAGGAAATGGTCCTGTGATAAAAAGTAGATCAGATCTTAGTTCAGAAGAGAGAGTGAAGGAGGAAGAGTGTGTGTGTGTGTGGCAGAATAAGGGTACTGTATGTTTCTGAACTACAAGTTAAGGGCCCATGGAACACTTGTGACAAGGTGCCTCTTCGTTTTCGAGGCCCCTTACCCCTCCAACTCTGATCGAGCAGGGCGTAGTCCTCTTCCTCATGCTGTGGAATCAGGTATCCTGTATATGGGCCCGACTCACTCTGGAGAGACACACTAGAGTGGCTGCTATTTGGTTTACAAAGGCAGAGTTTCTGGCGGGTGGTCACAGGGGAGTCAGGGGACAACAAGAGGACACATGCCAGCATGTTAGAAGAAGAATATTCCTACAGTGTTATTTCTCAACAGGCCAGACCACTCTATCTCTTCCCCAAAGAAGCAAATGAGGATGTTTCTGTATGGGGCTTTCCCAGCCTGTTCACTCTACCTCTCACACTGAGAACTGCATTCAGCAATGTTCTGATTACTTTTCTCATTCCCAGTCTGTCACATCTGACAGGGATTCAAGTACAGCAGTGCACAGCCCATAGAAAATCACTTAGTAGGATTTCGCCCCAAAGATCTGAATACAGCTGGATTGCATCCAGTAGGAAAAGGGGGGTGTCATCCATAGAATATCCTACCATAGAAGTGTGTGTGTGTGTTTTATTTTAGTGTAGAACATGTTTCTTACATGGCGCCTGCACATATGTATATACAATTGCATAAGTTATTGCACTAAAGCACCTTCATTAAAATACACATGTACACCAAATGCATAGAAGTCTGCATGCTCTCCCCGTGCTCTTACTTCAAACCTCTTATAGAAAAATGTGTTTGAAAATCTTTTGAATTAAACAAAATATATTTCTCCTGCTGCTGGAAAAGGGCTTAGTCTGGGAAATCATTTTGGTGCAAATTAATGTGTGTTTCTAGAGTTTCTATTGCAATTCCTTCTGTGTTTTTAAATGTTTTGTGGATGATTTCCAATCCGATCTTCTACACAAATTACCATTTGTCCATCTGATAAAGTGCATTGTTAGAGAGTCTATTTTTGGAGCTAACTGATTTGCGTTTTTGACAGGTTTTAATGCAAACTTGCCTGTGTTTTTGAAGGGTTTTCAAGAATATCACATGCCCTTACCACACTTTCTCCTGCCCGTGAGTATGTTTTGGAGCAAATGTGTTCATGTTTCAATCCCATGTTCTCCATGTTGGGCCTGAAGACCATACTGCTTCTCAGCCATGGATAGCCTACTTGCAAATACTGCCACACATACATCATTTACTTCCCAGTGATTCAATGCAATATACCGAACCCTCAAAAGATCAGCATTATTTTACGATGGTGGCCAAATTAAACCTGCCACACAGATTATGTGCCCCCCTCCACCTTCCTCTACCTTCCATTCCGTCTTGCCCTCTTACCTCTTGCAATTGTATTTATCCTGTTCAGTGCAAGGGGTCAAGTAGCAAGATGCTGTATTCCCAAGTTATCTTGGTTCACCATACGGCCACCTTTTAACCTATGAAAGCAACTAACCTATCAACGCAACTGCAACTCAAGGACATGGTTGGAAAGGGGTGGTACACATGCAGGTTATTACCAGAAAAGCCATGCGACCTCCTACAATGAGTCCAGTCTCCACAACATCCCAGCACTATACATAAGTATATGTCAAAAGCCTCAGGTATGTGTTCTCATCAGACAACCTACACACTGGGGCCCACCCTAACATAAAAGTGTTTTAGGGATCACCCATCTACCCCTACTTTAGAACTGGTCAGTCATAATGGTATGTGGCTGAAGGGCCTTCCAGTGTAGACCTTTCGTCAAACTGCATCCTCAAAGACACCCTCCGTGCCACTCATCCACAATGCTGTAAGGTGGCCTTACTGTGACAAAAGGTGCTGTACATGCAACAAGCACATAATAACACACATAGCCCAATTTATAGGTACACCACCCTGAGCACTAAATGCATTCTCAGAAAATATATTAATATTGTATCAGAATATAACACTTCCCACGGCACCCTCTTTCAGTACAGGACTCTGAAGGATGGCCCACATACCTGATTTCCCGTCATCTGCTTCTCCACCTTATTCGCTTTGCACACAGTTCACGTTGGCCTATAACCCTTCTGATGGTCAACCCAGCAATCAGAGAATTATCTCACTGCGGTGTCAGATTATGGTAAACACTCTTCAAGGGGATGCTCAAGCACATCTCAACCCCATCACACAACCACTCACTGAACAATGTCAGTACTTCTCTGTAAGTACTAGAAACTGCCTACACAAGTATAGGCTCATTCACAGGAGCATTAAGTATTTGCCTTTTCTGATCAGCACTATGCTCTGATCCTTCCTCACTGAATCTACATCCATGACAACTATCACAAACCCCATCCCCACCCCTCACTCCCTTACTTACTGATAGAAGTATTTAATGTGGTTTTAATTTATAACCCCCTTTTCCCTTACCCACTGTGATAATTTCACCTACTCGATTCTGGGGCCTTTTAGTGTAATGACCAAGTTGTTGGGTGCTTTCCCTAGCTAGAGGACGAGGAGCCTCAGGGTGGTATAGGGAGGATCCCTTGGACACCTCTCCTTAGTCCCCACCATACAGCACAGGACAGTCACAGGGTTACTAAACAACACTGTCCTTTAAGATCCATCCAACATGCACCTCAGCTAAAGACAGGTCAACAACTCACACCCTTTCAGCAGACTAATGACCCTGATGCCAAGTGCTTCCTCCCCTTTTTTGAAACACCACCATTGCGACAATTTACCTTTAAAGAAATGGAGATCTGAGCAGAGAGGGACAAAGAAAGGACGCCACAAGAAGAATCAGTGTACCCGCCCTGGAGCCATCTCTTACATCAGGTGTCCTTTGCTGATTCATGTGCAAGCCAGCTTCCAGGCTTGTGCAGACATACAGAGTTCACAGAAATGCCCTGCACGGCCCACCAAGCGAGTTTGTGAAAAACCACTGTCTGCTTTAACAGTGCTAGAAGCTCTTACTCCACAAGCAGGGCAATAAGAGAAGTGGAAGAGATTATTTACACCACGATTTAGAACATATCTACATTCTGGCCTCATTAAAATAACACCGCAGCTCCTGCAGTTCCATGCAGGGAATGGCTATGACATATACGGATTCCAGGCTGGTGGACTAGCCATTTAAAGACTTTGTCTACATCTCCAACTAGTGAGCAAGGTGCCCCTTAGGACCACAGCCAATTCCAGCCCCTCACCAATTGGACATAACAGACGCAGACCGTCAAAGTGAGTCCAGCCCAAGGGGAGGGCTTGGACGTCTGTATAAGCCTGGGCTTTCAGTGAGAAAAAATGGCTGTTTGGAGAAGGAGCTATTGACAAGACCTTGGAGGTGGTTGGAGAGCCTGAAGAGTAGGAAGCAGTTGGGGCAAAAGAGCAACTTGGCAAGGAGGCTGAAGAGTAGATAGGAGAAAATAAGATAGGAGATCTAACTGAGGCAAAGGTTGGACAATATCAGGAGGTGGTGGTAAAGAACATTAGTAGAAAGGTTGCTAGAGATCATAAGGATATGCTGGAGATCCAAGATGGCGGCCGGCGGAGGAGGATGTGTGTGAGTGTCTCTCCCCACCGGGCCGCAACATAGGAAAGATAAAGGAGGAACGTGTCGCGCCTCTACACCCATCTCCTCCACACTGAAAGTGGGGAATGGATGAGGAAATCCATTGAGGGACAAGGAGACCAGCGATCGCACCGTGGAAAATGAAAAACCCAGCCCAAGGGAACACAGAGCCCCACCCAAGGGAATACAGAGATATGCAGCAATATGAGCCACTAGAAAGGTAGCAGCAGAGAAGCAGGCGACACAGGAGCTGGGGTACGACTCAGAAGATCATCAGCGGGGGATCGGAGGAAGCAGAATGCATGGCGTAAACACTGCGCGAAGACGCCGGAGGCTAACACATAATACGCGGCGGCCGCATAGGAGAGAGGAAGAGCACAACTGATCTGGGGTACGGGCGCATACAATAAGCACAATTTCGGCCCTGGGAAAGCAAAGCACCCGAAGTGAAGCAGAGAGATCATCCCCCCTCCCACCCAAGAGGGAAGGGGGCAAGTTAACAGTGGGATCTATAAGAAATTCCCTGGGGGGGGGCAGAACAGTTTCAAAACAAAGGGGAGAAAAGTGAAGGAACGAGACAGGGAGGCCCTGACAGTGAGGGTCAAGTGGAGGAGGTGGAGGAGCACAGAAGCAAAACTAAGGCCTCAATCACCAAAGATAAAGAGAAGGGGGAGACAAGATGATACCCCAAGAAAGCAAATTAACCCCATAGGAGGCCAAGGTCCAAACAGTGAGGTGAACGGGGAGATTGCAGCAAAGGGGAAAAGAGACCCGGGAAGGAATATCTGAGCAAAAACAAAGCAGAAGGGGCGCCCCCCACATTTATCACTTCTTTCTTCTCACCAACCATCCCCTTGCCCCCCAACGGACCTAATAGAAAACAAGGAACAATACGAAAAGAAAGCCAGCTGAGTGGGGATGAAGAGAGAGACAGGGGAAGCAGACCATTTTAACAATGAAGGCCCCTCCTCTTGGAGCTTGAAAACATTGTGAGAAGAGAAGCACAGCAGGGGATACCTCGCAAACTTTGTAATTCACGTGAGCAATAAGCATGCCTAATATTAGTGGGGCTCTTTGGAAGAGGCCGGCACAGCGTTCACTTGTCCAAAACAATGGCGAAAGCGGCATCAACATCCCAACGAAGCCCCCAACCAAGACTAGAGGCAAGCATCAAACAACTGTGGGGCCCAAGGAACACTACAATCCCCAGAAGAGGAGAATCAGCCCAAAACCATCCCATGCCAACTACAAGAAAAGATGGTGCAATGGCAAGTAATGAAGATATGCAGGGGTGGTTCAAAGAATTACAAACACAATTCGAATCACTAAAAGACGAAATGAGACAAGAACTCAAAATAGATGTGGCCAAGTTGGAAGAAAGGACGGACACATTGGAAAAAGCTGTACAAAGCATAAAGGGAGATGCACAAAAAAACGATGAAACTTTGGACCACATAGCTCGCCTAACATATAATCTTGAAATCCAAAATGAGGACTTGCAAAACCGATCAAGGCGATCGAACATTCAGATAAAAAATCTTTCAGAAGCGGTGGAAGATAAAGATTTAAAAAGTACAGTCCAACAACTACTCGCAGAAATATTGGAAATAGAAGAGGAACAGGTCCAAGTGGATAGAATACACAGAGTAGGACCAGGAAGTACAGGCGAACCAGGCACCTGCCCAAGAGATGCCCTAGCAGCAATAACATCCTATGGTCAGAAGGAACAGATCCTGAGGAAAGCAAAAGAGATCGGGCAGGTGCGAATTACCGGAAACGAGGTTCACCTATACCAAGACCTAGCAATGACCACGCACCAAAAAAGGAGACAGATGGAAGCCAGTGATGAGATTCCTAATGTCAAAACAGACAAAATACAAATGGACATTCACCTTCGTCTTACTATTTCCATGGGAGGGGCAAACCCACAGGATTACGAAGTGTGAGGAAGGCTAAATATGCAAAGGGAAGAATGAGGTAATACGGAAGAACAACAAAGGGGCGAAGTACTCTGCGGGAAACCGCGGGAATGGAAAAAAGTAACAAAGAAAGGCAAAAGTGGGACATAGACGTTCTAACATTAGTGATAGAGGACACTTGGAGCATGAATACCCAAGACAAAAGGATACAAGAACAGGAGGAGAAGCGGACTTAGAAATACCCAGGAAGAATGGGTAAGACAACAACACGTAACATATGATAGAGGCCCAGGGGGAATGGGAAGAAGGGACACATCTTCGATCCATTAGTGGGGTTTAGTAACCCCCACAATATCTCTGAGAAGGCATGAGGGCCGGGCCCAATGGACACTCGGTCCGAGTGCTCTTAGGAACCTGGTCCTTCCTCAGAGAAAGGGAAGGGGGCGGGGAGTTTGAGGCGCGAGTTGATGTTGACAAGTTGGGGAAAGGCGAGGCAGAGGGGGATGGAAGGGAGCTGTCCAGAAGTGGGGGAAAAAAGTCTTAGGCTGGTAGATATTAGGGAATGAGATGAAGGAATTTCCGATGAAGGTTCTTAAAGTACTGAGGTACAATGTGCGGGGGCTCAATACCCCAGTCAAAAGAAAAAAGGTGGAGCACGTCTTGCAGGTAGTAAATTCAGATATACTGATGTTCCAAGAAACACACATAAGAAAAGCAGATAAATGGAAATATAAAATCAGGGAATACACTCAAATATATAAAGCAAATGCAAGGGAAAAGAAAGCAGGAGTGCCGATCGCATTACATGATATGCTGGGAACACAGTTAAGGAGTCGGTAGCGGATAACGAGGGAAGGTACATATTTCTGAATTTCGTCCTGGAGGACAAAACGATTACTGTAGCGTCTTTATATGCGCCAAACACAGGACAAGATGGGTACATAAGGAAAGCCATGTCAAAACTAGAGACTTTTGTGGAAGGGGATGTTATATTAACGGGCAATTTTAACATAGCATGGGTGCCGTATCACAGAAAACGCAAACTTCATCCAAAGCATTAAAACGGAAGATGGCGACACTATCCCTCCACGATGCTTGGCGGGTAGTCAGAGGGCAAGAACAGGGATTTACGCATTATTCCCACATACACTCCTTTAACTCAATGATAGATTACATCTGGGCATCAACAGGGCTACTGGGGGAAAATAAGGGAAATAAATGTTGGAACAATCTCCCTATCGGATCATGCCCCACTGTGAATGAGTTTGGAGTGGGGTAATACGAAGGGGGACTTTGGAATTGGAAATTCCCCATATACTTTCTATACGACCCAGTGATGTGCGAAACAATAAGAGAAAAGATTGAGCAATACTTCAGAGAAAACGTTTCAGAGGAAGTCCCCCAGGAAATAATATGGGATGCATTTAAGGAGGTAACGAAGGGGTAACTTAAAGCGCTCAAAGCGGGGAAAGAAAAAACATAGAAGACAGTGGGAAAAAGATCTGGAAGAGAAGTTAAGGTATATATAAGAGGAAATGGCAAAAAACCCAAATAATAAACTAAGGAAGGCCATGAGGCATGTGCAGGGACATATAGAGACACTAAAAACAAAAAGGGTCGAGAAAGCATTACTATGCCTAAAACAGAGGCACTATGTAAAAGCTAATAAAGCAGACACACATTTAGCCAGACACCTAAAGGAAGAAAAGGGGCCGAGACAATTATAAAACTTTGGAATTGCCAAGGACAGGTCAGAACTACTAATGAAGACATGGGGGACATTTTTAGGGAGCACTATAAGAGGTTGTACACCTCTGGTAATCCCTCGGAAATACGACAAGAGGAATACCTAAAGGGTCTCACTATCCTGCAGATAATTGAAGCAGAACAGGCAGCATTAGGTGAGGACATAAGGGAAGAAGAGGTCAAAAAAGCAATAAAAGATCTTCCAAAAAATAAAGCCCGGGGCATGGATGGATAACGGGCCAGCTTTTACAAGAAATATAGTGACATACTGATCCCAATTCTCACGAGATTGTTTAATACATTTATAACTTAGGGAAATATAACCCCATCTATGAATGAAGCAAAGCTGGTAGTATTTCACAAACAAGGGAAAGACCCAACAACACCAGTGTATTACCGACCAATGGCTCTATAAATTTAGATGCTAAATTATATACGAAAATACTTGCTAACAGATTGACCCAGCTTCTACAGAAATTAATTGGCCAGGATCAATCAGGCTTTATACCGACCAGACAAGCATTCAATAATACTCATAGAATTTGCCACTTAATAGAAAAAACAGGAATAACCCAACACCCAGCAATCCTGGTCTCATTAGATGCAGAAAAAGTGTTTGACAGAGTTGAATGGTCAATGATATTTAATACACTGAAATATATGGGGTTTGGGATGAAGTTTCTTAACAAGTTGCAGGCTAATTAAGTGACATCATCGATTTGCACAACCTTAAACGGCA
The DNA here is from genome assembly GCF_040938575.1 of Ambystoma mexicanum. Lineage (NCBI taxonomy): Eukaryota > Metazoa > Chordata > Amphibia > Caudata > Ambystomatidae > Ambystoma > Ambystoma mexicanum. The sequence goes on along the minus strand of NC_090935.1, from coordinate 1,319,965,892 downwards.
CTGTGTCAGGCAAAGTAGATATAAAACGAGTAACCAAACAAGGGTGCCCACTATCCCCACTGCTCTGCACCATATATTTAGAACCCCTACTAACAAAGCTACAAGAATTAGACCAGCTGGCAGGAATAGCAATAGTGGGAGAAGGTCACAAAACTATTGCTTCGCAGACTATATGCTAGTAGCCCTGTCAAACCCAGGAAAGGTCGCTACCAATATTAATGAGAGAACTAGAAGAGTTTTGGGCGATAGCAGGATTAAAAATCAATAGGTTAAAATTGGAGATGCTTAATCTATCAGAGGACCCAGAGGTAATGCATAGATTGTAATCAAACAAGCTGCTGAAACAAGCTGAAAAAGGGCATAGCATACCTGGGCATAACACTTACAAAAAACATAGAACGTATGTATGAGGCGAATTGCCCGCAGCTACTAGGAAAAATTAGAAAAGATCTGATGAAATGGAATCCGCTTACAATAACGTGGTGGGGGAGATTGACTACAGTACAGATCATGACACTTCCTAGACGAATGTATTATTTCCAGGCATTACCCATTAGACTCCCGAAAACCTTCTTTAGATCCCTGCATAGAGCCATTATTTCATATATTTGGAAGAGAATATCTGCAAGGGTAGCAATGGCCACGCTCACACCACTGAAGAATAAGGGGGGGGGGGCATCGCAATCCCGCACTACTCCAGATACTATGAGGTGGCACAATTATGCGTCATGTGAGAATGGTTAAGGGGAGATCAAAATAAAATCTGGGCAAGACAGGATAGGTCGGTCGCGGGAACCCCCCTTCAGGGAATCCTGTGGCTCAACAAAAAGAAGAGACACACGAATACCAGGATTAGTGAGATACTGGTGGTAGGAGTAGACACCTGGGACAGAATCACAGAAAGGGGAGCACTATCGGTAAAACCCTCCCCAATTTGCCCTATGTTTGGAAACCCAGAATGTCAACCAGGAATGGAAAGAGAGGCATTTAAGAAATGGGAAAGAGTAGGATGTCAGAAAATAAGGGACATGCTCCTTGGCCAGTCACTCAAAACATTTTAGGAATGTGTGCAAGAAATAGGTTTGACAAAGGAATATAGATTCAAGTATACCCAACTGAAACACTGGTTCAGGTAGATCCCCAACAATTAAAGAGGAAGCCACAAGACAATTAACGTCATTTGAACAATTTATAACCACAAATACAGAAAAAAAGCATAGCATCTAATATATACAAACACTTGAATGACCAAGAACAGTGGGCTCAATGGAACTATGTGAGGAAATGGGGGAAAACTTTGGGAGCACCATACCAAGAAATCAATGGGAATACCTTTGGGGAACTATCCCCAAACTAATGTGCTTTATACAACTAAGGGAAATGTGGATCAAGGTACTTCTGCAATGGCACTAGTCGCTAGAGGGGATCCTTGCGATCTTCCCCCTAACATCAGATCAGTGTTGTAAGGGGTGTAAGGCAGTGGAAGACTGGAGACAGAAATGGAAAACCTGTCCTATAATACAAACAATTGTGGGTGGAGCTCGAGAAACAAATGTAAGAAATACACCAGGGAATGGAACATATGGGGGGTAAAATTGTTCAATGTGGGAACTGGGATCGAAAACACTCACAAAATCTCAGAAAAGAGGAGTAACGGCAATGCTGATCACAGCATAGTTGGTGATAGCCCAAAAATGGAAACAACAGACAGCCCCCACAATACAGGACTGGCTACAAAAAGTATGGAACTATGTGGCCCTAGAATGGGTAACATACAAAATCCAAGGGGACCATGAGAAATTTAAACAGGAATGGGGCCCTGTCCTGACATACTTGCAAAGTGATTATATGGTTCAATGGTGCCTGCACAAAATTCGAATCTGGGACATACTATGATCTACCAAGACCAGGTAAATGAGAGAAAGAGACATAACTCACTTCTGGGTGAGGGGGAGGAGGGGAAGTTGGGAAGTTAAATTGAAACAATGATGAAGTGAAGTGACGTACATTTGAAAATAATACAAATAGTTTTTTTTAAAAGATCATGAGGAAATGGATAAAGGAATTAAGGAGGGGGCCGTTGGAGATCGACGACGTGGAAACAGGTATTGCGTGGAAGGTTGAGGAACATAAGAACATGGTAGAAGAAAGCAATAAGGGTGTGTGAAGGAAAGTAAGGAGTAAGTGGGTGATGATCAGGAGGATGAGGTAGTTATAGAGACAGAGAATGTTGGCCAACATCCATGGCAGGTGGTAGAGGATTTCCAGGTGGAGATGGGAACAGCGATATATGAGCAAAGAGGTAGTGATTGCATGAAGTGTTGCGAAAGGCCCATTCCTAGTCCCAAACCACTGGAATAACCCAGTTAGCAGGCTTCATGAACTGGTGGATTGTTGGTTTGACTGGCAGGGGGAGTAAAATAGGGGTCCTTCTGTGCAGGTTGACTAGACACTAGCCTTCTTTCCATTCCCTTCTCTAAGCTGACAGTACTCTCCCTGGCCAGGTCTCATGCCCCCCTCCACCATCTAGCCAAGCAGGTCTTCCATAACGTGCCTATTCTGGCTGTTATTACTCTCTTGATCTCTCTACTGATGTTACAACGGCTTCTGTATCACTCCAATTCTGGCATACACTCCTCTGCATTGCCTGGGGTCTCTGTCCCCTTTACCAGGTCCTGTCCTCCTTTCAGCCTCCGACCCACCAGCTCCTCTGGTCTTCTCTCCTCCTTTGTTGTTCTCACCACCTCTGTGAACATCTTCCTGCTTGTCACCTCTACATTCATTTATCAAACTTGCTTTTCAATCAGAAATGTCAATAATTCATACTGAAATCCTAGTATTAGAAAATGTTTTATCTGTGTTCTAATTTTCATACAATTATCTCTGGCACCTACAAAAGTAATGTAATTCTGAAGAGCATGTACAAGCGTGTATTTAAGCCATGCCAGCTCTTATATGGTTTTCATGATTACATTGTATCTGATTGAAAAGCCAAGTTTGATATATGAGTACGTTTACACAATTTAACGATGTTTGATGATGCATTCTGCCAGGTAGCTTTTCTATGTACCAGGGAAGTGTGATTTTTCATCTAGACTTTTCCACACACCTTAAACATCCCAATGATGAGCAAGTGCACTGAATGGTACAGGCCATTAATAGCCAAACCAGTGACTCTGACAAACCAGCAAAAACGAACCCCCACAAAGGGTTTCCTGCACCAGCAAGAGCACTATGCCTCACGAGAAAGTAGCAACTATGGTAAAGGTGGTTAACTGCTGGATTTGTTGAATGTTGATTGTTCATTGTAAAAACTAATAAAAATTGGTTAAAAAAAAATTAAATTAAAAAAAATACTATATAATGGCCCTGCCTATCTTTCACACACTTCCAAGCCTGGCTCTGCATTGATCCTTGAATATAATAAGGCCTTCAGTTCATAATGTGGCATTTTGTTGGCCGCTTTTCAATTGGTAACAAGTTTTAATTGAACAAATACACCAACCCAAAGTAGACAAGATTATTTATCTGTGCTAGCATATCATGGTTACATTATCTGCATCTTCTTCCACCCAAACCTTTAGTAAAAACGAATAAAGTTTTAATATTTTACATCAGCCTTTTATGGATGTAATCATTATTTTTCATTGTGCTTCCTATTTCTTGCATATCCTCGCATCTTTGGTAGGATTAAGACTGATATCTCCTAAAACTGCAAAGTGCACCAAAAATAGCAGATGGGGTTGAGAGTCTTGACACTAAATGTCCCTCAGTGCCAGCACTGGCAACTTCAGGCAGCATGCGGTTAAGAAGAGAGGGGTGGGCTAAGGAGCGAGACAAACATGAATAGAAAGTGAGATAGGAGGACGAAAAGTGGGAAAGAGGAAGTTACAGAGAGACATACAATGAGAGGAAGAAATAATTAAAGATTCAGACAGGGAGAGCGAGATAGAGGGAACCAGACAAACACTATGCAAGCGAGAGAGAGGCTGATACAGAGAGAAAGAAAGGAATACATTTAAACAGAGAACAGATAGCGGGGTTAAGGAAGTAAAAGAGAGCAAGCAAAGGGGAAGGAGATGGTCTACTCTAAAGTGTACAAGAAATAGGAGCGGTAGAGAGGAAGAGGGAGAAAGGAAGACAGTGAGGGATAGAGAGATGTGGATAAACAGCTAGAGGCAACAGAAGGATTGAAAGGGGGATAAACAGAAAAAAGGACAGGGCATGGAAGAGTGATAGAGAGTGAGAGGAGATAGTGGCAAGGAGGGGGAGAGTTACAACGAGGGCGTGTAGAGACTGAAGGAGATGGGTGAGAATGAAGGGAGGGAAAGATGAAACAGAGTGATGAATAGACCAGATAAGAGGATGATTGGGGAAGGGTAGAGACTTAGAAAGGTGACTACAGAGAGTGAATTGACCCAGGGAGGAGAGAGGAGAGAGGAGAGACAGAGAGAGTGGAATCAGAATGACAAAAGGAGAGTAAGAACTATAGCAAAGGAAAGAGGAAAACATGACAGAGGGAGACGAGAGAGAGGGGTGAGCAAAGTCAGAGAGAACATGAGATAAGAGACAGGGAAGGTGAGAAAGGGAGATGCTCTGAGGGGGAGAAATCACATATCAGGAGGTGGTGTAGAAACCCAGACAGGGAAATGGGTAACAGAGAGATAGAGAGGAGGTACGGGGAGGGAGAAGATATGCAGGGAAGTGATGCAAAACAGGACAAATGGTGAGAGAGGATCCAGAATGTATCTGGGCAACAGGCAATGGATGACAGAGTGACCAAGAGTTAGAGGAAAGGAAATAGGGAGAAGATAAGGGCTTGGGTGAAATGGCAGGGACGTGTTAAAGAGAAACAGAGAGCTAGCCTGAGGAAAGGAAATGTAGAGATGGGTTCAGAAAAAACGACTTCTTAACTTTGAAAAAAGTTTCCACCATCTATAAACTTCAGTGAGGATTTTCTCCTATTTGATGAATGCAGAATTTCGGGGTCGGAGTAAGTTGGTTAGGTGTAGAGCAGTCAAGAACTGTAGTTGTGCTGCTGTTGCTTGATGCGTACATTTTAATTTCCTTGCAACTCCAAACCTCTCAAAAGCTCGCAATAGCAATGGGCGTGCTAGTTACTGTGGAATGTGGTAGTGATTATTTTGTGGCAGTGGTAACATATCTAGGAAAATGTGCACTGCAATCAACCTACTTAATTTAATTCTTTTTTTTATTATTACTTGAATTTAATCAAAAAAATGATTTTTACAAGAATATTTGTAGGTCAAGTATAAGTATAAAAGTATAAAAGTTCTGTTGTGTCTTCCTGTCAGACTGCGACACTTCCCAATTTATTTATGTAAGTAGTTTTCAAGCAAAGTAGTCTTCAAGCGGGAGTTCGTTCATCGAGAGGATGGCGAGGGGACTATCATGATCTAAAGCCCACTTGAGTTTACTGCAACCTGTTTCGTCAGTTGATTGATCCTTTTTAGCGCTAGGTCTATTAGTTTTATGGTTGCCAAAGACCATCTTGAGGTCACCCCTGATATCAGTCTATTCCATAGAGTATCTTCATCTACCATTACGGCACCTATGAGTAGGGGCTGCAGGAAGATACATCGGTTTCGTTTTGTCTTTGGGCACGACATCACTAGATGTCTTAGTGTTTCCGGCTGCTTAGGATTTTCAATAGGCGCCAACCGTTTTCTGCAGATGGAGTTCTTATTGCCAGAATTCCATGGTCATTAGCAGCTTTAGTCTTGCTTTCATAAACATGTTCTGCATCGGTTTGTTCGGGAATTTCACAATAGTTTTGCGGCACTTTAACTTTGTTAAATGTTGGTGGGAGGTGGGCTAACAGTTTGTTCGTTCTTGCTTTGTCGATTGTGTCGATCCAATCCTTTTGTTCCAGTTTTGTTTTTACTCTTTGTGTTTTTTTTTTAAGATCATCTTCCGTGCATGCACCTGACTCAGTATTTCTTTTTGCCGGGCGACCCATATCTTTAGAGCCTTACATTTTCCACTTTCGACTTCTTCCGCAGTGATGTTGTAGATAGGCAGTGTGTCGGCTACTAGGATTTTTCTGTAAAGTTGCATTGCCCTTTGCTCCGCCGATGCTGCCAGAGATACGAGACCCAGTTTGCGTCTGATTGCTGCCATTGATGTTGACTTGGGTATACCCAACAAGGCTTTCCACACATGGCCTTCTAATTTGTTCCATATAGACAACGGCATGTTTAGCGTTGCCTCCATTCCATAAATAAGCGATGGTACAACTATCGCCTTATAGAATTGGATAGATAGAAGGAGCGAAAACCTGCCAAATTTGTTGTCAACGGATCTGGTTTGAGCTGTTAGCTGTTTTGCCTTTTCCCACAGCATATCCTGCATCTTGCGTTCTCTGGCTGAACCATCAATTATCACTCCTAGATATTTGAAGTGGCTTACAACTTCGATTTTCATTTTGTCCAGGAACCAATTTTGGTTTTTAGTTACCTTTTTCTTCGATTTGTCCAGGACCAGGATTTTTGTTTTCATTTTGTTGATTTCAAGATTGTTATCTTCAATGTATCTTGACAGGTTGGTTAATTTACGTTGCAGACCGATTTGGGTTTAGTCCATGAAGATCACATCATCTGCATACAGAAGTCTTGAGATGGATGATTTTCCTATTTTGGGGGGAAAGCCCTTATTTTGGATTCCGAATGTTGGTAGTCTCCTATAAACGTGATGAATAAAGCCAGGGCTAGGGGGCAGCCCTGTTTGACTCCTCGATTGACTTGATATTTCCTCTGGCAAGGTACCTTGTCTGTCCAATTTGACCCGTATCTTCGTTTTTGCATGGAGGGCGATTATTGGTCCCAAGATGGATTTTGGGCATTTCCAATCTTCCAGTTTAGACCAAAGTTTATCCCGGTCTATTTTGTCGAACGTTTTTGTTAGGTCCACAAACGCCAGGTACACTTACGGTGCTCCTTCCTTGACTTTTAGCTTCAGGATGTTTAATAGCAAGATGTTAACGGCTGTACTGCCATTTCTCTGGAAGCCCATTTGGAAGTTGTCCATACAGGGTGCATTCTTAGCCCATCTCCTGAAGAGTTCCAATAGGAGTGTTGCGTAGATTTTCCCAATAATATCAAGGAGAGCCATTGGTCTATAGCTCTCCAGATCTTCTCTGCTCCCTTTTTTGTAGACCAGGACAATTATGGCCTTCAAACACGTTTCTGGGATCATTTTTGTTTGAAAATGTTGCTGATTACCGCTGCCCATTCTTTATGAAACTGCTTCAAATCGAGATTTGTCAGGCCGTCTGGGCCCGGGGCTCTAGACGTTTTTAGTTTGACAATCGCCTTTTCAATCTCAACCGGATTCGTAACGTTGGCCCACGATGTTGTGGATACTCGCTCAGTGGGAGATGAGATGGCCTGAGGTCAATCGAAGAGAGCAGCGAAATGCGTTGTTCATTTTAGCTCCGATACAGAGTTCGTGATCTCGTTATTAGGTTGAGTGGTCATCGTTTTTATTAATGCCCGGAAGTCACCAGATCTTTTAGTACTCAATGTTCTTACCATTTCCTCTGAATCATGTTGATATAAAATCAGTTTATGATATTTTAGCCATCTGGTATATGTCTTTGCTTCACTTTGCCAGTTTCCCCATGCTTCTGCTGTGTTGCTTTTTTTGCTGTTCTCTTCAGTTTCCGCAAAGCTTTTCTTTTTTCGACCACTGATTTGTCATATGCATGCTTTGGTTGATCCACAATGTTTTTCTGTCCTGCCGCTTTTACTCTGTAAACCAACAGCAGTGGGAGATAGTTTGGTCTCACTTCAGCCTGTAACTTTGACTCCGCTTTTCCACTCACGTTATATTCGGCCTTGATCTTCCTCACATCTCCTGTTGTCAGGCGGAGCCGTGTTTGCTGGTTGTTTACAGAAACGTTGTGGTTGTAGGTCTGTTTGACCGGGCGGTTTCCTCGCCACAAGCAGTGAAGCAGGTTGTGGTCGCTGTGATGGTTCTTTGAACCTGGAAAGTGCATATGATCCGAACACCTTGACTGACAAAAATGTAGTCGAGTGTGGCTTTCGAGTTCAAACGTTCCCAGGTCGGGATCGTGTTTTGCTGCGGGAACAATGATGCAATGTTGTAGAGATTTCTTGGGTTTGTTAGATTTGTCCAAGCCTTTCCTCTTTCTTCTGTAGAACCTTGTGACACCAGCCTGTTAGCGTCATCTAAGTGTTTGTTACAGTTTGCATTTAGGTCTCCACACACGATAATATCGATCTTGTCATATTCCGCACAGATCTTATCTATTGTTTCTCCCATTATCATTCAAAAAGCTTTCGTTGTTGTTTGTTGGGGGTTCCAATACGTGTTTATGATCACTAGCTGTGAGGAGTACTCCGGGTCTAGTCCTGATGCTTTATGGATCCAAGTTAACAGAAGGACCAGCATGTCGTAGGATTCCTTCAGTTTTTCTTTAGCCGTAAATCCTGAGCCTATTCGAATTTCTGTCAAGAGCCCAGACGATGGGCGGCCTAATAAACCTTTTGAGGCTGGAGATATTTCCACCGTAAAACCATCAAGAGAAGGCTTGTCAGCCAGCCAAGTCTCCTGTAGACATAGGATATCATATTGGTTAAGTGTGAATGTCCTCTCGTATTCCACAATCCCAAGGTACATGTTTCACTGAAGACCAGTTCCGACGATTTTGTGGCTCCTTTAGACGATGAAAGTGAGGACAACGATCGTTGCTATTTTCCGGATTTCTGGTTAAGGGCTGATTTAAGCCATTTCCACTGACCTTTTGGAGTTTTCGCCTCCCTTGCGTTGTCACCACGAGTTTCGTCATTTCTTTGTATTGGCCGTGAGGGGCCAGAAGCACCATGAGTGAAATGTGGTGCCAAAGGAAAAACAGCAGTGCCTGTTAGCTCAAAAAAGCGCTTTGAAATCACATTTGTTTCTCTGAAATGAAGTCTGGTGTGCATACAAAATCTGGAAAGATGAAGAACCTAAAATAATGTTCATAACAAAACTGGCTGAGCTGTGGATGTCAGCAGCTTAAGTGAAATTGGACTTAAAGCCACTAAAATCAAAATGTTTAAAATAAATGAGTGATTTACTTTGGAGTGTCACATAGGTTGCAACTGTTTAAATGTCATAGTTTTGAACTTAGAATCAGCGTTCTAGCTGCATGTGTCAAAATTGTAAGTTTGATTTGAATGAAGAAAAACTGGAACAAAAGTGACATTTGGCTGAAACTGGCTTAAAGAGATTGAATTCTGCCCGGCAACTACCCCCGACAGGAGTTGAAACTTGCCCAGCAACTGCATTCACAGGCCTGGCTGCCTTCTGCTGTTCCCACCAAAAGGAGATCACACCTCTTTGATTGAATTAGGGGAGGATTACCTGGGAATGCAGGAAACAGAACAATGAACTTTCCTTGGCTCAGGCAAATGCTAAATCAGGGGGTCGTAAATGGCTTCCTCTTGGAAGGAAATGGGAGGGGCGCTGCCTCTGGGAGCCACCTGAGCTGGAGGCAGGGACAGACAGAAATTCCCCCATGTGCTTTGGAACCTAAACCACACCCATCTGGGCCAGAGCATAATTTTAAAAAGATGGATAATTCATAGTATGGAAGTGTCAAAATTATGTAAATAACATTATTATTTCTGTGATTTTTCTGTGCACATTTTAAGAGGTGTTAGGACTCTGTGGTATGTTCTGGGGAGTAGTAGCGGAAAATAGGGTGTTACTCCAAGTGTCTGTATGTTAAAAATCTGACACTTCATCATCTGGTGCCCATATTCCTTGCGCACATTTGTGTAAATTCTGGAAAAGTTTAAAGGTTGTGTTCTGGATGAAAAGGGCAGAATTCTGTCAGAAGTGGACACGACATCTTACAAAGACAGGGATCGGATGGTTTGGTGCTACAGAAAATATGTTAACTGGACATATAATATTAGAAAAATTGTACATAGATAAATACGCATTAGGATCAAAAATAGATTTGTGTGCAAAGTGACAATCAGAGTGTTCTTTCTGTATGCCATAAAAATGAAACCAGATGACTCACAACTCTGTTCTCCAGTGAGAGCACAGAAAATCTGCTAACCTATCAGGATCATCAGAGGGTTGGGCATAGAAAGTCAGCCTTCCCACCCACTTTCAAAAGACATAAAAAGGACCCCTGAAACCCAGGTGGGGACATTCACATTCCACTTCAAACTGATTTCTTGCGAAGCACTTTGCCGGACCAGACAATATCCAGAAGACTCCAGAACCAGAACTTAGAATCCAGACTTCAGAACTTGCAGCAGAGAGGCCTAGTCCAAAAGCTGAATCCTTCTCAGCATGCCTCAGAATCCAGCCAGCTAACCAAACTATTCAACAGCCGGGCGCGCTGTTTGATTGTGGCTAGAACCCTGTGCCAGAACCCAGAAAGCAGAGCTGTATCCAGACCGCCGTGCAGTGCCGATAGAAGACCAGACCCAGACCAGACCGCTGTGCAGTGCCAGAACCAGAGATCCAGACCAGCAGAGCAGAGAGAACCGCAGCTAAACCTGTTGACCAGATCTGTGACAAGGCCCATTCCTTCCAAAATTAGGAGTGAGTATCCAGCCAGAGCTGTGCAAGTCAATCTCTTAGTTTAAAAATAATCTAATTCAAACCATTTCCACCTATTTAGAACTGCATAGAAATTGTGTGTCCATTCTATGATTTCAAACCTGTGAAAGTGTCATTTGCCATTTGAACCTTACTTTATTTCTGAAAATCTACCTCCACAAAATCGTCCGTATCTTTTGAACCGTGTGTGCTAGGAACGAGATTTAACTTTCATTTTAAAGCTAAGATCCTCGGATTTCCAACAAGCCCTAAACCGAATTGCAACTTGAATCAAATTTCTCCACCTGTCAAAATCACTGTCTTTTGCTTTGCATTGCTGAAATCCGTTTTCAACCCGATAATCCCTCATGAATCACTGCTAGTGTTTACCTGAACCAATCTCAAGTAGCTATCACCTACCCTGAATCTCCTATAGGGAATTAAAATCATTTTTAGCGTATTTTCACTTCTTTGCAAATCACATTTAAAGTATTTTTGCCTGTGTTTTAAAATCATCCCTGTTGCTCTAAGCTTGCTAGGAGGGAACTGAATTGGTATTGCATTTGATTGTATTCCTGAAAATTGTGTGCTCTCCTTCCATCTCCTTATATTGCATAGGGGGGAGTGAATTGTCAAAAGAAAAAGTGATCATATTATCTCTTGTGGAAACCATCTCAGTTTATTTCTGTGCTGCATTCTTTTCCATCATTGCATTTCCTTGAAACCATAAAAGCATTCTCAGCTACTTTATCCTCTCTATACCAACTCCTAAGTAATTAAAAAAGTGTGCTAGTGTAATATTATCCATTGTTGATCACTGTCATATTCATAAGTGTGCTATCAAATATTAATTTATTTATAAAAGTGTGATATATATCTTGTTTAATTTTTCAAATAAATCTTTCAATTTGCAAAACAAACCTACTTCTTGGCTAGGTGAGGTCAGGGGGATTCAAAGAGAGGGGCGTTATACAAGGGATCTATGAACTTGTCATAAAAATATATAAATAAGGGCTTCCCTTGGGCATCCCAGACTATGCATTGACTCAGTTGGAGTGCTGAATTGAAGTCGCTTAACAAAGGCCAAGAAGAAGAGCAGAGCAGTAGTCATTACAAAAAAAGACTAGGCAGAGCAGAAGAGGTTTAGTAACATGAAATGAGAGATAGGGGCGAGTATAACAGATGGTAAAAAGGGCATAGCGGTAGACGCGAGCAATAGAAGAGATATGCAGTTTAACGAAATGCAGAGGGTTCAAAGATAATCTCCAAATTGAGTGCAGAAGAGGAAAAGGGCAGAGAGGAAGGAGGAAAAAAGAGAGATGGAAGGGGGAGGAGGAGTAGACGGAATAGTTGATGCTGAAAAAACAGAACCTGAGTCTTAGAAGGATTGAGGTTTAGAAAATGAGAAGACATCTAGTTTTGGACACCAGAAAGGCAAGTTGATACAGTGGGGCGCAGAATACAGTCAAAGGAAGAAAAAGGGAGAAGGGAGTAGTTTCATACCTGTAACTCCATTTCTGCAGAGTTGGTATATTTCATAGATTCACATGCTGTGAATATTCCCCATCGTCAGACAGGGAATCCCTGGTTACTTATATATTTTAATTTCTTTCCTAAGGAAACAGCTTTGACACCTGAGTGTCCTACCCACATCGTTGTGGGTGCTTTTGGTCCCTACCAATAGGACGTTGAGTGCATAGCTCTGCCCTAGCAGCTTCCCCTCAGATTGTAACCACTCTTGCTGGACGAATAACACATTCAGAGAGTGTTTGTCTGGAGGGGAAGGCTAGAGGGCACATGTGGATCTATGAACGATACCAACGCTGGACAAATGGAGTAACAGGTAAGAAACTACTCCCTTCTCCAGCATTGAATCTTTCATAGATTTTATAGCAATATACATGACAGGAGGAGAAAAACAGGCAAACAGAGATCAGAACCCCTGAACTGTATGCCCATGCAGGAAGTATACATACATAACGATATCCTCGGAAGCTGAAGGGCTTAACTTACTGGAACAGCTGTTGAAGGACTGCCCGTCCTATTTGCACGTTCTCCCCATGCTGCTGCATGCAGTAGTGTCTTGTGAAGGTGTGGGGAACTCCCCAAGTTGCTACGTGACGAATGTCTTTGATGGGCACGCCCGACCACAGAGCTGCTGAGGCTGCTGCGGCCCTTGTGGAATGTGCCCTGGCTGTAGTCTGCAGTGCTTGTTGGCCTTTGCGTGGAAGAAGGAGATAGTAGAGGATATCCACCATGCAATACCCTGCTTTGTGATAGCTTTCCCTTTGTTTGAGTGTCTGAAAATGATAAAGAGCTGCCTTGCTGCTCTGAAGGATTTGGTCTGGTTCAGGTAATATTTCAATGCCCTTTTGACATCCAGGGAGTGCAATGTTCTCTACACTGGCGTGCTGGCATTTTGGAAGATGCTAGGCAATGTGATAGTTGCGTTTCTGTGGAACTCAGACAGCACTTTTGGAAAAAAGTGGAGATTGGTGAAGAGGATCACTTTGTCCCTTGCAAACCTCAGGTATGGAGGGTCCACCACCAATGCTTGTAACTCTGAGAACCACCTGGAGGACGTAATAACGACCAGGAAAGCCAACTTCCAAGTCACAAATTTGATGTGCGCTGAAGAGAGAAGCTCAAAGGGGGACTTTGTGAGGCCGGCTAGGATCAGGTTTAGGCTCCATTTCTCTTCTTTGGGGGAAAGGAGCGGAAAAGTCCCTTTAGAAAATGTTTGAGTAGTCTGTCGCTGTAGATGGGTGGTCTTCCTCTTTTCCTGGTGAACCCGAAAATTGCTGCCAGTGTATGTTTATAGAGGAAATAGCAAGACCTTCCTCTACTAGCTTCAACAGGTATGGAAGGACCTTTTGTGGTTGTATAGTCAGTGGTTGCAAGTTGGACTGTTGTGAACACCATGTACAAAACTTTTTCCGCGTTTGGTTGTACAAGCTGTTAGTGGAAGGGGGCCCTAGCTGCCGTCAGTATGTGCTGACATTCCTGCCGGATCTCTAGGTGGCTAAATTGGGAGTGATCAGGAGTCACGCTGTCAGCTTGAGGGAGCGTGGGTCATGATGCAGGACTGCGCCATTGTTCTGCGACAGGAGATCGGCCTGGGCTCCCAGGTGGATTGGGTTGTCCGCCGATAGCTAGACTAGGTCAGAGGCAAGCTTGTCGGGGCCAGTACAATGCCACTAAGATAATTTTGCAAGGGTATCTCTGCATCATATGGATTGTTCTCCTGATCAATGGAATGGGGGGAAACGCGCATGCAAAGACGTTGATCCAAGGGAATGAGAACGTGTCTCCCTGCGAGCTTGGGTGCGGGAGCCTGGTTTTCAAATTTTTTGCACTGCTTGTTGGATATTGTCGCGAAGAGGTCCAGCGTAGGCTGGCGCCATGCTGTGAAGATTCTGTTGATTTGGCTGCTGTGAAGCTACCATTCATAGGATTGCGTCGTGTCCCTACTGAGTCTTTCTGCGTGCTGGTTGTGTATCCCTGCAGATGGATGGCTTGTACAGTGATGTTGATCTGAAGGGCCCAGTGTCAGATGGTTTGAGCTTCCTGAGACAGGGAGCTTGACCTGGTTTCTCCCTGTTTGCGGAGGTAAAACATTTTGGTGGTATTGTCTGTGAGGATCCACACTACTGAGTTTTGACATAGTAGAAGGAAGGATTTTATAGACCAATGGACTGCTCTCAGCTCCAGGATATTGATGTGCAGGGACAATTCATCAGGAGTCCATAAGTCTTTCATTTGGTGTTGGCCCAGGTGGGCCCCCCATCCCGCTAAGGAGGCATCGGTCACCAGCGTGAACTGGTGGGTCGGCTCGAGCAGTTGCAGTCCTCTTGAGATGGTGTTGCGTATTGGTGTTGAGTATTATCCACCATTGCAGTGAACGGGAGAGCACAGGTGTGATGGTGATTTTGTCTACCCACGAACCTTGGGTTTGGGACCATCTGGCTGCCAGGAACTGTTGTGCTGGTCGCATGCCCAGCCCGCAACGGTGTATCAATGGTATGCAAAACAACATGGTTCTGAGTAGTGCTATGTATTTGCACACTGGGAGCTGTTTGTTTGGGGTGTATGAGCGTGCCAGAGACATTAACCTGATAATTCTGTCGGCCGAGAGTTTGACCAGGCGTTGTGCTGTGGAGAAAAGTGCACCCAGGAACACCAAGATTTTGGATGGAGTGACGCAGGATTTTGTATAGTTGATTGTAAATCCTAACTGTTGGAGTAGAGTCTCTGCGCAAGTGAGGCCGATGTTTCTTGGTGCGTTGGGGCCCTGACCAACCAATTGATCAGATACAGATAGATGTGGTGGCCTTGTTTTCTGAGGAATATTGCCACCGGTTGCTAGGCATTTTGTGGAAGTCTGGGGGCTGATTTGAGGCTGAAAGGGAGGACTCAATATTGGTTATGCCGCTCCTCAACCTTGAACCTGACGTACTGCTGGTGCCTGCAGTGTATTGGAATGTGAAAGTAGGCATCTTTTAAGGCAACACTGCTAGATATTAGTGAGGCTAAATCGATTTTATAACGCCTTGTAGCGTGACCATTTAGAATTTTTGTTTCTGGATGTTTTTGTTTAATTTTCTTTAAGTCCAGGATGGGACGCCACTTTCCGTCTGGCTTTTTTACCACAAAGTACCTCAGGTATACTCTTTTTCCCACCAAGCGTGGGGGATCCCTTTCTATAGCTCTTTTGTCTAACATTTGACGTACCTCTTGTTGAAGGATCCGTTGATGTGGATGTGACACTGTTACGGGAGGTATGGGTTTTTGTTTGCGCTTGAACTCTAACAGTTTGCCGTGTTGGATGACATTTACAACCCAAGTGTCCTTGGTTATTGATCGCCACCTGTCGCCGTAAAGCGCCACATTTCCTCGCACTGGTGCACCCTTCGGGCAGTCAATGTTGATATTTGTTCTGCCTACCCCTCTGTGAGGTCTCTGGAGCGTTGAAAATACATAGTTTCTTTTATATCCCTGGGAGTAGTAGCGGGCTCTAGCATTCCCTTTGGATTCTTTAGTTGAAGACTATCTAGTTTGACCTGAGGCTCCTCGAAAGGGATGAAAACACTTTCTGCCTTGTAAGGAAGTTAGTGACCGTGCGGTATCAGAATCTTCCTTCATGGCCTTAAGAGCCTTGTCAATTTTGTCAATGATGATGTTTTCCCCTCTAATGGCATGTCCACGACCTTATGTTGCACCTCCTGCCTGAAGTCGGTGCAGCGTAGCCAGCCTTGCCTTTGTAGGACCACCCCATTACCAATCTGTTTAAACCCAGTCTCCTCGAGGTCCACTGCGATATTTATGCTATGGTTGGAGGCTTCTTCGCCCTTGAGTACAATTGTCATGGCTTCCTTTCGTTGTTGTTCGGGTAAATGCTCCAGGATGGGAGCTAGCCAGTGCCACATTTCGCGGTCATAGTGGAGTACTATGGCTAGGGCGTTGGCCACTTTAACTTTTGTTGCCAGATGGTGAGTACCCTTTTGCCGAAAAAGCATCTATTTCTCTGCCCTAGTTTTCTGGGGGTGTGGCGCACTTGTGCTGTGAACATGCTTTGCGAGTAGCAGCCGCTGCCACTACGGACTCCGGAGAGGGTTGAGAATTGAGGCACTTAGGAGTCGTGTCTGGTTCTTTAAACCTTTTGTTCAGCCTACCTTTGACTGCGGGCTATGTGAAAGGGTGCTTCAGGGTTTGTAACCCCTCTTGCCAAACATGGTCGAGAATGGGTATAGCGGACACGTTTGTTTGGCATTTGCACATATGATCGAAAAGAAAACAGTCTTTCTTTTCCTCTGCCAGTGTTAAACCAAATTCTTGGCACACTTTTGAAACCATGGCATGGAAAGCCCCAATGTTGTCTGGTGGATAGGGCTGCACCGGACTACCTTGTGTCCCTGTTTGGTCTACATCATCTGTATCCCAGGTATCATCCTGGTCTGGGGAGTCAGATGTGGTGAAAAAGTCTGTATCCTTTTGATCGGTGTCCTGATCTGTGCCCACCAGCTCCCCTTCTTCTTGTTCGCCTAACAGATAGATTTGTGTATCATCTGCGTACAGATGAAAGGAACTTGATTCACTTGGACTACAGAGCAGCTTCCACATAATAGTACCTTCCGGCAGCCCGGACCTTGGACAATATATTAACAGTGACCTATTCTAGAGTCATACATATTAAGCAATCCAGCCTCAACACTCTCTCTACCGTTAAAGTGATGTGGTTCCCAAAAGACATGGTTAAATCAGAGGATGGCGTTGAGATTAGAGGAGGTTTTAATGAGCAGGATTAGAGGACGACAGTAGAAGAGGTTGAAGTGTGAAGAAGAACGTAAGCAAAGGAGGCTACGAGGACGATATGGCCAGAGATGGCAGCAAAAAATTCAGACTGACCTGGAGCCGAAAGAAGCAGACGTTGAAGAGGGAGAAAAGCTTGAAGTGCAGGAAATATGAGGAGGCTAGAGATGGAGGCAACAGAGGTGGAAATTAAGGCAGAATAATTGTAAAGGTAGACATGGGCATTAGAGGAGGGCAGAGGCAGAGAGTATGGCAAAGGTAGGCATGGAGGTGTGAAAAGGGCAGGGGAAGTGATGTAGGCGAGAAAAAGAGGTAGGGAAAGGAAAGGTGGGATATGCGGCGAACAGTAAATACTGGTACTATAACAATGCGCGTTGGGGTATATTTGCACACTTATGCCTTTCAGCCCACTTGGAGCCTTGCATGCCCCACGCACCTGTGTATCCCAAACCCTTTGACAGTGGTAGAATCCCACAGATGACAACATTTTTGCAGTGGTCGTTCCCTTGCTCCACGTTCCAAACTCCCACCCGACTCACACCTTCAACCCCAGCCCCAGCAAATGCAAATGGCTCTGCCCCTTTTAAGATTGTACAGCACGGATTCAAAGACTCACTGCTCTAACATGTCCTGCGGCACACAAAACTTGACTCAGGCCAGGCTGGCAAAGTATATACCAACCTTTCTTAAGATGCTAAAGTTAAGATATTGATTAAGAATGTTGTGCTATGACGGCACACAATGCTAGTAATGCTTCGGCATACGTGGCATGGCAAGGCCTTCTGTAAACATTTAAACAATTCCACCTGGCTCTCCAGTAATTATTCAATAATCAGACTCTAAATGTCTCCTGCAAAGTATTCTGGGGAACATAACTGGAATTTATCATATTCATGTTAAACCGAAACTTCCAGCAGGATCAGCGGCCACTTAATAAAATTTAATTAGAGATAATGACACCTTCTTTGTTCCTAATTGCTTCCAATCAAGGATGCTTGTTCATTTAACAATTAAAACACGCATCAAAAACAATATAGACTGGAATTAATTATGAGAAATTTCTGAACAGTTGTAATGCAGAAGGAACCTATTCAACAAAGTAATTTTATGTTCGAAATTTCGGAGCATTGTGCAGCTGTAACACCTCAATACAGGCTCTCTCATGCTACCGCGATTAGGGCCACGTCGGGCTCACCAACGCACATGGTGCACAGTAACCTAATAATGCTATAAAATAAGGCCACGCCTTGCTGCTCGCGTATGCCGGATATCATCTTTATCTATGCCCCCTGCACAATAGGCTTACAATACCCAGAGTGACCATAATTTGAGACATTGAAGAAATTATGTGACTTCAGGCATGCCATCAATCATGTAATTTCTGTCAACTCATGTTAATTGTGAGGTCATGAGCTATGCATGGCCCGGAAGTGGAGCAGGAGAATATGCAGGGTGTTATGGTTTTGTTACTAAGCAGAATGTCTCAATATAAGTTTTACATCATAACTATAACTTACCTTCAAAGGAAGCTTTTCATTGGAACGTCTGGGATTTCCTTTATTAATTTGCCTTGCTCTCTAATTTTAGCATAACATCTTAACTTCTCTTAACCACGTTTTTTCAGTTACCTTTTGGGGTTAATAGTCATATACCTTGGCCGTGTAACCCTAGCCGGAGTGTGCTACGGAAACCGTGCCCGGGCATGGCCTGTTGCTAAGCCCTATGCAAACAACAGCCATTCACCGGCACGGAAACCATATCCTTAGCGTCTGAAGGGAATGTGCCCCAGGAATGCCAGCAGACCTACCTGGATGCAGTGCCCTACCATGAAGTGCCTAAAGGTTCACTCTACCTAGGGTCAACTCTCACTACTCAGCGTACCCACAAGGTAGGGCCTTGGCATATTTAAGCATGCCTACAGAATATCAGCAATTTTAGCTTACGCATTAATGCCATAATGTCCTTTAAGCAAGAGTTTTTTTTAGATAGTATAGATGTATAATACACTTATTACACTCAGCAACCACCACTCTATAATTAGTTGCACGCAAAAAGACCTGTGACCCTACGAAAATAAAGAATAATAAATATGACGATATAAACATAACTTTTTAAATGAAGAAAACAAAAACATCCCAACTTAAATATTTAAGTTAAATACAGGAGGATAAGAGTACATGACTGTGGTCAGTACGGGTTATAGAGTTGGTGCGGAGGCCTGGAATGGCAATGTGGAAACAGGGGATGACCCTTATTTTGAATTTATACCGTCAAAACTGGAAATGGGCAAGTACAAATCATTGGGTGAAGGTTTTAATATTTGAGCAGAATTTGCTTTTTTAGATAGAGGTAAAGTAACACATTTAGGTATTTTGACTTTATTGCTTTGCGTTTATTTATTTTTACTGATTGCATCACTCATTGTAAAATTCGTTATTTTTACTTCTTCATTTTTACTGCTTCATTTTCAATCTTGCTGTTTATTATCCCAGAGCAATTGTAGCACAGAATGTATGGTTAAGCTGGACTCCCGCAAGAAAAGAACGCTAAGAGGCTTATCATTTTCCCCCCCATGAATACAATGTCATGAAACTTTCCCAACAAATATGCAGCCCACCCATTTTAAAACGTATTGTGAAGTTGCAAAGTTCTGCCCTGGTGGAAAAAGTTATTGAATACTGAAGGGTGAGGTGGGGGAGGGCGAAGGGGGCATGAATCATAAACACATCAAATACCACTCAAACTTGCATTGGGAGTTTCTACTTCAAGATAGATGACGTCCGGGCCAACTGTACATATTCTCCTGGTTTGGTGAAAATACAGCCAGCGTTTTAAAAAATCAAAACGTTCAAAGCTTGCACCTAAAAAGAAATAGCTATTAATTCCATTGGGTGTTCACAAACACTTCAAAACCCCAAATTCAATTGAAAAATCAGGAACCTGACTGTTGGATGCCAGAGTGATAAAGATCAGTCTATCAGCAATTTCGGGAACAGGGACTGCATTGGAAATGCACTCTGGAAGGGCAAATTGCAGCACTCCGGGGCATTCCCTGGCCCCAGGAAAGCGAGGGCAAGGCCAGAGGGCGTAGATGTGCCCTGTTGTGAGGGGAAACAGTTGTCACGTGCTGCAAAGTAAGGCAAATGTTTATGCTCCCTGCGTATGGTAGAGTGTAATTTGATGCCGTTTCTGGTCCGAATGATTTCAGCAACACCGAGGCCACAAAGTCCCAACCACTAGTAGGGCACCAATTGACAACTAATGAGACTGTGTGTGCTCCAATTGGCAAGCAACGACTGCTGCAGGGACTGTATCATGTGGCACGGACGTCAGGCCGTGACCAGTGGCCATTGCAGGCAGGGTCATTGTGCAAGGATTACGGCCAAAGGCAAAGCAAGAGCCATGGCCAGCAGGCTCTGGTGGTAGGGTCACTATTGTTATGGTCAACAAGGGGGTAAGGGTCCGACAATGGTTGTCCCTTCTTTACGTTCTGTGCATTCCATCATTATATCAAATTGATGACCCTCAAGTTCACAACTACTAGATCTTCCCGGCTCCCTACTGCTTATAACCAATGTGAATGGATCTAGATGCACATCATCCCCAACAATGTTTTCTTACAATCAGAGATTGAGGTGTCTGCTAAAGAGGAACTGTGTGCAGGAATGTGAGATTGCATTCTATAGATGGATGAGCAAATGCCCTCAGTCTATCTATCTGTACTACTAGGAATGTCAGTGGTTGACTCAAGAGATCCAGGGTCTTCAGATGTACTGTGAAAACATGTTGGGAAGAAGTTTTACTATTTATTGTGTTCCCATTAGTAGAGAACACTTCTATGTATTGAGCATCATCAGCCAATTGTCGGGATTTGGATTTCTGTCTACAGAATGTCTGCCTAGATGTAGTGCCACTACAGATAATTGTTTGTGGTTGGGAGGAAGCTATATGTAGTCGGTGCTTGAAGAACGTGGCTCCCATATGTGACAAGGCCAGTACAGTGGTTCATTACGGCAACCACAGTGGTACTGTGTCAGAGACTGTGGGTCAGCTCTAGACTGCCAGGGACAAGGACGGGAAGCAGGGACATTGCTAGCCCAGAGACTTACCTGTGAAGGCCACAGAAGCCAGACCCTCATACATCCTTAGACTCTAGCCCAGTAGGACTGCCATGGCAGTTGCGCGATATGCAGAAGTGGGCGGGGATTGACCCCTGCTTTATGCTTTTACTCTTGCAGATGCATAGCCTATGGGAAAAAGACAGGAACCCATTGTACAGTGCCAGAGGACCAATAGCTAGGAAGGAAAGGGAGACAGGGCCTAATTGGGTAGGTAGAAGTGGCCAATCAGCACATAGGGAGGGATATTTATACAGGAAACAGGAAGCAGGAAGTGTGGGTTATCCAAGCAAGCTCAGGTCAGAGGAGGAGAAAGAGGTACACCAAGAGACCAGCAGGAGGAAAGAGGAAGTGGTGGGGGGTGGAGGATATTGTTGGAACAGTTGAGGTATTGGTTTAGTAAGCGTAAGGGTACCTCTGTGTGACTGAGCATGTATGTGAAATGAGTGCAGTTAATTTAGAAGATAGTCTAAGGAGTGTTTGTGAAGCGGCTGTGAGAGTGAAAGGAGGGTGTGTTGTAGGGAATGGGTGAAGTAGTAGTAGTAGTTGTGAATTAAGAGAAGGGGTAGTGGGAACAGACTAGTAGCAGTGGTAGGAAGATAGAAGTAAGTCTAAGAGGAGAGTGGTCATGGTAAGAGGAGTGTGGGAAGAAAGTAGTAGTGGTCAGAGGAGGTGAGAGGAGTGTAGCAGTGGTTAGAGTAGAGTCCTACCGGACAGAGCAGAGTAGTAGTGGGAGGAGAGTAGTATTAGGACGAGTGTATTAGTAGGAGTTACAGCAGAGTATGAGTAGTAGGCATGGTAAAACAGTTAACCTCCATGGGCGGAGGCAGGGGGACAGGAGGAGAAAAACAAGGAGGGACAGAAGACGTGTGGGAGGGGTTACGGGAGAAGTAGAAAGTGTAAGGTGACAGTGGGCACGAGTGGAATCAGTTAAATCATACTAAGCAAGTGCAAGGCATGACTCCAACCCCCTACTAGAACAGAATAGAGTACAGACAGTTAGAAAGTGCCTGATGGAGTTGTGACAGCCAGCTTTTAGGGAGACACTCCTAGGATCAGGCAACTGCCTAGACAAGATGGTTTACCATTCCACAGCATTAACCAATGGGGGGTTACGGATGCCAGGGGCTAGGAGGGCATGGCCCAGCATAACTTTTCAAAGTCCATTTTACCAGCTCGGTGTATTGAAGGGCCTATATCATTTCATTTCATTGAACCAGCTGAAAAATATGTTACGTAAAGCTGTGGTTCATAATCGAACAAAAAGAATCAAACCAATAAAACTTCCCTGAAGTCTCTGCAGTTTTAAAGAGTATATGCGACACCTATTAGGGACACCTATTGTTCTGCCTCTTCAGAAAGCCATGGTTGTTGAACCTCTGAAAGGGCTCTGTTCTTATTTCTTGTTCTTAAGATGTTGACAGGTTTGAGATGAATTACCTTATCCTCAGGGATATCACCTTTTCTGTGGCTCATTCTATTACTAGAGATCTGACGTTTTTGGAAAAGTTCAAATTGTTAGTTCCCACATCGACTTGTCTGTGTCAATTACTTAAAAATGCTCCTAGTCTGTCATCACTTATTTCCCAAATTAAGATCGATCATCAAAAAGAGATGTCAAAGGAGTGGGGGAAGGGGAACTTGAGAGTATGGATAAACTCAAAAATATGAATACACTCATGGTATATTGAACAGTATGTGTAAAATGTCTGAATTAGCCACTGTGGTCATTTTAATTAGATGTTGCCATTGGGAAGGCAACTTTTCAGAAGAGCATAAGATAGGAGTCTTTTTCTCTACAGTAGATTCAGAGTCCAGAATCAAAGTTAGATGTACCTTCCCCAGTGACATTGCATTCCGATCTTGTGTCCTGTATGGCCTCTTAGCCTTCATCTTCCATTGTTAAAATTGAAGGTGTAAAGGCTTCAGTATGGATGGATTCAGAGTCGAAGTGCATGAATTTTGCCTTTCGCACTGATAGTTCAACACTGTTTTAGGGGCACATTTTGCCAAACTGATTTTTGCTCCAGAGGTCACCAATTTGTATTTCAGCCTACAAGACTCCAAGGCTCACTTCTCTTTCTGCTAGAAAAAAACATTCCATCTTTCACGGCTGGGTTTTCACTTGAGTCTCCTTACTTGATCCTTTCTTCTCTTCAAAGGACTATTCCCTTGTAGTATGTGTGATTTCCTACTGTCTGAAGAGACTGCACTATGAAGTATTTGATTTTGGGATGGTGATCTTCACCTTGAGAACATCATTGTTGGCCTTTGCCTTTAAGGGCATACAGCGTTCCACCCCAATTTTAGGAGTCTCTACAGATTTTAGTACTGTCCCAATGTCAGGATGAATTTCTAATTTGCTTTCAAGGTACGAAAACGCAGCAGAGTAATCCATTGAAAGATATGCAGTAGCCCTTCCATCCTCCATTGGCCTACACTGCCCAATGCTTTCCCTTTCATTGCTGTAAAGATATAGGTTTGAACCTTTAACAAACTTCATTCAGTATCGTCATGATCCTAGGGTAGGTACTGATTGGACAATCAGTGTTTATTTATCCACTTCCATACATGGTTACTCTCTGAGCAGAAGTCTTGTCAATGAGCCTCAGATTACAAAAGGGAAGAACTCGAAAAACATAAAAACTATTAAAATGCATTATACATGACCTGCCTAGTGTAGAATTAGGAAAACAATAAAGCAATACCAATCATAGCCAGGACCAAAATGCAGCAACACCAACGTTCCTCTACTACTTATGTTCTCTTCATCTGGTTTGTGCCGAAAATCCCTCACACATAAGGCAGTGCAACCATAGGTGCTTAGGACTAAGACAATTAACAAACTACTGTTGAATAGCAGCTAGAGAGAAGATTCTAGAACCACCACACTCCTATTTTAGCCCTGACCCATGCAGCACCCATTTTGAGTATGTCAAAAGAGGCGAGATAATTAGATTTTGGCTAGTGTTAGTCCTGATTCAGACTGAGCAAGTTAGAAGCATAGCTTTTGGCAGTAACCAAACTTGACAGAAGGTTACTGAAGCTCTGCATAAGATCCCATCAACAGACTTACTTCACCTAAAGATGGTGGCCAAATTGTGTTGTCAGTTCCTTCTAGAGGGATTATACTCTCAATAAGTTATGAAAATATTGACCAAAAGTCTAGGAGAAGAGAATGACAGGGAAGGGATGGAGGAGCAAAGAGACATTGAGGATTTATCTACTTTTTATTAGAAAGAACCCGGTCTGTTTTTGTAGTATGACGTTGTTTCATCCCCAGTATATTTTTCGAAGAGTTTTTTGCCAAACATTTTTCAATGAAAAATATAGGGGGGAGAGATGGGTGGGCTAAGGGGCTATAATGGGTAGGATGTGGGGAATCGGGATTAGATAATAAGGGAGGAGCCCCCCAAAATATATATAAACACATTTCAATTTGTTTTTTCAGTAAAACAGTTTTGGCAAAAAATCATTAAATAAATCTGCGTGTGAAACAACATAGAACCGTTTTTTTTGACACAGGGAAGCAACTGTCGTATTCAGTGTCTAATAAGCCTAAATAAAAAAATAACTTTTGATTGTATTTTTTGTTTGTTTAGTCCACTCGTAATAACATCCACACCTTTGCCTTTCATTGCATCTTTGCATTTAGACAATGTACACAATCGGTTCCATTTGTTTCCTCATCCCTAAATTACTTTCCCTAAATATACTAGGAGGGGTGTCGTCATTTATGATTCTAAACTGCAATCTTGGAATAATTTGGGAAAGTGTTTTCAGTCAGGGTGCAAATTCGTAAATTTGCCCTGGTGACATTTTCCTTAACGAGATTTTCACTGAATACCCAACGATTGGCATGGCACCCTTAAATAACCATGACATTCTATGGGTCTCTACTGGCGGAGAGTTAGGGATCTTGTCACATAGGTCTCAGGCACATTCTACAGACTATGACACTATGCCCTCTCACAGCATTCTTCCCTTGACATCTGGCCATGCAAGCATGGCACTCAAACTGCCTACTCTATCAATTTCTCTTCCCGTGTACCCACCTCATTCGCTTTGCACAGCCTGTTCTTGGGTTTCACCTTCTCACCGTTGGTTGGAATTCCACAATTGTTCTCTCCGGAGTCTGTCAGGTTATGGCAAGAACTAAAGGCTACAAAAGCCACCACACCCCAAAAGGTACGCTTGAGCACATCAGTACTAAAACTAATTTCGTTACTTCAATGTTAGTACTGGAAACTCACCACATGAGTATTCACTTGTTTGCATGAGCAGCATCTAGATCATACTACACTGACTCTAGATGCATGTAAATATCAAACTCCACCCTTGCCACTCATTCCCACCCTTGCCAGTACAACACTGTCCAGTGCATTTAACTTTTCTTCCCTTTACGCTGCATCTCTGATGGGGAACCATATACCACTCTCTTGACAAGCCTGAGCACTTTAAACCACTTCAGTGGATACTGGTGCAGTATAACAATCTCTTAGCATAAGACCCAACTTAAAAAATAACTTGAACTGCATTATGGTCACCACCTAGGTGTGGAGAGTATCTATGATGAATTGGAGGATGTTCAGTTTCTGAACAGTGAGAGGTAGTAAAGCATGATTAGCAAATCGTCCTCTATTGGTTCTTAAAGGGGTCTGTATAGCATTTCAACAGCTAGGCCTTTGGGTATGATTTAAAAAGCTACGTCCAGTGGAAAGGTGTTGGAACCCAACATCCTTACCACAACACAGAGGAATCTTTGAGTCCCCAGATTGGAACTGGAAAAAAAACACTCTGAAGGTCCATGGAGTCAAGCCAGTCTACCTACTGAATGGCAGCTAGACTGAGCCAGGGTAACTAATAGGAATGTTAAGGGAGGCTGCACATAATTCAACCTATATTTAGGGTATTAAGCACCCATTAGCTTGGTCTGAAAGTGCCAGAAAGATATCTTCCCTATGGACTCTGCTGGAAAAGGAATGTTAGCTTGCAGGAAAGGACATTTCATGCACTGAATGCACTGAGAAGACTACCTGCTATTTTTGGGTAATACAATGGGTGCGTTTTGGACAGAGGCTATGTAAACTCAATGAAGAATTGTAACAATTATTGTGTAACAAGGATTCACTATTGATTGATGAAAGAAGGACATTTTACTACTTTCTCGGTGATGTTACTGCTGGATCTTGCAAACACTTCAGGAAGTCAATTAAACGCCCTGAATTCTTAGCTAGTGTTCATCTGGAAAATCTGAGTACAGTGAAAACTCTCCACTTCACTCAGGGACCTATTCTCATCCAGGTGATAAGTACCGCAAAGGACATTAAAAGGCTTAATGACCTTTTCGGTACCTAAGACCTATTCTGAAGGTGGCGCATTCCTCCAAAGTCGGAAGGAACACGGCACTTTTGGAATAGATGTGGCGGTTGCTGGGATGGGTTGGAACCAACCTAGCAACCACCACATACGTAAACTGGCTTTTTGGAAGCCTATTCATGTGGCACTCCGCTAGTTTAATATGTGCACTAAACTAGCGCACATGTACAGTACCCTTTTGGTGCCGTTAAACTGAAGAGTGCCACAAGAAGCCATGTTTGGTGTAAATGAAAGTGTTCATATACACCCGTGTGTTGTATATGGACACTTTCATGTACACCACCAAAGCAGGCAGCTTCAACGTTGTAGGCTGCAACGTTGAAGCTGTTTGCTTTGGTGTACATGAAAGTGTTCATATACACCACACAGGTGTATATGAACACTTTCATTTACACCAAAGCGAGCAGCTTCAACGTTGCATCCTACAACGTTGAAGCTGCTCGCTTTAAATGAAAGTGTTCATATACACCGCACGGTTGTATATGAAAGTGTGTATATGAACACTTTAATTTACACCAAAGCGAGCAGCTTCTCGCTTTAAATGAAAGTGCTCATATACACCATAGAGGTGTATATGAACACTTTCCTATACACCAAAGTAAGCAGCTTCAACATCCTGCAATGTTGAAGCTGCTCACTTTGGTGTATACGAACGTGTTCACCTGTGTTCTTTGCAGCATTTTTGTAAAATAACAAATATGTCGTTATTTTACAAAAATGCTGCCGAGATTGGATTGCGCCCGTTAGAACTAAAAACAGGTGCAATCCTCACAGATCACTGTCGTGCTCTACGAGGCCACCCAGGCCCACTTGAGAATACTAGTGGAGCCTGGGTGTCCTCTTTTGGAGCAGTGAAACGTGCTGTTTAGCACCTTCAGTGTGCCAAGTTGAGAATAGGGCCTTCAGTCGGTCCTTTTAGAAAACAAGGCGCTTTGGAGACATCTGAGCAGCCACTACTCATGCATTTTTGGCAATGAATAGTAGGAGGGAACAGAGAAGAATCACAGACTGTGTTCTCAGTGTTCCGTTGTGCCCCCATGATTGCAGAAATTAGGGATGCTGCCATAGTATTCGATCCACTCCTGCTGTCACGTTATTTAATGTTGGAGAAACCCTTGTGCCTGCCAATCGTCTTCCATCACAGCAAGAGAATGATGCATAATGTGTCTCCCGCTACACGTTTACTATTCTTTGTCCTTAGTGTGGCAACTTCAAAATTTGTCATGGGCACAAAGAGAAGAGGGATGTCGAATACCCACGCCGCTCTATGTTAAACAGTGTCATGTGTGTTGGCTCATATGAGGTGCATCCTTACTGCACCAACTTAAATGATAAATAAAATCAATGATATGGTGGAATTATGGCATATAATTATTGAACTGGAAGTGGTACATTCAACATTTAATGTATGATGGTACTGTTACAATCATTGGTGGGATTCACATTTGAAATTGTTCCAAATACAACAAAACCCACAACACATTTTAAAGGAGTGTACACAGCACCCAAAGACAGACCGAGGATGCTACAGAGACTGGTGCAGACACAGGATAGACTTTGTAACAATTATGTATACGACCATCAAAAATTAAAAGTGAGAGACATCAAATACTTTGGGGCTCATTTTCCATTCCCCTGGAACGGGAATGAAGATGTTAAGATTAACGACAGTGTTACGCCTTTCCAACCCCTTGCAGCCACTCCTCGTTCCCTCTCCCTCCCGCCTCCCAGCCAGCCCACCCCCTGTCCTGATTGGCTGTCCTCCTGGTCATAGCTGACCATCCCTGGGCAGCCCTCTGCCCAGCAGCCCCTGTGGCTAAGGGCCCCTAGGCAAAGGGTGGCTCCTGCCAGCAGGTGCCCGCACGGGAAGCCAGTTGACAGCCATCAACCAGCCCTCAACCATCTGCGACTATGGCAGGTAAATGCGGCTGGGTTTGGTTCTGAACCTCACTCTACCCTGCAGACCTGACCTGATTTAGCAAAATCTCAAACTTTGGTGTGCTTTTCTCCTGTTTTAAAAATGGCATCGTGAAAGTGTATGTCATCTTGTTCAATTGTTCAACTTGTCTCGCTCTCTCGCCTGCTTGCACCCTGCCCTGTGTCCTTCCCTCGATTTCCCCCGTTCCCTCTCCCTTCCTCTTCTCTCCTCTCCCTACCTACTCTATTGTGCTCTCTGTCTCTCCTATCTTCTCTAACTGCTTCTCTATCGACTATCCTGCTCTCCTCACTAAATCTCGTAGGAAGACATTTAAAAAGGACATCCTGGTCTTCAACCCAGGCCTCCCTATCGCTGACACCTATACTAGCGCCTCTTCCAGGCAAACTTTCACCGACATCCTCTTTGTTGTTCCCTCGCCAGAGCTCTGGACTCTACATATGGTCTCTGTGCTCTCTCCCTTCTATTCATCTCCCATTAATGGCACACGGTGGGAAGCCCTCCTGTCCTCCTTCCACTCCTCTAAGATCATCATTAATGTTTATGTGAATGGTACCGTCTTGGTCCTTGGCCCTCAGGCCAACCTCCTCCTCTTCGATAGACGCTTCTCGCACCCCAACACTTTCCTTTCTTCTCCTACTGTCCTCTCCCCACCCTCCACGGCTTCCTCGTTCCCCCTGCTGCCTCCTGCTTGGCTACCTTTCCCTCTCCTGCTTCCCTTTCTGCCCACCCCTTGGGCTCCTTCGACACCTCCGCATGGTGTACCTCCGATTTGTACCTCTCCCCAGAAGTCTTTCAAGGAGGGCAACCTTCTCCATATTGCCACTCTAAACTCTTGCTCTGCTGTAAAACACTCCTCCGACATCTGCCGCCTTCTGGAGGAACTTGACCTCAATGTCCTCGGTTTCACCGAGACATAGTTCACGGCCAGCTCTGTCACAAGCTTTGACATTCCCCTCCCTGACAGCTACAAGATCCTCTCTGCGCCCAGGTCCAACTGCTCCGGAGGGGGTGTAGCCATGATCTTCCCCGAGTGGATTCCCGCCTCTGTCATCCCTACGCAGGCCTACTCCTCTTTCGAATGCCTCGTCTGCAGGCTCTCTCCCTCTCCTAGCCATTCCCTTACTGTGGCTACTATCTATCGGCCACCTGTCACATCTCCTTCCTCTCTGAGTGGGCGGACCTCTCCTCTTCCCTCCTGGTCTCGACCACTCAACAACTCCTTCTTGGGGACTTCAACATCCACCTGGATGTTTCCTGTCCTTCCTCTGGACTCTTTTGCGACCTTTGCGACTCTCTCTCACTCTCTATTCTCCCCTCTGGCCCGACTCACTCTGCAGGGCACAATCTGGATGTTCTGATCTCCTCAGACCGTCCCCTTTCCATCCCACTCACCACTCCTCTCTCCTGGAGTGATCACTTTCTCCTTTCCTCCCGGCTCACCCTCTCTACCCCACAGGCCAGGTCAACTCCATCACTGACACCCACCTTCTCGGTCATCCGACCCATGAAGCGCGTGTCAGTTGAGGCTTTCGTCGCCACTTTCTTACCCCCCTGTCCCCTTTTGGCTGACTCACACCCTGACACAGCCCTTTCCAGGCTCCATTCTGCTATATCTGATACTCTCGATGTTCTTGCCACTGTCATGAGGATCCGCCTGAAGCCCAAAGCCAAGTGCAACTCCTGGTACAACTCAGAGCTTGTCACCCTTAAAAGCAAGTCCTCTGACAAACTGGCCAGCCGCCTGCTCCGAAGGCAATACCGGCTCTCCGTCCTCACTAAAAAGAAAGCTCACATCCAAGCCTGCGTCTCTGCGGCATCTAACAACTCGACTGAACTCTTTAAAATCTGCAAGGAACTGGCCAATCCTGCCGCAGTCTCTACCTCTCCTGTCCCTTCCCAGGCCCTCTGCACGGCAATGGCTTCTCATTTCATCTAAAAAACTCAGGATATCCTGTCATCTCTCTCCTCCTCTCCCCTTCCTCCCTCTACTCCTTGCTCTTCCTCTGGCCCTACTTCGGCCACCTCTCCTACCTTCTTCTCTGCCTTTCCCCTGTTCTCCCCAGACAAGGTTTCTAGACAAGTTCGATCTATGAAAGTGTCATCAAAACAGGTTCATCCCTGTTCCTCCAAAACCATCAAGGACCACATTGACTCCCTGGCACCTGCCCTCGCCGACTTCTGCAACCACTCCTTCACCACTGGACTCTTCCCTTCCCCCCTGAAGCACTGCCTTGTGCACCCTCTTCTTAAGAAACCCTATGCTGACCCATTCTGCCTGGCTAACTATCGCCCAATCTCCCTCACTCCTTTCCTGGGCAAACTCTTGGAAAATCTCCCAGCTCAATCTCCACACTGAATCTGTTGTCTGTCTCCATGATCATCAGTCTGGCTTTAGAGCTGCCAGAAGCACGGAAACCGCTCTCCTGAACATCCGCGAAGACCTGCTCTCCAACCTTGATTCCAACACCCCATGTGTCCTCATCTTACTTGATCCCTCTTCTGCCTTTGACACGGTCAACCATGCCATCCTGCTCAACTGACCCCGTGATAACCTGGGGATCACCGGTCAGGCCCTGGTGTGGCTGACTTCTTTTGTCTCTGATCGACCCTCCCAGGTCAAATAGGGTCCTTCCTCTCCTCTATCTCTATCTCTACTTGTGGTGTTCCTCAAGGGTCTAACCTCTCTCCCTGGCTGTTCCACCAATATCTGGCACTTCTTGCCCACCGCATTGCTGCGCTATGCCCCAACTTCCAGTGCTATGCGGATGACACTAAGCTCATTTTCAGGCTACCCTGAGCCACCTTTTCTCCCTCTCTCATCAATGACTGTCTGTCTGCCATCCAGGGGTGGTGTGCCGCCAATGATCTCTGCCTTAATGCCAGTAAGACTGAGATTCCCCTCATCGGCACACCCGCTCCCTCCTTTCCTGTCACTCTCTGGCTGGCCTCTCTTGGCCCTCTTCCTGCTCCCACCTGTGAGGTTAAAAGCCCCTTGGTCATCTTCGACTCCACAGTCTCCTTCTTTCCTCACATCTCTGACGTCTCGTAAGAAGTCACACTACCAGCTGCACCTCCTCAGAGGTATACTTCCTTTCCTCTCCTTCCCCCAGAAGTTCACTGTCTCTAGAGCTCTGGTGCTCTCTAGGCTGGACTACTGCAACAGCCTCTTTCTGAATCTGCCTGCTTCTACTCTCCGCCCTCTGCAACTCATCCAGAACAGGACTGCGAGACTTGTCCTTAGCCTCAATACCAGGGATCGTATCTCTCCAGGACTGAAATCTCTGCACTGGCTCCCAGTGGCTGTGAGGATTAAGTTCAAAACCCTCTGCATTGTCCACAGGTCCTTCTGGGGCCTGGGGCCTCAATACCTTCAGCTCTTTCTTCCTAAATATCTTCCTTCTCGAGCTCTTCGCTCATCTGCCTCCAACTCCCTCAGGGTCAGTCGCTTCTCCAAGCAACGAGTTGGTGGTAGATCTCTTTCTTCGGCTGGGGCCTCCCTCTGGAACAGCCTCCCCGCCTCCCTGAAACTTGAGGAGAATCATCTCTGGTTCCGGAAGCACCTCAAAACCTTTCTCTTTGCTTCTGCCTTTTCTCCTCCTCTCCCCTGCTGACTTCCTGGCTGAAACCGAAATTGCACTGGTTACCTGGCCACCCTCTGATCTCGGGCCCAGGTCCCCTCCCCGGCCAGTCGCACCCCTGCACCACCTTCCTGGCAACCCCCACACTTGGGGACTGTTTCTGTATCCCTACAGTCCCACTACCTGCATTTGACACCTGCTGTTTGCACTTACCCTTGCACTTGCCAATGCTGGCCGTACTTTTACTTATTGTTATTTATTATCCCATGTACTGCACTGTCCCCTCCCCTCTTCCCCCGCACTCTCCCCCATCCCCCTTCCCATGAACGATCTGAATGACACCTGGCCTAGTAGGATCGCTGTCTGTCTTCCCTCTGCTCCCCCTCCCGTGCCTCGTCGCACCTTGAAACACTTGTGAATAGGTGCGTTATAAATGCCATGTGATATCATATCATATCTCATCTTATATCATATCTTTCATAACGCCTCCATTCACGCTCTGGGCTATTTTCATTGTATTTGAAGGTACCCTCCTCATTCTGAAGCAACTTGGTTTTACACTTTTCGTTTGCAATGCACATTACAAATGACAAAAATTGCCCTGAGTGGACCTGTTTGCACCTAAGTTCAAATGTAAGCAACATTAGCTCCATTATGCACCTGTCTAACAAAAGTCAAGAGGTTCCAGAGCAAATAGAACGCTTTGAGGCCTTAGTAAATGCAGGTAAGTAGTCTTTAACGGATAATGATGGCTATGTTGAACTAGTCTCTTTAGAGGTGTTAATGTAACGCTCACCTGATTCTCGCAGAGGCGCCGGTCTTGACTGGGCGACTACCGTATCTTCAAAGGTGATGTGTAGCACCCAGTTGGCTCTTTGGGCTGGACCTCTGTGCACTGTATGCCTGACGTGTAGAGTAAGATGTCTTGGGTAAGTGAATGCCGAGCTCTCCATCTGCCTTGGGGCAGGGTGCTGTAGCCAGTTTCTTCACTGGATAGGTAGCGCAGGCCTCTTGACTTCAGAGGACTGCTGTCCGTCGTTTACTGCACGAACGGTAAGTTTCGAGTCATTCAAATGTCTTTTTAAAGTCTTTAGTAATGATGTCTCTTGTTTTGCAGGGTTCCGGCGATGGCGGATGACGGGCTGAAGTGAGTTGAAGATGGAGCCCGTGTGATGAATAGAAGCGCCTGGAAGCACGTGAGTAAGCGCTTGTTGCCTGCTTCACGATGCGCTCTGTCTTTTTATTTTGCAGGTACGAGTTCGGAGCGGATGCAGGGTGCCGGAATACCCACTGGATTAGATGTGGAAAGGAGTAATGGCACGTGAGTATTAAAGTTCCCCAATGTCTTTAAACGCACCTTGTTTTGTCTTTCAGATGCGGATGCAGCGCCGAAGGCCTCCGGAGCGTGCGAAGAGTTGGTAAGCTTTTGTCTTTCAGATGCCGGAATGCAGTATGAAGACCTCCGGAGCGCACGAAGAGTAGGTAAGCCTTTGCCTTTCCGATGCCGGAATGCTAACCTGTTCTTTCTTGTCTTTATAGGTGTTGCTGAAGACTGGATTCAGGATGGTAAGCCTTTGCCTTTCAGATGCCGGAATGCTAACCTGTTCTTTCTTGTCTTTATAGGTGTTGCTGAAGACTGGATTCAGGATGGTAAGCCTTTTTCCTTAGGCCCAGGACTGGATGCAGAAGACACGATGAGCGTCCTGCTGCAGAGGGTGCAGAATAACGCAAAGCAAGATTCATCCACCGGGTGTGGTTTAAATAGCCTCCTGTAGTGCTTAGATGTCTCCTTCCACAGCCACGCCTAAGTAAGAAAAGAGTTCCTGGTAAGAAAAGAGTTCCTGCCTTCCAGAAGAGTTCCAGTGTTCTAAATCTAGGGAGTGGCTCCAGCCCCACCCAACAGGAAAAGTAGTTCCAAACAGAAGAGGATCAGAGGCTCAACTGGCAGGCAAGTAAGCAGCATGGTCTGCTGCAGGTAAGTCCACCCAAGCATTATGAGCCCGGCGCTTCCAGCGCTGGGACTGGGCATATTTATGAGCCTGGTGCCACTGGCGCCAGGACTGGGTCCAAAAGGTCCCAATTGGGACTGGTTGGCACTCGGAACCTGGGTTATGGATCTGCTTCCTAGGGAGTTGGAAAAACCCTGACCTTTTGGAAGCAGAGATCATGACAGTTAAAGAAGTTACTATTTACGTGCAATCAAAACTTTGACAAATCCCTTTAAAGGGAAAAATCCAAGGAGTTACATTATAAACTAAGCATGTCTTCACATATCTTTTGGCTTTTAAATGGGAGTGAATGAGATAAGGGCAGGAACCCTCTTTTTTTGAAGGGGGCTTGACTCCAGAGGGTTAGAACAAATTAGTAAAGAGAAAGGTTGAGTCAACGGCTACCCTTGTCATTAACGCTCTGGTAGTTTTCAGCGGTAAATGGGAGTACATACTGCAGAGCCCTCTTCAGGTGACGATCATATTTCTAAAATCAGAAACTAAAAGGGTACCATCACTTGAACAACATATTCAAGCTGTCAATTCATATTAATACCAGTGACGGAGAAGGTCAGGTGGGAAAGTCAAGGACCAGGATTGAGAAAGTAATGTAAGGAACAAGTTACTTACCTGTAACTGTTGTTCTCCAGCATGGGTCTGGCATGGATTCACATGCTCATGAATATTCCCTGTCGTCAGGCCGGGAATCCTCGGTATAGAAAAAATCAGTATCAGTTTCGTTTCTGATCTGTCTTTCTTAGTAGTAACCAATCACTGGTCTCTGGGTCATACTGCCCCAGCCAATGACTGCCCTCTCCCTAAG
Source organism: Ambystoma mexicanum (assembly GCF_040938575.1). Lineage (NCBI taxonomy): Eukaryota > Metazoa > Chordata > Amphibia > Caudata > Ambystomatidae > Ambystoma > Ambystoma mexicanum. Next base: position 1,319,931,174 of record NC_090935.1, on the reverse strand, counting down.
CCCCGCCTCTGGCAGCCATCCTCAGATTTGGTAGCACGTAAAGTGGCAGTATGACCAAGTGAAGAGCCGCAGAGGGGTAGGCGGGAGGGTTCGCATGTGAATCCATGCCAGACCCATGCTGGAGAACAACAGTTACAGGTAAGTAACTTGTTCCTTCTCCAGCATGGGGTCTAGAATGGATTCACATGCTCATGAATATAAGAATACATAGCAGTATACACATGCACAACCACGGGAGGTGGCAACAGGCTCAACATTAAGCAATACAAAAAACTCAACATTAAGCATCTCTTGCCTCCTTCACCAGGCTCACCTTAAGCGAACAGGTTGCGCAGCACTGCTTGGCTGACCCTGGACTCCTCCCTTGAGTCCCGATCGACGCAGTAGAATCTCGTGAAGGTGTGTGTCGACCTCCACGTCACAGCCCTGCAGATGTCAAGCAGGGGCACACCAGATAGGAACGCCGTGGTAGCAGCGATCGCTCTGGTCGAGTGGGCTCTTGGACGGCCGGGCAGCGGTCGGTTTGCCAACCGGTGACAGTGGATGATGCAGCCGGAGAGCCATCTGGAAATGGAAGCCTTAGAGAGAGCCTTCCCTTGATTCACAGGTCCAAAGTTTACAAACAGCTGTGATGTCTTCCGAAAACTCTTCGTGCGGTCCAGGTAGAACTTCAGCGCTCTAGCTACGTCCAGCGAGTGCAGAGTCCTCTCAGCTGGCGACGAGGGCGACGGGAAGAAAACTGGCAACACCAAGGGTTCGTTGAGGTGGAAGTCTGACGGCACCTTCGGCATGAAGGAGGGATGCGTCCTCAGCACCACCCTCGTGTCGTGAAAAGTCAAGTATGATGGCTTGCAAGATAGGGCCTGGATCTCTCCAACTCGTCGTGCGGACGTGATGGCCACGAGAAACGGTGTCTTCCACGACAGAAACTTCAACGGTGCCGAATGCATAGGCTCAAATGGGGCCCCCATGAGCCTGGTCAGCACCACGTTGAGCTCCCACGCCGGGGCAGGGGCCTTCATCGGCGGGAACAATCGGAACAATCCTTTCATAAATTCCTTCACCAGCCGATGAGACCACAAGGACACCCGTCCCGTAGTTCTGATGTATCGTGAGATGGCGGCCAGCTGTATCTTGATGGAAGCGTGAGCTAGTCCAGCCTTGGCCAATGACAGTAGGTACGGCAATACTTGAGGGGCCGTAATCCGCAGAGGGTTAATCTTCTGCGCACGGCACCAGACAGAGAACCTCTTCCATTTATGTCTGTAGCACTTGAAAGTTTAGGACGCCCTGGCCTTTGCAAGAACCTCTCTGCAGTCGGCTGGGATGTCGTACGCTCCAAACTCTAGTGCTGAAGGAACCAGGCCTGCAAGTTCAGCGACTCTGGGTTGTGATGAAGAATGGCGCCTCCTTCTCTGGAGAGAAGATCGCATCCGTCGGCAGCTTGACTGGTGTGGACGCTGACAAGTCCAGAAGGTCCGGGAACCAGATCTGTCTCGGCCACGCTGGTGCGACGAGGATCATCCTGCACCGGGACCTCTTGAGCTGGTTGATGAGCCGGAGCAGCAACGGCAGTGGAGGGAACGCATAAAGAAATAGGACGTCCCAGGGGAACGAGAAAGCATCGCCCATGCTCGTCGGCTGGGGGAACCTGCTGGCGAACCTCTGGCACTTGGGAGTTTGTCGCCGTCGCAAAGAGATCGATCTGGGGTTTGCCCCATCGTCGAAGTGTCGATCCACTTGATCCTGGCGTAGTTCCCACTCGTGGCACGAGCGCAGCTCTCTGCTGAGTGAGTCGGCAATGGTGTTTTTTATTCCTGCCAGATGAAAAGGCACCAGAAACATCCCTTGGGCGACGGCCCAAGGCCACAGATCATGGGCTTCCTTGGATAGGGCAGGGGATCTGGTTCCGCCCTGCTTCCGGATGTAGAACATCGTGGTGGTGTTGTCGGTGAAGATCCTCACCACCTTGCCCTTGAGGGACGTAAGAAAAGACCTGAGGGCCCAGAACACTGCGCGGAGCTCCAAGATGTTGATGTGGAGTGACTTCTCCTCCAGGAGCCAAAGGCCTCTCGCGTGAAGATCTCCGGAGTGCGCTCCCCAACCTTCCAGGTAGGCATCCGTCGTCACCGTCACCTGGTGAGCTGGGGTCTGAAAGTCTGTGCCCGCCGACAGATGAGAGCGGGTACCCCACCACGGATCGCCTGACGGAACGTCTCCTTGAGTGGGATCCTATCCTCGAAGCTGCCCGTCGACTGGACCCAGCGGGCGGCGAGGAACTCTTGCGAGGGGCGCATCCGAAGCCTGCAAAGGCGCATCAGATAAATGCAGGAGGACATCATCCCGAGGAGGGACTTGATAGATCTTACCCTGGCCATGTCCGTGGCCAGCAGACGCTGCACCTTGCCCAGGATGGTCCTGGTCCTTTCCTCCGACGGCGAGGCCAGCTGCGCCACTGTGTCGAGCTTGGCTCCCAGAAACAGGGGGACTTGCGACGGGACCAGGTAGGATTTTGGAAAGTTGATGGAGAACCCCAGGTCCGTGAGCAGCTGGACGGTCTTCGCATTGTGCTCAACGGCGAGCTCCCTTGTCCTTGCCCGGATGAGCCAGTCGTCCAGGTAGGGGTAGAAGTGGATCCCCTGCAGGTGCAGCCACACCGCCACCGGTGCGAGGCACTTGGTGAACACCCTGGGTGCCGACTTCAATCCGAACAGGAGGGCCTTGAACTGGTAGTGCCGCCCTTGGACCACGAACCTGAGGAACTTTCGGTGTCTTTTTAGAATGGGGATGTGGAAGTACGCATCCTCCAAGTCCAACGACGACAGGAAATCACCCTCCTCCAGCTGTCCCAGCACGTGCTGGAGGGAGACCATCCGGAACTTCTGTGCCTTGATGTACTTGTTCAGTCATCGCAGGTCCAGGATGGGACGCCATCCTCCTGTCTTCTTCTTTACGAGGAAGTACCTTGAGTAAACTCCGGAGCCCCGAAGCCTCTTTGGGACGAGCTCGATGGCACCTTTCTTGAGCATCGCCATTACTTCCAACAGTAGCTGAGGGACGTGATTTTCCTTCCTGGCCACGGGTGGAATGCAAGGGCACTTCTTCTGAAATTCGAGGGCGTGCCCTTTGGCCAGGTCGTCCAGCACCCAACGGTCGGTGGAGATGGACTCCCACACACTGACGAACCTCGCCAGCCGACCTCCCACCGGGGTGCTTCGGCGGGGGCCCGACGACGGGCACCACCTGACTTGCCGCGTCCCCTGTAGGCCTCCTGAGACGAAGATCTTGCCGCTTGGCGGTACGTCGAGGAGCCACTGCCGGATCCCTTGGAGGCACCTTGTCTGCCTCCGGAGCTCCGAAAGGATGGCCGTCGTTGTTGGAGCACTCCCAGTGCCCGGGCAGTCTCCGTGTCTGTCTTGATGGCCTGAAGGGACTCATCAACCGCCTTCCCAAACAGGTTGTTCCCGTCGAAGAGCATGTCTAAAACCTTGGTTTGTACGTCCTGGCGGGAATCCGTCGCCTTGAGCCATCCTCGTCGTCTAAGGCAAACGCTGTTGCCCAACTGACGGAAACCGGTGTCGGCGATGTCCGTTGCCACCGTGATGGCATGGTCCGAAGCAATCTCACCTTCCTGTAAGATTTCAAGGGCCTCAGCCCTTTTGGCGTCCGGAAGAAAGCCCAATAGAGGGGTGATTTTGAGCCACAACTCCCTGTCATAGCGTGCTACGATAGCCAGGGATTTGGCCGCCTTGATAGTCGTCGCTGCGGATGAGATGACCCGTCGTCCCATCGTGTCCAGCTTCCCACCCTCGCCGTCCAGCGGGGAAGTTGATGTCGAGGCCGATGCCCCCCCAGCTTTCTTCTTTGCCGCCGCCGAGACGACTGAATCCGGGGTAGGTTGCGCCCGAAGGCACAAGGGGGCAGCGTCAGGGACCCGGTACTTCTTCTCGTACCAGTCCCTCTTTGCAGGCGCCGTGGCAGGGTTCTTGAGGAGGGCAAGCCCCTCATCCCAGATGGCATCAAGAAGTGGTACGGCGAGGACCGTCTTCCTTTTAGCCTCGCGCCGTTGGTAAAGGAACCCTTCCTCCTTCTTCTCTTCTGGGCAGAGCTGGAAGAGCTCGGATGCCCTGGAAATCATGGCATGGAAGGATCCAATCTCGTCAGGGGGGGGACGCCCGAAAAGGGGGCGACGGGGGACACGTCCCGTCGTCGCCTCCGTCGTCATCTGTACCTGTCGTAGCCGTGTCCGTGGCTGTATCATCCCTGTGGGAAGTAGATCGGGGGGAAGGCAGAGCAGGCCGCAGGGGTGGGAGAGGTGGCGAAGGATGCGTCCTCCTCTTCTTATGCGGTGGACTTTCCGAAGGTCCCGGCTCCGGTTCCCCCGTCGGGTCTGGCTCAGGTACCTCCGTCGGGGAGAGGTGCAACCTTGTCCTTATCTCCGAGCATAAGGACTGAATCACAGACAAAATGGCCGCCGAAGTGTCCTGCGGCACCGGAAACGACGGGCGCGAGGGCTCTTGGGGAACCTCGTCGGCGACACCGTCGCTCTCGTCATCGCCCTCGTCGGGATCGGGCTGGGCCTCCTCCACGACTTCGATGACCTCTTCTTCAGAGGTCGTGTCAGTATCCACGATGGCCACCTGCCCCTCCCCATCCTTTTCCAACGAGGACTTTGTGGGGGTCTTCTCAATGGGCCTGAAAGACGACTCCCTCTTCGGTGGCAGGGAGACTCTGGATCCTGAGGTAACCTCCACTGGCGTAGCCTCCACAGGCTGAGCCAGGGCCGCTGCGACATCCTCAATCGAGGTCTTAGCAGGGTGAATTAAGGCCATCGTAACCTTCTGTACGCCTGGGGCCTTCACCTTGGGGGGAGGGTCCGAGCCTCGCTCCCCCTGTGCCGGAATCTTTGAGATCGACCGGGGCCTCTCCAGAAGCTTTGCCGGGTTCTCTGACTTCCTCTTACCCGAGCCAGAGCGTTAGCTCGTGGTTGATGGCGCCGGGGAGGATGCGCCCTGCCTGGCAGCCAAGGAGCCCGACCGTTCGGCGCTCCCGGTGCCCGCGGACTCGCGGTTCTTGGCCTTTTCTTGTCCCCCTGTCGCCGGGGCGCCCTCACAGGACTTAGAAGACCGCTCGGACTTCTTTTTCTTCTTCTCGTATGATGGGTTCTTCCCTTCAAGCCAGTTGGCGAGACGGAGGTAGCGATCCTTCATGGTCCGCTCCGACATGTTCCCACAAAACGCACAGTCCTTCTCCATGTGCGTCTTGTCCTCATGGAGACAGTAGAGGCATAACGAATGCTCGTCCTCCTTGAACACATTCTGAAGCTGGCATCCAGGGCAGGTCCTGAACAGCTTCCCGGGCGTCGAGCTTCCTTTCTCCTGGGCCATGTCGGGGGTAGGCCTTGGAACTTCTGGAATCCTCCAAAAGCGTAACTCGACGTAATCTTCACCCTTGAGGGGTGTAGAAAACTCTGAAACGGGTCCCCGTTGATCGGATGTAGAAACGGTGGAGCTTGAAGCTCTATTTAACTGAAAAATGAGAAAAATCTCCTGAAAAAGCGCGAAAACGCAGCAAAAGCTCAAGAGCTACAGCACGAGGACTCCCAACACTTGAACGTGCGGTAAAAATCTGAGGATGGCTGCTAGAGGCGGGGCTAAGGGAGAGGGCAGTCATTGGCTGGGGGCAGTATGACCCAGAGACCAGTGATTGGTTACTACTAAGAAAGACAGATCAGAAACGAAACTGATATTGATTTTTTCTATACCGAGGATTCCCGGCCTGACGACGGGGAATATTCATGAGCATGTGAATCCATGCCAGACCCCATGCTGGAGAATATACATTAGTGCAGCAAAAAGGAGGTAAAAATACATATTGGTGGGACAACAAGGAAAGTAATGCAGGACACAACAAAGGGGAGCTCAGGGTGTACGGCATGTTTGTGGAGCATACTGAGGGTAGGTAGTGGTGGAAACTTCAAGAACAGTTACGTGCTCTTGCAGGAAAATCCTCTAACAATTTATTGGAGGATTATCCTGCAAGACACAAGCAATGTGTCTTTTCCACTTGATAACTCTCACTTTAGTGTCTGAAGAGCCCAGTCTTCCGTGGAGTAACTTAAAATCAGAGTCTAGGAACATAAAGTGACATGCAGAGCAGCAAACCAGCAGGAATATTTTCTACAAAAATATACTCAGTTTGCAGCCCACCGTAGACTAACAACAAAAAGAGCAGCACAAATCATTAGGAATTTATTGCACAGCTGGATTATCAGTCCACTGAGGGGACACTAGCAAACACTACATGCTAAAGGACCTTGCAATGTCAGTCAAGCTTACATCCCATGAGGCGAGCAAGAGGGTTTGGTGCCTCTGCAAGCTAGTGGATGATGGGCTCCATGTGGTATTGGGAAATCCTTGGTCATCATATTTTGTGCCTGCCTCAAGGCAGAGAGCTGTCACAAGAGTCAGACACCTACCAGAGAACGGCGCAGGAAAACCCTTAAACCTGCTGCTGAGCACCAAATAGAAGTGACCCTTAGAAGAAAAGACTATAATGGTGTGGGAAGCCCTTAAATCTGCGGCTGAGAAATAAGGCAGAATAGGAACTGAAGAAGCACAGAAAATAAGGTGCAGGAAACCCTTTGAGTGCTGGGGAGCGGGGAGGATATGATATGCTGAGAAAAAGTATTTATGACAAAGAAGACTCACAGGGAGGCGTCCTGGTGTAGTTTCTGGTAAGGTACCAAAACAATGTATTCGCTGCAATGGTTATGATATGATATGGTATTTGTAACGCACCTATACACAAGTGTTTCTAAATGCTGGTTATTCAGCATTTAGAATAGGAAAATGGAAGAAGGGACTGACCGCTAAGCAACAAAGTTACTGTATTGCATCTACTTCTATTCTTTGTGTTGGAAGCAGCTGGGGGAGTTTTTTCTTGTGTTAATGTCCAGAATTTCTGGTCAAAGATACAACTTGTGGAGCAAACAGGCCGTTTCTCTGCCCTCGCCGCGTATGGTGCGGTAAATGTGCATGGCAGTGCCTTATTCTGCTCAAATCCGATAATCCACTCCCCTGTTGAGAGAGGATTGGTGTGTGATTGCCAAGAGGCATGCAGTAAACCTATGATTCCTACAAAAATTATGACTTATTTTTCATGGATCACCTCTTCGCTGGTACATAAATTGTTCAGCCCACTTTTCCTGTGGACTAATTCCTGACAATCCACTGCAGAATTAGAACATAGAATAGGTGGCAGCAGTCCAACCAGTAAGACGCACATAAGGTGTGGGATGTAGTCAGGGGTGGGGGAAAGAACTTCCAGAGGGTGGAGCGATACAGTGGGATGGGGGTGGAGTGAGCAGGCCGGACGTGAGAATGAGGATTGCGGTGGTGTCCTGCGCAAGAGAAGATGCACATCAAGCTTTCAGGATGTGGGGGTGTCCCCGCATGAGAGAAGAGGCGGGGGGAGCAAACACAGCAAGGCGTTTTCTCTGCAGCACCGAAGATGGACCAGGCAAACAATTATTTCTGTCAAACCGTCTGTGGGAAAATTTCAGAGAATTGGACAAATCACTGAGTTTCAAACAAGATTATTGAAGCAGTTACTGATTTGGTGAAAGACTCCTCCTTTCATTGTTTTTGTGCAAACTTGGGAGCAGGAAACGCAGCATGGACAATCAGGGTTCAGATTCCTTGAGTATACAACTGACATCTTAAATAGAAGAGTGCAACAACCTTGGCTGTTGGATTTGGGGTCCTTCAGTGTTTATCAAAGTCACTCAGCCATTATGGATTCTCCTGACATACTTAAAGGGCAGGGACTTCAGGGACTGGTCTGCCTTTGGAGGGAGCACCTCATCGGATTACTTTGGGCTCTACTTCCATCCTGCACTAAATGTGTTTTTGGAATCCTTGGTGCACCTTTATGATAATATAACAATTTAAGATCAGCTCAGAGTTTTAGCTCCACTCCGTGTCATTGAAATTTCTTCAGACTAAATTAGAATACATCTGCTCTTGCACCGACTAAAAGGGCATCTCGTATTGAGGAGATCAATACAAAAAATGTGTCCAATTGAAACATTGGCTACAGGTGCCTTGTCTGTGTTAAGTTCGATGGATGCCTTTGAAGAACAAACTGTTTCTGATGACGGTATAGTGACCGATTGCCTTTTTTAGTGACAGATGAGCAGTTTGCTCAGTCCAGGGTTCATCAACCAGAACACTAATTGTATTTGGTAGATTACTGACGACAAAATCTGAGCAATAAAAAGAAACTACTCCAATCTCAGAAACCCTATAAATTTGAAGAATCTTATGCCCCTGAAAAGAAGAAACTCAAACAAATGTATCGTGTTATCAGGGGAATGATTCTTTAAGAGAGGAATGGGGAAGGAGAATCGGATTGGATATCACAGAGGGTTTGGGGCAAAACATGTGTATGAATGTGAAGTTGTGCTCGCTGGGACTCACAGAAAGATTGAGACGGATTAAAATTCTTAATCGAATTTATTGGACGCCTGAGAGAATGTGTAACAGAGGGTTTTTGGAGAGTGCAGATTGTTGGAGATGTTCATGTGAGATTGGTATGATGGAACATCTGCTATGGGATTGTAGGCTGGTGAGACTGTTTTGGGGTGAGATTGGACGTGTGTGTGATGAAGTGATTGTTGGTCTCCCGGTCTTGGATTTTAGTGTGATCATATTGCGGAGTGATAAGTCTTTGGATGATCTCACTCAAAGTGAGAAGAAGTGGTTGTTCAAAGGGGCGATGACTGGTAAAAGAATTATATTGAGGAACTGGAAGAATGCTTTGACATTGAATGTGGAGACGTGGTTGTCTGAGATGCATGAATTGGCAAATATGGAGAGAGTGATGTATAGGAGACTTGGTAAATTGGCTTTGTTTGAGAAAATATGGGGTAGATTTTTGCAGTTGTTTTAAATTGACATTATAGTTGTTGGGGGGTGGGTAATTGAGAGATGTATTTGAGATGTTGGGGATTTAGGGTATTGTATATCTCGCGGTGTGCATAGTACTGTGTAAAATGTTGTGCTTTTCTTGTGGTTTTTTTTTTCATGTGTTATTTGATATACGCTGATTGTATTGGGACTTGTTATGGATGTTGTGTAAATAAAGTTTAAAAAAAAAATGTTTACATTCCCTGAACTTCAAAGAAAAGGTCATCAAGGCATCGTCCGCGCTGGCGCCAACTGAATTGTCTATCTTATCTTCAAGAGGGGAGTGTACTAGTCATGATGCCAAGAGGTAAAGGAAAAAGTACACAAAGCATGTGGTAAATCTTCACTTACATCCAGAAAACAGTTTTTTGGGATGGCCAGTTTATTTGGGGCTGGGGGGGGCTGCTTTTCTGAAGATCTTGTTTCAATTGTGCCTATTCCGGAGGAGCTGCAGACAATTTGATGGACAGTTTGTTTCTCTGAACATCAACGTCATATTTCACAGAGCTGTCCAGCGAAATCCAAAGTGTCAAAAACAAGTCTTTGAAGCATCACATTTCTTGTGTGGGCTTGAAATAGATTTTTGTGACACTGATAAATGTATTTTTAAATCAATCAAATATTTTGTTATTCTCGAATACACCATGTCTTGGAATGATAACTAGAACAGATATTGATCAAGTGCAATCTTTTGATCAAGATACAGTTGATGTAGTTAGAGGTTATCCACATGATGTTCGGGTACATTTTAAATGCTTTTGGCTGGGGCTGAAGTTTTATGATGTTAGGATATGATATTTTCTTATTAGGTTCGCTGCACCATAAGGAGCTTAAGAGGTGAGACAGAGAATAGTTTATCAGGCAGTTTGTTGAGCTCACAAAAACAGACAGCTTATGCACAGAGCCTGCATACCAGCTGTCAGAAAAAGGTTATGGGATCTAGAACTGTCTGATTTTCAAATGATTTGGAGTTGGCCAATTCTGATGGCGACTGATCTTGTCTCCGAGCTATGTTAACCTTTTTCTAGTGGAGCACAAAATGGAGCACTGACAGTTGCCATCTCTAGGCCTGCTTCAATTAATTTGATGTCATGGAACGCCAGAGGCCCCAGTAATTTTTTTAAGTTATAAAATGTAATTCCCAACTTTATCTGATTTTAAAATAATTATTTTGGAAGAGTTTTGGTTCCAGTTGGCTTCTATCATACTACAGGCTGTAAGGGGCCTAAGGATTGCCTTTTGTGACGACTGACATGGTATCAAAGGTTAGACGCAGACACAAAAGTTCCAGTTGGAAAACCTTTATTTAAAACGTCTAAATGGAAGTAACGGCTAACTTGCCCTTGCTGTCTCTGTCACAATTTAAACTTGTCCTTACTTCTAATACTAACAATGTGCTGAAATATTAAAGCTAAAAAAGTGTTGCAAAATCATATGAAAGTGTCTTTCAGAAGCGTCTCAGACAGCCCCCTTCCCCAAACTCCAGAATCTCAGGGAGTAAAGTTCCACAAGGTTTCAGCATTCACTTCAAGTAAATGTCACAGTACCTCTTCCCTAAGTCCAGGACACCCAGGGAGTAGAGTTCCATAAGCTTCCAGGATTTAGTTCCAAATAAATGTGACAGTATTTTAACGCCTCACAGTACTTGTCAGGTTAGGTTTCCAATCTGCCTGCGGGCATTCTCTAATAGTTCCTTTCAGGAGTTTCGACCTGGCTCCCTTCCCCTAAGTTTGCGACACTCAGGAATTTAAAGCTCCACAGGTCTCTCAGGTTGTACTTCCACAAATATGATCAAAGTAACTTATTATTTCACAGTTCTTGTTATACTTATTTTAAGCTACAGTACCTTATTAGCTCCTACTTCTTGGTTACACCTGCCACCGGTCTTGGTATAGACTGCTTCACAATCTTCCTGTTTGGTTTCCTCAGAAGCACAAACAACAAATGTCCAGCTAGTTTCTTAGGCTTCTTTTGCCTGAACTCAGAAAGAAGCACTTTGTCTTTTCCATTAATGTGCAAAGCATCTTTTAGACTCAGGGTCCCCTTCCCCAAGTCTCAGCTCTTCAGTGTAGTAGTTGTAGTTATTCGCAAAAACTTCTGGGGTTCCCTCCCCCACCTCCGTGTTCCACTTTCAGGGTCCTACTGGTCTGGGCGCAGTTGTCGGACTGCACGGTCCACCCATTACAGATCCCGCAATCTGGGGCCTGGGGCTTCTAGCTGTGCCCCTTCCTTGCCAGTTCACTTACTTTACTAGGCTTGGCTGGGCTTTATTTGTTCTGGTCCTTTAAAAGGGTTCCTTTCTCATATATAACTTTCTGCTGGCTCTTACTGAGTTTCTCGATTGCAAGCGCCACTTTGCTCGCACTTTGTACCTCACACAGCTGACCTCGGGATGTCAATTTCCTTCTTTCAGTCCACCAAGACTTTTGACAACGTAATCTTCCTTATGCGACCACTCATGAACTTTGTATCACACAAGATTCTATTTGTTTGTCTTGTCGCATACAGTACTTTCACTCTGAAGGCCTTGACAATGGTTTTTCCCATCCCGCACCTTCATTCAGATACTCTGTGTTTCTTCTTTCCCAGTCTGCATTATCCAATTGTCTCACAATCGTGGAGGATTGCAATAATGGATTTCCTTTCATTCCGCTTTCACTCCCTATACAGTACTGAGCTGCGCGTATCACATTGCGATTCTCCTCAGACACTCCTGGCCACGGCAGGAGAACGAGCGCGCTCGATTTACATAGGGGAAAGTCAACCCTGTCCACCACAACCTTCCCTTTTTAACCACACTTGCTCCCTGGAGACACCGCTCCCTCGGCTCTTCACCCTAGAGCCTTTGCTCTACCACTAGGTAGCATGCCGGCTCATCAGTCTCCAGTTGGTTTTCTCTCTGCCTCCTTGTTGCTCGCCTCCAGAACACCCGTTCCTGGAAAGTCAGGGATCCCCTGCTGGACTCAGCCACGCAATCTCCCTGTTGCTGTGTCTAAAATGTTGCTGAATGCCCCACATGTATACACCTGCAGCAGATTAACAGACTGCAGGTGTGTGGTCGGTGTAGAGCGTGACTGACCTATTACCCAATTATTTGGACATGCCTGGCTTTTTGCTCTGAGTAAGCTGGATCTTAAAGCAGTAGTGTGTCTTTTCTTATTCTATTTAATGGCATGCAGGGGAAGTGTAGGTTTTTGCATGGGGTTAGTGTCACAATAACCCACAGAGGCAGAGGGAGTATAGGGCAGATTAGTATTAGCACAGGAAGGGTGTTTCAGTTTTAATTCCCCTCTTATGGGTTCAGGGGTATTTTCTTCCCATAAGAGGTGGGGTCTTTCTTCATCCGCCCTCTACAGTGTCTCCCCTTCTTTTAGGTTAGTGTTCTATCGGAACCCCCGTTAATCAGGGTTTTGGGTATTCCACTATAAGGTGAGTGGATTGATCCCTTTGGGCTGGATGAGTGCAATAGCCCGCAAAGAGGGAGGGTAGATTTTCCCTAGGGGTTTGGGAGTACCGCATCTCGCCTACGTGCTCTCTTCGAAGTCCCTAAAGACCCTCCACTCAGGTGATCCTCAATCACTTGTCCATCCCCAGGGTTGGGACCCAAAAGCAATACTGATATATGCTGCTGTAATTCATCATCCAACGTCTGACCGACTTCACACCAACAGCTGAGCCTCACAATTCTATATTGTGTCATTGGTTCTTAGTTAAGTGTGAGACAAGCAAAATTGCCAATTTTTGCCAGTCCCACCATTTTACAAACCGCGAGGTTCCACTACGCTAAGATGGCCGCCTGATTACAAATCGCACCTGCAGCCCGGAAATTGCTGCAGATCTACATGGGTCCTCCCTGCCTGCCTACATAGCCTATACTGGGGCACCGGCAGGCGTAAACCGGCCCCCAACAAAGGCACACCACTAAGGCAAGTGACGACCTGACGCCTACGCCAGGAACCCTCCTGTTACCATTCGATCTGCCCTATCTTGTTTCTTGCATCTTACCGTCCCATTGCAGCATAACTACTGCCGATGCTTTAGACCGGACCATTCCAAACTGAACTATACCATAGTGCGGTAAGATCAACCACAGAACTACATGTATGGTATCTTAACTGCTTTTGCCTATCACTTTGTATGCATGCTGCGAGCATGTTGCATACCGCCGGCACTCCTCCCCGTTTTATTAATGGCGTAATGACATATTACTGAATGTACATCGCCATACCTTCCACGTGATACTATCAGTACCGCATATGACTGGAATGACATTCTATACTTTTCCTGCTTTGACTGCCGAGATAATATTGCGTGGACCAACTGCATGAAACATGTATTGATTCTAAAGCAGCCCAACCTATAGTTTGTTGCTAGTCTAACCCTGCGCGCCAGGGACCCATAATGATTAGATTGCTTATACCTCCACCGGCACCTAGCCTAATGACTAATGTGAGCTCTGCAGAAACTTTAACTGCGTGAAATTATTTACGTACTATTGTGTCATTAGAAATGTGTAATGCTTAATTTATCCTAACCTGCTAGCTGTATCCACATTTAGAGGCCCATCCTGACTAACTGCCTGATTCCACATATGGTAACATATTGTCCAATTTGGGACTTAGTGGACTTCTATTAGCCCAACTGACTTGTGCTACCTTTATTGTTATTTATTAGGCCTATATACCTCCTTTCTGACATTTTAATACCCATTTAACCATTGATTGCTAACTGGCATCCTATTGTGACTGTGTAATAATGCATACCTACAGCATATACCGCATTGCCACACCTTGGGTGAGCCTTTATATCTCTGTCTTAATCGTAAGTACCATTACCACCCTGTCTCAGCCTCCCCTTAAGGACGGCAGCTCACATACTCACATGTTTCGTAACTCTTCTACTATGACCAAACACTCCTTTACAGCGGACTATGTTAAACCTACAGCCTTCCTCCCTCCGCTGACACTAATTAACAAGATCAAGCCTACCCCATTCTTACCACCATTGAAGCCCATACATACTAATGCTCCCACTAACTCCTCAACACAACCAATAGCTCCTACTGTTTACATCTTTCCTGGAGATACCATCCAAGATACTAGCTCGACCACCCCAGACACCAGCCAAGAACCCCCACACCACGTCACCCACCCCGAATCACCCATGCCCAACTATAGTAAGAAACACCAGGCTGGGCTCTAGATTGGGGAAAGCCTACAAACTACTGCCCACCGCCTTACCCGTCAACAGTCCCCTTCAATGTTCTAAAAAACCACCACAAAAAAACTTGAAAACCTCTATGAAAAACAGACTGATACCAATCATACCTAACCCACTCGCCCACAATACCAGCCCTATAGCTATCATTGGGGTATTAATAAATGCTAGATCCCTAGTAGCCCATGCAGCCGATAATGCTGACCTGATTCTTGATAAAAAAAAACTGGATTTCTTGGCAATAACTGAGACCCGGATACATGCAGCAGAAGGCCTGTCTCTCCTCATTGCTACCCCTGACAACTATACAGTTCTTAGATCAGATAGAGAGTCGTCCAGAGGTGGTGGCACTGCTTTTATCGCTAAAGCCTCATTAGGACTCACTATTGTCCCACACGACCCCACCACATCATGTGAACTATTGACAGTGAAACTACCCCTCACCGCCTCGCACACTTTAACTATGCATCTATAGACCCCCGGGACCCATAGGCTCCTTTGAAGAAGAAATCAATACAGTGATCTCTGCCAATACCAAACCCTCTTCGCAAATCCTCCTATTAGTGGACTTCAACCTAGGATTCAATGACCCCACTGACCACTCCGCACTGCTTCTGGCCAATTCCTTGTCTGAACTAGGCCTCACTCAGAGAGCCCTTCTGCCCACGCATGATAAAGGAAGAATCCTTGATTGGGTAGCAGACCTTCATTGTACAACTAATATAACTACTATCGAACCACTATCATGGACGGACCACTTCCTACTTACATTCAATCTGCAAGACTGTATACCTCCCATCAAGATGAATGTTATTGCTCCCTCCATGCCAACTAGAAACAAGAAAAACATTCCAGTAGATAACCTCAAGCCTTTTCTTTAACCCTTGCTCAAACCACTACCTTCTGCTGATCCAGCCGAGTTAGTGGAGCTGTACAACAAACCAATCACCACAGCCCTACACTTTATTGCACCCTTAAAAATTCGCAAACGTAAACCTATTGCTCACCTGAACACATGGTTCACCCCCAAACTCAAAGATTTCAGAAAGAAAAAAGGAAATGCGAAACCACTTGGAAAAACGACCCATCTACAGCTAATAAAGATACCCTCTTAAAAATGAAGCTAACTATATAAATAAATAAATAAATAAAATGAACTACAAGGAAGAAATTATTTTAGCAAAACGTGATACTTATAATGAACGGATTGATAAAGCTAGTTCTAGCACAAGAGAACTCTTCACCATGCTCAGAGAACTTGAATCACCCACCCCCCCTTCAGACAACTGTATTAAGGACCAAATCGGTGCACTAAAATTCAAGATGCTAATAAAATTACAATGCTCCAAAATAAAATTGCTGACAGAAAACTTAACTTGCCTCTGCAAGGTAATACCTGGAAATAAAGCCCTAACCTCCCTAAACCGACAACGATTTAAATTCACTTCAGTATCTGAGTTGTTCCTCCTAGACACACCTATCAATATTACTAAACTGGGCAATCAATAACGCTCTTTCGATATCGATGGAAACAATATCAAGGTCGCCAACGAGGTAAAATTGCTAGGTTTCACTGGCCACCAGGGGGCGCACGGACGATGCCAGCCTCTGTGTTAGCCCCTGACCCACGGGCCCCAAAAGTGAGTTGAGCCCCCACTTTGGCCCCCCCGTGCCCAACAACGACAGCCTGAGCCACTGGAAGCGCCCCCCTACCCCTCGAGCGAAAACCCGGCGGAAATCGGACCTTCGGTCCGTGAGAAAAGTCCAGCGGAATCAGCCTCCCCCCCACCTGTGGGGACACCGACGTGAGAGAAGGCCGCGGCCCGTGGCACCTGACTCCGCCCCCGGCTATCCTCGCGGGAGACCAGCGCGGCGCGGGGGCTCTGGAGGGGAGAGCAGCGGACCGCCGACCGCTCCGGGGCACTTTGAGGGCCGCCACCCCCAGGCGTCCAAAAAGGCGGACTCCTCGAACGGCTGATTCCGCATCGCAAGGGACCAGCCCTGCGGAGGTGAGTGCCCGCCCAGTCTTGAGAGCTTCGGAGCGCATTGCCCCGGTGGGGGCCCGCTCCGCCCCCCCGGATTAGAACAAACGCATGGGGGCGGCCAGGACCCCCCCCCGCACCAGCAGAAGATCTGAATCTGCCACAGCCAAGGGAGGCCTGCCGTGAGCCTGACCCCCATGACACCCCCCTCCGAGAACCCCCAGGGAGCCCCCTAATCAGAGTACAAGGGCCAACCAGAAGGGGCCCTAATTTGGTAACGGTGCCGCGGTCCCGTCATCCTACGCACCGGCTGCAACACGGGTTCCCGCGCTGCGTGGCTCGTGGCGCACAAGGTCACGCTCCCCGCCTAGCTGCAGGGGACCCACACAGCAGTAGGGGAGGGGAGGAGAAAGTGAACGTCTCGACCTCCAGTATCCTCGACGGGACACGATCACACACCTATGGAGGACCCCGTTGCCGGGCGTCTCTCCCCACGCAGCGAACTCGCCAACACACAAAGGGGGGGTGGAGGGTTGGGCCCCCACTCCTGGGGCGTGTGCCCTCCTCTGACAAGGCCCCAATTTACAAACTGAACGGGACAAAGACAAGAGGCCCTGCAATTGAGAAACAGTGAAATACGTGGAGGCGCTCGCCCCCCCATTGCATCTGCACCTCGAATCCTCACCCTGAGACCTGGGCCCACATACCTCCACCAGTGCCCCGCTACAGTCCAATATCGACACCTAAGGCCCCCCCGAAAAGACGCTGGATCCAACGAAGGACACAGACCAGTGCGGAGGGTAGAGCCCCTGGAGATAGGGCGTGTGCCTCCTCCCACTTCCACCAAAAGAACCTCCGCTACGAGGACAACCACCCTGGTGCTCTCCGACATTCCTTACGTGCCTTTCAACACACTAGTCCCGATGGTAAGGCCCCCGATCCCGGAGCATGTGCCTCCTCGCTGGCTAGTGCTCCATGAACAAACCAAGCAAGCTTGCCAAATACGCCTACATCCCACTATCTCAGGCTCCCGCCCTAGATCAACAATGTCAGTAGAAGCCATCGAAACGGGTGCAGTTGCCACTAAGGGAGATATCGCCGCCCTCCTAGCCGAAATTCGAAACATGGGCGCCAACCTCGGCGGCAAAATGGATAAGATGACCCAAAGGATAGACAACATCGAGGAGAGACTAGAAGGGGTCGAGAACAACCAAGCCTCTATTGACACTCTAGAAGCCCAAATGGAGCTTAGAATACGAAACATAGAAAGGAAGGAGGACGAGATTCGCTTGAAGATAGATGATTTAGAAAATAGAGAGAGAAGAAATAACCTACGGTTTTTCGGAATCCCGGAGAGAGACGGGGAGACAGAAGAAGATCTCAAGCAGACTATACACGATATCGTCAAAATCCTGACCGCGGACGAGGACATTGATGAACTCAAGACCGAGAGAATCCACAGAGCCGGCAGCCCCCCAGGCGGCCCGAGATCAGTCCTTGCCAGATTCCATAGATATCAGGACAGAACGAGGATACTAGCTAAGGCCAGGTCTGGAGGCACTCTTACCCTTGGAGGAGTCCAGATTACTATTTTTCAGGACCTTTCATCACTGACGCTGGCATTGCGTCGCTTGTGCGGTCCTCTCACGAGATGGCTAAAAGAACAAGGCACGAGGTACAGCTGGGGATACCCCTTCTCCCTCGCGTTTGAACATGGAAGCAGGAGGTTCCTACTCCGCTCTGAAGAAGAAATCCGAGAATGCATTGCCGACCTCCTCGGACCGGCCCCGGGGAAGGGGACTCAGGGAACACCAGCGCAGGACAGAGCACGATGGGAACTTCAGGGCCCGAGAAGGAAATGAGTAAAGGGTTCCAGAAAGTACAGGCGGCCCAATGACACACCTGAACACAACAAATAACATAGTGGCTCCAAGCTCCAAATCCTGGCGAACCAGGCTTTCAAGGTCCTGGCGGGGGACCCGCTTACATCACGGATCTCGGCACTCCTAGATCTGCGGTTCCGTCACACGACGGGTGAACTGCCAGTTCAGCAAAAGAGAGCTGCCGAGAAAGGAAGACTCCCGAAATCGCATGTATCATAAAACATATTAGCTCATAGTTAAAATTTCTGTTGTTTGACACACCGTTGTTTGTTACACAATCTCATGAGAAGGGGGGCGGGGGCTCAAAAATGTTATTTTGATGCTATTAGTTGATGGGGTCGTATGGTTACGACCCTTACTGGTGGTCTGACAGTAGACCGGTTGTTTACATCCAGTCCAACTCGGACGCCACCACGAACAGTCACAAACCCTCATCGTAGAACTAAAGATCAACGCGGTAGATCAGAGGGTGAAGGGTATGAAGTTCAATACCCTATGGGGACGGGTGGGGGGAGGGAAATGGGGAATGGCACAGCCTCAGACAAAGCCTCTGTTAAATAGAGGCAGCTACAATACTACTTCCAACATGGCAATTTCTTACAATGGGCTCCAAGACGCTGCGAAGGAATTCCACAGATGCACTGATGTCACACAGACATGATGAATCAAATGACACGCAGGGTCTTAACTCCCCCACCAAAAGATCGCTGGTGACGAGAGAGTTCAGGAGGGATGAAATGGACATACTTTTCATACAGGAAACTTGATATAGCAAGGGAGAAGAGAGGAAGGTTCTCTATGCCAAGCTGGGATCGGAATACTGGGGCTCTAGCCCGCTGAAGAAGGCAACAGTTGGCATATTAATCAACAGAAAGATCCAATTTGAACTTTTGAAGTCATGGACGGACGTCAGTGGCAGAGCATTAGACCTGGTGGGCAGGATACAGGGCACGGTTGTTACCCTTGTGGCAATATATGCCCCCAATACAGGACAAGACAGATTCCTACAGAGGATAATACCTAAAATCATGTGCGAAGCAGAAGGCGACGTAATTCTCGGAGGTGATCTGAACATGTGGATGGACCCGGAACAGGATAGACAATCAGGTCGCCCCTCTACGCCCCCGCTCGCCGGTGCTAGACGCCCACTAGCCGCAGACATGATGGCCGCCTACAACCTCACCAACGCATGGAGACATGCCAACCCCAACCGAACTGGCTTTACCTTTTTCTCAGCGCCACATGCAACCTTTTCCAGAATAGACTATATATACCTAACCGCAGACCTCATCACGGCAATGACCGAAGCCGTTATAAACCCTGTCTCATGGTCGGACCATGATATGGTCACGGTCATCCTTGATCAAATGGCCTTGCCTCAAAGATGTTCCAAATGGTGCTGTAATGAAACCCTCTTTAAGGACCCCATCTTTCGAGAACAACTAGAGCAGGACATTAACCGATACTTTGAGATCAATAACACAGGGGAAACTTCCATGAACACAGTTTGGGAGGCAGGCAAGGCGACCTGGAGAGGGCTACTTATTAGAGAAGGAGCAGCCAAAAAAAGAGAAAGACAACTAATAGAAAATAGGATCCGGAACGAAATCACTCAACTGGACCTCATGGCACAAACGGCGGATCAAGATAGACCACAAAAGATTAAAGAGGCCAATGATAAGAGAGAGGAATTAAGACAACTAGAGGCGGGAAGCATAGCGCGCAAGCTACAGCATCTGAAGCAGAAACACTATGAACATGGGGACAAAGCGGGCGCCCTGCTTGCCGCAAGACTGCGAGGCCAACGCCAAGAGAGGTGGGTGCCCACGATTCAAACAGAAGAGAACTCTTGTGAACCACTTCCTACCAGTGTCCCTGAAGCTTTTGCCGACTTTTACGAAAGATTATATTCGGCGCGCGCCCCCTTGCACACGGAAGCTATAAAGGAATATCTGGATCAGGTACCCTTGCCCACTCTCCCATCTGATACAGCACTTACATTAGAAGCCCCCATCACAGGAGAAGAAATTGAAGAAGCTATCAAAAGGCTTCCAACGGGAAAAGCCCCCGGAAACGATGGATACACGGCAGGGTTCTATAAATCTTTTAAAGATGCCCTTCTCCCATTCATGGTCGCCCTATTTAACAATATCCTAAATTCCGGCGTGGCACCCGACTCCTTCTCTGAAGCGCTGATAACAGTCATCCCCAAGGAGGGCGAGGACCCAAAGTTGTGTACCTCCTACCGCCCAATATCTCTATTAAATATTGACGCCAAAATTTATACGAGAATCCTGGCTGCAAGACTGGAGTCACACATGCCTGCAATAATCCACAACGACCAAGTAGGTTTCATTTTAGGCAGACAAGGAGCAGACTCCACCCGGAAAACTCTTCACTTAATCCACGAGGCCCAAACTTCGCTGAGCAACCCAGCGCTACTCCCAATTGATGCCGAGAAGGCATTCGACAGAGTCGAATGGCACTTCCTCGAGGCCACATTGCAGAAGATAGGCCTAGGCCCCACACTCCGCCGAGGGATCAAAGCAATCTATAAGTCCCCAAGAACATCGGTCTCGGTGAACGGCCAATTCTCCCGGTGGTTCCCCCTCAGCAGAGGTACGAGACAAGGTTGCCCCCTGTCGGCAATACTGTTCGCGCTGTCCCTAGAACCTCTTGCCGTGATGCTGCGAGCTGACCCTGCAGTGGAAGGAATCCAGGTGAATGGTAAAGAATATAAGCTAGCCTTATATGCGGATGACATTCTGCTCCACCTATCAAACCCAACGTCTTCTGTTCCGAGAGCGATCCAGCTGATAGAGGAGTACAGCGCACTTTCGGGATTTAAAATCAACAAATACAAATCTACTCTTTTTCCACTCCATGAACCATCGTCGGAACACCTAAGCGCCCTCGAGCATCTCGGGCTGATCATCGGAGGCCCGACACTGAGATACTTGGGAATTAACTTAACGCGACATCTCGACGGCCTCTACGAAGCCAACTTTCCCCACCTCCTCGAGGCCCTCAAGACCGATCTCAAGAAATGGAAACCGCTAACAATATCCTGGATGGGACGCTTGAATGCAATCAAAATGGTGTCCCTCCCACGGTTTCTCTACCCCTTTCAGGTCTTGCCTATCACAATTCCGGACCAATTCTTCAAGCAAGTCAGAAAGGCCATCCTAGACTTTTTGTGGAATGGGAAGAAACCCAGAATCCCCTACGATGTCTTAATACTACCAAAAGAGCTAGGAGGGGTGGGCCTACTGGACATTGAACGCTATTATCAGGCCACACAGCTCAGAATTTTAATCCCACATCTGCGGGATAAGAAGGACCTCCAATGGGTCCAGCTAGACAACAACGTTCTATAAAATGTGACTCTGGCAGAGTGGTTATGGGTCCCCAGATCGAAGTTATCGAGGAAACTGCGCAACCACCCGATACTGGGCACGTTGTGGAACATATGGAGGAAGGGGAGAGCAATGTCGGGAGTCACCACGTGGCCTTCGCCACTGAGCCATCTTTGGTCCCCTGGAATCAGAGAGAAAATCCCGGAACATGCCAGATACCAATCCTGGTTTGATGCCGGCCTCGAGAGGGTCGGTCAGCTCTGGAGAAAGGGGAAATTCATATCGGTAACGGAACTGGAGGAGGCCCTCCAAATCCATCCGATACCAGTTTTCCTGTACCTACGTCTGAAAGGCGTCATATCCAGAAAGGAATGGAAAGATACCACGCAGAGAGAACTAACGCCCTTTGAGACGATCCT
Organism: Ambystoma mexicanum; assembly: GCF_040938575.1. Classification (NCBI taxonomy): domain Eukaryota; kingdom Metazoa; phylum Chordata; class Amphibia; order Caudata; family Ambystomatidae; genus Ambystoma; species Ambystoma mexicanum. The sequence goes on along the minus strand of NC_090935.1, from coordinate 1,319,909,348 downwards.
AGACACAACTACTACCTCTAAATGCCTCATAGCGAGAATGTACAGAGCCTTAATTACCAAAGATGACGCACCAAACCATTGTCTCAAAGCAAGATGGGAACGAGACTTCGCCAGAGAGTTCGACCAGCAAGCCTGGAACAAAATATGTGAGACACCATCCAAAATATCAATCGCGGCCCAGAATAAATTGCATGCCTTAAAATTATTACATAGATGGCAATACGACCCACAAAGACTGTCCAAAATGTTCCAGACCTCCAGCCCGAGATGCTGGCGACAATGTGGGATGAACGCCGATTAGTGGCACATGTGGTGGGCCTGCCCCAAGGTCCGCATTTACTGGCAGGAGGTCCTGGGATGGATCAAACAGCTGGACGGAATAGATAGGGAAATGTCACCCCTCCTGATCCTATTTGACCTCGAAGAAGAAGATGACGAAATGATAAGGGTAAAAGGTCTGATATCTCCCCTCTTACTCGCGGCAAGAGCTGCCCTCGTGATAAAATGGAAAGCCCCTCGCTTACCGGATAAGAAGGACTGGATACAGATTGCTACAAATATTTACACTATGGAAAAAATAACAGCAATACTCCATGACAAAGCCGCGTGACAAGAGGAAGTCTGGTTCGATTTCACTACGCAATACAACTCGCGTTCAACCATGGAAGGTTCGACACAGCAAGGAAACTAGCTCCTGACGCACGCTACCAATGACTGGAAAACCGAAAGACCCTTTGTTGGCAACCCTTGCATGTCACAGACCATATAGGAGATCAATGACCTTAGGACGATTCAAGATGCGCGTCACGCAGCCTACTACGATTCTGAATGTCAATGCCCAAAGGAAGTGGACTTGAAAGATGGGGGTATGGAGGAGGGAGGGGGGTGGGACTTTTCTTTTCCCTTCTTTTTTTCCCTTTCTGGTTTCCTTTCCTTTTGCTCTTTCCTGGAATAATGAGCATTAATGTTGATAACTGTTGTTAAGGTGGACTTGAATATTATACTGAAGCAGCTCGCAATGCATAACGTGTACCCACCTGTATGTTCATATTCCATGTTAAAATCAATAAAAGTCAAATTTCAAAAAAAAAAAAAGCTAGGTTTCTACCTAGACTCCTTCCTGAATATGTGCAAAAAGGTTAGAGCAACAGCCACGGCAACAGCATATACCTATAAGCTCAAACCCTTCCTCTCCACAAACGCTGAATTACTTTGGCCAGAGCCCTAGTATTATCTAAAATTGACTATTGTAACACACTATACTAAGGTGCTAATGAACACATTATTAAGAAACTACAGATCTTGCAGAACAATGCACTCAGAACAGCCCTGAGCATTCCTTGCAGGCAACACATCTCTTCAACTAGACAGGACAACAACTGGCTCTCTATTAAGGAAAGAATTCAACTTAAAACAGCATCCCTAACTCATAAATGCCCCAATAACCTAGCCCCTCAGTATCTTATGAATACATTCTCCAAAAGCCATTGTGCCCGACTCATTAGATCTTCCAATTCAGGCTGTTTACAAGTACCTAGATACAAACTTAAAAAAGCAGGCAGCAGTAGCTTCCCAGTCTTGGCTGCACAACTCTGGAATACACTCCCCACGACACTTAGATCTCACCGGTCCTTCCATAAATTTAGGAAAGAAATTAAGAACTGGCTTATCCCCAATGATACACCCTACTAGTGCCATCAGCCCTCCTTAACCTGAACCCTGTATAGTACTATCCGATCAATTTATATGGACTGTAAATATCTAATACACACAATGACTCTGCCCGCCTCACTTGTACATAACTTTTGCTGTAAATAATAGTAATTTCTCCTATTTGTATATGACTGTATATCTTCTTGTATTGCCTATTGTATATTTTCTGTGTGTAACTATGAAACTGCATTTCCTTGTAATGCATCCAGATACCTCAGGGTGTGGTGCGCACTATAAATAATAAACAAACAAATGGCATTTCCCTTGCCACCTGAATGGAGATCCCCAGGGACTGGTTGTGAGAATGCCCTCAGCTTTCTCACATCTGTTGGTTGACTACTTACCTCTTAACAATGATCTAGGAGCGAAAGCAGTTATCTGGAAGGTCTCTTTGAGGGCTCACAGGCAATAAGAATTTCTGGGCGTGATAGTCTTGCTACAGATAAATATTGTAATATCAAGCACATGGGGGAGGACTCCTTTTTAGAATTGTCAAGTGGTGTCTCTCTTTGGCATGCTAAGGTTGGATCTTATTATATTTTATTAGCCACTGATTTAAATTGTAATTGGCTGATCTGATAGACCTTGGCAATAATTGTAAGGCTTTTTCAAACACATAGTTCCTGGATTTTAATAATCAAGAGCGTTTGACACTTATTATGTTAAATTTTAACTGAATTAGATCTACTAAAAAGCTTTTGCATTGTCTTTCATTTTTACTTTGTTAAATTCAATCCTTTATATGCTCTAGTTTTACTATTTTCCCATGTTGTTTTGCTTGTGCTTTTCTTCTGCTGTGTAATCAAATAATACTCTATCTTTAACACAGTGAATTGTATATGTTGTACAAATGTTCATGAATATTGTAACTATTATTTTAAAAATGTCACTATTTTAAAAAATTCTACAAAATATTGTAAAGTTGATTAATTCAGCTAAACCAATAATACATTTTTTTTTAAAATGTTTACATTTTATTCTTTCTGTGGTATCCCTAGTAAGTCAACCTTGCATTGCAGGTCTACCTTTTCAATAACGATTATATATTTATAACTAAATCTGCTTTTAAGGACTGTTCAACTTCGCACATCATTGAAATAGATCAGCATGATTGCTCTTATCTGGGTGTTAATCTTGACTTAGTTATTCTTTTTCTTGTCGTGTGGGACTCTCTCATTTGGAAGTAAATCCAACTTATAATCAAACCCTGGGATCTTATTTTGCAGTTGAAAAATGTAACAAAACAATTGGTGCCTTTTTAAAACTATCAGACGAACAAAAAGAATGAACTTTTTTGCCTGAATATTTTTCAGATTCTTGTGTTCAAATGACAACTTTAAACCTGCAAAACAGTTTAAATCGAAATGTTGTATGTTCTGTTTTGCATCGTCATGCATTTGATCCTAAAGCGCAACAGAACAAAACATGATCTGCGTCAGAGCACTTTCGATGACTCCAAGGAAGTATTCGTTTGTAGGGGAGAGCTTACGCAAAGGATTAAGAACTGTTGACTATGCACAAACATCAGAAGGCTACCCAATTTAGTCTGCACATGTTGGCAGTTGTGGAGTTGAATGTTCTTCCAGTTTTTGGAAATATGTGTCTCATATCTGTGACAATCGGTCCTATCTTGAATTGAACCCTATTGCCACTGAATCATTAAGCCAACATTTTGCACAGCTTTGAGCTCCTTTGGTGAAAAGTGGGGATCATTCTGAGTGGTTTGATCGTCAAAGCAGGTTGATTTATTTTGGCTGCAATGACATAGTTAACCTATTTATGTATTTATTTCATTTGTTATATGTCCAGACCCTGAGGTATCACGGCATAGTTACAGACATCTTAAAGAACTAATTTTCACGCATTATTCATAAACGCAATAGAACAAAATATTACAGTTTACAGGAACAATTACAGCAGAAATATATTGGTGCATATCAGACAATAGGATTAAATGATGACTGAGGGTAAGAGGAGTGTTCCTCCATGTATGATTGTCCGTCATCGAGTTAGTATTTATTGAATAGCCAAGTTTTTAGTAGCTTTTTAAAGCATTGGAAGGAGTCTTCGTTTTTCATATTTAGATATTTATTTAGTTAACTTAGGATCTAATTCACAGAATTGTTTTATAATGTCAAAACCCCACTGGAAAATATTCTGTGAATCAGGGCCTTAATTTCTAAAGTTATAAAATCAAGTGCTGCCTGTCCAGATGGTCTTTCCCATCTGACCTTAAGTGGGCATCCTTCAATGTGGTGACAGATTCTTTGCATCTCGTTTTTTCCGACCATCAAGGCATCAAACGTTCCATCATGGTGGAATGCCGCCCACACTGTCCCAATATATGAAAAGGGGAACAGCTTAAAACACCCTGAATTATCAGTTGATCGCCCTACTCGGCGCTAGCAGTAAAATATTTGCCACATTGATTTTGCAGCATTGAGTCTGGAAGATCGAAAACATTTCAAATGGGTTTTTGGAGACACATGGTAACCTCCTTAAACTGACTCAGACTCTGCTTCTTAGAGTGTCAGGCTTGTTTTAGAGGTTCTGTGTGGTCTATTCGGTAAGTATGATCTCTCAGTGGCATTTCACTGAATAACCAGATCCATCTTTTGGAACCAACTAAGGATCTTGGATGTCCCGGAGGGTTTATTGAAATTGATAATTGTACTACTTCTGGACACAAAGATCCAGGTTAGGCTGGACAACAGAAGTTAACCGAAGAAATTCAGGCGCATACGAGTTTACGACAGGGCTGTGTGTTAGGACCCTGACTATATAATCTTTATGTAAATGGCCTGGGAGAAGCATTGAAGCCAGTTAGATCTTTTTCTCCCAAGTTGGGTGACCTAAAGATTCCATGGTATGCCTATGAGGACTATTTAACAGTATTTGATTGAACCCCAATTGGTATTCTGGGTAGCATAGAAAAGATAAAAAAATATGTGAGGGAGAATGACTTGAACTAAAAGTGAGACCCAGTATAAATTGAAGGCCCAGTAAAAAAAAGAAAAAAAAGGGAAGAAATCCCAAGTTTTTAGGCCAAGCTACACTGACCTAGCACAGAAAAATGGTTGCCTTTTCAACACACATCTCTCACACAATTCTGCAACCATTGGAAGGACTCCGCTCATAGCCAATGGCTTATATTCACACACATGACTAGTGTTGCTTGTGGTCCTGGGCTGAAGAGCCATGACCAAGCTGTTTGGGCTGGACTGCCCCATTTGTGGAGGGACCAAGCTTGATTTGCATATGGTTTTAAACCTTTGGTAATAGTACAGAAGGCTGCAAAAAGATGTTTTTAATGGTTGCTCACAGGGATGTCATTTAGGGGTTGCCAGGGGTCGCAAATGCGACCCCAGACGTCTCCCTTGCTACCCCTGTGGTCTTCCTTGCTACCTGTAAAAAAAATTGAGGATCCTGGGCTGTAGCCAGCAGCATGTGGCTCTTTGCTTCTGGAGTGCCTGGTTTTCTCATAGCTATAGCCAGTAAGATAGCTCAGTGGGTTGAGCTCTCGCTGCTGCAATGTATGTGTGAGCTGCAGGTTGCAGGTTCGACTCCCGGTAAGGTCAACTCAGCTTTTCATCCTGCTGAGGTTGATAAATGAGTACCAATACAGGTTGGATGATTTTGTATGTATATTGGTTCTATATGAATCGCTAAATCGTAAGTGCTATATAAAAACACATCATTATCATTTGGCCTTGGGAGTCTGCTTGCATTCACAGTAATTTGATAATATGGGCCTATAGGCAGTTTTATTAACGATAGATATGGAGATCCATTCTTGTATGAAATGTATGGGATATATTACTCACCGTAATCATATTTCTGATGCTAGTATCTTTTTAGATTCACATTCTGGGCATAGGCCGACATCTTTTGGAAGCTGCAGAGTTTTACAGTTGTTGTTTTTGAAACATGAAAAGGGATGTCGACAGGGCATGCCAGTAATACTATCCCTTATTGAACGTCCACTGTACCCAGGATCCCTCACGCGTCAATGTCCCTCAGATTGTTATTTTTCTGACATGAGGTAGCATGAGGTGTATCGTGAGTACAGTTGTATCCAAGCAGATACATATCAGACAAGCTCATAAACATCCATGCCCTTCTCTCTGAGGGGATGAAGGGTGGGCGCATGTGAATCTAAGCAGATACAAGCATCAGAAATACGATTACGGTGAGTAATTTATCCCTTCTGAGGCTTGTGGAATCTGCTTAGATCACATGCTGTGCATAGATTAGCGAGCAGTGTTAGAAGGAGGTGGGATGTCAGCAGGTTCATGAGCGAAAAAATGTCTAAGAACCGCTTGTCCCACTTCTGTATCTGTCTTACAATGAGTGTCAATGCAGTAGTGCTGAGTGAAAGTATGTATTGAGCTCCATGTAGCTGCTTTGCAAATACTGTCTAAAGGGAAATTTGCAATGAAAGCCAGGGTGGCTCCTGTGAGTCTTATGGAATGAGCCCTGGAAGTAAAAGGCAGTGTCTTATTTGATAGGGAATAGCACAGTTGTATACATCTGACTATCCACCTAGAGATGGCATTTTTTGAAATGCGGTCACCTTCTCTGCCTGGCACTATGGAGACAAACAGTTGATCAGTTTTTCTAAGCGGTCTGGTCTAGTCTACATAGTAGAGGACTGCCCTCCTCTCATCCAGTATGTGGAGTTTTACCTTAGCTGAGCTGTTGGGTTCCTGGAAGAAAGCCGGTAGCTCAATTGGCTGGTTTACATGGAATTTGTAGATTAATTTAGGGGAGAACCTAGGGTGAGTACGTAAAACCAGCTTGTCTTTGTGTACCATAAAGAAAGGATCCTTCACTGACAATGCTTGTAATTCACTAACTCTTCTTATGGAAGTGATAGCCACTAAGAAGGCAGTCTTGTAAGTCAGGTGTTTCAGACTAGACTTGTGCATTGGCTCGAAAGGGGGTCCCATGAGCTTAGCGAGTACCACGTTGAGATCCCATCCTGGTGGCGGGTTTGAAATTAGAGAGTGGAGTCTCTTTACCCCTTCCATGAATGCTTTGATGACAGGTACTTTCCACCATGAGACCTTATTATGGAAAGTGGTGTAGGCTGACAAAGCCGCCAGGTGGATCTTTAGGGAGTTGAATACTAACCCTGCATGTAGCAAATGGAGCATATAAGTTAGAACGTGGGAAGGAGTACATTCTATGGGGTTCATTTGTTTAGCCTGGCACCAAATCACGAATCTCCTCCATTTGTCAAAATAACAGTGCCTACTGTTTGGTTTTCTTGATTCTTTTAAGGTATCCATGCATCTCTGTGGCGGGTTAAGATGTCCGAACTCTATGACCTCGGGAGCCATGCTGCCAAGTTCATTGAGTGAGGCTGCGGGTGCACTGTTAGTCCCTTGTGCTGAGTGAGTAGATTGTACGGGCAAGGGAGTTTGATGGGATCGCACATCGCCAGTTTGCGCAGATGTGGATCCCATGGTTGTTTTGGCCACATGGAAGCAACTAGGATGAGCGACATCAGTTCTTTGTGGATCTTGTTCACTACTTTCCCCATGAGAGGTGTTGGGGGAAAAGCGTAAGCTTGTAGCGAACAAGTCTATTGTGGGGAAACCCCATTGAGAGAAGAGGTGTTCTATGACTTTTTCGTATAGACGCCACTTGTGTTCCTCTGGTAAGGGATCTCTGCTCAATGAGTCTGCTAGAGAGTTGAGTTCCCCTGGAACATGCTTTGACGATACGAACATCTTCCGTTTGAGTGCCCATTTCCAAATTTGCTGCACAAGTCTGGACAGATTTGGAGAACGTGTGCCCCCCTGTTTGTTGATGTAAAACATTGCTGTAGTGTTGTCTGTCAGGATTTGCACAGATTGGTTCGTTAAATGGGATTCAAACGCCCAAAAGGCTTTGAATACTGCCAGAAGCTCTAGCAGATTGATGTGGCGCTGAGCTACCTTGCAAGACCACAGACCTTGAGCTGTGTGGTGAAGGTAGTGAGCCCCCCAACCTCGACAAGAGAGGCATCCGTCGTGACAATCGCCTGTATCTCTGGATCTTAGAAGGGTTTCCCCTTCAGCAGATTTTCCCCTGACCACCAGCGAAGATTATGTACAAGTGTTGGCAAAACAAGCACTGGATCGTGCCACTGACGACTTGCCTGAGACCACTGTTTCGCCCACCACTCCTGCATGGGTCGCATGCGCAGGCACGCATGAGGAAACAGGTAAATGCAAGATGCCATCATGCCTAGCAAACGCATAGCTTTGCGCACCCTTATCTGGCGGCCGACCTAATAATGCAGTATTTGCAGTAACATATTTTGGACTCTTTCCTCTGACGGAAAGACCAACCCCTCTTGTGTGTTTAAATCGGCTCCTAGGAACTGTTTAGAAGTGCTTGGCACTAGGCTTGACTTTTTCTCGTTGATGGTGAAGCCCAATTGAAAGAGAAGGTTGATTGTTCTTGGAATGTTTTGTCTGCAAATTACGGGGGACTCTCCTGTAATGAGCCAGTCGTCCAGGTAAGGGTACACTAGGACTGCCTCCCTGCGTAGGTGCACTGCCACCACCACCAGAACCTTTGTGAATACCCTTAGAGCAGAAGCTATTCCGAAGGGCAGTGTCACGACCCTCGCCCAAATCCCCCTCTGGCAAACCCATTGGCCAGGTGGAGTCAGGACTCGGGCCTCTAGAGCATGGCATCCTCTTCAAAAGCCCTCATGGGGCTAGACCTGGCCCCTATGGCGTCAGGCTCATAAACCATGAACAACAATGTGCTTGGGAACTACTTTATTGTATTGTCAGCCAACATGGAGGCATCCACATAGCTTGGTTCCTAAGAACCAAGCTATGCGGTCTAGTGTTTTGGGTGTGGCAGGCCTGGAACTACTTTCCCTGGTACTACTTTACCTGGGCTATATAAACCACACCCTGACTGCAGAACATGCTTCGTGTTACTTTGAAGCTTGCAACGTGACGCTCACCATGTCCAGCTATTCCCTCGAACCTCAGAGAAGCAGAACCTGCAAGGAGACAAAAGGCACATCATTAGCAGCAGCATCTTACCTGCAGTCTTCATCTTTAAACACTCGCAGCTACTGAGAACAGCTTCCTCGAATCTGCACGCCTCCCGGACAGAATGACCTAAAGAGGAAGATAGAGGCAACATTAAAGAAAGCTGTAGAGACATTTACAAATTACGAACTGCTCAAAAGGCTTACCTGGCTGGTCGCCTCTCGGCTGGCACCACTCCGGACATTCCACTCGCGCTGAAGAACACTGCGACCTACAAGGAAGGAAAACACAGGTTAGCAAAGGCAAGACTTCGCACCGCTGCGCATAGCGCTTACTTACCGTATCATAGCGCTCTTAATGCACCATCATTTACCAGCGGGGCTCAACCAAGCCAGTTCGCGGCGCTGAAGCTCTGCATACCTAAGGGAGAAAAAAGAGACATTTTAAACAAAGAAAGGCATGCAGGATAGCAACAAAACTAAAGAACAGCAATAAGACCTACCTGAACAATATGAAACGGGCCGGCGTCAGTGAAGTAACTGGACCACACTCGCCCATGAAAGACAACGCGCCCCTGCAAAGAAGACAGGACGGAGAGCACGCCTAATTCTACCACAAGGCAGAACCTTCCCCGCAGACCACATCAGGGCAACGCTGAGAAGCATACCAACGAGTAACCCAGCTGAGTGGCGTCCCTGTGGATACCAGGTGAGAGTAACAGAACACGAAGCCTAACATAACAAATCCACCTGGGCGTCATGGAGACATCAGAAATGGACAAATTGGCCAAATTACTAGGAGAGCTTCGTGCCGAGCTTCATTCTGCCGACAAGAGACTAATGCCCCCCAGATAGACCTAATAGTGACCAAAGAACGCACTGAAGAGATTAGCAGGCAATACTTGCAATCACAGGCAGGACAGACGCCTCTACCTGGAAGCAATCCAATGATGCAAAACCCTGCCATACCACCCACTCTGGTACAGATCACGTTACCTGGAACAGTGCCCCTTGCACCACCAGAAAGGTTCTCAGGCGACCCACGGAAGTATGCGGCATTCATCAATCAGTGCCGCCTTCATTTTCTTTGTAGGCCTGGAGCATTTCCAAACGACCAAGCTCGGGTAGCTTTTGTCTTATCATACCTGAGTGGTAGTGCAGCAGATTGGTCGGTGCCGTTGGTAACCCATGACGATCCTCTATTACATGACTTTGGGGGGTTCCAGAGAGAAATGGAAAATCTTTTTGCTCGCCATACCCAGGAACAAGCAGTAGACAATGAACTCTTGTCCCTCCGACAGGGGAATCAGGACTTGTTAACTTACATTGCTACCTTCAACAGACTGGTTGCCGAAGCTAGGTGGCCAGAAAACAAAAGAACCACATTATTCCATTGAGGCTTACGAGGCGAATTAAAGGACTTCTTAGCCCAGGTGGTTGATCCACCCAGAGACTGTGCAGAATTCATAAATCTGGTCGTGCAGCTAGACCACCATTTGCAGGACCGAAAGGTAGACCGGTCTAAGACGGACCCTCGGACCGTGTATGTTCGACCAAGGGAAAACACATCCCGTGTACCTGAAAATGCTATAGAACCCATGCAGATTGGAGGGATACGGCCTCCATTAACAAAACAAGAGCGGGACAAAAGAAGACAACAACAGCTTTGTTTGTATTGTGGGAAACCAGGACATTTCCTGAAGGACTGTATAGTAAAACCCTCAAGAAGAACAGTTGGGGCCACAGAGAAGGATGAAGCTAAGGAATCGGGAAACTACCAAGCTCAACAAACGTAGAGGTCAGTTTGTCGAGTGAAAAGAAAAGAGTTGCTGACCTCGCATTTTGAAATACCAGTGATCTTAATTAACCACCAACAGTCGTCAAGAATGCATGCCGTTGAAGCATACATCGATAGCGGAGCAGTTGGAAATTATATTGATCAAGAACTGGCAGCAGAGATGGGGCTTCCTTTGTGTTCTAAGCCAACTATGGACAAGGTAACCACCGTGGATGGGACAGAAATCGCTTCCGGACCAGTAATCCAGTGCACAGCCTGGGTAAACTTGCTGTGTCAGGACGGACATCGGGAGTCTATTTCATTCGATCTCATCAAGGCACCTCAGTTCAGGCTAAAACTAGGGATGTCATGGCTGGTTTCTCACAACCCTTTGATAGACTGGCGGGCAGGAAAATTAACCTTCCCCGGTAACTGCTCCCCTGCCTGCTATTAACAAGAGGAGAAACCGGACGTCTGTATCCCCATGACTCCCGGAGCGACAGTATCAACCCTGGGAGCAACTAATACCTTGCCAAGTGAATACCATGATTTCTAGGATGTTTTCCGAAAGGACCAAGCCAATACATTGCCGCCGCACAGGCCCTACGACTGTCAGATCAACCTTGTTCCTGGTGCACAAATCCCTTGCGGCAGCATCTATGCTCTCACAGAACCAGAAAACCTTCATTTGAAATCCTATTTAGACCAGTACCTTGCAAACGGATTTATCCATCCTTCGAAGTCCCCCGCAGCCAGTCCTTTGTTCTACGTACCGAAAAAGGAAGGAGACTTGAGAACCTGTATTGACCTCCGCACATTGAACCAGATCACTGTGAAGAACCGCTACCCCTTGCCACTTATCCCTGAGATGCTAGACCAAGTTAAAGATGCCCAGGTTTATACCAAATTGGACCTTCGAGGAGCGTACCACCTGGTCCCAGTCAGAAAAGGAGATGAATGGAAAACCGCCTTCCGTACTAAGTATGGCTTGTTTGAATATCAAGTCATGCCCTTCGGGTTATGCAAAGCTCCTGCGGCATTCCAATATTTCATGAATGACGTCTTAAGGGAGTTAACTGATGTGTGCGCCTTAGTGTACATAGACGGCATCTTAGTATACTCAGCCTCGGAACAAGAAAATGTCAGGCACGTTCGTTCAGTCCTCACCAAGCTCCGTCAACATCGCTTGTTTGCAAAGCTTGAAAAATGCTTATTTCACGTCACCGAAGTAGAATTTCTTGGTTTTATCCTTACTCCAGGAGGCATCAGAATGGACGTGCACAAGGTAGATGCCATTCTGAAATGGCCTTCACCAGCGTCTCTGAAAGAGGTACAAAGCATGCAGGGCTTTGCGAACTTCTACTGCCGGTTCATCCCAGACTTCCAGACTTATCTCAGGTTGTGCACCCAATCACAGTACTATTACCAAAAAACAATAAAAAGTTTGCTTGGACCAAAGAAGCAGAAGAAGCCTTTCAAGAACTTAAACAAAGGTTTATCTCCGCTCCAATCCTGCGACATCCTTGTCCAGACCTTCCTTATGTCGTTGAAACTGTTTCGTCCAGTCTCGCAATGGGGGATGTCCTTTCACAGAGAGACCCGGAAACCGGCCAGCTACATCCCGTGGCTTTCTAGTCGAAAAAGTTCTCACCTCCAGAGATTAATTATGCCATCACGCACAAGGAACTCCTGGCTATCAAATCCGCCTTTAAAGCCTGGAGGCGCTACCTTCTGGGGGCCAGACACACCATTACAGTCATCACAGACCACCGAAACCTGCAATATCTCAAAACTGCCAAGGCCCAGTCCTCGCACCAATTACGGTGGGCCCTTTTCTTCGCCGAATATGATTATGTAATCACATTTGGACCAGGAGTCAGAAACGGAAAGGCGGATGCCTTATCTCGCATGGGCATAGATGAAATAGTATATACAACTCCAGACCCAGTACCTACTATACCTGAAGACAAACTCTTGGTTATCACGACAGCCTTAACACAAGCAGAACTACAAAAAGAAATCCAACGGACAATGAATCCTGATGCCTACCTCGCATGGCAAACTCAAGGAGAACAATATACCATCAAGGACCACCTACCCTTTTTTAGGGATCGCCTATATGTACCCAAGAAGGAATTGCAACAGCATATTATTTCAAACTATCACGATTCACTGATCGAAGGGCATCCTGGGATCGCCAAAACCCTAGCTAAGGTGAAAGAGAACTTTTGGTGGCCTACCTGGCGTAAGGACATCATTCAGTATATTCAGTCCTGTGGTGGCTGCGCAACAAATAAATCACAGAAACAAAAACCATCTGGTCTCCTACAACCATTGGATATTCCTCCAGTTCCATGGCACACTCTTTCCCTTGACTTCATCACTGATCTACCTCCAAGCCAAGGGTTCAACACCATCCTTGTAGTTGTGGACTTATTCTCGAAGATGGCCCATTTTATTCCTCTCAAAGGCCTCACAGACGCAGCCACTTTAGCAAAAGTGTTCCTGGAGGGCGTCGTTAAGCCACATGGCTTCCCTTCGGTTCTGGTCTCTGATCGAGGCAGCCAGTTTGTTTCAAACGTCTGGAAAAAATGATGTGCAATGGCGCAGATCGACGTTCGGCTATCTACCAGTCACCATCCCCAAACGGACGGCCAAACTGAGAGAACCAATCAGACACTCGAGCAATATTTACGGTGCATGCTGCACCACGAACAAAGGAATTGGAAAGACCTACAATAGATAGCCAAGTATGCATATAACAATTCTTTGCATTCAAGCACGGGACAAACGCCCTTCTATACCCTTCATGGCAGACATCCACGTACCTCTGAACTAGACCTTCCAGCCAGCTTGGAAATGCCAGCGGTAAAGACTCTACACACAACCATTACTCAGGCTTTCAAAAGGGCAAAGGAACACCTTATTCATGCCAAAGAAAAACAAAATTGATTCGCCGACCAACAGCGGAAAAAGGCCCCTGATTATCAAGTAGGAGACAAAGTTTGGCTAGCCGCTTAATTCGTACCCATCAAGGGAACCCGGACCGTTCATCCCAGATTCTTAGGACCCTATACCGTTAAGGCAATTATCAACCCAGCAGCCGTGAAACTGGATTCTCCACCTAATCTACACATCCACCCGGTATTCCATGTGTCCCTCCTGAAACCAATGCAACCCGGCACACGGATTGGGACACCACCTAAGCCCATACTTGTTGAAGGAGAACCAGAATTCGAAGTCAAAGATATCTTGGACGCTAAATACTCTAGGAACAAGCTATATCATCTCGTCGATTGGAAAGGATTTGGACCACAAGATAGAGCCCAGTGAGAATATCCACGCACCACATCTAATCAGGAAATTCCATCGGAACTAACCAACCAAACCTGGGCCAGACAGAAGGAACACCATGGGAGGGGCCTTAGGGGGGAGTGCTTCACGTCCCTCGACCAAAACCCCCTCTGGCAAACCCATTGGCCAGGTGGAGTCAGGACTCGGGCCTCTAGAGCCTGGCATCCTCTTCAAAAGCCCTCATGGGGCCAGTCCTGGCGCCTATGGCGCCAGGCTCATACACCATGAACAACAATGTGCTTGGGAACTACTTTATTGTATTGTTAGCCAACATGGAGGCATCCACATAGCTTGGTTCCTAAGAACCAAGCTATGCGGTCTAGTGTTTTGGGTGTGGCAGGCCTGGAACTACTTTCCCTGGTACTACTTTGCCTGGGCTATATAAACCACACCCTGACTGCAGAACATGCTTCGTGTTACTTTGCAGCTTGCAACGTGACACTCACCGTGTCCAGCTATTCCCTCAAACCTCGGAGAAGCAGAACCTGCAAGGAGACAAAAGGAACATCATTAGCAGCAGCATCTTACCTGCAGTCTTCATCTTTAAACACTCGCAGCTACTGAGAACAGCTTTCTCGAATTTGCACGCCTCCCGGACACAACGACCTGAAAGAGGAAGATAGAGGCAACATTAAAGAAAGCTGTAGAGACATTTACAAATTACGAACTGCTCAAAAGGCTTACCTGGTTGGTCGCCTCTCGGGTGGCACCACTCCAGACATTCCACTCGCGCTGAAGAACACAGCGACCTACAAGGAAGGAAAACACAGGTTAGCAAAGGCAAGACTTTGCAGCGCTGCGCATAGCGCTTACTTACCATATCATAGCGCTCTTATTGCGCCATCATTTACCAGCGGGGCTCAACCAAGCCAGTTCGCCGCGCTGAAGCTCTGCATACCTAAGGGAGAAACATTTTAAACAAATAAAGGCATGCAGGATAGCAACAAAACTAAAGAACAGCAATAAGACCTACCTGAACAATATGAAACGGGCCGGCGTCAGTGAAGTAAATGGACCACACTCGCCCATGAAAGACAATGCGCCCATGCAAAGAAGGCAGGACGGAGAGCATGCCTAATTCTACCGCAAGGCAGAACCTTCCCCGCAGACCACATCAGGGCAAAGCTGAGAAGCATACCAGCGAGTAACCAAGCTGGGTGGCGTCCCTGTGGATACCAGGTGACTGTGGTAACAGGCAGCACTCTGAATTGGTAGTGCTGGTTTGCTATCTTGAAACGCAAGAATCTTCTGTGCGCTGGGAACACTGAAATATGAAAATAGGCATCTTTCATATACAGTGTTTCCATGTAATCCCCCTTTTTTAGTAGAGGGATTACCTCTTGTAGCGTCGTCATGCAGAACTTTTGTGGCTTGACATACTTGTTTGCAGGGCGCAAATCAAATACTGGGCGCATTGTTAGATCTTTTTTTGGCACAAGGAAGCAAGTTGAATAAATACCCTTGTTTACCTGGTTGGCCGGGATGACTTCCATGGCGTCCTTTTGTAGAAGCGTTGCTATCTCCTAGAGGAGGATGCGCTGGTGCTCCTTTCAATGGATCTTTTGTCAAGGGAGTGGTCGTGGGGTCGTTGGAGGAGCTCTATACAGTATCCGCCTGCTACTGTGGACAGCACCTATCTGTCTGAGGTGATTCCCTCCCATGCGTGGGTGAAGCTGGAAATGCGCCCTCCTACTGGAGAGGCATGGGAGGGCACCTGAAGCGGAATGTCACTGCTTCTGAGGTGGGGTGCCACCTCGAGAGGGGTTGCCCCTACCACGACCACGACTTCTGTGCTGTCTTCTAGGATAGTCCTGGGAGGACTGACCCTGATTATTTCCACAGGAAGAGCCTTGTGTTTGACTTAAATTGAACCCCCATTGAGAACCTTGGCCGCGAAAACTGTGAAAATTGCCCTTTTCCCTTTGGCCTGGTGGCTTGTTGGTGAGTTGTCCCAAAGATTTAACTGTGTCATACTGTCTTTGGCTGTCTTAAGGGCGCTACGACGGCCTTGCCAAAGAGCACATTGGGTTCAACGGGCATGGTAATTAGGGTGGCTTGCGTTTCTGGTCTGAAACCCGATTGCCGCAGCCACGCATGACGTTTAATAACAGTACCCTGAGCAATGATTCTTCCGGCATTGTCTGCAGCGTCAGGGTTGGTCTAAAGTAAGCAGCTTGACACTGCCCTCCCTTCTGCTGCCACCTGTGCTAGCTGGGACTTCAGTGGCTCTGGGGCAGACGATAGTAAAGCTGACACTTCCTCCCATTTGTGGCAGTTGTAACTAGCCAAAAGGGTTGCATTGTTTGCAATTCTGGTCTGGTAAGCCGCGGAGGAGGTGAGCTTTCTGCCCATGGTATAAATCTTTTTGCTTTCCTTGTCGGGTGGGGCCACAGAGGAAGCAAAGGGGGTGCCCGCCCTCTTCCTAGTTGTAGTTACAACTAACGATTCTGGTTTCAGACGCCCTCTAAATATACAGTGGGTCTGAAGGTGCGGGTTTAAATAGCTTCTCTACACGTGGGTTAACAGCCCCCCGTGTGAGGTTAGGGGCTTCTAATGACAGTTGTATCCTGCGCTGTATAATATAGACTTGAGTAGAGGAATAAACTGTGCCATTGTTTTCTTGTCCCCACGGATCTGTTCTACAAAGTCCTTATTCTCCTGTACCTCCTGGGTGTCAATTTGAAAGTGCTCTGCCGCCCTGGCTAGCACCTCATTAAGAAGGGGTTGGTTGTCAATAGGAAAATCAACGATAGGAGGGTCCTGATTAATAGGCTTTTATCCCTATGAGGGGTCTTAGAGGATTTCTTCATGTGCTCTTTTTCCTACTCTTGGTGCCCAGAGGTGTGTTTATCCTATTTCTTGGGGCCTACTACCTGATCTGATGCAGAGCATTGACATTCGGATGCGGGTAGGGCTGAGGCCTCGTCTGCGGATGATCGGCCCTCTGAGGGAGTTTTACGTGCGACACCCTCACCGTCTTTCGACAGTTAGGTTCTGCCGTATGGCGATCTCGAGCGAGAATGCCCAGCTGACAGGGACTAAACAGACATTTCCCTGGATGCAGTGCGCTGTCTACCTCTCGACCCATGTGTCGAGTCTCGACTTGGGGTTATGTGTTTAGTGGTGGATGGTTTTGTTGCGCTTCTGCCGCCGGGTGTAGTCCCCACAACAGGGCCGCCAGCCTGTCCTCTGGAGTCGGGGGCCTGGGCTTGGGTAAACAAAGCTACCCTGTCGACCTCGCCGTTCGAAACGGCAGCATAGCTGACATCACTGAAAGCACCTTCTACCTACATGGCCTCGAGTTGCCTGGCATAGTGGGCCCAGCGTTTTGTGGATCGGTCCTTTAAAGTCTTCCGCTCGAAGAGCCTACATGCTCGACAAGATGCCTCAACGTGGTCTCTTGGGAGACACAAGTTACAGACTAAATGCTTATCGACCCACAGGAATTTTCTATTGCACTTGGGGCAGAATTTAAAGGGGGTATTGTCCATAACTACAAACTATGCAGCTGGGCGAAACTAGTGTAAAGAAAGGGGCATATACATCCTAAAATGACCTCCCCTCTCTCTCCCTACTGTCTGGGCCGAGGCCCGGGGCGGCCTTCCAAGGCCGAACGGTCCGTTGAGGTAGTCTTTCGACGGGCAGTCTCTTTGTCTTCACAAGCATGATGTTTCGATGGTCGGTGAAGTGAAGGATATAAAGAATGAACTATCGGTATCTGAAATAAGTAAATGGCATCATGCAAAAAGAGGAACTCTGCTACACGCGTTCATCTAGAATGGCGGAAAAAAACAATCTGAGGGACCTCGACGCGTGAGGGATCATGGGTACAGTGGACGTTACACTAGGGATAGTATTACTGGCACGCCCAATCGACGTGCCATTTAGAGTTTCGAAAACAACAACTAATACTCAGCAGCTTCCACTAGATGTCAGACTATGTACAGCATGTCATCTAAGCAGATTCCACAAGCCTCAGAAATCACTTTACAGTGATACCGTAACCATATTTTTCGTAGTGTACATAGAAACAATGCTATCAGATGCCACTTACAGTTTTGTCATGGGGTGAAAGGTTGTGTCCCATCGCTTTCTTTGATGTCACTTTGGGGTGTGGTCAAATGACATCACTTCCTGCAATGTCATCAGAGGTCAAGTGTCAGTGTCAGCTCCGCCACCCCTGGCATTTTTGTGAAATTACACCCCTGGTTGCTCAGGGAAATGCCAGTGGTAAACTCAATTAACTCAAAAACCTTCCATCCATCATTCGTTCGTTTTGGAAGCATGAGCCATACACAATTGGTGCTTTCTCAACATGTGGCACTGCACTTCACACACACACACACACCAGTCTCCCCAGCATAGCTCTGGGACCACCCAATCCCTCTGCCCACTGAGATCACCATGTAGCCCTCTGCTGCACCTTCAGGCACTACAGCACATAATCATGAAAGCCACCATGCAGGCCAAGGAAAGGTCTTACTCCAACACAGATCTGCCATGACAAGTACAACAGACCGGAACTGAGAGACATAATTAGAAGCGGATGCTGGAAGGCAGAATGACCAAGTGGGAGATGGGGGACATGGTGAAATTGATCTGCGAGCATATGTGGGAGAATGAGATGAAAGAAATCTTGCACTGGGTGAGAAAGGAGAGCTAACATCTGAGGCTTCAGTCGTAATAGGACCAAAAGAAATGGGAGAAGGACCAGAACCCACTGAATTTTCAAAGTAGTCACGTTGAGATACTAGAGGTTTACTTGATAGAAAAAGGAGCAGCATGGTAGCGAAATGGAATGACATCTCGGTTCTGTTTAAGATACTAGCACCAGGGCAGTAGTGCCAGCAATTCAGGAGGCTAGGAACAGGGGTTATATTTAAGTATAAGCCCACGTTCCATCCCGCTTTCCTACGCCAATTCCTCCAAGATGCCATATGTTGTCAGCCATTGCCACAGTTCCTGCATTCCCCAGTCTCCGACACCCTCTTTTCCCACTTCCCCGAGACCCCACAGCCCACCCCTTTCCTTCAGCAGCAGACTCAAACTCACCGGTCTGCCAGTAGCCCTGCTCTTCACGCCCCAGCCGCACAGCAAGGCCTATGAAATAGTTAAAGGGCTAATGCTATTTTGGTTTGCAGTTTTTTTAAAGAAATAGCCATTGTGCAATACACGTATTACCATGTGCTTTAAAAAAGAAATCCATAATAGCATCCCAGAATGAAAGCCGAAATCCCTAGGGTACTAATAGCATTAATGACACTGAGCTGGGGCAGAAATGGCCTACTAACCCGAGCCGAGGTCCTCACTCTTTACACGCACCATTAAAGGCATAGGCTTTTGGGCCATTATAGACCCAGTCTGCCCCAGCGCAGGGCAATTAATGTTGTGCAGAAGACTAAAAAACAGGACATATACATTACCTTTATGATCTCATGGAGTGGGTGGTGTGGTGTGTCACCCCTCCTGGGAGCATGGTATCTCCCAGGGCTCGTGCAAGGTCACATGTTGTGGCCATGTCACTAGATAGTAATAAAAGAAACGGGCCGTTTCCGGCTCGTTAGTCAATGCAACCTAACTGGCGCTGCGTAGTAGGCAAAGGGCCTGCTGCTGCAGGGCCCTCCACCCTGACAGTGCCCCTGACTGGCAACACTGTCTCTGATGCCCACCCCGATGTTAGCATAGCCTCTGCTGGGCAACTCTGCATCCCTTTGTGTGTAGAGGCCCTGCCCGGCAACTCTGTATGGAGGTGCCAGTGTCCCTGCTGAGCAACTCCGTCGCTGTGTCTGGTGTTAGCCTGGGTGCCCCCAGGCCATGGAAGAACCAGTGTGCTCACAGGCTGACAGTGTGCCCCCTTTCCACAGATGTCTGCTGGGTGTAACCAGCATGTCAGCTGGGTGCCCCCAGCCTTGTTCTGCCTGGCCTGCGTGACAGCAGTATGTAAAATGCAAGAAATCAGGATGGTAGATCCGTAGACAGCTGTCTTGTTTTGAAGCTTATTTTGCCTTCAAAACAATTTTGCACAGATAAATCGAATTAAACATTTACAGGACTTTCGATAAGCACGAAAGTATGGACAGACGTTTTTTCTTAAGGGAAATACAGGCGAGTATAGTCCTCTTCAGTTATCGAGAGACAATTTCCACAGTGGTGCACGAGTATACAATACAGGTAGGTAGTGACATAGAACTTGTGCAGGGTGTGACCCAGGACTGTAGTAGGTCCGGGAGTATTCAACAAAATAGTGTACACAACACTATCCATCAACACATATATACAAAGGTTGTGCCACAAAACATCGACACAGAGGTGTTTCGGCCAAACAGGGCTGGGTAAGGGCCCGTGGTGGTGGTGGCCTTCATCAGGATGATCACTGGTAGTGGTGCTGTCCGTATAGGTAATCGTCTGCAGTGGTGCAGCAGGGACGCTGTGCTTGGAGTCCTGTTATGGGTACTGGACTCTGGGAACCATGTCTGCAGTGAGCATGGGAAGACTCGTATGATTCGGGTCTCCTTGGCCAATAAATACAGCCTTAGGCTGCAGACGTGTATGTATATGGTGAATGGTGCGTGTGCTTGTGTTCAGGGGCTCAACAAAACCTAAATTTCAGGAGACCGCTAACCCTCCAAATGTTGGGAGAGGCGCTAACTTCACAAGTGGTGGGAGAGTGGCGCATTTATTTGTGTGGGGGCATCTAACTTCTTTACGCATTCTAATGAGACTATTCTAGTGCAGCTTCAATGTTACAAGCAGTTACCTCTCTCCTTTATGTCTGAAAGCACCCACTTAGGGACTGCTGCGAGAATGAGCAGTCTCCTGTCCCCTCTCTACCTTTCCAATCACTCCCCTGGCATGCAAGTACTAAACCCATATCATGATTTCAACTTCCTAAAAGCGAACAGTGAAATGATTCACGTTAGTATTTGCTGGGCCTTTAGGAACAAACACAGGTGCCGTTTAACATCTGTGTCCTGTTCTGTCCGGCAACGGATTTGTAGGTCAGCCAGGTCGAGTCATCATAGCCCAAAATTTCAGGGGGTGGGGTAAGAGGCCTAAAGCCGAATCAGTTGTGCCACTGCTTCTGTTTAATGCCAGGATTACTTATTGATAATCTTCATTACTCGTATCCCCATTCTTCCTCATCCCAGTACTTGTGTATGAGGCACTTTGCCTCATACACAAGTACTGGGATGAGGTAGCGGGACATGGGGGTAATGCCTGGCTTAGTTACCTGTAATCTTCATTACTTCTAGCCCCACTCTTCCTCGTCCTTGTACTCATCTATGAGGGAAGGTGCCTCATACGTCAGCATTGGGACAAGGAAGAGGGACGTGGAGGTAATTCTGGGCCGATGTGCTGATTTTGGGGGTTGGACCAGGTGGTTGGAGGGAGGGGGGAAGGGATTGTGGGATAAATCGTAATGGCAATCCATCTCCAGGCTAAGCAGGCATATGTTGTATTAGTGGCTAGAGAGGCATTTGGGTGCAGCCAGTCTAGTCATTTCTTCGTTTGGCTTGACTTTCTTTAACTGGGCATTGCTGATTAAGCAGTCCTGCTAAGTGTAATTACCTGGCTAGACTGGCTTTTGGTTGCTGCCAGTCTAGCCGTTTCTTACTGTGGCATTGTACATTTTTCTGGGCATCTGTGATAAAATAATCCTGATAAGTGTTATTGCTTTGACTGCCATTTTGGTGCAACCAGTCTAGGTATGTCTAAATGCTGCCTGCCATGCTTTACTGTAATATGTTATTACGTGTCTAGACTAGTCTGCATTGTACAGTCAATTGGACAGGTTTTCATTGTGGCATGCCATTTTTAATAGCAAAGCATTCCATTAATGAAAGCATTAATGTTCCTGTGCACAGTTGGTGACATGCATGTATTGGATTTTTGGACTGGTGTTACCCTACAAAAGAATTGCAAATGCTCTGGCTTTTTAGCCAAGTTTTTCTCAGAAAGTGTGCGGTATAATGTATTAAAACACACGCGTATGTATGCTGCTCCAAGCACAGTGTGCAGCGTATCCTTGAAGCAGCACGCTCAAGCATATTGCGCAAGCATGGTAATCTAGGCCAGCCCAGAGTGTGGCGCGACCCATGATTTGTTGCCAAACTGGAAGGGGCCCCCCCTCAGCATGGTTTGCAGGGGGGCCCCCAAAGGTAGTGTTACGCCACTGCATGTAAGTTTGCAAAAGTTAAAGTAGAGTCTACTTTTACTTTTGCAAGCTTACAGTAGACTGACTGTCTGCAACTTCAGCTGCTACCCCGCGCCTGCATATAATGAACGTGCCCAGGCTGGGGGACAAACAAACTGCACGTGCCCTGCCTGCGCAGTGCACTGCTGCGGAGGCTCAGCCTTTGTTTTTCAGAATGAAGAAGAAGCCAGTCAGCGACGCGTGCTGCAGTGACTCTGTGCTCATAACAGCATGTGTGTTATCGAGGGAGACAGAGTGAGAACAGGCTGAGCAGGCAGGAGCTACCGTAAGGTAAGTCAGTCAAGTGCCTCCCCTCCTCTCAGAAGTGCAGGGAGGCATGGGGAGGATTTACTGGAGGGAATGTGCGGCTGTGCCAATGTCAGATATAGTTTCTGAACACACGCAGCACATTGCAAAACTGATCAGGGAATCCTGGCCCTTAAGGTTTCAATGAAACATTAATAGGCCAGGATTCCCTGATCAGTTTGCAACATGCCACGCGTGTAAACCTGAGGCCCTGCCAGTGCCGCCCTCATGTTTTTCAATTCATGAAAGTATGCCAAAGCCCCTGCCCAAGAGGAACATAACATTCGGAACGGCTCTTTGTTTGTTCCTTACTGATATGTAGCCATGGCTCACATTTAAGCTCCAAGCATTGGCCAACACTGGCTTGCAAGGCCACACAAAACAATACAGAGGCCATTCACCTATACAGCAGAGGATCAAGGGTGCACAATAGGAGCTGGTATATATTGACATGTACATGCAGTTTCTATACAAATGCCACAATACTGTTTAATATATTATGTATTGCCTTTATTAAGAAGAAGGGCTTGACGATTATTTTTGCTGCTTACACTATACTAGTGCCCCTAAACCGTCAGGTTACTTTGAGATTGTTTATAGTTTATTTCTTTAGAGTTGGATCACACTGACTGCACCTGATATGTTTCTCTGCAAAAAAACATTACAAATTCTATGTATCTATAACTGCTTCCCAAAATGAGACACGGTCCCCCAGCTGGAGGTGACATCTATTGCTGTGACACTTTGTCCTTCTTCACACTCACTCAACATGCTTAGCATACATGGAGCAACAAGAAACTCTGTAAGAACATTTACGATTGAGGCATTTTATTATAGTGTACACTGTCAACCGAGTCACTTCTAGGTGATCCCAAGTCAATATATATAGAAAATAATGCACAGTGGGGGGGGGGATCACACAAATCGCCCAGGTCACAAAATCTGGCGAAGAATGAATTTTCTCCCAGATGTCCCTGTACCCCAGGCCAGGCTTGCAAAGTGCAGACACTGCCTGAGATATCAGCCTGACATTGGATACGAAATCCTCATGAAACCATATAAAGTAAAATGAGGATGAGCCAATCTCAAGAACGGCCGCTATGTGGGATGTGTGCTCTTTTCCATAGTAATGTCTAAGGTAGGCAAGGGAAAACACTTGATGTATACTCTATATTAGTAGGCCTCACTTAAGGCACACCCCTCCACATCTTCCCACCAACTCACACCTGCTTGAAGTTTGGATGGTACCACACCTAAAGCTTGGTCTCTGACATGAGGGCTACCTGCATTTCGCTAGTTCAAACCCAGCAGCAGGATCCACTTAACCTTTCATAAATTCAGTTTTGTTCAAATAAGGGTAATACCTGTTATTAGATTGCCTAGAAGTTGAAAGCATCTAGCATGAAGCGCTATGACCATATTATATTCCATAAAGCAAACTATTACCAGCACAGACCTAAACTCTGTCCCTGCCCAAAATAAACCATTTGTTGGTTTCTATCCTGCGCATCTCTTAAAAGAAATCAAGCGCTAATCTTCTGTAGGTCTTAGCTTCACCCTATTTTATTCAGCCTGGCTGTTTGTCAGCGTACTTGAGTGGTCACAGTGCGATCAGATTTTGGGCGTAGAGCCTCGGCAGTATGTGGGTTTAGTGACTTCTGTGTCTGTCCCCACTCCCAAATATCTATGCTCCTGATTATTTCTTAAGAGTTAATGATTGCAGGTATCAATTGGCCTTTTTAAGGTCATGGATCTGGCATGCCTGTTTCAGCTTATTCTGAGAAGCTATATGGAGTGGTTGGTCATGCAAGGCGTGCAAGAGAAAACCTGTGAAATGTAAGCCAGGATATCGAGGGTGCTCTGAAGACTGAGGAGAAAGGGCTGAGTAAGTGTAGATGAGAGTTGTGGGGTGCTGGCCATGGGGGAATGGGAAGCGAGGGAATGGGGTGCAGTAGAGTGTAGGACTGCAAAGTGAAAAAGGATAGAAAGGGTGCACAGAACAGAAAAAGAGGAGCAAGGGAGGGGAGAGATAGGAACAAGAACGGAGTGCAGATGAAAGATAGGGATGGTTTGAAGCACAGGGTGACCAGTGTGTGCAGGAGTGAGAGGGGTGCAAGAAAGACCATAAAACAGGTAGAGTGGTGTAGGGCAGAAATGGCCTGGGAGGTGCTTCAGGTTTTGCAAATGAGAGAGAAGTACAGACAAGTGAGAAAGTGCAGAGGGCAGTGTGTCGGAGGAGTGACTTGGTGTGGGGTGCAGGGAAGGGACTTGGGAGAAAAGGATGTACAGCAGACAAGAATGTGGAGTAGAGAAGGGTACAGAGGGGAGATTTGTACAAGGAAGCATGGTGCCTCGCCTCATGTTCCCAGATAAAGAGTGCAGTCACGAATGCATCTTCTTCTAACACTTGATCCATGCTCACGAGGATGATTGGAAGTTGTTTGTTGAAATAATTGCAGATATATACACTACACCATATCTGTCTGCACATTGATTGGGGCTGATAATACACAAAGAGGCCCCCCTCTCCCAGGTGCCGACCAGCATGGGGAGGATTTAGTAGAGGGAACGTGAGAGCTCGGGCTTGGCGCTCTCCCACTGCCCCAGTGTCATCTGCGCTGCTGTCTGGTTCCTCTCCAGGAAGAGACAGTCACAGCAGGCTGGTCCTGCATCAACTCCCTTTTCACTCAATCCTACCTGCAGCCTAGGTCTGAAGTCAGGACTAGCCTTAAATGATGTATATATTCAACTCTGACCTGTCCTGTAGTGGGAGCTGGTGCCAGGGTGAATGTCATCTTGCCTTGCAACACAGCATCATGTTATTTGGGCAATCTTAGCAACTTTCATGGGTTTTTGGTGATGGATGCCACGCGGGCCGCAGACTCATTTTACGCCATAACCTATTCCTTTAAAAAAACACTAGAATGATCTATATGTAAAGTGCCAGTTATGGTTTAGATAAAGCCACTGACTTAGGTATGTTTACTACAAAGCCCTGTGTAGTTAATAACTTAATTGGAGCTGGGAACATACGACTGGTGTAATACAAATGTCTTATCCAGGGATGCCTTCATCCACTCCTTTTCTCCTTAACTGTTCCTTGCACTTGCACAATCCGAAATGTCATCAGGCTGATTATGATAGTTATTCTTCACATTCTTAATTGTTTCAAGGACCTATAGGAATGGAACTGTATTTCTCCCATGCTCCCTCCCCCTCTTGAAGCGCTTTGAAACACATTGTGCATAGGCACTATACAAATAAACAATCAATCAAGAATCAATCAATCACTCTATTAGCACTGTGCATTTCCTTCACTGAAGTCCTGCTAAAAACCAGCAGTGGCAAGTGTTTGCTTGTCTATACGTATTGGGCTTTTGCCAGGCACTGCTATTAAATGTTCACGTACTTGCACCATTTTGCAGCTGCTACCATCAGTGGGTACCTAATACCACTATGGCGGTGCTTGGTAAGGGCCTTTTCCGTGCCTACATTAAAGCTCAAATGGTTGGCGTTGCCAACGGTGGTTTTAAAATAGGCTTGCAACTGCATTTTTGGTACCCACCACCAGCTGAATAATGAGTTGTAGACCAGTTTTAATAGAGGCCACCATAAGCCATCTGGGTGACCCAGAAACAAATAAAGCAGAGCCTTGAGATTCAAAACAGCACTTGTTCCGCTATCCATGTAAATCCAGTGAATACCCTGGTGCCGAGGTATGATTGCAGCCCATATACTGCTGTAAAGGGGCACCCTCATGTTCCATCATTGAGGGTTCAAGTGGAAAAGGATAGGAAGGGTTGGCAAAACTCCATAAAGCATCTGCACTTAAAGCGCAGGTGAGAGTATTATAAAAGATCTCTCTAAAGGTCCATCGCTGGGAGGATTTTATACTCTGAACTGCTTTTCTTTTTCTTAATTTTCTTCAGTTTTCTTTCCTTCTTTTCTCTTGTTTTATGCAGTGACGATATATGTAATTTAATACATACTGCTGTTTTAATTTAGTGAAAAGTCGAGCTCTTTGACTAAAACACAACAAATAAATTAAAAAAAACAAAGTCCACAAGGTGTACCCTGTCCCCCCAAGATTTTATGGGTCTCCTACGCCCCTGGCTGACAGGGTGCCCCTTGTCCACGAATGTCTGCTGGGTGCTCGCAGCATGTCGGCTGGGTACCCCCAGCTTTGGTCTGCCTGGCCTGCGTCACCGCAGGCCAGGACTTAACAGGTGGGTGGCATACAAAAGAGCAGGAGAGCAGGAATGCCTTTGCTTTGCTTATTGTTTTGCTTCTCATTAACAATGGAGGACAGGGCAGACACTTCACCATACAAACTTTCCTGTTGTCTGATGTTACTTTCCAGGAACTTATATTTAAGGCAAAAGGTTTACATTCGTCGTCTCATAGCTTTGCAGGTTAAGTGCTGGCTTCAGAGCTCTGTATACAACTGCTGTCATGGGTTTCAATCACATCAGGTCTGTTTTGAACCTTCAGTCGTCCAAGGTTGTTCACATTTTTATTTCATGTGCTTCTCGTTATTCCATTTCCCACTTTGGGTGGCTGGAGAAACAGTTTATATTCTGTTTCTTTCGGGAAACCTGGGGCAATTTTCCTCCTCCAGCAAAGGGGGTGGTTTGCCCATATTCTACTCACTTATAGGCAATAAGTGCGTTTGGAGGAAACGGTTCTGGATAGAAAAGCGGTCTCTCTCTCTTGTATCTCGATTGCTGTTTTACATGACTGACTACTTTAAAATCATTTCTAATGAATGTTGTGGTTAATATTTTTTTGTACAGTCTGTTTCTGTCACATTGAGGGGGCGTTTTCTTCTAGTTGTTTCCTTTCTCTATATAAGTGTTTGAAAATTGGTATTTGCACAGAGACGCCCCAAATACATATAAATACTTTTCATGTGCCAGTGGCAATGTCAGAAGTTTGCGCATGAACAGTCTTTAAAGGCGTTTTTGACTTTATGACATATATACAGCACTAGGTCATCCAAGCAGGCTGGCTTTAGGCCAGGGCCACCCGGGCAACTCTGGGGCACCACATTAGCCCGCCTGCCACGCCAGCTCAGGGAGTCTTTCAAGAGCTCCCTTGAGCTGGCGTGGTGGGTGAAGGCGTGGCAGGTGCTCTAGTGCAATGAAATTTGTGCTGTTCTCCTACTGGCGCTGGGTGCACCAGCAGAAGAGCGGGGTGCTTTTTATCACAATAAGGAGCGGAGGCTACAACAGCATTTGAAACGCTGCCCCCATACTGGTTTGACAGCTGCGCTCTACTGAAGTGAATAACTCCCCGTTCCTGCATGGGAGCCTGGAGTTAAGCACTTAATTAAATAGAGCGCCGCTGCTGGTTTTGTGGCAGTGCTCTATTTAGCAAAGCAACAAAAAATGTGGCACCCCCTTGTAGGTGCCAGGGGAGAGGGCGCAAAAATGTTGTTGACTTGCCCGGGGCCCTGCCAAACCTAAGGCCGGCCCTGCATCCAACACAAAAAGGCTACGGGGACAGGAGTCCTGTTCCACATAGTCACTCACTGTGCTGAGTAAAAGGGGCAATAGTGGAAACCGAATGCTTTGTGCTCCATGCATATACTTTGCCATCGACCACGCTCAGGACCCCATGAAATAAGCATACACTTCCTAGCCGCAAGGAAAGCAAACATAAGAGTTACATTATGTTTCAATTTAACATTCGAGACGATTGATAAAGCGTGTACAAAGACTGTCCATGTACCCCAGCACAGCCAGTTTGGTATTCAATGAACAACATTTCTCCTGCAGTAGAAGGGAGAAAGGAGATCAACTTGTCCTCAAAACTAGACAGGTGTTTCACTGGCTCGAAAGACGGAAACCCCTGGATATTTAAATTCGCAACCCATTTAAAAGCAAGGTCTAAACGCGGAAAAGAGGGACGTGAACTGTTGTTGCAGGGCAACTTTGCTCGTGCACATTTCAGGCCCTTTACAATCCTTACACCTACCTATGGAAGCGATTACGCACCGGGTACAAATTGACTGCAAAATGCGAATTTTGGTAGAACACAATCATGCCTTGTATCCAGCGTACCATAAATCAATTATTTAATGAGTTTGGAGCACGAACGAATTAGCTTCACTGTACTTTACCAACTTTCGCTTACCCCAATCTTTCCTCTTCCCTGAAACCTGAGACAATTTAGCTTGCTGTGTGTTCTAAATTAATAGCTCACCTCCAGCACGGAATGCGATGGCGAGTTAGCTCGGAGTGGGGGGGGGGGGAGGCAGAGACTTCTGAATTGCAAGTTCACAGAGCTGGGAAAGGAGCCATCTACTGCAGAGGACGTCTGGCTTTCAATGGGTTGTGTGGGCCAATCTTCACACTAACCATTCTACAATCTATGCATAGTCAAATAAGACATACAGGGGACAGTGGCCGTCCTTTCTAACAAATCACAAAATGTTACTTTTGAAAACTGCATCTCAGAACCTCTCCTGTGTGTGGCATGCCCCATGTGATCTCCTTATCACAAAGGTTCACATGCTCCCACTTAGGAATCTCTTTAGTGGTCCCGGGTTAAGTTTCCCGGGTTAAGTTTCGACTCATGCTGGTGAGAGGCGAAACTACTTTAGGGTCAGGGGCCTACTTAAACAGTTCTGCCAGTGAGACAAGAATTAGCAATTTTGGGGATTCTATGATTAGACAGGAGGCTCATATTATGCATAACAATCTTTACTCTGAAACCACAGCAGCAAAGAAAAAACTTTTACAAACAAAAAGTTTGAAAACAGAACTAAACAGAATCAATGTCACTGTAAGGGGGACTCCCCAATCCATCATGGAGGACAGGTCATGCCCTGCAGGAGACCAATGAGCAGGGACCCTCCTCTACATAAGTCCTTTACTCCAACCTCAACTCCTATTTCTTTGCTGCTGACACCACAGCTAAGTCACTCCTAATTTAGTTGTGCCTTGCATGTTAGTCAGTAGTAGGCCTTGATAGTATATTGGCCTTAAATTATGTAAATGTATTATGTATTTTTTATATTTGGATACCTTTAATTTTGTAAGGGAAAATGTTCTGCTTTGGTATCATTGTGTATGGAAGGCCGCGTGCGGCCGTTATTTATTAATGGGAAGATTAGCCCTGGGTATTAAGCGAGTTTTTAAATAACTATGGATATTTTAAAAAAAGAATTTAGTCCGCCTCTCATTCATTTAATTTATGTTGGAGCGTAGCTACAACGCCCGGCCCACTGTAATCCTTCTTTTCACTTTGGTCCACACATGCGCCGGTCTGTCAGAAGCTTCTGTTCAGACCTGGCGCGCACGAGAGCTGTAATGCTTCTTTCAGTTTGGGCGTTACTGCCCTCTATGTCCCGACGCGTGCCGGTCTCTCAGAAGCTTCTGTTCAGACCCGGCGCGCAAGCGCTGTTTTTCTTTCTTTTCAGTATGGGCGTTGCGCCCTCTATGTCCCGTTGTGCGCTGGTCTGATGGAAGCTTCTGATTCAGGCCTGGCGCGCAAGGGGCTCTATGATTCAAAAGAGGAAGACAGTTTCTGTGGCACAGTCTGTAAGTGTTGCGACCTGTACCCGAGAGGTTGGGTGTGCGAGCCAATCCTCCAGCTTCAAAATTATGAAAGTGTTGTGGAAAACAATTACAATTTTTCTTCCATGTTTTCCTATTATATTTATTTATATATTATGTTTACATATATATGTTTGGACTGTAGCCTGACGCCGTAGGCCTCACTTGTTTTAAAGTGTATTGAAAGCTGTTGCTTCAGCAAGAAGTGAGATAGCTCAATGGTAAAGCTGCAAGTTTACCATGCAGGAAGACCTAGGTTCACTTCCCGCCATGTCCAGTGTGCACATAAGTGTACATATTTAGATATATTTTAAAAAATTCATATTTTTTAATTTGCTATTTTAAATTGATAAGTTTATATTTGGCGAGGACCCGCCTGTTCAAGAGTCTGATGCGCTGCCAGTCTGCAGCTTTATGTTAAGCGCTGCTCACGACATAGATGATTTGCCTTCACTATAGGTGTGCCATAACCTGCTCCGTTTCAGGCTTTGCCTGAGTTCTACTGCGAGGTTACTCCCTCATGTACTGCTGGTTGCCACACCCTGCTAGGGTGAGCAGTTGAGGTGCACTTGCTCAGTGCATTCCTCTCCTAAACAATAGTTTAAGCTACGTGTAAAGCACATTACCAATTTTTCTTGTTGGCAGTAACCCGGATGGTTCAGTGGGCATCAGCTTTTTTATATAAGCCATAGTCAGGCCTCTGGTCAGGTGTAACCCCACTTCCTAATAAAGGATTACTGTCTATTTATTATTTATTTATTGTTTATATAGTACTTCTAAGAAAAGAGTGTTTGTCCCCATAGTTTAGTTATTTACATGACAACCCAGTCCGAAGTAGGTCAGGGATTATTACAGAGGTATTCCACAGTTCTAATATGTTCTGCATTGGCCTGCTGGAATATATATGGGATACATTACTCACCGTAATTGTATTTCTGATGCTTGTATCTGCTTAGATGCACATGCTGTGCATAGGCCGACATCTAGTGGAAGCTGCGGAGTATTACAGTTTGTTTTTCGAAACTCGAAAATGGGCGTCGACACAGGGCGTGTCAGTAATACTATCCCTAGTGTGACGTCCACTGTACCCAAGATCCCTCAGGCGTCTAGGATCCTCAGATTGTATTTTTTCTGATATGAGGTAGCATGAGGAGTAGCGTGAGTACGGATAATCCAAGCAGATAGAAAGAAAGGTAAGACTACAAGTAATCATGTGCCTTCTCTCGGAGGGGAGGAAGGGTGGGTCGCATGTGAATCTAAGCAGATACAAGCATCAGAAATACGATTACGGTGAGTAATGTATCCCTTCTGAGGCTTGTGGAATCTGCTTAGATCACATGCTGTGCATAGATTAGCGAGCAGTACCAGAAGAAGGAGGTGGGATGTGAGAAGGGTCATGAGCAAATAAATGTCTTAGAACCGCTTGTCCCACTTGTGTATCTGTCTTGGAATGGGTGTCAATGCAGTAATGCTGAGTAAAAGTGTGAATAGAGCTCCAAGTAGCTGCTTTGCAAATGGTGTCGAGGGGAACATTTGCAATGAAAGCCAGAGTGGCCCCAATGCCTCTAGTAGAGTGGGCCCTTGGCGTAAAAGGCAGAGTCTTTTCAGAGAGTGAGTAACACAGCTGGATACAGTTAATAATCCACTTCGAGATGGCACCTTTAGAGACGCGATCCCCCTCTCTGCCTGTAGCTACGGAGACAAACAGTTGATCTGTTTTCCTTAGCGGTCTTGTTTTATTTACATAGTAGAGGACCGCCCTACACACATCTAGGGTGTGTAGTTTCACCTCAGCCGAGCTTTGCGGGTTCTGGCAGAAAGCCGGAAGCTCGATGGACTGGTTTACATGGAATTTAGATATACATTTAGGTGAGAACCTAGGGTGTGTGCGTAAAACCAGTTTGTCTTTATGGATAGTAAAGAAGGGATCCTGCACTGACAGAGCCTGAATTTCACTGACCCTTCTTATAGAGGTAATAGCTACTAAGAAGGCCGTTTTATAAGTCAGGAGTTTGAGACTGCTTTTATGCATGGGTTCGAAAGGGGGGCCCATGAGCTTGGCTAGCACCACATTAAGGTCCCACCCTGGCGGTGGGTTTGAAATAGGAGGGTGAAGTCTCTTTACTCCTTCCATGAAGGCTTTAACTACTGGTACTTTCCACCACGACACCTTGCTATGGGAAGTGGTGTAAGCCGAGAGAGCTGCCAGGTGTACTTTCAGTGAGTTAAAAACCAATCCTGCATCTAGCAGGTGGAGCATGTATGTAACAATAGTGGAAGGAATGCAATCAACTGGGTTGATTTGTCTACTCTGGCACCAGATAACGAACCTCTTCCACTTGTCAAAGTAACAGTGCCTTGTGTTTGGCTTCCTAGATTCCTTTAGGATGTCCATACACCTCTGTGGCAATTAGAGGTGTCCAAACTCTATGACCTCAGGAGCCATGCTGCCAGGTTCATTGAGTTGGGTTGCTGGTGCACTGTTTGACCTTGGTGCTGGGACAGTAGGTTGTACCAGACTGGAAGTTTGATGGGCTCGCACACCGCCATCCTGCGTAGGTGTGGGAACCACGGTTGTCTTGCCCACATGGGAGCAACTAGGACGAGCGTCATCGATTCCCTGTTCATCTTGTTCACCACTTTCCTGATGAGAGGAGTTGGTGGAAAAGCGTACGCAAACATCCCTGACCAGTTCATCCACAGGGCGTTCCCCTGGGAGTCTGGTTGGGGGAACCTGGATGCAAATCCTGGGCATTGTTTGTTTTCGCTTGTGGCGAATAAGTCTATAGTGGGGAAACCCCACTGAGAGAAGAGATCTTCTACGACCTCTCTGTGAAGAACCCATTCGTGTTCCTCTGGGAGGGAGTCTCTGCTCAGAGCATCCGCTAGGGAATAGAGCTCCCCTGCAACATGTTGTGATGACAGGAAGATGTTCCGTCTGAGTGCCCATATCCAGATTTTCTGGGCAAGCTTGGACAGATTTGGCGAGCGAGTCCCTCCTTGCTTGTTCAGGTAGAACATGGCTGTAGTGCTGTCCGTCCGGATTTGCACTGACAGGTTTAGTAGATGGGGCTCGAACGCCTGAAGCGCTCTGAATACTGCCAGAAGCTCTAGCAGGTTGATGTGGTTCTTGGCCACTGAGTGAGACCAGAGACCCTGAGCTGTGTGGTGGAGATGGTGAGCTCCCCACCCTGTCAGACATGCATCTGTAGTGACTACTGCCTGTACTTCGGGATCGTAAAAGGGTTTCCCCTTTGCGAGATTCTCTCTTGTACACCAGTGAAGGCTTTGTACCAGTGTTGGCGAAACGACCACTAGATCGTCCCACTGACCACTTGCCTGAGACCACTGTTTCGCCAAGCATTCCTGCATGGGACGCATGCGCAGGCCCGCGTGGGGGACCAGGTAAATGCATGACGCCATCATGCCCAGTAAACGCATTGCTTTGCGTACCGTTATTTGTTGACCGGACTGATAATGCGGAATTTGCAGAAGTATATTCCGAATTCTCTCTTCTGAAGGAAAGGTCAACCCCTCCTGGGTATCCAGGATTGCTCCTAGGAATTGTTTTGAGGTGCTTGGCACCAGGCTTGACTTCTTCTCGTTGATTGAGAAGCCTAATTCGTGGAGGAGGTCGATAGTCCTTTGAATGTTTGTCCTGCAAATTCCTGGGGTTTCCCCCGTTATGAGCCAGTCGTCCAGATAAGGGTACACTGGGATTGCCTCCCTGCGCAGGTGTGCAGCCGCCACCGCCAGTACCTTGGTGAATACCCTTGGTGCTGAAGCTATCCCGAAGGGCAGTACCTTGAATTGGTAGTGGCGACTGTCCACCTTGAAGCGCAAGTACTTTCTGTGCGCTGGGAACATGGAAATATGAAAATAAGCATCTTTCATATCCAAGGTTGCCATGTAATCCCCCTTTTTTAGGAGGGGGATTACCTCTTGTAGCGTGGTCATACGAAATTTTTGGGGCTTGACATACTTGTTGGCAGGCCGTAAGTCCAATACTGGGCGCATTGTCAAGTCTTTCTTTGGCACAAGGAAGTAAGTTGAATAAATACCCTTGTTTACCTGGTGTCCCGGGACGAGTTCTATCGCGTCCTTTTGTAGAAGAATGGCGATCTCCTCGAGGAGAATCTTCTGATGTTCTAAGGAGTGTACTCTTTGTCGTGGAGGATGGTTCCGGGGACGCTGCAGTAGCTCTATACAATATCCCGTGGATACTGTTGACAGCACCCATCTGTCTGATGTGATCCCTTCCCAAGCCTGGGTGAAGTTTGAAATGCGTCCCCCTACTGGGGTTGCGTGAGAAGGGTCCCTGAACTGAGCGTCACTGCTTTGGTGGAGGCGTGCCGCCTCCCTTGCTGGGGCTGCCTCTGCCTTTACCACAACCTCTCCCATTACCTCTGCCATAACCCTGGGTAGACTGTTGGTTGTTGTTCCACTGTGTACCCTGCCCCTTGGAATAGTTAACTCCTCTCTGGGAATTTTGGCCGCGTGGGCGACGAAAATTACTATTCCCTCTCTGTTTAGGGGGTTTATTGGTTAACTGGCCAAGGGATTTGAGTGTCTCGTATTCGTCCTTGGCATTTTTCAGTGCGTCCTCGACCGCCTTACCAAACAACAGATCGGCTTCCACCGGTTTGTCTAACAATGATGCCTGAGTTTCTGCCTTAAAACCAGACTGCCGTAACCATGCATGTCTCTTGATAACAGTACCTTCTGCTATCAATCTGCCTGCGTTATCCGCAGCGTCGAAGGTTGCTTTCAAAATGCTACCAGACAAGGCTCTATCCTCTGCGGAAATCCGAGCAAATTGGCCCTTTAACGGTTCAGGAGCAGAGGCTATGAGAGCCGCGACTTCTTCCCACTGATGGCAGTTGTAGCTGGCCAACAGGGTGGTGGAGTTAGCAATTCTTGCTTGATAGGCGGACGTTGAGGCTACCTTCCTGCCGAAACCGTATAGTTTTTTGCTCTCCTTGTCGGGAGGAGCTTCTGACGAAGACAAGGGTGTTCCAGCCCTCTTACGAGTGTTGGTAACAACTAGGGAGTCTGGCTTCAGATGCCCTCTTATATAGAGAGGGTCAGACTGAGGTGCCCTGAAAAGTTTTTCAACCCTGGGATCGACTGCTCTGGTGAGGTTTGGGTTCACCAGGGACGGATCTATTCTCCGCTGAATGGATTTAAGGATAGGGATGGTCTGGGCAACCGGCCTCCTTTCTCCCACTAACTCTTCTGCAAAGTCCCTTTCCTCCTGTACACCGTGGGTGTCAATGTGGAAATGTTCTGTTGCGCGAGCGAGAACCTCATTTAGGAGGGGCTGATTATCGACCGGGGAGTCGGTAACCGGGGCTTCGTTCTCTACCGGGGAATCTACTCTGTATGTTTCCGGGTTATCCTCTTCTTCTTCCTGTTCCTCATCATCCCCATAGTAGCCCGTCCCGGTTTGCTCTTCTATCATACCAAATTCTTCCACAAAAGGAAGCCTCTTCTTGATACCGTGAGTATGGTGTTGCGTAAGGTTGTACCTCGAAGGGTTCAGACCTCATCGGGGTTTCAAACCGGGCCTTCTTACTCGGGGGGATAGGATCAGTAGAGCCTGAGGGTGTGGCCCCTTGTGGATCATACGAGAGGAAATGTTCTGGATTTTTATCATAAAAATCAGCCAAAGAAGACATTCTTGACATGACCCTATCTATGTCTTCACTGGACCATTTTTTGGAACTGGGAATGACTCTCTCAGCAAGTCTATGGGATTTATCTTGAGTAGCTTTGCTGGTTGTGGACCTATCAGCAGACCTGGGCTTGTCTGTCTGTTTAGGGCGGGTGGAGTGTTTCACAGGTGTGGAAGAATGTACAGGTAGTTTCTTCTGCTGTTTTCCCCCCTCCCCGTGCGTAGAAAAATGTTTTCCCTGTCCCTTAGTGGCTCCGGAGTTTTTCGACGCCTGGCGTCGAGGATCGGGAGAGGTGTCCCTGTCCTTCGAGCGTGGGGCCTCGCTGGCTTTAATTGCGGGCTCTGCCTCCTGGAGTGCGGCCTGGGGGTGGAAGTCGTCTTCGTCTTCCGACGATCGAACTTCTGTTAGCCTAGGGAGCGTGGCACTCTTGGCAAGAGTGGATGATTGCCTGGAGTCATGCGGCGATCTTGATCGAGAGCGCCCAGAGGACACCGAATCGGACCGTTCTGTCTGTGCCTCTTTCCGAGAACTCGACATCGTCGAGTCTCGGTTGGACTTAGTGTGTTTAGTGTGTGTAGTATGTGAAGCGCTTGCGTCGCCGGGGGTCTTCCCCATAGCCGCCCTGCCGGACG
Organism: Ambystoma mexicanum; assembly: GCF_040938575.1. Classification (NCBI taxonomy): domain Eukaryota; kingdom Metazoa; phylum Chordata; class Amphibia; order Caudata; family Ambystomatidae; genus Ambystoma; species Ambystoma mexicanum. The sequence continues at coordinate 1,319,873,138 of NC_090935.1, read as the reverse complement.
ACCTTCCGTGGTCGGGGACCTGCGCTCGGCTGTCTTTCAACGCTGTAATGCCCTCGCCGTTCAAAAGTACGGCGTCGCTTCCATCGCTGAAGGCGCCCTCTGCTGCCATGGCCGCCTGCCTGGCGTGGTGGGCCCAACGCTTCGGCGAACGGTCCTTAAGTGTCTTAGGTTTAAACCTACTACACGCTCTGCAGTTCGCTTCGGGGTGGTCCCTCGGCAAGCAGAGATTGCACGTGGCGTGCCTGTCGACCCAAGGGTATTTGCGGTTGCACTTGGGGCAGAATTGAAAAGGGGTACCCTCCATACGCACCTTGAGGCAGCGGGCTGTTAAGTGTAGGAAATGTATAAGGTGTACCTATATACCAAGAGTGTAGAGTATGTACCACCCCCCACTCTCCCTACTTGCAGGGCCGAGGCCAGCGGCCTACCAGGCCCGGGCCGAGGCCAGCGGCCTTCCGAGGCCCAAATCCGTCGTGCAGCAGCCGACGGTCGATTTCTTCTCCAGCCGGCGTCGAGTGTCGAAGTTGGTTTGGGGAAGGATGTCAATAGATTAATCATTTTAAATTTTAGCAAAAGTATGGCTAAGGCCAGGGGACTCCGCAAGATGCTTCCGACCAGTATGGCGGAAAAAAACAATCTGAGGATCCTAGACACGTGAGGGATCTTGGGTACAGTGGACGTCACACTAGGGATAGTATTACTGGCGCGCCCTGTGTCGACGCCCATTTTCGAGTTTCGAAAAACAAACTGTAATACTCCGCAGCTTCCACTAGATGTCGGCCTATGCACAGCATGTGATCTAAGCAGATTCCACAAGCCTCAGAAATATATATATATATTTATTTATTTATTTTGTCTGTTATTGCTCCCTCAGTACCTGTTCCTGTTTCTGTTACCGATATTTGGAGGTTTTTCCTACTCTACTCGCCTTCAAAAGGTGTGGGCAAAAAATATTAGACCCACCCCCCGCCCACCCTTCTTTCCTCTTTGGATCAAACAGTCCTGGTATCCTTTCTTTGCTCAGGAAAGGGAAGACCTCAAGAAAGGGGTAGATGAGGACTGGAAGGGTGGTAACAGTGTGTTGAGTTTGTTTACCCAGTTTTTTCTAAACTGGCTGAAGAGGGAACTAGCTTATAATTTCCCTATTGGCGTGCAAGGACTGTGCTTGAGGTACAGATGGCGTTTACCTGCTCGGCAACATCAATGTCTCCATCCTTTAAGAACGACGTGCTTCCCTCAGTCTTTGTCCCGGGATGGCATTAAACAAAGCCAATATTACATTGTTGCGGGACAAAGTCAGCTCAGAGGCAACTGTTTAATCTTGTATGCAAACACTTGCTATAGCCTTTCCTCCCAAGGCTTTGACTGCTCCGCTAATACGTCTAGCGGTGTATACAATTTCTCCTATGCTCGAGGAGTATAAGCCCAGTTTTTTGCTCCCAAGGTCTTTTTTCTTTCAGCGTAGCGTAAAGTGCTTGCTTTGACATCGGTGCAGAACTTGCTGATACAGGTTTTGAATTCTGGAAGGGTCAAACTCAGCCTTTCATCCTTCCAAGGTCGATAAATGAACACCACACAAACCATACACCGTGGGTAGTAATAATAGCAGTGCTCAGATACCTGAGGGTCTGTAGCACTATATATATAAGTGCTATTTTATTATGTACTATGTGCCTCCCTTTTTTCCTTTCCCCTGATCTCCGGAGGGGCCAGTCAGCCTTGCATGCATTCAGAGGTTCAGGTCTTTATTTGGAAGGGACGGTGGTCCCAGTATTTTTCACAGCCTTTTCAATCTCTGAGCATGATATTTACCGCAAGGTCATTGCCCCACACTTCCCCTGCCACCCTTTTTGGGGGGTTTACATCATAAAGTTACATCTCTGGGAGGAACACCTGATGGTTTCCGTTTTTTCCTTTAACAGGAGCTCTTGCTCGTGACCAGTGCAGGGCTCGCTCTGGGAATTTGCCTCCCGTCTGTGTACTTTCCTCTTCATCAATTTCCTGATATTTCTCTAGGCTAAGAGGAGCCACTGCGGGTTCACCTCAATCGTAAGGGGTCCGGATGATATACTTGTTCTTGGTTTTGGTTAAGTTTCAGTTTCTAGTCCAGTGGAGTTAGCGGATCCCCCTTCTACGGTCATGGGAGTCGGTTATAAGTGCAAGTATATATTGAAGGGGTGTAAGAGGATCAACTTCTGGCATTCAATGTGGACCTCATGGTTTGCATCCTTCACCTTCTTGGTTTCAGGGTTCTTCTCCTCCTATAGGTAGGGTCAATATCCCTCAGGGAGAAGAGGGGTCTGGGAGTGATGCTCATCTTCCATCCAAGTTATTACGGCCTCTCTATCAGGGCGTTTCAACGGCTCAGCATTAGCTATCTCCGCGAGTGTCTGTCAGTGCGATTGTTCGAGGGCAGGGAGACACTTCGGTGGTGACTGGGTTCACTTAGCCGCCTGCATGGCAGAGATTGTTTCTGTAGTAAGGTGCCAGCACAGGGTGCTGGGGGTGTCAAGATAGTTAAGATTTTCTAAGACAGAGGTTAGTCCTCCACCGGTAAACAACTTCATATTGACTGTTTAGTGATCATTTTTGTTGCAGTCTTGCGTCTATCTCAAGACTACTATGGATTTAGTGTGTTCCCCTTCAGTTAGTTTATGTTCCCATAGAGGATTTATCAACCATGGGAGAGGGGATAGGTCCAGGCACCTGGCGCGTCTGGCAGGGCAGTTCAGGAATCGCTTTAGTGGGAGCGATTGGATATAACATAAGTTTTTTCTCTTTGCCAAGTTTGTCTCTTAAGGGTCAGGTTTATGTAAGTATCTCCCTATGGTCATGATAGCAGAGTCTTTTTCAAGGGTTCAGGAGGTCTAGGGGTCTCCGGCTTTACGGTTTTGCAGATTTAACTCTTCCTGCTGTTTTCAAGGATTTTTCAGGAATATCTCTTTGTCATCAGTGTCCCCTGGTTGGGCTTTTCTTAGATAGGAGGTTGTTTCGCAACTATCTGCTGGGTGTCAGGTGTGGCCCCACTCTTCCATCCCGATACTGTCTCCAGAAGACGTAATACTTTTTTCTTGGTTTGGGAGGCTACTGGTATACAGGAACAATTGTGTGTTAGGGACAGGACTTGGAGTAGACACTTCTGGGTGCACAAGGCCTTCAGGTCTATTGCATGTTAGCTCCACCTAAGCTAGGTTGTCCTACAGCATGTTAATAAAAGGTCACTTTTGATTCCCGCTTTGGCCTTCTATGAAGATTTGCTTTTCCAACTCTGTTCCCCAGGGTAGTCAGGTGATATGTCCGGTTTCTAATACAATGTTTTTTCATCAACACATGGAATGGAGCCTACAAAGCTTTCAACCCCTAAGGGAAATTTCTTTATCTCCAGGAGAACTTATGGGGTAATTCATAGAATTCGGCGCACAAGTGGCGCACGCGGCTGGCACACAGAGTGCGCGCGTGCGGCAGTCTGCGCCAGCCGCGTGTGCCAAAACCCATTTCAGCGCACAGCATATTCATGGATTTCAACATCCATAACCAGCCGTGGCACAGAGCAGCGCAGTGACCCTGCAGCAGCGCCAGTAATGCCCCCAAACCTGCCCCATGCGCCAAAAACATTGCACAAATCCCCTACGTGGCGCAAAGGCCACTGGGCCAGCATACAGCCCCCCAACCGCAAAAACGCGTGGAAACTCCCTGCGCACCCCTCGGAATACGCGTACCCCACTCACGCTAGCCAAAACGCGTGGACAAGTCCACGCGCACCCCTCGGAATACATGTACCCCGCTTGCGCTAGCCAAAACGCGTGGAAAAGTCCACGCGCATCCCTCGGAATACACGTACCCTGCTTGCACTATCGAAAATGCGTGTAAAAGTCCACGCGCACCCCTCGGAATGTGCATACCCTGCTCGCGCTATCGAAAATGCGTGTAAAAGTCCACGCGCATCCCTCGGAATACACATACCCTGCTCGCGATAGTCAAAACGCGTGTAAAAGTCCACGCGCACACCTCGGAATACGCGTACCCCGCTCGTGCTATCAAAAACGTGTGTAAAAGTCCACGTGCACCCCTCGGAATAGATGTAGCCTGCTCACGCTATTGAAAACGCGTGTAAAAGTCCATGCACAACCCTCGGAATACACGTATCCCGCTCGCGCTAGCGAAACCGCATGTGAAAGTCCATGCGCACCGCCGAAATACACGTACCGCTTCCCACGAAGGGCACATACAGAGCGATGGAAACCCACGTGGGACCTTCAACCCGTGGTGATGGAAACGCCTGCGCGTGTTACGTCACAGACGCGCTTATGCACTAAGGGCCTTTCCTCGAATTACACGCTGACGTGCAGTTTTTTCATGCGCCAAACCACTCCGTATCAAGCTGGCCACGCGACAACACACTTAAGACCGTGCTCCTGCCCAGAAGGCCGAATTACTGCCCTGCAGAGCCCTGAGCAGCCTCCCACGATCCATCTGCTGCTGCCTGCCTGCTGCCACTGTGCCCTACCATTTGATGCCTGCACATCTCCCATCTGCAGGGGTCCAGTTGCAGTGACCACCCCTGTTGGAACAGCAGACTCCCGACTGAAGTTCCATAACTCCACAGCCCAGTCCCAAGACCCAGTTCCCCATCCACACCAGCAGAGAGGCAGAGGGCTACCAGCTTCAGTAAAAAGGAAGTTGGTATCCTGGTGGAGCAAGTTCTGGGGCATTATGATGCCCTCTTCACACCATCGCACGCCGCAAACATGTCCAGAAGCGCTGGGAGGACTACAAGTCCAGGACCCTCAAGAAGGCCTGGCGCCTCTTGGAAGCATCGGATGCAGTGGGGCGCCAGGTCCACCTTACCACCCAGCAGATGAGGGTCCTGGAGCGCATTCGCCCAGTGCTTCACCACCAGATCCTCAGGATGCAGGCCAGTCTGGAGTCGAGCGGTAAGTGGCCATGCATTCACGTTCAAAAAAGGGCATGTTGCAGTGTGCTGGTAGTTAGCTACTTGGTTGCATGTGTGACATGGGTCATGTTTGGATGTGTGTGTGCAGGGACATGATGGTGCTGCATGTGAGTCCAGTCAGGCATGACCCACATGGATGGTGTATGTGTTACAATTCATCATGCAGAGCAGCATGCGGAAAGCACACATGTATGCATGCCTGTGTCTGTACTTTGACATGCTGTGGTGTGAGAGATGGGTGCTGCTGTCATGAATATGCATGATGTACATATCCGTGTGTCGGAGTAGTGTGTGCGCCATGGATGCATGAAACATGTCAGTGACAATGTGTTCATTCACTGATACAGCCTAATCATCCTTGTATCCACTGTGTCTGGGGGTATACCGGGCCAGATGCATGACCCTCCGGTGATGTGTGTGCATGTGACCAGCATGTCCCATGATGCATGTGAGAATCAGCCCACCATTGGATGCAACTACGGTGCCTTGGACATGGATCCCAATGTATGTTGCATGTGCCATGCCTGTTCCTGCATGTGTGTTGACTGCACTGACCCATGTGTTGTGGAGGGACATGATGGAAGTGACGTTTGACAGTGCCACTCATGTGCTATTGCTTTCTGTCTAGGGGACTATAGTTCGGTACCCTGATGCTTGTGTTCAATGTCTCCCTTTACACAGCGGCGAGTGAAGAAGAGGGCGGAGACGGCGCTGTGGAGGAAAGCGGCAGGGATGCCTCCACCAGCTGGAGACGCAAGGCCCAGTCACCCTCCCAGGAAATAGCATCATCCGGGAGCGAGGGGACTGGTGCCGCGTCTGCCACTATGGCTGCAGCGGAAGGGGCGGATGAGCTCCCACAGGGGCTTGCAACAGCGGAAGACGGTGCAGAGACATCCAGGTTGGTGCTGTGTATAGAGGAGGAGGCTGCTACAGAGCCGCACATGGGGCCTGGTGGGGGTGGTACCACTGGTGCAAGTGGTGCAGTCCAGGGGCAGGAGACAGCACAGGTCGCTGCGGAGATGCCTGTGCATGTCTCTGTCCCTGACACTGTGACTGCATCACCATGCACCAACAGGGATGTCCCGTCCCAGGCCCATCCGCAGGTAGGGGGGGAGGTCCACATCATCTGGCACTCCTCTACCTGCGGAGGAGGGGACCCGTGACCAGATGGAGTCCGTCCTGATTGGTGTCGCGTTGGGCACACGTGACATTTGTGATGACGTGCGTGCTTCCTGGGGAGACCACGCACGTCATCACGAAGAGCTGTGTGCCAACGTGGCCCAGTTCGGAGAATCCATGGTGGGGGGTACCTCCCTGTGTCGGCCAGTCTTGTGGCCCTCTCCTCCTCTGTGCACACTATACGCCAGTCGTTCTCTGTGCCGTCTTCCGGCCCAGATGCGACCAGGGCCCCCTGTGGATCTGCCCCAACCAACGCAGCCAGCCTGGTGGAGATCCCATCCCTGCCACAGTCGAGAGTCAGAGGTCCAACAGGGGTGGACACACCACCAACTGGACCCCAGCGGATGGAGGGTGTGCCGGCATCATCGGGCAGGGCACGTGCACGACGGCGCCGGTGGATTCCATCATCCCGGATGCCGTTGTGGTGGAAGAGGCAGTTGCGTCGGAGGCAGCGGTAGGCTCAGTGTGGGAGGCATCATGGCTCGGGGCCATCAACATCACAGGGGCAGGCATCGGCCGGAAGGTAGGAGGACCCTGGATTGGGAGTGTCTTCCGTGTGGCAGCGGTTGGGCTAGCGGATAGATGCGGAGCGGCGGCGGGCAGGAGAGGCACGGCTCACTATGGTTAGGACTGAGAACTCCATGCGCAGGGCATTGAGGCGGACTGAGTGCCTCGAGGCAACTCGCAGGGAGTTGGAACAGGCCATGACTGCATCCCTGCAAGACCTCAGGGCCAGGGAAGAGGCCCGCCTCCGGGACGTTGAAGAGGAGTTTGACGATGCCCTGGCCCGGAACGTCAAAGCGTGAGCCGTAGGACTTGCCTGCCACTGCTGTACATAGTTCTTTAGGGTTAGGTTTTCTTTGTTTAATATTTTTATTTGGAGTTCATGGACATTGCTCCACTTTATGTATATAGTTTTTTACTCCTAGGACTTTTTTGTAGGTTTCCTTTTGTTTCTGGATCATGGAGCCTTTGGACTTCCATTGTAAATAGTTGCAGACTTGTACATACTTTCTTTCTTTGGACATTCCATGGAGCAATGGTTTTGATTATTTTTTAATGTACTTTATATGGATGATGGCAATGGACCACTTTTGTACTTTCCTGTTGTGGATTTTTGTTTTACATTTGAATGTTTCTTTTCTTTTTTTTCCTTCCATGATTTCTTAATTAGCACAATTGATTTTTCATTTAGTAATTTCATTACGTTTTTCAATACATCTCGTATTCATTCATTATTGGTGTGATGTACTCTCATTGGTTTTATGCATGTCTCGATGAGCATTGCCTCAGTCATGTGTTGCCACTGTGTGGCTCTGTTGTACACTCATGCATGGCCATACTGGTTCATTTGAGACTCTCATGGCACGGCTAATTTGGGAGTGGTCACAGTGGATGGTTGTGTGCTTGTACTGGGAGGTAGGGGGGACTGTGGTTGGCATTAGAGCCATGGGTCTGTTTAGTTATGACATGTTTGGTGGGCCATGTGTCGGGGCCTGCTGGCAGGTGCCCATCAACGGGGTGGGGGACATGAGTCGGGGCCTGCTGGCAGGTGCCCGTCACTGGTGGGTGGGTGGGGGACATGAGTCGGGGCCTGCTGGCATACGCCCGTCAATGGTGGGTGGGGGGCGGTGGGAGACATTAGTCGGGGCCTGCTGACAGGTGCCCGTCACTGGTGGGTGGGTGGGGGACATGAGTCGGGGCCTGCTGGCAGGTGCCTGTCACTTTGGGGAACATGAGTCGGGGCCTGCTGGCAGGTGCCTGTCACTGGTGGGTGGGTGGGGGACATGTGTGCGCGGGGAGTTTTACACGCGATTTGGCAGTGTGGGCCCTCCCGAGTGTGCCCTTCCCCCTCCCCATGCCCTGCAGGCAGCCCACACCACAGGGGACTACCCTACACCCCTGACCATGCCCTGCAGGCAGCCAATCCACTCTGACCATGCCCTGCAGGCAGCCCACATGGCACCATGCACTTGTGAGCCCCAACACATGTCCCTCCCACCATTGACGGGCACCTGCCAGCAGGCCCCGACTCATGTCCCCCACCCAAATTGACGGGTACCTGCCAGCAGGACCCGACTCATGATCCCCCACCACCCCACCCTCCCACCAGTGACGGGCACCTGCCAGCAGGCCCCGACACATGGCCCACCAAAAAACATGTCCGACAAAACAGAACCATGGCCCTAATGCCAACCCAAATCCCCCTTGCCCCCAGTACAAGCATGCAACCATCCACAGCACCCACTCCCAAATTACCCATGCCATGACAGTCTTAAAAGAACCACCATACCCATGCATAAATGCACAACGGAGACACACAGTGGCAACACATGACTGAGGCAATGTTCATTGAGACATGCACAAAACCAATGATCGAACACAACACCAATCAAGAAGTTAGAAAACATGTATTAAAAACATAATGAAGTAACATAGAGGACATTAAACTTGAAAATCAATATACAATGACAGATATCCAAAAATAAAAGGTCATCCAATAAAAAATAAATTAACGTCATGTTGAATTAAAAAAAGTGGTCCATTGTCAATGTCAATAAAAAATAAATAATCCAAATAAAAGAAAACCATTGATCCATGGGAAAATTGAAAAAGAAAGTATGTACAAGTCTTCAACTATCTACAATCCAAGTCCAAAGGGTCCATGATCCCCAAAGCAAATGAAACCTACAAAAAAGTCCTATGAAGAAAAAATGATATACATGAAGGGGAGAAATGTCCATTAACTCCAAAATAAAAGAAAAAACAAAGGAAACCTAACACTAATGAACTATGTACAATGGCAGCGGGAAAGTCCAACGGCTCACTTGCTGATGTTTTTCCGGGCCAGGGCATCATTGAACTCCATGTCGATGTCCCAGAGGCGGGCCTCTTCCCTGGCCTTGAGGTCATGCAGTCATGGCCTGTTCCAACTCCCTGCGAGTTGCCTCGAGGCATTCAGCCCGCCTCAATGCCCTGCTCATGTGGTTCTCCGCCCTGACCATAGTGAGCCGTGCCTCTTCTGCCCGCCACCACTCTGCATCTATCTGCTGGCCCAATCCAGGGTCCTCCTGCCCTCCGACCGATGCCTGCCCCTGTAATGTTGATGTCACAAGTCTCTCCACGTCTCACCTGTTTTTGTTGAGTACTTGCGACCTTCTGGGATTTCTTCTTTATAACGGTCCGGGATTTGTATAGACCCGAACGCTGATCTTCGGCGTCCAGCGTGAGGATAGTTTCCAGGAGCGTTCAGAAAGTCCAGGGTAACACCAGGAAGCAATCAAGTTACGCTCGGAGGCACGGAGGACCGTGACTTGAGCGCAGAAGGTTTTCCAGGAGATTGGAGAGGGTAGGAATAGGACAGGGAATCAAGGAGCTGGGAACAAGGAATCAAGCGAGAGCCCCGATCGAACTCCGGCAAAGCACGTCCGACTACAGGTAGCGGTAGCGTTGAGACGCGCAGAGCCGCGGGGGGCGTGTCTTTATTGTTGGATGAGCAGCGTGGAACGCATAGACTGATCCGGAGCGTTCCGTTCCGAGAGGCCATGTTGGAAGGAATACTGCATGCAATCCTCTGCGAGTCAGGGACCAGGAGAACCAGAAAGGACGTAGACGACGGTTCATGACAGTATGCCTCCTCTGAAAACCAGCTCCTCCGGGTTTGCCCGGATGGATCAGATGAAATCGTCGAACCAATCTGGGCGCATTCATGTTTGACACTGGTTCCCACGTACGCTCACTGGAAGGGTAACCTTTCCACTCAACCAGAAATTGTAGTTGACCTCGTCGATATCTTGAGTCACAAATCCTGGAAACCTCATATTCCAGTTGATCATTTACAATAACAGGGGTAGATCTAGGAGCTGTTCGGGATGACTGAATGTATGGTTTTAGCAGAGAAGTGTGAAAGACTGGATGAATCCTTTTCCAAGATTCAGGTAACCAAAATCGAAAAGCCACTGGGTTGATGATTTCTTGTATGGAAAGGGGACCGTAGTATCTGGGAGCCAGTTTATTAGGGCGCAGGTGTCTAGGAAGGAGCTTCGAGGATAACCAAACCTTATCTCCTACTGAATAGGGAGGTCCAGGTCTTCTCTTAAGAGGCAGCATAACTTTTGACATCTTTTCGGGCCCTTTCTAGGTTTTCTTTAACCTCCTTATGGACTGTGATGAGGTTTTTGATCCAGGAGTCTACTGCAGGTACTGGGGTAGGATGTGGGAGTACGGAGGGTAGGACAGATGGATGGAATCCTTGACTACAGAAGAAGGGACTGGTCTTGATAGCTGAGTGATCTAAATTGTTATAAGCAAACTCAGCCATAGGTATTAGGAGTGACCAATCGTCCTGAACTTTGGTGGCGAAACAACGTAGGTATTGTTCGAGAGTCTAGTTGACACACTCCATGGCAACATTGGTTTGTGGGTGGTAGCCAGAGGATAAGGCATAAGGCATGGATTCCGAGAATACGACACACTTGCTTCCAAAACTGAGATATGTACTGGGGTCCTAGGTCTGAAACGATTTTGGAAGGCAGCCCATGAAGTCGAAATATGTGTTCCAGGAAAATTCCGGCAAGATCTGATGAGGAAGGTAGTTTGGATAAGGGTGTAAAATGAGCCATATGAGTAAACAAGTCAATAGTGACCATGATTGTTGTGTAGCCTCTGGAGGGTGGTAATTCCACGATAAAGTCAGTGGTGATGAATTCCCAGGGTCTTGTTGGTATTGCTGGTTGGAGTAGGAGTCCGGCTGGCTTCTTATTATCATGTTTGTTCTGATTGCAAACAGCGCATGTTTGGACATGGATCCTAATGTCATCCTTCATCTTCGGCCACCAAAACTGTCTTTGTACGAAATGGAGAGTGTTTGTAATTCCACGATGTCCCGAATGTAAGGTATCATGTCATACATAGCCTTGTGATTCTTTGTCTCAGTCCAGGAGTGGGAATAACTAGGTGATTGTCCTTGAATAAATATCCGTCCTTTGCTGTGAGATTCCATCTGTTATTTCTCTTGTGCTCCTTCCAGAGGTCCGAAAGTCGAGTTTGGCCTTGGATATTCTCCAGGAGGGTGAGTGCTTGGGCAACAAAGATTGTGTGGGGAAACATTTTTGGAAAGGTCCGATCTTCAGGGTTTTCATAGTCAGGACATCTGGAAAGGGCATCGGCAATTATATTCTGTGATCCAGGGACATGATGGATGTGGAACTGATACTGGGCAAAGAAGAAGGCCCAACGGGCCTGACGACTGTTCCTACACTCCAAGGATTGTAGAACTTGAAGATTCCGATGGTCCGTACGGACCTGGACTGGATGCCTAGCTCCTAGGTGTAGATGTCGCCACTCTGTAAAGGCTTGGCGGATGGCTAATAGCTCCTTTTCCAAGACGGAATAATGAGTCTCACTGGGAGTCAGAGTTTGTGAAAGGTAAGCATTGGGGTGCTTCAATTTGTACTCAAATTCCTGTTTTAGGACTGCTCCTATGGTGTAGTTAAAGGCATCCGTCTCCACTAGGGATGGCCGGTTAATGTCGGGTTGAGCTAGGATGGGGGCTTGAGTGAACTCTGTCTTTAATCGTTGGAATGCCTTGTCTTGGGCTGCGGACCAGAGAAATGGGGTATCTTTCTTCAAGAGGGAAAGGATCAGTTGAACAATTTCAGAAAAGGACGGTATGAACTCGGTAAAAATTATGGATTGAATTTGTTTCACGGAAGTGGGAGCCGGCCAAGATAGTATGGCCTTTACCTTTGAAGGATTCATTACAATTCCTTCTGGACTAAGAACAAATCCTAGGTAATGAACAGAAGTGACATGAAATAGGCATTTCTCGGGTTTAGCCAGGAGTTTTTTTTCATGTAATCGCTGTAGGACTGCCTTAACATGTTCTTCATGCTTTAGAAGGTCCTTGGAGTAGATCAAGGTATCATCCAGCTAGACGATGACTAAGAGGAATAGCATATCCGAGAACACCCTATCCATGAAACGTTGAAAAAATGCTGGGGCATTCTTCTTTTTTACGGTCTGGGATTTGTATAGACCCGAATGCTGATCTTCGGCGTCCAGCGTGAGGATATCGGTTCAGTTTCCAGGAGCGTTCATAAAGTCCAGGGTAACATCAGGAAGCAAACAAGTTACGCTCGGAGGAACGGAGGACCGTGACTTGAGCACAGAAGGTTTTCCAGGAGATTGGAGAGGGTAGGAATAGGACACGGAATCAAGGAGCTGGGAACAAGGAATCAAGCGAGAGCCCCGATCGAACTCCGGCAAAGCACGTCTGACTCCAGGTAGCGGTAGCGTTGAGACACACAGAGCCGCGGGGGCATGTCTCTCTTGTAGGATGAGCAGCGTGGAACGCATAGACTGATCCGGAGCGTTCCGTTCCGAGCGGCCATGTTGGAAGGAATACTGCATGCAATCCTCTGCGAGTCAGGGACCAGCAGGACCAGAAAGGACGTAGACGACGGTTCATGACAGTTGATGGCCCCGAGCCATCTTCGCTCCCACCTTGAGCCTGCTGCTGCCGTGCATGTGCCCTGCCTGTTGGTGCCTGCACGTCCTCCTCCTGCTGGGGTCCAGTTGTTGGGGTGGCCACCCCCGCTGGACCTCTGACTCCCGACTGTGGCAGGGATGTGTCCTCCACCAGCCTGGTCGCTGGGTCAGGGGCAGCTCCACAGGGTGCCCAGGTGATACTTGGGCAGGTAGATGGCACGGAGGACGACTGGCGCATAGCGGGTTCAGTTTAGAAGGGGGTCGCTAGAAGTTCTAGCACACGGAGGAACCCAGCCTTGCTGACCCATCCTAGCAGGTCGACGCGGTCGATGAGGTATTCGAAATGACGTGCATTGCCCTCATGAGAACCCTGCACGTCATCCCGAATAATAGTTGACGCAACGCCACCCCAGATGGGACAGGCTCAACATGGTCCCGGATAGCCACATCCGCAGGGAGAGGAAGGCCAGTTGTTGTGTGCGCATCCCCTCCCTGAAAACGGGTCTGGACGAAGGCATCCTTGCTGGTGCCGGATGATGCAGTCACAGGATTGGGGACAGGATTACACACAGGCACCTCTGCGATGGCCTGTGCTGCCTCCTGTCCCTGCCCCTGGACTGCACCACTAGCACCAGTGGAATCCCCCCTCCAGGCCCCGTGCGTAGGCCTTCCATGGCCTCCTCCTCAACCAAACCCCCCACCGACCTGGATGACTCCGTGCCATCTACCTCCATAGGCCCCTGTGGGGGTTCAGCTGCCCCTTCTGCTGCAGAGGAGTCCACCTCCAACCTCCGCGTCTTGGACCTCCCCTCGGCAGTTGCGGACGTGGCACCAGACTTCTCACTCCCCGAAGAGATGACAACCTGGGAGGGGAGCTGGGCCTTGCGTCTCTGGCTGGCGGTGGGATCCCTGCCGCTGTGCTCCACAGCACCGTCTCCGCCCTCTTCATCAGTTGACGCTGCAGACAGGTAGAGACAGAACACAGGCATCAGGGCACTGTACGATGGTCTGATACACACATGACAGTTGCACGAGTGGCAGTGTCTAACTTCACAGATGGCATCACACTCCCCAACACACATGTCATTTGAACCGACACACATGTGCAACTTACCAGGAATGTTGCAGCAGGCAGCAGCATCCATACACATACAACAGCATGAACATCCGAAGGTTAGCCTGGCGTCACGGGGAGTGGCAAACACATGCACACACGCCACCAGACATACATGCATCTGTACATCTCCCCCACCTGTCATAGTGCAATCATCGGCAACTATGTCACATATTCCAATCAGCCTCCTACATGTCGGCGTCACATGCATCCATGGTGTATCACAGTCGCACACATGTCAAATACACACGCACGCACATGTACACCGTGCACTTACATGAAGGTGGAACCAGCATCCATGTGTCACACCTCAACCATGCCATAGTACATACACAGAAATGCCAACATGGGTGCATCCCCACATGCATCCGTGCATCATGCATTTGAACAAATACACCATTGATGTGGCTCACACATGACTGGACTCGCATGCGGCAGGCTCATGTCCCTGCACATACACATCCATACATGGGCCTTTCCAGACATATGTCCAAGCTGAAAATTACTGGCACACCTCAACATGCACTGCGTCCAATCAGTACACAAGGAAACTTAACGCTCGACTCCGGACGGGTCTGCCTCTCAAGGACCTGGAGGGGAAGCGCTGGGCGTATGCATTCCAGGACCTTCATCTGGTCATCGGTAAGGCGGACCCGGCACCCCTCTGCATCCGCTGCCTCCAAGAGGCGCTGGGCCTTCCTGAGAGTCCTTGACCTGAAGTCCTCCCAGTGCTTCCGGACGTGTGGTATGTCACGGGCTGCCTTCCCCCCCACGTTGATGGCAGCCACGATGTCCTTCCAGATCTTCTTCCGTCCATCCTTTTCGGCACGTGGTCTTCCAAAGAGGGCATCATAATGCACCAGGACTTGCTCCACCAGGATACCAACTTCTGCAGCACTGAAACTGGTAGCCCTCTGCTTCTCTGGCTATGGGTTGCCAGTGGTCTCTGATAGGGTTTCCCCCGACATGGCAACCCCCGAGGCAGGTGTGGGTGGGCAACTGGTTCCTGGTGCTGGGCTGTGGAGCGATGGAACTTCAGTCGTGAGTCTTCTGTTCCAGCAGTGGTGGTCACAGCAACTGGACGCCTGCAGATGGCTGATGTGCAGGCACCAAATAGCAGGGCACGTGGCCAGCAGGCAGGCAGGCAGGCAGGCAGCAGCAGATGGCTGGTGGAAGTCGACTCGGGGATCTGGGGGCAGTAATTCGACCTTCTGGGCAGGAGCGTGGTCTTCTGTGTGTTGTCGCATGCCCAGCTTGATACGGAGCGATTTGGCACGTGAAAAAACAGCACGTCAGCGTGTAATTCGAGGAAAGGCCCTTAGCCCGTAAGCGCGTCTGTGACGTAACACGCGTGGGTGTTTCCCTCATCACGGGTGCATAGTGATTCAGCACATGAAAAAACAGCACGTCCGTGTGTTAATGCGTGTAATTCGAGGAAAGGACCTAAGCGCGTAAGTGAAGTGATGCACGGGTTAAAGGTGAGCGGGGCCAGCAGTTCGCTGTATGTGCCTTTCGTGGAGACCAACGCATGTGTTGCTACTTCTGGTTGATTCGCGCGCCATCACAACTTCACAGCGGATCAAGGACATATCTCTTCTTTTGACGGGGGTAGTGGCTACGCATGTTTTTCATTATCACGCTAGTCAGACGGTGAGTCGCGCACGTTATTTTTCCCACTGCGGGTGTCCCTGTGTATTGCATATCCGTTTTCGAGGTCATAGTAGCCTGCGTGTCCCACACGTACGTGTTTTTCGTGTCCCTGGGTGCCACCGCTTACTGTAGGAGGTTAATTCCACACAAGTGGGCTACCGGGGGTTGCATGCACGGTTTTACTGCAGTTTTGGGGTGCCTAAGCGTTGCGTGACCCGTCACTTTATCACTTTGGTCACATACAGCCTTGCATAGGGTACATAGGGATGCTGTGAACATCTTGTATGCCACCCCCTTCACCCCAATTGCCCAGGATAATTGTTGTGTACACCTTCCATTGGTCCTACTCCATCTGTGCCGGCACTACTCCATCTGTGCCATGGTTGGGAGGCCACAAAAGGTGAGGGACGCCTCAGCTGGGCGTACACCATGTGGCCGGCGTGGTCAGGGATGTGGCCGGGGTGACCAGGGAGAAGGGGGACTCCAGGGTGTCCAGGGTGGCCGCAGAGGGGGAAGAGGCAGGGGTGCTCCACTTCGGCACTATATTGTGTCATGTGTTGGTGCAGTTATGCCACTACGCCCTGTGGTTCCGGGAGATCATCTGGCACTGGCGCCCATGTGACCCGGCAGTCTGTTTCATCGACTGCCACGGGCCCAAGAGTAGTGGTAGCTGCAGGTGCAGCTGTGGACATCACCACCCAGGCTCAGGGTCTGCCAGCACATGCTGCGTTGGCACCTCAAGAGTCCCCAGATGATTTCCAGGAGGTCAGGAGACACACGGTAAGTGCACGCAAGGCTGCCTTGACCGAGGCACATGTCCCTGGGGCAGTATTGTCATCTGCTGCCCTGAGCAGCCGGGTGTTGGCAAGTGCATGGGCAGATGCAGCCGAAACCACCCCGGCTGTGAGTCTACCATCCAGGACAGTCCCGATCAATGACCTTAGCACAGAAGATGTTGCTGCGCAGCTTCAAGTCAAGGGCACCCAGCAGCCACTGACGCAAGTCAGGGCTTCCATCCTTGTCCCACCTGTCACTCCCTCGGTTCAATCCACCAGCACCACTGCCCATACTGATCAGGGCGGCATTTGCCAGTCAGGGTCTGGACCACTGCTCAAGAGGAGGAAGGTTGCATCTGCAACAGAGGCTGGGACCCCAGACACGGCTCCAGCCTCCGGCATGTCGAGGAGGAAGCCTTTCTGCAGGCAGGAACTGGACTTCCTTGTGGACTACGTTTCGGGACATGACTGTGATATGCTAGTGGGCCCGAATTGTCAGACTACGGCTGCCCAGCGCTTGACCCACTGGAAGCACGTTACATAGGGTGTCAGTGCAATCGGACATGAGGCGCGCACAGCTCAGGAGTGCAAAAAGTGTTGGAATGACCTCTGACGCTCTGCTAAGCTAAAGCGTGCCTCTAATTACAACATGACTCTGGTGACTGGCAGTGGGCCACCACCTGAGGAGGAAGAGCTCACTTCGTACGAGTCAGTCGCTGCGGAGTTCATACCGACAGAATTGTACGAAGGAGTGGGAGAGATGCTGGACTTTGATGCCCCGTCCAGTGAGTGTTGTCGCGTGTTTGTCCTGACCATGTGTGGTTTGCTTGTGTGATGTGTTGTGCTTGACTGCCACTACATGCTATGTGTACATGGTTCTCATGTGCGAGTCATGCAATGCTTCACTGATGTGTGCCTGCTGTGCAGGATGCTGGACATGTAGAGCAGACGGGGACTGTCCTCATCACCACACCTGCACCCTGCTCACATGCTAGTCACCCGGCTGCTCCTCCGGTCCATGTTGCAGCTCACTGGCCCTTCTGCATGTAGCTTGCAGTGTCTTTCCACTCAGCACTGGGACTATGTCATCGCATGACTGACATGCATGCGTGTTCTGCCTGCATGCAGGTACTCCACGTAGGCATGCCCCCTTGCCCCTCCACCCCCCCCTGCACCACAATTTCACCATGGCATGGGTGGGTATCATGTTGGAGTACTGCAATGGCCTGTTTAACGCTCCTGTGTACATGCACACTTCCCCCTGCCAACCTGCCAGACAAATACAGTGGGGTACATCCTTTGTCCTTGATGCAGGGTATCTCAACCGGACTGTGCAGATGGCAGATGCTCCGCAGGGACATAAGTGCCCATTCATGCTCCATGTGCATTCCATGCATGCCCCTATGTGTCGTTGCCCGGATGATCATTGTAGTACCTGTCTAGGATAACATACATTTAATGGCATTGATCATCCATTCCATGCCCACTCTGGCTCTGTCCTGCATCACGCACATGTTTAGGGTGTCACAGTCTGTGTGGGGCACAGGCCTCACCCTGTTTCAGGCCCCCTGACTCTGTCCAACTGGTGTAGTGGCTTCTACACACATGGGTGTACTACTGAGGGTTCATCATGTGTCCTGCTTACTGTCCCATTCTCATCTGCTGTGTTGTCAGTTGACTCAGATGATGTAATTGACGCTAGTCAACACTGTCTGCCAATACACAGGTCTCTGGTCACCCTTTCCCTGCCATGCAATGCCTCCCTGCATTTTCACTTAGAGGGAGGGGGGGGGGGGTTTGCCTGTAGCCATGCAACCCATTGCATGCACATTGAATGTGATGCCTGAACTTGCCCTTACACTGCCTTCATGTTTATTGATATCATAATGTTACTTGTTCATGTAGATAGTGGGTAACGTACACATGTTCTGCACTGCATCCACCCACTTCTGAGCCGTGTTACACCGTTCTACATGCCTACTCCCTGCTGCAATGTCAAAGTGACCTGGCATGTATGGTCAGATTTTCAACCCTTCTCTGTCATGAATGCCACGGGCACAGGTGCTGCCTGTGACACGTGTACTCAGTATTGGAACTCCCTAGTGGGTGTTAGCAAAGTTGATTGGTCAATGTGCGGACTATACCAACTGGTATAGGGCGCAGATTGAATGTAGCCTGCAAATCGGGTTGTAATGACTGTGGAACTGCCTTCACGTGTGTATGTGTGCACTTTCACATACATCAAAGCAAGCAGCATTGTAGCTGCTTGCTTTGGAGTATTGGATGCTGTTCATGTTCACAATACAGGTGTAGAGGCAAAGGGGTGTTTTTGCACACTTTCATATGTACATATGCAAGCAGCTTCAACGTTGTGTAGTGCAACATTGCGGCTACTCACTTATGTGTGTGTGTGAAAGTGTTCATTCGCACATGTGTCTTCCACAGCTTTTTTGGTTGACTAATATGTAGTTGATTGACGTTCATGCTGGTGAGATTTCAGCATTGCACCCATTATGTTCAACTGGCATAATCCTGACGTGCACTGTTGTGCAGTATGTGTACGCCCAGGCCCACTTAGCTAATATGGTGGGGCCTCTCCGTGATGAATTTACACACGGAATAATGGAATAGGGCACATTCATAGCACAATGTGCTCAATCAGGCCCTGAGGGGTGTTCTGGAGGCTTCATGGCCTGCAGCTCGGACCGTACTGGGCGTTATGGTCCCTCATGCCTGGTTGCAGGCCCTCGCTTTGCTCGGGACATTCACTATGTCTATATGGCCCATGACGCCCATGGGCATTTAGCAGTTCAGACAGGCTTATGGTATGTGCCATCTCATTTTTGACATCTGTCATTTCTGCCTGTGACATGTGCCTGACAGAGGTGGTGTTTGATGGAGGTGATATACTACATTTTGTACTTGTGTAGGCTTTGCTATTTAGACACACCCATTTCTGTTTTTGGGATGTGTTTGCCTATCAATGCCACTGGATGCATGCCAGATTCTCATTTGTGTGTGACATGTCTGCTTCATGTGTTGGTTGTCGAGGTGATGTCTATGTGTGTGTGGGTTATGTGCTTCTGACATGTGTACTCATGTCTATTTTTTCCACTTTTCAGATGATGACGCAATGGAGGAAGAGGATGGTGATGTCATTCCAGGCACAGGGTTGCTATCACACCAGCAACCCAGCACAAGTGGGGGTCGTGGGGTGGTAGGCCACGAGAACCCACTTGTGCTCCAGACCATCATGTCTAGGGCTGGCAATGAGTCTAGCCCGGATGATCACTCTGACGACAATGTTGAGTTGGATGCGCGTCATGTCCATTCGTCAACGGTGAGTGATTCTGATGCGGACGA
The DNA here is from genome assembly GCF_040938575.1 of Ambystoma mexicanum. Lineage (NCBI taxonomy): Eukaryota > Metazoa > Chordata > Amphibia > Caudata > Ambystomatidae > Ambystoma > Ambystoma mexicanum. The sequence goes on along the minus strand of NC_090935.1, from coordinate 1,319,853,613 downwards.
TCCTCTGTCCACGACACCTGCACTGAGGGGCCAGACGGCGGTGGGACCTCCGCCTGTGGTGGATCGGGACGCACGGTCACACTCCACACCAGTTGCTGATGTGCCTGGGGTATCACGTCAACGGAGGAATGTAGTCCGCAGCCACGGGCGGTGCCAACCCAACAAGGACCGTGGCTCCTTGGGGCCCGCGGGTGTCAAGCCCAGCAACGTGGTGGCCATGTGCCACCGGGGTAAACTGAGTGGGAGCAAGCCATGATTGCCAATTCTGAACAACAGGGGGCAGCAATGGATAATATCGTTCAGAGCATGGAACGTGTGGCCCAATCCGTGCTCCCCCCTGCTAGGCAGGTGGATCTCCAGCAGCGGGCGGCACAGTCCATGGCCCGCTCGCTCAGGCTGGGCACGGCGGCCTCAGACAGGGCACGCCAGGCTGAAATGGTGTCTCTGCGTCAAGCAATTGCTGCTCACGCAGAGGCACACATGGAGGCCCTGAGGGTAGACCATGATTCCCTCCGATTGACTCTGGGTGTGCTCTTGATGTCCCAGAGGCAGCGGAAAGAGGAGAGGTTGGAACAGCTTGAGAATACCATCTCGGCTGAGCTACGCGCTTGCCGGGAGGTGTTCCAGATGTCATGCTAGGCCATGCAGGAACAACTCTGTGTTACACGTGTTACCTTGCAAGAGGAAGCACGCGTATCACGCGAGGTTCTGCATGCTGACCTACATGTCATCGCCGCACAGAACCAGGCTCACCGGTCCCGCAGACTTGCTGCCAACAATGGGGCAAGCTGCGCATAGGCGTGGTCAGAGTACCGTGCCACGTCCACCTTTTGAGTCAGAGGGTGAGGAGGACGACGACTTATCTCCCACACAGGTCAGGCCGTGCAGGCGTTGAGCCCATGGAGGTTTTTTTTATCTCAACATCATCGCATGTAGGTGTTGAGGTGCACCCTGTACCTCCCCCCTCCTGGGTGCCTTCCACCCACTCCCAGGTCGTATGTGGCCATTTTTGATTTTTATGGTTAGTTTAATGAGTTAATATAGTTTTAAATTGCTTGTCTATTGTGCATTCATGTGACGGTGTGTTGCTTTGTGGCTTTTGAATGCATCCACTGTCTGTTCCAGCTGGGCACTTCAAGCTGGTCTCGCGTATGTGTTTGCAGCTTGGGGTCCTGACTCACATATGCCACTCCTGCTTCCCCTGTCCATGGGCTCGCAAGGATGGTTCGGTGTTACAACCATTTACACAAGGGCATTAGACTTTCGTCGTATCTGTGGCCTGTCTGCTGCTGTACTACTTGTGTTATAACACCCCTAGTGGGGATTATGGATGTTTTCTCCACGGCATGTCTGCAATCAAGTTTGGCGAGTACATTATTGATAAGTCCATGTATTGATGTTGATTGTGATGTATGTTCTTTTCTTGCCTGTATATGTGCTTGATGGACTTCATGCTGTAGACAGTAGCCTGCACCCTTTGGCTGTCAAAGTCACACTGATGGTGGGAGGAGGTCGGATGTAGGTCTCAGACATGGCCCAGTGACAACCAGCATGAAGACACACACACACAGGAGACTTTCCAGCCTTATTAAAAGCTTTTATGCCCTTCCTGCAGGAAAATGTGCCTCCAGACTACCTTTCCCAGCAGACACGGGGCCAAGAACTACAGAAACCTGGCCACGTTGGGTGGTGCACACATGCGCAAGCAGAAGCAAAGGGCTTGTTTCCAGGAGCTCCAAGCAAGGTGAGCAGCACGAGGGGCCACACCCCAGCCAACCTTCCTCCAGGCCCCTCGCACATGCATGCTAAGTAGCGCCGGTGCTGGTGAGCTTGGCCAGGTATTGGGGAAGAAGCGCACAGTACAGCTAAGCTGCGTTGAGGAACAAATGCCAAGTAGCTTTCCAAATTGTCAGGGGCACACGCAGGAGGCGTCGCCCATATCCTCGAGTCCCCCCTGCTCCATAGAAGTTGAGTTATTAGCGCAGTAGCGTTCCTAGCCAGAAACTAATACAGCGCACGGGGGCACCCAGCGATGCACAGGCTCGAGTGCAGTGCATATCATTTGCATATGCAAATTGCCACGTGCGCTACTTATTGAAATCCGCAGCTGGCAGAACACGACTTGTACTGAAGTCACACCTCGCCACACGCGTCTAGCAGCTCACCCAAGGACCATTCTATCATGTGTGATTCTTAACACATTGATCTTCCATTTAACGCAGGGCCACGTGCGGCTGCCTTACCGTTTTAAAAGTGTATGAACCATCACGGGGGCAAGCAAAAGTATACGAACACAGCAGCAAACAAGAGTGTTTGTTTGGGGAGAAGTCACTAAGTTTGAGGCATGAATGGTGTTGTGTGCGTGGTGAAAACACACAAAGAATAGTAACTCACACTCTCTTTGCAGCACTGAACTGCTCCTGTTACCGGACCTGAGAGTGCGCAGGCAGGAGGCTAGCACTCACCCCAGAGATAAGTCTCTCTTTGGCTTGCATTTCAACCATTTTGTACAATGTGAATGAAGAACATGATTTCTCTGATTGAGTATGTGTTATTGTCAATAGTTGTATTTTGTCTTTTGGCTACTTTCCCTTGCCCATCCACCTCCCCTGTCCTGACTCTCTTTCCAGTTATCCTGAATATCGATGCCTATCCAAACAACGGATCCCTAACCCTCTTTCCCCATTGGGGTCTCGGAGGCCTGTGTAAGTTTTACCTTGCAGGCGCCCAGACCTCGCAGGGGGTGGTTGGCTCGTGCCACTCCTGCACCTGGAGACTGGAGCTGTGACACTACCCATCAGTTGTTGCATCCTCATTGATTATCGTGCACTGGAAATGCTACCCATCCTGTTGAACCATTGTTGAACTGTGCTACCTTGGTTGTTCTTCTATCATTCTGCTTGGACATGTGCTTCGCCATTTTCAGCGACTTCGAGTCATCTACTGGAGACTCTTCCAGGGTTTTTTGGTGGCTACAGGCTTTTTCCCTGGTTTGGGGGTTTGGCTCCTTGGAGTTCTCTGCGATTTGGTATTTTTACCAGTCGAGGTGGCCTCTGAGGGGGTTGAACCCTATTTACATACAGGGTAGAACATGGAAACCAAGGGGTAGGGGAATCCTGAAGTCAGGTAGACTAGAAGGAAGAAGGCAATGTACCCCAGACACAGTTTGTATTTTTGTTTTGTTTTATTTGTAACACGCACCTTCAGGCCCGGAGGCATCAGTTCTTCAGAAGGGTTTGGTGATGTGTCAATGAGGGAGGGCCTTTTGTTGTTGGACAGTACGCTTGGGCTACAGTGTTTGGGCACTCTCTGACATTGTCATTGTGGGGTACTATGTACATGATGTGTTCTGCTAGTCAATGGCTGTTCCTGTGTTGTGTTTACTTTTCAGGTGTCAGGGGATTGTTGTGGTTTGACATGCTGGGGTGTACACATGTGATGTGTACAGGACACTGAGGGTCACTTGATTTCACATGCATGTATTGAGTGCATGTCCCTACTGACACACACACTTACACAATGCTCCACCACACATACAACCACCCTTCCATGCCCACACGTGCACACATATTGCCTTCTCTGGCATGCTATGTCCCTGCAGCGCATGATCACTTACCATTTGGGGATCGCGTACATGCGTCAATAGGTTATTTTTGTTGCTTGTCCTTTTTATGTGATGCTCAAGGTGTATCACCAACACAATGGCTGCTCACTGTACTGTGTGCTGAGCAGTGTGTTGCAGGAGACACACACAGCACACGGGTTAGGGATTAGCGGATTTGGCTTGGCCAATGTGCATGACAACAGGCATTCAGTCTTTTGTTGATGGTACCACTGGTGGCATGCATTTGTGTATGAGATTGTATGTGTGGGATGTTGTTGGTCAGTCATTTCATCTCATTCCATGTCAGGTGTGCTCGTCTCGGGCCTCTTTCCATTTATCACATGTCACTTCGTATCTAATTGGTCATATGTTGGGCTTTTGCTGTTGCATGCCATGTCATGGTGTGGCAGACAAGGGTGATGTGGGTTGGGAGGGTTTGGGTGACATACCAGTGATTGTCATGGCCTGTTTTGCAGGGGGGGCAGGGAGGGGGTGATACACACCTTGCATGTGTTCCTTTTGGTCACACAGGATTGGTTATGTTTAAGTAGCTAGAGATGCACACAATGTAGCACTTCCGTGGCAACATTCTCAGGGTGGTAAGGTTGTGACAGTTGACTATCTCTTTGTCATCATCGATTGTCACCTGGTATGTGCCAGGCCTGTGTGCACTCCGTAGGGGTGGGAGTTTAGGTGAAAAATGTTGCCACAAGCTGGGTCCGGGCTGCCTCACCACGTGCCCTCTCCCCTCCCATGGGCAGAGCCTGTGCCTGTGGTTGGGGATGTGGGGGAATCACCATGTCCACCAGTACGTCCCGCCGTGTTGCAACATTGTGCAGGACTCATCCTGCCACAAAAATCCTGCACACTACTGGGGGTACATATAGTAGCTGCCCGCCAGAGCGGTCAAAGGTGCGGAAGCGTGACTTGAGCACTCCGAATGTGCGCTCCACTATGCCCCTGGTTGCAATATGGGCAACGTTGTATCTTACCTGGGGTGGTGTGGTGGGGTTCCGTATTGGCGTCATCATGTGGTTGCTCAGAGGGTAGGCACTGTCCCCTGGGGAGGTTAGGATGGTTGTCATTAGTTGGGTTTGTGTATTTGTCTGTGTGTGACATGCATGCATGTGCGCAGACATTTGTACTCACCAATGAGCCATGTGTCGCCATGCTTCCCAGCTTCCTGGTCCTGGCTCAGGGCAGACATTCTGTAAATGAAACTGTCATGGGTAGACCCAGGATGGTTTGCATAGACAGAGGTGATGATTCCATGGGCATCGCATAAAACCTGTACGTTGATGGAATGCCAGTGCTTTCGGTTTCGATAGATTTGCTCATTGGCCCTAGGTGGACGTAGGGCCACATGGGTGCAATCTATGGCACTGAGCACTTTGGGGAAGTGTGCCACCCTGTACAAGTCCTGGACCACAGCCTGCCTTTCCGCGGGTGTTCTGGGCATGTATATGTGCCTGCGGACTGAGGGGCGCGCAGTCATGATTGCCAACACCTGGTGTAGGCAGCGTGTCTCTGGCCTGTGAGACACCCCCGACTATGGCAGTTGTCCACTGAAATGACCCAGTGGCCAAAAAATGCAGGACATTGAGCACCTTCTCCAAGGGACTTAATGCTTGGGAGAACAGGGTGGGTGATGTAAGGTCATCTTCCCACTCCCTGACCAGGTCTAGGATGATACAAGGTGGAAATTTATACCTGCCATAGACCTGGTAATCAGGCATCCCAAAAAGGCTGGTCCGGGGCAAAAAAATGCGGGGCCTGGCTATTCTCCTCCTGCGGTGTCCCACGATCAGTGCTGCGACAAATGGGGCATTCATCATAGCTGTATATACATGTTTGTTGTTTGCGTGCACTTTTATACTGCGCGGGGACGCTTCCGCCTGCCTTCGTGTGGCGGACGTGTTGACGCCTGTGCGCGTCTTTTGCCATGCGCAGGTTTCCCGTATTCGATTCCATGAATACGTGTTATCTGCGTGCATGTGGGCGTTCCATGTATTTCCCTGCAGTACTTCCCCAGATACGACTTCTTTTTCAGGTGTTGTCCCCCATTCCGCGTGTTCCGCCCCGTGTTCCGCCTCCTTTTTGTTGTGTGCGCTGATGATGTGCGCTTTCGCTGTGTGCGTTGCGCACGGCGTTCTGGATGTTGCAATGACATGTGCGCCCGTGTGCGCCACGCACGGATTTGGCACACATACCGGGGAAAAACCGCACAGTGCCTTTCATGAATCGCACCCATGCGCGTGCACTTGCTTTTTCACGCTTGCGCCAGCTTGCGCCATGATTTTCAGCGCACATTTGTTCTATGAATCGGCCCCTATGTGTTTAACGTCTTATGTTTATTATCTAGATTACCATAAAACACTTCTTCTCCTATTACTATGGTATTGTCACTATGGTATTGATCATGTTGTAATTAATGTGATGCAGGGGCTTTATACTTGCATAATATGAGCCCCCTGTCTTATCATAGAATGACTAATCCCCCTCACTATCGTGAGAAGGGGGTTTAGATTTTATTAAAGACAAGGAGGTGAGTATTATCCCACCCATCCATCCTTGATATGATAAGACATTTATAGCGCACCTTTACACAGGTGTTTCAAGAGTGAACATTCTTTGGTTTGTTCTTCCCGTCCACCCACCCTTCTTTGTTTGTTGTTCTTACAGCCTTAGGCTGCGGGATTCTGTTCAGGAACTTTAGTCACACTTACGAGATGTGGAGTGCGTGATCCGGGAGCATCGCTTGATTTTGTCTTCATAATTTATCATCTGGTCTGTGCAGTGGACGTCTGGTTCAAGACAGCTACAGAAAGAGGAGTTGGCGTTGGAGTAAAGGACTTATATAGAGGAGGGTCCCTGATCATTGGTCTCCTGCAGGGCATGACCTGTCCTCCATGATGGATTGGGGAGTCCCCCTTACAGTGACATTGAACTCTATTGTTCTGTTTTCAAACTTTTTTGTTTGTAAAAGTTTTTTCTTTGCTGCTGTGGTTTCAGAGTAAAGAATGTTATGCATAATACTCGCCTCCTTGTCTTTAATAGAATCTAAACACCCTTCTCACGCTAGTGAGGGGTATTAGTCATTGTATGGTGTTGGGCATCCAAAAAGTAAAAGCTACGCACAGCAGTGGCTCTTTAAGTCCAATCCTTAGACCATCCCCCTCCACACCCAACTCCTGCATATTCCTACAAGCTCCCCATTCCTCACTCCTTTACTCGCCATCCCTAACTAGGCAATTCAGACAGACGGGAGAGTGGGTGGGTCCTCTGAACAGGCTTAGAGTACAGTAGTCACTAAGGTGAGTAGCATGCACTTACTGCCAAACAAATTACTAAACTCATGTAGAAATGCAAAACCTACAGAAAAGAATCCATGTTAAATAGATGTGTCAGTTTGCGCTGCCTGGTTATGAGGGATGCAAAAGGTCACTCATACCACCGCCAGTCTCCTGCTGACTTCAGTATAGATCTGCTCAATGGCTCCTGTGGTATGCAGCAGTTTGGAATATCGTTCCCATACTATCCAACAATTGCTTCACCTTTTATCTTCCAGTCTCAGTTAAGTCTTGAAAAGGGATATCACACGACCATTCCCAGCATGCCACTAATGACTCCCCAACTGCCTCAGTCATTCATATCTATAAACAAATGACAGCTTCTTGCTCAGTCTTCTCAGACTTCAAACAATTGATTCATGTGTTATTTCAGTACTCAGATACATAGGCTGGGGTTGAGATTTAATTTCCCAGCATTCAACAATGTAATGAATTTGTTTTTCAATGTACAACAAACATAGGCTTGAGAATTTGTTTCCTAGCATATACCATATGCTCCAAGTCTTCTACAATTTAAACTTCCTTTCCAAGGGCCCGATACACATAAAACATTTATAATGGTGCAATCCCATTGGAAAGCGTTCTGTGAATCAGACCTATAGTCTGCAACCAATTATTAAACTACTCCTACATCTTGGTCAAGTTTCGCAGGGTATTGGACTTTGTTTCCCAGCATGCATAAAGTGATAAAGCTTGTTCTGGGCATCTCGTAAACAGTTCCATACCAGTCCTTCCCAGTCCTCCTTCTCTGTGCCTCCCATTCCTGCTTTCCCCTTGTTGGCTTATATGCCGGCTCCTCATCCTTCAGCATTTCAGCTGTGCTCATCTCAATGGTATTTGGTCTCCTCTCCTCATTCTCGGATGCACTTTCCATGTTGGAATCACAGAGACGATGGGCCTCATTCTGAGTCCAGCGGCCGGGAAATCAGTCGCCAGTAATTTTGTTAATCCCCATTCCCATAGAGTCCTATAGGACTCTAGGGGAGTGGCGACACGGCCGTTAACAATGGTGCCGGTGCTCCTGTGACAAGTCTGCCTACTGTGGCTTCTGCGCCCGGCAGGGTCAGACCTGTCGGGCACAGCCACTCCATCAGACAGACTTGTAGTTTGCCGGTCCGGAAACAAGGGTGCCAGTGAGTTTACCGGCAAACTTATGAGGCCCAATGTCCTCCTCTAGCGATTCCAAACATTTCCTCTCTGTCACAGGGTTGCAGCAGTGTTTATAGATGTAGTCTCTGCTCGCATTCACGGCTGCTTCCTCCACCTGTTTTCTTCTCTGCATCCATGTATACTCTTGGATCTGATGTTTCAACTGCATTTGCCAACAGGCAGGAATAAGCACTCTCAATGCGGATGAACTTTGGCTTGTTAAACATCCTCTTCGTTGCCAGCTCTACTTCCAGGTGATCCTCTTCTCTCTTTGTTTTTCAAAGCCCAATAGACCAGTGTGCCCAGTCATGTGATGAACTCAATAATAAAAAAAAGACCCTGGAACTTTCTTGTACAAATTATCAGTGGTAGGCGATTCTCTATAATTAAGTCCACTTTCCTATAAATTAAGGGGAAGATTTCAAAGCATTCTAATTTGTGAAAAGTTAGAGGCAGTCAGAAGACACACAGTTTGAACCGAAGTATTCCCCAATGGAAGTTTACCAAACTAAATACGTGGCAAAGAGCAGATATCCAGATTGTTATGGTTAAAATATACATCAGAAGGAGCCCAAGTAACTCCTTTAACAATAATAAATAATGCTATATTTTCTATATAGAACTTTCTACAGATATAACATTGCAGATGTTACTATTATCAACCACTGAACGATGAAGGGATAAGTTGGTCTTGCCAGGACCCATTAACCACAGGCTGAACGCGGATCACAGCAGCTGCCATCCAACTGAGCTATGACCAGCCAGTTTATAATTTCTGAGTACACATGCCAATGTAAGACCAGCAAAGAATCCTTGGTTTACCACATGTGCATGGATGCTCTCAGACAAAGGATCAAAGCAAAAGAAAACCACTCCAGAATTTAAGAAAAATATCCAATGAAAAACAGATATTTAAAAGGTTCTTTGCATAGGTTCATGGCTACTATCGATTAAAAAATGTCTGTCCGTTTCAAAAGGACATGGTGTGAAACACATTAATGTTAAGAGCCATCAGAACATGTAGGGTATAGAGAGTCCTCACAGTTTCAGATGAAGTATTCAGAAACAACGAAGGAGTAAAGTCTTATGGGTAACTTGGAATTCATACAAACTCTCAAGCAGAAATACAGTGTGCATTTGGAATCCACGAACGGCTCAACCTAGGATGGACGTGCTGCACTTCTAGTATGCAAATTCAAGAGCCAATGGTCACTAGTGCCCTCAGCAGTCTAGGCATTTCTTTACATTACCTTTTGACTGATAACGCAAAGGGATATTTGGGTGTCATTAGCATATCATACAAAATGACATCCCCTTTTAATGACCCTAAAGGGGTTTTAAAGTAGATAGAGAATAACAGTGGCAAGAAAAGATACTCTTTCCGGACTTCACATAGGACTTTCCATAGTGAGGATCTGAACACCCGGGTGCCATCTCGGTGTTGGCCTGGAAGCCAGCCCTTTTTATGCTTATGTGGTGGGTGTCATCTTCTCTCAAAAACAGGAAGTCTCTCTGGGAGTAGCTGGATATCAGAGCTTCAAAGCCAGTGCTCCCAGTATAATGGCTACTTCTCTCCAGGGTGGTGATTACTGTAGATCTTTTGATGTAGGCCGACAGAGGAAAGGGGAGGTTAGAGTAGCTCCTAAGAGATGTTCAGACCACACATGGGCCTCACCATCTTGGATTTTGCTAGGGCTCCCCAAACGTTGTGCCACCGCTGCACTTTCTGCAGACAAGGCACTCTGGGACTGACATCAGCAGGCAAAGGACACTTGTTACAGTGGCCAGAAATGGAACCCTAACAATAGGATTGTGTTGGACCAAATGGCTGTTACTTTTTGCCTATATAAGGGGGCAGGGGGGCAAGAAGAACCTCCTTTGGACTTCAAGACAAGAAGGATTCACCTGATAAGGTGTTGGGGATACAGTCTTTTCAGAAGTCCTATGCAATAAAGGTGAAGACAAAAGGCTCCAAGGAAGAGGGCAGCTCTTCTCTCTACTCATCCCAAGGGCTCTGGAATGAAACTATTGTGTGGATACGGCCTACTGCAACTGAGGCACTTGTACACAGGGCCCTGCCATGCTAAGCCCTCACAAAACGTTCCAGGTTGGGAAGGGCAGAAGAAAGGACTCACCACCTTGCCCCTGAAACCTTAGACTGGTCATCCCTGCAACTGCAGAATCAAGGAAGAAAACGCTGCCTCTCCCTGCATGTCAAATCCCACTCTACGCTGGTTTGGGCACCCGTAAGGCCATCCAAGCTGCTGCAAGGGAATCTCTGGAGTAATCCATGACCTAGGTACTCGACTGCCTTTGCACCTCCAAGCTACGCCTGATGCTGAAACTCTGCTGTCTCTGCTGAGTCTACTAGTACCTGAGTGCCTGGTCACCAACTTCTTCAGGCTCCACACTGTTGCAGCTGCAGTATCCCAATCCCATGTTGAGTCAGCTCCGCCTGCTGAGCTCCGAAGGCCAATCTCTGCTTTTCCGCACTTGAGCCAGCGGTGTTCCAGTGTCACTGATCCCACATCACCTGCCATCCCCGAGTATCTTCAACCCACAGGGTACCGCTGATGCCGAACAGCACTGCATCATTGGAAACCATCACAGCAGCTCGACATGACCAAACCCTGGTGCTGAAAGTGCACAGACACTTGGTTTGATGCCGAAAAGCCTGGTTCAGTGTTGCTGAGCCCCAAAGACAAGAATATAATGTATTTGGAGAGGCCCTGTCCCCTTGGACTGCCTTAAATGATCCTAGAAACTTTAACCTCCCCCTCTTTAGCTTTTGAAAGACCTCTTCATGAACTTGACAATTTTCTGAAATCTTTGCCTTCGTGCCCCTTCCAACACAGAGTGCCTTTACTTTAAAAATGAGTCTGGGAGCCCGTCTACTGAGAACGAACATGGGTCAAATATCCTGTTCTATGGAATTCTTTCCACTCAGGATGGTCTACAACCACGTTTTAGCTCACTGCACCCTCACTATGCCTTAGAAAGGCTCAGCTTCACCTCAGTGAGGAGGCCCAACAAGGCAGAAACACGCGTCTCGGTTTCTGATGGAACTCTTGTTCAGAGAAGAATTGCCTAGCGTTTCGGTGATGGACTGCCCCTGTGGGTGGGACCAAACTGATGTGCCAACGGATATTTCACCTCTGTGAAGGGTTCAGTGAGCAAAAATGTGGTTATATACCCTACTGAGTGGAAGACATTTCATAGAACAGGTTATTTGAACCATATTCTTCCTCAGTAGAGGGGTTCTGACACTATTTTTTTTATTTGTAATGCCTTTACTTTAAAGTCTACTTCCTCTGCATTTTACACTACAGGGGTGGGACAGAAGTGTTTTTATTAGCAAAGTGCACTTTTTTAGTTCAATGAAAAATCCTACTTTTATAGAATCTTAGTTGTACATTCTTTTATTTCGGTGCCACGGTAGTACTGTTGTTTGTATTACATCTTTGCAAGCTCACACCTCTCCTGAACAGTGTAGCTTGCCTTCGTCCCATGTTACCAAAAGAGGCGAACAAGGTACACTAGTCGGGATGTGCCTCTTTCACCTTAATGATTGGGATGGGTGCTGGTTTATTATTAGTGTGGGGCTGAGTAGGCGCTTAAGCAACTACTCTTCCCTGAACTCCTGTAGAGGAGTAGTCATTTTGTCACATTGACAATAGTCTTTGTTCAGATAACGGTATTAGAAATATGGTCTGTCAGGAGTGAGGCAATGGGGAGGAGTAAAAGAAAGACGGGCAAGGTAAAGAGGGGTGATGGGAGAAAACCGTGTGGAGGAACGAGGGGAAATAGGGTGGTGATTAGTGAGGGAAAAAGTTGAGCTTGCATGGCACTATCTACAGATGTACAGACAGGGGGGTGGCGGGTGACGTAGTGAACAAGGATGGCCCAAAATCACCACGACACCTTTCTTCATAGCTGTCCAGATGTAAAAAACCCCATTCTTTCAGCAACAGAATTAAGTAGAAATCATTTGGAAATATTCAAGTAGAAAATCCTCCAGGCACCCTACTTTCAATTAAACAATCTTAGACTGCACAGGCTGGTTGTGGAAGCGACGGAATATTCCAAGTGGCACTATGCCAGCTGGGAGTTGCTTATCCTAGTGACAATTCAAATTGACAGTTTAGGCATTGTTTCTATTGAATCCAGGTGCAACATATGGGTTTTAATAATGGAATTCAACTGACAAAAACAAATAATTGCTGGTTCTTTCTTGATGGAAAGTCGAAAGTACAGATACCCATATGTGAGCAACTTGATCCAGCAGAAACCATTTGAAAATAATTGATTGGATTTCATACCAGGACACCCGGCGTTCATGGGAAAAGCATGACACACTAGAGACTAATTAAGGCACATGTGGGATATATCATTTTGATCCCTTTGCTGAAGACATGATAATTAAACCCTGCGGTCTGGTTCTTTTTGTGCATCTACCTGACTTATTTACTGCTAGTGATTCCCTCTCACAGATGAGAAACCTTATAAAGCAGAAGATGGTAAGTGATAGTTTTAAGTAAGAGTTCTTTAGAGTCAATAGAGTTCCTCCTAGAAAATAAATGGCCATGACAGGTATGCAAAGCCTTTTCTATTTAGGCCGGCAAGTTCAAGAGGAGACCAAGGGAGACCAGAAGTGCAAGTAGAGTCATTCTTTGTAGGCAAATAGTTACCTTTGTGTGAAAACGATCCAAGGAGTAGTTTTTGGAGTTCAGCTAAAGGGATGCCCTCAAGAGTTCCTTAGAAATGAAGAGACCCAGGGATGATGAAATGCATGAAGAAAAGATTCTCTAGAAGTAGAGTCAGGAGAGCAATACCCTGGAACTGAAAAAGAAGTTATGCAGCGGCCGATTGGCGGTTTCCTGATGGTGTTGCTCTGCACATTGTTTAGCGACCAGCGAGGAGTTACGGGTACAGGAGGAAACCCAGGACCCTTAGGAAGAGTGATTATTCAGAATACAGTAATTCCCATGCCAGGGGTCAGGCCCAGAGGAGTGGAAAGGCAAGTCACCCATGGTCGTCAGTTTCCAGTGATGCAGTGTTCCCACATAGTCCTCAGGCAACTGACGATTGAAAGGGCTCAGAAAGACCTCAAGGAAGAACGAAGGTTAAAGAAATATTTAAGAAATCCCACTGGATAGGAGCCAGCCATAGAGAAAGGCACAAGAAAGCAAGTTTGGCAGTGTGGTTGCAGGAATCGAGGCAGTACAGGCCTCTGAAGCATCCCAGGTGCGGGAGACCGAACCACAGTGCTTACCTGATGTCCTGAGATGTACATTGTCTGGCTGGTTCAGCAGGGAAACTCTTCGGAGTCAATGCATCAACGGGATACCTGCCTCTGCGTGCGGCAGTGCAGGCAGAGTCAGGAGCTTCAGGGAGACATGGCCTTTGAGAATTCGTTTTGATCCAGTTGTCCCCACCGGGATCAAGGGAAAGGAGTGCCGCTGTCGATTACTTCTGATCGTTTTGGTGAGGCAAAGCTTTTTTGTTGTATTATTTTATTGTATTATTGTGAAATGGTTTTAAATAAAAACCTTACAAAACCCAATAAGTAGAAAACATTTTTGTATTATTTGGAACCTCAAATGATGCTGGTGCAGAGAATTGGTCCTTCTTCGAGCAACACTTCTTCCACAGTCCAGGATAAGAGTTCCAGCTGATGACCAGATGAGTGGCAAGGGAGACTGCTTTTGTTCTCCTCAGGAGGTAGCGAGTCACAGCACCCAATCATACACCAAAAATCCTTCAAACAGAGGGGTGGTGGGCTTAAGGCCAACCACTACTCCAAGCAAACTGGAAGGCCTCAAAGTAATGGATCCACAATGGGCCAGGCCGGCATGTATATATGCAAATCAGAACTGGTTTCAAGCTCACTAGAGCCCTTGGTCCTGTGACACATGCATCCAGTGCCCAAAGATCTCAACCTCCTCTTTTATACATAAAGAGGGACAAGAGCTAGTCATTTGACTCCTCAAGCCTTCGAGGCACACAAAGACAACCTCTGTTTTGGTGAACAGCAGAAGGAGTCAAAAAGGACCCAGCAAAGTAAAATAGATTCCACTTTGTGGAGCCATTTTATAAAGGCGAAAAAGCCAACATCAGCCTAGCCACATGACTAACAGAGAGAGGCTACTTTAATTGGGAGTCAATCGAGTACCTTGGGATACGTCAGAGCACATTAAAAAAAAACAAAGCCACACTCTCAGTCATGTTTTGGATTAGGCCTCACTGGGAGAAATACAAACCCGAACCCCAGTAAATCCAACAAATAGAACCAGAGGCTACCACATGGGTAAAAAGTGCTCTAACAAACATGTCCTTTACATGGCAATTAGGTCACCTGTACAAATGGCAGAAAATAAATAGGCATCATTTTTATGCACCATCACAAAAGAATGTTGTGCATTACATCACACCCATACTTTGTTCATTAAAAGCAAAGCACACATATGGTCTTAAGTGGTCTATGAATGTTAGAGAAACCAGGCTTAGACATCCGTTTAAGGTAGTAGCAAAGCAGAGACAGCTTTATTCTGACTTAAAAGATGATAAGCAGGCATCACATCTTCACTACATTGTCCGACCGCAACCACCCAGCCCAACCTCCCTCCAGACCTCTCAGTTTATATGTCAACGTGAAGTGACTAAAACAAAACCAAACAAGTATTTTCCAGAAGCCAAGGTCTCAGGCCTACAAGGCAGCAATATGACCATGTGCCTCCTTATACTCCATTAATTACTCGCCACTGTTCAGACTTCAACGCAGATGACCGGCTGTTCAGATCACATGCCAAGTTCCTTCTAATGCTCCTGTCAGAAAGGCTGACCAACCCTGTCCCTCATAATACCCCTTTGTGCTCCTTCCAGGTGGGATCTACGTGTTCACTGCACCGCCCATAATGTCGGCTTTCAAAAAGTCGACTTCCATTATGACGTGGCGCAGTGATCACATATATTACTGTGCCCCACATCCCCGTACCCGCCTCCCCCCTACCCACTTACCTTTTCCGCAGCACACACACTGTATCGTGCATCCCTCCTGTATCCCTGCAGTGTCCGTTCTCTCCTATTAACGTGGGTCGGAACTGGCACTGCAGGGCCCTTTTTTCTTTTTTAAAAAGGTTTTTGTCTTTATGGTCCCCGGTTACCATATAATGGAAGCGGGGAACAACCCCAGAACCCCTGACCCCCATTACTCAGACTAACGGGAGCGGGGGATAGCCCTACAACCCCTGCTCCCATTAGTCAGAGTTATGGGGATCGGGATTTTAGTACAGTGCAAAGGCGCTGTATTTGGTATAGGCAAAATTATTTTGTTGCAGAATTTGTATGATCCCTGCAGATGTCTGAAATTAATCATTCTGGTTTCTACTAATCTAAGTCAACCTTAGCACATAAAAGTGCCAGATAGGATTGTTTAAAGTCTCAGTCTGTGTATGTGCCTGTGACAGAATGCCATCTGGTGAGGTTGAGGGAGCCTGAGTTTTTTGTATTTGTATTAACATATTGATGCGGGTACTTCTGATTTTGAAAGGGAGGTCTACTAATCAGGCCCCCCTTATCATGTTCCATGTCCAAATTATAGTGCACTCATGTGCCTTTGCTGAAATAGTCTCTTGACACCAACAGCATCAGCCCTGCAATGACATCAGGCCAGGTTCAAAAGTCACATGTGCATTCCTGACAGCTATTGCAACACACATTTCAAACAAGCAGTGTTATTTTTTTTAATCGTCTGCGCCGCTTATTAAAACTATAATAATTGCGTCTCCTAGTGAGCTTTTTGGCATGTTAAACTCTAAATATATGCAATGCTTGGTTATGGCATGGTGGCTACTGGGGTCACACAATTATATAGCCGCAGCATGAGGTCTTATTTGTGACAACTTGGTAAGCAGGGCTCAGCTATGACAGGGCTTGTTTGTTTTAGCTATCGGGCCTTGATGTCTCCATAACAGCCATGTGGCACAATGCCCGGGAGCTTGCTTCTGTGATCACCCTGAAGAATTTCAACACCTTGCTACTAGGGCATAGGAACTGTGCCTGGAAGGTCCCCAGGGAATCAATGTTAATAGGCAGCCCTGACATAAAGCCGCACTCACATCAGGGTGCTGATCACTGAAGTCCTTTGGAGTCAGCAGGCAGAGAAATTGGGTGGAGTTAGCATAGCCCAGAGGAGGAGGTAAGCCAGGAGAGGGATTCTAACATCTTATTTTTTTGCTAGGGTTCTCTAAAACTTCCTGTCTTCCTTCCTGCATACAAATCACTCTAGATATTATGCCAGAAGGCAAAGGAGGCTTGCAACAGGAGCCTGTATTGGACACCTGACAACAGGCTTTGTTTAGACCATTCCCAAGTAACATTTTGCCTTTTTCAGTAGAGGAACCCCCCCCCTCCTTAGTGGATTCATTTTTGGCATCTCAGGAGACTGTAACTCTGTTGAGAATACAGTTTATTCCAAAGTCCTCTACCACAGAGGTGAAGACAGGGTTCAAAGGCAAAGGAAAGCTCTGTCCTCCTAATCATTAGTAGGGAACCATGGAGGTCATAATTATGTGGGCCAGGACTCGGCTGCCTGTACACTGGAACCTGTATCCTGCTCACTGGAGGTGCAGGACCCCCTGTAGCTGCCACACAACTTCCTAGACTGGAAGTGAGGAACTAAAGTCTCACCTTTTCTCTGGAGACATTGGATTGGGCCTCCAAGCACCCCAGAAGTCCAGAAGCAGCTTTGAACCCTGTTTGCTGCCTAGGGACATCTTCAAGATTGTTTGACTGCGCTCAACTCACTTTGAGCTGTTGTTGGACCTGTGGTGCTGCTTTTTGTGCTCTACGCTCTTCAAAACTGCTTTTCAAGCCATCCAGATGCCAGCTCGACTTATTAAAGCAGATCGCCTCGACTCGTTCCCATTGCCGGATCGATTCTGACTCAACCTGCTGAAAGCCTTTGACTAGACCCGTCCCCAATGCCAACTCGATCCGACTGGCCCACACCTGTTCAAGGCCCACATCTTGAACAGACTCGACTTGCCATTGGGAACGAATGACTTGAATGTCTTGATACCAGCTTGACTACAATAAAGTAACTAGAAACCTGTGTTGATGCTGTTGTGCCCCAGAGACAAGCTACAAAGGTATTTGAAGAGACCCTGTCTTCCTGGTCGACCGTAAAGAACCATAATGACTTTTAAACCAAGCCGCTCTGCCTTTCAAAAACATATAATGACTTTTAAGCCACCCCGCTATGCCTTTCAAAGACATATTCTTGAATAGTAACACTGCTGCTGAAATCTTTTGTTTAAGCACCCGTGCTTTTCAACCCAAAGTGCCCTTTCTTCTCAAAGTCTGCACCCTCTTATAGTTCGTACACAAGGGCGCGCAAACACCAGGCTGCGGCTCAGAGATGAATGGCTGTTACCACTGTTACCATGGCACCTCAGGCAGCAGTGCCAGTTCTGAACTACAAAAACAACTATGCTATGCTCAAACATCAAGACGTCACAACGCATTGAAGCTCAGCCAACTGGTAACTGTGCTGTGCGGAAGCCCCTGAACCCTGCTGTCTGGGCTTGGTGAGAGAAGCATTACACTGTTTCTCAACACATGTAAGCCAGTTCCAATGCTAGTGAGTATCGATTCCTTCTTTGAGTCGCTGGCTTCTTTTTGACCTCGCTTTTTCATGACATTGACTATGCCTCGGATTGCTCTTGGATTTGCTTCTGCTTGTCTTCTTGGTTTTTGACCATTAGATTGCTATTGTTTACCCCTGGATTACAATTGTGTTTATTTTGGACATTTTCTGGACCAGTGCTTATCTTAAAATCTGGAGTATATGTGGTGCATGGGGCAATCATCATCAATGATATATCTGTCCTGAACTTCTCAAGACCGTTAGTGTCTTGACTATTTTATCTTCCCCTATTGCATCTGGATTACAACTACAGACCTTGTACACTCCGATTCCTCCCCTAGTTGCACCCGCCTTCTGCCCGGGTAGGACACTGGAATTTACCTTCTGTACCACTGGTTTGTCATCTCATCTGGCTTTTGCAGCCAGAATTCTTTCAGTTAAGACTGCCAGGAGAAGAGGAATTGCACCCGTGGGCCATCAGGGTCAGGATTTAATGTATTTTGTTTGGTGCATCTGTTAGGAAACGTTCCCTTTGGGAGGTTGTCTGGGCTATGGACTTTGTCATCCCAAGGTAGGAGAAACTTGCTCTAGGTTCAACAGCACCATTTCTCTCCACTCAGGTATGATGCATGGGACAGGAGGGCGGCAGGGTAAAACAGGAGATTTTACACTCCTCTTATTAACCTTCTTGCATATTTCTTTGCTGCTTGGAAGAGAACCGGTTGGTATTCCTTCTGCCTTTTCACTCTAGCTGACTACACAGGATTATTATTTATCCTCAGTGGCAATGCTCTCGAGAGGAAAGTCCCCCTGATCGGGGACCGGAATTTGTGGTCGGCTCTAACAGGTCCTGACACTATGGGTCTCATTCTAAGTTTGCCGGTCCAGAAACAATGGTGCCGGTAAGCTTACCGGCACTGTTTTTTTCGGAACCCCCAAACTATGGGTTTGCCTGCCGGAGCTGCTGCACCCGAAAAGTCTGACCCTTCCGGGCACAGTGGTCGCAGTAGACAAAGCCATTACGAAAGCACCGGCACCGTTCTTCCCGGCCGCCGGACTTGGAATATCCCGGTAGCACCGGAAAGTCAGGCGCTGGTAATTTTTTATGGGTCCTGCGGCAACCCGCTGGTAGCACCGGCACGGTTACATCCGGTCCGCAATGAGGCCCTATTTTTCCTGTACACATTTTAATTAGTAAATCATTGTTCAAATTGTTTTTATTAAAGTCCCTATTTTTATAGAACCTTGGTTGGACTTTCTTTTATTTTGGTAGCACTGTACTATTGTTTGTGTTGCAACTTTAACAGCTCACACCCATCCTGAACAGATAGCATGTCATCAGCTCACATTACCAAAAGAGGCATCAGGGCTGTCAGGCTGTGAATGATTCACATTTATGATTGGGATTACTGCTAGTTTAGTAGTGTGGGGCGTAGCAGGTGGTTTAGCCACTATCCATGTGCTCCCGCAGAGCTGTGGTCACTTCATCACAGTGCCACACATGCAAGTGTTATTAAAGTCAAAACTAAAACATCCCAGAGTTCAATGGTAAAACCTGCTAAAATAGGACAAACGTTAGTTAATTGTAAAACATGCCGTCTCGCCAAGATGAAAGCTTATGCTAAAAAAGACAAAGCACAAGAAAAAAAAATCCTTGGCACCATGCAACTTCAAAATGCATTTCAGAAAAGACATTTTACAGATGTGTACTTAGTGAACATCTTTGCTGTTTTGTTCCGGTTTCAAAAAATGTTTTTTGCTTGCGGTCCATGTTGATTTGCATGTTTTTTCTGTGAAATACTACATACTTAGGCAAATGCAGACAATCCATGGTTTGTCATGCTGTTATTAAGTGTCAAATATAGATGTTATGTTAAATTGACTTATACCGCGCACCGTTACCATTGGCCTGGCCTCCGGGCTCTCACGTGTTTCTGTGGGAAGGTGGGTTGGGTAGGCTAGTGAGGGAAGAGGGAGTAGGATAGAGGTTGTGCTTTTCTGTTGGTGCTTGTAGAATCAGGGGAAACTGGTGTCTGTCAGCTTTCTAGGTGTGTTTGGATTGTGCACACTGGGGTTACTGTGTCTGGAAGGGCACCGTACAGTGACTGGGATGTTTGTTTGCGGCGGTTCATTTTTATGGTTAATGTGTGTGTAGTATGTTCGTGTGAGGAGCGACTGATCCGTTAGATCGTGTGAGATGTGTGTAGGGCATGCTAGGGGGCAGAGAGAAGCGTGGTAGGTTAGTGGTTGGGACTTCGTGTTTGTTTTATTGTTGGTTCCAGAATCCGTATTGTAATTGGATTATCTTTGGTCCCTGGTGATATTGCTGGCAGCGCCAGTTTTTTTGCTAACCACTGAGTTGAATAGCCAGGTTTTCTGTATGTGTATTTATGTGTAAGTGTGTTGTGATTTGTCTTGTGCAGGGGTGCTAAATACTGGAGCTAAATATTGTTTCTCCAAGGGTGCCGTCTGGGCAAAGGCCGGCACTGGTCCTTTAAGCCCTCTTTCCCCTGCTCCATTGCAGAGCAAACAGGCGTTCTGAAGAGGTTCTACACGCCCTGTAACTGCAGATTCTGAGAGCAATACCGTCAAAGCATTTGGCGAAAAACACAACTGCTTTGACTTCGAAATCTACCAAAAAGACACTGATCGGACACATTGCAAGCAAACAAAGGTAGGTAAGGCCTGACACGGCATTTTGTCATACACCGACCCGTTTCCATCAGCTTCAACATCTCAAATCTTCGCAATCAAAGGTTTAAAAAAATGAACAGCAATTTGAAGGCATTACTCTTGCCATATCAAATTCAAAGGTAACATAAAACTCACATGAATACAGTGCCCCATTTCATAGCTTTACCTGCCTTTAATTAACTCATATTCCTTCCAATAATTCTTGCAAATAGCTTGCACTTTGTGCGTGCCAAAAACCACAACTAAATTGCATCGTTAAGGATCGACTTACGCGTCTTACTGCTGCCGTGTCATGCAGACATGATACAGAGGGCTACACAAACCTGCCTCTCTCTATGAACCTACCAACAGATCAAACCCGACCATTTGAACCAAATTTACGACAAATCCTTAAAGTGGTGGGGGGCGAGTTTCATCGTTCATTGGGCAACTCCGACATGCCCGTAGCGCTGAAGTCTGCGACTCAAGGCTGTGCAGGCCTGCAGGCTCTGGAATGTGGGAGCGGGCTGTGCATGCGCTGCTTGGTCAGAGTGACCCAAGCCTCCCCCTCTACCTGACCCACCAGAAAGAATGCAGATTAGAAAGCGGAATCCCCAGATAAGACCTGGCGAGGCACTGCATGGAAACGCTCTTCTTTTTTTACGATCGAGAAAGCCGAGAAGTAAATTATTTTACTAAAAACGAGTTTTGAACATGCCACATGCAGGCTGATAAAAAAGACAAGCTAGTTGGTTTATGGTCTGATAAACTGACAGAGCATGAAAAACATTGCCTTTCTGAAACATAGAAAAGAAATAAGTCGGCCCTACTGTACCGGCCATTCCAGATAAAGAATGCTGGCTTAGTCATGGTTCATGTGCAGCTGAACAGCTACAAAGGAAGCTTACTTTCATCTTCCTGATGGGAGTTGCTACGATCACAATTATCCATTTAGCGCACACTAAAAGATACATACAGAGGCTTCTAGGCACTTAAACGGAGAGACACCCATAACTAAACAAAAGCTGCCTCCTAACTATGGTGTTACTTCTAAGAAATACGTTTTCATAAATCAAATGAGCAGTTATAAACAGGGATGAGAGCAGGTACCTTAAATGATAGGAGACAAGTTCAGAGCAATGATATTGATGCAGCTACTCTCCAACCTTGCTGGTGTGGTAAAAAAATACGTTATTTGAATTAACGAGATAGAAAAATATATTCAAAGTATATAAAATTCTACATTCTCTCTGGAAGTGATCATTTTGGTTTCTAGATTTTATGGAAGTCCATATTGCTTTATGCACTGTTTATTCTTTGATGACGTGCATGAGCATATTTTGCTGTGGCTATGCACATTAGCCCAAATGCAAACCTTTTCTCCAGGAAAGGCTGTCAGGACTATACTGCACTGAAGATCCCTAATAAGGGTGAAAACAGATATGTAGTTGTCCTGACAGCCTTGCACAATGTTGATCTTGGGTTGAATAAGCTATGTATAAAGTAGCACTGCCCTCTTAGACAAAGACAATTTCCTGGGCTAATTTGCATACCCACAATGCCTTGCGGTTGTGGCTCAGAATTGGAGGTGAACTTCCAGCTATGGCTACTAGGGGCGCTGTGGAATGTGTGACTTGGCTCAAATGCATTTTCCTACTTTCCCATTTCAGGTGAAAGGTTTTTTTCTGGACCTTTTTAAACCCACCATTACTCTCTTGGTGTTGGATTGGCCATGGATGAAGGTCATGGCTAGTGGCCCCTTCACGTGTCAAAATATACAGTCGGAATGGCCAAAGACCATGGCTAGTGGCCCATTAATGTGTTAAAATATACAGTGGGTAATGTCCTCAGTGATTCAACAGTGGTTTCATCAGCGATGTCATAGATGAGGTAATTATTGAAGTCACCAGGGATGTCACCATAAAGGGGGATGGTTGAAGGGAGTGGCCACTGGCCAGGGCCAAAGATATGGCTAGTTGCTGGTTAGTGTTGTGAAATATACAGTGCCCATTGATGAAGGCTGGGGCCCCTTAATGTGCTCAAATATGCATTGGCCCAAGGCCATGGGTTGTGGCTGGTTAGTGTTGTACAATGTAATGTGGGCATGGCCAAAGGCTGTGGCCACCAACAATGGCTGGTAGCAATTGATTCGGGTCCATTAGTGTTTAAAAATATACAGTGAGCACGGGCAAAGGCAACGTACACTGGCCATGGCTCCCATGGCTACTGCCCCTTAATGTATTAAAATATACAGGAGAGACAGCAGAAGGGCATGGCCACTGGCCATGACCAAAGGCCATGATTAGTGGCTGGTTAGTGTTGGGAGATATACAGTGGGCATGGCTAAAGGCTTTGGCCGCTGGCCATGAATAAAGGTCTTTGGCTAGTGGCCCCTTTATGTGTTAAAATATACAGTGGGCATGGCCAAAGGCCATGGCTAGTGGCCCCTTAATGTGTTAAAATATACATTGGGCATGGCCAGAGGCCATGGCTAGAGGCCATGGAACGTTAGTGTTGTAATGTCATCAGTGATTCAACAGTGATTTCATCAATGATTTCATAGATGAGGTAATTATTGAAGTCGCCAGTGCTATCACCATAAAGGGTGTGAGGTTGAAGGGCATGACTAGTGGCTGGTTAGTGTTGTGAAATATACAGTGACCAAGGATGAAGGCCATGGCTAGTGGCCCCTTAATGTGTTAAAACTTACAGTGGGCATAGCCGAAGAACATGGCTAGTGTCCGGTTACTGTTGTAAAATACTAGCCATGCCCTGTTAGTGTTGTAATGTAATCAGTGATTCCATCAATGATGTCGTCCATGATGTCATAGATGATGTAATTAGTGATGTACCAGTGATGTCATCAGGGATGCCAACTGTGGTGTCGTCGTTGTGGTCATAGGCTGCGCAACAGGGGGAACAAAGTTAAGGTGGCTTTAGCTGAATTTCAGGGGCTTTGTTGCGTTAAGTTTTCATCTTAACATCCCTGCGACTAAGGTTTTTTGCTTGAAAAAAAGAAAAAAGAATATACATATATATTTTTTTATGTGAACAAGCAACAAGTATGTTGCGAAATGCTTCATGCAGCCGTGCCTTACAGCCTGGGCATGGAATTTTCAACAATAAAGTATTTTGATTAATGGAATCTGGCTCTGGACATGAGGACTTGATTATTATTTCAGCCAATTGGGGGGCAACTCAAATTCTCACCTGTAGTTTCTCTACACAGGTTATCGAAGAATATAAGACTATATATATATCACATTTCAGGTGAAAGATAATTTTTCAAACCTTTCAAAACCCACCGTAATTTTCTTGGTGTTGTGAAAACATTCCCAAATGCTCCAACCACAAGACTGTCAGGACTATACTGCACTGATGATCCCTAATAAGGGTGAAACCAGACATGTAGTTGTCCTGGCAGCCTTGCAAATGTCTGTCTTGGGTTGATTAACCTATGTATAAAGTAGCACTGCCCTCTTAGACAAAGACAATTTCCTGGAGAAAAAGGTTTGCATTTGTGCTAATTTGCATATCCACAATGCCGTGCTGTTGTGGCTCAGAACTGGAGGTGAACTTCCAGGGGTGGCTACTAGGTGGCGTTGTGGGATGTGTGACTTGGCTCTAATGGACTTTCCTATTGATATATATGGGATACATTACTCACCGTAATCGTATTTCTGATGCTTGCATCTGCTTAGACTTGCATGCCATACATAGGTCGTCATCTAGTGGTAGCCGCGCAATATAAACATTTTTGTTTTCGAAACTCGAAAAAAGGGACGACGACAGGGCGTGCCACTAATACTATCCCTAGTGTGACGTCTACTGTACCCATGGTCCTTCATGCGTCGATGTCCCTCAGATTGTTTGTTTCTGACATGAGGTAGCATGAAGTGTAGCGCGAGTACAGATGTAATAAAGCAGATAAGAGTAGGTAAAGCCAGAAAACATCTATGCACCTTCTACTACACAGGGGTGGAAGGGTGGGTGCATGTGAATCTAAGCAGATACAAGCATCAGAAATACGATCATGGTGAGTAATGTATTCCTTCTGAGACTTGTGGATTTGCTTAGATCACATGCTATGCATAGATTAGCGAGCAGTGTCTGGAGAAGGTGGTGGGTTGTGAGAAGGTACAGTGTCAAATAGATATTTTAGTTACCGCTTGTCCCACCTGTGAATCTGCTTTAGAATGTGTGTAAATGCAGTAGTGCTAAGTAAAAGTATGTATAGAGCTCCATGTTGCTGCTTTGCAAATGGCGTCTAGCGGGACATTTGCAACAAATGCCAGAGTAGCTCCTGTACCCCTTGGTGTGAAATGCAGAGTCGTGTTCGTAGGGAGTAGCAGAGTTGTAAGCACTTCACTATCCATCTGGAGATGGCGTTCTTTGAAACGTGTTTGCCTTCCCTGCCAGTTGCCATGGAAACAAACAGTTAGTCTGTTTTTCGTAGCAGTCTTATTTTATTTACATAGTAAAAGGACCGGCCTCCTTACATCTAGTTTATGGAGTTTTTTCTCAGCTGAGTTTGAATGATTTTGAAAGAAAGCAGGTGGTTCGATGGACTGGTTGACCTGGAACTTAGATATGAACTTAGGTGAAAACCTAAGGTGTGTTCTAAGTACCAACTTGTCTTTGTGTATAACAAAGAAAGGGTCTTGCACTGACAAAGCTTGCAATTCACTGACTCTTCTTATGAAGGTGATAGCCACCAGAAAAGCTGTCTTAAATGTAAGATGTTTAAGGCTTGCTTTATGCATAGGGTCAAAGAGGTGTCCGATGAGCCTTGCAAGGGTGTGCACTGAAAAAGTCAAAAACATTATGTCGAAAGTCATAATGTCAAGAAAAAAAATGTCAAAAATGTTTTTTTTCGAATGTTTTTTTTTATTTACATTTTTTTGGGGTTCCGCAAGTAAAAAAAAGGGGTAAAAAAATAAATTACAAAAAAGGGGGTTTGGGGTGGAATCCCCCCATTTCAAACAAAAATAGAAATTCAACATTTTTTTTTTCGACTTTTGTTTCGACATTATGGCTTTCGACATAATGTAATTCGAAATTATCACTATAAACCCTTTGCAAGTATTACATTTAGGTCCCATCCTGGAGGTGGGTTAGAAATGGGGGAAGGGGTAAAGTCTCTTTACTCCTTCCATGAATGCCTCATTGACAGGGACTTTCCACCAGGACACCTTGTTTGAGAAGTGGTGTACGCGGTTTGAGCCGCCAGGTGAACCTTGATAAAGTTAAATACTAGTCCAGAGTCAAGAAAGTGGAGCAGGTAATGAAGAATGTGTGATAGAGTACATTCTATTGTGTTTACATTTTTTGACTGGCACCATATTACAAACCTTTTCCACTTGTTAAAATAACAGTGTCTGGTGTTTGGTTTTCATGTCTCTATACACCTTTAGGGTAGTTTTAAAAGGCCAAATTCTAGGACTTCAGGAGCCAAGCTGCCAGGTTCATAGATTGGAGGTGTGGGTGGAATGTTGTCCTTGTGGTGTGCGAGCATGTTGTATAGGCACAGGAGTTTTATTGGATCACACATCGCCAGTTTGCACAGATGTGGGAACCAGGGTTGTCTCACCTACATGGGAGCAACTAGGATTAGTGTCACTTGTTCTTGGTAGATTTTGTTCACTAATTGGCTCAGTAGTGGTGTTGGGGGGAAAAGCGTAGGCACATTTCCCTGACCAGTTCATCCAGAGGGCGTTCCCCTTGACCCTTGTAGGGAAAACCTGGATGCAAAGTCTGGGCATTGTGTGTTTTCGCTTGTGGCGAACAAGTCTAAAGGGGGGGTAACCCCACAGGGCGAAGATATTGTTAAAGATGTTTCTGTCGAGCTGCCACGCGTGCTCTTCGGGTAGTGTGTCTCTGCTTAATGAGTCCGCCAGCGGATTGCGTACCCCTAAAACAAGATGCAATGTTAGGAACATGCCCCACTTGAGTGCCCACTTCCAGATTTTTTTGCGCTAGCCTGGACAGATTTGGAGTGTGTGTGCCCCCTGCTTCTTTATGTAAAACATGGCAGTCGTGCTGTCCGTGAGGATTCATACTGTCTGTCCTGACAGATGCACTTGGAAAGCTTGTAGGGCCTTGAGGACTGCCAGCATTTCCAAAAGGCTTATGAGATTTTGGGCTGTGATTTCTGTCCACAGGCCATGCACTGTGTGGTGAAGATAATAGGCTCCCTACCTGCTGAGGGATGTGTCTGTTGTGACAACTGCCTGCGTTGCCAGGTTGTGAAAAGGTTTTCCTTTTAACAGGTTTTGCGCTTCAACTAGGGTTAGCAAAACAACCACCAGATTGTCCCACTGACAGCTTGCCTGAGACCATTGTTTGCTTACCACTCTTGTATTGGGCTCATGCGCAACCTTATGTGCGGGGCCAAGTAAATGCATGAAGATATTATCCTGAGCAAACGCATTGCTTTGCGTACGGTTACTTGGCAACCGGCTAGATACTGTTGTATTTGCAGCAGTATGTTTTGCACTCTTTCGTTTTGACATTTATTACAGCTCCTAAGAACTGCTTTTTTTGGCTTGGAACGACAATTGAATTTTTCTCGTTGATTGAGAACCCCAATTGAAACAGAAGATTATTAGTTCTCTGGGTGTTTTCCTTGCAAATCTGGGGGGATTCCCCTGTTATTAGCCAGTCGTCCAGGTAAGGATACACTGGGATTGATTCTCTGCGTAGGTGTGCTGCCACCACCGCTAGTACCTTGGTGAATACCCTTGGAGCGGAGGTCTATGCCAAAGGGTAGCACTTTGAATTGGTAGTGCTGGTTTACTATCTTGAAGCGCAATAATCTTCTGTGCACTGGGAACATTGAAATATGCATATTTCATAGACAAGGTTGCCATGTAGTTCCCTGGTTTTAGCAGTGGGATCACTTTCTGTAGCGTTGTCATGGCAACATTTTGTGGCTTGACAAAGGTGTTTGCAGCATGCAGGTCTAGTACAGGACGTATTGTTAGGTCTTTTTTTGGCACATAAAACATTGAATAAATACCCTTGTTTTCCTGGTTTGCCGGGACGATTTCTATGGCGTCCTTCAATAATAGCGCTTTGACTTCTTCCAACAGAATGCGCTGTTCCTCCTGTGAAGCCTGCCTTTGTCTTGGCAGGTGGTTGGCTGGTGTTTGGAGTAGCTCTATGCAACAGCCCCCCCTGCCAGAGTGGAAAGTACCCACTTGTCCGAAGTGATCCCCTCCCATGCTTGGGTAAGGAGGGTACCTGTAGCGGGTGGTTATTGCTTGGGAGGGGTTGAGCCCCCTCTTGAGGAGGAGGATCTGCCCCTACTTATAGACCTTTTTTCGGCCTCTTTGAAACCCCTGTTGGGTGAACTGCCCTTGTGAAGAGCCCCAGGATGAACCTTGCCCACCCTGGTTGTAGTTTGAGGACCGTAGGGAGTTCTGTCCTCTAAACCGGCGGGCGTTTCATCCCCCTCTCTGCCCAAAGGGTTTGTTGGTGAGCTGTCCTAGGGGTCTAAGGGTATCATATTCTTCTTTTGCACTTTAAATCGCATCTTCAAGTGCTTTGCCAAATAAAGCATTGGGCTCAATCAGCCTGGGTCTCCAGTTTGAAACCAGGGTGGCAACTCCATGCATGGTGCTTGATCAGTGTGCCTTCTGCCACGATCCTTCCCGCGTTGTCTGCTGCATCCAAGTTATTCTTAAGGATGCCGCTGGCTAGCTGTTTTCCCTCAGCAATGGTGAGTGAGCGCTGAGTCTTTAGGGTCTCTGGGACTGAGTCTATCTGCTGAGCGATTTCGTCCAGTTTGTGGCAATTGTAACTGGCTAATAGTGTTGGGTTAATAGCTATCCTTGTCTGATAGGCTGCCCATGATGTAAATCTTGTCTGGAGGGGCTTCGGCAGAGGGCAGAGGGATTCCCGCTCTCTTTCGAGTGATGGTGACTACCAGCAAGTCAGGTTTTACTGACCCCTGATGTATAGGACTTCTGAGGGGCAGTCTAAACATCTTTTCGATGCATGGGTTGACTGACCGTGTCAAATTGGGTGTAAGCAGAGAGGGTTGAATATGTCTCTGGACTGATTGTAAAATGGGGATAAATTAAGTTGCTGATTTTCTATCCCCAAGAATGTCCTGCACAAAGTCATTGTCGACTTGGGCTTCTTGAGTGTCTATTTTGAAGTGTTCTGCAGCCTTTAGGAGCAGGTGATTATATTGCAGTTGGTTGACTACTGTGGAGTCTGCCACAGGTGGATAGGTGTAATCTGGGGACTGGATGACGTATACGTCCTCATCATCATCATAATCTTGGTCCAGGTCACCTGTGTCCCCTTCGTCCTCTGGGTCTGTGTATGAGCCAGGGTCTTGTGAGCCTTGGGTGCTGTAATAATAAGTGTCCCGAGCCAGATCCTGATGCGACGAGGTGGTAGCCTGCGTGGTGTCCAGGTGGGCTTTTTTGGCAGCAGGCTGAGTGACTGCAGCCCCTCTCTGGGTGCCTGCCGCTGTGCTCTGTGGGGTCCCCTAGAGGTTGTGGAGGACCCAGGGGTGATCGTCAAAGAAATTGAATGACGTAATGAAGGCACTGAGTTTCTCCATTGTGCAAACTGAGCGGGCCACCTGCTCAACCGACCCTCCCGTCTCTTGGAATCTCACTCCAAGATAATCAGAGAATTTTACTTAGGCGAGCTGTACTCCTTCCACCTTAAGCACCAGTGGTATGTGTTTTGTAAACTTAGGCTTCAACACCAGTACCTTAGACTTCTCAATATCCAATTTTAGGTCTAGCTCTTTACATTTAGCTAAAAAGATTGCCATGTATTTCTCCAGACCTTGAAGGGTGGTTGCCACCAACACAGCATCATCCACGTAAAATAATGCCAGATATTTGTTCAGGGCCATTTTAGGGCAATCCTCGCACCCCTTCAACAATGCATCAATTATTTCTTGGGTATCGAAGTTAAAAAGAAGGGGCGCCAAGGCACAGCCTTGCCTTACTCCCATATTAACAGGAAATTATGTATTTTTGCCCCCCATTCCATAGCGGATTGTGGCGCTATTTCCCGAGTATAGTAAACTGATGCTATTAATCAGGTTGGCTGGGATTTTACGTGACTCAAGGAGGCTCCATAATTTGTCTCGGGAAACCGAGTCAAAAGCCGTCCTTAAATATAGAAATGCTGCATACAATTTAATTTGTCTTAAAACAGTCTATTTCTGAATTAACAGGTACAGCATAAGTCATTGGTCCAGAGTGCCCTTATTTCTTCTAAAACCAGCATGTAGATCGGTAATTACGTTGTTATTTTCAACCCAGTCTTGGGGGTGTGTCAGGATAACCTTCCCGAAGAGTTTTCCTTCGCTGTCCAATAGGGAAATAGGGCGGTAGTTTGCTGGGAGGTTCCTTCCTCCCTTCTTGTATAGGGGAACTATCACCGCCTTGCGCCATGACTCTGGGATTGAGCCCTTCCTAATGATGGAGTTGAAGACCTTGCAGAGGAGCGGGGCTCAGATGTCCACCATGAGGTGGACATCCCTAAACAGGTATGCTCGGATCAAATCTGGGACTCCTGCTTTGCCTCGTTTCTGTGAGATTATTGCATGTTCTACCTGCCTTATGTTAAAACATAATGGGGCAAAGTGGAAATTTGCAATTCCAGGGCAAGAGAACTCAACTACAGAGTGCTGGGCACCGTACAGATTTCAGAATTGCTGGTGCCAGTCCTCTGCATTAATGCAACACTCTAGTGCATGACCTTTGAATTCTTTCTCGCAGACCAGATGCCAAAATAGCACATTATTCTTAGCTTGTAATGCGTCCGCCAGAGAGGGCCATTTGCTAACACAGATTCTTTCTTTTTGGCCAGCACTATCTTTTTGTAGTCCGAGCGTGCCTGGCATAGATTAATCTTAATAACCCCCTTCTTATTTTCCACACAAGCTATTTCCTTCCTTTTGGCTGCTCAACACGCCACACCGCACCACTCATTTTTGTGGGTGGCCTTCTTGTTTACCTTCCCTACTGGGGCAGATATGTGTGGAAGTAGCTTTTCATTAAGCTTGCTATAGGTTTCCAAAATTACCAACTCATCACCCTCATTATCGCCTATGACATCAACTTTCGTGAGGATACATGGATAGAATGCAGGTCTCGACTCATTTTCTAATAGTTTTTCCCATTTAATAGATTTACGAGCATGGACTACAATGTTCAGTGCTTGGCTAAATTTAGGGGCTGAGGAGGTGCGGGGGGACCCCCTTCTATCATTAAGGCCCATTAACAAAGGAGAGTGGTCACTCTCTGTTCTGACCTGGACCTCAAAGTCTGTAACCCTTGCATACTGTAGTGCAGAAATCAAAATATAGTCTATGAGAGATGATCCGTTGTGCCCGTTAAACGTTTTTTTGTCTGGCTGATCTTTTGATGCTCGCCTGTTGAATGCTCTTAAATTAAAATTGTGCAATAGGCAAACCGATTCTATTGCATGTTGATGAGTTTGTATAGGGGCTGCAACCACTACATCTGGTATGTTCCAGGCCATATCCTGATCCTCCCACATGTCCTCCAGTCTGATCAAAGGTTCTATCTGAAGGTTTAGATCGCCTACCACCAGGGTCATCTTGTCAGTTCTTTCACTCCCAACCTTCGAGTCTAAGGAATCTTTGAGACATATAAAGTGTCTCCATACCCTGAGACTTGCAGGGTCTATTATATATATGTTTTTTTTTTTTTTCTTTTTTTGCAAAGGTAGCAGGCGCCCCTCTCTCGACAGAACAAGGCCTGATAACCTGTTCAGTGGTTATTAACCACTTGAGAGTTCGCAGCCACTGCTTTTACTCACTGTGCCTTTCACAGATGGGAAATAACCATTTGCATATCAGTCTTTGTCCTGCCCAGGGGCAGTCCAGCACCGAAATGCAATAGCAATTCCAACCTGAACGAGAGTACCACCAGTAACCCCATACACGTGTTTCACCCTTGTCGGGGATCATCAGTGAGGTGAAGCTGATGCCTCTCTAAGCACAGTGAGAGGGAGACCACGTCTGGTTGCCCCCAGGAGACCTAGGGTTACCAATCCCAGGTTCCTTGAAATTTAGTTTGCAAAGGTAGCAGGCGCCCCTCTCTCGACAGAACAAGGCCTGATAACCTGTTCAGTGGTTATTAACCACTTGAGAGTTCGCAGCCACTGCTTTTACTCACTGTGCCTTTCACAGATGGGAAATAACCATTTGCATATCAGTCTTTGTCCTGCCCAGGGGCAGTCCAGCACCGAAATGCAATAGCAATTCCAACCTGAACGAGAGTACCACCAGTAACCCCATACACGTGTTTCACCCTTGTCGGGGATCATCAGTGAGGTGAAGCTGATGCCTCTCTAAGCACAGTGAGAGGGAGACCACGTCTGGTTGCCCCCAGGAGACCTAGGGTTACCAATCCCAGGTTCCTTGAAATTTAGTTTGCAAAGGTAGCAGGCGCCCCTCTCTCGACAGAACAAGACCTGATAACCTGTTCAGTGGTTATTAACCACTTGAGAGTTCGCAGCCACTGCTTTTACTCACTGTGCCTTTCACAGATGGGAAATATCCATTTGCATATCAGTCTTTGTCCTGCCCAGGGGCAGTCCAGCACCGAAATGCAATGGCAATTCCAACCTGAACGAGAGTACCACCGGCAACCCCATACACGTGTTTCACCCTTGTTGGGGATCATCAGTGAGGTGAAGCGGATGCCTCTCTAAGCACAGTGAGAGGGAGACCACGTCTGGTTGCCCCCAGGAGATCTAGGGTTACCAATCCCAGGTTCCTTGAAATTTAGTTTGCAAAGGTAGCAGGCGTCCCTCTCTCGACAGAACAAGGCCTGATAACCTGTTCAGTGGTTATTAACCACTTGAGAGTTCGCAGCCACTGCCTTTACTCACTGTGCCTTTCACAGATGGGAAATATCCATTTGCATATCAGTCTTTGTCCTGCCCAGGGGCAGTCCAGCACCGAAATGCAATGGCAATTCCAACCTGAACGAGAGTACCACCAGCAACCCCATACACATGTTTCACCCTTTTTGGGGATCATCAGTGAGGTGAAGCTGATGCCTCTCTAAGCACAGTGAGAGGGAGACCACGTCTGGTTGCCCCCAGGAGACCTAGGGTTACCAATCCCAGGTTCCTTGAAATTTAGTTTGCAAAGGTAGCAGGCGCCCCTCTCTCGACAGAACAAGGCCTGATAACCTGTTCAGTGGTTATTAACCACTTGAGAGTTCGCAGCCACTGCTTTTACTCACTGTGCCTTTCACAGATGGGAAATATCCATTTGCATATCAGTCTTTGTCCTGCCCAGGGGCAGTCCAGCACCTAAATGCAATGGCAATTCCAACCTGAACGAGAGTACCACCAGCAACCCCATACACGTGTTTCACCCTTGTTGGGGGTCATCAGTGAGGTGAAGCTGATGCCTCTCTAAGCACAGTGAGAGGGAGACCACGTCTGGTTGCCCCCAGGAGACCTAGGGTTACCAATCCCAGGTTCCTTGAAATTTAGTTTGCAAAGGTAGCAGGCGCCCCTCTCTCGACAGAACAAGGCCTGATAACCTGTCCAGTGGTTATTAACCACTTGAGAGTTCGCAGCCACTGCTTTTACTCACTGTGCCTTTCACAGATGGGAAATATCCATTTGCATATCAGTCTTTGTCCTGCCCAGGGGCAGTCCAGCACCGAAATGCAATGGCAATTGCAACCTGAACGAGAGTACCACCAGCAACCCCATACACGTGTTTCACCCTTTTTGGGGATCATCAGTGAGGTGAAGCTGATGCCTCTCTAAGTACAGTGAGAGGGAGACCACGTCTGGTTGCCCCCAGGAGACCTAGGGTTACCAATCCCAGGTTCCTTGAAATTTAGTTTGCAAAGGTAGCAGGCGCCCCTCTCTCGACAGAACAAGGCCTGATAACCTGTTCAGTGGTTATTAACCACTTGAGAGTTCGCAGCCACTGCTTTTACTCACTGTGCCTTTCACAGATGGGAAATATCCATTTGCATATCAGTCTTTGTCCTGCCCAGGGGCAGTCCAGCACCGAAATGCAATGGCAATTCCAACCTGAACGAGAGTACCACCAGCAACCCCATACACGTGTTTCACCCTTGTTGGGGATCATCAGTGAGGTGAAGCTGATGCCTCTCTAAGCACAGTGAGAGGGAGACCACGTCTGGTTGCCCCCAGGAGACCTAGGGTTACCAATCCCAGGTTCCTTGAAATTTAGTTTGCAAAGGTAGCAGGCGCCCCTCTCTCGACAGAACAAGGCCTGATAACCTGTTCAGTGGTTATTAACCACTTGAGAGTTTGCAGCCACTGCTTTTACTCACTGTGCCTTTCACAGATGGGAAATATCCATTTGCATATCAGTCTTTGTCCTGCCCAGGGGCAGTCCAGCACCGAAATGCAATGGCAATTCCAACCTGAACGAGAGTACCACCAGCAACCCCATACACGTGTTTCACCCTTGTTGGGGATCATCAGTGAAGTGAAGCTGATGCCTCTCTAAGCACAGTGAGAGGGAGACCACGTCTGGTTGCCCCCAGGAGACCTAGGGTTACCAATCCCAGGTTCCTTGAAATTTAGTTTGCAAAGGTAGCAGGCGGCCCTCTCTCGACAGAACAAGGCCTGATAACCTGTTCAGTGGTTATTAACCACTTGAGAGTTCGCAGCCACTGCTTTTACTCACTGTGCCTTTCACAGATGGGAAATATCCATTTGCATATCAGTCTTTGTCCTGCCCAGGGGCAGTCCAGCACCGAAATGCAATGGCAATTCCAACCTGAACGAGAGTACCACCAGCAACCCCATACACGTGTTTCACCCTTGTTGGGGATCATCAGTGAGGTGAAGCTGATGCCTCTCTAAGCACAGTGAGAGGGAGACCACGTCTGGTTGCACCCAGGAGACCTAGGGTTACCAATCCCAGGTTCCTTGAAATTTAGTTTGCAAAGGTAGCAGGCGCCCCTCTCTCGACAGAACAAGGCCTGATAACCTGTTCAGTGGTTATTAACCACTTGAGAGTTCGCACCCACTGCTTTTACTCACTGTGCCTTTCACAGATGGGAAATATCCATTTGCATATCAGTCTTTGTCCTGCCCAGGGGCAGTCCAGCACCGAAATGCAATGGCAATTCCAACCTGAACGAGAGTACCACCAGCAACCCCATACACGTGTTTCACCCTTGTTGGGGATCATCAGTGAGGTGAAGCTGATGCCTCTCTAAGCACAGTGAGAGGGAGACCACGTCTGGTTGCCCCCAGGAGACCTAGGGTTACCAATCCCAGGTTCCTTGAAATTTAGTTTGCAAAGGTAGCAGGCGCCCCTCTCTCGACAGAACAAGGCCTGATAACCTGTTCAGTGGTTATTAACCACTTGAGAGTTCGCACCCACTGCTTTTACTCACTGTGCCTTTCACAGATGGGAAATATCCATTTGCATATCAGTCTTTGTCCTGCCCAGGGGCAGTCCAGCACCGAAATGCAATGGCAATTCCAACCTGAACGAGAGTACCACCAGCAACCCCATACACGTGTTTCACCCTTGTTGGGGATCATCAGTGAGGTGAAGCTGATACCTCTCTAAGCACAGTGAGAGGGAGACCACGTCTGGTTGCCCCCAGGAGACCTAGGGTTACCAATCCCAGGTTCCTTGAAATTTAGTTTGCAAAGGTAGCAGGCGCCCCTCTCTCGACAGAACAAGGCCTGATAACCTGTTCAGTGGTTATTAACCACTTGAGAGTTCGCACCCACTGCTTTTACTCACTGTGCCTTTCACAGATGGGAAATATCCATTTGCATATCAGTCTTTGTCCTGCCCAGGGGCAGTCCAGCACCGAAATGCAATGGCAATTCCAACCTGAACGAGAGTACCACCAGCAACCCCATACACGTGTTTCACCCTTGTTGGGGATCATCAGTGAGGTGAACCCTAGGTCTCCTGGGGGCAACCAGACGTGGTCTCCCTCTCACTGTGCTTCGAGAGGCATCAGCTTCACCTCACTGATGGCTGCGAACTCTCAAGTGGTTAATAACCACTGAACAGGTTATCAAGCCTTGTTCTATCGAGAGAGGGGCGCCCGCTACCTTTGCAAACTCTATTATATATATATTGAAAAGGTCGATACCACTCCCCCCCGTTGTGATAGAAAGAAATTGGAGTTCAGGGGAGCCTGTTTCACACTCCTCTGCTCTCCAACCTAAGTTTATATCCAACCATTTTACAAGCCCACCGCTTGGTCTACCCTTTGGATTTTTTAAGGCAGGAACAGAGAATGAATGATACCCATGAAAAGAAATGGGGTTGGTGGCCCACGTCTCCTGAAGTGCAATTATGTTGAACCCTCTTACAAAGTCACACCAGCACCGGTCCGCCATCAGTCTATTCAGGCCTGCGATATTCCATGACAGTGCAGTGGGCCTCATTACGGGTCCGGCGGTAACCCTGCCAGTGCTACTGAAGTGCTGCAACCGGACCTGTTATTCAGCTAACGATATATTAGTTAATACTCATTCCCATAGAGTGCTGACTCTATGGGAGTGGGTACACAGAAGCACCGGCACTTTTGCTAACAGTGCCGGTGCTTCTGTGAATGGTTTGCCTATCGTGACCAGTGCGCCCGCCAGGGTCCGACCTGTCGGGTACAGCGGCACCGGCAGGCATACACGTAGTTTACCAGTCTCAAACAAGGGTGCCAGTGAGCTTACCGGCACCCTTGTTTCCAGACCGGCAACAATTTAATGAGACCCAGTATCTTTGTTCCTCCTCGGTCTTCCTTACTGCAGTGGTTTGCCATGCCCAGTCAGTCTCCCTCTTCCAGATCACCAGTGTAATTGTGTTTGGAAGATATAAATTCCTTCGTTGACCTGTTTGAACCTTCACCCAGGTGTCCATGGTATTACTTGCCCACAGGAGTTGCAGAAATTCCGGGGATCTTAGTACAATCCTGGTTTTATTAGTGGGGTATGCCCTCCGGTCGGTGCTCAATAGCCCCTCGCCCAGATCCCAAGAATGAAGGTAAATCCGTATATAATCCCAACAAGGATTTGGGATGCCTCCCCTATGCATTCTACTATATCGCCGTGAATTTAGGCAACCCTTTCAGTGGCGAATCCAATGCATGCGTTTGTTTTTAAGGCTCTTCATAAGTTCTAGGGGATAATCTGGGTACATTAATCATCACAACTGAGGGTCCGTTTTCCCTAGAAGAAGGGAATTTTCTTAAGTCAATTTGGTTTGGGCCAGATAGGGGGGGAATTCCCTTG
The DNA here is from genome assembly GCF_040938575.1 of Ambystoma mexicanum. NCBI lineage: Eukaryota > Metazoa > Chordata > Amphibia > Caudata > Ambystomatidae > Ambystoma > Ambystoma mexicanum. Next base: position 1,319,816,925 of record NC_090935.1, on the reverse strand, counting down.
CATTGCGGGTGTCTATTGGGGTATTGAGGGTCCTGTGCACTCCCGGCTGGTTAGGTGTTTCGGGCCCCTTTATTTTAGTTGGGATCCTATCCTGGGTAGGCAGTTTACTTGTTGACATAACCTGATGTACAAGAGAGGACACCTTCAGGGCTCCTGGGGACCCTCCTGCCCCACATCTACAACCCTTCCCAAGGACATTCATATTTTCCAGTTCTTCCAACTTAAGTTTAATTTCCCTGACTGCCCCACACAAATCCATAAACAGTTTTTCCATCCTTCCATGTGTTATTCTTCCTGGGTCTACTGCGGGCACCTTAGTTGTTTTCTGTAAATACTTAACCCCTGCACCATATTGTGTGTTGGCGCTACACTGAGTGACTCAGTCTGAGTACCCACTGAGCACTGCATGTGTGCCAGTAAGAGGGGTTTGCCAGGGGAGGCCATCTTCCATTATCCTTTCTTTCTTCTTGGGCGTTTGCTTAATTTCTGGGGCCCTCGTGTCACCCTTGGTTTTCCCAGGACTACTTGCCGGTGGTGCAGATTTCTTTGGTAGGGGCATTAGACAGGAGACAGGCTCAAAGCGGTTTGCTAACGGAATTGCAGAGTGAATTTGCAAAATTCTCCCAGGCTCCTCTTGCCTCACTTCCAGGTGTGTACTCAGATTCTCATCCCGAGTGTAAATCTCCCGGGTGGCAGCCCCTCCTTTTGTTTCAGAGCCAAGCATAATTGGGGCAATGATCTCACAATATGTTTCAATTATATCTGTCCCTCTCCTCCCATCCCTAAGATGTCTCGATGTGCCTCCAGGGTTCAGTTTTGGGATTGGATCTATCTCATGGACGTCTATTAGGTCTGTGTTCTCTTGTATAACTGCACAGTTCAAACTCAGTGTTTAGAGGGCCTTTTTGGGTGCCTGCAACATCTGAGGGTCCCATCCCCCTTAGGAGTGATTCTCTTTTCTTTTTGCACTTTCTGCGGCGTCTAAATCATCAATGTCATGCAAAAATCCCTTGATGTCGGAAAATAAGGAACAAGTTACTTACCTGTAACTGTTGTTCTCCAGCATGGGTCTGGCATGGATTCACATGCTCATGAATATTCCCCGTCGTCAGGCTGGGAATCCTCCGTAAAGAAAAAACCAGTATCAGTTTCGTTTCTGATCTGACTTTCGTAGTAATAACCAATCACTGGTCTCTGCGTCATACTGACCACAGCCAATGACTGCCCTCTACCTAAGCCCCACCTCTGGCAGCCATCTTCAGATTTGGAAGCACGTGAAGTGGCAGTATGACCAAGTGAAGAGCCGCAGAGGGGTAGGCGGGAGGGTTCGCATGTGAATCCATGCCAGACCCATGCTGGAGAACAACAGTTACAGGTAAGTAACTTGTTCCTTCTCCAGCATGGGGTCTGGCATGGATTCACATGCTCATGAATAAAGAATGCATAGCAGTACACACATGCACAACCACGGGAGGTGGCAAAGGCTCAATATTAAGCATCACATCAAACTCAACATTAAGCATCTTACCTCCTCACCAGGCTCACCTCAGGCGAACAGGTTGCGCAGCACTGCTTGGCCGACCCTGGACTCCTCCCTGGAATCCCGGTCGACGCAGTAGAATTTCGTGAAGGTGTGCGTCGACCTCCACGTAGCAGCCCTGCATATGTCCAGCAGGGGCACACCAGATAGGAACGCCGTGGTAGCTGCGATCGCTCTGGTGGAATGGGCTCTCGGACGGCCAGGCAGCGGTCGGTTTGCCAACCGGTGACAGTACATGATACAGCCGGAGAGCCATCTGGAAATGGAAGCCTTCGAGAGAGCCTTCCCCTGATTGACAGGTCCAAAGTTCACAAAGAGTTGTGACGTCTTCCGAAAGCACTTCGTGCGGTCCACGTAGAACTTAAGCGCTCTAGCCACATCCAGCGAGTGCAAAGTCCTCTCAGCCGGCGACGAAGGCGACGGGAAGAACACAGGCAACACCAAGGGTTCGTTGAGATGGAAGTCCGACGGTACCTTGGGCATGAAGGAGGGGTGCGTCCTGAGCACTACCCTTGTGTCGTGAAAAGTCAAGTACGGGGCCTTGCAGGAAAGGGCCTGCATCTCTCCCACTCGTCGTGCGGAGGTGATGGCCACAAGAAACGCTGTTTTCCACGACAGAAATTTCAACGGAGCTGAGTGCAGAGGCTCGAACGGAGGTCCCATGAGCTTGGTCAGCACCACGTTGAGCTCCCACGCCGGGGCCGGAGCCTTCACCGGCGGGAACGATCTGAACAGTCCCTTCATGAACTCTTTCACCAGACGATGAGACCACAAGGACGTCCGCCCCGTGGTTCTGGTGTATCGGGAGATCGCAGCAAGATGAATCTTGATGGACGCGTGTGCCAGTCCAGCTTTGGCCAGCGTCAGCAGGTACGGCAGTACTTGGGGGGCCGTAATCCGTAGAGGGTTAATCTTCTGTGCGTGGCACCAGACAGAGAACCTCTTCCATTTGTGTCCGTAGCATTTAAGAGTCGGGGATGCCCTGGCCTTTGCAAGAACCTCTCTGCAGTCGGCCGGTATGTCGTATCCTCCAAACTCTAGCGCTGCACGAGCCAGGCCTGCAGGTTCAGCGATTTCGGGTCGTGGTGGAGGATGGCGCCTCCTTCTCTGGAGAGTAGATCCGCGTCCACCGGCAGCTTGATTGGCGGGGACGCCGACAAGTCCAGAAGGTCCGGGAACCATATCTGCCTCGGCCACGCAGGTGCGACGAGGATCATCCTGCACCGTGACCTCTTGAGCTGGTTGACGAGCCGGATTAGCAGTGGCAAAGGAGGGAACGCGTAGAGGAACAGGCCCTCCCAGGGGAACGAGAAAGCATCACCCATGCTCCTCGCCTGGGGAAACCTGCTGGCGAACCTCCGGCACTTGGAGTTCGTCGCCGTCGCGAACAGGTCGATCTGGGGTGTGCCCCACCGTCGGAAGAGGCGATCCACTAGATCCTGCCGTAGCTCCCACTCGTGGCACGAGCGCAGCTCCCTGCTGAGTGAGTCGACGATGGTGTTTTTTATCCCTGCCAGATGAAACAGCACCAGAAATATCCTTTGGGCGATGGCCCAATGCCACAGGTCCTGCGCCTCCTTGGACAGTGCTGGGGACCTGGTTCCGCCCTGTTTCCTGATGTAAAACATGGTGGTGGTGTTGTCGGGGAAGATCCTCACCACCTTGCCCTTGAGGGACGGAAGGAAGGACCTGAGGGCCCAAAACACTGCACGGAGCTCCAGGACGTTGATATGTAGGGATTTCTCCGTCGGGAGCCAAAGGCCTCTTGCGTGCAGATTTTCGGTGTGCGCTCCCCACCCTTCCAGGGAGGCATCCGTGGTCACTGTCTCCTGGTGGGCTCGGGTCTGGAAGTCCAAGCCCGCCGTCAGATGCGCGCGGGTGCCCCACCACCGGATCGCTCGTCGGAAACTCTCGTCGAGTGTGATCCTTTCCTCGAAGCTGCCCGTCGTTTGGATCCAGCGTGCGTCCAGGAACTCCTGCAACGGGCGCATCCGGAGCCTGCACATGGGAATGAGGTAGATGCAGGAAGACATCATTCCGAGGAGGGACTTGATGGACCTCACCTTGGCCGCGTCGGCCACCAACATCCGCTGCACCTTGCCCAGGATGGTCCTGGTCCTCTCCTCCGACGGGGAGGCCAGAAGGGACACTGTGTTGAGCCTCGCTCCCAGAAACAGAGCGTCTTGCGCGGGTACCAGGTAGGATTTGGCGTAGTTCACGGAGAATCCCAGGTCCGTGAGAAGTTGGACGGTCCTTGCCGTGTGAACCACGGCGAGCTCCCTCGTCTTGGCTCGGATGAGCCAGTCGTCCAGGTAGGGGTAGACGTGGACCCCCTCGCGGCGCAGCTGCGCCGCCACCGGTGCGAGGCACTTGGTGAATACCCTGGGTGCCGACCGTAGTCCGAAGGGGAGGGCTTTGAACTGGTAATGACGCCCTTGGACCACAAACCTGAGGAATTTTCGGTGCCCCTTTAGGATGGGAATATGGAAGTAGGCATCCTCCAAATCCAACGACGACAGGAAGTCTACTTCCTCCAGCTGACCCAGGACGTGCTGGAGGGTGACCATCCGGAACTTCTGCGCCTTGATGAACTTGTTCAGACGTCGCAGGTCCAGGATGGGGCGCCATCCCCCCGTCTTCTTCTTCACGAGGAAGTATCTCGAGTAGACTCCGGAGCCCCGAAGCCTCTTTGGGACGAGTTCGATGGCGCCCTTCCTGAGCATCGCTTTTACCTCCAGGAGAAGTTGAGGGACGTGAAGTTCTTTCCTGGCCACGGGGGGACGCGCGGGCACCTTCTCTGGAACTCGAGCGCGTGGCCCCGGGCCAAGGCGTCCAGCACCCAACGGTCGGTGGAGATGGACTCCCACACGCTGACGAAGCTCGCCAGCCGGCCTCCCACCGGGGTGCTTCGGTGGGGGCCCGACCCCACGGCCGGTTGAATCCTGCTTCGACGAGGCTTTGCCGCCTTGACCTCCTTGGCGACGACGGCGGGGTCCGCCAGACTTGTCTCGTCCTCTGTAGGCCTCCTGAGACGACGAGCGGGCCGATTGACGGTAGGTGGAGCAAACCGCCGCCGGAACCTTTGGAGGCGCCCTTGCCTCCGCTGCTCCGAAAGGGCGTCCGTCGTTGTTGCAGAACTCCCAGGGCCCGGGCCGTCTCAGTGTCCGCTTTAATGGCCTGAAGGGAATCGTCCACTGTTTTCCCAAACAGGTTCCCATCGAAGGGCATGTCCAGGACTCTGGTCTGAACGTCTTGACGGAAGTCCGTAGCCTTGAGCCATCCACGCCGCCTAAGGCAAACGCCGTTGCCCAACTGGCGAAACCCAGTGTCGGCGATGTCCGTCGCAACGGTAATGGCGTGGTCCGAAGCCACCTCACCTTCCTGCAGGATCTCCAGGGCCTCTGTCCTCTTGTCGTCCGGCAGGAAGTCCAGCAGGGGAGCCAGTTTGTACCAGAGCTCCCTGTCGTAGCGGGCCACGATAGCCAAGGCGTTGGCCGCTTTAATCGTCGTCGCTGCCGACGAGATGACTCTGCGTCCCATAGCGTCCAATTTCTTTCCCTCACCGTCCGGTGGGGAAGTCGATGTGGAGGCCGCACCCCCCCCCGCTTTCTTCCTGGCCGCCGCGGAGACGACGGAGTCCGCGGTAGGCTGCGCCCGGAGGCACAGGGGGGCCGTGTCCGGGACCCGGTACTTCTTCTCGTACCGGTCTCTTCTAGCTGGCGTCGTGGAAGGGTTCTTGAGGAGGGTGAGGCCCTCATCCCAAATGTCGTCCAATAGAGGCACTGAGAGGACCGTCTTCCTCTTGGCCTCGCGCCGCTGATAAAGGAAACCTTCCTTCTTCTTCTCCTCAGGGCAGAGTTGAAAAAGCTAGGATGCCCTGGTGATCATGGAGTGGAACGATCCAATCTCGTCGGGCGGAGAAGCCCTGGTGGGAGGCGACGACGGTAAATCCTCGTCGTATACCTCGTCGTCCGTACCCGTCGCTGCCGTGTCAGTCCCCGTATCATCCCCTCGGGTGGACGGGGAGGAGGGCTGGACGGGGCGCGACGGCTGAAAAGGAGGTGGAGGGTGGATCCTTCTTTTCTTAGTAGGGGGAACACCAGAAGGTCCCGGTTCTGGGTCCCCCGACGGGAGAGGTTCCTCCGTCGGCAACGGTAGTCTCGTCCTTATCTCTGAGCATAAGGACTGTATAGCCAACAAAATGGCCGCCGAGTTGTCTTGCGGTGCTGGCAGAGGGGAATCCGACGGGCGATCAGGGGCCCCGTCGGTACCCTCGACGATGTCGTCGTCACCTGCGTCGGGATCCATCCCGACGGGCCGGTCTTCTTCCACGCCGAGGCCGTGGCTTAAGACCTCGACCAGTTCCTCCTCCGAGGTTGAAGCCGAATCTACGACGATGCCCTGCCCCCCCTTTCCCTTCCCCTCGGGGGATTTCACGGGGGTCCTATCGATGGGCACAAAAGAGGACTCCCTCCGAGGTGGCAGGGAGACTCTGAGCCCCGAGGTCGCCACCACTGGTGTAGCCTGCACAGGCTGAGCCAGGGCCGCCGCGACAGTTTCGATAGAGGGCTTGGCCGGATGGATTAAGGCCTTCACCACCTTAGGTGCGCTCACCGCCTTATCCTTGAGGGGGGGACACCGCCTTGCTCCCCCTCCGCCTTCGAGCTCGACCGGGGCCTCTCCAGGAGCTTCGCCGGGTGCTAGGCCTTCCGCTTACCCGACCCAGAGCGTTGGCTCGTGGTTGATGGTGCCGGGGAGGGTGCGCCCTGCCTGGCGCCCGTAGAGCCCGACCGTTCGGCGCTCCCGGTGCCAGCGGACTCGCGGTGCTTGGCCTTATGTTGGACCCCCGTCGCCGGGGCGTCCTCAAAGGTCTTAGAAGACCGCTCAGATTTCTTCTTCTTCTTCTCGCCGGACGGGCTCTTCCCTTCTAGCCAGTTGGCGAGACGTTGATGGTGGTCCTTCATGGTCCGCTCCGACATGTTGCCGCAAAACGCACAGTCCTTCTCCACGTGCGTCTTGTCCTCATGTAGGCAGTAGAGACAAAAAGAGTGTTCGTCCTCCTTGAAGACGTTCTGCAGCTGGCATCCAGGGCAGACCCTGAACAGCTTTCCGGGCGTCGAGCTTCCCTTCTCCTGGGCCATGACCGGGCCTGAGAAACTTCTGGAGTCCTCCAAAAGCGTAGCTCGACGAAATCTTCACCCTTGAGGGGCGCAGACGAATCCGACACGGGTCCCCGTTGATCGGATAGAGAGTCGGTGGAGCTTGAGGCTCTTTTGACCGAAAAAACGAAGTTTTTGAGAAAAAACGTGAAAAAATAGCACTAACGCTCGAGAGCAATAGCACGAGGATCCCAACACATGAACGTGCGGTAAAAATCTGAAGATGGCTGCCAGAGGTGGGGCTTAGGTAGAGGGCAGTCATTGGCTGTGGTCAGTATGACGCAGAGACCAGTGATTGGTTATTACTACGAAAGTCAGATCAGAAACGAAACTGATACTGGTTTTTTCTTTACCGAGGATTCCCATCCTGACGACGGGGAATATTCATGAGCATGTGAATCCATGCCAGACCCCATGATGGAGAAATGGTTAACCTCATTAATTGGTTGCAGCATTATAGAGATCTTATTTCTTGTTGCCCCCTTGAGGGAAATATCCTTCTGCATTCCTTTTTACCATTATTCCCCTGAAATGTATAAACAGAGTTATTCAAAAATGTATCTAATGCGGTGCCACCATACTGGCGCTACTGTGCAAGGGAATTTCTATGCTATATCAGTTTCTGCGCGGCTACATGGGCCATGCAAGGTTGTGGTAATGCACACAGCCCCAATGCTCAGAAAACGTTATAGCAGATGTTTTACAGTTTTCTATATGACAATTAAGTATTTAGCCCCCAAAGATTCTTTGTCTGCTGAGTGGTTTGCGGTAAAATAAAGCGCTTGGAGCCATAAAGTAAAATTATAATCCGAATACAACAATTTAAACCATCAACTAGATTAAAAACAAATACTAATAAAAATCAATTAAGAAAGCTCATTCAAGTGAATTCATAAAGTTTAGGATATATAACATAATGTAAACTGGCTTTAGCAATCAAGTCTCTAGCCAAAGCAGTCTTTAAAAACCTTAAAATAGAGAATACAATAGTTACAGGTTCTTGTGAGCCGTTTAAGGAGCTTACCCCAGCTCATAGTCAAATAGAAATAAAGAAGCCGCCCGGGCAGAGCCTTAGTGTCTGGATAGCTGGTGAAAAAAACTTTATGTAAACTCCAGAATTCTATAAAAGGAGGAAGTCTCCAAAAGTCTTTGGTCCTAAAAGAACCTCCTGATTGTCTGCAAGCAACCTAAGCCACAAACCGGCTACACCTCTCGCTGTGCCCTTTCAATACACTCAGTGGGTAGGGAGGAAATGGCAGTAGCAATAGCTTGCGCTGGCGCCATTTTCAGAATTTCTGTCCTCCGCAACTAGCTCATCAAACTTCGGAGGCAATTAGTCAATAGTTTCAATCCACAGTCTCTGTGCTCTGGGTCGGTGCACATGGTAAGAGCTTAGGTGGTGTTATGCACTCGCGCTCTTAACCTGGCCCCCAACTCGCAAATGTCAATATCAATAGGAGCGGAGCCCTTACCTCCTGGCAGCTTTTGCTTTTGAAACCTTTGAAGCAAGACCCCCAACGAGGCCAGGCACGGACAGCACAGACAGCGGCACCCTCTCCCGCAGCAGGCTTCGCTGGAACGATGACTTCATGTGGATTTTAACACTTCTCCAAGTCTTGCACTTTCCTTCGGCATGGTTCCTGGGGAGACAAAGATTACACACTCGGTGTGAGTCCTTCCAGGGAAACATCCTGTTACAGGAATGGCAAACTTTAAAAGGAGTGTTCTCCATCATGTATAAGGATGGCAGCCTGGCAAAATAAATGGGAGTAATTTATTACTTATAGAGTCTCTTAGAGAGACTAAAATATGAACCTCCCCCCACTCTCCCTACTGTGCAGGTACTGTGCAGGGCTGAGGCCGATGAGGCCCTGGAAGGCTGTAGTCAAAGGTCAGTTGAGACGGAAGACGATGTCGTCGACGGGTGGTCTTGTCCTTGAAGCCGTTGCCAGAGAACTTGCGGTAAACGGTTGTCGAAAGGACAGAAAGAAATACTAAGTTAAACATTTCATAAAGTAATGGCGTCTGCCAAGAACGAACTCTGCGATATGCGTCCAAATACGATGGAAAAAAAACAATCTGAGGGACCTTGACGCGTGAAGAACCAGAACCATGGGTACAGTAGACGTCACACTAGGTATAGTATTGCTGGCACGCCCTGTCCACGTCCCTTTTCAAGTTTCGAAAACAAAAAATATAATATTCTGCGGCTACCACTAGATATCAGCATATGCATAGCATGTGATCTAAGCAGATCCACAAGCCTCAGAAATTATATGACAATGCATTACTTACCGTAAAAGCATTTCTGATGGTTGTATCTGCTTAGATTCACATGCTGTGCATAGTCCGACATCCAGTGGTCACTGCGGAGTATTGCATTTTGTTTTTCGTAGTCGAAAAGGGGACGTCGACAAGGCGTGTCTGTAACACTATCCCTATAGTGACGTGCAGTGTACCCACAACCCCTCATACGTCAAGGTCCCTCTGTTTAAATTTTTCCTCCCTGAGGGAGCCTTCTATACGTGAGTGAGTACAGAATAGAGAGAGAGATGTAGAAAGATGTCTATGCTCCTTACATCCGAGCGGGGAGGGAGGGTGGGCACATGTGAATCTAAGCAGATACAACTATCAGAAATGCTTTTACTCTAAGTAATGCATTGCCTTCTGATGTTTGTTAATCTGCTTAGAATCACATGCTGTGCATAGACTAGCGAGCAGTACCCGGAGTTGGAGGTGGGTTGTGAGAAGGAACAGTAGAGGAAAGAGGTCTTAAAACTGCTTGTCCCACCTGGGAATCAGATCTAGAGTGAGCATCTAGACTGTAGTGTTTTGTAAAGGTGTGTACAGAACTCCAGGTTGCCGCTTTGCAAATGGATTCAAGGGGAACGTTTGCAATGAATGCTATGGATGCCCCAGTGCCTCGAGTAGAGTGTGCTCTTGGCTTGAAGGGTAGTTCTCTCTTAGCAAGAGTGTAACAGAGTGATGCATTGAACAATCCATCTAGATATAGTGGACTTTGAGACTGCATCTCCTTCTCTTCCTGCTGCCACCGAGACAAAGAACTGATTAGTCTTTCTCAGTGGCCTAGTTCTTTCCATATAAAACATGACAGCTCTGCGCACATCGAGTGTATGCAGGCTCTTTTCTCCCAAATTGGAAGGGTTTTGAAAGAACGTTGGTAGTTCTATTGACTGGTTGACATGGAATTTCGATATGAATTTCAGTGCAAACCTTGGGTGTGTGTGTAGAACCACCTTATCTTTGTGAACTGTTACAAGGGGTCTAGAATAGAAAGAGCCTGTAGTTCACTTACTCTCCTAATGGAGGTGATAGCTATTAGGAAAGCAGTCTTAAGATTGAGGTCCTTAAGAGTTGCCTTGTGCATGGGTTCAAAGGGTGAGCCCATGAGCCTGGTAAGTAGCACATTAAGGTCCCAGCCGGGAGCTGGGTTTGCTATCGGAGGGTGTATTCTCTTTACCCCCTCCATGAAGGCTTGGAAAACTGGGACTTTCCACCATGACACCTTAAGTTGAGAGGTGGTGTATGCAGAAAGTGCCCGCTAGATGGACTTTAATAGAATTGAACACTAGACCTGAGTCCAGTAAATGGGTCAGGTAAAGGACAATTTGTGTGGGAGAGCAGTGGACTGGGTTGATGCTCTTACCTCTACACCAGATGACAAATCTCTTCCACTTGCTAGAATAGCAGTGGCGAGTGTTGGGTTTTCTTGCTTCTCTGAGAATGTCCATGCATCTCTGAGGGAGTTGTAAATGGCCAAATTCTATGACCTCAGGAGCCAGGCTGCTAAGTTCACGTTCTGTGGGCATGGGTGTAGTGTCTTGCCCTTGTCCTGTGACAGCAAGTTGTACGGGCAGGGCAGTTTCACTGGTGGGGACAGGGACATCTCCATCAGGTGCGCAAACCATGGTTGGCGGGCCCACATCGGGGCTATCAGTATCATGGTGACTGGTTCCTGGTGCTTCTTGTGCACTATCTTGTTCAGCAGAGGAGTCAGGGGAAAAGCGTAAACAAATTTCCCTGACCATGGTATCCAGAGACCGTTTCCCTTGGAGCATTCTGTGGGTATCTGTAGGTGTAATCTAGGCATTGTGAGTTCTCCAGAGTTGAGAACAGGTCTATTTCTGGGAAGCTCCATTGTGTGAAGACGTTGAAGACGATGTCTTCGTGTAACCACCATTCGAGGGAAGTCTCTGCTGAGTTCATCTGCTAGCAGATTGAGTTCCCCTGGTACATGTTGTGACAATAGGAACATGTTGTGTCTGTTGTGTCTGAGAGCCCACTTCCAGATGTTCTGGGACAGCTTGGACAGTCCTGGAGAGTGAGTGCCCCCTTGCTTGTTGAGGTAGTACATGGCTGTGGTGCTTTTAGTGCCTTGAACACCGCAAGTAGCTCTAATAAGTTTATGTGCTTGGAAGCTACGCTCGGAGTCCAAACTCTGTGAGCAGTCTGATGGGATAGGTGAGCCCCCCATCCTGTGAGGGATGCGTCTGTGGTTAGAGTGGCTTCCACTGCGGGGGTGGCGAATGGTTTCCCTATTACCAGGTTTTCCTTCGACCACCACCGTAGCGAGAGAACCAAGGCCTGCGAGACCACCACTAGATCGCCCCATTGTCCGCTGGCCTGACACCACTGGCTGTTGAGCCACTCTTGCATTGGGCGCATGCGCAGGCGCGCGTGAGGTACCAAATAAATACATGACGCCATCATTCCTAGCAAGCGCATTGCTTTGCGTACCGTCACCTCTCGACCGGCCACATATTGAGGGATCTGAAACAGCATATTTTGGACCCTCTCGTTGGAGGGGAAGACGAGGCCGTCCTTTGTTCGAATTAGAGCCCCTAGGAATTGTTTGATTTGGCTGGGGTCTAAGCTGGACTTCTTCTCAATGATGGATAAGCCCATTGGAACAAAAGGTCTACTGTCTTCTGGGTGTTTAAGAAGCATGTCTCGTAGGACTCCCCTGTTATGAGCCAATCGTCGAGGTAAGGGTATACCGGTATTGACAACCTGCGCAGGTGGGCCGCTGCCACTGCCAGTACCTTCGTGAATACCCTCGGTGCAGACGCTATGCCGAAGGGTAGCACTCTGAACTGGTAGTGTTTGCCCTCTATCATGAAACTGAGGTATTTTCTGTGCGCTGGCAACATCAAAATATGAAAGTATGCATCTTTCATGTCTAGTGTTGTCATGTAGTCCCCTTGAGATAGCAGGGGAATTACCTCCTGTAATGTTACCATACGAAATTTTTGTGGTTTTACAAATTTGTTCGCTGGGCGCAGATCTAGTACAGACCGCATGGTTAGGTCCTTTTTGGGTACACGGAAGTACACTGAATAAATACCTTCCATTACCTGAGATAGGGGCACGACCTCTATTGCTCCTTTCTGTAGCAGCTGTTCTACTTCTTGCAGGAGGATGACGAGGTGTTCTGGTGACAGGCGTCGTCCCCTTGGAGGTCTGTAGGTGGGGGACCGATTGAACTCTATACAGTACCCGTGCGCTACGGTTGACAATACCCACCGGTCTGATGTTATTCCCTCCCATGCTGATAGGAACGATGTTATCCGGCCCCCAACCGGAGACGCATGGGAGGGGACCCGAACCTTCGGGTCATTTGGTGTTACTTGCCGGGGTGCCTCTGGGGCTGGAGCCCCGGCCTCTGCCCTTGCCACAGCGTTGTCCTCTTTGGTTATACTGGTTACCGGTACCCTGATTAGAGGGCCAGTTGCCCGCAGTGTAATGCTGTTGCTGCTGCTGCTGTTGGCCACGAAAAAAGCGCTTGTTCCCAAATCCCCGCCTGTTTGGAGGCTTTGAGATTTGGTCTAAGGTCTTTATGGTGTCCAATTCTTTCTTCGCATTTTCCAGTGCGTCGTCCACTGCCCTTCCAAAGAGATTTGACTCTTCTATTGGCTTATTAATGAGTGACGCCTGCGTTTCTGCCTTGAAACCGGAATTGCAAAGCCAGACGTGACGCTTCAGCAGAATTCCCTGCACCAAAGAACGACCAGCAGTTTCTGCCGCATCAAGAGTGTTCTTAATGATGCTGTGGTTGACCAGAGCTCCTTCTGTAACTGTAGCCAATAAGCAAGTTCTCATAAGTTCAGGAGCTTCTTCGATGTCCTGCTTAAGATTTCCCCATTGAGCATCAGCATAGCTTGCCAACAATGTATTATTATTGGCAATCCTAATTGAAAACGCTGCCGAGGCGGAAATTCTTTTGCCCAAGGCATAAAGCTCTTTCCCTTCTTTATCTGGGGGTGCCTCGCTTGTTGACAGTGGAACCCCAGCCCTCTTCCTTGTGTTAGTCACCACGAAGGAGTCCGGGACTGAGTGACCCCTGATATATAATGGGTCTGACTGAGAGGGTGAGAACAATTTCTCGATTCTTGGATTGACCCCTCTTACCAGCACGGGGGTGGACAGCGATGGGGTGAGTCGTCTCTTAACCGTGGTGAGGATAGGAATAGTTTAACTAGTGGGAGGTTTTTCTTTAATAATCCTTTCGACAAAATCAGTATCTGGGGTGACCTCCCCAGTTTCAACTTCAAAATGCGCTGCTGCCTTCCTCAGTAGCGCATTGAAGGTGGGCTGATCGTCCACTGGAGATGGGTTCCTGACCGGTGTGGTCTGAGGAGAAGAAATGTCTATAATGTCAGGGTCTGTAGACCCTGATGGCGACTGCCAGGGCTGTGAGCCACCTTCACCTGGGTCCTCCCCACAGCCCTCCTCACCTATGTTAGTGTCATCATGAAAACCTTCTTCCTCTTGTTGGTCTTCATTATTCACAAACTCATCCTCTTCCTGGAAGTGAGAGACCTCTTCAGTGAGGTCGTAAGAGTTCATGACTTCCTGTAGGGGGTTAAAGAGCTTCGGGTATTTAGCCCATGGCCCCGCCTGGAGTACCTCCCTTGGCCTCTTGGGTGTCCTATTTTCTGGGATGGCCATGAACCTGTCTAGCTTGTCCATACATGACTGGAACCTCTCTACAGTCCAGTAAGGTAGGCCAGAGCGGTCTGGGAGTGAAAAGGTAGTTTCCTCTCCCTGTAGTTGCTTAGTTCTGTCCCATAGCATCGAAGATAGAGTCCCTTCGCCGTCTGAGAAACCTTCTCGCTGGCTAGGGTCTTCTGTCAACGGTGGGAGCTGTCCCAGCCTACCCTCCGGCGTCCTCTGCGTTTCTTTGGCCTTGTGAGCGGTTTTCGACGTGTCACCCGCCGTCCGTCTCTGGCCGTCTTTAGAAGCTATACTTGCGAGGCTTTCAGCGATCAGCTTCTCCGTCGAAGGATCGTTTGCCGTCGCGCTAGGCAGTGGCGAGTCTTTACTGGCAACGAACACACTCTTGCGAGGCGCGTCGCCTGAGGATTTGGGGTTAGCGCCCTTATTTACAGAAAGCCCAGTCGCCAGTCGCGGAAGCGGTGGCGGGGAGGGCTTGCGACCCTTGCGGTCGGCGGAAGACGCTGGTGGACCCGATGCCTCCGTTGACGCTATTGCTGCCTTCGTCTTCGACGAATGCGTGCCGTGGAGTATGTGCTTATGTGTTTTTCTGTGTTCGTCCTTGTCGCCGGGGTGTTCATACCCATAAGCGGGGCATGAGCCGGGCTTGTCGGGGCCGGGGATGGATGACGAGGAGCGGGAACGCTCCTTCGAGAGGTCTACAACCTCCGTTGCGGAGGCAGTGTAATCACTGTCCTCATCACATTCGGCGGCAGCTGGCGAGGAGTCAGACCTAGACATCGCATAGGCTGCCCATCTTTTGACCCTGCGGTCCTTTAAAGTTTTTGGTTTAAGTAACTTACAGGCCGCACAGCCGTCCTCTTTGTGATCGAGGGGCAAGCAACGGTTACACCGTTTATGCTTGTCCTTCCAGGTAAACTTGCCCTTGCAACGCGGGCAAAAGCTAAAGGGTGTCCTCTCCATAGCGGAGGGCATGAAATGTGATAAGAACCTCGAAAGAGAGGGAGGGGAAAGAGAAAGGCATTCTCAGAATGAAACAAAGAAATGACCAACAACCCCACTCTCCCTACTTTGTTAGGCCGGCGAGGCCAGGCCACGTGTTCGGCAGCGCCGAAGGATCTCCTCCGCTCGTCCCTCCGTCGAAGTTCTTGCACGGCGGAGAACAGCTTGGCAGCTATGTCGAGGGAGGGATCTGTGTGATAGTTAATAATAATAAACAACCAAGGGTCGAGGAAATGATTTCGCAATGTCTCTCTAGGAGCTGCGCATAAAGGCGACCAGTAACTGGGCGGAAAAAAACAATCTGAGGGACCTCGTCTCGTGAGGGGTTGTGGGTACACTGCACGTCACTATAGGGATAGTGTTACAGACACGCCTTGTCGACTTCCCCTTTTCGACTACGAAAAACAAAATGCAATACTCCGCAGAGACCACTGGATGTCGGACTATGCACAGCATGTGATTCTAAGCAGATTAACAAACATCAGAAATATATATTACACAGCCACGGTAGTTTAGTTATGGTTAAGTTGC
This sequence comes from Ambystoma mexicanum, assembly GCF_040938575.1. Classification (NCBI taxonomy): domain Eukaryota; kingdom Metazoa; phylum Chordata; class Amphibia; order Caudata; family Ambystomatidae; genus Ambystoma; species Ambystoma mexicanum. The sequence goes on along the minus strand of NC_090935.1, from coordinate 1,319,801,718 downwards.
TGTTTCCACTTTTTGGGTGGCTTATAAGTTCGTTCTCCCTGGACGAATCCTTACCAAACTTTGCAAAAAAAGTATATGTGTCACTCTGAATTCCTTTGCAAAGTATGGTGAGGTTTGGTCCGGGGGGCGGGGGGGCAAAAGTTATAAGGGGGTCCCAAAACTTATTTTTTTCCAATTGACTGAATGGGAAAAAAACTTTGTTCATGCCTACAGTCCAAACCGCTGGACGGATTTTCACCAAAAGCGTGGTCCCGAAAGCGTGCTTTTGCAAATTTGGTGAAAATCCGTCCAGTAGTTTTTTTTAAAATGAGCAAAAAGTAGGTCACAAAAAATTAGTGATATCTATGTTCGGTCCGCGAACACACTTCCCTGTTCGCTCCGCGGACAGTGTCCTGATTGGCTAATCGGCTTGCGTCATGTCCGCGGACATGCAATGTGTTCGCTAATTGGATGGTGAAGAGCGTGACGTGCGTCAGATTTTTGGAAACGCCCGCCATCTTGGATTTGCGGACGTCCACAGACAGCGCAGTGAAACTTGGTGGAAAAATACTATTTAGTAAAGTGTGTTGGCGTGTAAGGCTGTTTGGGGCGGGTGGGGGAGTAAGAGATGGGTTAAATGTTGTATTTATTTAAGTGGCAGGCGCCCCTGTTGTGTTTGTTCTGACCGCGGACAACACGGGTGTCCTGAAATGTTCGTAAATAAACGAAATGGGGGTGTCCTGAGGATGCTATGACTGTCCGTATTGTTCGTAGGCAAGTTGAAATTGTTCTAAGAACACATCAAGTGTCCTGAGATGTTCGTAAATAAACAAATAAACAAAATGGGGGTGTCCTGAGGACGCTATGCCTGTCCGTATTGTTCGCAAGCGGATTGAAACTGTTCTAAGAATAAACGCCTGTTCGTTTCGCTTGTGTCACACTTTTAATTAGTTTCAGGACCCGAACAGTGTCCGTAGAACAACAATGCGCATGCGCAAAACAGTTTCAGTGCATTTGGTGTCCTGCGGACCCCAGTTCCCTTCGCGGACATGTTCGCGAAGCTATCATGTGACCGCGCCCACGCTGAGCGTGTGTTCTGACTGCAGACACTGTTTGTGTCCCCAACAATTTAAAACTACCTTTTCAGGCAATCCACAATATTTTTCAATAATAAATCACCATAGCACAAGTCTCAGACAGTAATCCTGACTTTCTACATACTTTTTGGGACTTTTTGATCCTTTTTTTGGTGTTCAATCTGTCTGCGGACAGCGCGGGTGTCCGCGAACCGCGCACAAGCACCCCTATAAAAGGCCACACCCCAGAGCTCATCCTCATTGTGTTTCTGGCTATCTTACAGAACACAGTGCATTTTTGCTGCCAATTTTCCAGATTTATTTCTGAAACCTGATGGCATCCATGGCTGCACTACTGCCACCTGGTGCTACATCTGCCTCAGCACCACCCCCACCCCCTCCACCACCACCACCTCCCCAAGGGCCTGAAGAGGGGAACAGGAGTGAGGATGTAGAGGAGGATGAAGAGGCTGACGTGAATGAGGTAGTGGAAGTCCCTACTACCAGCACTCGCCGTGAGTCTTGGGTGTGGCGGTTATTTACCATTCATGGTAACATACCTAAGGAGCGTGCGAACCAAGTCACCTGCAACGAGTGCAAAATGGTACTGAGTCGCGGGAAGTATGGTTTGTACAGCTTTGGTACGACTACTATGAAGCGACACCTAAGGTCGTTCCACGCTGGGGCCGTTCGCAAGGTTGTACCTTGGGAGGAGCGTAGTAGGTTGACTTCCTCTACTACATCCTCCTGTCACCACAAGGAACACTCCTGTGGGACAGCGTATTCATCCAGCTGCCTCAGAGGCCATTTGCAATGCTGATGACCCTTACCTTTCGAGGGTCACAGTTGTGTGTATGTACTGTGATGTAGTACTCTGCAGGGGGGAGAGACTTCGAAGTGCTTTTGAGACTCTATTATCAGAGCACGAGAAGACCTGCTCACTACCTAAGTAAGGCCCACCCTACATCTTCCTCTCTTCACCCGCCCTTTCTTATCCCTGTGGTTGGTGTCCCCCCTTACCCTCCTTTTCCCTCCTCTCCTAGTGTGTCATGTGTAAAAAACAAAAAAAAATATAAAACAAAAATCTTTAAAAAAAAGGCTCTTTTCAGAGCCGCCTTTCACAGTTTAAAAATAGAAGTGGAAAATAAATGGAGCAGGGCCTTGTGTATTTTTTAGAAGTCCGCGGACAGTTTGCGAACATCTAAAATTTTGGGGTGCTGCCCTATCATAATCATTGCACTTTTGTCTGGGAGGAAGTGGTGGCTCTGAAAAGAGCCTTTTGGTGGCGTTTGTTTGTGTTTGAAAAACTTGAAATGGTGAACACCTACTACAAAATGGATGCTGTAATTCCAAAAAAGGTTGCAATGCATTTTGTACATTTCTCAGAAAAATCTGATTGCCAGCATAAGTAAGATGGACTCCATCTCTGCGAAAAATGTATGTGCTACAAAACATAATATTTTCATTGTGAAAAGAGGACATGCCAACATCTCTTAGAAAGGCACAAACAGCCTTATTGGCATTGTGCCTTGCTTTCCCCATTTGTGGACCAAATGAAGAAGAACGCAGCCACATTTGTCTCTGCGCAATCCGAGAATAAACTACTTGAGAATTTGGAAACATGTCCCTGACCTTCCCAAGTCCTTCTTTCATTGCAACCTGCAAAGAAATTCCAGACACATGTCCTAAATTGTTCCCTCCACAATGAATTACAATTATGTCTGGATGATGCTCTGTCTCCAAAGTTGCAGAGAGAGGTAGCAAGTCCAACCACTTCATTCCACGTACTCCATGCCAGTGCACTTCCACATGTGGGAATCCAAGATCTACAGCTACTCCACAGCTTTATGCATGCACCTTCAACCAATGTATTCATGAGTCTCCCAAAATCCAAACAATCTGTTTTCTGAAACACACAGCCATAGCTATCTGTTCTTCTCTCAGGAAAAAGAGTATCTGACAAACTCTCTCCTGGCATTACACGCCCACTAAACTTTACTGACCAATCCTTGCTCTACTCATTTTCATTTGCATGCCTCCCACCCCAAAATCCCTGCATGTAACACGCAATGTCCGCGGACTACCGCCATGTCCGCGGACATATCGTAACATGGACAGCCCTTCTACCATTTCCACTTCACTCTCTGTGCCATTCCCTCATTGGATATAGCTAACCAGTCAAGATAAAGAAGACTTAACTATACTACAACCAAGACTAAACAATGAGCAACGTAGCATTTTTCAAGAAGTAACAAAAGAAATTGCACATGGTGTACAACATGAAAATAAAGAATGCACCTGCCAAAATTACAAACCTATACTACTGTACGTCAGTGGTGAAGCTGGTTCTGGCAAAACATTCTTAATCAAAATCATCAGCAAATTCCTTCAACAATTGACAAGCAACAAACTGTCAGCTGTTGTCACTGCCCCCACAGGTTTAGCTGCCTACAACATAGGCGGTGTCACTTTACACAGATTACTACTCTTGCCAGTAGAACACCAAAACAATTTAGACTATTACAAACTTTCTACAGAAGCTACAATGGAACTACGCAGAGTATTAAAACAAATGAAAATGCTACTAATAGATGAAGTGAGCATGGTCTCCAATCTAATGTTGGCTTTGATTCACCTCAGATTACAAGAAGTACTCAAAACAGATTACAAAGAGCTCTTTGGAGGAAAACACATTATTGATTTCGCAGATCTTCTTCAATTAACCCCAGTGAAAGGGGAGCCTATTTTTAAAACCTTAGGACACAAACTCTGCCGTAAAACTGTTGGCAGCATAGGAAATGTCAACCTTTGGCAACATTTCCAATACAGAGAATTAACAGAAAACATGCGGCAATCTGCAGATCTCACTTATGCCAACATCTTAAAAAGTATTAGAGTTGGTGTACTATCTCAAGAAGCAAAAGCAATATTGAAATCCCGGCACATTCATGCACTTTATGGTGATAATGCATGTTCTACGGATGTTCTGGAACAATTAGCGCACAAAAATGTCAATTGTATGGCCTTAATGGCAACTCTTGCAAGCTGTTTCAAATTCAATAAAATAATGTTAAAAAAAGAAATGCAACCAATAATAGAAATTAGCGCCACAGACAAACTAGACATACATGGTATGACACTACCCATGTGTGAACAAGCCCCAACAAGACTAAATAGTTTAGAAAATTCAATCTCCAACACAGCTGGATCGGAAAAAATATTAAAATTATCCTTAAATTGCAGAGTAATGCTTTAACGTAACCTTGATGTGGATCAAGCACTAATTAATGGAGCACTGGGTACAGTTGTTGGCTTTCAAACATACCCATGTGACAACAACATTGTTTGTCAATATTCTCTTTGACAAACTTTCAGAAATGAAAAGGATAGGACGCTCAACAGCTTGATTCCTTCTCTTCAAAGACATGTATGTCCGCAGAGAACAATTTTCTCTAACTCTTGCATACGCAGTCACCATTCATAAATCACAAGGTCTTGCCCTAGACAAAGCATTGATAGACATTGGTAACACAGTCTTTAAAGAAGGCATGAGCTACGTAGCATTATCACGCTTACGTACACTTGACGGTCTATTTCTAATCAACTTTGATGCAAGCAAAGTCAACGCTGATATTCCTTGCATTTTAGAATACAATAGACTTTGTTCACTATACACCCCCATCTAAAAACATATCCTGTTCCACAAAAAGTAAAATGTTGTAAAAGAAAACGAAATCAAACAGAAATGCAACAGGATGTCACTGCAAATCCTCCAAAGAGAGTAAGGAACAAGTTACTTACCTGTAACTGTTGTTCTCCAGCATGGGTCTGGCATGGATTCACATGCTCATGAATATTCCCCGTCGTCAGGCTGGGAATCCTCGGTAAAGAAAAAACCAGTATCAGTTTCGTTTCTGATCTGACTTTCGTAGTAATAACCAATCACTGGTCTCTGCGTCATACTGACCACAGCCAATGACTGCCCTCTACCTAAGCCCCACCTCTGGCAGCCATCTTCAGATTTGGAAGCACGTGAAGTGGCAGTATGACCAAGTGAAGAGCCGCAGAGGGGTAGGCGGGAGGGTTCGCATGTGAATCCATGCCAGACCCATGCTGGAGAACAACAGTTACAGGTAAGTAACTTGTTCCTTCTCCAGCATGGGGTCTGGCATGGATTCACATGCTCATGAATAAAGAATACATAGCAGTACACACATGCACAACCACGGGAGGTGGCAAAGGCTCAATATTAAGCATCACATCAAACTCAACATTAAGCATCTTACCTCCTCACCAGGCTCACCTCAGGCGAACAGGTTGCGCAGCACTGCTTGGCCGACCCTGGACTCCTCCCTGGAATCCCGGTCGACGCAGTAGAATTTCGTGAAGGTGTGCGTCGACCTCCACGTAGCAGCCCTGCATATGTCCAGCAGGGGCACACCAGATAGGAACGCCGTGGTAGCTGCGATCGCTCTGGTGGAATGGGCTCTCGGACGGCCAGGCAGCGGTCGGTTTGCCAACCGGTGACAGTACATGATACAGCCGGAGAGCCATCTGGAAATGGAAGCCTTCGAGAGAGCCTTCCCCTGATTGACAGGTCCAAAGTTCACAAAGAGTTGTGACGTCTTCCGAAAACACTTCGTGCGGTCCACGTAGAACTTCAGCGCTCTAGCCACATCCAGCGAGTGCAAAGTCCTCTCAGCCGGCGACGAAGGCGACGGGAAGAACACAGGCAACACCAAGGGTTCGTTGAGATGGAAGTCCGACGGTACCTTGGGCATGAAGGAGGGGTGCGTCCTGAGCACTACCCTCGTGTCGTGAAAAGTCAAGCACGGGGCCTTGCAGGAAAGGGCCTGGATCTCTCCCACTCGTCGTGCGGAGGTGATGGCCACAAGAAACGCTGTTTTCCACGACAGAAATTTCAACGGAGCTGAGTGCAGAGGCTCGAACGGAGGTCCCATGAGCTTGGTCAGCACCACGTTGAGCTCCCACGCCGGGGCCGGAGCCTTCACCGGCGGGAACGATCTGAACAGTCCCTTCATGAACTCTTTCACCAGACGATGAGACCACAAGGACGTCCGCCCCGTGGTTCTGGTGTATCGGGAGATCGCAGCAAGATGAATCTGGATGGACGCGTGTGCCAGTCCAGCTTTGGCCAGCGTCAGCAGGTACGGCAGTACTTGGGGGGGCCGTAATCCGTAGAGGGTTAATCTTCTGTGCGTGGCACCAGACAGAGAACCTCTTCCATTTGTGTCCGTAGCATTTAAGAGTCGAGGACGCCCTGGCCTTTGCAAGAACCTCTCTGCAGTCGGCCGGTATGTCGTATCCTCCAAACTCTAGCGCTGCAGGAGCCAGGCCTGCAGGTTCAGCGATTTCGGGTCGTGGTGGAGGATGGCGCCTCCTTCTCTGGAGAGTAGATACGCGTCCACCGGCAGCTTGATTGGCAGGGACGCCGACAAGTCCAGAAGGTCCGGGAACCATATCTGCCTCGGCCACGCAGGTGCGACGAGGATCATCCTGCACCGTGACCTCTTGAGCTGGTTGACGAGCCGGATTAGCAGTGGCAAAGGAGGGAACGCGTAGAGGAACAGGCCCTCCCAGGGGAACGAGAAAGCATCGCCCATGCTCCTCGCCTGGGGAAACCTGCTGGCGAACCTCCGGCACTTGGAGTTCGTCGCCGTCGCGAACAGGTCGATCTGGGGTGTGCCCCACCGTCGGAAGAGGCGATCCACTAGATCCTGCCGTAGCTCCCACTCGTGGCACGAGCGCAGCTCCCTGCTGAGTGAGTCGGAGATGGTGTTTTTTATCCCTGCCAGATGAAACGGCACCAGAAATATCCTTTGGGCGATGGCCCAATGCCACAGGTCCTGCGCCTCCTTGGACAGTGCTGGGGACCTGGTTCCGCCCTGTTTCCTGATGTAAAACATGGTGGTGGTGTTGTCGGTGAAGATCCTCACCACCTTGCCCTTGAGGGACGGAAGGAAGGACCTGAGGGCCCAAAACACTGCATGGAGCTCCAGGACGTTGATATGTAGGGATTTCTCCGTCGGGAGCCAAAGGCCTCTTGCGTGCAGATTTTCGGTGTGCGCTCCCCACCCTTCCAGGGAGGCATCCGTGGTCACTGTCTCCTGGTGGGCTGGGGTCTGGAAGTCCAAGCCCGCCGTCAGATGCGCGCGGGTGCCCCACCACCGGATCGCTCGTCGGAAACTCTCGTCGAGTGTGATCCTTTCCTCGAAGCTGCCCGTCGTTTGGATCCAGCGCGCGTCCAGGAACTCCGGCAACGGGCGCATCCGGAGCCTGCACATGGGAATGAGGTAGATGCAGGAAGACATCATTCCGAGGAGGGACTTGATGGACCTCACCTTGGCCGCGTCGGCCACCAACATCCGCTGCACCTTGCCCAGGATGGTCCTGGTCCTCTCCTCCGACGGGGAGGCCAGAAGGGACACTGTGTTGAGCCTCGCTCCCAGAAACAGAGCGTCTTGCGCGGGTACCAGGTGGGATTTGGCGTAGTTCACGGAGAATCCCAGGTCTGTGAGAAGTTGGACGGTCCTTGCCGTGTGAACCACGGCGAGCTCCCTCGTCTTGGCTCGGATGAGCCAGTCGTCCAGGTAGGGGTAGACGTGGACCCCCTCGCGGCGCAGCTGCACCGCCACCGGTGCGAGGCACTTGGTGAATACCCTGGGTGCCGACCGTAGTCCGAAGGGGAGGGCTTTGAACTGGTAATGACGCCCTTGGACCACAAACCTGAGGAATTTTCGGTGCCCCTTTAGGATGGGAATATGGAAGTAGGCATCCTCCAAATCCAACGACGACAGGAAGTCTACTTCCTCCAGCTGAACCAGGACGTGCTGGAGGGTGACCATCCGGGACTTCTGCGCCTTGATGAACTTGTTCAGACGTCGCAGGTCCGGGATGGGGCGCCATCCCCCCGTCTTCTTCTTCACGAGGAAGTATCTCGAGTAGACTCCGGAGCCCCGAAGCCTCTTTGGGACGAGTTCGATGGCGCCCTTCCTGAGCATCGCTTTTACCTCCAGGAGAAGTTGAGGGACGTGAAGTTCTTTCCTGGCCACGGGGGGGGGACGCGCGGGCACCCTCTCTGGAACTCGAGCGCGTGGCCCCGGGCCAAGGCGTCCAGCACCCAACGGTCGGTGGAGATGGACTCCCACACGCTGACGAAGCTCGCCAGCCGGCCTCCCACCGGGGTGCTTCGGTGGGGGCCCGACCCCACGGCCGGTTCAATCCTGCTTCGACGAGGCTTTGCCGCCTTGACGACGACGGCGGGGTCCGCCAGACTTGCTTCGTCCTCTGTAGGCCTCCTGAGACGACGAGCGGGCCGCTTGACGGTAGGTGGAGAAACCGCCGCCGGAACCTTTGGAGGCGCCCTTGCCTCCGCTGCTCCGAAAGGGCGTCCGTCGTTGTTGCAGAACTCCCAGGGCCCGGGCCGTCTCAGTGTCTGCTTTAATGGCCTGAAGGGAATCGTCCACTGTTTTCCCAAACAGGTTGTTCCCATCGAAGGGCATGTCCAGGACTCTGGTCTGAACGTCTTGACGGAAGTCCGTAGCCTTGAGCCATCCACGCCGCCTAAAGCAAACGCCGTTGCCCAACTGGCGGAACCCAGTGTCGGCGATGTCCGTCGCAACGGTAATGGCGTGGTCCGAAGCCACCTCACCTTCCTGCAGGATCTCCAGGGCCTCTGTCCTCTTGTTGTCCGGCAGGAAGTCCAGCAGGGGAGCCAGTTTGTACCAGAGCTCCCTGTCGTAGCGGGCCACGATAGCCAAGGCGTTGGCCGCTTTAATCGTCGTCGCTGCCGACGAGATGACTCTGCGTCCCATAGCGTCCAATTTCTTTCCCTCACCGTCCGGTGGGGAAGTCGATGTGGAGGCCGCACCCCCCCGCTTTCTTCCTGGCCGCCGCGGAGACGACGGAGTCCGGGGTAGGCTGCGCCCGGAGGCACAGGGGGGCCGTGTCCGGGACCCGGTACTTCTTCTCGTACCGGTCTCTTCTAGCTGGCATCGTGGAAGGGTTCTTGAGGAGGGTGAGGCCCTCATCCCAAATGTCGTCCAATAGAGGCACTGAGAGGACCGTCTTCCTCTTGGCCTCGCGCCGCTGATAAAGGAAACCTTCCTTCTTCTTCTCCTCAGGGCAGAGTTGAAAAAGCTCGGATGCCCTGGTGATCATGGAGTGGAACGATCCAATCTCGTCGGGCGGAGAAGCCCTGGTGGGAGGCGACGACGGTAAATCCTCGTCGTATACCTCGTCGTCCGTACCCGTCGCTGCCGTGTCAGTCCCCGTATCATCCCCTCGGGTGGACGGGGAGGAGGGCTGGACGGGGCGCGACGGCTGAAAAGGAGGTGGAGGGTGGATCCTTCTTTTCTTAGTAGGGGGAACACCAGAAGGTCCCGGTTCTGGGTCCCCCGACGGGAGAGGTTCCTCCGTCGGCAACGGTAGTCTCGTCCTTATCTCTGAGCATAAGGACTGTATAGCCAACAAAATGGCCGCCGAGTTGTCTTGCGGTGCTGGCAGAGGGGAATCAGACGGGCGATCAGGGGCCCCGTCGGTACCCTCGACGATGTCGTCGTCACCTGCGTCGGGATCCATCCCGACGGGCCGGTCTTCTTCCACGCCGAGGCCATGGCTTAAGACCTCGACCAGTTCCTCCTCAGAGGTTGAAGCCGAATCTACGATGACGCCCTGCCCCCCCTTTCTCTTCCCCTCGGGGGATTTCACGGGGGTCCTATCGATGGGCACAAAAGAGGACTCCCTCCGAGGTGGCAGGGAGACTCTGAGCCCCGAGGTCGCCACCACTGGTGTAGCCTGCACAGGCTGAGCCAGGGCCGCCGCGACAGTTTCGATAGAGGGCTTGGCCGGATGGATTAAGGCCTTCACCACCTTAGGTGCGCTCACCGCCTTATCCATGAGGGGGGGGACACCGCCTCGCTCCCACTCCGCCTTCGAGCTCGACCGGGGCCTCTCCAGGAGCTTCGCCGGGTGCTCGGCCTTCCTCTTACCCGACCCAGAGCGTTGGCTCGTGGTTGATGGTGCCGGGGAGGGTGCGCCCTGCCTGGCGCCCGTAGAGCCCGACCGTTCGGCGCTCCCGGTGCCAGCGGACTCGCGGTGCTTGGCCTTATGTTGGACCCCCGTCGCCGGGGCGTCCTCAAAGGTCTTAGAAGACCGCTCAGATTTCTTCTTCTTCTTCTCGCCGGACGGGCTCTTCCCTTCTAGCCAGTTGGCGAGACGTTGATGGCGGTCCTTCATGGTCCGCTCCGACATGTTGCCGCAAAACGCACAGTCCTTCTCCACGTGCGTCTTGTCCTCATGTAGGCAGTAGAGACAAAAGGAGTGTTCGTCCTCCTTGAAGACGTTCTGCAGCTGGCATCCAGGGCAGACCCTGAACAGCTTTCCGGGCGTCGAGCTTCCCTTCTCCTGTGCCATGACCGGGCCTGAGAAACTTCTGGAGTCCTCCAAAAGCGTAGCTCGACGAAATCTTCACCCTTGAGGGGCGCAGACGAATCCGACACGGGTCCCCGTTGATCGGATAGAGAGTCGGTGGAGCTTGAGGCTCTTTTAACCGAAAAAACGCAGTTTTTGAGAAAAAACGTGAAAAAATAGCACTAACGCTCGAGAGCAATAGCACGAGGATCCCAACACATGAACGTGCTGTAAAAATCTGAAGATGGCTGCCAGAGGTGGGGCTTAGGTAGAGGGCAGTCATTGGCTGTGGTCAGTATGACGCAGAGACCAGTGATTGGTTATTACTACGAAAGTCAGATCAGAAACGAAACTGATACTGGTTTTTTCTTTACCGAAGATTCCCAGCCTGACGACGGGGAATATTCATGAGCATGTGAATCCATGCCAGACCCCATGCTGGAGAAAACAAACTAATACTTCATCGAGTACCACTAATAAAAAAGAACCTATTAGGGAAAGTGAACCAGGTACTTCTTCAAAGAAGGAAGACAAACTCAAAAAAAGCACTCAGATACAGAACTACCTGGTCCATTTAAACTTTCAAATATAAGTGGTGTAAATTGCTACGCAAATGTAGTAATGAATACTCTATTTCAATTACCACCAATTGTTGACAACATTTAGTTACATAGTACAAACCAATTGTGTTTGCAAATGTTAGTACTTCATAGAAACGCAACAAACAATCCTGACAACACGTATAGTGTTTATGGAATAAAACAACAATTGGGCTACTGTGCTGGAATGGTGAAATTCACTATAAACTCACAGGAAGATCCACAAGAATTTCTAATGTACTTACTACAAGTACTGGAAAACAAAAACATACCTATAAATTAAATCTTCCAGATTTCATACATGTGGAAACATACATGCACCCCCTGCAACAATGTGACACAAGAACAAATCTCAAATGAGCGCTTTGTGTATGTATCAATACCTAATTGTGAATCTGTTCCATTTCAGCAACTTGTACAAAATGCAAACCATGGTAGATTATGTACTACCTGCAATTCGGATAATCGCTCCACCTAACTAATACAAACACATAGTAAATACGTAATACTAATGCTTCTACGTTACAATGCAGATGGTACCAAAAACAACTGCAAGCTGACTGGATTCAGACATGGTCAAGTATCACTTGGTAAGAAAACCTTCACAACAATAGGTATAATCTACCACGCAGGAGCCACAACCAATGCAGGTCACTATACTGCATATATATACAAAAAAATGTGAATGGTTCGAATGTAATGATAGTACCATTACTCTAAAGCAGAGATTACCAGCAAATCTTACAAACGCTTATTTAATCTTCTTAAAACCAAAATGTATTAACTAAACTGTACTTAAATATTAACAAAACTTCTATTAAAAAACTATAAACTGTTAGAATATGCCAACAGGTATCTAACTGCCCCAAGATTCTACAACAACTAAACAGATAAATGAATACCACTAAATTATATCAAAAAATAAACAGTTAGAATACGTCAACTGGTATCTAACTACCCCAAGATTTTGAATAACCAAATGGCTAAATCAATACCACTACATTATAACAAAAAATAGACAGTTAGAATATGTCAACAGTTATCTAACTGCTCCAAAAATCTGCAACAAGCTAACATATAGACCATTAGCCATAAACAAGTGAACACTGAAAACAAACAAATAGACTGTAGCATAACAAGAAAAGTTTTATTTTTAATCCAACATGGATTTTTTTTTCCCACAGACCCAAGGATTTTAGCAACAAACTCAGAAACTGAGCAAATTGCACAGTACGCGGGTTTGTAATCTACTAAATATGAGGGTAAAAAAAAAATGTTGATTATTCAATGTTATAAGTCATTACAAAATACCAATACTAACATGATCTTTTCTTTTATCACAGAAATTAACAAGGAATATATGTACTCCAGTTACTAAACCAAACAGTAAGTATATTATAATAAGTACAACCATTGCAGCAAATCACACCCATAGTGACTTATAACCTAAGTGTTTATAAATTTGGTCTTGGCCATGCACCCAAGACTCTAGGCCCTGGCCACAACCACCGCAGCATATCACACCCATAATAGCTTATAACTTCGGTGCTTAAAAATTTGGTCTTGTCCATGCACCCAAGACTCTAGGCCCTGCCCACAACCACCACAGCATATCACACTCATACTGGCTTATAACGTTGTTGCTTATACATTTCTTCTTAGTTCCCAAAGTTATAAGCCACTATGGGTGTGATATGCTGCGGTGGTTGTGGCCAGGGCATAGAGTCTTGGGTGCATGGCCACAACCACATGGCCATGCACCCAACACTCTATGCCCTGGCCACAACCACCGCAGCATATCACACCCATAGATGACTATGCCATATGGGCACTTTTAATGTCCGCGAATATAATGAGTATTCTTAGAACAGTTTCAACTTGCCTACGAACAGTACGAACAGGTATAGCGTCCGCAGGACACCCCCATTTAGTTTATTTACGAACATTTCAGAACACTGCGCATGTTCTTAGAAGAGTTTCAACTTGCCTGCGAAGAATACGGACAATCATAGCGTCTTCAAGACACACCCATTTCGTTTATTTACAAACATTTCAGGATACTGCCTGTGTTCTTAGAACAGTTTCAACTCGCCTGCGAACAATACGGACAGGCATAGCGTCCTGAGGACACCCCCAATTTGTTTATTTACGAACATCCCGGGACACTTGATGTGTTCTTAGAACAGTTTCAACCTGCCTACGAACAGCACGGACAGGTCTAGCGTCCTCAGGACACCCCCATTTTGTTTATTTATGAACATTTAAGGACACCGCGTGTGTTAGTTTGATTAAGGACATCCCGGACACCGAATGTGTTCTTAGAACAGTTTCAACTTGCCTGCCAACAGTACAGACAGGTAAAGTGTCCTTAGAACACCTTCATTTTGATTAATGGCGGACATCCCGAACACCAGGAGTGTTCTTAGAACAGTTTCAACTTGCATGCGAACAGTACGGACAGGTATAGTGTCCTTAGGACGCCTCCATTTTCGTTTCTTTACGGACATTCCGGACACCCGCACTGTCCGCGGACACCTCAACTGCTTTTTTTAAAAAAACAAGAAATTAATTAGCACTCAATATAATAATTTTACTTTATTATATATGGATGTTAAATTTATGACAGAGAAGGTGAAGCAGAAACTGAGACAAACACAGGAAAATTTGGGGTTTTGAAGAGGATTCATATGAGGTGAAGAAGGGATGGAAGTCTCATCAAAACGTTTTTGTTCATGGAGAGGGTTTGGGGATAATTGACTGGGATATGGTGAGGGGGGACAGGTACATGAGGGACAATGGTATCTAGTTTTTTCTTTCAAGTGATCCTCCACAAAGTTTTTTAAATTGTTGAAATCTTCCATGAGTATGTCAATTTTTTCTTCCATGTGCTGGAGAGTCTTATCCAATATTTCTTTTCGTTTACTATTTTCAATGTTTGTATGGTCTGTCTGTACAAAAAAAATGTATATGTTAAATGTATACAAAATAATATTTATTAATTGGTTTATACAGAAAAGTGTCTACCATTAGGTTCACTATCTTCAGACATTTCCGCACGCGGGAAATGCTCCTCTAGCCACTCCAGAGTACTAGACATTTCTGTGAGAAAAAAAAATGATATCACTTTTTTTGTATCTAATAATGACATTTTAGAAATATATGAGTAAAATGAAGTACACTTACTAGCTTCTGGTAAGGTGTGTTCTTACTGGTCTGTAGATCTGCTGTTGCTCTTAGTTGTGGAGTTTCTGTGAGGTAATCATGTTGGAAGCCTATCTTTCTTCTTTTGGTATATTCCATTTTAGAACATATTGTATTTAAATGAATGGTTGTTGTGTTATATATATGGGTTACACTTCTTATTTATTACTACATATAATGTGTATGTGTGCTGGTTTGTGAATTTGTGCAGTGTTCATATGTTATGATATAACAATTAAACACACCCCCCAGGCTTTTTGGGTAGTGCTGCTGTTGTCCGCCCTGTCCGCGGACATAAGAAGAGTTCGCGGACATCAAATTCAGTAGAGGGGGTTCAGTATGTTCCATGTACATAAATTCAGGGATATTATTGTTAAGCTGTGCTACTAAAAACCTATGAAATTTGATAGGTTTTTAGTAGCGCAACTTAACCATAACGTCCCTTTAACAAAGTTTTTTTACTGAATATATATATACATATCACTGCAGTATATAGTTAGGGTGAGGCGGACTCCCATAGAAACCTCTTAACATCCTATTGTTAACAACTTTTGATTTGAAAAATAAAAAAGTTGTTAAGACAAAATAAATTGTTTTCCAAAGTTGCGGCCTACTTCCCATTCCTTTTCCCATAGAGAAACAAGGTAAATTTTTCCCATAGCAGACAGCCCAAAAGCGCGCTGTTTGTGGGGTTTTGCGTGCAGTAGTTATTTAAATATTTGACAGAGAAGGCCCCATTCTCAAAAATAGATAGCTATATCGCAGGGATTTACCCAAAACTGGGTGTTTTTTAGAAATGATGCAGCCGCCATATTCTTTTTCTCTCAATGTGAGAGATAGGCGAGGTTGTAGTCGAGGTTATGGGAAAATAATACGTAGGCAAATAGCCATTTGAAGGTCAAGGAAGATGCAAATGCCAAGTGAAATGTTGCGGTTTGAGGGGGACTAGGGACTGAGTTTACAACAAAAAGCTTTCTGTAGCCTCGGAATAGCTGACATCTCAAAGCAAACTGCGTCACAGAACAGTGCGTTTTGTGGGGGGAAAGAGAGGGAAGGTGAGGAGGCCATCTGGGGAGAGGGGTAGCTGGCACATATGAGGGGGACACCTGGTGAGGGCCGGAAAGCATTTTCTTTCCGTCTTTTTTCCCATTGGAGGTGAAAAATCACTGGTCATGGCCAAAGGCCATGGGCAGTAACTCGAAGGCCATCCAGATCTACCATCCATGCAATAACCAGGAGACCCTGCTTAGCTTCAAAGTGTGGAAGGGCCCAGCCTCCTCAGGACATGTTGCCTAATAAATGAGCAGAGATACACAACCACATGTTTGAGAGGGCAGGCCCTTTTCTTTCTTTGAAGCTAATCAGGGTTAGTCCCGCTTTGAAGATAAGCAGGGTCAGTCCCGGTTTCTGCACGGATGGATGACCGAATGAGCATCTGCATTATTATCAAGCACAGGTTTCGTATTGGGATTTTGTTTTCCAAGGAAAATTTCGTGACAGATTGCTGGGTTTAAAAGTTGAGCATCTTTTATACTCTGCCAGCATATTTATTGGAACATTTCCTCTCAGGGTATTTTTCTGGTGTTCATTACTTTTTTTTAAAGTCCAATTCTATTTTGTCTTGTGCAATTTCTTCTAAGTTGAAGGTCTAAAGAACTACATTTGTATATTTCACTTTAAGATATAAGTTCACTAACTGTGCGTATATTCATGGGTTCCAGCTTTTGATTTTCGCTATGGGGGCAAAAGTACCTGGCATATCTTATTCTTGCAGCCAGTCATTATTTTACCTTTTCAGTGCTGCTTAAATGCGGTTAGTTGGGGGGTTGTGTAATGTATCACAATAGTAATTAAGGGACCAGCCATAAAACAAGATGCTTGTAGCATGCTGCTTAACCGAAGTGTGTGATACTCTGCAAATAATGTTATCTCACTGCGCATTGCCTAAAAATAATGCAAGTTCTCAAAGCTTGCAATCTTCTACACATAATAAAAAAAATAGATATTTCTACAGCTACATGGGTTTCCCATCCATGCAGTAAGCGGGACAGACCCAGCTAAGCTTCGAAGCAAGGAAGGGGCCAGCGCCCTTGGGCTATGTTGCCTAATAAAAAAGCCCACGTTACAAAACCACTTAGATCAACATGGCCTGAGGGGGTGGACTCCTTCCTCGCTTTGAAACTAAGCAGGGTCAGTCCTGGTTACAGCATGATGGGAGATAGTCCACACTCCTCAATGCTGTGTATTTTCATAGTTTTAAATATCTCATAACAAACGGCATCCGTATTATTATTTTTTAAACCATGCTTCTGTCAGTCCTTGAAGGTTTTGCACTCAATTGTTGTTTGCCTTTTGCTGAATTGCATTCTGGTATTTGTAGTCTCCCAGTCAAAACGGGGGGAATAATGACACCATGTACACTTTGGGCCATCTATAATGATTTATATATTTGAGTGAGACTATTTTATCTGTACTTTTCAAGATATCTTTATAAGGCAGAGCATTGTTGAAAGCCAGACGGGGTCTAAGGAGGAGAAATGATGACAGAGCAAGTAAATCATGAGTATTTGCCCACGATGTGGCAAGAGAGTTTGCAATCCTGGACATTGGTGCAGTTCTTCTTGCCCTGATTGTGGCTGCTTTTCACAGAACAAGTAAAGGACACATGTGGGTGGACAGCGTAACCTTTTTTCGGTGGGCGGAGGCAACCCCTTGGTTTTTTTGAGGTTGGAAAGCTTGCTTAAGTATTTGTTTACCAGGATGTTACTCAGATTGTCATGTTCCCAGTGCAGATGCTTACTTACAAGACCACAAGCACCGGTTTCGTATAAGTCCAATGCTATTTTGTCTTGCACACTTTCTTCTAAGTAGAAGATCTAATGAACTCAATTTTTATATTTCATTTTAAGATATATGTTCACTTCATGGGTGCCAGCCTTTGGTTTTCGCTATGGGGGCAAAAGTACCTGAGCCTATGGTACATTTGCAGCCAGTCATTTTTTTACCCTTTCAGTCCTGCTTAAATGCGGCTAGTTGGCGTTGTGTGATGTATGACAACAGTCACCAAGAGACTAGCCATAAAACATGGGGCTTGTAGCACTCGGTTTAATCAAAGTGTGTGAACCTCCGCAAATAATTTTATCTCACTGCACATTGCCTAAAAACATTTTGAGTTCTCAAAGTCTGCAATATGTTATACACTTGTGTCCGAGCGCGATATAAATAAAATAACATATCAAATCATATCATACATGGCTGAAACTGAAACTGCACTGGTTACCTGGCCACCCTCTGGTCTTGGGCCCAGGTCAACTCCCCCCGCCAGTTGTACTCCTGCACTGCCTCCCTGGCAACCCCCGCACTTGGGGACTGTTTTCTGTATCCCTACAGTTCCCCTGCCAGCACTTGACACCTGATGTCTGCACTTACCCTTGCACTTGCCACGAGCTGGCCATATTTTCTATTTATTGATTTATGTATTCTATTATCCCATGTACTGCACTGATCCCCTCCCCCTTTCACCCCTGCACTTTTCCCCTTCCACCTTCCCATGCATTTGCGCGATCTGAATGATCTGGCCTAATGAGATCGTTGTCTCTGTCTTCCCTCTGTTCCCTTCGTCGCGCCTTGAAACACTTGTGTATAGGCGTGTTATAAATCATATCATAACATAACAATACAACTGTCAAAACAGGTAAAAATCAGTTTGTGATTGATGAACATCTTTGAGTGATGGGTTGCAAGTATTTTAAACTATAGAGCAGCCATGCCCACCGGACATGGCCGAAGGCCATTGCTAGTGGTCTGGTAGTGTTTTAAAATGGACATTGAGCGCCGCCGAAGCCGTGCCCACCGGCCATGGCCAATGGACATAGCTAGTGGTTTGGTAGTGTTCTAAAATATATAGGCCATGTAAGAAAAAAAAAAACCAAAAAATAAAAACGAATCGATGGAATAACAAAACCTTTAAAATTCAAGAAAAAAAATTGTAGTTGCAGGGACGTTAAGGAGAGACCTTAACGCAACAAAACCCCTGAAATTCAGCAAAAAGTCACCTTAACTTTGCACCCCCTGTTGCGCAGCCTGTGACCACAATGATGACATCACAGATTACATCACTGGTGAAATCATCTATGACATACACGCAGGTAAATCTATTAAAAATTCGATATTAAAGATCACTTTTGCTTTGTACAGTATATGTTCTATTTCAATTTTAACATCTTAATAACTTACAAAATACACATAGAAATAAACATCTATATACATGTTTTCAAGCACGTTTTAATTTAAAACTTCATTTCTTTCTATACATATATACATTTAGAGTAATAATTACTTTCCTTTCAATACCATGTACGGACATTCTTAAAATATATCCTAATACTTAGTTGTTCCTTGTTTTAAAGCACTTCTCATGTCATTTAGGAAATGATACGTGTATACATTTTTCATACAATTAAACAATTGAATACATATGTTTATTTTACAGCGTTGTAAATAATAAGGGTTCAACATTTTGTTTGCTTTCTATTTATTTCTACTAATTTGTTTTGTAAATGTCTATACAGTTTATACTATAGTGAACATGTCTTAGATATATTTTGCACAAACAGGAACATTCTAAGCAGTGTACTATTTAAAATTCAGATATCTTTGAACAAAGTACTAGAAAGTAAAGCTTCACAAGTAATGATATGATGCACGTGTAGCGGTTTACTGTTTTAAACAATGTACTCATTGCTATGAACTATTCTAAAATGCTAATTATCACATCTGTACAAAAATAAGGGTGGTCAAAATATGGGCAAATACACAGAGTGATCTTATGTCTGATGCCATTAGTTAAATAATTATTGATGTCATATATGATGCTATTAGCGATGTCACCAGTGATCATTAGTGATGTCACCAGTGACACCATCAGTGATGATATCATTGTGGTCATAGTCCTTCACGCATCGATGTCCCTCAGATGGTTTGTTTCTGACATGAGGTTGCATGAAGTATAGCTTGAGTACAGATGTTGTAAAGCAGAAACAGTGATAACCCGGAAAACCTCTATGCGCCTTCTACTCCAACAGGTGACGAAGGGAGGGGGGCATGTGAATCTAAACTGATACAAGCACCAGAAATATGATTATGGTGAGTAATGTATCCTTTTTGGAGCTTGTGGATGTGCTTAGATCACATGCTCTGCATAGATTAGCAAGCAGTATTTGGAGAAGGTGGTGGGAAGTTAGAAGGTACAATGGCAAAGAGATGTTTTAGAACTACTTGTCCCACCTGTGAATCTGTTTTTAGAATGTGTGTCAATGCAATAGTGCTGTGTGAAGGTATGTATGGAACTCCATGTAGCAGCCTTGCAGATGGCATCTAGAGGGACGTTTGCAATGAAGGCTAAGGTAGCCCCTGTGCCTCTGGTAGAGTGTGCCATTTGGGTAAAAGGTAGCTATTTTTTGGATAGGGAATAGCAGAGTTGTATGCATTTGGCTATCCCTTTGGAGATGGCGGTTTTTGATATGTGATCGCCTTCTCTACCAGGCACTAGGGAGACAAAGAGTTGGGCTGTCTTCCTTAGGGGGTTGGTTTTGTCCACATAGTACAAGACCGCACTCCATACATCCAGTGTATGGAGGCTTCTTTCTGTTGTGTTATATGGATTCTGAAAGTGGGAGGTTCTATGGATTGGTTTACATGGAACTTTGAAAGGAACTTAGGTGAAAACCTAGGGTGTGTTCGGAGGACAACCTTGTCCTTGTGTATAATGAAAAAGGGGTCTTGTACAGACAAAGCGTGTAGCTCACTTACTTGTCTTATGGAGGTGATAGCTACCAGGAATACAGTTTTATAGGTGAGATGCTTTAGGCTGGCCTTGTGCATAGGTTGAAAGGGAGGACCCATAAGCTTGGAAAGCACAACATTAAGATGCCAACCCGGGGAGGTTTGGAAATTGGGGGTATATCCTCTTTACCCCTGCCATGTGTGGGATATTTTGAACCATTCCAATGTGCCCCACTGCACCACTTCACTAATGGTTAAAGAAACAGCCTAAAATGGATGCACTGACTCCTGTGCGTGCCAAAATCTTCAAAACTGTGTTTGGGTCACAACCAGAAAAAAGCTGCACACCCTGCCACACACAGTTGGGTGGGGGGGGCGAAAAACAGAGTTCTCACTGCAGGAGCATGCCAGTCGGCTTGACCACATTCAACATGGAGCAAAGCAGCAGAATTGTGCTGAAAACCGAAAATGCCTTTTAAAATGTTAGCTTGCAACCTTCAAAAGTGCTGTTTTTAGCGCTAGATCCATTTATTTTCATTGCTGTGCAGCCAGAAACTTTAAACAAAGGCAGGATACATGTATCCAGATTGCAAACAATCCTAGCACTCAAGGGAAGACGAATGCTGAATGAAATGTGTATGTGCTTCATAGGAAAATCGGATTTAAAAGAACTCAGTTTAATGTGTTTTTCCATGAAGGAAGTGCAAAATCTCCTGTTTTGAAAGCATTTTTTTGTTGAAACGCCTAATTCTTTAAGAAATGTCAAAGGATTGCTAATGTAAAACCCCACCTATAAACTGTGTTCATTTTATATGTTTAAATGAAAGATTTAGGTGAATCTTAAAGTTAACCCAGTCTTGAGTTGATTAACTATTTAAAAAACACAATTGTGCCTTGACAGTCCTCAGCCTGGGAAAGATTGACACTTCACTGCTGGCAGGAAAGAACTCCTTGCTGTGGGGAGGCTTTGCATACTCGTGACACTGGACCTCATCAGACTTTTGTCTGGGCCCCAGGCAAAGACAATGGCAGGCTTGAACACTCATCCCTATAGGGGAGGTGCAGGATGTTCCATTCTCTGGGAGGAGCCTTCCATTGAACTTCAAAGGACTGGCCATTTGCTCACACTTGGAAATAAAAGAAAAAAAACTGACTTGTGATTTTGGATTAAATTGCTTATTTTGCCACAGAACTTCATGACATTTAACTTGCCGGCAAAATTAAGTAAAGGAATGAAAAGTACATACATTGAAATCTGAATTTATGATAGACATGTGAAGACTTGGTACACTTTCTTACTGCTAGGAAAAAGGGAATAAAGGTGCACACTCTAGATTTTATGGTTTAAATAGATATAAATTCAAGGATTAAAGGTTAAGGATTTTTGGGTGCGGGGGAGGAAAAGCGGTCCTGGCACAGGGCCACAAAAAAGTGAGATAAAGAATTATGTTACAGTCCTATGCCCATTCTTTGCACATCATTAACTATCTGTTTTGTCCACAATGAATAAGCTGCTGCTCTGTGCTACTTTAAATATCATTAATTCCCTACACCACTTATTGTAGGACCTGGGGCTCCCGTGTAATTGATGCCTGATGGAGTCTCCCATGACTGATTGAACCCTCACTACCCTTTTAAATCATTAAACGCAATAGGACTAAGGATCCTCCCATTAATGGTGAGCTTATATCTAGCCCATAGGGCATTATCTAACTCTGCAAGGACAACTCCATTTTTGTCTTTCCATCTAAATTGATCATGGGGGCTATGCGTAGATTGGGTTGTTTGTGGCTTTGGATAATCACCATATACTATTAGAAATGTCCACACAGAAACTGGTTGTTGCCTTGGGGCTATGTTATTTTACACAAATGGTGACTTACAGTCCATGATAAATGAGTAAATGTGTACTAGATACAGACTGCGGTCTTGACTTGAGAGCTTTGCAACCCTGATTATATTTCCTTTGTATTCTTTACATTTTAGTTTGTATGTATGATTTATGGCTCAAGAAGAAGAGAATTGGTATCTCGAAACGCGTCAGCCATCTACAATGAATTCAATCTTCTCTACTATTTGCGTTTGGAATAAACAACACTTGTAATATTCATACATCTGATTGTATTATTAGAAAGAGCCACACGTGCTTTCAAATTGTAAATTCTTACTTTGAACCATGTATAAGTTGTTTTGAATCAATGTTTAGGCGTCATATCGACGCAATTTAAAGGTGTGCAGGGGACGTGAGGGTTCTATTTTGGATCCTCTTTTTCTCACTTTCTAACGATTTCTTACTGTGTAAGGAACTGAAGTTATGCAAAAAGACTAATTGTGCAGAAACCATTAATTTTGCAAATCTAATATTGTGTACCCATGTTCTAGGGGTGATTGCACATATATGTGCTGAATTAGGAATTGTTAGGCCAAACCTTTATGATCAAAATTGACAAAATTCTATAGAAAGACAATACCAGGTCTCACCGACTTGGGAGTTGGATGTAAATGTAACCCACAAAATATGTAATGTATGTGTCTGATTTGATTAGAGGGCATAAGTATATACATGTGTATTTGTGGGAAAGTAAAATCTTGGTCCCAATAATTATGGGAGGTTCCCAAGTCACATCATAAAAATGACAAACCTTTCTGTCATCCTACCTGCAAAAAGCAAGGCGGGAATCATAGCCTTGTGGGTATGGGTTGTACGTCTGCCCCTACCATAAACTTAGTGATGTCATTTGGCACAATAAATAAGGGAACCTCAGAATACACAAACACACACACACAGATTCCTGACTCCATCCTGATTCCCACTGTGGCACTCTGTTCCTGAATTCTTCATCTTGCTACTGATTCCAGATTTCTTTACAAAGCCAAGGCATTTGCTGAACTCTTTTTCAGCTAGGCCCAAATCCTAAAACCATCCCAAAACTTATGGGAAATAATTCTGATCCAGTCTGACTTACTACCATTAATGCTTGCTTGCTGAAACTTGCCATCCCACTGATCTACAGTGTCCAGCAACCAGAATGGCCAATCCAGTCCAGTTTGAGGTGCCAGTCCATTGACCAGAACCGCCCAGCTGACCTATCCCGACAGAAGTGCCCTGCTGTCCATATACCCGATCCGGATGACCAGAACCCTTCGGTCCAATCTTAAATTACAGTGGACTGTAAGTATCAATAGGAATCATAGTAAACCATAGTATATTTGCCTTATCTTGTCCTATCCACATCTCTCAACCATCCCATCTTTAACGTAAGAACCTATAATATTGTCAGAACCATTCTTGCAACTCTGTCCGTAATTCTTAGTGTTAGCGCTGATTATCTTCCTGCTGTTTTATTAGACCATAAGCCATTAGTGATTTGGATCAAATAAATTAATTTCCATAAAGAAATCGGGATATCCACCACTTGAAGGGTTACAGTGGCCAAGTAACTGTCGAGATTCACAGGTGGCATTCTTTTTCTTTGCCATTAATCTAGTTTAAGTAAAATCAACCTGTCAATTTAAAAAAGATTTCCTGTTTTTCTCTGTTCTATTTTTCTAAAAACACCCCTCATTCAAACTTGCATAACTTCCTCAATTTTATAGCTAGAGACTTAATTTCAACTCTGACTGAAACCTAAGACCCTTAGCTACATCCCTACCCGAGTGTATTTGACCCGTTTTTCTTAAAAATAGCATAGGGAATTTGCATTTTTGCAAAGGTTTTACACGTGTGTTTTCCCATTCAAAGTATTTCCAAACTTCCATTCTGATTCAAAGTGTGTATTGTTGCTCATCTAGTAGCTTATGTTTGTTAGGACCTTTTCAGTGTTGCTCCCATAGAGATTGTATATCAATTTAAGGACTTTTTGCACATGTTTCATTGTTTTTCTAAGCCATTTTCAAATGTCATTTTAAAAAGTGTAACATTTCCAAAACGTTTTTCTCTCTTGTTTGGGGAGGGAAGATTGTATTCAAACCCTGTACACTGTCCTATATTCCTGAATACCTTCTGCTTACATACATCTGTGTAGAATTGCATCTTTGTGAGTTGAGAAATTTGCAGGGGGAAATCTTAACCTAAGCGTTATCTTTTCAACAAGCCAAAACTGTTCTTTTCCCTGCATTCTATATTCTGTGTTGCTAAAAGGGAATTCAACTGCATTACCTACTTTCTGATTTGTATTGTCACCACATTGGTGATTGCTGCCTGCTATATATTAAAACATATGTTTGATTTGAATTTTAAATAAATAAATCAATATTACCTTTTTCCACCAGCCTGATTCCTGGTCCATTGTGACCTGGGGGTATTTTGAGAAGGAGTGTGATATGAGTGGTGTATCACTCAGAATATTGAACCTATAGACACAATAAAATAAGTATTTCATTTGTGCATTGCATGCTAGGCTCAAACCCGGGTGTATTGCCCGATTGAAATCCTTAACAGATTTGGGGGGTCATCCGGGATTTTGAATTCAAGTTACCACCCGTGACAGTCTTGCACAGCGGACTAACCTGCAGGGTACAGACACCTTGTTTGGTTGGTGTACTGTGCTATACTGTACAAGCACCTCTCAAAACAAATACTCCAAAATCAGGCCGGTTTGTAAAAGTAAAAGCAAATCAACCCTAAAATAATTGATAAAGAAATTGATATTTCCAAAATGGCGATCCCAGTAGAAATCAATATGGCTAGGCAACACCTCATGCACAAACTGCTGGTCAGGGGTGAGTGGCCAGAACAGAATGAACAGGTCTGGCTGCAGGAAATCAAAGAACAGGTCACTGCTGTGGACCTGGATACATGGCCGGACAAGGGCCCATTACACCAATCTCTTAGTGAACTGTACATGGCTCCAAAAGCGAAAGAGGAGCAGAGTAAAATTGCTAAAATAGCGGCCTACCTATACCTCCACATAGTAGTAATGCAGGAAAAGCATGCAGAAAACATAGTCCTGGCAAAGAATCAAGTGGAAACACTAGAGACAATCCAGACTGACCTAGACTCTGTAGAGCAAAGGCTACTGAAGAGCCAATAATTAGAGACAGAATCCAGGCAGTATCTGACAAAATTAAAAGAAGATCTGGCTCTCCTACAGCAAGAGAATGCAGAGCAAGACACCCAATTACAGGCACTGAAAGGGGAGTGTCAGGAAAGGTTTGACTCTTTACAACAGAGTAAGCATAAACTGACGCAACAATTACAGTTTAATAGAGCCTGCGCAGAGCAAATAGTTACCCTACAGGACCAGATAGACAAATTAAAAGAGGAAAATAAAATGATTAAAGACCTTCACTCTCAAGAGGAATTTGATGAGGAGCGCCAGAAATCCAGGGCATTCAAACAACAAAAGGGACGATCTGGCTGAACAGAGGGGCGCCCTAATTCAGGAGAGGGACGCCTTAGACCAGGAAGTGAGCCAATTAAGAACCAAGCTAGAGGAAAGAATGCTGGCCCTCCAGGAGCTCAATGAAGTAAAAATAGAATACGAGAAGCTACTAGAGCACACCAGGTGGGTGGAGGATGCTCTGGAAAAGAACACCCAGACTAATGATGCTAAAACTCAGTAGGTGAGTTGGGCCAGTATTATCAGACCAGGCAGGAAGCGCAGAGAGACAATGAGACTCTCTGTGAAAAGAATAATGTGCTCCACAAACAGATAGCAATGCAAGAACGAATTATTTAGACCAGTAAGGCCCTGGTAGAGGAACAAAAGATTTTGATGTTGGCATATCACCAGACCAGGAAATAGGGGCTGAAAGAGAAAAGGAAGAGAGGGATAGAGAAACCCCTGATCCTCACACCAGTACCCCTGTACTCAGGGACTCTAACCACTTCAATGCAATGAACTCTACCACCTTCATGTCCACTGACTCATATGAACCAGGGGCCACGGGGATGGTAGACTTCAACAAAATGTGAAAAATGGGACTGACAGATCAGCGCCTCACAGAAATGGATGGACAGGCGTCTCAGTACAGATCCCCAAATGTTAGGGCTACCTGCTCTGATCAGGAAGACTCCTGTGAGGGGAGAGTCAGGGAACTGGACCCACAAAACTACTGCCTTCCAAGAGATCAGTTTGTTAAATTTGGTGGGGAACTCCAGGAAATGAAGCCCAAGAAGAGTATCCTCAAGACCTCTTCCCAGATAGGGCAGTGGGGGAAGGGAGGTACTCTGCCAATCCTGGGAGAAGGGGAGAGTCAGAAGACTCTTCTGAGCACCACAAGAAGAGGGAAACTAGGCCCCCACATTCTGCAAGCCCTTCTCAAGCTCGCAGAATCAGGAAGTGCCTAGAGGATCAAATAGCCACCTCCTGTAGAAGTGCCTCTGAGTCAGAGGATGAGTGGATGTGGGTGACTAAGACCAAAAAGGCAAAAAAAATCAAGAGGGCTATGCAAAAAGATCCCTTGAAACAGATCAAGGCCATTCGGAGTGTTATAACACCCCATCACAAAAATGCCAAGTATTCAGTCTGGGAATACCTTGAATTATACAAACAGATGATGGATACTTTTCATCTGAAAGATAGTCAGAGTTGCATCCAATATGTGAAATGGACATTCTCCCCTGAATACTCCAGCTTCTTTGCGGGGCTGGAGGATCAGAACCACTCAAGATGGTCCACCTACAGAGCGGCCATCTTAAAACACTTCTCTGTCCATAGAAATCCCCAAGAGGCCTCCAAGGCGGCCTACAATCTGCAGTGTGGGGAAGATCAGGCCCCACAAGAATTTGTGCAGGAACTCAAACGTGCCTTCGCGCAGACCACCAGGAGGGTGCGCACAGATAGTAGGGAGTTCATTAACACTTTCTTCCATGAACTCCCCAAATACAACATGACTCAGCTGGTGAGGGACTTTCACGAGAAGAGATCACTGGACTGGGTCATAGAACAGGCAACCCGTATTTATGAGGTGCAGAAACCTGTAGAGAACAAAAACACCAATAAAAACCCCAAACCAGCCAACACTCCTGCTGCTGCTTAGGTGGCGGAGGTGAAGGTTTCCCCCATTTTAGATCTGGAGATGGGGGGGACTAAAAATATACTGGTACAGAATCCTTCCAGCCAAAGAACCAGAAGGCCCTCGGCCAATCGCAAACAGGTAGTCAGAGTGGTTATCTCACAAATGGGACCCCAAACTCCCCTGATTACATTAGCCTTCGATACAAGGGCTACAAACCCATCCTAGGGTATGTGTGGACTTTACCAGCCCAAGGGGGGGATCCAACCAGATAAGTACCAACCCAGGAAACTTCCCTCATAACTTTCCCCAGGAGGGCAGTAATCCCCCAAATGCCAGGTTGAGTTTCTTTCCCTGTTACCCTCAAAACCTCACCCCACAAAACAACCCTCCTTTCTTTACCCACTTTCCTGAGCCCAGACAGTCCAATCCGGAGAGGGGAGGCCAAGGGGGGAGGGTCACCCAAACTATCCAAACCCCAGGTATTTTGGGAGAAGGGACAGTTACCCTTCCCATGATCCACCTAGGATGGAACAGAGATCCCAGTTATCAGCCAGAGCGGGTGTCCCAACTGGAGCACCAGGTCCAAAACTTGTCCCAGGATCTGGGTCGCATGTTGAGGGTTCAGCAGAACCCTCAGATGAACATGGCGGCTCAGAACTCCACAAACCAAGGGTCTGGTACTCCAGAACAATGATGGGGAGAGAACCCCGATAACTCACCGGTTCCAAAGGAGGCACGGGGGGAAAGGGGGTGTAAAGCCTTAGAGGAAGCTTCCTTCCCCACTTGTGAAAAGCCTCTGGAAACCCATAAACCAGAACCAAAATCTCCTGCACCCGAAAGTCTGCAACCCAAGGAACAGAGGGCGGGTAGGAGAAGTAAAGGACCTAAAAAGACCCATTTTGTGGAGGAGGTCAGTCTCCTCCAATTTGAAGGAGAGGGGTCCTCAGAGGACTCTGGGAAAAAGATCATCTCCTTCAGGGATGGGGGAACTCCTCCCAAAGAAAAATGGGTCCCGAGAGATCCTAATCAAGACTGGGTGAATGTGGGGACTGAGTTAGGATCGACCACCATTGAACCCCAGAATAATAATCCAGAAAACCACCTTGCCCAAACATATTCTGGGGACTGCCTCCAAAGGGGGGGTGGGGATGGCCCAGAATCAGAAACAGGGTAGCCCAAAACTCCCCCAACATCCAACTGCCACATTTTTTTTACAGATCCCCAGGTTCCCACACAGAATCCTGCCCAAACTTCCCGTGCCGGAATCAAGAATCAAGAAACTAACCCACCAACTGGCCCAAAATGCACATTATCTTTGCCCTCTTGAGGATAAGGAGGGAAGATGTTATGCCCCGGTCCAAGTACAAGGGCAATGTATATTTTTGGCACTGGTGGACACTGGATCCCAAACCACTTTTCTCTCAAAGAGAGCTTTTCATCAGATGAATTCAGGATGGGGAGGAGAGATACCAGATCCTTCTCACCCTTCTTCCTGGACAACTTCAGAAATTCGATGGGAATGAAATTCCTGTCGAGGGGACTGCGAATGTGAAAATTAAAATTGGGCAACACAAGGTGAAACACCCGGCCATAATAGTGACTCTGGAGGGCACACCATGTTTACTGGGGAATGACATCCTGCGCACATTATCTCCCCTAATAGGCTGTGTAAACAAGGTCCTCTGGACCCAGACTAACCGACCAATAAAATTAAAACATAGTGTCAACCATGTTGGTTTAAATGGTACATGCCACATGGTTGAACAAAAACCGGATCATATTGAGTTCCATTTTCAAAACAACCAAATCCCTGCCGTGACAGGAATTGCAGTAGGACACCAAACTGGTGATGGGAAAATCAACCTTCATTCTAGTTTCAAGTGGCATTCCACACTGGAAGGATATACCCTGAAATTCTATACTAATTCACAATCAGAAAATCCCACTTCCATAGTCCAAAATGATGGGAAACTAGCTCAAAGCTTAGCTGACATTCAGAAAATGAGGGAACAGTTATACATCCCTATTCAGTTAAATGAGGGGAAGGACTCTGTTCTCGGCCGAGTGTGTGTGAACAACGGTAAAAGCTTCATCAGCGAAGCCATGTTCTGAAAACTCCCAAAAGTTCCAGCCATCCCACATTTAAATTGATAGACAAATGGGAAATGGACCTGGAAACACCAAATTCCAAACATCTCCTGCCTAGCAGGTGTATGCTCAAAATTTCCATAGGCAACAAGAGCACAGTACATAACTGTTGGGTCGCGCAAGATGTCCCTGCTGCATTCTATTTAGGCACTGACATTCTCTTGCCATTAGTTTGGACCTGATAAACTTCAAAGCCTGGTCCTGGTTAGGGGGCAATCCCATGGACTTTGATGATTCAGAAAAAGCATTTCTGTCAGCTTAATTGCTGCTGTATGCAGTTGAAGTTCAAATTGGAGAGGAAGTCACCATCCCAGAACGGACACGACTATTCTCACTTTAAGTAAAAATAAAAAGGAGGACAGAAACTGCAACATCCTGACGCATATGTTCATCTCAACGCCCATCTCCAACAGCAAGGGTTGTGTTAAACCCAAAACCATTAGTCAATACAGAACACAACACCATTCCAATATGGGTGGATAACTGCGACCTTAGGAGTATCACTCTGGGCGCAGGCACCATTATTGGAATGGCAGTTGATGACCGACATTTTTCCATAGATTTCGGTAATGAACTGATAGGACCAATCCCCAGTGACTGTTTTGACTGTGATAGCGACAATAAAAAAAGCCAGGATGGCGGGCACCACCTAATTCACAATATGTTCATATAATGCTTGTATATTAATCCAAAATGGTGAGTTCATGAATTTTGAGGTGCAGACCGCCAAAAATAACCCAGAGACACCTGGGTCCAAGAACACTATAAACACAAGAAAGCATAGTGTATCACACTCTGCTAGACGATCGCTCTCTATGTTCTACCTCTAAAAGAGGTTACTACATTTGATTAGAAAAAATTGCATATCCTTTTATGACTCAATATTTGCTGCTTATAAAAAATAATAATTGTATATCCATAATTTGGTGCTTTTTCTTTTCATGAGGTTGGTCATGCAGTTTGTTTGTATTCAAACATAACTTTTGTATGGAAGATAATTGACCACCACATTGGACTCATGTAAAACAAAGGGAAAGCATTTTAATGTAGCCAATGCATTTCGGAGAATATCACTCTCCTTCATCAGGGATGTGCCCCCTATACACAAACCAAAATACTATCAAATAAAGAATACATGTGCATATATATATTTTAGATATTACATACCAAAGTTCCAATCGTGGTTTTCAGGATGTTTCAGAAACAATAATAGAAAATAAACAGAATAAAAATAAGCTAAATATACAAAAAGCATCAGGAAATACATAAAAAAATACAATTTCACTGATATTTCAATTTATAACGTGCAGGTTATACATTTGGGCTCAAAAGTAAATACCTCAATTGTATCTCTCTTGCCGAATTCAATGAACTAAGCTCCGTTCAGAAACCAGATCCTCCCTAAGATCGGATATACATATAATAAATCATGTTATCATCTAGTCGTTGTCATTACTGCCAGTAATATTGAATAGTAAATAGAAAATAATATCTTACTTGCACGTAGGTGTGTCCCATTAACACGTAATAACGTGATAGTAACGTAGAGTCAGTCCGTGCCTTTAAACAAAGGTTGAAATGTACGATTGTGATTACAAGGGTTGTGACATTAGTTGAATACTTTCTCAAAGATCACCAGAATCACAAAAGCACGAGGCTTCAGCTTACCTTCATGCTCGAACTGCCGTGCTGGGGAGAACGCACACGCGTCCTCACAACGCTGGTTTTTATTTGTTGCCATGGTTGCAGCCATAGACGCCTGAGTCTGACACACCTGTGGGTGTGTCATGCCTGAGCTGTCTTGCGCCCCAGTCTCGCTTACTCAGCAGGGGCCGGGACATGCTGCAAACCAGCAAATTCATAGAAGTGTTACTAAACAAATATGTAAGTCCTGCATGCTGTCAAAAGTTAAACAAATCACTCGTCACAAACGAATGTAAATCGCTAACGCTTAGATTACTGAACCGTAACCTCATATTAATTAAACTACATCAACAGCAGTTCAAAATTAGGGGATGGTACAAAAAAAAAACACATACCGCATGTGTATGTGTGCATTGGACGCCAAGGGATCTAAATCACACCTGCATACATTATTCCATTAACACCAGCTCCAGGATGGAGGGTAGTGCACATAACTTACCTGCTAACTACATTAATGGATCTGTACTATTGAGGCAGAGCAACATGAAGGTGCTAACAGTAGACATAATGAATAGTATTTTTCTTTGTTGGTAATCATGCGTAATGTCTCTCATTGTTGGTAACCGTACTCAGTTGCTAAAAGAATTGTTTCATTTTCAGACTCAAGTTAGATAAGTGAGAATAGAAGAGAAGAAAAATACTATTCATTATGTCTACTGTTAGCACCTTCATGTTGCTGTGCCTCAATAGTACAGATCCATTAATGTAGTTAGCAGGTAAGTTATGTGCACTGGTTGACCAATCAAGAGGAGGGCCTTGTGCCTTTCATAGCAACTCCCCTAGTTAGAGCAGGTGCCGATTTGTGTTTAATTACTACACAGAATGTAGGCGCTACTTTAGTAGCCTTCACGTTACACACACGCATTTAGAAGCGATACATGCTTTTTTGCACTACCCTCCATCCTGGAGCTGGTGTTAATAGAATAATATATGCAGGTGTGATTTAGATCCCTTGGCGTCCAATGCACACATACGGTATGTTTTTTTTTGTACCATCCCCTAATTTTGAACTGCTGTTGATGTAGTTTAATTAAAGGATAGTTCCGGGACTTTTTTTTTTATTGTCCCTACGGGTCGGCCATGTGTTTGTAAGCATAAATCGGTAGATCGTAGGAAACTTTCCTATGGACCTTACCCGACTTTTCGCCCATTATCGCACTCGAAATCAGCCTCCATTTTGTGATAATCCTATCATTTCGCCGCATCGACCTGGCTCACCTGCCTTTGCGGCACTAAATCAAATCCCCCGCCCCTGAGCCTGACATCAGCAGACGCGTACTGCCCATTTCAAGCACGTCTCTGTCAACAATCGCTGCGCCTCAGCTATTGACGTGTTGCCATGGAAATGGCAGGACGCCTCTTTCCCCAATAAGTATAAACAGACCGTTTCACAACATACAGCAGCAGATTTTCGATTCCATTACTCTCTCTGGCCCTCATTACGACCCTGGCGGAAAGGGGAAAACGATGGCGGAAATGCAATTCCGCCATCGAATAGCGCTCGGTGCGACTATGACCCGTCACCGGAAAGTACGAAGCCATTAGCGACACCGTAGTGAACGCCAACGCTAACTGCACCAAGCACGCGCGCGCGCGCCATGCCAAACCGCAAACACCACCATGGCGCAAGGGTACGCCAATTCCGACCCTAGCGGACATGTACCTAACGCCATCAGGCATGGCGTAATGTACCATTCCGCCATGGCGAGAAGTACGGCATCGCGAATCAACCGTAAACGGCCCCACTGAGTGCCTGTACACCGCTCCCTGCCCACAAAGTACAACTCCCCGTAGGTGCAATGAAGTCACAATGCAACCATTGAAATGTACAAGTCACCCCTGCATGGCAACGAACAAAAGAAACACAAGAGGGGCCAATGGGAGCTGCAGGGCACAGATGGCACGAATACAGAAGCCATCCCAATGGACATGACCACAGTCCCCCACCAAGAAACGCACGCAAACACAGGCACCTGTGACCAGCAATATTCCGAAAATCACATCATTCCACCAGTCCACCTGGCTGACCGGCATCTGTTACACAAAACCCAATCCCCCACCCCTGAGCATGACAACATTCAAACAGTCATATTGGCAGCCCCCATCCCTGACCTCACTGTGCTTCGTAGGCAAACGCGCCCAGCACAGTACCACGCAACTAAACCCCGAAGCTGGAACCCAATGCAGACCTCCTCACAATACATCGCCCCCCAAATAGGCATATGCCACATCACTTGCAAAGACAAACGCTACACGGGCCAAATCAGAATAGAAATTTAATGCACATCAAAGTCACCAAGCCCATACAGCCATCAGGCCATGAACTACAAAACACTAATCACCATTGTGGGCTGCATCCGCAAGAAATGACCAGCCACTACCTGTGTGTCGCCCTGTTCCCCCATGGTACACAGAGCCACATTCACGTACGAAAAGGCAACATGGAAGCGCACAGAACCGCAGGGCCGACCCAATGGGGAGGCACTAGTCCAGCTGAAAGGCCGAAATGTTGCTCCGAGCCACCAGTACTGCGTAAGGGCATGTGGGCCATTGGCGATCGTCCCATAAGATCGTAATGCTGCTCCACTGATTAACACGAAGCAGCAGGTGTCGGGAGTAAAATCCATCTGCAGGAGTGGCATACAGATGGCAGTGGCAAAAGGGGAGGAGATACCTGTCAACCAAAAGAAAAGAACAAGAACAGAATGGCCATCAGAACTACATTCGAACAACTCACTTCAATGATCACACGAAATCCACAGCCATATGCATGCTAGCCCACTCAAAAGGATCATCACCACCCCAAAACCACTTGCGACTCATGACCATCTATATCGAGGTGCAAACACCATCACAAACGAGTGTACCTGTGCATGCGTCTGTCAAAACAGAATCCATCAGATGGGAATGTTAACGTGCATGGACACAAGTGTCTGAGGGCGCGTCGAGACAGGGAGGGCTCAACAAGGCCAGATAGACGATGGTCCCACTATGGCAGCCCTGCATCACATAGCGTAGGGGAGGCGGATAGATCCCAAGAAGCCCTGTACATGGCAAACTCTGTATCAAATCACCTGCCCATGCATCCATTCATCATTCCCTCATCCCGGGATCAAAACGCATGAATAATTACTCACATAACATTAGAAACATCCATTGAGTCTGTGCGTAATGCAGCCTGCTAAATCCACAGTGCCCCAGCCCGTAATTCCAGTGTTGTGAAGTAACAAGTATTTGGGAACGGCCTGCCTCATCGCCCACGTAGCTATTGCGCATCCCAAACTTTTCATATCAATCATTGCTCCCTCGCCATGGGCCCTGTCTCAAGGACATTCAACAATAGAACGTTACATTTGCAGTCAGACCTGTGGGCATCTCCTCGCCGCTAGCTGGAAACCGAATGCGCCGCCCTTCGAATTCCTCATTTGCAACATCACGTCGAAAAGGCATCTGTGGCCGTTTGAAATCACTAATTATTCCATCGAGTGCGGCTGTGTGTGAAAATGGCAACTGCCTTCACCCACAAATGGGACGCCCCGCCCGTCGTTGCAACTCGGTACAGTGATGCATGAGGGCCCACCGTTACTCGAGTACTACGTTCCACTGACCCTTCACAAGTCCGTTCGCGACTGCACAGATAGTATGGGAAACAATGGTACCACAGCAGAATGAACATATCAACCAATCTTACACGGCCATCGGGTACAAATACATGATTGCAATAGCAAGATACCATTCCCCGATTTGCAGCGTTGTGCGCGGGACGTGCTCGGCCAAAGGGGAGAGCAGTTTGCACAGGTGGAATTAATCACCACAGGTGGAGGCCATACAGCCTGGAAACACATAAATTACACAGCCAGTCTCCTCCCACAACCACACCGAAATGCTACCGGCAGGACTCGCGATGTTGGCCCTGGGGGACCTGATAGCACTGCAAGTGCTCCGACTCCAAGAAGAAGACGAACACCAACTACAACCAGCCGCACGGAGGAGACGCAGGAGGAGGAGGAGGCCAAGGCAGGGCCAGCAAGGCCCACCAGCACAGCCACTACCACCACGCAGGCAGCCCGCAATCCCACGCCTCCGAGCACATCCGTTCAACCTCACTGATGAGCAGATCCACACCCTCTACCGTCTGGACCGGGACACCATAGCCGCCATTGTGGACATGACACAGGCTGACCTTGTCAGCATGATAGATAGCCCAACCGCCATCCCACCCCTACTGAAGGTGGTGTCTGTACTACACTTCCTGGCCACAGGCACCTACCAGCACACAGTCGGACAGTTGCATGGCATTTCTCAGCCACTGTTCTCACGGACACTATTTCAAGTGCTCGATGCCCTCCTGCAGCACGCAGACGACTACATCTCTCTACCACGCTCGGAGCAGGAAATTACCAACACAAAAGTGGGATTCCATGCACTTGCCGGCATACCGGGTTGCATTGGTGCCATCGACTGCACCCATGTTGAATTGGTCGTCCCACATGCCATGGAGGCCCAGTACCGCAACCGAAAACAATTTCATTCCCTGAATGTACAAATGGTGTGTGACTCCAACAGGATCATTACACATTGTTGTGCCCGATTCCCTGGATCAACCCATGATTCTATGGTCTTGAGGAACTCTACAATACCACGCTACATGGAGCGACACGCAGGGAACAGATCCTGGCTACTCGGTGAGTCTCATTACATGCATGATGATGTGGGGTATGTGAATTGGCAATGTACTGGCAGGAAGGGGGGGGGGTGTGCGTACGTATCAATGGCATTCCACATCCTACGTTTCTCGTCCACATACAGGTGATGCTGGATATCCACTGAAGAGATGGCTCCTCACACCAGTCCGGAACCCACGGGACCAGCATGAGGAGGACTACAACCATGCCCACTCACGTACCCGTGTAGTCATAGAACAGGCATTCGGCCTACTGAAGGGCCGTTTCCGCTGCCTCAGCAGGTCTGGCGGGGCACTCCTGTACCGCCATGAGAAGGTTGCAAAGATGGTCATGGCATGTGTCATGCTCCACAACATGTGCGTACGTAGAAATGTGCCCATGCCCCCTGACGCAGTACTGCAACCACCTGATGATGGTCATGATGAGGGTGGGGATGTGGC
This sequence comes from Ambystoma mexicanum, assembly GCF_040938575.1. Lineage (NCBI taxonomy): Eukaryota > Metazoa > Chordata > Amphibia > Caudata > Ambystomatidae > Ambystoma > Ambystoma mexicanum. Next base: position 1,319,765,707 of record NC_090935.1, on the reverse strand, counting down.
AGCACCTCATGGAGTCTGCGAGGCACCGGAGGCCCGTGACATTCGTCAGCATCTCATTGATGTATGCTTCTAGCACTCACGCCTGGTGGCTGATACATGGACACGGGACTCGTGGCACTGCGTGTGTCTGGGACATGCACAATATGGACTCTACGCCTATGATGGCCTTGTACACAAAGATCAATGTCCACACATCTCATTGGTTTATCGTGCACTTTTTATGGCATATGTGATGTCATGTTGAACACCCTATCGACCCGCCACCCAAGTGAGCCCAACACACCCCCTCCACCCTCCTACCTCCCCCCCGAACACCAGTGTCCAAAGATGCTCATTGTCAGTGGGCTGTCGCTATTGCAAGCCCCCTCTGCGGGTATCAGGGGCACCCCTGCCTGTGGAGCGCAGGTTCCTTCCAGATCTACGTTGGGGGCTGCCCTGGACGGAACTTGCAACGGATGATGTGTCTGCCTGCTCACGTCCATGCATGTCCCTAAGGGTTTGCGAGAGCTCAGTGAGCACACGGCGCACTGCGGCAAGTTCGGCACATACGTCTTTGGACGTCGCATGCAGTTCCCCCCTCAGGCTCTCGGTGCTTCTCTCAATTTGTGCCCTTAGCGTCTCTGTGCCTCTCTCCATTTCTGCCCTAAGTGTCTCAGTTGATGTTTCTATGTCTGCCTTAGTGCCCCCACATTCATCGGCATGGTCCTTGAGGAGTGTGGCCAGTTGCTGCTGTTGTTCGATCAACTGGTCGAGGGACTGTTGCCTCTGCTGGGCCATGGCCATTTGCGGGGGTGTCGCAGAGGGGCTGTTGTCCTCATGTTGCCTTGCCACAGGGCTTGTGGGGGATGGCCAGTCGTCGTCTTGTGGGTGCCCCTGCGTGGTATCCTCATGTTGTACGGGATGGGACAGACAGGGGGATTGGGACAGGTCATGGATGGATCTGACTTCGGCATCCCCGTTTTCTGTGTCGGAGCATGCTGCCATCAATGAGGTGTCGCCTATGGTGCTGCTGCCACCTGAGGCAGTGCCTTCTGTGGCATCCATTGGGGGGACCTGTGGTGGTGGTGTTGTGGGCATGCTGGCTGCTGGGGTGCCTGTTGATGTTCCCTCCTCTGTGCTGCCACCTGATTTGTGCTGCTGCCGTGTCTTGATGCGTGCAGCTGAGGTGGAGGGTCTCTGGCCGTTGGTCTTGGCCCTCTTTGCAGGTGTGCTGGTAGGGGTGTCCTGTAGCTCGTCGTTTGGATCGGACCCTGTGGTGGAGTAAAGGAGGGCGAGGGTTATTGATGGGTCTGTGGGAATTGGAATGGCATTGTATCACATGCTTTGGGGTGGTACCTGAGGGTGATTTGGGTCGGGGCCTTGGAGGTGCTTTGATTTGTGTGTGGAGTGAGGGTGCAGTTGTTTGGCAGCCTGCAGTTAGGGTGTGCCTGATGCACGTGTAGTGCGTGTATTAGGGGTTTTTAATTATTTATGTATTTATTGTGGGTTTTAACGTGCGCTATCAGGCCGATGTGTGTGGACGTTCTCCTGGACATGTGTTTCTGTTGCACTATGTGGACGCATGGTACTTCACATGGATGGACTGTGTGGATTTGGCATTGTTTTATCTGGTCCACCTACCTGATTCTTCGGATGTCTGCACTCCTTTCTCCATCCCTCCGACTCCCTCTATGCTCTCCATTCCGATGGTGGAGGCACAGATTTCTTCCCAGGGGGTCAACTTGATGGGTGATTCAGGTCCTCCCCCGGTGGCTGTGGCAATGTTGCGGTTGGCAGAGAGTATGCTGCGGACGCGTATCCGCAGGTCGTCCCATCGCTTGCGGCATTGCTGTGGGGTGCGGGGTGCGGTCCCCGCAGTTCGCACAAGGGTACTTGCGCTGCTGGCAAGTGGAGCTGTCAGGGAGCGATAAAGGCCAAGAGGTGCCAAAGACCATGTACACTTCAAAGTGGTCTATAGAGCATGGGTTGTTGTTCCCATGTCTACCTCCAGACCCCGTGTCTCCTGCCAAGCATCCCCCCTCACGCTGGACGGCCCCCTGCAATCCACATAAGTGTGTCTCCATTCACGAGTCTTCCTGTGTCTTGTCTGCACGACCACTGCCCCGATCCACCCCCCGCCCTATCAAAGGCAGTTCGCACCGGGGTACTTGTGCTGGCAAGTGGAGCTGTCAGGGAGCGATAAAGGCCAAGAGGTGCCAAAGACCATGTACACTTCAAAGTGGTCTATAGAGCATGGGTTGTTGTTCCCATGTCTACCTCCAGACCCCGTGTCTCCTGCCAAGCATCCCCCCTCACGCTGGACGGCCCCCTGCAATCCACATAAGTGTGTCTCCATTCACGAGTCTTCCTGTGTCTTGTCTGCACGACCACCGCCCCGATCCACCCCCCGCCCTATCAAAGGCAGTTCGCACCAGGGTACTTGCGCTGCTGGCAAGTGGAGCTGTCAGGGAGCGATAAAGGCCAAGAGGTGCCAAAGACCATGTACACTTCAAAGTGGTCTATAGAGCATGGGTTGTTGTTCCCATGTCTACCTCCAGACCCCGTGTCTCCTGCCAAGCATCCCCCCTCACGCTGGACGGCCCCCTGCAGACCGCATAATGCCACGACATATACACGTCATTCATTCACAAACACACCCCTGTTTCGAATTCTTTATAACCCACTTCATATTTCTAATGAGAACTTCTTTGCGCTTTGCTAGTCAACCCGTGAAGGTGCTGGTTATCTGCTCTTCGTCTCTGTGAACTTCCGTGACCACTTTGAGCAAACTCGTCAGTTTGCAACCTGTGAACTGCTCCCTGTTCTACGACAAGAAACTACTCTGATCCCTGCATCCAACTGTTTGTTCGTCAAGGTAAGTCCATGTACCATAATCATTTTGCGCCCAATTTTTTAATTTATATCTATTTGCTAGTAGTCATCAAATTGCATCCATGTTTTCTTTTCGTTCACGACAGTACATGCAAGGAACTAGTCACATGTTCTGAGTTTAGTCAAATTACTTTTTCTATTTTTTGAAAGTTATTGAAATACTTATCCGCATGTGAATAACGTGTATAGTTCCAAGAACCAAAACGGACCTTGCATTGAACCTTTTATGTGTCATTTAATGTTTTAACACATTGGTATTCATAGAGAATTGTTGATCTTTACTTTTCAGAACTTTCCATAATGCCTGCCTGTTCCATTGGCGGTTGCCCTTCGAAGACCCATAACAAATCTGAAGGTACTATAATGCATGTTTTCCCTAAGACAATAGATCAGATAAGAGAATGGGTCCGATATTGCGGATATCCAGCCTCTGAGATAGAAAGTAGAGTCCTAGAAGTCTTTGCGGACAAGAGGGGTGATCGATACCGCATCTGCAGCAGGCACTTTAGCCCAGACATGTACTCCACATCATTGCTAATAAAGAAGAAAACACCGCGAGCGAGGCGAAAATTGCTCTCAACCGCTATTCCCACTCTATTCGTCCACATCCCTCCACTGGTGAGTCAAGTTTACGTATTTATCTCTCGGCATTGCGGTAGTGTGTAGCATTAGCTAACAATAATTTCCCCATTTATGTATCCACTCAATATGAAGGCGGAAGATTCTCCATCCGTGTCGTTATTGCAGTCACCAGCCACTTCAAGCGCCTATCGGGTAATCTTACTTAGCTATTCTGACACTGACTTGTTTTAGGCATGTAAATCAATAGTTTTAATTGATCGTGTAATTATTTTACCTAATGGTACACCACAGTACTCGTCCTCTAGTCTTTGTTTTCAGTTATAATTATTGTTATCCAAAATAATGCAAGTACTGTCTTTCAGGGAGATGCTGAGGAGTCCAACGCATTGACGACAACCGTAGATGTCACTCAGATGCTCGAGGTACGTTTCCGGACAGTTCCATCGATGGAGATCATCAGATCTTGCATTCTTGTAGCGTGATTGTTACACACAATGTTTCTTTCGTTTTTAGCCATTGGTATGTCCTTCTGTCGTCGCCCTCCTATGTGTCTTCTTTTTTCAATATTGTGTTCATTACTAATGAAAGTCCTATGTTTCAGGGAGTCGATGGAGCATTAGTCCAAGAAGAAGGGGGAGCATGCAGTTACGGGTCGGCGCAACAGCTTGCAGAAGTGTGCACCGCAGTTACAGCGTCCCTTGATGTTCTTATGCATTTCGAGGTATGGATACTGACAGATCAATCATGCGAGATCAAATGACGTGATTACATCCGCTATACTTCCTTCTTTATTAACGCAAGTACTATGTTTCAGGGAGCTGACGGAGCTTCTTCAACAAGAACATCACCCCTAGTAGTTGATGCAGATCTCTGGGTGGTGACACTTCCAACGATGGAGCAAATCGAATCATATTTAGATATCCATTATTTATTTTAGACAACTGATCATTTGTGCAGGTCTATTTAGATGAGCCGTTGACGCCTGCAGAAAGTTTATGTTCTTTTAAACAAAATAGAAAACCATACTAATGCAATTACTGTGTTTCAGGGAGTTGCTGAAGCGTCATCTTCAATAATATCATCAATGGAAGTCTATGCGGAGCCCGAGGTATGGATCTTGACAGTTCAATCTAACTAGATCAACAATGCGTGAACTATTGTCGTTTGAATGTTCTACACAATGCGTTAATTCGTGTTTTGCTATTGAGATGTACGTATGGGTATTGGTCCCCAAGTACATTTTGTGTTTTCAATATTATTATACATACTAATGAAAGTTCTATGTTTCAGGGAGTCGATGGAGCCTCAGTGAGTGATGGATGTGCTTATCATGAAAATATAGTCGTTGCAGCGCGAGAGGAAGTGGAGACATGCACACACGAGTCGGAGCAACAGCGTCCAGATGTTGAAGTTCGAGGCAAGAAAGTTTCAAAGAAAAGAAAGCAAAAGAAGGTTAGTGTCCTGTTCACTATATTATGTTGTCTTTCACTGTCAATAGTTCAATACTGTAAGTTGTGTTTAAACTGAACATCCCTTTTCTAATCTGTCCTCTAGTTGCGAGTGGGTGTAAGAACTAGATCTACACAGACAGTGAAGCGAACGAGAGATGTTGCTTGTCAAACCTTTTGGCAGGGACTTGAGACTGGAGATGCATCGTGCCAATGGGAAGAATATGAAGTGATTGACAACGGAGCTATACCACCACCAGCCATTGATAGTGAATGTCCTCCTGGTAGTTTGGATGCAGTCGGAGATCAATTCACAGAATCCACACCCGCAAAAAATAAGAGCGCGCGAAAGTTGAAGACATTGTTTTTTTCTCCCATCTCCGGACAAGGAACAGATGTTGCAATGGAAGAGAATGAAGTGGACGACAATGAAACACCATCAATATCACTCAGCATAGCGGAAGACGATATCAGAGATTGTACCTTTCATGCGAGTGACATGTCCTCAACGTTACAGGCCGAACCAGCTGGGATGCAGAGTGACAGTATAAGGAAAGAGGCCAAATTCATTGTATTCGATAGCTGTTTGATGGATATTATTATGATGATGAAATGTGGGCATTGGGTTGGTGGGGAAGTATGTGGGGAGCCATTGATTAATGTGACTCGTGCAATTCGAGGCACTAACCTTAAAATACATGCCACCTGTACACAATATCATCCGTTCGCATGGTCTGCACAACCCATGCTGGGGCAACTGCCAGCAGGCAATCTACTTTGTGCAGCGGCCGCACTTTTTAGTGGTTCAAGTTTTAAAAAGTTACAGTATTTCTTTCAGTTTGTGGGAATCCATTTCATTGCGAAAACTCAGTTCTACAAATACCAAACCGATTATCTATTTCCAGCCATCAGCGAAGCTTGGAGAATGGAAAAAATGTCAATGGAAAGTACATTCGCGGGCAAACGCTTCAGGCTAGCCGGTGATGGACAGTGCGACAGCCCAGGATTTTCAGCCAAGTACTGCACCTACCACTTTCAGGACATGGAAAGTAAGAAAATTGTGAGTTCGGTGGTCGTGCAGGTGTCACAAAGTACATCCTCAGTGGCCATGGAGAAAGTTGGCTTTGTAGCATCATTGCAAGAACTACAATCGCGGGGAATGGTGATCGACCTGATAGCCACGGACAGACACGTTTCAATTGCCAAGACAATGAGAGAAGAGTACAAAAATATAAATCACCAATTTGACGTATGGCATCTTGCAAAAACAATCAATAAAAAATTGTCGGCTGCAGGAAAAAAAAAAGATATGCAAGGTATTTCACAGTGGTCCAAGTCAATCAGCAACCATCTTTGGTGGAGCTCAAAAACATGTGAAGGGTCGTTGGAAATTCTACTGGAAAAATGGCGGTCAGTAATGTTGCACTGTAGCAACGTACATCGATGGTCGACAAATGAACATTTCCACAAATGTGAACATGGCCATTTGTCCACAGAGGAGGCACAGAAGAAGAAGTGGTTGATTCCTTCATCACCCACTCACAAGGCCATTGAAAAGATTGTATTTGATAAAACTATAACAAGAGATTTGAGGGGACTCACGGAATTCTGCCACACAGGAGATTTGGAGGTGTTCCACAATATGTGCCTAAAGTACAGGTCCAAAAGATTGCATTTTGGCATGGAAGGCATGATAAATCGGACTCTTCTAGCGGTCTTGGCACATAACCATAATGTTGGCCGTCAACAAAGTAGGACGACCGGAACTTTAGGGACGCTTCGCTACAATAAGGCCTTCACTAAAAGAAGTAAACAATGGGTGATCAAACCAGTGTTTGAGGATATGCAATATGAGTTTATTGAGAGACTTATCGTAGATGTCCTCGATAGGCACATACATGGAGTGGTGAACGAACCTATGCAGGGGACAACTGCATTGCCACCCAACATTGCCTCTGTTCCATGTCCACCTAAAGCAGAGCTCATTGAGAAATACACATCACGGTTTAAATGATTGTAATTTGATTGTCTGTTCTCTCGAGTCTCCTCATGTTGCAGGCCCAAACTAGAAATGTGTGCTCGCTCAAAGTGAAGGTCAGCTGCTTTGATGTTTTGCTCGGGTGGCGGAACGGCCCACGACCCAGTATAAGGTTCTATTGTGATTTGACCTTGACAGGCCGGGACCATCCCGAAAGACTAAGAAAAGATAATGAATAAAATTTCAGAAACGAAACGATGAGCCACGTTCATTAGAAGAAGTAACGTCGGCAAAGAAGGAGTGGTGTTTCGGGTCTGCCCTACACAGAGACACAATGGAAAATGCAAATATAATGTAAGTAACTTTTGATGAGTTTATACCGCAATTTCATTACTATACAGTGGCTTTAAAGACGGGTTCAGTTGTACTTGTTCGTTCTATGTGGCATATTGTTTTCTACCGCGCACTATCTTGAGGAGAAACATCTGCTTTTACTGAAGTACCTCAAAACCTTCCTCTTTGCTTCTGCTTTCTCTCTCCCTCTCCCCTGCTACAACTGGTCCACTGTCTGCGACCTCGGTCCTGGGCCCTTCCACTCTCCACCTGCACTGCCTCCCTGTCAACCCCTGCACTGGGGGACTGTCTCAGTATCCTACAGCCCCCCCTTCCCAGCACTTGTTTTGCACTTACCTTGCACTTGCCACCAGCTGGCCCTATTTATTTATTATTTTATGCTACTTACCTTGTACTCCACTCCCCCCCCCTCCATGCCTCGCCACGCCTTTAAACACTTGTGTACACCCAGTAGCGCTGTCCTCGCTATGAAATGAATAATTTTAATAAGGATCTGATGGTGAGACTAATTTCATTTTTTATGTTTTTAGGTACATCATTCACTACTGTCTGTGTCACGAGTACCAGACACCGGCGGACGGCTTCTACAGCCGCCAGTTGCTTCTCCGCGTGAACAACGTTACCACCCTGACCATTTTATGGGACGATCGCCAAGTACAAGTATGCCCTTACGCGGTACTAACGGTTAGATGCAACATACCTACCGTTGTGGTGGCCTAGTGCCTCGTTGTTGGAACAGCCATGCGATTATCAGTGCGACCGAAGAGCTTATTTTTATCGTAAACCAACACCCTGTGTACTGCACACGAACATCGCTTCCCTCAAGACGAACTAATTTGGATCGAGAGCAAAGAAAAATGCAAATCGCTGAATATTCTCTAAACATTTGATGTCCAATAAACGTACTTTGCCAAATGTACAATCTTGCCGTTTGCTTTTAAACCACGGTTTCACATTCCGAATTGTGGCGCTGTATTGTGAGATGCTCTAAGACCCTGTGTACAGCAAAGGACCATCGCGTTCCTCAATACGAACTTTTTGGAACATGAGCAAATAAAAATGCAAATCGCTGAATATTCTCTAAACATTTGATGTCAAATAAATGTACTTTACCACATTTACAATCTTGCGGTTTGATTTCAAAGTACAGTTTCATATTCCGAATTGTGGTGCGCTGTATTGTGAGCTGATCTGTGTTGATTTCCGGGGTCTGTGTGGAGTCGCGTAGAAGACGCCTGGGCGCGTTTGCCTACGCAGCTCAGTCACGTCACGGATAGAGGCGGGGAATATGAATGTTTTGATAAAGTCTGTTTCAGGGGCGGGGGATTTGATTTAGTGCCGCAAAGGCAGGTGAGCCAGGTCGATGCGGCGAAATGATAGGATTATCACAAAATGGAGGCTGATTTCGAGTGCGATAATGGGCGAAAAGTCGGGTAAGGTCCATAGGAAAGTTTCCTACGATCTACCGATTTATGCTTACAAACACATGGCCGACCCGTAGGGACAATAAAAAAAAAGTCCCGGAACTATCCTTTAATATGAGGTTACGGTTCAGTAATCTAAGCGTTAGCGATTTACATTCGTTTGTGACGAGTGATTTGTTTAACTTTTGATCGCGCGCGGGACTTACATATTTGTTTAGTAACACTTCTATGAATTCGCCGGTTTGCAGCACGTCCCGGCCCCAGCTGAGTAAGCGAGGCTGGGGCGCAAGACGGCTGAGTCATGACACACCCACTGGTGCGTCAGACTCAGGCGTCTATGGCTGCAACCATGGCAACCAATAAAAACCAGCATTGTGAGGACGCATGCACGTTCTCCCCAGCACGGCAGTACGAGCATGAAGGTAAGCTGAAGCCTTGCACTTTTGTGATTCTGGTGATCTTTGAGAAAGAATTTAACTAATGTCACGACCCTTGTAATCACAATCGTGCATTTCAAGCTTTGTTTAAAGGCACGGACTGACTCTACGTTACTATCACGTTATTACATGTTAATGGGACGCACCTACGTGCAAGTAAGATATTATTTTCTATTTACTATTCAATATTACTGGCAGTAATGACAACGACTAGATGAAAGCGTGATTGATTATATGTATATCCGATCTTAGGGAGGATCTGGTTTCTGAACCGAGCTTGGTTCATTGAATTCGGCAAGAGAGATACAATTGAGGTATTTACTTTTGAGCCCAAATGTATAACCTGCACGTTATAAATTGAAATATCAGTGAAATGGTATTCTTTGATGTATTTCCTGATGCTTTTTGTATATTTTGCTTATTTATATTCTGTTTATTTTCTATTATTGTTTCTGAAACATCCTGAAAACCACAATTGGAACTTTGGTATATAATATCTAAAATATATATATGCACATGTATTCTTTATTTGATAATATTATGGTTTGCGTATAGGGGGCACAGCCCCGATGAAGGAGAGTGATATTCTCCGAAATGCATTGGCTACATTAAAATGCTTTCCCTCTGTTTTCCATGAGTCCAATGTGGTGGTCTATTATCTTCCATACAAGAGTTATGTTTGAATACAAACAAACTGCATGACCAACTTCATGAAAATAAAAAGTACCAAATCATGGATATAAAATTATTTTTTATAAGCAGCAAATATTGAGTTATAAAAGGATATGCAATTTTTTCTGATCAAATGTAGTAACCTCTTTTAGAGGTACAAAAAAGAGAGCGACCGTCTAGCAGAGTGTGATACACTCCGCTTTCTTGTGTTTATAGTGATAGCTACAATGACAACACCAGACAGGATCTTCACCCGGCATGGGGGGAATTTCCTGGTGTACTCATCCTGCCCTTAAGGTAAGGAAGAGGTGACCTGTGACTTCAGGAAGCATGAGGTGATCTTCCAAGTCCACCAGGACTGCCTTCCCGGCCTAAAACCCTCAGCCCAGGTCAATACTTTAACCATGGACTTCTCCACCCAGCTGGAGGAGGCTGCTGAGATAGCCAAACCAGAAGTCTTTCCGGGCTTCAGGCAAATGGTTGAAGAGAGAGTCAACCTAGCTGATGCCTGTGAGACTCTTTAGCAAAAGCAAAAGTTGAAACAAGTTTTCTTAGATTTTCACGATCTCTTTGCGGTGGACTCATATGACTGTGGTCGCAACGAAATCCATACAACAATTCCCACGGACCCTGGCATGACTCCAGCGTTTGTGAAGCAATATTGCTTGCGTCTCGCATCCATGGAGTCCCTAACAGAAATAATTAAAAACCTTGAGTCCCGTGGGATAATTCGTCCAGTCCACAGCACCTTTAGTAATCCGGTGCTGGGGATTTTAAAACCAAATGGCCAGTGGAGACTCTGTGCTGACGTAAGGGAGCTAGACAAACAGATCCACACGTTCCAATGGCCTCTTCCCTACATTGACCAAGGGCTTGCCCAGATCCAGGGGTCAGAGGTATACCCTGCCATTGACCTGACCAATGGGTACTGGACCGTACATGTCAGTAGGGAGGACCAATACAAGCTGGCCTTTACCTTCGGGGGGCAGCAGTACACATGGACCCAGACTCCCTTCGGATACATCACCTCTAGCAATGAATTTAATATCTTCTTACACAAGGCCATGCACGACTTGGGTGAAAGGGGTAACCTGGTCTATGTAGATGATGTTCTGAACAAAAGCTCAACTGTGGAAGAACACATACCAGAAATCCGTTATGTTCTGACACAGTTGAGGGCTGCCGGAGCAAAACTATCTTTCCAAAAGGCACAGTGGTGCAGGACCCATGTCAATTTCTTGGGGCATGAGATAACTCTTGAGGGTCTATGTTGCCAGGAAGAGAAAGTGGAAGCACTCCTGAAACTAAAAGACCCCACAACTCTGCGTGAGCTAAGGAGCCTCCTTGGACTGACTAATTACAGTAGGAAGTTCATTGAGGATTACGCAGAGATCACAAGATCCCTGATCCATCTGTTAAAGTGGGGGTCAAGTGGGAGTGGGGTCCAGAACAAGCCGAGGCGGTAAAGCAACAAGAAGCCTCTCACAATCGCAATGCCTAGTTTACCCTGTCAAAAACAAGGAGTTCTTCTTGGAGACAGGGTTCTCAAATACATGCTTGACTGCAATATTATACCAAAAGCATGACAAGGTCAATAAAGACATCTCCTATGCAAGTAAGACTTTATTCTCTGTGGAGCAAAAATTCAACGATTGTGAGAAGGCACTCCTGGCAACGGTGTGGGCATTGAAAAAGTACCGCCCGTTCATCCAGGGGGAACACATCATAGTGGAGACTCCACACCAGCCTCTGCAATATCTTCAAAGTGACATAATCCGGACCGGAAATGTGAGTAATTCCAGAATTACTTCCTGGATTCTGTAAATGCAGACAGAATGTGGAGGTCAGATATGACTAAAACAAGAAGAGTCCTCTCGCGCAAGCAAGGTCTGGCTGACTTGCATGATTGTGCGAGAGAAAACTGTCTTAAGGACGAAAGTCTTAAAATCCAGGGCAACATGGAGGCATACCGGAATTCCCCGCACAAAGTCAATAAAGAAGACAAGTGCAAGGGAATGCCCAATGTCCATGTGGATGGGTGCTCCTACCATTTTGACAACAACAGGGAAAAGGAACTAGTGGCCGGTGTGGGGAATGCCTGGGTGAATGATGCCCCGGAACCCTCAGCTGAGTACAAAATCGGTCCCCATAGTAGTCAGGTGGCAGAGCTGATGGCAGTTCATCAAGCCATCCTCACTGCTGTCCAACACCAACTCCACGAACTGGTCATAATCACTGTTTCAGATTACGTCCGGAATGGGTTTGTGGAGCACCTGGTTAATTGGAAAACCAGAGGCATGCTATGTGCTAACAACAAACCACTAAAACATGGAAAACTAATAAAACATATTGATGATCTGGTCACCTCTAGTGGGATGACATCTACTGTAAAAAGATCAAGGGTCATTCCAAAGTAGAGGGACCAGACAAAACTGACAAAGGACCTCATCAGACTTTCATCTGGGCCCCAGGCAAAGACAATGGCAGGCTTGAACACTAATCCCTATAGGGGAGGGTCAGGATGTTCCATTCTCTGGGAGGAGCCTTCTCATTGAACTTCAAAGGAGTGGCCATATGCTAACACCTGGGAAGTAAAAGAAAAAAAAAACTGACTTGTGATTTTGGATTAAATTGCTTATTTTGCCACAGAACTTCATGACATTTAACTTGACGGCAAAAATAAGTAAAGGACTGAAAAGCACATACATTGAAATCTGAATGTATGATAGACATGTGAAGACTTGGTACGATTTCTTACTGCGCAAGGAACTGAAGTTATGCAAAAAGACTAATTGCGCAGAAACCAACTAATGTTGCAAATCTAATATTGTGTACCCATATTCTAGTGGTGATTGCACATATATGTGCTGAATTAGGAATTGTTAGGACAAACATTTATGATCAAAATTGGCAAAAACCAATAGAAAGACAACACCAGGTCTCACTGACTTGGATGTAAAGGAAACCCACAAAATATGTAACATATGTGTCTTATTTTATTAGAGGGCATAAGTATATAAATGTGTATTTGTGGGAAAGTTACATTTTGGTCCAAATAATTATGGGAGGTTCCCAAGTCACATCATAAAACATGACAAACCTTTCTGTCATCCTACCAGCAAAAAGCAAGACGGGAACTCTGCCTTTGACCAATCATAGCCTTGTGGGTGTGGGTTGTAAGCCTGCCCCTACCATAAACTTACTGATGTCATTTGGCAGGATGAATAAGGGAACCTCAGAACACACAAACCCACACTGATTCCCGACTCCATCCTGATTCCTGCGTGGCGCTCTGTTCCTGAATTCTTCATCTTGCTACTGATTCCAGATTTCTTTACCAAGCCAAGGCCTCAGCATTTGCTGAACTCTTTTTCAGCTAGGCCTAAATCCTGGAGCCATCCCAAAACTTAAGGGAAATAATTCTGATCCAGTCTGGCTTGCTACCATTAATGCTTGCCTGCTGAAACTCGCCATCCCACTGATCTACAGTGTCCAGCAACCAGAATGGCCAATCCAGTCCAGTTTGAGGTGCCAGTCCATTGACCAGAACCGCTCAGCTGACCTATCCCGACAGAAGTGCCCTGCTGTCCATAGACCCGATCCGGATGACCAGAACCCTTGACGGTCCAATCTTAAATTACAGTGGACTGTAAGTATCAATAGGAATCATAGTAAACCATAGTATATTTGCCTTATCTTGTCCTATCCACATCTCTCAACCATCCCATCTTTAACGTAAGAACCTATAATATTGTCAGAACCATTATTGCAACTCTGTCCGTAATTCTTAGTGTTAGCGCTGATTATCTTCCTGCTGTTTTATTAGACCATAAGCCATTAGTGATTTGGATCAAATAAAGTAATTTCCATAAAGAAATCGGGATATCCACCACTTGAAGGGTTACAGTGGCCAAGTAACTGTCGAGATTCACGGGTGGCATTCTTTTTCTTAGCCATTAATCTAGTTTAAGTAAAATCAACCTGTCATTTAAAAACTGATTTCCTGTTTTTCTCCATTCTATTTTTCTAAAAACACCTCTCATTCAAACTTGCATAACTTCCTCAATTTCATAGCTAGAGACCTAATTTCAACTCTGACTGAAACCTAAGACCCTTAGCTACATCCCTACCCAAGTGTATGTTGACCCGTTTTTCTTAAAAAATGGCATAGAGATAATTAGGCGGGAATTCGCATTTTTGCAAAAGTTTTACACGTGTGTTTTCCCATTCATAGTATTTCCAAACTTCCATTCTGATTCAAAGTGTGTATTGTTGCTCATCTTGTAGCTTATGTTTGTTAGGACCTTTTCAGTGTTGCTACCATAGTGATTTATATCAATTTAAGGACTTTTTGCAAATTGTTCATTCTTTTTCTAAGCCATTTTCAAATGCCATTTTAAAAAGTGTAAAATTTCCAAAACGTTTTTCTCTCTTGTCTGGGGAGGGGAGATTGTATTCAAACCCTGTGCACTGTCCTATATTCCTGAATACCTGCTGCTTACTTACATCTGTGTAGAATTGCTTCTTTGTGAGTTGAGAAATTTGCAGGGGAAATCTTAACCTAAGCGCTATCTTTTCAACAAGCCAAACGGTTCTTTTCCCTCTGTTTTATATTCTGTGTTGCTAAAGGGGAATTCAACTGCATTACCTACTTTCTGATTTGTATTGTCAACACATTGGTGATTGCTGCCCCTATATATTAAAACATATGTTTTATTTGAATTGTAAATAAATAAATCAATATTACCTTTACCAACCAGCCAGATTCCTAGTCCATTGTGACCTGGGGTATTTTCAGAAGGGGTGTGATATGAGTGCACTCAGAATATTGAACCTATAGACACAATAAAATAAGTATTTCATGTGTGCATTGCATGCTAGGCTGAGACCCGGGTGTATTGCCTGATTGAAATCCTTAACACATGAATGCCTTAATGACAGGGACTTTCCACCAGGACATCTTGTTCTGTGAAGTGGTGTAAGCCGATAGGGCGGCCAGGTGCACTTTTAAGGAATTAAATACTAGGCCGCAGTCTAGTAAGTAAAGCATGTAGTGTAGAATGTTAGCTGAATTACATTCTAATGTGCTTAATGATTGTGATGTGCACCATATCACAAATTCCTTCCACTTATTAAAATAATAGTGCCTGAAGTTGGGTTTTCGTGCCTCTTTAACAAAATCCATGCACCTTTGTGAAAGGTTTAAGTGGCCAAACTCTAGAACTTCAGGAGCCAAGCCGCCAAGTTCATTGATTGTGGGCGTGGGTGGACGGATTCCCCCTTGTGTTGTGTCAACATGTTTTACGAGCAAGGGCGCTTGATTGGGTCGCACATCGCCAGTTTGAGCAGATGTAGAAACCAAGGCTTTCTAGCCGACATAGAAGCAACCAGGATCAGAGTTGCTTGTTTCTGGTGCATCTTGTGCACTATCCTGCTGAGGAGTGGTGTTGGGGGGGGGGGGAGTAAGCAAATTTCCCTGACCAGCTCATCCACAGGGCATTCCCCCTTGGACAACTGGCTGGGGAAACCTGGACGCTAAGTCTGGGCATTGTGCCTTTTGCTTTGTGGCGAACAAGTCAAGGGACAAGAACAAGGGAGGTGACCCAAAGTGAGAATATTGTGTCTAGTATATCTCTGCCGAGTTGCCACTTGTGTTCTTCTGGCAGTGGGTGTCTGCTTGGAGTGTCTGCCAGAGAATAGATTCCCCCTGGAATGTGTTGAGATGTTAGGAACATGTTCCGCTTGAGTGCCCACTTCCATATTTTTTGGGATAGCTTGGTCAGACTTAGAGAGTGTATTTCTCCCTGCTTGTTCAGATAGAACATGGACGTGGTGCTGACTGTGAGGACCTGCACAAGTCTGACCCTGTAGATGTTGCTGAAAGGCCTGAAGAGTTTTGAGGACTGCCAAGTGCTCAAGGAAGTTGGTATGTCTTTGGGCAGTAGCGTGAGTCCACTGTCTGTGGGCTGTGTGGTGGAGGAAGTACACCCCAAACCGGCGAGTGAGGCATTTGTTCTTAGGATCGCTTGAGCTGGTGGAGCACCAAAAGGTTTTCCTTTTAACAGGTTGTCATTGGATCAGCAGCGAAGAGGCTGAACCAGGGTTAGCGAAACAACCACTAGATCGTTCCACTGTCCGCTTGTCTAAGACTACTGTTTCGCTAACCATTCGGCAGTGGACGCATGTGCAGGTGCGTGCGACGAACTAAATAAATGCAAGAGGCCATCATCCCTACCCAGCGCCTTCCTTTGCGTACCGTTATCTGGCAACCGACATTGTATGGAGGTACCTACAACAGCATAATTTGTACCTTCTCCTTTGAGGGGAAAGTCAGCTCCTCTTTTGTGTTTAAGACACACCACCAGAAATTGCTTTATTTGGCTGAGGACTAGACTTGATTTTTTTCTCATCGATAGAGAAACCCAGATTTAAGAGTAGGTTTATTGTCTTTTGCGTATTTAACTTGCACATTTGAGGAGATTCCCCAGTGATTAGCCAGTCATCCTGATAAGGGTATACCAGGATGGACTTTCTGCGCAGGTGTGCTACCACTACTGCAAGCACCTTGGTGAACACTCTTGGTGTCGAGGCGATGCCGAATGGGAGTACCTTGAACTGGTAGTACTACTGCCACCTTGAAACGCAGGTATTTTCTGTGAGCAGGGTGCACTGAAATATGAAAGTATGCATCCTTCATGTCCAACGTCACCCTGGGCGCAGATCTAGTACTGGGCGCATGGTCAAGTCTTTCTCTGGCACAAGTAAATATGCTGAATAAATACCCTTGTTTACCTGGTTTGCCGGGACTATTTCTATTGTGTCCTTCTCAAGCAGCGCCTTTATTTCCTCCAATAGTATGGCTTTTTCTTGTGCTGTTAGTTTCTTTTGTCTTGGCGGGCGGTAGGGTAATTTATGAAGCACCTCACAGTACCCGCCAGCCACAGTGGACAATACCCACTTGTCCGATGTTATCCCCTTCCATGCGTGGGTGAATTGAGTGATTCGGCCTCCTACTGGAGTGGCATGGGAGGGGAACTGAAATGGCGTGTCATTGTTTGGGAGGGGCTGAGCCTCTCCCAGATGAGGTTCTGCCTCTACCTCTGACTCTTTTATTCCCACTTTGAAAGCTGGATGAGGAACCTTGGCGTTGAGACTGTTTCCAGGACGAGGACTGTCCTCCCTGAGAGTAGTCCGAAAAAAGTTGTCCACTCTTGCCCCTTAAATCTCTTTGAGTTTGGGGGACCCCATTGGGAATAAGGTCTGTTAGCTGCCCAAGGGACTTAAGAGTGTTGAATTTGTCCTTGGTACTCTTGAGGGCGACCTCTACGGCCTTACCAAATAGTACATTTAGCTCTACTGGCATGTTCAGGAGGGTTGCTTGGGTCTCTAGCTTAAACCCTGACTGTCTAAGCCAGGCATGCTGCTTAATGAGTGTCACTTCCGCTACGATTCGTCCTGAGTTGTCTGCCGCATCAAGGATGTTCTTCAGGATGCAGCTTTAGATTGGTTTGCTTTCTGAAACAGTCTTAAGCAGTTGGGACTTTAGTGGTTCTGGGAAGGCTTGTAGTTCTTGTTCCAGATCGTTCCATTTGTGGCAACTGTAACTGGCTAACAGAGATGAACAAGTTACTTCTTACCTTGTAACGTTCTTTCAATGGGATGTTCCTCCGACGTATTCCTTATCTTAGATATCTCCTTCCAGCTTTGCTGTCCTTGGAAAATATTTCTCTGGAGGGCGCTGTGTGTCGACGTCTGCCGAGTCGATGTCCCTCGACAGCCGCTGTATCGACGTCGACGTCATCCTGCCTATAAAGGCTGCGCGCAGCGTCCGTTGCTCAGTTCCGTTTTGTAGCCCACAATTTTTCTTTCTGGACTAGACTAATCACCCTGAAGGAGCGCAAGATGAAACAACAAGGGAAGTAGAACTGCGGGGATGGATGGGAGGGTCGATAAGGAATACGTCGGAGGAACATCCCATCGAAAGAACGTTACATGGTAAGAAGTAACTTGTTCTTCGAAGGGATTGTGTCCTCCGACGTATTCCTTATCTGAGATAGGCTCCCATAGCAGTATTCTGTTATTGGAGGAGGGAGTACTGACTTCGTGCTTCCTTTTATTGATGAATAGAGTGCAATACTGCCCTTCCAAACCTAGTCTCTTGACTGGAGGAGGAATCCAAGTTGTAAAATCGTGTAAAGGTATGGACGGACGACCATGTGGCAGCCGCACATATGTCTTTAACCGACACTCCTCTTTTGAGGGCCGATGAAGCTGCAATACCTCTGGTCGAATGAGCCCTAAGATTTTGAAGGGGCTCTTTTCCTGCCAGTTTATAACATTCCAAAATGGCTAGAATGATCCATCTGGAAATGGTCTGCTTAGTTATCGGTAACTCCAGCTTGTGACCTGCGTAGCCTACAAACAGCTGGTCTGCTTGCCTTATCCTAGCTAGTCTACTGATGTAAAAACTTAAAGCCCTTCTTGGGTCCACCCTGTGTAACCTCTCTTCCTCTTTCCCCAGATGAGGAGGAGGGTAGAAAGATGGCAGGGTAATCTTCTGAGTGATATGGAATTCAGAAACCACCTTTGGGAGGAAATTAGGCTTCACTTGCAGGACAACTTTGTCTTTGTGAAAGATTGTATGAGGGGGTTTACAAGAAAGAGCTTGTAACTCGCTCACCCTTCTAGCAGATGTAAGTGCTATTAATAAAACAGTTTTAAGGGTAAGAAATCTTAACGAACAAGAATGGAGTGGTTCGAGAGGCGTGCCCATCAGGAAAGTTAGGACTAAGTTTGAATCCCATACGGGAACCTGGAATGGTCTTGGGGGATAAACGTTAGTTAACCCCTTTAGAAACTGTATTACCAAGGGTAACTTGAAATAGGATGGTTCTTCCGCAGTGCGCTTAAAGATGGATAGCGCTGCGAGATAGCCCTTAATGGTGCCAACTTGAAGGCCTGAATTCGCCAAATAGAGTAGGAAGGACAAAACCATTGGTGTACCACATGAAAAGGGGTCGATATTCTTTTCTCTACACCAGCTGCAAAATCTGTTCCAACGGCACCGGTATAAAGACTTTGTTGCTGGCCTCCTTGCCGAAAGCAATACCTCCATAACATCATCAGGGAGGTCCCAATTCTTGTACCTCAGCCTTTCAGAAGCCAAGCGTGAAGGTTGAGGGTTTTGATGTCTGGATGGAGAACCTGACCTCCCTTCTGTGAGAGTAGATTCTCTCTGAGTGGAAGTCGAATTGGAGGGCAGATGGGCAAGTCTAGAAGGTCAGGGTACCACGTTCTCCTGGCCCAATCCGGGGCAATTAGGATCATGGTTTTCCGGAATCTTCTCAACCTCCTGATCATTTGAGGAATGACAGGGACCGGCGGAAACGCGTACAGAAGCGGAAACTCCCAGTCCACTATGAATGCGTCTCCCAGAGCTCCTCTCGGGGGAAATTCCCTTGAACAGAACAGATCGCACTTCCTGTTGACACTGGTGGCGAACAGATCCACCTGAGGGGTTCCCCAAAGGGCGAAGATCTCTTGAAGGACTTCCTGAGCTAGTTCCCACTTGTGGGAGACTGTGCTCTGCCTGCTCAGAGCGTCCGCTGTCAAGTTCTTCTCTCCGGCTAGTTGAACTGCCGATAGAGAGATTCCTTCTTGGATTGCCCAAAACCAGAGCTGCATCGCCTCTCTGCACAGAGGTAGTGATCCTACGCCTCCTCTTTTGTTGAGGTAATGCATGGCCACTGTGTTGTCCGTCATTATCAGGACATTCTTTCCTTGTACAGATGGCAGAAAAGCCTTCAGCGCAGGTCTGATGGCCCCCAGCTCTAACAGGTTGATATGTAGTCTGGACTCTGATGGAGACCAACGACCGCTGATGGTCAAGTCGTTGGCGTGGGCTCCCCACCCCGTGAGTGAGGCATCCGTGACTACTGTTATCTCCGGCCAGGGTTGCCAAAACTGTTCTCCTTTCAGAATGTTCTCCTGACAGGCCCACCACTGAAGGTCTCGAGCCACCCTGTCGGGAACCTGAAGAAGATCTGTCATTCTTCCTGAGAATTGTGACCACTGAGTCCTCAGTGCCCACTGGAGGAATCTCATTCTCAGGCGAGCCTCTGGCACTAGGAAAATGCAGGATGCCATGAGGCCTAGCAACCTCAAAAAGTCGAAGGCTGGGAGACGTTGGGCATTTTCCAATGTCTCTTCTTGGTCAGATAGTTCTCCCTCTTCCATAATTGAGGACATAGTTCTCAATTGTTCTGAACTCACAAAGGGTGTGAAACCCATCTCCAAGGCAGAGGGTGCCAAACTTGTTGTAATCGGCCTCGAAAACGTCGATTTCGTCGACGCCGACGTCGAAGGCTTCGGGCGTGGCGTCGAAAACAAAGGCGGAGGCCTCGATAAAATTGGGATTCTGCTCGAGGAAGTCGACAATCTCGACGCCATCGTCATCGAGGACCTGGGGATAGCCACTGGGTGCGCCGCAACCGTGACTTTCCTTGGCGTTGACGCCGGTGTCGAAGATGGCGTTGAGTCGACAGACCCGTGTGTCGAAGGTCCCTTCGACAACAGCGTCGAAGACACCGACTTCGGCGTCGACGGAACCTTCGTCGACGGTGTCGACGGAACCTTCGAAGAAGGTTTCGAGGTCATAGCTTTACTCGAGGGTTCGTGACGCGCTCGAGAAGCTTCCTTCGCCGGGTACTGCGACTCGCGGTTTTTTGACCTTCGGGTCTTTCGACCAGAGCATCGCTCTCGGCAGTCTTCGAGGGGGTCGAGGCCGCTTTCTCGAAGACGCTCATATTTTTGCAGAATTCCTCCCATTCAGCCCGGGAACTATGTTTCGTGGGGCAAGGGATTCTCTTAGGAGAAACAGAGGAGGACGGAGAAGGGGATCTTCGACATCTCCTCTTCGAGTGCTTGGATCTCGAGTAGTGATGGGACCCACACCGAGACCTAGAGCGCGAATGGTGACGAGGAGACGAATGTCTCGACTTCGTCGAAGAAGAAGAAGCTTTTGAAGTCTTACCTTTCTCCAGCTTCCCCCTATGCTCCTTCAGGGCCTTAGCTGTCATGGACATACAGTCCTCGCACTCCGAACAATGGTGTTCAGCTCCCAAACACCACAGACAAACTCTGTGAGGGTCAGTCAGCGACATCTTTTTCCCACAGTCTTGGCATTTTTTGAAGCTGGACCGAGGGGTCGTCGGTTCCGACGAGGACACCATCGAGTATGGATCGAATATCTCGAGGTAAATAGGATAAATTCACTACGAAACTGAGCAACGATATTCCGAGGCACTGAGTAAGCGCAGAAAAACTGAGCAACGGATGCTGCGCGCGGCCTTTATAGGCAGGATGACGTCGACGTCAATACGGCGGCTGTCGAGGGACATCGACTCGGCGGACGTCGACGCGCAGCGCCCTCTAGAGAAAAATGTTACGAGCCCAGCAAAGCTGGAAGGAGATATCTAAGATAAGGAATACGTCGGAGGACACAATCCCTTCGAAGTATTGTTAGCAATTGTCTGGTACACTGCAGAGGAAGGTACTTTTCTCCCAAATGTGTACATCTTTTTACTATCCTTCTCTGGCGGGGCTTCTGCCAACACCAGGGGAGTGCCTGCCCTTTTTCTGGTGGTAGTAACTACCAGAGAGTCTGGTGTCAGCTGGCCCCTAATGTACAGGGGTGAAAGGGTGCGGGCCTGAACAGCTTTCCTAGCTTTGGGTTGACTGCCCTTGTAAGATTAGGTGTTGTCAGGGATGGTTGAATATGTCTCTGGACTAACTGCAGGAGAGGTATGAATTGTGTGGCTGCCTTCTTGTCCCAAAGATGTCTTCCACAAAGTTTTTATCAACTTGTGTCTCCTGAGTAATGTTGAATTGTTGCGTCGCCTTCAGTAACAATTTGTTGTATTAAAGTTGGTTGTCAACTGCAACTGACTGGTCTTAATGGTGTGGGATATTCTTACCCATGCCGATGCGCCCCACTGCACCCCTTTGCCAATGGGGAAAGAAACAGCCAAAAATGGATGCGCTAACCCCTGTGCATGCAAAAATCTGCAAAACTGCGCATGGTTCACCATCACAAAAGGCTCACACCCCTGCCACACACAGTCAAAGTTGGGGTAAAAACAGAACTCACTGCAGGAGAATGCCAGTGGGTGCTGCTACATGTAACATGAAGCAAGGCCACAGAGGTGGGCTAAAAACCGAAAATGCCTTTTAAAATGTGGATTACCCAACCAATTACAACCTTCAAAGTGCTGTTTTGGCTCTAAAGTCAGTCATTTTCCAAGTGAACTATTGAAATGAAAAGTGTGCTGAAATCACAGATCATCCAGTGTGGCCAGAAAAGCCAGGCCTCACTGACTGACAGCAGCTAAGAAATGTATTTCATGAAAAAGGCAACCCAGCAACATTTCTTTCAGTTCCACAGGAAAGGTGTGATTAAAAGTGGCAACATATAACAATTTCAAGCTGTGCAGAGAAAACTCCAAGCAAATGCTGAATACTTATTTCCAGTCTGCAGACAATTTCCAGCACTCAAGGACAGAAATGGTGCTGAATAGATGTGTATGCTGCAGAGGAAAAGCTGATGTAAAAGACTCCGTTTAAATTTGCTTTTTCTCTGAAGAAATTGCAAACTTTGCCTCTTTAAAAGCAGGTTTTTCAGGGCTGAATTCCTTTAATGTCAAAATCCCCTATAAACTTTAAATGAAAGATTTTAGGTGAATTTTAAAGTCACCCAGTATGGAGTTAACTGGTTAATTCTGATTGAACAGTGCCCAGCCTGGGAAAGATGACACTTCATGTTGACACTCTGCTGCTACCAGGAATGCTTAATTGATGCTGGAAGTGCTCGCATATTTGGAGCAAAGACCTCATTAGACATTGGTCTTTGGCTGAGCCAAGGACAATGGAAGGCTGAGCACTGATCTCTTCTGGGGAGGGGCAGGACATTTCCCTCTACACCCCACCCTTATCAAAGGGATTTGACAGCTGTTTTCTTGTATAAAATACCTATGTGTGATTATGTTTTGAAAACCTTTAACTTTGCAACATGAAGGAGGACAAATCAAAAAATTGGTAGTTGTAAATCTAATGTTATGCTCTTTCTGTGGAGACGTTAGTGAACACTATACTACATAAGGGACCAAAGTTACACCAAAACCCTAACTGATTATATATGATAATGTATAGCCATGTCCTAAGGGTACTCGCCCAGATATATGCTGAATTAGAAATTGTTAGGCCAAACCGTTATGATTAAAATGGACAAAATGCCACAGAACGACAAAGACAGCTCTCACAGAGATGGGAATTGGACCTAAGGATAACTCACAAAATATATAATGTATGTGTCTGATTTTATTAGGGGGCATAATTATAGAAATGTGCATTTGTGCAAATAAATTGTGGTTCAAATCAATGTGGGAGTTCCTAAATCACATCATAAAGATGACAGCTCTTTTCTGACTTCTAACCAGAACAAGGCAAATACTTGCCTTTGACCACTGACAGCCGTGGGAGTGTGGTTTGAAATTCTGCACCTACCATAAACTTTGTGATGTCACTTGGCATGATAAATACAGGAACTTCACCACACATAGACACACACTGATTCCCGACTTCATCCTGATTTCCGTGCAACGCTTTGTTCCAGAACTCTTCATCTCGTTCCTGTTCCAGATTTCTTTGCAAATCCCAGGACTCAGCTAGGCCCAAATCCAACCATCCCAAACTTCAGGAAAGAATAATTCTGATCCGGTCTGGCTTGCTACCATTCATGCTTGCCTACTGAACTTGCCAGTAGACGCGATACAGGTGACCAGATGGTCCAATCTTAATTTACAGTGGACTGTAAGTATCAACAGGAATCATAGTAACCCATAGTATAATTGCCTTATCCTATCTCAATCTCAACCTATCCCAACTTTAACTTCAGGACCCTAATATTGTCAGAACCATGCGCTGATGTTTTTCTCATTTGTTTTACAAAACCATAACCCATTAGTGATTGGGATTAAATAAAGTAATTCTATACAGAACGGAAACCAGAGTATCATACGTGAAGAGTTACAAGCGGCCGTGCGTGACTGTGGAGATTCACAGGTGGCATTCTCTTTTTCATAGTTATTAATATAGTTTAAATAACCCAATCTGTCATTTTTAAAACCAAATTTCTACTTTTCTCTGTTATATTTTTTCGAAAATGCTTCTCACTAAAACTTACATAACTTCTTCAATTTTATAGCTAGAGACTCCATTGTAACTCTCAGTTCAACCTAAGATCTCTAGCTACAACTATAAACCTCAGTGCAAAACAGTAGATTTGTCCCATTTTTATTAAAAGTTGCATAGTGAAATTTTGCCACAAATTCGCATTTTGAAAATGTTTTACACATGTTTTTTTTCCCATTCAAAGTATTTCCACACTCCCATTCTGATTTAAAGTGTGTTCTGTTGCTCATATTGTAGCTTATGTTCGTTAGAACCTGTTTAGTGTGGAAAGTTCCAAAAAACGTTTTCTCTCTTGTTTGGGGAGGGAAGATTATATTCAAACTCTATATACTGTTCTTTTATTCATGAATACCTGCTGAATACCTGCTGATTACTTACATCTGTGTAGAATTGCTCATTTGTGAATTTAAGAACTTTGCAGGGGGAAACTTTAACCTAAGCGCTATCTTTTCACAAGCCCAAACTGTTCTTTTTCGTGTGTTTTATATTCTGCATTACTACAAGTGAATTCAATTGCTTTACTTACTTTCTGACTTGTTTTGTCACCACATTGGTGATTGCCGTCCCATATATATATAAAAATGTGTTTGATTTGAATTTTAAATAAATAAATACATATTTACTTTTATCAACCATCCTGATTCCTGGTCCACTGTGACCTGGGGGGTATTTTGAGACGGGTGTGATTTGTGCCTGATTGAAATCCTTAACAATGGGCTGATGACTCTACTATGTAAATGTCATCATCGTCATCACCGTAGTGCTGGTCTTGGTCCTGGCTATAGAGGTCCCCCTGAGACTCTGCTTGGTCGTCATAATTGGAGTCCTGAGATGGGTCTTGACACTGAGTGATGTCTTGGGATGCCGAGGCCGGAATGCCTGGAACAGAGGGGCTTGGCTGTGCCTCAAGGTGAGACTTCTTGGCAGGGGGTGGCTCTGCTGATGCCCCTGGTTGTGAGGCATCTCTAAGTACTGTTAATTGCTTGTGTGTTTGTCCATGACGAAACAGGACATTCTCCTTAAAATTGTATAAAATTGTTCTGGAGTAAAATGACATTCTGGTGGGAAGGCTGAAATGACAGGGCCCTGGGAGAGGGTGACATTTAGTAGGAGTGGGCTTTCAGGGAATGTAATCTTTATGGCGCATAGCCCCAGAGATGGTGTCTAAGGGAGTAGAAATCTCTGTCTGGGTGACCTTGGGGGTTTAGGGCGTCGACATTTTGTTTTTTCGGCAACCTTGCTTTTAGTAGAGAAGCACTAATGTGTTTTTTAATTAGCGCTTGTGTTTTCAGCACTTTTTTAGGAGGCGCCGAGATGTCTTTCGACACCTGTTTTTCCACACACGAAAGGAGGGCCTTTTTATATGCAGTGTCCGAATCAACTTTCGGTTTTCGGGAACTGTCATTAGGCAAAAGCGTGAGTGATAGCCTAGAGGACAGTGAGGAACCTGAGACTTTATCCCTGGTCACCGCATTGGGCCTCAACGCTTGATGGTGTCGTTGAGAGTCAGCCGTGGGGTATATCCTTAATGTGCTTGTGTTTGTGTGTGCTGTGGCTGCTGGGTGTCTTCTCCACCACAGGACCGCCAGCCTGCTTCTCAGTCGGGGGGCTGCACTAGGGGTCCTGACAGACCGTGATTGCCCTCGGCATCACTCATGACTCTGTAACTGCCCTTGCTGGAGTCTTCCGTCACATCTATAGAAACCTTGGCCTGCATGGTGTGAATGGCCCAGCATTTCGTCTGCCAATCCTTTAGGGTTTTTGACCGGAAAAGCGAACAGGATTTACAGTGCTTTTCAGTGTCATCCCTCGGGAGACAGTGGTTACACACTCGATGCGTGTCTTGCCACTGGAATTTACGGTGGCAGGAGCGACAACATTTAAATGGGGTGTTGTCCATTATGTTTTAACAGGGCAGTTGGAAGAAAATAGAATAAAGGGGATAATGGGATAAACATTCTCTAAAAGGAGTCAGTATAGAGAACCTCCACCCTCTCGCCCTACTGTAATGGGCCAAATCCCAATGAGACCCGTAATGCCGTGTCTGGGTGTCGATCGATCAGTCGTCTATGCAGTGGGCATTTGTCAGGATCCGTCGAGTGGATGTGCTGTCGTTCAGCGAGGCGAACAATAAAGGAAGGGAAGAAATTCTACTCGTATAACTTCAGTAAATCAAAGGCATCAGCCTGGAAGAGAACTCTGCATTTGCGACTGACTTTGATGGTGGAAAAAACAAATCTGAGGGACCTCGATGCGTGAAGCACCATGGGTACAGTACACGTCCCACTTGGGATAGTACTACTAATCACTCCCTGTCGACGTCCGTTTTCAAGTTTCGAAAACAAATCTTGTAATACTCTGCGACTTCCACTAGATGTCGGACTATGCAGAGCATATGATCTAAGCAAATCCACAAGCTCCAGAAATATATGTTACAGTTACAGTAGCTACAACATATTTAAATTTACAGGACACTGCACATAGAACACTGAAAAATCACTTTACTCGTATCCATGTAACTTCACCAGATTTGGTTAATCTTAAATTGGGTCACAGAATGGGCATGCTGAATTCAGTGAAAAGTCATTAATAAAAATGTCATAGTTTAAACCAACAGTCAAAAATGCCCAAAATCCAGATTTGATGCAATGGGTGTTTCCACAGATGCAAAAAACACATATTAATGACAAATGTTTAAAAATGTCTTCTTTCGTTTTTGGCATTGTTGGAAGGCGCCTATAGCTTATGCTGAACTTGTGGCCACCATAAACATTTCAAAAATAATATCATGGACCATTGTGTTATCACTTTTTAAAATGTTACGATATATATATTTTGGATGTGCACAGAAGTGCTAAAAACACACAATTGTATTCATAGCTTATCAACTTTAGCACTGCGATGCCTCTATAGGTCGAATGCATACTACACATTAAAATTATTTATTGAAATGAATGAACCCAAGATGGAGAGCAGTGGCATGTGTGCCTTGTTAACTGAAACGGGCAATTCTACTCTCATATTCCTGACATTTTTTATAAACCCATCATAACATGATGGTTTTTGGTATTTCTCAATTTGAACATTAAGGGATTTGGAAGTGGTAGGGACCTCCATACATCTCTTCAACTAAAGTTGTACTGACTATATGAGTGATAAATAATGGGTTTGTGGCCATGTCTCCTCCAGTGTATCCTCAATGAAATTCCATTATTCTGATCTTTCTGTATGTTAATGTCCAATAAAGCTGCTGCCCTCTGAAAGCGTGTACAATATGTTCAGTGATCCTCTGTGGGTGACTCAGAGCCTTCCAGCGACTCTACTGTGCAGTCTAATAGGTCGCCCTTCATCTGATCTCGATCCCCCCTCAGTGCCTCGTGTTTACTCTGCTGTGGGCTAAGGTATAATTGCATAACTGGAGTCTTTTTGAAGGAGGATCTTCTCGATCAACACAGGGGCACACCCCTTTCCCACTGTTCCCTTTCCATCAGGAGCAGATCGATATTTGCATTGGCTGGTGGAAAGTTTCAATTAGCCATGTAGGAATGTGTGTGTCATATCATAAATATCGTCTTGGTCATCCTCAAAAACTCTTCTTGCTCGTTTTTCTCTCCCTCATAAAAAGGACCTGGCCCATGTGGCTCTTGGTCGTTTAATGTGCTTGAGAGAGTGTCCTATTCATAAGCAGTGGTGGATGTTGGCTTCACACTGGCATATGTTAGCTTTAGTGTGGGCTTAAAATGCCACGGATAGGAGTTGTGGGAGTGATCTGTACTACGTGAAAGGGTAGCCCAGACTGTCTTGGAAGTTAGAAGGTGTCCATAGCCCCTTGCCCTACTGTGGGCAGGCTCAGCATTCTTGTAATGCTTAGTGGAGGTTGCCTTGGTGCTCAATATGGGTGTCTCCTTAGGCTGGATTCTGTCACTTCCCCAACGATTCCATTTAAATGCTATCTTCTGTGCCTCGGATGTCCTTCTGTAGCGGTTAACATGGCATACACTATCCATCGCTGATGCTTTTTTTGCATACAGCACACCGATCTCTGACGTGGTCTCTAAGCAAGCAACCCCCTATGGGTGTCGACACAGGGGAATTAGGATTACACTCTGTGCAGAATTTAAAGAGAATTTTCTCCATTTGGAAAGGAGGCACAGTGGTTTGAGACCAAAAGCCTATAAAATTGTTAATGTGAGACATTGTAAATGCGACCAGACCCTATATGTGCCAGGACTGGGAGTCGGGCGCTGCTCCAAGGATCGTCTGTTCCATGGATCGATGCTGCAGTTCGGTGCTGTTTAGGTGCAGCATCGACGTGATATCTCCCCGTAAGACCCACTGCCGTGACCGTACCACCGACGGAAAACGAGTAAATACAAGGACTAGGGTACTGATGGGCACCTCTAGTACCCGAGCAGTAAGTTAGGGATAGAATGACAGGAACGCCTCTACCAACACCTACCTTTACTTTAAATGTAAACAACGAGTAATACTACTGAACTAGTACTAGATTGCGGAATATGCATAGCACGTGAACCTAAATAACATTCAAAAGCTCCAGAAATATAAATGCAAATCTTTAGAAGGGTGCCGTTATTTTTTGGCAAAGTTTTATTTGATGCAGACAGTTTCATCATGCCAGCCAAGGTTATAAGCCTCCCATAAGCGTTTTGGGCATGTCAACTCAAGCATGGCTACAGAGATGCTACTGCTGGCTCCATGCTACATACTCATTGAAGATGCGGGAAGCATTGCTTTGTAAAGACCGAAACTGATATGGTGCATTTTTCTCCTCTTAAGCCCTAAAGACAAACTGCTTGGAGAGCTGCACTATCCCAAATGACCCTCTCCTCCTACTTCCAACTACCAACAACTTTTTTCATTAAAAAAAAATCTCTGCTATTCTGCCAACTATCCACATAGGAGAACAAAGTCGACCTAATTTCTTTATAAATGTTTTGTTAAACCGAATGTGTTCCAATGCGTTTAATATGTTTTTGTTCCGTGTATGTCAATAGCAGATCTCCCTGATACCCATATTTTGGCACATACGTGTAGTGTGCCACTGACGAGTCTTTAAGTACAGTATTGCCTTCACCTGCTCAGCTACAGGTGGTCAATGGGTGATCATTTCATGGATCCAAACCTTATTGTGCACCAAAGAATTCCCATTTTCACCACAGAAAAGGCAGAAATGCTGTCCAATGAACCTCAACACAAAATTGAGAGTGGACTAACACGGGACAATTGGTGTGGCACTACCACAGGGTAGGAGGGTTGGAAATCTGAAGCCAGAATGCAATTCTGTGTCCTTCATCTCTTGCGTCAATGGTACAGTAAATTTCCCTTATTTCCACTGCTGAACCAGAGAAGGGTCTTGTGGTGGAAACAATAAATACATGGGTCTTAAATAAAACAATGTTAGTCAAGGTAATGTATTTAAGTCTTACTAATAAATGAGTGTGTGTGTGTGTGTCTGCAAGAGTATGTGTGAGCATGCATGGTTGTGTGGCAATTGTATTTGTGCAACTGTGTGTACAAGAGTGTGAAGTCGGTGGTGAGGTGGTGAGGTGGAGAGGCTGAATTCACTTCCTGGAAATAGCAAAAGCGGGTCCCTCAGCTGGCCTAACATTATTTCACTGGCTAATAAAAATCCCCGAAACGCCAAAGATTTTGAGACGCCCCATGCACTACGGTACCCTCAACGCACACATGTTATAAAACTAATCTCGTGACAAGAACTCAGCTTAAGCACAGGGCCTGAAAAGCTGCCTTTAAACAGGCACAGGCAGAGATCCGAAAGCTTTTTTTTTTTAATACATGCCAGTGCATATACATTGTGTGATGATATCTCATGCTGCAAGGCCTGGAACGACGACAAGCCGTGTGCACTTAGAGCCTGGCCCTTCCCTCTCTGCAGCTTCACTGCCAACAGAGTATAAAAGACTAGCCCAAAGCCTACCACTCCCTCCTGCTGCCTTCCCCACACCCTACAAAACAACTTTAAATAAATCCATGCCAAAATTGTTACCATTTTCCACACAAACATCAGAAAAACGGTGCCAGCAGGGAAGGATTTCGGTACGAGTGCCTCTGAGGGCTGACGCTCTACTTCACGCGCATGATACATACGATTTAGACGTGCCACGGAATGAGTTAAACAAGTTGATTTGTATGTGTCAATAAAAAACGCCACAATCTCAAATAATTACTTGCTGTTGTGGCCTACAAACCCAAGCAGAGTTAAGAAAGCAAAGTGATGGATCCGGTCTGTGTTTAGCACTCCAATGCCTGTTTACAGTTCTAGATTGCCCCAGGGGGGAAAGAATATGTTAGTAGCATGCTCCCGAGATGCAAGCAAACATAAAAACATATCTTGCGTAGGCCTGCTTTGAAATTGCCAGAAGTAAGTGGGCAAGAGGATATCATTTCGGGGACAGGTATTACGATGCACCCATGTAGCACAGACACAAGACTTCGTAAACATTCTACAGCAGAAGTGAGCTCAAGGACTTCAAAGAACCCAACAATATTGGCAACCTGCTGCACAAAGTGGGTCTTGCCACGACACTTTTTGTTTTAGAGACCCTACCTTTCGCTATGAACTTCTAAATCCCCTTGAAACATCATGCAGTTCTAACTTACACACATAACAGCATGGTTTCTTTTGCTAAACATTGCCCTAAGCTTGGATTATAACTTCTAGTTGAAGGAGTCAATCTTTGAAAGTCATAGAGATGTATGTTCAAAAAATTAAAAGCGTGACGAAAAATGTCTACAGTGAAATGCTAAACTAGATCAAATCGCTGAACAAAATTCGACAGAGTCGCTCCATTTCTACATATTGAAACCTGGCACTGCTTAAAAAACGTTCCACTAAACGCGCACTGTGCACATCATTCGTGCTGATGGCCCCAAAAAGAGCCCATGAAAGCAGCATCTGCATCCCAATCCCCTAGCAGTTGCTTTTTTGTGACAGTTGTTTCTTATGACTCCTTGCACAAGTTTCTAAATATTATTTTAATTCAGGTAACACGGAAGTGAGAGCAGACTTCACCCACTACAATTCGCAGGAAATGCAAAAGCTGTATTCTTCGATTCATAAATAAAATCTGCGTTTGATCTTCTATACAAATCGGCGTTTATCTCTTTAGAGTGCAAAGATGTTCTAAAAAGAAAAGTGAGAGGTGCCCATATCTCATCGTGTGACTCTACAACTTTGCGTTCGATAAGAAGTTTTGACAACAATCAACCTGGAAGGTAGGCTTAAAATGGAAAAAGAAAACAATAATTTAGACAGTGAGTTTATTCCTTTGCATTAAAGGAAAGGGGCATTTTGCCGGCTCATGCATTATGCGTGCACCATGTGATCTGCCAAATTATCGTACTTGGAAATGTTTTTAATTATAACCTTCCAAGACACAGTGGGACATGCCATCATACCAAAGTATTACCTTAAAAAAAAACTGTTATCCTTGGAAAAAAGCTGTTTTTTTTATAGAAAGGTTTCATTACTTTATGACACTAAACGCAATCAGGCACCAACATAGAAATCGGTTAAAGAATTAAATCAGCTCTGCGTGGATCTTTGGGTGAGTACTAGGGAGCCACTTGAGAAAGAATTCTGCTCTGTGTCATCATAAACTAAATTCATACTGCAGAGGAAATTGGCGTACGGTCCCCTTGACACTTCATAAGATATCACAGCACATGAAATATCAGACCACATGAGGACGTTGTAATTGAAAAATCCTTATTAGCATCTCTTCTCCTAGCCAATCCTGGTGTGCAAAAGTAATGCCTATTTTTCCCAGGTGTTCCAGTGTTCTTGGTTGGCCACCATTTTCTGCCACTGCAACTTCACCTAATCCACATAGGCTCTTCCTTCCGGCGCATAGGCTTACCCAGGATGTGGCCTGGAGTGGCACATGCTACCCCTGGAATCTGATTGGCCACCCCAGTTCCCACCCCATTATCCTAAATTATGATCATTAAACTTCCAACACAAGAATGTAAGGCACTGTTAGTAATTAAAGTAGATCTGGGTAGTGAAGACAAATATTAAATTAATGCTATTCAAACCTGTGTGTGTGCTCGTACTTCATGCCACCCCTGCATTAGTCAGTGCTGAACTTGGGCCACCCCAGTCAAAACAGTATGGAACAGTATGGACACGCCACTGCTCTGGCAGTGTGCGACTATGTGGGTGGGTAGGAGTTGCTGTTCATGGTCTTCATGGCGGTCTGGAGGACATGCTCTGGAGCTCTACTGGGGTCCTCTCTGTTTCCTCGGGTGGCCGTTCTGGCGGGCGATTACTTCCCTCCAGACAAATTGGTGGTGGCTGCCTAGCTCCCACAGTCCTGATGTCGCATTTTGGTGATGGTCTCTCCCCAGGCTGGGATTGCTGGCAGTCAAGGTCCTACACTCCAGACCCCCTTAGATATCCAACACTCTCAGTGCTGCACACACTAGTATGGATGCAAGTCTTCCTCAAGCACTTTCTTTATCAGAAAGTTGCTGCCCGCACCTTACAACCAGCTCCGGCCTGGGGCCAATGGCGTGAAAAGCTGCTGTGGCAGGATAACCTGGCCGTTAACAGTTCTTAATCAGTTTGGACTTGCGGGCCATTACAGGCCAGGCTAGCCTCTTACAGTTCACGTTAATGCCTCATGGAAAACTTGCGGTTGCAGCATGTTAATAAACGGTGGCAGAGAAATGGCAAAAACGCAAAGCTACTGAAACTAGGAAGAAAAACAGTGGATTGTCTGTAATAGATCAGTAGTTCGATAGTTAAATGAGAGGGTTTACAAAGGTGTCCACAGTTGGGGCCAATATAACAGATTAGTAACTGCCACTCATAGAACTTCACAAATAATGGCCTTGCTTTTCCTTCCCACTGGATTATCATATTTGTACGCAGGGCGTCTGATCCTAACCACCGCTTCAAAACTGATGTTATTTTTATTCACTCGTCACAACATATAATTTTAGCAACACCAAATAGAAATATCCAGCTTTCAATTGCATGGTAAAGCCCAGATTTTTAAATTTTGCAATGCATCTACAAAATACTAGGGTATCCATGCCTTACCTGTTTACGGCTCTCCCTGCTTCAGAGACCATCCAAGGAATCCTCTGTGTTCAAGAGTCATGGCCATCAAAATCAGACCACTTAACCCCGGGGAAACTTCTCAAGCTAGAATTTCCATGAAAACCAAAGAAAAGTAATCAATCTACTGTGCATAGTAAATTACACAAAATATTCCGAATAAAGGAAAAAAACGATCGGGTCAAAAAGCAAATTCATATTTTTCAAGTCTGGAGCAGACCCCAGTGCATCAGTGTTTATACAGATTATATGAAATCCCGACCACACGGTAAGGCAAGAAACTCGTAATTGCCGGAAGGATATCTCTTAGGCCCTACACCGACAGGTCTACTGCAAGAGCACTCAACACGAGCCTGTGCACAGAAAGTATCGGGGGACCAGCGGCAGCTGTATACACCTCCAATAATAAAACAAGGGAGCATCTGAACTAATCTGCATACAAAACATTTCCTTTGCCCTGCAAGGAATTCTATTTCTCTATGGGACAGTTGAAAACAGACAGAATGTAAGATAAATGTTCCAATCAAAAATGGTTTCCCGGTACGTGTAGAGGCAGCGTGACCTCCCAAGCAAAGCATAGGTCACTGCAGGAAAAAAATGCATTATTTGGTATCCAGTGATTTTAGGGCTGAAAACAAACATCGTTGGGTAAACTATATATTTTTATCAGCCACTATCCAACGCTTTCTCCACACATTCTAGGACTGGAGTTTGTTTACCTAATTGCACCAGTCGTAAAATATATGTCAGGAAGGGAGTCTGGTGGGTTAAAAAAATATATAATTTACACAACGATGTTTCTTTTCAGCACTGAAATCACGTACTACCCATTATTTCACTTGCTTGTGTTGGTGGGTACAATTAGGGCCGAGCAGAACAAACACAACAGTATCCCGAGCCCAAAAGTAACTTCAGATGTCATGTGAGAGAAGGGAGAGGGGGCTAAAGGGGCATCGATTTTCAATTTAGAAGCACAGTCCTGGTGAAAAGAGCAGTCTTAGATTGGCTCATCAGGTAAGGTGGTGAGCACCCAATAGAGGAGAGGGAGATGGATGGGTAGGAACAGGAAGAAAGGGTTTAAAAGACTAGCACACGAAGAGCAGAGTGAGGGGTGTTCTGTTGAGGGCAGGAGGATAGGTGGACCGAGATACCAGGTGCAGAAAAGACGGTGGAGTGGAGCGCTGAGGAGATTGTGGCAGAGGTTATTACAGGTGAGGTGTTGGTGGTGAGAGAGGGGTGCAAGACTGTAAACGTGAGACTGCTAGAGTTTGGTGGGTTGAGTGAAAGGGACTAGGTGTAGCAAGGGAGGGGTGAGTAAGAGGCAGAGAGAGGATAGAGGGGTGGATGCAAGAAGGAAGAGGGGAGAAGGGAGAGGTGAAGAGCAGCAGAAGGGAGCGTAGAGGGGAAAAGGCAGGCGAGATGAAAGTGTGAACATAAGAGGGTCCTATAAGGTGTAGATAGGAACAGGAGTAGTATAGAGAGGAGGTAGAAGGACAGACGTAGAAGCGGGAGAATAGAAACATAAATATCAGGGAAAGGAACAGATACAAGTGAGTGGAGAGAGAGATTGAAAGAGAGAGAGAGAGAGAGAGAGAGAGAGAGAGAGAGGGATTGGGGTAGGTGTGAACATGCAATTGTCTAGACAGGATCTGTTTTCTTTTAGTATCCACTCATCTGTACAGTTAACTATATTGCTGCATTCATACCAAACACATTGCTACATTGATCCATTGGGTTAGCCTACATAGCTAGTTAATGGCACTTGTGTTCAGTCTTCTATATATTTGTACAGCTAACTACATTGGTGCATGCATACCCAACACAGAAACTGTTAATAAATGAGTTAGTGAACACAACTTAACTTCTCGCCGTACTGCTCACTGCACACCTAACACATACACAGCACAGAGCTAGACAGATGTATTGTGTTGGCCCCACACTTGTGAGCTCTTTTATCCTGCAATCTTCATATCTAGCATATAACTGAATCATATTTGACCACAACTGCATAGTTGACTCTGTATTGCCTGCAACCTAGCACCTACCTATATTAACTCAATTGCATGTATACCTGTGTCCATAATAACTGTTTAACTTAACATCGATATAGCTGTAAAGCCCAACACATTTACAAGCCTTTCTCGTAGTGCGTTGCTCCAAACATCTCCATGATAGATTAACTCACTTTGCAACTGCTTAACTACTGCATAGCTTCACCAGGTGCCTGCAACCCTGGCCTTTAGGGAGGTTGAATCAGTATGCGTGCCCACTGGGGCCCTATTACTGCAGCCTATATACCTAGTGCATAACCAATTTACTTTTAAGTTGTGCCTATGCACCAAACACATACAGGCTTTTGTGGTAGGTCAGAAGGAGACAGACCAGGTTTTGGCATTCTTGAAACTCTTTTAAAAATAATAAGTGAAAAGGGCCTCTCTGCCCCATATCTTTGGTTTTCCCTGCCTAACCAAACTAAGGGGCTCATCGTCTTTTCTGAAGTCCAAAGTAAATAGTCGGTCTTCCCTCCAAAGCTAAGCTGCTCTGTCCCTACCACTAAGATAAAAATAAAAAAATACCAGGAGAACGACTCCCTTCTCCTAGATACGCTTCCTAAGCCTTAGTAGACAATGTTGAGATACATTTTGCCTATCTCTTGGATCAATTTATTTATTTCCTCTAGGGGACTTTAAAAGTCCTTGGTTGCCCTATTCGTTCTCTTACAGACCTCTCCTCCTCAGGGTTATGGGTTTTGGAAACTCTTGTACAATGTCTTTCTTAAGTGTCCCCGAAAGTCTCCCCTTCTCTGAGATTACTAGGGATACTGAATCCCTCTTTATGTGGTTCTTGTTCTCTGTGTTTCTGGCATTCTTTCACTCCTTATGAATAAGACATTGGATCTCATCATCCTCCTCCTCTGATTTGCCGTCTTTCTTCTTGAGATAATTATAGCAGACCCAATAGTTATTCTTATTCTCTTGTCCAGTTCTTATATTACTGAGACAAGCAAAAGAAGTTTCATACTGGTTCTCATTCTTCTTAGCTTCACTTCTGACCATTCACTCGGAGGAGTAGGCTGAGTCTCACTCTTCTTAGTTTCGGGCCACTCACTGGGGCGAGTAGGCTGATAGTACTCTTTATCCCTGTGTTCCCTCCCGGGTCTCCCACGGTCACTGTTACATTGAATCCCACAGGTTGATGTCACTGGGCCTACTTGCAGGACAGGGACTTCCCTTGTAGTCAGCTTCGGTTCTTGCTTCAACTCCTTCTGTTTTTTCTCTTCGGCTACCCGGTACCAGTGCTTCAGCAGTCTCTTGTCACGCCACTGCCCTTGACTCGTTCTCTCTCCTGGGGTGTTCTTCCCCCCTCTCTTCTATCTTCAGCTTCCTCGGTGCTTCTTGCCCACAGCACTTTGTGATTTCCTCCCAAGGAGGATCTCCAGATCTTCCTCAGCACTTCTGTCTCAGCTGATTTGAAACTCCCGGGTTTCACTTCTCACTGACAGTAGTCCATCTTCTCTTTTTATGATAGGATGGTGGGTCCTCCTCAGGGGACGATTATAGTCTGTTTTCTCTTTTAGTTGAGCACTCTTCATTATTTGTTAATTCTTCTTTGTCACAGCAGTGTTGGTTCCCAACCACTGCGTAATCGATATTACTTGCTCAGTATTATTCTTCTTCACAGTATTTTTACTATATTGTTCCTTAGTTTGGATCTTGGGTCTTATGTCATAATAACAAACAGTGGCTCGGTTTGATGGATGCTTCTGAAGTTCTGATGTTACAGTCGTTCCAAGAAAAAGAGGGCTCTTGGGAGTTGCTCCACGGAATGGGTGTCCTTGTCCCAGAGAGGGCACTCTCCCTGTGAGGTCCCGCATGCCGCCACCCGTAGGGGGATTATTGTGTAGCAGGCTCACTTCCCTAGCCTGAAAAGGAAAGGCTCTGCTCTGGGGAGAAGTGACTGAATCCCACGATTCGTCACACTTTTCATACCAAACACCTACAGACCTTAACTCACTGTACCGTCCTCAAAATAACTGCGTAGCTCATGGTATTCGTCTAAACCGCCAACGATAACTGGTTGGACTCTCCATATTTGACTGAACAACCAGCACCAAGCTAATTCAACACAGCTATTAAACCTATTCTGTGGTAATCAGTCCTATCTCACTGAAACTAAGCCCCTCACAAATAGTATCAGATACAAGCACTTCCTCAAATTCTGAAATCATTAGAACTAAAGCCGGATACACCGTTATAGTGAAGGAACCCTTTAAGTAACCAGACTCCTGATAAATAATCTCATCTGTATAATCTACAAATCAATTGGTCTATAGTATTCTTGGAACAGTTCCATAATCTCCCAGCTAAACAACATCAGTGCAATAAGGAAATCCTGTAGTGAACTAACCACAAAAGCAGGCATGAAGAAAATTAAAAAGGTAAATATACCCCCCATCACTCTCTACCAAATAACCCCCTCTTTCCGATCCTCAACTGCAGGGAGGAAACACAGTAAGAAGATGGCTAGACACCGCAAAGATAAAAGAATCAGAAATGAAGAAAGAAAGAACAAGGAGAGAATTGGGAACAGCCCTCACAATTGCATCGGATCAGGCAGCCCAAAACTCTATAGGCTTACCATTACCTCACCTCAAAAAACCATTGATTGCTTTCATCTCTAGATGCTGTGACAATTCATGGAATCATGCCACTTCTTCCCAAGGGGGAGCCCTTCCCTGTGACGCTGGGGAGGTGAGGCCACTACCCAATAATCCCCCTACGGGTGGTAAAAAATGGGAGGACCGCACAGGGAGATATTCCCCTATATGGACAAGGACTCCCGTTCCATGGTGGAACTCTCTTATAATCTGTCAAGGCTCAAGCAGACAGTACTACTCTTCTCTTCTTCCTGTAAGATTAGACGCCTTTAATATGAACATTCAGTCTAAACAGGACTTGTACTAGAAAAGGTACTGAGAAGAAGAAGAACATTCAAGGAGTCATCCAGAATACTCATGAGAAAGATACTTGGATGAGATGGCCCAGAGGAGGCAGGAGGAGTACACTGCCAAGGCCGACGATGGACCATGGCACTCTGCTGGCGAGGTCCCAGTCCAACAAGATACAAAGCAAAGAAGGACTCAGTAAAGAGAGCCACAGGTGGAAAGCCTGGCCAGCCCAAGAGATTTGAACCAGGAGAGAAGACACAAAATTGCAGGAGCAACCCAGACCATGGGAGGACGCCAGCTGCTGACCAGAAGAGTCCTTCTATGGCCGAGTGAGAGCAAGCCGAACTGGAAGCTAGAATCCGGGAGAAGGTGGCGTGACCTCGAGGAGGTGGATCGAGTGGTCCCCCAACTACGCTGATACCGTTTGCCTGGTACGTCCACAGAGGCACAGCGGGGCCGCTAAGAGAGAAGAGCGAAGCCGAACAAGCATACACTGGGAATACAGAAGCCCAACGCCCCAGGAAGAACCAGTGATGTGCTCCGACCAAAGTAAAGGTTACGGGAGACCCGACAGGGGACTGGGGGCGTGTGAAGCAAGTGTCAAGAGTTATCTCCCTCGTCTCAGTAATCACATCGAGAATAAGAATTGTGAAGAAAGCCTCTGGTGTGATCTTCCTCGTCCCAGTAATTGCGCTAAGGATAAGAACAGTTGGGAAGAACACTTTAGAAGGAACTCCTTCACTTCAATAACTTTTTTTTTTCTTTATTGTATATTGGTTTAAATAAACAAAAATCACATAGAAAGTCATAAAAGGCATTAAAACACAAGTATAAACATAGAAATACATTAAAAAATTCTTTTTCAACTTTACATTATATCTCACAGAATATTAATTTGTATTTACAATTTCAACAAGGCTAAAATCCATTTTCAATATCAATAAGTCACATATACTTCTTTGCATAAAATCTTCCATACAAACAATCTACAAATATTTTCTTGAACCTTGAATTAATAACAGGTCTCCAAGTACCACTGAACAATTAAATCACTGTTCATATGATCCTCCCTTGTAGTTTGTAATTTCACTGGTCTTGTATATATACTTATATATACTTATATATTTTTTCTTTAACCAATTAAGTCACTTTACAGATAGTCGTCAGGAAAGCTATTACTCTGATCTTCAGCAAGGTATCAGACCCATGAAGCATTTTAAACCATATTTGTTCTCTTATCACATACCAAGTGTCATAGAGAAATATGCAAGCCTGTCATTAATCAACATGGGACCAATTAGTAAAAAATGCAGCAATGTTTCGTTAATCCCCACATTAAGGCAGCATCTGCAACTTTTCTGATTCTCGGGAATTAATTTTCTAATGAAGCGAATTTCGTTCGTATTCATTACATTAAAGCTGAACCGCATAACATTATTGCATAATTTACGAGAGGGATATTTTAAAAGATATGACTCTAATTCGGGAAACCATTTCCACAAGGATACAACTTGGCAGTACAACTTCGAATTCATGATTACAGCATTGTTGGCAACCCAGTCAAACGCTTTAATCAACATTTTGATCTTTGCTGGTTTCTCAATGAGACATTTGATTGTAACTCCAATATTTGAGAGAATATTTTCCACCTCTATTTTCAAGCTCATCATGTACACAGATCTGTAACATCATTATTAAATAACTCATACAGCAATTTTTTTCCTGCTAAAATACATTTTCTATATAACATTGTTTTTTTACATTCCATAATTCCTTTCAATGAGCAAAGACCAAACTCACATCTTATAATTTCCATTGGTATGTATTTTGGTTAAAAAAAAAACACCTTTTTCCAAATTGCAGCTTCAATGGTTTTTAGGTATGGAGTTAGTTTCTCTGGGTAAACTTCAAGACCATACACCAATCTTGTAATCACCTTCAGCGTATAGAGGTCCCTGCATGCCGTCATGGTATATTTACCGAATTTCCTTTCAATCACTCTCATTTGCTTACCTGCTTCAATAGCCTTTGATTCTAGGCATTTTTTCAAAAAGCTTTGCGTCATAGTACTAGAGAAAGAATAACCCAAATACTTAAATGTTTTCTGTAAGCGAATCCCAGTTCCTTCGACAAACCACACTGGATTAGCGCACTTCCTATTGGTTTGTCCTAAATGTATGATAACTGTTCTTAGGGGATAGATTTTCAATTTCAGCTCACTTATAAACATCGCAAATACATCAATAAGCCTTTGTAAGCCAGTTTTGGTTCGATCAAAAAGCAGGAAATCGTTAGCATAAGCGACCCATTTTATGTCAGCCAAACCAACCTTTGGTGATAACAAACTAGAGGATTCAAACGCCGCATTTGCTCCAGACACAAAGATTAAATAGAATCGCCGCCAGGGCGCATCCCTGCTTCAGACCATTTCTGGACCTTATTTCTTTCAACATCAAACCCTCATTGTTGAGTCTAACCTACAGAACTGTGTTTGAATAAAGATTTATGAGCATTGAGAGTAGACCACTTTCGATGTTCAGTGCCGCAAGCCTTCGCCATAGCAATGATCTATCGACCATATCGAAGGCTGCAGAGAGATCCATTGATGCAGCATACAATGGTAAATGCTCTAATCTCAATGCTTTACTTTGCAAGATGGAGACAAGTAAGCCCCCCGCATCAGTCCCCAAACCTTTACGAAACCCAAACTGCTGTATATCAAGAATTTCATTCTCATCCATCCAATTTATCAAATGTTCCAGTACAATAGATGAGAATATCTTAGTTTCAATATTAATCAATGAAATAGGTCTGTAATTCATAGGACTCAGACGATTACTTTTTTTGAAGATGAGGAGCACATATGATATTTTCCATGAGGCCGGCATAGACTGTGTCTCAATCACATCGTTAAAAATAAAGCAAAGTATCCTTGCCCACAAAAGATCTTTCTGTTTAAGCATTGCACAGGACAAGTTATTTGGACCAGGACTAATCTTCCTAATTGTCCTTAATATTTTTTCAACAGATACATCTAATACCCATTTTTCTTTCTCGTGAACAGCTATTGTCTCTTCAGGTTACGAGGGGGCGTATAGTTTTGAAAAATATTCGCACCACACTGTTTCGCTAATTGGGTTGATGTTCAACTGAACTTGAGAAACCTCAGTGCTGTTAATTAAAGGCCAGTAATTTCTGGAATTTGTCTCCTTCATTGCTTTAAGAATAGCCTCACCATCTTTCTGAGATTGGGAGGCTCGATGTTGAAACCTCCAGTTCTTATATCGTTGGCAATTCACCCTACACAATTCTTTGTAAGTTGAGGGGGACACATTTTGTCTTGTTATTGCTCGTAATTCCTTATTCATGAGGGCTCTGTGTTGCTTAATATCTAAATCATAGGCATGTTTATGTATACCTTTCCGGGTTACTCCACCTAAGGTAGATTTCTCAAACCTAGACATAGTTGTACCCAGTAAACCACCAAATGAATTAACCAAATATGTTGCTTTTTTTGATTTCATAGATCTTTTCTCATAATCGTGCAACATCAAATTATTAAATGTAGCTATCTTTATAGGATTCCATTTTACTGTACTGCCCCTTACATTAACAACAGTTTGCGCACAATAAGCATTACTATGGTTATATTGTTTTCTTAAATTCAGATTGATAAAATGGCATGATCACTGAATGCATTAGGTTTAACTAACATGTTTTCAGATCCCACGTATCGATGTTCACTAATAAATATAAAATCAATTATTGAAGCCTCACCACGTGCATTCCAGGTGGGTTTATCATTAAACACCATTGACAAACCCAATGATCTTGTAAAACTAAGCCATAAAGCACCTCTATAACGTGTGTTACCTGTTTTAGGCCCATTGGCTCCACCAGCCTTTAAACTCCAATTGATCTCACTACTTGATAAATTACAATCGGCATTCAGATCACCAGCCAGAATTATCAGTCTGCCTGGCGTGGAAGCTGGCCAGTCCTCTATCAAGATATTCAAATCTTCAATCATTCTTGCCAACATTAGATCATCATAATCAGCACTGTTCCAATAAGTATTTATAACCATAAGTCCAATAGGGCAATTTCGAGTTATTATATGAAAGGTTGCAACTATACACGCGGTGTACAGATGATTTTCTGACAGTATTTTGATTTCTTGATTATTACGAAAAGCTAGAGCTAAACCTCCCTTAGGGCGCCCTCTTGGACCACAAGTTCCATAAAACACAGTACAACATACACATCCCACAACAGCAGACCAAACGCTGATGTTTCCTGTATTAACACAAAATCAAAGTCCTCTAACAAGTGACAGACTTTCTTGTTATGAGCTAAATGGGCATGACCTCTTGAATTCCATGTGACAAGCTTAAATAGATCACCTTCGCTAAAGGGGCTTACCCAGATTGTTCAATTGAACAAGAGAATCCCTGAGAGACATAGCCAGGGTTTTCCATTCCCTCATTTCCTTTAGAGACATTACATCAATTTGACCCCGTAAGGTACCCTCCCCTTATTTGGTTTTGGAGTATTTTGCGATAAATAGTCTGTGTTGTTTGACACCCCCTTTATCGCTTGATCTTGATACTTGTATATATCAAATCCCCTCTTCTGTAAAGAACCAGCTTCATTTAAGATTGATGTACGAACTAAAGGAGACAAAATCACCAAACATACTAAATCATGCCTATAGGGATGAATATAATCCACCAATTATATGTCTGAAGTTGTTTAAAAGTGACAATTCGGGTACATCCCTAAACAAGCTCAACATATAGTGTCCATTCAAGGCGGGAGAATCACCATCATCAAATACATAATACATGATCAAACTTGGATCATTTGGAAAGTGTGGCTGACGCAATTTTATGTTAGAACCACCTTTAGGAAATCCACTCTGATCCTTGCATTCATGTATACATTCCTTACTCTTCCCCTCACCCTGAACATGCTGAGAAGTGTACCACTCCCTCACT
Source organism: Ambystoma mexicanum (assembly GCF_040938575.1). NCBI lineage: Eukaryota > Metazoa > Chordata > Amphibia > Caudata > Ambystomatidae > Ambystoma > Ambystoma mexicanum. Next base: position 1,319,722,643 of record NC_090935.1, on the reverse strand, counting down.
TCAGTATCTAACTCGGCAATTCCTCCCTCCTGCACTTTATTTTCTTGGTATGCACTTAATCGTGTTCTTGCCTCAGACTCAAGAGTAACGGTTTCAGCTGTTTTTATGCATCCCCCATGGTAAGCTTTCTGCATCAGATTTCTTCTCCTCTTTCTGATTCAATATGTCCTTAATAATAGTGCGCACAAAATCTTCAGTGAGAAGATTACCTGTGGACGCTAAATCAAGGTCTTTTATAGCATCAATATTACGATTTTTAGCTGGCTGTGCATTTATAGATAGATCCTTGCTTAATGATGGAGTCCTGAGGTCATCATTACTTTCCGACATCCCTCTAGACATGTGAAAGTTGCCGCTTCCAGTACTTAATCCTTCTTGTTGTTTTTGAAGCCCTGTAGTTGCCTGCACTATCTCCTTTATCTCATCACCTTTTGTTTCTGCCGTACCATAACCACCTTCCACGTCCCTTGATGGTATCTTTATACGCAGAGGGGCAGCCGGATTCTTAAATAGATTAAATATGTCCATCATTCCTAGTTCAAGGTTCCTTAAGTTGGGATCAATTCTGTCAGTTACTATTTTATTTTTTAGAGCATCAGACAAGTTTGTTTCAGCTAAAGAATAACCAGGCCGAATCGATCCTGTACTTTGGACCTCCCCTCCACCCAGAGGCGTGGCCTCACTGAGGTTCATTATCACTGGCTTTTTTATGGGAGATTCTGTTACCAGTATTGCATCATTTTCATCCGATGCATAACCGCACGCAAGTTACTGTCCCTCAAGAACTTACGAGAGGATAAATTCAATGCCTTTTGCGCTTGCGCTCGTTTGCGTCTTTTTTTTCATTTCTTTTAGAAGAACAAGTTACTTTCTTACCTGGTACCGTTCTTTCGATGGGCGTTCCGACGACGTATTCCATATCTATGACTGTTAATGTCCGCAGCACAGCTGCGGACATTACCTGTCATAGATATGGAATACGTCGGAGGACCCAATCCCCTCAAAATATTTATATTAAATATTTCAGCAACTTTCTTAGGATCGTTTGCAACAGTCGGGATCTGTAAATCCAGAGTATTACAACCCGTTGCAAGTGAGTCGGGTAATTCAATCACACTAAGCTCCTTCACCTTAGGCTCTTCCACTGGCAAACGCAATGGGCCAAGAGCTTCATTTTGGTATAGCCCATTAGGAATTACTATAGGTGGTTGTTTTAATGCATCAACACTCCCCCCCCATTACTGGAAGGATCATCTTTGAAATGTTTTCTGACAACATTTCCAGCAAGGCAGTTAAAGTAAGCAAGATTTTGTTTAGAATTCTTGTCTGTGTTTTAATTTCCGTTAATAACTATGGGTCCTCTGAACTCATTCCCTTTACATTATATGTGCAAGTTTTCTTATTTAAATTATCCATTACTGCTTTAGGATTTATATGACCACCTGTGGGTTTGGAAATCTGTGTAGATGCATCAAAATGCTCAGACAAACCTAGCAGTGTTATTTCCCCAGACGCAAATATTGGAAGTGTGTCGATAAATGATAAACCCAGATCGCTGCTTCTTGGTCTATTAGGATCAGACAATCCCACATCCAGGCAGTCAATCCTTCCTGGTCCCCTTTCCTCATTAAATAAAGACTGCGAGGACTCTGAGTGTTATACTCGCCCATTTCCTCAACGATTTGTTTGGAGGAATTTTGGGCACACTCCAGTAGATCCTCATCCGTGTCTGAGGAATCCGGGAGAGGAAGCGCTATGGCATGAGCAATGCTCATTCGTCGGGTTTTAATCATATTAGTTGACATTACACTATCACGTTTGCCCCCTACAATCTTTCTTTTCATAACGCCACAAAGCCAGCACTGGACGTCAATATGGGTAAAAGCACACAAACTTAAGAGACTTTAAAAACCAGTAAAGAAGCTCTTTGCTTGACAACAGTCTCTGAGTACAACAGTTGATAACCAGTGCAATGCCTTCAACTTATGTAAACATCTACACACTTAGATCGTATTTTGACTTCTAATTGCACTTAAGCAAATCACTAAGTCCCAATTCGTAATGGCAGCACTTCCAGTTTTCATTTAGACAGATGTGCAAGTATAACAAGGGTTAAATGTTCAAGCCTTCTTTACTCTGCAGTACCTCCCCAGAAAAAGTAGCATCCAACTCCTTTTAAGCATCCACCCAACCAAATTGCATTCAATTTCCAGTAACACCCACGTGAACTCCCACTTTTAAATTCAAACGATTCCGTTCTTTGTATATGTTAGCAGACAATATGCAAATATTGAGAAATCAGGCGAATCAAACCATCGTAGATCAAAAAGCGCATCCGTGGCCGTATCACCAAAAGGAAAGTCACACGTTTCCGTTCTATGTATATTTTGGCAGACAATATGCAAATATGGAAAAATCAGGCGGATCAAACCATCGTAGATCAAAAAGCGCATCTGTGGCCGTATCACCAAAAAGAAAGTAAAACGGCGAAAGACTTCAGCGCACCTCTAGGCAGTATGCAAGTGTGGAAAAGCAAGCAATATAAACCTTCATGGAACAAAAGCGCTAATATGACCTTATCAACAAAACAGCAACAAACCTCAACGCTCCGCTAGACAAGAACCCTTCCTCAGCTAATCAGCAGGCATCCAACACCCATCCATGCGAACAAGTGGAAAGAAGTGGGGTGCTGCTATGCTGCGCTGCAAGCAGCGAACACCAAACAGAACCACTTGCAGGACCACTTGGTAGGAGCGCGCACAGGAGCGTGCGTGCCAGTGTTTTTGAAGACTTCCTGCTGATGGGGGCGTGGCCTAACAAAAACGATCATAAAAATAGCGTATTAGTAATTGATAATGCAGTTTGTAATACTATAATTGATTTATCAGTCCATTCCAGTCTCTTTGAGTAAGTAAATACCAAATTTAAAGTTGCAGGTTCACAACAGGTAAAGAAAATCCAATAGAGTCTCTTCATAGCCACGGCCACAGCACAGCAAACAGAAACACTTGCAGGACCACTTGCTAGGAGCGCGCGCGCAGGTGCGCACGGGCTGTGTTTTTGAAGACTTCCTGCTGATGGGGGCATGGCCAAATTTAAAGTTGCAGGTTCACAAGAGGTAAAGAAAATCCAATAGAGTCTCTTCACAGCCACGGCCACAGCACAGCAAACAGAACCACTTGCAGGACCACTTGCTAGGAGCGCGCCTGTTTTAACAGTAATCAAAGTGAACAGAGCCTCAGGCGCAGTAGCCCTCATCTCAGTAAATGGGACAAGACTGTTAACATCAGAGATAAAGAGTGTGATGCATTCATGAAAGCCCTCAGAGAAGCCTCAAGGGAACTAGAAGCGCTTTCAAGAACTATTGTGAAAAATAGATAGAAGTGTACCTTGAGTCGTGGAACCAGGTGAAAGGGGTCATTCTCCTGGGTTGAATTTGTTGAATCAGAAGCTATAGCTAAAGGTTGTAAAGAACCGGCAAGAGAAGATTGAACTTGTGGAGCCAAGAGAAACTGAGCTGAAATAAAGACTCTTGAACATTCCCCCTCGGGCTGATCCTTGCTTAACCAGAAGGGAGTCATTCTCCTGGTACTATCAAGGTTTCTTTCTTTCTGTTGTTTAGAGGTAGGGCTAGTGTAGAGGAGCTTTTTGGACAGACAACGGATATTCATTTGGACTTCCACCCTGATGACAAACACCCCAGTTAATCCTTGGTTAGGTAGGGACAACCCTCTAGAGCTAGGGAAAGATAGGTGTTTTCTTCTCTGTCTCTGACCCCTAAGCAAGCCAAAATACCTCCTGAAAGACCCAGATGAACCACATTATTGTGACCAGCTATTGGTCCAAGAAACAGTAATTAACAACGACCTAACATCAATGCCTGCATTTATCCTGACAGGAAATTCAACCAACCATAAGACTGAATTGGCAAGAAACAATACCTGTTACTTCATTCATCACTAGACACCCTGCACCATCCACCACAACCACGCAGCAGAAATGGATAGATGTGCCAGACCCCAAGAAACGCCTGCTTAGCCTTTTTGAATCAGAAAGAGGTAATGTGGAGCCCAGGGAAAATAATGAAAGCAACCTTGAACAACCCAACAGCACTCGTCCAAGCAGACAAAGCCGCCCAGAAATGACAGGCACAAGGTGCTTCCTAATCAAGGCACCTTCTGTCTCTAAGACCCCTCTGACATTTTAGACCTTCTTTCAGAAGGCTAGACTTTCTCTTCATCACAGAAACTTGGCTCTCAGATGATCAGTCCCCCTTTATCTATGAGAATATCCCATTAAGCTTCAATATCCTTTATGATAGTCGCAACAGTGGGGAGAGGAGGGTGGCATAGCTCTGGTGCTCCGTTGTAGTCTAAACACCCTCCAGGGACATCATCCCAGACTGAATTGTTCACTCTGACATGCTCCAGCTCTCCCACAGTTACACTAAGCTTCCTATTAAACTACAGATTTTCCTCCTACAGCCCACACTGTGCTGAAAAACTTGCTGATGCCACCCACATTCTGTCTGCCAACTACTAGCTATACATGGAGATTTCAGCATCTGACTTGAGAAAGAAGACAGCACTATTACAAAAGTCACTTGGAGAGAACCTTGTGGCATTACACCTCAAACATATGGTTAAGGGTCCCACCCACATAGTCACACAAACGCTGGATGGCATTTTTTGTAATGAAAACATAACATCTGCTCCCCAGTTTACGTCCTCTGAGGCGATCACTTATCAATCCCATCACAATATCCACAGAAACACCATGCTTTGCAGGAACTGCAAAGGAACCATCAATGATTACCAGACCATGAAAAGAAATACACATCAACTTCCTTCTAGAAAGAGCAGAGGCAACCAAATCTACCGTCCCCACAGATGGACCAACAACCACACAGGATACAAAACTTCACCTCATTCACAACTGGATTATTTCCGCTTTGGACTGTATTGCCCCAAAGAAACCTTTCAAAAACTCTCAAAAATAGAAACAGGGCAAATTTTTCATACCCAGATCAAATTACTTAAAGGAAGAGTGAGCTCAAAAATATTATGGTCCCGAGAGTTCGGGCATGTGTTTTTAAGCATACGTTGATCGATTGTAAAAACATTTCCTATGCAATTTACCTTAGTTTTCCTCACTTTTACACATGCAAAATCAAGCAGCAGGGCGCAGCCATCTTGTGCCAATCTTATCTGTTGCTGCATCGCCCTAAGGTGAACTGCCCTCACGGCACTAAATCATATCCTTGCCCCTGAAGCTGACATCACTAGACGCGTACGGCCCATTTCACAATGCAAATGCACGTCTCGTGTCAACGTTCTCTATGCGCCAGCTAATGACGTGTCTCCATGGAAATGGCAGGACGCCGCTTTCCTCAAAAAGTATATACAGACCGCTTCTCATCAGACAACATCAGAGTTGCTTTTTCAATAATTTCACCGTTTTATTTTGTATATCCTGTGGCTCGTTTCTGCTCTGTTCAGCTATCTTCGTTGCTTGTAGCCCGTGCAAACAGATACTAGTACTAGCATTACTATCAATTTTTTTCTTTTCGTATAATGGCAACAATACAGTCCTACCAGTGGGAGCCAGAGTATTCAATGCAGAATTAGTTGAAAGAGAAAGATGCGGAAACAATGGGGCATCGGACGACAGTTGGGAGAACGAATCACCGGATCATGAGCCTGAGCCTAGTCGCATGGAAGACGTTTCCACCTGGTGTACCTGCAATCGTTGCAAGGTCATGCCTACCGAAGAGGAGAACTGCTGCTGCCGAGAAAACTCTGGATGCATGGCCTACATATCGGAAGACGAGACACGGCCGCTATGCGTTACCCAGCTGCAAGACTTCAGGACAGCCTGCCTCACAAGGTCCATGTTGAGGATTATGATGGTGCTTATGCACAAACTTCGCGCAACAGTTCGCCCTCACAATCCAAGTAACAAGGAAGTGTACTCTATGTGTGTCTCCTATATTGACGTAACTTTGATTTATCACTGCCAAATATATGTAGTCTGGCAATTCAATACATCTCTCGCGATTTGGGGAAATCCTAGTGGTCATCTTATGTGTCTTTCACGTACAACCAAGAAACAATATTTCTCTGTGCACCAAACGTTATGGATTGCATGGGTGTTCACTTTAGAAATGTGTCTACATTTTAATGCCCAAGTTGATTTATCCATGGAGTAACATTTCTACTGGCAACTATGTCATAGGATACAAGACTGCATTTTCAACTAAGGTTTGTACACTTATCATGTTCATTTAAATACAGTTTGTATGTTTCTCTTCCACAGGTGGTACAGACTGGTGGTCTATCGTGCGTTTACATGGTGGGTTCATGGGAGGCTTGGATACCGCGTTCGACCATTAATACTTGCCTGTGTCGTTGGTGCCCTTCGAGCCAAATTCCTCAGTGTTGGCAGTCAGTACAGGGGATTTTCCCACACTGTGCTGCAAGCCGAAGTATACAATGTGTAGTACATTTGTGCCATCAACATCCTCAACAAAATAAAACACAAATCTACTTTCATGAATAGTTGTTTCAATTTTTTCAGTGAATCAAGTACAAGGTCACTTGTCAGGGCTGGCAGGGTGGGAACGTCCAAGGTGCCCAACACCATGAACACCTCAAAGGTATCTTACGCACAGGGGCCATTGTTCACATGGCCTAGCCAGACCCAGTGTCACCAGGAATGCTCCCCTGAAGCAGACCGCACCCCTGCAATCCACATAAGTGTATCTCCATTCAGCAGTGTTTTCCGCGCCCTTTTCTGCATGCCTCTTCCCCTCCACCCCCCTCCAGTTCAAATGGCAGTTCAAACTTATGGCTGTGCCCTCCCAATGGGGCTGTCAGTATGGGAACGTCCAAGGTGCCAACACCATGTACACTTCAAGGGTGTCTTACATGCAGGGGCCATTGTTCACATGGTTGCCCCTGACCCTTTGTCTCCAGGCATGATCCCCTGAAGCAGACCATGGCAGAAACACATCACTCATTAACATACACACCCACTTTTCTAATTCTTTATAAACACCGTGATATTTATCCTGAGAACATCTGTGAACACTAGAAGTCAACTCTTGATCATGCTACCTGTTCTCCTGCTACTAACTACCCTGCTTGCTGAATCTAATTCTTTGTTAGTCAAGGTAAGGGCAGGTCACCTAATCATCTGTTTCTGATCCCAAAATTTCTATTTCAAATGAATGTACCCAGTAGTGTAATATTCATTTATCTCATTGACTTTACAACAGTCTACTGTTTAAAGTGTATAGCAAATTACATCAGTGTCAATTGTGATAGAATTGCATCCTTCTCGGACCATGTCTATAAGCATGTTTCCTTTTGATACTTGAAAGTACTTTCAGCGGACCTGTAACACATTATGATTGCCATCGCATCAATCAATTCTGTATGAAAATTATCCCAGTGTATATTCGACTTTGCTACACAGGTTTTTCTTCTGTGACCGAAACAAACATTGCATAGAAAACCTTGATGTAATTCCATCTTTTCACACATTCATGTAAAAATAAATTGTAACTATGTGTACTTTTTTTATACAGATTTTTCAAGAATGCCTGCTTGTATGGTTTTCGGTTGCCGTTCTTAGAGCCATGACAAAACTAAGGGCACAATATTGCATACATTCCAGAGGAATATTGATTTAATACGAGAATAGGTTCGATATTGTGGATTTCCACTGCAAGAGTTTGAAAGTAGAGCCCAGGTTGTCTTTGGACACTTGAGGGCCAATCGATTCCGCATCTGCAGTCTGAACTTTACCCCAGATATGTACAACCAATTGCAGTACACAAAAAAACATCGACCCAGAACTTCTCGTAAATTGCTTCCAAATGCAATTCCAACTCTTTTGATGCACACGCTGCCCCAGGTGAGTCCCAGATGAATTAGCTGTAGGCGGTGGGGTACTGAACAAGCAACTACATGAACGGATTGGTGCTTTCGGTGTCAATGTGTCTTACTAAAGTTTGCATATTTACCAGATTGTATTACTTTTTAACTATATCACATTTTACTATACATTGGTCCCTGGTTAATGGAGCATCATAGAAAGTAATTATGACCATAGAAAACAATGCCAAAGTGCCCTTCAAAAGAAGCATAATCCGTTCGTAATCGGTTGCTTGACATATCAATTTTTTTTTAGGAGAGCATACTGACGGGACCACAGACCCTCGCAAGTGAGGACACCACCGACACGTCCAGTATACCAATGGTGAGCACTACAGACTTGCAGAAGTTCATATTATCAACACTTGGATCTTCCCACATATCTAATGCAAATCTAATTTTCCCTTTTACCACTTCATGACAATGGGCCTCATTACAAGGAGGGCGGTAACGGATACCGGGCACCATTAAGGAGACCGGTGCCATTAATCCCTTACCGCCCAATTCCGAGGTCCCTTAGCAGGAACCGTAAAGGATGTGTGGTCTGACCACACGTTCTTTACAGGACGCGTTCAGGGACCTTGGAGCTAATAACGGGCCTGCAATTAGCGGGCCTGTTATTAGCGCCTTCCCATTGAGCCCTATGGGGGCTCAAATGGGAATGGGGAATGGCATTTGGAATGGGGATTTACCGGGTCCGGATAGGGCGGAATGTCCCGGTAAGTCCCCTCTCCACCAGACCAGACTCGGACACGATTTTGGAGGCAGCCATGGCGCTAATAGCGCCCTGGCTGCCTAGAAAAAAGTCGTAATGAGGCCCAATGCACTGAGAATGAAAGAGCAAGATTCTGCATCCATTTCTTTTCTGGACACACCAACAACTTTGAGCACCCATCAGGTAATTGAATTTCACTTTTCAATTACGAGAATGCATCATGCTTGGAATTTAACCTATTAAGGAATTGTTTATGTAACCTGTTGGTTGTTTACACTATGGCCTCATTACGAGTATGGAAGTAGCCATGCCCTTAATAAGGGCATGTCTACCTCCATACCGGGTTCCTCCAATGAGGATTTACCGGGTTATTCCAACCTAGGAGGACCCGGTAAGTCCTCATTGGAAAACCCATCCCCATTCCCATTTGAGCCCCCATAGGGCTCAATGGGAATGGGGAGGGAGCTCTGGGACCCACTAAGGACGCCTAGTTTTACCAGGCGTCCTTACCGGGTCCCGCAAAGGGAACCTCGTAATAGGGCGTCCAGTAAGGAAGGGTGCCGGTCCCGTACCGGCACCCTTCATTACGGGAGCACCTGCCTCGTAATGAGGTCCTATGTGTCTTTTATGGGTTTCTCTTTATATGCATTAATGTCTGCATCATATTGACTCTGTTCCATTTCGCTGTTTTCATCCATACTAAAACAAGTACTGTGTTACAGGGGGATGCTGGTATTTCGACTACAATTACATCATACTTTGGAGCTGGTCCAGAGTATGAGGTATGCGTACTGACAGTCCCCTTGAAGGATACTATTAGACAGTGACATTCATATAAATGTGCAGTGTTTCAAACATTTATCATTTCAGTTCTAACGTTACAATTTCTACCCTAATGCAGAATACATTACAAAATGTTTGAGGGCAACATTGCAATCAGTATGTTTGCATGGTGATCTCTGATCGAGTACTTGCCATCAATCAAGTAAAATTTGAAATGTATTTTTTAACTAAATGGCGTACACTGTTTACGAGGGTATGTATGTAAGCGATATGTGCGATGAAAGAGTTTAACTTCAAATATGTTTGACTTTTGTTTTTTTAAATAAATATTCTATTCAAGGAATGTATACAAGATCAGGAATTAGAAGAGCAGGCACACGGATCAGAGGTGGTGGACCAGCTTGCTGGTGCGGTCCTTACAGAGAATTTTCACAGAAAATCAAGAAAACAATTTTGTTCACTAAAAGTGTTTTGGGCTGGTGTTTTCTTCATAACATGTTTTTTTTATCTGAGATGCTATCAAATGTATGTGTGATTTACATTGAACATGTTTTTAAAACCCATCTCCTAGAGGCCCAGAAGGAAAAGAAATATAAAGACACAGACAACAAATGAAACCAAAGATGCTGCTTGCCAAACAGATTTCACCATGGAGCAACTACTATTTGAGGCGCAGCCTGGTCCAGTCAATAAAGAGACTTGAGATGCTTATGTCCAATGGCCAGAAAATGAATTGAATGTGACCGGCGAAGCCAGCAAAGTGTTATTGGACCATTGCTACAATGTGAGAATTCGACAAGAGGAAGATGAAACTGAATATAATGAAGATGCTTTTGAATTACTCGCTCACCACATTACACAATCTACACCCGCGAAAAAAGGGCCATCCAATAAACGATCAATGTTGATGGTTTCTCCAATTGGTGTGTGTAAGTGACTCCAATCTATCAATCCAACTAAGTCAATGCCTGGTCTGGGATGCCCAATGGAAGCCCTTATTTATATATTTTTATGACAAGTTCATGAATCTGGATGATGAACCCTTATATAACGCCCCTCTCTTTGAATCCCCCTGACCTCACTGTGCCAAGAAGTAGGTTTGTTTTGCAAATTAAAAGATTTATTTGAAAAATTAAACAATATATATCACACTTGTATGAATAAATTAATATTTGATAGCACACTTATGAATATAATGATGATCAACAATGGGTAATGTCACAGTAGCACAATTCTTTAATTACTTAGGGGTTGGTATAGAAAGGAAAAGGTAGCAGAGAATACTTTTATGGTTTCAAGGAAAAGCAATGATGGAAAAGAATGTAACACAGAAATGAACTTGATATGAATTCAATCAGAAGATAATATAATCACTTTTTCTCCTGCGACTACTCACTCCCCCCCTATGCAATATGGAGAGATGGAAAGGAGGGCACACAGGTTTTCAGGAATACAATCAAAAGCAGTTCAGTTCCCCCCTAGCAAGCTTAGAGCAACCGGTATGCTTTTAAACAGTAGAAAATACTTTTTACATGTGAGTTGCAATGAAGTGAAAAATATGCTAAAAATGATTTTAATTTCCTGTAGGAGATTCAGGGTAGGTGACAGCTACTTTGAATCAGTTCAGGTCAACACTAACAATGATTCAGGAATGATTATCAGGTTGAAAACGAAAGTGCAAGCATGAGACAGTGATTTTTAACATGTGGTGAAATTGAGCTAGTTTGCAATTCGCAGCACTTTTTCCGAGTGCGTCAATCGCGATTACGGAAAAACTATAAGGGGTTGGAATGTCGTATTGGGTTTGTTGGAAAGCTTAGGTTCTTAGCTTTAAAATTAAAGTTAAATCTCATTCCTTGCACGTACGGTTCAAAAGATACGTACGATTTAGTGGAGGTAGATTTTCAGAAATGAAGTAAAAATTCAGAATGACAGATGCGCTGTGGAAGGTTTTAAATCAACAGGATGGACACAAAATTCTAAATGCAGTTCTACACAGGTTGAATGGATGGGATAAGATTACTTTAAACTAAGTTGTGTTCTGCACAGTCCTGGCTGGATACTCACTCCTAATTGTGGACCGGAATGGGCCTTGGACTGCACTCTCGCCACAGGACAATCTCTGCCACTGGTTCTGCTCACAGCGGTCTGGTCTGGTCTGCTATCGGCACTGCACAGCGGTCTGGTCTGGGTCTCTGGTTCTGGCAAAAGTTCTTGGCAAAGCAGAAACAGCACAGCCCGGCTGTTCTATTCTGATGTGCCCCTTGGAAGTCTGTGGTAAAATCAGTTTGCAAGATTGGAAGGCCAGCTGAGAAGAATTCAGCTTGCAGTAGGCCCTCTGCTTCAAAGATCTGGAGTCTGGCTTTCTTGTGCAGAGCGTCCCGCCAATGTTCAGGTGATGAGTGAATCTGGAAGTCCCCCACTAAGGCTTGCCATCTTTACTTATAGCAGAAATTACATCACCAAAGTGGGTGTGTGCGTGGGCATAACTAAGCCTGCCCCTCACAATTTATCATTGGCCAAATTCTCCTCTCTCCTTTGATTGGGGGAAGGAAATGGAGTGTCATCGTGATGAGGTATGTTTATGGGTCAGAGAATCCTCCCCTTGTCACTTTGCACACAAATCTATTTTTGATTCAAATGCATATTTATCTATGTACAATTTTTCTAAGATTATATGTTCAGTTAACATATTTTCCGTAGCGCCAAACCATCCGATCCCTGTCTTTGTAAGATGTTGTGTCCACTTCTGACAGAATTCTGCCCTTTTCATCCAGAACAGAATACCTACATTTTTCCAGAATTTACACAAATGTGCGCAAGGAATATGGGCATCAGATGATGAAGTGTCAGATTTTCAACATACAGACATTTTGATTAATACCCTATTTTCCGCTACTACCCCCAGAACATACCACAGAGTCCTAACACCTCTTAAAATGTGCACAGAAAAATCATAGGAATAATGATATTATTTATATAATTTTGACAATTTTGTACTATGAATTATCCGTCTTTTTAAAATTATGCTCTGGCCCAGATGGGTGTGGTTAAGTCCCAAAGCACATGGGGGAATTTCTTGTTCGTCTCCGCCTCCAAGCTCAGCTGGCTCACAAAGGCAGTGTCCCTCCCAGTTCCTTCCAAGAGAAAGCCATTTACGACCTCCTGATTTAGCAATTGCTTTGAGCCAAGGGAAGTTCATTGTTCTGTTTCCCTGCAGTGCCAGGTACCCCTCCCCTGATTCAATCCGAGAGGTGTAATCTCCTTTTGGTGGGGGCAGCAGAAGGCAGGCCAGGCCTGTGAATGCAGTTGCTGGGCAAGTTTCAACTCCTGTCGGGGGTAGTTGCCGGGCAGAATTCAATCCCTTTAAGCCAGGCTTCAGCCAAATGTCACTTTTGTTCCAATTTTTCTTCATTCAAATCAAACTTACAATTTTTACACATGCCGCTAGAACGCTGATTCTAAGTTCAAAACTATGACATTTAAACAGTTGCAACCTATGTGACACTCAAAAGTAGGTCACTCATTTATTTTAAACATTTCAATTTTAGTGACTTTAAATCCAATTTCACTTAAGATGCCGACATCCACAGCTCAGCCAGTTTTGTTATGAACATTATTTTAGGCTCTTCATCTTTCCAGATTTTGTATGCACACAAGACTTCATTCTACCAGACATCTGCTGGTGCTCAGTAAGATTTTTTAATATCTTGCAATGTTTGAAATAGGCATTTTGAGCTTGCATTCAGAGAAACAAAGGTGATTTCAAAGCGCTTTTTGAGCTAACGGCACTGCTGTTTTTCCTTTGGCACCACGTTTCACTCATGGCGCTTCTGGCCCATCACGCTCGCACTGGTGGGTGGCAGGTCAGGCGACCATTTTGGTGTGCGCAAAAACTGTGCGGTTTTCCTGGATTCTGGCGCAAATGTGGGCTTTTCGGCCATCTTGAATTTTCTAAGCCCACAGCACCAAATGTTGCAGCATAATAACTCGAACATGGGTCAATTCACCTGACAAGCCCCCCCGCTCGACTGCGCTTTGATTTTGAGTCGAGGGGAGTCGGGTGCAAAGGATGTTTTGATCCACGCGAAGAGGGTCATCTGCTTCTTCTCCTCGGTGCTGGATCATCTGGTTCTCCCAATTGGTTCTGACTAGGAGTATTGGGCGGTACCCCGGGCCCCTCGGATTTTTGCTCCCGGTCCCTGGGTCGTCCTACTCGGTCAGTCTTCATGGTTTATCTCTCCTAGGATGACAAAGCAAAAGCGGCACTATTAATGTGGTGGGGTGAACATATACATTTTATCAATCAGGAGACATTTGCATTCTTATCATTGTATTTTAGAGACTATATGTGGGATATTTTAGGGTTGGAAATGTATTAATCTGGAGCGGCCCCCTCTGGGATTGCAGAGGACTCCTCCAGTTGCTGCAGAGTATGCCTGGGATGGCAACACTTTAGCTGATTAATATGGACCCACTTGTCTTCCCCTTCCGCCAAACTGCCTTTGGGGATGCGGATCTTGTAGGCGACTGGTGAGATATTGTCTACAATTTCAAAAGGTCCCTTCCATGTATGCAGAAATTTCCGCTGTTTGGCCTGGTTCCTTTGGAAATTGTATAGATAGACCCGGTCTCCTACATTGTATTCTTTCCTGGTAGTCTTCAAGTCATAGTGGGTCTTCATGCTATCGGTTGATCTTTCTAGGTTTCGCTGAGCATAGGCAAAAGCATGTTGAAGGTGTTTCCTTAAATTTTCAACATACTCATGACTTGTGGAGGCATTGATCAATGTCTGCTCTTGGGTCCTGTAGAGCAAATGCTGGGGAAGCACCATCCTGCGTCCAGTCATCAGCTCAAACGGTGACATTTTAGTTGCAGATGAAGGGGTAGATCTGATGGCCATTAGGACAAGAGGTAATTGAACATCCCAACATGGCCCAGAATCTGCCACAAACTTTTTTAAGATGCTCACAATGGTTCGGTTGTAACGTTCTACTGCACCAGAAGAGGATGGCCGGTAAGCAATATGTAGCTTCCTTTTAACCCCCAAGTATCTCCCACATCTTTGTCATTACTTCGCTAGTGAAATGGCTACCTCTGTCTGACTCAATCCTTTGGGGTAGACCAAAACGCGAAAAGATGTGGTGGATCATCAGGGCAGCTGCTGTTTCTGCCTTGCAGTTTGGGGCCGGGAGACATTCCACCCATTTAGTAAATAAGCATGTCACCGTCAACATGTACTAATTCCCCCTAGAGGAGCGAATCACGGGGCATATGAAGTCGACTTGCAAATCTGACCATGGGAGTGTCATCCCCCTCTTTTGGAGAGGCGCACAGTGTGTGAGGGATGTTGGCTGATATTGTGCATTGGTCGAGGTCCTGCCCTCGACCAATGCACAAGGTGGTGGCCGCATCATGGGCGTGACTTAACATCAGGCTTCGGAATGAGGTAGGGACCACCCACTGATCATGACCAGCTTGGGATTTCCTTACCAACAAACCGTCTTGGATTCGGAACATTTTTGGACATTTCATCAACACTCTGAGGTCCTCTTTCCCAATGTAATCGGTATCCGTCAGGGGAAAGTTCTCAGGGTCCTCAATGTGTTGGTAAAACTTACCAATTATTGGATCCCCCTTCTGAGCCGTAATCAAATCAGAATCTGGGGTCTCCTTACTCCATTGTGCAGTTGAAAGATCATTGTGAGCATTTGTCTGGGACCTAGTGATAGCAGTGACCTGAATTTCCCCCAACAGGGACTCAATCTCTATTAGATTCCCTTGAATGGCCTCGGTTTTGGCCAGCTGATCAGCTAGGTCATTTCCAGTTTTGTCTGTTCCCTCTACTTTGGAATGACCCTTGATCTTTTTCCAGTAGATGTCATCCCATTCGAGGTGACCAGATCATCAATATTTTGAATTAACTTCCCATGTTTCAAGGCTTTGTTATTAGCACATAACATGCCTCTGGTTTTCCAATTAACCAGGTGCTCCATGAACCCGTTCCGTACATAATTCGAATCTGTGATTATGACCAGTTCGTGGAGTTGATGTTGGACAGCAGTGAGGATGGCTTGATGCAGAGCCATCAACTCTGCCACTTGACCACTTCGGGGACCAATCTTGTACCCGGCGGAGGGTTCTGGGGACTCATTCACCCATGCATAACCTACGCCGGCCACAAGTTCTTTCTCCCCGTTGTTGTCAACATGGTAAGAGCATCCATCCACATAGACAGTGGGCATTCCCTCACACTTATCTTCTTCAAAGACTTTGTGTGGGGAATTAAGGTATGCCTCCATGTTGTCCTTGATTTTTAGACTTTCGTCCTCGGGACAGTTTTCTCTAGCACATTCATGCAAGTCAGCCAGACCTTGCGCGAGGGGACTCTTCTTGTTTTGGCCATATCTGACCTCCACAGGAAAGCCTTGCATTGACAGAATCCAGGAAGTAATTTGGGAATTACCCACATTTCCGGCCTGGATTCTGTCACTTTGGAGATACTGCAGAGGCTGGTGTGGAGTCTCCACTATGATGTGTTCCCCCTGGATCACCGTTGCCTGGAGTGCCTTCTCACAATCGTTGAATTTTTCCTCCACAGAGGATAAAGTTTTGCTCTCATAGGAGATTACTTTATTGACCTTGTCATGCTTTTGATATAATACTGCAGTCAAGCATGTATTAGAGAACCCTGTCTCCAAGAAAAAACCCTTGTTTCTGACAGGGTAAGCTAGGCAAGGCACTTGTGAGAGGCTTCTTTTGAGCTGTCTTACTGCCTCGGACTGTTCTGGACCCCATTCCCACTTGACCCTCCCTTCAAGAGATGAATCAGGGGTCTGGTGATCCCTGCGTAGCCTTCAATGAACTTTCTGATGTAATTAGTCAGTCCAAGGAGGCTCCTTAGTTCCCGCAGAGTTGTGGGGTCTTTCAGTTTCTGGAGTGCTTCCACTTTCTTTTCCTGGGGACAGAGACCCTGCGGAGTAATCTCATGCCCCAAGAAATTAACACGGGTTCTACACCACTGTGCTTTCTGAAAGGAAAGTTTTGCTCTGGTGGCCCTCAACTGGGTCAGAACATAACGGATCTCCGCTATGTGTTCCTCCACAGATTAACTTTTGATGAGGACATCATCTACATAAGCCAGGTTAACCCTTGCACCCAGTTCGGGCATGGCCTTGTGTAGGAAAATGTTGAATTCATTGCCGGAGTTGAGGTATCCAAAGGGAGTCCGGGTCCATGTGTACTGCTGGCCCCCAAAGGTAAAAGCCAGTTTGTATTGGTCCTCCCTACTGACAGGCACAGTCCAGTATCCATTGGTCGGGTCTATTGCAGTGAATACCTGTGACCCCTGGATCTGGGCCAGCCCTTGGTCAATGTAGGGAAGAGGCCATCGGGAAGTATGGACCCGTTTGTTGAGCTCCCTAAGGTCGGCACAGAGTCTCCACTGGCCGTTTGGCTTCAATATTCCCAGCACCGGATTATTGAAGGTGCTGTGTACTGGACGGATTATTCCCCGGGACTGAAGGTTCTTAATTATTTCAGTAAGGGACTCCATGGATGCGAGAGGCAAGCGATATTGCTTCACAAACTCTGGAGGCATGCCAGGGTCCATGGGAATTGTTGTTGTGTGGATGTCGGTGCGACCACAGTCATATGAGTCTACCGCAAAGAGATCTTGAAAATCCAAGAAAACTTGTTTCAACTTTTGCTTCTGTTCCAGAGTCACACAGGCATCAGCTAGGTTGACTCTCTCTTCAACCATCTGCCTGAAGCCTGGGAAGACTTCTGGTTTTGCTATCTCAGCGGCCTCCTCCAGCTGGGTGGAGAAGTCCCTGGTCAGAGTCCTGATTTGGACTGGAGGTTTCAGGTGGGAAAGGCAGCCCTCATGGACCTGGGAAATCACCTCATCCCTTCTGAAGTCACAAGTCATATCTTCCTTACCATAAGGGCAGGAAGTGTACACCAGGAAGTTCCCCCCCATCCCGGGTAAAGTTCCTGTCTGGTGTTGTGTTGTCATCACTGTCACTGTCAAAACAGTCCTTGGGGATCGGTCCTAACAGTTCATTTCCTAAATCAATAGAAAAATGTCGGTCATCAACCGCCAATAATGGTGCCTGCGGCTAGAGTAATACTCTTCAAGTCGCAGTTATCCACCTCTATTGGAATGGTGTCATGTTCTATATTGACTAATGGTGTTGGGTTTACCCCCAACCCTTGCTGTTGGAGAGAAGCATCTAGATGAATATAAGCATCAGGGTTTTTCAATTTTTGTCCTCTTTCAACTTTCACTTCCAGGGAGAATTGTCGGGTCCTTTCTGGGATGGTGACTTCCTCTTAAAGCTGAATTTCAACTGCATAAGGTAGCAATTGAGCTGACCTAAATGCTTTTTCTGGATCATCAAAGCCCATGGGATTATCCGCTAATCGGGACCAAGCTTTGAAGTTTATTAGGTCCAAACTAATGCCTACGTAAAAGGCGGCAGTGACGTCTCGCATGACCCAACAATTATGGACTATGCTCTTGTTGCCAATGGAGATTTTGAGCATACACCTGCTTGGCAGGAGATGTTTGGAATTGGGTGTTTCCAGGTCCATTTCCCATTTGTCTATCAGTTTGAATGTGGGAATGGCTGGATCTTTAAGGAGTTGGCGGAACATGGCTTTGTTGATGAAGCTCTTACCGTTGTTCACACACACTCGGGCGAGAACAGAGTCCTTCCCTTCATTTAACCAAACAGGGATGAACAACTGCTCTCCAATTTGCTGAATATCAGCCAGGTTCTGAGCTGATTTCACTTCTTTCTGGACTATTGGAGTGGGAATGTCTGATTGTGGATTGGTAAAGAATTTCAGAGTGTTTCCTTCCAGTGTGGAATACCACCTTAAACTGGAAGGAAGGTTGATTTTCAGAAATAGAGAGGACCCCCCATCACCAGTCTGTTGTCCTACTGCTATTACTGTCACGTCTGGAATTTGGTTGTTCTGGAAGTGAAATTGTACTTGGTCAGATTTTTGTTCAACCATGTGGCATGTGCCGTTTAAACTAACATGGTTGACACTCTGTTTTCATTTTATTGGTCGGCTAGTCTGGGTCCAGAGGACCTTTTTTACGCAATCTATTAGGGGTGACAACCTTCTCAGGAAGTCATTCCCTAGTAAACAAGGGGTGCCCTCTGAAGTCACTACTATGACCGGTTGTTTCACCTTGTGTCGCCCAATTTTAATGTCCAAATCTGCAGTCCCCTCGACGGGAATTTCCTTCCTGTCAAAGTTCTGAAGTTGTCCAGGAAGAGAGGTGAGAGGAATACAGTAATTCTCCCCCTTCCTGCATTTAGTTCGTCAAAGGCCCTTCTGGACAGAAGGGTAGCTTGGGATCCAGTGTCCACCAGTGCCAAAATTGTACCCTGCCCCTGTACCTGTACCAGGGCATAGTATCTTCCCTCCTTCTCCTCAAGGGGGCACAGATAATGTACATTTTTGGACAACTGGTGGGCTAATTTTTTAGTTTTGGACATTGCAAGAGAAGAGATTTGGGCAGAATTCTGTGGAGAGTCATGGGAATCTGCAAGAAAAAGTTGGCAACTGGAAATGAGAGACGTTGTGGGTTCCCCTGGTTCCGGTTCTGGGCCGCCCCCCTCCCCCCCTTTTTAGAGGCAGTCACCAGAATGAGTTTGAACCAGGGGATTTTGATGCTGTTGGTTCTGGGATGAGATGATGGGCGGCGCTAGCTCAGTCCCCACATCTACCCAGTCTGGATTTGAATCCCTTGGGACACATTTTTCTTTGGGAGGAGTTCCCCCATCTCTGAAGGGGAAAATCCTTTTCCCAGGATCCTCTAAGGATCCCTCTCCCTCAAACTGGAAGATCTGTACCTCCTCCTCAAAGTTAGTCTGTTTGGGCCCTTTGTTTCTCCTACCTCCTCTCTGCTCCTTGGGTGGCAGACTTTCAGGGGTAGGAGATTTTGCTTCCGGTTCCTGGGTTTCAAGGGGCTGTTTACAAGTGGGGAACGCTGCTTCCTCCAAGGCTTTACACCCCCCTTCCCCTTGTGCCTCCTCCCTGGGAACTGGTGGGTTATCGGGGTGCTGCCCCCGTCATTGTTCTGGTGCACCAGGTCCAGAGTTTGGGGCATTCTGCGCCGGCATGCTCATCTGGGGGTTCTGCTGAGCCCTCAGCACGCGACCCAGCTCCTGTGCCATATTTTGGACCTGGCGCTCTAACTGTGAAACCCGCTCAGGCTGATACGGGGTTCAGTTTTCTCCCCTGGGCTGATCCCGGGAAGGGTAGCTATCCCTTCTCTGGTAGTACCCCGGGTTGGGAAGATTTGGGTACCCCTCCACCCTTGGCCTCCCCTCTCCCGGATTAGGTTGTCTGGGCTCAGGGAATTAGGGAAAGAAGGATGGATGATTTTGGGGCTGGAAGTTGGGTGGATACCTGGGGAAAAAGTTCTGCCCAGGGTTTGGTGAATTTCTGCCCTCCTGGGGGAAGTTAGGAGAGAAGTTCCCCGGGTTAGGCGCTTGGCTGGATCCCCCCCTTGGGCTGGAGGAGTCCACACATAACCCAGGATGGGTCGGTTTCCCTTGTAGCGGGGACTTACATAGTCAGGGGAGCGAGGGACCCCATTTGTGGGTCTACCTCCTTGACTCCCTGTCTGTGACTGGCCCGAGGGCCTTCTGGGCTTAGAATTATTCGGTGCAGGCAGGTTTTTATGCCCCCCATCTCCAAATCTAAAATGGGGGCAACCTTTACCTCTGCCACCTTAGCAGCAGCAGGGGTGGCTGGTTGATTTGGGGCTTTTCTGGGCGTTATTTTTATTTTCTATGGGCTTCTGCACCTCATAGATCCGGGTAGCTTGTTCAATGACCCAGTCTAGTGACCTTTTCTCGTGAAAATCTCTCACTAGCTGGGTCATTATGTATTTGGGTAAGGCATGGAAAAACGTATTTACAAACTCTTTACTGTCCGTGCGCACCCTTTTGGTAGTCTGCGCAAAAGCACGCTTCAATTCCTGCACAAATTTTTGTGGGGCCTGATCCTCCCCACATTGCAAATTGTAGGCTGCCTTGCGAGCCTCTTGGGGATTCTGGTGAACAGAAAAATGCTTCAAGATGGCCGCCCTATATGTGGACCAACTTGAATGGTTTTGGTCCTCCAGTCTCGCAAAGAAACTGGAGTATTCTGGGGAGAATGTCCATTTTACATACTGAATGCAGCTACTGCTGTCCTTCTAATGGAAAGTCTCCATCATTTGCTGAAAGAGCTCCAAGTGTTCCCAAATAGAATACTTGGAGTTCTTATGATAAGGCGTGATGACACTCCTGATTGCCTTAATCTGTTTTAAGGGGTCCTTAAGCAAGGCCCTTTTTTGCCTTATTGGCCTTCTTGGTTCGGGTAACCCTGGTCCATTCATCCCAGAAGCACTGCTCCCAGAGGTGCCCGTCTGATCTTCCAGGTTTTCCCGGATTCTGTGAGCCTGGGAATGGCTGGCAGAATGTGGGGACCTAGTCTCCTGTGTCCTGTGACGTTCAGAGGAGTCTTCAGATTCCTCCTTGCTGCCAGGATTTGATGAGTACCCCCCCACTGACCTAACTGGGCAGAGGTTTTTTAGGATGCCCTTAGTGGGCCTACTCTCCTGGGGTTCCCCACTAACTGGACTGTACTTGGGTGCCCATACCCATACGCCCGCCCATCCAATAATGGTGGGGTACTGGCCTATGACCCCCATACCTTTGGCTGGATAGTAATCTGCCATCCCCGTGGCCCTGGGCTCATGTGCGCCATGGGACATGGGGGTGGCAGAGTCCAAGGACTGGGAGAGATGAATTCCTCTGGTACTAGGGCTCCTGAGGTTATGCTCAGGTGTTTCCCTTTCCCAGCGAACCTCATCTCTGTCAGCCCCTGCTCCCTGTTGCCACGCCAGAGCCTGTGCTTTCAGTTCCTCAATCAAGGCCTTACTAGACTATATCAGTCTCTCCTGCATGGCTACCTGTTGCTGGAGCCTATCATTGTGCTGGCAGAGAGCCTCATTCTCTCTCTGTGCTTCTTGGTTAGTCTTGGAGTACTGGGTCAGTCTTTGCTGCAGGAGGGTTACATTCTGGGTACCGTCCCTACTGGCCTGCTCCTTTCTTGCCAGAGCATCTTCCACCCTCCTGGTGTACTCTAACAAGTTCTGATGCTCTTTTTGGAGGTCACCCAGTCCCTGGAGGGCCAAGTGATTTTCTTGCAGCTTCCCTTTTAATTGGCAGACTTCCTGGCCTAAGGTGTCCCTTTCCTGACTAAGAGCCTGCATCTGTGCCGCCAGGTCGTCCCTCTGTCTTTGAAGGGCACCAGCCTTCTAGCGCTCTTCCTCAAATTCTGTCTGGGTGTCCAGGTCTTTCAGAAATAATTTGTTGCTCTCTGCCTTCTCCCTATCTACGTGGCTTTGCAGGGTGACTACCTGCTCTGCGCACGCCCTGTTGAAGCCCAGTTGTTGCTCCAGATTTTTCTGGCTCTGCAGTAGGGAGTCCAACCTTCTTGGTACTCCTTCTGCAGGGCCAGAAATCTGGTATCGTGGTCTGCCTTTTCCTGTTGCAGGATACCCATGTCCTCTTATTTTAATAAGATACTGTCTACTCTCAATTTCTGACTCCTGGCTCCTGTGCAGCCTCTGCTCAGAAGAGTCCAGGTCAAATTGGGCCTTCTCTAATGCCATCAGTTGCCTATTTGCCAGATCTTGGCCTTCAGCACATATGTCCTGTATGGCTCCCATATATAAATATAAATATGCCGCTATCCTGGCAATCTTGTCATGCTCATCTTTGGCTTTAGGGGCCATATATAGTTCACTCAGGGCCACATGTAAGGGACCCTGATCTCTCCATATATCTGACCCTGTTGCAGTGATCTGGGGTGCGATTGCCTGCAACCACCCCGTCTGGTCCTGTTCCGCCCATTCGCCTCTCACAAATAGCTTATGTAAGAGGTGCTCTCTGGCTATTTTGATATCTACCAAGGTCGTCATTCTGGAAATTGATTTCCTTCCTTACTTACAGAAGTTTGTATTTTATTTTGCAAAACAAACCGTCTCCTTAGAGCGTCCTTCTTTTGTGGGGTGCTTTTACAGTGTAACACAGCGTGGTGATCCAACATGATTTATGTATCCTGTCAGTTAGCACACTGTATTAAGCTGCACAAGTGGTACATCTAATCCAGACATACCGGAAGAGCACCCACTTTGTAAGTGACTCCAATCTAGCAATCCAATTAAGTCAACGCCTGGTCTGGGATGCCCAATGGAAGCCCTTATTTATATATTTTTATGACAAGTTCATAAATCTGGATGATGAACCGTTATATAATGCCCCTCTCTTTGAATCCCCCTGACCTCACTGAGCCAAGAAGTAGGTTTGTTTTGCAAATTAAAAGATTTATTTGAAAAATTAAACAATATATATATCACACTTTTATGAATACATTAATATTTGATAGCACACTTATGAATATAATGTTGATCAACAATGGGTAATGTCACAGTAGCACAATTCTTTAATTACTTAGGGGTTGGTATAGAAAGGATAAGGTAGCAGAGAATACTTTTATGGTTTCAAGGAAAAGCAATGATGGAAAAGAATGCAACACAGAAATAAACTTGATATGAATTCAATCAGAAGATAATATAATCACCTTTTCTCGTGTGACTATTCACTCCCCCCTATACAATATGGAGAGATGGAAAAGAGGGCACACAGGTTTTCAGGAATACAATCAAAAGCAGTTCAGTTCCCCCCTAGCAAGCTTAGAGCAACCGGTATGCTTTTAAACAGTCAAAAATACTTTTACATGTGATTTGTAATGAAGTGAAAAATATGCAAAAAATGATTTTTATTTCCTATAAGAGATTCAGGGTAGGTGACAGCTACTTTGAATCAGTTCAGGTCAACACTAGCAATGATTCAGGAATGATTATCAGGTTGAAAACTAATTTCAGCAGTGCAAGCAAGAGACAGCAATTTTTAACATGTGGTGAAATTGAGCTAGTTTGCAATTCGCTGCACTTTTTAAATCTCGTTCCTTGCACGTATGGTTCAAAAGATACAGACGATTTAGTGGAGGTAGATTTTCAGAAATGAAGTAAAGATTCAGAATGACAGATGCGCTGTGGAAGGTTTTAAATCAACAGGATGGACACAAAATTCTAAATGCAGTTCTAGACAAGTTGAATGAATGGGATAAGATTACTTTAAACTAAGAGATTGGTTCTGCACAGTCCTGGCTGGATACTCACTCCTAATTTTGGACCAGAATGGGCCTTGGACTGCACTCTCGCCACGGGACGGTCTCTTGCCACTGGTTCTGCTCACAGCGGTCTGGTCTGCTATCGGCACTGCACAGCGGTCTGGTTTGGGTCTCTGGTTCTGGCAAAAGTTCTTGGCAAAGCAGAAACAGCACAGCCCGGCTGTTCTACTCTGATGTGCCCCTTGGATGGCTGGGTTATAATCAGTTTGCAAGATTGGAAGGCCA
Source organism: Ambystoma mexicanum (assembly GCF_040938575.1). NCBI lineage: Eukaryota > Metazoa > Chordata > Amphibia > Caudata > Ambystomatidae > Ambystoma > Ambystoma mexicanum. The sequence continues at coordinate 1,319,698,712 of NC_090935.1, read as the reverse complement.
GCTGAGAAGAGTTCAGGCCCTCTGCTTCAAAGTTTTGGAATCTAGAGTCTGGTTTTCTTGTGCAGAGCGACCTGCCAATGTTCAGGTGATGAGTGAATCTGGAAGTCCCCCACTAAGGCTTGCCATCCTTACTTATAGCAGAAATTACATCACCAAAATGGGTGTGTGCGTGGGCATAACTAAGCCTGCCCCTCACAACTTATCATTGGCCAAATTCTCCTCTCTCCCTTGATTGGGGGAAGGAAATGGAGTGTCATTGTGATGAGGTATGTTTATGGGTCAGAGAATCCTCCCCTTGTCACTTTGCACACAAATCTATTTTTGATTCAAATGCATATTTATCTATGTACAATTTTTCTAAGATTATATGTTCAGTTAATATATTTTCTGTAGCGCCAAACCATCCGATCCCTGTCTTTGTAAGATGTTGTGTCCACTTCTGACAGAATTCTGCCCTTTTCATCCAGAATACAATATCTACATTTTTCCAGAATTTACACAAATGTGCGCAAGTAATATGGGAATAAGATGATGAAGTGTCAGATTTTCAACATACAGACATTTGGAGTAATAATTTATTTTCCACTACTAGCCCCCAGAACATACCACAGAGTCCTAACACCTCTTAAAATGTGCACAGAAAAATCATAGGAATAATGATATTATTTATATAATTTTGACAATTTTGTACTATGAATTATCCGTCTTTTTAAAATTATGCTCTGGCCCAGATGGGTGTGGTTAAGTCTCAAAGCACATGGGGGAATTTCTTGTTCGTTCCCGCCTCCAAGCTCAGCTGGCTCACAGAGGCAGTGCCCCTCCCAGATCCTTCCAAGAGGAAGCCATTTACGACCTCCTGATTTAGCAATTGCTTTGAGCCAAGGGAAGTTCATTGTTCTGTTTCCCTGCAGTCCCAGGTACCCCTCCCCTGATTCAATCAGAGAGGTGTAATCTCCTTTTGGTGGGGGCAGCAGAAGGCAGGCCAGGCCTGTGAATGCAGTTGCTGGGCAAGTTTCAACTCCTGTCGGGGGTAGTTGCCAGGCAGAATTCAATCCCTTTAAACCAGGCTTCAGCCAAATGTCACTTTTGTTCCAATTTTTCTTCATTCAAATAAAACTTACAATTTTTACACATGCAGCTAGAACGCTGATTCTAAGTTCAAAACTATGACATTTCAACAGTTGCAACCTATGTGACACTCAAAAGTAGGTCACTCATTTATTTTAAACATTTTGATTTTAGTGGCTTTAAATCCAATTTCACTTAAGCTGCTGACATCCACAGCTCAGCCAGTTTTGTTATGAACATTATTTTAGGCTCTTCATCTTTCCAGATTTTGTATGCACACAGGACTTCATACTACCAGACGTCTGCTGGTGTTCACTAAGATTTTTTAATATCTTGCAATGTTTGAAATAGGCATTTTGAGCTTGCATTCAGAGAAACAAAGGTGATTTCAAAGCGCTTTTTGAGCTAACGGCACTGCTGTTTTTCCTTTGGCACCACGTTTCACTCATGGCGCTTCTGGCCCATCATGCTCGCACTGGTGGGTGGCAGGTCAGGCGACCATTTTGGTGTGCGCAAAAACTGCGCGGTTTTCCTGGATTCTGGTGCAAAAGTGGGCTTTTCAGCCATCTTGGATTTTCTAAGCCCACAGCACCAAATGTTGCAGCATAATAACTCGAACATGGGTCAATAAACCTGACAAGAGCCAATAACACAAGCTGAAATAACAGAGACTGAAGCCTCAACGCAATTGACCAAGGATCTTGCCAAAGATCTCGACTACAGTATGTCTAGTTTGACCGATTTGTCCACCACCACAGCTGAGTCATAAATCACATTCATGCCGGATGATTGGCTAATTAAGGAGCAGAAGGAACAAGTTACTTACCTGTAACTGTTGTTCTCCAGCATGGGTCTGGCATGGATTCACATGCTCATGAATATTCCCCGTCGTCAGGCTGGGAATCCTCGGTAAAGAAAAAACCAGTATCAGTTTCGTTTCTGATCTGTCTTTCGTAGTAGTAACCAATCACTGATCTCTGCGTCATACTGACCACAGCCAATGACTGCCCTCTACCTAAGCCCCGCCTCTGGCAGCCATCTTCAGATTTGGTAGCACGTGAAGTGGCAGTATGACCAAGTGAAGAGCCACAGAGGGGTAGGCGGGAGGGTTCGCATGTGAATCCATGCCAGACCCATGCTGGAGAACAACAGTTGCAGGTAAGTAACTTGTTCCTTCTCCAGCATGGGGTCTGGCATGGATTCACATGCTCATGAATAAAAGAATACATAGCAGTACACACATGCACAACCACGGGAGGTGGCAAAGGCTCAACATTAAGCATTACATCAAACTCAACATTAAGCATTTCTTACCTCCTAACCAGGCTCACCTTAGGCGAACAGGTTGCACAGCACTGCTTGGCCGACCCTGGACTCCTCCCTGGAATCCCGATCGACGCAGTAGAATTTCGTGAAGGTGTGCGTCGACCGCCACGTAGCAGCCCTGCAGATGTCCAGCAAGGGCACACCAGATAGGAACGCCGTGGTAGCTGCGATCGCTCTGGTGGAATGGGCTCTCGGACGGCCAGGCAGCGGTCGGTTTGCCAACCGATGACAGTACATGATACAGCCGGAGAGCCATCTGGAAATGGAAGCCTTCGAGAGAGCCTTCCCCTGATTGACAGGTCCAAAGTTCACAAAGAGTTGTGACGTCTTCCTAAAACACTTTGTGCGGTCCACGTAGAACTTCAGCGCTCTAGCCACATCCAGCGAGTGCAAAGTCCTATCAGCCGGCGACGAAGGCGACGGGAAGAAAACAGGCAACACCAAGGGTTCGTTGAGGTGGAAGTCCGACGGCACCTTGGGCATGAAGGAGGGGTGCGTCCTGAGCACTACCCTCGTGTCGTGAAAAGTCAAGTACGGGGCCTTGCAGGAAAGGGCCTGGATCTCTCCCACCCGTCGTGCGGAGGTGATGGCCACAAGAAACGCTGTTTTCCATGACAAAAACTTCAACGGAGCCGAGTGCAGAGGCTCGAATGGAGGTCCCATGAGCTTGGTCAGCACCACGTTGAGCTCCCACGCCGGGGCCGGAGCCTTCACCGGCGGGAACGATCTGAACAGTCCCTTCATGAATTCTTTCACCAGACGATGAGACCACAAAGACGTCCGCCCCATTGTTCTGGTGTATCAGGAGATCGCAGCAAGATGAATCTTGATGGATGCGTGCGCCAGTCCAGCCTTGGCCAGCGTCAGAAGGTACGGCAGTACCTGGGGAGCCGTAATCCGTAGAGGGTTAATCTTCTGTGCGTGGCACCAGACAGAGAACCTCCTCCATTTGTGTCCATAGCATTTAAGAGTTGAGGACGCCCTGGCCTTTGCAAGAACCTCTCTGCAGTCGGCCGGTATGTCGTATCCTCCAAACTCTAACACTGCAGGAGCCAGGCCTCCAAGTTCAGCGACTTCGGATCGTGATGGAGGATGGCGCCTCCTTCCCTGGAGAGAAGATCCGCGTCCACTGGCAGCTTGATTGACGGGGACGCTGACAAGTCCAGAAGGTCCGGGAACCATATCTGCCTCGGCCACGCAGGTGCGACGAGGATCATGCTGCACCGTGACCTCTTGAGCTGGTTGATGAGCCGGATCACCAATGGCAATGGAGGGAACGCGTATAGAAACAGGCCCTCCGAGGGGAACGAGAAAGCATCGCCCATGCTCCTCGGCTGGGGAAACCTGCTGGCGAACCTCCGGCACTTGGAGTTCGTCGCCGTCGCGAACAGATCGATCTGGGGTGTGCCCCACCGTCGGAAGAGGCGGTCCACTAGATCCTGTCGTAGTTCCCACTCGTGGCACGAGCGCAGCTCTCTGCTGAGCGAGTCGGCGGTGATGTTTTTTATCCCTGCCAGATGGAACGGCACCAGAAACATCCCTTGGGCGACGGCCCAATGCCACAGATCCTGCGCCTCCTTGGACAGGGCTGGGGATCTGGTACTGCCCTGCTTCCTGATGTAGAACATGGTGGTGGTGTTGTCGGTGAAGATCCTCACCCCCCTGCTCTTGAGGGACGGAAGAAAGGACCCGAGGGCCCAAAACACTGCACGGAGCTCCAGGACGTTGATATGGAGGGACTTCTCCATCGGAAGCCAAAGGCCTCTCGCTTGCAGATTTTCGGTGTGCGCTCCCCACCCTTCCAGGGAGGCATCCGTGGTCACTGTCTCCTGGTGGTCTGGGGTCTGGAAGTCCATGCCCGCCGTCAGATGCGCGCGGTTGCCCCACCACCGGACCGCTCGGCGGAAACTCTCGTCGAGTGTGATCCTCTCCTCGAAGCCGCCCGTCGTTTGGATCCAGCGCGCGTCCAGGAACTCCTGCAACGGGCGCATCCGGAGCCTGCACAGGCGGATTAGATAAATGCAAGAAGACATCATTCCGAGGAGGGACTTGATGGACCTCACCCTGGCCGCGTCCCCAACCAGCATCCGCTGCACCTTGCCCAAGATGGCCCTCGTCCTTTCCTCCGACGGAGAGGCCAGAAGCGACACTGTGTCGAGCTTCGCTCCCAGAAACAGTGCGTCTTGCGCGGGCACCAGGTGGGACTTGGCGTAGTTTATGGAGAATCCCAGGTCCGTGAGCAGTTGGACGGTCCTTGCCGTGTGCTCCACGGCGAGCTCCTTCGTCTTTGCTCGGATGAGCCAGTCGTCCAGGTAGGGGTAGACGTGAATCCCCTCTCGGCACAGCTGCGCCGCCACCAGTGCGAGGCACTTGGTGAACACCCTGGGTGCCGACCTCAAACCGAAGGGAAGGGCTCTGAACTGGTAGTGGCGCCCTTGGACCACGAACCTGCGAAACTTTCGGTGTCCCTTTAGGATGGGAATATGGAAGTAGGCATCCTACAAATCCAATGACGACAGGAAATCGCCCTCCTCCAGTTGACCCAGGACGTGTTGGAGGGTGACCATCCGGAACTTCTGTGCCTTGATGAATTTGTTCAGTCGTCGTAAGTCCAGGATGGGACGCCATCCCCCCGTCTTCTTCTTCACGAGGAAGTATCTTGAGTAAACTCCGGAGCCCCAAAGCCTCTTTGGAACGAGCTCGATGGCGCCCTTCTTTAGCATCGCCTTTACCTCCAAGAGGAGTTGAGGGACGTGATGTTCTTTCCTGGCCACAGGGGGGACGCGCGGGCACCTCTTTAGAAACTCGAGCGCGTGACCCTGAGCTAGGGCGTCCAGCACCCAACGGTCGGTGGAGATGGACTCCCACACGCTGACGAAGCTCGCCAGCCGGACTCCCACCGGGGTGATTCGGTGGGGGCCCGACCCCACGGCCGGTTCAGTCCTGCTTCGACGAGGCTTTGCCGCCTTGTCCTCCTTGGTGACGACGGCGGGGTCCGCCTGACTTGCCTCGTCCCCTGTAAGCTTCCTGTGACGACGAACGGGCCGCTTGACAGTAGGTGGAAAATCCGCCGCTGGAACCTTTGGAGGCACCCTGTTTGCCTCCGCCGCTCCGAAAGGGCAGCCGCCGTTGCTGGAGAACCCCAAGAGCCCGGGCCGTCTCTGTGTCCGCCTTGATGGCTTGAAGGGAATCGTCCACTATTTTCCCAAACAGGTTGTTTCCGTCGAACGGCATGTCCAAGACTCTGGTCTGCACGTCCTGACGGAAGTCAGTAGCCTTGAGCCATCCACGCCGCCTAAGGCACACGCCGTTGCCCAACTGGCGAAATCCAGTGTCAGCGATGTCCGTCGCAATCATAATGGCGTGGTCCGACGCCACCTCTCCTTCCTACAAGACCTCTAGGGCTTCCGCCCTCTTGTCGTCTGGTAGGAAGTGCAGCAGGGGGGCCAGTTTGTACCACAACTCCCTGTCGTAGCGGGCCACGATAGCCAAGGCGTTGGCCGCCTTAATCGTCGTCGCTGCCGACGAGATGACTCTGCGTCCCATAGTGTCGAATTTCTTTCCCTCGCCGTCCGGCGGGGAGGTTGACGTAGAGGTCGGCTGTGCCCGAAGGCACAAGGGGGCCGCGTCCGGGTCCCGGTACTTCTTCTCGTACCGATCCCTTCTAGCCGGCGTCATGGATGGGTTCTTGAGGAGGGCGAGGCCCTCATCCCAAATATCGTCCAGTAGAGGTACAGCGAGGACCGTCTTCCTCTTGGTCTCGCGTCGTTGATAAAGGAAACCTTCCTTCTTCTTCTCTTCCGGGCAGAGCTGGAAAAGCTCGGATGCCCTGGCGATCATGGAGTGAAACGATCCAATCTCGTCGGGCGGGGAAGCCCGGGTGGGAGGTGACGACGGGAGATCCTCGTCGTAAACTTTGTCGTCTGTACCCGTCACGGCCGTGTCAGTCCCCGTATCATCCCCACGTGTCGTGGACGGGGAGAAGGGCTGGACAGGGCGCGATGGCTGAAAAGGAGGTGGAGGATGAATCCTTCTTCTCTTAGGGGGAGGGCTCCCAGAAGGGCCTGGTTCCGAGTCCCCCGTCGGGAGCGGTTCCTCCGTTGGTGGTAATGGCAGTCTCGTCCTCATCTCCGAGCATAAGGACTGTATAGCCAACAAAATGGCCGCCGAGTTGTCTTGCGGCACTGGTTGAGGGAGATCCGGCGGGCGATCAGGAGCCCCGTCGGCATCCTCAACGCCCTCGTCGTCTTCCACGTCGGGGTCCCTCCCGACAGGATGGCCTTCTTCCACGCCAGAGCCGTGGCCTAAGACTTCGATCAGCTCCTCCTCAGAGGTTGAGGCCGAGTCCACGACGAGCTCCTGCCCCCCCTTTTTCTTCTCCGTCTGAGGTTTCACGGGGGTCCTGTCGATGGGCATGAAAGAGGACTCCCTCCGCGGTGGCAGGGAGATTCTGGGCCCCGGGGTCGCCACCACTGGTGTAGCCTCCACAGGCTGAGCCAGGGCCGCCGCAACTGTCTCGATAGAGGCCTTGGCCGGATGGATCAAGGCTTTCGCCACCTTAGGTGCGCTCACCGCCTTCTCCTTGGGGGGAGGGTCACCACCTCGCTCCCCCTCCGATGGAGCCTTAGGGCACGACCGGGGTCTCTCCAGGAGTTTCGCCGGGTGCTCGGGCTTCCTCTTACCCGAGCCAGAGCGTTGGCTCGTGGTTGATGGCGCCGGGGAGGATGCGCCCTGCCTGACCCCGTAGAGCCCGACCGTTCGGCGCTCCCGGTGCCAGCAGACTCGCGGTGCTTGGCCTTCTGTTGGACCCCCGTCGCCAGGGCGCCCTCAAAGGTCTTAGAAGACCGCTCGGACTTCTTCTTCTTCTTCTTCTCGCTTGACGGGCTCTTTCCTTCCAGCCAGTTGGCGAGACGTTGATGGCGGTCCTTCATGGTCCGCTCCGACATATTGCCGCAAAACGCACAGTCCTTCTCCACGTGCGTCTTGTCCTCATGTGGGCAGTAAAGGCAAAGGGAGTGTTCGTCCTCCTTGAATACATTCTGAAGCTGGCATCCAGGGCAGACCCTGAACCGCTTTCCGGGCGTCGAGCTTCCCTTCTCCTGGGCCATGTCCGAGATGGGCCTGAGAAACTTCTGGAGTCCTCCAAAAGCGTGGCTCGACGAAATCTTCACCCTTGAGGGGCGTGGACGAATCCGACACGGGTCCCTGTTGATCGGATGAAGAAACGGTGGAGCTTGAGGCTGTTTTGACCGAAAAAAGAGAAATTTTCTGAGAAAAAACGTGAAAAATAGCACTAACGCTCGAGAGCAATAGCACAAGGATCCCAACACTTGAATGTGCGGTAAAAATCTGAAGATGGCTGCCAGAGGCGGGGCTTAGGTAGAGGGCAGTCATTGGCTGTGGTCAGTATGACGCAGAGATCAGTGATTGGTTACTACTACGAAAGACAGATCAGAAAAGAAACTGATACTGATTTTTTCTTTACCGAGGATTCCCAGCTTGACGACGGGGAATATTCATGAGCATGTGAATCCATGCCAGACCCCATGCTGGAGAAATACATTGTATTCGACAGCTGCCTGGTAGAGATTATACTGATGCTGAAATGTGTCCATCCAGTGAGGGGGAAAATATGTGGGGAGCAATTGGTGAATGTGACTCGTGTATTACAAGGCACTAACCTGAAAATCCAAACCACCTGTGTCCACCTCCATGATACATTTTCATGGTCAGCTCAATCAATGCTGGGTAAAGTGCCAGCTGGAAATCTACTTTGTTCAGCAGCTCTACTTTTCAGTGGTTCGACTTTTATTAAGCTGTCCAGTTTCTCGATTTGTGGGACTTCAGTTCCTTTAAAAAACGCAGTAATACAAATATCAAAGAGAATTTTTTTTCCCCATTATTAATCAAGACTAGAAAATTGAACAAATGTCAATTGAAAAGACATTCTCTGGCAAATGATTCAGGCTAGCTGGCGATGGACAGTGTGACAGCCCCAGAGTTTCAGCAAAGTACTGCACATACCACTTTCAGGACATGAAAACTAAAGAAATTGTGAGTTTGGAGGTCATGCAGGTGTCCCAATGTAAATCCTAAGTTGCCATGGAGAAACGTGGTTTCATAAAATCCCTCGAACATCTTCAAACTAGGGGAATGCAAATCAACATCATAGCCACTGACCGACATGTTTCAATAGCCAAGACCATGCAGGAGCAGTTTCCAAACATTCACCATCAATTTGATGTATGGCACACTGCCAAATCTATCAATAAAAAAAACAGCTGCAGGTAAAAAAAAGGGTTCTGAAAATATATTAAAGTGGTCCCAGTCTTTCAGCAAACATCTTTGGTGCTGCTCCAAAACTTGTGATGGGTCTGTGGAATTCTACTTGAAAAATGGTGCTTATTGATGCACCACTGTTCCAACGTCCACTCATGGGCAGAAAACCAACATTTTCACCAGCGTGCACATGGACCTTTATCGGAGGAACAGGAACGCAAGATGAAGTGGTAGGTTCCATCTTCACCTCCACACAAAGCTCTTGAGAAGATAAGTGTTTGATAAAACTCTTTCAAGAGACCTGAAGGGACTTGCAGAGTTCTGTCACACTGGAGATTTGGAGGTTTTCCACAATATGTGCCTAAAGTACAGGCCCAAGGGGTTGCATTTTGACATAAACGGTATGCAATATCGAACATTACTAGCCGTTTTAGCGCGTAATGAGAATCTAGACAGAGAACAATCAAGAACTGCAGGAAACTTTGGAATGCTTCGTTACACAATGGCCTTTTCAAAAAGAAGCAACAAATGGATTGCCAAGCCGAAACACCTGAAAATGGAATTCGATTTTGTGAAAGATCTCACTTTGACTGTGTTGGCCATGCATATTCACGGAATCGATCCTGATTTTGTTCCTAGAACACATACATTGCCACAAAACATTGCAAATGAGCCCTGTCCACCAAAAGAAGAACTTGTTGAACAGTTGACTTCACAGTTTAAATGATTAGCAGACGTGTGTATGTTCCACAATGTTTGTACATTGTACATGACCAATGGAAATCTATTTAACTTGAACTTCAAAGCTAATAAAGGTTTTAAGAAGTATTAAGCGTCAAAATTGTCTTTTCAAATGTATCCTCTTTGTCATTTGTCAATGAATAAATTCAATTTTTTTGCAAGAAGTGCCTTTTGGAGGATGCCATACAGTGTAACTCTGTGCTTTCCTGCTTCCTGCTTTCGGCAAGCTCTTGTGGGTCTTTCACTGATCAAGGCATGGTAGGGTCAAATGGATATCAGCATGACAGCAACTGCGGGTTTTTCAGTTGCCTTAGCATGCACGTGTCCAAATAGACAGAATAAATACGTGTCCCACTAGGGAATGAGACCTAAGCTAAATAACAAACTTGGCATGCAAGAATTAATGACTGTAAGCAAAACACTGCATGAAAGGGGGCTGTTGGTGTGAAATAGTTGCATTCTGACCTATATTTTTATGGGGGCATGTGTTAGGAGTGGTTCCTTTCGGATGCCTCATCTGAAGGGAAGATTTTTGATTTGCGGCCAACAGTGTTGATAGGTCTTAGTATTACCAGAATATATGTCCACTCGAGATTAGGTATATGGTAGGTGAATTAGAGGTGGTGCAAAAGTAGGGTCTGGAATCGGGGGCAGGGGTTTAGGTGAACGCAGGCTGGCAGGGAGGGGATGGGCAGGGCAGGAGTCGGTCAGCAGAGATGGATGGGCACTAAGGTTCGAGCAGGCCTTGGTCTCACAATCTTGGATGTGCACATTTTGTCAGGGATCGATACTCGCTAAAATGAATAGCTGCATTTCCATGAGAACACGAGACACGCTGAACTGACAGAGGACAGAGACTATGTGCGGCGCTGGGAAGGGGAGAGTGAACATTTCAAGAGAATGGTGCAGGGGGTGGGATATACCGCCTCTCCTCCAACATTTGTTAGTGCACGGGAAGTTCAGTGGAGAAGGAATGGCACTTTGATGTATGGCTCGTCAGTGTCTCACGTTATTCGCAGAGCGCATTCCTCTGCGAAAACAGGGCGCACGCAGACGTGACAACAGGGAGGACTCTAACTGGAACTCTTGCCCAAAAATAACTAAATCTCTATTAATATAGTTGAGCAACAAAGTATTCACGATAGGACAGCATTGGTGGATGCCAGCAAACAATTTGTTTATTTTTCGAACATAGTTTGAATGCCAAGTTGGACGGCCGGGCTAATCGCTACCATGGAGTGAAGGTCACTCACTGCGTTTGATGTTGCTTGTGGGCTGATCACACCGAGGCATCCTGTACAGTATGTTTTTGATTTGTGGCTTTCCTTCACCAAAAGGAAAGTTAGCATAAGGCACAATTGTTCATACTTTGAAGGAAGGGAGGATTTGCTATGGATTGAAAGACGGGAGGGTGTGTAATACCCACGGAAATTATAATGTTCAACATTTTAAAACTGGACAAAGGAACATGTAATTTCATTTCATGAAAATCGTTGATCTGAGCGCACACTCTGCGTTACGCCAAGACAATGGAAATACCAAATATTATGTAAGTTTTACTGAATTTGGGGCACATTGGTTTGTGCATATAGTGACGACATGCAAACACAATATGTATGTATTTGTCTTTGCAGCGGGCACATGGGCAGTCCAGCACCAAAATGCATGGAGTCCACGTCTGGGTTACCCCAGCTTCCACCAATGCCAAGTACGTTGCTAATATTCCGTATAATGCAGTCTATGTGTTATTCGAATTCTTCCGTCAGCTTCTGCATCCGCATGTCATTGCAAGCTAAACATACTCCACAGAACTAACCTCTCAAGCACATCGTAGACTCCAACTTTTCACAATGTTTTCTCTGTGTTTTCATTGTATCTTGTTTGTGTTTATTATTAGGTTTCACCCCGTGCAGAATTAAAGGGTCAATTGATAAATCTGAATACAGACCTGCTACTGAAATACATTTCTGTTATGTTTTCTACACAGATACATCATTCCTTTCTGCGAATGTCATTGTTTCCAGATACCGAGTGATGGCTTATTCAACAGGCAGTGGCAGATAAACCTAAATGGCTGAATCTCAATTACGCTTTTGTGGGATGATCGCCGAGGACAGATATGCCCTTTGGCAGTACCAGCGACAAGGAGCAACCTGACATCGTTTACGGTGGTCTAGCAAGAAGCCGATGCCGAAGCCTTGCGATACAAGGTGCGTCCAATGCGCTTCTTCTACCGAAAGGAACGCTGTGTGCCTCGTGAAAATTATTGGATTTTCGAACACTACGAAATAAAAAATTTGGTTGAAAATGAAAAACGGCAGATGTTCTTGGAGCGTTTATTGTGAAATAAAAGCGCATTATAAATTGCACGGAATTGGTGTTTCCTTTAAAAATAATGTCTGATATTCCGATTTGGGACGCGCTGTGCTCTCAGAGGAGATGTGTGTTGATATTCCGGGTTCTGCGTCAACTAACGTCAAGACATAGGTGATGACTGGGCGTGTTTGGCTATGCTGCCCACTAACGTCATGAAAATAAGTGGAGAACATTGCAAGGAATAGTGATGTCAGCTTCAGGCGTGGGGGATATGATTTAGTCACCTTAGGGTGATGCGGCAACGGATAAGATTTGCACAAGATGGCTGCGCCCTGCTGCTTGATTTCCCATGTGTAAAAGTGAGGAAAAGTAGGTAAGGTGCATAGGAAATGTTTTTACAATCGATCAACATATGCTTAAAAAAACATGCCAGAGTGCTCGGGACAATAATATTTTTGAGCGCACAGTGCCTTTAAAAAAGGAAAATCGGAAACTGGAGAAAATCTGGGGAAAAACTACAAGCTAGCAAATTCACCTACCATCAACAGTTAAGCTTTTACATGGCTGAAGTATTCAAAGCAAAAAAAGCATGCTACTCCAAGCACAATGATTGAGTGCATCATAGAAAAAGGGAAATGTATAAGATCATCAAACCTAAAAGCCTGCCATGCAACCCCTATCCCTACACAAGAGCTCTGTCACCAGATTTCTTCACACTTCAGCACAAATATCCTCGACATCCAGGATCAGCTTGACAATATACGATGATCCAAGCCACACGTCACCAGCGAGATTCCACCAACAACTCCTACTACCTCCTCTCTATTGTTTTTCCACCTTCTTTCCCCAGAAGACCTACATGCTACCATTGACTCATGCAACCCATCAGGATCTCCTGAGGATCCATTTCCCCCCAATCTTTACAGATCCAGCATGAAATCTACAGACTTGGTGCCCATTTTGCTACCCCTTCTCATTGACTCCATCTGAAACAGAAGAATCCCAGCTCATTTGAAATCTGCATACATCAGACCTTTCCTTAAAAAGCCAACAGTTGACCCTTATCACCCCATCTCAAATACCCCTTTAACTGGAAACCCCAGCAAAAATTCATATATTGTCAACCTCAGGATTTCATTGAAACAAACCAACTCCTGAATGAGGCACAGCATGGATTTAGACCGCCGAGTAGTACAGAATAGGCGCTGTGCTCCAACAATGCAGATGAAAACTCAGAAACTGTGCTCATCCGCCTAGACATCTCAGCCGCTTTTGACACATCAGTCACACAATCCTCCAATGAAACAGCCATACCATGGATCACCTTCTTCCTCACGAGTAGAACAGAAGCCATTATCTTGGGCCCTACAATTGCAGGCTTCATCCACTTACCTACAGAGTCCCTTATGGATCCACACTTTTCAGCATCTACACAATAACCCTACTAGATATCATCAATAAATCTGGTATCTCATGCAACAACTACAGGGATGCCACACAAATGATCTACATCACCAAATGACCCAGACATTAAAAACTGCCTCGCACAGATGGAGGCATGGATGACAGCAAACAGACTAAAACTCAAACCTAGCCAACCCAAACGGATGCTCTGTAATCCTACAGCTTCCAACTCTACCACAATCCCTTGGCCTGATGAGATGGGCCCTTGCCTGAAATCAACCATAGTAAGGAATCTTGGAACAACAATGTACCACACCCTCATTCTTGATCCACATGTCAGAGTCATCATCAGAAGCAGTTTCACCCAGCTGTGCATGCTACGCCGCATGACCATCATTTCTCTAATACTATCCAAACTAGACTATACAAATAGCCTCTATCTCGGACTCATAGCTAACCTAATGAGGAAAGTACAAAGAGTTCAAAATGCATTGACAAGACTACATCTCAGAATGAAGTGAATTGAAAATATAATTTCACAATGCAGTTTGTGTCATCCCAGTTTCAGTGTGCCTCAATATCACTCCTTTTGACTGTCTAGCTTCCTCTTTGCTTCTTGCTGGTCTCCGCTGGTGTCCCTCTCCAGTTTTCCCTGCTTGCGGCTCAACTTGACCTCGGATGTGTAGGTAAGCAGAGCCCCTACTGCTCCTCCTCATCGCCACCTTGAAGTGACAAGATGGCATTCAAGGTACATGGTTAAGCCCTATTTAATTCTATAAGTCTCTGTGAAAGGAGCTCCGCTCCATATCTCCTCTCCGCTGTCCTCCATTTTCCCAAGCAGAAGTTGGGGGTAGATCTCTCTCTTGGGCAAGTGCCTCCCTCTAGAATGGTCCCACTGCCCCTCTCAGACTTGAGCTGGATCTCCTTAAGTTGTGCAAGCTTCTCAAGACTCTCCCCTTCTCTACCTCCTTTCCGCTCCCCTGCAAATTGCCCCCTCCAGCGGCTGTGAATGGCCTAATCCATTTATGAACCACACTGAGCACCAGGCCCCCCTGGCCAGTCTACACCAGCACCCCTCAACCAGCACTACCCTCCTGAGCCCCTCCCTGACCAGCATGGTGTGTCAGCTCCCCCACCCCCCCACTGAGTCTTGTGTAGCCCCACACAATTATATGGTGGTCCTCCCCTGTCATTGATTGGTACTTGTGCCCCCCGATCCCCCACTTAGCAATACCTGGCCCTTGGTACGGGCCCCCGAGAGCACTTGCCTGTCCCCTGGCCCCTTTCCCCCTTCATCCTATGCCCTTGCAATGTCACCCCCACTGCTCCACCCCCACCGCTCCACCCCCCTTCACTTCCTCCTCCTGCACTTGCACGATCCAAATTTCACAAGACCTAGTAGGACTGTAATTGTTGTGTTATATCACCTGAAAGTTGCCTTGGGGTGCCTAGAAACCCTTTTTGATATACAGTGCGCCCTATAAATGCCCCAAAAAGAAAAACAATCTAATGCTTTACTACTACAATCTTGCATCCTTGCACCTCCCACACTCTTTCAGACAACCTCCAGGTCTAGTCCAGTGACCTTAACAGATTCATACCCTATCCATCTTCTGCCAACAACCATGCCATCAATTTTTGCAGTCCACAATCCATGAGCTGCCCATATGGCTAACCTGGCTATTCAGCACCAGCCACAAATAGACATTTTAATATCGGCCAATAGGTAATGGGTACTACCGACCTACATTTATTAACAGCAAAGGTTTCTGCATCTGCCTTCCTGCTATCCGACTGAAACACCCTATCCCCCTTTTCTACAGAGTCATGCACAGCGATGCACACATTATTGGCAGAAGGGCCCTTTAAGACCACTTGACATTACATTGCACCTATTGAAGATGACAACTATCCTCATGGGTAGACTTCAGGCGACCTGCTGTAATGAGAGTGACAGAGTAAAGCCAAGACAATGCACTATTGTAGGGGAGCTCCGTTGGAGCACACCCACCATCCAGGTTCTTGAGCTGACCTGTACCTAACTGTCCAGGTTTAGAGCCTTGGCAAAGTCCCAGTCATAGTGACAAAATGCATCTTGGTGTACTATGGGCCCAAGGAAGTCACCCTTGAGACACTGTCACTTACCATTGCATGAGAGAGAAACACTTGTGGCCTACCACATCTGGGCCTTAACCACCTGGTCAGGGTTGATGGATAGTCCACCACTGCCTATCCCATGCCTTGGATTGCCCTACAATGCAGTCATACTTGCAGCAACCATTGCTGTGACCATCACTGCTGCGCATACAGCTACTTTCATCATGGTTGTGCATAAGGCTTACAACAGCAACATATGGGTAGACCAGCCAACGCAGACTGTCGAGCTCCTAGTCATCCAAGCACAATATGCCACACATGAAGACCACTCAATTGTTGACACCATAAGCACCTGAGCCAGTGTGTTTGCGGCCACTGAATCAGGTGTGAATGTGATGGTGAAGTACGACACCTCTTGGCTATAACTTGGTAAGTGGCTATAGGAGTACAAAGACAGGATGCATCCAACCTAGAGCTGGCAGACCAATGGCAGGGATTGAGACAAAAAGCCAATGCTTCAACAAGTCCTGCATGGAGCAAGATCAATGCAGATGATGCTCCTGCACCTGCAACTCAGAACAGATCCAGAATGCATCATCCTTTCAAGAACTGGTTTGAGCGGTGCCTTCCATGGCGGGAGAGATGAAGGCCAAGACATACAGCCAGTTGATGACTACATTTAAAGGCTTCAGTGTCCTCAAGAGCCTGGGGTGACCAGGGAGTACAAGCGGCACACCGGGCTGTTCCAGTCATGGCAGCTCTGCCATAACTGTGGTCAGGACAGACATCTTTGTTATGTGCAATAATCCGCCAAAGTATGACAAGTGGTCAAAAGAGTGCATCTTGCACAATGATGGGAAATACTAGCAAAGTCTAAGAAGCAGCGCACCTGGAATCTTGCCAATTAATAAAGCCTGAAGACTGAAAACATCAAGACTGCGACACCAGGCGGGCCCAAGACTGCAGTGAGGACATGGGCAGATAAATCATCTGAGCAACACTATTCACCAGGTTCAAACTTGTCCTCACCAGATTGAGATGGCCTGCAGGCTCAATACCATTGCGTGCAATACACAAAGATCATGAGAAGCATCACACGGGTTGTAGGGGACAAGGTTGAGCTACTTGAGGATAGACTCTGTCTACCTACTAAGGCCTATCCCCTATTCCAGGCAAGTTCAACATGTAGCAGACATAAATTACCCTGTGCACAAGTTGGAGTTTCTAGCGCTGAAGTGTGAGGTCACTGAAAAATTTCACAACCATCTCGATGGCATTATTTTCACGACTGGGAACAACTCTTTGATGCATGTGTTGAAGTTGGCAAAGTTAGATGCCCTGGGATATCAGTGGTGCACTGAACTATCCATTTGCAACATGGCCTGGATCCACCAAGCCGAAGGTGAGGGCATGCTATGCCAAGGAACAATGAATTGGTAACTTTGTCTTGCATGTGGGTAAACCCATGATCAAAGACATGCCAACTTGTACGTTTGTAACAAGAGAAGTAGCCCAGAGCTCAGTGTGTCCTGGGAACTTGCAACTTTGTATTAAGCAAGGGCCTGCAGAGTGTCTCATCGGTCTTGAAATGACTCTTCTGATGCCATCTGGTAAAGCGAAACAGTACCGGCAGGTGCGTGAAACTGGCACTGAACGTGGAGTATCTTTTTCTCCCTCAGGGTTTTGGGTCTCCCAAGTCCCCTTCAGGCTCTCTCAGTCTGGG
Organism: Ambystoma mexicanum; assembly: GCF_040938575.1. Taxonomy (NCBI): domain Eukaryota; kingdom Metazoa; phylum Chordata; class Amphibia; order Caudata; family Ambystomatidae; genus Ambystoma; species Ambystoma mexicanum. The sequence goes on along the minus strand of NC_090935.1, from coordinate 1,319,681,758 downwards.
AAGTGGCTTACACCTGGGAGTTCTGCGTCTGTCCCTTGCGATGCACCAAGGACTAAGGGAAGATGACCAGTGAATCCTCCCCATTGCTCCCTCGTGCCCACCATCCACTAGGTCAGAGAGGTACCTGGCTCTCTGAATCGCCCCCTCTGCACACTCCAAAGCCAGGGATGGGACCTCGTCACAGGGGTCATCAGCACTTCTTCTATTGCATGTGCACATGGGCAGACCAAAGGGTCACTTTGACACCTCTCCCTCCCAGTTGAATATCAATGTACTTTAAATGTACATTGGTATTCAAGTGATTACGATTTTGGTAATTGACACCTCCATGTGTCAGTTGTGAGATTGTTGGTGTTGTATTGCTTCATAAGTAGCAATTTCGCTCAGATTGCTTTGCCATCTGCACATGAAGGCAATGAAGGTGTAAAGGGGAACACAATCACCCCACGTTGCCCAACACAGGGGATATTCTCAAATGATACATTTCTGGGATTGACATGACTATAGAAAAAAACATTCTCATTTCGGTCTTTGGTTTTTGACTACAGAAGATAGAACAATGTGGCATTGTAAATAGATCAGTGTGTACATTTTGGTCACAATTCCCACATGGAAGTGAATTTCTTATTTGGGTTGGGATGGGTGCAAACATTCATTACTTTGGCTTCCTCGTGTGGCACTGCAGTGCTATTGACAGCATTTCTCTTCTATCATTTTCTCAAGGAAACAAGATAATATGTCTAAAGCGCATTTGTCTCTTGGATGGTTGGTGGAAGAAGAAATATAGTTTCGTAAAATGACCTTGATGTGGAAAGTTTTGCCTGCAGCTCCTAGTTATTTGGATACTGTGGTTGAATATTACACTCCCACACGGCTGTTATGTTCAACCTCAGTGACAAAGGTGAAGATAGCTAAATACTGTAAAGAGAAGTTGAAGATAGTTTACCACTGCAATGAGCATTTGGGCTGAAGATCTTTAAAAAAGTGTGTGGAAGAGGATTATGGTACGCTCTTCCCCAGCATATTATAAAAATTCCTTTGCTTCATAATTTTAAAATTAAGCTAAAGGTTTATCTTTTCACACTGAGGGATTCTGCAACTATTTCTGTTACCAATTTTATTTCCGATTTTGCTGACATTTGTTTGTTTTATTAAGTTTTTCACTGTTTGGTTTTGTAGCTGATTAATACCCTTATTTGTGTCTGATCTGGTTTTCATGTTTTTTGCAGTACCTTTAAATAGGGTATGTGTAGTAAATATTTTTCAATGAAATGAAATCTTTCCACATGGGGAAGCAAGCCACCATGGACTGGGCTGGTTCCGGGCACTATCCAATGTGGCCGAAAGGGGAATCCCACCGGCTGGCTGCCCCCTACGAGACACTGAAGAGATTCAAACTGAGAAGCAATACTGAGCCCCCAATGATAAAAGAACAACAAGAGGTAGGTAATAGAGCTCATCAACTAATTATCCTATCAGCTCAAAAAATTAAAAGCGCCATTAACAAAACACCTTTGAGAGACGAGAATACAGGCCAGGTCCCCCAAAGAGGGAGACAAAAGAAGAGAGAACCACACAGAGACACTCCTCGAGGAGGCAGATGACCCTATTCACATCCCCTTGATAAAGCAGAGGACTTGATGGTACTGAGTACGTGGACAGTGGAAAAGAGTGCAGATGAGACTGCCTGGGGCAAGCTGTGTACAGCTGGCACCACCACCATCCACGCCTTGCGCTCAAAGAAGACGGAACTAGCCAGGAAGTGTGCCTATTTCCCAACCTAGAGGCAACCGGATGGCCTCAGTCAGAGGCCCTCCACCAGCGATCCTAAAGGTAATAGGGAAGAACTCTTGGATGGGAGGTTGAAAACTGAACTACATGAAAAGTACTCTGATGACAGTGAATGAAATACCCATCAGCCGGAACTGTTGAAAAGCCCAGGTCTTTGAGGGACCCATTATGAAGCTGAGCCCTTTGAGGGGCCAGTTGAGAAACCCAGGTCTTTAGAGGACCATTGGTGAGAATCTGAGGCCCAAGCGGGTGCCAGCTTAGTTCAGTGAATGACTAATTCTGAAGATGAGGCATTGAGGGGCAGTTGAGAAACCAAAGTCTTTGAGGGACCAGAGCATGAAGCTGAGGTCCTTGAGGGACCAGTTGTGCATCCGAGGTTCAGGGGTCATATGTTGTGCAATCCAGGTCCAGCAAGGACCCCCTGTGTACGGTGGAGGCCTGGAAGAGGCCATATCAAGAAGCAAGGGCCTTCTGCAAGAGTCTGGTCCAAGGGAGGCATAACCATAACCCACAGGGTTAGTCAAATCCCAGTAGAGGTGTTGACCAGCCTCAATAAAACCAAAAATGAAACTTTGAGAGCCCAAACACCTGTGTGAAGAGTCAGTGAAGACATAAAAGCTTAAGCAAAGCCAAGCCAGAGTGTGAGTAACAGTGTGAGTAACAGTCTCAGGCCTTTGTGCTGGAAGGATACTTCTGGCTATTGTTTATAAGAGTATGGGGGACTTAAAAGAATAGGTTTGAGACTTTGCTTTGAGCCAAACATTGGACTTTTTTGTTTTATTAGGATGGGGTAGCCAAAGGTGTACAGGACTCAGGCAAGATTTGGATTTAGGCATTTTGCTGGCCCCTTCGTTTGAATCCTTGCTTATAGATTAAGGTGTAATTAGGGAGAAAAGGACTTTTGGTTATTGGAGACCTTATTGTCCCTATTTTCATGTTGAATGAACTACACATTTGATTGAATGTAAACATATGATTTTTGATGATGCGGATGAATCCTTGTGGAATAGTCTTTTACTCAGGGAAAGTATTTCATTGATGTTAAAACTATGCACGTTTAAAAATAAAAAAAGGTTTTACCCTTAGCATTGTGAATCATTTAGTTAGATGCCTTTGCTAGGGGTTTGATTGTTTTCTTTTTCATGTTTGTTCAGTGCAGTATGTGATGAACCATTTTAGGATTATGTGTTATTTATACTTTATGGTTTTAAATGGATTGTGAAAAGGTTTTCTTTTATAAACCATTATACAATGAAAAGCATCGAAGATTTGCTCAGTGACTAAGGCTAGGCACCTGCAAACCAGATCCACCTTGTGTTGAGATCCTTGTGCTCCTTTATCACAGCCACAACCTGTGTATTTTCATCCCAGTTAGGCATCATTCCAACCCTGGAACTTTATATCTTGAAAAAAGGAGTCTTTGGTTTAACCCATGCTTGTGCATCGATTATGTCATTTACTGGGCCACTTCAAAGGCGCCTAGAGGGGATTACTTCTGTATAGAGTCCAGAGTAAGTATTCATTTACTTTATAAATTAATTGACCATTCATTCAATTAACCAAAAATGCTGAAATAGAGATATGCATTTTCTATTATTTAAACAATTTGTTTATACAATCGAAAATGCATATTACAAAAGAGAAGGGTGGCACGTTTTTCTAAATCCAGATTTGAGCATCTACAGAGTGTATCACCGAAACTGATTGAGCACAACCCCACACTCTAGATGAAAAAGGAACCTGAAGATAACGAAAGGTCTGTCCTTTGCACTAATATACGCTTAAGAGAACAAAGGCATGTGTTGTGCTTTTTAGACAAATCATATTTAAAATGTAGCTCTCAGATGATTGGTTTATATTTTACTTATTGTCATTCCTGTCATCGAAACTCTAAAACCACATCAAGAGGCTGCAATGAAGCAGCGCACGGACGACAGTGCAAGATGATCGTAGGTATCACTGATAAGACTAAATCCGATCAGACTTCTGTAGGTTGCTGGCATCCGTCCAGACAATGCTTCCATTTTAACAAATTTCAGGTAGGAACTCTCTCTAGGGCAAACTACAGAAATATTCCAAATGATCCTGACTTTTCTATGTGACTGCACATCAAGAGGCTAGAAAATATAGGAAAAAGGGAAACTAAAATAACAAATGCTTAATACTATAAACACCTCCATTATTAATGTATAACATTCTTCTGGGGCGCCTTTTCGGGGCGTGCAGCACTGTGCTCATTCACTTCCTGTGCAAACTGTTCACCATTCAGTTACAACATTGTCAGAATGAAATCAATACGTTATGGATAAAATCGAAAATATTCAACAAGTTATTACAAATAACTGGCTGTGGGTGACATAGGGGGTCATTACAAGGTGGGTGGTAATGGATACCGGGCACCGGTAAGGAGACTGGTGCCGGTAATCCCTTACCGCCCTATTCCAAGGTCCCTTGGCGGGGACCGTAAGGAAAATGTGGTCTGACCACACGTCCCTTACGGGTGGTCAGACCTTACGGGTCCCGCTAAACGGTGCCCAACAGCCATGGAGGACACCATTCATATATAATTGTCATCTTCATATGAGTGGATTGACACCACCCACTGTTCCACATATTTCCCACCGCCCCCCCTCACGGGGCACTTCATACATATTGAAGAGGATCAGGAACAAGTAGGGATTCCTGGATAAATTGTCTTTGCCCATAAAGAAAGTATGTAAACCATTAAAGAACCTTACGCCAATTCCCATATTCTGTGCAAGCACACTCCAGAGTGGACCATGGGTCACCATATCAAATATCACTGAAAGGTAAAGCAGCACCAGTAGGCAGACTTTACCATCATGTAGTTTCTGCAAGGCGTCATCTACCACCTCCAAGGTTGCGGTTTCAATACTGCACCTAGGAAGAAATCCAGATTGGTAAGGCTGAGGTATGTTCGCTTGCTGCATATGTTGCATCAATTGAATTGCTACTTTTTATTTCTGTAATCTTGCCCTGGAAAGGCATGGGTGAAAAGTCTGCAGTTACTCTACTGTAGGACAGGCGTGGTATCAAGAGTTGACACAGACAACAAACGTAGCCGTTTCAAAAACCACTATTAAAATATCAGGATACGTGTAACGCTAACTTGCCCTATTACAATGGTGGGACTTGCCCTACCTAAAGAAACTAAGGAACGCCTATGTCTAAAAGTCCAAAACAAAAGTCTGTCTTTGTCAAAACCTATGCTTGCCCTCACTTTTAGTACTTCAATGTAGTGTAGCGATATTCCAACTCAAAATAGTGTTCAAAATAAAAGTTTGGAGCAGTCTCTAGCTCCTTTTCTCAAGTTCATGATACAGTTCCAAAGGATAATGTTCATTAAAGACTTGGACTACCTTTCCCCCAGCCTCCAGTCTAGGTTCACAACACACAAAAGTTCCAACATTGGGCCTCATTACGAGGTTGGAGGCAGCCATGGTGATACTAGCACCATGGTCCTGCCTAGTAGCTCCTGCCTACAGGCTGATGCCCGACACCCAGGAGCTGGTTTTAGCTCCTGCTTATCGAATCTCAATTTTGAACCCTGTACAAGGGATCCCCCTTTCACACATAAGCAGCCCAAACCTTTTCTCCTATATGCTTCTCTGTTTGGAAGTGCACTTCGGGAGACTTGTGTTATGCTAGGGTGGCTGACAGTTTAATTTACAAGTTCTGTGAAGCATCTAGATAAAGGAGACATCCTCTCAAGGAAGAGCGAAAGCCTCACATATGTCAACAAGTTCTGTCCAAATGAGTGTATGGGGCTTGTGGATACAGACATTTTATCTTTAAGGTGAGTGGTGTGTCAAATGAAATGAGCAGGGAGTTCAGTTTGCATTACTTGCTCTGAAGATTTTCATGCCTGAACCACTAACACAGATATTTCAAATCTAAACTTCCGTGGTCATTCTTAGGTTCCTAAAAGGCTCTTAGCTTTTATGCAAACCGCCAGAACTCATTCCCTCCTGTAGGTGCCCCCAGGTTACATTTGATTTGGTGCAAATAAATACATGTTGTTCATTTCTAGCAGTGTTCACTACAGCTGAACTTCGATGCAATTTCAAGATCCAAAATGACAGCGCAAGTGGCTGATCTTTCTTGACTGGTTTGCTTGTAAATAGAGTAACATCCCTTCAGAGAAAGAAAGGCTTAGCGGAGACCAAGATGTCTTCCCTGGGAGAAGTAGGAGTCTTGTGGCGCAGCAGTCAAGATGATGGTCACTGATAGGGGAAAAGGAGGACGAAACTGGAAGGATACTCGGTGGAATCAGCTTGTAAATCCTGCAGAGAACCTCATTGTGGCATCTGAGTGATGTAGTGACGAAAACAGGACACCAAAATGATGAAGCAGTGTGCAGCCTGCCACGAGATGTCAGACCCAGACCTTTTTATAGGCAGTGTGATGGAGGAAAGGGATTTCAGGGCCAGCCATGTTTTTTTTTTTTTTTTAAATTTTATTTTATTAGTTTTTCAATACAACCAACTATTCAAACAAAACACGCAGTGCAGTCCACAATCATTATATTAACATCAATTGGTCTTTGTTCACTGCCCTCCTGTTCCCACCCCCCCTGCAAGCCCAATTGTCCTTCACGTCCAGTATCTGCCACACATAGCTGGGCCTCATTTTCATCACATTCCTCTGGGTCTAACATTGTCCCAAATAAGCCAGATATCAACTTTTTCCATGCCATCAGGGTACCCACTTCTTCCTCCCAAGACATGCTACTCGCTTCCTGCCACACCACCGTCTCAGCTCCTGCCCATTTCTGTAAGTCTTTCCACCACACCTCCACCCGTGGCTTATGACACTTTTTCCAACCCATGGCTATCCTTCGCTTTGCAAGCACGTACGCCAAGTCTTTCAATTTCCCAATATGCTTCAGCTTCCGTGGCCTAGGAAACCCTCCCAACAGACAGGCCCATGCCGTGTCAACGGCGAGCGTGACCCCTTTCTCTGCTAGCTTTTGCGCCACTTCACTCCAGAAACCCTCGATCACTGGGCACGCCCAAAACATATGCGTCATATCAGCATTCTCCTCATCGCACTTAGGGCACGCCTGTCTCCCGGCATTCCGGAATTTAGATATCCTCCGCGGGGTCATATACGCTCTATGCGTTACATACAGCTGTATTTGCTGCAATCTGGCATTCCTAGATACTTTCTTATGGTATCCCACGGCCCGCTCCCACATCCCATCTTCCATTTGGGCTCCCACTTCTGTTTCCCAATCCAATCTCAAATGTGTCAATTCTTTCCCAACCTTAGCCATTACCATTTCATACAATCTAGAAATCTCATGTCCCCCCTCAGTTGTGTCCCACCTCCTCTCCAAGTCCTTCAAACTGCCTGATGGTCCCCTCCTGCCATATATCACCCAACGTTACCAGTCCCACTGACTCCCAATAGGTTCTGACAATCACCCTCAGTTGCTCATCTCCTCCCGCCAAAGCAACCAGAGGTACCTGCGGGGAACACGGGAGCGGATCCCCCATTATTATACATGCTCGTGGCCACATTTTCCACCCAAGCCTCATCATCCCCGGGTACTCCTTGATTTCTGACTCAGGCAACCAGATAATTTCTTTCAAGTAGAACGGGGCACAGTCATGCCCGAACAGTCTAAATTCCGGGGTCGCTTCGTCAGAGAGCCATTTGGCCACAAACTGTAATTGACTTGCTGTATAATAAGCCTCAAAATTAGGTAGCTTGATTCCCCCTTTTTCGTGAAAGTTCTGCAACTTCCAGAGCGCTATTCTGTTCCGGGTACCATGCCACAGAAAGTCTCTACACACACCATTCAATTGGACAAAAAACCTCTTAGGAATCATATACGGGATATTGCTAAAATAATGTAAGAGCCTAGGCAGAACCACCATCTTAAGCATCGCTCCCCGCCCCATCATCGCTAAGGGCAACTTCTCCCAAAACCTCATACATTTACGGATTTTCTCAACGGCCATCTCAGTATTAGGGCCAGCCATGTTTGTGACAAAGTGTCAGAGCCACATCAAGAAGGGGAGCTGCCAAGGTGCTGGACGCTGGAGAGTCAGAGCCAGAGAGGAGACTATATCCCAAAAAAACATTATACCAGCAATGAACCAGAAAACCCAGAACAAGCAACAGAACCTGAAAATTTTAGAGGGTCCAGGAGCATGTCGGAGACCAGGAAGAGGCCTGCAAGGCATAGTCGAAAGAAAACTAAACGTGCACGATGATAACGGAAATCCACATGACAGATGTCAAAAATACTGATGGTTAAGTCAGAGAAAAGTCTTGCATCCATCCGGCATCTGGGCGAACCACCAAAGCTTGTGGAACTGTGAATGAATCAAGGAATGTCTAAAGAGAGGAACACTGGAGGATGAAAAGTCTAAGCGGAGGACTAAGGAGAATAATGAGACAGCAACCCAGCCCAGTTCATTCTGGCAAACTAGTCCACTACTTCAAACTCAGAAGAAAGGGAGCATTGAACCCATTAACTCTGGTAAAACGACAAAGTCTGTTGGAAGAGAAAAAAATTTTGGGTGACATGCCACCACCAGAGATATTCTAGTGGCCAATAGTCACTTCGCAAACCTATAATCCTATAAAAGGGAAGAATAGTCTTCACAATGTAGTTAAGAATTATTCATGGTGGGCACAGCATCTACACCCACATTTTTCCAATGTGCATTTCACATCTCAACATACATTTAGAAAAGGTGAAATGTCACTCGGGCACTGACAGTATTTAAAGCAAGTAAAACTAAGCATTTGACCTATCTCCATCTTTCTGTTTTTTTAATTACAACTCCGTGCTTCTAGTATTCACACACATGCCATTCCTATGTGTTATGTGTGGCGCAAAGCACAACATGTTTACATTACACTTATTTTTATACAAAGTATGGCACACGATTACAGCACAGAATAAGGAAAAAAACACACAGGCGAACAAATGGTGCTTTATCCAAAAGACCAATAATAGTCTGCTAATTTGGTCATGACACATTTGTCCAACACGCACAATGGAAGATGTTGCTTGCTCATCATTTTTGGAAGACTGTAAGACATAATTTTGGATACAGGGGGGCACTGCTACTGACAAAGACTTGTTCTAGAATCTTAGTAGGTTGCTATGTTGGGCTTACCCACGGAGCGTTACACTTCCTGAAGCATTATGAAGAGCATTTGTGACACACTCACTATTTGCTTCCTCAAGTTTAACAAAATATTTGATCTTTCCCCCTTTCTCTCTCCTCCCTCCCCTTGCCCCTCCCTCTCCTTCTTCCCCTCCCCATGCCCCCATCGCCCTACTCCCCCTACCTGGTCCTCCCCTAGCCGGCTAGTTCTCCACCTTTACATTTACAGAGGAAACAATTAGAGACACTACCTCAAGTTTTCATCTATTGTGATTTTGTCAAGTCTTGATTACAGCCCAACAAGAAAGGCCTCAGACTGGAGGTTTCCTGTCATTTTAGAACAGGACGTCAAATTACATAATAGCAATTTTCTTTAACCAGGTACTTGCCCAATTGTTAGCAAGAAACGCAGATGTAAATGCGACACACTGTATTGAAGCCTATGAATACTTCTCAAACCACACACTCAATAAGACTGAAAAAAGCATAACGCAGAACAACATGTCCGTCTACTTATTGCATACATTATTATTACATGTCTGGTCACGTCATATACATTCTAACCCAGTTGTGAAATTAAGCTTACTTTGGAACCAATCATCCAACACGTCTTTAGGATGCAAAGAAGAACACGTTACTTAGCAAACTGGTAACGTTCTTTCGATGGGATGTTCCTCCGACGTATTCCACATCTATGACATGTAATGTCCACAGCTGTGCACTTCAGAAACTTTTCGGCAGAGGGCATCTTGGGCCGATGGTGTCGAGCCGATGTCCCTCTAGGTCCTCTGTTGATGGTTGACGTCACCGGATGTTATATATTGGATGCACGGCGCCCGTTGCCTCAGTTTAGTTTTTTCCCTCAGAACGTGTGGCACCAGTCTCCTGCCAGTATAACCGCCTACAGCCTTGCGGAAATGGAAGCTGCAATCACAGAGGAAATTCTCCAGCGGGGCAGGCTGTGAGGGCAATGTGGAATACGTCGGAGGAACATCCCATCGAAAGAACATTACCAGTTTGGTAAGTAACTTGTTCTTCGAAGGGATTGTGTCCTTTGACGTATTCCACATCTATGACAGACTCCCAAAGCAGTACGAGACTATGGAGTAGGGAAATAATTTAGAATGTGAAATTTAGAGTACCCAATCAAATGGCTGAATAGAGGAGCGCTTTACCAAAGGCCAAATTCTGCACATGGATGGAATCCAGAGAATAGTGTTTAACAAAAGTATGGACAGAAGCCCATGTGGCTGCTTCACAAATATTCCGAATAGGAACTCCACTTTGTGAAGCAGTGGAGACAGCCACACCCCTAGTAGAATGAGCCCGTAAGCCTACCGGAGGGCACTTCCCCGCCAAATGATAGCACTCAGTCAAGATAATCCATATGGACAAGGTCTGTTTGGAAACAGCCTGACCCAACTGGTGTCCAGCATAACCTACAAAGAACTGATCGTCCACTCTGACCCAGGACATCCGTGAAAGATAAAAGCTCAAAGTTCTCCTAAGAACCAACCTATAGAGCCTCTCCTCTTCCTTACCAGGATGCAGAGGAGGATAACATGCCAGAAGAATGACTTTCTGGCCAAATTAAATTCAGACACATCCTTCGGAAGAAAAGAAGGTCGCACCCGCAGGACAACCCTGTCCTTATGGAAAACAGTAAAGTGTGGCTTGGCAGAAAGTGCCTGCAATTCACTCACTCTGCGTGTGGAAGCACGCACAATGGAAGATGTTGCTTGCTCATCATTTTTGGAAGACAAATAAAAACACTGTCTTGAAAGACAACAGTCTCAACGGACAAGAGTGTAAGGGCTCAAACGGAGCTCCCATCAGAAACTTTAAAACCAAATTTAAATCCCAACCCGGCACCTGGAAAGGGGATGGTGGAAACACATTAGTCGGTCCTTTCAGAAACTGTGAAATCAAAGGAATCTTAAAGTAAGAACACTCCTCAGACGAGCGCTTAAATATGGACAGCACCACCAGGTAACCCTTAGTGGTAGCCACTTGAATGCCCTTGTGGGCTAAAGAAAGAAAAGGCAACACCAGAGGAATGTAACATTGCAAAGGATCCACATTCTGTACCCTGCACCAATCGCAGAACTTCCGCCAACGGCAACGGTACAGGGACTTTGTTGCGGGCCGCCTGGCCAAAAGCAACACCTCCATCACGTCATCCGGGAGGTCGCAATCCTTGCATCTCAACCTTTCAGATACCATGTTTGAAGGTTGAGAGACCTGACCTCTGGATGGAGAACCTGACCCCCTTCCCATGAGAGCAGATCATCTCGGTAGGGAAGACGGCGTGGAGGGCAGATGGACATGTCGAAAGGTCTGGCTACCACGCTCTCCTGGCCCAATCCGGAACAATGAGGATCATGCAGGAACCGAACCTCTGTAACCTCCGTAACCTCCATAACACATGAGGAATGATGGAGACTGGAGGAAACGCGTACAGCAGTGGGAATGACCACTCCACTACGAACGCGTCCCCTAAAGCTCCTCTCGGGGGAAATTGCTGCAAGCAGAATCTCTCACACTTCCGGTTGACACTGGTGGCGAAGAGATCCACTTGAAGGGTTCCCCAAAGGGCGAAGATCTCCAAAAGGACTTCCTGAGCCAACTCCCACTCCTGAGAGACCGTGCTCTGCCTGCTCAAAGTGTCCGCTGCCGCATTTTCGTCTCCGGCCAGAACTGCTGAGATCGGATTTCCTGTTGGATGGCCCAGAACCAGAGCTGCATCGCCTCTCTGCACAACGGAAGTGACCGTGCCCCCCCTTTTTGTTGAGGTAATGCATGGCCACAGTGTTGTCTGTCATAATCAGGACAGTCTTCCCCCGCACAGACGGCAGAAAAGCCTTCAGGGCCAGCCTGATGGCTCTCAGCTCTAACAGATTGATGTGGAGTCTGGACTCTGATGGAGACTAACGGCCGCTGGCTGTCAACTCATTGGCATGAGCGCCCCATCCTGTGAGGGAAGCATCCGTCACGATCGTCACCTCCAGCCATGGTTGACAAAACGGTTCCCCCATCATCAGATTTCCTTTGTCGGCCCACCATAGAAGATCCTGGGCGACCGAGAGCGGAATCTGAACGGGATCCGACATCTTGCCAGAGAACTGCGACCACTGCATCTTGAGAGCCCGCTGCAGGGATCACATCCGCAGTCTGGCCTCTAGCACCAGAAGAATGCAGGATGCCATGAGACCAAGCAACCTTAAGAATTCGAAGGCCGGGAGATTCTGGGCACATTGAAACTTGTCCACCATCTGCAGAATGTGATGGGCCCTCACCTGGGGAGGCAAACACTGCCCAAAGGGTGTGTCGAGCACTGCTCCGATGTATTGGAGCCGCTGTGAATGTGTCAAATGCGACTTCTTTAAATTCAGGGAGAAGCCCAGCTTGTGCAGGGAATGGCAGGTGATGTTGAGATGATCCAGGGCTTGCTCGGGAGAACTCGTCCTGATCAGCCAATTGTCCAGATAGGGGTAGATGTGAATCCCCCCTCTCCTAAGGTACGCTGCCACAACCACCATCAGCTTGGTGAAGACTCTCGGGGCGGAGGTCAATCCGAATGGCAGAACCCGAAATTGAACGTGCGAGTCGCCAGCTGCGAACCTCAGGTACTTCCTGTGCTTGGGGTGAATCAGCACATGAAAGTAAGCATCTTGAGGTCCAGAGACACCAACCACTCCTGGAATTGAAGGGCCTGGAGGACTTAAGAGTGACCATCTTGAACTTGTCCTTCCTGAGGAGCTTGTTCAACCAACGCAAGTCCATGATGGGTCTCAAACTTCTGTCTTTCTTCGGGATCAAAAAATAAGGGGAATACCATGCCTTGTTCCTCCCCGCTACAGGCACCAGTTTTATGGCGCCTTTCTCCAGCAGGGACAGTATTTCCTGCGCAAGGAGCGGATCCAGACACTTCAAAGAGAGCTTCCCCGGTGGATTGTCATGAGGCCGGTGAAGGAAGGGAAGGCAGTAGCCGTGGGCTATGATATCCAGAACCCACGCATCTGAAGTAATGGCATGCCATTCTTCAAGATGCTACGCAAGTCTGCCCCCAACCGGCGAACCATGGGACATGGCCTCATGTCTGATGGGGAGCAGCTGCGGCAGTGCCTGAAGGCAAAGAGGCAACTGCCCGAGCGGCTTTGGCACCTCGAGTTCCCCGACCACCACAGGTACTCTTTCGTTGGCCCCTTTGACTGGCATACCCTCTCTATCTACCAAAGGAGGAGTAGAAACAACAGGAACCTCCCCTCCATTGCTGTCCCCTAGGACAAAAAGGCGGAGGTAGACGTACTGCAACGCTCAAAGACTTCGCTGCAGCTTTGGAGGTCTGCAACCTCTCAAGGCTCAGCCTTGCTGCCAAATAAATGAACACCATCAAAGGGCATGTTCAGAAGGCGGGCTTGCACATCAGGAGCAAACCCCAACTTCTGCAACCACGCACACCTGCATAGGGCGGTGCTCGCAGCCATGGACCGGCTGACGCAGTCTGCCGTGTGCAAACCCGACTAAAGGGATTCACACATAGCATCCTTGCCGTCTCGCAAGAGGGCTAGGAAGCCATCCCTCTCCTCCCCCTCTGGAATATGCTCAGCCGCCAAGGACGCACAGTCCCACACAGTGTGTGTAAACCTTGCCAAGGCACATGTGGAGTTGACAGCTTTCAGTGCCATACTCCAAGAGGCAAAGACCTTCCGAGCCCATCCGTCGAAGGGATGGTAGGGTACGCCTGCTGCCTCGAAGTGACCGTAGCTGCCTGAACCACCAAACTCTCAGGAGTGGGGTGAGTAGACAAATAGCTGGGGTTGCTAACAGATGGGCGGTACTTTTTCGACAAATTCTTATTGACCGCCAGAAGAGATTCCGGGATCTGCCAAGCCGATGACACCCTTTTTTGCAGCGAAAGATGAAAGAGCAATACCGGGTCAGAGGGGGGAGCTTTCATCCTGAATAAAATCCTCAGGAGGACTGGACCAACCCAGGTATTCAGAGACCCTCTACATGAGCCGCCTGTAGGAAGAGTCTGCATGAGCCCCTGGCTCAGGCCTCACAAACTCTACCTCCGGAGAAGTATCCAGGCCACTGGCATCATGGAGGGTCTGCCTCAAATCATCCAAGGGACCGTCGCCCGACAATCCCGGAGCCTCAGCCTGAGAAACAGGATCTTCAAGGTCTGACCTTTCCTCCTCCTCAAAAATGTCAGCCAAAGGTCTGGAATGCCTAGGCAAAGGGACAGAAGAGGGCCTGGGGCCCAATACAGGCTACCCAGACTTGCAGGTAGCCTTCCTGGGCCGATCCACCTCTACAGGGAACTCCCCAGACACATCTCGCCCAAAAATCGCCTATGGCGCCGAAGGCCTCGACGTCGAGACCGCCGAGGGCTTCGACACCAGAACCTTTATCGCGGGAGTCGATGTCGAGACCTTCGGCGTCGACGCTGCTACAGGCGTAGGCTGATAGGACGGCAAAGCATCGTCCGACTGGCCCGGTGTCGAACGAGTCGACGCTGGCGTTGATACCTCCACAGGTAGCAACAGTCTCGCTGGAGACGAGGACCAAGACCTGGAAGCACGTCTCTTTCGACTGCTCTTGTCCGCATGGGACCTCGAGGGTTCCCTGTGTGAGACGCGGCGCGAGCCCGAGCCCGAAGATGTGCGAGCCGCGGTTCAAGAGCGTTCTCTGCCGGCTTTGTGGGAAGGCGCGACAGGAACCGTGCCTTGCAATTGGAAAATCGCCAACACATTTTTTAAAAGCCGCCCACTCCTCCAGAGTCGAGGACTTCGTGGGACATGCAACCTTATACCCAGCGCCATCCGAGGAGGAGGACAGGGGAGGCGACCGGTGCCAGCGCTTCCGAGAATGCCGCGAGGACGAGGAATGGCGCAAACCACTCCGGGACCAAGAACCTCTAGCCTCCTCCTGACACGGAGAGTCGCCCCTCGAGTCGTCGGTGGAAACCCTAGACTTCGATCCGGATTTACGGGACTTCGAAGGACCCCTACCTACCTTAAGCTTCCCCTTCCTTTCACGCAAGTCCTTGGAGGTTAAAGACTGGCATTTCGAGCAGTTGGTGTTGTGCGACTCACCCAGACACCATAAACAAATACGGTGCAGGTCGGTCAACGACATCTTGGACTTGCAGTCCCGGCAAGTCTTGAACCCGGACCTTGGAGTCGGAAGGGTCGAAGAAATAGACATCATAAAGGTTGATGATACACACGATGTGTGCCAAGTTTCACAAAGCTAAACACGTTTGCTGTTGGAAAAAACGGAACTGAGCCAATGGGCGCCGTGTGTCCTATATATAACATCCGGTGACGTCAACCCTCGACGGAGGCCCTCGAGGGACATCGGCTCGACGCCATCTATACAAGACGCCCTCTGCTGAAAAGTTTCCGAAGTGCACAGCTGTGGACATTACATGTCATAGATGTGGAATACGTCGGAGGACACAATCCCTTTGAAATGGCTGTTTTGATAACTTCTTTACTCAAGGTCACGTGAAAGCAAAGTAGAGGGAGGCAAAAAAGCACATCTGGCCCTTTCCTACACCCCCAGTTACAAATCCAAATCCACATGTGCCAGCAGCTCAGCTTGTTCAAGGACACCTACCAGTAGGATCTTATCTCATCTAATTATGCACTGAGGTAATGGAAGGGTGATTTGTTGTTAAGGGAAATCACTTGGGACTAAACAGTAAAGAAAACACAACTCATGAGTATCTTATTGTTATAGATGTCGCCAACCATTCCTGTTGTGTGGAAAGGTTACAGAGGGAGGAGAGAGTCGGTGTGTGTGTGTGAGTGTGTGTACATACATACAGACATATCTTGAAATGCATAAAACAATGCAACACATGTCCTGTACAGTTAAGGTAGAAAGAAGGTAGGAAATGGATCTCTAGGATAATAGGAAAGTCAAAGGGTTGAAACCAGGAACGCAAAATAATAGTCATTGCTATATAAGCTGTACCTGGGGTGGAGCAAGCCATCAATTGGTTACACCAGGAACACTGACAGTAACTCCCTTGCCGTATTTATACAGGCAGTATCACTTGGGATACGCTCTACCAACTGGCAGGGCTAGCAACTGCTTATCAAAGCTGTGGTCAGGCACCCCTTCTCTCTGAAACTGTACACCCTCCTCAGTGGCTTTCACTTCAAGTCAATGAGTGATCGTTTAATGATGACACAGGGCCTGGCGGGTTGTCTTGGGTGTAGGAGAGGCACTTGGCCCAGGAGACTGTTTCACCATATTGCTAAAGTTAGCATACCAAAACATTCGGGCTCTTTCATATTCTCAACAATTATGACAGATTTCCAAGATAAAAGGTTAGGAGGAGAAAGAAAGGATGGGTAGCGACGGCATAATGCAAAACATTTTAAGGACTGCTGGACCGAATTCAGCATCAATACTTTCATTCCATAGTTGGATAACAAAGCCTGTGGGTATCCTTACTAGCACTTTGCAGCTATCCCCAAATGGAGCTAGTCTAGAACCTGCAATAAAAGATGTATTAACTCTGTTGGAATGAGAAGGGTGTTTATTGTGGGGTAAGGAAGAGTCCAGCAGAAGATAGCAGTATTGGATGAATCATGAATCCTCTATCCATTTTGTAGCAGTGGTCCAAAATGTCAGAGTTAAGCAGTTTCACTACAACCAAAGAGCCATGATGATGTTTATTTTATTGTTCATTTATAACGCACTTAATGCAAGCGAGTGGTTTCTAGCGCGGGATCGGGATTCGAACCTGTGTTGCGTTACGTTGTCTTGCTTCCAAGACAAACTCGTTACCCCTCAGAAAAATATATCTCTTATTGATGGTCAAAAACAGTCACCGGCTTTGGGATAAAGATGGGATGTGTCCTGAAGACCACCTCATCAAGATAGAAAATGTTTTCAAAGGAAGAAAGGAAAGGTGCTCTCATAAGGGCCCAGTCAAATGGATTGACACAAGAACACAACTTTTCCAAGAAAGGAGTTCACGCTCGCAAGATTTAATGGTTTGCGCTGTGAAGGGAAGAACAGTTGTTGTGTCTTACCTTGTCGTGAAGGTAAGAGTGATGCTTCCTCGAAGCCATATCACGCAAAATTGGCCGAGGAGGCATCCCAATTTCAGAGGGAAATGCCCAAGATGGAAAAAAAAATCTTAGCTGGTGGCTTGGTAGCAGTTGGCTCTGAAATAGGTACACAGATCAGCGAAACGAGGCCCAGCTTCAAGGCAGAACAAGGGGAAAGAAAGGGCAGGAAAACCTGGAGACTATAAAACAGAAGTGTGCTTTAAGCAGGAGCAAAAATTAAACAAACCGCAAGCAGGAGCAAGGTAAGTAAGAAAAAACATGCAACCGCTCAGGAAAGCAGACACGGAGCGTTGCAACACTCGGTGCCATTTTAGCAACCTGTCTTATTATGGGAGTTAAAAGAAGTGTGGAGTCCATGATTGAGAAACTGACCCGCATGCCCCAAAAACTGCGCGCCATCATCTTGAAACTGAAACACCCTAGCAGTTATAGTAATAGTCTTTCAAACTAACCAAAAGCAATGCACGATGAATACTTAACCATGCAGCATAGATACCAGAAAACTTGTATTTCAGCTTACCAACGCCAACAATGGAGGCGGATGTGCGTCATTGGAATGACAAGTTACCAGCTTGAGTTTGAAAACATGAAAGATGACATGAATAGGCTAGTAAGAAGACAAGGCAAACACAAACATGATTAATGATAAAGACCACAGCAAAGGACTGAAATATTCTGTCCCTAGATTAACAGGCAAGGCACTTGCAGGCAAAAAGTGCAAGGACAACAACCATCCCATATCGCCAACAGTCTATGGTGTTGCTAATTAGGAAAAGTCATACATTTTTCAATGAGACAGAGACAGGGAGAAAACGGTGCAATGAGAACGTGCAGAGTCATGCAAGACCTTTACTGCATCAGGCATTGAGTTCTCGGAGGCTATAAGGGGCGGAAGAACACATCAGTGCAGCTCAAAGGAAATACAACAATGGTGTGTAAATCGTGGATGAATGTTTGACATTCTAGGAAATATGACATGAGAAGGCAGTGGAGCCAGTCCTCCTGAATGACATTTGTAGAATGACAAAACACAAAAGAGGTGATAACTGGAAGGATTAGAATTAATTATAACCTCTGGCATTGCTATGGGCAACCTTCTAAACCATTATTCTTCGGCTGCAAAGCCATTACAGAAGGAGAAAGACCATATGCAAATCAGGCTTGGTCCCACCCCAAAACGGGTAGTCCGGCCGAACTGCTCGGTCACATCCCTTCTGCACAAGACCACGAGCATCCCCAGACATGTTTGGACCTTGTTGAGCCTCATCAGTGAGGTGTAGCTTGGGTCTTTAGGCCCATCAGGCACGGGACCCATGACTGGGCATACCCGTCCCACTTGGGGTGATGAAGCAAAACAAAAGAGGTAATGGCTGGAAGGTGTAGATTGAATCTTAACCTCTTGCATTGCTCTGAGCAACCTTTCAGACGATATACAGAATAGCATATGTATTTCTCCAGGGTTTGGATGACTTGTTCTGTCTATCTATTTGTGTGCGGTTAGTGAGAGTGTGTTCGATATCCAATGCCCTGCACACTGCACTGAGAATCGTGAGATGTCCTGAGATCCTGGGACAAATACCATTTCTTCTATGAGAGTGTGTAGCTTAAAAATGTCATGTAGAAAGATGCAAGCATGTGACATGCTGGTGTTATCTTGTTAAACGGTAAAACGCCAATTTTTGAGGTGGTGCTGGACTGCCCTTGGGCAGGACATAGACTGATATGTGGTGGACATTTCTCTTCTGTGAAAGGATGGTGAGCTAAAGACTCTGGTTCAGACTCTAACCCAGGATATAGGCCGGTAGTAGAGAATCTCCCAGAACCCCCCTTGTTTTTAATAGCATTTTAGCCCATGTTTTCTTGAAGTGTTTAAAAGTACTTTGATTTATATAGGACACAAATATAAATATTGCATGATCCTTATAAGAGCAGGTTATGTGAATGTTAATTATCACGCCAGTTTGACTTGACAATATGTTATTGCAGCTAAAGGGCAAGTTATTTCAGCATATCATTTGAGACAGGTGACACTGTTGAGAAAACCATTACAGAGCTCATAATCTTGCCTGTTAAAAACGTCAGATGTTGTACAAGTTGGTACTCAGCACAGGTACTCCTACCCGATAGTTCCCCTTTTCCTGGCCTTGTCCCTGGGGTGTTGCTGCTGGATGGGGACTGCATTATCAATGTCTGTATCGGGTGCCCCTCTGTCCTGCTAAAGGAACTGGTGAGTGTGCAGAATCGATAACAGTTACCAGCTAACGTGTGTTTAATATTCAATGCCTCAGTTTACCCGCTGCTGGCAGCATACCACAAGTAAAAGGGCCAGAGTGCGAATCTTAAAATGGGCCCGGCCAGTATGTGCATTCTGAGTGCAGGCAGGGACAACACAGAGCCAGAGCTGTGCGTGCACCGTGCGACCCGTATGGCAGCCATTAGACACATGAGTGGCCGTGTCCACCTATCCATTCAACTATTAACTTTTCCCTCATGCCTTGACTGCCTCACTTGTGCCTGCACTACATGCCTAAGCCTCCCACCGATTTTACAGTAGCAGAGTGGTGTCAATGTCATGCAGGCTTCCTGGAGCAGTGGGCATGCCTGGCAAGGACGAGCACCCAGCCCCATAACCTTCCATATCATTGTTATTCATAAAAATGGAGAACTACCAAAGAGGCACACCAGTGGCTCATCAATGATCCCAATAATGCACTGGCCCAGAATGCAGAGACACGCGGCCCATGCATGCTGTTGCCGCTTGCTGTGCTACTACAACAAACTGATTTATAGTTAAAATAAAAAAGTAGCCAAAACACATCATCATAATCAAAACTGACAATAGGTGCTGGTGCTCAGAAATAAGTGCCAACACTCATCGCTGACAAACAATCCACACATTAAGAGCTGCCTCACATACATAAAGAGTTTTACAATATTTTAAATATGTGCAAAGATACATATCCAAGTTAGTTGCAACAGAGTAGAGCAACTGAAGAAGGTTAAGAGTGGTGAGCAGGAGAGCACAAATGCTGTGAGCCTCTGCCCTGTAGCACTTAAATTACTAATTCCTCTGGCTCAGCAGTCCAGAACCTTTTGTCATGAGTGCTGGGGGCCATTAGGCTTGAAGACCCTGAGCATCACTCTGAGGTCACAAAATGCAAGTGCTGCCCATCCAGAGACACTTTCTCCACTAAGATCAAAAGAAAAACAATGGAGGATGCAGCAAAACGCAAAGGTACACAGAGTGTGACAAATGCATCGCTGGCCCCATTAGAGTAAGAGGAATGATCCTAATTTCAATTTTCACCTGACTTTTCATTCACACGATTCTAGACATTTATAAAAGATTACTTTATTCTAGAACGGTACTCCATGATGCAATATTGATTTTATTAGCTGCTGATTGTAGGGGAGGCATGGTATCACAAGTATGACACTGACTCAATGAGTACAATTTGTAAAACCTTCATTGAAATTGTTGAGGTTGGAGGAACTCCTACTTTGCCCTATAACTAAGATGCGAGTGGGGGCGTGGCTACAGGAGCCATGTGAGAGGTCGCATTCTGTGAGAGCTCCTGCGGTCCGAAATCTGATCCTGGTTAAAAGTGCATACATGCATGCGCGTATGCCTTAAAATTTCATGTGCCCGTGTAGGAGTATAGTGCACATGTTCTCTGAAACTCTGGAGCCTGCAGCACGTAGGGGGACGGCGCTGTGACCTTTGCCGAGACTGCGGATCCCAGAGCTCGGACCCCAAAATGGCAGACGAGAAGCAAAGACAAAGGAGTCTGCGATGGTGCGTGGACGGTGACCGAACTGCGGCCGAAACATTCAGATGCAGCGTGTAGCGCGTTGGAGCCGCTGCGCCGCCCGCTAGAACGTCAATAGGCTGATTCGGGAGTGGAACAGTGGAATCGTGCGTGGCACTGGGCTAGTAAGACCCCCAATCGGCTCGCCCCTGAAGTGGATGTGTGGCAGGACAGGGCGGCTTGTTGACGCCGGAGTGAAAGTCCAGTGTGCACAGTGCAGGGGAGGCCCGCAGAGTTCTCGCGGCCCTGGCGCTCGCGCTGCACTATATAGTGCAACATTGTTACAGACAGCGGAGCGGATCACGGATAAAAGCAGATGTGCGCCTAGCAGCTGGGAGCCCTGTGAAAGACCATATCGAGATGCCCGGGAAGTGAGAAGAGGGACGGCCCGAACTCTTCCCTGCTGTGGAGGAGCCACGGTGGGTGCGGCAAGTAGGTGCACCCGCGGTGGAGCGGCCAGACGGGGGATACAGGTGCTGGGTAGTGCAGCAGGCCTTTGAGGGACCAAAGAGGCACACGCCTGATCTGAGCGCCGCAACTGGACCCTAAATACACGCCTGAGGCACCCAGGACGGGTGGCGCGGCAGGCATACCTAATACACGCCTGCTACTACGTATAAAGGCGGCCCGCCCGGAGGAGGCTGGCCGCGAAGTTACAGGAGGGATGCGCATGTGGGTGAGAGTGCGGCGACTGAGACATGGAAAAGCAACTTGGTGAGAGGGTGATGCCGTAATTGGGAAGGTGTCGCTCACCCCAAGGTGAGGTTGACGTGTGAGTGCAGGCTGATACGTGGGTGAGCGCAGTCCATTGCGGATAATAAGGGCCAGCCTGAAATAGCCAGAGGAAACCCTCCTGGGTGTGAATAACTGTACGCACTGGATGACGGTAACCCGGATGCTTTGCACAGAACCCTGATATTCTGCATGGCAGCGGAGCACCTCCGAGCGCAGCCACGTGTGCGCTAAATAATACAAAGGTGCTGCCCAGCGCGTGTGTCCCGGTACTGCCCAAATAACAGGGAAGGAGGGTGTGAATGGACTTGTTGATCGCTGCTGATTGACTAGGGCATGCCACGGAGGAGGCTGGCAGAGCTTTTGAGGTTCTGAGGCCCCCATGCTTGGGTAAGGCCTTGGATATTGGAACAGAGTGTGCGCCCCCCCCTACTTGTGGAGCATAAGATGTGGGCGGACCCGCGACATACGGCTGCTGCGTCATGTCTAATAAGCCTCTAAGACAAAAAGTGAAGCAACCCACACTGGACGAATTTGTCAGAACACGGCCGGGCCCGGAAAGTGCCAGGAGCAAAGACAAGCCCCCCGCAGGTGGCACGGCCGCCGCGGGTGCAAATCAAGAGGTCCTGGCTGCGATTGCGGACTTGAAAGCAGACTTGAAAGCGGCCTGGGAGGCCAAGCTCGAAATAGTTGTGTCTGAATTGAAAACAGTGTTGGACCTTAAGGTTGGTGAAGTGCAGGAGGAGGTGAATCTACTCCGACAGGATGTAAGGTCCCTGTCGGAGCACACAGAGAGCCTGGAGAAGGAAGGGAGTTTGAACACAGCGGACTGCGCCTCACACAAGTCGGAACTGCATGCCCTGGTGCAAAGAGTGGGCAACCTGGAGAGTAGGGCGGAGGAAGCGGAAGGACGCGCCCGAAGGAACAACATCCGCATTGTGGGTATACCGGAGGGAACAGAGGACCACAACTCCATGGAGTTTGTCGAAAACATGTTGCTACAGGAGATAACCGGAGGAGTTCTGTCTCAAGGATTTGGTGTGGAACAAGCACATAGGGCTCTGACGAGGAGGCTGCCGCCAGGCAATCCGCCTAGGCCAGTTATCGCCAAGATCCTTAACTATCGGGACCGGGAAAGGATTCTGGAACACTTTCGCAAAGGTGGAACAATCAAGCGAGGGGAGGCAAACATAACAGCCTACCCGGACTATACCCTGATGGTGCAGCGGAGCCGAATGAACTTCGGGGCTGTTAAGAGGAGACTGAGGGAAGCGGGCCAGAAATACATGCTACTTTACCTGGCGAAATTGAAGGTTTTTCATAAAAACAAAACTTTATTTTTTGACACTCCGGAGGATGCCATGGGATGGCTTGATAGGCAGGATTGCGCCCAGGAGCCCGACATCGAGACGGAAGAAGGAGGCGGACGAGAAAAGTAAAGAGTAATGGGAGCACTGGAAGATGGTGCAGCTTAAGACTATGGGACTTGATTACAGTCATTGATGTGGCCTGTTAGTAGATGGGACCAGAGTAGAATAGACAATGTATTGTGCGCACTGTGACTGTTGCTTTATTAAGGAGCCTTGCAGGGCTAGTCCTCACACCCCCATTTAGTATTAATAGTTAAGTGGCCAGTAGGGCGACTTCACCTTACTGAGCTCTGAGCGTACCAGACAGGGCTAGATGTGGGGGTGCCTGAGATCCAGGGATGGAGCTGGGCAACAGTTGGGGAGGGAGTTGTTGGGGAAGGGATGGGCGGGGGGAGGGGAGGGAGGTGGGGAGTTTGATGTGCATATAGTTTTGGGGAGTTTGAGTCTAAACACGAGCCTACAGGGAATAGCCCTAGAATTGTATCTGTATTGCGCAGGCGGATGGGATTGGCTGAGAGGGAGGGAGATGGGTACTGACGAGCCATGGGGGATCTTAGAATAGTGACGTGGAATGTCAGGGGACTCAATAGCTATCTAAAAAGGAATAAGGTCATGCTGTATTTGAAGAGACAAAAGATAGATATCGCATTGTTACAAGAGACGCATCTGACACGGGAAAAACTGGAGCTGGTGGGGAGAAAATGGAAAGGTACTGTAGTGGGGTCTTCGTACTCGGCCTATGCTAGGGGAGTGCTCGTCTGGGTGGCGCCGCACGTCCCGTTCCAGCTAATACAGGAAACATTGGAAACTGAGTGGCGTTTGGTCCTAGTGAGAGGGTTGGTAGAGAATAAAGAGGTGTGCATTGTAAACACGTATGCCCCCAATCAAAACACGGCGGAGTACTTCCGGACTATGTGCACCAACCTGAGCTTGTGCGTGGGTAGCGCAGTGATTTGGGGAGGGGATTTTAATTGTGTGCTAAACCCCGAAGTAGACAGATCGGATGACAAGATGGTCAGGCCTGCCCCGGCAGCTAGGGCATTGCAGACGTTGCTAGAGGACTTTGAATTGGTAGATGTGTGGAGAACAAAGCATCCTAATGAGAGGCAATATTCACATTACTCGGTCCCACAACAGCTGCACACTAGACTTGATTATGTTTTTGCCACACCAGATGTAATGATAGAGATCGTTCACTTAGAATTTAAAGCGAGGGTCCTGTCGGATCACTCGCCCCTGGTTCTGGGGTGGCAATACTGCCACCCTAGGGGACGGATTCCGACATGGCGCCTCTGTGCGGAGGCGCTTAAAGATCCGGTTTTTCGAGAGGATATAAGGGATGAGATAATTAACTATTTTGAGGTGAACACAGGCAGTGTTGATTCGGCGGGGACACTGTGGGAGGCCTTCAAGGTGGTGATGCAGGGTGTGGCCATCGCTAAATCGAAAGGCCTGCAGGAGGGGGTCCTGGCTGATTTACAAGGGGTGGAAGAGGAATTAGAAAGAGAACTAAAAAGTGAAAGCATAGACACCGAGCTGGTGCTTAAACTACAGCAGCAGTGTACGGAACACTGGGAAAGGCTCTGCAACCTTAATTACAAAAAGTACATTGAGAGACAACATGCGGGTGGAGATAAAACAGGCCGTCTCTTGCCGTGGCTATACAAGAGTGAAACCCCTAGGCCCCCGATTAGGGCAATAACTAGAGAAGATGGGGAGGTGGCAGACACTCAAGAGGGAGTCAATAGGGAATTTGCTGATTATTATTGAGAACTATATGAGGACAGAGGAGGAGGCAGCCGGGATGAGATGCTGAAAACTCTGCAAGATATAGGATTGCCCAAGATAAGTGCAGAAGAAAGAGAAGAAATAGACGCGCCAATTACCTTGGAGGAGTTGGAGGAGGTTGTTAGGCAGCTACCTACTAGTAAGACCCCGGGAGCAGATGGATTACCTAGTGAATTTTATAAGGCATATGGGGCGGAAGTGCTCCCCCCAATGTTGGAAATGCTCAATGAGGCGTTTGAAGTGGGACGGTTGCCGGAGTCGCTCAGAGAAGCGATCATAATACCGCTCCCTAAACCTAATAAACCTGGACATAGCTGCGGATCGTATAGGGCGTTGTCGATGCTGAACCAGGACGGCAAGATATTAACGGCTGTCCTGGCGAATAGACTGCGGAAAGTAATTAGCAAATTAATACACCCGGACCAAACGGGCTATGTCCCGGACAGGAATATTACTCACAACCACAGGCGACTCCATCGGGTGATCGAATGGGGCTGTGACAATGAAGGAGAAATGGCAATCGTGTCTTTAGATGCAGTAAAAGCTTTTGACTCGGTTAGGTGGCTGCTGGCGGCTTTGGGAGAGTATGGAATGGGGCCGGGGTACATCAGGTGGGCGGAGATGCTGTATAGTGCGCCGCTAGCCAGGGTGCGAAAAGGAACAGTGATATCTGAGAGATGGCAACTTAGCAGAGGCACTAGACAGGGGTGCCCCTGGTCCCCGATGTTGTACATTCTGGCTCTGGAGCCCCTGGCACTATACCTGAGACAGCAATACGATGCGATAGGTATTGAGGTTGGAGGGGAACGGCACCTGATATCCCTATATGTGGATGATTTGTTATTATACTCGAGATACCCGGAAGAAAATCTTCAGTATATTCTGGAGGTGATGGAGAGGTATGCGAGGTTGTCCGGTATAGCGGTGAATCCCCAAAAATCTAGCATTTTCCCGCTGGGCAGTTACGAGGGAATCCCTGTAGAAAGGTTGCCGGTGTTTCAGGTGCCATGGACTGTGGGCTCCTTCCGCTACCTTGGAATAGATGTGTACCATACGGCGGAAGAGGAACATAGGTGTAATACCGAGATGGCCGCTGGGAAAATCCGCAAATGTATGAGGTTTTGGGAGAAGTTGCCCTTAGCGATGATGGTGCGGGGAGCGATGCTTAAGATGGTGGTTCTACCTAGGCTCCTACACTATTTTAGTAATATTCCACATATGATTCCCAGGAGGTTTTTTTGTTCAACTAAATGGTATGTGTAGAGACTTCCTGTGGCATGGTACCTGGAATAGAGTAGCGCTCTGGAAGTTGCAGAACTTTCACGAGAAAGGGGGTGTTAAACTACCTAATTTTGAGGTCTATTATATAGCGAGTCAATTACAGTTTGTGGCCAAATGGCTCTCTGATGAAGCGACCCCTGAATTTGGATTGTTTGGGCAGGACTGTACCCCGTTTTACCTGAAAGAAATGATCTGGTTGCCTGAGTCAGAAATAAAGGAGCGCCCGGGGATGATGAGGCTGGGGTGGAAAATGTGGCAACGAGTATGTATAATGATGGGGGACCCGCTCCCGTGTTCCCCGCAGGTACCTCTGGTTGCTTTGGTGGAATGAGATAAGCAACTGAGGGTGATTATCAGAACCTAGTGGGAGTCTATTGGGCTAGTAACGTTGGGAGACATATGGCAGGAGAGGACCATCAGGGAGTTTGAAGGACTTGGGGAGGAGGCAGGACTACATGGGGGCCAGTATGTTACGTATCACAGGTTGGTGCGGAAGATTCGGATAACGTGGCCTGAGACAGTGTTGGCGGAGGAACCGGATGCCATTATGGGGATGATATATGACACAGCTGAAGGGGGTCATGAGATCTCTAGATTGTATCAGATGGTAATGGCTAAGGTTGGAAAGGAATTGACACATTTGAGATTGGATTGGGAAACAGAGGTGGGAGCCCAAATGGAGGATGGGATGTGGGAGCGGGCCCTGGGATACCACAAGAAGGTATCTAGGAATGCCAGATTGCAGCAAATACAGCTGTACGTAAAGCATAGAGAATATATGACCCCGCTGATGATATCTAAATTTAGGAATGCTGGGAGACAGGCATGCCCTAAGTGCGATGAGAAGTCGCACAAAAGCTGGCAGAGAAAGGGGTCACGCTCGCCGCAGACACGGCCTGGGCCTGCCTGTTGGGAGGGTTTCCTAGGCCACAAAAACTGAAGCATGTTGGGAAACTGAAAGACTTGGCGTACGTGCTTGCAAAGCGAAGGATAGCTATGGGATGGAAAAAGTGTCATAAGCCACGGGTGGAGGTGTGGTGGAAGGAATTACAGAAATGGGCGGAGGCTGAAACGGTGGTATGGCAGGAGGCAAGTAGCATGTCTTGGGAGGAAGAAGTGGGTACCCTGATGGCATGGAAAGCATTGATATCTGGACTATTTGGAACAATATTAGATCCAGAGTAATCTGATGAAAATGACGCCCTGCCGTGTGTAGCAGATACTGAGTGTGAACGACAAACAGGCTCGTGAAGGGGGGTGGGATCAGGGGGGCAGTAAACAAAGACTAATTGATGTTAATGTAATGATTGTGGATTGCACTGCGTGTTTGGTTTGTATTGTTGGTTGTATTGAAAAACTAATAAAATTCTTTAAAAAAAAAACTAAGATGCGAGTGGTCTCGACCATCAAATAATAATAAATAAAATGGCCTAAACTAACAAAACCTAATGCCTGCCCTATCTCTTGTACAATAAAAGTGTAATAAGGAGAAATGTATGTAAAAGGAAAAATCAGTGTTCAAATGGATAAACGTGGTTGAACCAGCTCTCCTCCCCACGTTAGACCTCCTCATACAGTAAGGCTGTCCCTGTAGGCAGGGTGACCCTCTCTGGCTCAGTTTCCAAAACAATAAACAGTTCCAAAACGTGGATCGAGGTTTACCTGGCTTTCCACATTAAAGTCTCTTTTCTTGAGTTCCAAAAAATGGTTTCATCCAAAAAGTCCACAAAAAAGGTCCCCGTCTGTCGGTGTAACGCTCACCTGATTCCCACGGAGGCGCCGGTCTTGGCAGGATGGTGTCTGTGACTCGAAAAGTGAAGTGCAGGACTCGATTGGCTTCCGGGGCTGAGCCTCTTTGCACTGTGTGTCTAACTCGAAGAGTGAGATATCTGCAGGTGAAAGAATATGGGGTTAATGATCTGGGGTTGTCGGGTATCTCTCTCCCTTTCCCTTCCTCGCTTTTCCGTGGAGCCCCAAGGTCAACGTGCTCACCTTAGATAGGTGAATGCTGGACTCTCCATCTGCGTCTGGTGCAGGGTGCCGTTGCCAGTTCCTTCACTGGGTGAAACGTAGGCCTCTTGACATCAGAGGATTGCTACCGTCGTTAACTGCACGAACGGTGAGTTTCCAGACACCTTTTAAGTCCTTACAGTCTTTAGGTGCGTGGGCACGTTAATGTGGAACAGGACTCTGTATAATGCTTTTTCTATTTGTCTTGCAGGGCTCTTGAGGTAGAAGATGGTGTGAAGAAAGCCGAAGTTCGAGCCAGAGTCTGGGAATGACGCGCTTGGAAATGCGTAAGTAAATGCCGGTTGCCTGCTTTTCAAAAGCTCTCTAACTGTCTCTTTTCCCTTGCAGTTGTGAGTTCGGGTGTTGAAGAGACGCTGGAAACGCCGGAGTATTTGCAGGCGCCCTATTGTGGCGGGCGCAATGGCGCGTAAGTAAAATACCTGTCTAATGTCTCTTCTTTTGTCTTTCAGGTGCAGGATTGCAGCGTTGAAGAAAACCGGAATTCCCGGAGTGCCGGTAAGTAATTCCACACAGGAATAACTATGCTTTTGTCTTCACAGGCGGAGGAGCAGCGTGAAGAGATGGTAGCTGCCGATGGATCAGGTGAGGAAAGCGCTGCGCGTGAAGGTTGCCGTGCTAACCTGTTGTTTCTGGTCTTTGCAGGTGCTACTGAAGGCTGGATACAGGAATGGTAAGCGTTTGTTCTTGCAGGTTCAGGATCGGAAAGAAGAAAACTGGAACAGACACTGTGAGCGTTCTGCTGCAGATGCAGAATAACGCGAAGCACGTTTCATCAATCGGGTGTGGTTTAAATAGCCTTGGAGTGATGAGGCGTCTTCCTCCACGGCCTCGCCTAGGTAAGAAAAGAGTTCCTGTTCCAGAAGAGTTCCAGTGTTGTATCCAGGGAGTGGAGCTTGCCCCACCCAGGTAAGAAAGTAGTCCCGGCTCACAGAGGATTCCTATGTGGCTGGTAAGTAAGCAGCATGGTCTGCTGCAGGTAAGTCCACCCAAGCATCTTCATACAAATTATGAGCCCGGCGCTTCCAGTGCCGGGACCAGTGACTTTGATGAGCCTGGTGCCACCGGCGCCAGGACAAGGTCCAAAAGGTCCCAGTGGGGACCGGCTGGTGCCTAGGATGAAGGTTAGGGGCCTGCTTCCAAGGACGTTGGGCTGGTCCTAGCTCCCTGGAAGCAGTGATCATGACAGTCGGGCTCAGATCTCTCACGATAAATTATAAGTTGCTCACCGTAGTAACTAACGTACTCCTAGTCCATAGTCCCCTTTCCGCCATGCTGTATGGGCGCTGGCGACAAAAGACAGAACCTTTTTCACCAGAAAAATCATCTTCCCCTTTAAATTTAGATGTGTGCAGGGTCGCTGCCCGGGGAGCAAGCGCTCCCCTGACTCCACCCACCACTGCCACTCCTCAGTCCCCCTTTACGCGTCGACAATATTAACATTGTCTCATGACACCAGTCCGATTAGGGGGGAGTAAGGTGGGACCTATGGAGGAAAGGGGACTATGGCCTAGGAGTATGTTAGTAACTACAGTGAGTAACTTTAATTACTCCTACGTCCCGTCCCCTTTCCTCCATACTGTATGGGCGATTACAACTCAATATAGCCCTGGGTGGAGGGTTGCCCCTCTTACAAAAACAAGTTCTCCAACACTGCCTGGCCAAATGCTGCATCCGACCTGGTGCTAGCATCCAGGCAGTAGTGCTTGCAAAAGGTGGAGGGGGAAGCCCACGTCGCCGCCTTGCTCATAGTCTGCCACGGGACATGTCTTAGAAAAGCTACCACTGTGGCCTTGGCTATGATATTGTGGGAGTGCATGTTCGCTGGCAAAGTCTTGTTCTGCACCTCAGATGCCTCCTTGATGGCCATAACCATTCACTTTGCTGTGGAAGCCGTGGAGGCCCGATAGCCTTGTTTTGATCCCCCAAAGATGATGAAGAGGGCATCCTATTTGCAGAAGCTCTTGGTTCTGTCCAAGTAAAATTGCCTGACATCCAGGCAGTGCAATACCTTCTGAGCCTCATCCTTAGGGTCTGCGAAGAATGGCAGTAATACTATCTCCTCATCCAGGTGAAAAGAGGAGACAACCTTAATGAGAAATGGGGGGTGTGTTCAAAGCACCACCTTGTTCCTGTGAAATGTAGTATATGGCTCTGATGCAACCAGGGCCTGGATTTCACCAATTTGGCGTGTCAATGTAAGGCCCAATAGCAGGGGCGTCTTGATGGTAACTAGCCTGATGTCCACGGATGCCATGGGCTCAAATGGGTTATGTGCCAGGGGCCCAGCACCACATTAAGGTCCCAGACAGGGTGTGGCTTTTTCATTGGTGGATACAGTCTGGTCAGACCAGTTGAGTGCCTCTTAACCACCGGGTTTGAGTATGAAAAGACTACCTCGCCTGATTTCTTGTAGGCCCCAATGGCTGCCAGATATGTGCAACATGTTTCTACCTGCATCCCTGAGTGGGCGAGGTGCACTGAGAAGGATAGAACATCATCCAACGAGAAAGTCAATGGATCAATTTCCTTTGATTCTGCCCAGTGGCAGAACCCTGTCCACTTGCTTTTGTGCTGGCTCCTGGAAGCGTCTCTCCTGGCCCCTTGTATGATGAGCAGGTTAGCATGGGACAGGTGCAGATGCTTCAGGGTAACCTGTTCAGGAACATTCTACGAGGGCTAACTTCTGCGGAACACGGTGAACCACTGTGCCCCCTTGCTGATTAAGTGGGCTGGACCCACTGGGAGGTGAACTGGGGGCTGATCTGACAGGCTGAGATGTTCTGAGAACCAGGGTCTCGCTGGCCACCATGGCGCTATCAGGATGGGCCGAACGCTCTGTGACTCTCTGACCCTGCAGGTGACCCTGTGCACCAGGGAAGTGAGGGGAAAAGCGTATGCGTTCATGTTGCTCCCTGTGATCTGCATCGCGTCGCCTAATGCACCCCTGACTCGCCCCAGCCATGAGGCGAACTGGGGGCATCTCTTGTTGGCACTTGTGGTGAAGAGGTCCACTTGCGGGTGACCCCACCTGGTGAAGATCCCCTGAAGGACCTCCTCGGTAAACTGCCATTCGTAGTTGTCCAATCCCAGCCTGCTGCTGCTGAGCCTGTCCGCCTGTGGGTTGGACTCCCCAGGAAGGTTGATTGCCAACAAGTGCATGTTGTTCACCAGAGCCCACTCCCAAATGTCTAACAACAGTCTGCAGAGGGGAGGAGACTTGGTGCCACCCTGCTTGTTGATGTCATACATGCATGTGCAGCTGTCTGAATGAGAATAGACATGCCAGTGATCATGGGGAGGAAGGCTTTGAGAGCAAGCCAGTTAGCCATCATCTCTAGCAAGTTGATATGCTCCAGCTGCTCCTGACGTGATCATGCTCCACGGACACTGTGGCTGGCCATGGTAGCCCCAATCCCTTTAGAGACGAGTTTGTGGTAATGGTGACCTGAGGTGCCAGCTGCCGGAAGGGCCTGCCTATTTGCAGGTTGATGCCTGTACCCCACCAGACTAGACCCTGGTGGAGATGTTGAGGTATGCCGACTTGCTCCGCTTGAGAACCCTTCTCCTGATTCCAGGAGGCTGAGAAGTGCAGCTGCAGACTCCTCATTTTGAGCCTCGTATGTGGCACTGCGAGGAGAAATGCCACCATGACTCCCAACAGGTGCAGGCTTGGGGATCTGTCCGGCCAAGGTCATTGGTCTGCTGAGAAAATTCCCAGTGGCCCTCTTGATAGCTGTGATCTTGTCCGCTGAGGGGAACATCCTCTCGGCCCTCGTGTCCCATATAACACCAAGGAATGCTAGACTCTGCATGGGCTATAACTACGACTTTTGAGATCGATAGAAAATCCCAGATCGTATAGAATGTCCATGAGGGCGGAGGCTGTGTGCTGCACTGCCTCCAGAGATCTCGCCCTGACTAGCCAGTCTTGGTATGGATAAATGTGATGGCCCTGTACCCTGAGCATGGCTGCCACTGTGTTCATTAGTCTCATAAAGACCAAAGAGTTAAAAGGGTAAAACCCTGTATTGAAAGTGAAAGCCCATGATCCTGAACCTCAGGAAGGACCGATGGGGTTCCCAGGTCGGGACGTGCAGGTAGGCATCCTTCAGATCCAGGGAGCACATATAGTCTCCCGCACACAAGGTCTCCTGGGGTAACCATCTTGAACTTTTGGAGGGGTAGGCAAAGGATCAAGGAAGAAAGGTCCAACACAACTCTCAGGCCAGCCTGGATCTTTTTGTCTATGGCAAGAATTTGTGAATAGAAGGCCTCGCCTCCCTGAGAGGCTGGGACTTTCTCCACTGCCTGGCTCGCTGCAAGTACATTTTATTTCCAAACGCTTCCAAGAGATTTTCCTCCTTGCCCAGGAGTGCAGACGTTGAAGCCGCTGAGGAACACTGTGGCTTGGAGTATATTGATGCTGCCGCAATCACTGAGGAGTGCAGTTGGGGGTGCACCGACAATAGGAGGGAATCCCCTTCCATTTCCCTGTACTTGACGTCAAGATGCTTGTTGTTAGGCTGAGTAGAGTGTGGCTTGACCCAGCATTTTGGCTAAGGCTTCAACATCCTTTTGAAGTGGAATTCCAGTTCTAGTAGGAGGACATAATGTAAGTTCCTCAGCCAGGACCCCCACCTTAGGTTGTTCCACCTGTGGATGCAGGATGCTAGGTACTCAGCCAGACCCGCCAATCTCTGATGGAATTATTTGGCTGATGATGGGTTGTCCGGGTCTTCCTCCTCGTCTGTGTCCACTGTTGTGTCCTGCGGATCTGGGGGAGCCGGTAGAGTGCTGGGCGCAGGCAGCTGTGGCGTGCTGATTATCAGTGCCGAGTGTTGCTGGGGGTTGAGCCAGATCTGCCGTTATTGGGACGGGCATGGGAGCTAGGGGCTGAGCTGGACCCAGGGGCAGTACCACAGTGGGTCCTTGTGGCTGTACCAGAGGGAGCATGTCCCTGAGGATGATACCCATCTGTGGTGATCTCATGAGGGTGAGGAACTTCTCGAAGAACCTGTCCTCGCACCCAGGAGGTGTGCCTAATGGGATAGGAGCACCTGCGGGCATAAGGGTCGGGCTCTGAGGCTGCGGTGTCCTGGCCATGCCCTGTCTTGCCAAGTTGGGGAATGTGTACCTTCCCTGTGAAGCGCAGGGTTGGATGTGGACTAGGTGACAGGTGTTGTCCAATTCTACCTGGAAGCACGCTCCTCTGCCTGATCTCCGAATTGGAAGGGCACCCGGGCTAGCCACCATTTTGTCTGGCCCGGTGGCCATCTTGTCTTGCCCCATGCCACTTACCTGAGTCGTGGTGCTTGCTGAGCTGTGTCCAGCCTCCACCAGTACGCTAAGCAGTGGTGGTTGCGACCTTCCTTGTACCTCAGGTCGATGCCTGGTAGGCGGAGTGCCCTTGGCCATGGTGCCGGTAGTGCTGCGTACAGGCAACCCCTCAGATTTGGGTCCGGTACTAGGGCGAAGCCCAATCTGGTTGGGAGCCAGTAATAGAGCCATGCGGCCCCTCAACGGTAGCACCGGTAGGATCTTACGACCCCTTAGCCCATGGGCCGGTAGCTGGGGCAGCCTTGGTATTCCTGCTGGTTTTAGAACCTGAAAAGTCCCTCCCGCTTGGGTCCCTCTCTGGGAAGGAGTCGCTCTTGCAGGGTGTAGAGGAGAACAGGACACCTACCTTGGGCCTGGTCTTCCGTTTCACGTATGCTTTAAGGTCCTCTGGAGGCAATCTTTCGAAGAGCTCCCGCCACCTGGCTAGTCCATTCTTTAGCGCGCACTGAGTCAAGGCGTCGCACCTGGTACAGGCGTTGCAGTTGTGGTCTGGGCCAAAGCACTGGAGGCAGAGTGCGTGACGGTTGGATGTTGTGAATGGACCCTCGCAGGCTGGACACCTGCTGAAGCCCGCTGTCATTGACATGCGCCGCGGAGGAGCGTGGCATCAGAGGACAAAGCAATAATTAACAGTTGGAAGAAAAAAAGAAAAAGAGAATACTTCTCCGGGGAAGAACGCACAGAATTACAAGGCTGGAGGCCTAACCCAGCAACACTGGTGAAAGCAGTCCGTTCCCGTTGACACGGAAAAGAGGACTGAGGAGTGGCACTGGTGGGCAGAGTCAGCGGAGTGCATGCTTCCAGGGCCGCGCCCCTGTCTGCATATAAATTTAAGGGGGAAGATGATTTTTATGGTGAAAAAGGTTCTGTCTCCCGTCCCTAGCATGGGACACACATACAGTATGGAGAAAGGGGGACAGGGACGGGACGTAGGAGTAAGTTCAACACAAACTTGCAAGGGGGCTCCTTTCCCCAAGCTTATTTCACTTTGGGTCTCTCTCCGTCGGGCTCGGACCACTTTCGGATGTCGAAGCCTTTCAAATGTGCGTGGCTTTCTTTGCAGACCACTGCAGGACCACTTCAACTCAAAGTTTACACTTCAATTTTCACTCTCCCCTTCTCTAGGAGTTTAACTTCTTTATTTCACTTTTGCTGTTCATTCACTTTATCGCTTCAAACGATTTACTTTTCACAGAGTTTTTCGAGTGGGCTACTTCTTTCCACCGGACCACTCCATCACTCAGTATTGCTGATTTCACAGCTGTCTTTTACAAAGTTTATTCACAGGTCTGCCTTTTCTCGCATCTCATTCACACACATGCAGAATTTACTTGTGATAAAATGTTGCTACTTCAAACTTTAACACAAACCGGTCATTCAGGTTGCTTGCCAACTCACTGGCTGTGTGCGTCTCTTCTTGGTGTTGCGATTTTCAATTCACGAGTCAAGGTTAGTACCGCAGGCTTGGCCTCACCCCCCACAACTCTGCCATTCACCCGGGAGGGTCACTGGCATCCTTGAAACACAATGCAGTCTTCACTTGTGGGATCTGGCCTTTTCCACATGTCTTTCACGCCTTGTCAGAGGCAACGACCTCCAGTAGGGAACTCTTGGGGTTTTCGACCCGCTGCTCTCGTCCCGTGGAACATCGCTCTGCTCCAGTAGTTTTCCCTTTGTCCAGAAGCCGTGCTCATACTTGTGTTCCGCCTTACTCAGAGTGTGTCTTTGGGTTCTGCCTTTTATTCATGTGAGGAGAGCTAATCGGTATCAGGTGTATGCACTTAGAATCAAGTGCCTGACTTTGCCTGACCCTATTAGCGGGACATGTCCAGTACGATGTGTGAAAGTTAATGTTGTTACTCTCAGTCACCCTCTTCCTCAGCCCACTGTTCGTGTAAAAAGGGGAGGGGGCGGGACCTAGGAGCATTCTAAAACATAGGATGGGCTGTATAAACAAAATAGGGGGGGGAATACCACGTCGCACCATTGGCTGCCTCACCCCCACTCACGAAGACCCCTCACCCAGGTGATCCTCCTGCACTGGTCCACCCACAGGGTCTGGATCCAAAGGAGATGGTTGTGCCCTGCCACCAGAGAGATTCCCGGGGACTAGCGGGTGAGACACCCCGTGGTTTCTCACATGATGGGAAATTCAATCATTTCGTTTTTTTAAATACCTTCTTCTGATCACATAGCTGTATCCCCAAAACATCCTTCATTCTTGGAAAGGGACAAGGACTGAGTTGGACCAGTGATATGTTTCTTTTGTAAGCACCCTGGCAATATTTAATTTTCTGTGCTCGTCACAGATTGGTTGGTAGTGCTGACAAGCCCTTGCACATTAAGGTATGCAGTAACAGGAATAACAAAACAAAACATTACAACAACAAAAAAACAGCTGTAGACCGTGCAACCTGATCCTCTGGTCCCTTACAAGGTCTGTCAGAATCCCAGACCCAACCATAGAGCATATACACATCTCTCACACCTCCAACATACATATAACGCACCCTCAGTAGAATGGCATTTGATAACAA
Organism: Ambystoma mexicanum; assembly: GCF_040938575.1. Lineage (NCBI taxonomy): Eukaryota > Metazoa > Chordata > Amphibia > Caudata > Ambystomatidae > Ambystoma > Ambystoma mexicanum. The sequence continues at coordinate 1,319,645,838 of NC_090935.1, read as the reverse complement.
GGTATGCCTTTTATTTAAAGGCCGGTACCCAACTCAGTGTGTACCTCTATCACTGCTGCTATCATTCTATATTTAACCACACAAAAGTACAATTCCCTCCTCACTGAGAGGAATTTGTGTTTTTTCTCTTGTCACACTGCTGTCAGCAATGGCTGGGTTGACTATCAATAGGGAGCAAACAATGTGTTTGGAGAAGTGTGGGAATCGTGAGGACAGGGGTCTGTAGAATCCTCCCTGCCTCCATATGAATCCCAGATAAGAACTGCCAGTTCATATTTCACCACCAAGAAGCTCTGTCTGGACATCTTCCCGAATTTTAAATTGTACAATCTCTGACAAAGTTATGCAATGTAATGAAGTCTTATATATGCTATTCTGCTATTTTTGGTGGCCTTGCTGCACAATGCTCCTTAAGAAAAGAGGTATTGTGGGTTGTTAGTGGGGTAGGGAGGGCAGATGTCAAACCTGTGGGTTTAGTGGGTACAGGCTGAAAGTACCAGAATCCTGAACCCCGCTCTGCTTCTATGCATTTGGCTGCAACACTTGGGTATGCTTATCCAGAAGGGAGAGACACAATCTGAAGAATTTATAGAACCTTGGAGCTGGGTTAGCCTCTGATATGGGGGATGTGATAGAGCTAAAGGGGCAAGTTTATTCATAATTCCAGGAATGCTGATGTGGTAATTAACAGACCCAAGGCAGTCATGTAGGGTGCAGGGTAGATTTGTATGTTTAATGAGGTGGCAGGTGATTTTAGAGACGAGTCAGTCGGGGAGAAGAGGGGTGTAGACAAACAAGAGGTAGCTGTAGTGAGGACAGTGAATGTGTTAGGTGTCATCCATGGCCAAGATAATTGGGCATCATCTGGGCAGATGATTAGGTGTGACGATTCACTAAGTATCATCACTTTTCCCCAAGTGGGATCCCTTTTTCAGGAGTCTAGGGAGGTGTGACTGCTATGCAATAGTCCCTCTAGGGGTCGTTTAACACAGGAGAACCTTATGGGGAAGCACTCCGCCTCTGGGGATAAGGACGATAACCTAGGGTACAGCCGTTGGCCAACGTCACACCCCAACCTTCCCTAACCCCTCCATTCCAAGCCACTTCCCTGAGAGTAGACCAATGTATTTCTCTAGTGTAGGAGAAACAGCCAAAACAGAAAGTACCAGGATGAATAAGAGCACAGAAGACATGAAGATTACGGTATGAGGTGGCCCAGAGAATGCATGAAGATCAACATATCAAGAACAACAAAGGACTGTTGCCAATCCCGCACTGCCGGATTATAAATGTATAAGAAGAGAAGAAGGACTGAAGTTTTGGTCAAGCTCAGCAGTGAGAGGCAGCAGATGTATAAACCATCCAGAGCAGGAGTTTCAAATCCTGTCGGCTGACTGAGGATGCCGAAGAGTGGAGGACGCCGGCAAATCGCTGAGGGAGTTCTCCTTGGGTCCAGCTGGAGCGGACCCGAACATGAAGCGCGAAGAGAGAACCAAGCAGTCCAGTAGAGTGTGGTGCTGCCACGCGGCTGCCGAAGCGGAGAGAAGCCTGAAGAGCCGGAGAGACGCACCCCAGCCCTAGGAAGCCACAGTGGCGTAGAAAAGTCCCAAAGAAGGTAACAGTAGGTACGAGAGACCTGAAGGGGAGACAAGCGTGAAAGAGAGAGAGATGCTTGAGCGACTTTCTGCCTGCCCAGTAGTAACAATCAAACTATTGGGAGGGGTGGACCGAGCATCCAAAGAGTTCTTCCTTGTTGCAGTGGCAGGAACAAGCCCAGTGACCACCAGAGAAGGGTCTGTGACCCTGATGCAATTGAATCAAGCATCAGAGGAGAACTTCCTTGTCGCAGTGGCAGCAATAAGCCCACTGACCACCAGAGAAGGGTCCCACACATACGTATATTAAGCAACCGAGGGGAAAGTTCACTGAGGCCCCGAGAAGGATTTGGGACTTTGTTAATTCCACAAGAAGGGGGAGAAAGAAATATCAAGTTGAGAGATACAGTGATTAACTCTCAAACACCAGGAGAAGGGGGTCATTCTCCTGGTGAAGAGACTCAAAGCCCTTTTGATACACTCAAGTGACACCAGGGGAAGGGAGCCATTCCCTCTGGCATTGTTGTGAACTATATTGGAGTGTGCTTTGATTTCGACAGACATTCTGACCGATCCTTTAGTGTTAGTTTGTGGTAGGGAAATCCCTCTTAGAATATTATAATAGTGAGGGTTTCTTCCTTTTGGAAAGCGCAGCAGTGGATTATGAGTCATTTTTCCTTGCAAAATGGAGTTGCTGCAGGATTTTTTCCATCTTTACTCAAGAGGAGGGGTTTCAGCTTTAAACCCCCCCTGTTAGCAAGCAATAGTGAAGTGCTGGAAAACACATTTGTGGAGCAGTGGAGTATGTGTAATTTTTCCTTACAAACAGAGTTGCTGCAGGATTTTTCCATCTTTAATAAAGGGGAGGATTTGCAGTTTTAAAATACCCTTATAGCAAGTGCTAGAAAAGCGCTGGAAAGTGCAATTGCAGAGCAGTTTGGGAGCTGTTGGGGCTTAGGATACACTTCCCATGAGATTGTAAAGGAGTCTGCAACTGCCTGAAAGAACCTAAAGGTAATCTATTGCCAATTTATTTGCTTGCCTGCTGGTCTGCTATTGTTTAAAAGCAGCGTGGTATCAGCCTCTCCCTACTGCTTCCCATGTGAACTGAACTATTTTCTTTTTTTCCTCGAAATCAAGGTCTTGATTAATTCTTTGAACTACGAGGTGGCAATTAGTTCCATTGCCTGCCCTTATCAGCACTCACAGAGAAAGGGAAGGAAGGTGGGTTCCCACAAAACATCAATACATTAGAAGTGGGGGCTATTATTTCATTGAGCTACCCACCTCTTATTCGAAAAAGCCTGAACTCTCACGATTTAAACTAATATTTTTAATTACAATGGGTTAGTCAGCATAGGCCATACACAGTGACACAAGCCCATGGTCACTAAATTAAAAATGTAATCAGAATAATGATCACTTGCACCACAACCCCGGTTATTAGAATGTTTCAATTTCAAACAAATAAATGATTTTAACAAGAAAACAAAACACTAATAAATTTACAGTGTATATTTTCTTTACTGGATTGCTGACATGTGTTTCATCCTTATAAGTCTTAGTTACTTACCTGTAACTGTATTTCTCCAGCATTGGTATCTTTCATAGATTCAGATGCTTGAATATTCCCCGTCGTCAGACTGGGAATCCTCGGTGATAAATTTAATAATAACATTTTTTTTTTATTTTTAAATATACACACATTGCTACCTAGCAGTGCATGTACATAGCCCATTATGGCCTATGAGCCATTTCATTGTGTAGTCCCTCCACCTCACTTTGGTCCTTTATGGCCCCAGCCAATGAGGTGGCAGGGCTTAAGCTCCGCCCCCGGCAGCCATCTTTAGATTTTGAACCGTAGAGATTACAGTATGATGGATGCCGAGCATAGAAGCAGCCTCTCAGGGGAGGCGGGCGGGCGCATGTGAATCTATGAAAGATACCAATGCTGGAGAAATACAGTTACAGGTAAGTAACTAAGACTTCTCCAGCATTGGATCTTTCATAGATTCAGATGCTTGAATAGAATACCAAGCAGTTAAAACATGCCACCATTATATATATATATATGCATAAATACAGAAAAAACATATTTCTGATCAAACCTTTACCATGCAGCAACACAACGGTTACATACTTCGGGAAAGGTGGGAAAGGAGGCTGGTCCTACCTTATACAAAGAGATGGCGGAGCACTGCCTGTCCAACTGCAGCTTCTTTGTTGGTATCTTCAGTCAGGCAGTAGTGTTTGGCGAAAGTATGCAGAGTGCTCCACGTGGCGGCTCTGCATACGTCCTTCAATGCCACCCCTGCGTGGAATGCTGTTGACGCTGCCCTTCCTCTGGTGGAGTGCGCAGACGGCGGTCTAGTTAAAGGGTCGCCTTTCAACTGATGGCAGTGGGTGATGCAGGACGATACCCAGCGTGCCAGACTTTGTTTAGATATATGCTGACCCTTGGTACAGCCAGAGAAAGAAATGAATAGCCGGTTTGAGGAGCGGAACTCCTTGGTTCTTTGCAAGTAAAACTTCAACACTCTAGCAACGTCTAGAGAATGTAATGTTCTTTCCGCTTCAGAAGCGTGATTCTGGAAAAAGGTTGGTAAAACAATGCGCTCAGTGAACGACATCTCCGAAAGTACCTTGGGGAGGAACTTCGGGTGAGGCCTTAAGATGACGCGGTCCTTCAGGAACAAAGTAAACGGGGGTTCAGAAGACAAAGCTTGTAACTCACTGATCCTTCTGGCTGATGTGATGGCTATCAGGAAAGATGTCTTCCAGGACATGAATTTCATTTCGCATCTGTGTATGGTTTCGAAGGGAGGTTGCATGAGGGCTGTTAAGACGGTGTTGAGGCTCCAGTCCGGAACTGGTGTAGGTGTAGGCGAATAAGTACGCATCAGTCCTTTCAGGAAGATTTTAACCGCTGGTAAGGAAAGTAAGGCTTGCGTCTCCGCGGTTACTGTGTAAGCCGCTATGGCTGACAGATGGACCTTGATAGAGGACAGTGAGAGCCCTGACTTAGCCAGGTGCAATAAGTAGGGCAGAATCTGATTAACCGAGGCCGTGAGGGGATCGATTGCAGAGGTCTCGCACCATTTGGAAAACCTGGTCCATTTCCTGGTGTAGGTGACTTGCGTGGACGGGGCTCTAGCGGCGCTGATGATATCCCAGCATTCTGATGGTAACTTTAGGTGCATCAGTTTGCGCTGCTCAGGAACCATGCTTTGAGAGAAAGGCTCCTCGGGTCGTGGTGGAGGACCTTGCGGTTCTGTTGTGTCAGTAGATATTGATGTGTCTTGAGACGAATCGGGGTTGACAGGATAGATGCCTCAGCGTCGGGTACCAGACTTGCCGTGCCCAATCCGTTGCAATTAGAATCAAAGAACAATCCTGTTCTTTTACCCTGCGAAGTACCCTCGACATGAGGGGAATGGGTGGGAAGGCATAGAGGAACTTCCCCGACCAATTCACTGAGAACGCGTCTCCCAGTGATTGGTGCTCCGGGTATATTGAAGCAAATCTCTTGCATTTTTTGTTGTTCCTGGTGGCAAAAAGGTCGATCTGTGGATGGCCCCATAAGGCAAATATCCGTTGGGTTTCTTTTTTGTCCAGCTCCCACTCGTGGGACGCTGTGTATTCTCTGCTTAGCCTGTCCGCTAGGACATTGTCCACTCCTGGAAGATGCTCTGCCCTGATCTGCACCCCGTAGTGCAAGGCCCATGCCCAAAGCTGTTGGGCTTCTTGCGACAGGATCTGTGACCTCGTGCCTCCCTGTTTGTTTGTATAGTGCATGGAGGTCGTGTTGTCTGTCTGGACTGTAAGAACTTGACCAGCTATCACCGGTAGGAAGGCTTTCAGCGCCAACCTTACGGCCCTGAGCTCTAACACGTTGATGTGGAGCTGGGACTCTTGTGTCGACCAAGAGCCCTTGGTTTGGAGGTCCGCAAGATGAGCGCCCCAACCTGATAAGGAAGCGTCCGTCCTCAGCAGAAGGGTCGATGTCAGTGCTTGAAATGGCATCCCCTGCAGAAGATTCCTCGGAACATTCCACCATCGAAGGGCCTTGTGCAACGTCGATGGAATCTGGACAATGTCTTCCCAGCCTCCGAAAGCTTGTTTCCATTGGTGGTCCAGAGCTTCCTGCACCGGTCTCATGCGAAGCCTGCAGTTCGGTATGAGGAATATGCATGATGACCTCATGCCCAATAAGGATTTGTAAGAGCGTACGGATGTTGTCTCTTTCTGTAGGAAGTTCGAAGTTGAGCGTAGAATCGCTGCTATTCTTTCTGCGGATGGCCTCACTCTGGGAATGCTGGTATCGAGTTCGGCTCCCAGGAAGAGAGCTACCTTGCTGGGAACGGGGCAGGACTTTGTCTGGTTTATGGAGAAACCTAACTCTTTTAGGAGGTTGACAGTCCTCGACACTGCCGAGCGAGCCTTTGCAGCGGAACTTGCCTTTATCAGCCAATCGTCCAGGTATGGAAAAACGTCCGTTCCTGCCCTCCTGAGACTTGCCGCTACCGGCGCCAAGCATTTTGTGAAAACTCTCGGAGCCGATTTTAGCCCGAACGGGAGCACTTGAAACTGAAAGTGAAGCTCTCCCACCGTGAACCTGAGGAACTGCCTGTGCGCTGGATGGATCGATATATGGAAGTATGCGTCCTCCAAGTCTAAAGTGGCTAAGAAGTCGTGCTTGTTTAACCAAGGTAGCACCCCTTGTAAAGCTACCATCTTGAATGTTATGCGCTTGATAAATTTGTTGAGTGCCCTCAGGTCCAAGATGGGTCTCCATTGACCGTTTTTCTTTCTGACGAGGAAGAATCGGGAGTAGAAACCTTTTTTCCCCTCTGAGAATAAGGAACTGGTTCTACTGCTGCCTTCTGGAGCAGTTTTTGCACTTCGGACATGACCTGTTTTAGCATATGCACTCTGCGAGATGTTGGAGGCAGGGAAGGAGGTTGGTCCAGAAATTCTAAGGTGTGACCCTTTCGGATCACCTGCAACACCCATTTGTCCGATGTAATTGATTGCCAGCGCTGGAATAACTGGCTCACCCTTCCCCCCACCGGGGTGTGGTGAAGAGGGGAAAAAAATTGGTCGTCAGTTTTGCTTGCCTTGTGACTTCCCTTGGGCGGAGCCACGTCTGCCTCTATGGGCGTATCTGTTGGATGACTGATATTTATTGTCTTGGTACGTGCCGCCTTGTGCTTTTTGACCATACGAGGAACGACCGTATCCTCTGAACTTGGAAGATGAGCCTCTAAAGGGACGAAAAGACCGTTGGTCCTTACTTTTGTCCTTTAAAGAACTGATGGCTCTGGCTGTGTCCGTGTCTGTCTTGATTCCCTTCAAATGATCGTCTATCTTCTTTCCAAAGAGATCTTGTCCATCAAACGGCATGTCTAATATCTGCGCCTGGACTTCAGGTCTAAAGTTAGTAGCCTTCATCCAGGCCTGCCTTCTGAGCACTGTGCCGTGCGCCATCTGCCTGAAGCCTGATTCGGCCACATCAACCGCTGCGTCGATCATGTGATCCGATGTTGCTTCACCATCCGCGATTATCGATTTTGCCTCCTCCTGGAGCTCTGGTGGTAATTGTTTCGCCAATTTAGACATGCGGAGCCAAAGCTCGCGATCGAACCCTGCGGTCATGGCCAGCGCATTGCCCGCTCTGATTGTAAGCGATGCAGAAGATGATACTTTCCTGCCCATGGCTTCCAGTTTACGTCCGTCCTTATCCGGTGGTGCCGACAACGGTGAGGAGGGGTTGGCGAGTTTCTTTCTGGCCGCCACTGTGATAACCGAGTCTGGTTTCGTATGACCTCTCAAACAAAGAGGTGCCGAATCCGGAGCTTTATATTTCTTTTCTGGCCTGGACACCAGCGCCGGAGTCGATAAGGGTGTGGATAGGATCTTGGATCCGGAATCCCAGATGGTATCGAGGAGAGGAATTGTGGTCACTGTCCTCCTTCGTTTGTCCCTGTGCTCATAGAGCACTGATTTCCTTTCCTCAGAAGAAACCTGAATTTTAAACAATTCTGCGGCTTTACCTATAATGGTGTGGAAAGAGACGAGATCATCCGGCGGTGAGGCCTTGCCCGACGAGTCTCTCCTCCTGGGCTTCTCGACTACGTAGTCATCCCACTCACTGGATGTGTCTGGCTCCTGTGTTATTTCTCCTTCTTCTGGTTCCGAGAATTCTCTAAAAGGATCCTCCTGCCAGTCTGATACCGAGATGGTGGACGGTACCATAGTAGGGTCCACATCCGGAGATCGCGGTCTGTGCGATGACTGTGGCGACGGGACTCTTGTAGGTGAAGCACTGTGGGTGCTGCTCCTTGGTCTTCGAGCAGGTTCCGGTGATCTCATCCGTTTTTGCGGTCTACTCCTGTGAGGAGAACAACCAGATGTGCCTAGAATCGGAGATGACTCTCTAGGAATAATTCCTGATTCTATGGGATCAAACGGGATTTGCTTCTCCTTTTTCCGCCTGTAAAATTCTTCTACAATCCTCTGCACGGATAACATGAGTATCGGGTCATGAGGGTATTCGGATTCTCCCGTGGACGGTTGCCAAGGAGGGCTGTATTGTTTCGGTAAGGGACCGGTGGACTCTTCCATCACTTCCGCATCAGAGAATTCTTCCTGAAGAATTACATCCGGAAGTTCTGCCATGTGACCCAAAGGTGAAAATTGCTGTACCAGTGGTTCAGTCTCAGTATTCTTCTCAATGACATTGCTTTCAATGACAGGAGTTTCAAATGTGGAAGGCAGCAATTCCTCCGTAACTGCCGAAATTTGTGGTGCCGCTGAAGGTGTTATGGACAATGCTATCTTCGTCGACAAGCATCCCGTATGAGATTTCGTCGACGACTGAGATTTTCCCGTCGACGAGGGCTTCGCCGTCGACGACTGAAGTTTTCCCGTCGACGAGGGCTTCGCCGTCGACGAGAGCTTCGTTGACGAATGTGGAATGCGTTCCGTGGACGACTGCGTCATGGATGAATGCTTCGTGGACGAGTGGTGTTTCTTGCTCGTCGACGATTGCTTCGCGGTCGACGTGTCCGATGACGATGATCTTATTGTCGACGATGTCTTAAGCGTGGTCGTCGTCGTTGCTGGTTTCGTCGACAGTTTGGCCGATGACGGGCCTTTACCTTTCCCTTCATTCGTGGGCGGTTTCCCCGCCGACGACTGCCCCCCCCCCCTGTTTTTTGCAAACTCCTCCTTACCTCTGGAGGCAGATTTTGCTGACTTTTTCTGGCTTGGTAAGTCAACTGGAGGCAGAAAGGGTATCAATTTCAGCTTCCTCTTTTTGGACTTGGGAGAGGAACTCCTTTCCACTGAAGAGGCCCTTCTCTTTGAAGTTTGTCTCTCAGATGGAGTGCTGGATTGGACAGTAGCTGTTCTGACAGACTCTTCGTCCGAAGATTGATCCCTGGATTCCAGGTAAGAAGGGAGCCTTCTATGCCTGTCATGAAGGGTCTTGGTGGAAAAGGTTCTACACATCTCGCATTTTTTAATGTCATGTGGGTACAGACAATAAATGCAATGCTCGTGGGGGTCTTTGTTGTAAACCAATTTCTTTTTGCACCTCGTGCAGTCCCTGAACAGGGAAGGCTTCCTGACAGCCTGAGGTGCCTCCATTTCTGAAGAGAAGTTCAGTTGACGATTTTGAGAGGAAAACAACAAGTTTTGTCTCCCAGGTTAATTGGAAACAAAGCCCCTGAGAAGGGGAACAAAATGGAATATATTTACCAAATATATTCCACACAAAAGTAGAAACAATTTGAAAAAGCTCAGAGAGCTTGAGGATTCCCTGTGTCTGTTAGACTGCGGTGAAAAATCTAAAGATGACTGCCGGGGGCGGAGCTTAAGCCCTGCCACCTCATTGGCTGGGGCCATAAAGGACCAAAGTGAGGTGGAGGGACTACACAATGAAATGGCTCATAGGCCATAATGGGCTATGTACATGCACTGCTAGGTGGCAGTGTATATATATCTATATATATATATATATATATATTAAAAAAAAAAATTATTATTATTAAATTTATCACCGAGGATTCCCAGTCTGAGGACGGGGAATATTCAAGCATCTGAATCTATGAAAGATCCAATGCTGGAGAACTAAGGTGTTCTTCAGGGCTTCATTACCAGAAAACATCATATTAAAACAGTACAATAAATAAATACATTTAAATTCACATGAACCAATAAATATGAAAAATGTTTGTCCATGCCCAATCATTGAATGTTCACATTTACACACCATAAAACACATATCCAGATAAAGACATGATACAAACCAGATACGGGAACAAAGACCGGTTACAAGGAAAGAAAATGAAAAATAAATACACAAATTAGTTGTTACTAAGATCCTCTTAGTAACAGTTAATCAAACACTCAGTTTTTTTCTTCAAATTTCAGTAATCCCTCTCCACCATAGCTCAAAGGTGCACTTATAAAATGTATGATATTTATAAATGAAAACACTCACCTACACCATTATAGTGTTGTAGCCACCACCAACACACCAATTTATGGAAAAAGCCCATCATACCTATTGGCCCATGCTTATTAGGTCTGACAAGGTCAGTGATCAATTCCATATTTGCTGAACTCTAAGCAACCCAAAAATATACTAGGAGTAGTGCACCAGATGTTAAATCCACTTTCAATAGTTACCATTTGCTAAATATAGTTGGTCATGCTTGACAGATTCACCAAACAAAAATTCTTTTGAAGTGGTAATCAAGGGTTTTAGCTTACTCGAACCTCTGAAAATAAACATATATATTAACTAATGTACCTGTTATCACAAGGAACACCAATTTCCCCTTCACAAAATCCCATGTGCTAATGGGTAAGCAACCTTAATTTAAACCGTTATAAAAGAAAAATGCAAATATTTGCAAAAATTTCGAATATACAAAAAATATTCCAAAAAGGTAGCAGCAGACTTTCAAACTGGGTAAAAACCACAGAACAGGTTATTATGCCATGTTCCTTCTAGAGAGGGGCGCCTGCTACCTTTTTTGTATTTTAACAATTGTAAATGTTCTATTATTTCGGGTTCAATCCCCACTCAATTACACATCCTTGACAAGTCAGAAATTAAGCTCTTTAACTTGTGCTTGAAAATCAAGAATCACTACATGCGATTACAGCTATACTTGTTCTATAACTTCACTTCTCCAGTTTTATAACCAGATGAAAACTTCCCTGTGAACGACATAAATCACAAAACCCAAACTAAGTTTCACTTTGCCATGCTGGCCAGTCATAATCACAATCACCATATCACTGCTATGCCTAACTGATTAAGGCCTACTTATCACATGTCACACTCAAGAGAGGTGGGCCAAAAGTAAGGAACCTGAACAGGAAGTCCATTCAGTATCACTGCAAACTGAACCAGCAGTTAGCGGATACCTTCTTTTAGCCTGAACTTTGATAACCTTCCCTCGGGAGGTCAGGTCCTCTATTGCCCTCCAGGAAGGAGTTCAACTCTGACGAATGGGGAGATTTGTGGATGCACTACAGCTGCACAGACTGAAACGGTTACACATCCCTTGGCGGCACAAACAATAAAGGCAGAGGCGATATATCCTTGTAACAGCACAGAAGGCCGCTTTTGAGCTCCATCGAGTTTACAACCGGCTGGTCCACTCCTGGATACAAGAATAATTTGTTGTCCTACACACGGAGAATACGCATTTTGGGGCATTGTTCATTAGCCCACCCTTGGGAACTACCGACAAATATGCCTTATGTGGGTCCGCAACAAGATGTAAGAACACTTGCTCGTTAATTACCTCCAAATTTGCCACCAGTGGGAGTGCTTCAAGACTCAAAGACACATGGCCTCTCTTCCCAGGTTATCCATCTAAACCAAGGACCATCTATCTCAGAAGGAATGAGACATGTGTACTCAGTACTGGGGGTACTGCTAGTAAGACCATTGCATCACAAAATGTTCAACGGCTATGAAGCCCTAATACAGTCTCAGTGGGGCTATCTTCATCTGAGACTTTGGGTCTCTTTAAGGTGCTAGTGGAGTGTTTAAGCCCCCCACCGCCCCAGAGAGCGGGTTGTCCTTAATAAGGCCTTTATGTTGGTCCACTTTCATGAAGTGACCTCTCTTTGTACCTTATCAACCAAAGACATTGGTAGTGTGGAATTTATCAGCGAGCAACGTACTGATGTGGTAGTTTTGGGTTTTGAATCAAAAATTGGATACAATCTTATTTTGAAAGAACGTGCATCATTAAAATATCTAAGTTTTGCCATTTTCCCTTACAGCTCTTCGGATGAGTTAAGCCATAATAGTGTTACAAATGTCTCACTAGCCATAACGCGGAATGACATGAAGATTTCTTTGCCTAGGACTGTGGGAATGGGGCTAGTTAGAGAGGTGTACATTTCCCCTGCTGAGAACTCCAACGCTGATAAAGTTGCGGATTGGTTGTGGTTGAAGAGGGCCTTACGTAGTGGGCCGAGGGACGACTACCCACAGGAGAGCCTTTGCAGTTGACGTTACTCTTTTGAAACTATAGGAGGCACCACCATTTCTTCACAAATCTGGTTTTGGGTATATATCTTAGAGGATTTGATATTGTATATATCCAAGAAACAATGCTGCTGGAAAGCCCCGTGTTTGACGGCTATAAACTCTGCTGTCAAACGGCAAAGCAGGGTGTTTATGATACACCTTTTGGGGGCCAAATTATCTTTGTCAGATCAAGTGCTAATCTTTCTTTTGTAAGAGCACTTGATAGTCCTCACAGAATTTTGGCAGTGGAGGTTAATTTGACTACCCGTACTTATTGTAGAATGTTACTGCTGGTAAGTGTTTATTGGGACACAGGAGTCACAAAGCTAAGTAGTTTTCCTGATTCGGTGACCACCATTATTACCGAATGGTTTAGTAGTGTGGAGAATGGAAGTATTCTATTTGCAGGAGATCTGAACTCTGCTTACCCTTTGATTAATGAAAAAGATGTTGATCCAGGTTGTGTGCCCAATAAAAAGGGTTGCCAAAAAAGTCCCAAAATGGTCTGAAGTGGGCACACTCTCTGGTGGCTCTTGGACTCTTTATGTTAAATGCTGCTTTTAAGGGAGAGGTGGCTAGCCGCCCAACATGGAAAAAAGGTGCTAGTGCTTCAACTCGCGATTATATCTATTTTGATTCCATGCTTTTTAGTATGTTTTTTTAATTGGTATTCCTTATAGTGATTGGAGGGATCATAATATGTTGGTTTCCATGTTTACTATGGGAATACATTGGGAAAGCGATCGAGTGATGAGAAACTTGACCTTGAATCCCTCTGGTAATAGGATTGTTTGGAGACCGGAGGGGGTGATTAGATTCAATGCGAGGTTGAAGACTCTCAACATGCAAACCTCATGGGAATGGAAATTGCACACTTTTAGCATGGCCAATTTCAGGTAAATTAACTAGTGGAGACTCTGACAGGGAGGGGAAGTCGTGCTCAGCAAAACGGGGAATCACAAACTCCATAACCATGCCTTTGACCCATCTGTAGCAGAGGGGAAACGAGTTAGGAGTGCAAATATTCAGCTGGCCCGGCTTGCCCTGAAAGATTTGGCTTTGACATCAACAATTTCAAAGATCGGACAGCAGTTTAAAAACTGGAGTGGGAGCCAACGGGCCTGATTGGTACAAAGGGATGCAGAACTAATGTTAAACTACCTGAAGAGTACGGATTGTGGAAGGATCTGGTCCTCATGAATTCGCTTAATAGGATAACAGCGAATGCCAAATTAACACAGGTTCAGAACAGGACGTGGTATCCCACTTTACAGAACTTTACTTTGCTGTAACATCTCTCCTCCAGGTTTCAACCTTCCCAGAAACCATCTGCCCTGCAACAAGTCTTTGAATAAAGTCCTAACCAGGACTATATCCAAGATCTCATTATGCACTCCAGTAATTTGCATGCCCCGGGTCCCAATAAACTGAGTAATCGACTATTGAAAGGGGATCCCTAGACATGGGCTACTACTCTCTGCTTTTTATTCAAACAAATTGTGACTACAGGTCGCTTCCCTTTGTCTTGAAGGTTGACGCATGTGATCTCAGGTTATCAAAGGGGCCCTAAAATGGAACATATCAATTATCACCCAATCTGCATTTTGGATACAGACAAGATTTTTGCATTTGTCTTGCTGTCCCATCTGGATGATTGGGCGAGAAACTCTGGCAGAGTGAAAAAAAAACTGGATTCTGTAGGGGACATGGAACTAGCTTGAATGGAATCATATTTAAGTGCACACAGGACACTACCGTAAAAAGGGGGAGTAGTCATATCTTCTTGGGTCTTTCGATTTAAAAATAGCTTTCGATCTAGTTGGCAGGGGCCTCCTGTGGCCTAGGCTTTCCAAATGGGGGCTTCCCTCTGGGTTGTTGCGTTTGATAAGTTGTCTGTATGATCCATCCAAAATAAGGGTAAGGCTGGATAGGGAAGGTACACTCTCTAGAGCAATCCCAATCGATACAGGGTTGATGCAGCGGTGCATTCTTACCCCAGCCTCTTAAATTTATACTTATCAGACATTGATGAAAGTGAAAAACACCTGGCATTTGCGCCCCCCAAGCTGTCCCATATAAGGCTCATTTGGTTAGCTTATGCTGACGACCTCTTAGTGTTTGCTCAGTCTTCGATAGGTCTTCAGCGGTTGATCCGAGCATTTGAATTCTATGCTGAGGAGAATTGGTTGATTATTAATCATTCTAAAATGAAAATTCTTCAAATCCGGAAAACCTATAGGCATACTCCTTACGCCTGGAAGCTGGACCAAGACAAACTCGAGGTAGTAGACAATATGATATACCTGGGGTTTCCTGTGCTTGATTATCCAAATAAACGAACTATAAAGGAACATCTTTTTGGTAAACTGCAGGTTTTAACCATCTAGATGCTCAAAATCAAAGCCAAATATTGTATGTTTTCCATTACCCCGCTTTTCAAATACTATGAGGGGAAAGTCATACCAAAGGTGACATATGGCACGGAATCCTTGCCGATATGGGTTAATGATTTGTTGACCAGCTGGAGGGGATGATTTGGTGCAAGGTCTTGTGCATCCCCAATGCAGTCCCTACCGCAGCTATCTGGTTTGAATTGCAGATGATTTCCATAGGTGCCTGAGCCAAGTGGAAGCTTATTCAGCTTTATTATAAATGTCTAACTCCCGTGGCGAATTCTCTTAATGAGGACTTTGGAACTGTGGTTAACTCAGGTCAGAATTTTGCTGTTAACAGATTTTGTGCTTTGTTGCCAGGAAATATTGTTGGCCTCAGATATTGAAGCAGAAGGACTTTGAAGCAACCAAGTACAGTAAAAAAGCAACTGTATAGGAGTGACTCGTGTTTCGTAATTTGTATTTTTCCTATTTTATTAGAATTCTATAAAGCGCTTTACTCCAAAGCGCTATACATAGCATGAGGCAGTACATAAAATGAAACATGATAAAAACATCAACAACCATTTGAGCAGAGTGAAGAGGGACGTTAAGTGTCCTGGAACAAAAAATCACTGTGATAGAACGAACAGAAAGAGGAAGAGCATGAGTGGGGATATAGAATGAGATCAAAGAAGAAAGATAATCAGGAACAAGACCATGTAGAGATTTAAAAACTAGGCATAAGAAGTTAAATTAGCAGACGGGATTGGAAAGGAAGACAGCCATGGGTAGAGAGTGATGAAGAAATAGATCATGAGGCTCCAAAAGAAAAAGTAAATTAATAGAGGCATTAAAAATAGATTTAAGTGGAGCCAGGTGAGTAAATGGGAGACCAAAGAGGGCAGAAGAGCAATAAAAAGGCGAGAAAGGATTAAAGATCGTATCAAGAGCGTAGTAGCGTAAAAAGTTAGAAATTGGCGAGCTTTCCGGATATTTTATAGATGGAAATGACAAGCATGTGCAGATAGTGAAATGTGGTGTTTAAAGGAAAGCTCTGAGTCAAAGTACAGATTAGATTATGGGCCGGAAGGAAAATAGATAACGGAGAAGGAGGAAAGGAGACAAAGAAAGGAGGGCGAGGAGAGGGAATACTATTTGCTGGAAAGAAAAGTACATCAGTTTTAGTGGCATTAAGAGCCAGGAAATGAGCAGACATCAAGATTGGATGGCTAGAAGACCAGCAGAAAGTTGGGCATGAATATCAGTGCAACAAGAGGAAAAGGGGGGAAAGAGCTGAGTATCATCAGCAGAAAAGTGATGGGAGAGCCCAAAATAGGAAATAACTTCAGACAAGGGTGAAGTTTAAAGGGAGAAAAGAAAAAGACCAAGGACTGAGCCTTGAGGGACACCGTGAATGAGTTGGAGTGAGTCCAAAGAAGCACCAGACCAAGGGGCTGAGAATATCCTTTAGGACAGATAAGATTTAAACCAAGAAAGTTCTGATCCAGTAAAACCAAAGGAAGAAAGAGAAAAGAGTGATCAACGGTGTCAAAAGCAGCAGTTAAATCAAGAAGAATAAGAAGGGACGAGTGTTTAGAATAACGAGCCAATAAGAGAAAGTCAAGAACAAAAAGAAGAGCAGTTTCGGTTGAATGAAAAGAGCGAAAACCAGTTTAAAAACGAGGAGAATACCGTTATTAGAGACGAAAGTAGAGATCTGGGAATAAACAATACGCTTGAGCATTTTAGACAGATAAGGCAGCAAGGAAATAGGACAAAAGTTAGAACTTTAAGAAGGGTCAACAGAGGATTTCTTCAAGATAGGGATGACAGATGCATGTTTAAAGGAAGGTGGACAAGTAGAGGATTGCAGAAGGATATTAAAGAAAAAAGTGAGATAAACAAGGGAAGGACAGACTTTAGGAATAAGTGCAGAGGGTAAAGGATCAGATAGGGAAGAAGTAGGATGGGCACGAGCCAAAAGAAAAGAAGTTTCCTCGTTAGTGATCGAGGATAAACAGAAATTAGTACCCTTAGGAATTGAGGTGGTACGCCTCAAAGAAGACTGGGAAGTAGAAGAATCAATAACAGGGCGGAGAGAGGCCACTTTCGAAGAAAAGAATTGTGCAAAATCTGATAAGGTCAAGTTAATAGAGTGGTCAGGAGTGGGAGGAGAAAGAAGACGAGAGAGAGTTTGGAAAAGACGCCTATGATGAGTTTATTGAGTATAGAGAAGATCAGAAAAAAAGGAACGGTTAGCAGAGAAAA
This sequence comes from Ambystoma mexicanum, assembly GCF_040938575.1. NCBI lineage: Eukaryota > Metazoa > Chordata > Amphibia > Caudata > Ambystomatidae > Ambystoma > Ambystoma mexicanum. The sequence goes on along the minus strand of NC_090935.1, from coordinate 1,319,629,039 downwards.
GAGACTCATAAAGAGCATGATAAGAAAAGTATGAATTATAATTCCCTGCAGTCTTTCACGTAAGCCAGTGTCGCTCAAGACGATGAAAAGCTTGACGCATGGCGCGTAGATGTGAGGAGAACCAAGGTTGCAGAGGTTTATGGGCGGGGTAAAAGGTTGAAGCAGGATAGAGACCATCAAGTGAGACAGAAAGAGAGGAGAAAAGAGTAGATGCAGTGTTATCTGTTGTCAGAGTAGCAAAGGATGAATGAGAGGGAAGAACAGAACTACAGGAAGAAAAAAAAAGAGTGTTAAACCTGCACAGATTGCGACGGAGATAAAACAGAGAAGCAAGAGAAGGAACAACAATGACAGAGGGGGTAGTGACAATAGAAACTGAAAGAAGATGGTGATCAGAAAGATAGAACGGGGTGAAGAAAGACAAGAAGTAGAAATAGTGTAGGTAAAAATGTGATCTAGGCAGGAGCCAGATATATGAGAGGGAGGGGTAGGAATAGACGTGAGAAAGTACGAATCCAATAATTAGTATTTTGTATTTTATTAAATTTATATAGCGCTTTAATCCAAAGTGCTTTACTGTCACACCGCGCGCTCGCTCGCGGGCGCCACTTACTTGTCCTGGGGTCCCTGGTCCACGGCCGCAGCGGTCTCCTCCTTCATGGAGACTTTACCCGCGGTGGCGTCTCTCCTCACGCCGACCCGCGGTTCGGATGGGCGCCGTGGACGCCGCCATCTTGCGAGGATCTGCGCATGCGCGGATCGTCAGTGTTTCGTCGTCCCGCGCATGCGCAGTGTCGGAACATGCGTTCCAAGCCTCGCTTTCACCCTGAGCCATAAAAGGGCACCGCATACACAGGGACGACGCGTCTCAACGCGGTTGTTGCTGTGTATGCGCTGCTGGAGTCCTGGTACTTGTTGTCCAGTTCCCCAGTTTCCTGTTCTATCCTTTTCTGCCCAATCCTGCCTCATTGCCTTATTCTGGTCTTGCTTCCTGGTCCTCCTACTCCTTCTGCTCCTTCATTCTGATACCTTGTCCTTCCCTGGTTTATGGTAGAGTAGGTTATCTCCGGGTTCCTAGTTATAGTGGGGTAACTCCTGTCAGCCCTGCCTCCCCTTGCCTGCCTTGTGTCCTGCCGGTACCTGTGCCTTGCTACCTGCTGGGAGTTCCTGAGTTCTATCCTGTTTTCATCGGTGATTTCATCAAGCCTTCTCAGCCAGTGGAAACACTGTCCCGACGTCACGCAAATTCTGAGAAGTGCCACCCGTGGCGTTGGGAGTTGGTTCAGTGCCGTCCTGTGTTTACTCACCAGGAGGGGATTGGACTAATTTCTCGCGTTACCCATTCATCGGCCATCATACATCGACATACTGGCAACCTCAACTCCACGGTCTACAAGAAACAGAGGTAACTCACGATCCCGTGAAGATTTGTTTAACAGATTGAGACGCCTATCCCTCAGTCCTGACATGGACGACATGCAGGAACTACGCGAAGAAATGCGTGCCATGCGCCTGGAGATGACCACTCTTCGCCAGGAAAACAACACTCTCAGACAAGCATTGGATCGGTGTTTGGCTAATTCCGCACAACCTGTCACACCGCCTGAGAACTCCATGGCTTACACCACTCCGATGAAGTATGATGGTGATCCACGTCGAGTGGCCGAGTTTTGTACTCACTGTCGGATCCATTTCCAATTCAGGTCTACACATTTTTCTCAAGACAAAGCTAAGATCGGGTATATCCTTGGAAATCTAACTGGCAATGCACTCGCCTGGGCCGCACCTTTGGTCTCTACCAACAGTCCTCTGTTGGCCGATTTCGCTGCCTTCGAGAAAGCCTTTTTGGATGTCTTCAAACCGCCCAATTTGGCAGCCATGGCCCAGAATCAATTAATGGAGATCAAGCAAGGGTCAGGTGACATAATCCACTACATCAGTCGGTTTCGACAACTAGCAACTGATTCACAATGGCCCGAAGTCACTCAAAAAACCTTGTTTCGTCGGGGACTACGAGAGGAGTACAAAGACGAATTGCTGCACATTCCGGAGCCAGAAACGCTGCCAGCTTTAGTGGAACAAGTCTTACGCATTGACCACAGGTTAACCGAACAACGGAGTGAACGCCGCAGATCTGACAGGTATCAACCAGTTCTTCCAGCACAGAACCCTGGATCGGCTGTTTCTATCGATGTAGCTCCAGAACCCATGCAGTTGGGTGCCGTCAGAGGTCCGTTATCCGAGACTGAAAAGAAAAGAAGACGACAGAAGAACTTATGCATGTATTGCGGTGGTTCTGGCCACTTTCTAGGTACCTGTCCATTACGCCCTCTGAAGAAACAGGAAAACTAACAGGCCCGTTGTTTCAGGCGAAGGCAGCAGCGGGCCGCCCTTCTGAATCCGTCCTTCCCCCCATGAACTCAGTACCCTTGTTGATCCTGAAAGTTGGTGTTGCTTGGCTTGGAAAGTGTGTGAAGACCTGGGCCCTTTTGGACTGCGGAGCATCTGGCAACTACATCGATGCCTCGTTCGCAATTACCAATGGAATCCGTTTACACAACAAGGAACGACCAACAGTGGTTGAGGTAATCGATGGCTCTACTTTGGCTTCTGGTTCGGTTTCTCAACACTCCGATTCCTTGTGGCTCTCTGTGGAAGGGCATCTCGAACGTATCACATTGGACGTCATCAAGTCTCCTGCATTTCCGGTGGTGTTGGGTTTACCATGGCTGTTGTATCACAATCCCCAGGTTGACTGGACCGCTCGCTCCTTGGTGTTCTCTTCGACACGTTGTCCTAGTGACTGTGTAATTCACGAAACCTTTCCTGCAATTTTGGAGTCCCTCAATCCTGCTGATGTATCCGCTCGCTTATGTGCCAACCAATCGGTTCCTCATGAATATGCCGGATATCACAAGGCGTTCTCTGAGCCTGAGGACATACCACTACCACCCCATCGGCACTTTGATTGTTCCATTGACGTCCTGCCTGGTGCAATCATTCCCCACGGCAAGATCTATTCGTTGACTCACTTCGAGAAGGGCATACTACAGGAGTATATCACGGATTGCCTCAACAAGGGCTATATAGTGCCGTCCAAATCCTCTGCAGGATTCCCGTTGTTCTTCGTCAAGAAGAAAGAGGGCACTTTGCGTCCTTGTATCGACTACCGTCAACTCAACGAGATTACGAAGAAGGACAGGTACCCGTTACCACTCATCCGCGACATCATCGAATCCCTGAAATCAGCACGGATCTTCACCAAGCTGGATCTAAGAGGGGCCTATCACTTGGTGCGAATTAAGAAGGGAGATGAGTGGAAGACGGCCTTCAAAACACCTATTGGTCACTTCGAATACAGGGTGATGCCGTTTGGCCTCTGCAACGCCCCGGCAGTTTTCCAACGGTTCATGGACGATGTCTTTTCTGACCTTATCGGAACATCTGTCTGGGTTTACCTTGACGATATACTGGTGTTTTCTGACACTCATACTGCACACGTGACGCATGTACAGGAAGTCCTCCGTAGATTGATACACAACGGTCTGTATGCCAAAATCGAGAAGTGTCAATTTCATAGGGAGAGCATGGAGTTTCTGGGTTACGTGATCAGCAACACAGGAGTACAGATGGATCCCGCAAAACTGCAAGCTATTCAAGAATGGAAATCGCCACATGGCGTGAAGTCACTTCAAAGGTTCTTGGGCTTTGCCAACTTTTATCGGCGTTTCATTCCACGCTTCTCTCAACTGGCCAACAGTCTAACCCACCTGACCAGTACCAAGGTGCCGTTTCTTTGGGACATGCAGGCCGAGGAGGCATTCCAGGAATTAAAAAGATCATTCATGTCGGCTCCTGTTCTTAGACATCCAGATGATGTCAAACCGTTTGTGGTTGAAACAGACGCCTCGGACTACGCAATTGGGGCGGTCCTACTACAGCAAGATATAGTCACGGGGATAGAACATCCGGTGGCGTATTACTCGAGGAAGTTGTCAGTGAGTGAGAGGAACTACGCGGTGATAGAAAAAGAATTGCTGGCGATAAAGGCTGCCTTCGAGGAATGGCGACATCACTTGCTGGGTGGAAGGTACCCGGTAGTGGTTCGCACGGATCATCGTAATCTACAGTTCTTGCGCTCTTTACAATGCCGAACCTCCCGTCATGCTCGTTGGGCCTTCTTCTTTTCACAGTTTGATTTCACCGTCACGTACATTCCTTGTTCCCAGAACACTAAGGCTGATGCCTTGTCTCGGTCTCTGGAAAACAACGTTGAAAGTGTCAAGGAACCGGAACCTTTGATAGCGTCCAAACATTTCCTATCGATGGTGACTCCCCAGCTCCAACAGTTGACTGAGGCCACACGAACGGATCCCTCAAGAACACAGATACTACAACGTGCTGACGTCAGGGAACGTGATGGCTTATTATTCTTCAAGGAACGTCTGTACGTTCCCACATTGGAACTCCAGAAGATCGTTTTACAGAATTGTCATGATTCCGTCGTTTGCGGTCACCGTGGAGTCCGTACAACACAAGAACTGGTTGCACGACAGTACTGGTGGCCTGGATGGGCTACAATGGTAAAGCAATACGTGGACTCTTGCCCGGTATGTGCCCAGACCAAGATTCCTCGCAAGAGACCCTTTGGTCTTCTAAAACCCACGCCAACGCCTCCATACCCTTGGCATACCATCGCCACGGATTTCATCGTTGACCTGCCCCTGTCTGGTGGCTTCACGTGTATAATGGTGGTGGTGGATTGTTTCACCAAAACAGCTCATTTCCTGCCCTTTCCTAAACTGCCCACTGCATCCCAGATGGCACGATGTTTCCTACACGAGGTGTATCGCCTTCATGGTCTTCCGGAGAAGATATTGTCTGACCGAGGCTCTCAATACGTCTCTTCCTTTTGGGGTCAACTGTGTCGGCATTTGGACATCCAGCGAGCCCTGAGTTCCGGCTATCATCCGCAGACTAATGGACAGACGGAACGTACCAATCAGACCCTAGAGCAATACCTACGTTGTTATGCCAATGCCACCCAAGACAACTGGTCGGAGTGGTTGGACACCGCGGAAGCAGCTTACAACAACGCTGTTCATTCCGCTACAGGACTCAGCCCTTTCTATTGTTCTACCGGTCTTCATCCTCGACTGCTGCCTAGTCATCCAACATCTTCCAGCGCCGTTCCATCTGCAGATGCCCTGGTGTCCCTGATTCGCGATCAACATCGTCTAGCGGCCGGTACCTTGGCAGCGGCACAGGCACATATGAAGGTGCAGGCCGACAGGAGACGGAGCCCAGAACCTGTTCTTCATGTTGGGGACATGGTTTGGCTGTCCTCCAAGAATCTACCAGTACGCAACTTACCTGTGAAACTAGCCCCCCGCTTTTTTGGTCCCTTTCGCATCACGGACTGTATTTCACCTGTTGCTTTTCGTTTATCTTTGCCCCGCTCTTGGAGGGTCCATCCTGTCTTTCATGTTTCCCTTTTGAAGCCCTACGTGCCCGATGTTATGGGTCGTACCTGTTCCCGTCCTGCCCCGGTCTTGGTTCGGGGGGTCCCTGAATTCGAGGTGCATGAGATATGTGATTCACGGATTTGGCGAGGTGCTCTACAGCTTCTGGTCAGCTGGAAGGGTTATCCTGCTTGTGACCGTACTTGGGAGCCGCGCTCCTTCGTGCATGCACCGCGCCTGGTTCGGGACTTCTATCTCCGCTACCCTTGGAAACCCGGTGCTCCGGGGTTGTCCGGGAGGGGGTATGGTGTCACACCGCGCGCTCGCTCGCGGGCGCCACTTACTTGTCCTGGGGTCCCTGGTCCACGGCCGCAGCGGTCTCCTCCTTCATGGAGACTTTACCCGCGGTGGCGTCTCTCCTCACGCCGACCCGCGGTTCGGATGGGCGCCGTGGACGCCGCCATCTTGCGAGGATCTGCGCATGCGCGGATCGTCAGTGTTTCGTCGTCCCGCGCATGCGCAGTGTCGGAACATGCGTTCCAAGCCTCGCTTTCACCCTGAGCCATAAAAGGGCACCGCATACACAGGGACGACGCGTCTCAACGCGGTTGTTGCTGTGTATGCGCTGCTGGAGTCCTGGTACTTGTTGTCCAGTTCCCCAGTTTCCTGTTCTATCCTTTTCTGCCCAATCCTGCCTCATTGCCTTATTCTGGTCTTGCTTCCTGGTCCTCCTACTCCTTCTGCTCCTTCATTCTGATACCTTGTCCTTCCCTGGTTTATGTAGAGTAGGTTATCTCCGGGTTCCTAGTTATAGTGGGGTAACTCCTGTCAGCCCTGCCTCCCCTTGCCTGCCTTGTGTCCTGCCGGTACCTGTGCCTTGCTACCTGCTGGGAGTTCCTGAGTTCTATCCTGTTTTCATCGGTGATTTCATCAAGCCTTCTCAGCCAGTGGAAACACTGTCCCGACGTCACGCAAATTCTGAGAAGTGCCACCCGTGGCGTTGGGAGTTGGTTCAGTGACGTCCTGTGTTTACTCACCAGGAGGGGATTGGACTAATTTCTCGCGTTACCCATTCATCGGCCATCATACATCGACATACTGGCAACCTCAACTCCACGGTCTACAAGAAACAGAGGTAACTCACGATCCCGTGAAGATTCGTTTAACATTTACAAGAGGAACAGCATAATACAGAGCAAGCATTATATAACAATTGAATCAAACTACAAAACAGTACAAGGAACAATTTACATTATTGAAGATGTTAAGGGTGAGTGGTGAGGGACGAGAGTGAGAGAGGGAGTAGAAGGTTTAGGGAGGTGAAAGAAAGAGATAAGAATTTAGAGAAGTGCAAAGGTAGGAAAGGAGGGAGAAGAGCGTAAGGAGAGAGGGAGGCAAGTCCATTGTAAAGGAGCGAGTAATTGGAAAGAGCGGGAAAGGGCGCAGGGTAGAGGAGGAGAAGCGAGTAGGAAGAGGTCAGTGGACCAGAGTCAGCGTGTAGCGGGTTTAGGGGGGTGAATGAAAGAGGTAAGATTTTAGAGAAGTGTGAAAGGTAGGATAGGAGCTAGAAGAGCGGATGGGGAGAGGGAGGCGGTTCCAGTGGAAAAGAGCGAGTAATTGCAAAGAGCGAAAGCGGGAATGCAAGCAGAGGGAGTGTTGCGCGAGTAGAAGAAAGATGGAGATTGAAGTCGGCCAAGAGTATAAAAGGGGCAGCAGCCAGAAGGATTGAGGAAAGAAGTGTGTCAATATCCTCACAGAATGAGCCAATCGGCCCAGGTGGACGATAGATGAGTAGAAAAGAGACTGCGTAGGGTTTAGAAAAAGTAGTGTATGAGAATTCAAACAAAGTGAAGGAAGGGAGAATGAGAGTAGAATGAGTAAGTACAAATGAGGAATGAAAATGAATGCCAGTACCACCACCGCGAGCAGCAATACGGGGGGGTATGACAAAATGAAGTAAGCGAGGTAGAGAGCGAAGCAGAGACAGTAGTATTATAAGAGGTGATCCATGTCTCAGTATTGCAAAGGAAGTGTACATTTTGCCTTAGAAATAAGTCGAGTACAGAGGAAGATTTGTTACATAATGATCTGGCATTCCATAGACCCAGATTGATAACAGTGGGGCTGGCAGTACAAGGAGGATAAATAAGATTTGCATCGTTTTGTGAGGAAAAAACTTGTGAATCAGATTGAGAATGTGCAGGTGGCATAGTTCCAAGATTAGAGGGGAAACCAAAAATTGTAAGAAGGAGAAAGTTGGCCAATCACAAGAGTGACAAACATGAAATAGCCAGCAAATGGGGATGCTGGGTGTGCTGGGGTTGGAAGTGAAGGCGAGGCCCCGAAAGCTGCATTGGAGTGGACAAGGGGCATGCATGGTTCAGGATGTTAAAGTCAGAAGCGTATTGCATCCCGCAGCGGACATACGTAGAGAGCGAGGATTGACTTTTCCCGACTTCGCTTGGGCTTCCCCCAGGCTGGATGTTATCAAGCAGGGAGAGCCAGTGAACCGGATGCTGGAGGAGTGGTCACACGCATTGCCTGGTAACAGGGAACGCCAGTGTGTGCACCAGTGGAGCGGGTGGATAAACAGAATGGAGGCTGTACTCCCGTACAGCAGCTGATAAGCAGTATGCTTATCACACCTTCACTACCAGGCAGATGGGATCCAAACTCCCACAGTCAAGACTGGTGTCGCACAATAGAAAAATGTCATAGTTATAGGTCCCTGCATCACTTAGCAAAGGAACATGTCCCGAGGTGAGATCATTCCATATACAAGAATGTTAGAAAGGGAATCAGAGTCCCAGTAAAACGGTCTTTCCATATAATCCAGAAAACACTCACAAACTACCAAGAAGATAGTCCTGAAGAAGGTGGCATGAATTATAGAGCCCACTGAAACCGGTTGACAAAGCGCGTGGAGAGAGCGGGAGGCTTCCCGCTGCATTCAGTATTTCAGCAACAAGGAAATCTACAAATCACTGGAGCTACCATTTGTGCCCGAGTCTCTGCAGCAATTGATAATCACTCGAATAAGAGTACCTTTTTAATTACGGCATATTCACCCTCAGTGCTGGCCAATAAACCAACCATTGCCAAAGTACTGGTGGAGATTTGCCTCCACATTAGCTCGCTCTATCCTTTTAGTTATGAACACAATAAGCCCACATCTGGCTCTCCTGACAATATCACGACTTCTTAGGAACAACCAAGCACTATAGCAGTTAGAGATGTAATGAGAATCAGTTACAGCATATAAACAACTGAGAAAAGTAGAAACTGAGAAATCTCTCTCTTTTCTCTTTTTCCTTACTCTATCCACAATCAGATAGGCGGCCCACCAGCACAGCCTACGGGTAGTGGTATAGAGAGGTAGGGGTAGTAAGAACCTTCTATGTCCCCCATTTTCCCTCTTTCTTTCAGTCACAACTGCTGAGTAGTCTTAAAGTTATAGTTGGCTAATGAAGACGCACTGCTCTCCTAGAGGGTACAATGTCCTTTCATAGTGGGACATTTTTTTGCAGGGTTTTTTACCGCGTATTTTTTATCACTAAAAACCAAAACTTTTTTTGGGAGGGTTAAAAAATTATATATATGGGATGTGGGTTTTTGGTAATTGATATAAACTGAAAGGGAATGGGGGGTTGGGTGGGGAACCTCCCCCAAAAATTAATGTTAAAAAAATGTGATGGGTTTTTTCGATAAAGAATTTGCGGTAAAAAAACCTGCAAAAAAACATTTCGCGATGAAATGACATTGAACCCTCCTAGAGATATGACAGGCGGTAACTAGTTGTCCCTGCCGTTTTTAACCCTGAGACTAATAAGGATGTATTAAGACCCAACATGCCCTATACTATGGAGGGATTTCCCTACCTAAAGAAACTAAGGAAAAGTATGTGTCAGTATGTTCAAAGTATGATCAACTTAAAACTCTGTCTATGTCAAAATGCTATGATTGCCCTCACAACTAATACAAACAATGTGTAGGTATATCAACCATAACCTAAATAGTGGTTCCAACATAAGGTCCTGAGCTGCTTCCAGCTCAGGCTGATTTCTTCAGCCTCCTTTCAAAAGTGTTAATAATTTCATTACAAAGCTCAATTTGTCTTTCACCAAACATCAAAAAAATACTGTTCCATTGCCCTTCCCCCAAGTTCAACACTGGAGGCATTGTCAGTATTTTGTGAACTCTCAGGAGCAATAACGGGACATAACTCTCCCTCGATTACCTGGGAGGAGTTTCTAAGGGGTGTGAATGGGAAAATGTCCTCGGAATTCTCACAGTGCTCATTGAGGCTTCAGGTGCTGTCTCATGCTGGTATTATTTCAATAACAACATTTTCAGCCTACAATCTGGTGGTCTTCTGTGCAAAGACGTTTGGGCAGAGAGTTCCAGAGTTTGTTTAAGAGCGGTCACTCACATAACATTACATAGTAGAGAACATCCTATGTCCAAACCACCACTCCCCCCCGCAATTAAAGTGTAGTCATACATTTGTGTTGGCAGCCACTGTCAAATAGTAGTAATACGTTTAGGTCGATGGCCCATTCCAGTTTTTGATTTTGAAATCTGTTCACCCTGCATTTGGGTAATCACATTCGTGAGATTGGTAATTGTTATTCATTCAGTTTGTGTTCATTGTGCCCCCCAAATTGCATTCCATAAATAATAGTAAAGAGGTAATTTCACCCCATAGTGGGATGCAGTACCTGTCTGCTACTCTAGCGATATTGTGAACAATTCTCAAGTATTTATTTACTTTTAACTTAAACTGATTGGGGAATTCCATCAATAGCCATACTTAATATGATATTGAATGCTTTTAAATCAATAACTGTTCCTCCTTCTGTATGACATGATGGACCAGTTTAGCCCAAAGGCATCCAACGGTTAATTCCTGTACTTCACCTTGGACAGGTCTTACACTGTAAAACATGACTTTTAATCAGAAATAGAAAGTTCCCTTCTTCACTTGTTTGGTGTTTGGGGTCGTAAATAATATGCTCCAATAATGCCAACTATAAAAGAAAAGGACTTGTGAGTCAGACTCTTGAACCTCTGTGAAAAATGGCAACAGCGTTGGTCTTTTAAGTCGAACTCCAGGATCTTAAAGGATTAGAGTACCCTCTAGTGCACAGCTTAAAATGTGCACCTGCCACTAGTCATTGGCTAGTGATAATTTACTCTTGGTGAGTAACATTGGGTGCTTTGTATAGGTTTAGAATTGAGGTGGCAAGTGACATTGTATGGCTGCTAGTAGCTTGCAACTTGACATTTGTACCCCTGTCCTCGTGTATATATTCTGCTGAAGTTCTTCAGCTGCAAGACAGCTGGTCCGCAAAACTACTGAATATTGACTAGTGTGAGAAACCTAAAGGTAATCTCCCATCTACTCCCCAGGGATCTTCTGTACAGGTGGCCAGGAAAGGGCCATCGCTTTTGGATCCCAACCCTGGGAGTGGACAAGCGAGGGAGGATCACCTGAGTGGAGGGTCTTCAGGAATTGGAGAGTGTCCCTGAAAGCGAGACATTATATTCCCCCTTTCTTGATACTGACCTACCCTCACCTCCCTTAGCCTTCATGGGCTATTGCCCATCTTATCCCATCTTCCCCTGTAGTTTTTCTTTAAGTAGTGAGAAGAAGAGCAAACAACTAGGAGTAGTGCAGAGCTCCTATTATAAACACCACTCTGGTACTGGGACGAAGAAGAGTGATCTGGAGGCATGTAGTAATAATGATCAGGCATGTCACACTAATAGGCTTAATCAGGTTCAGTCATTTGAGTATACCTTGTTTCACATGCAGCCTGTTAGTAGTAGAGAACAGTATAAATGGTGGAAATCAGAAGCACATGAGAGAGGGAGTCGCAGAAGGAACAGAGAGCCAAGGAGTTGGTGTGCTGAGAAGCCGAAACACAGATGCTGGCTGAGATCCCGAGAGTCTTGCCGAGGTGACTGTGCAGCACTGGGAACACTTGTGAGGGAAGGTGTGCAGCCGGCGCTGCCAGGGAGTAGAGGTGAAGCCAAGCATGAAGGCCGGCATGTGCGGAGTGGAGCACCTGGCGAACTGGCGAGTGGGTTTTCCCACTTGAGGTGTAGGCATCGAACAGAGCTGCAGAGACCCGGTAAGTGTCGGGAGACACTAGGAACGCCAAAATGCTCCAAAGGACCATAGAAATGGTAACGGTCCATGGAAGAAATGCAAAGTAGCACTTATTAAATACTGAACTAAATGAAAGGTGCTATTAACACACGCAAACTGCATGTATTCAATACCGAATTAAATGGAAGGTGCAATTCAAGTCGGCACACCTTAAAACTACATTTATTAAAAACTGAATCAAATGAAAGGTGTTATCCTGACAAATGCAACACAACATTACATTTACTAACTATTGGGTAACAGGAAAGTCGTGGTATGAGTAAAACCAAGTGGATGCTGCAATTATGAAGAATTGAATAAAAAGAAGGGAATAGTTTCTTACCTGTAACTCCATTTCTCCAGCATTGGTATCTTTCATGGATTCACATGCTTAGAATATTCCCTGTCGTCAGGCTGGGAACCCTCGGTACATTTATAAAGACGTTTCCCATAGGAAAAAGTTTGACACTTCTATGTCCTATCTACATCGTTTTGGCCCGCTTACGCATGCCCCAATAGGACGTAGCGGTATAAATGCCCCGCCCCCACAGCTCCCTTCAGACTTTAACCCCCCCAAAGTAGTATGGGGTACATATTGTTTGCATGCAGGGGAGGCAGGCGGGCGCATGTGAATCCATGATGCTGGAGAAATGGAGTTACAGGTAAGAAACTATTCCCTTCTCCAGCATTGGATGTTTCATGGATTCACATGCTTAGAATAGATTGTATAGCAGTACTCCTGATTTGGTGGTGTGAATGCAAACCAATACCATCATACCCACACTTTTTTAAAATGTTTTATTCATTGAGCAACTTCAGCGGTTACATGTTAGTTTAAAAACAACAAAATACATTACGATATATATTGATCGAAGGACATACCCCTGTATAGGGCTTACCTCACTGAAATAGATGACGTAGGACTGCTCGTCCCATCTGTATACCTTCTGCATGTTGCTGTTTGAGGCAATAATGGCAGGTACATGTATGTGGCACTGACCAGGATGCCGCCTGACAGATATCTCCCAGTGGAATCCTGCCCACAATGCCGCAGAAGATTAAGTTGATCTCGTGGAATGGGCTCTCGGAAGCCTGTCCAGCGGCTTCCCCGCTTTCGAGTGACAAAAGGTAATCGTCGACAAGACCCACGAGCCAGTCCTTGTTTTGAGATCACTTTTCCTTTTGCTGATATCCCATAAGCCACAAACAGTTGTTTTGTATCTCTAAATTCTTGAGTACGATGAAGGTAAAACTTTAGAGCTCTTTTCACATCCAATGTATGGAGAGCTTTTTCCGTGACCGATGAAGGGGTCGCAAAGAATGTCGGTAGTACAATAGACAAATGTTTATGAAAGACAGTAGGAATTTTTGGTATGAAATGAGGGATGGTCGCCAACACCACCTTGTCTTTAAAAAATCTCAAGTATGGAGGATCAATGACTAATGTTTGTATTTCCGAAAGTCTTCGTGCCGAAGTGATAGCCACCAGAAAAACTAACTTCCACAATAAGAATTTTAAAGACGAAGAAGCCATAGGTTCAAAAGGAGCTTTCATTAGTTCTGTCAATACTAGGTTAAGACTCCAGTTCGGAGGAAACTTTTTAATTGGTGGAAAGGTACGAAATAAGCCTTTCATAAAGTGTTTAACCAGCCGATCACTAAACAGTGGTCATAAATGCCTTCTACGAGTGAATCTCGAAATGGCTGCCGGATGAACCTTTATCGATGAAAAAGACAGACCTCTTTCTGCTAAATGCAGCAAATACGGAAGAAGCTGCTCCGGGACGATATTCAGAGGCTCCAAACCAGGTTGATCCTTGCACCACATGCAGAATCTCCTCCACTTACATGCATACGAAGTCTTCCTGGATGGAGCCAGTGCGGCTTGCAAAATTCGACGGCAATCCGATGAAATAGTTAGGGTACCAAACTCCAAGAAGTCAGGAGCCAGGCCGTCAGGCTGAGACTGTCCGGATCGTGATGCCGCACTGTTCCCTTGTCCCGAGACAGGAGGTTTGGAATCTTCTGGAACCTCACTGGTCGCGCTATCGATAGCTGGAGCAGGTCGGAGAACCACACCTGTCTCGCCCAATCAGAAGCCACTAAGATCACCCAACACCGGTATCTGTGAATCCATTGCAGAGTCCGTCGTATGAGCAGAAACGGGGGGAAAAGCGTACACAAACTTGTCTGTCCACGGGAAGGAGAATGCTTCCCCCAGCGAATTGGGTTGCGGCCATCTGCTTGCATACTGTGCACATTTCTTGTTCTCCCTCATCGCAAAGAGATCCAGGGAAGGTTGTCCCCATTTTTTGAAAACCTTCGCCAGCTGTTGGTCGTTCAATTCCCATTCGTGCAGCTGATCCATTTCCCTCCTGAGAGAGTCTGCCTGTACATTTTTCACTCCCGGCAGATGGTAGGCCACTATACTTATATTTTGTTTTAGAGCCCAATGCCATATTTCTTGAGCTTCGGTAGAGAGAGTTCTGGAGCGAGTACCTCCTTGTTTTCTTAGGTAGAACATTGTTGTTGTATTGTCTGTCAATATTTTCACTACCAATCCTTTTATGCGTGGTAGAAAAGCTTTCAGGCCCAACGTACCGCCCTCAACTCCAGCACGTTGATATGAAGGGCTGTCTCTTCTGACGACCACAGGCCTTGCGCTTGAAGAGAACCCAGATGTGCTCCCCATCCAGTCAGAGATGCATACGTCACTATTGTTATGTGAAATTCTGGCTCCTGCAGGGGCATCCCTCTCAATAGATTTTCGAACAGTTGCCACCATCGAAGTGCTCGTAGAAGCTCGTTGCTAATAGTCAGTTTGTCTGACTAAAGTCCCTGACTCTGGGACCAACGGTCTGCCAGGAATTTTTGAATTGGTCTCATGAAGAGACGACAGTTGTTTACCAAGGGGATACACAATGCCATGGCCCCCAGTAGTGACATATATCTCCTCACCGACACTCTGGTGTTGACTTTCCACTCTTTTGCCTGTAGCCTGAGCTTGTGAATCCTCTCCACAGATGGTTTCATCAACCCTGACTGAGTCTCGAACTCCGCACCCAAAAACACCAAGTTCCTTGAGGGAGTTAAGGAGAACTTTTCAAAGTTGATTGCAAATCCTAACTGTCGCAGAAGTTGCGTGGTGGCCTTTAGACTTGCTTGTGTTTTTATAGGGGATGATCCCCTTACCAACAAATCGTCCAGATAAGGGTAAACATGATGACCCTGTTTTCTTAACCAAGCTGCTACTGGAGCTAAGCACTTTGTGAACGTCCTGGGAGATGACTTTAATCCGAATGGGAGAACTTTGAACTGATAGTGGGTTGGTCCGACTACAAACCTCAGGAACTTTGTATCGTCGACGCATTGGTATATGAAAATAGGTGTCCTGGAGATCCAACGACGCCAGAAAATCTCCCTGTTGAATAGACCGGATCACTCCTGAAGTGTGAGCATCTTGAACTTCAGATTTTTCAGTGTTTTGTTGAGGTCTCGAAGATCGAGAATGGGACGCTACTTGCCGTTGGGTTTTTTCACAACAAAGTATCGGGAGTAAACTCCTTGACCTCTCTCGGATACCGGGACCAATTCTATAGCCCCTTTTTGTAGCATAAGCACTACTTCTTGTTTTAATATTTGCAGATGGGGCCGAGCCGAAAACACTGGTGGCATGTGCGACGGCTTGATTTTGAACTGTAAGGAATGGCCTAACTTCACTGTGTCCAATACCCACCGGTCTGATGTTATCTCTTCCCACTCGTCGACACAGTGAGACACCCTGCCTCCCAGGACGTTCTGAAACTCGTCATTGCTGGTTCTTTGATTGTTTGTCCTTCGTCGACGATGGATAATCTCCCCTTCTTCTTGAGGCTTGATAGTCTCGACCTCTTCTAGCGGTTTGGGAAGCCCGCCTGTAGCCTTGAGAGGAGTACGACGGTCTACTGAAGGTCCGGTCCCTGGATGACGAGAATCAGGAATTTCCTGACGCTCCTCTAAATGGGCAAAACAAACAAAAACCTCTGCCACTCTGAAGGGCTCCAAGAGAGCGTGCTGTGTCTGAGTCTTTTTCATGCCTTTCAAGGCCTCGTCCACCTTCTGGTCAAAAGTTGGTGCATTTGAGCCAGGCTTGTCTCCTTAAAAACACTCCATTGTTAATTTGTTTAAAGCCTGATTCCGCCAGTTCTACGGCAATGTTTATTGAGTGATTTGACGCCTCTTCCCCCTCAGGCACAAGCAACATAGCAGATTTTCTATGTTCGTCCGGTAGATGTTCCAGTATGGGTGCTAAACGATGCCACATCTCTCTGTCATATCTCGCCATAATAGCTAGAGAATTGGCCGCCTTCACCGTTGTTGCTCCTATCGACACCACCTTCTTGCCAAAGGCATCTTGTCTCCTGGCCTCGCTCTCCAGAGGAGTTGTACATTTATGTTGTGACCTTGCCTTTCTTGCAGCAGCTGCCGATACCACTGATTCTGGAGAAGGTTGAGAAGACAAACATTTTGGAGTACACTCAGGAGCTTTACATTTCTTTTCCAGCCTGCCTTTAACCGCAGGCTCCGAGAATGGATGGCGCATTGTTCGTAACCCCTCTTGCCATACATGATCTAAAATGGGAACCGAAAATACTGATTTACTCCTCTTTCCCATATGATCAAACAAGAAACAGTCTTTCTTCCTCATGGGCCAGGCCAAACTCGGTACATGCCATACCCATCATTGTGTGGAAGGAATCAATGTCATCCGGAGGCGACGGTCGAGTCGGACTTCTTGGAGCTTCCATCTCCGCCTCCGACTCCCATGTCGGGTCCCTAGAAGGGGATAACGATATATCCGATAAAGACTCTTCTCGTTCCGACTCGGACTCCGGTAGTTCTCCTTCCTCCGGGCGCGAGTATGGAGGGTCTTCACGAACCGGAACGGCTGTTGATGCCATAGGAGCCGGCTGGTGGGAAGGGCCTGGCTCGTCGTCAGCTGGTGTAGTATGCAGTCCTGCCGGAGCACTAACCTGAGGCAACTTCGCATCCAGTTTACTCAATAAAGTCTGCAGTGTAGACAATACCTCCAGTGATAAAACAGCCTGAGGATTGAGTAACAGAGCTGTAACTGGGATACTTCTCCCAGTTGAAAGCGTCAGCGAGCTGACCCCTTGCAATCCAAGTTCCGTAGGCTCAACCACTAGTTCACGGTCCTCTTCCATGGATGATATGGAAAAAGCCGCCTCCTGCTGCAACAGGGTCTCTGGTAAAACCGGATCATACACCTCTGGTCGCCAGCCTTCCTGCGCAGCCTCCGTCAACAGGGTTAACTTCTTAACAGTCGCCGTCGTATGACTCGGCGGAATTACTGAAGAGACGATCTGTGTCAAAGGTAGTGAGGGCATCGACGATCGAACTCCCGTCGACGACAACGGTGGATGCGCAGAATCCTGAGGCGCTCCTGCCTTTTTTTAACTTGACTTGTGTTTCGACGAATCTCGACTCGAGGATGACCTATGATGATCACCTGAGGAGGAAGAAGACGGAGCTTTTGTTTTCGATGACGATTCCCTCGTAGAATGTTTTTCCGAGGAACTTTTCTCAGTCGAACGCACCTTCTTCGCCGAAGGTTCCGCCGATACGGAATGGCGGGGGACCACCGGAGATTTAGCCCTCGAGGCCAAGCTATGTGTGGAGCCTACTTCCTAGGGGGGGGTACGCACCCGCTCTGTCATTCAGCCACGCCACCAGCCGTCTATTTCGGTCTTTCAGGGTCTTCTGCGAGAAGCCTTTACAAATTTCACAATTGTCAGCCGAATGGTGAGGGTGGAGACAATATAGACAGTCCATATGTCCATCTCCTTCGTACACCTTTTTTAATCCGCATGTAGCACACGGACGAAATAGAGCCTTCCCAGACATTGGGAAAAAGACGAAAAACAACCTTGTAAAATAGCAGATGACACGAGGTGATCCCACTACTTTGGAAGACGGTTGAAATCTGAAGGGAGCCGCGGGGGTGGGGCATTTATACCGCTACGTCCTGTTGGGGCATGCGTAAGCGGCCCAAAACGACGTAGATTGGACACAGAACGGTCGAAATATTTCCTATGGGAAACGTCTTTATAAATGTACCGAGGGTTCCCAGCCTGACGACGGGAAATATTCTAAGCATGTGAATCCATGAAATATACAATGCTGGAGAAATATGTTACTTGATCAGACTATGAAATGCTAAAGACTGCATAAGCATTCTGGGACACTCAAGTGCATCAAGTAACCCACTGCCAGAAAAAACACCTTAAGAATAATGTGCAAGATATATAAGGACATTGAATAGTTGCCTTGAAAATTACTGAACAACGGCTTTTGGGGAAACTTATGGTTGTGTGACCTGTGATGGGTGGACTGTGTGGTCTGACAACTGCGCTTAGACCAGGAAGTTTCCTAAACACTGTTATTGCCAATATCAAGAGTCAAATTACAGACAAGGCATGTGGTTGCTGGTTGCATTACCTGTAGTGGTTGCACCATGTGGTCTGACAAATGTGCCTAGACCAGAAACCACTAAATATTGGAAAAGCAGCAAATAAGTGTGTGTCCTTGGTGAAGCTAAACAAAGGAAGGGTCAAGTGGACCATGTATTCTTTTGTAAACTTGTGAACAGAAGAAACATGTCAATTGCTCAGTATGAGTGTTGGGGAAGGGAACCCAGAGAACCAAAAAAGTGGAGAGTGTTTATCTTGAGTAAGATCAGGTTATATGAACTTGCGGAAGGGAAACTGAAGACCCTCTTTTGATGCCAACTGTGATACCTGTGAATCTACAGAAGGTAACTTCAGAATGTGATAAAACCTCTTTGAAACAAAGTTGCATTGGAACTGTATTGAACCTGAACACTTTGAGGACATTTCCCTACTAGATGTTGTTGTAGGACAAACATAGGTTTTGACACAGACAGACATTTTATTTGGACTTTTAGACACAGAATTTCCTTCGATTTATTTAGACAGGGAAAATCCTGCCATAGCATAGGGTTAGTTAGGTAAGGAAGGCATGGTATCAAACAGTGAAGACAGACACAAGTGTTCACGGTTCAAGGGTGTTTATTGATCTTCTGATCTTCAATGGGTTGGTAGAATGCTTATCTAAACCTACATCTAAAGATGGGAGCAAGCTATGACCATCAAATAATAACAACGCAGTCCTAGTGGAGTCTGTCAAAATAAAAGGGCATATACTAATAAACCTATTGCCTATCCTTACTTCTAAATATAAAATAGTGTAGGATAACAATGTATGCAAAAGAAAAGTGTTCAAGAAATGATATGTCAGGATTGTTGAGTATTGGCTTCCCTTCCCAACGTTTTCAGCACGGGGCAAGGTGGCATGTGTGGGCCTCGCACACACTATGGCTTCTTGGCCACAAGGTAACAGTTCAAAACATGGGCATCAGGGCCTTCTGCCAAAGTCTCTCTCACAATGACACTCTCTTACTTACAGAGCGCCTGATGTAACAAACAAAACACAAAAGTTCCATTGCTTTGTCAAGGTTTTCACTTTCACAAATTCAAGACTGGTCTCCATCCTTTGGGCTCAGACCATGTGTCCCCCCTCGTCCGGACTCCGATCCTTTTTCTACATTGTTCAAAATTTGGTCTCCCTCATTCACGCTCGAACCATGGATCCCCCTCAGCCGGGCTCAGATCCTCTTTCCCACAATGTTCGCAACTTGGACACCCTTGTTCGGGCTCGGACCTTGGATCCCCCTCATCCGGGATAAGATCCCTTTTGATACCAGAATCGAAGACTTTCAAATGTGTAATGGGTTTTGCTTAAACCGTCAGAGCATCACTTTGATTCACTTCACACAATTTACACTTCACATCAATATTCTACTTTCGTTTATCTTGTCAGTATACTGTATTCACAGTGCCGGACCACTCTGTCAACGGTATCGTATCTTTCCTTTTAATGTACAAATATTCACCATGGGTCTTTCATCACACAGGTTTAACAGTGTACGTTCCAGCGCTCTTTTTACAATGGTGCCGCTTGCAACCTTGACTTTAACACAGACCGGTCTGGCATCGGTCGACCCAACTCACTGGCTGCGTTGTTCTCTGTCGCTTCTTTGATCTTGGAACCAAGGACTATACCTCAGAGTCTGCTGCTTCTCCCAGCCTTGGTCAGTTATGTGGGAGGATCCTCGATATCTCTGACACACAATGCAGGATTCTTCAGTCTGGTTTCCTGGTCTTACATGTTCTGCCTTGAAGGTTCTTTAAAGTAACGGCTTCCTGCCAACAAGGCCAAGGGTGTTGCCCCTCTCATGAACATTCCCTTCCCTAGCTGTCTTTCTCCCATCGTTCAGCTGCCAACTCGAAAATGCTGTACCTTTGTGTGTTTTGCCTCGCTCAGAGTGTGCTCTCATACTCTGCATTTTATCCGTGTGGGGAAGTGTGATGGAAGTCATGTATGAGTGATTGTCGATAATTGCCTGACCTCGCCTGTCCATAGTATTGGGACATCTCAGGTTCACGGCTCGAGTGTGAGTCTGTTTTGTCCCAGAGCGGGCTTTCATGTAAAAGTGTCCGTGCAGGAAAAGGGGTGGGGGTTGAGTTTCTAAATATCCCATCGGATAGGATGGGGTAAAGGAGTTACAGGGAACAGAGTGATATCGCGTCTCACCATCTGGTGTCCCACTCCCACTCCCTGAGGACCCCTCACCCAAGTGATCCACCAGCACTGGTACACCCCCAGGGTCTTGATCCAAAGCCTGAGAGATCTGCAGGGACTAGCGGGTGAGACACCTTTTGGTTTCTCACAGGTGTTACACCATCCTGATCATTAATAAAGTTTTGTTTAATAATATATATATCTGTTGTCTGTGTCATCTCTCTTGATATCATGCCTGTCTAACACTAGGTAGCTTTTTTCATTAACTATTACATTATATTGCAAGAAACCTTTCTTCCTTGTAATATTGAAAAGGGGTTTACTTCTACTTGCATTCATGGAAGACGTAACTATACGGGGCGCTATTCAGTAGGAATTACATTTTGTTTTGGATGATGTGCAAATCATTCAATTTTTGATGAATTTCTAAAATCCATTATTTGGGCAAGGAAATATCAAACAAGTGAAGGAGTGAAGGTAAATGAGGGAAAGCGATTCATAACTGTACAGCCATGACAAGAGTTTTTAAGGCAACCAGGGTAATTTAAAAGATTTCATATGGTAATCACTAGTTAAACTTGATGGAGGTCCTTGAGTCACAGGGACTAAGGACGTTCCACCTACATAGGCGCCTCGTGAAGCGTTTCCACAAGTACCGACAGGAAAAATGATAGGCATGGAGGATAGCACTGGGCAAAGCGCTGGTCTTAGATGCAAGATCACGCAGAGCAACAGAGGTTTGAATCCCGGATCCGTGCTTAGAAACCAAACTCAGGTAAGGTAATAGGCGCGTTATAAAAAACAATTAAATAAATATGAAGACAATCAAATAATACAACAAGAGATCCATTAAGAAATAGATCCATTTGTTTTTTCACTTGTATCCACAGAGCAACAATTGAATAGACAACGATGGGTGTAGAATAGATATCGGCAGGCGTTCAACTGACTAAGTGAATGCATATTTTAGAAACTATTAAAGCGATCTTTTAATCCAAGATGTGGTATATGTATTAAATGTATTGTCTCACTTTTTGAAGATTCCGAGTATATGTGATGACTGCGGTGCTATTATATGGAGTTTGGTCTGTTTGAGCTATAAAACTGGAGCACAACCACCTAACCACCTTACATTCACATTTGTATGAGAACAAAGAAGAGAATGTAGGTCTCAATTCTTTACACATGTTCAATTCCTCATTGCTTCCCATCCTGTCCTCCCAACCCTATTGACCCCTTCATCATTTTACTCTTGGTATACTTATTGCGCATCACAAAATGACATTAAGTAAATACATTTTGAATGTGTACTTGGATCTACCAAGAAGATGTCAGAATGAAAGCCGGTAAGTCCACCAACAACTTATACAGAATCATACAAAAAGGAAAGAAGATATCTTCACATGGGATTCCAAATGCAAACCATTAATTAAGAGTTTGACATTATTCCCTAAAATCACTACCAAATTCTAGATTGGATACTGTAAATTCAGCTTCAATGTGTAGTCTAAAAGCTTTAAGAACTGGACAGATTTGTAAGTGCAAATCTTTAGGCAGTTCCCAAATTAGAATATAAAGCCTAGTCCCTTCCATGTACATTATTGCCACTCCCAGGAGAAATCGAGAATACTAATATTACGTCTAACTTCCGACAACGCCTGTGGTAGAAGTAAGTGAGAACTGTTGGGAACTAAGTTCCACAGCTTTTATTTTTTACTGTTAATAGTTTCACTACATACATTTTACAACCACTTTCACCATTCTTAAGTGGTTCTTCTTGAAATTAAATCACACCTCTTCTTTTTATCATCCTACAGCACTTGTAGCTAAAATAAAATCTCCTTGACCGTACATTTGCAAAGCCTGAATGACATCTCAGCCTGAATGGACTCTAAATGGCTTCATCGTAGTCAATCTCTCCTCACATTCCATCTCCACCTGATTTTTGGAAACTATGTGAAGTTGTTATCTGCAGTTAAATGTTAGATGTTATAGCTGAAGCAAAGTCCAGGCCATTCGCATGGGACGCTATTTTATTATTAGGTGAATATGTGCAATTGGTTCCTCCCGGTCACGTATGACTAGTCACTTACACTATTGTAATGCATTCTGGAGGGTACTTTAATAAAACCCATTGTCAGACTCCAGGTGTCTCAAAACGGATTGGTCTCCTGATATAGGAAAAGTGATCATGGCCCAGCTGCTCACAGAAACATGCTGTGGCTCCCAGTAGAGAAGAGAATTCACATTAAAAGTCCCTGCGTCATCTGCAAATGAATACATGTGGCTGTTACTGCTGATAGAATCATATAGTACATTCTAGGACGGAACCTTCCGCCTTTGAAGAATCACAGACTATGGACCAAAGGAGATAAAAGACTTTCACTCTTGGGATCCAGGATTGCAATAAAATTCTATTCATGGTGGTGCAGGTTTTTTCTGATTTCAGGCCCCTGGAGAAGCATCTACTCAGGTAGTTGTTAGGTATGGATTGCAGCAGAGTTAAGATAAGCGAGGAGAGGCAATTGAATTCACAAATATGATCTACAAATTTTTCAATTGACTAAACAACTGTATAAAAAAAGAAAAACAATACAGGGAGAGCTCCTTCCTTTGCCTCTTCCACCCACTTGGCTCTCAACCTGCTTCAGCCACAACCCCTTAATACAAGTCCTGCACCATGCTGCAGTTTACCCTCACCCCGACCGGGTCATAGCTCTACTGCTCTAATTGGTTCATGTCTACCACTGGACAACACGTCACTTTAACTTATTGTATCCTATTGATAAATTGAACGAAAATTGGTGTCTAATAGGACTTCATTGGATACATTAATAAAATTAAATCAGTTGTATGTGTTGCTGCTGGTTTTTAATGCACATTAATTCAGGAAATTATGCATTAGGAACCAACGTTAATATCCTTGTGCCTTATGTTCATGCACCCGCCTATATTTAGGTGGTAAATATGCTGTTGTTGCTTTTACGACTTTTGATGGCCAGCGTCAGGAGGTTTTAGGTTTTGTAATCTCTATACAAGTACTGTATTGCAATATGATCAGATGGAATGTCAAATCTATCAGCACAAATAACTCAAACAACCTATCATGTTAGAAAAGGCACATCAAAGATAAATTAGATGCAGTTGGCCAATTATCATTAGACCACTGAATCGAATGATCTTCTAAATTGTAATTTGGCACACTCAGGCAATCAAAATGATTTTCCTGCCAAAGATCATTACCTAGGGCCAAAAGAAATATATCTGCATCTAACTCTCAATGTAAATTACGTTCCCTTTACGCGTTTTTTTTTAATAAGACAAAGAGTACAAAGAAATAATTTAAATCCATGTAATTATCATCCTCACCAACTACCATTAAATCTTACATTTCAGCCGATGTGACAATATATGTTTTTCAATATGAAAAGGCATGGTTCCCATTTTGTTAGTTTGACAATACAATAATATGGTCACGAGACTGCAAGCCCCAAAAATAATCGATAATGCCAAAAATAAAATTCAAGTGTAATGTAAATAAAATAAAATGATCATTCACTAGCAAAATGGTATGACAGATGGAAAGTGAGCATTATTATGGCAATAATGACGAGTTGCCTGTGCTGTACCGGGTGATATCGGCCCACGGTCCGAGTTAGTAGGCCCAAGCAAAGTGAGGGCCTTTAACAAGGGCCACGGGGTGTTACCACCCGGTAACGGCCGGGAAACTCTTCATTATGGCTGTGAGCGTGCAACATGATCTTTCAAAGAAATACTTATTTAACGTGGCCGCCATGGAAATGGAATCGAGGCTCCAATCAGAGCCACTTTTCCATTTCCATGGTGGCCATCTTGAGACTTGAGAGGAGCGTCTACGCAGTTATGCTGCACTGCAACTACTTCAAGTAAGTGGGAGGGAGGATGGAGGGGGAGAGAAGCACAAGACGGTGGGAAAGGGAGGGAAAATGGTGGGGCAGGTTTCCCAGCAGCTCAGAGGTTGCTCGCAACATTGCCTTGTACCATCAGGTTCAGCCCCCGTTCCAAGGCACCTGATGGCTGAGGTGCCCGCTTGGGGTGCTAATTAAGATTAAGAGTGGAGCAAAGAGGTAAAGGGCAGAGGGGAGGCAAAGTTGTTTAAAATTAAAGAACTAGAAGACGGAAATACTGCAGTGGACATCCAACTATTTTCAGGATTATCAATGTCCTTTAAGGTATCAGGGAATCTCCTCCCCCACGTTTCACATGTTTCTTTTATGGTTATAATAGCTGTTTAAGGAGTTTTGGGACCTTTCGCTTCAGGCTCCATGCACACCAGTGTTTTGTGTCTCTGATGCTCAACATTAATTAATTTTGAGGTCTTAATGCTTAGGGGTACTTCTCGTCTTGTGCTTACTTTTTCACCTCTTTTTGCTGGACTTGGCATGTAAATGCAGACATTTTGTTGATATTTGAAAGCAGTAAGAAAGGTTGTTTGAATGTCACTTTACTATGTAGTACCTGGCTTGTGTTTCTTTTACTAGGCTGGTGGCAAAGCATTCAACTCACCCGAGTCTGTTCCTCACTTTCAATGCTCTAAGAATTCAGTGACCACCTTTATAGTTCTTTCACATTGGTCTAAGAAGTGCCACAAAATTGCCTCTGGATTTGTCAATGATAAACTTTTATACTAGGGTTCAACCTTCCTCCTTCTAGCCTTAACATACACTAAAGAGTAC
This sequence comes from Ambystoma mexicanum, assembly GCF_040938575.1. Taxonomy (NCBI): domain Eukaryota; kingdom Metazoa; phylum Chordata; class Amphibia; order Caudata; family Ambystomatidae; genus Ambystoma; species Ambystoma mexicanum. Next base: position 1,319,604,050 of record NC_090935.1, on the reverse strand, counting down.
AGCTTAGGTGTAAATAAATGTTTTGGCATAAACTCATAATCACCTGAATTTCTGAACTTCCTCACACTTCCTTCACGCCTTTGAAGGAGGGGTTTGTGCAAATTCACCCTTGCATGTTATATGAAAGCTCCACAGCTCTAGCTCGTGATCATTCTTGTAGGGAGAAGCAAGAGGTTGCTTGGGTATTGGAGGGCAAGGTAGAAAATGGAAATAGGACAGGCTGGTTATTTATTTTTTTTATACCCTCTGTTTGTTGGAGGAGGAATGCTATCTGAAAAACCTTTCTGATGAAAACTTCACCAGAACTGGGGATGCCTCTTTGTTGTAACCACTACTGCATGTTACAAATATTAAATAACAATTTCACTGTAAATAGTTGTTGCAAAACAACAGAGTTTGCTTTTCATGAGCTGCTATGACTTTTAATGCTTTGTTAGCCTTTTATGCCTGGATTTTAATGACCTGCTGTACCTTGCTAGATGTGGATTTTTTTTTATTGTTTACAGCGCTCTACTTTCTGCCTTGCACTGTAGTGCTCCCAATCATCCTACTTTGATTCCGCTTGCAGGTGTATCAGTGATTCTGCTCCCATGCGTCCCACGGCAGTTTTGCCTCTAAGCGTCCCACTATGATTCTGCCCACTGAGATTTGCTCCCAGGCATCCCACTGTAAGTTTACTCCTCGATCCACAGATTGGTCTCCAAAGCGCCCCACTGCAGTTCAGCTCCTAGCTATACCTAAAGGCACTTTGCCTTAGAGCGAGTTTACTGCACTGTTAACATGGTACCGACTCCAGTCTGTTCCGTTATGTTTTACCCCAGTCTTTTGTGATGATTCACAGGATCTCGTCATTTCTTCCCAGAGGGGAGCCCTTCGCTGTGAAGCCAGGGAGGTGAGCCAGGGAGAGACTCCTCTCTTGGAGACAAAGACTCCTGTTCTGTGAAGGAACTTCCTGCCCTACTTTCCTATGAGCCCCTTAGACCATCATTACCCCAGAAGTCACAACCTGAACAAACCACTGTTTTATATTGTAATACATCTTCCAGTATTCAAAACCAACACAAATCCACTGAGAAGAAGAAGAGGGGTGGAGTGATGCTGATCACTCATCCATGGCAGGTAGAGAACATTGTGAAGAGGGGCAATTACAGAGGAGTAGAGGTCAAGACCCTCAAGCGGGGAAACAAGTAAGTCAAGACAGGGGATACAGGGATACCTGGAGAAGGTGGAAGAGTCCCCTTGAGGAATTAAAAGAAGTGATTAACTTTGTCACAAGAAATTATCTCTAGATAGGCTGTTAAGCCTGAGAGGGCCTGTCCAGGAAAAGGGAGTCATTATCCTTGAACCCCTTTTGTTTTGTTGGTTCAGGGTCAGCGTAGGGTAGTTTTTGGACAGAGGATGGACCATTTTGATTTGGACAACCTCACTAACGACGAGCACCCTAGTTAGATTTAGGTCAGGTACGGGAAACACCTTTTTTTGTTAAGGATAGATAGGCCTGCCTTTTGTTTATTATTTGAATAGAATCACAGGTAGAAATACCACCTCTTTTTTCGTCTACTTCTGCTGACCTACCACACTTTCTGCAACGTGATTTGGGAACATTCACTGCACACAGTCCGCAGTTAGAATCACTGGCATATACCACAGTGTCACCTCACAATGACCCTACCAGAGGAGCACCACTACAAGGATTTCACCACAGCCATTCTGAATGGATGCCTCAAAGGCCCAATTAATTCTCCAGTGACTATTCCCCATGCTTACCCATTAACCGTGGCTATTTTCACTGTACTATTCTAACTGTGTTGTTTTCACTGCAGATGTTCTTTGCAATCGTTTTTTTTAGAAAAGGTGTTCCCTCCTAAACCCCACTTAACCCACACCCACCACTTCACCCTGCCACCAACCACCACAAATCCCCTACCCAAACACACAACACACATGTAATTATATATATATATATTTTTTTTTTTAAATCACCAAAACGGATGCAGCAAAAACACCACTATTTAAATGGCCGAGTTGAAAATAGCCATGATTAAAACACGGTAACCGTCTCAGGATGCTACACCTCTCCAAATAACTTATCTCTCGCAGTCTGACCAGCAAAACCTTTCACTATGACCCTACAAATTTCCTTTCTGGACACAGAAGCATCAAATGCTCTTGGCACAAACCACCAAGATACAGAGCCACACACAGTATCCTGGTTCTCCAGAACTGCATGTATCAACATAACAGCAATCCTCCCTCTTACCGATTCGCAGAGTCCCAAAAGACTATTCAATTGACAAGGCAGCGCGGTATCAAACCCAACAACACAACATAACATACTCCATGAAAAATGACCTATTCATCATAGAGAGATTATCACTAGCCAGAGTGTCAAGATATAATAATTCCTAAACGAAAGAAACAAATGACCATGGTTAAACACTTTTATCAGAACGACTTTCTTATTCAAGCAGGGATACAACAACAGATTTCAAATTAATTCCAGTCCATTTCCTTTCCTTCCTTTTATATTTTATCTCCATCTGCCGTCTTTATTATGCAGAAGGATAGCTTTACTTAGGAGGTACATTGTGTATGTACTTCTTTCCTGAGAAAGTGGTTCTTCTAAGCTGTTCTTATCAAATTGAAAGAGTATATGGGCAGGGTTGCTGGCAATCCCGCAGAGAATGACACAGCTGGTTCACTTTCACCCGAGTATTCATGCAGGGGCACCACAACCAGTACACCTCCTGAGACTCTGATTCCTAATGCGACCCCGATGACCAGCCCTGAGAACTCTGGTAGCGTACTGGCCAGAACTGGCATGGGTGAAAATGCTCTTGCTGCTCAGCACAGGCCAGAGTCCAACGATCAGTGCACCATTGAACTGCTCACAGGGGAGGGGCCGCTACCGAGGAAAAGCACTATGAGGGACCGCAAAGACGCTGAAATAACTGCACAGAACCTCCAACCCGATCTTAGAACACTGGCATCACCCCTGGGCTCCATTAGCCCCATCCTGACTACGGAAAACATGGAAAAGAGGGCACTGTGGACAACCTGTGTGCTGTCAATGAGAGCCCCTTTCACATAGGCTCAGACTTAAACAAGAAGGGGCTGGCCGCGAATGAAAAGAGTGGCACCCAGTCGAGCACCAGCCACTGCTGCTCATCTAGCAAACCAGGTTTACTCACCCTGTTCAATCCAGACCTCGTTGCCATGGGGGCACCCCTGGATGGGGGCTGTAAATGCAGCCTCATTTTGTCTGAGATAGCAGGCACAAAGAGGTTGCTCCTGGCACTCCTCGAGGCCCATGGAAGAGGGGGAGCAACCGGAGGGGCACTAACCAGATGGCAGAATGCACAGGTTGCTTCTAAACCATTGGAGAAGATAGACCGCCCCAATCATGATGTCCCCACTATTATGAGTATTACCCACAAGGCTGGGCTGACTTCCACCTTAGCAACCAGAGAGAGCGCTGCCACTTACTTCACCATGGCTGTTGAGGGGCACCAGGCCCCAAACCACTCAAGTCCCCTACCCCTTACACTGAGTGTAGCCACTCATGCAGCATTATCATCACAACAGATGACCGTTTGGAGGGTTGACCATGGACCTAGTGACATTCGTATGGATGAAAAGAAAGCTGACAGGGCTAGCTATGCACCTCACAACCTTGTTCCCAATGGTACTTGCCCGCAGAGACAAACCAGGTCAGGGATTGATAACCAGCAGGATGAGAGGGAGACGCATGAGGCAGGGGGGCTGTTTTTTTGGAGAAGGTGCTCTAACTGTCCCCTAATTGCCTAGAACCAGGGAAACGCTTATCAATAAGTTGTAAGAGTATATATAGCATTGTACTAAATATGATGGCATTTTATTGTGTTTTGCTGCAAAGGCAGTGGCATTTTTTTGTTGTTGTTGCCAGCAGTAAAATGGTACACACATACATATATTCTTTTGTGTTGCCAGTATAACATGTGAATATGTTGTTGGTGGCATGCAAGGTACACAATTTATAACACAGCAGGGCCCAGATGAAATACATACATAGATGCTTAGTGCTGCCAGGCCAAACAATGAACTGCACCATTTTTGTTTTGGATACCTCATGCATGAAAACTACATTAGAATATAAATAACTGACTAACTTAATTAACATTTACTAAACACTAATTCTAACTTGGCGCGCACCTCGAAGGACGACAAAGGACTGTTTACTGTGGGGAATTGCTGTTGGAGTGAATTGCCGTTCGTGTGAATACGCCAGCGCCGCTAAGAACTCAGCGTGCAGCTTCCACGAATAATAGAAGGAGGACGTCTCATCGTGCAACACAGGAAGCTGCCTGGAGGTGACTGATGAAAGTTGGCTAGAGACTGCCTGCATAGAGTGTGTTAGTTAATGGACATGTAATGGACTGCCTGTTTACAAGCCCGTTTACAAACTGCCTGTGTTTCTATAACTACTTCAAAAGGGTCTTTTCCTTCTTTCTAGGCAGCTCCCATTGGTCTGGTGTTGTGTGACACCCCCCCTTTAACCCCACCCACACTCTATAACTACCCAAGGTGCAGCGCACCTGCGCACGCACCTCGAAGGACGACAAAAGACTGTTTACTGTTCACTGTTAACAGTTAGCTGCACTACGATAGCCATCTTTCAGCTGAACATCTTTTCAAGGAACATAGATTGAAGCTAGCACAGCTAATAAAGAGGGAACTACAGATTACGGGTATTAAAAGTTGACTTCTTTTGACAAAAAAGGGAATTGTAATTATGAAAAACAAAAGATCTAAACTCCCAACTGTCATGAAAGACCCACGGGCTGACTTCTTTGCAGCAGTATCCACGCGCAGAGCCAGTTTAGCGAGAGCTGCTGCCTTACCGCTCCCTCCGCAACAATCTGATGAGGAAGAGGCATTAATAGAATGTGCGATTAACTGTTCAAATAATCTGAAAGCAAGCAAAGATAAGGGAATTGAAGAGCTACAATTGAATGTTAACTCGCAGTCCCTATTTGCTGAAGAACTAATTGACCTTCCTCAAAAAGATGCTTTGAAAGGTTTGTGGAACGAGTTAGCCAATACACAAAGGGAAGTAGATACAATTGAACAACAGTACGACGACACCCCTAATGTATTCAGAACAGCTGAATTGGACACCTTTCAACCGAATGATACCTCTGTCTCAGAAATCTCCAATGGAAGAGACTCTAATAATGAGCTATTTTTGGATAAAACAGATAATACAGATATCTGCACTTTGATGGGGATTTTCAATCGCCTAATCTTGAGTGAATTAAAAAGACAAACGGATCTACTACTACAAATTAACATATCGGTACAGCAGGTACCGGCTAAGTTTAATGAAATCCTAGCCAAACCTGTAGTAAAACCCGCAGTGATACCATCAAATGATAAAACACAGAGGAGAATCCTAGGAATTCAGAAAAAATATCTATTCCCATAGCAATTGTCATAGAAGACTCGCAGACACAAGGTAATCCAATCGAAATAAACTCACCAGGGACCAAGACATCGGCCCAGACTCAGGAACATGGCTTACCGTCAAACGGTGAAAAACTAGGAGAAAAACCTAATATATCGAAAAAAGAAAAAAAAAGCTACTACAGATGCAAAACAAAAACAAAAACAAGCATTTTGCCAAGACATCGCGTAAATTCCTAAGAGATGTGAACTTTAAAAATATGATAGACCCGGAACGGCAAGATCTAACCAGTCTGGACAAGACGGAACACACAAAAAAACAAACAGATATGGAAGAGGCCACAAATGTAAGGGGTGATGAGTTTAATGCTACCCAGTATGGGCAGCAGGAAAAATACTACGCCTCTGAAAAAACCATCTCTGAAACGATGAAAAGAAAAAAGGAATCCTTAGATATCGCTTCACAGTTGTCCTCATTAAAATCTGGCATAACCGACATCTTTGAAATGTTTAAAGCCAATGCCACAAAACCAATTGCAATGTCGAAATCTAAAAACATGACAACTGAGACTGATTATTCTCTGGGAGGCACTGCTGTAGGTCCAATCACGATTTTAGAAGACCATAAAGTCAAACAAGTCTCAAACTCGAATCTAAGTCTCAAGATTAAACCGTCTGGCCCAATTATTTCGGCCAATTCTGGATGTATGCAACAGCAAAAAAATATACAAGAAAATATTAGCCCGAAACAAACCACTAGCAATGACAGAACTAGCGAGGACAATACCTGGATGCAAAATGAAACACGAATTTCTTATAGTGAAATCCTGAACGCACTATTAGAAGATATCAACGACAATCTAGAATCGAAGATCGAATGTGCTAATGGTAAAGGTGAAATTGGGGCTGAAAAGACTCTTAATCAACAAGATATTAATAAGATAGTAAGAAAAATTCTTGAAGAACAAAACTATAATAAAAATCCAGTTGAAGATACTAAACCTTACTTAGAAATGAGAAAGACACAAAAGTGGTATGAAAATTACGAAGACAACGAAGAAGTACTAGATTTAAAAAACCCAGCTAGGGCTGATTTACCAAGTCTAATACTCACTACATTATTTCCTGAGGGTAGAATGTTAACCTTGAACCGCCCCTATATCATGTCCTTATTTGCTATGATCCCGACACTGGAGATGATATCCCCTGCTGAAATTGTTTTGGTAGACTTCATTCATAGAAAAAGATTTGACTACGTTCGATTGGTAATTCCATCAGCGTTAGTCAGAATGCAGTTGCTGAAAGAAGCCGAAACTTTGCAATGCAAAGGCTTTGACATATATCAATATAACTGTCCTGACCGTAAGCACGGTCGTAATAATTCGACTCAGGGGAGAAACGCTTATTTCAACCCAGAAATAAATAAAACATCGGAAATGGTTGATGTTCGCTCTGACAAGGTGGAACTAAGAGGCTTGATCCTTGCTTTAAAAAATGCAATTGAATCCCTAAAGACTTTGGCAAAGCCACTTTAGCGACAATGGTAAAGCCTCGATAGCATCCTGGAATACAATAGGTCATTCACAGCTGTTACATAACACAGAAGTAACTGATTTTTTGAGAAACTTTGATGTTGTGTTCTTTCAAGAAACTTGGGAAACCACACAACTGTCCTGGGAGAACTATTACACTTGGCAGATACACGCGGTAAAAGGCGATAAAGGAAGACCTATGGGTGGCCTACTTACTGCGTGTAAATTCACTTTGGATCCGGTGAATGTAGATGTATGGGCAGATCTAGAAATCTTCCTTGCTGTTACGTGTAACATCAGATTAGGAAATACTCGTATGAATGTATGTACTATTAATATTTACTGGAATCCTCTTAAATACACTGAAATTCAATTGCTGAAAGAAATTAACACTCTTACAAACAAAATTGATGTATGGAGGGAAACTATGTCGAATAATTTTGTGTTACTTGCTGGGGACCTAAATGCTGATTGCAATCTCAACAAGGTGGAGATTGATGAGTTGTTATGGGATATAGACGCGGCAGACAATAAATCAAGATCCATGTTACCTAGCAGTAAACGAAGAGGTGCGATTTGGTTGAACTTTATGAAAATTATGGGTTTAACCAAAATATACGACGACAAACAGACATGGCACGCGAGGGGTTTTGCCTCTATAGTAGATTACCTTTTTGTAACTCAAGGTTTTGAATGCTTTATGTCACAGCTAACTGTGGTAGAAATGCCTACAAGTGACCATAACTTACTTGCAATTGAAATTCCACACACTGAAAATTTAAATAAATATTCAGTCTATGATGAAGAAATACTTACCAATAGCAAAGGTACGAGGATTCGATGGTCTTACAATAAAAAAAAAAAATTCACTTCCGCATTGTACAAAGACTGGGGACACATGTCGAATGAAAAGAAAATAATTAATCTGTCAACTAATGGGTTTACTCATTATATAAATACAATTACACAAAAATCATGTATAAACAAAATAAGAAACTCTAAGAAAAAGACACACATACATGTGTTTGACAATCAGACCTTATCTAAAAAAAAAGAGTTGAGACAAGAAATTCGTAAGCTAAAAAATGGGTCCGACCCAATAGCAAAGAAAAGAATTCAAATTAAAAAATTGAAACAAGCATACAAGAACTGGCAAATTGCTAGTAAAGGGTACAGAGATCAAATGGATGGCGAAAAAATATTGGCGATATGTAAAAGTAAAAATACTTCCAATTTCTGGTTATTGCTAAATGACACTTTGATTACACAAAAAGAGATCCTGTTTGCGCAAATCAGCGAAGATATGTGGAAAAGGCACTTTGTAGCTTTTATGAGGTAAATTGTGATGAAAATATACTGAACACCAACACTATACAAGAAAAGGAAACAGTTAAATGGGATTTGGATATCTCGCCTCACAATATATCGAAGTTGATTGGGAAAGCTAAAAAATCGGGAGCCCCGGGGCCAAATAATTTATCAAGTTTGATAATGAAAACTGATATTCACCTGTGGGGAGAAATTTTACATAATTGTTTACTGACATAATACCAGAATCATGGAAACTCGCCATAGTGATTCCTATATATAAAAAAGGCATGAGGTCTGCTCCGGATAGTTATAGGCCTATAGCAATATCCGACCCTGACTATGAGATTTTTACGTCTATTATATTAAAAGAATTGGACGATTGGATTAGCAGATGTAAAATCCTTGATATTAAACAAATCGGTTTCAGAAAGAAATTGGGCACAGATTGTGGTGGTTTGGTATTGAAAAGTCTGCAATCTAAAGCTCTCAAAACACAAGGTGCCACAATTTTTGTGGCGGCAATGGACCTCTCTAAAGCGTTCTACCTGGTGGACCGACACACGCTATGGGAAATGTTAAGAGATTTAGCGATTCCTGCACATCTCCTTGAAATGATTATGGAGCTATACTCTAACACTAAAATTAAAATCAGACTAAATTCAGAAGGGAAGTTATCTTCTAAACAGGTAATTCCAAATGGGCTGAGACAGGGATGTAAACTGGCTGCCACTTTATTTAACCTTTATGTTTGCAGAGCGGGTTATGAAATGAAAGGGAAAGGTTTGATAGCACCCAAATTAGGTGGTATCACTATAGAATGGCTAGCTTATGCTGATGATTTTTTACTTCTCGACTGCACTAAGGTCGGTTTGCAGAGACTCATAAATGCTTTTGTACTGTTTATCGCTAGCATTTGGTTAAAAATGAATGCGTATAAAACAATGATTATGTGTCTAGGTAAGTGTTGTAAAAATCTTTCACGTTTATCTTGGTATTGTCAAGGGAAAAAAATTACTTGTCAAAAGACTTTTAAATACTTGGGATACCATTTTACAGGCAACGGTTCCATGGCAATTGTGAAAAGACAGTTAAGAACTAAAGCTGACATGATTTTAAGACAGATGCGTAAATTTGACGCGAAATTTGGGAGATTTACAGCTACACCGCTAAAACAGTTTTACACCATGTCTGGTATTCCTAAATTAGTATATGGTCTAGAATTCTATGACCTGGAAAAAACTGACCTGATGAAAAAATTAGAAAGTGTAATTTGGAAAGGTGTGTTATACTTTATTCCCAAGTGTATATCGATTGAATTAATCAGATACAAATTTTTCTTACAGTCGTTGAAATCTATTATTGTGTGGAAGAAAATACTATTATGGAGGAAATGTTCATTGATCAATATAAATTCACTCTATACGCTAGCAGGGAAAGATACAACAAATGTGTTTTGTACAAATTTGAAAGAAGAAATTGAAGAAATCCTGGGGGATGCAGGTATATCTCTTGAACTGCTCGCTAATAATCCTCTGAAAGTAAAAAACATCTTGAAATGTAATGATTGGCAACAGACTCTGGACGCAGTAGCGCAATCAAAAACTGCGAATCAAGCCTATTGATGCTGGAAATTTAAACCCTGTTTGGAGTATTACTTGGAAAAATACCCGTCAAGGAATTTTAGAAATACTTATATGAGAATCCGCTTTGATGTGCTTAAAACTAACTATGTCTTAAAAAGATGGAATATGCTAAAAGATGAATGGCGTTGGTGTAAATACTGTAAAAAAGAAGGGGTGGAAGAAACCTTGAAGCACCTTATTTTGTTTTTGTCCTGCACACCTGAAAGAACGAATACGATATTTTGAGCAATTTATAAGTTACTTACATTGTGTAGATACTGAGTTGTTATGGTTCCAGATTCGACATAACAACTCAACGGTCCTGAAATTAAGAATCATTGCCTTTTTAAAGAATTTTTGTGCACTTTCATGATATGTTATACTATGAAATTTTAAATTCATAAATTCATAAAATTATGATATTAGGTTTGTTTTAGGAAAATCAAATGATAATGTATTACCGTAGTTTTAAAACGATTGTTTATGTAATATTTGTGTTTTTCTTTGTTTTCTATGTGATCTCTTTTTGTAAAGGTTTAAACAAACCATACACAAATAAATAAATAAATAAAATTCTAACTTCCCTAACATTATAATGTAGTCTCATGTCCTAAATGAGGTGAAAATACATATTTTGGTAGCACTGCTATAATTCGTTTTCAAATGCACAATGCATTTGTTTTTTTGTTTTTTTTTTCTCTCTTTCTGTATTAGTTTGCAGAAAACAGAGGGGAAGAGGCAGCAGGAAATAAAATTGAAACAGTTGCTCAGAGAGCAAGGATCTCATTGTTATAAAAATTAAGGGTGGTGCTGAAAACATGCTTTTAACCTAATTGGAGGAAAGTGTCTGAAGATATGCCACGTCAAAATGGAAATGATCCGAGTTTTGCTGATCCCAAAAACTGCGGAGGGGAGTTAGTTTGTGGAGACTGGCCTGTGAAGACAGAAGTCCAAAGTGTCACAGAGCGCTAGTTAGAGAGTGTCTCGTCGTGCTTCCCAGACACACAAGATTACAGGAGCCGTTCGTGCTGACTGGGCCTGTCCTTGTGAGGCGAGTGAAACAAGGTCGCGTGGGGGACTTCAAAGAAACACTTTTGGTAAGGAGATATGTACAAGTGAGGTCACTGTGTAATGTCGCACGGATGACTGAGCTGTAGTACAGTGTAGACAGGATTGGAAATCCATGCATTTTTATTTCGTCATGTTCAGAATGTGGGAAAATTAACCCATGTTTTAAAAGGCTTGTTTGTTCTGTTTCTCTTTCTTTTTGTATTTCAGATGATGATGCAATGTATCCATGGTAAGATTTGTTAATATGTGAATAAGGTTCAAATATTAAGTATTCATGAAAACAAATGGTTTAGTGTCAATTGTTGCATCTGTGGAGTTATGTATAAATATACAGGGGAGATTCATTTTGTTCAGTAATGCATTTGTCAATATACCACTGCATATGAAACAGCAATCCAAAAGAAGCTAATAATATTCAGTGATAAAGCAGTTTAGTGCGTGTGTGTGTGTGTGTCTTCATTGCATGATGATGGGAGGTAATCTGAGTTTATATATAGATTACTGAACGTCCATGAGCCAGCAATACTTTATGACATAGATCACTGGATGTAAATAAGCCAGTGACACCGGCCACAATCTATAGGTGGCACTAAATAAGATTGTTGGTTTTCTATAATGTGCATATGTCCAAGGCTCTCTATAGACCACTGGAAGGTACTCTAATAAAAGGGAAGGTTTTGTTTTATGATGGGGTTATAATATAAGGAAGAAAACTATGCTCACCACTAAATATCACAAAACAATATATCACTAGATTCCCCAATATAAGATAACAAGGTATGGTCACTAAATTAATATGAGGCCAAACCCAATCTAAATACAAGGCAAATTTTCCACCAAACTACCGCTCATATTTTGACGCTAAGAAAATACTGCCAAACCCCAAATTTACCCCAAGAAGACAAAATATCATACATATATGGTGTGTTCTACATATATGGTGTATTGGCCGGGAAAGTGGCTGTAGAGCACCTACTGGGCGTGGCAAGTGTGTCTCACACTACCATCCGTAAATTAAAGGGAACCCATTTTATGAGAGCAGTGTGACACTAGAAGTGAATTTTAAAATGTCTCAAATGGAGGCCATATTCCCAGAGCTAGTGCAATATCTGGAGGCAAAGCTATATGGCACATGGAACATGGTCATCAAATAATGCCACAGAATGGCATGACCGCATATATGGTGAAGTGCAGAAAGAACCATTAGACAGCATTTTGCAGAATTTAGCATAATTAAGGTCTGTCTTTTGAGATTATTAAATGCTGCTGATAAACATGCAGAGAAAGATTGTCTGATACGGCTATGTGCCAAGACATGGTTCATTTTAAATAGGTCTCTGCGAATGCAAGAAAATGATGCCAAGCTGATTAGCAGGTTAAAGATTGAACGAGATGGAGCTAGTGAACAAGAGGAAAAATTAAGAGCCGAGCTAGAGGTATGTCAAAAGGACATGCAGTCAAAATGTAAAGATCTCTACGTTCAATTGTCCCAAAGAAATAAACAGTTTGAGGATAGTGAACAAGAATTAAAACACTTGAAAGCGTTGGTAGATCACATTAGACAAGATAAAGATGAAGTTGTTTTGGAAATGCAGATTTTACAAAAAAAAAACTTTGAGAAAGAAAGTGATCTTCAAAATGCTGAAGAGGAAATGGTTAAAATGTTTCAAGAAAGAGACAAGAGAGACAAAGAATTCAATGAATGCCAAATTCAAATGAGTGATATGCAAGATGTAATTAATAAGATGAGTGATGAAAACAACTATTTGCGTAAGGACGCAGATAGGCTCCTTAAAAAGTGCAAGGATTTGGAACAGCAAATATGCCTTTCCAGGTCCCAGGACCAACGACAGGGCACCACATTCAATGGAGTTGAGGGGAATTCTATTTCTGCACAGAGAACTAGTGCCCCAGTGGCTGGGCCGGTGACTGAACTTGGTTGCAGCACCCTTGGGGGATTTGACACACCCATTGGGGGCCGCCACCAATCCCATACGCCTGAAACAAGGGTTGAATCACAAAGTAATGCAATTCCATGCATAGCAATGAGTAGCCGTATTAAAATAATGAAATCAATCAAGGCTCTGATCAAACCATTTTAAAAAGGAGGGTAGTGCTCTGTAGAGGACCATTTAGAAGCGGTACATGATATATTTAAAGTCCTTCAGATACCGAAACAACAATACAGACAATACTTTCATTTAACTGTGGACCCTCCCAGAGCCAGCATCATTAGAGGATTAAATGAACAGCAGAACATGACGTGGGCAGAGTTTGAAAAAGAGATTAGACGTCATTTTTCTCCATTCCAAGAGGCGAAAAAAGTTGCTTGCACAATTACGGCGGGGCCTAATAAGTCACCTCGCCAATTTTTCCAAAATTTAAAAATAGCTTTTTCTCATTTTGATGTATCTTTTGACCCCAATTCCAATGAGTTTAAAACTGGCTACTTCTATGGGCTACAGAAAGGCATCATATCACAGTTAGTCCATGAATTTGACCGTGACAAGTCCCGTTAATGGATTGTGCACCAAAGTACAAACCTATATGAGGTGCTATATTGTCAGGGTAGAGAGAATGATAAAATGAAAGACACTAGACCAAAATCTAAAGAATCCTCAGCAACAGTGATGGAGATTAGGTCAGCCAAAATGTCCCTGGAGTTTGCTCAAAGTCCAGGTAAAAATAATGCGACACCTGAACAAAGGGGTAATCAACAAACGTTGTCACTCCCTGCACCAATTTATTTTAAAATTTCGTTATTGGCATTTATAACAGGTACAACAGCAGTGTGGCAGTGGGTGCCATATAAGCCAGTAATTTAATGAACAGTAAAACACTTTAACATGAAGCATTTAACAATAACAGTAATTGTCTCCAAGTGGTCGGTAAATAGTTATTTTGAGAGGGTCAACACGGGAAGGAAAAGGAAAGAGTCCAAGAGGAGGGGGGACCAGGTATATTCAGGCGGTGGTCTATTCAGGTGTCTTGTGATGAATAGGTCAGTAAGCATAGGAGTGAATCATTCAAGGGGGTTTGTCGTCATTGGAGGGGTGTAACAAGAGCCCTTGTGAGGGGCTTCCAAGCATCAAGTGATTGACTAGCATCCTCAGGGGACCAGGCAATGCCTTCCTCCCAGGCCGAAGTCTCCACCCCAACCCAGCACTCCAGGTCATTGCGCCATGCATGGAAGTGTGGGCCAACTGGGGGTTTCCACGCCATGGCAATGGTCCTTTTGGTGAGGATGCATGCCAGGTCCATGAGCTTTACTATGTGCTTGATTTTAGCTAATCTGGGGTAAGTCCCTAGAAGGCACTCTCCGGGGGTCCACTCATACCTGGTCATGCCAGCTCTCCTACAGGTTCGCTCAACTTCGGCCCAGAGTTGTTGGGCCTTGACTCACTCCCAGAACATGTGCATTAGGTCCGCTTTGTCTCTGTTGCACCAAGGACAGTTATGCTGGGGTTGCTCGTAGATCTTCGCTATTCTGTGGGGTTGGACTCGGGCTCTTCAGGCCAAGTATCCCATTTGGTTTGCGCTAGTTTCCGGATCATTAGGTACCAAAGGAATTGGCCACTAGGTATGTCATCTTCAGATTGTAAGGAGGAGAAGTCTCGGAAGGAGCCTTCGTTATATAAGTCCCCCCAGGTGTACACTCCCAGCCATTCCCAATATCTAATGGTCGCTAGATCGACACTGTTCTGGCACAAGTCGGAAAGGAGCGGGATGTCCGGGGTAGATGCGTACTTCAGGTGGAGAAGCGATTTTGTTCTGAGCCATATTTGTTTTCCTAGGGCGGCAAAAAAGGGGGTCCCGCCAGTGAGGTGTTGGGGAGCCCAAATGAGTTCATTCAGCCGGATTGGAGCGATTGGGTGCTGCAGTAGTGCCGTTTCAGGAGTGACGTCATCAGCCAGCCATTTGGCTACAAAGCTGAGCTGGGCTGCCAAATAATACTTCTCCAGGTCAGAGAGTTGAATGCCGCCCTGTCTGTACGGAAGGGTTAACGAGGATAGTGCCAATTTGTGTATGCCTTTCCCCCTAAGAAATCTTTAAGTATCGCCTCTAGTAGTCGGAAAAAGGGAGCTTTAATATAGTAGAAAACATTTTGAAATCCGTAGAGAAACCTGGGGAGAACAATCATTTTGACGATGGATGCCCTTCCCATCATGGACACGGGGAGTCGGGACCAGAACCCTATCGACTTGCGTAGAGGGGGCAGCGCTGACGCTGTGTTATTTTCATGCATGAGCTCAGGCGTGTGGTAAATATTGACTCCAAGGTAGCGGAATGTGGTGAGGCGCCAATTCACCTCCAAAGAAGGCAGGTCGTCCATGTGTTTACTTTTGAGGCCTCCCAATGGGAAGAGGCAGGATTTACTTCTGCTAAATTGTATGCCTGATACTTTGGCGAAGTTGCCAAGGACCTCCAGCATGGTCGGGACGTTCAGGTGCGGGTCTCTTATATAGAGGCGGACATCGTCCACGTACAGGGATATTATATGATCTGACCCGTCCAGCCGTATGCCGGCATCAAAAAAATGTTTTCTGAAATAGATGGCAATAGGTTCGAGCCCAATTATGTAGAGCATGGGGGAGAGAGGGCAAACCTGCCTAGTGCCCCTTTGTACGTCCCAGGCTGCAGATATAAGCCGTCCGGATTTCACTCGTGCCCTTGGTTTAGTATAAAGGACCTTGACCCACCTAATGAATTTCTCTCCAAAGCTGAATTCCTGGAGCACCGCCAGCAGCCACTCCCAGAAGATGGAGTCAAATGCCTTGATGGCATCCAAGGAGAGCAGAGCGTAGGAACCCCTGTCTAGGTTGGTTTGAGACAAAACATGTTGGAGCCTGCAGAGGTTGGCGGCCTGGTACAAAGCCATTTTGGTCAGGATGCACCACCCCTCATATTACCCTAGAAAGCCGCTTGGCTAGGATCGTTGTCAGAATCTTGACGTCGTAATTGAGCATTGCAAGTGGGCGGTAAGAGTCACAATCTTCAGCAGGTTTGTTGGGTCACTCCCTGCACCAATGTTTCAATCACATGATCCTAGGTACTTAGGGGACAGACCCCAAGCAAGATATCGGTCTGATATGTCAGTTAAGAACAATAATCAGAGACAAAGTCAGGATCAAAGAAATAATGGTCCCTACCAGACATTGGGACACAAAGCAGATTTGATCCTAAACCATGACATATGGTAATCAGGATAGACCCCGATATGTGGATCGATTTACTGAAAATGGGAATCGGCATAGAGGACAATACTCAAAAAATGAGAGACAGGACATGAGGCAGAGTATGAATTATGCCCCACGTCAATACAATGAATCACCATCACCAGGGGACTACAACCAAAGGATATGTGCATCCCGCTCACCTCCATATATAAATCAAGATTTCAGAAAAAAACACTATAGAGAGATATCAGAATAGATTCAATCAGGAGGAAAACAACCAATATCGACCTAGGCCGTGAAGAGAAGATTTTAGAGAGATGAACAAGTTACTTCTTACCTTGTAACGTTCTTTCGATGGGATGTTCCTCCGACGTATTCCTTATCTTAGATAGATATCTCTTTCCAGCTTTGCTGGCCTCGGAAAATGTTTCTCTAGAGGGCGCTGCGCGTCGACGTCCGCCGAGTCGATGTCCCTCGACAGCCGCCGTATCGACGTCGACATCATCCTGCCTATAAAGGCCGCGCGCAGCGTCCGTGGCTCAGTTCCGTTTTGTAGCCCACAATTATTCTTTCTGGACTAGACTAATCACCCTGAAGGAGCGTAAGCTGCAACAACAAGGGAAGTAGTACTGCGGGGATGGATGGGAGGGTCGATAAGGAATACGTCGGAGGAACATCCCATCGAAAGAACGTTACAAGGTAAGAAGTAACTTGTTCTTCGAAGGGATTGTGTCCTCCGACGTATTCCTTATCTTAGATAGGCTCCCATAGCAGTATTCTGTTATTGGAGGTGGGAGTACTGGCTTCATGCTTCCTTTTATTGATGAATAGAGTGCAATACTGCCCTTCCAAACCTAGTCTCTTGACTGGAGGAGGAATCCAAGTTGTAAAACCGTGTAAAGGTATGGACGGACAACCATGTGGCAGCCGCACATATGTCTTTAACCGGCACTCCTCTTTTGAGGGCCGATGAAGCTGCGATACCTCTGGTCGAATGAGCCCTAAGATTTTGAGGGGGCTCTTTTCCTGCCAGTTTATAACATTCCAAAATGGCTAGAATGATCCATCTGGAAATGGTCTACTTAGTTATCGGTAACCCCAGCTTGTGACCTGCGTAGCCTACAAACAGCTGGTCTGCCTGTCTTATCCTAGCCAGTCTACTGATGTAAAATTTAAAGCCCTTCTTGGGTCCAGCCTGTGTAACCTCTCTTCCTCTTTCCCCGGATGAGGAGGAGGATAGAAAGATGGAAGGGTAATCTTCTGAGTGATATGGAATTCAGAAACCACCTTTGGGAGGAAATTAGGCTTCACTTGCAGGACAACTTTGTCTTTGTGAAAGATTGTATGAGGGGGTTTACAAGAAAGAGCTTGTAACTCGCTCACCCTTCTAGCAGATGTAAGTGCTATTAATAAAACAGTTTTAAGGGTAAGAAATCTTAACGAACAAGAATGGAGTGGTTCGAAAGGTGTGCCCATCAGGAAAGTTAGGACTAAGTTTAAATCTCATAGGGGAATCTGGAATGGTTTTGGGGGATAAACGTTAGTTAACCCCTTTAGAAACTATTACCAAGGGTAACTTGAAATAGGATGGTTCTTCCGCAGTGCGCTTAAAGATGGATAGCGCTGCGAGATAGCCCTTAATGGTGCCAACTTGAAGGCCTGAATTCGCCAAATAGAGTAGGAAGGACAAATCCACTGGTGTACCACATGAAAAGGGGTCGATATTCTTTTCTCTACACCAGCTGCAAAATCTGTTCCAACGGCAGCGGTATAAAGACTTTGTTGCTGGCCTCCTTGCCGAAAGCAACACCTCCATAACATCATCAGGGAGGTCCCAATCCTTGTACCTCAGCCTTTCAGAAGCCAAGCGTGAAGGTTGAGGGTTTTGATGTCTGGATGGAGAACCTGACCTCCCTTCTGTGAGAGTAGATTCTCTCTGAGTGGAAGTCGAATTGGAGGGCAGATGGACAAGTCTAGAAGGTCCGGGTACCACGTTCTCCTGGCCCAATCCGGGACAATTAGGATCATGGAATCTTCTCAACCTCCTGATCATTTGAGGAATGACAGGGACCGGTGGGAACTCGTACAGAAGCGGAAACTCCCAGTCCACTATGAACGCGTCTCCAAGAGCTCCTCTTGGGGGAAATTCACTTAAACAGAACAGATCGCACTTCCTGTTGACACTGGTGGCGAACAGATCCACCTGAGGGGTTCCCCAAAGGGCGAAGATCTCTTGAAGGACTTCCTGAGCTAGTTCCCACTCGTGGGAGACTGTGCTCTGCCTGCTCAGAGCGTCCGCTGTCAAGTTCTTCTCTCCGGCTAGGTGAACTGCCGATAGAGAGATTCCTTCTTGGATTGCCCAAAACCAGAGCTGCATCGCCTCTCTGCACAGAGGTAGTGATCCTACGCCTCCTCTTTTGTTGAGGTAATGCATGGCCACTGTGTTGTCCGTTATTATCAGGACATTCTTTCCTTGTACAGATGGCAGGAACGCCTTCAGCGCAAGTCTGATGGCCCTCAGCTCTAACAGGTTGATATGTAGTCTGGACTCCGATGGAGACCAACGACCGCTGATGGTCAAGTCGTTGGCGTGGGCTCCCCACCCCGTGAGTGAGGCATCCGTGACTACTGTTATCTCCGGCCAGGGTTGCCAAAACTGTTCTCCTTTCAGAATGTTCTCCTGACAGGCCCACCACTGAAGGTCTCGAGCCACCCTGTCGGGAACCTGAAGAAGATCTGTCATTCTTCCTGAGAATTGTGACCACTGAGTCCTCAGTGCCCACTGGAGGGATCTCATTCTCAGGCGAGCCTCTGGCACTAGGAAAATGCAGGATGCCATGAGGGCTAGCAACCTCAAAAAGTCGAAGGCTGGGAGACGTTGGGCATTTTGGAACTTGGTAACCATCTGTAGAATATCTTGAGCCCTCACCTCTGGTGGCGAGGCTTTTCCCAGGGAAGTGTCCAGGATCGCTCCGATGAACTGGAGTCTCTGCGATGGTATCATTTGTGACTTCTTTAAATTGAGGGAGAAGCCCAGACTGTGAAGGGAGTGGCAAACGTGATTTAGCTGGATCTGAGCTTGTTCCGAAGATACAGCCCTGATCAACAAATCGTCCAGGTAGGGGGTAGACGTGAATCCCTTCCCTCCTTAGACTTGCTGCCACTACCGACATTAACTTGGTGAAGACCCTCGGGGCGGAGGTCAGCCCAAATGGCAGCACTCGAAATTGATAGTGAGAGTTGCCAATTGCGAACCTCAGGTATTTCCTGTGTTTGAGATGGATAGGCACATGGAAATAAGCGTCCTGAAGGTCCAGAGATACCAACCAGTCCTGGAACTGAAGGGCCTGAAGGATCTGAGAAAGAGTTACCATCTTGAATTTGTCTTTCCTGAGGAATTTGTTCAATTCTCGCAAGTCCAAGATGGGTCTCAGTCCTCCGTCTTTCTTTGGAATGAGAAAGTAAGGGGAGTACCAGCCCTTGTTCCTCTCCGCTACAGGTACCGGTTCTATGGCACCTTTCTCTAGCAGGTCTAAAATTTCCTGCAAGAGGAGTGGATCTGGAGCTTTTTGAGAGCTGATCCCCGGTGGATGACTCTGAGGTATGCGTAGGAGAGGCAGGCAGTAACCTTGTGCAACTGTCTCCAATGCCCAAGCATCTGACGTGATAGCCTGCCATTCCGCCAGATGTTGAGTTAACCTGCCTCCTACAGGTGTCTTGTGAGGGAAGTCCTCAGAGTGGTTTTGGGGCGGCTGATGGAGATGCCGATGGTAAAGAGGCACCTGCTGTTGCTGCGGCTTTTGAATATCTACCCCGTCCACCTCGGGTAGTTCTTCTTTGTCCCCTTTGAGCCGGTCGTCCTCTACCTCTTCCGAATGCGGAGTAGAAGTGAAAGGACTTGCCTCTCGCAGAGGTTCCTGTGGGACGAAAAGGTGTCTGACGGATTGCAGCGCCTAGGGATTTTGCTGCTGCTTTTGATGTTTGCAGTTTTTCTAAACTGTCATCCGCCTTTTTCCCCAAACAAAGAAGAGCCATCGAATGGCATGTTCAAGAGCCTGGCTTGCACATCTGGGGCAAAACCAGACTTTCTCAACCAAGCGAATCTCCTGGTTGTTGTACTTGCCGCCATTGCTCTGCTGATACTGTCAGCCGAATCAATGCCCGTCTGGAGGGATTCGCACATAGCGTCTTTACCGTCCTGTATGATATTTAGGAACGCCTCCCTTTCTTCTCCCTCCGGGATGCAGTCAGCCGCTGTAGAAGCACACTCCCAAAGTGTATGGCTGAATCTAGCAAGGGTGCAAGTAGCATTAACAGATTTTAACGCCATGCTACATGCCAAAAAAACTTTCTTTGCCATAGCATCATATTTCTTATCGTCCCTGTCCTGTGGGACGGTAGGGTAAGCAGTCTTGATGTCAGTAGAAGATGCTGCCTGTACCACCAGACTTTCTCGGGATGGGTGTTTTGACAAAAACTCCGGGTCTGCAGAAGATACCCTGTATTTAGTAGACAGTTTTTTATTTACTGCCGGGACGACATCTGGGGTTTCCCAGTTCGTCATGATTTTCCTTTGAAGAGCTTTATGAAAAGGCACTACATGATCCTCCTGTGGACCTTTATCAAGAATATCCGTGAGGTCATCTTGTTGGAAAGCCTGTGAAGGTGTTGACCACCCCATAAATTCTGTGATCCTGGCCATTAAGGCTCTATAAGGGTTTCAGCATGCTCCCCCGGGTCTGGCCTAGCGAACTCCACCTCAGGGGAAGTGTCTAACCCACTTGCCTCATGTAAGGAATCATGGAGATCCTTTAACCTGCGTTCTTCTGAGGATAACTCCTCTTGAACTGGGGTTGCAGGTCCCTGCAACTCAAATGTCTCTTCTTGGTCAGATAGTTCTCCCTCTTCCATAATTGAGGACATAGTTCTCAATTGTTCTGAACTCACAAAGGGTGTGAAACCCATCTCCAAGGCAGAGGGTGCCATACTTGTTGTAATCGGCCTCGAAAACGTTGATGTCGTCGACGCCGACGTCGAAGGCTTCGAGTGTGGCGTCGAAAACAAAGGCGGAGACCTCGAGGACCTCGATAGAATTGGGATTCTGCTCGAGGAAGTCGACAATCTCAACGCCACCGTCATCGAGGACCTGGGGATAGCCATTGGGTGCGCCGCAACCGTGACTTTCCTTGGCGTCGACGCCTGTGTCGAAGATGGCGTCGAGTCGACAGACCCGTGTGTCGAAGGTCCCTTCGACAACGGCGTCGAAGACACCGATCTCGGCGTCGACGGAACCTTCGTCGACAGCGTCGACGGAACCTTCGAAGAAGGTTTCGAGGTCATAGCTTTACTCGAGGCTTTGTGACGCGCTCAAGAAGCTTCCTTCGCCGGGTACTGCGACTCGTGGCGTTTTTGACCTTCGGGTCTTTCGACCAGAGCATCGCTCTCGGCAGTCTTCGAGGGGGTCGAGGCCGCTTTCTCAAAGACGCTCATCATATTTTTGCAGAATTCCTCCCATTCAGCCCGGGAACTATGTTTCGTGGGGCAAGGGATTCTCTTAGGAGAAACAGAGGAAGAGGAGGACGGAGAAGGGGATCTTCGACGTCTCCTCTTCGAGTGCTTCGATCTCGAGGAGTGATGGGACCCACTCCGAGACCTGGAGCGCGAATGGTGACGAGGAGACGATTGTCTCGACTTCGTCGAGGAAGAAGAAGCTTTTGAAGTCTTACCTTTTTCCAGCTTCCCCCTACGCTCCTTCAGGGCCTTAGCTGTCATGGACATACAGTCCTCGCACTCCGAACAATGGTGTTCAGCTCCCAAACACCACAGACAAACTCTGTGAGGGTCAGTCAGCGACATCTTTTTCCCACAGTCTCGCCATTTTTTGAAGCCGGACCGAGGGGTCGTCTGTTCCGACGAAGAAGCCATCGAGTATGGATCGAATATCTCGAGGAAATAGGATAAATTCTCTACGAAACTGAGCAACGATATTCCGAGGCACTGAGTAAGCGTGGAAAAACGGAACTGAGCAACGGACGCTGCGCGCGGCCTTTATAGGCAGGATGACGTCGACACGGCGGCTGTCGAGGGACATCGACTCGGCGGACGTCGACGCGCAGCGCCCTCTAGAGAAAAATTTTCCGAGGCCAGCAAAGCTGGAAAGAGATATCTATCTAAGATAAGGAATACGTCGGAGGACACAATCCCTTCGAAGGAAAGATTCCAGCATCTCAAAGCCCAAGTGAAAATGTTGGCTGAACAAATAGGAAAGCTCTGTACGGCACAAAAACAGTCATCAAAGGAGGGTGCAGAAGGCCATAACAATGACCGAGTGGTTTCTGATAAGTGACTAAAGAAAAATACCTATAGTGCTAAAAAGACAGATTGCCCTGATCTAGTTTTGCATAATGACTCTGAGAAGTTTAATGATTTAAAAACAAAAATATCTGCAAATGAACATGTGACAGAAGTTGCAAATACATCTAAAAAAGAAGTTTTTTTTAACCTGGAGTTAAATCAAACGTTGGAGATTTGCACAAATGAAAAAGGCAAACATGAAATTCCAAAAGAACAAAGGGACAGATTTAAGAAAGACAACTCATGCATGGGTAATGCAATTGAAAAGGGAGTACGTGGGGATGTTAGAATGCTTTCCCTAGACAATCAAAACACTAACCAAATACAGGCAGAAAGAATAAGTACTCAAAAGGGGGGTACAGATCAATCACCTGAAGAATTCTTTGAACCACAGATTTCTGAGGAAGTTAAAAAGATTGATTCCATGTCAAATATCCCCAAATGCCCAGGATTAGAAAATGACAAATTACCAAGTAATGTTTCTACGCGTATTCAGTTGGAGAATTGTAGTGTGAAGTCTGATGATCCCCGGATGGAAGGGCGAACAGTGGCCACACTCTAAAGGACCTCTGAATATGGGGAGATGAGTAAAGGTTCTCAAGACGAAAATGGACAAAAAGGAGGGAAAAATGTCCATTCATTTACCAATGTGCTTAGCCAAAAGTGAAAAAGGTCTGACAAAGGCGAGTCCTGAAATCAGTAAGAATTCACACTTTTTGTATGTATTAGAGGAAGTTGAAGACAGGTATTATGCTCCCATCACTGTGGAAGAGAAATGCAATACTTTTCCCATGATTGAGACAGGGCGCACAGGCCACAATCATGTCCAAAGAGTTGGTAAAAAGTATCAATGAAGAGAGATCTCCACAGAACCAAATCACAGTGATGCAGAGTGAAGGTCCAGTGCATAACCTTAACGGTGAGGAGGTACCTATTGTGGGTGTCACTGAGGTTGACATAAAGATGGGAAAACACAGAATGGAACAGGAAGTGTGATCACATCTATTTGTGAAATTACATTCCTAATGGGAACAGATTGCCTGAAAAGATTGTCTCCTCTCATAGATGGGGTAAATGGGGTACTGTGGTCCTTGACCAAAAAACCATTAAGACCTAAGAAAATAATGTCACAACACAGCAGTATAAATGAATGCCACACTGTTGCCAAAATGAATGATGCAGTGGAGGTATATTTGCAGAATAGCTGTGTGCCTAGTGTCACTGTCATTTTGATGTGTCAGGATAGAATGCAAGATGAAAAAGAAAAACAATCTGTGCAGATTTGGATCCCAGGAAGAAATGGCAAACTGAAATAGATGAACACACATTGCGCTTCTATTTAAAAGAGAAGAAATGCAAACAGAATACTATTCTTAAAACAGACACAGAAAAACACATCATTACCCTTGCTGAAATACACATGGAAGACAAGCAGCCATGGATTCACATTGGTATAAATGACCATTCTAAAGTGATAAAAGCTACCTTGGCGCTTGAACAGGAAAGGAGCTTTATTAATCAAAAATTACTGCAGAAAATAATGGAGAGGGAGGATATCCCAAAATTTAGAATTAAAAACCAATATGTCTCTGGCTTGGACAATCCAGACTTTGAAAACCGAATTGCAGGAAGATGCATGCTAAAGATTAATATTGGACAGAAAACCATCTACCACAATGTATGGATAGTGAGTGGAACACAAAATGATTTTTACATTGGCAATGACATCATGCACAGAATGTATATAGTGTTAGATTTTCTTAACCAGAAAATATGGTCCCAGCTAGGCGGGCCTGCACCTGAATTTGAAGATAAGAGAAAGGCTTATCATTGCGCACAACTGGTCCCATATGCAATTGAATTACAGGTGAAAAAGGATATTACCATTCCTGCATTCACCAAGCAGGCCACTACAACACTAAAGTGCAAGAATGGACAGCAAATGAAAGATTCTGATGCATTTGTGTGCTTGAATGAATCCATAAAAACAGCAAATCTTGGATTATGAATACACCCCATTGATAGATGTTGGAGAAGGATCTGTCAAAATTATGGTGAATAATAAAGGGTGTCAGGATATTCATTTAGAAGAGGAGTTTTCATTGGGAATGGCCATACAAAAATCACATACTGAAGATTTCAATAACATGGTAATTGGAAATATCCCCGAGAGATATGTAGATGCACAGGGTGTGTTGCCAGAATATCTGGATTCTCAGCCCAAAGGGATCTTTAAAAGTCAATCTGTGTACCCTTATGATTCAAATGAGATAGTGTGCTGTCACCAAGAGAATTGTATAGTATTTGACTTAAATGAAAATGAAATAGAAAATCAGCACATTGAAGTGGAGGCTAATATGCCAAAATATTTAAAAGTGGCAACTTTACAGAGAGATACAGCCACACAGTTGGAAGAAAGCACAGAGATTCCTCCACTGGAGGATTTCCCAGAATTTTCAAAAATGGTAGTGGAGCAAATTTTGTTGGCAGATGCATGTGATAGCGATGAGGATAAAAATGAAGTGAGGAAAATATTTATGGAATTTAAAGACGTGTTTGCCAAAGATGCATATGATTGCGGCCTAACTAATTTGCATGTTGCCACATTACCGGAAGGGTGTGGTAGAAATCCAGTATGTGTGCGCCAATATAGATTACCACTGGCATGTTTAGAGTCATTGGCAGAAATAATTAAAAACTTGGAGTCTCAGGGAATTATTAGGCCCATTCATAGCACCTCCAATGGTGCCTGTGTGCAGACTTAAGAGAGTTAAATAAAAGAGTACCAGTGTCCAGAGGGCCACTGCCATTCATTGATCAAGGCCTTGCTCAGATGCATGGCTCAAAGGTGTTTACTACCTTAGATCTCACATCTGGATATTGGTGTGTGCCACTGACAGAGGATATTCAGAATTTATTCTCATTTTCATTTGATAAAACATAATACGCATGGGCTAGAGCACCATTCAGGTACGTTAATAGTGGGAGCGAATTTGGCATATTTTGAGAAAGGCTGTCTGATGCAGCGGAAAGAGGAACTATAGTTTATGTGGGTGATGTCCTGATAAAAAATGAAAACTTAAAAAGCCATTTTGATGAAATTAGACATGTACTTGGCCAATTGCAAAATGCAGGTGCCAAAGTATCTTTACAGAAAGCACAATGGTGCAAGAAAAAGGTGAATTTCCTAGGCCATGAAGTAACTGAACATGGACTAAATCCACAAAAGAAAAAGGTAGAGGCCATACAGAAATTGAAAGATCCTAGAAATGTGAAAGGTTTAAAAAGTGTATTAGGAATGACAGGATATAACAGGAAATGTATTAAAAATTATGCTGAAATTACTCAACCATTAACTAAACTATTGAAGCTGAATACGCCCTGGAAATGGGAAAAGGAGCAATCTGAGGCAGTTGCTAAATTAAAGGAATGTCTCATAAAGACACCATGTTTAGCATACCCTATAAAAAACAGGGATTTCTTTATAGAAATAGATTTCACTGAACAATGTATGTCAGCAGTGTTATCTCAAAAACATGATTTGAATCACAAAATCATTGCAAGTAAGGCATTTTCTCAAGTCGAAATTAAACTCAGTGAATGCGCAAAGGCCTTTTTGACCACTGTGTGGGTGTTGCAACATTTCCGCCCCATTGTTCAAGGAGAAACGGTAATCATTGAGACAAATCATCAACCATTGCAGTTTTACAGAGTAAAGGGATTAGGTCAGGCAACCTAGCACAGTCCAGAATTACTTCATGGACATTGGCATTGCAAGGCTTTCCTGTAGAAGTGTCGTATGGCCAAAATAAAAAGAGCCCAGTTGCTCACGGTTTTGCGGATTTACATGACTGTGCAGCTGAATGTGCATCAAGCGAAGTAGAGGTAGAATCTAGTTTGCAGGTGTTTGAACAATCACCACACAAAGCTTTTGATGAAAAGACATGCAAGAATTTACCAACTGTATATGTTGACGGTTGTGCTTTTCACATTGAAAATGACAGTAATAAACAGTTGGTATCAGGAATAGGAAATGTCTGGTTGAAATGTGAAGGCATTCCTAGTATAGGAATGAGAAAATGGGGATAGGAGTAGTCAGGTAGCGAAATTGGCAGCCATTTATAAAGCAATTACTACTGCAGTTGATAATAAATTCAGTGAAATTGTGCTGGTGACTGATTCTGATTATGCACGGAATAGCTTTGTGGAATATTTGCCTGGCTGAAAAGCAAGAGGCATGCTTACATATAATAAAAAGCCCCTCAAGCATGGAAAAATGATACAGGCTATAGACAAATTAGTGTCAGAGAATGATTTAACAATATATTGGAGGAAAACGTGTGGACTTTTAAAAACTCCAGGAGAAAATAAGGAGGGAAATGATAAAGCAGATCACTTAGCCAAAATTGGGGCTGTAATAGGGGAGTTGCTACCCATTGAACACTTAATTGGTGAAATACAGATAGATGCAGTTACACGCTCTAAGGCTCCAAATGAGGTAGAACAACCAGTAGTGCAATGGAGTTATGATGCACCAGATCGAGATCTGATTAAGGCACAAAAAGATGATCCAATTTTGGGAATCTATTATAATCATTTAATGGACCCCGAACAAAATCCTTTAACTGAGAATGATTGTACAGGAAAAGAAGAGTTGAGGGTATTGTTAAAGATTTAAAAACGAATTAGACTACAGGATGGACTCATGATCAGTGAATCCATAACAGGACAAATACAGTGGGTGGTACCCCTTTCATTCAGAGGGCTAATGCTACACCATGCACATGATGCAATAACTGCAGGACATAGAGGTTTACAAAAGACTTTAGAGATACTAAAAGATTATGCTTACTGGACACATATGTCCCAAGATGTGGAGTTATATACTAGGGGGTGCCTAGTATGTGCCCAATTAAAACCCGCTTCATCAATGCATAGAGCTCCACTGATGAAAAGAGGCTTAACCCTGCCATGGTCAGATTTGCAAATAGACTATGTAGGGCCTGTAAAGAGGTCAAGTAGGGGGAACCGTTATATTTTGAGCGTGGTTTGTTTGATGTCAAAATGGATAGAGTGTATTCCTGCACCAAATTGTAGTGCGCAAACAGCAGCTACATTACTGGTAAACCATATATTTTCAAGATTTGGGTTACCACAAAGAATAGAATCAGATAGAGGAAGTCATTTTACAAGCACTTTAATGAGTAAAGTATGGCAGATACTGGTGGTGAAAAGAAAACTGCATATTGCATACCGACCCGCCTCTTCTGGGAATGTTGAACGTTGCAACAGGTCTGTTGTGGAGATATTAAAGAAATGTGTAGCAGAGGCAGGTTCCAGCTGGGATTTACGATTACCCTTGGTTTTGATGGCAATCAGATCCACTCCTGCCAAAGCAACAGGTATCAGCCCTCATCAGGTGTTAACAGGAAGGAAAATGGTACTGCCACAACATTATACAGGACACATGAACAGACACTTGTAAGTGCATCTACAGTTCACAAATATGTGGAAGAGCTGAGGAAGCATTTACAACATGCATTTGCATTTGTGCAGCGAAATTTGGAAAGGGCTGCTGACAGTGCAAAATCATATTATGATAGAAAGACATTGATGAAAGAGTATAATGTGGGGGATTAGGTATATAAATTTCATTTTGGAAAAGGTAAACATAAAAATTCTAAGTTTCTGGCGGCCTGGCAAGGGCCTTTTCAAATTGTAGATAAGGTGTCTCCAGTAGTCTACAAAATATTGAAGACAGAGGGTGAAACGGTAACAGAGAAATTTGTTCATGTCAACCAAATCAAGCCCGGTCATCCCAAACATGAAATCAGGAGACTTGAGCAAGTAGAAACAGCTTAAGTGCCCTGAAGACATGGAAGGGAAGACGCAGTGGATGTTTTCATAGTATCCCACATCATAGAAACAAAAAAATAGTTGTGGTCCTGACTATAGAGATTAAAGAGATAAAAGGTAGATGAACATACCATAGATGGTAAACATTGACAAAAGGGGCTGAAGCAGATTGAATTATTATGGTACAATGTTGAAATATATTTTAATGTATAATGGTGTTGTGTGTATATGTTTGTTTTTCTCTCTAACATGTGTTTAGTTTGAGAATAAAGCGGAATGTTTTGGACAATTTCTTTTTATGGTAAAAAGGGTGAAATTGGTATTGTGCTATGAACTTAATCTGTCTTTTTTCGATTTAATTTAGAACGACTAATTAATCTTTTGAGGTCGGAGGTCGCAGGATCGGAGGACACGGGAGATGATACAGTCCACGAGATGAAGTTCAAGTAATGCCTCCAGACCGAAATATGGAGGTGAAGACAAAGTAACCGGGACTCCCAAAGAGATTACTTCTTTGGAAAAAGAATCCAAGAGCGCAAAGGTGAAAGAGTTTCATCGAATGAACCAAATGATAAAGAATTGATGATCAGGACGTCTTGGAGGTGCGATCATAAAGATAGCGAATATCATTAATGGAACAATGGTGATTTGAACCTAATTCTGCAGCGTTGTGAGTGGAGAAGATTATCCCATATGTGACTGGAAGTATGGGCGATGGAGTCCCACCACTTTGTGGTTTTATTTAATTATTTGAATTAGTTATGTTAGTTCTTTGTTTTATTGTTTTGTTATTGTAACTTAAAATATTGATTTCACAATTGACCAAAGACATTTGAATAGACATGGACACTTCAGTTGGAAGGAAACGTGTACAATATTTTATAAGGACTTATGAACTCAGTTGAGATGAATTTGACTTTTATTATGAGTGAGCAGTGATGTATTATGCAAAATTTCAATGTTCAGTTTATTGAGTTGCTATGATGGAAAGAAAAAAGTATAGCAATTTCCTCCAATTGTGGATTTGGGTAGCCATAATTGTCGGAAAAGGAGGGAATATGTAAGGGTATATATAGCATTGTACTAAATATGATGCCATTTTATGGTGTTTTGGTGCAAAGGCAGTGGCATTTTTTGTTGTTGCCAGCAGTAATATGGCACACATATATTTTTTGGTGTTGCCATTTTAACATGTGAATATGTTGTTGGTGGCATGCAAGGTACAGAATTTATAACACAGCCAGGTCCAGATGAATACATACATAGAAGCTTAGTGCTGCCAGGCCAAACAATGAACTGCACCATTTTTGTTTTGGATACCACATGCATGAAAACTACATTAGAATATACATAACTGACTAACTTAATTAACATTTACTAAACACCAATTCTAACTTCCCTAACATTATAATGTAGTCTCATGTGCAAAATGAGGTGAAAATACATATTCTGGTAGCACTGCTATAATTTGTTTCCAAATGCACACTGGCATTTGTTTTGTTTTTTTTCTTTCTGTGTTAGTTTGCAGAAAGCAGAGGGGAAGAGGCAGCAGGAAATAAAATTGAAACAGTTGCTCAGAGAGCAAGGATCTCGTTGTTATAAAAATGAAGGGTGGTGCTGAAAACATGCTTTTAACCTGATTGGAGGAAAGTGTCTGAAGATATGCCACGTCAAAATGGAAATGATCCAAGTTTTGCTAATGGCATAAACTGTGCAGGGGAGTTAGTTCGTGGAGACTGGGCTGTGAAGACAGAAGTCCAAGGTGTCACAGAGCTCTGGCTAGAGAGTTTCTCGTCATGCTTCCCAGACAAACAAGATTACAGAAGCCGTTCAAACAAGGTTGCGTGGGGGACTTCAAAGAAACACTTTTGGTAAGGAGATATTGTAACGCTCACCTGATTCCCGTAGAGGCGCCGGTCTTGACTGGGCGTATACCGTATCTTCAAAGGTGATGTGTAACACACGGCTGGCTCTTTGGGCTGGACCTCTGTGCACTGTATGTCTGACTCGAAGGGTAAGATGTCTGCAGATAGAAAATATGGGATTAATGAACTGGGTTATTCAATGTCTCTCTCTTCTTCCCTTTCTCTTCTCCTGTAGAACCCCAAAGGTTAACGCTCTCACCTTAGGTAAGTGAACGCAGTGCTCTCCATCTGCCTCGGGGCAGGGTGCTGTAACCAGTTTCTTCACTGGATAAGGGGAGCAGGCCTCTTGACTTCAGAGGACTGCTGTCCGTCGTTTACTGCACGAGCGGTAAGTTTCGAGTAATTCTAATGTCTTTAAAAGTCTTTAGTAATGATGTCTCTTGTTTTGCAGGGTTCCGGCGATGGCGGATGACGGGCTGAAGTGAGTTGAAGATGGAGCCCGTGTGATGAATAGAAGCGCCTGGAAGCACGTAAGTAAGCGCTTGTTGCCTGCTTCACGATGCGCTCTAACTGTCTTTTTATTTTGCAGGTACAAGTTCGGAGCGGCTGCAGGGTGCCGGAATACCCACTGGGTTAGATGTGGAAAGGAGTAATGGCACGTGAGTATTAAAGTTCCCCAATGTCTTTAAACGCACCTTGTTTTGTCTTTCAGATGCGGGATGCAGTGCGAAGACCTCCGGAGCGCACGAAGAGTAGGTAAGTCTTTGTCTTTCAGATGCCGGAATGCAGTGCGAAGACCTCCGGAGCGCACGAAGAGTAGGTAAGCCTTTGTCTTTCAGATGCCGGAATGCAGTGCGAAGACCTCCGGAGCGCACGAAGAGTAGGTAAGCCTTTGTCTTTCAGATGCCGGAATGCAGCGCGAGGCGTTGGTGACAGCCGATGGACCAGGTAAGTGAAGCGCTGTCACTGAAGACCGTAATGCTAACCTGTTCTTTCTTGTCGTTATAGGTGTTGCTGAAGACTGGATTCAGGATGGTAAGCCTTTTTCCTTAGGCCCAGGATCAGATGCAGAAGACACGATGAGCGTTCTGCTGCAGAGGATGCAGAATAACGCAAAGCAAGATTCATCCATCGGGTGTGGTTTAAATAGCCTCCTGCAGTGCTTAGGTGTCTCCTTCCACAGCCACGCCTAGGTAAGAAAAGAGTTCCTGCTTTCCAGAAGAGTTCCAGTGTTCTGAACCTAGGGAGTGGCTCCTGCCCCACCCAACAGGAAAAGTAGTTCCAAACAGAAGAGGATCAGAGGCTCAACTGGCAGGCAAGTAAGCAGCATGGTCTGCTGCAGGTAAGTCCACCCAAGCATTATGAGCCCGGCGCTTCCAGCATATATTTATGCCACTGGCGCCAGGACTGGGTCCAAAAGGTCCCAATTGGGACTGGTTGGCACTCGGAACCTGGGTTATGGATCTGCTTCCAAGGGAGTTGGGAAAACCCTGACCTTTTGGAAGCAGAGATCATGACAGATATGTACAAGTGTGGTAACTGTGTAATGTCGCATGGATGACTGAGCTGTAGTACAGTGTAGACAGGACAGGAAATCCCTGCATTTTTATTTCGTCATGTTCATAATGTGGGAAAATTAACCCATGTTTTAAAAGGCTTGTTTGTTCTGTTTCTCTTTCTTTTTGTATTTCAGATGATGATGCAATATATCCATGGTAAGATTTGTTAATATGTGAATAAGGTTCCAAATAATAAGTATTCATGAAAACAAATGGTTTAGTGTCAATGTTTGCATCTGTGGAGTTATGTATAAATATACAGGGGAGATTCATTTTGTTCAGTAATGCATTTGTCAATATACCACTTCAGATGAAACAACAATCTAAAATAAGCTAATAATATTCAGTGATAAAGCAGTTTAGTGTGTGTGTGTGTCTTCATTGCATGATGATGGGGGGTAATCTGAGATGATATATAGATTACTGGACGTCCATGAGCCAGTAATACTTTATGACATAGATCACTGGATGTAAATAAGCCAGTGATACCGGCCACAATCTATAGGTGGCACTCTAAATAAAATTGTTGGTTTTCTATTATGTGCATAGGTCCAAGGCTCTCTATAGACCACTGGAAGGTACTCTAATAAAAAGGAAAGTTTTATTTTATGATGGGGTTATAATATAAGGAAGAAAACTATGCTCACCACTAAATACCACAAAACAATATATCATTAGATTCCCCAATATAAGATAACAAGGTATGGTCACTAAAATAATATGAGGCCAAACCCAATCTAAATACAGGGCTAATTTTCCACGAAACTACCGCTCATATTTTGACGGTAAGAAAATACAGCCAAACCCCAAATTTACCCCAATAAGACAAAATATCCTACAAAGTGCATCCATTGATTCTGTGAGGTACGTGGTTACTTATCTGTGATCCGTGAGGATATTCTAAACTGCACCAGACTCCACTACCAGGGGGAGAGTACCTCTGACTTTCTATAGATTGAGTTTAGGGATCACAAGTGGCCAATGGTTTATTGGGCATTGACGCGAGAGGCTGTCCATCTAAAAATAGTACGATTTAAATCAGATGCTACCCCCAGCACAATTATGCCTATTCACCTGAAACTAGACTACAGCCCTCTGTACTCTCATGCGCTAATGCAGTGCCACTGGGGAAAAGGACTTTGGGTAATCCTAACTGAGCAGGGGGAACCATAATTCTGGGTGTTCTGAAACATTCCTTATTGAGACATGGATATGTTGGCCAACTGGTGGGACACGGGGCAATCATGATGTATTACTATTTCATGGAAGGATGTATAGCATATTGCTTTGCTTTGTTATTATTAGTGTGTGTTAGAATGTACTTTTATGGCCTTATGGCAGAAATAAAGTTATTGACTGACTAAGAGGAATCACTGTATAAAATGTATGACATAACAAGCACTGAGAAAGCCAATAGTTTTGGCATTGTAGTTGTTACTTGACAAACAAGTGGTGGTATAATCAATCACTATGAGCAAAGACTCAAGTCAAAATGTATTAAAGAACAAGCACTGGCAAAGACAGGTTTTGGTGCCTGCAGTTGATTGTCAAATAGTCGTACCTTTGCATTTCATTATGTAAAGTATAACATGATATATAAACATGGAACGTGAAAACTCATCTAAGAAGCATTTGCAAATCCAATAGTTTTGGGGTTTCTACTTGTTGATTGACATATGGCGTAGCTTTGTTTGCCTTATTGTACACACAGCAATACCCTACACCCACAATACGCTAATATGCACAACCCTGTAACCTTAAGAGAAACGTACAAAATAGAAATCAAGGGAAAGTAAAGGTTTTTTGAGTAGTTAGGGTGCTATTCATAAAAAGGAAAGTTTAAAGAGCAAGTAAAATATTAGATTTATAAAAGTAGTGAAATAACATTGAGAACTTATTTTGAAAGTTACCTTTTAACTAAAAAGTAAAGTAAAAATGTTGGTAATATCAACATAAAGGTTTAAAATGTAAAAAGTAAAAGTAACATTAAAAGTAAACGTAACTTAAAACAAACACTACTTTAAAACTAACACTGATATAGCCTTAACTCACCCTCATAACTAGAATTGTAACATCACATAACTTTACCTTTACAACACACAAAACATACATCGCAACCGTGCAGTACATTTGAAAACAAAATGCATTACCATGTAACTAAGCACAAGGTGTACAATAAATATATCTAAATTACATCAAAAGACGCACCATGAAGACATGTAATATAAATCACAATTTATATTACATGTCTTCAACACAGAGGGCTGTGCCGCACTCATCCTCCTTGACCTCTCGGCGGCCTTCAACACCATCAACCACAGCATCCTCATTGACAGACACCACTCCCTTGGCATTAGGGACACAGCACTAAGATGGATCTCCTCATTCCTTACCAACAGACACCGAATAACCCACCTCCCTCCTTTCACTTATTCAGCCCGTCCCATCAGCAACGGTGTCCCCCAAGGCACCTGCCCTCTTCTCTTTAACCTCTACATAAGCCCTCTCCCGACACTCATCCATTCAGATCCCTTCTGGTGAACTAGAGGTGTGGGGCTGATTTACCAGGTTACTCACCGTAGTGACCACCTTACTCCTAGTCCATAGTCCCCTTTCCTCCATGCTTGTGGGACATCTCTCCGTCCTGTGCGACGGGACCGGAGCACTTTGTAAAAAGCATCCAAATTTTTCCAAAAATGTGTCCTTCCTCTCTTTCATGCGTGGGGCCCGGCACGCGGCCGTAACCCCGCCCACCTTGGCTCCGCCCCGCGCATCGCCCCTCAGTCCTTTTCTTTGCCAGGTCAAAGACCCATTACCAATAACAGAGGAACCTTATTAGAGGGGACGGCGGGCGGGCGTATGGAGGAAAGGGGTCCCCTTTGACTATGGAGTAAGGTGGTCACTTCTGTGAGTAACCTGGTAATACTCCTACGTCCCGTCCCCTTTCCTCCATACTTGTGGGAGATTCCCAAGCACTCCTTACAGGAACTACGGGTGGATGGAAATACCCCTTACTGAAAAAGGTTCTTCAGCACAGCCTGACCAAACTGAGCATCAGCTCTAGAACTCATATCGAGGCAGTAATGCTTACAGAAAGCAGATGGAGAGGCCCAAGTAGCTGCCCTAGCGATGGACTCCCAGGGAACATACTTCTGAAAAGCAACCGCAGCTGCCTTGCCCCGCACCAGGTGTGCATGAATACCTTTAGGAGGTTTCAGCTTTTGGATAGTGAAAGACTCCGTGATGCAGGCGGCAATCCACCTAGAAATAGTTGCCTTAAGACGCCTGATTGCCTTGAGGGTTGCCGAAAGTCACAAAAAGTTGAGAAGAACTTCTAAGCTCGGAAGTCCTATCCAGGTAGAACTTAAGAGCTCTTCGGACATCAAGACAGTGTAGAACCCTCTCCGCCTCACAGGCGGGGTTCGGAAAAAAGACCGGTAGCGAGATCGATTGATTCAAATGGAATTCGGTCACTACCTTTGGCAGAAAAGCCGGATTAGTTCAAAGGACTACCTTGTCCTTGTGAAAGACCAAGAAAGGATGCTCCACCGACAATGCCTGGAGCTCACTCTCCTTGCCGATGTGATGGCGACCAAAAAGGACACTTTCCAAGACAAGTACTTGAGGTCCACAGTAGCCATTGGCTCAAAGGGTTTATGGCACAGCGCCGTCAGGACAACATTCAGGTCCCATGGCGGTTGCGGATTACGAACTGGAGGGTAAAGGCGTGTTAAACCAGCGAAATGCCTCTTTACCACTGGGTTAGTCAGAGAAAATGAACACTGATCCGTAGAAAGATAAGCGGAGACTGCTGAAAGGTAAGTCCTGCATGACAGAACATGAACCCCTGACTCTGCTAGGGAGGACATGAAGGACAACACTGTGTCAACCGTGGCCCCCCTTGGATCCAATTTCTTCTCTAGACACCAATGACAGAACCTGAGCCATTTACTCTTGTACTGAGATCTGGTTGAGGGTTTTCTGGCTGCCTGGATAATACGCATGTTATCCGCAGACAAATTCAGATGCTCTAAAGACCTGAACTCAGGCACCATGCCGCCAAGATGAGCGATTGTGGGGAGGGGTGCCAAAGCTGCTGCTCCCCCTGGTGGAGAAGATCGGGAGTTACTGGTAACCTGATCGGCGAATAAACCGACATGTGTTGGAGTTCTGAGAACCAAAACCTGGCCGGCCACCACGGGGCTATCAGTAGAAGAGAACAGTTCACCGAGTTCTTCAACTTCCAAATTGACCGGTGAACTAGAGGCAGAGGCGGGAAGGCGTAAGCTCTCATGTTGTGACATGGGATCTTGAGTGCGTCCTCCAGAGAGGAGGCTCCCAGCCCCCCTCAGGAGGCATACTGAGGAAGCTTCTTGTTCATCGCTGTGGCGAAGAGGTCCACCTCCGGTGTGTCCCAACGCGAGAAAATCCATGATAGGATCTCCGCCTTCAACTCCCACTCGTAGCTGGCCACTGTCCGCTGGCTGAGGGCATCCGCGGTGACATTCAGCTGGCCCGGGATGTGCACTGCAAGCAGCCAGACCCCATGAAGCACGGCCCACTCCCAAATCTGAATGGCCAGATCCACGAGAGGGGGAGACTTCGTTCCCCCCTGCTTGTTTATGTAGTACATTGACACCACATTGTCCGTTCTTATGCGGACCACCTTGTTGACAATGAGAGGTCTGAAGGCCTTGAGCGCCAGAAAAATCGCCAGAAGCTCACCAGGCCGACATACTCTCCGACTGCGCAAACATCTGACACGTGGCCAACAAATCCGCCATTCTGTCCTCGGTCAGGTATACTCTGCAGTTGATCGTGTTCCAACGAAAACCCAGAAAAATCAGGTCCTGAGAGACCGTCATGGAGGATTTCCGCCAGTTCACCGACAGCCCAAGATGGAACAGGAGCTGAAGGAGAGACTGGAGGTTGCCCACTGCAACCAGCGGACAAGGGCTGCGTAAGAGCCAATCGTCCAAATAAGGATACACATGGATACCCTGAAGACGAAGATAGGCCGCAATCACCGACATCATCTTCGTGAAGACACGCAGCGCCGAGCTGAGGCCAAAAGGAAGCACCCGAAACTGGAAGTGCTACTCTCCCAAAGAGAAACGGAGGTACCTCCTGTGTGGAGCCCAAATCAGGATATGCATGTACGTGTCCTGAAGATCCACTACGCTGAGCCAGTCGCCCATCTGCAAAGAGGAGCGTATCTGGCTGGGCGTGATCATCTTGAATTTCTCTTGGAGTAGAAAGAGGTTGAACTGGGAAAGTTCTAGGATGGTGCGCAGGCCAGCCTGGTTGGGTTTGGGCACCGTAAACAGCCGGGAGTAGAAGCCCTCCCCTCGCTCCCCAAAGGGAACGGGTTCCACAGCCCTGAGGTCCAGGAGTTTCTGAACCTCGGCGTTGAGGGAGGGCAAGCCCAACGGCTGAAAAGGAGGGTTGAGGGGTGGGGTAGGGGGTAAAGGTAAGCGGAAGCCCGCCCGAGCGACTGACAAGACCCATCTGTCTTCTGTGATGGTCTGCCACGCCTCCCAATGAGACGCAATGCGCCCTCCCACCGGAGTCTCGTGCGAGCGCGG
Organism: Ambystoma mexicanum; assembly: GCF_040938575.1. Lineage (NCBI taxonomy): Eukaryota > Metazoa > Chordata > Amphibia > Caudata > Ambystomatidae > Ambystoma > Ambystoma mexicanum. The sequence continues at coordinate 1,319,566,676 of NC_090935.1, read as the reverse complement.
AAAACCCTCATTTGGCAGGTTTATCGGTGGCGGTGCCACCTGAACCTGATGAGGAGGCTGAGGAGCGGGAGAAATACCGCGTACGCTGTTGTCTACGGCGGTTATTCCCCGCAGGAGTATCCACTCTGCGATTCTTGCGGTCAAGGAATCCCCTAAAACCAGAGGAAGGTCGCCCTTGCGACAAAGGCCTTTGAGCCTTGAAGGGAGGTTTAACCAGAACAGACAATGATTTAGCCGTCTGAGTGCTATCCTTGGTTTTGGTGAGCTCTACATCAGTAGAAGAATGAAAAAGCTCCTTACCATCGAATGGAAGGTCCAATACTTTGTCTTGCACTTCCTTCGAAAACTTAGTGGCATGCAACCACGCTTGCCTCGAGGTATCAACCCCGAGCATCATGCCCCGAGCCGAGGTGTCTACGTGATGAGCCGCAGCCTCCAGGAGATCCTGGGCCAAGACCCTGGCATCGGAAAGACCACCTCTGAAGTCTTCCAACTTCTCGACCGGAATGTGCTCCTCAAACTCCGACAGACCTTTCCACATCCGCATGTTAGCTCCCGCCAAAATCAATTCGGCATTGGCCTGCCTGAGCTGCAAGGCCGAATTGGCAAAGATCTTCCTCCCTAGGGAGTCCAGGAGCTTATCCTCCTTTCCCAAGACCTGAGTGGCCGTCGCGGAAGAGGATGCTGCAGGTCTGGACTGCAACGTGGCCGCAGCCACCACTGTGGAGGAGGGAGGTGGACAAGACGACAAAGAGTGCAGCCTGTACCTCGCTTCAATCTTTTTATTGACAAAAAGTCCTGAGTGTGGCTTCTCCCAGACTCTTCGGACCTCGGCCAAAACATCCTTCTGCAGGAAAAGGCCAGTACGCTCCAAAGGAGACAGGGTGAACACCCCAGAAAGCACGCCCTCCTGTGGAGCAGGTGCCTCGGGAACTGGAACATCTAAGAAATTCATCATGTCCAGTACCCGGTCATGAAAAGCTCTAACAGAGCGGGGAAGGTCCTCGTTGTCCTGCTCGCCTTGAGGGTCATCTGACAGGTCAGGATCCTGCTGAACCGTGTCAGGCACTGCCTTGTCTACTGGGGACAACGGTGGCAAAGGCGGAAGAGCAGGGGCAGGCACCACGGCAAAGGAGGCACCGGCGGAACCACCAGAGGAACGGGTGGAGCCGGGGGCGCTGGTGGACAAATTTCCTTAAAAAGCCCTTTGAAATACTCCCTCATGGGGTCGGTGCGCATAAGCGCTTGAAATTTACCGAAAAAAGCGTCCTCAGGAGATTGCTTCGGAACCTGAGGAGGCTTCTCATGAGGTGGACAAACCCAGGGACGTAACGGATGTAACGGAGAAGGGTGCCACGCCGGGCCCTCCGCCGACGTAGCCACAGAAATCAAAGGGGCCGCCCCTGCAGGCAACGAAACATTGTGCGGAAGAGGCATCCGGGCGTTCCAATCATAAACGGGCCGGTAAGGATACGCACAAGTGACCTTAGGTTCATCCAAAGGACCGAACCCTACACCAGGGGGCGATGGCATAGTTGTAGGGGTAGTACCTAAAATGGCCGCCGTGGTCGTGGCAGAGACGGCCGCCATTTTGTCTTCATCTGAGGGGAACTACGGCACGTGAGGAGGTGAGGCAGGGGTCCCCGTCAATGGATCAGGGGTCTTAATTTTAGCCTTAACGTAAGGAACCTCGGCAGAGCCGGTACTATGAGGCCTGGAATGTTTCTGCGACATACCAACCGCCAACTGAGCCTTCGAAGGAAGGACCTCGGCACTGCCGGTAAAAGAAGAACCTTGCTTCTTTGCCCCATCAACAGATCTGGTATCACCACAAGAGCAGGAGCGGTGAGAAACCGCTTTCACCGACAGGACCCTGCCCGGGCCCTCAGAACTGTTGGTAGCCTTAGCCTCTGCACGAGGAACCTCGGGCCTAGGCCCGGTAATAGCCTTATCGGCACGGGCCTCGAACATCCGTTCGGTAAACACAAGCCCAGCCAAGGCCTCGGGGCGCACCTCGGTCTTGTTTTTGAGGGAAGCTGAAAGAGAGGCCTCAGAGCAAGCTCCGGTACCCTGTGACTCAGCAGAACTGGGTCTACACACAGCCCCCACAGGAGTACACAGGCCTCTTACGGAGACCCTCGGAGAAAACTTTTAGGCCCGACAGGCACCTCAGGGCGAACCCCGGTGACAGAGCGATCAACGCCCCTCCCGGCTCGAGAGGAACCCGGAAAGGTATCCCCCGGCCGGGGTGCTCTGAAAAGTAAAGAACTTACCGGGCGTTTCTTCTTCTCGTCGATGAACGCCTGAAAATGAGATGGGGGAGTGCGTCGGAACACCTCCTCCCACCGTTCCAACCGACGTTGAAGAGCCCGGACCGAAAGGGAGTCACAGTAAAAACAGGAGTCCCAACAGTGTTCCGGACCCAAACACTCTAAACAAAGAGGATGGGGATCCGCCCTCGCGAAGCGACGATGACACGAATAACAGTCTGGAAAGTCTAATTTAAAAGACATAGACAGACTAGAAGACGAACGCTAGCGAGAGCCAGAGAGGAAAACAGGGAAGAAAATCTTCCGAGGATGCAAGTGCGTCTGGCCCCGATCGAGCGGAGAAAAGGACTGAGGGGCGATGCGCGGGGCGGAGCCAAGGTGGGCGGGGTTACGGCCGCATGCCGGGCCCCGCGCAGGAAAGAGAGGAAGGACACATTTTTGGAAAAATGTGGATGCTTTTTACAAAGTGCTCCGGTCCCGTCCCACAGGACGGAGAGATGTCCCACAAGTATGGAGGAAAGGGGACGGGAGGTAGGAGTATGATGGTTTAGAAGCCGATATTCATCCCTGGACCACTGGTGGCGCGGAAAGTTGATTTGTCACTCTAGTACACCAGAAGGGATCCGAATAGATTGGAAACACAAGCAAATTATAAACCTCCTTGTCCAATATTGGTTACATGGATGCAACTGCAGGCTTATCTCCGCAAGGTCGTGGATCATTGGTTAGTTGCAATACGGTGAAAATACAATTATTACCCAATGATAAAAGGGACTGTCCATTCAAGGTTATATACACATATCTACTTTATTATTATCACAACAGACAGCTTCTAGCACACTACGAAATACAACCCACCCTGTAAAGGAATGCAGAGAACAGACAGTTTCAAAGAAGGAATAGGGAAGCACTCTGGATACTGACAGGAGGGTAGTTAGTATAGAAATTAATTGCAATAGTTCAAGGATGCTTAGTTTCAACACAAAGGGAGCAATGGGTCGTACAATGTTACTAGGGGACTTCGGAGAAGGACCAGGGGGACAGAACCACAATATACCTTGCACTGTAGGAGTTCTTGGTGCTCGACAAGGTCGAGTCGGTTTTAGGGTGCTTTGCAGCTTCTGCGACAGAGTTCAAGACGGGAGAATACTTTGGGTATCAGGCGGCAACCAGTTCGGTGAGCGAGGCTAGACGTGTGGCTGCAGGTTGTCCTACACAACGGCTCAGGGCCAGGAATGTTTGTCTCAGTGCTGGCCGCATTTCTGAAGCAATGGTCGAGGCATCTCGGACGGCTTTAGCGACAGCATAACAGTCAGCGGTGCAGTCGGTTGCAGCTCTAGGGGATCGACTGGCTTGAAAATGTCATTTAAGGCAGACATCGATAGATGTTTGTTGATGCACTCCTCCTAGCTTCTTCACTGGGCTTGTGTCGTCCTTTAAGGCGGATGGCCGAAAACTGAGCAGAGTGTTGTAGGCAGCTGCCTTATCCCTGGTTTGGTTCAGAGACCCTCTGGTACTTCCCACCAAGGAAGCTTGCTGCAGAGCATAGCAGGGCACGCTGTGTGCTGTCTTGGTACCGGTTCTAGAGTTGCTGGAGGGTCCTCTGGATTCAGTATCCCCCTTTGTTCCCTGGGGTGGTTTATGGGAGGGATCTTGCTTCTCTCTTGGAGGTCCTGACCTTTCTTCACTGGCGGAAGATCTAAGGCAGACTGTACCTTCAGCCCGGGTCCAATAAGGTGTTCTTCCTTCTGATTCTGGTGAAGCCTTCAGATGATCTGCCAAAAGAGGGTCTCGGCCCTCTTTTGAAGCCAATTGGACCACAGGGATTGGTGTAGGCTAAGCCTACCTTACCAACAATCTCCTGCATGCATGACGTTACAGAGTGCTTTGCAGCAGAAAAGGTAAAGTGGTGAAAACATGCAATACTAAGTCCCACCCATCTTCCTGTATGTTGTGGATCAAAGGGTCCCTCTGGTTAACATAGCCCTCAGTGGTTCCTGATTAAAGCAGCAGGCATCCCTTAAAGCTGCAGCGAGACCAGATTTTCTGGCTCCATCATTCCACATACTTGTACCTTCTGAATGGGGTCTCCTTGCAAGGATGACTACTGTAAACATGCAGTTCCAGACATGACATTTCACGGTCTATCGATACTGAGGGCGGGACATGGCAACAGTTTGACACAGTGCATATGAAAGGGTGTTCGGGTTTCCTATCTCCTTTGTTAGCCTCTGCAGCCAGGCTCCAAGCGGGCCTGTTCGAATTAAACTCTGATTAGTATCCAAATGCTGCCACCAACTACAGGGTTCAACAAAAGGACAGGGCAGATCCACTGAGCCTTTGTTAGTTAATTAGGTTGGCCATGGTACGGGGAAGGTTTGTGCCACCCCCCTCTGAGATGACCTGGTGTACTCCTGAATTTCATATACCAGCTAAATATAACGGGGGATTGCGCCTGTAGGCTCTGTCCACTCAGAGCATACGGGTCTATGCATATGTCATGCAGTGAGAAAAATGTGTGCCAATTAGCCACACAAATTGTCCAGAGATTGATTTATCATCATTCAATTTCATTAAAAATTTCAAAAAAGCCAAGGCGCGCGCACACACCCACCGTGCAGATGGTCGAATTCCTCACAACAGCTACCCCTCATGACAACATTTGGGGTAAATGCACACATAATGACTATCCTGCTCTCGCATACTCTCCACACTACCTCTCAGCACCATTCCACATGTCAGTTCGACACAGGTGTCTAGCAGAGACTTGGCCACGCCAACTTCCTTTGTATTGGCTAAAATGAACACAAGCATTCTATACCTCTGTGACAAAATTCTCATACCTGGACTTCGGTACAGCAAGGGCATTCAACCTACAGCGCATTGGGACCATACCAATGGTGAATGCCGCTATACAAATGACAGATGAAGATCATGATGACATACACCATTAATGAAAATCACTAGCTCACATTCACATAGTCTTCCTAGCATCTTCATACCAAACTACAACTTAGTCACAGTCGAAGGAAAAACATGCACCACATACAACTGCAATATACAACCACACCACAAAGCCCTATTAAGTCACAGACACATTCAAACCTTGATGACAATCCAAAAATAGAGGATGATTTGAGATTCCAACAATGTTGGTTTTAATATGGAATAAGTTACTTACCAGTAACTCCTGTTATCCATCATTGGTATTTTTCATAGATTAAAATTCTGTTAGAATATTCCCTGTTAGTCTGGGAATCCTTGATAACATTAAATCAGGTTCATAAGAAAATTAAGTCTCTTTAGTGTTCTCTTAGTCTTGTTCAGGGTCATTTACCCTTTTGCCAATAGGCAGTGCCTCTATATAGCTTCAGCCCTGGAGGCCATTTTAAGATTCGTATAAAGCAGGTAAAAAGTGCAAAGCTGAGCCAAATTCCGGGTAAAAGGGAGGACTGCATGTGAATTTATAAAATATACCAATGCTGGAGAACAGGAGTTATAGATATGTAACTTATTCCTTCTCCAGCATTGGATCGTTCATAGATTCACATGCTGTTAGAGTAGGTTATATAGCACTATATAACATATCCCTGAATTGCTATGCAAAAAACAGCAGGATAAGGCTGACCTTTAGACAAACTGATGTTGAACGACTGCCTGTCCAACCTTTGGCTACTACGTGGAGATTCTGTCGATGCAGTAGAATTTCTTGAAGATTTGTATGGACCTCAATGTGGCTGCACTGCAGACGCCCAACAGCTGAACACCTGAGAGAAAGTCAGCTGTATACGAAGCAGCCCTCATAAAACGTGCCTTGGGCCACCCTGAAAGTAATGGGTAAGCAAGCTGGTGGAAAAAGGACATGCAAGAGGAATGCCATTAGGACATGGACGACTTTGACAGTACCTTGCCTACAACAGAGGCACTGAACGCAGCCAATAGTTGTGAGGACTTTTGGAATGGTTTGGTACAGGCAATGTGGCATTTTAGTACTTGCATGACATCCATGGAGTGCAGAGAGCACTCAGCCAGCATGGAAAAAGATCTTAGGGAACACCAGCAATATCAAAGGCTCATTGAGATAAAACGATGAGGGTACTTCAAGCATAAAACTAGAGTTCGTCCTCAGTATGACCTTGGACATGTAGAAAACAAGATAAGACAGCTTGGAGAGAAGTGCTTGGATTTCGCCAACCTTTTTGGCCGAGGTAATGGCAACAAGGAAAGCTGTTTTCCATGAGAGACACTTAATGTCAGTTGTATGCAGAGTGGAAACATCATTGGCCCCAGCGGCCCAACATTTGTTACCAGCGGGCTTCCAAGACCTCCGGCATTGGGCGCATGTGAAGTCTGCAATGCTGTATGAGAAGGGTGCATGAGGGCAGCATGCCCAGGAGGTACTTGAGGTTCGGGACTGAGGCGACTTGACGTTGCAACACTGTGGTGACCATATACAAGATGGACCTGACCCGGTCTGCCTGACTAGGTAACTGTGAGAAAGACGGTGTCCAGCTGGGCGCCCAGAAAAAGCATCTGTTGTATCGGATACATGGATGACTTGTCATAATTGATCGAGAAGCCCAACGAGGTGAGGCAGGCT